>NC_135662.1:87471625-90080482 GCF_964188315.1 Podarcis muralis
CCCTCTAAACATTGGGTTTACCTGGACAGAGAGCAGATTTAGCCCTTCTCTCAATGTACGTGAAGAAGTGCTGCCATTAAAAAGAAGAAGAAAACAGATACTTCCAGGTGTGAGCCTCCTAACACAAGTTCAGACCCAAGTTCTCTCTGGATGGATGTTTGGTGTGTTAGCTTCTATGCATTCCCTCTTTTATAGTAATGGGTATTTATTGCTATCCTGCCACTTACATCCATAGCGCTGGGCAGAGACTGATGGAATGTATTTGGAAGAGATTTTTTCATCCCTCCTCCCTTGCCCTCCACAGCCTTTTCTGTTCTGGGCATGTGTACAGGTATTTCTCATACCCTCCAACATTTCTCCAATGAAAATTGGGACATCCTATTATTATTATTATCCCTTAAGCTTTCCCTCTTAGCATTTATTCTGTGATTTGGCAAATATTTCCTGTGGGCCCTAACTCCTAAAGCAGGCCCATCCTTACATATCACACATGGTCATCTTTTGCCTTTTCCGCTGGTGAGTCTCAGTCTGTTCAGTTCACAGAGATGTTGATTTCTGGTCCTTTTTCTTGGTACATAAGTTCAGACTAAAAAAGAACAAAGGCCAAGGAGTTAATAAAGTGACAGACAAGGTAGCACACACACACACACACACACTTTTGGTTTTCCCTGCCTCTGAAAAGCCACTTCCAAAGGGTGAAGTGACAGGAGAGAGAATGGGTGAAGGAGACCCAGGTTCTCAGTGGGTCTCAAGAGCAAGGTCCAGCTGCAGATTGGCACCCCCAGACCTTTCTACTCCAAGCCCCACATTTTTCCCAGCAGGAAGCTTCTAATCTAGGTCTATGGAAAGAGATGCCAACTCTTCTCCTGAGAAATATGATTTGCAAAAACCACGCACTCTGTCCGGAATATCAGCTTTGTGGCCTTAGATGGCAAAACTGTAAGGAAAGCTAGGCTGCAAACTCAAAACATTCCTGTGGATTGCTGACTAACGCCAGGGAGGTGGACTTTAAAGCTCACTCTTTCTTGCTCCCAAGTTGGCACAACCCTCTGAATGGCCAAAATGGACTGGGTTATTACACTGGTACCACTTGGCCCCTAGACTACAATTACTGAAGAGTGAGGCAACACTAAGATCTGAGTAAGGAAGGATCCAGAAGAATAAAGAGCAGCTCCCTGGAGATGGTGCACCCGTGTGTGCCTCCGTGCACACAAACACATTTGAATTAGTCTTGCCACCTTGTCCTTTCAAAGGATAAGTTTTGTGGTATGATAATTTTCCATGGGTACAATAAGAACACAGATGGGGGGACCATTGGAGTCTCTCTTTGAATGGATGTGGGGGACTAGTTCCTACATAGCATAGATTTGACAGATGTATTTCTGTGACAACTGACAAATACCTTCAGTTTTGTGCCCACCAATACCAAAGCACAGAGTCAGGCAGCCTGACACTTCTCAAAACTGAAGCATCAACATATTTGATTGACTTGTTCCATTCTTTGAAGTGGTCTGATGGAGTATTTACCCTCTTTATAAATGGACTTAATCATGAAAAAGAGACTGGTACTCACGAAGAGTTCTGAACCAGCCACACGGTGGTTTCATCAGCCCCTCACGGCACATAAGATGGTTACATTGGTTTACTTCCTTCCTTGCTCCATCACATTGGCATGTTGAGATTGGGGTGTGTGTGATTTCCAGCCGCTTCAGCCCCATCCCCAACCTCCTCTACCCCCATAATTTTAGTGCTGCTTGCTTACATCCTCATTGTCACTCTCGTCCTGGTCTTGCTTCCTCTTCAGCTTTTCTTCTTCTTCCTTCCTGTCCTTTTCTGGCATGATGTCATCCAGCCAAGCCAGGTGATGTAAGGAGAAGATGTACTCCATTCCCTTCCGTATACCCACTAGAGCCAGCAGCTAGAAGACCAGAACATCACCACACAAAGTTTTATTATGATTATTAATGACTCACATAGCACTATCAATGAACGTGGGACATTGCGGAGTTATCAAAGCAACATGATAGGTCCCTGCCCACAAGGAGCATGCAATATCTATTTTGACAATTGGAGAGACAATAAAAAGAGAAGGGGGGTGAGGAAAGAAAAAGAAAGAAAGAAAGAAAAAGAAAGAAAGAAAAAGAAAGAAAGAAAGAAAAAGAAAGAAAGAAAGAGAAAAAGGCACAGTTATGCATATTTAGGTTTTATTTGGGGATGATGGCTAAGGGGGTTTTGCTAAAAGCTGCATCATGTAAGGGGTCAGGGCTTGAGAAAAAACTGGAAGAAAAAAGGCAACACCATTCAAGTGTCTTGAGGCAGAATGCAAGTTATGAGGGGGGGCATCTAGGAAGAATGGCGGGGTCACCTAAGAGAGCAGGAGACCTTTGGGTGGCTGAGAATGAGGTGTTGGGGGAGAAAAGGCAACAGCAGGGAGATAACAGGAAACGAGGGCAAAAACGTAGAGTTGGAAAACTTCAACAAAGTAAGAATAATGAGTTTGTGCTAGACATGAAAAGGATTAGTAGCTGAAATAGGGATCTGAGGGAAGGAATCACATGATCAGAGCAGTGAGAGAGAGGAATTACCCTGGCAGCAGAGTTTTGGATCTCAGTGAGAGGGCAGAATGTCATTAGTCAAAGATGGTTGCATTAGTCAAAGCAGGAGATAACTGGAGCACAAACCAGTTTAGCCGACAGGGCAGAGAACATTTTGCAATGCTGTATAGTGAGAAATAGCCTGGCTTGGCAACAGATTGGATATATGGAGAAAAGAAGAGGGAGGAACTAAAGATAAAGCCAAGATGTCATTCCTGGTCAACAGGTTGGGTAGCAACACAGAGAATGGTGCTGGGGCTCAACAGTTTGTGGTACTTTCCGTGGTACTTTTAGGCAGAGGTAGGCTTATCCTGAAATATAAAGCCGCTAAGGTCTCTTCCCCCCCCCCCCCCCCCGCTTTTGTGCCTTAAAAAAATGCTACCTTCTAGGGATGGTGAAGAAATGCAATTCACTTAACATTTAAAACCAAATTTATGACATTTGCATTTACCAAATCAATACATGGACTGAGGGTTCATCTACACTTGTGCTGCTTTCCTCCTTACCGCTGAATCAGGGCAAATGTCAGTCAAGTTTTCTGCAGGTTGACCTTTGCTCCAATTCAGCAGTAAAGAGAGGTTTTTCTCAGGTAAAGCAGCAGGGCAAATGGAAAAACTCTTGGGCCGGTTCTCTTGAGGCACCGGCCAAGCAAAAGTGCGAACGAGGCCTGACACACAACCACCCTTCAAAAGTCACACTTCTCTGAATTTCACAATGCAGTTCTCTAACCAAACAGTGTTTACAAAAACACATAGATGGGGGAAAGGAGTGCATAAAAATGAACAAATTGTTGAAAATAGCACCCAAAAATGCATCGTGTCAGGAGAAATTGCCTGCAAAAATGTGTATGCAAGTCAAAACCATGCAAAATGTGTTTATAAGGAGAATGTGCACTAAAATGTTGAAGAATTTTTGTGAGGATTTGAAGCAATGACTTGGCTGCCCTGTTTTCTCTGAAATTTGGTAGAGAATGCTCCTGGCTTCGCCATCATTCCCATGAACATTCTGCCCCAAATGTTAAGGGAATGCCACTGGGCTACTAAGGGCAGCCAAGACAGTGCCCGAAGTGGCAGCAAAGTGTTTTTTTCTGATTAAAAAGCAAAACACAAATGTAGCCACCATACGACAGCTATCAAGGCCTATTGAAGCTCCAATAATGAAATATTACTTTTATAAAGGTAAAGGTAAAGGTAAAGGTACCCCTGCCCGTACGGGCCAGTCTTGCCAGACTCTAGGGTTGTGCGCTCATCTCACACTAGAGGCCGGGAGCCAGCGCTGTCCGCAGACACTTCCGGGTCACGTGGCCAGCGTGACAAGCTGCATCTGGCGAGCCAGCGCAGCACACGGAACGCCGTTTACCTTCCCGCTGGTAAGCGGTCCCTATTTATCTACTTGCACCCGGGGGTGCTTTCAAACTGCTAGGTTGGCAGGCGCTGGGACCGAACGACAGGAGCGCACCCCACCGCGGGGATTCGAATCGCCGACCATGCGATTGGCAAGTCCTAGGCGCTGAGGCTTTTACCCACAGCGCCACCCGCGTCCCATTACTTTTATAAATACCAATATAAAATATCTGTGGAAGTAGAATACTGACATGGGTTATAAAACAGTCAAATAATATTTGGTAAATATTCGGCAAATAGCAGACACCAGCATTTGTAAGGGAGAATTTTTAAGAGATCTTTTTGGGCAAATGCACTTTCTCTCTAGTCAGGTGTCATCAGGAGGAATCGAGGGCTAGAAAGTCCTGGAGTGGGAAGGTAAAATTCACACTGGAGTTCAATATATAGCAAAAGCCAGGAGAGAAAGTCATTGGGCAAATTCTCTCACTGAATCCACAGGTGGAGCAACCAGAAGAAACTCATCCCTGCCCTAAAGACTCTTACCATTAATGGGAAGATTATGGCAGCTGCCGTCGATTTAATGATCCACAAAACAGCCAGGCAGAGCACCTGGATGAAGGTGAAGAGATGCACTTGGCGTAGAGGAACATGGCGGAGGTAAATGAAGTCCGGCTGGTGTTTGGCAGGCATGAGCAAGAGCTGGAGTCTGTCTGTGAGCTGAGAGTAGAGAAAAGCAAGAGACATGATGTGGAGAACCTTCCGGCAGGCACCAAATAGTCCTTAGGGGAACTCCAGTTCACTGAAAATGTTAATTTTACTAAAGTATGCATAGTGTATTGGTTAAGAATGAGCTGGGAAGCACTTGGTTCAGATCCTAACTCAACCATATTTAATAGTATCATTAAAGGTAAAGGTAAAGGTACCCCTGCCCGTACGGGCCAGTCTTGACAGACTCTAGGGTTGTGCGCTCATCTCACTCTATAGGCCGAGGGCCAGCGCTGTCCAGAGACACTTCCGGGTCACGTGGCCAGCGTGACAAAGCTGCATCTGGCGAGCCAGCGCAGCACACGGAACGCCGTTTACCTTCCCGCCAGTAAGCGGTCCCTATTTATCTACTTGCACCCGGGGGTGCTTTCGAACTGCTAGGTTGGCAGGCGCTGGGACCGAGCAACAGGAGCGCACCCCGCCACGGGGATTCGAACCGCGACCTTTCGATCGGCAAGCCCTAGGCACTGAGGCTTTTACCCACAGCGCCACCCGCGTCCCCTTAAGTAGTATCATTAGGCAAACCCTTATATCTGATCTATGGGGATGATACTAGCCTACCTTACAAGGCTGTTGTAAGAATCACTGAGATAATATATGTGAATCATTGTAAATTATACTATTCTATTCTGCCTACAGCCCCTGGATTAGAGGCACTCTTTTGGGGATTCCTATGTGTTTTAATGTGATGACAAAGATAACACAAGAATAAAGCTCAGAGCAGATCCCTCAGTTGCATCACAAGCCCAGCTTCCTCCCAGGTTCACAGTTAAAATGACAGATCTGTCTTCCAGGGAATGAAATGCTGGCTAAGCCATTGGTCATTCCCTGCCCCTTATGCTTCAGATGGGCTACAGCCCCTCCTCCCTTTTAAAAAAAAGCACTGCATATATGCTTCTCCATCACCTAATTAATGATAAAATGTATTTTAAAAAACCATACAATGGAAACCACATGTTTCCACAATGCAGTATTCCCAGACCATGCTCCTTTAACACTAAAATATTGCATATTGGTGCAGACATTCATATACACACACACACACATACATACATACATACATACATACTGTGTATGTGTACACACACACACACAAACACAATTCTAACATGACTCTTTCCCTCCCCCAAAGATATATAAACAAGCTGCCTTTAGGGAAACTTGGAGGAGCTTTTGGAAAGGCTGCCGCCACCCCCTCCCTTCCTCAGGACCCCTCCTTGTTGCTCCACAAGGCTGCTACGTTAAGAAGTTCTCAAGTCCATTTTTAAAGCCTATTTTATAGGTGGGAGGAGGAGGAGGAGGAGGAGGAGGAGGAGGAGGAGGAGCAAACCCTCCCTCCATTTCTTTCTCCCATCTCCAGTCACAAAATAAGCAACGGCAACACAAGTAAAAATCAAAATACTTTATTTCATTTACACTCCTAAGAATTGGGGGGGGGGGGTCTGTACTGCAATAGCTCATCAAGGTCTCAGTGAACCCGGAAGTTTGGGGAACCCTGTTCTGGCCAGACGCAACTCACATTGACCCCGCCTTCCACCTTGCACAGTCTTCAATAGCTGCCCTACTGAGGGAGCTAGAATTCAGTCACAGCACCTCCTTCCCCACAATCCAAAAATGCTTCCCCTGCTGTTTTGCACTCACCTGAATGCTGCTGAGTGCAGACACGCCCATGTAGAGGAAGATGCCATACAGCACAGGCATTGGGATAAACTGAGGGGAAATCAAATCCAAAATATAAGCATGACTACGCAAAGACTGAATTCTAGAAAACATTACCTGTCCATGAGACCTTAAGAATGATTAGATGCAAAGAAGGGCAGAACTCCTGAACTTCTAATAATTGTATATTACAGGCAATTTTGGCAGTCTTGCCGATTTAGTGTTTGCAGCAACCGTAAGAGTACTTGACAGCAGGCAAGTTTAATGTTTTGTAATCAAACCATGTCTAGAACCACCATTAGTAGCCACTATTAGCAAGTCTCTAACAGAGAAGGGAGAAGAGAAGCGCTTGCAACTTACAAACAATTAAAGGCTTTTCTTACCTTGAGTACAGGTGCCAAAAACACAGACAATCCTGTTAGGATGAAGACCATCAGACCTGTCACCCTTTGCTCCCTGCAAGGAAAAGCACTTTATATTTCAACCATCTTCAGAGGCAGCCCCACATATAACTTGTTACAGTAATCTAACCTAGAGGTCGCCAGAGCATAGACAATAGAAGACAGGCCATCTGTGTCCAGAGAGGGGTGCAGCTGGGCCACCAGTCAATGCAGATGGAAAATGATATGGCCTAGGACCCTTGTACCTACGGGACCGCCTCTCCTGGTATGCCCCACGGAGGATCTTAAGGTCCACAAATAACAACACTTTAGAGGTCCCAAGCCTCAAGGAGGTTAGATTGGTTTCAACTAGGGCCAGGGCCTTTTCAGCACTGGCCCCGATGTAGTGGAACTCTCTGTCACAAGAGACTTGACATCTTTCCGCAAGCCCTGTAAGACAGAGCTGTTCCGCCTGGCCTTTGGTTTGGACTCGGTCTGACCCTTATATTTCCCTCCCCTTAAGGTCTTGATTTATCAGTTACTTTAAATGAGGCTGCATTTTAAATTGCATTTTAACCTGTATTTTAATTTTTTCCCCTCCCCCCTCCTCTTTCCCCCCTATTATATTTTTACTGTGATTTGGTGTTAGCCGCCCTGAGCCCGGCTCTGGCAGGGAGGGCGGGGTATAAATAAAATTTTTTATTATTATTATTATTATTATTAAAAGCACTCTGCGCCACCAAGGCCTCCTGAGCCTCAAGCGACAGCTGTGGAATAAGGACGCATAATGCACCATACCTGATTCCAAGGAACTTTGGCTGCTCCCCTGGAGCGCAAGTGGTGCTCTCCTTCTTAAGGCTGTCCATGTGGGCCAAAGAAATGACTGTGGCCGACACATACCAGGGCAAACCCAGTATGGAGGTAAAGATCATCAGCAGGGAAACGCAGAAGAAATCCAGGTGAAATCCTGCCCCTTTCTGCAACAGGACAGCCATGTTAGTAACGGGAGACTCAGGCTGAAGAATATACAGTAAAGCCTTGCTTCTTATTTCCCATTTTAGGTGTCTTTTGATTTCTTGCAGCAAATACAATTTCCCCCATGATAAGCAATATAAGATGCCTCGCAGCAGGGAGTCAGAGCAGCAGAGAGGGCCAAAACAGAGTTGGAGGCCAACACACACTCCCTAAGTGGCCTTGTGGATTCTGGGAATTCTATGTCCTTGTCTGAAAGTGTCCAATTCATGACACCTGTCCTCTACCACTCATGCCTCAGCACCTTATCAGGATTGGGCTCCTATACACCCAAAGCTATTAAGAACAACATGAGGTATGCTTTGAGTGTATTGTCAGCCGTCTAGAAAACCTTTTACAGCACAAAGGGGGCTTTGTTTGTTATCCATTTACTCCATGACAGCTACTTGCATGATTCAGCATACCAGGAGGGATCATAAGCTGTTGGAGGAGTCAGGATGAGGAGCAAATCAATTCAGTTTGTACTTCTATCCTAATCTAACAAATTCACACTCTCTGAAACAATATGCAAACCGAAACACAGCTATCCTTCCAAATTCACACATCTGAATTTTGCAATATTTCCCCCCCAACCAAAATATATTTTGCAAAAATGCATAGATTAGGCAAAAGTGTGCATAAAAATGAAGATATTAGTGGAAGTAACATACAAAACTGCATTATATTAAGGAGAAATTGCTTGCAAAAAATGAACAATTAGTCAAAGCTACATAAATAGATGTGTTTTTAAAGAAAAATCAATGAGGATTTTTTTTTTAATTCAACACATGGAGAACTGAATTTACAACTGGAAAAATTATGAACCAAGAGAACTGAAATGAACCAAGAGATCCTGCCGTTGCTAGTTAGTAGCCTGCCCACTTAACCTCACCAAAGACATTGAAGATGCTGTGGTGAACAAGCACATGCATGTGAGGGTGGTGCAATTCCTATCCAACAGCCCCGTTAACTATAACAAGGTGAAAGCTTTTATTAAGCAGCATCAGAGACTGAGGGGGTTCGAGAAGCAGGACAAATTAATATGATATCCAGTCTTCTGTGCCCAGCTGGACTCTTGTACCTTTGGAAGTCGCATGGTAGCCAGAGAAACGTTTTAGACTTTGGGTGGGTATGGGGGGAGGGAAGGAAACCTAGCAGAATCATCCTGTCACTTTCTGGACATCATCTTTCCGTACGCCAGGTTTCACAAGTTAGAGGCACTTTACTTTGTGGAATGAATAAAAAACTAAAAGGCACTTGGGTCATGTCTAGGTGACCATGGAAGGAAATTGCAGCTGTTCCCTAACAACCTCAAGCCAACCTTGGAGTGTTATTATTGTTATTCTTTATTACCTTTATGTACCGCCCTATGGGACGCGGGTGGTGCTGTGGGTTAAACCACAGAGCCTAGGACTTGCCGATCAGAAGGTCGGCGGTTCGAATCCCCGCAGCGGGGTGAGCTCCCGTTGCTCAGTCCCTGCTCCTGCCAACCTAGCAGTTCAAAAGCACATCAAAGTGCAAGTAGATAAATAGGTACTGCTCTGGCGGGAAGGTAAACAGAGTTTCCGTGCTCTGCTCTGGTTTGCCAGAAGCGGCTTAGTCATGCTGGCCACATGACCCGGAAGCTGTACGCCGGTTCCCTCGGCCAATAAAGCGAGATGAGCACCGCAACCCCAGAGTCGGTCACGACTGGTCCTAATGGTCAGGGGTCCCTTTACCTTTACCGCCCTATAGCCACAGATATAGGATTACATAACACAAGCCAGGATGCCCTTTTATATTTTACCATAGGAGGGGCAACACAGGGAGCTGCCATACATGAAATCAGATCATTGATTCATCTTGTTCAGTAGTGTCTACACTGACACTCCAGGGTTTTAGGCTGGGGTCTATTCCAATCTTATCTGGAGCTGTCAGGGATTGAGGTCCCGGGATCTTCTGCATTCAAGGCTTATTTTCTACCACTGAATTGCAGCCTCTTCTCTTGACCATCTTGAACAACCAGCTGTTAGACTGATGGGTCACCGAATCGTTGAGTTGGAAGGGAGCCAAGGGTCATCTAGTCCACCCCCCTGCAATGCAGGAATCTCAGCTAAATTTGACAAATAAAATAAACCAATAAGCAAACAAATCCTGACCATGAGAAGAGAGTGAATGGCAAGAGCCAAAGACTGCTTTCTGTCTCTTGCAGTAAAAATGTATGTTGGACACACATACGTTTTGGAATCTTTGTTGTATCTGCCAATGCAAAGGACTTAAGGGCCAGACCACCAGCAGCCAGCTCAGCCATCCATCTTCCTTTTGGGGTGCAAGTTCTGTCACATCTCATGCGAACCCCAGCTGCTGGGCATCTACTACAACCTTGGTCTAAAGCACTATCCTTGAGCAACTTTCCCTTGAACATAATCATGACAGGAGCCAACAGTGTGACGCGGCAGCTAAAAAAGCCAATGCAATTCTGGGCTGCATCAATAGGAGTATAGCATCTAGATCAAGGGAAGTAATAGTGCCACTGTATTCTGCTCTGGTCAGACCTCACCTGGAGTACTGTGTCCAGTTCTGGGCACCACAGTTCAAGAAGGACACTGACAAACTGGAACGTGTCCAGAGGAGGGCAACCAAAATGGTCAAAGGCCTGGAAACGATGCCTTATGAGGAACGGCTAAGGGAGCTGGGCATGTTTAGCCTGGAGAAGAGGAGGTTAAGGGGTGATATGATAGCCATGTTCAAATATATAAAAGGATGTCATATAGAGGAGGGAGAAAGGTTGTTTTCTGCTGCTCCAGAGAAGCGGACACGGAGCAATGGATCCAAACTACAAGAAAGAAGATTCCACCTAAACATTAGGAAGAACTTCCTGACAGTAAGAGCTGTTCGACAGTGGAATTTGCTGCCAAGGAGTGTGGTGGAGTCTCCTTCTTTGGAGGTCTTTAAGCAGAGGCTTGACAACCATATGTCAGGAGTGCTCTGATGGTGTTTCCTGCTTGGCAGGGGGTTGGACTCGATGGCCCTTGTGGTCTATTCCAACTCTATGATTCTATGATAATCCCTCTCCCTTGATGGCTTGTTTTAAGCAAACAAACCTACTGTCTCACTGAGGTTTAGAAAAGCATTTCCTACATCTCCATGGATGTTTCTAGGTGGCTGTTTCTCCAAGAAAAGAGAATTAAACTGAACGAGAAGTGTTTCGTTGGCCTTCCAGGCTAATCCTATCTGTCCGTTTGGTCTAGCCATGATGGGTGCAGGGTCTGGCTCAGGCCCCATGTGGCTTGGGATACCATGTGTGCTAATTCATTGAACCCTAACCCTTGGCTCCCTCTGGAAGAGCTTCTGCCACGTCAAGAAACTGGCAGTAAACAAAGCAAAACACAGGCGCACACACAGCTGAAGTCTGAGCCAGCTAAACGCCAGCAAGGGCGAGAGGCCACACGACAGAGAAATGCCAGGCACTCCCTCAGACAACCCAACCAGAGGAACCAGTTTCTGCTCGCACAGAGGAGTATGGATAGAGCTGCAGCCCATTAACCCAGCAGGGAATGCTGTGGGAAGAGTGGCTGCTAAGCTCTCTACTCCACAGAAGGGTGAGACTGGTGGTGCACACCTAGAAACACAGCTAGACTGTTCTTTTTTTGCAATGCAGATTGAATCTGGTTGGAGGGGGCGGGGGGACACACCAGAATGCCGTATTTCATTAAACAATATATTGGACAGATACAGGATTGGTATGGATTGTGGCTGATGTAATGTGTAGTGCTGGTTTTGACCTTTAAAGCCCTTCACAGCCTAGGACCCTCGTACCTACAGGACCGCCTCTCCTGGTCTGCCCCACAGAGGACCTTAAGGTGCATATATAGCAACACCCCAGAGGTCCAGGGCCCTAAGGAAGTCAGATTAGCCTCAACCAGAGCCAGGGCCTTTTCAACACTGGCCCCGGCCTGGTGGAACACTCTGTCTCATGAGACCAGCGCCCTGCAGGATTTGATTTCTTTCCGCAGGGCCTGTAAGATGGAGTTGTTCCGCCTAGCCTTTGGCTTGGAATCAACTTGATCCCTTTCCCCTCTTTCCTTTTTCCTTTCTACTTCTGTGATGGAACTCCTATTTGGGGACTTCCCTGGCTTTTTCTGGCCCACGTAGGACCAGTCTGGATAGTTGCCCTTGGTGAAGATTTGATGTTTTCATCCCCAAAAAGTTTTTGATTTGAGTTTCTACTGAAATGAGGCTGCATTTTAATGTTGTATTTTAATCTTGTTTTTAAGTTGCATTTTAATCAATTGTTTTTGTACCTGGTGTTAGCCACCCTGAGCCCAGTCTTGGCTGGGGAGGGCGGAGTTATAATAATAATAATAATAATAATAATAATAATATATTATTATTACACAGCTTCCCAAACCAATGGTGGGAACGCACTGGATACAGAATAATTGGGAGTGTGTACACAACCTGTGTCTCTTTATTAACATATGCTGATGTGGAAAGAACTCTGCTCCCACTCCCAAGGATGTTGGATCAGCTGCTTCAGGAGTGGGTGGGTATCATTTCTAAGGAGATACAACAGGCCCACGAACTTGCGCCTGGGCTTTGCACCTGACCATTTGCCTATCTTCAGGTTTTCAAAGACAATGGCCAGGCTCTTCCCAATAACTGAAGGGCCTCTCAGTTTTGTGTGTAACTTCACATAAGCAAGACTCTCAGCACAATCTGGGGTCCAGCACAGAATTCAGAATTCTGATTTTTTAAAAAGAACATTTTAAAGCTTTGTGGCTTTAAAGAATAAATCGATATTTTTAAAGGCCTCAAGGTATTGCCTTCTCCACAAGCATGAAATACTAGCTTCAGAATAAAGCACGCAAAAGAGGAAATCTACATAAATCACTAGCAAATTTGAGTTATCATATAGGCACTGGAGTACGAATGAACATACATAAAATATAAGGTGGACTAAAGGTGGAATAATAGCATGGGTAATGAAAGATGGTAACATGTTTTCAGGTATAGTTAAGCCAGATAAGACAAACCACATTCCAGCATTACAAAGCCTGAATATTCTAATTACTAATAAAATAAATAAAATGCAGCAGAGAGACAAACATGTTAAAGCCTCTGATGCCAAGATCTAAAAGAGCTCTACAGTGGTAATAAACAGTTCCTGGAGGGAAGAGTCAAGCACACAGCATGGCCCCAGATAGTCACGAGTGATACTTCATAATACCAATTTGTATTATGAAGTATCAATAAAAGTATACAATAAAAGAGGTAGGAGGTTATTAAGAGAAATTATAACTGGAATGGGGAAGAAAGAACCCTTTAAAATGGTGAGGAGGGGGAAAAACTTTGCATGCGGCTCCACTTCCAATGGTTCATATAATTTCGCAGACGTTTTCACAAGGAAAATACAGGAGCAAACCTTTGCTTTAAAAAGAAGAGTTAAGCAATTTTCATGCACCAAAAAGCACGAAAACTACAAGATTGTAAGTCGTGACAGGCTACCTTGTGACTGTGGGGTGACTGATAGGTTTAGGATGAGTGTATCCAGCACTCAGAACTAGGAGATGGGCAGCAGACAGAAATCTCAATCTGTCTCCTCCGTTTCTTCCAATTTTTTTAAGTGACGTCAGGCCAGAATGATGGGAAGCCTGGCCACGGCTGTCTGCAGCAGCTAGAACTGGCGCACTGCAACCTCTGAGGTGAGTCACAGGGACAGATTTGCTTTGAAGCAGATGTTCATTGGCTGTTTGGTTCTTTGGGAAAATCTATCACAGCACATGCCTGAGAGAAGCCCAGCCCAGCACTGACCTGAAGCTTATACTCCTTGCGGTTGAGAATGACAGCTGTTATTTGCTGGTCCATGAAGATGAGGATAATGACCAGAATGGCAGGCACTGACGATGCCAAGCATATCCACCAGGAGTTTGCTCCAAACGGAAACACAACCCAGCCTCTCTCAGGGTTTGTAGGCTGTAGAGAAAAGGTTGATTGGAAAAGTTAGTAGGGCCCAGGCTGGATCAAGGGCAGGCGGCAAGAATTTCAGCCACAGATTTGTTGAGCTGCCTCCTCAGGCAAGGAAGCTCTCTGTGCCTCCACTCCCATCTGACCACACAGGCAGGGCTGCAAGGCTACTCACAGAGGGTGGCTTTCCAGCTGATTAAATTACAGAGGGCTTGTTTTCATTACATCTTGATAGTGTTTTACAGGTCCTGTGATGACTTTTTAAAAAGAAAAACCACCACCACCACCATTTGATAAATGCATTCATCTTCCATATATTCTAAATAAGAATTAAATAAAACATTGGGCCTTGCTCTAGACTGGAGTCTAGAGCAGTGTTTCCCAAAGCGTGTGGTCTTGCCCTTTGTGGAGCAGTGGAATTACCTAAGTGGGTGCTACGAGGCAAAGGGGTGCTGGAGATGTAAATAACTACATCTGGATTTGCTGGATCAAGTTCTTCCATTTTGTTGAATTAGGACTCAGCTCCATTGGCAAAGAAAAACCGCTTTATATGCACTGGATATGCATTATAACACTGTGACACAAGATGGCGCTGTGGATCTCCATTTTTGCCAACCCGATTTCTCACACAAAGTTTACTAGGCGTTTAACTGAAACGCTTCTTTGATGTGCCAAGATCCAGCCTTAATTAAACTAAATAGTTTTAACTGGATTTTCAATAAATGTGCAATTAATTGTTACTGTTTCAATTTTATTGTTATTATCTTCCATAGGGGGTTGTGTAAACCACTACTGTATTTCGAATAATGCTTTCTATAAGGTGGAGCTTATGGGGATGAGCTTATGGAACAAAGGGGCAAGTGGACCCAAAAGTACGGAAACCGGTAGTCTAGAAGATGCCGCTGGCTTAAGGGTGGCCACCAGGACCAAGGCCATTTGTCCCAGCCTCAAGTGCTGGTTGAGGCAGAAGACTTAGCTGAAGCTCTGCTTCCGCATCTGAAACGGGCTCATTGCCTTCTTGTCCCTGCCAAGGGATCCAGCTTGAATCCCAATTCATTTAACGTAAGACTGGCAGAGAAATGTCAGGCACCGGTTACTCCAAGTGCAGAAGCACCTGCAAAGCCAGCCTCCTTGGTGGTGGCTTCTCCGACTCTGAAATCCCTCCCTGGAGAAGCCAGACTGGCTCCCTCCTTGCTGTGCTTCCTCCTCTGGCAGGTGAAGACCTCCTTAGTCCAACAGGCTTTGGGGAACTGACTGGTTTTAATTAAAGGGATGGTGCTGCACTGGGTTTTTTATTGTAAATAAAAAAGACATACAGATAATTATATTTTATATTTATGTGTAGCTTTAATTCTATAAATGTTTGAGTTTTAGCTGCTCCTATTTTATCTGTAAGGCACCTTGAGTCCTTGCCCAGGGAAAAGGGCTCAGTATAAATGAATTAGTAGTGATAAGGATAATAATATTATATGGGGCCCCAATCTCGGCCCTGACGTTCCACCCACATTGCACAAGCTGCCTCTTGGCTGCCTGTTAGGAGGAGAGACCATGAGCTCCCTCCTACGCCCCTCCTTTGGGAGGCAGGCAGCGCTGCTCCCCACGAAGCCTCAGTTACCGGTAATCCTTAGTTAATCCTTCACGCCCAGGCCTGCAGCAGGGCAGCTCAAGCTTGGCCCTGATCCACCAGCCAACTCCTGCTTCCCTGCTCACAGTGCCGCCAGGGAGCAACCATGGCAGGGCTGCTTGGCTTTGGCTCAGTTACGATGCCTGTAGTCTGTGCAGGCCTTGAACACCTTAGTTTTATACCTGTCTAACTGTCCTTGGCTCCCCCAAAGAATCCAGGCAACGGAAGCCTGAGACATGCGTCTCTCCCTCCCAGGGGTCCCTGGGGAGTGGGGATGGAGTGGGGATGGAGTCAGCAATCTTTCAGACATCAGGACATTGCCCCGCATTTGTGCTAAAGAGTCTAAGACAGCAATTCCATTTACACTTAGTTGGGAGTAAGTCCTACTTAAATCATTGGAGCTTATTTCTGAGTAAACATAGACTCGGCTATAAGGCTATATATATTTGTTGGAAGCAATAAATGAATAATTGATCAGTGTGCAGGAAATATTTGTAGAGTACCAAACAAGACAATAGATCCTGCCCTGCAAAATTTGCAACCTAAAAGGTGGCCGGCTGTGCACAGCTCTGATTGGCTGAGACATGTGCAAGACGTTGCAACGCTGTCTTTTCCTCCCCAGAGCACTTCTAAACTACAGTACCTGAAAGTCGATTGCATCAGTGTGCAATCAGTGTGTATTTTATTTAATAAACCAACATGCCACACGGAGAGGCAAGACAATCAATTTGAATCCATGCTCAGTTTGCCAATCAGTATGGCTGTTATTTGTAGTCCAAACACAGGAGATTCATGGGCTTATCGGTGGGGATATCCTGCACTTCTTGAGTTTGGAGTTGTTGATTTATGTATCAGTGTAGCCGCCCACAATGCGCAGCACTTGTCTGAACTCACCCTGTACACGGTGAGTTCTGTCAGAGGCAGGGCCAGGCAACCACCTCAGGCAGCACGATCCACAGGGGCCGCAGATCTGGCGGACGGCTGCTTGGTGGATAAGAGGTGCTCACACACACACCCTGCTGTTCCCAAAATACAGTCGTGCCTTGGTTTTCAAACAGCTTAGTTCTCAAACGTTTTGGCTCCCGAACATCACGAAACCGGAAGTGACTGTTCCGGTTTGCAAACAATTTTTGGAAGCTGAACGTCTGACGGGGTTTCTGCAGCTACTGACTGGCTGCAGGAGCTTCCTGCAGCCAATCAGATGCAGTGCTTTGGTTTAAGAACGTTTTGGAAGTTGAATGGACTTCCAGAACGGATTCTGTTCAACTTCCAAGGTACGACTGTAGATCTTTCCCCCCTTATTCCTGATTTCACTCACCCCTTCTTTCCCGCTCGGGGGCGGGGGGAGGCAGCATTTCGTGGCTTGCCTCAGGTGCCAAAATGTATTGGGCCAACCCTAGTCAGAAAGAGGCCTTCCTTTCCATCACAGCAATCCCTCCCTTTGGGGGCAGCTGCCTCAAGAAGCCATGAGTCATAATCATGAGCCTCTTTAGCAGCAGGCCACCTCCTTCATTTCAGTGCTCCTGCGCTTTTCCCTTTAACAGCAGCTGGACACAAAGCAGAGTTTAGAAGGTATTGCATTCGCCATCACGCCCATTCTATTTCCATGCCAGGAAAAGCTTCCATTGCTCCATTTCTGCGTTTCAGGTGGCTTACGGAAGCCCAGGAGCATCCCATTGCTTCTCTCACTGTTCTTCCCCAGTCCCATAATTTCCCCCTCCCCTGTGTGGCTGTAATGAGCAGCACTGCAAGTGCGCTACGCAGGGACAGCTGCTACCTCTCCTTCTGCTGCACTGGGGAATTTTTGAGGTACATGCAATTTCTCCAGGTTCTGCCTAGACACAGGAGGTGTGCCCTTTTATACCCAACAGACACTATAGTTTGGTGGTTGAGGGTGTAACTTGAGAGCCAGGAAGTTCCTAGTTCAAACCTTGCTGTTAAGTCACTAGGTGACTTTATGCAAGCCGTGTCTCTCAGTCTCAGTTCTCCATCTGTAGCATGGAGCTATTACTGCTGACCTTCTCCACAGGCTGCTTATAAAAATTACAAAATTGCTGTGTGTTATTACTCCTCTTGGTGCACTTCAAAGAGGGACAGAGAGTGGGTCAGTCAGTAAACCCCTAAGGAAGCAAGAGGTATAAATGGGCAAAGTTTCCACAACATATTCCTAACCAATGTTAGCAATATGTTGCATTACTTTTATCCTGTCCAGGTGCAGAAAACTGGTTCTTCTCTGACTCCTGCCGTTTTTGCCTTCTGTACCGAGCCAGTCAACAATGTGTTACTTAATTCATGTTAATACACACTAATTAAAAGTATGCCCATTGCGCAGCATGAGACATTCACACCCACACAGTGAAGTGGCCCTTCCCACTTCCTTTTAAGAATAGTACTGGTGCTACAAGAGACCCAGAAACTGCACTGCCGGATCTTTTGTTTTATCCCCTGCTGTCAAGAAGGCACAGATGATGCCCAAATAACTTCTGCTGAGCTCAGGGACCAGAGATGGACTACAGATGCCAAACAGAGCTATTGCAAGACATTCTTATTTTGAATAGGCTGTATGAAACTACAGTCCCCATCTGGCATTATCACCCAGCCTTCAGGTTTGTGAGGGCTGGGTGGCAGGGACATCAGTCTGGATGATGCCTTGAGTCCCTTCCCACAACTTGGGGTCCTACATCTGTGGGGGTAGAATGTATCAGAGCAAGCTTTAGTAAGGCAGTGACTTTGGCTAGCTCGTTAAGCACCACAACTAGTGTTATTTTGTGCCATAGAACAAATGGGTGGTCCTTTCCCCCCTCCCTCACCTAACTGGTAGGGAGAACAAAAGCCAGTGAGTTGGGTCAGAGGAGGCTGGAAGCTGGAACCCGACATATGCTTGCTCTGTGCTGGAGCCAAAGCTGTGGCAGATGAAGAAGCAAGACCTTCAAGGGTGCTGATGCTGTGAGCTCCTCCATGTTATTCTCGGGTTGTATATATGTGTAAATAATACCATACATCCCAAAGACATCACAGTCTCTGCTGACCTTCATTCTAAGGAAACAGAACTCTGGGCAACTGCTGAACCCCTGGAATCTCTCAGCTCTCTGAGATGGAGATGGCATATGAAAGGTCCAAAACATTTCAAGTAGTTATATTAAATAGTAATGCTCCCTAAGGAATTAGTTTTGCAGAACTGCCTTACCATTCTGCCATCTCGGGAAATGTGATCAAATGTGCTACATGCTGAGAAATTCTTTACTTAAACTTCTTTCTTATGTAATCCTCTCACACCTTTAAAATTCCACAGAAATATATGGCCCCAGACGCAACATTTGCACTTATTCTGCACCCTAACAGAGCAACTCTTTGGCATGCTCCAAGCCAGGCCCACCTTGAATTTGTTGGGCACAATGAGCTTTGGAGTCTCCAGTCCAAGGGCAGCATCGATTCCACAGAATATGAGGATAGCCAGGATGATGGAGAAGTCGCCCACCAGCCTCCGCAGCTAAAAACCAAACAAAATAATTGCCATGAGATTTGCAGAGCAAGGTTTACACTCGCAAGTATGCAAAGTTAAGGTTAGTGTCCCCTTCCAAAGAAGCCCTGGACTTTAACAAAATTCAGAAAAGTCAGGAGTGAAACACCTTATAAGGAAAGATCTGATAAAAAGTGTGTGTTCCTTTATATAAACCAGGACATGAATTTATACTTCCTTTATAACTGTAGATGTTTGTGTGAGAGGATGGTGGACTCTGGAAGAGGTGTGTGTGTGTGTGTGTGTGTGTGTGTGTGTGTGAGAGAGAGAGAGAGAGAGAGAGAGAGAGAGAGAGAGAGAGAGAGAGATGGAACTAAGCAAAGAACATGCAGGTGAGAGAGGGAAGGGATGGCAGCAGCAATATAGCTAACATCCTCTACTTTGAGGAGCGAGGTCTGCATCCTCTCAACAGTGGCTTGTTCCTGTGCACTTATTGTGCAACTCTCCCTCCTCCCAAATGACTGTAAAGAAAAGAAGAAGAGCAATAAAATGGACAAGCTGCCAAGGGACACAACCCACGCTCATTCGAGAGCAGGAATCCTTACAGTGGGCTGCCCTTTGTCAAGGGGAAAAACCCTCATTGCCTCCCCTAAAGTATCTAATGCAGTCAATGGGACCAACAAGCCTCACTCTGGACCCCTGGGACAAGCACAGCAAAAAGGAAAGTTAAGTGATGGCTGGCGGGAGGGTGGGAGGATAGGGGAGCAAAGCAAACAGACTTTACACTGAAACATTTTGTTTAGAATCATAGAATTGCAGAGTTGGAAGGGACCCTGGGGATCATCTGGTCCACCCCTGCAATGCAGGAACACGCAGCTGTTCCATAAAGGTATCAAACCTGCGACCTTGGAATCATCAGCACCATGCTCTAACCAACTGCTCTACAGTCCAGCATTGTAGAGCTGAGCTTTTTGCTTATTGAGTATTCAGTTGGCCTTGGTGTCTGCTATGTTCAGAATCTGCCTGCAGATACAGAAAGCGCAGAGCTGAGTAGTTCTGCAGGGAGTTCTGCTGGAATGGCCTCCTGCCTCCCCTCAAAGCCTCGGTGGCCCAGGGATGGAGGCATTCATTTCTCACTGAGCGCTGGGCAGTATCTTCTGGGACCCACCAGGAAGCACCAACTGAAGGAAGTAAGGAGGTTTCCTGGTGTAGAAGAAACCAGGCACATGAAAGAACTTGGAGGGTGTAGTAGTAATTGCACATACTGAAACCACCTGCCCACCCCTTTATCCAGGGAATGGATGAGAGAGGGGAGGTACTCACAGCTGCGGGGAAATAGCGGCTGGACTTGAAGTTCTTTAAGGCCATAGAGCAGAGAAATGTTCCCAGGAACAGAATGTAAGACATGAAAGTGATGTCAGGCACGAAGTTGCAGCTGTTGCCCACTAGGTGGCCTCCGAGTTGCACACACTCTTTCTTGGTCAGCAGGGACCAGTTCCCAAACTCTGACTGCTGTGGAGAAGAAAGCAGCAATCTCACGGAGGAGCAAGTATACACTGCCTGGCTTAAAGAAATGGATCCCAGCCCTGAGCAAGGCGGAAAGATGTGCTGTTGCCTAGGATGGATGTTTTGTGGAATTGATCCCAGTTTCAAGCATCATGATGACGTCTCTCTGTAAGCACAGCATCCCTTTCTGCCTTTCTTCCCTCTCCCTGGTCCCCAGCTGCCCTGTGGGCAAAGATTTGGAGCAGGGACAGGGCTGGCCAGACCAACAGGCAATGTGAGGCAGCTGCCTCAAGTGGAGGTCACTGGGATTCGGAGTGGCAGTGGCAGCCCTCTGCCTGCTTCCCTTGAGCCCTGGGGCTCTCCCCCTCCCTCAAAGGACAGAGCAGTGTGTGCCCTAGGATCTCCTTTGCCTCAGGTGTGGCGTCCCATCACCGACATGGAAGTGCCCTGGGCTTGCGCATGTAGAATGGGTGGGTGGCAGAGAAGTCCATCTTTGCCCTCTCCTCCTAGGCCACATCTGAATGAGGAGCGCATGGAACATACAGAGATGCTGTGCATCTCCCCAGATGCTAAAAGGACAGCCTTAGTAGGTGGGTTAAGTAAGGGAAAGAGTCTGAAGGCTACAGTCACTGGCAGCCACAGCCAGGACGACCCTTCCCCCTGCCCTCCCACAGCAGGCTCATCCCATGATTGCAACTTGCCCTCTGGGCCACTTCGCCATTAACTAATAAAATGGGCAGGAGCATCTATTTGGGATTTGTTTTGGGGGTGGAAGTTACAGGATGACTCCAGAAGGACTGCAGAAGGGTCTAGCATTTGTGAGGCTGTGATGTTTTCAAAAGAACGACACTGAATCCACATAAGGGTGAGGAGGTATCTTGGCAGTGACGGCTACTGCATGATGACCCCTTGGCCATTCCACCGATCCCAGCTATGACACCAGGAAATAATTCAAGGTCTCCAAGGGACATGGAGTTCTTGATCCTCCTTTGGTCAGTTGCATTAGTCACAACACACTGTAGGCTCTTGGTTTGGACCTTGCTTTCCTTTCATTCACATCCTAATCATTGAAAACGATTTAATTTCTTACCTCTCCCAAACTGCTAAAGGTCGGGAACAGTGTCTTGTTCAGAAAAGAAGAGTTGTCTGAAAGATACATTGGTTAGGTCCAAGCTGTTTGAAAGACTATATTTCCTCATGCAACCTGCCCAGGTTTTGAGATCTTCAGGGGACGCCCTTCTCTTGGTCCTGCCACCCTCCCAGGCACATTTGGGGGGGGGTGCAGGTGAGGGCCTTCTCTAGAGAAGCTAGACCGGCTCCCTCCTTGCAGTCCTTCTGCTGGCTGGTGAAGACTTCTTCCAACAGACTTTGGGGAACTGAAGGTCTGGTGCTCTGCTGTTTTTATTGTAATTACCTGTATGGCTTTAATATATTTTTATGTACACATAAATAGTTTTAATTTTATCAATGTTTAATTGGTTTTTATTTTAATTATTGCTTTTCCTATGTTTTAAGCTGCTCTTATTTGACAGGTAAGCTCCTGTTGCTCGGTCCCTGCTCCTGCCAACCTAGCAGTTCGAAAGCACATCAAAGTGCAAGTAGATAAATAGGTACTGCTCCGGCGGGAAGGTAAACAGTGTTTCCGTGCGCTGCTCTGGTTCACCAGAAGCGGCTTAGTCATGCTGGCCACATGACCCGGAAGCTGTACGGCGGCTCCCTCGGCCAGTAAAGCCAGATGAGCGCCACAACCCCAGAGTCGGCCACGACTGGACCTAACGGTCAGGGGTCCCTTTACCTTTACCTTTTTATTTTTGACTGTAAACTGCCTTGAGTCCCTATCAGGGAAAAAGGCAGATATAAATAAATAAAATGATAATGTAAAACATTGATTCATATTTTGGACCATTGTACAAGTCCACTGTTGCCTGAAGATGGAGGGGGGGGCAGAAAAAAACCTAAGCTGAAGAATTCCTCAGATGTGACCCATCATGGACCAATCAGACTAGAGATTCAGGCAGACAACAGCTTCCCTGCAGGGTTTCTAGCCATTCCAACCCACCCATTGCAACAAGCATGGGCTTCTCATCTCACCTCTCTCTGGCACCCGGCAGGTGCAGCTGTACAAGGTGACGTCACTGATCTTGTAGTCCCAGTTGACTGGGTAGTGTTCCACCAGAGACAGCATCTTCTTAACTGCATCGTAGATGAAAATGAAGCTGATGAGGGCACAGAAGCCTTCTTCGGTGAAGCGTGTGAAATACTGCACCAAGTAACTGGCTTCGGTAGCCACCAGAATGAGGCCAAAGAAGGCCACCCAGAGGCCGATCCAGAGGCGGAATTCTAAGTAATCCAAGCTGTAGTCTCTGGAAGGAAGGAAGGAAGGAAGGGAGGGAGGGAGGGAGGGAGGGCCAAAAGAATATTCCTGAATGGGCTGCTTCACTTGCAAGAGAGCAGACAGTTAACCACAAGACGCCACATCCAACTCTAACCTTCTTGCCCTGGTGTCTCAACAAGGTGGGCACATAGCAGCTAAGGAGTTACATCTACAGCCAGTCTTCCGCTATTGGGAGACTGACATTTCAGCACTTTCTCTTGCCAGCTTGCAGGTCGGCTCCCCTCACTTACAAGAAGGTAGAAAGAGATGGTAGTCTGAGGCCACCTATTTCTCACATGCACACCACTCAGTTAATAACTGAAATTATCAAATTATGAGCCATGGAATCCATGCACTGGGATTGGGGGGGAGGTAGAATGCGTCCCTCTTCTCCCCAGAGGCACCAGCCTCTTCAGCTGTCAGGCTGAGCTGAAGGCAGCTGAGCAGCAATGCCTGGTCAAGACAGTTTGCACCAGGAGACAAGCCCTTTGCTTTCATCCCGTGATAGCCTGTTGCACTTGATCATCTGAAGCCTACTGCATGATCCTTTTTATGTTGGGAAGTTAAGCCAGGCTGACTTTCTTACTGGGCTTGACATACTGAACCGTGCTCTGTAAATGCTTTGACACATTTCCCAATAACAGTGAACATCCTGCTATGGAACTTTGTTACAATACAATTATGGCTGCAAAACACTTTTATGCGCAAATAAGGAAGGATCCATTATCACCAACAATGGAAGAACAGCTGTTAAAACTGACTGACTTAGCTGGGATGGCAAAAATGACATGCTTTCAGAGGAAAGTCATTGTTAACGTTTGTTAAAGATTGGAAACTTCTCGTAGACTTTTTGCATGAAAAGAATATGAAGTAATGATATCTGGATTTGAGGACTGAAGATAATGTTTGTTTATAGAAAGTGGCTTTATGAGATGTAATATTGGATTGGACAAAGTGAATATTGTTTTTATATCATGGACAGATGAATAATCAGAAGTTCTTTATTTTATTAATCTTATTTTTCTATCCTTTTTTAAACCTCTTTTCTTTAATTTTAAATTTTTCTTTCTCTATTCCTTTCTCTCCCTCCTCTCTCTTGAATATATTCAACCTCTCTTGAATAACCCCGTCATTCAGGGTCATAAGCAAGGACAGCTCCGACGGCTTGCTTCCAGCAAGAACACTTGCCGATATGAGGGGTCTTACTTACTTGCTGAAGGAGAAAAGAAGCCGCTCAAAGACCAGGACAGGCCCAGTGCTGCTCAGGATGGTGAGCGGCTGGCCAGCAAACAGGCAGAAAAAGGCTCCAGCAAAAGCAGTTCCCAGGAAACTCTCCAGCACACCCTGAATCGCAGGAAGAAGCACATGGCTCTGGTTGGTTAAATGGCCAACCCCCGTCTAACGGCTGCAGCTGGGCTGGTGGGCGTGAGATCCCCTGCTCCTGTGCAGCAACCAAGGAGTGCCAGTGCTGCATTCCCTTCTCTCTCTCCCCCCCCCCCCCCCGGTGTGCCTGTGCAGGTTGCTGTGGCAACATGAGGCGGGGGAGCAGAGGTGTTGAGAACCACAGAGCGCATGTGGGCATCGCGAGCAGGACTCTTGCTCAGACCTGCATGTTGTCTGTCGCATCTCCCAGCATCCCTCCAAAGGTGATGGCGTTGGTGACTGTGGCCAGGTAGATGTACAGGATGGCTGAAAGGCACTGGATGTTGAGGGCATCGTAGAAATCGCTGCAGTACCAGCGAGCTTTTCTCTGGATATCCTTCAGTAACCCTCCAAATAGTCTGCAGCAGGGAGAAAAGGAGAGACTTCCTTAATCCCGGGTTTCTAATTTGCTGCATGTGGTTATTTTGGTCCCCCCTGCCCCTTTTCCCACCTCCCACTCCAGGCCAGTGCTGCAACGATGCACAGCTGGCCTTGCTCCAGCCCTGTACCTGTGAGCCTCCCCACTCCAGAGGCCTGGCGGGAAGCCCCTGCCTACCGCCCCCCTCCCTGCCCTGAGTTTTACCTTCCGGTCCTCTTCAGCTCTTCACTGACGTGCTGATGCCCATGGGCATGGCGCTCGTCCGCAGCAGACAAGTGCCCACTCGCGTGAGGATTCCACTCGCGGAAGTGCAGGGCGATCCTAAGAATGCAAGGGGCACCTTTCAGGATAGAGGCATTCTGGTTTGCAAAGAAGCAGCATTCTGCTGGGGGCTGGCGATCCTCCGCTCTCCTCTCTATTCCTATCTGCCACTGACAGGCTCCAGTGGCTTGTACGGAAGATGCAATGATACACCCTCCGAATGCCTCATGGCACAATACCCAGAGAAATAATGGGCAGCGTCATATCTGATCATAGAACTGTAGAGTTGGAAGGGAGCCCAAGGGTAAATCTAGTCCACCCCCTGCAATACAGGAATCATTGATGCAGCCCACATGTTAGCAGTGGTGGCAGCAGCATTACTGCAGGTTAGTGCCTTGCCCCCAACCCACCTCTTTTTTAAACAAACAAACAAACAAACAAACCATAAAGGTAGCGCATACAGCAGGCATAGGCAAACTCAGCCCTCCAGGTGTTTTGGGGCTACAACTCCCATCATCCCTAGCTAACAGGACTAGTGGTCAGGGATGATGGGAACTGTAGTCTCAAAACATCTGGAGGGTCAAGTTTGCCTATGCCTGGCACACAGCTTTGAAGTAGTTTGGTTACAGGAAACAATGGAAGTGTGTGGCAGAACAGGCAGCCAGGATGCCCTCTCGCAAAGAAGCAAATAAAAACAGAACACACACAAGACCTGATGGCTGGAGGAACAGGGATTGTGTTGCCTGACAGTGTCACAAATGGAGTGGAACAGGCACCTGCGCCTGCAATATTTGCATGCCTTGGGCCAGAGCGGCTGGCAAGGACCAGAATTTCCCAGCAATGAGATATAGAGGATGTTCACATTAGTGGCTTGAAACACTGCGAGGTAATTTGCCGCCCCCTTAATTTTTTATCATCTCATTTTTTTTTGAACATTTCATCCAAAACATAGATTCCAGAGCAGTGTACACAAATATAATCAAATATCTCTACAGTATTAAAATTTTAGCTAAAGAGATCTAAGAATCAGCAACTTTCTTTCCTGTTCTAGCTCCTCTCTGCACATACCTCTTCTGTGGTGAGGGCAAGCATTTGGGGGGAGCAATTCGAGTGGTTGGGTCCCATTTGCCCGGGGGGAGGACAGTCAGTTCATCCAGAAACTCATCAATTCCTGCAGTGAGATCTTCTGCGTCTCTTGCTTTCCGGGCAACCCTCTGGAAAAGCTGGAAAGGAATGGGATTAGTCCCAGCTCTGCCTGCTTACAGGAAAGACAAATCACGGGAACACATTCCGGGAAAGCGCAAGGGCTTGTGGTGGTTTTGGTTGCCTGCATGCAGCAAAACAGACTTGTGACCTTACACAATCTAAAATGTCAAGAAAGCTGTTCACCCGAAAACAGAGTAAATTATGGACAATTCAGCCATTTGCTGTGTCAATGATAGAGCATTAAGGGGCTTACTGGGGCCAAAGTATCATCACAACTATAAAGTTACATGTTTTAATCATTAATTTTGCAGCTGGAAAATAAGTCACTAATGCATAATGCAGCTCCTTTCTAGCCTACGTAATAATTTGAAGTTTTCCTACATTATATGCATTATATTTTCTACATTAAAAATGCTCTGGGGAGTTCTTTTTATTAGTTTAGAGCAGATTTGCTATTGTTCTTTGCTACTTCCAGAAGCCAATTGCCCCCTCCAAGACACGTCAGTTTGAAACAGAAGGCAGGGCTGTATGAGGTTTGCTCAGTCATACAATAGTCCTTTCACAAAGAATATGGACAAACTATGTTCATAATACATTTCATGATAATTATGATAGGGTTCTGAAAAATATTGACAGCCCATTAAAAAGTTTGAACTGGTGGCAACCTTACCTAGCAATCCAAGACTTGTTCCTCCCTGGGCAATTAGAAGATTGACTTTAGGTGTGCTAATCACCCGTTGACTTCTCTAGCCTTTAGCACCATCACGCTATGCCAGAACTACAGTGTGCGGCACCTTCCCTAATTTTATGGCAGTGGTAGCAGATCTTTGCACCTCCCAGCCAGAACCCAAACTCACCTCATCTGTCAGGAGAGTAGCCACAGCCCTGCCGATTTCATGGTAGGCCTTCACTTTGGCTCTGGGGCCCAGGAGGATAAAGAGGAACCTAGACAGAGTCACAGCAATGTCAAGAGTGGGGTCAAAGATGAGCCCATTTCCCTCCTTTCAAAGCAAGCAGCTCACTGAGGCCTCAATCCTAAACTCAGCACAAATTGCTGAGGTGAAGGGGCTCGGGCGCTTTATTCCTCGCACTACTAAGGAAGCTCTCAGGCTGATCTTCTACTGTGCTGCAACACGTTTGATACAGCGGTCAGAGTGAGAAAACGGTGGCTCATTAGGCCATCTGGGACAGATGACCTGAGGAACCAGTTAGGCTTGTCTCTGTAGGACTGATGCTCTAGGCTGGGGTCCTCAGTCTGGACAACTCTTTCCTCTTTATTGGCTTGACCTGAAAGCTGGCCACCAGGCCACCTGTCAATGCTTCTTCCATCTCTGGTTCTCTTCATACTTACCAGCCCACTCGGGAACCAGCCTGTCTTAACTTGCCTCTAGCCCTATGGATCTTGGTTTTCCAGCACCCATAGCTCAGGGTTTGGCAAAGGACCGACAGAAAAATAGAATCCTGCCTAACTGAGAATTCCCTAAACCAGAGATAGCTTTCCAAGTGTGCTGGACTACAACTTCCATCAGTCCCAGCTGGCATGGCCTCTGTTTGAGGTTGATGGAAGTTGTAGTCTTCCATGGAGGCACCATATTGGCTATCCCTGCCCTAAGTTGTGTGGGACTGGCTGCCATCATGCCGCGAGCGTAACTGGAAGGAGCAAGATGGCGGCCACTGAAATGGAACAAATTATTTCTCAAAAGAATGGGGAGAAAGAAACACCACAGCAATGACTTGCCACTGAGCGTACTCTCCACAGTCCTGGCAAATACGGGATCTGGTCAGGATTGACTGCTGTTCACAGCCTTAGCATTGAATAGATTGAGAATATTTCAGAATGACCTGAAGTGTAGCCTTGTTGAAGCCAGTTAAGCAATTTAAATGGTTTCCCACCACCTCAGCCCCTCAGGGGTTGCCATGCCATGGGGCAACAATGCATTGAAACACAGCTATCCAGGCATAGGTCAGCTGGCTGATGACACCTGATCATCTCTTGCCCACTATATATTCAGGAGGTAGCACCCAGCTAGCTACCCAAGTGTAGGGTTGCCATATTTCGGGGAGCAAAAAAGAGGACACATTTGCTGACTTCTACTTTTAACTATGGATTGCTATGATGACTCTACCAATGAAAAAGAGGATGTCTCCTGGAAAAAGAGGACCTTTGGCAATCCACAACTACACCCATCTAGTTGTGTATCAGAACACAGACAACTGCAATAATTTCCTATGCCAAGAACTGCAGGACATCCTTTTCACTCTAGCATCTACGGAGGAAACTTTGCTGTCCTGCCCCGCTCCCTGTTTGCTTCTTACCTGCTGGGGAAAGCAACTTCTGCTAAGCCCCCAAGAAGCACTGGTTCCTGCAGACGCACAAAAGCAACAAAAGGTTTCTCCAGGAAGCTGGCTTCTCCTACAAGAATGTTGGCCACTTCAGTCCCAGCTGGAATCTTCTTCTTAAAGTGATTATTAAGCTGCAGTGAGAGAGAAATCTAGGGTTGGTGATCCATAGCTCAGAAAGCAACGGTAAGGTGACAGAACATGTGCTGTGGACCATACAGAGGAGAGAGGGAAACCTCAACAACCCTTAACTCTTTTTTGTGTGGAGTGCCCAAACTAGGGAAGTTGCTGGTGACTGCTGCACATTTCTTGATCCAAAATAAGTTTCTCAGTCTCAATGGTACAGCCAACCATTCTGAACACTGCCAGGAAGATATCCCAAATCAGAGGTCATTCTAGTGATGTATATCTTCACTCACAATGAAGCCAGGCAGGGGCTACTGCATTTCACAACTAGGCCAAATTCCACACAAACTAAGAAACAAACATTTCTTTAAAACATACATTTTACTCAGCTGACAAAAACCAGTGAAATCAGCGCTCAAGCAGCCTGGCATAAGTGGCTCTCTGCCATGGTTAGGAAGGGCCTCAGCAAGTGCAAGACTGCCCTGCCCTGGCAAGTGAGGGCACTGCAAAGAGGTTCACTTTCCCCTTGCAGTCCCAGAGTCACTGGCAATGCCAATGTTGGCTGGATTGTGCTAGGAAGACTGTGCAAACCTAAAGTTCTGCTTTGCCCCTGAATTCCTTCTGCAAAATACTGACAGACTGGAAGAACACTCCTTCTGTTCCAGGCAATGCTTTTTTGTAGAAAAAAATGTGCCAGAACTCACCTCAGTTGCCAACTCAGACGGCAACATTGACGCCATCTTGAAACTAAAATCACGTGACAAGATGTCGGGCTACACTATCTTATAGGATGGTTCAGACTGTGTCCCCACATGCCTTCACTCATTAAAGGGGAGCAAGGCGCTGTGTTCCGCCAGAGAAAAAGCCCTGGTTCCAGGGATGGGAAAATCAGGTGTTACTGGTCCTCTGAATGCTACTGAACTACAGCTCACAGCTGCCCCCATCCTTGACTGTTGACCATGGAAGTTGGGGCTGGTGGGAGCTGGAGTCCAATGACATCTGGAGAGCCACATCTCCCACCCCTAACTCTAACCAAAGGATACTTGCTTCTTTCGTGTTCCTTAACGTAAAGGGCATCCCTCCCTGAATGAAACCCCATCCAAACTTCAGAGCTGAGAGCTAGAAGCAGGTATGGTCTTTCAAAGCTATGAGGAGCTGATTGGACAGAATTTAAAAAGGGGTCCTGTGTGGAGATGTTTTCCCACCAGGAAAGAGTCCTTGTAAAGGACCCAAGAGTCCTTGTAAAGAGGCCTTTGAGGCCTTTGCAACCTCCCCTCTCTCCCTACATGCACTGCACATTACTTACCTGTTCCTTTAGGGGCACCTCTGAGACCTCACCCACTAGATCTGAGCGGCTGTTAGCTTTGTCTGAAACAGAAATTAAAAACCAAAACCAAAATAGAGAAAGCCCCATGACACTTCTAAACACAATTCCATCGAAAGACTACACACAGGAGCATATTAGTGAGTCACTACCCCTTCAAAAGGCGTTGCCTTGATACCTGGGATGGATAACCTGTGCTCCTGCAGATGACACTGGATTTCAACTCCCATTGGTCTCAGCCAGCCCAGCCCAGTGGCCAGGGATGGAGAGATCTGTAGCCCTACAACATCTGGAAGCTGCCAGGTTCCCTACCCCTGCTTTAAAAGGAGTAAATTATGTATAACTTCTAAAGAGGTGTGAAGATTAAAGCACCACTCTCCACCTGATACCTTAACATAGACCCATCATGGTTCCACCAGCGCATCTGAATCCAGTTATGCAGTCATTCCTCCTGGGGATTAGTGTTTAAATGTACTCCTAATCATAAATAAGTCATACTGAGTTGAATAAAAGGAGGCAATCTTTAGCTTATAGGTAAGTGGATTTCTGGTGCCACCACCTGAACAGTGTTCTGCACACTGGTTGCCTGGTTGCTGTAGCCTGGAGTTAAAGAGCAAGGGATGGGACCCAGAGGGACAGTGCAAGGACTACTTACCGGAGCAGGAGGCCACACCCATCTCCACCAGCATCCTCAGCTGAGATTTGGTGATGTGGTGCTGAGGCTTGAGGAGCAGGACATACATGAGCTTCTTTGAGAGCTCTGGCCTGAGGGCATGGTTCTCTATTTGGGTTCCAATCACCTTTTCTTGAACACAAAATAAACACAAAGTGAGTCCTCTCAAAATAAGGGCTCCCCCCCCTCTCCTTTGCTGTAAACATTTATAATCTTTGGCATCTACTGAAGAAGCCTTTTTATATTATTATTTTTTTAAAAAAACTGCCTTACTAGAAAAGCTGAAGAACCTTTAATATAAATCACCACATGCAAATAAAGAGCAGCTTCCAATGACATGGAAATGAATCTGTCGAGAAGGATTTCTGTACAGACCACCCATTATTGACTGATAATCAGGGAGTCCATCATTTAGGGTGGTCCCCTTTATAAGCTGCTGAAATTCTCCCTTCTACACAATGGAGGGTGGAGGTAGGGAACAGAATGTAGGCCACTGAGAAGTGAATTGCAGAAAGAACAGACAGTGATGTTTACCTGAAAGCAAAATAAGTTACAGTGACCAATTAGCAAGCCAGGGTTGGCGATAATAACGCTAAAGGAGTTTCAACCCCACTTGTACTTGACTAATGAGGGGCGGGTTTCTCTGAACAAGCAAGGATCTATGCACACTTCCCACATACCAAGTATTTGCTTAAAAGTGCGAGCTTCCAAATCCAGCAAGACAGCTCCTCTCTTTATACATGTCCGTAGCTCAAACAGGCTGTGAAGGGAGAGAGTTGTCACGTGAGGCTTGCTCCAGCGTTCTCCTCCATCTTCCACTTTCTCTTCAAACTTTATCCACCTGAATTGGGAAAAAGTGAAGGCCACATCTGAGATCCTTGTGCATGCAAAATTTCTATTTCCTAAGCCACGACCACATGGCTTCACCAGAATGTCTTATTTAATTTTCAAGTGACAAGATTTTGACTCTTGCACTTAAGGAGGAAAACATAAGAAATGACAGCTCTAGGATAATTAAAACTAGTCAGGATGAAGACATGAGGAGTTTGGTTTTTAAAAAAATCAAAACCGAAACTTATTCCCCCCAGGTTGTGGTCCTGACAAATATCACCTTGAAGTGTGTCTCTGCCATGAGGAAAGATGCCACTGCCAGGATTACAGTGCAGGAGCAAAGGGTTAAAGAAAACACTCTTCCACCCTCCATGGTCCTGATTTTAAAATGAATAAATACATAAACAAACAAACAGAATGAATCACGCACACTGCCAGCCCACACGTGAATGTCCAAATTGGCGCTTTGGGAAAAGCGCGGGAGCATTGTTCCCTCAGCAGGTTTTTACTCTTCTCATGGTTGTTTGCTGGTGATATGCATGTAAGGGAATCCAACCCTGATCTGCAGAGAACCTTGCAGTGCATCAGCTACTGGCCTCCTTATCAGGCCTCAGCAGGAGCCAGACTCCAGGTAAGAGACAGGTAGAGTCCATGATTGCATGTCACCCTGCTGGCAGAAGTTGCGTGGGGCGGACAGCAATTTTCACTGATTTCCCCTCCCCCCACAGCTCTCTGCGGCTGAAAACAGTAGGAGAGGCACCATAGAGGACTACAGGGAAGGATGAACTGCTAAAAGGCACCCTTCTCTCCACACACTTCTGCTGGCAGGAGCATCCTGTGAGTGGAACTCCCGCTAGCAGAAGCCTGCTTTGGACTGAAGCCAATTCCTTCTGCAGTCTTATCAACTCATCACTTAGGATTTATCTTGGCTGCGCTCCCTACAAACAGGGAATAACAGGGCAGCCAGAACTATTTTTGGCAAACTGGTCTCTTTTTTAATTTTCAAGGGCTCCACAAATGCTTATTGTCAGGGGCTCAGGAGCAGAGGGACAGGAAAGGGAGGAATTAGAGACCGAGGGGGAGGAATCCGAGGGGGAAGTGAGCGATGAGAGCCGCCCGAGGTCTCTAAGTCTCTCCAGCGAATCGGAGGATTCACAGAAAGGGGCTCCCGTGGTCAGAGCTAGGGGGTTGCCAGAGGGAACACCTCAGGAAGGAGGGGCCAGAGGGGACTCAGAGAGCAGCAGCTGGAAATCGGGACCAGCTTCCCCACCGGAGAGCAGTAGGGGGGAGGAGTCCCAGGCATCGGCATCAGGCAGCTTTCCGTCAGCGGAAGGACATGAGTCAGGGTTAGCCACGCCTGCATCAGAGAGCGAGGAAACGGTCAAAAGGAAGGTCGGAGGCAGCGCGCGCGCGCCAAGTTCAAATGTACAAGAGGGTGGCGCAATGAGCAGCCCGGATAGGGAGCCAGGTCCTAAAGCCCGCCGAAGGGAGGGGGAAGAGTCCGAGGGGTCCGCCTCCGAAGCGTCCAGGAAGGAAGGGACCCCGGGGGGTGGTAGGACCCAGAGGCGAAAGGAGAGACGGAAAAGGTGGAGTAAGGCTAGAGTCTTAAGCTGGTGTACAGGGGGCGGAGACTCAGACGGAGCTTCGCCGGTCTAGTGTCCAGACGTAGAGACGCACGCTAGGGTTTGAAAATGGATAATGTACTTTAATAAAGACTTTTGTATATTACCGCTGGCTAGCGTTGGTCCTCTGTGAGCTGGGACCTGGAGGCAGTCTCTGACACTTATATAATGCCTTTTTGCCAGGCACCTGTATGTGTAGCAACTCAGAAACCATGTTTTCCAATGGAACAGTCAGGGGATGTTTTCAGAGTAGGGCGGGCATGAAACAGTCTATTTTTGTGTTGCGAACTGCCCTGGGATCTACAGATGAAGTAAATAATAATAATAATAATAATAATAATAATAATAATATACCAAACATTCATGAAGTTGACTCTCTAATCTGAGTAGAAACAGATATTTGTAGAAACGTGAAACCTTATCAAACCTAATTCTATTTCATTTAGCGATTTCCTTGCCATTTCACTGTTTGTATTTGACCACCCAAAAGGAGTATCCAAAGGGTGCTTGTCTAGGGCATTGGCCAGTAAGGAAGGAATATTGTGCAAAGCTGGTGGCTTGCATTCTCTGGTTGCCTAGGCAACACAGGAGGCAGCGGCTGTCTTGGATCCATGTTGGGCACAGTTACCCTGCCCAAATGAACCAGGCCACACAAACCTCCCAAAATGCTCATTTTGCTCCCAGAGGCCACTTCACATTTTTGGAAGTGGGTCAGATTATAAAAACCTTTCCTCCAGCCTGGGATGGTCTCTCCAGGGACATATGCCTGTCGCTGAGTCCAATCTCTTTTAGCCTTTTTCACCATAAGCAAAATGTTGTACAGTATTGCATTTTTGTGTGCAGATGTGTATTTTGCAAGAAATAAAATCAAAATAAAATCCTGTTGTTGGTATACAACCTCAGCACAAACGCATGAGGCCATGAATGGCTGAGTGCTGACAGCTCTTATAAGGAAGCAAAGTTGTTCTCCAGAAATAGGTCAGAGTGACATGATGAACTGATCTCTCAGGGCACCGCATGATAAATCAGGGGTTCAAAGGGCAACCACGCTGCCTGGCTGTCAAACAGCTTAAGGTGGCCACGCACTCCCTGACTTGCATGCATTCACTAGGACAGCACAGCCCCTGTGTCCTCAGCCTTTCTCAGCCTTGGGTCCTCAGATGTTGTTGGATTACAACTCCCATCATCGCTAACTAGCGGGACCCTAGCTAGGCTGAGAAAGGCTGTCCTGTGTGCACACAACCCTATGCACTGTCTGTTTATTTAGGACATTTTTATACCACCCATCCTCAACATTTATTCCAAGGCTAAAGGCTTGTCTTTGTGTAGAGAACTTACAGGTACTTGGGGGAGGGCATTTAGAAAGGGACTTGCTGCTGTGACCCTGCCCCATATGCTCATTCACTGCAATATCATCTGATGCTGAGTTCACTAGCAGAAGCAGGCAGGTATAGCTCGCTAAGGTCCCTGAGTGCAGTTTCCCCCCTCCCATATGCAGTTGCCAACCTATTATTATTATTATTATTATTATTATTATTATTATTATTATACTGCAGAATGCCCACATAAACCTCCATCTAAGGTGAACAGCTATTGCATAGGCTAAATACTGCTAAATACCCTCTACTGCCTCTAGATAGGGTCCGCATACTGTAGATCACATGGTCTAGGCCAGTGTTTCCCAACCGGTGTTCCGCGGCACAGGAGTGTGCCGTGAGACATCGGCGGGTGTGCCGCGAGATGCCTGGAGGGAGGCGGGCGAGTCGGCGGCGAGAGGCGGGGCGGCGGCGGCGAGGAGAGGCCGCGCCTCCTGCTGCTGCCTGGCGCTCCTCCTCGCAGCCGGCAGCGCTGCCTGGGCGCCTCCGCGCGACTCTGCCTCGCTGGGTTTGGTCTCCCAGCAGAGACGGGTCACACGCGCCCCTCCCTCCCTCCCTCAGCCTGCGCGGAGGGAGAGCCAGAGAGAGGCATCGCTCCTGCGCGCCGGGAGAGGGAGCAGCCGGAGCGATGCCCCTTGAAATCTTCGCCCTGCCTTCTTCTGGAGCGACGGAGAGCCTCTTAAAACTCGTCCGTCCGCTTCTCTCCCTGCCAAGAGGCGTCCAGCAAGCCGGCTTTGCCAGCGGAGCCAGCCTTGGAACAGACCCATCCGTCAAGCGGGGATTGTGCGTCCTCCTGGACAGAGTGTAAGCAACCGGGTTTAATTTGGGTTACGCGGAACTCCAGCGCTCAGGGCGGGAGTTTAGGAAATCCAATCGGGTGGCGCCGCTCTTCCTTGGGACCCCATGGGGAAACACTGGGGACCTACTTCTAAGCAAACGGGTCTACACGTCTCTCTGCCCCCCCCCTTTAACCTTTAGCTTCAAAGCCAGAGCAAACCGAGGCTAAATCCGTATTTACATAGGATAGCTTTCGTGCGTCCCTCCCGGCGTGACGCTGCGCGCTGACGTCACGGGGCGGGGCTTTAATGGTGGTGTGCCGCGAGATTTTTTTTCAGTAAACAGGTGTGCCGTTGCCCAAAAAAGTTTGGGAAACACTGGTCTAGGCTACAACTGTGACAAAATCAGAAAGTTTGAAATAATATGTATGTCTCACACCAGGCAACTCAGGAAAGTGAGCCAAGCCAACACTACATATCAACACACACGTATATGCATAACATGGTCGAGAAATTAAGCATATGGGAAACAGTTATCCATTTTTCCAGAGTAAAAACAGTCCCAGAGACAATGAGTGAACCTCGGGTGGAGAACTCACAGCACATGCAGGTGGGTAACTCAAAGAAGCAAGCCAAGCCACACACTACAAGTCAAGTTACACGAATGAATTCTGTAAAGGAATTAATCATGTAAAAGACATCCTTCTAGAAAAGGTCATGAATAAATAGGGGAGCACCCCTCCCCCCCACAGATGATCGCTACTTGCAATCTTCAAAAAGCAGAGATCTACCTCTGTACCTGAGCCTGTGATTGCTCCATGCAGAAAGGTGAGAGGTCCATGCAGAAAGGCTACAGGTACAGATTGCAACTATCAGTTGAGATGAACAGTGAGAAAGAGGAGGAAGGAATGTGGCCAAGAGTGGACCATTTCTGAAATCTCTCTCAAGTGTCCCCTCAACAACATTTACATGAAATTCCATGAATTTTAATGTGATGGCTATATGATGAGCATGAGGAGAAAGAATTCTATGACAAATCCCAGGATATTGTTGTAAACAATGCACTTCTACCACTATGTTCACTAACACACTCTTAAATGACACACGTATTGTCATCAAAGTCAAATTTTTGGACATGTCAAAAGGCTTGCAAAATATTCTTGAAGAGTACAAATATCACTTAAACAAGATGTGATGATTCCCTACTCAAGGAGCCATTCACAGCTATGTGTTCTCCTTTAAAAATGAGTATTTTTATCATGCAACATCAGTAAGACTTCCTGCTGAAAGTGTGTGACGCCAAACTTTTCAATGACAACAATAATACTTGGCACATTTGCAACACTTTTTTGCTCGCTCAAACCACTTTACACATATTAAAAGAGCCTCGCTACACTGGGAGGCAGTGTGGCTTAGTTGCTAGAGTGTCAGACTAGGACCTGGGAGGCAAAGGTTCAAGCCCCACTCGGCCACTGGATGACCTTGGAGCCAGCCACTGCCTCTCAGCCTAACCTCCCTCACAGGATTGTTGTGGGGGTTAAATGAGGGTGGCAGAGTACCACGTACACCACCGTGAGCTCCTTTGAGAAAAAAGGTGGGATGTAGATGCATCAGCTATGGTGCCGTTGGCAGTGGCACGCCTAGTTAATTTGTTCATGAACTGATATTTCACCTGTTGTTGACCACTGTGCTTTACCCACTACTGTACAGTGCGCTGCTGCCATGCGTTGCTTCAGGATGAGAACATGGCAAGCAACATTGCCTGCGAGATTATTGTGCCTGGTGTGGCCTCTGCCAAATATTTCAGCTTTTCTCTGTGTTTTCTGCTAGGAGTCTCCACAAACCCTCCCTCATCTTACCTTGGCATTTGCCAAGCAGCCAGGATTAACGGTTGAGCATTGCCCTGAGTGTGAATGATGCCTTCTACTCAAACTTGTTTTGGGCACAAGCGAGGAGGCTGACTTTTAATATCAGGGTTTTAATATTTGAAACAGGCAAGGTTGAATTTGTGGCATTTGAGAGGTAGACAACCCCACCCGATTATTCACCAGGAGAAATGACTTGATGAGAGACCCTAGCCTACTTCCAGCTTCCAAAAGAGCAGCATGAGGAGGAAGATCCCCCCCCACTGCCCCCCAAAATCACTTCCCCAGTGGTGGCCATGGGCTGGTCAAAGTGCCCCCAGCCAGGCAGATTGAAGCATCCAAGTGTATGAATCTTCCTTAGCCCAAGCCATTGGCCCATCTAGACCAGAATTTGCACACTTTGACATCTGGCAGCTCCCTAAGAACTCAGGCAGGCTGAAGTCTTTCCCATTCCTGCCGGAAAACCGCTTAATCGAAAGCCCTGCAGACTGAACCTGAGGCATTCTGCATGCAGAGCATGTGTTCTGCCACAAAGTTCAACCCTGAGTGAGCAGCCACCTACCTGGCGGTTTGCCTCCATTCCAGTCCTTCAGGGGTACTGAAGAGCTCGGACAGCTGTATAAATAGCACTGGGCAATTTGCGACTTCATTCTCCTCCACCTCCTCCTCCTCCTCCTGTTTCAGCATAAGGCTCACTCTCTCTGCTGCTGGTGAGATGCTGGAGGTGAAGATACTTCTCCCAACCGCTTGGCAGATGACCACAGAAGTTCTGCTGGGGGGCTCCTGCTCTCCTCCATTGCTGTTGCTGGTCCCCTCGGCTTGCAGCGTCAGGCCCTCTTTCCTTTCAGCTGGACAACCCTCGCTTGCACCCAGGGCGCTTGCTTTGGACATCCTGAGCCTGGGCAAACCTTCAGCACACCTCTTCCCTCCTTGGCAAAGCCTTTGAGCCCAGCAGAGCAGGAACTGAGCAGACCCAAGACATCCTGCCTTTTTAAGAGCCGAAAGCCGGTTCAGGTCAGAGAAAGGCAAGTGGATGGGAGCACCGCCCAAAACAATATTATCAGGGAGGAAAACTCTTGCCCTGCAGATACCGGCTGGAACTCACTGGGGCAGCTCCATTCTGCCCACCTGATCGCAGGGACCGCCCAGCCCACTTGGAAGGGGGCTTGTTTACAAGGGTGTACTATTTGAAGCCTTGGGCTGGCCATCCTGGGAAGTGGAGAAATCTGAGACAAGAAAAGGGTTGAGGTGGGGGAAGGAGAAACCTGACACATCTGAACCTTTGATGGGGTGGAAGCTGGAAGGATTGGCAGAAATTGGAGTAGAAAAATTAAGGCTCTCTTGACCTAACCCAACTCCATAGTCCTCCATGTGGAGGAGATATAGGCACCTGCAAGGGGATATGAAACCTGTGACTTCCCAAACACAGATTTTGTGTGTCTCTTGAGTTGTGCCAGGGCCAAGACAGTGACCCTCCTGCCCTTTCTCATGGTCATTCAGGCAACGGATGATTCTTATTCTTATTTTAAAAGATCAGCAACTTTAAAAGTGTTCAGCAGGAAACCTCTAAAAGACCCCAGTTTATATTTACCTGCAAATGGCTTTGAAGTCAACATCCTTCTTTTGTTAACTTTAACAATGACCATTGCATATTATGCCTATTGAATAAATGTATCCACCTATGAATAAATTAATATATGAACTGTGCAAGTTTATTGGCCTCCTGAGTTTTCAATGCTTCAGCACAAATACCTTGAGCACTTTGCAATTCTAGTTTTATCCAAGACAAAGTCCTGATCGGGCATATGGTTATGAATGATTAAAAGAAGAGAAATGCTTGTGAATCAAAGCGTTTGTAGCTGGAGGCATATATGTGACTCTGTTTGGGGATGCTTTTTTGTTTGTTTTTCTATACGGCTCTGAAGCGCTCCTCCCCCATCTAGCCATGATTTTGGACGTGAGCATGGAATGCGGGAGCAGGCCAGGGTTGCTTCAACATGATGTGATTAATGGGAACTGCTAAATGTGTCGTCCATGTTTTTGGCATGAGCAATAAATAGTGCACCTACCAGTCAGAGAAGGATTCCTTCTAGGAGGGAAAGGCCTCTAACTCCTCCTTTTTACCCACAATAAATCCCCCTCCTCCCACCCACCCTGCTCTGTAAAAGGCAGCCTCTCTCCATACACTGAGAGAAAAACCTGCTCTTTCGTAGTAAATAGTAACAAACAGCAATCAGCAGAAAACCCGGTTGCTGTTTCCTCCGATTCAGTGCTAAACCGTAAGTTATCCTGGGAGAAAACAGAGGGGCAAGTGTAGATAAGCCTTAAGAGAGCACCAGGGAGGCTGCGGCCCCATCAGTCTCAGCCAGCCTGGTCCATGGTCAGGGGTGAATGGGGCTGCAATACAGCACCCTCTGGAGGGCCACACGTTCCCCATTCCTGCATGAAAAAGAACTGGCCACAGTGGCACAGAAGAAAGGTAAAGGTAAAGGTACCCCTGCCCATACGGGCCAGTCTTGACAGACTCTAGGGTTGTGCGCCCATCTCACTCTATAGGCCGGGGGCCAGCGCTGTCCACAGACACTTCCGGGTCACGTGGCCAGCGTGACAAGCTGCATCTGGCGAGCCAGTGCAGCACACGGAACGCCGTTTACCTTCCCGCTGGTAAGCGGTCCCTATTTATCTACTTGCACCCGGGGGTGCTTTCGAACTGCTAGGTTGGCAGGCGCTGGGACCGAACAACAGGAGCGCACCCCGCCGCGGGGATTCGAACCGCCGACCTTTCGATCGGCAAGTCCTAGGCGCTGAGGCTTTAACCCACAGCGCCACCCGCGTCCCTGTGGCACAGAAGAACAACCACTCAATTTCCCCAAGAGAGCACAGCCTTTTCTTTAATATGTTATAATAATAATAATAATTTATAGTTTATACCCCGCCCATCTGGCTGGGCCTCCCCAGCCACTCTGGGCGGCTTCCATAGAAACCAAAAATACAGTAAAATATCACACATTAAAAACTTCCCTGAACAGGGCTGCCTTAAGATGTCTTCTGAATGTCAGGTAGATGTTTATCTCTTTGACATCTGGTGGGAGGGCGTTCCACAGGGCGGGCGCCACTACCGAGAAGGCCCTCTGCCTGGTTCCCTGTAGCTTTGCTTCTCGCAATGAGGGAACCGCCAGAAGGCCCTCGGAGCTGGACCTCAGCGTCTGGGCAGAATGATGGGGGTGGAGACGCTCCTTCAGGTATACTGGGCCGAGGCCGTTTAGGGCTTTAAAGGTCAGCACCAACACTTTGAATTGTGCTCGGAAACGTACTGGGAGCCAATGTCGGTCTTTCAAGACCGGTGTTATATGGTCTCGGCGGCCGCCCCCAGTCACCAGTCTAGCTGCCGCATTCTGGATTAGTTGTAGTTTCCGAGTCACCTTCAAAGGTAGCCCCACGTAGAGTGCATTGCAGTAGTCCAAGCGGGAGATAACCAGAGCATGCACCACTCTGGCGAGACAGTCCGCGGGCAGATAGGGTCTCAGCCTACGTACCAGATGGAGCTGGTAAACAGCTGCCCTGGACACAGATTTGACCTGTGCCTCCATGGACAGCTGTAAGTCCAAAATGACTCCCAGGCTGCGCACCTGGACCTTCAGGGGGACAGTTACCCCATTCAGGACCAGGGAATCCTCCACACCTGCCCGCCTCCTGTCCCCCAAAAACAGTACTTCTGTCTTGTCAGGAATCAACCTCAATCTGTTAGCCGCCATCCATCCTCCAACCGCCTCCAGACAGGATGCAATATATACAATATATGATGTATTTAAAGCCCCCCCCCCCCAATTCTGTGTGAATCACTCTGGACATTTATTGGTAAAAGAGTAGCAGGATGAGGATGATAAATATGCCCATTTTAAAAGGCTCTTGGAGCCCCAGACACAGGACCCGCCTTGTGACCATCTGAGCAAGATCCATGTTGCCCAAGGCTAAGCAATACTGAGACCCCCACTCTTCTAATACTTCCCAAAGGTGGCCTACAGACATCTGTTGTCTGCTACATTTGAAGAGCTACATGCCCATGTTGGAATTTATTTCAACATGTCAAACGTTGACCTTGTGGTGATCTATTTCCTAGGATTTGACTGATGACTTTGGGAGTCTTTTCTCTAAGCAAAGCAAGAGAAGCAGGGGAGTCGCTGAGCTGGTGATGACCTCTGCTCAACTGCGCAGGAATGTGGGGCCAGCCCCTCTTCTGTGTTGGTAAACATCCAGGTAAACACCTGAGCAGTCTTGAGCAATGCACTGGGAGCAGATCCCAGGCGGGAGACATCTTGCCAGGCAGGCCTGTGACGTTGCGTCAGCTGCGGAAAATACAAGGAAGCCCAACACACATTCAGTCCTTCCTGCTGGGCATAAACGAGCATTTTGGGCTCTGTTGCTGTGACACAGATTGCAACATCAGTGGCTAATGAACTGATCACAGACAGGAGAGAGAGAGAGAGAGAACTGGTGAAATGTCAAACAGGTATTCAGCTTCCGTGTCTTGCAAAACAGTGTCTGTTCACCAGATCCAGGGTTTCTCAAGCATTTATGATTAGTACTTCAAACCACGAAGGAGAAAGCCCTTGCGTACCTTCTACAGAAACGCTTGCAGAGTAAACAGTGAGGTGTACTGGCTGCTGGGAGAGTGAAAAGGGGGCCCAGTACAGAGGGAAGCTGTTGACTTGGCTAACTCCTGCAGCCTCGAAAGCCTTTCGCTGTTCTGAGGTGCCATCAGTAAAATAATCCCTGCATCGCTGGGGGTTGAACTAGATGACCCCTTGAGTCCTTTCTAACTCAACAATTCTATGATACTATGAGACAGATACCTTCTCTCTTCAAAATATCCATTATCAAGATCAGAGCTTGGAGGGGTGCTACTTTCATTGGAAGGAATCCCAATACAATCCGCACCCCCACTATAATCCTGATAATTATATTTTAACACCCCCCCCAAAAAACTCCAGCCATTGTCTTTTTAAAAATCTACACATTAAAGATGCATTAGACATCATATCTAATTTGACCCTTAGTTTCTTGAGGAAGCAAAATTACTGATAGTGAACATGTGTAAACTCTTGGATGAAGTTGTAATGCATCATTAAACTGGGAACTTATACATGTGAATCTGTGAAGAGCCTCCCTTGAAGAAGGTTTCCATTAGGATTTCCAAGGGGGGAGGGTGTTTGTTTGTTTGTTTAAAAAACCTTGACACCTATGTATGCAGAATTAGTTTGCTTTTCTAGCTTCTAATGTGATTTTTACATAATTTCTTCCAGTTTTAAAGAAAGTGTCCTTTTAATTTCTGAGTGACCACCCAGAGCAGCCTTGGGAATTGTAGGGGTTGCAGTGGGGAATCAGAGGAAGGCAAAGGCCTGTTTGCAGGGTGAGAGTACAATGCACAAGTGGGTGACACAGCTGGGTGTGTTTTAACCCTGAGGGTGCGGCGACCTTTGTTTTTGTTACGTTTGTGTTGCTTTTTATTTTATTATGTTTTATTTTGCATTCAAATTTTCTTCATCTTTATTTATTGTGACCTGAGCAGAGAACTTTGTTATTGGTCAGCGTACAAATGCTGTAGACAAATGAAATAAAAACAACTGTACATTTTATTGACATTCCGAAAAGAATTATTTACACATAATACAGTTTTGACTTGTTGTCCCTGGTTATTCACGCTGTTTCTTAATCTCAGAGACAACGTAATAGTTACTTTCCTGTTGGGGTAAACAAGTGGGAGTGCGGTCCCAGCCACGCCTTGGCCTGCCAGCAACACAGGTTGCAAGAGAGCTGAGTCACCGTCTCCTCGCCATGAGGCAGCCTCTCTGCTTCCCAAAAGGCATTGAGAGCTCAGCACATACGAAGAACCTTCTCTCTCACACACCTGACCTCACACAGAGTCCTCCAGGTCGCAGGCTGCTGCCCTTTGCCCTTGCATCCTCCATGAGTTGGGTGGGAAATGGCCGGATGCACATTCTAGCTTTAAAGCGCATTCAAGGAACACGCCTCACCTCCAAGAACGCTGGGCACTGTGGTTTACCTACCCCTCAACCAGTCATAATTCCCAGCAGCCCCTAGCAAACCACGGTGCCCAGGATTACTTGGGGGGTGGGATATGTGCTTTGAATGGGCTTTAATGGTATAGTGTGCACATGGAGAAAGTGGTGAGCCTTTTCTATTCCTGTAGGCTCTCTGCATGATTTGTAACCCAGGGAAGCTCACCCAAGTAGAACAGACTCCTCATTGCAGACACCAGATGGGACAGATGAGTACAGTGACATATCATCTTCCAGCTACCATGTACTCATGCAACATGGGAGCAGAGCGGTGCAGACACCAGAGGGAGGGGATTCTCAGAACTTGCAAGATCAGGGAAGTTGCTGCTCAGCGTGGCCCTGCTCTTCCATTGAGCTGTCCCAAGAGGCCTCTTGCCAGCAGTGGTGTAGCTAACTGCTCCAGCACCCGGAGTGGCAGGGGTGGGACGATCTGCCCAAGGGGATGGTGAGGCGATCCGTGCACAGGGGTGTCGCGCAGTGGCGTCGCAACAGGGGCGGGGGGCGGTGTGCCCCGGGTGCCATGTCTGGGGGGGGGGTGACAAGAAGGCACACTGCAGAGGCTCGCGGCAGCGTGAGCAGCCATTGTGCCGCTGCAGCCGCATGTGGAGAATCCTCTGTTCGCGGCTGCAGCCGCGAGCTGAGGATCCCGGTGCCGGCAGCAAACCACTATGTACAGCACATGTGCAACGTTGCACGGATGCGCTGTATGTAACGCCGCTGCACATGCACTGTACATAGTGGTTTGCCGCCGGCACTGCTTGAGCGCCGTACGGACAGCGGTGGAATCCCTCTGTTGCCGCTATAGCCGCATGTAGAAGATCCTTTGCTTGCAGCTGTAGCGGCGATGGAGGGACCCCGGCACTGTCCTTATGGCGCTGGAGCGCTGGCGGTGGCAAACCTCTATGTATAGCACATGTGCAGCATCGCTACATGTGGCGCATGCATCGTACGCAGTGAAGCCACACATGTGCCCTACGTAGTGACGCCCCGCCCCGGGTGTCACAACGCCTTCGTTCGCCCCTGGTGCCGTGGCAATCTGCCCAAGGGGGCAGTGTGGCAAGCTGCCCACAGAGTCCGCCCGGTGGACGCAAGCCCCACGCTGCCGTTTCGGGCAGTGTGGGGCTCGAGCTGCCATGTCACTCCCAGGAGAGACACGTGCCTCGGGTGCGCTGCAGGCCAGGCCCCACAGTAAGTGCCACCCCCCGGGGTGTGCCACTTTGTTACCCCTCAGTGATGATACCCAGGGCAGACTGCACCCTCCACCCCTCTTCCTACGCCCCCACTTGCTAGGGTTTCTTTCAGTTGCAGACAAAATAGCTAAGTCAAAAGCTTCATGGAAAAGGCTATATTTGATTAGACGTTTGAATGAAGAAAAGCTCCTCTTTCCTAAAGGACATGACATCACTTTCTGCGAGGCCAAATGATGGCCTTTTAAAATGAGGAGAGCATCCTGTCAAATAAGCAGCATTTGTTAGTCCAAGCATTGAGAAGCACCACATATGATCCGACTTACTAGTGAATGGGGTGGATCCACTATGAAACTGATAAAGCTTAAGGTTCAAGGCCCCTCATCCTGGATTGGCCCTAGAAGAAATTTTTGTCTAACTTGGTTTTAAAAAATTGGTCTAGCATACCCCATTTGAGTGGCATGACACAAGCGGATTTATTTTTTGTTGTATATATTCCAACAATCCCAAATTTTGAGAGCAAGTAGCAGAGATGTTGTAAAAGTGTGATGATCCGTAGTGGGACACCCCCGTTGAAGAAGATAACAGTGGCTACCCAGACCTTGTTTCTGGTTGCAAAGGGGCCCCCATGACAGTTCAAGCTTCAGAGGCCCCAAAATGAAGGTCTGACGCTGTTAGTGAAGAAGATGAGCCCTTCATGTCACTGCAAATTCTGCCCCACTTGTTCCTTTCTGCCAATATGTCCATGTTTTTCAGGACTGCCCAGGGCTTTGCCAGGACGCTATGAGGCATTGCTGGGTCTGTTTGTTATTTGACACCAATCACAACACACCTGCAGAGAAAGGCAGAGAAAACAAGTGGTCCTAGGCTAGCCCTACAGGTTTCTACAAAGGAGTAGCGTAAGCCACTTTTGTGTATACAGTGCAAATAATTTTGCATGCATCAAAACAGGAGGTGTTTGGACTGTAAGCAGGTGCACCTCAATGAATTGCAGATAAGGAAGCAGGTGGAAAGTCTCCAGCAAGTGCAACAAAGGGTTTCATGTTTTAAGTGAGAGAATAGTGGGATGGGCACAGTGTGGTTGATATATCATCTACAAAAAACATTTCTGTTCTTCATTACAGAAAAGTAGTGTATGTTGCCTAGAGTTTACAAAAATACATACAGTGGTGCCTCGCAAGATGAAATTAATCCGTTCCGCGAGTCTTTTCATCTTGTGGTTTTTTCGTCTTGCGAAGCACGGCTATTAGCGGCTTAGCGGCTTAGCGGCTTTTAGCGGCTTAGCAGCTATTAACGGCTTAGCGGCTATTAACGGCTTAGCGGTTTAGCGGCTTTAAGAAAAAGGAAACAAACTCGCAAGAACTCGCAAGATGTTTCGTCTTGCGAAGCAAGCCCATAGGGAAATTCGTCTTGCGGAACGACTCAAAAAACGGAAAACCCTTTCGTCTAGCGAGTTTTTTGTCTTGCGAGGCATTCGTCTTGCGGGGCACCACTGTACAACTAAATGTATGTGAACTTAGCCAGCTGATAACTATACCATGTCTGAAGAATTCACACAGCGTGAAACTGATCCCAGCAGTTTCCATGTTGGGGAAGCCTGATTCTAATGTGATGTATATTGTATATTATACATCTAATATAATGTATATTGTCTTCTTTGACAGGAGGATCAATCCTGAATTGTCTCTTGACCTCTCACTTGGATTCCCCAAACTGGTCTGGTTTTTGATCTCAGCAATTTGTTTTTGTCCCCATATAACATAACTCCTGGCTGCCCTAAAAATCAGGCCTGAAGATGGGGCTCATTCTTCTCTTGATTTGTCCTGGATGTCCCCTTTCCCCTCTTCCTCCAAGCCACAGGTAGGGAACCTGCGGTGCTCCAGGTGCTGTTTGTATCATCCCTGAACATATCAAATGCAGGTTGGGCTGATGGAAGTTGGGAGTCCAACACTATATGGAGGGTCATAAGCTTCACATCCCTGGATTAAGCATTCACTGTGCAATATAGCCTGAGTTACTCACCACAGACAAGCACGAGTTGATGGAGAGCTTTCGCTGTTGGTTTTTCTGCTTGTCAAGCAACTCTTAAAGATGACAAAAGTTGTGCCCCCAAAGGAACTGGTCAGTTCTTACCATCTTCCACAGCTCACATGGCTAGTTCACAGCTCACAGGTTCAAACATGGCTTGAAAGAAATCCAGTTTGCAGTCATGTGAAATGGGCATTTGATTGTCTCGAATAGGCTGAAAATGACTTTTTAACAGTCACCCCCGCCTCAGCTGTGGAAAGCCCTTTCTAGAGAGATGCACCTGGGGCCTCATTTCATGTCTTTTTTGAACTACACAACAACCCTTTTATTTTCCCAGACCTTCACACTTTATGGTTGTGGTTTTAGCACACTTGTTTAGCTGTGGGGAATACTAATAGTTTTTTGTTTTGTTTTTGTCCAACTGATCATTATTATGCTGTTTGAATGTCTTGAGTTCTATTTTAAAGTGATTTTGTTGTGGGCTTTGTTTATGTGGTGGAAGGCAGAGATGTCAAATGAGATGGGGCCACCCCTCTCCTTCCAAAAGAAGGCAATGCCTCACTTCCTTGCCTGCCTTGTCCTGTATCTTTACTTGGCTGTTCCTCCCTTGGCAGAAGCTAGTCAAACCAAGAATGGAACTGGCACTCCTGGCTAGCTCCTTCTCTTCATCCTGGTAGGTTTGTGCACCTGGCTGGCAGCTGATGCCAAGGTACGTCTATAGCAGAATGGGATGACAACCGATGGTATTCCTCTCCCGGGTCTTTGGTTGAGATTCCTGCATTACAAGGGGTTGGACTCCAACTCTGCAATTCTATGAATGTGCAGTGGGGCAAGTTCCCTGTTGGAGCTGGGTTTTGGCAGCCACAACACCATTCTTCTCCTTCCATTTGCATAGACTGTGGTATTTTGATTTCCCAAGTTATTTGACTGATTTAAGTCACTAGAGCCAAACGGAGGTGACACTGTCTTATTTTCCCCTGTGCTACAAGAGGAAATGTAGCCAGATTGCTTATACCAACAGGGACGGCAGCTCTTTCCCTTGTCCTAAGAAGGATCTATTATTATGTGATGTAAACAGCCCTGTGATCCTCGGATGAATGGCGCTATGAAAAATGAAATACTACTGCTACTCTCTTCTTCTTTGGTGATCACTTGTAGCCGAGTAAGATTGTCTTCCATAACAGTGAGTCCTTAAGTGACTGTGGAGGCCAATTCTGGACCCACACGTCTTTCCACAGTGGGGACATTGGTTCCCGGGCGGGAGTTGATCACGGTGTGGATTTGCCAAGCGTGCCTTCCTCTTAGCATGTTTCTCCTTTGAGTCCTGAGTTTGAGTGTCTTCAAAGTCCATGACACCTTTGGTGAAGGCTGTTCTCCAATTGGAGCGCTCGCAGGCCAGTGTTTCCCAGTTGTCAGTGTTTATACTACATTTTTTAGATTTGCCTTGAGACAGTCTTTAAACCTCTTTTGTACTACTACTACTACTACTACTACTACTACTACTAATAATAATAATAATAATAATAATATCTGACAAATTTGAAGAATGCATGCCCTAAAATTTCGGAGAACTATTTTTCACCATTTCCCTTCCCATTCTTTTAAGAGGCAGTTTGTGTCACGGTAGGAGATTTTAACATGTGAGCTGAATTCTACAGCCACCACCAGGTGGCAGAATGGGGCTGTCTGAAGCCTGTGGTCTCTGGCCAAGCTATAGAGAGACTTTTGATAATGCAAAATACTCTTGACAAAAAACCGAACATGTTCAGGCCTATTCTACACAATAAAGCACAGCCCAAGCCACATTATGCTATACTTCTATAACTTCCTGTTCAACAGCTGAATCCCATTTGGAGTGCAATGCATGGTGAGTGTGTTTTGTGAGAGAATGTATCATTCATGTTGAGAAAGAATGGCAGTTTGTCAGACGTCGTCATCTTGTCCTTCATTTGCTCTCTAAATACTTTCGCCGCTGGACCAAATGATCATGTGGCTCTACGGTATTTCCCTGAATCCTAAATTTGGCTTCCAGCCTTTTCTTATATTTAGGTTTCTGTTCCAAGTGCTGTTTCGTGTTGTGTTTTGAAATTTTTATTAATATCTGTTCCTAAAGCATCAAGCCGGCTAGTGTTAAATATCAGTCATTATGTCAATCAGGCAATGCTTTACTTCTAGAGAGAAAAAAAGTGTCGGTATTTTGTAGCCTTGAGTACCCCCAGAAAAAAGCACTGCAATGATGGAAGTTCAGCTGTCCTCAAATATAGGGTATGATTACAGTGCTTTATGCCAGTAAGTTTTACTGAGAAATTAGCTGTTGAGGAGCTGAAGAGTTTAGAGAAGAAGTTCCTTTCAATCCTGCTGGAAAAAGTGAAAAGAACTCAGGATCAAATGCATGCATAGACTATGAACATTATTATATTATTGTTGTTACTATTTATTAGACTGGTTAGCTGCTTGTTGCCTAAGTAGTGCTCCAAGTGACTTGCATATGTTTAAAACAAAAACCTGACTGCATAATACCATTAAAAAGAAGGGAGAAAAGTCATATAGAATATTAACATTTTTGTAAATCAAAACACTCCCTCCCAGCAGTAACGAAAAGCTTTGGCAGACTAAAATTAAAATATAACCAACTCAGTCCATCAAAGGGCTAGAGAAAAGGGAAAGTTGGTATTCAACACAAAAAAGTTGCCAGTGAAAGTAACAGGCGGGCCTCACTGGGGACAGCAGTACACTGGTGGGGAACCAGAAATGGAAAGGCCCTCCCATGTCATCACCCCTCTCCAGTTGCCTTCAGAAGAAGGCCCCATATGAAGATCTAAGGGTCCAGGCAGCTTCATAATGGGAGAGGCATTCCTGAAGATACTGGGGTCCTGAGCCATAAAAAGTTTTAAAAGTCAAAAATAGCACTTCGAATTGGGCTCTGAAGTGTGCAGAAAGCCAGTGTAAGTGGAACAAAACCGGTGTTAGACAATCACCCTCAACCTGTCAACAGGTATATTCTGTGGGCAGCTTTCAAGGGCAGCCCCACATAAAGCATATTGCAACAGTCCAATCTTGAGGTTACCATGAGATAGATTACTGTAGTCAAGCTATCCCTGTCCACATAGGGTCATAACTGGGCCAGCAGCCTAAACTGCTGGAAGGCACTATATGCCACTGAGGCCACCTTAATCTTAGGTGACAAAATGGATATAGGAGAACCCCACCAAACTATGAATTTGCTTCTCATATGGAATGGGACACTTTCTAGAGCAGGCTGCACACAACTCTGTCAGACAGAGGAATCACCCACTAATAGCATCTCAACCTTGTCCAGATTCAGCTTCAGTTTATTGGCCCTTATCCAGTTTTGCAACCAAGCACTGATTCAGCACATCCACTGTCTCACCTGCAGAAGAGGAAAAGGAGAACTAGAGCAGTGTGTCATCAGCACCCTGATGACAACGCACTCAAAAATGCCATATGGCCCCATTCAGTGGTTTCATGTGGATGTTAAACAATGTGGGAAACAGAACTCACCCATACTGGATTCCATACTGCAGAACTCATGGAACTGAGCAATGTTTCCCAAGAACCATCTTCTGGAGCTGGCCAAGTAGGAGCAGAACCACTGCAATGTGTTGACCCCAATGTCCAACTCAGCTGCCCCACCACCGATGATGTCAAAAGTTACAGATATCAAGGAGAATCAACAGTGTCAGACTCCCCTGTCTCTTTCCCAACACAGGTAATTGCACAAGGTGACCAAGGCAGTTTCCATACCAAAACCAGGCATAAATCCTGATTGAAATGGAGCTAGGAACTCTGTTTCCTCTAAGAATATCTGGCTGGCAGCCACCCGCTCAAGAACTGTATCAGACAGGGAACATTTGTCACTGGTCTAAAATTGTTAAGATCTTCTGGGTTCAGAGAAAACTTCTTCAGTTATGGTCTTACTACTGCCTCCTGCGACCATAACTTCTACCACAGCTTGCCTCAAATTTATATTCTGTAATCTTTCCCCCTTTCAATTTAACACAAGAAATAGTTCTAATTTTTTGATCTGGATGGCTAGTCCATATACAGAATGGGAATTTTCAAAAAATAGTTTTTATTTTAAAAAATTATTGAGTTACAAAAGTACGTGTATTGTCTCCATTTTCAGGTCATAGAGTCTTTTCTACAGATCAGTTACATTTGATGTGAGGAATTAATGTTGTGTATCAGAATAAGGTTGGGGGAGAAGAGAGGTGGGGGGAGAGGGTGGTGGTAAACTTTCATTCTTTTACTTGCTATATGTGCAAGGTTTTTGTGTCAGCGTCACTTGGGTAGCTTCTCTCTCTATTCATTTCTTGATTTTCATTGGCAGTGAGAGAGGTTGGGGGCAGCCCAGGGCATGGCTGGTTGCCTTCAGTTGACTGCAGTGAGATTTGTTTATGTGTGAGGGAGGAAGAGGATGTTGAGACAAGTTAGCCATATCGATTTGTATGCTGTCAGTAGGTTCTTGTTTTGTTGGGCTGCGTGTGTAATAAAGGGGAGCCACACGGGGGTGAAGGCGTCCTCTTTCATTTGCCCCTGTGTAGAATAAGAGATTTAACGGAAAATGTACAAGAAGATTGTTTATGGAATGAACATGAAAAATGGTCTTCAGAAATTGAAGAATTGGTAATTAATCTCTTTCTGCACTTAAAGCAGAACCTGTCTATGAACATCGGGGAGAAACTGGAATATTTACAGAACAGTAACGGCTTTTGAAAATAACAGAACAGTAACGGCTTTTGAAACATATTTCTTTATGCCACCACAGCCGCAAGAATTATGTTGGCACAAAACTGGAAAACGGAAACCATACCCAGTATAAAGGATTGGCAGGTCAAAATGGTAAACTATGCCGAGTTTGCTAGACTAACAGGTAGAATACGAGACCAAGATGAACAGAAATTTCATGAAAATTGGAATAAATATTGGAATTATATCGGAACCAATTTGTAGAGGAAACTGGCGGGGTTGGAATAAATCTAACAGTGAGTGATTAACTTTTAAGAATAAAAACAAAATACGTGATTGTGGAATTTATTTGATACTTACCAAAAGGGTGGAGGGGAGTCCAGGGCTCGGCAGAGCCTGAAATATTATGATTTTCTTTTTCTTTTTATGATTTTTTGTATAATTTGGGGAAGGGAAATAATAAATTATGTAAATATGTACTTATATGTATACTGATATGCTTATCGGTATGTTTATTTGTATATTTTCTTTGTGTAATTTGAATAAAAATGTACTGGAAAAAAAGAAAAGAAAATATATTTGCAGGCAGGGAATCATAAAATTCACTGAGCACTCCTACCCACAAATTATGCCAGGGGAAAGGGATGCCACCACTACACTAGTCACAAAGTTCTAAACTCACCCAGCTCAGAAGTGGGGAAGCTCACCACTCCAAACACACATGGCTGAGTAAAAACAACAGCCACAACCACGGTAGCCATGGCAATACTAGCAATGCCTGCCAATCACAGGTCACTATGGTAACAATGCGTCCATGCTGCTCCAAGTGAGCTAATGCATTGGTGGCAACAGGGACATGTTTTATCATGTGTGTGTTGGAAGCCGCTCAGAAAGGCTGGGGCAACCAAGCCAGATGGGTGGGGCATAAATAATAAAATTAACACCATCATCATCATCAACAACAACTGGCCCCAGATTTCCCCCAAAGATCCAGCACCTTTCTTGCCTGAATAAGGTGTGTTGCATTGAATTTGGAGAACGCCAAACCAGAAGTCCCAGCAGAACCATAGTCTACCTGGGTGTCAGAGTTAACAGCTGCTGAAGCAGGCTAGGCCCATTTAGCTGAAAAGCCCTCACTCACCAAAGGTGGAATAGTTACTCAGGTGGGGCTATAGCTCTATTTCATTCTATCTGGATTTGCTTGTTGATGAAGCAACATTTGAGCTCAAAACACCCTCCAACCTGAGCGTCATGTGGAGCTATCCAGGGTGCTACCTGCTTTCTTGAACTTTGCTTCACCGGAACCTGGAGTCTTGCCCAGCAGACCACCACACTTAGGCTGGAACAGAACAGTAACACAAGACCCAAATAGCTCCTTTGGCAGAAGACCAGCTGGGAGGACTTGCCGTGCTGCTAGAGGTTCTAGCAGCAGTACAGGAATGGGATGAGGAACTGTGTCATCTCCCCCATTTACCTTCACTCCAAGAAGACCAGCTGACTTTCAAGTAGACCTATTTGAAACCTCAAGCCTGGTGAGTGATTGAGACACATGTGCTCACCCCCCACCTGGAGAAAAGGTGCCATGAGTACCTAGTGAGCATGCTCCAAGCTGGGCTAGAAAGCCACAACCAGTGATGGAGGCAGCCATCTGCCAGTTTGGCATGAAGGTGATGTGGGCTCCCTTTGCCCTTTATTTCTCTGAATTAGACTGCAGTGAGAGGACTGGTTTGTCATGAGAAGGCACAGCAGCCCTTTTCTGCCCCCACAATTATGCAGTGAGACTTGCACTCCTTTTGCGCTAGCCTTCACCTGGTTTGCTACATATCTTGAAGAGCCCCAGAATACCAAGGAGCCAGTCGATGCTGGAAAGGATGCTCAGAAGGGATCAGGTTCACCACCCACCTCACCTCACCATTTCCTTGTGAGGCTAGGGCATCTACAAGGTCATCTAGACTTGGTGGTGGTTGGACTGCTTGTGAATTTCCTATTATTAACTGAGCAGCTGGTTTTCTTAAATACTGAAAAGTCTATTTATAGGCCCATTTTTATTGTTGCAACGTAGGCTAGTATTATTGCACATCTACTGTAGGTTGTGGGAGGTCACAACCAACCTGTATCATAATCCAGAGAAGTAAATGGGAGCTGTTTGAGAGAGAACTACTTAAAGATCTCCATGCCAAACATTCTTCAGGCTGCAGCAAAGGTCAGCAACCTATTTTAACACCCCAATCCCTGCTCAAAGCAGCCTAAATCCTGCACTCAGTTGCATGTGGTCAGCCCTGGATTTGGGGCACTGGGATTCCCCCGCACAAGGCACCAAGCCAAGGTGGTGCAAAACTGAGAAGATCCATAATTGAGAAGATCCATTTGGGGGTGCCAAATTTTGACCTTGCACAGGAGGTGCCATATTATGAATGATTGCCCAAGTCTGCCCCTGATGCCGTAGCTCCACTGACATTCATAAAGACGTGTTACACTTTTAATTATTTTCAGACTCCACCCCACCCCAAACATTTCCTACACAAAATAAGGCCTGAGTATGAAACTCTATGGATTCCTGACTTTGCTTCTACCTTTTGTTTGGGGAGAGGTTATGGCGCTGACTCAATCACAGCTGTGGTGAAATAGTGGATTTCACCTCTGTATATACAAAGAGTGAACTCAGATGCTGAGTTATGACAGCTATGTAGCCAAACTGGGGATACTGAGAAACAAGAGGGAGCCATTAACATGCTCAGCGCGACCCTAGAGTTTGTAGATGAACCCTAAGCATCTCCATCCCCCAAACCAGACCTACAGGGACTTGGACAAGCTCAGAGGCCACAGAACGCTGAATGTAGGGCCATGGGGGATGGAACGGAAAACTGGGGTAGAGGAATGCAATGGAGTATCTTGAAAGTAGGCGTGGCTGACTAGACTACTGAACAGAAGCACTCCATGCTGCAACATATTATTGCAGGCCTCAGTGGATTTATAGGAACAGCTCTCACTTCCACACTGGCTGAGAGAGGGAAGAGAGTGAAACAGAAAAGCTTGTTTGAAGGCTTGTGTGTACACTTCCAGAGTTAATGCTAAATACATTACTTCTGGTCAACAAGCCACCACAGCTGCTAGAGGGCCGTGAACATTTGCGTCCCAGGCTTCTTAGACTTGTCTGTCCATGAAACCAAAGCGGGAGATTGGTTGCCAGATGTGAAATTCCCCCCCCAGCTCTCCCACCCCACTAGTGGGTTTCTGTGGAAGTGCCTGAAAAAGAGAACAAATATGGTATTTGCTCTCAGTTTATTGCACTTTTTCCAGTAAGGGCAATATGCATAGCTAGTGACTATTAACATGGAGGGGATGTTAATCACAGATGCTGGAGATGCGCACAGTCATCCTGGCCCCATTCATAAGTTTCCATTTCAAAGTCGTACCTGAATGGCTGCTGACAGAGGCTGCAGGATGAGATGGGCTCTTGCTTTGAGCCAGTAAATTTGTTCATACAAAGTTTCTCCTACACTGAAGCTCATTGGTGTGTGGTGACGGAAAAGTGAAACATGAGACTATTGAGTTGTCACACTGAAAATATTAGTATTCTGATTTATTTCCTTTGATTGACACCCTTCCATCATGGAAGTCAAGGGGGCATAACATGTGGTTCCCAGGGAGTCACCCATCCAGGTGCCGCCCAGATCCAGGGACCTGCTTAGCTTCTGCAAGGTGCCTTCAGACCACAGCATAGAACTTTTGCTGTTCATGCACATGCTATGGAGATGGGATGGCCTGTGGCTTTGCAGCCCAGGCATGTGCAATAAAAGCACATCTCTGATTGTTATACACCAGGGGTGGCCAGCTCCCAAGAGACTGTGATCTACTCACCGAGTTAAAGACTGCCAGTGACCTACCCCCTTTTGGGGGGTTCAGGTCAAAGTCGTTGAGCTCTTTTTAGACATGAGGAAAGCCCCATTTTTTGGGGGTGTAGGGCAAAAAGGGGGAACCAAACTTGTTGAGCTTCTTTGGGTGGAGAGAGTGATCTACCAGTGATCTACCACAGACGTCCAGTGATCTACCAGTAGATCATGATCTACCTGTTGGACGTACCTGTTATACATGATTGTCTACGTGGAGATTTTCTGATTTTTAAAAAATGTGTGAATCAGCCAATATGTTCTCAAAATGAATCTGGGAGATACCAGATGTTGATTAAACAGGGAATCTCTTCCACCTTCTCATCACCTATGTGCCAATACTTGTCACCCGTGTGTTAAGAAACTCCTTCTTACAGGGGAGTCATTGGGTGATGTTTCCCTGTAGTCTTTTCCCAGACCTGGAGAAATGCGTAAAACTCTTTCCTCATTCCTTGCTCCAAGTCATCCATAGTGTCTGGCTAGCAGCTGGCTATCACCTTGGTCTTATCACGCACAGAAACCCAGCCAGGAGGAGTGAGAAAGCTCTAAGCAGAGAGTGTGAGGGAGTCATCCCCATAAACATGGCAAGGAAGCCTCTCCCCACTTAAGATGAGCACTCAGATAGCTGCATTGCTTAAGGGTCTGGTGCTATTGGTACTCCCTCCTTCTTCTTTATATGGCAGCAACTGCATCCCTACCTCCGAGGCACATAATCAATCATCCTGAACATGAGGGCTGATAATGGTTGCAGGATGGCTCCCCCCACAACTGTGTCGAAGCACAGCTCCCTACACCAATTCCTCTAATAAGTCCTGTATTTATTTATATCTCATTTTTCTGCAGCTTTACTGAAAACAACTTAATAATAAAATACAGTTTAAAAACCCCACAGTTGTTTAAATTAATAAAACTAGCAAAGACACAACTACATAGTTGGCAAAACTAAAAACTGAGTCAAAGGCAAAAAATCACCTATTAGAAGCCTGCTTGGGGGGGGTGCTTTCAATTTCTGCTGAAAGGAGCTTAGAGATGGGATCTGAAAAATCAATGAAAGTGCCCCATCCTTTGTGCTCACTAGTGGAACAATTTGCAGTGGCCCCAAGGGAAGGCCTCTAAGCAGGTGTAATGTGGTACCTTGGTTTTTGAACATTTCGGTTTTCGAACGCTGAATGCACCTTGGAAGTTGAATGCCTTCCACTGAGTGTTTCTCAATTAAATTTGCAGACCACCCTTTGCACCTCGGTCATTTCGAACATTCTGGAACTTGAACGGTCTTCCGGAATGGATTATGTTCGAAAACCAAGGTACCACTGTATTTTGGAAAAAGCTGGCCTAAACATGACCTGGTTGCAGACCATTTAAGGCTTGAAAAGTCAATGCCAGAATAGGAACACAGAAAGCTGCTATGTATCTTCCTTGTAGGGATTAAATTCCAGGTTTGGGGGGGCTCCCCTTCATTTCTAAATTGTCTCCAGGCACTGGTGAATCACTTCCATTGCCCTCCCACAACTGTGTCCACATGGCACCTCAGCCCCAACCTCCAAATGATCTCATCCATTAGTTTCATACATGCCTTACAGAGCAGGAGAAGAAAGATAGGATCTTGTGGCGCAGGCCAAATGCCCTGAGGTGGAGCAGCACCTCTCAGCACCTGCGGGTCTGGGAAGGAATTGAAGCGCTGATTCACAAAGCCCTGCCAGATGCTCCAGAAGGCGGCCCCACCAGATGGGATCAATCAAGGGCAGAACAGGGGGACACGCCCCTTGTTTCAGTCCAGTGCAAGTCACCCAACATGATGACCGAGGATAGCTGGGGGTTTTTGCCCCTCCGAAGGGGTGTCATTGAGGCTCCCAGCCTGTGTGTGTGTACGTACACAAATCTTCTTGTATGGTGATTGCTTGTAAATTGTCTTCCATGAGCATGGTCTTGTAAGTTACTGTGGAGGCCATTTCTTGATCCACGTGTTCTTCCATACTGGGGATATAGCTTTCTGGGCAAGATTTTATCCTGGTGGGGGTTTGCCCAAAGTGCCTTCCTCTTAGCTCATTTCTCCTTTCTGCCCTGAGTTTATGCTTCTTCAAAGTCCACAACACTTTTGGTGAAGGCTGCTCTCCAACTGGAGCGCTTGCAGGCCAGTGTTTCCCCGTTATCAGTGCTTATACTACATTTTTAAAAAAATTGCCTTGAGAGCCTCTTTAAACCTCTTTTGATGCCCACCCGTGTTTCACTTTACATTCTTAAGTTTGGAAGAGTAGTTGCTTTGGAAGACGATTATTAGGCATCCGAAAAACGAAAATACAGTACGCAAATAGGCCCGGATGTATGTGTGTGTGTGCCAAACTGAGTCTTTGACCTGGGTGCAAGTGAGCCTAGTTTCGCCCCGTGGCCTGGATCTGCCCTCTATGCCCGGAAACAGCAGGCAGAGGTGGCTGCCTGCGGTTTCCCCGCTAGTCGCGGAAGCACCAGGGCCTCGATCCTCCCCGCGGGGGCCACAGAGGGTAAGCAAGGGAGGCAGCCAGGAGGCGCGCCCCCCCTCTTTCCTGCCCCCCCCGAGAGTCCAGAAGCCGCACCACTCGGAGGTGGGGGCGCCCTGGGGGCTGCCCGTCTCCCGCTTCCCCCCCGCCTCTTCTGCAAAGCAGGGCGAAGGAGGCGAGAGTCCTCCTCGCTGTTGCCTCTTTGACCTCCGCGCCTCCCCAGCAGCGGCTGCCTCTCGCCTCGGACACCCACGTGGCGGGGCCAGGCCTCCCTCCCGAGAGAGGCAGGGCAGCAGGGATTCCCTGTCTCGCCGCCCCCCCCCCCCCCGCCCAGGCCGGGGTGGCAGCGCAGAGCCGCGCCCGCGGGCAGGGCGAGGAGCGGGAGTGCCGGCGACGTCAGCGGGGCGGGTCCCGAGGAGCCTCCGGTGGCGGCGTCCCGCCCCCTGGCCGCCTTCGGCGGGTCCCACGTGGGCGCGGGGCTTAGTCTGGCGCGGGGCGAGAGGGCGGCGGAGAGCAGGGGCTGCGCGCCGAGCGGAGGGAGCTGCCCTCGAGTGCCGCTTCTCCCCGCACTCTGGCTTCTCTGTCGGGATCGAGGGGCAGCATGAGGGCGGCGCTGGTCCTCTGGAGCGTCCTTCTGGCGGCAGGTAAGAACGGGATCGGGCGCCCCGGGCGAAGGGGAGCCCCGCGGGGATGCCGTCGAACTGGGGCAGGCGCGCTCCGCGGCGTGGAAGAGATCCCGGCGAGTGCGCGACTCTCTCCTGTTAGCCGACGGGACCGACGAGCTCTTGCCTCTGCCGGAGCCGCGCGTCGGGTTTTCGGTCGCACAGAAAAGAAAGGGACTCCTTGTCTCTCTTCCACCCCAAGCGATGCTCGCTCGGAATCCCCTCCCGCTGGCGCTGTCTGCTCCGGCTTCGCTGCACCGCTGCCAAATTTAGCCTGTTTTGATAGCCGATACGGTGCCGAGATAGCGTTGCATGGCTGGGCTGGGGGCAGGCGGATAATGCACTTGCAGGAGCCCCGCCGGGGGGGGGGGTGTCCGAGAGTTTTTGCCCGTAAAACGCTAAATGCCGCGCCGCGGTGGAAAGCGCCTCGAGGGAACTTCTGCTGAACTGCTGCAAGCTTCAGGCATTGCCGAGTCCGAATGTTTTTATGGCTCCCGAGGTTGAAAACCCAGCCCTCAAATATGGGTGGAAGTATGCATGGGAATAAGAGTGAGACAGGAGTGTCGTGTGTGGCTGAATTGTCTAGACTTGTATTTTGCGCGGGCATCACCGTGTTGGCAGAGAGTGCTTCTTATGCCTCCGAAACATCTGGGCACACTGGCATGTGTGAATCTGCTAGGTATTAATGCACTTGTATGGAAGTGAAAAATGTGTCTGCCTTTCATACGTTGTTTTTTTTTGCCCTGTCTTTGGGGTGGGGTTGATACAGTACAGTGTGTGTGTGTGTGTGTGTGTGTGTGTGGAGTGAGAGCGCGCAAGTGGCTTCTCCCCCCCCCCCCCCATTTTCTAATTGCTCTTGGGCAGTTGTGTGATGAAACTGTATGAAAAGCTGGGGCAGGGAGTTGGCGGCTGATGATTCACCCAAGATCCTTGTTTCCAGGTTGGCCCATCCTGGTGAAGGGGGAAGAGCCTGACGGGCTCAGGAATGAAGTTTACCAGCAGGAAGGCAGAGAGGACCTGGCAAGCGTCCAGTTACTTCCGGCCAGGGAGGCTTTGGAGCATGAAGGAGAGAGAGGTGGAAGTGTGTCGTCTGCAGGGGACAACTTCAGTGAACTCCCTCGAGGTGAGTCCGGGGCACCGTGGGGGAAGAGATACATGTTTCTCAGCCACCCACCTATTAAGGGAGGGAAGCGGTATGGTGGGGTGAGTGGTGCAAATATTAGGAGGCAATTGGAGGGTCCTCTGCAGGATCCAGGTCTTTGAGTGTCTTATCTAGTACGCAGTCTTATCTAGTAAGCAGAGCAATTGCCTGTCCTGAGTGTCTTTGCCCTTAGTTACATTCACTAGCCAGGGGATGCGGGTGGCACTGTGGTCTAAACCACTGAGCCTCTTGGGCTGGCCGATCAGAAGGGTGTTTCTGTGTGCTCTGGCTTCCATCACAGTGTTCCATTGAGCACCACACCCCATAGTCGCCTTTGACTGGACTCAGCTGTCCAGGGGTCCTTTACGTTTACATTTTTACATTCACTAGCCGCCATATAGCACAGGGTTAACCGCACCTGAGTCCTTTGATTTTGATGACTCAAATTGGGGAACTTTACAGGGTTGAGCTACTGCGGCTTGGGAGGCAGAGGGGTCAGCTTGGCCATAAAAACTGGAAATGGAACTGACTTCCTGCAAATGCTTTTAATATATAATATATATGGCAGGAGCTAGTGAAGGATTAAGGTTAGAGAAGAGACATTGTTTTCATGTCACATTTCCATGCTAACTATAGCTTTAGATATAGATAGATATAGATATATAGATATAGATATATATTGCCCAGTCCAATCACTGGTGGCTCCATGATGCTGTGGAGAACCTCAGGCAGTCTGGACTAGGGGACCATGTTCTGAAGTAGTTCCATATGACATCTTTTTATGGATTATTTTAACCTTTGGGGATCAAATACACCTCAGGCTCCTCAGAAGAGGCATCAAGAATTCTATGCTTTATGGACCCTATAACTGTCCAGGCAACAAATTAACTTTCACCCTCCTCATTGTGCGGTTCAGCTTTTTACCTGTCTTGCAAAACACATATGCATGGCTGTGTAGCCAGATCGCCCTTGTGAGGTATGGTTTGCTGCTTATCCTGAACGGTTAAGCATAGGCCCCTCTGATGGAGGGTGCCAGGCTCAGTAGTCCAAGAGACAGGTCCACTCTTTTAATTCTGGTGTTACAGGTTTGCCTTTGTTGTCTTTTGCCTCCACCACAAACACATTAAATTGGGCACAAAATTCAGTTGAACTTCAGTGAAATTTACTTCCATTTAAGTCTGCTTGAAATTGGTAGCTTCTCGTCTCTGAGGTTTGTTCCTGGGGGGATGATAAAGTGTGGTAGGAGTAGAAAAGGCTAGAGAAGTAGGAGAGTTCAAAGCAGGTGACTTGATCTTTCATATTTGCTTCAGAGCTGATCATTTCTGTTATACGCTAACGTTGAAGTTCTGCAGAGATGAAAGTCTGAGCTGTGTGCACAACCCTGGCTAATAGAAGTGAGTCCCTAGGACAAGGGAGGGAACCAGGCTGGAATGTTCCCACGGAAATTCCTGCCTTATTTGCTTGATGTCACAGTGCGCTGATGTTTTAGTAGTTCCTTGTTTCTATTTTCTGAGCTCACTTTTACCCTAGAGGGCCCCAGTGCCTTTTCTGAGCCAACCACACATTCCAGCTGCCCACAAGACCTTAGAGCTGCATCCTGTTCTGCCCACAACTTTTTGTCCTTTTATCAAGTGCAACCACTTTCCGCAAAGCCTCTGCACTTCAATATAATTACAAAGTCCGATGGCTGCGGGGTCAGGGGACTTTGGTGAAGTTGCCATGAAATCCTGGGGCTTCTGTCTGCTGCAGTGGAATTTGGAAAGTGTGGCTATGCAGAGTTGCTACTTCATCTGCTACAGGATGGTTCCCACCCTCTTGTGTGGAAACACAACATGCTTTGCTGGAGACGTGATGATTTCATGCTCTCCAGCTTCACAAGTGCTCTGGTGTGGTCATAAGCTTACCAGATCACTCCTTAATTTCTTCCTCATTAACTGTTTCTCTCCAGGGACTTGCAAACCTGGCAAGCTCAGGATTTCCCTCATGCTTCCTCCTTCCATTGGCGAAACGTCCTTCCTCTTCTAGAAAACATTGGCCAGCACTGGGGTTCCATAGCAACAGTAGTCTTAGGTACAATAAAGCAGGAGAGGCCTTTTGGCATTTGCACTGTACTACGGAATTCTAGTCACAGGGAAGGCTGAGTGAGAGGAGAGGGTGATGGTCTCAAAGCATGGAAAATTAGTTATTTGACGCCTTGTGTTGATTACTTTGTGTGGGTTGATCCAGGCGGAAGTATTAACTTTCCAGCCTGTGGGTGCTGTTGGTCGGAGGTGGGGATCCACAGATGACTCGCTGCCTCCCACCCACACAGCGCGGCTCCTCTTACCTTGCTCAGCTTAGTCACGAAGGTTAAGTTGTGCCATCTTGGGGGTTTGGCTGGCTTTCTAGTTCTTCCTCTTTGCCCATTTATGTCCTGAATCTCCTTGCATGCTTTCTGCTAAATCTGGAGGCACCAGAAGAGTCAACCATGGGAAGAGCTCTGAGCTGCTGCTGCTGCTGCTGCTAACCAGGTTGATTGATGAAGACCAGCAGAGTTGCATCTTCTTTCAGCAGGGCTGACTGTGCTTCTGTCGAGTCTCTTTTCATCTTTCTTTCAATAGTCCTGTCTTTCTTCTCCTTAATCTTGGCCGAGTCCTAATGTCTTTTCACCCATGTGATGGGATTGGCGCCCTTGGATGTGTGTGCAGCCTTCCTTCCCTTTCCTCACTGCTGCACCTCATTCTTTCTTGTCTCTATATTTTGCTCTTTTAAAATAAATAAATAAATAAATAAATATCTATTTACATTTTAACTTTTATTTTCTGAATACCTTTGACTTTTTTCTCCTTCACCTCTAACTTTCCTATTCTCCCCCTTAGCTGCTTTTCTTCAGTTCCCTATTCCATATATTTTGGGGGATTTGTGGTAGGGTGAACAGCATCAGTCTTCAAATTCAGAGGACCTGATGGATCTGGAAGGTGGCATGGGCAGGACTTTGTGGTACTTGGTGGGCTGAATAGTTGGTTAAGTCACAATCCCTTTATCTCTTCTACTTTCAAAACATTTTTGGGCCGTTCAGTGTTTCTCTGATCTACCATTTCAGCTAACTCTGCCCCCCCACCTGCCCCTTCAAGGGATTAACTGCTCTGTAAGTTGATGGGCATGAAGACCAGAAGAGCTTTTAATTGCAGCGAGACAGAAACAACCCCTTGAGATCTGCATCTGGTTTCTTTCATCTGGGCTTCTGTCCAAACTTGTGGCCACTATGAAGCCTAGATTGCTACAGAACCTGAGGCCTGTGTGGAAAGGTGACTTTATCAGGCAGCAACAGATGCAATAGTTTGGAAGGGTTGGTTTTGTCAATCATTCTAATTTCCACTTAGAATAGATTTGGAAAGAGGAGAGAGCAGTGGCCTTCGAGTACATGGTGGGTGGCCAATGACCTACATTGCAGGTGAAGCGGCCCTGTGTGGGAGAAGCTGAGCTGCACACATGATACTGACAGGCCCCAGTATTGTTAGCTGGAATGCCTGGGAGAGGGCGATAAAAGTTTGGCTTGTTCCTTGGCGAAGCTGCTCTGTGCAGAGCTTCCTGCTCCTTAGGGAGGCTGACTCCTAGCACACAGCTATTCAGGGAGGAGGGGGCAGGACGGGGGGCTGCCAATAATAGGAGGGCTGGGAGTGCAGCAGAAGCCTCCTGATGGGGCCGAGGGGAATTGAAAAGGGCCTTATGGCTCTGTCTGTCTAGCCTCTGCTTCTGCACTTCGCAGGGACTCCAAGGGAAGGTTCCCCTCCCTCTGAAGGAATATGTATGACTCGAAGGGATGGCTCACTGATTAGAGAGTGGTGAATGTGGTGGGGAGTGCCAGCTGCATCCGGCTGCCAGGTGCCTTGACCTGTATGACACACCCAGTGATAACTGCACGAGCACTTGAACACGGACCTTGAAAAGGAGAAGCAGCTACTGGCCTCAAAGTCTTACATGTGGCCCAGTGGGAAAGTGGTCCTAAGTCAGCCAGCAGTTAATCACAGCAGAATTAGTTGCCCCCATGCTGCAAAATGCCTGGAATAGGAGCATGATGCTTTGTGCCTGCCCTTTTGCAGAGGCCAGCGCGTACAGCGTGACAGGCTCATGTTAGTGTGCGCAAAATCCTGCCTTGATTTCCAGTAGCATGTTTGTGCACTGGAAGTGCTGTATGTGTTTGAAGAAAGCCTTGTGCTCAGAGACCTCTGCAGCATGCAGGGGAAAGAGGAAGGGCTATTCCTAGATGAGATCTCAGTTGCTTTTCAGGCACTGTGAGCCCTATCCGGAATGCACAAATAGCAGCTTAGACCTCAACATGCTCAAACAGCACTGGTGCAGCGGAGGGGCGGGGCGAATCACAGAAATGACATGGTAGGCCCCCTTTGCTAGGCCCAGCAAGCCCATGCACCAAACTTGGGGTGACACAGAGATAGGAGGGCTGCTCTTCCCTGCACTTGAAGCAGCTTGGGAATAAAAGAGATGTTTGGTTTGCAGTTTTGCACCATCCACCGCCTCTCTTGTCAGCTGCTGTTTGAACTCCCTGAACACCCCTGCAAATGGAACAGGAAGGATGTGGTGAGCAGGGTGGGATATTGGAGTCGAGGCAGAGGAAGTCGGCCACCAGAGTTCAAGGGAGCTCCAGCGCAGAAGCACCAGCAGCACTGAGGAAGTCGAGACTGCTGGGCTTCCAGTAAACTGGAGGCAGGCAGAAGGTAGATTTGGAATGGACTGGGAGACCCACAGTTCTGCAGTGGATTGGCAAGTTCTTCTGACTTCCAATTGACAAAAAAGTATTTCCCCCAACGAAAGCAAGCTGCTAAAAATGTGGAAGTTGGATTGAAAACCAGGAGTTGATTTTTGTGGGAGCTCAGTTTTGGTATCTGAAACTAATTATTGAGGTGAATATTTGCTCACAGGTGCCCCATTCCTTAATCCCAGGTTCTTGGCTGTTTCCCCACCCAATTTGTACCAGTTGGTGGACCTCAGAGGTTATAGTAGAAAATAAAGCAGGTTTCATACTCCTGAAATCTACCCACCCCTACAGAGCAAATGATCAGATCAGATCTAGTTTAATTAGGGGCTTGTGTTTATTAAGTGGCATCACAGCTGAATTTTATTTTCTTGAACAAAGGAATGGGGTATATTGACTATTGTAGAGCATTGTTTGTCTAATTAATATATGGTAACATGAAATTGGTGTTTTCTTTCTTTTCCTAGTTGCTTTCCTTTCCAATCCACAAGAACCTGTGATTCCAGTGAAGGAAGGGAAAGGGAAAAAAAGGAGGAAGGGCAAAGGGAGAAAGAGAGACCCCTGTCTGCGAAGATACAAGGACTATTGTATTCACGGAGAATGCAAATATCTCAAGGCATTAAAAAGAGCACATTGCATGTAAGTTCACCACGGTTTTTCTGTTCTGGGGATGGTCTTTGCAGATAATCAAAACAAATATATATGGTTTTCTTTTCACTGTGGAGCATATTATCCTTCTCCAGTAGCTCCCTAGAACAGCGCAATAGCTGTGCAGCAGGGTTATTTTCCTTTTTAAATAAGGAAGAAAGAGTCAAGTACAGGTGCATTGCGGTCTTGGAGAATGGGAGTTTGGTCCTCAGAGACCTAAAAGAAAACCCCAAAGAAAGTAAAGGTTCACAGAATAATAATAATAATAATAATAATAATAATAATAATAATAATAATAATAATAAATACTTAATAATAATTAATAATAATTAATAATAATAAATAATGAAAGTGGCAAAAGTTGTAACTCCCACCATAAATGATTCCCCCTCCTTGTGCCCCACATCCGCACCAGCAAACAGTGTCCTTCTTGAAGTCATATAGATAGGACAACTGTACTGGCATGTGAAGTTTTCAATGAACATTCTCAGATGTGTACAGAAAGAGTCCTGTATGCCTTAGAAGACCACATATTGTTCTGTTTACCATCTGATATAATAACACTCATATCTGTTGCCCACAAAGTTTTGAAGCCCTCCCCGTAAGGGGTCCGGTTGACAATTCCAGCAATTTCCTGTATATAATAGAGACTAGAGATTCCTTCCGGTAGCACCCTGGTTCAACAGTGAAAGCTCAAATTTAGTAAGAGGTGGACAACCTCAGTGCAGTGATTGCTTAGAACTTTTGACTGAGCTTCTTCCAAGTGACCGAGTTTTCATTTGCTGAGCAAATCCTTTTTTCACTAAAGATACAGGCTTATGCAGGAAGCTGGGTGGGCAATTTCAGAAGTGTAGGCAACTTTCTGGTTCTGCTCTGGACAACAAAGGTGAAATGAGAAAATAAATTAACAGCAGAGATAGCAAAATAGAGATCTAGCAAATAAGGCGCTGGATTGGGTCTGGAGAGTCTTGGAGTCAACTCATTTCTCAGCTGCAAAGGCGTGGCTGCCCCGACCTAGCACACAGGAGTGTTATGAAGATAAGATAGGGAAATCTCCATGTATGCATATAATTTGATTTCATTGCAGTGGAGAAAGTGGAAGTTTTTACTACCAAGGGGACTACAGTAAAATGCTATATGTCCTTGCTGCAAATAACATAAACTATTCCCAGCTATGAAAATACCTGTGATTATCCATTCGAAAGCACCCCCTGCCCTTTAGCTTTAGGCTTTACTCCTCAGTTTCCTGCAGACCAGCAAGGGGAAGCACCTCGCTTCTAAGTGCAAGAACTGCAGCATCTTCAGGAAACCGAGCATCAGGAATGTGTTTTGTGTTCCCCATACGGAGGCTTGATTTTCTTCAAGTCGACTTGTTTGCCAGTGCATACCTCCAATGGCAATAACAAGATTGGCAATGTTTTGCCTTGGGAAAGCAGTTTCCCCTGACCCTCAGCCCCTTATCCTTACAGTTTGCAAACGCATTTACAGGGTGGCGTTACCATACAGTATGCTGTATTACGAATTCCAAATCAGTTTTGCCTTACCCAGCCCTGTTGCACTCTCAGACATGCAGAGCAATTGTGGGACTCTCTGCCCTTCCCTTGGCAGATGGCTGCTGTTTTGTTGTCTGCTGCTGGGTCTTTTATTATCATTTCCCCTTTGGGCCCATCACGTCACTGCTAGAATAGGGCCGTGCATCATGTTGGCTGGTTAGCTGAGGTCGCTAGTGCCTGGATCTGGGCAGCAGGGAGCATTGGGAGGCTGGGGTCTGCATCATCCCTCATCATGCCATTCTCCCTTTGGCTTCCTTGTAATCTGAGCATTGGAGCTTGAAGATGACACTGATTTGTGGAATGTGCTGCTTTCAAGTGAGCTCTTTCTAAGCATCAGACATTTGAGCTGCGTGATTGGAAAGACCCTCTTTCCTTCCTGATTAGTGCAAAGCTGGTTCTATGTTTTGCTTTGTTTTTTTAGTTTTACTCATCCAGGCGGGGGGTGGGAATGTGTGGGAAGATAATTTGGGGAGCTGGCCCCATCACATTCTTTAATTGTGTGAGTAACTGTCAGGATAAATTAGCAAGAGACTTATTCTCTTTAAGAAGTGTGCTCTGTCCCCAAGGAAGACTGAAAATATTCCTACTGTTGAGGGTAGGAAAATGGGAAAGTGTGAGTCAGTTGTGGCAATTCCCCTTCTCTTTGAGAGTGAAAATACTAAGTATGTGGGTAGAGATTAACAGCCCGATGGATGCAAAAACTCTCCTTTTAGCCAAGCCTTTGATAGCTGGAGGAAAAAATCTTTATCCCTTGCTGAGATATTGCACTCTCAAAATTCCTCTGGGGTCTGTAACACAGGGAGACCTAAATAGATTTCCAGCAAAGATTCTGAAAGACAACTGTGTGCAATTGTCTCTAGAGGCTGCAACTCTTTAGTCATTTTTAACGTAATGGCTTTAATGACTTAAATAATACTTAGACTAATGTCAGCGTATGTGTCTTACTGATGTTAGCCATGTATAGCTGATGGAGTAAAGGCACAAGAGTTCATTTCATGAGTTCTACCATGTAATACCAGATTATATCAGTGGGAGGGGGGTGGAAAAAGAGGTGTGTTGCACTTTGAAATATGAATAGCCTTCTGAGCATTAAACTTAGATGAAAGGAGTCCGTCATATCAATGTCACTAGCTATCATTTTATTGCTACGGTCTGGAACAAGCCTTATACATTGTTTGCTTTTCATCTGCAACTCTAGATGCGAAGAAGGGTACCACGGGGCGCGATGCCACGCTCTTAGTCTTCCAGTGGAGAACCCCTCCCGTAGTTACAACCACACAACTATCCTGGCAGTCACAGCAGTGGTGCTGTCATCTCTATGTCTTCTCATCATTGCTGTGTTGCTGATGCTCAGGTAAGCTGCTTGGCAGGGCTGAGAAGAGATGCAGGAATTGAGATGCAGTGCAGTCTTCTGTATGCCAAATGGGGGAAAGTTCACACTTGACCTCTGGTCTTATTCTGAGGTGGATTATGTGAAGTTAGCAAGTATAAAACTGCTGACAGGGCCAGACCTCCACAGCTTCAAAGGCAGACCAGGTTCCTTGCTTACTACTCTGGACTCTGCAGAGCTGCTGTTGAATCCCAAGTTCTGTGTTTGCACACCTGGTCTGTGATCACCAAGTCCTTTATGAAACAAAGTGCCTTGTGGTCCTTGCTTTATTCAGTTCCCCATCAACTCCTGGGATATGAATCCTTTACATTTTAATTCCACTGGCTGAGAACTGAGACTTGATGGATCTCTGCCCACCAGTGTTTAACTAGGAATTGCTTGAGGTCCAAATCCACCACTTTGTCAATTTCCCCATGACTTTATTTGTTGTCGCCCTGTCGCTGGGGTTCTCTGGGCAGCCTGCTTTCAGATTAACCCCTTGTGGCAATTGACTTGTTGTCAAAATTTGTAATGAATCCTGCTTTGGTGCTGCTAGTTGGGCTAAGTAGTTTTGGGAACCCGTTCCAGTTCAATGATTCTGTGAATGGCGTCCTAGCCTTTCTGCCCTGTTGAGGATACAGTTGAGGAAGCCTGGGCAGGGAGCCAGCGAGTCCCATTTCAGTCTAAGGTATTCCACATCTTGTGACTGGTCCCCTGCCAAGAAATGCAAGATGGAATTTCTCATACTCAGATCCCAGGATCAGGAAGGTGACAGCAACAGGTCCTTTTAGCCAGTGGCGGTGGGGTGGTGCAATTATCGTACAGGGTTAGAACTGGAATTTATCTTGGTCTCTGTCTTTCTATTTTTTTCCAGGTGTCACAAACAAGGAGTGTATGATGTAGAGAGTGAAGAGAAGGTTAAACTGGGCATCACTGTCAACCACTGAGATGTCCTGAGATTGCAAGGTAACCCCTCAAGCACATAAGCTATGGGAAGAATGTGTGTTAGTGTGCCGCGAAGAGATTTCAATAAATTCTGCCCTTTCTTTAGCCTGAAGGGAAGTTTCTTTATCCCATGGCAAACTAAAGGATTCACTGCTAGCAAGTAGGGAGAGTCACAAAGGGCAATTGAATTCCACAAGTGCATCATTTTAGGTCTCAAATCACTTATTCTGCACTAGTCCTCATGGAGTAGCTCCAGTTGACTTCAATGGAATTATTCTCTTTCGAGGTGGCAGCCGACATAACTGTGGGATATGGAGAATAACCTTCTTGGTAGATTTTTTTTTTAATTGCACATGCAGGGTGGGGTCTAGCTAACTAGCCCCATCAGCAGAAAGAAACCTTGCACAAAGACTTCCATTTGTGCAATGGGTCTTCCCCCATTCTCCTGAAAATTGGCTCGGGGGGTGGTGGCAGGAGAGCCCCCATAACAGTGCATAGGGAAAGGAGAGGGGGGGTCATTCCATTTGGGAAGCTGCAATGTTTGCACAGGCAGGGCAGTTAGAAGGGCACGATTTTGGAGCTCTTGTGAGTGGTGCATATTTAACTTAGATGTGATGCTTCCTTCCATTACATTGCAGGATTCAGCACTGGAGCAGCTCTAATTTCCACAATCCGGTGGACAAAACTCTTCCCCCCCCCCCAAGACACATTTCAACGTCAAAAGGGAGTTTGTATGAGTGGAAGAGACTGTGTCAGATCTTTGCTTTGTTGAAGAAGCAATTCATCCCCTCCAAATAGGAAGATCTTTCCAAGAGAGAGACTTTTCTCCACTGAGTGCTTCTTCCTGAAATGTGGAGCCACAGCCTAAGGAGAAGAGTTGGACTTTGCCTTGGTATCATTGGAAAGAAACATCTTTGCAAGAAGACAGTACACCAGCAAGTTGGATTCTTCAGACATCTGCTGAGGATTTAACTGTGAAAGACTTGGACTCTGCTGAAGAAATCTAACTTTGGAACTCTATTAAATGCTGGGGAGTGGGGCAGAAACTATTTAACAAGATATTTCATTTTAAATTATATATTTATTTTAGATACATTGTACATATTATTTATTTAGGCTTGATCCTGTAGCTCTGTCATCAAGTGGAGAGGCAGAAGGATTGTGCAGTGTAACATTCTCTAATAAATAACCCTTTGTTATAACTTGCTGTTACTTGAATATTAATTTAGGGAAGAATCAATTAGAATGGTTGCAAAATGATAATTTCTAATCCTTAAAACATAACCTTCTTGCAGTGGCATCATGCAAAAAATGTGTGCGGGGCGGGGGGGGGGGGCAACTTCCCAGGGCAGATCTGTTGCAGCTGGAGGTACTTAAGATTTTGCTTTGAGGAGCACATGAATCAATGTGGAATGCTGGTTGCAAATCTCAGAATGTTTCCTTCACAATAGTTTTATCAAGGTGTCCAGCTGGCCAGTGGGGGCTGATGGGAGTTGTATTCCAAAACATCTGGAAATTAACAGATTACCAAAGGTTGTCTCACAGGCATACTTTTGCTGAATCAAAGAATCCAAACTGTAGAGTTGGAAGGGACCATGAGGAATCTTTTGCCCAATGTGGGGCTTGACCCATGGCCCTAAGTTTAAGAGTCTTATGCTCCATCGGTGATAAATATAGTCATGGGCTTTGTGGGGTGGGGACAGCAACAGTTGCTCTTGCTGAATTTTAAGCCTAAAGGGATAAAACTATGCCTGGTTTATACCACCCCATGTTGCATACAGGGGTTTACATGCTAATGTTTTGACATATGAAGAAAAAAAACACATTCTTCAACATAGAATAGATGCAGTCAGGGGGAAGGATTCTGCTGAGACACCTTCCCACTTTATTTGCTTAATCTTGCATGAAAGTGTATACAGTTGTATGAGCCTCATCCCTCAATCTGGAGTGGTGAATCTAAGGTACTAGGTTTATGACCTCAGTGAGAATTAAACCTTTTTCTCACGCAGCATGACTATTGTTATTTATCTCAAACTTCAGGGCTAGGAGATGCCTCAAATAACAGTGTGGTGTAGTGGTTAAGAGCGGTAGACTCATAATCTGGTGAACCGGGTTCGCGTCTCCGCTCCTCCACATGCAGCTGCTGGGTGACCTTGGGCTAGTCACACTTCTCTGAAGTCTCTCAGCCCCACTCACCTCACAGAGTGTTTGTTGTGGGGGAGGAAGGGAAAGGAGAATGTTAGCCGCTTTGAGACTCCTTAGGGTAGTGATAAAGCGGGATATCAAATCCAAACTCCTCCTCCTCCTCCTCTTTTTTATGGGGTAGTTGGGGGCATCTGAGTCGGCTTTTTAATGAATAATAGACACTTGGCTGAATTTCCATCTGATCAGTTCTGAAGTGGTTTGACGAGAGAGAGGAAGATTCTCCTTAATGCCAGCCAGTGGGTAATTCTAAATTGTCACACACGCACAGGAATTAAGTGCCAAGCATGATCAATTTTCCTCTTTAGGAGTTTTTTTAGGAATCCTGTTACACAGAAGCCAGAAAAGTTGAGTTCCTTATTATCTATATAGTGATGGCATTTTGGAGAGAGAAACCGTTGGCAGCCTAACCTGCCAAATGTGAGGGGAGGACTTGGCAACAGTGGGGCTGACTGTAGAAGATGCAGATGAGCCACCAAGTTCCTTCTGAGCCACGTCCTCCAGAAGGCAGAGTTTGGGCCTCTGCTAATAGTTTGGTTGGAAAAATTGGCTCCCCTGCTGCCATAGATCTGGTCATTTCAAGCCCAGACTATCAGTCATTCTCCCCCTCCACCCCACTGAGCTATGTTTTGGGGAGGGATATATTCCACAAGCTGAGCATGTGGGTAATTACATTTTCTCAATGGCACAGGGCTGCATTTTGAAACCTAGGGGAAAATAGTTTCTTGTAATAAGATTGACACCAGGATCCCCCACAACAGCTGAGGCACCACCACACATCTGTAGCTTGCAAGGTTGGCATCTGGAGAGGCCCTAAAGAGAAAAAGCACACCTATAGGAACCAAAGGTTTAGGAAATATCTTTAACGGGGTGCGGTAGGTCCAGCAGATGCCTGGAAGCCTTAAAAGAGGAGGGGTTCCTCACCCCCTTAAGAGCGTGAAGGCAATATGTGTTGGCAATCTTGGCATTGGGAGACATCTCTAATGCTTGTTGGTTGGGCTTCTGGCTAGGGTTGGATTGAAGTCAAGAGCTTCTCATTGCCATGTACCCAGTTGTGACTTGTGGCACAGTTTGGAAAGTGCTCAGCTTGCTAGGCTAGAGTAACTTTGCATAAGAACATAAGAATAGCCTGCTGGATCAGGCCAATGGCACATCTGGTCCAACCAGATGCCAACCAGATGCCCTCTCCTCTCCTGTGGTTTCCAGCAACTGGTGTTCAGAAGCTTGTTAGACCCTTTGCCTTGTTGAGGAAACACTAAAGCAGGCATGGCCAAACTTGGCCCTCCAGATGTTTTGGAACTACAGTTCCCATCATCCCTGACAACTGGCCCTGTTAGCTGGGGATGGTGGGAGTTGCAGTCCCAAAACATCTGGAGGGCCAAGTTTGGCCATGCCTGCACTAAAGGGTGCTACATCAGGTAGGTAGTTCCGTTAGATCAACCTACAGTAGGGTCTGTTATGCAGAGAGGAAAGCAAGCAAGCTTGCCTCAAAGTCTGTTTAGGTTTTGTGCTTGATGTGGGCCAACACCTTGGCTAGGTCATCCCATGCAGGCTCAGTTTGCTCATATAGTGGTTGATGTCTGGGAAACACTCCTACTGTCTACCTAGGCCGGCTGAGGTGAAGCATGGTCATCTTCATGCCACCTTGACCAACTTTTGACCTCGTGTGCTACTAAAACTATTCTGCAGCATTGCTAGTACAAAGATTGCATCATTTCTCTTTGCATCTGTCTCTGCTGCATTGCATTGAGTGCTAGAGATGGATCTGTATTATAGGTATTCTATTAAAATGCTTGCCCCTTTGTCCCAGCAACTGTTGGTGCAACCTGAAATCTGCTAGCACCTAGAGATGAATCCAATATGCAAATCTCCCCAGACTGTTTCAACAGCAGATCCTGCGGCTTCATGCCAGGGTCCCCCCCCCCCAGTTGCTTTCCTAAACATCCATCCTGAGGAGGAACTGGAACATTTGCACCCTTTTGGTGCGTCATACATGCAAACTTTAAAACTGTGAAGATTTAAGTTTCTTTCTTCCCTGGGCCTCCCTCCTTCCTTGCATGCTGTTCTACCCACATGCCAGATGAAGACCTTCTGCTCCTTCAGCGGCCACTGCAAATTCCTTGTTTAATAGCTAGGTGACATCACTCTTTTAGCCAATGGTGAGCCCTTCCGAAGCCATTTGGCATTTTTATGTTAATAGTGGCCGTGGGTGGTTAACAATGGAGACTGGCTCATAGGATTAGTAATAGGGCATGAAGCCTTCCCCTGTTCCAAACCCGCAAAGCATGACAATAGTCAAAGTGTTTACAAGCCAAGGATTTTTCATTCGCCTGTGGGAAAGTAAGATAATTAACTTTGTCTACCAGCTAGCAGCACAGTGCTGTACTGAATCTCTAACACTGTTCTTCTCAGTATTGCTGCTGCAAGCAGAGAGCGGAGGAGACTTATTCTGTTCTGCATGATGGAAGCTTGGTTCAGACATGCATGTACTTCATCATTAGTCAACACACAGATGGGAACAAATGAGAAATCTGAAATGGGAACAAACTCCTCCGCTGAATCACTGCGGATAGCAATGTCAGGCCATGTTGTAGTAGTAATGGCTACATACGGTTTCCCTCCTGACCAAAATGTGAAAGGTGATCTTGAGATGGAATACTTAGTTAGGGAGACACCCAAATGCTAAAGCAGCGGTGTGGGAACTTCTAGCCCGGAGGACCAATTATGGATCATAGCTGCTGCGTCCCTCACAGGGGACCTTCTAGGAAGCAGAGCCCAGCACTTCATGCAGCTCCGCTTCCAAGTACCTCTTACAGTTAAAGAAAAAGATTTCAAGGTTTAGGTTTTATTAGGTCCCAACAAGCTCTTTTGCAAAACATGTTTTAAGTGCAATGTGTAATCAGTTTTAATATTTCCTGGACGGTTTAAGTGTATGAGTTGTGCAGATGGCTTCTGGAAGACCTAAACCACGTCATCTTGTGCAGCTTGGAGTTCTTGTGCTTTATTTGTTCCTTTTTATTCTAATCTCTGTTTTCCAACAAAACAAACCCTACTTGAATTGTGTTATCTCTTTTTTCCTTAGTTTTTGTAAAATTCTAACGCTGTGCTCTCCCTTCCTCTCCATTTCCTGCTGTCCCCCTCCCTCCGGTGTTATTGTTGAAAGTTTCACGCACTCTTTTCAGTGTTGGGGTGCCTATGGTTTCACAATGTTGGATTCTTGCTGTGCAGTACAATTAATATTTTTATTATTAAAGTTTCCCCCTTGCTAGGTCCTCTCCCCCCTCCCCGCTTGTTCTTTAAGTAATCTAGCAACTGTGTTGCTCATTGCCAGCCTCTAATTACTCACTTGCCCGGGGTGGGGGGGCACATCCCTGTGTCACTAGTTTTCTGACCGATTGCCCACAAAAATCTAGGGGAGGTTATTTCTCCCCCCACCCAATCGAAGAGTCTGGGCTTGTGGGGCAACTACAACATCTCCCACTCTGAAAGTCAGCAGACTCAGAAAGTTCCACCCAGTTCTGGGAGAAGTTGAGAGCCTTTCTCTTTTTAATATTTTTTAAAGTTTCCTTGTAGAAACACCTATAGATAGATCTGCCCATAATTTGGCAGGCTGAATCCACTCTTTAGGAGCAACTTTTTCTGCAGATTTCATTCACTTATGTGAAAAGGAGGAAAGTTATATAGGTGCTTCTAAATTCTCCATTATAGTCAATGGAGAAGGGGTGGGGGTCGATCCGAAACAGATAGGGTTACTTTCCAACAGATGCAAGGCAAATCTTGTGACCTAATAATTGCCTATACCAGTGTTGTAACCTGCATTCAAGGGGGATTAGATGACCTTTGAGGCCCCTTACAATTCTAAAATTCTATGGCAGACAACACATTGTTGGACTTTGACTCCCATTGGTCCCTGCCAGCACAGCCAGTTCTCCCTCTCTGGTGTAGCAAAGCTATGTGGGCCACGTGACTCTTCTAACTCTCTTGAAACTTCCTTAATGCTGTTCATGTATAAATAAATCTGGATCTAAAGAAGTGAGAGTGGCATAGCGCCCTAGCACAATCCCCAGCAGAGCCAACGCCTTCCATACGCACCTACATTTATCCAATGAAAATAGGGACGTCCTATTTCATAATGATACTAATAATTTTATTATTTATGCCCCACCCATCTGACTGGGTTGCCCCAGCCACTCATGGCTTCCAACATATATTAAAACACAACAAAACAGCAAACATTTAAAACCTTCCCTATACAGGGCTGCCTTCAGATGTCTTCTAAAATTTGTATAGTTATTTATCTCCTTGGCTTGGGGGTCACACAACTCCATACCTTCCAACATGATGAAAATAGTGACGTCTTAAGGAAAAGTGGGACACTTCAGTATCAAATCAAGAAACCAGGATGGGTTCTATAAATCTGGGACTGTGCCTGGAAAATAAGGACACCTGGAGGGTCTGGTCTTCTGCTTCTGATGGAATTCTCAAAGTGGACCAGTTTTTCACATTACATGTTTTTTTCTCTGCAGCTTTTATTTTTTGGGAAGAGAGCCAACTGCAGGCCCCGGTTCTGCAGGCCCCGGATCAGCAGGGGTGTCTTACCTATAGAGGCTAGTGGTGCGGGGCACCAAGGTGCCAAGTTCTGGAGGGCGCCAGGGAAGAAGTGGAGGCTGGATGCAGCGCCTCCCGGCATCAACTCACTGCCCTCACTCGCCTCCACCATGCCGTGCCGAAGCAGCGCCACGCCTGGAACCTCCGCCTGCCGTGGCCACCGCGGCATGAAGCATCCAGCTGAGCCTCCGCTTCTTCCCCGCCAGAGGAGCCGCCCTCCAGCCACTGCCTGCCTCCTCCAGCCCTGCCAGCAGCAACGTCTTCCCTAAAAAAACTCTGGGAAACAGGGATGGGGGGGCGCCGGAAGGAGCTTTGCACCACGGTGCCGGATATGCTTAAGGTGGCCCTGCGGATCAGTGTTGCTTGTACCCAAATATGTGACCTTTCTCTGGGGATTCTGAGTGCATGGCATCAGAAGTCTTTCTTTGGGCCCCCACAGAAGTGTGGTAGCCAGAACAGCTTGGTGGCAGCAGTGGAATTAGTTCAGCTATTGCAGTGCTTGGGAGATGTGAGGTGGACGTGTCTACAGAAATGCAGCCCCCTCCCTGCCCCTTGTGGCTGTGAGCTGGAGTGGTGAGAGACCCCCCGCTGTGTGCTAGAAGCAATAAAGAGTTTTCTGTCCTCAGGTCAGATGTGCCACCATGGAAGAATACTCCCCAGTTCTTTCTACATGCACTGCCTGACCCTTGGCCTGCAGACAGAGCGGAGACCCTCAGCTCCAGCAGCTTTTCCAGTCTGATGACGCCGATCCCCTCTTTGTCTGCTGGGACAGAGGCTGAATAGAGCATTTGCCAAATATGATATACATGAAAATATGCAGGAATGCAAGCGTTTAACCTCCTCTATGAAGCACATCTTGGCACTTTCTTTCCTGGGCACCAAGTCAGGGTCAAAAACAGAAAGGGAAGGGGGGGAAACCCCCATTTGTCACCAGCCACAGCATTCCCTGATTGAATCAGCACACAGAAAAGCCAAGATGAGGTTACAATCAGATCATGAAAGAGTGACCATCAAGACCATGGCAAAAGACAGCAGGCAGCAAGGGGAAGGATGGGACACGACAGGCAATGCAATCACTTTGAGGAAGGGCAGATAGCAGAAGGATGGTTGCTGTTGCCATTGCAGAAAACTAAGGGGCAGCAAACTTCATGAGCAAGCATTGCCTCTTATTTCTGAGAGAATATTATCCCGGGCAGCAGAAAGCAGCGTGCAGATGCTCACCCAGGCCCTGTGGGAAATGTGTGTGTGTGTGTGTGTGTGTGTGTGTGTGTGTGTGTCATTATAGGAAAGTCCCTTCTTCCTAATCTAAAAAGGTAAAGGTAAAGGTATCCCTGCCCGTACGGGCCAGTCTTGCCAGACTCTAGGGTTGTGCGCCCATCTCACTCTATAGGCCGAGGGCCAGCGCTGTCCGGAGACACTTTCCGGGTCACGTGGCCAGCGTGACATCGCTGCTCTGGCGAGCCAGAGCCACACACGGAAACGCTGTTTACCTTCCCGCTAGAAAGCGGTCCCTATTTATCTACTTGCACCCGGGGGTGCTTTCGAACTGCTAGGTTGGCAGGCGCTGGGACCGAGCAACGGGAGCGCACCCCGCCGCGGGGATTCGAACCGCCGACCTTTCGATCGGCAAGCCCTAGGCGCTGAGGCTTTTACCCACAGCGCCACCCGCGTCCCTCTTCCTAATCTACATGGGTGCAAATTGGCTCTTGATATTAATGCTGAGAGAAAGACAATTTGGCATTTCAGAAGCAGTTTCTCTAAACTGTCTTAATATGATGGTGGGCTAAGCCCTTTTTCGTCTTTCGAAACAGAGCCCTTCCCTTCCTGCCGTAGCACTGCCTGGACTTTCTGGATCTTGCAGCTTAAAATGTCACACTTACTTGGGAGGTGGCCTCACTGAACTTGGTGGCTCTTTCAAGTAATTCTGCATAGGGCTGGACTGGACTGCTGCAGTGCAATGCTGATTTTCTTCAGAGTACTGACGCAGAGGATGTAGCTGTGCTAGAATGTGCATCTGGTAGCTGCAAAAGGGCTGTAGGACTTAGTTAGGAATGTGACCTTAACAGCACATTGCTGTTGAGGTAGTTTCCCTCACTCTGAGGAGCAAACAATCAACATATTACTTCCTGTCCTGCTGAAATAAAGACATGCTTGACCCTGTAACCTGAAAGTGATGCCAGGAGGCATTCAGATCATTGTTTTGTTTCTTCCTCTCTTTCTGCAGCTAATTTCCTATACAATTGAGGCAGGAAAAAGGAGCACCTTCAGCAACTGAGGCAAAATTCACTCTGACTCATTTTACTGCATTTGTTAATCTTCACAGGATCGGTGTTTCGTGTTTTGAACATGGGCATGAGCCACAAACCCAGAGTAATGGTTCCTAGTCAGAAAGTGCTGGTCTGAAGTTGCAACAAGTCATCTTGCCAAATGCAGTATTTTGTGGCACTAACAAATTTTGAATGACAAGGGAGTAAATTTCTCTCTTTCAAAGTAAGGAATTGAAACTGCACTAGAAAGATGATCAGTTAGTGCAGACCTCTAAGTAGCAAGTCACCTCTAGCCGAAACAAAGTATATTCTGCTTGGCAGCAGTTCAGGATGAATAAACAATTCCCTATTACAGTCCCCATGAAACAGCCCTCCACTAATGGCAGTTACAGGCACAATCGGAAGGCACTCAGCTAGGTTTGCTCTGCTCAAGACAGATGACAATCATCCTGCTACCTCCAGTCCTTAAACTGGGGACAGCAAATTAGTTACCCTTCGTGTGCCAGCTATTTTCTTCACAATTCAGAGGGAATCCATAACTTGCCTTACTAACATTTCTCCCCCCGCCCCGCCCCCAATTATAACATAAGTATGGATGCAGTGCAAGGGACGCGGGTGGCGCTGTGGGTAAAAGCCTCAGCGCCTAGGGCTTGCCGATCGTCAGGTCGGCGGTTCGAATCCCCGCAGCGGGGTGCGCTCCCGCTGCTCGGTCCCAGCGCCTGCCAACCTAGCAGTTCGAAAGCACCCCTGGGTGCAAGTAGATAAATAGGGACCGCTTACCAGCGGGAAGGTAAACGGCGTTCCGTGTGCGGCTCTGGCTCGCCAGATGCAGCTTTGTCACGCTGGCCATGTGACCCGGAAGTGTCTCCGGACAGCGCTGGCCCCCGGCCTCTTGAGTGAGATGGGCGCACAACCCCAGAGTCTGTCAAGACTGGCCCGTACGGGCAGGGGTACCTTTACCTTTACGGATGCAGTAGAAATGTAAGAAAGGAGTTGCGTCTGCCCAAGAGAATCAAGGCTGGGGCTAGAGCAGGGGTAGGCAACCTAAGGCCCAGGGGCCGGATGCGGCCCAATCGCCTTCTCAATCTGGCCCGCGGACGGCCTGGGAATCAGCATGTTTTTACATGGGTAGAATGTATGCCTTTATTTAAAATGCATCTCTGGGTTATTTATGGGGCATAGGAATTCGTTCATTACTTTTTTTCAAAATATAGTCTGGCCCCCCACATGGTCCGAGGGACGGTGGACTGGCCCCCTGCTGAAAAAGGTTGCTGACCCCTGGGTTAGAGAGAGGGAGGGGAGGCTGGGTTTTATTTCCCTTCCTTTTCCTTCCATTTACTCCAAGGAGGATGTTTGAGAAGTAGACTGTGTGCAGGTTGTTGAAACTTCCACAGCTGGGATTTTTCCAGTTAGCACCTCAAACATAGTGGAAAGGGCACTGGCCAGCATCTTGGCTTCATGACATCTGGAAGAGAGATCCCTCAGTTGCAGAGCACCCGCTATCGCTGTGCAAAGTCTCTGACTTAACAGTGACTCAGAGGAATAAGTGCCAACAAATGAATCATGCACCTCATTTCCTACAATACATACGATAGTTTTCCTTGCAAGGCTCCCTTCAAAGTATTAACAGTCTTAAAATTTTGAAGTCTGCTGAGGTCTTCATGGCACAGCTGTCAGCCTTTGATATGGGAACTAAAATTACCGGTAAAACAAAAATAACAATCAAATTGTTCCCTTAAAAAAAAGAGTCACCTTGGCCCAAGGGAGAAACATTCTAGTTTTATAATGATTAGCACAGAACCCAGGGGCTGCTAACATGTACTGTAACATATTATGCTACAGATGGAATCTTGCTTGTTTCTAGTGAATCACTTTAATTAGAATTGCAGCTGTTATCTTTTTGGAAATGTGTAAGTAGTCCATCATTATTCATCACAGTCCAAGCAGCTTCCCAACACCTCAACAGTGTATGCTTTAAAAAGAAACTTGACTTACTTTTAACAACAACAAACTAATAAAAGCTGGCCCACATAAGCCACCCATCCACCTTCAAGTTGGGGAGGAAAGAACCTCAGCTAGTTTATTTTTAATGATTTACTTGATTTAGAGGGTCAGCCTGCGTCCATGCACGCGCCCATCCACCCTTCTCAACGCAACTGCAAGATGTGAAAGGAGATTTGTGCTTTCTCCGAGGCCAGTGCCCCCCCCCCCGGATCTTCCTAGCTAAGCGAAGGCAGCCAAGCACCACTGTATTGTGATCCTTTCAGCAGCAAAAGAAAGGCAGATCACTTCACGGGATCCCTTTGCAGGGAACCAACGGAGGTGGGGGATCCCCAGAACAGCCCTGCTCACTATCCCTCGCGCGCTTGTAGGCTTAAGTCTATCGCTTACTCAGAAAGCGGCCAGCAGGATAGTATTTTGCCCACCTAGTGACCCAGTTTTGGTTAGTCGCGTCATGTTTTTGCGATTTAAGTGTATACAATTGAGTAACTCTATAATCCCCAGCCCCGAACCAAGTCCGCTTTCGCCTCCCTTCTACCACGCATGCGCGCGCTGATCCGCGCGAGCAGGAGCAGCAGCAGCAGCGAAGCAAGGAGAGCAACGCCTCGCCCCCAGTGCGCATGCGCAACCCTGTCTTCGGGGATAGGAAAAAAAACCGAAGAGCAGGCAAGATGGCGGCGCCCGTGGATCTGGAGCTGAAGAAGGTACCTGATGGCGGGCGGGGACGGAGCCGGGCAAGGCCGCTTCGTCGGCGGCCAGCCCTTTTTGGGCTACGCGGCTGTCGGGGTTTTCCTCATCGCTCCCGCCCTTCTCAGACCTCGGGGCGGGAGGGTCTCTGAGGGATGCTCCTCGTGGACTACAACTCCCGTCATCCTCGGCCTCTGGCTCTGCTGGCTGGGGAGGGTGGGAGTTGCAGTCAGGGCCGCCCCCCCCCCCCGAGGAGTCTCTGCCCCCGTCTTCATTCCCTCCCAAGGGGAGAGAGGCTGAGGCGGAGCATTGGGAGAGCCCTTCTCGCCCCGGGCGCCCTTTTCTCTCAGCCGGGTGGAGGCGGGAAGGCACTCCTCAGACCCCCCCCCCCCTTCATCCCCAGGGAGGGGGTCTGTGAACCATGTAACCGTCGTGGCTTATATAGTTTTCTCCCCCCCCCCCCGGATATTTTTATTGGGGTTTCCTCATAGATCCAAAACAATACAAATAAACATATCCACCCCGTGACTTGTATCCCTGCTCCTGTGATAGGAATTTTATAGTCTTAGATATATGGTAATGTTCATAACTGCACATACATAGATCAACACAGGAAGACCAACCTGGAACCATTTTGATTCCTAAACTGACCAAATGTTTTCTCTGCAAAGTCAAACTGGAAAAGTCTCCCCATTGTCTCTTTCCTCACAAATCCTGTCTTAAGGACACATTTAAGATGTGTTATTAAGGTGTGAGCCTGTGACCTGGCCCAGAAAATAAGTATTTTACCACTACAAAAGAATGGCCAGGCTCCCCGGGAAATCCAATCAAGTAACTTGTCAGACAGGAGATAAACTGTGACAGGAGAAAAACAACATTTAAATTTCTGTGATGTAGGTGGGATGTATCTGAGGGGTGGTCTTAGGTTACACCCCTTCTGTGATGTATGCATAATGTTTCTGGGGGTGGTCTTGATCTAGACTAGAGAATGGGAATTTCAAAAGTCTTTATAAGCCCTTGCACAGCATTTTTTTGGGTCCTCCTCCTCTCCTGCGGGTGAGGGAGTACCCTGTTGCAACAGATCAATAAAGATCAAGCTTACTAGCTGCTTTGCTTCTCAATATTCTCTGGTTGGCCTCTGTTATTTTCTCCTACCAATAGGGAACCTATGTAAGGACTCTATATGGGCTCTTGGATACCCCATAAGGGATAAGGGCATATTTTATTTACAACACTCCCTACTACCTACTCGGGACAAAAAGTGTCTGGTGCCTTTTCTTCTTCTCTTCATGTTATTGTTAATAGTTTGATCTGTTTCCCATGAATTTGGCTAAGCTCCTTTTCAAATCATGTAAGCCAATAGCCACCACCACCACCAATTGCGTCGCCACGCCTCTTCCGTCAACATTATAAAAAGGTTCAGAAATAAAGACTACATAGAGAAATGTTAATTTGGCTGCCCTGTATCTCAGCTTCATTACATGCCCCACATTAGGAGAGAAAAGGTAAACTTTCTCTCTTCTTTTTACTTTTGTCCCAGCCTGTTCATAAATTTATTACAGACACTGAAAATGTCAGGGTTAAGGGTAAGGCCTGTTCTGTCATGCACCAGAAGTAAAGTAAAGGGGCCCCATCTTAATTTCCATGCCTTATGGCAGTGGCACAAGCAGTGGCTGCCTGTGAAGCCTCACAGTGGTGGCGGGAGACGGTGGCAGAAGCAGTGGCAGCCTGCGAGGCCATGTCGTGGCAGCAGAAGCAGCAGTACCTGGCAGCAGTGGAACAATAATCAGCAGCCTGCAAAGCCTTGCCACAGGAGGCAGTGGCAGAAGTGTCAGCAACCTAAGAGGCCTTTTGGCAGCAGAAGTAGCAGTGGCCTGCAAGGCCTTGCAGTGGCAAAAGCAGAGGTAGCCTGGTGGCGGTAGCAGCAAAAACTGCAGCAACCTTGCAGGCCTCGTCATGGCAGTGACAGAAGTGGCAGCAGCCTGCCAGGCCTTGCCACGGCCTGCAAGAGCTCGCTGCAGCTGTGGGAGGTGATAGCAGTAGCAGCATGCAGGTCCTCACGGCTGCAGCAGCACAAGCAGTGGTGGCCTGTGAGGCTTCACTGTGGCAACAGGAAGTAGCGGTAGAAGTGGCAGCAGCCTGGCAACAGTGGCATAATAATCAGCGGGTTGTGAGACCTCGCCACAGCAGTGGGAGGTGGTTGCAGAAGTGGTGGCAGCCTGCGAGGTGGTGTTGCAGAGGCGGCCTGCATGGCTTTGTGATGGCAGTGGCAGAAGAGGGGACAGCCTGCCCCGGCACCTCATTGCGGTGAGGCTTCTCAGGCCACTGCTGCTGCCACCACACGACCTCACAGGGTGCTGCTGCTCCTGTGAATACAAAAAGGCCTCACAGACTGCTGTTGCTCTTGCTATCACCGTGGTGAGGCCTCACATGCCATCACTGCTTGTGACTCTGCTGCCAGGGTGTCGCCGCAATAACATAGCCTTGCAGGCCACTGCTTCTGTCACCTCCTCCTGCCGGCATCGCAAAATGGCCTTGTAGGCTGCTGTGGCTTCTGCCACCACCTCCCACCACTGTAGCAACCACTGTTTTGGCCACCGCCAGGCCACCGCCATTTCTGCTGCCCAGCAAGCCTGCTGTCAGCCCCCAGTTATTTGACTTCACTGTGACTCATCACATTTGCTAGCTAAGCCCAGAGGCAAAAGTCCTGTTTGGATGCATTTTGGCTTGCCTGCTGATGAAAGTGACTGGGTGGCAATTGATAATATTGTCATTTATCAGTTTTAGACCCTTAAGTAGTAGCAGTTGCCTGTTCGCCTCTGCCTAGTTCCATCCTTATTGTTGTGATATATTGATATATTGTGATGTATTTTGGATGCATATTGGCTCCTGCTGATGAAAGTGGCCGTGTGGTAATTAATAATATCATCAATTAGCTGGTTTAGACCCCTAAATAGTAGCGATTGCCAGTACGTTACCCTGTTCACTCTGCATAATTCCATCCTTATTTCAGACATTGTGATGTTTAGCTGGTGATATATTGCAGTGTTTTGCTGGTGATATATTGCGATGTTGAAAACCAGATATCGCCCAGCCTTCTCACACATTGTAATTTGTGAAATATTGCCAGGTCATACATTATGAAACAGTTATGTGAACTTCAAAGCGGTTTTGGACGATATATTGATAGCATTGCCATTGTGCTGTCTATTACTATTACAACTGATATATTAAATATGCATTTAGTGGGAGGGGGGTGTTAGGTCCTCAGTTCACTGAGAACTTTCACTCATAGGTCATATAGTTAACAATTAACAGCTCTGTAGTAGTTTACCCTCCACAGCAATAAATGGTGTTACGCTTCCTCCCTACCTACTGTTGCTGTGTAGGACAAACTTTCGCTGCTTGTTGAATGAAGGGAGGCGGCTTGGTGAATGCTTGGCTAGCTAAGCAAATGTCAATGAATGAGTCAGGCCAGCTGTTTTACTGGAGAGGAACAGAAATGCTACAGAGGGATGATGTAGCAGAGGCCATATACCCTAGCTGCTTAGTTCTTGGAGAATTATTTTTACTTTCAGTGTAATCATATTACTGTTGATTAATTTGATACTGTTACCTGATACGTTTTTGACTGTTGATCCATAGGTTGTAAGTCATGAGTGGGCAGCCTTTTTTGAAGTTGGACACATTCCCTCAAGGGAAAATGGTTCAGAGCTGGACACCTGAATTGGAAGGAGCTGGGAGTGGGCAGGGCCAAAGCCAAAAGTGGTTGCCTGTTCTCTGTTCCCCAGCTTCTCCCATTCATCGACCAATCAATTTATCCACCCTTTCTTTCTCAGACACACAAGCATGTGCTTCATCCATCCATCATCCATCCATTGTGTCTTACATTTGCTTTATCTCACTGTGCTGTCACCCATCTTTATATATGCCCGGTTTTTAAAACTTCACTGCATTGCCCCAATTGCTCATTCTGTCACTTATTCTTCATTTCTTTTCTCAGGCCCCACCCTGATACGTGCTTTCCAAGACTTTTTCTGTGTGATTCAACAGCATGTACTTGCCACTGATTTTGACCTGTGATGCCAGACCATGGCATGCCAGATAGAGTGTCAAGTAGACACTATGTGGTGCACTATGTGGTTGGTCCTCTGAGCATAGCTACCAGAACAGATGCTTTGAAGCAGCTCTGGTATCTGCTGTCCCAAGGCAGACTATCGAGCACACCAGATTGATGATAAATGCTGCTAAGCCATAGAGGAAAGTTATTCAAAAATGCAGACAGAGGGAGGTGTGGAAAGGTGTTGATGGCTGGGGAAGATCACATAAGATCACATAAGTATTGTTGGCAGGAAAAAATCAGTGGTGGCACCAGGTGAAATTGGAAGGGCTGTAGGGATGGGGAACCCTTTTCTGTTGAGAACTGCATTTCCTGTAGCGGTATTCAATAGGACAGTAGAGGGGAGCAGAACAACTCCCTATTGCACATGCATGCTCCCACTCCTGAGCTCCTAGTCATCTTCAAGAGATGGGAACAAGTGGGGCAACCCAGCAAGATGGGCAGGGTATTATTATTACTGTTATTTTTAAATTGCGATTATTATTATTGCTTATGGTTCCTCTCCTCTGCTGGAAGCTTTTGCTTCCTTTTCTTGACAGTCCTTGCAGCCAGGGACAAATTCTTTATCCATTCAATAGTTGGCTGAATCTGGTCAGGAGATATAAGAGGTGAACTGGGGAGATAGTAGGCACAGCTTCTTAGTAAAAGGTTCATAGAATCATTGATCTTAAAGTTGGAAAAGACCCCAAGGGTCATCTAGTCCAACCCCCTGAAATGCAGATATCCCTACTAAAGCATCCATGACAGAAGACCATCCAACCGCTGCTTAAAACCTACAATGAAGGAGAGTCCACCACCTCCCAAAGGAGTCTGTTGCACTGTCTAACAGCTGTTACTTTCAGAAAGTTTTCCCTTATGCTTAGTCAGAATCTCCTTTCTTGTAACTTGAAGCCATTAGTTCGGGTCCTACCCTCCAGAGCAGGAGAAAACAAGCTTGCTCCATCTTCCATGTGACAGCCCTTGAGATATTTGATGATGGCTAACATATCTCCTCTCAGTCTCTTATTCAGGCTGAACATACCCAACTCCCTCAACCTCATAAGGCTTGGTTTACAGACTCTTGATCATCTTGGTAATAATAATAATAACAACAACAATAATAATTTATTTATACCTCGCCCATCAGGCTAGGTTTCCCCAGGCACTCTGGGCTGCTCCCAACAGAATATTAAAAGCACAATAAAACATCAAACATTAAAAACTTCCCTAAACAGGGCTGCCTTCAGATGTCTTCTAAAAGTTGGATAGTTGTTTATTTCCTTGACATCTGATGGGAGAGCATTCCACAGAGTGGTTGCAACTACTGAAAAGGCCCTCTTCCTGGTTCCCTGTAACCTCACCTCTTGCAATGAGGGAACTGCCAGAAGGACCTTGGCACTGGATCTCAGTGTCCAGGCAGAATGATGGGGGTGGAGATGCTCCTTCTAGGCCGAGGCTGTTTAGGGCTTTAAACGGCTGCACCAACACTTTGAATTGTGCTTGGAAACGTACTGGGAGCCAATGTAAGTCTTTCAGTACCAGTGTTATATGGTCTTGGAGGCCATTCCCAGTCACCAGTCTATCTGCCACATTCTCCTTGGTCTCCAATCTGTTAGGGTTATCTTGATTCCTGATTCTATCTTTTGCAGCATTAGCTACCCCTCCCAGTTTGATGTTATCTGCAGATTTGTTAAACATCCCCTCAATTCCTTTTTTCAAGTCGTTTATAAAGATGGTGAACAACAACTGGCCTGACACAGAACTCTGCAGCACCCCAGTTGTCACTCCCCCCCCCCCCCCCCGGATGGTGAGGAATCAATAGTGAGCACTTTTTGGGTTTGGTCAAACAGCTGCAAATCCACCTAACAGTTACCTCATCCAGCCCACATTTTACTAGCTTTTCTGCAATAATGGGGGACTTTGTCAAAAGCCTTACTGAAGGAGAGATACACTACATCCATAGCATTCCCCTAATCCACCAAGCTTGTAACTCTATCAAAAAAGAAATGGGATTTGTCTAGCATGATCTGTTTTTGAGAAATCCGTGCTGGGTTTACTGCATGTATACTTTACAACTACACTGAAACTCTGTGTGAAGTCAGTCATTGATAGTTTTACTAACTCTAGCTGCATTTATGCTGTTGCTTTCCATATCAGGCTTTTACAGAACTTCAAGCCAAGGTCATTGATACCCAGCAAAAAGTGAAACTGGCAGATCTGCAAATAGAGCAACTGAACAGGACGAAAAAGCACGCACATCTTACTGATACAGAGATTATGACTTTGGCTGATGAAACCCGAATGTATGAAGGTGTAGGAAGAATGTAAGTAAATGTCTCACTGGTTCCCTTTCAGAAGGACTTGGCTACTAGTAACTCCCTGAAAACCTTTTGTGTACTTTTAATACTGCTCCAACCACTTCTGAAAATCTGTTTTGCCATATTTTCACAGCTGAACCAGGTTGGGGAATGCCACTGTTTACCTAACCCTGATTAGACTAAATCCAAACTGAATGAAAACATTTTAGGCCTCAGGTAAACTTAAATCAGAACTGAGTGGAAACATTTACTGGTGTGACTCTCTGGTTATATCTGCCAAAATATACTTGCCAGGGTAAACATGATATAGTTTCAGCCGTAGGCTTCTGATGCGCAAGGACTCTCACTAACATGTAGTGTTCTGTGGCTGAAATATGAGATATGAGTAGAGAGAACTTTGATTTGTCTTCATAGGTTCTGAAGATTCTGAATTAATTCTTCACAGCATTAAAAATATGCTAAACATTTGTATATTGGAAGTGCTTATGCCACACTCTGAAGTACAGTCTTGAGTATTGAATGTTAGGAAACTTCAGATATGTTGATGAGGGAAATCTTAAATAACCTCTATTTCTAAACTTTATAAATGTGTTGTTTATGTAATGATGTCATAAAATCTTCATTGAAAACAGACTAATAGCCATGTGATGTGTAGTTGCAAATTGGAACCTTAGTGCCCGATTTCCCTGCCATAATGATAAGACTGGCTTTATGTGCAGTGCTATTCCTGGAGAGAGCCTGTAGTTCATTAAACCCAGCAGAGTGGGAACTGGTGGTAGTGGGAATGGTGAGGATGTGGGGAGGGAGGTGCAAGAGCAAGCTGTCTGATAGATAGAATGGGTTCTAGCCAACTAACTCCTACTCAGAGTAGACTCATTGAAATCAATAAACATGGCAAACTTTAATCAATTTATTTCAGTGGGTCTACTAATTGGAGTTAGTTGGATATAGTCTAGTGGAAATTAGGGGTGAGAATTGTAACTTAATTGGTGATAGAAACAATTTTGCTAGGCTCTTAAATGGATGATTATAGAATTACTTGGAATTTTGCTTCTCTCATTTGGGGTGAAAAGTGGGTTGTTTTTGTTTCTAAAAACTGCTTCTGTTATCCCTTTGGAGTCCCTTTTTGATATATTGGTAAGTAAAGAACCTTTTGATGAGGGTGAAAGAGGAGAGCGCAAAATATGGTCTGAAGCTCAATATCAAAAAAACGAAGATCATGGCCACTGGTCCCATCACCTCCTGGCAAATAGAAGGGGAAGAAATGGAGGCAGTGAGAGATTTTACTTTCTTGGGCTCCATGATCACTGCAGATGGTGACAGCAGCCACGAAATTAAAAGACGCCTGCTTCTTGGGAGAAGGGCAATGACAGGCCTAGACAGCATCTTGAGAAGTAGAGATGTCACCTTGCCAACAAAGGTCCGTATAGTTAAAGCCATGGTTTTCCCAGTAGTGATGTATGGAAGTGAGAGCTGGACCATAAAGAAGGCTGATCGCCGAAGAATTGATGCTTTTGAATTATGGTGCTGGAGAAGACTCTTGAGAGTCCCATGGACGGCAAGAAGATCAAATGCATCCATTCTTAAGGAAATCAGACCTGAGTGCTCACTGGAAGGACAGATCGTGAAGCTGAGGCTCCAGTACTTTGGCCACCTCATGAGAAGAGAAGACTCCCTGGAGAAGACACTGATGCTGGGAAAGATGGAGGGCACAAGGAGAAGGGGGCGACAGAGGAAGAGATGGTTGGATAGTGTTTTTGAGGTTACCAGCATGAGTTTGACCAAACTGCGGGAGGTAGTGGAGGACAGAGGTGCCTGGCGTGCTCTGGTCCATGGGGTCACGAAGAGTCGGACACGACTAAACGACTAAACAACAACATGCTCAGATTTGGAGAGTTGAGAATCTTATTGCAAATCAATAAACAGCAATATTGGAAAAGGAGAGAATTCCCGATGTGAAGTCTGGTGAAAATGAAGTTGATAGAGTTTCAGAATGTGGGGAAATTGTTTTATGTCTTATAGAGGGTTTCGGATTTTCTACCCCAAGTTGCTACCTTTCAGTGAACTAGAAATGTGCCAAGTTTAATTTTCCTGGGTGGTGTTCCTGAATTTGGGGGTGATCATTGCTCTCTTTCCCACTTACCCTGTGGCAACATTTTGGTGTCCGTGGAGCACCAGTACAGCAACCCAATGACTAATCTTGCAGCAGTGCAGATAATGAGGCTGAGCTTAAGCAGCACCTGTGTAAACCTTGTTCCATGACTGGAATTCTAGCTGCAGGTCTTACAGTCTGCCTTGTGCACAACATATTACAGTGGTACCTCGGGTTAAGTACTTAATTTGTTCCGGAGGTCCGTTCTTAACCTGAAGCACCACTTTAGCTAATGGGGCCTCCTGCTGCTGCCGCGCCGCCGGAGCATGATTTCTGTTCTCATCCTGAAGCAAAGTTCTTAACCCAAGGTACTATTTCTGGGTTAGCGGAGTCTGTAACCTGAAGCGTGTGTAACCTGAAGCGTTTGTAACCCGAGGTACCGCTGTATAGGACTGACTCCCCATAACTGAACAGTTCCAGTGAAAAAGTTTTTTATTTCAGTTTTAAGATAAGAAATTCCATGAGCTTTGCAATGTGTGGAATATAAGTATTCTGACAAGTTCTTTTAATTATCTGTGTGCTCAGATGGTGTAAAGGGAAACATCTGCAAAGATTCAGACAGGACCACTGTGCATTTTGAACTTTCATCATACTTCTCAAAGTAAAATGTTGACGTCAGTTCACAAATAGCTTAAGCAGCAAAACTAGACATTGGTGTGGGTGAGTGTATCAGGCTACATAACAAGTCTTTCAAAAGAATATGAACTCACAGAATTAAAATGTACTGGCAAGATGCCAGAAGCCTGCACTATCTTCTGAGCAATGGATACTTGTTGCTTATAGTATGCACCAATTCATCATTCCCCACCATGCACTGCTAGCTTTCTTTGTATAAATAGTATTGTTCTTGTCAATACTTTTTAGGGCTGGATGCCTAAAAACCTGTATTTTGGATGCATTATTTTATATAGATATTGGCTTGAATTTTTAAAAATTCACAGAAGGGAAGTTTCCTGTCTTTGCCTGTTTCTCTGCAGCCACATTTAACCCTCAAAAATTATCTCTGTAGGGTTAGTGGATCCTTCTGAACAATGTGGGATTGGACACTTCTGAGGGAGTGAGGAATTGACAACAAATAGTTGGAGGTCCACCCGATTTAGGCTGATCTTTCCCTCTGCCTGCATTCCACCCCACATTGTCCAGGAACCACCCGTGACTTTCCAAAGAGATCTTTATGATGGGTTGTAGTTGCAGTAGAGGCAGGAGTAAGAAATTTTATTACTGTGAACTTTCTCAAGTTTACTTAATTTAGGATTCAAGCCATTGTATATATGTATCAGCCTTCCCCAATCTTGTGCTCTCCAGATGTTTTGTGTTGCAGCTCAGTGGGCAGTGGGCAGGGATGTAGCCTAAAACATCTGAAGAGCACCGGTTTGGGAAAGACTGGTGCATATGTATGCATATTGTCAAGAAGATGGTTTTAGATGAATCACCACCATGCATATTGTGATGGACAGCTGAGTCAGGCCAGAGTCTAATTCTAATTAATTCTTAGACTCTCTAAGTCTAATTAGAGAGTCTAATTCTCGTAGCCTCAGAATTCCACCAGAGTGCTGGGGCCTCTCCCTGATTGGCTACCAAGACAGCTAGCGGGAGGGGTGACGGCACTTTGAGGGGAAATTAAAAGGAGTGGTTTCTGAGAGAGGATTCAGAGATTCTTTAAGAGAGTGCAGGAGGGAGTTGGGAGTTGGTTCTGGTCTGTGTGTTTAACATCCACTCGGAGGGAAATATCTACAGCTAGAGAAAGGAGTCTCTGAGGTTAGGTTGGAAAACAGTGCTTAGTGCAGGGGTCAGCAACCTTTTTCAGCCATGGGCCGGTCCACCGTCCCTCAGACCATGTGGTGGGCTGGACTATATTTGGGGGGGGGGGGACGAACAAATTCCTATGCCTCACAAATAACCCAGAGATGCATTTTAAATAAAAGGACACATTCTACTCATGTAAAAACACGCTGATACCCGGACCGTCCGCGGGCCGGATTGAGAAGGCAATTGGGCCGCATCCGGCCCCCGGGCCTTAGGTTGCCTACCCCTGGTTTAGTGTCTTGGGAGAGTATTCAGACAGGAGTTAACTGGAGGGCTGAGTTTGAGCCAGGAGAAGTAGAAGCTGTGAGGAGGATACAGACTACTTGGGTCATACAGGAGGAGAGAGATCTTCTAGACAGAGAAGAATCCCAAGCCAGTTAAGAGGGGTGTGGTGATCCCCTGCGTCTGTTATACGGCTAGAAGTATTTCAAACTGTGATTGATAAAAGGTTGCAAGACTGACAGAAAGTACCACCTTGTTTAAGAACCAAAGTATTAAGCTGTAACATCCATGCAACAACTAAGTTAAGAAACTGAAGTGAAATAACCTTAAAGAAGCTGATCATTTACCAACTAGTCTAGAAACCTGTAACACCAAACTGAAGAGTAATAACTGAAAATAAGCAACTGAAGTTTAAAAGAAGCTGTGTATTTACTACCCTTTGTGAAGCTTGTGACATCCATGTTTGTATTTCGTATAATTATTAATAAGTTTCGTATAATTATTAATAAGTTAATAAGTTTTGTATAATTAATAATAAGTTAAGGTAAAGGCTGTTCTACATGTTTCACAAGCATACAGTAAGGTTGGTAGTACAATAGCTTTGTAAACAAGCATTTTGGTTTCCCTGCAAATGTCCTGATCCTCAAACATTCTACATTTCAACCGAGAGAAAGCTGCAGTCCCAGAGTGCAGGCGATGCTGGATTTCAACATCAATGTCAGCTATTGTGGAAAGATAACTGCCAAGATAGGAGAAGTGATTGACACTTTTCCAATGTTACACCATTGAGTTGGATTTGTGGGTTGTTTTGAGCTTGTTATAGAATCATAGTGACAGAAGGAACCTTGGAGGACATTATTCCAATGCCTGCTCAATGCAGGATTCTTTTTCTAAAGCGATGAAGGATGCACCCGCAGCATTCCTGACAGATGGCTTTTCAGTCTCTACTTCAATACAGCCAAGGAAGGAAAGCGCACCACTTCCTGACGCAGTCTGGTTCATTGTTGATTATCTCTTAGTGTGAGGATGTTTCTCCTAGTGTTAAATTGAAACCTTCTTTCTTGCAACTTCCACCTACTGGTTCTAGTCCTGTCACGGAAACAGTGAAGAACATGCCTGCTCCATCTTCTGTGAGACAGCCCTTCAGATATTTTAAGACCATCATGTTCTTCTCCGGGCTAAACATACCCAGCTCTTTTAACCACATTGGATTGCATTAGCTAATCAAGCAGCCACATAGTTCTGCTGACTCATTCAACTTATGGTCAGTTAAAACACTTAGATCCTTTTCATATGCACAGTGAGGCCACAACTCAAATGTAATCTACTTATGCAATCATGACCTTAGGCACATGACTGCTAAATAAATAAATAAATGGGGGAAACCCATTTAAGCACTTACTGGGCTCTGGGAAGGTTGTTTCAGGTCTCTGGAAGCATGCCAGGGTCCTTGTGTTACCTTCCCAGAGCCCAGTAAGCAAGGCTGAGGGCAAAGCCTGCCCCAGACAGGTAAGGATGGTTGTTCAGGGCAGGGGGTGGTTCCAGAGGTTCGTGGCTTTACATGATTTTGCCTTTGTGCATGGACCCCTGGAACTGAACCATTTTGTAAGTGGTTGGCCCACTGTATTGCTTCCAAGCCAGGTCTCTCACATCTCACACTTGTGCCTCTGATTCAGAATCAAACAGAAGCACAAAGGTCACTTCTGTTATCAACTGACAGGCCTTATGATTACCAGTGGAGGCCCTGTTAGTGAGCTGCCTTGCGTTGGGTGAAAGATACTGTTTTTGGCAACCTTGAAATCAACTAACTGCGAGGATATATGCTGGTGATTTAAGTTCTGCCTGCACAGAGACATTGGACTGTATTTGCCACCTCAGGGGTAATTGCAAAGCTTGCAAGTTCAGCATCCAGAACAGCACCTTGGAGAGCTCCTAGTGATGCTGCCCTGTTGGGGTTTCTTCCCTCATCGCAACATGGACAATTGTTGCCACCACAAGGGCCTGGAACCGCCTGAAGTTTCCAATCTTGTTTAAGGAGGAGTGCTTTTTAGTGTTATTCCCCGTTAATATTAGTATCCACCCAATATTCAACCCTTGTTAAAAATGAGATTATTTTTAAATATTATGCAATCAGTTGTGAAATGCAACAACCCTTCATCTCCCCAAAATATTTGCAGTCAAGAAAAATCGCCTATAGTTTAGCGATGAAGTATGGCCGTTGCTGAGAATAACAGTTGGAAAGTTTTTTGTTGAATGTTCATACACAAAAACTATTGAGCAAGTTATACAGAATGCTCATTGATAAAAATATTTCAGCAAACACCTATAAATAAAATGGAAAAAAGATTTGAGACATGAGGTATCACTAGACATAAGGAAATGGTTATGGCAATTTGTTTAACAAGCTATTAGTATAAATTTGAAAGGAAACTTTTATTAAAAAATATTAAATGTATAATTGCATCAAAAGGGGAGCAAATAATAATATGGAGTTTTAAGACAATTAATATTGATATGTATCATATTTTGGTCCTCTCCTAAAAGAACCTTTGGGGCAGCTATATTAAAAGAAAGTGAAACTGTAACTGGAGGTGAAATACTGTCATACTGATTAGTTACATTATTTGGTTATGGTAAAGATTTAGTTGTATTGGATGATAGAGAAATGGTATCTTTTAACAGCTATCTGCATAATGGTTTGTCATCATTGAAAATAAACGGAGTATGCCATTAGATCAGGCATAGGCAAACTCGGCTCTCCAGATGTTTTGGGACTACAACTCCCATCATCCCTAGCTAACAGGACTAGTGGGCAGGGATGATGGGAATTGTAGTCCCAAAACATCTGGAGGGCTGAGTTTGCCTATGCCTGCATTAGATTATTGAACGTTAAGGGTTTGGGAGATAGTTAGGCTGAAGGAAGATAGACACCCCAATGGGAAAGGGCTGTCGCTTAATGGCAGAGCATCTGCCTTGTATGCAGAAGGTCCCAGGTTCAGTTGCCACCATCTCCAGGTAACAATCATGGAGATCTGCTGCCCATCAGCATAGACCAGTGTTTCCCAACCTTGGGCCTCCAGCTGTTTTTGAACTACAATGCCCATCATCCCTGACCAGTGGTCTTGCTAGCTAGGGATGATGGGAGTTGTAGTCCAAAAACAGCTGGAGGCCCAAGGTTGGGAAACACTGGCATAGACCATACTGAACTAGAGGGACACCATGTGAGACCTATTCCTCTTCAGTCATATTTTTATTGAAAGGTTTAGTGTTTTTATCATGCGCTGGTGTTACCAAGATACAAGAAAATGTTGAACTATACATATTATTAGAAACAAATGTAAATGTAAGAGTATTATGGGTTGATTTCATACTAAATACTTTTAAATGCTAAATAAATTAACACATTTAATGAATTAACACACTACAGAAATAAATGTAAAAATGGGAGGCAGGCGATGTGGGATTCACATGAGAACAGAAAGGGGCTAGAGGCAAAGTGCTGCAAGGGAAGGGGCTGTATGCTCCTACAGGCCTCTGTGGCTCACTTAGCCACAGTTAGAAGATGTGTGCCAGCACAAGCCCTGGCACAGGCAACAAGCCTACGAAGGCTAAACTATGCTTTTGTTTGGTGTTTGTTGCATGAGAGGATGCTGGAAACGAAGGTAGAAAGGAAGTGGAAGTCTTGATGCATTAATTCTGTTTTGATGCTGGGATGTATCTTGTTAAAATGCAGCTTTAGCCTTGAATTTTCAAATTTTTTTTAACATGTTCTGTAAAGTGTAAATTGAACCCCTTTATAAATGGATATTCATAAGGTTTGCCTTCCCCCTAATCCTGCCCTGGTAGTGTTTCAGAGCCAAACCCTTTCTTCCTTTGTCAATGCCATATTATTTCAAACACTTTTATAGAGGTGCTCCACAATATTTTTTAATACATTGAACAATGGTATAAATCTACCCTCTAGTTAAGTGTCTAGCAATGCAAGAAGTCCCATTTGGAAGCTGTATGGTTATTTCTGTTTACTTAAGTAATATAATATGTTGGAGCTCTAGACCAGCCCTGCCCCCTGGCAAGTTAATGGAAATATTAGATGTAAGGCAAATTACATTCCATACCTTCAGAACAGGTATCTCCTGGAAAAAAACTGCCTGCCCCTATACCTTTTACAATAAGTTTAACAGGTGATTTCCCCCCCTTATCACTGTGTCTTCATGCTGGGGAAAGCTTCAACTGGCAAATTTCTGCATGCCCCACTGCTGTAAAGGTAAAGGAGCAAGATCAGTGGGAAAAGGTGGCAACAGTAGAGGCAGGTATGCACCTGTCTGCTCAACCTTTCAGTGTCTGTGTATCAGTAGTAAGCTGAGCAATAGTTATCCTTTCTGGCAGGTCATATCACATTTCTAGGGCGTTGTACAACAAGGTTCCTAGGACAATCTTGTCCTAATCAGTTTATTACATAATTAATTGATGCATGACTGCTGATGTGCAGGTAATTTTGGACCCGGAAGAAGGTGGATTGGGGATGGGTGGGCTTATGCATGCTCCACTGACACGCATGGGGGCAAAGAATGCAGCCCCAGCGCAAATAGGGGGGGTGGTGTCTCTAGTTTCAACTGTGTGAATGCGGTGGATGTCAGCCCACTGTTCTTGGCAGCTCTTGGTAAAATGGTGTTAAAATAAAAGCATTAAAATATGGAAAACAGACATCACAATAAGACAACCAGCAATAAAAGTAAAGTGTCATAAACCACCAAAATATGCAACAGCACCAGTACTAGAGAGCCAAAAATGATTCAGTTGAATCTTGGGGGGTTGTGGACTTTCTGTCATTGATCCTTTGGTTGAGATTCCTGCATTGCAGAAGGTCCCTTCTAATGATACAATCCTGTGATTTTATGATTCTATGCTATCCCCAAGGTCTATCCCCAAGGAGAGAAGCTAGAAGAAGAGAGGCAAATCTTAGGAGGTTACTATCGCCAGCATCAAGCCTGGAGGGTGTAGACTGTTGGGTACCCATGGTGAGGCTTGCATAATGCCTCTAATTATGAGGAAAATCTTGGAGGGGAAAATAGGGAGCGGTTGTTTTTCATGGTGTTACAAATGGCAAGGGAGCACTGGATAATCATCAGGGATTATGGAAAACGTAGTTCAGCAACATCTGGCAGTCCTGCTGTACAGAATATCCAGAAGCCTTTTCCAGTAGAGGTTCATAAGACAAGCTGACTTTATGCTCTGAATGGAAGACAAGCCTGTCAATGTAGAATTCAGTGTCCTTTTCATTAAGATTTTATTTGGTTATTTACAGCACCAACTCATGAATGCTGAATATACTGCCATATTCTTTTCTCTTTCTTTCACACTTTGTAGGTTTATCCTTCAGTCCAAAGGAGTAATTCATAGCCAACTCTTAGACAAACAAAAAATAGCGGAAGAGAAAATTAAGGAATTAGAGGTAAGTTTGGGGTTGGTAAAACGGCAGCCATTTATTGCATTTTTTATTTTCTGTTTTATACTGCCTTTTGTCCCAGCGCAGACTTAACTTACACCTGCTTGCTTTATGCCAATAAGGATTGCTCCCTTATTGTCTCAACAGAAGTGATGCCAGAGGTTAACTGCACAGTGCTGTTTCTTCATCGCTTGTGAATTGATAATGTGAACCATGTTAATGTGTGTAATAAGTTATTGCTCACAATTGTATTTGAGGAACAAGAGGCTTATGGTTTTCATTTATTAACCCCCTAATTGGTCACATGGAGATCACCAGCATCTCACTCTCAGTGGGCAAATTTGTAGTGCCTGCATATCCTCAAGCTGCAGCAGTCTAGGAGCAGGTACTGAAATGGGCAGAGATCTCATCCACTGCAGAAAAGAATATGAAAAGGCAGACATGCCAAACACCCTTTGGATAACTTGTCCTAGGATTGTTTCAGCTTTCGGAGCTTTCAGTCATACTCAAATCAGTGAGTTATTCACCTTAACATTTCCTTGGCAAAAATATTGGCATGGCAAATATATTCTTGGTGTTCAGTATTTAAAAAAAGGACTTGTAGTGAGAGAGCAATTTCCTAGTCTTTGAACATCTATTTTTAGCTATTTTAATGGAAAGGAGGGAATAGATACGTTCAGGAACAACTGTGTTAATGATATGAAGCAAGCTAACATTTTAATAACATTTGGGGCTGAATGTCAGGTCTCATCAAATAAAGACAAAGTCTGCTTGACTCGGCAGCTAAGGACAGCCTTGGCGGCCAGTGCAGGTCAGATGCCCTAGAGGAAAAATGGCAGACATATTAGAGCTATATTTGTTCCTCTTTCAAAAATGCATTTGGAAATAACAGCTGTCATTTCTCCATGATGATGGCCACAGCCTCATTGCTAGAACAGTTGGCATTGGGGTTCAGGGTCAGCATTCTGAACAAAGTTTCCTCTTTTTTTGGCTGGTTTTATAGTTAGCTTTGTATAATGAGTCTTCAATACATTGTGGCTTCTGCTAAGCTTCTGTTTGTGGTAGGAAATGGTACTTGACTTTTTGAACTTCCAGAGAGCTTGCTGAGCTAAACGAAATTGACTTGTGATTTGCTTGGGGGAGACAAACCATGAGCTTGAGTTGGGCTGTAATGCTAAACCAAACCAAGGTTTAGCTTCCATAGCATGGTGGCAGCAGAAGTGGGGAAGAAGCAAGGCTGCCATGATTTACTAATTGCACCAGCATGCTTGCATGTTCACACTAAGTCATAGTTGGCTTGGCACTGCGTGCAAATGAAGCCCTGAAGCTACTCCTATGGAATTAATACATCTTGTCCAGTATTGTCCACTTCAGCTGGCAGCAGCTCTCTGAGATCTTGGGTCAGACATCTTTCAAGGTCCCACTGCCTGAGGTATTTTGTCACTGAGACGAAGACTGGAACCTTCACCATATATGAATATGGCTGACCCATGGCCCTTTCCTCAGAACTGCTTGCAGCTGTGGGAAGCATTTTTCCTGCTGATGATGTGGGCCTCTCCCACAGCCTTGACAATATTGAATATTCTTGATACCATATTGGCCCGAATATAAGCCGCACCTTTAAAATTCAAGGGGGAAAAAGAAAAAAAGACAATTCCCGAATATAAGCCGCTCCCTTCACATTCCACAGGCACTCACACCTGTTCCGTTTTACCGTATGTCTGTTTTAGCAGCGATATCGTAAAAGCCAGTTTTTGTAAGGTTGTGAATTTAAGCCGCACTTTAACTTTTCATGGTTGGAATTTGGAAAACAAGGTGTGGTTCATGTTCGGGCCAATACAGTATATTTTAAGTGTGCATGAGGGGAGGTGGGGCGAGATCTGTTTTGGAAGCATCCTAAAATGATAACAGCCCGCTTTTTTTGCTTAAAAATGCTGGAAGAAACTATTTCAGGAAAGAATAATTTGATTTCATTGTGGTACATGATAGTGCTTAGTGTTTCAGCGTGGCATTTGAGAAAAAGCAAGTTTTCTGATGCTGTAAAGACATGGAGAACACCCATTCCTCCTTGGTGGAGGAAGTGATTATGGCCGTGTGTTTTCACTGTTAGTACTTGATAATCCTTCTCTCCCCCTTACTATTCTCAGCCTGCTTAGTTGTTGGGCGTTGTCAGACGAAGTGGCTAAAAATAACAAATAAGGGGGAGGCTGCTATAAGGTGGATTTCTCTACTACTGCGACTTGCTGTATTTATATTTACCATATGATGGGGGAGGCTGGGCAGTGGGAGAGAGAAGGCCTGTTTGGCATTCTTGATAAATGGGATATACTGTTCCAGCCTATGGGGGCCATCTCTTGGTAGGTTTTAGAGGGCTTGTGATCTAAAGTGGGTTCTTCCTTAACAAATAAGTGCAGAGTTTCATCTCATTATTCAGTTGTTAAATTTAGATATACTGCTTAAACTTAATCATTCATTTTAGAAAGGCATCTAGTTTTGGCAAAATGCTTCAAGTAGCAGGGAACTCTCCACAATTCTGCTTGATATCTTCTTCATTTTTTTTTACCTTCTCCCTGTTACCGTGATGACTAATATTTTACTCCTTGGCAAGTAGAAGATGCTGTCGTCTCTTCAACACCCACCCCCCATTCAACATGCTTTAAGGAAACTGTTTGTACAGTGAGGGCTATTCTAATCAGTCCACCAGGCCTGCCGAAGTTGCAAATTAAGAGAAGCTGTGCAGGACATGGGTGAGCCTGTGATACCATGCTGTCCCAGTCTTCTGACAGATAATTTTCTCCATAGTGGAGGGAAGCAATGAATGCATGGCTGCTGGAGCAGGGACAGATTGCTTGGCTCCAGCTGCAAAGGGGAGTAGTGTGGGAGAGTTTTAGCGGAATGGCCAGGTGTGCTGCTTACCTGGCTTCCCAGGGCTGGGGTCATGGCAGGTGACTGACAGGAGGGAAGGTGAGGCGATGGAGAGGTTGGTGCCAACACCTCCCTGCTGCCTCACCTCTTCCTCTTGGAAACTGCCCGTGACCACAGTGGTGGGAAGCCGCCCTGCCCCACCAGCCGCTACTGGAGGAGAGGTTGCAAGGTGAATGGGCATGTGCCACGGGGCAGAGCTTGCCAAGGGCCACGGGATTTAGATATACCTTCAAAATGATAATAGCTCTATGGGCTGAGAGTGGGTTATAAGGAAACTCTCTGCTCTGAATACAAATACATTGCCCAACCAGGTTTCTCTCACCTGCATATGGTTTTTAAAGCCACCTTTTGTATGTACAGAGGCTACAGTATCATTCTAAAATACTTTCTGAACCTGTTTTTATTTTGGTCTGTCACTCTTTTCTACTGTAGTTTTCTTGAGTATATGAATACGTTAAATTGAAAATAATGTATGCACATTTTAGTGTGTTACTTTCAAAATCGGTGATTTAAAAGATTGTTCTCAATCACCTTTGTCTCGACATACTGTTTTTGGAAAATAAATTTTATCTTTGTGAGAGTTCCATCCTTTTGTAAGTTTCCAGTGGAGAAGGCTTTTAAAACAAGCCAACTCCCATAGAGCCAAGTAAAACTGACTCTTCCCAAAGTCCCGCCATAGCAAAACACCCCTCTCCCCCTGTTTCTTTCCACCAGTATTTTAATCTGGGTTGTCTAATGTTGACACAGCTGCACAATCATGATAATATTCCTAATGAGTGATGGCAGTTTTCTGATTTCTTGATTTTCTGCCCTCTGCTTTTCCAACTTCGTTCTGTTCTGAGCACTTTAGAAGGGATGTCCCTCAGGTCAGTGTCAGCGCCAAAGTGCCTCTTCTTTCCCATCTGCAAAGTGTATCTCAGCTTGCTGACAGTTGGAAATATATATGGCCAAGGCCATATCAAGGATTTTGGCTCTTTAAATAAATCAATATTTTGGCACTTTTGCACCCTCCTTCCCCTGCCCCACCAAATCTGCATTGCTGCTCCTTGGTTTTCAAAATTCAGACATTTTGAACAGAATGTTTCTGGGTTGTCCTAAGTGCCTTCCACTGAAAATGCATGTTTGAAATGCAAAACTACTCCCAAGTATCTGTGTCCTTGTTGATGATTAGGCTGTCTTGAGCATAGGTTTTGGAATTTGTGCTGAAATCACTTTGCACCTAAACCTGGTCTCCATGTATTGGATCAGGATTGCCAGTAAATAGAGGATTTATTACCCACTTTTTACCCACCCGTGGGTTAAACCACAGAGCCTAGGACTTGCTGATCAGAAGGTCGGCAGTTCGAATCCCCGTGACGGGGTGAGCTCCCGTTGCTCGGTCCCTGCTCCTGCCCACCTAGCAGTTTGAAAGCAGGTCAAAGTGCAAGTAGATAAATAGGTATCGCTCCGGCGGGAAGGTAAACGGCGTTTCCGTGTGCTGCTCTGGTTCACCAGAAGCGGCTTAGTCATGCTGGCCACATGACCCGGAAGCTGTACGCTGGCTCTCTCGGCCAATAAAGCGAGATGAGCCCCGCAACCCCAGAGTCGATCACGACTGGCCTTAATGGTCAGGGGTCCCTTTACCTTTACCTTTACCCACCTTGTATAGTGGGTTTTAGAGATGGTGTCTTATGCATTGTGCTGTCTGACTTCAGAGCAGTGAGATAGTAACTCATCTGATATCTCCACTTGGGACAGTTACATCTGTGATTTTTCTACAGAGCCTCACTTGCTAGAGTATATCTCACCCTCAAGGTCTTTTAACATTGCTCTAGGCCATACTTTGACAGTCATTGCACGAGTAATATCTACTCACAGAATTAATTTCATTTGCATTTATCTCAAGTATGATGACCCACCCTACACATTCCTTGCTGTTCCTTCCTCACTTTGGTTTGCTATGCAAAACCAGAATAATAGATTTTTTTTGCCTTTTCCGGGAGGAGCAGGACATGTTTATACAGACTAGTGTGTAGCATTGCTTAGAACAGAGCTGACAAAGCTTTGACTCATCCTAGCTAAACACACCTTAGTGTTCAGGTATGTGGCTGTGATGTCACAACTTCCTGCCTGGCCCACACCTCTCATTTTTACACACCTTTCACTTCGCTTGCAGCTAAATGTTAATAGATGGGACGAGCCCTTCCTTGTCTATTGTACATAACTGTCGGGCACATAAAAGTGTTTGCCAGGAAGGCTGGGCTTTTTATTGACCCATAGTTGATACCTTGCTTTCAGATATGTGAAAAATGTAAGATTTCCTTTACAGTCAGAAATGGTTTCTAATAGCAAACAGCTTTGAGTTTACACCTGCCAGTCTGTAAAAGTTGAGAAGACACTCACTAGTGTCACCAAGAGACAAAAAACGAAGATAAAGCTATGCATGTGAACAAGTGGGACTTAATTATCCAGATAATAAAGATGTGAAAGAGGGAAAATGGCTTAGTTGCTTCATTTTAATGCTTCATTTCCTTTTCCTTTTAATAAGTAATTTGGAATTAGTTCATTTGTTTTGGTTTTCCCATCCATTTTGATGAGACATTCATCCATTCTTCTGCTGCCTGCATCCTTTGTGTTTTCCATCAAATGGCATCTTTTCTGGTGTTCTGCTGCCAACCATCCATGCACCAGTCCTACCATATTTCAGACAGATGGGCAGCATGCCCATTTTATAGACAAGTTGATTTTTTTATACACTACATTAGATTGTTTACATTAATTTCACTGGGAGACCCAGCTGTATTCCAGCTTGTCACTTGTCTGCCTGAAATTCTCAAAGGCATTTTTCCAGAACTTGTGATAGGCAGAGATGCAATAATTTTCTTCATTTGCCACATTGGGAATGGCCAGCAGTATTCAGCAAGGATAATAAACAAAATTTCACAAGCTGTCTATACAGCTTGAACCCTCATGAATTGTATCTGATTTTTTTTAAAGCTGCTGCTGCTGTTTTATTTATGCCCCACCCTTCTGGCTGGGTTTCCCCAGCTACTCTTGATGGCTTCCAACACATATAAAAACATCAAGCATTTAAAACTTCCTGATACAGGGCTGCCTTCAGGTGTCTTCTGAAAGTTGCATAGTTACTTGTTGCAGTGTTATTTATCTCCTTGACATCTGATTGGGAGGGTGTTCCCTAGGCCAAGGCCTGCCACTGCCAAGAAGGTCCTCTGCCTGGTTCCCTGTAGCTTTGCTTCTTGCAGTGTGGAAACTGCCAGTAGGCCTTTGGAGCGGGACCTCAGTTTCTGGGCTGAGCAATGGGGGTGGAGAAGCTCCTTCAGGTATCCTGGGCTGAGGCTGTTTAGGGCTTTAAAGGTCAGCACCAACACATTGAATTGTGCTCAGAAATGTATTGGAGCCAATGTAGATCCTTTAGCACCGGTGTTATATGGTCTCAGCCATGGATAGGCAAACTAAGGCCCGGGGGCCGGATCCAGCCCGATCACCTTCTAGATCCAGCCCGCGGATGGTCCGGGAATCAGCATGTTTTTACATGAGTAGAATGTGTGTTTTTATATTAAAATGCATCTCTGGGTTATTTGTGGGGCAAAGGAATTAGTTCTTCTTTTTTCAAAATATAGTCCGGCCCCACACAATATTTGAGGGACAGTGGACCGGCCCCCTGCTGAAAACATTTGCTGACCCCTGGTGTCGGCAGTCATTCCCAGACAACAGTCTAGCTGCCGCATTCTGGATTACTTGTAGTTTCTGAGTCACCTTCAAAGATAGCCCCACATGGAACTCATTGCAGTAGTCCGAGGGCGGGGGGGCGGGGGGCAGATAACCAGTAGTAGTGACACGTGTAGTAGTAGTAGTAGTAATAATAATAATAATTTATTATTTATACCCTACCCATCTGGCTGGGTTTCCCCAGCCACTCTGGGTGGCTACCAACAGAATTAATGATGATGATGATAATGATAATGATAATAATAATAAAAATAAAAAAGCAATAAAACCCCAGACATTAAAAACTTCCCTAAACAGGGCTGCCTTCAGATGTCTTCTAAAAGTCAGATAGTTGTTTATTTCCTTGACATCTGGTGGGAGGGCATTCCACAGGGCGGGCGCCACTACCGAAAAGGCCCTCTGCCTGGTTCCCTGTAACCCACTTCTCACAGGGAGGGAACTACCAGAAGACCCTCGGAGCTGGACCTCAGTGCACTGCTGATCTTTATCTGGCACCCAACTGGGGTTGACAATCTGATTTCTTTCTGTTTATATTCCACATGACAAGAGGGTGTGCAAAGCTGTGCTAGACTTCTGGGTCAGGTTACATGTTGTACTCGCTTGCCAGACACACACAGCCGCCGCCTGTGTTGCGAGTAGGGAAATACAGTCCACCTTGTAAGGATTCTGGCACCTCAGCAGTCTTTGGCAATTCACTGCACTGCAAAAGATACGTAAGCGTGCTGTGTGGGTTTCTATGTCCACCTTTAACCAGGTATTACTAGTTGCCTGTGATTTTCAGTCATTGAGGTTGGGCCTTCCGGTGTACTGTATGTACCTGTTAACTGCAGGTGGACTGGTCTTGTCCTCTTTGCTCCTGGTGGCGGTGTACAATTTGTTTTCCATTTTTATTTGGTTTGTGATCTGTTGCATCCTGTTGAATGGATTTTCAATGCTCCAGTTAAATTACTAGACAAATGAGTAACTTGATAGTATCTGTCTATCTTAAGTTGCTTATTTATATGCCTTGTAACACAGACAACTTAGCCAGAGTCTGGAATATGAGGAAATCTAGGTGGATTCATCTCTGATTTATTTTGAACTGATGCTGCTCAAATTTTGGAGACCTTGCCCTGTCCTGGATGCAGATTTTCTTTAGAGAGGTACATGAAACAAGCTGGGCATATTGGATTGAGTAACTTTGGAATGAGAGGAATGGGCATGTGGACGATTGCTATAGATGGGTGACAGAAGATAGGTATGATTCTTTGGCCTTAAATAGAGGAGTTCTGTGAATGATATATATATTAAATCTGGATGTGTAACAGCATATTCTGTTTGCCCTTAGATGAGTTTACAGGGTCACTTACTTCCTTTGAGTTCAGTTAGATTAGTTTAAGAGACAAAGCCTTCAAGACTTCTCACTTAGAGTGTGATTATATCATTGCTTGCTTGCTTGTTCTCTGCATTGAAAATCTTTTGATATAAAAGCAGATTGTAAATTTTCTAAATACATAAGATAAACTTCACGGATCATAGGATAGTTAAAAATATTTGACTTCGTTGCCCTCAGATGGTTACATCTTTCCATTCAGCTGAGAACTATGTGGGCAATTTTAAGCATTCCAGTGATGGCGGCAGCTCCAGAAACTCAGTAGAACCATAGTAACTTCACATTGCTCCTGTCTGACACCTCCCTGTGGGACAGGAGCTCCCCCCCCCACCCTTTGGGGCTGGAGAGAGGAATACTCTCCAGAGAAGCGAGAGTGCCCTGCTGTGTCTCGAGATATGATTATCACTTTCCCTAAGAGTGTTCACACACAGTGTCAAAAGAATGTAAAAAATGAGAAGTGTTAACTTTAGAGATTCATAAACTCCAGGCCAGACATTTTTTTGAGACTGTGTCACAAGACACTTGACATCAGGGGTTTTAATTCAAGGCAATTGTATCATACCCAAGGATTCCAAGCCTTCGTGAATGAAGGCATCTGATTATGAGCATCTAACAGGCTGACACTTCAAAATGTGATGCCAGTGCTTGAGAAGAGCATCTTCAGAAAAGGAAGCTGACCCTGCCATTTAGCTCTGTAGATGCAGGGATGCTGATCTATCTGTCCCCTTTAGTCCAGACATAGCAGCATTCTGCTGCTGCTGCTTGGAGCCTGTGACTGAAACTGGCTAGTCTGTTCAGATTGCCAGCTCTGTAAGGATAGCAGACTTCACAAACCAGCCTTCTCTGATATGTTGCCCTTCAGAGGTTTCAGCTTCCATCAGCCTTTGTTAGCATGGGCTGCCGAAAACTGGGAAGTTAGTTTTAGGGAATAAATGGAACACATTTCTTACAGTGTCTTAACATCTAATCCTCAGAGATATTGCTGCAAAAGCTTCAATCAGATGGATTGGCCATGAGCCAATGTAGCACTTACCTGCCAAGATTGTAATAATTTGATTCATATTTGCAATTGCCCTATGAACAACTCAATGCTGCATCCTATACCTGAGCCAGAATCAGGAGTTCAGCTACCTATTCCAACATATAGTAAGTAGCTGTATAATCTCTCTTCCGTGCAAGGCAGACGCTGATCAGGAAATTGTATGCTTAGTTTTCATCAGTCAGTCATTGTGGAGTCTGACTCACGGGTTCCTGTGTGGTTGTGGAATTCCTGCAGGGTGACTGTTGCCTTGATCTCTTTTCTGGATACCTGTTTGAATGGCAGCTATTTACAGATTTTGCTAGGAAAATTGCTTTGAAGATATGCTGGAAGCCAAAAGCCAGGTGGGTGGGTGGATAACAGCAGGTTGCTCGATTAAGGGCCTGCACAAGTTGTGAGCCCACCGGGGGCTCTTGGCTGGGACATCTTCAGTTTGGTCAAAAGTTGTGCAGGGCTGACTCAGCCATAGACCATTAAGGCCTTGGCAGAGAATGTGGGAGAGTCAGCAGTGGCCGAACCAGGCAAGTGGCTTTTTCTTCCGCCAGTGTGCTGGAGGTTGAGAAATCCATTCTGGATGGTAAGATGGTGGTTACACCGGAAATTCTGCTACCTTTTTGCAATTGATTTGATTTCTCAGAGGACAAAGAGCAGCCAGACATTCCCACTGTGTTGATTCATTAGAGAGAAATATTTGTCAGACTTGGAATGATTAGCTCCCCATGCACAGCTGCCAGGTGAACTTGCTTTCTTGAGCAGGCTCTCTGTGTGGCATTAATAGAGATCACTGTCCTTCTGATAAGTATGTTGAGCCAGAATGTTGTACACTTACTTCTCAAAAATCAATTTTTTCCTTTGTTCTCATGGATGATGATTGCCATTTGAAAAGCTTTGTTCATGAGAGTTAAGAAGTTTCCTACTTTCCCACTTCCTACACTTATGGTGCCTTCTGCATTATTATTATTATTATTGTTATTGTTGTTATTATTATTAATTATTATTTTGTATACCGCCCTGTACCTGCATGGTACAGGTTTGTACAACTTTTTATTCTTGCTGCCATGTGGTCAGGTGGAAACAAATAGTATAAAGCTAGAAAGTGTTTCCTGCTTTGCGGTGATGGCCCATTTTTGTCCTGGGATCCGACATTGGAGCTGGTAATCATACCAGACTCTCGAAGGAAGCTGGTAGCTGGGGCACCTAACTGGCCCAAGCCTTCAGAGCCACTAGAGAGATAACTGACATAGGTTGAATCCCACCTGGGGAATCTGGATGGGAACGATGATGCGGCCATTCCAGCATTCCTTGGCATATATGAGCCCTTTTCTGGGTGGTGTGCCTGCTGGGGAAATGGCTTCACTTTTTGTTGGAAAGTTATTAACAATGGCTGTGGGGACAAGTGTACTAATTCCACCCATGAAAAGGGAACCGTTCTACATGTGCACTACTTTCTCTCATCTATGTATGAGTCTAACCTCCACCCACCCACCCACCACATTCCCACTAGGCCTTCTATCTTACTGGAAAGTCAACATACCTTTCTGGTCTTTGGGCTTTTTGAGAGAAACGGCAGGCAAACAAGAGAGTAGAGCTGGCAAAGCACCGTGGTGGCACCTCATCTTTGAAATGCCCTCCCTAGAGAGGCTTGCTTGGCATCAACTCATTTATCTTTCCAGCACCAGGTGGAGACTTTTTAATGTGCGCATGCCTTTTGCTTATTTTGATATTGCATCCTCTTACTGGTTTGGGTTTTGTGGCTGCAGTTGTAAGGGCTTGCGATGGGGGTGAGCGGTGGTCCTACCTGCCTTAGCCAGCACCCCCTTGCACTCTTGCTGGCAGGGCAGAAATGAGGGTGGAAGAGAGTTCTGGGGTTCCTCTGGTTTTCCCCCAGGATTGTTTGTTTTTTAAATAAAAGAACACTTCCCCTTCATTTGGAAAGCAATGAGAAGGAATTAAAGGGGCTTGAGCTCCGTTCTTTTCTTGTCACCCCTCTTTCCTGCCCCAAATACTCCTGCTGTATGACACAGTCTGCATCAGAGCACCCACAGTGGTGAGTCAGCGCTGGCTGTGCTAGCACAGAAGTTTGCAGTGATGCGTATAGATCTGTGCAAACCATCTACCTTGTCCCCAGTTCCCAGAGCAGAAATATTTGGTGGATGTTTCAACCAGGCCCTTTTAAAACTCATTTGTAATACCTCTTTAAGGATGTTTTAGTCAGGATTTCCTGACAAAGGTATTGAAAATCATTCAGCTTAGAAACATGGTCATTTACTAAGTGTTCAGCCTGTGTCTTCAATTAAATAAAACATTGGATTGAAAATTATATTGCTCTTCTGTCTTGAGTAAAACTCATATTGAAAACTAGATATCAGAGGTTTGTCTGCCTAGAGGAATGGCTGACATACTTTTGCAAGCAACATTCCTCTGTTTTGGGTTGTGCTGGCATTTGCCTCTTTCCTGGCTTAAAAACAAGGTGTTTCTCACCTGCCATTAGTTAGGTGCTCATGAGTACCTGCAAAGAGGAGGGGGGAGCCTAAAGCTAGGCTTGCACCCTGCTGCTTGGAGCAAGGGGGGGGCATGAGGGCCGAGCAGTACAGCCCTCGTTTCCTTTGTCAGGAAGAGGAAGTGGTGAAACCCCATCTCTAGGCAGAGCAGTAGCCCTTGTGTCTAGTAGCCATTATCCATCTTGTCTAAGGAGAATACCTTTATCCTCCACAATTTTCTCTAACCCTCTTTTAAAGGTAAAGGTAAAGGTACCCCTGCCCGTACGGGCCAGTCTTGCCAGACTCTAGGGTTGTGCGCCCATCTCACTCAAGAGGCCGGGGGCCAGCGCTGTCCGGAGACACTTCCGGGTCACGTGGCCAGCGTGACAAGCTGCATCTGGCGAGCCAGAGCCGCACACGGAAACGCCGTTTACCTTCCCGCTAGTAAGCGGTCCCTATTTATCTACTTGCACCCGGGGGTGCTTTCGAACTGCTAGGTTGGCAGGCGCTGGGACCAAACAACGGGAACGCACCCCGCCACGGGGATTTCAACCGCCGACCTTTCGATCGGCAAGCCCTAGGCGCTGAGGCTTTTACCCACAGCGCCACCCGCGTCCCTATTACCCTCTTTTAAGGACATCTAAATTCCTCTAACCTTTGCAGTATGGTTCTTTTTAGGGGTGCTGTTCAATCAGTGCTAGCCTCAGTTTGATAGTTGGCCCACTGATGTTGATGGACATGAGCAGCTAAGGTTCAGGTCTACTCTGAGTGGAACTTGATGGAATACAACTCTTTGCTGTTGCTTTTGTGCCTTTCAGCAGAGAAAGTCGTACCTGGAGCGGAGTGTGAAGGAAGCTGAAGATAACATCCGGGAAATGCTGATGGCCAGAAGAGCACACTGAGGGTTTCATCTCCACCACTGCCTGCCCCTTACCTTTGGACTGAACAGTTGGAAGCCAAGCATGTTTGAAACCTTGCAATATAGAACTACCTGTTGAAGACACAAGGAGCTTGAGTTATGTCATGTCAAACCCTCCCTGTATTTTGTTGCACCAGTAAATCCTTTCTGTGTTATATAATGTGGTTGCCCGACCTGTCCTGGGTTCTCTGTTAACATGGACATTTTTCAGACGCCTCTTCTGTTGTCCCGCATCTGCATTATTCTAGTTTCAACTTCCCACAATTTTTTCTGTTGAAAACCGAGCTGTAGTTCAAGAATAAGGCCTGGTCAGCCTTGGTCTGTTCTGCACCATCAGCAATAAGCACGAGGTCTTTGCGGAAAGGAACTGGTGTTTTGTTTGTCCTCCTGAATGCCATGCTTATGCCAGTCAATCTGGGATTAACCTAATTCTGGTTACACGGGGGGGGGGGGGGGGGGATATTGTGGGAAGATAGAAGCAGAACTCCTGTTCAGAGTGCTAGGATTCTTCCTTTCCGCTTGCCTCTCCCTGTAGAAAAAGGTGTGCAGGGCAGTTAATGTCTAGGGACCAGGAACACTAGGAAAAGCAGTACATAGGAACTGGGGGAACTGGATGTACACTGGCTGGATTTTGGCTTTCAACAGGATCGTGTTTTGGTGTGGCAAAGCTTGAAGGGGGGGATGGATTCCACAGTCGAGGCGATTAGGATGGTGGGAGTGGTTCATAGTTGGCATGGCGCAGTCGGAGTGCCCTTTCAGTGGGCAAACAAGCAGCTTGTTGCTGTGAAAGACGCCCATAAACCGTTGCCAAAAATATACCAGGACTCTGTAACATTTGCAGCCCTTAAAGGGTAAGAGGAGGATGTCATGCTGCTGCCACCTTGTGGCTGATATCTGTACCATGAAGCCTGCTTCCCCCATTTTATCCTCACAAGAACTTGGGTAGATTAGGCTGAGAGACAGTGACCCAGAGAAATACTGCCTCCTAGCTGTCCTAACCTGAAACAGCTCCTGTTTTATCCATGTTGACGGTGCCCCATTGAAAATGCCCCTGCTCCAAGCTTGAATTAACACAGAAGAGACCAGTTGAGGACAGTATTTCTCCATCTGTAAATGGCAGGGACACTGAGCCCTCACTTCTGGGGAGATGGGAAGATTGTGCTCAAGTTTCACTTTAAGTAGACCTGCTGATCTTAACTGGCCCAACTTAGTCACACTAATTAATTTCAGTGGGTCTGCTCTGAGTAATAGGTATAGCAGTTACAATCTTATCTGGCCCTGGCAAAAATCTTACCTAGGGTACTGCACCATCATATTTTTTACACACACACACACACACACACACACACACACACACACACACTCTCTGCATATCAGGCTGTATTCAGAGTTTAAATTGGATTGTGCTAAATCTAGTCTGTTCTGGGAAGAAACCAAGTTATAGTCAGAACTTGAAAAATACTCCAAGCTCAAGCCCATAATTGTCCTTCACCCAATGCTTCTCTACAGCCCTCCAGAAGGTATGAATAGCAGTATTAAGCCCTGAGTAGAATCGATTTTAAACAAAAGGTTGGGCTGAGGGGAAAAGGGGAGGGGTCTGTTGGCACACCGTTGTGCTACTGTAATCTGGATCCCTTTCGGTCTCCCTGCTGGGGTTCAGGTTCTTGAGTCCAGCTGCCTTTTGCTTACTTCTCTGCAGGAATTAGAATTTCTCCAGTTATAGGCTGCTGCTAACAGATCACTAAACAGAAATATTGTCTGTGTAGAGACATCTGATGCTGCCATCTTCTGGTATAAACCCAGTTTTAATCCAGTTAACAGATTCTGGCTGTACTTACCAAGTCTAGGCAAGGTAAACATTGACAATCCTATTCAGACAACCCTCTAGCCTGTACCAGCTGGTCTCTTCCAAACAACTCCCATCATTCCTGACACTGGTTCTGCTAGCTAGGGATGATGAAAGTTTTAGTTCAACAACATCTTTGGTCCCAGAAGAGGGTGGCATGGGAGTGTTGTGGGCGTAATGACACACTCCACTGACAGAATGACCCGGAACCAAACCCCTGTGCAAAATGGGGATTGCCTTTATGTATAATACTTGACATAGCAGAATAGGAAAATAATTTATTCTTCTGCAGTATCTGAATTATCTGTAATTAAATTCTTCTGCAATATCTGAATTCTAAAGAGTCCACTACAGTGCCATCTGTGCCCTTCCTTGAGGGTTGTAGCCAACAGGTGATAACAGAAGCTCCTGGCCTTCAACACTTTGGGTAGAGAAGCTTGTTGGAGGCACCGGTGGAACAGGACTGGCTCCATCCGTTTGCTCAGTTGCTGCAGACAGGGGAACACCTGAAAGTGCATTACTGAGCATCAGGCCTTGGTGAGGAGATATTAGTGCACAAAGAAGGCATGAACCATAGAATCATAGAATCACAGAGTTGGAATAGACCACAAGGGCCATCGAGTCCAACCCCCTGCCAAGCAGGAAACACCATCAGAGCACTCCTGACATATGGTTGTCAAGCCTCTGCTTAAAGACCTCCAAAGAAGGAGACTCCACCACACTCCTTGGCAGCAAATTCCACTGTCGAACAGCTCTTACTGTCAGGAAGTTCTTCCTAATGTTTAGGTGGAATCTTCTTTCTTGTAGTTTGGATCCATTGCTCCGTGTCCGCTTCTCTGGAGCAGCAGAAAACAACCTTTCTCCCTCCTCTATATGACATCCTTTTATATATTTGAACATGGCTATCATATCACCCCTTAACCTCCTCTTCTCCAGGCTAAACATGCCCAGCTCCCTTAGCCGTTCCTCTTAAGGCATCGTTTCCAGGCCTTTGACCATTTTGGTTGCCCTCCTCTGTTGTCAACCCTTCTTGGTGCTCCAAACAGGTTTTGGGAACACTTGTGTAATTTTTTTAAAAAAAATCCTATCCTTGTTCCTCTTTCTGAGATCAAATGCAGCACAATGCTTCTGAGGAATTTTCATTTCAAAGGAGGCTAGTAAAAGCTGAAGTGTTGTGCTCCTGTTCATGACTGGGCCGCAGCGGGAGAACGAATGGAGAGCCTGCTGAATCCCTGGCAATGGCGCCATGGGAGTTTTTCCTTGCTTCTGATACCAGCTGGCGTTGGATTGCCATCTTAGAGATTGCTAGCTCCCTCTGGTGGCAGCTATGTGTTAGCAGCACTTTTGTTGCATCTCTGTTGGCTAGTTAGTACTTAAAACTCTCCTTAGCTCCTCATTCTCTAGCTGTCCAGCCAACATCTATACCTTCTGAAATATTGACTGAGAGACTGCAAAACTGCTCAGATATTTTCAGCTTGCTTCCCGGAAGGGTAAAGAAAACACATCTGTGCTTCTGAAAACCAAGCTTGTATTAAAATTTAATTTAATATAATTTAAATGTATTTTTTTTTTTAAAAAAAACCATCTGTCTAGAACCAAGAGGGAGCTGTAGGTTGGCACCATGGTGTTTTCTCTCTGTGTGAGAAAGACATGGGGGTGTATTTACTGCCCAAGTGTTCACACCAATTTAGATTTTATTTCTTCCACCTTTGGTAAGTTTGAGGGACTCTTTTGGAAAACAATATATTGAAGGTTTCCTTTGCAGTGGCCTATTTGACACAAGGCACAGGTGGAGCAGGTAAGCAAGGCACACACACACCTGGGCGAGGACTAAAGTAATGTCTGTCCAATAGCGACGGACCTTACTGTAACTTCATTGCCCAACTGTCCTCTAGCTGCTCTTCTCAGCAGAAAGTCCGACAGATTTATGGTGCTTTAAATATTCATATTCCACTGTTCCATGCTAATATTATGATCCACAAAGCAGCTTAACACGAGTATAAGCATGAAGCAGATAAAACTGGCCGCAATGCGATTCCAAGAATTTACAATAGTGAGTAGTCTGTTTCTAATTCCTGCTCCTTGCCTAAAGAGATTAGGCCACGCTACAGCCACTTTTCCTAACATCATCTGTAGCAGTTGAAAGATTCCTGGGAAACATCTGAGAACATATTGAGCAGTATGACAAAGCCACCACAATCTAGTTCATTTTTTTTCTTAGTAGGCTAAATTAATTTAGATGCTCCATTACCTGCCAAATGAGGTTTTGAAAAATGCCCACTCTCAGGTATCCATGTATTTCAAAGGCATAGTCTTTCAATGCCAAATTGCTGAGCAACCCCCACCACTGATTATTTCAAATACATATTACATGCAGGCATAATATATTCTGGTGGCACACTTTAGCTCAACCTTGTCTTTAAGTCCTTGCTTGATAGCCATAAGTGACGAGGAACTGCATGCTGGTGAGGACGTTGGGCTGTCCTCCCTGTGCTTGGCTCAGAAGGCAAGCCAGCTGCCATGGGAAGGACACCCTCTCCTCCTCTAGCTCACAGCAGGCTTCAGAACATTTTCTGCAGGCTAGTAATTTTTGTGGGCTTAGAAAAATGAATCTGCAAGATCTGCAGCTTGACAGCAAAAACATTTAAGGTCCATTGGACTTGAGAATGTATTTGGCAAGGAGGTTTAAACTGGGAGAAAGGAAGGGAATCTTCCTTGAGCCTTTGGTAGATTCAGCACAAGCTTTTCAAATATTTTTCCAGCAAGCTTAAGGTACGAAAAGGGTGCTAAGTTCTTCACAGTATGTAGCCCTGCTATTCAGTAAAATACATCTGAAGCAGCTTAAGCAGAGGCTAGCTTCCAAAAGAGGGGGACGCGGGTGGTGCTGTGGGTAAAACCTCAGTGCCTAGGGCTTGCCGGTCGCATGGTCGGTGGTTCGAATCCCCGTGGCGGGGTGCACTCCCGTTGTTCGGTCCCAGCTCCTGCCCACCTAGCAGTTCGAAAGCACCCCTAAGTGCAAGTAGATAAATAGGTACCGCTTTATAGCGGGAAGGTAAACGGCGTTTCGTGCGCTGTGCTGGTGCTGGCTCGCCAGAGCAGTCACGCTGGCCACGTGACCCGGAAGTGTCTTCGGACAGCGCTGGCTCCCGGCCTCTTAAGCGAGATGAGCACGCAACCCCAGAGTCGGTCACGACTGGCCCGTACGGGCAGGGGTACCTTTACCTTTAGCTTCCAAAAGAGCTTTTGGGGAACAAACAGGCAGCTATTGGGCATTTCTACCTTTGGATGCCCTCTAAGCACACACACAATAACAAAAACTGACCGATACTCTTCATATTACTGGACCCAAATCTTTATTGAGCCCAATTTGTTAAACCAGAAGTGAAAGCAAGTAAGAAAAACAAACAATGATTGGCTTAAATTATTGCATATTATTCCATTTCTAAGAATGGTAAAAATTATAAATACATAATTTGTAGTAAAAGCCTTTTTGCCAAAAAAAATATTTAGCACATTCTTTAAAGAACCACAAAGTTGTAGAAACAATGCTATAAAGACGTGGGGGGAAAGGGAGGTTTTCCTCCACTAAAACTAAAAAGTGCATAACCAACATCACGGTGCTATCTCTAAGGCAGGCAGGTGTTCCTGTCGCCTGTGCAAAGCAGATTTTTCATTACAGTACTAAAAAAGCAGTTGAGAAGATCAGAGGGAGAGGAGGGGGGAGAAGAAGGAGGAGGAGGAGAAGGAGAAAGAGGAGGAGAAGAAGAAGAAGGAGAAGAAGAAGAAGAAGAATGCATAGCACTCTAAGTCAGAGGTACTGAGGCTTGGCTTCTCAGGGCACTCAGGTCAGCATGTCCCAAAGGCAGCAGCAGCACAGCGCAGTCCAACACGCTGTCAGGCAGGTACTTTCGGCAGAGTTATCCCTTCGCTGTTCTTCCACAACATACACTGGGAAGAAGAGAAAAACACACGTCAGAGGGGCTGCACCCAGTTGTGACCCATCACCCACAATGCAAGAAGAGGCCTGTGGCCAACTTAAGACTTTATTTACACAACTGTTCTCCCATGGCTAATGACACTCAGAGGGTCGTGGGGCTCAGTATTGCCCAACATGAATTTGCCCTGCTGCTTGCAGGTAACCTGGAGAGAGATATATACACAGAGAAGCCTGGAAGGTTCTTGAATGTTCATCTTGCACATTTAAAGAAAATTAAGCATCTCATTCCTTTACTAATGTAGAAGGGTAAAGGTACCCCTGACCGTTAGGTCCAGTCGCAGACAACTCGGGGGTTGAGTACTCATCTCACTCTATAGGCTGTTTGTCCACAGACAGCTTCTGGGTCATGTGGCCAGCATGACTAAGCCGCTTCTGGTGAACCAGAGCAGCACAAGGAAACACGGTTTACCTTCCCGCCGGAGTGATACCTATTTATCTACTTGCACTTTGATGTGCTCTTGAACTGCTAGGTGGGCAGGAGCAGGGACCGAATAATGGGAGCTCGCCCCGTCGCGGGGATTCAAACCACCAACCTTCTGATCGACAAGCCAAAGGCTCTGTGGTTTAGACCACAGCACCACCCACATCCCTAGAAAGGTGGTACTCTACCCAATTAAATAGCAGAAAGTAACCCTTCTCTTGCATTCCAGAATTCTAACCAATGAAAGCAAAAGGTGCTGGGATAACTGATAGGCACCTGGGTATTCTTAAAAACAGTTCCACTAAAACTAATACAAATAATAAACAATTTAACATAAAACTACCTGCACTTAGATTTTTTACTCTGTGTTGATCACCCTTTTGCGCTAAGGATCATTTCCCAAAAAACATTTCTGCCTTTGTCCTTGTGGGGCCTTCTTGGATTTGGCAAATGCCTGGAGGAAGGCAATCTCGATCAGGGCAGGCTGAAACTAACCAAACAGGTTTGTCTTGAAATCTATCTGGACCTTGCTTTGTGTTGCTAGCCTGAATGGATGAGGAGAGTCTAGCAAATGCCGTTTTATGTTTGTCTGCACACAGAGAACACACTGTTTTGCTAGGCTCCAGCATCAGCCGACCCGACAATGGCTCCATTCTCGACACCCCCATTGCTTCTTGCCCACACGGCCACTGACACCTCAGTGTTACTGTAGGACATTCCTCATAGTCCTCCTTGGGTGTGCGAAAGAATCAGCCCCCTTCTCTCTCCCCATCTGTGAATGGAAGCTATTTCACAACATCTTTAAATTTGGGACCAGTTATCTGAAGGATTTGATGTAGTGTATACCCTCCTTCAGGTACCCTGGGCAGAGAGGGTCTTTCCAAAGACAGCTCCTAGATTACAGAAAGCCCTTCCCAGGGAGGCTCACCCAGCGCCTATGTTTAATATCCTTTGGGTGCCAGGTGAAGAGCAAAGTACTTTTTACCCTCCTAGGCCAGGGGTCGGCAAACTAAAGCCTGGGGGCCGGATGTGCCCCCCCCGGCTTGTAAATCCAGCCCGTGAACCCTGCTGCCCGCTTGGTCAGTCCCCGCGTGCTGTGGACGCCTCGCCACACTGACTTCCGCGATGCTGGCACGGCTTCGGATTGCCTGCAGGAAGCTCCTGCAGCCAATCTGAAGCCTTGCTGCCTGCACACTGAGGTAAATCTGGCGTGGCCATGGACAGAGAGGTGGGTGGACAGAGAGGTGGGCCGTGCCATGGGCATCATGGGTCTTCAGCCGGAGCTTGGTGCACCTACTGGCCCGGCGCCCGGCTTGGTGCTGGAGGATGAGCTGCCCACCGTCCTCCCAGCACTCCACCTGCGTGGCCTGCCTGCCAACCTGGCCTCGGACGACGGAGCGGCTGCTGCTCGTCAACAATGGCGGTGCTGAGACGTGCTCCTGAGCGCGTGCAAAGTGCATTCTTCCTCTAGGTCCGGAGGCAGCTGCGGGAATGGCTTGCAGGGTATTTATAATAATATAATAATAATAATAATTTATTATTTGTACCCCGCCCATCTGGCTGGGTTTCCCCAGCCACTCTGGGCGGCTTCCATAAAAACCAAAGATACAGTAAAATATCACAGATTAAAAACTTCCCTGAACAGGGCTGCCTTAAGATGCCTTCTGAATGTCAGGTAGTTATTTATCGCTTTGACATCTGATGGGAGGGCGTTCCACAGGGCGGGCGCCACTACCGAGAAGGCCCTCTGCCTGGTTCCCTGTAGCTTTGCTTCTCGCAATGAGGGAACCGCCAGAAGGCCCTCGGAGCTGGACCTCAGTGTCCGGGCAGAACGATGGGGGAGGAGACGCTCCTTCAGGTATACTGGGCCGAGGCCGTTTAGGGCTTTAAAGGTCAGCACCAACACTTTGAATTGTGCTCGGAAACGTACTGGGAGCCAATGTAGGTCTTTCAAGACCGGTGTTATGTGGTCTCGGCGGCCGCCCCCAGTCACCAGTCTAGCTGCCGCATTCTGGATTAGTTGTAGTTTCCGAGTCACCTTCAAAGGTAGCCCCACGTAGAGCGCATTGCAGTAGTCCAAGCGGGAGATAACTAGAGCATGCACCACTCTGGCGAGACAGTCCACGGGCAGGTAGGGTCTCAGCCTGCGTACCAGGTGGAGTTGGTAGACAGCTGCCCTGGATACAGAATTAACCTGCGCCTCCATGGACAGCTGTGAGTCCAGAATGACTCCTAGGCTGCGCACCTGGTCCTTCAGGGGCACAGTTACCCCATTCAGGACCAGGGAGTCCTCCACACGAGCCCGCTCCCTGTCTCCCAAAAACAGTACTTCTGTCTTGTCAGGATTCAACCTCAATCCATTAGCCACCATCCATCCTCCAACCGCCTCCAGGCACTCACACAGGACCTTCACTGCCTTCACTGGTTCTGATTTAAAAGAGAGGTAGAGCTGGGTATCATCTGCATATTGATGAACACCCAGTCCAAACCCCCTGATGATCTCTCCCAGCGGCTTCATATAGATGTTAAAAAGCATGGGGGAGAGGACAGAACCCTGAGGCACCCCACAAGTGAGGGCCCAGGGGTCTGAACACTCATCCCCCACCACCACTTTCTGAACACGGCCCAGGAGGAAGGAGCGGAACCACTGTATGACAGTGCCCCCAGCTCCCAGCCCCTCTAGGCGGTCCAGAAGGATGTTATGGTCGATTGTATCAAAGGCCGCTGAGAGATCCAGCAGAACTAGGAAACAACTCTCACCTTTGTCCCTAGCTCGCCGGAGATCATCAACCAGCGCGACCAAGGCAGTTTCAGTCCCATGGTGAGGCCTGAATCCCGATTGGAAGGGATCCAAATGGTCCGCATCCTCCAGGCGTGCCTGGAGTTGTTCAGCAACCACGCGCTCAATCACCTTGCCCAAGAATGGAAGATTTGAGACTGGGCGATAGTTGGCCATACTGGCCGGGTCTAAAGATGGTTTTTTAAGAAGCGGTTTAACGACCGCCTCTTTCAGCGGATCTGGGAATGTTCCCTCACAGAGGGAAGCATTCACCACCCCGCAGAGCCCATCGCCCAGCCCTTCCCGGCTTGCTTTTATTAGCCAGGATGGGCAAGGATCAAGGAGACAGGTGGTTGGTTTCACGCGTCCAAGCAGCCTGTCCACATCCTCGGGGGTAACGGATTGAAATTGATTCCATGCAACTTGACCAGACAGAGCTCCAGCACTCTCCCGCCCCAGCCCTGCTCCCACGGTGGTGTCTAGCTCCTTCCGAATATGAGTGATTTTATCTGCAAAAAACTTTGCAAAATCGTTGCAGGAGATCTTGGGGTCTTTACAAGGCCCCGGTGGTAAAGGTGGTTCCGTTAAATTGCGAACCACCTGAAAGAGTCTCCTGCTACTATTTTCTGCAGATGCAATAGAGGCGGCGAAGAAAGTCTTCTTCGCCGTCGCTATCGCCACTTGGTAGGCTCGACGTTGAGCTCTAACCTGTGTCCGGTCAGATTCGGAGTGCGTTTTCTGCCACCGACGCTCTAGCCGTCTCAGCGATTGTTTCATCGCCCTCAGCTCCGAAGAAAACCACGGGGCTGTCCGGGCTCCATGCAATCGGAGAGGGCGCTTCGGAGCCAGACAGTCGATAGCCCTGGTTAACTCCGCATTCCAGCGGGCCACCAGGGAATCAGCTGAAAGGCCATCGACATGGGATAAAGCATCCCCTACCACTCTCTGGAAACCATTTGGATCCATTAAGTGGCGGGGGCGGACCATCCGAATTGGTCCTACCTCCCTGCAGAGGGGAAGGGTCGCGGAGAAGTCCAGTTGCACCAGGAAGTGATCTGACCATGGCACTTCTTTTGTTTCACTTTTACTTAGTGTCAGATCACCCACGTCACTAGAGGTGAACACCAGGTCTAAGGCATGTCCATGACTATGAGTTGGGCCAAACTTATTCAGGGACAGCCCCATGGAGGCCATGCTTTCCACGAAGTCCCGAGCGGCCCCTTGTAAGGTCGTGTCGGCATGGATGTTAAAATCCCCTAGGACAACCAAACTAGGTGTCTCCAGGAGAAAATCCGACACGACCTGAAGCAGCTCGGACAGGGAATCCTTGGTGCAGCGGGGAGGTCGGTACACCAAAAGGAATCCTGTACTGCCCCTATTGCCCAACTTCCAGAACATGCACTCAGAAAACTGGATCTTCCCAGTAGGACGCCCGGTGCAAGCTAGTGACTTCCTAAAAATCACTGCAACCCCCCCTCCCCGCCCACATGACCTGGGTTGCTGTGCGTAAGAGAAACCTGGTGGGCAAGCAGCGGCAAGGACAGGCCCATCTGCTTCCTCCAACCAGGTCTCTGTCACACATGCCAGGTCAAATCCTCCATCCACAATCAGGTCGTGGATGGCAGTGGTTTTATTCATCATTGACCTGGCATTGCACAGCAACACTTTCAGGTCATGTGGGTATCCCTTGCTGATTCCAGTATCCATCCGGTCAAGGCCAGACCCGGAGGCAGGGATAGTCTTCAAACAACGACTAAACCTGCCTCCTCGGTAATGACATGGTCTGGTCTTAGCGTAACTCCGCCTCCTGCCCATGATCACCGAGATCGGATGTCCCAGTGCTTCCCCCCCTGTGGAACTTGTCCCAGCCATCGTGTTGGCTGGGGAGCCACTCCCAGGCAGCCCTGATCCCACCCCTTAAAAACAAAACACAAACTATACAGAACCAATAAAACAACAACAACAAAAAGGAACACAACAGTTATACTAAAATTAATCCCCAACCAACAATCCCACCCACCCACCCACCCCCAACAAAGGAAAAAAGGGGAAAAAGGAATAAAAATTTAAATTGCCACCGACTGCTTGAGGACATTTTAAAGTACATTAGCCACCTGGAACAGGGAAGCAATGGCAGAACACTTCCCACACTTCCCCAACAGTTTGTTCCAAATAAGGGCCTGGGCCACGCCCCCTGGGCCAGTTGGAGAAGGCTCTGCAGTCCTCACCCAGCCGATGGTCCGAGGCCTCACCGCAGCAGGAGTCCCTTTATAGCTGGGAGAGATGGCCTGGGCCACGCCCCCTGGGCCAGATGGAAAAGGCCCTGGAAGGGAGCAGGCCCTGCAGTCCTCACCCAGCCGATGGTCCGAGGCCTCACCGCATTTATATTTTTCAAAATATAGTCCGGCCCCCGCAAGGTCTGAGGGACAGTGGACCGGCCCCCTGATCTGATGAAAAAGTTTGCCGCCCTCTGCTCCTAGGCCTTTCAGAACTACATTGGGCAAGGAAAGGCAAAGGGGCAGGGGAGGGAGAACTCAAGCTACGCTGCACAACACGCAGCCAGGCTGGTGCCAACTGGGCAGGAGGTATGGGGCCGCATCTTCCACATAGACTGGTGTGCTCTGCCCCCCCCCCCCCCAACTTGAAGGAGTGTCATGGAACAAGAGGACTTGGGATTCAAAGCTTTCCCCAGTCCATCCCAACATGCCTCTCCCCGCTCCCTCCTGCCAGAGGCCCAATGGCACAGGGGCGGGCACAGGTGTTTGAGACCTGCATGGGTGGATCTCCCTCTCTGTCTACTAGGTTTTATTTCACCCAGGTTCAAGACCCAGTTTGGCACATACACCCTCCATGCATTTGCACAGGCACACACAGGCTGGGAGCCTCCATGGTGCCCCACTGGAGGCTTCACCCGGGACAAAAAACCTGGCTATTCCTCCCCCGTAGCTACAGCTCTGCTACCCCCAACTGAGTTTGCCAGTTCATTGGGACCTGCAAGGAAGTCTCTGGGACAGGACTTTATCTGTGGTCACACTCAGACTATCAAACTCTAAATCCAGGGGGACTTGGCGGCCCCCCACTCCCCACAACTAGGTAAAATGCCTCTTTTTCAGCAACCTTTGACAATCTTAGCTGAGGAGTTTCACATTAGAAATACAAATCATCTCGCAAAGAAGTACCATTTAAACTGCTGGATCGAATTTCCATATCGTAAATTAAAAGTGTTCACAATATGTTTAATATTATTTAATATTCACAATCAATATATTTAATTAAATATATATCATTAAATACACAATTAATAGATTTAATATAGTCAATTAATAAACAAATTTAATACACAAACAAATGTTCGTGTTTTTGTTAACAACGTAGGACACAAAAATATTTTTTTAAGGCTTTAAAATGCTGCTTCTTGAATACTGCAGCCCACAGACCCACCCTGCTGGACCCTCCTGCTTTGACCATCTTTGCTATTTAGTTCCTCACAGTTGGAATTGAAGAAAAGCTTTCATAAGGTCTCTCAGGAACTGCAAGGGCTGCAAAGACAACCAAACTCCACCCCCTCAGCCTTGATTTTAAACTGGGCTCTTGGCTTGCGCCAATTGATTAGCATAGATAAGGTAACTGAGCAAACATTCTCAGTGACTGCTTGGCTTCCTCTTATCTTAATAACTTTGAAGGCTAATCCTTTAACAAAAGTAAAACTTGAAAGCCTTGTTACCACCTCATTCACTCACCACAGCAAAAAGGGCCTCATAATTGTCCCCGGAGTGGTTTTGCACACTTCAAACAATTTTGGAAGCTGCCCTGGACATTATGGGACATTAATATTTATTAAATAAAATAATCTCCAATTTGGAACAAATGAGTTGGAAAAACTGCCAGCAGAAGCAGGCTTTGAGATATGGAAATACATTTACAGAACAGCTATTTTCTCCCTAAAGATGAAGGGGGCCATCCCTTTCCAACTTCCTATGATAAAATCCCCACCCCATATGGCACAACTGCTCACTATGGAGTGTGTGTGTGACAGCACACAAGCTGAATGAGGAGACTGGTGCAACTCAGCTACGTATGTGGGGAGAAGCACGAATGCGGGGAAGACGCACAGTCCTGGGCTTCTCAGTGCTTGCACTTGGGCAAAGAAAAGAGGGTGGGAAATAAAAATTGCAATTCTAGGGCAGCACTTGTGCTGGAGCTCATTTAAGTGCCTCTCTGACCAGAGGAAGACCAGGCATCCTGGACACTCTGGCCGCCTCTTGGCTCTTAGGGGAGAAAGAAGATAAAAATAGCCTCAAAGTGTGACTAACTAGTTCCACAATTAGACGCAACTCCATTTAGAAATAAGTAAGGGAGCATTCCGGATTGGAAAAAAGTATGTTGGGTGGGTCTACAGCATTTTGATCTTTGTAAAGTCAGCAGGGGGCGGGAAGGCAGTCAGGAGATTCAAACATTGCACAAAGACAATAACAGCTTAGAGAGATCTTTGATCTGAGGCCGGGAGGCTGAAGGATTCCTAGATACAACAGGCAGTAAAACTTCATTGCAGGACACAAGCTGAGAGCCCTGCTCCATTTCCAATGGGAGAATTTTGCAAGATCACACACTGGGGACAAAGGGGAGCTTCTGCTCTCTTCTCTCTCGGCCCAAGTGCTCTGTCTAAACGGTGTCACTCCGGGCTCAGAGACTATGCAAGCTGCCACTTTAAGTGACGTGGAACCAGATGCAAACAAATGTTTCACTCCTGGAAAGCAGGCAGAAAATCTGAAAGGATTCAAGGAGCCCAGGGGTTACTGGGGGAGGGGGGAGCCTTGGGCCCCCTCAATGCTGCTGTGCTCAACCTCCGTTCATCCGCAGCCTCTGGCCATGCTGGCTGGAGCTGATGGCAACCAAAGTATGTGGGCCGAGTGACAGAAGGCGGTGGGAACTCAAGATTTCCAGACTTTTTTGTTTACAGTGGTACCTCGGGTTAAGTACTTAATTCGTTCCGGAGGTCTGTTCTTAACCTGAAACTGTTCTTAACCTGAAGCACCACTTTAGATAATGGGGCCTCCCGCTGTCCCCACGCAATTTCTGTTCTCATTCTGAAGCAAAGTTCATAACCTGAGGTAATATTTCTGGGTTAGTGGAGTCTGTAACCTGAAGCGTCTGTAATCCGAGGTACCACTCTACTTCAAAATTCCTCAGGGTGCAAGTCAGCACTCCCAAACTCGCTATTTGCCCCACGAGATGAGGCGGGGACTGGAGAAGCATACAGTAACCATCGGTTAGAGGTTCCTGAGAGGGAACATTTAAGAAATTGCATCTTAAATATGAAACAAAAATGAAAGACCCACAAAAAATCATTTTGAGAGGCTGCCTCCCACCCAGAGCCATTTCTCCCTTCTACGCATTTCTTCTCCTTATTCTTACCTTGCCGACCCCCCCCCCCTCACTAGAGATAAACCTGGGTGGTGTCACTGGCATACTGACTCTCATAGCTCAAATCTTTGGACCACCTCACTCCAATGGTTTCGAGACAATGTTGAGCACCTACAGTTGCCATGGCAACTATGAAGTATTGATACCCTCCGGTTGAGACAGGAATGCTGAGGCCTCCCAGAGCCTTTACTACTAAAATCCTCAACACAAATTCTGGGACTACCCCAGTCAGGTAAGGGAGGAAACCCGCTCAGTAGCAGGGGAGGAAAGTGCACCATCGGAACCCACGATCCGCCACAAGTATCCATCACAAGGTAGGCAGGTGCCAAAGTAGACAAGGGATGCTGGAGAGCAAAGATGGGCTCCCTCTGGATGATGACCACCAGCACCGCTTGGCCCTTTGCTTTTGCTGAGCCAGAAAGAGCGACCCACATGTCCCAGCCCACGTGCCCAGGTCTCAGTAACGCAAGCTGGTTACACCTGGTGGGATGGGGTGGTCTTGGATTAAAGTATGTGCAAGCAAGATCTCATTATGGAATGATCTGGCATTTAATCACACCACCAGCTGACCTTAGAAGCTGGTAGAACTCAGGGATACTGTGGCTGAGGGCAAGTCCAGAAGACAGAACAGGCATCAAGTGTCTGATCTGCCCTTTCCTTCACCTGGTAGCTCAACACCTGCTCTTGCCCCATTTTGACCTCTCCCCCCACCTAAATCACTTATTCAGGTGCCTTCTTCTCCGCCCTTCCCAATTGTTATCAGCTTATATACTGTTTAATTGCCAAAGTGGATTCTAAGCTGTTTACAAGCATAAAAACGATTGCAAAAAGAAACACAAATACTCATTACTAACATGGACTCTAAAACAATTGCACCAATTGCACTAATATAAACATCCAGAGTTAAAATGTGTGACCATGACACACCTGTTCCAAACCATCTCACCATACCAATATATTAAAATAGTAGCAGAAGCCAACAAGTGAACTAATAAGTTGTTAAAATGCACAAAAGCAAGACTGGCCAAAAGTTGTTGATAAAACTTGCAAGGCCTGCAGCTAATTCTGCTCCAAAGCCCTGTCAAAAACTTTACACTTGCTGCACCCCTGAAATAAAAAGGCAGTGTGTGTGGCTCAGCCCCTGAAGCTGGAGGCAAGCGAAACCTGATCCTGTGCCAACAGCCAGTGTAACAAGAGCTCCGCTCGCATGCTCCAAAACAACTTGAGAACATTTGGAGAAGGAGAGCTGCTGCTTTGCATAGGTCAAAAATATATATTGCATAGATCGTTCCAACCATATTCTCCAACTGCCACCATCCGCATTGTCCCTCTGGTCCATCTGCAAAGGTTCTTGCCCAGTGTCAAGCCCCTACCTGGTCCCCACCCCCTTTTAAACTATGGAATAGACTAAAGATCTTTCAACACAACACCCCACCTATTAGGCCAAGCAGTTGTAATCTTCAAGACTGCTTAATCTGGGCTACAGGGAAACAGACCCTGGAAAGAGAAGGGGTAGGTTGGCAGGCAGAGGTAACCAAGGCAAAGATCATTTTGGGAGGCTGAAAACGCCACAGGGTAGCTGAAAGCAATAGAACTTCACTTTATGCCTTTTGACTGGCTGTATTTGGCCCTCATAAGAGAAGGAAGCAAGGTGGCAACTCAGCCAAGGCCTCTCAAGAAATCAAATCTGGGTCATGTCAGGGTACCTGGGCTCTGGACCCCTCCCGGTCCCATGCAGGCAGATGGGCCACTAGCCAGAAAGAGGACTCAGCAAGTAGGTATTTTCATTGTTCTGTGTCAATCAACAAGGGTTTTAATGGAATCATTTAATTGCAGAGTTGGAAGGGATCACAAGGGTTATCTAGTTCAACTCCCTGCAATGCAAGAATCTCAACACATGGTCCCCCATCCAATTTGAAACCATAGCAGACTCTGCTTAGCTTTGAAAACATGCTAGCTGTTTTGAGAATTCCAATTCTGAAAAGTGTAACTCCTCCAGAATTTTCTTGGACTGTGTAGGCTTTCCCTCCCTTACAGTATGCCCCTAACCTTTGCAGCCAGACTCCCTACTCCATCACAGGGCCAGGGCTTCAGGCTACGGAATAGGATTATTACAGCTTACCTTTTTAGATCTCACCAGCATATTGCCCACCTATAACACTGCTATGTGCCTTTCTCTGTACGGATAACTTTCCTAGGGAACGTGGTGAAAGCCCCTTAAGCCCCCACTCCCAAGATACCGTATTTTTTGCTCTATAAGACTCACTTTTTCCCTCCTAAAAAGTAAGGGGAAATGTGTGTGCGTCTTATGGAGCGAATGCAGGCTGCGCAGCTATCCCAGAAGCCGGCACAGCAAGAGGGATTGCTGCTTTCACTGCGCAGCGATCCCTCTTGCTGTTCTGGCTTCTGAGATTCAGAATTTTTTTTTTTCTTGTTTTCCTCCTCCAAAAACTAGGTGCGTCTTCTGGTCTGGTGCGTCTTATAGAGCGAAAAATACGGTACATGCAGCAGTGAGACACTTGTGTCAGCAAGATGCGCATCTGCCCCCACCATGTCTACCCGAAGGCAGAGATGTGCACAATGCCTACTGACTGCCCCAGTAGAGGGGGGGGGGGGAGTCTGAAACTTCTCACATTAGCCTGTAGTCCATCCTTCTCCCCTCCTGCCCACTCCCAGCTAGGTCCCCACAGTATGCCAGCCTGGAAGGAAGGAAGAGCTGCAGAAGGGGAAACAGCGTGCCAAGAGGGTTCAGCACCCTTCTACTTGGGGCAAACTGCAGCCCCCCACAAACACACTTTGGATGTTGTTGCAGCAGGTGCAGGTCTGAAGATGCAGAGTCTGCTGCTGCCGCCACCACCCACCCTTGGCCCAGCACACAAGGCAAGCCTGGGGTCTGCTCCTCCCTTAAACTATTTGGGTTCTACATATTTTCCTTATGTGGAGACAAAGCCCAGAAGCTGCAAGTAGCCCAGCTAGGAGAGAGAGAGCAGGCATATGGGGCAGCATCTGTAGCAGGACAAATAAGGTGCAGGAAGCTATTGCAACAGTCTCCCTACGCAATGGAGACCCCAGGCAACAGACAGAATTGGGAAAGGGATCTCTTTAACTATAGACCAAACACAAAGGAGGAGGCTTTTTGTCAGCTGGTGTCACTCCACTCCTGGCAGAAATGTGGAAAAAGTTGGAAAAAGGCTGAGGAACAAAAGCTCTTCATTTGGCTGAAGGTTGTGCTGCTGATGTGAAGCTACTAACACAAGGTGCAACAGTTATAATAACTTCACTGATCATGCACAGAATCTTGCAAGACTGTGAATTTCAGCTCACAACCTTGCTTTTAATTGCTCTTAACATCATTTTAATACCAACTGAAGACTCCTTTGTATTTATTGTCTTAATATGATTGATGTTAGTATTTTGGGGGAGCAATCCTATAGCAAGATCAGCTGTGATGAGCAGTAGCCCTGGGGATGAACAGAGTTCAGACCTGGTGTAACGTTACACCGGCTTGCTTTGTGCCAGCTTCTTGTGTACCTTAGGCTGGGTTTTCATTTGAGGCAGTTTCTACATCAAATGTGTTAAGCGATCTTTGGGTTGGCAATTGTTTAATTCTTCTGTGCTACTTTGGATTTAATATGGATTTTGATAACATTATGGTTATGTTTTAAACTTTGTTTCATTGAGATTGTATATTATCTAGAGAATTCAGGATGAGGCAGCCAAGAAATACTCATGAATATTTTTAATTATAAAAGTAACATTATTTGTTCACGTTTTGGATTAGGCCCAAGGCAAGAACACTAACCTCCATGAAAGTGGAAGGCACTCACCTCTGCATATCAGAAGGATCTCGCCCCACCTGTGAGAATCCTGAAAACTGAAATTTGTAAGCCATGCAACCCTTTCTAGCCATGCCCAAAGCTCAGAACTACCACTCTAGAATCAGTTACTTTTCTAAAACCGATAAAGCAGATTCTTCCTAGAAACTCGCTGAGCCACTTATGGCAGCGGATAGAGTTAAAAACTTCCTACCTGGAGTCCTAAAGGCAGAAAAAACACTTCTGAATCCGAACCACTGCCACTCCCACCACCTTGGAAGTTCATTATCTAATCAGCTGCAGAGAAAAGAGCGCTGTGCTTAATCATCTCTGGGTGTTGAGACATACACCAGGTACCAGTCCACACAATGTAAACAATATTCACGGGTGTGTTTTTTTTAATTTAAAAAACTGCATTACCTTTGTCTTACTGCAGAGACCTTTATCTTGGGTACACACATTTGGTTTCTGCCCATACTGGATGATTAGCTAATGATTAACCTAAGAAAATTGATTTTTAGAAATGTTCCCTTGTACTGTGAAAAGTTAGATGCACCTGGGAAGCTGGATCAGCTTAGCCAATGCAAGCAGCAAGTAGCAAGAAAAGAGGCTCTTGGAACAAAATCAGCGACTTACCTAAAACAGGCCATTTGTCCGAATAAAATAAAAAATAAGTTATTTCCCAACTTTATGGGCCAGCCTAATTATAGGACTGGCACTGAACATCTGCTTTGTTTACCTACAGGGGAAAGCTCTTGGGAAGGAACACTCAGATTACTAAGCCTTTTTACTCGCCAAGCTCCTCCTTCCAAGCAAGGCAAGGCAATGTGCTCAATGGGGAGTCAAAGATCCCCCTTAGCTATCAGAAAAGAATAACGTAAGCGGGGGGGGGGGGGCAGATTAGTGTCTCCTCTATCCACAAACACCTGTTTAACAGGCACACACTCCAGGGATTTTCTTTATGAATGCACAATTCCATTCTTGGGTCACTCTTGAACCCCCCGTGTGGGAGATGTGAAGCTGTGTTTTCTCCAGTACTGTCCAGGGTGCAAACTGCCTTGCTTCTGTACTGGTTGAAATTGCAGCACAGTGGGGCCATGTGCCCTATTTTACAGAGGACAGTCCTCTAACGGGAAGTGGGGGCTGCTCAAGTTCACTTTAAATATAAAGGTAGAAAGGAAGAGCATGGACCACAGCGCCATTAAACCACAGAGCCTAGGGCTTGCCAATCAGAAGGTTGGCAGTTCGAATCCCTGCAACGGGGTGAGCTCCTGTTGCTCAGTCCCTGCTCCTGCCAACCTAGCAGTTTGAAAGCATGTCAAGTGCAAGTAGATAAAAAGGTACTGCTCCAGCGGGAAGGTAAAACGTTTCCATGCGCTGCTCTGGTTCGCCAGAAGCAGCTTAGTCATGCTGGCCACATGACCCAGAAGCTGTACGCTGGCTCCCTTGGCCAGTAAAGCGAGATGAGCGTTGCAACGCCAGAGTCGTCCACAATTGGACCTAACGGTCAGGGGTCCCTTTACCTTCAGAAAGGAAGAGCAAGGGATTTGGAGCATATGGCACACAGAGCTGCCCCCCAAATGGTATTTGGGGCTAATTTATAAAGTTGGGGTGAAACCCTTCCTTACATGTATGCCCTGATTTCAGATGTTCTTAGGGTTGTTACCCCTATAGCTACAAATGGGTATTAAAAAGGGGGGGGGGATCTTCTGTTAACTAGATGTTATCTTCAAACTATATCGTTTCCACCATTTCTTTTTTCTACTGAATCTGATCATGGTCTTCCAGATTACTTTTCTGAATTATCTATTGGTGCAAAAAGGAAAGCACCTACAGCTTTGAGCTCCCATGCTATGCCCACAGTGGTCTGGTTCACACAGCACAACTTGGTTTGTCTTAAACCATGGCTTAATCGTGACCATGCCTTGCCCAGGTCATGCAGCTTCTGCCACTTGCAAAGGTTTGTTCTCGTTTTACTTCTGGCTGACTCAGGTCTATGGGTGGATGGCAAGACCTACTCCGGCTTCCTTCAGCTGCACCAGGAGGGTGAGAAACCAAAAGGGCACGCAGAGGGCAGCGGAGAGGCATGTTCAATATTTAACCATAGTTTAAGAGAAAATGTGGCTGAATGAGGCAAATATATTTGGAGGGGAAATACAATGAATTTATGCATTTTTAGCTAGAGTTTGAGGGACGCGGGTGGCGCTGTGGGTAAAACCTCAGCGCCTAGGACTTGCCGATTGCATGGTCGGCGGTTCGAATCCCTGCGGCGGGGTGAGCTCCCGTCGTTCGGTCCCAGCTCCTGCCCACCTAGCAGTTCAAAAGCACCCTTAAGTGCAAGTAGATAAATAGGTACTGCTTTATAGCGGGAAGGTAAACAGCGTTTCCGTGTGCTGCTCTGGTGCCGGTTCGCCAGAGCAGCTTTGTCACGCTGGCCACGTGACCCGGAAGTGTCTGCGGACAGCGCTGGCTCCCGGCCTCTAGAGTGAGATGAGCACACAACCCCAGAGTCTGTCAAGACTGGCCCGTACGGGCAGGGGTACCTTTACCTTAGCTAGAGTTTATATTCCCCCTGGAATGTATAATTCCCCTAGGAACAGGTTTTTGAAAGATTTTTTAGACAGTTTCCTTTTTGAACTATAGCAAGAAAACCTGTTATTTACTGGTTAATAAAGATAAATATGTTCCAATTTACACAGGGGATACGTTCCAAGGCACCGCACATTTAATTGAAATCATGTATACCTGAAACACCATTGAAGAAGCTTGCAAACACCCCGTTCCTCACCCCCACCCCTTTTCTGACGTTTTGGGGTCACTTCCAGGTTTGGTGCAATGCCCATGTTCCTGGTCGTGCACATATCTGACGCGCCTAAAATGACTGCTGCCTGCACTGTATAAGATTTCTGTTTCCTCTAGCAGCCTAACAGATCAAACATTTTATCGCATGAAATGTGCTGGGGATCACCCATGTCAACTTGGTTATTTCTAGTTTTGTAATGACTGGTTATTTCAGCTGACTGACTCGTTAAGACAAAATGGCATGCACGTTATTATAAGGAAAAACCAAATATACGACAAGAGTGGAGGCACTTCTCAATTATAAAAGCATCTTATTTGGCTTAGCGAGATAGAAAACTTACAAACACAGTGTGAATGTTGGCAGAGCAACCTTACAAGTTGTTTTGTGCAAGATTCTACAAGAAAAAAGTCAACAATAGTAAACTACCCCTACATCTGTTAAGTTGTCCAGTGCTAGATTGCCTTGGCCTAAAGTGGCAAAAACCAACCTGTGCCTCCAGCACAGAAACAGATCCAGGAAACGAGCAGCTCTGAACTTGTTCTTTCAGGTAGAGTGTAAATCTAGCACAATACTTTACATTACACATGTGTTTATACACACACATTCTGGTATTTGTTACTATTTATTATTCAAATGATGTCTAGCTTTGGTGACAACTGCAGGGCTGTGCCACATTTATGTTTGTGGTGTCCAATTACGAATCACTACTAAAAATGTGATATTATCAATGTGCTACTGATGTGAATTGTGCATTAGTTCACGTATTTTGAAAAAATAAATAGAAAGTGCAACTGCATGGGGGTGGGGTGGGAAGAGAGGCAACTAGCCATTCTGTTTTTGCACCTGTAACCCGGGTTCCAGGAGCCACGTGGCAAAGAGCTTTTCTCTCCCAGTTTCTCACACTGATTGGTCTCCGTTTCTTGCTGGAAAAGGCAGAGTAGAAAACTAGGAGTCCTGAATTGCCAGCAATTGTTTTCCTTTAAGCTTGAGATCAATCCAGGATTGCATAATTCCTTTATTGCATAATCTGGTTGGAGCCAGTTAAAATGTTATACAGATTAAGTTTCTGTTTCATGAAAATGAAAAATACAGGAGGTTGAAGGGGCAGGGGAGGAGAGGCTGCAATCCCAGGTGTCTTAATTTTTCTGTGCCCGTTTGACCACACAAATGTCAACCTGCATGAAGCCAGCATGGAGTGCAGACAGCCAGAACCTTTTCCTTTCTAAGAAGAGATGCACATGTTGTTGTTGTTTTAAAAAAACCACAGCCCACGTGCCTAATTAAACTAACTCTTCCAAGGCTGGATAAAAAACAATGATGTGGCCTGTTCCCATCTGGAATGCAAGGATCATTGTAATTACAAGCTTTCCCCATAATTGTATTCCCATACAACGAAATAATTGACCTGTTGAATTTATGTCTGCCACGTCCAGGAACTCTGTTTCCCCACAACACCAATCCTAAATCAAACCCTAGGCTGTCATCCTGTACCCTTTAAATGCCCATTAAATACAAAAAGACTTAATTCTGAGTTGATAGGTATGCCATGTAAATTCTCAATGAGTCCTTAAGTTTCTCTGCAAAATTTTCATATTTGCCTTTTTGGAGGTTGGGGGGAATTATTTAAAATTCACCAACACTTATTGTGCGGTAGTATTTACAGAAAATATCTAGAGAGTACCTATTTTCAAATGAAACCACCACAGGAAAGAAGCATCCTGGTTAACAGGGAAAAAGGAAAGGCAAGCTACTGAGAAGTAAGGCAGAAGCGGGAAAATTACGCTAAAGGAGAGGGCAAAACAGAACCCAGCCCAGGGATTCCTTTGGCCTGGTGTTCAAACAACTTGCTTATCAGTCATTCACTGGCTAACTCACTTGGGCTGACTCACTTCACAGAAATCACTTAGAAGGCCTGGTACCTGTCCATTTCGCTTCATCCATTTCTCCTTAGGAGGGCTGGGAGTTCAGAGTCCAGGACCTTTGCTCAGGGCATTAGAGAAGGAAATCCTGGGTGCTCTGGGACCAGTGAGAACCAATTTGGCAGCCACTGGATTATACAATGCCAAGGCAACATTCCCTTTATTACATATCTTCACTGACTGCTTGTATATGCATATTTAAAATTATTTTAATACAGAAGCACTATAAAATAACTTACATCATAGTAAATAAACTCAGTGTTCAATAGAATTTTATACTATATTTGTTGTCCATTTTTCTCTTGCCTCAATATACATTTAATAACTAGAATTTCAGCTATTTTACATAAGGTAAAGGTACCCCTGCCCATACGGGCCAGTCTTGACAGACTCTAGGGTTGTGCGCCCATCTCACTTAAGAGGCCGGGGGCCAGCGCTGTCCGGAGACACTTCTGGGTCACGTGGCCAGCGTGACATCGCTGCTCTGGCGAGCCAGAGCTGCACACGGAAACGCCGTTTACCTTCCCGCTGGTAAGCGGTCCCTATTTATCTACTTGCACCCAGGGGTGCTTTCGAACTGCTAGGTTGGCAGGCGCTGGGACCGAACAACGGGAGCGCACCCCGCCGCGGGGATTCGAACCACCAACCTTTCGATCGTCAAGCCCTAGGCGCTGAGGCTTTTACCCACAGCGCCACCCGTGTCCCTGATTTTTACGTAACTCCCCCCCAAAAAAACATTAACGTAGGAGAGTTCATTACTTCCCTAATTAGTTGCTGCATAAATTCAAAAAGTAAGAGATATATAGGATTTCGGGGGGAGGGGGTCTGTTTTCAACTGATTTAAATTTACTTTGCAAATTTCCAAAACCTTTCATGAATTAACATGCATCCCTTTTGTGACTCATGGGGTGTCAAATAAAGGCCTCTGATACCTCGTGAATCACAAGGTCTGTACATTTCAAATTACTTCTGTGCTACTTTTCTATTCCAAGGCTGCTAAAATGACAAAGACATGACAATCATAGAGTAAAGTTAATGAAATTAGGATTACTACCAAGCAAAACCATGACACTGCCAGCAGACAATCAAAAGTGTAAATGGGACACCTATTCTCTTCTACCTGATCATATTTCTGCCACATCAATCTATTCTCATTGATTAAAACACAGAATAAAATAGGGCGATCCAAAAGATACCAAACCTGTTAAGCAATACAAAAGCATTTTAAGCATGACTATTCATCCTTAAGCACAAGACCTTTAACTAGCCCCAATCCTGAACGGTTTTCTAAATTTAAAAAGTTGCTCTAACATCTTATATGACTTTCTACTACGAGAAACTGTTGTGCCAATATATTTGCAAACTTCGCCCCAACTCCACCCCTTCTTTGTCACTGCAGGAATATTATCTTCCTATGAATTATTGAACCTCTCGTTTCCTTGCAGTCAGTTTATAACCTGAGACTGCAATAAAATGAAAATGAGCTTTAAGGACATGTGGAACAGAGAGGCTTCGGAATGTGTTGCTGTAATAGCTAGCATTACACGTATAATTTTGTAATTAATAATTCCTGAAATACTGGAATCCTTCACTTAATGCCACATAGATATAGAAAGGAAAAGGAGTCCATTCTGTCAGGTCCTGTGCAAGCGGTCATCCAGGCTGGGCCCCAGCCAAGGGTCCCAGGAGCTCAAATGGGCTCCTCACTGGCTCTGCCCCAACTGAACTCTTCCTACTGGGCTATGGGTGGCCAATAAATACACTGGCAGCACCACTTGTGAATGGAAGACGGAATAGAGTGGTATTATTACTTCCCTTGATCTGGATACTACACTTGATGCTGCCTAGAATAGCATTAGCCTTTTTTTGCTGCTGCATCACATTGTTCACTCATGTTAAGCTTGTGTTCCACCAAAACCCCTAGATTCTTTTCATGTGTACTACTAGTAAGCCAGGTGTCCCCCATCTTATATTTGTGCAGTTGGTCCTTCCTGCCTAAGCGTAGCATCTTACATTTGTCCCTACTGAAATTCATTCTGTTAGTTTGGGCCCAGTTCGCCAATCAGTTACGGTCATCTGGAATATTTGGCGATTTTGGCTACCTCTCCCAGTTTAGTGTCATCTGCAAATCTGATGAGCATATCCCCAATTTCTACATCCAAGTTATTTATAAAGACATTGGACAACTGCAGATATTGCCATTGGGCCAAAGCTGGCAGATGGACCTCAGGCATCTGGAACACAGGGAGGGTGGGGAGGTAGTAATTGAGGTGAGGGGACAGCAATACACAATATTAATACATCCCATCAATAATTGCCTACTAGTGTGGATGGGAAAGACTGAGACAGTTTTCGATTGATAGCCCTCATGTGTGGATGAACATGCAACACCCCCAACCCCACTGGAAACCCTGGAACTGTGCAAGCCATATACACATTAACACTTCAGTGTGCGCACAGTCTATGGCTCTGTGCGCTGGCTGACTCTGCTTTTTTCACACATGCAGGCCAAGACCTGATGCTGCAACTGGTATTTAGACAGTAGCCTCCTCTGGGTTCTCTACACTCTTCTCCTGAACCTTTCTCCTTGCCTAGTTACCCGGAGTGGTGGTGGTGCAGCTGCAGGAATATGTGGCTTTCATTCTGGGAACTTTGAAGAGCACGTTGCTCTTTATAGAATGGAAGGGAAGTAAAGAGAGCCTGGCAGATTTTTACAGTGGAACCTTAAGGACAGGACTGTCTCAGGTAAACATTCAGCTGCAGAGAAGGGAGAACTCAAGAGTCCAGACCTACAGACAGAATGTGCAGTATGGGGGAAGAAAGTGGGGCTGGAAGATGACAAGCAGAGCAGGCAGCCACCCACTGAAAAGAAAATGCACATTTTTGCATTCAACACAGTGCCTGGGCATTTTTTGATGCACTGCCCAAGTTCAGGCACTTTGTCGTGCCAGCAGCCACTTCCCCCCCAAAAAAAAATTGTAGGGAAGATTGATGCAATGCCATCAACATACACAACAGTAACAGAAACATAGCAGTGGGGGAAAGGGTGTGATACAAACAAGCATGTTGCTCTCCCAGGTGTTGACAACCTGCATTTTGACAGCAGGAAAGACAGAGGAAGGAGAAGGGATAAATAAGGGCAGTTTGCACATGCAAGCAAATGCAATTACACATTCTCTGATGATTAAGTGATAAAAAGCCTTTGCGCACTCTATACCTTTAAAGCTCATCATTTCCCTCAGAGAATTCTGGACACTGTAGTTTGCCCCTGCAGTTACAATTCCAAGCAACCCCTAACCAACGACAGTGCCCAGAATTCCTTGAGGGAAAGGATGTGCTTTAAAGGTGTGCTGTGTTCTTGAGAAGGCGAGTTAAAAGAGCTTTTTAAAGATGGAAGAAAGAATCACACTTTTGCTCAGGGAAATAACTCTGAGAGATGTCTGGAAGAGCAGGACTCATTCAGAAGACAGAAAAGAGTGGGGAAAGGCAGAGCCATGTTCAGAGGACAAGAAGTTTATGCTGGATGTGAATGAAAGGGTTCCATGGAGACAGAGTCCAGAAAAAGTCAACAGCTTTGCCAGCAGAGTTTGAGATAGGTGTGAAAAGATCTAGGTGGGGACACAGGAAGCCAGCGGAGAAGGTTGCAGAAGTCAAGGTAATGCATGATGAGAGAGGAACAGCAGGAGTGTCTGGGTTAGAGAGGTAGCACTGGGCGTCCTCAGCTCATCAGAGAAGAGACAATGTGGAGAACAGGCCTAGGAAGGAGCCCCAAGGACACCCCCCCCCCAGAGAAGGAGGAGCCTTTTCTTCAAGCCTGACACATGAAGTGACAGTAATGGCTACCTGGGATTTCACACAGGAGAGTGACTATTTCCCTCTATATGCAAAACACCCTCAGCTGACGGATGACACAACCCTGGAAGTCCCAATATTACGCAGCCTCCATTGTTTCAGGAAAGACTTGTGTAGCATTTGCAAGTCACATGAACTAATTTTAAAAGTTGCCTAACCTTCATATATTTAACTGCCTTATCTTCTATAATTTAATAGCCACTAAATCTGGGTTTGTTTTAAAGCAAAGAATCCCAGCCCATCCTCAAAAACACCCATGGAACGTGGAGTAGGCTGCTACTGTGCAAACGCCAATGCGTTTGCTCTTTAGCATTCTCTGCAGTGACCTATTGCCACAGGGCCTGAAGAAAACAGGAAGATGCTACAGTATCTCAAGACAGTACCTGCCAGTCCAGGACAGGTAACAACCATTAAAATAGGTGTCGAAAAAAGGGGCTGGAACTTAATTTACAGAAGGATAGCAAATTCCTACGGTCAGAAAGTCACACATTTTACCAAGAAAGCCAGAGGTGCAACTACAGGCAGAGGGAAGCCAGTGGCCTCCAATATGGAGAACCATAACAGAAATCTCTTCCTCTTTCAAAAGAACAAACAAGATGGAGCAGAGCACCTGGAATATTATAAGTACCCTCCTCCCAAGTTCACGTTGTTACCAAGCCCCCTTATTCAGAGGACTGGAACATACATACACATTGTTTCAGATTTGTAACAGAAGGGGGAAACCTTCATGAAAAAGCATGAAGCAGCGCAGCTCCATGCGTACAGCAGACAATATTACCTGTATTCTTAGGTCCATCTGCATAGACTGGTCCTGGAGGTGGAGGAGCATTCTGCCATCCATAGGCTGGGTAGCCTTGGTAGCCTGGCTGTCCTACTGGATATGGCCCTGCGGGCTCTGGTGCATAGCCAGGGTAGGGACCAGGAACAGGTGGTCCACCTGGTTGATGGGTGTAAGGTGGGTATGGGGCAGTTGGGCCCGGGCCAGGATATGGCGGAGGGTTTTCGTAGTTCATGTAGAATGCCAAGTGTTTCCTAAGGACAGAGACAGATTTTACTTTGACTTACACAAGGAACATGCGTTACCACCAGCCATTTCAACAGCAACTTTTGTATACAAAATACTTAATCGTGATGTCCCTCACAAACTGATCTCCTACCATAAGGGTCTCTAAGTCAGTCTAGTCAGTCATAGGCTTTACACAGTACATCTGCCCAAGCAGAGCTGTGGCTTAGGCATGAAAATGTCTAGAGAGACACACAACATCAATGCATGATTGATGCCCAGGGTTATGCACACAGAAGAAGGCATGCTGAGGGTGTCTGCTTTTCTTTTTAAATTAGAGCAAATTCCTACCCACTAAGGTTGTACAAACAGGGTTCAGAAAATATTCAGACCATGACTGACAAGGACTCATGTGTCCAGCGATCAGATGTAGTGCATGAATGCTTTCCACAGAATTCTGCAACCCTTCCATGACTTTGCAGAAAGTAAATACTGCTGTTTTGCTGATACACAGAAGTCACAGAATTAAGTTTTGTCAAGCACATGATTTTGAGTATTATGATAAAGCACAAAACTTACACAGCCCAAACTATGCCCGACTCCAGGAGCCATTAGATCTAAATGCTAGTACTCTTTCAGGAAATATTCCAGTTCAATTTCAAAGCAGCAACCCAAAGCTACACATAATTAAATCAACAAGTATACATCTTTATACAAATATACATATACACATCATGGACATGGGAAGATATGTCCCCCCTAATATAAATAAGTCAAATACTTCTTATGTTTTTCTAGTGAATGCAGAGATCAGCAAGGATCCAGAACAGGCAAAGGCCCTTGAGATGTTTTGGGACTACAACTCCCATCATCCCTAGCTAACAGGACCAGTGGTCAGGGATGATGGGAATTGTTGTCCCAAAACATCTGGAGGGCAGAGTTTGCCTATGCCTGATCTGCTACCCTGAATCTTACCAGGATTGTCCACACAGCTGTGAAGATGACTGCATACTATTTGAAAGCCTCCAAGCTCTGCAATATGTTCAGTTTGCAAATTATGAATAACTAAACTGTCAGCACAAGCATTTACATTTCATCTCATGGAGAAACACTATTTTGCCTGGTGGCTAACAGCCCTTGCTTGTGAACATTTCTGAACACTTGGGCATGATCCTTCGCATGTTTGCTTAGGACTAAACTCAGCTTTTTGATCAAGGGGAATTGCTTTAAATATATTTATGCACAGGAATGCAGGTAAGCAAATAAGCACTATTTACATTCCAGGCCTCCACCCCCACATGACCAGCCCACAAACAAACAAAATGCTTTCAACTAATTGTACACGGCAGCATCCCTACCAGAAAACAAGCAGAAATCGGTGTCTTGTCTCTAAGCAACAAAATTCTGCAGCACTGGTGGACTATGTTCCAAGGTTGTATAAGCCATCTCTTTCGTTACATGAACCAGCATTTTTCCATTACAGCAAAGTTAGGATATTCCTGCCTGCTCAGAAAACTTGAGTTACAAAATGGGAAGCATTATAACTTAATCCAGCCTTCAGTTGACTGTCATTCTCAGCCCAGGACCCTCCCTCCCCCTCTCGCCTGTCAAGTCATAAAGCAGAGAAGAGAGTGCAGCGCGTCCTGGTTCATGCCTGTCGGACTGCAACTCCCCAGGGCACCATCTGGCTGGCCAGATCTACTCCCCTAAGATGAATGGCATCATGCACAGGGGCCAGGAGGCCTCCTGGAAAGCTGCTTCTTCCCTGCTCCTGCAAGGGCTCTGCGCCCTCTCTTAACGCAGCACTGCAAGCGGTCACTGTGTGCCTGGACTATGTGGATATCGCTTTTGAGCAAACACTGAGCTGAGCTGCATGGATTTGGAACTGGACTTTGATAAGAGATCCAGGGCTGGGCGTGACTGTTTGTGCTGCATGCAGTGCAAACCTCAAGATCAAGAGGCTCTTAAGGCAAAAGCAGGCAAGCAGTTTTTAGTATTTCTGTGTATGGCAGATGAGCACAGGAGGAAAATGTTTAAGCAGAAGCTGCTTTTTTCTGATGGCAGGGTTGCTGCTTCACGCTAGCAGATAAAACCTTTGTTTTGATTGTTTGCACTTCTAGTTTTGAAAGATAAAGGCTGCATTTCAGCTGGCTGATATATTTACAAGCTGAAGTGATGTGGTCAGAAGCAAGCACCACTAAGTTCAGTGGCGCCCCCTCCCTCAACAGTATGTGCAGGACTGCAGTGACAACACATGTCTGATCAGGGATGGGGAATCCCCCCCCCAATCTCCCCCCCAAAAAATCCCCAAAGGCTGGCCACTAGATCACCTCTGCTACTCACTATTCTATTGCCACCAGATGACCCTGATCAAAAGGCAATTATGCTATGTAAAGCTGGTGGGGTTTTTTTTTTGGGGGGGGTATTTATTATATAGCTACATAGCGGATCAACATATCTGCCTTCATATTTTGGATTCCAGCTATGAGGGCTGTCAAAATGTGCTTCTGCACTTAGAAAATGTGCCACCAGACCCCTGTAAGGAGGGCATCTTCAGCCCCCCCCCCCAACCATTCTGCACCCCTCAGTGGCTGCTTTTTTTTTAAAAAACTGTTTTTTCTACATCTTTTTTCACCTCTCTAGATAAAACAGTTGCCTTGAACCAGTTTTGTTCCTGATTAGCCTTAACACAACAAACCTGTTTACCCTCCCAGATGCTAATCAGCTGTTGAGGAGAGCTAATGATCCAAGGACAGACAGGGCCGGACAAGGTTGGCTCCCAGTTTCTGAACAACAGATACCAGGCCCACACCAGCCCAGAACGCAGTAGATCCCTTTAGTAACCCAGCCTGCAGCCCTGTGTATCCACGTCACTCTTGTGACTATGTGATCTTTAAGTCTGATTATATCCAAAGCAGTCAGGCGTGTCTGTCCTGCTGCATGTCACAAAAGTGGCCACACAGCCTAAGGGAATCGCTGTCTTCAGGCACCCTCAGCTGACAGGGACAGCGGGAGCCCATGCCGCTGAGACTGGCTCCCTGCAGTTAGCAGAAGGCAGCTTCCTGACTACGCTGAGCCATTTCAGCCTTCCCAGAAAAGTAACTGCCATTGAAAAAAAGGGAGCAGGTAGCTTTCGAGGTCCTGTCTTTCTTATTAGACATGATATAACTGTAGGGGTCTCAAAGGCCACTTGGCCCACTGCCCCTTCTAAGGCATGGTCAACCTCCTGAAAGAACAAGTTGCAGGAGGGTACAGGTCAAGTGGAAGATCAGAGACAGAAGAATGGTTCTCCAGGGCCTCCTCCCCATCACTGTCTAAGAGTCCCCAGAGCCCGCTTTTCTGCCTTCTCCACTAGTGAGCTTTGGCCTCCCACTTCTATGTGCTAAAAGAGGCCTTCTCAGTGGCTTTGTTTACACACTCTTCAGTTCAACATCTCGAGAGGATGTGCTTGTGTCATCCCCCAAGGTGCAATCCATGGTTCCTCTGCTTATTTACATGTCAACCTGGCTTAGCTAGTCATCAGTATGAGGTGATTTTTCCACATGCCTCCTGCTGGTGTCCGTGACACTTTGCTAATCTGATTTTCTCAAAAGCCCCAGAACCTGAAGCAATTGCCACACTCGGCCACAAATAAATTATGGCTCCGTCCTCCCAGGCAGAGAGGCTTTAATCCATCCAACACCAAAGCAGTGTAAAAGCAGCCTGATCCCCCACAAAGCAGACAGGCCAACTGAGCTGTGGCTTACACAAAAACAAAACAGGGGGCGCAACATTAAAGGAATGCTGCTGCTCTCCACTTGTACTGAGGTCCCTGTAACAAATTAATATTAGGAATAGACAAGAGAGGCAGCCTGGCTGAAAGCGACAGAAATAATAACGGAGTCTGACCCCTTTCAAACAGGAACACTCTTCAGGAATATTTCACAAGAACTTCCAAGAGCAGCATTCGTCACAGACTCTATATGGGGCTGCAGCATCAAATTTATCTATTTATTTAAAATATTGATAGACCACCTAATGAAAACAATACCAAGACAATGTACAATGAAACAATTCGCTACAAGACATTTCAATGTGCTATTAAAAACAAGCCAATACATCACAATTGCAGTAGCCAAGAGGCCAGGGAGCGTTCAAGTAGACTGAAGTTGACTGATTGATTAACCATCAACAGGAGCTCACCCCAGTGTGGCATTTCCCCCTTCTCCCATCCATGTTGAGGAAGACTGCAAAAATGTGCCAAGGTGTTGTGTGTTGCGCATTTTGGCCATTTCTCCATTCTACCTCACTGGCTGGGGCAGGAAAGCTACACAGGCCATGTTACATGGCTGTTACAGGGAGACGGAGATCTTGGCAAGAAGCTGCCTGGTTCCATCTCTTGTCAGCTTGGAAGCAGGTGGCTGTAGCTCAGGGACAAGAGCATGGTCAATTCCCGGCATCTCAAGGTAGGGCTGAGACAGCTCCCTGCCAGAAACCCTGGAGCCCCACGGAGAGTCAGCTTGGACAATAGATGGACAATAGATAGACCTTCCTATATTCATGAGCTGAGCTTTCTCTTCTCTTGCCTGAGGGCTCTCTAGTGAGGTCACAACTGGCATGAGATGTGAACAAGGGAATTTATTTCTCAACTCACCCTTGAGCTACTTTTATTAATAGCATTATTATTTATTAATTTTGTATTCTGCCCTTCATCCATAGCTTTCAGGGCAGTTCACAGCATAAAACTACAATATAAAAACACACAAGACATAATTAAAACAAGAACAAAACCAACCAATAACCCCCACCTTCCTCCACACATCTAAAAGACTGCAAATCAGCCAAAGGCCTGGTTGAAGAGGAATGTTTTCGCCATGCAAACCTCCCTAGGGAGACTATTCTACAAATGGGGAGCCACCGCAGAAAAGGCCCATTCTCATGTTGCCACCCTCGGGGCCTCTCGTGGAGGAGGCACAGGAAGAAGGGCTTCAGATGACTGCAAGGTCCAGGTAGGTAGGCGGTCCTTCAGGCATTGCACATTTTCTTCCAGAAATTTCAGCAACTAATATATGTCCAACACCATGAGAACTGCCGGCAGATACAAGACCAGGAACACAGCTTTTAGTTTTTGAAACCTCTAGTCAAGCTTTTAAAATGGTCCTCATTGAATAAGGGAGTGGCTAAATGGGAAGTAGTTTGAGAGCAATAATGAGTTCCTGGCAAAAACAAATTTTGGCCCTCTTCCAGAAACATTAATGGTCAGCTATAGGGATGAAGCTGCAGGAAAAGGCACAGGAAGAAACAGAGTATGTGGCCAGCCACAACACAAGGATGGAGTGCTGCATTTTAGAAAACATCAATCATCTGCAGATTTAAATCAAATCAAATTAAATCACGATTTAAATCACAATTTAAATTGCTAGTCAGTAAGACTTGATTTAAATAATTTTTTTTTACAGAAAGACTCATTCTTGCTGGTATAATCTTAATATACAACCAGATGAAGGTTTCATTTTTGGAATAATAAAATTTCAGGAATAATAAATTTTCAAAGTAGTTTTTACAGTTATATCAAAAATTACAGATTTGGTTATACTGTTAGAAATACACAGACAGGTAATTATGAAATTATTGTGAGGTTTAAAAAGTTAACTGTATCTGCTGTACTTTATTGGAAGGGGGAAAATAATCATTTTCTTAATAACAATTTAATCAATTTATTTAACTAAAACAATAACATTATAGCATATGCATCCATGTTTGATAACTGATGTGGTTAAATGGTTTTTTTTAAAAAAAAACTTAGACTGAGTTTTAGCACACATGAAAAACTTAAAACAAATCCTTATTTCCTGATGAATTGCCTTTGGACTATAATGTAACTTAAATAGAAAACTATCTTTAGAAAGATTTTTCCTCCAAAAGCATTTTATTGTAAAAATCCAATATAAATTTTAAAAATCCATTTTTTAAATATATATTTTTTAAAAGTCATTGATTTTTATCCACCCTGCTGTGAACACTACAAGCACGTCATAAAACGTACAGAGCATTTGCTGCTTTGTGATTGGCCCATTATCAGGGCTGCTCTCTACACATACGTAAAATTTCTACCTCCCTTCCTTATCAAATTAAAAGCTGAAGAACAGAAATGCTTGTACAGTATACTTATGGCGTGCCAAGTTACTTTTATCTCTCCGTGTTTTATTTCCTTAAAACGTGTTGCAATTGAGTAGCCTAAGCGCAACCACTGACTCTCCTACACACGTATTATATTTAGCAATTTATGGGAGTAGCATCTCCATTGACCAAAACACATTCCAGGAAGATGTGCTCTCCACAAGCCATGCCTTCCCTAATAACCTCACAGGAACTCTTTCTGTTTCTGACGTTAGTGCTGTGGAAAGATGCTGCCACTTAATTCAGCAGCCACTGGATCCCAGCTTTGCCTGCCCCATTGAATTTGAACTGAAACTAAGTCACCCTGCTTTATACAACAGTAGTTTGTGTATTCAGGTATTGCCTCAACTAAAAGACTAGTTTTGCCAGAGCAATACTTTATTATATTTTCAAACCATCCTTCACTGGTTAAGATCCTAGGCAATTTACCTTTAAAAAAACAAACCCAAAACCTGTGTGAAGAGATGCGTTTTAGAATGCTACTGAGAACTCAGTAAGGAGAACCTCCAACAGGACGTTCCACAGGCAGGTGACACTAGCACGACCACAGTGAGATTTCCCAGCTGCCAAGATCCACAGCTGTACTCCATCTGTGCCTTTTCCCCATTCATCCACATTTCACCATTAACTTGGGGGGTGTCTAGGAAGCATCCCTCTGAGGGCCTGATTTGGACCAGTTGCTAACCCCTGGCAGAAACAGTTTTGGACAAACTGTGACTAGGCTTGGTTGCCAGCAATTATTTTGGGTGGCTGCTGTGCTACGTCCTGCTGCTACCTTCTCAGGTGTGTCTGGTATTCTCACTGAGCATGGCCTAAAGTTCCAGCCTTTCGCAACCTGTGGGTCCCCAGGTGTTGCTGAACTACAACTCCCATCACGCCTAGCTACCAAGGCCAGAGCTCAGGGATGATGGGAGTTGTAGGCCAACAACATCTGGGGACCCACAGGTTGAGAACCGCTGGAACGAAAATAGAAGTCGTGCCTCTAAACAGCGACAGGTTGTCTTTCCCACACCATTAGTTATCAACGGCAAGCATTCCCCATTCCCATTAGAAAGTATGAATTTCTGCTCAGTTTTCCTCTTGAGCTTCCAAGGCGTGGTGTCCTGTGAGCTCCCTTTAACCACCTGCTAGTATTAGTGGGAAAGAGGGAGGCATGCAGGACGTGTCTATACCCAAGCACATGCAAAGTGCCTTTCTCTTGGCATTTGGTAACTACAACACAAGGAATCCCAGGTGCCTGTTATTATTCTGTAGGGAAGACAAGAGCACTGCTCTAACAGAAGAAAATTGGAGAGGCAGCCCCATGAAAGGACAAAGTGGAAAGATAATCACAATCAATATAAAATTAAGTGTGACCCTCCCCCCCCCCCCAGTCTCCACACTGCTGCCATGCAGACTTCCTTGAGTACCAGTCCCACCTACTAGGACTTGCTTCCAAGTAGCAATGCGTAAGATCAGGCTGTGGGAGGGGAAGGAATGGGAATGAGGCAAGAGAGGAGAAGCACAAAAGATGGGAAAGGAAGCAAGAGAGGTGTAAAACAGCCAGAAACTAAACAGGGAGAAAAAGAAGAGGAATGGCTACAATGCTACACACACTGACGTGTTACTTCAGAATCAATGTGCAACAGGAAAAGTCTTGAGGGCTTACCTAATACAAGGGGATGTCAGAGATAGGAGCAACCGTCGCTGCTGCGATCTATGTGTTCAGGGAGGCAAGGAAGAGACTTGCTGCTACCCAATCATGGGAAAACTAAAATCCTAGATTTGTCCAATGTTTTCTATAGGTGTTTCCTACCTCTATGGTGTGGGGAAGAGAAAGGAGTTGAAAAGAAAGAGAACTAGGGCAATTGAGACATGGAGCTTAAGAGTTCGCTTGAAAACAAGCCCCCCACCCCCAAGGAAAATGGGGGTCAGAGGAGAGAGAGGAAATTGACCTGTTCAGGCCTGTAAGAATTTAAACAGAATATTCTGGAGGGAGGGAGGGATTTGAGTTGGGTGTGTCATAAGTCAAGGACTCCCCTACTGACACTATGGACAGCTGCGATTCCAAAATGACTCCCAGGGGCACAGTTACCCCATTCAGAACCAGAGAATCCCCCACACCTGCCCGCCCTGTCCTCCAGAAACTGTACTTCTGTGTTGGGATTCAACCTCCATCTGTTGACCACCATCCACCCCCTCCCCAAAAGCATCCAGATACCCCCATTTACTGCCTTCCTGGTTCTGATTTAAATGACAGGTAGAGCTGGGTATCATCTGCATATTGGTGAAAACCCAGCCTCCCTGATGATCTCTCCCAGCGGTTTCATATAGATGTTAAAAAGCATCTATATGAAGAGGGAGAGGATGGAGCCCTGAGGCACCCCACAAGTGAGCGCCCAGGGGTCCAAGCACTCACCCCCCCACTACTTTTTGGGCACGACGCAGGAGGAAGGAGCGGAATCACTGCATAACAGTGTCCCCAACTCCCAGCCCTCCTAGACAGTCCAGAAGGATACCATGGTTGATGGTATCGAAAGTTGCCGAGAGATTCAGCAGAACCAGGAAATAGCTTTCACCTCTATCCCTAACCCACCGGAGATCAGCCTGGTGTCCACCAGATGTTCTGGAGTACCAGTCCCACCAGTCCCAGCCAGCATGGCCAGTGGTAAGCAACGATGGGAGCGGAAGCCCGAAATGTCCTCAGTTACCTTGCTGGGGAAGCACTGGGGCAAGCCCTGGATGGCCACCTGTCTGGAGGCCTTTGACCACTGTGAAACCCTAATCCCCCTGTGGCATCCATTACACATCAACGGCTGTGAGGGAAAGTCAACTTGGTTGGGAAACCAACCTCACAAAGGCTCTAAGGAGAAAAGAGGCAGTGAGTCTAACCCAGAGCTAAGGGGAAACCACAACACAGGACTTCTCCAATTCACTGCCATTTATTACATGCCTAGACCAGGGATGGGAACCTTCAGTGCATAGCTTAAGCATGTCTACTAGCCTGCCGGACCCACACCAGGCCATGCCCCTCACCAGACCTGCTTGAGTGCTTTTGCAGGGCTAAAATAGGCCATTGCACTGTGGTACTGCCTGCTTGCTTGCCTGCACAGAGAGGCAGATATCAATACCCAGTGTAGCCTCCTGTACAACAGTAAGAGCAGCATCCATTGCTGAAGTCGCTTTCACATTAGATCTTCCCTAGCATCAGGAGGTCCCTGGAAGGTTAACCATGAAGGAATGTAGCCAACAACAGTTCCCAGTGATGTCTGAATTTAGGAACTATGGTTTGTTTAAACTCTGATTAGTAAGAATAATCCAGGATCTGAAACCACAGCCTAGGCCTGGTTGAAACCACTCTTCACAACTAGGCCTGGGCGATGTATCAATACTGTTCATTGGTACGAGGGCCAGACTGCAATGGCAGTTTCACCCGGCAGTACATTGCTGCCACTGCGTCCCTCTGCCACCAGTGCCCAGCACACCGAAGCAGAAACAAGCTGCAGCCAGGTGCTGGAGGCAGAGGGACTCAAGAGCAATGACGATTTCACTTGCAATATATCACCGGGTGAAACTGACACCTCACTACCGGCGAGGGAAGAACAAGTTACATTGGCCGAGCAGGGCAGGCAGCTCATTTAAATTCCTCTGTTGAGGGGTGCACAGCTGCCTGCCCCTCAATGGAGAAGTCTAACAGAGTCCCTTCCCTCCAGCTCAAGCAAAGCAGAGATGGGGGGGGGGGCTCAGTTAGACTTTCCCCCCATCTGTGCCAAGGCAGTGGCGGCTGAGGCAAGCCCACATGCACTTGTCTCATCCGCCACCACCTTGGCATGGGGTGTGTGCTGGGCAGGCTACCTCTTTCTCTCTGCCTGCCCCGCCAAGCAAAGGTGGAGGCCTCCTTGCAAACAGAGCCTGACGGACTCTGTGCTACCACAGCCCGGCTGGCTCCCTCTGACCCCAGCGTCCTGTGGGAGGAAGAAGCTGTGCTGACCTCAGCTCATGGCCAAGACAGCTTGTTCCGCTTTCCGTTTCAGCACTGCAGTGTATTACTGCCAGATCACGATGTTGGGCTGGTGATACATCGCAATGTTGAAAAGCTGACGTTGCCCAGCCCTATTCCCCACATTACCAGGTAATACTCCCAGCACTGCTGGACTAGACGGGCTGTGCCTCTGGACGGGTTCCACAAAGCCTATGGAATTCAGGTTACAGCAAGCAAGTTCTAAGTCATTTGTTCAAGCCCATTAGAGTCAAGAGTCACAAATAACATTAGTGTTAAATATTATGTTGAATAGGTGGCAGCATCATTCAATCCCTGCACACACAATAATATTTGAAGTCTTATGCCATGAAGACAGAACTATATCCATCATGAACACTCAGCCATTTTCCTTTTTCAAGTGAGCCAAGTTTCTTTTTCTTCTTACAGTATTTCCCGAGGCTGAACTTTCCAAACTCAGTATCCTTTGCACTTTTCCAGGAAGCATTTCATATTGCCTCCACACTGGGCCTCAAACGTTAGTTTTGTGCACAACAGGAAACTTCTTAGTCATTCAGAGTTCTCCTGAAAATAAGATGACCTCACTTGCTTACAGTGGTAATCTGATCAGACTTCGGTTCTGTGTCATTTCAGCAGCTATCAACCTGCAGATAAGCATATTGCTAAGGAGATTCTGAAGAGTAAGCTGAAAGAGGACCCAAATAAAACTATGAAACAACCAAACCTTCTTCAGGCAGTTCAAAGGAAACATGGGCTGGGGCAGCCGTGCCAGGAGACCTTCCCACATTCAACAGGAAGGTTTGCAAAGGGGGATTCTAAATGAATTCAGTCTTCATGTACTGGCCTTATCAGCGCAAGAGTCTAAACACACCTAGCAGCCTCCCCCAGACCCTCCTATTGCAGGTGGGGTGGGAAGGGACTTTGAAGGCAGGTCTAGCACACTCCCTACCTCAATGCCCCTACACACTCCCCACCCCCACATGATGGTTGAAGGCCCAACTAGGGCTCTAGCCATACTGCACTTATATTGCTTTCATACACTTTTGCTCCAATCCTGAAAGTCACCAGGGCACATTTTGGTGCCCAAGGTGGAAAAAACCCCCCATGTTTCAATTGCACCAGCAGCCACTGCATAAATACCAAGTGAACACCTTTCTATTTCTCTGAGCATTCCCATGGATAGTAGTAGGTTTGCTTTATTTTGCTCCTGCTGTTCTATCCCGTTCTATTTTATCTATTGCCGAATTTACTATTTTTATCCATGGCCTTATTTCATATTCCATGTGGTTTTAAATGTGTTATTTAACTGCTGTAATTTGATTGTTTTATCTTACTGTGAACCAGACAGAAAGCGAAACGGCTAAAAAGCAAGACAGAAAGCGAAACGGCAATAAATGTTGGAAATAAGTCATGTCTCCTGCACAAACTTTTTGAAATGAACTGGAGAAACTGGAAGGAAGGGAAGAGGAAGCACTCTGCACCTTCAGAAGGGGAAGGTTCACAGTGTGACAACTGTGGCATGTGATCATGCAAACCAGCAATGGGCATCTCGACTCAATTACAGTGGAAAAGTTTCAGTGCAGCTGCCTACAAAAACCTTTAGCTGGGTTAAGAGAGGCAGGACTGGAGCACTCACAGATTACTCACACAATTACTGCAAATCATGGAAGCAGCTAAAACACTCTATTTAACAAGTGAGCATCTTCCACATGGCCCATGACGTATGCAGGGTATTGTTTTCCTTTGCCTACGAGGTGAAAATTCAGGAAGTGAAACTTTACTCAGGAGTTAATGGGAAAGAAGGTGTCAGACAATCTTGATCAATCAGAAACTGTATGTGACGTCAAAGCTAATGTGAAACTGCCTAAAGAGAGCCAGCATGCTGCTGTGGTGAGAGTGATAGCCTAGGGCCTGGGAGACCAGGCTCTGAATCCTCACTGGGTGACCAGCTCTCAGCCTCACCTCCCTCACAGGGATAAAATGGGGTGAGGGAGAACTGTGCACTTCAGCTCATCAGAAGGAAAGTGGGATATAAATAAAATAAAATAAATTTCAAGAGCATGTGGGGAGGAAAAATAAACAAAAGGAATGGAGACAGGAGCAAATGCAAAATGGCCTTTAAGACAAGAACCTGCCTCTATTCTATGGGCCACATAGCTACAGATTTGCAACAAGCTTCATACTTTCAGACAGGTAATATAATCATGATAGTGAATCGGGATCAGCATGGACTTCCCTAGGTAGATTCTAAGACATTCTTGAAATGTTAATTTGTTGCTACAAAAAAACCGTCCTACTACTGCCAAGTTAGCAAGACACCAATTAATATGCTGCAGTCAGATGTCTACTTTGAATAAAACTGTATGCATTTTTTCCAACCCAGAGACCTCAGGGCAACATATAGATTTCCAAGTCCTCCTCCTCCTCCTCTTCTCAGCCCAAACTCCCATACGAGGACTGAGAGGGCTTGACCAGGCCAAGATGACCCAGGGAGCTTCACAGCAGAGCTATAATGTGGGGACAGATTTTCTCCCCACCCGCCCCTTTTAAAACCCCCCAGCTTAAGGCGAGCACTGGCGAGGAGCTGCATTTCAGGGACCCCCCTGCTTTGAATAGCCTCGCCCCCCTTTCCCAGCGTCTCCTGAGCCCCTAAGGAACAAAGGCGGGGGCGGGCTAGGATCGCCCGGCTGAGCCCAAGAGACCCCGAGCCCGGAGATGCACCTGCCGGGAAACGGGGGCGAGGAGCGAGAGGCGCGCCTGGGGGCGCCTGGCTCGGGCAGGGGGCGGCGCCCGCCTCCCCGTCGCGGGCCTGCGCCAAGGCGCGCCACCCCAAACCCGCCCACCTTCCCGAAAAGGCGCCCCGGAGCAGGGCTCGCTCGGCGCCCGCCGGCCCCGTCCAACCCTCGGCTTGGCGGAGGAGCGCGGATGCCCTCGAGGAGGCTCCGCCGCCGCCGCCCCCAGCGCCCACCCGCCCGCCCGGGGAGTCCGAGGGCCAGCGACGCCGAGGGTCTCCAAGAGCCGCGCCCCGAGCAGAGCAGCCAGCCGCGCCCCCCCATGCCTCCCCGACGCCGCCGACGCCATACCTGCCCCGCGCAAAGGCTCGTCCGCCGCCCGCTCTCCTCGCCCTCGCCGACTCCGGGTGCTGCTGCTGCTGCTGCTGCTTCGCTCGACGGCAAGTGGGCGCGCGATGGGCAGCAGCGCCTCTAGAGCCGCAGAGCCTGTGCGCGCCGCCGCCAAGTCACCCGACCGCCCGGGAGGGCGGGGGCTGCTGCTGCGTCACGGCAGGCGCGCGGCCGCCGCCGCCGCGAGCACGCGCAGGAGAGCAACCCTGCGCGCGGACTGGTCGCTCTGGTCCTCGCTTTCAGAAGGAAAAGTTGCTCGCTCGCGCCGCGCCAGATTTGCCAATACATTGCAAAGGAATACATCGGAAAGCAAAAGGAAGTGACTTCGTACAGGGCTTGATTTATAACTCAGAGCACAGCATTAGAACATGATCATGGGACAGCCAGAAAGCAGAAAACAACGCAGCTACATAAGAACATGAATCACTCCCAAAATATATCTATAATCAAGCCTCTTAGGTGTTATACAAACTCAATGAAGCTTGTGAACTTGCTTTTGCCGGGTGATCTCATTTATATTAGGTTGAATTTGAGGCAAGCAAGTTCATCTTCTCACCCATATGCTGCAGATAAAAATATTTTTATACTATACTACCCTGAAATGTTTAACTGTTTCTTGGATTGTCCTTGAACCTTCCCACCACACTTGCCATCCTCTCCTGCCATTCTCCCTTTGAGGACCACTGCATTATTGAGTTTGAAGGGATCCCGAGGGTCATCTAGTCCAACTCCCCGCAATGCAGACCCCCCCCCCCAATTTTCCAGGGATTGTCCCGGAATTCCAGAAGCCTTCCCACTTTCTGATTTGATTCCAGAATGCCCTACTTTTCCTTTTTCCTCACCTCCACGTCTTGGAGAACAATTAAAAGGGGTGAGGGTGCAAAAACAGAGTCCATTTAACCTGAAAATAAAATACCTGCACCAAATGAAGGAAACAGTCACCCTGGCATAGGACGTCCTTCCTATAATTTTGAAAGGAAAAGCTCACCAATCTGTTTTAAATTCTTTAATTGCAGTGCTTCAGCAGCCAGCCATTTCCTAAGAAACACAGGGAGTGTTGATTCCTTTGTTGTAAATGGAGTCTTACACTGGAAGCCTTTACATGTCTACTCAGAAGTAAGTCCCACTGGATTCCATGGAGCTTACTCCCAGGTAACTGTGCAACCTTACACTGCAATCCTGAGCATTTTTACTCAGAACTAAGTCCAACTGAGTTCAATAAGATTTACTCTCTGATGTGTTATTGATCCTTCTCACAGTTTCCATTAATTATCATCATCATCATCATCATCATCATCATCATCATCATCACATCTTGCCTTTTTCCCTGACAGTGACTCAAGTTAGCTTACAGCTAAACTCTTATTTCATTCCATTTATCTGTTGAAGGTGTAATACATGATCCCTTCTCTTGAACATTTTTTCCTTACAACAACCCTGTGAGGTAGGTGAGGCTGAGAGGTTGTCATTGGCTCAAGGTGATCAGTGTTGATGTGTATATGACGTCTATGTTTGCAGTGAAATCAAAGGCAGAAGAAGCTCCCTGATGGAGAATAAGGTGTCCCTATTTTCATCACAGAAATGTTGGAGGGTAGGGCAATGTAGGAATCAAATCAGCCCAGGTTCACGGAGCATGCCACACTTGGTTCTTGGCAAGCAGTGGGGTCCTGGTGGCACCAGGTACAGGCTGTGGGCTGACTACATGCTTTGGGGACCCTAGTCAGTAGAGCATGAGGCTCTTAATCTCAGGGATGTGTGTGTGTGTGTGTGTGTGTGTGTGTGCACATGCGTGCGTGCGTGCGCAAAAGCAGGTGGATGTACTGCACAAAGTGTTGTGTAGGAAGAGGGGATTTCTGCAACTTTGAAAAGTGAACAAGCCTTGTCCTCTTCTACATCCTGCCGCCCAAGATGGAGAGCTCCCAATCTCCCTGTCCTCAGTTAGCCCTGTAAAGCAGGGAGGGACTGGACCCCATGGCACTGCCCAGCGGGAATGGGTAGAGGTTCTGCCCCTGCCTGCTTACTTTCTGGATAGCACAGCAGGGAGGACCCCACTCCACCAGCACTTGGGAGGGGGGCTGCAGGCATGCTAGTGACCAGAGCTGTCACCTTCTCCTCTCCTTCCCCTGACCTGCGTTGCAGATATTAATATTGTGCAGTTTGAAGTGACTGGAAGCATAGGAACTGACTCCTTTTGGAATAAATCATTGTCCAGACCCATGAAAATATTACTCAAACTTTTACGAATAGAACTCTTTAAAATAAAACAGAATACATCAAATGATATGTCTAAAATATCCATACAATATCCATACAATATCTTGCGCTGTCCAGCATTAGGCTCAGCATCTTACAAAACACAAAATAATCCACACAGACCTATAAGCAAAGGTCTCTCTCCACAGACTGTTTGCTCTCCCTTAAGGATAGCTTCTTTTACATCTTCACTCCATTGAGTTTGGGAGACAAAGACTCAAAGGCAAATCCCTTCAAAATGGAGATTTTGCAACCCAATACCTCTTGCATGATCTAAAGTTACAACACTCAGAGAAAAACAATCAGTTAGTTAATCATTAACTTAGCAAGAGCTTCAAGTGCCCCATGGAAAAAAACCTGTGTTAAACCTCTGCAATATACCTTTAGCCGTTGTTCATTTCTGTGTCAGTTAAAACCATTACACTTAACCCCCTGCCACTCTGGGTAGGGATTGGGTGAGTCAAAGAGAGGTGGCAGAGAGCTAAGGTGAGGGAGCAAGAGACTCCCAGTGGCAGGGAGGGAGGGGCAAGTGCTTCCCACAGGCTGCCCTGCCTATCAGCCTGAAGCAGAGGACTAGGGGAGTGATTAGAGGGGACCAGCGATTTATGGGGTGTGGCGCAACCCACAAGGCAGGAGCCAGTTGAGGAGGGGGAGGCAGGGCAGTCCAAGGCAGAGAAAGGTGTGCAGGGGTAATAGACTGGCTGGAGTGGTGGGAGGCACCAGCTGGGGAACCCCAAGGGAAGAAGACTCAGAGTCTGGGGAGTGGTCAGAGAGAGAAGGTGGTGTCGGAGAGAGAGGAGGTGTCAGAAGCTTAAGATGTAACAGGGCTTAAAGGTAAAGGTAAAGGGACCCCTGACCGTTAGGTCCAGTCGTGACCGACTCTGGGGTTGCGGCGCTCATCTCACTTTATTGGCCGAGGAAGCCGGCGTACAGCTTCTGGGTCATGTGGCAGCATGACTAAGCCGCTTCTGGCGAACCAGAGCAGCGCACGGAAACGCCGTTTACCTTCCCGCCAAAGCGGTACCTATTTATCTACTTGCACTTTGATGTGCTTTTGAACTGCTAGATTGGCAGGAGCAGGGACCGAGCAACGGGAGCTCACTCTGTCACGGGGATTCGAACTGCCGACCTTCTGATCAGCAAGTCCTAGGCTCTGTGGTTTAACCCACAGCGCCACCCGTGTCCCTCAACAGGGCTTAGTGACCAGGAATAATGTGTGGCAGAGAGCAGTTTAGGATCAGAGGCTGAGTCAGAGGCTGGAGAGGAGGGGGGCCAAGAGGCAGAAATGAGTCAGGCTGGTGAGGAAGCCAGGGGATCTCCCACTCCTGCTGTGACCAGCAGCCCTCCCCGCTGGTCTCCCAGAACCTGTAGAGGAATGAAGAGGGCAGCGCAGAGACAGACAAGGCACCAGGAATCTCAGATTATGTGGGAAGGACCCAGGGGAAGGAGAAGACAGTGAGCTGTGGAAAGGCAGGGGACTTTCAGTCTCACAGCTGCCTCATTGGGGCAAGATCTGTTGGGAAGAGTTGCTGCGCTCCCTAGGCCTGAGCTGGTTTGTTTCTTTGAATAAAGAGTTAACTTCACTGACACCTTTTGAGTTATTCCTGCCCTGCTCCCGACTCCTGCCCTGTAGCAGTGTGTGGCGGAGGAAGAAAAGATGGGTCAGATGAAGGATGGGTCAGTAAATTCCCCCTCTTCCCCCACACCACTGTCTCTTAGAACCAGGAGGGGCTTGGAAAGGGAAGAGCAGAGGCAATTTTTGTGCAGCAGAAGTCTCAGGTTCTGGACATGCAACCTGTCAGAGAAGGGTATATAAGCTGGAAGAGGTTGCTGCAATTCCTTCATAGGGCCCAGACCTGTGGACAGCTGCAGAGGCTCAAAGCGTGTGTGTGAGCACTGAGAAAACTGTTGTAAGTGTATCTCTTCCTGATAATAACTATCAGGTGGGTGCTTCTTCCTTACGGACCGTGACAACAGCAAAACAAAGTTTGGATCATCCTGAATCTTGAAGGCTGGCTGTGTTTTCAGTTCTTGTATTGTTGTGGAATGTTTGGATTTGGTAGATTTGGTAGATTTGGTAGATTAAAGAATATTATTTCTCCCCCATCATTGCGCTGTTGATGTGTTTATTTCTGCAGCACAGATGGTTCGAGTAGCAAGCAAGTTCCCTCTCATCAAAGAGTGTTACAAAGAAGCTGCCAAAACAGGAAAAAAAAGGTGCAGGAGGCAGCGTTTGGGTGGGTATTTGGGGCTCAAATTACAGAATCTAAGGATTCTTTGGGACTACAACACTTGAGACGCTGTTTGAAAACCTGTTCCTATCTTGGGTGTTGCAAACTTCTGCAAGCTGCACCTGCAGAAATTTCCCCTTCTGGATAACTATTGAAGGTGCAGGATCTTGGCCCTCTTTGGCATCTGGTCACACAGCCAATGGCAGCAGGCAAATTCATAACTCCAAGACCATTGGGATATCTCAGTAGCTTCACCTCCATCTTGGCTGGATTCAAATTTAGCTTGTGTGCCCACTTCCAGGCACTACGTTTTGCACAACAGGTAGAAATCAGCGCTTGAGGTCTTTCCCCAACATTCATTCTTTTATGTTTAAAATTATGCAATGCTATATCACAAAAAATATCAAAGCGGTTTACATAATTTATATACATAATAAAAACACACTACAAATTTAAAATGAGAGACCACCAACAAACTATTATGGAAAAGATGCATTCTTAATTTCCTGCATGGAGCTGGCAGAATAAAAAAAGTTTTCAGCAGGTGTTTAAAAGTTAAAATAGAAGGCACCTGCTAAATCTCTATTGGCACAGCATTCCACAAGACTGGGGTGATGACACAAATGGCTCTATTTTGTCAAATGAGCCTCACCAACTCAGAGGACAACCAGCAACACTCCTGCAGATGATCTCAGTGACTGAGCTGGGATATGAGAGTTTAGATCAGCTTTTCTCCGCCTTAGGTCCCTAGATGTTGATGGATTATATTATATTATATTACAACATTATTAGGCAGGACTATGCACTCTCCCAAAGCGCTCCCATTTTTTCCTGCTTGCTTTCAGGTGGTTGTGGAGAGAGGAAATGGCCACAAGGTGGCAGTGCCCTCTCTAGTTCTACCTGCAAAGAAAAGAGAAGGCTGTACCACAGTATGTAAATCAATCGTAAATGGATGGCTTTTTAAACCAAAAGTGGAAGTTGCTTTTGGGGGGAGCTCAGCCTGATTGCATTGTGCAATACAGTTTCTTACCTGGCAACAACTCTAAATTGAGTGGTAAAAAGATGCATCTCAATTATCAGAAGTTTGGAAGACATTGTCCTACATGCAGGCAGCAAATCTCTTGAGCAGGAATGTTTGTGGACACATAAGAAAGACAATGCAGTTATTACTAGCCTGGATGCTTAAAGTTCATGCCTCTTATTTCTTTTTATCTTGCCACCACATTTTTCTATTCTTACATTGTTGGGTCCTCAAAATCACTGTTTTTAGAAAAAAGAAAATTAAGCAGCAGTTCTTGTATTTCAGCTGCGATTAGGGAAACTCGGCTGGCCTAGAAGAGTTGCTGTGTTTTTTCTGCTTCCTCCACATTGACTGCTTCTATTGCTCAGATGACGGCAATTTGATCACTGGGTTCATCTGATGTTCTCAGCCCTGAAAATAACCACTATAGCTGTGTCGTGCCAGCAAAGTCCATGATATGCCCCTTTGCTCTGAATTTTAAACAGGGTCTTCTTCCACAAGAGATGTGCACACACTTTTAATGGATGAGGAAAATGAATTGCAATGTACACATTGCCATTGCTTTTTGGTCTATTTTTTCTTTTAAATTTAGACAAACATTTATTTATTTAATTTGAATAATCTCAAGATGATGGAGAGTGCATCTGTAGGCTTGGGCAAGGAAGCAGTACAGTTTCTTTCTAACTTAGGCCGGGGATTGTCTCTATAAGGCCCTCACATTCTCATCTACTGCAGCGCCCCCCCCCCCCGGCAAAAACCAATCCTCAGTAGTGAAGATAAACCAGGAACATATCATACAATTGTTGGTTGCCTTCCTTTGGTTTTGTAGCAATATTTGAAAGTCGCTAATGCACCAGATAAATTTCTGATCTTCCAGGTGGTGCTTATTGCCCCTTGACACAAAACCCCCCAAACATACAACTTTTTCAACAAATGATTTTTAAAAAATCTATAGCACTTCTTAGCGGCCAAAAAAGTACTCAAATCAGCAACTGCATCCCAAGCATCTCATTTATCCTAAGTATGAAGCAATTAGAATCCTAGAGCTGGGCTAAAGGCCAAGGTGTTCTCTGAAGCCGGAGGCCAACCAGGATGGGCTGCCCTTGCTCCCAAGCACATTCTTGTGAGGTGTTGCAATTATTTGTGGCAAAATATCCCTTCAATGGAAATGTTTGATGTTAGGAAACTATTTTGCATAATGGACTATAAAAACAAACAAGTAGAATAAATAGAGCTTTGGTTGGCTGTCAAAACTTAGTGTAGAGAAAAAGGAAGGATTGTTACAAAGAGCAAACCATGCTACGAAAAATCCCTCTAATATCTTAGTTTGCTTACGTGTGAGAGAGAGAAAAGTCAGCACTTGTGTGATTGTCCAAGGAAACAAGTATCTCACTATTCAGATAACATTACAAGTTTGGAATACAAAATGTCAATGTTTGTAAGAAAGCTCCAAATTCTGAGACAGAAAAGAAATATCTGGAATGCATTCCATTCCATTCTTTAAACAGTGGCATCTTGGTCACCCTCTCTCCTCTCCTCTCCCACAGCTGCATCCAAAAGGAAATTATCACGACTGTCTGGTCATGGAGCATAAAATGAGGATCAAACTGTCTTCCTGTCACACAAATTCAGGTTCAGGTAGGGGGGAGAAAGGTGAGGGAAAAGTGTGCCCCTCCAGTTCTGCAGAACTGAAGTTATTTCCACTGAAAACAGTAATATTAACGAGTCATTGGCACACATGGAAATCAACAGTTGCCAGGACAACCCAAACAAAAAAGCGAGCCTGAAAAATTCTGGAATAACAAAGCAGAAGTAGTGGAATAAGTTGGGGTTGGTGAATTTGCCATGTGATCCATACCACGAACAGCCAGGAAGCAGCAATACTGCAAAAAAAGAAAAGGAAAAACAACCACTCCAGGCGATCCTTAATGTGGATTGGATCTTGGTCTCCCTCATGGATGGTTTCTGTTGAGAGAGAGAGATGGGGAGAGTGACCCTGTTGATCCTCCTCAACTTCTCAGCAGGTTTTGATAAAATGGGACCAGGATATCCTGTTGGACTGGCTCTGTGGATTGGGAGCAGGTGGGCGCGTGATACAAATTGAAGTAAAATTATATCATATATAAAGGTAAAGGGACCCCTGACCATTAGGTCCAGACGCAGACAACTCTGGGGTTGCGGTGCTCACCTCGCTTTATTGGCCAAGCGAGCAAGTGGCCAGCATGACAAAGCCGCTTCTGGCGAACCAGAGCAGCGCACGGAAACGCCGTTTACCTTCCCACCAGAGCGGTACCTATTTATCTACTTGCACTTTGATGTGCTTTTGAACTGCTAGGTTGGCAGGAGCAGGGATCGGACAACAGGAGCTCACCCCATCGCAGAGATTCGAACCACCGACCTTCCAATTGGCAAGCCCTAGGCCCTGTGGTTTAGACCACAGCGCCACCCAGGTCTCTCTATACTTTATATAATGAATGATAATTTATATAAATTAAATAATATCCTATTAAAAAGCTAAATACTAGCCATCAGTTTTCCAAATGCTGTAATCTAAGTTAAGTCTGTCTTTGTATACATAATATAAATAACATGTGATGCACCGAGCTGAACGTCACCCAAAGCTATAGACTGTGTACTGTCATTTGCCTGACAAGCCCTCTCCATTTTCACAGCCTCAGACAGGCCGAAAAAGCAAGTGCATGCCCTCCAACATTTATCTGATGAAAATAGGGACGTCCCATTCCATTTATACCCAACACATCTTCCTGGGTTGCCCCAGCCACTCTGGGAAGCTTCCAACATATATAGAAACATTAAACATTAAAAAGCTTCCCTATACAGGATTGCCTTCAGATGGGTCAGTGGTCGGATAACTCCATACCTCCAGTATTTCTCCATTGAAAATAGGGACGTCCTAAGGAAAAGCATGACATTCCAGGACCAAATCAGAAACTGGAATGGCTTCTCTAAATCAGGGACGTCCCTGGAAAATGGGGACACTTGGAGGGTCTGCAAGCGGGTTGTGTTGAGTGTGCTAGGCAAGAAGTTGTGCAAGCCTCCTTAATAAGTTATTATGTTCAACATTTTTGCCTTTGCCCAGATTTTTAGCTACTTTTTGGCACGCAAACTGTGACACGGATGGGAGTGAGGAAGGAATGTATTTATTTCATAAAATTTATATGTTGCTTAACTGAAAAACAACCATCACCTTAAAGTGGTTTACAAAGAGACTAAAACAATAACATTATCAGTAAAAAAGAGTTAAAAACAAAAAACTGCTTTCCAGAATTTCATTCTCCTTGGGCCAGAGGTAAAGTAACACTTTACTGTATGACAAACCAAATGTTTTGCATTGTTAGTTCTGTACGTGTTATACTTTGAGACCTGTAGACAACGTTTGGCTGGTTAATTTTTTTTTTTTGCAAGTAAATTTTTATTCAAAATTTGTAAAGAAAAAAGTACAAACACATACAAAAATAAACATTTTAACATAACTTATTCATCCTATTTTCATGCTATACAAAAATAAAAACGTACAATCATACCAACAAATAATATAAACCTTGGGCTCTACTTAGCCCTTGACTTCCCTTCACCCTTTTGGTAAGTATCAAATAAATCCCAGGTAACGTAATTAGTTTATTAAAGTTTATAGTTATTAGCTGATAAAGTTTTTCTAATACCGCCAGTTCCTCCTATATCTCCGTTCCAATATATTTCCAAAATTTACACCAATTTTTTTGAAATTTCTGGTCATCTTGGTCTCGTATTCTGCTTGTTAATCTATCTAGCTCAGCATAATTAATCATTTTGACCTGCCAGTCACTTACATTAGGTATAGTTTCTATTTTCCAGTTTTGTGCCAGCATAATTCTTGCGGCTGTGGTGGCATAGAGAAATATTTTTTTATCTTCATTTTTTATTTCCTTACCCATAATTCCCAGCAAAAAGGCCTCAGGTCTTTTGGGGAAAGTATATTTAAAGACTTTTTTAAGTTCATTATAAATTGCTTCCCAAAAAACCTTCACCTTGTTGCATTGCCACCACATATGGTAAAGGTCTCCCTGCACTTCACCACATTTCCAGCATGTCTTATTTTCTGATCTATACATTTTAGCCAATTTTGCCGGCGTGAGGTACCATCTATAGAGCATTTTCCAAACATTTTCTCTCAAGCTCGTACAGGCCGTAAATTTAATATCTCTATTCCACAATTTCAACCACTTTTCAAATTCGATGTTATAGCCGAAGTCAGATGCCCATTTAATCATTGCCTCTTTGACTTCCTCGTCCTTTGTATGCCATTCCAGTAATATGTCGTATAATTTAGACAAAGTTTTGTTTTTACCTTCTATTATTTCTATATTGAATTTTGATTTCTTATCCTCAAAGCCCATTTTTCTTTTATCTTGCTTTAACATATCATTCACCTGATGATATTGTAGCCAACCGGTGAATTGATCCTTTATTTCCTCGTACGGTTTAAGTTTAGGCCCTTGTTCTGAATTTCTTACCAAATCTTCGTAAGTGGCTGTCTTCCCTTCCATGTTGATCTTTTTTATTGTTAAGACCTCTACCGGTGAGATCCACCATGGTGTTTTTCTTTCAAGAAGATTCTTATTTCTTTCCCAGACCTGATATATTGGGCCCCTGAAAATATGATTTAGGAAAGCCCGATGGACTTTCACCTTCTCATACCAGAGATATGCGTGCCACCCATAGCAATTATTAAAACCTTCTAAATCCAATAGATCTCTGTTCTCCAATTTTATCCAATCTTTTAGCCAAAGTAGGCACGCTGCTTCATAGTATAAACTCAAATCTGGGAGAGCAAAACCTCCTCTTTCCTTTTTATCAGTTAATATTTTCATTTTAATCCTTGGTCTTTTCCCCTGCCAGATGAATTTCATCAGGGTTCTCTGCCATTCTTTACATTGTTTTAAACCTTTAATAACTGGAAGAGTTTGAAATAAGAACAACATCCTCGGCAAAACATTCATTTTAACCACTGCTATCCTCCCTAAGAAGGAAAATTTCATCCTCCCCCATATTTCCAAATCTTTCTTTATTTTTTGCCATGTAACTTCATAATTATCTTTATATAGATTTATGTTTTTTGCCGTGATCCACACTCCCAAATATTTGACTTTTTTCACCACCATGATTTCCACTTTTTGTTCTAGATCTTTCGTTTCTTCTTTAGTTAGATTTTTAACCAGCATTTTAGTTTTATTCTTATTTACCTTAAAACCTGCCACCTCTCCAAATTCCTCAATTTTTTGTAATGCTTCTTTTACACTATCTTGTGGGTCTTCCAAAGTCAAAACAATATCATCGGCAAAGGCTTTAATTTTAAATTCCCTCTTTCCTACTCTAATTCCTTTCACTTCTGTTGCCTCTCTCAGTCTCTTATTAAGTACTTCCAAAATTATAATGAATAATAAGGGGGATAGGGGGCAACCTTGTCTGGTCCCTTTGTAAATGTTAAAGTATTCTGTTGTATTATTATTTATCACCAGCTTTGCTTTCTGTTCTTTGTATATTGCTTCTACGCCTCTTCTAAATGTTTCGCCAATTCCCATCCTCTCCAAAACCTTCTTTAGGAAGTTCCATGATACATTGTCAAATGCCTTTTCGGCGTCTATGAAAACCAATGCAGCTTTTCTGTCTATTTTCATATCCAGGTATTCAATAATGTCAATCAGGTTCCTTACATTATCCCGTAGTTGTCTCCCTGGGAGAAATCCTGTCTGATCACCATGAATTTTATTAGTCAAGACCTTCTTTAATCTTTCCGCCATTATATCCGCAAATAGTTTATAATCATTATTTAATAATGAAATTGGCCTATAGTTCTTTACTTCCATAGTGTCGACCTCTTTCTTAGGAATCAATGTAACATAGGCTTCCTTCCAGGTGTTAGGTATCTTTCCATTTCTCAGTATATTATTCATAACCTCTCCCAGCACTGGTGATATTTGGTTAATTAATATTTTATAATATTTGGCCGGAAGGCCGTCCGGTCCCGGCGCCTTTCCAGCTTTCATCTTTTTGATAGCCTTTTTTATCTCTTCCTGTGTTATTATCTCATCCAGTGCTGCTCTTTCATCTTCTACAATTTGTTCCAGATGGAATTTTTGCAAAAATTGATCTATTTCTTGTTCTGTTTCCTCTCCTCTTTTATACAAATCCTTATAATATCTTTGGAATATTCTTTTTATTTCTTTTGGTTCTTCCATAATCACATCTCCTTCTTTTATTTTACTGATCATACTCAACTTCTTCCTTTCTCTCAGCTGCCACGCTAGATATTTCCCTATCTTATTTGCAAATTCAAAGTTCTTTTGGTTCATCCTCTTAATTTTCCACTCTATCTCTTGGTTAATTATTGTAGCAAATTTAGCTTGTAATATTTTTAAGTTCTGTTTTAAACTCTCTTCACTAGGGTTAACTGTTAATTTTTTCTCGTTTTCCATAATCTGTGTTAAAATCTGCTCTTTCTTTTTTTCTTTTTCTTTTCTTAGTTGGCTATTTTTCTGAATCAAAAAACCCCTCATAACCGCTTTTCCTGCATCCCACACCATGTCTATGGAAGTTTCTCCATTTAAATTCCACCTAAAGTATTCTTCAATTGTTTCTATAGCCTTATTTACTATCCTTTGATCATTAAACAAATATTCATTCATTCTCCATCTGGCTGTTTTAACCTCTCTGCCTTTTAACTCCATGGAAACCGCGCTATGATCAGATAAAGTTCGGGGCCAAATTTCAGACTTGGTTAGGTTCTGTACCAGTTCCCTTGAGACCCAAATACTGTCTATCCTCCCCCAGCTCTGATTCGGATTTGAAAAAAAAGTAAATTGTTTTGCAGTGGGGTTTTTAAGTCTCCAAGCATCCGTCAATCCCAAATTATTTACCATGTCAAAGAAAGATCGTGGTAATTTACCTTCTTTCCCATCTCGTCTTTTTGTTGATCTATCCATATTCGGCCTCACCACCCCATTAAAGTCTCCCATCAATATCATTTTCTGATCCGTCCATTCCATTAATATATTGTCTAATTCCAAAAAGAATGCTGATTTTTTCTCATTCGGGGCGTATATTCCAACCACAACTATTTTTTCTCCATGAAACACCATCTGCACCACAACTACTCTCCCATGCTCATCTTTGTACAGTAATTGCGGGTCATATTTTTCCTTTATATAAATTACTACCCCTCTTTTCTTAACCTTGTCTGAAGTCACAAAGTCCAATCCCAGCCTTTTATTGCTTAATACCCTCTTATGTTTTCCTATAACATGCGTTTCTTGAAGACAAATTAGGTCCCAATTCTTTTTCAGCAATACATGTGCAATCTGATTCCTCTTATTTTTATTGTTCAAACCGTTCACATTCCAGCTTATTGTTTTTAAAGCCATCTGTTTAAACTCTTCTGACTAATTTAACTAGATTAAATAGACACTACTGTTCCTTACTCTCCTCCTCCTGTTCTTCCCCTTCTCCTATTAAGCTCTCCTCTTTTTCTTCTTCTTCTTCACTCCCTTCACCCTCCTCGTCTCTCTGTCGTTCCTCCCTTTCCGCCTCCCCTTCAATTTTCCCCAGGTCCTTCTCATATCTCCTCGCATATTTTTGGAGTTCAACACTAGAGCTTAATTTAAACCTTTTTTCCTTAAAGTAGAATGAAATGCCTTCCGGAAACTCCCATCTATACAGTATCCCGTTCTTCTTCAATTGGTTTGTTAGTTTTTTATATATCTCTCTCCTTCGAAGAAATCTCGAAGGAATTTCTCGAAAAATAATAATTGGGTTTCCTTCAATATATAACCTTTTTATGTGGTTCTGTTGTAGTATTTCATTTCTTATTTCCAAAGTGTTGAACATGACAATTATATCACCTGGCAGCTTTTTCTTTCTGGCTCTATCTGATTTTGGTCTTATTCGAAAAATGTTTACTAAATAACCATTTATCTCCTCCTCACTCTTATTTAACCAAGTTGCCAGCTCTTTTATCATTTTAAATCTAATGTTTTCGTTTGGGGTCTCTGGTACACCCCTCAGTTTCAGGTTGGTTTGATTTTGCCGCATTTGCATCATAGCCATATTGTCCAACAGCTCTTCCTGAACTCTTTCTATCTCTTTAACTTCTGCTCTAATTCCATCCACCTCCTTCTTACTGGTTTTCATATCTTTTTGCACCTTTTTCATTGAATCATCCAAAACCTTAGTTCTTACTGATAAATCTTTAACCTTTCCTGTCAATTCCCCCACCACTCCCTCCAATTTCTTGTCCAAAATGTCCTGTACCTCAAGTAATTTTCTCTCAATATATTGTTCATTATTTTTAAATTCTTTCCTTATTTCGGCCATCAGGCTACTATAGTCTTTAATTTCTTTACTTTCCTTGGCATCCTCTTGTCTTGAAGGCCTCCTTTCCGCTGGTGTTGCCACCCCCTTTTTTGCACCGTTTGTCATTTTGTAAGCTTAAAAGGTCTTAGGGTCCACCACACTAATGTCTTTCAAAAAGAGGTGAGGCACAGGATCGCAGATAGTCTCTGATGGGTAAATAAGTTACCGGGTCTGGCTTTGGAGTGTAATAACAGATAATAGGCGTCAGACTATTCACACACACACACAAAAAAATCAATCTTTACCTTTTATATTCTTTGCCCTCTTATAGGGTGCAATTATAAAAGTTTGGCGTCACCAAAGTTTGCCCTTTACAGGAGACTTGGAGGTTCTTCAGGAAGTGTTCTTTATGCTGATTTAAATTCTCCTATTTGGCTTTTGGTGCATGTCCCTTTAAATCTCAAAAACATGCAGAGGCATAGTAGATCAAGGGCAAGGTGAAATGGCAGATAACAGAGCCAAGTTAAGTCTCAAAATGGCTTCCTCCTCCCTTTTTTAACCCCATAGGGAAGTCAGATATAAAACCAGCGTTAAGGTCTGGGGGGGACCCAGGCTTTCTTCCACCCAATTCAAACCAGAAAGTTGATGATAGCGATACCGTCCTCAAAAAGCCTGCCGGCTGGTTAATTTTGATCCACGGAAGCCCCATCGGAAGACTGGAGTCAACTTCCTCCCCCATCCTCAGTGCACAAAAACTCTTGCTGGCTTCTGCTAATTGGTGGGGCCTTCAAAAAACAGAGGAGGAGGTGGGTGCCCCCCTCCCTGCCATGTGCCTGGAAGAATAAGTGAGCCAGGCACCTGTAGGATTTTGTTTGTTTGTTTGTTTGTTTGTTTGTTTGTTTATACCCCGCCCATCTGGCTGAGTTTTCCCAGCCACTCTGGGCGGCTCCCAATCAAGTGTTAAAAACAATACAGTATTAAATATTAAAAACTTCCCGGAACAGGGCTGCCTTCAGATGTCTTTTAAAGATAAGATAGCTGCTTATTTCCTTGACATCTGGTGGGAGGGCATTCCACAGGGCAGGCGCCACTACCGAGAAGGCCCTCTGTCTGGTTCCTTGTAACCTCACTTCTTGCAATGAGGGAACTGCCAGAAGGCCCTCGGCGCTGGATCTCTGTGTCTGGGCTGAACAATGGGGGTGGAGACGCTCCTTCAGGTATACTGGGCCGAGGCCGTTTAGGGCTTTAAAGGTCAGCATCAACACTTTGAATTGTGCTTGGAAGCGTACTGGGAGCCAGTGTAGGTCTTTCAAGACTGGTGTTATGTGGTCTTGATGGCCGCTCCCAGTCACCAGTTTAGCTGCCGCATTCTGGATTAATTGCAGTTTCAGGGTCACCTTCAAAGGTAGCCCCACGTAGAGTGCATCACAGGGAGATAACTAGAGCATGCACCCCTCTGGTGAGACAGTCCGCAGGCAGATAGGGTCTCAGCCTGCGTACCAGATGGAGCTGGTAGACAGCTGCCTTGGACACAGAATTGACCTGCTCCTCCATGGACAGCTGTGAGTCCAAAATGACTCCCAGGCTGCGCATCTGGTCCTTCAGGGGCACAGTTACCCCATTCAGGACCAGGGAGTCCCCCCAAAACAGTTCTTCTGTCTGATCACCTGATTTTGTTTGCAACACTTGATGGAGAGAATTAAATCGCATGGGTGGGGCCTCCGTATGAACCATTATGTAAGAGGTTCAAGCATTTTTGGAGGGGAAAGAGTGTGGAGGTCAGTTATGTGAGAACCAGGGCTCACTCTCTTTCTTCCCTCCCTCACCTCGGTCATTCATAGTGAGCCTTTTTGCCTTAAGTGCAGGACAAGATCATTTTATGAGTTGCTGTACACTTTGTATTTTAGCCCCTTAGACTGCAATACACTTTCAACAGCCCCTCCTCCTTCACCTGATCATCCTTATTTTGTATGTTCAGGATCAGGGGCAGTTCGTGTTTGTCCTCAGAACTGCTGAGGGAATCTTCCTGGTTGAATTATGGATTACTTTGTGTTTCAATCTCAACAGACGTTAAAGGGTAACTGGGAAGGTGAGTTTGACCTTAGTCCTTGTTTTGTAGACACAGATGCACATTCACAGTTTGTCTTCTTCAGCTGCTGGGGTGGATGCTGCCAAAATGTTCCATCTTCTTCTTCTTCTAGGCTTGGATTTGTAGCAGCTCCTCTTGTATCTTATCACCAACTTTTGATTTCATTCTTTTGGCCCGTTTACAGTAATATAACAAGTCTGGGTCACATTCCTTATCCTATTTGCTCCTTGACTTGGAACATCGCCCCCTTCTTTTTTTTCTTTTTTAAATAAATTTTTATTAAGTTTCACACAAATATCTCCAATTAACAATTCCCAATTAACATATTTTTTCTCTTTTGGACCTCCCTCAACTTCTCTGACAATCATTCGTATTTGAATTTATTATCTACGCATTCCCAAAATTAATATCGCCTTTTAAGATACCTTTACAAACATATTTGCATTCTTGCAATATTCCTTATTCTTTCACAAAGCTTCTTTAAAACCCACTAGCGTTGTTTGCTCCTCACATACACTTTTCAAATACTCAGAAAATTTTCCCCAATCCTCAATGAACTTGTGATCTCGTTGGTATCTTATTTTACCAGTTAGTTTATCCAGTTCTGCATAGTCCGTTAATTTCATTCTCCATTCTTCAAGGGTCGGTAGTTCTTCCTGCTTCCATTTTTGGGCCATTAATATTCTCGCTGCAGTTGTTGCATACTGAAAGAGTTTATGATCCTTTCTATTTATTTCATTTCTTGTTATTCCTAAAAGAAGGGCTTCTGGTTTCTTTACAAAATTATATTTCAACATCTTCTTTAACTCATTATGTATCATCTCCCAAACCCCCCTCACTTTCTTACATTCCCACCACATGTGAAAAAATGGAACATCGCCCCCTTCTTGGGTGAGCCTCCCTCTCTAATCTTTAACCTATTACAAGAAGAACAAACAACAAAGTCACTGGTTATTAGTCTGCATGCAGATACTGGAACAGACACTGGAAAAGTTTTGTTACAATGTGGAGTGGATGTGTTTTTGTTCTTACAACATGGGGCGAAATCACCTTTCCACTGGAGGAAATAATATGGAAACAAATTAAAGCAGTCGGCGTGTTTCTGACATTACATTATTATATGCTCACAAGATATTATTCTATGTTATAAAAGGCTGCCTAACCAGTAACAGACTCCTTGGAGACAGTGGCCAAAATCAATAATATATATATATAGTAATTGGATTTGTATATCTTTTTATTTTTTAGATTAACTTGTGAAGAGAATTTGTGAGTTTTTAGACCACAGGCCAGTAGGGCGTTTGAATTTTTCAACTTTCAAATTCCAAAAATGAAAGGGGCTAAAATGTTGTAACATGACTTGGGGGCTTCAAAAGATATTATGGTTAAATTAATATTATTTAGTTTTGCTTCATATGTAAACTGTGTGTAAAATTACATAGAAATCATTAAAAATGTTTGCCAAGTACTTGCAGTCATATTATGTACTAATAAAATTTATTTATTTATTATTATTATTATTTAGCATTAACTGGCATTTTCAGATGGTAAAATTAAAACCCAGATGATAAAATCAAAATTGGTTTTCTGAAAGCAGTTTTTATGTGCTTCTTTATCAAACAGACTCACGAAGCTAAATGTTGTCCAAATACAAAACTAATAGCAGATTTTAATTCCTCACACCCAAAAACATTTTAAAGAACCTTAATGAAGAAATTTGCAAAAATTAAGTTGCACCCCTTAAAATGACGTGCCCTAAAAGACTAGCCTCCCTCGGGCTAGAACACCTGAAGCCAGAACATCCGAATCTGAGAGAGGTGATGGAGGCAGAGTAATGGGGAGGTTGTACAGAAAGCAATATAAACCAAGGAATAGAGGGGGAGAGAGAAAGAGAAAGAGAAAGAGAGAGAGAGAGAGAGAGAGAGAGAGAGAGAAAAGTCCTATTAAGGATGACATAACTGCAGTTTGAGCATAGAAAAACTGGTATACACTTACCATCATTGTGTTTCAGTTATTACCTATGATGTTTTCCTAGTCGTCTTCTTCTTATTTGTATACCACCCTATACCCACAGGTCTCAGGGCAGTTACAACATAAAATCACAATATAATAACACCAAATACATAAAAAACCCCAAATAACCTAATAACCCGTCCCCTCCCCAACACACTTTAAAAGGACGTTGGATGTCCATCAGTCAAAGGCCTGGTTAAAGAGGAGCTTTTTTGCCTGGCACATAGAGGTGTCTAATGAAGGCGCCAGGTAAATCTCCCTGGGGAGAACATCCCACAAACGGGGAGCCACTACAGAATTCTTTGTCATTTAGCACTGCATTGAACTTGTCTAATTAAATAAAAACCTATTTGTTTCTTTGTGTCAGGGTAACCTATTAATGGTGTAAGTTTTGATTCTTGCTATTTTTATATAGTTCCAAATATTTAATTATACTTGTGTGTGTGTTTGTGTAACAGAGGAAACAGAACTGTTCGAAACGAGTAACATCTTCAAAAAACATTACATTTTCTTTTTAAAAAAAACAAAACCTTCAACGCAAGGTTAAATCTATTCACTGTCATCGTCATTATTGTGTGGGTTTGGGAATGGGTCAATTCATATGTTTACAAGCTATTATACACTTCCGTTTGAGTCTGTTGTACAAACCATATCTAGTAGTGCATTCATGTTTACTTTTTGCACATCCACAGAGCGTGATGCTCATACGCTTAGAGAAAAGCCGTTACAAAAAATAAATAATAGTAAAGGCAACAGCCTGCCTTAGTTGCTGGACCATCCACTTTGGATTCTATGGCTTTCCCAGAGTTTTTCACATTTTACTAAATTAAGCCTTTGTGGTGGTGGTAATGGGAGTGTTGAAGTAGCACATTTTGGGTTGGTGGCAGATTTTAAATCTTGCTCTTCTTTCTTTTTCTGAACTGAACACACCACAGGGAGAGTGGAAGTCCTTGCGTGAGGCTCCACTGTCAGGGCTCATGAGCTGAATCCTGCCCAAAGTCTTCAGCTGCGGCCTGGGATCCTGAGAGTCACCTAGCCCAACCTTCTGCAACGCAGGAGGTATCCTGCCCACACCTGTCGCTGGGTGGGCTTGAACCACCAACCTTCTCACTAGCAGCCAGACACATGACCATAAAAATGCACCATAAATGCAGCAAAAGAGAGTAGACACCATACAGCAGATGGGTGTGATGTTTCCTTTTTTGCTTCTCGCCCTCTGGTTTGGAAGGGCAAGAACAGCCCTTCAGAAGAAAAGTACAGTGGTACCTTGGGTTACATATGCTTCAGGTTACATACACTTCAGGTTACAGACTCCGCTAACCCAGAAATAGTGCTTCAGGTTAAGAACTTTGCTTCAGGATGAGAACAGAAATTGTGCTCCGGTGGCATGGCAGCAGCAGGAGGCCCCATTAGCTAAAGTGGTTAAGTGCTTCAGGTTAAGAACAGTTTCAGGTTAAGTACAGACCTCCGGAACGAATTAAGTACTTAACCCGGGGTACCACTGTACTATAACAAATTCATTCTCTCCAAAGAACAAGGAAAGAGGCTTGGGTGGGTTTTTTTGTTGTTGTTGCTGATTTCAGCATGCTGCTGAAATGTGTTAATTATAGCTCAATTAATTTTATTATCCTTCATATGAAAATCCACCTACCACCTACACCCCCCCCATAAGACAATGAGTGGCATTCAAGTAGGTTTTACTCAGGGTAGACCTATTGAAATGAATGAACCTAAGTTAGTCATGTTCATTTCAGTGGGTCTACTCTGAGAAAAACTTGGCCAGCGCTCCTGACACTTTTTCTGCTGATGTTATTTCCCTCTGAGGACCCAAGCTGCCTCCCATCTCTCCTCTGAACCCCACTTCCGGGGACAAACATTCCTGCTGTTTCCAGCAACTGAAAATGGAGTTATATTTTCATGGCATTTGGAAAACATTTATTTAGTTTTCACCATAATAAAAACCAGGAGATACAAGCTTCCCCCACATCACCATAATCACATTTAGATCATGAAGGTGGCTGTGGCTTCCTTAGAATGGCACAGTCCTTGCGCAGAGTGACCTGCTACTCTTTGTGAGAGGCCACCAAACTCTGCTTGTCTGGCTGGTCTGGTTTCCAAGTGCCTGGATGGAGCAGGTCTCCTAAAAAGAGGACATGAAGCCTCCTCAGCTTTTGGAGAAGGCAGTAAGACACATTAAGGGTGGAGAGAGACAACAGTTTTAAGAGAGCTGTAACTAACTTGAGAGGCTTTGCTTTTCATAGCGTGCATACATACCTTTTTCTGGTCAACTCTGGCCACTTTTGCAGGTCTGTGGAACACTATTGTGTTTGTTGTTTAGTCGTGTTCGACTCTCCGTGACCCCACGAACCAGAGCATGCCTTGGAAACTCTCACTTTCTTCTCAAAGCTTCTCCTTGGCAAGAGTTTTCTTGGCAAAATACTGGAGTGGCTTGCCAGTTCCTTCTCCAGGTGAAACACTATAAGCACCTGTAAAAACTTTAGCAGCAATGAAGTGATATGAGCAGATACTACTTTTTCCACCCACCTTCAATTCACAGTGGTCCATCTTCCATTTAGTTCCTTTAAAGTGGACATGAATGGCCAGAACAACTCATGTGATTATTGGTGGTGGTGGTCTGTGAAAAGTGAGGGCACACGATTTAATAAGTTATGTTGCAAAGGATAGTTAGTCTGATGGCTACATTGGAGAATGCCCAGGACGCTCTTCCTGAATAATAAAATTGATGGGGACAGACAGCAGGCTAGTTTTTTCAGAGAAAGCAGGGACCCATGCCTTTTCCAGTGTGGCTGATAACAGAAAAGGAAATCCTGATGCTTATTTTGTAGTAAGTTGCTCTCTCAAATCTGATATTCCTTTCCCAGGCAAGGCTGCTGAATCCTGCCAGCTGGGTTTTCAGACAGGCTATGACACAAAGTCTATCCAGGATATTATCCTAAAGGTGGAAAGTGGAGTTTATATTGCACTCTATCTTTTTTAAGGCCAGTGTGACACATTATCTAGAGTGTTTTGAGTTTGAATATGGAAACCCCAGGTTCAAATTCTCATTAAGTTGCCAAATGCACGGCATGAGCTTGATTCAATCAATTTCCCTCAGTCTAGCCTATGTCAAAGGGCTTTTGTTAGGCTAATACGTGGGGACAAAAGTGTGGTGTAACAACTGGATAAAATTGCAGCCCGGACTTCTGTTGAAAAATCTGCCATCTCTAACAAGGAGAATGTTGAGATTGCAGATCAGTGGTTATTCATCATCTTCCGGGGTCTTCCTCGCCCTGCAGTAGTCTAAGATTTGACTTAAAATTTATGCTCCGCAGATTGTGAACATGGCCAAAAGAGCCAAAAACCTTCTGAGGAGGGTGAAAGGAATCCCTGGCCTCTACCACAGTAAGTGCAAGAAGTACGAAAAACTGGAAAGCACCTTTGATAAAAGGAAAAGGCAGATAGAGACAAGAATATGTGCTAGCTGTCTTAGGTCCTTAACTAGCCTAGAGCCCCTTTAAATTCCTCTTCATTTTTCACTTATAGGCAGCGCTGACCTAGTTTTAAACAGAGCTGATTAGTTTGTGCCTTAACTGTGATCTAGGCTTTTAGTACAAAGACAATGAAGATTCTTTTTTTTTGGGGGGGGGGGAAGCTGGAAGGCTGGCTTCTTAGGAATTACTCAGGAAAAACTGCTGATATCTTTTTCTTTTTTGTTTAAGAAACACCATTTTCATATATGCAACTTTATTTCAGGAATTATTGGTAAGCTTTGGTACATTGCTTACGACAAAACATTCCCACTCACTCCTCCTGCAGATGTTTAGCTAAGCTACCTATGACAGGATGAGAAGTCTCGCTCCTGTTCTTTCCTGTGGTACCTAAGCCGTCATTTCTTTGTTCCTCATCCCATGTGGAGGCCACCAAACGCTTCTCTAGAGTCACACGCATTGAGCATATAGTGAGTCAGGCCAAATGACTGGAATCTCCATGCCAGAACTGGCTATCCGAGAGAACATGTACTTGAACTGACTCACATGTACAAAGGTGCTCAGTACAAAGGTTATGCCCAGCACATGGAGCACTGCCACTGAAGCGTGTTCTGGAGCCTTCCACATAGCAGTAGACAAGTTCTGCTGTATATGTTTGCCATTTTTGTCAACAAGGACCCATGACCAGGGCTGGATATATCATATGAAAGGCTCTGGGCCCTCCTGCAGCTTAACCACCGTGTGGATATGACCAATTTGTGTGCTGCTGTTTCTGATGAGCCCCCAGAACACAATTATCCTTCAAGATGAGAAAGAAGGTTCTATATTCTGAAGAAATGCAAAATGTAAGAAGCTTAATGAGCACGAGGGAGCAGAGCAATCATGCTTACTGTACTACAGATGGCACATTTGAAACGCATGATGTCTGGAAAGGGAGAAGGGTTCTTGCTCCTGCACAAGTCTCCATAATGGCAAAGGAGGAGGGTGCAGGCAGCACTGCCAAGCAAAGGAGCTCAGGAATCAGTTCAGCATCAAAAACACCCATCATGTCTGAAGATATGGAGATCAGAAATAAATACAAGGGAAGAAAGAATAAAGACCTATATTGGGATCTTCTGCTCCTGTGGATTCTGCCACAGTCGCCTCGCCTTGCGTCATGGGGGGGGGGGGGAGGCAGGCCCTGCCAATGATGAAACAGTCCCTGCCCTCAGGATTACAACCTAAGGAGAGAGATGGTGCAGAAGGAAACTGGGAGTAGAGGAAGAGATCTAACTACTTTCTCGACACCAGTTAGCTAATTACTGAGGACCTCCTATTTTTCAAAAGCCAAGCCGTAGACCCCCTTCTTTTGAAAATTTTGATAATATGGTAGTAATTGGAAATCACTGACCTACACGATGCATAATTTTATACACCTCTGTTTTGTCGCCTTTTTTTCTAAGTTAAAAAGCCCCCAAAGCTTTTGTTGTAACCTTTCTTCGCAGAGAAGATGCTCAAGCCCCTGACTGCCCTTTTCCAACTCTACATCCTTTTTGAATTGAGGTGACCACAACTGTACAGAGTATTGCAAGTGCAGTCCAACCAATTGTTGTTGTTTAGTCGTTTAGTCGTGTCCGACTCTTTGTGACCCCGTGGACCAGAGCACACCAGGCACCCCTGTCTTCCACTGCCTCCCGCAGTTTGGTCAGACTCCTGTTCGTAGCTTTGAGAACACTGTCCAACCATCTCGTCCTCTGTCGCCCCCTTCTCCTTGTGCCCTCCATCTTTCCCAGCATCAGGGTCTTTTCCAGGGAGTCTTCTCTTCTCATGAGGTGGCCAAAGTATTGGAGCCTCAGCTTCATGATCTGTCCTTCCAGTGAGCACTCAGGGCTGATTCCCTTAAGAATGGATAGGTTTGATCTTCTTTTATTTATGCTGTCTAATTTCAAATTGCTGTTATGGCCTAATCTGTATTGAAATTGTCCTTTGTTTTTTCCGGTGTTATGCTTCGCTGACTAGCTGTACGAGTTAACCTGGTCTGTGACCGTTTAATAAAATTTGATTTGATCTTCTTGCAGTCCATGGGACTCTCAAGAGTCTCCTCCAGCACCATAGTTCAAAAGCATCAATTCTTTGGCGATCAGCCTTCTTTATGGTCCAGCTCTCACTTCCATACATCACTACTGGGAAAACCATAGCTTTAACTATACAGACCTTTGTCGGCAATGTGATGTCTCTGCTTTTTAAGATGCTGTCTAGGTTTGTCATTGCTTTTCTCCCAAGAAGCAGGCGTCTTTTAATTTTGTGACTTCTGTCACCATCTGCAGTGATCATGGAACCCAAGAAAGTAAAATCTCTCACTGCCTCCATTTCTTCCCTTTCTATTTGCTAGGAGGTGATGACAATCTTAGTTTTTTTGATGTTGAGCTTCAGATCATATTTTGCGCTCTCCTCTTTCACCCTTATTAAAAGGTTCTTTAATTCCTCCTCACTTTCTGTCATCAAGGCCTGGAGTTGACTGTGGCTCAGATCATCAGCTTCTTATTGCAAAATTGCAGCTTAAACTGAAGAAAGTAGGAAAAACCACTGGGCCAGTAAGACACAATCTAAATCAAATCCCTTATGAATACACAGTGGAAGTGAGGAACAGGTTTAAGGATTTAGATTTGGTAGACAGAGTGCCTGAAGAACTATGGATGGAGGCTCGTAACATTATACAGGAGGCAGCAACTAAAACCATCCCAATGAAAAGGAAATGCAAGAAAGCAAAGTGGCTGTCCAATGAGGCCTTACAAATGGCAGGGGAGAGAAGGCAAGCAAAATGCGAGGGAGATAGTGAAAGATACAGGAAATTGAATGCAGATATCCAAAAAATAGCAAGGAGAGACAAGAGGGCCTTCTTAAATGAGCAATGCAAAGAAATAGAGGAAAACAATAGAAAGGGAAAAACCAGAGATCTGTTCAAGAAAATTGGAGATATGAAAGGAACATTTCGTACAAAGATTACCATAATAAAAGACAAAAGTGGAAAGGACCTAACAGAAGCAGAAGACATCAAGAAGAGGTGGAAAGAATACACAGAGGAATTATACCAGAAAGATATGGCTGTCTTGTACACCCCAGGCAGTGTGGTTGCTGACCTTGAGCCAGACATCCTGGAGAGTGAAGTCAAATGGGCCTTAGAAAGCACTGCTAATAACAAGGCCAGTGGAAGTGATGATATTCCAGCTGAACTATTTAAAATTTTAAAAGATGATACTGTTAAGGTGCTACACTCAATATGCCAGCAAGTTTGGAAAACTCAGCAGTGGCCAGAGGACTGGAGAAGCTCAGTCTACATCCCAATCCCAAAGAAGGGCAGTGCCAAAGAGTGTTCCAACTACCGCACAACTGCACTCATTTCACACACTAGCAAGGTATGCTTAAAATTCTACAAGACAGGCTTAAGCAGTATGTGGACTGAGAACTCCCAGAAGTGCAAGCTGGATTTCGAAGGTGCAGAGGAACCAGAGGCCAAACTGCAAACATGCGCTGGATTATGGAGAAAGCTAGAGAGTTCCAGAAAAACGTCTACTTCTGCTTCATTGACTACGCAAAAGCATTTGACTGTGTCGACCACAGCAAACTATGGCAAGTTCTTAAAGAAATGGGAGTGTCTGATCACCTCATCTGTCTCCTGAGAAATCTCTATGTGGGACAAGAAGTTACAGTTAGAACTGGATATGGAATAACTGATTGGTTCAAAATTGGGAAAGGAGTATGGCAAGGCTGTATATTGTCTGCCTGCTTTTTCAACTTATATGCAGAAATCATCATGCGAAATGCTGGACTGGCTGAATCCCAAACCGGAATTAAGATTGCTGGAAGAAATATCAACAACCTCAGTCGAACCATAGATTTGTATAAAACCTTTAAGGATACTGACAAGCTTTGTTGCAAATCCCTTTCCTAATTATCCCAAATAAAGAATTTGCCTTTTTCCCACAGCAGCCGCAAACTAGGTCTATGCTTTCTCTAAGCTATACACCATGACATGGAGACCCTTGAGCTCAGACCCTTACATGTATATAAAAAGTTAGGATTTTTGCTCCAGGCTCCATCACTTTGTACTTACTTATACTGAACTGCATTTACCATTTTAACCTTTTCATCCAGTTTGGAGACATCCCTTTATCAACCTAAACTTAAGATCCTTTATAATAAGATTGCCATATTTCAAGAAGTAAAAATCTGGACGATCAGCAGCTTTTTTGGAGAGACTGCTCCAAAAGTTATTGAGTTTCTTTCAAGCAATCACCATGAGTTGTTGAGCTTTTTGTGGGTGATCATTTCAATGTGCCCCCAATGCTCCCAGGGTCTCTTGTCAGGAGCCCATCAGATCACTAGATCACCCCAATCCACATGCTTATTGTTGTTCTCAAAAAACTCTAAATGATTAGTGAGGCAGGACTTACCCTGGTGGAAGCCATCTTGATTCTTCTTCAGCAAGACTTGTTCTTTAATATGCTTCATAATGTCATCTTATCTTTCCATCATTTTACCCAGGACAGATGTGTAATTTCCTTAATTTCCCCTGAATACCTTTTTAAAAATTGGTGTTAATGTTGGTTCCTTTCCAGTCCTCTGAGGCTGATCTTAGGGAGAAGTTACATAGTTCTGTTAAAACATCAATTTCACGTTTGGATTGATATTTTCTTATTTTTTAGTTTGTCAGTAAGGACTAGAACTTCATCTCTTGTCACTACTGTGTACCTCAGTTCCTCAGACTCCTTGCTGAAAAACTCAAGCTTAGGAAAGGGAATCTGCCCTACATCTTCACAGTGAAGATAAATGCGAAGAATCTACATTTTCACAGTTCCCACATTTGCTTATAATGTGGAAAGGTCATCACAACTGGAATATTTGTAGTGCTCATATACACAGAGCTTTCAATAGCACCTTTTTTTTTGTATATATGTCTTTCTCAGTGATGGAGAATACAACTGGAACACTGAAAAAGTACTTAGGAGCACAATATATTCTTTGACATTATTCAGAGCTGTTACTCACATTCCATTCCATTCTTTGAGCCTTCTTCCTCTGCCATCTTGAATAAAGAGGGATGCTCCAGGCCGCGTGGGAGACGTTTCTGTTGAACTGCAGCATCTTCATCCCATATAGTTTGGTTGGAAGGAAATACTAGGGGTCAAACTACACTACAGATTACTTAAGCATACTTTTTTGTTTTGAGGAAAAGAAGCCAACCATACAATGAACAGTAAATAGCAATTTCACCTCTCTTCCTCTTCCCCACAGCAGAAGTTAGAAAGGCAGGGGGAGACCCTCCTCATAGCAGCAGCTGTTCTGAGGTCTACTGCTTCTGCTTCTGCTCCTAGCTCCTCTCTCCTGCTCACCCCCTCTGAGCACCCTGGCAGGAAGGACTGGGCCACTGCTTCTACCTAGAGAACAGCAACATTCTCTTTATCACTCCCTTTAAATCAGCCCATCTGTGCTTCATTCTTCCCACTGTTAACTGTTATAAAGTTGCTGGACACCCCCCCCCCCAGCCGCCAACAACTTTTACTGCCTATCCTACTTGTGTAGGGCAGGGGGGGCAACACCCCTCCCCATTTTAAAAAGAATTAGAGCCCCCAAACGAAAAGGAGCCTAGGGTCCAATGTGCGTAGGCCCAATCCATGCCATTGTATCCCTCCAAAATCACACTGTTTCTAACTACACATCCTGGACTTAGTATGCAAAGGTCCTTGTTGAAATGTGACCTCTCATATGGGCCTGGTTCACATGTCACAGTAAGCCAAATTATGGTGCACTGGGGTTGTGCAAATGTCCTGGATCCTGGAGAAGATATTGTAGCTGCTTTGCTTAGTGCAGTGCAGCAGGTAAAGTGAAGCTTGGTTAAGTCCGTCAGCTGAACGCATGACTGTGCTGGAGTTCTCTTCTGCTTAACCAGCTGCTGTGCTCAGTTGTAAGGACCAGTCAGTCCGTTTTATTGCACATAGCCAAAGGCTGCCGCAAAGTACACAGAATCATTCAACAATTAAAAGAAAATACACTGGATTGATACAAAAAACTTAAAACATTTATATTATCAAGACATACCTGCTCTAAACAGAGCTATAAAAGTACCTTAATATACAAGTTAAGACATTAAACAATAAAATTTGTAAGCTAAAATTATCACATGGCCACTAATATATTAAAAAATAATGTTAATTAATACAATGTGCAATTATATTTGGAGTTTGGTGATAAAGATAGAATATAGCTTGATGTAGATAGGGTCAAATAAATTCATCTCCTTTACGGTTGGTGGCTACATTGGCTATATAATTTGCTCTAATTTTCCTAGCGGCAGCTGCAAAGAGTGCTACACGCCAGGTCACATACTTATCTGTGTCTGCAAGGAGATATAAAATCATGTCGGAGGGGTTCTGGCCAGGGGAGCTTGTCATTATAGGTGCTAAAAATCTTTCTCTTGCTTCATTATATAAGGGGCAGCGCAATAGATAATGCATAAGGTCCTCTATTTCAGGACATCCCCTAATGCAAACACGTTCGTTTGTTGGTATGCCTCTGTGTCTCCCATCTCTATAAGCAGAGTTTATTGAATTTAATCGTAACTCTAAAAGCTTTCTGAAGTTGCACAAAAGTCAATTCATTAAAATAAGATGTATGTTCACAGGCCTCTCTAAGTTTAAAATATAATGGGGCGCATGCAGATGTGTACATAGAGTTTAGATCATTTTTCAGTTGTAAGGACCAGGGAGAAGCAAAACAACTGCAATCTCCTTCTGGGGAGCTTATCTTTGTGTTATATGTAGACACAGCTAGGGAGATACCAACTGGATTTGGGATAGAGAGGAATTCAGATCAATCACTGCACATAGGTTCTACTCTGCTAAGTCTGAATGGCATGAAGTTAACTCTTCATCTCTTTCGAAAAGCCAACATGTCTGGTGCAGAAGGACAACAACAACAAAAGCCTAAAATGTAACATTTCTCTATACACATTGTGTCATCTTATGAAATTGTGCCTGGGTGGAATGCAAATATAAGCAAACAGCTGCCTAAGTTGTCCAAATTTGGGGATTCTGGATTTCAAAACCCTAAATATCTCAGAAGAAGCCAACCTTCAGAGATTGTGCAAACGGTTTTAATGAGGTCTCCTAGAGGTTCAGTGAAAAGTGAATTGAGAACTATAGAGGGGAACACTTATCAGTTCTGTCATGTGCTTCTGTGCCTTGATTGATTGATTGATTGATTGATTGATTGATTGATTTCTATACTGCTTAATATATTATAAGCATCTCTAAGCTGTAAAAAAAAGAAGCAACAACAGACAACATTTAAAAAGTTACAAAAATACACAGTTACATATAAAAATGTTATATCAATACAAAGTTACTAACATATATAAAAATCAGTTATCAATTCATTTTCCTTCTGACACACCCTCCCTCTTAGTCCTTTGATTCTCACCCAACAAACTCTCAGCTCACCCACAAAACTCCCAACAAGAAGAGTTCCTGGAACCAGCTGGTCCCATCACCTTAGTCTCTCCCTCTAGACTTGCTTTTTATGGGCAGGCCCACGAGGGATGGCCCTTCCTCAGGCTGTCCACAGCCGTGTCCCGTCCAGCTGCCTTCTCCACACCCAGTTCCAGGTGCAGCATGTTTGTTGAGTTTCCCAGGGGGTCCAGAGGATGGAGAAAGGCCCCCCTCCACTCACGGCGCTTTCTCCCCCCTGGGTCCTCTCCTGCTCCTCTGGCTGCTTGACATGGGGTCAGACCAGCTTCACAGCGGATTAAACAGAAACAAATGCATGCTAATAGTCTCTCAGTGGTGCGCCTGACCTTCATACTGCCCTCAGGACAACGTCAGCACTGAGATGCCACTGCAGCTAGCATGGGAGTATAAATAACCTTTTATAGCTACCCTCTATGAGATGGACTATTAGCCTACTGGGTCACAATTAAACAAAGCAGGTCAAAGGTAAACGAGATCTTTGACAAAAACTGTTCCCCATTAAAGGCTACTGCCCTACGCAGTGTGCCTTTCTAGAAGGGATTCTGGCAGGTGGTTAGGCCCCTTTACAGTATTTTAGAGTTTCCCGGCATACAAGTGAAATTGGAGTGATATCTGTACTCCTGCATTGCTAATGTGAGTTAAACATAGCAAGTAGACCATCTGGTGATAGGTGACCGTTGGCATATCCTCATTATTGTCAACAGCAGCCAAACTTAAGCACGTAGAACTGAATTTGTACATGTCCATCCACCCGGCACTTGTTTCTTTCTCGCCTCCCTCTTGTTTCCCAATCACCTCTTTTTGGTTGTAGGTTACCAGGAACAGCGACTTGTCTGTTTTCGCTTGCAAGACTCTTCAAGGTGCCTCCTAGTCACCAGAACCTGCCACTTCATATCTGAATCTAATTAGAAATGTGTTACCAACTACTGGCCCTTATGAATATCACTGATAAATATATTTGCTATTTCACCATTTTCTCTGTTACATTAGAATGGTATCTCAGCATCTCTTTCGTTCAAGTGGGGCTCCTTCCACTTTTGTATGTTTGTTCACATTGTATGCAGCTGTTCACATTTATTTTTATCTTAATTTTTAGATGCTAGGAAAACAAATAACTGTGTGTTATTAAGAATATTCTAGATTTTTAATACCGCTTTAGCCTCCATTGTCATTTCCTTCTAGGATCCTGCATCAGCAAGAATAACTCACACTAAATGGATTACATACTTTCTTACAACAATTTCTAAGATGTTGGTGTTCTGTTTGTGTGGATCTATTTCCTGGCTTTTCTTCACATCTGCATGAAACTAACAAATGAGAATACACACTAGACAAAATTTAAAACACCTGAAAGCATCTGAGCATCATTCATGGTGCAAAAACCCAAAATAAAACCAATTTAACCAGGCACCTGAACATTAGTAGGGATGATACTGGCCGTATTTCTATTGGGGCCACAGTATTGAAGACTATGACTGTTCCTGCACAGCGATAGCCTGACCCCAGTGGTCCATGCATTGTTAACCTCAAGACCTGATTATTCTTAAGCGCTTTAAGTGGGGCTATCCTTGTATCAGGTCTGGAAGCTGGACGCAGCAGCCAGACTGCCCACAGGAGCAAAATGCAACTGCTCTGCTTGTCCATTTGCTCCCAGGCCAGTTCTGAGGTCCTAGTGTTAATTCACAAAGCCCTAAACAACTTGAGTCCAAAGTACCTTAAGGACGGCCTGAGTCCTTTGGTTCCACCTTGATCTCTGAGATCCCCTTTAGGGTGGAAAGCCCAGCACTGTGGAACTCCCTGCCAGCAGAGTTTCAGCAGGAGCCATTGCTGCTTTTTAAAAGACATCTCCTGAAAATGGTGTCATTTAGACAGGCCTTTGAAATGTGAATTTTCCTTTTGCCAACTAGTATTCATGCATCTTTTTACTGGTGTTTTATTGTTTTGGTCATTTTTGAAGGGTGCATTTTGACAAAAGTGTGATTTATAAATATTTAAATAAACAATCCATTGGGTGGCTTTTTATTGTAAAATACTTCTATGCAACTAAATTTGAAGAGTTTTGAATCATCTCAAAGGAAGAAGGAAGCATTGAGTTGCTGCAGTTAATTTTCCGTTAAGCCTAGAACTAAGCTGCAGAATCAGCTTGACATCAAGAGCACCTTAAAAGCATCTTCTGCAAATGTCACTGAGAAACAAAAAGTGGGAAGTGCCATTTTAAAAAAGGAATGTATATTACACTCAATTATTTTTTAAAATTTCATTCGCATTTTCTAGAAATGCAAAGAGCAGTATAAGCTTCTCTGGAAAACCATGAGAACTGGAAACCATTTTCTCACCAATAAACGAAAGCTAGGAGTGGGCCTATCAGTTAGGAAACAGGCTGCCATGGAACAGGTGGCCTCCAGGAATGATGACCCTCTGAGATGATGCACTGGTCCATCAAAGCTGTCTACCAGCTCATCAGGTACATCAGTAGAGCCCTTATACAGTCAGGTAAAACAAAACTGATGTAACCACAAATTGTTTTGTCAAGCCTACCTCTTACATTAAGTTCTTGTATAAAGTACACCAAAGGAAACACAAGAACTACAAAGCACAAGACATCCAAACCCTCCTATTGTCCAACAGTCACTGTGCAATTCCCTATGCATTTAGATTTCTGATTACTGAAATATTTTAGAAATCCCTCATACCCCATGGAACTGTATTCCACAGTCAGATAGAATATGGCTGACCTCCAGAAAGAAAATACCAAGAAGTTCACAGGAAGTCAGTATGACATTTTCGATCTTATTGGAAACATTATAGTGGCTTGCTTCACACATAACACCAAACCATGGTTAATGTTAACCATAGTTAAAGCTGAGGCATCTTGCAGACAATTACCTAAAACCTTGGTTTATTATAATGTAAAAAACTAAAAATGGCAGATTTCGTGTATGGCACTTTAAAGGGCTGAGCAGCGCAGTCAAAAACCTTTCACCTGATACACTCCCCACATCTCAAGCTGTTAGGAGTTGCTTGTGCACCCGTTGCAATGTCATGTTTTGTGTTCACTAGCCAAAGAGGGATGTATTGCAGCTGATTTACTTCTGCGGAATGGTCACTTTCGTTTGGGGTTTCCTCTTCCTAATTCATGAGGCTCCAGTTTCCTCATCTCGGACCAGTTTTCTTTTGTTTGGCATGCTTGTGTGCCTGTTGCAGTGTTGTGTTTTGTGTTCAAGTTCAGTCATGTTTCCTGAGCACTATCCTCTATAAATAATCAGGATGATTTACTACTGTAAACAGGTGCATCAGGTCGTAGAGTACAACTTTGTACATCAATAAAGCAGAGCTCACATACCAAAAAAATAAAAAGAGAGAGAGAGAGAGGAAAGATAAGACAAAGTAGCTCCAGATGAGCAGTTGAACCCAGGAAAAAAATGAAGCCCGGTCGTATACCAGAGATAATGCCAAAGGCCATTATCTTTGATTTCTTTGGTAATTTTTTGTTAGGGAACCTTCCTTGCAATGCTGTTCTAACACCATTAAGGCACCTTGTAATCCAACTGTAGTGCTTGTAGATTTGCAGCCATGGATGTTTGCAGCCTCTAACTTGCACCATAGTTAAGCTCTAGAGCAGTGATGTCCAACCAATCGATCGCTATCGACATGTAGATCCCCAGATGATCAGGTCAATTGCAGGCTCCCTTTCAATCTCAGGCTGATAAAAGCATTGTGTCAAAAGTCTCCACCCCCACGCCCGCCCTCGTTCTGTCTGTCTTTAGCATGAAATGGGCTGTCGTTTGTGATACTAAACTTGTCCGTATCGTTGCGTCTGCTTGTTAGTGGGGGTGTATTTTTGAGTGTTTCATGACCTCCCTCCCCCCAAAATAGCTCATCAACTCTGACCTCCCCCACTAAAAAAAGCTCAGCAATTCTAACCTCCCCCCACCAAAGACAATGGGTAGATCACTTCCGGTTGTTTTATACTGGGGGTAGATCACAGTCTCTTGGGAGTTGGATGTGCCTGGTTTATTGCATCACAGAATACTGTCTAGGATTGAGTTTGGTTCTGAATACTTTTAGGTTGTGATGGCTCCTTAATCATAGTTGAGGGAGGTCTGGGTTCACACATAACGCTGCACTATGTTTAACGTTAACTAAGGTTTGTAAACCAGGTACAAACTTTGGTTAATGAGGAACCTTTAACCACATAGTTAAGCTGCTGAGCTGAGTTCACACATAATACTAAGCTATGATTTAATAAACCATGGTTCAACATTATGTGCAAACTAGGCTACTGAAAGAAAATGGCCACAGGATTCCCAAAACTGTTTCTTGTTACAGACACAGTAACAGTCAATAAGTTTTAAAAGAGTTGAACAGAACAACAGAATAAAATCCATCATGTGCTACACCACTTTGGTCAGCTTTGCTTCACGCGGACACTAACCTACAAAAACAAACCTTGCCTCATTCTGCTCTTAATCTGAGGAACATGCAGCATAAACAACACAAAAGCATGTTTGCATTTTAAGTAAACTGTTTACATTTACAGAAAAACCAATGAAAAATCTTGTGGTACCTTAAATACTAGAAAGTGTATTATGGCATAAGTTTTCATGGATGCTAGTCAGATGCTTGAAGTATTATCTTCAACTGGCAGCTGTGTGTATGTGTGTGTGTGTGTGTGTCTGCGTCTCTGTGTATATGATGTTTACAGTGGGATGAACTTTCCTAAAAATTCTAACTTTGACAATTCAATTAGAAGTTTACATGTACTGTATGCAAAATAAGTAGTGGCCATTCACAGTACCAGTAATTGTTAACACAGTAGGAGATGTTTCATCAAATTACTGTGGATGTGAATGACCACTATGCTTGTTTTGCATACATTTAAGCTTTAAATGCACTTCCATTTCCATCCTGCCTTTTACATTTGCCCTGTGCCTCCATTAATACTTGCCAACTGAGGATCACATCATGAATTTGATGAAGTGGATGCTACTCCACAAAAGATTATACATAATAAATATGTCACACTTTAAAGTACTACAAGACTCTTGTTTTAGGTTTCAGAGAATTAATTCACATTTCATTCATGGCTCAGGTGGTATGCCTCTAATCAATTGCTCCCTAACTGGAACTATAGGATTGTGTATCTCCAAAATAGACTGCCAACCAAGGGAACTACATATACACCTTATGAACTCTGGCATGGAATAATAATAATAATAATAATAATAATAATAATAATAATAATAATACTGCCCATCTGACTGGGTTGCCCAGCCACTCTGAGCAGCTTCCAGCACAATATAAAAACACAATAAAACATCAAACATTAACAACTTCCCTATACAGGGCTGCCTTCAGATGTCTTCTAAAAGTAATATAATTGTTGATCTCCTTGGCATCTAATGGGAGGGTGTTCCACAGGGTGGGTGCTACTACCAAGAAGGCCCTCTGCCCGGTTCCCTGTAACTTCACTTCTCGCATTGAGGGAGTGCCTAATATGTCACACACGTGTGTTTGGCGGTATTGCCTATGCGTATGTACCCAAGGAGAATAGGCACAAGTTAGATCCCAGAGCACAATAGACTATTATGATTGGCTGTGCTCCAGGGAGCAAATAATTCAGAGAAGTGGACTTGAATAGTGGGAAAGTCAGCACGAGACATGTGCTTCATTTTGAGGAGCACAGGGAAGTTGACAAGAGAGGAACTGTGATAGACTTTTCTGACGAGTCAGAGGATTAAGCACAAGCCCTCATAAACTTTCCTGGATTGATGAATGATAGTCCAGATTGGCCTTCTACTGTCCCATCGCGTAGCACAGATGCTGAACAGGAAAGAGAAGTGAAGGAGTAGATTCCAAGAAGCAGCACAACCAAAGAGGAGGAGGCCACATTAGATGGTGATGAAGAGATTGAGGAGATCTCAGAGCCAGATGTCAGGTGCTCATTGAGATGCAACAAAGGTGTTCCAACCCCACGACTGTCTTACCTCACAAGGTTGGTGCAACCCCTAGAAACTTTCACCTGGGAAAAAACTGAGCAGATGCAAGCCGCTGAAGCTCACCTGTGGAGGAATGCTGCACAGGAAGGGATTGAAGAAGAAGGGTTTGGATTTGATATCCCGCTTTATCACTACAAGGAGTCTCAAAGCGGCTAACATTCTCCTTTCCCTTCCTCCCCCACAACAAACACTCTGTGAGGTGAGTGGGGCTGAGAGACTTCAAAGAAGTGTGACTGGCCCAAGGTCACCCAGCAGCTGCATGTGGAGGAGAGGAGACATGAACCCGGTCCCCCAGATTACGAGTCCACCGCTCTTAACCACTACACCACACTGGCACTGCACCAGCACCAAAAAAAGGCAATAGGAAGCACGCGGGTGTTTAAGGTAGAGAAGGGTGAAGAAGGGGGAAATTGAGCACTACAAAGCAAGACTTGAGGCAAAAGGTTGCTTGCAAGAGTATGAGAAAGACGACAGTGAAACTTTTGCACCTATAGTGAGACATCCTAACATCAGACTCCTTTTGAGCATAGTAGCTTCTGAACAAATAAAAGGTGTAATGCATAGATATTAAAACCACATTTTTGCATGGCCAGTTCTGTAAATGAAACAAGCCAAAGGTTTTATCAAACCAAAGGAAGCGAAACTCGTATACAAACTTCAGAAGGGGCTTTATGGATTAAAACAAGCTGCTAGAGCATGGAGTGAGAAACTACACAGGAAGCTCACACAACTGGGGTACATACATGGGCATGCAGGGAAGTGCTTGTACACCAAGGGCAAAAATGAACCATTTTATTTTGTTTTGGCCTTTGTGGATGGTTATGTATTGCAACTGAAAATAACCAAGGCTACACAGAAGTTGTGGAATACCTAAGCAACGAAGTAGAGATAAAGGAACTGGGAAACATGTCTTTCTTCTTGGGTATTCAGATAGAAGATAAGATCCTTATTCTTTGGACTCTAAGTCAAAAGCAGAAAGTTATTGAATCGCTCGACAGTCTAGGAGTGAAAGAAGTCAAGGAAGTAGCCATGCGACTTTCTAAAGAGTAAAGGTAAGTCTGAACCCTTCTCAGACAACAACAGGTCAGCTATATGAAAGATCCTTTACTGAACCACAACAACCTGACCTGACATAGCAAATGCAGTGGGAATCCTAAGCAGGAAAGTTAGCTTTCCCACTGCGAAGGACTAGACTGCTGTGAAAAGAGTTGCAAGATACTTAAATGGAACCATGAGCTGTAAACTTAAACTGCCAGCCGACAACTATCCAAAACTACCAGGTTACAGAGATGTTGACCGTGCCAGAGACACAAAGGATTACAAATCAACAGGTGGATTTATCTTTATGTTTGGAAATGGTCCTGTTTCCTGGGCCAAACGATGCACATTGGGGTGAAATATCACAATGTGTGCGGTGACACAAGATGGACTTGTTGACTTGGCGTATTGTCAAACCAAAGAAATGGCAGTTGACATTCTCACCAAGCTACTACCAAGAGACAATTTTGAGAAGCTTCAAGTCAAGTTAGGACTGTGGGTGCTTCATTAATTGCCCATGCAATGGTTATATTTGTCTGAGAAGTCGTTTGTGGGATAACCAGCCTCATACAACCAACATGCATAAGTTTAATTAATGCATGAAATAGTTAATGCCACAGAGTAAGCTGTCCTACCAGGCTTATTTAAGTCATTCCCCCTCACCTTGGGGGGAAGGTAATCAAATGCCTTTGTTCACCTCAGTCTAACAGGCAAGCACAACATGTTTTGAGCTGGTTGCTGCAGCTCAGACTGTATGGCTTTTACAAGCCTATGCTAATAATTTCCTATACAAATAATTTAGGAAGTTTCACCAATGTAACTAAGTCAAGTGTTACTGCCCGTGCAACTTTTTTTGAATGCTGTATGGAAAAGCACATGAATCTGACCCTTGGAGAGTTTGTAAGTAAACCACTTTTAATTTACCAAGTGTGTGGGTCTTTTTCTTTGCTAGGGAAAGAGGGGGACTTTGGAAGCAGCTTAGAAGGGCATATTTTAAAAGTCTGACAGCCTATATTTCCATGCTTGACTTTGCTGCATATTTTGTGATTTTAAATCTCTGCTGGGGTTCCCTCACCAAACTTGGATCTTGGCATCCAGGAATTCTCCTTTATATACCTATGTTTTCCTTGCCATCAACAAGATCGTGGCATATCTTTTGTAGGCACTGCTGCATTTAGAATCCTGAATTATATAATATTTCCTTATTCAATGTGTGCATGTTGTGGCTGTTGCAAAATGGTATACTCAGCAGTCCTGTTAGATCTCGCAGAAGTATATGCTTTGTGTCTTCCTGAATGCTCAGTGTTGAGCAACTGAATACATTTACCGTATTTTTCTCTCTATTACACGCAGATTTTTTCTCCTAAAAAGGAAGGGGAAATGTCTGTGCGTGTTATTGAGCGAATGTGGGGGGTCCCTGGAGCCGATTAGGGGAGCGCAGGAACAAAAATCAGCAAAAATCAAATCGTCGTTGCATCGGAGAGGGAAACCTGAAAAGAGGAAGTTGCTGCTTTCCTGCATTCTGCCTCAGGGTCTTACTGCCCACTTGCTTGTGTTTCATTGCTGTGTTTGCTCAAACGGAACAAAGAGCAGGCAAATCCCCTCCCCTCCAGGCAAGCAGAGGGGAAAGCAGAGGTCTTTCCTTCTAATTTCTCTCCGTGCTCCTCGCAGGCAGCCAGAAAACATGCAGGAGAGAGAGAGCTGGCTTCGGTTTGGGGAAACTTTTGCCTTTCTTTCCTCCCTCCAGTTACAGTGGTACCCCGCAAGACGAACGCCTCGCAAGACGGAAAACCCGCTAGACGAAAGGGTTTTCCATTTTGGAGGCGCTTCGCAAAACGAATTTCCCTATGGGCTTGCTTCACAAGACGAAAGCCCATAGGGAAATCTCCGGGACAGCAGGGAAGCGCAGCGCGTCTTCCCCACTGTCCTCGGACCTCCTCCCGCCGCCCGGCTTCGGAACGAAGCTCCGATGCCGGGCGGCGGGGCGGGAACGCCTCCTCCCGCCGCCCGGCATCGGAACGAAGCTCCGATGCCGGGCGGCGGGGCGGGAACGCCTCCTCCCGCCGCCCGGCATCGGAACGAAGCTCCGAAGCCGGGCGGCGGGGCGGGAACGCCTCCTCCCGCCGCCTGGCATCGGAACGAAGCTCCGAAGCTGGGCGGCAGGGCGGGAACGCCTTCTCCTGCCGCCCGGCTTCGGATGGCTTTCCTGAAGACTTGGGGTGGGAGGAGGGTTTTCCTTCCCACTGCCAACATTCAGAATGCTGTTCTGAATGTTGGCGGTGGGGAGGAAAAACCCTCCTCCCACGCAAGCCCCGGTTCCCGTACCTGTCCTGAAGGCTTGCGGTGGGGAGAAAAGCCCTTCTCCGCACCGCCAGCCTGGCAAGCGGTTTCCCTAGGAACGCATTAATTGATTTCCAATGCATTCCTATGGGAAACCGTGCTTCGCAAGACGAAAAACTCGCAAGAAGAAAAAACTTGCGGAACGAATTAATTTCGTCTTGCGAGGCACCACTGTAAATCCCTCTCCTGCATTCTTAGCCAGCTGCTTCTCTGCACACCGCTCGCGTGCTCCTTTTCCCTTCTGTGTTTTTCCTTCCCTCCCCACTTAAAATGTAGTTAAAAAGCATGGATCCACATGGATCCTCAGGATCTTTGGATTGGGCCACCCCAAATTCACCATCAGATCACATAGCAGCCTGCCCCCCAAAAATCACACACCCACTGTTGCCTGGGGCTGCAATGGTGCAAAAACGTGGTTAAAAAGCATGGATCCACATGGATCCTCAGGATCTTTGGATTGGGCCACCCCAAATTCACCATCAGATCACATAGCAGCCTGCCCCCCCAAAATCACACACCCACTGTTGCCTGGGGCTGCAATGGTGCAAAAATGTGGTTAAAAAGCATGGATCCACATGGATCCTCAGGATCTTTGCATTGAGCTACCCCAAATTCACCATCAGATCACATGTCTGTGGCCACAGCATGAAGCACAAAAATGATACATCCACTGTTTCATTCAGAATTTTTTCCCTTGTTTTCCTCCTCTAAAAACGATGTGCGTGTTATGGTCAGGTGCATGTTATAGAGCGAAAAATACAGTAAATTGACTGCTTTAAAAGATTTTCAAAACAGGAGGAACTTAAAAGAGAGGAGCCAGATACCCCCAATGGTTGACACTTAAAAATCACTATAATGCATCTTAAATCAAATAATTTATTAAGTAATTACATGTAAACACTTTATATTGACTAGCAAATACATTGCTCAAGTACTCCTCTTCCAACAACAAAGGAAAATACCCCCTTTATAAACAAAGTCAGACTGACTAAAGATATACATTCTACTGTACAGTGAATGTATATACAATTGACACTTTGATTTTCCTTATCTTATATTCATTTAAAGTGCAAAGGATATAAATTTGTTCAGCATTGCAAGACAGTGTCAATGGTAACTTTGGTCTATCAAGTGAAACTAGATAGCGGCCCCGGCAGTATTTTTAAAAAGCAGAGAAACCAGACCTTGCAGGACAAATCTTAAAAAAAAATAAATTCCTTTTCTCATATAATTGAAAATATTTTTAGACAGGAAATATACTATTCTGAATAAATGAAACGAACATGTTTCTTAGTTACAATCTAGAGTTAGTAGTTACATACATACAATTACACAAATACATAAACCACAGAATGTCTGAACATTGCCCGACATGGCCCATTAGATCAAAATACAACAGTTATGAGATGGTAGCCAGGAATAATAAAAACAGGATAGCAGCCATTTACATAAATAAAAGCAAATATTTTTGCCTAGTTCAACATTCCAGTCTTCTAATAAGTGTGTACTCTTACAGTGTATGCTTGTATGATAATTAAAACGTTACAGAAAAACATGACCACCAATGGATATTGGTACATCTAATAAAGATTAACTAGCCAAATAATAATAATAATAATAATGCAGAAATCGGAGTACATCTAATAAAGATTAACTAGCAAAAAATAATAATGCAGAGACTTGAGAGATATAATTCTAGCCTTTCTTGAGAGATTTTTTTTCCCTGGTCTTTTCAGAAAACTCACATGTGAAAAAATACGCTACAGGTTTTGTCCTCATCTTCTGAAAAGAAAAAAAAAGGAAAAGACGGCTTTGCACTGCTAAATCCTTCCATGCAATCATGTACGAGGTGCTCAACTATATGGAGAATAGTTAGCATAAACTGTGATCATGGCTGCACTCTCCCCATCAGCTGAAATTCCAGAGATGGCTGAACTGGCCTCTCTTCACAATGACATGTACCTTCATACAAGGCTGGGTGCAGGAGGGGCTTTTAGGGCTGGACAGGGGGCTCGGGTGTAAATTTAACAGCACCCTGTATTAGAGGACCAAGTGATTATCCATCTTGGAATTCCAGGTTTATGTATGCAGGTACATAATCGTGTGAAGAAAGTGCTTCCGGGAACTAATGCTGTTTCCAGAGATGTCAATTGAATTCTTTGCCAGTCATCTGAAATGTATAAGAAAGGTCCTTCAGTTTCACACATAACTAGGATTATCATATTTCAAAAAGTGAAAATCTGGACAGTTGTTGAACTTTTTTAGGCAAAGTTTTTTTTGGGGGGGAGGGGTTGCCCAAAGTTGTGAAATAAAACGAGTTCTTTTTAATGAAATCTACACTACTGACATGGGCTGCCATATGTCCAGATTTTCCCAGACATTTCAGCGATTTTCACCCGGACGCTGTTTGCGAGGGCTGAATACCAACCGGCTATGTCCAGGAAGTTCTGGATGTATGGCAACCCTAGGCATAACTAATGCTGTTTTTACACTGTAAACCTCCCTGTGGTCTTTGGATGAGGGGAGGTGTAGAAATTTAATTTACTACTACTACTACTACTACTACTACTAATAATAATAATAATAATAATAATAACGCAGGGTTTATTGTCCTCCTCCCTTGTTCTGATGTACCAGTAAACAAGATGAAATGCTTGAGCTGTGTACAGAATGCTAAAGTGCCACTTTTGTGCAAGATTTGCTATAAATCAAGGGTTTCCAAAAACAGGAAAAATGGGGACATGTAAGGCCAGAGGAACGTTGCAAACTGATTTTAACTACCTGCTACTGGAGTAATGGAAGAAGCATAGAAGTATAGAAGGGGTTTCTCTCTCTATGTGTGTGTGTGTTGCACTGAGAACTACTTCTTTTTTTTAACTGTTTCTCTGATGGCCTCTAATTATCAAAAATATTTAAATATTTGCTATTTCCTTATTTCATATACAATTTCAAATTGGCTTGTTAACAACCACTCCATTTTTAAGATATGAGACAATTACTGAGCTTTAGCAAATGTGGGCTTTAGAATTCCATGTCTTAAAATATATATTATTATTATTTAGCCCCATGAGAAAAGTTTAAGAATTATACACAGAGCTACCTTCTTTCCTTTAAAATACTCATACAGTAATAATACTGATGGCAGAGCGTGGAAATGTAAAGTACCTTGAAATGATTTTACATGGATTATTCAGATTAAACAATTAGATATTGACAGTATTATAAAATTACAATATTGACAGTAAAAAACCAAGACTGATATACACCATTAATATAATCTTCTTTCCTATTTGAAATTACAAAGGAATTGCTTATATAGGAAAGGCTAATACTGTAATAGTATTTTTGCTTTGCAATTTGTAAGTGCTGAAGATAATTTGTCATTGACTTTAAATAAGTGACTTCCCATGTGTGTTCCAAGGTGGTAACGGGTTCTCCTCAAACCATTTGAATGCTTTGAAGAAGGGCTGGTGTCAATTGCTCAGATTAAAGTTGTTGCCAATTATATTGCACAAAAATGGAGGGTGCAAAAGGGGAGGAAAGGGAGTTTTCAATTGGGATAGCACAGTAAAGACTCAACAACACACTAGGATTTCACCCAAGGAATGAATGAATGCTATCATCACAAATGTAGGGAACTCCACAGAGTGCTGCTCCCACATTCACAAAACTGGGCAAACAACATGGTGAGGCAACAGGATCCTACCTCCCTTGGTCCCATATTGACTTCTGCATATTGGATGTAACATATAAATCTGTGGCGCCCAGAAATGGTTGGAGTCAGCTCCCATCAGCTTCTGCCAGCATGGTCACTGGTCAGGGATGATGGAAATTGAAGTTCAGCAACATCTGGAGGGCCACAGGCTTCCTATCCCTGGTATGAGTGATGCAGACATGCATAGAATCCTACACAGAATGACCAAGATTCCTGCTCCCACACGCACGGGGCTCTCTCTACGCACACACAAAATTTAGGAAAGAATGCAAGTACGTGGAGATATGGATGCATGATTTCACAGCCCCTCCGAGTGTGGAGGTTATCTTGTTTTGCAAGGTGATTCTGAAAGTATGTATGTATATATATTAGAGTCTTCCTTAGAAAGAAGGGACACCTGCACCATTAACACAACTGAAGCTAAATTAATTACATTATTATATCATTGTGAGCAGCAGCCTGCTTCTCTGATCCTCAGTTCCAAGTCATAGCAGGTTGTACAATGCTGACTAGTGTTAAAATCCTACTTTTATTTTTAAAAGAATTTCATTTTGGAAAAGAGACTTTAAGTCTGTATTCTGGAATTTAAAACATACTTCTAACTTGTTTTCAGTCTGATGTTAAGTTTAAAGGAGGAAATTCCACTCATGATTTAGGTTCATACAGACTATCAAAGTTCACTTATTTGAAAAGTGCTGCAAGTACAACAGAAGACAGAATACGACATGCTTGTCATTACCTTGAAGGTGATAGAATTTGTAAGTCAATGGGGGAGGACAGAAACAGGAAATGAAGACTGACCTTATAAACAAAGATATGTTTAGGGCTTCTGGTTTCAGGAATAAACCGATATTTACTGGTAAACGTCTGCCAAAAAAACAAAAATAGAAACATAAGATTACTGGTAAATATTGGTTTATGTGGTGTAGAAAAATTGTTCATATTCTTATTCTTTAAAACTGCTAGAGAGATGAGAGGGTCTGATGAAGGTTACCATGCCTGAATTCTTTGGGGAAAGTACCGGTAATTGCCTCAAACCAGAAGCCGTCTCTCATAGTGGGTAATGGGACTCTGCACACCTAAATTTTCCAGACATCTTCAAGAGAACCTAACCATTCTGAATGATGCTTGAGACAGAGACAATTTCTTTCTGTCCCAATTCCAGAATGTCCAGTTATGATTTTGAAAATTCACTTTTATTATGATATATAAGAAATAATTATGAAACTTAATAAATAATGTTTTTCTTTAAAGAAGCCTAATTCTGTTCATGTTCTATACATAAAATGTATATACATACAACTCATAATTCAGTTGAATACAAATTAGTTTTATTTGCAGATGATATTCTTTTGCTTATTTCAGAACCTCAGACTAGTATTCCCATCTTGATGTTTTTGGTAAAATATCTGGTTATTCTGTTAATTGGTCCAAACTGGAATTGATGCCAATAGGTCAAAAATCTGATTACACATTCATTCAAGGTATATCAATTCTGGGTTAGTTCCAAGTCTATTAAATATCTAGTTATGTTAATACCAAAAGATATATAATGGTTAGTCAGAGTTAATATAAATAAATTAATGAAAAAGGTTTCTTCAGATATTGATAGGTGGGAGTGGCTGAACCCTACCCTTTGGGGAAAGGTGAATGTTCTCAAAATGAATATTATAGCCAGATTTATTTATATTCTGAGAGCACTTCCAGTTTTTATATCTGGATCATACCTTCAAAAGATAAAACTCCCTGCTTAGGAAATGTCTTTGAGGCTCAACAACACCGAGAACATTCTTGCAGAGAATGCAGTTATAAATTCTGAATCTGGAATTATATCATTATGCTTATTTACCATCAAATATTAAATATTGGAAACCTACTGTTGGGTCTTAATTTTCCGACATAGGCAACCCTAGAATATGCACATACGGCACCTTTGGTTGGTTGGGCAATACTAGGATCAAAATATTTTAAATATCAGCTGACTCCAGCAACAACTAAGTCAGTTAGAAGGATATAAAATATATTGGGGGGGGGGGAATATTGATCCATTCTCACATGCAAAACTTACTTTGTGGCAAAACCCTACTCCAAAAATTGCAAAAAATATGGCAACATGGAAAAATTGGATGGAAGCAGGTGTATTGACTTTGGACCAACTGATAGATGAGGAAGATTAACTTTATACCTATGCTATTTTAAGACAAAAATATCATCTATCAGATGCAGCCCAATGGCAATATCTTCCATTACAACATCTCTTAACAAGGGTGTTTGGGCTGGCAGCCTTCTCAGCTTCCAAGATACCTGAGATACTGGAGCAATTGGATGACTCATTCAAAACTAAAAAGCCAGTGATTACTTTTTAGAAATATGTATTGGCAATAAATAAGTTCCAATACGCAGACTTTAAGAAACGATTGGAATAAAGTATTGGAACTTCCAATACTACCCAGACAGTGGGAAAGTGTTTGCAAGTTTGTACAGTGTTCTGTAGTTACTAAGTTTTGGGAGAAAGTTCTGGAGTCTGTAACTATGATTGTGCAGAAAAGGTTAAAACTTTCAGAGAACATTATTTTGAACTATAAGCCTATGGTATGGAAATTAACAATGGGACAATGAAAATGGATTCTACGCACACTAATTGTGGCCAGAGATTGATACAGATGAATTGGAAGAATCAAGTTACGATACCCTTTAATCAATGGATTGACAATATGACAACACTCACAACTTATGAACTGCTTACAGAAATAGGCTTTGCTTGGAATGAGTTTATACAGAATGTAGTAGGCTATTAATAATATGTATTAGGATGATAACACTATATCACTTCATATAAGAATGTATGGGAGTATATTACACTGAATTTTTGTGTATATATATATATATATATATATTACACATCTTTGTTCTTTTTTCTCACTTTCCCTCTTCCCCCCCTCCATATCACTTAATTTATTTATAATTGAAATTATTCCAATAAAATATTGTTATAAATAATAACAACAAGACCTCTATCTAGAAGCATTGTAGGGATTCATCCGTCTCTCACCTGGGAAGCTATTGTGCCCCTGAAAACTGAGCTCTCCCTAAGAGATGACGGCTCCTTCCAGCCCATAAATAGTTTGTTAAGGAACCTCCTGGACCATGTCTCCAACATTCTACCACACTCTAGTGGCCAAGAAATACAACACAGAATAGGACCGCTGTTCACAGAAGGAGGCTGGATTCTCAGTAACTGGGGATGCGAGAAGGTGTGAGTCCCTTTACTTGCTTCCATATAAGTTAATGGTAGTTGTTACTTTTACCTCGCAGGAGGAAAGTGCTGCAATTGGAAAGATTGCTGCAGGGAGAGGAAAACCCGCCCCGACTCATACAGAGTGAGATGGTGGAAAGATGTGCTTTCATGTACAGAATGCAAAACTGATGCTCTGCACCTTCTCAGAGGTCCATGCAAAATACAAGCCACATGCATCCCAATACATTGGACATTTTTTTCCAAATGTTGGTGAAACCCTAAGATTCTATGATTCTATAAAAACTAATAATCTTAATTATTGTTTTTTAAATTTAGCCTCCCACCCCCCCAAAAATCTGAGCCCCTAAACTGTAGTTTAATTCAATTGTGCATAAATTCAGGACTAAAGCAGCCCAACACACAGGGCAGGTCTCAACCCCAAATTAGTCATTGCTCCAGGCAATGTGATGGGTGATTGGAAAACTGTGGCGGGGGTTCCAAACCACCCTGTTGCCAATGGCCAGACCACCTCCTGGTGAACTTTTGGTATCCCTCCCTGCATGGCTAAAAGACCTAATCACATAGTTTGTTCCTGAAAATGTATGGCATCTGAGAATTCCTGAATGCTATGAAGCAGGATTTGCCTCCCCATGTTGTTTGACTACAGCCTGCTAGTTGGGGCTGATGGGAGTTGGAGTTATGTTCTAGGGGACTTTTCCTGTACAGTGGTACCTTGGGTTACAGACGCTTCAGGTTACATACTCCGCTAACCCAGAAATATTACCTTGGGTTAAGAACTTTGCTTTAGGATGAGAACAGAAATCGTGCTCCGGCGGCACGGCAGCAGCGGGAGGCCCCATTAGCTAAAGTGGTGCTTCAGGTTAAGAACAGTTTCAGGTTAAGAACAGACCTCCAGAACGAATTAAGTTCTTAACCTGACGTACTACTGTAGACAGAACTGGTGATCCTGTCAATGACCTACTACTCCCCTGAAATGAGGATTTGTGATGAGCTATTGACATGGTCGCTTCTGAGCAGCCTCTCTGGTATTCTGGGGAACTTCACAAAATAAAATGATCCAGAAGATGGCTAGAGAGGAAATGGCACAAGACATGAATGATCTGAAGTTGATCAAACTTGAGTGAGAGCACATAGTTGCACCTATTGCGTGGCAGCAAGGAAAGCAATTTCGGCTTATTTTGCTTCCACTACATCCCCATGTAGTCATCCAGTTGAGATTTGCAGAGCAGCCAGGGGGCTATTATCTTCCCCTATGGATGGTGCAATAAAGTCCTTTGTAACCTGCTGAGAATTATTTCTAAGGCACTTGGAGACAGTTGCTTGCATCTGTAGCAACCTTGATGCTTCTCTTATTTTAGTTGTTGAGATGTGTAATGCGCCAACTGTGGGATCAGTTTCTGTTACACCAGCCTGGTGACAATGTGTCCAACAACTTAACCTCGCAACTCTTGCCCATCTTGCCTAAGTGAAGCTACCTTATAGGTTCTGGGTGTGCCAATGTGCTGTTAAATGAAGGACTGGTGCCTACCGCCCTGAAGAACGCAGTAGCGTGGCCACTTCCAAAAAGCAGATCCACTCAACCCTGGATCCAATAGTATATGACTTCTGTCTGATCACAAATATCCCCGTCCTGTGGAAATTGCTTGAGAAGGTACTGGTGGATCAACAACAGGCACTCTTGGAGGCAACCGATTATCTTGACCCTTGCCAATCTGGTTCCAACCTAGTTTTGGCATCAAATCAGTCCTGGTCACCCAGCTGGATCACATTTATTGAGAAATGGTCTGGGGGAGTGTGACTCTGCTACACTTGATCTCCTAGCAGCTTTTCATATTATCAACCATGGTATCTTCCTGGATCAGAGGCACTCTTTTTCAGTGGTTCCACTCCTATTTGCAGGAGCAGTTCGGAGGAGCAGCACTGGGCGACTAGTTGTTAGTCCCCATATACAACATCTATATGAAGCTTCATGGCATGGTCATTAAGGGATTTAGAGCATCAAATCTTTCCGTATGTTGGAAACACTCAGTTCTAGTGCTCTATAGTATCTGAATCAGGAGTGGGCATGCAATTCCTGAGCCAATATCTGGATGAAGTGGTAGGCTGGGAGAGGGTCAAAAGACTAAGATTAAATCCTGGCAAGATGCAGGAATTGTGTGTGAGTTGCTCCTGGATCCAGGAAATTGCCTATTTGCCTGTTTAGGATAGGGTCACAAACTTTTTGAAGGAGCAGCCTTGTAGTTGATTCATCTTTGCCACTAGAGACTCACGTGGCTTCAGTAGCTGAAAGTATCTTCTACCAGGTTTGGCTGGTATACCAGCTATGGCCATTGCTCAACAGGGATAATCTGGCCATGGTGGTCCATATGCTGGTAAACCTGAGATGTGATTACTGGAATGCACTCTATTTGAGACTGCCCTTGAGGATGGGCTGCAAGCTCCAGTTGGCCAAAATCCTGCTGAGAGGTTACCATCATCAGCACATTACACCTTTCTTAAGCATCTGCACTGTCTGCCTATATAAGAATAACAATATTATTATTTATACCCCACCCATCTGGCTATTGTATGGGGCCACAATAAGTTGGAAGGCAGTCTCTGAAATAACAAGAATGTTTGAAAACTATCTATTCATGACTAAAACAGGGAACTATAAGCTTGATCACACAAACTATCACACATCATTGTAACATAAAGAGCAGCATTACAAAGTCAAAAGCTTAAGTGCCATGCAGATAAGATACAAGACTTTACAACACACTTAGTAGCTGCCATGGACTGGCTGGATGCAAAGGAGTGGTAGGAGGCATCAGTTGGGGAACCCCCTAGAGAACCAAGCCTAGGAAATTAGTGGTGGGGTGACAATGAGTGGTCACAGGGAGAAGAAGCAGACTGGAAGGAGGCATCAGCTGCAGAAGAGGCGGCAGGCTTTAGTGAACAGGAAGAGGCTACGGCAGAGAGCAGTTTGCACTCTGAGGCTGAAGCAGAAGCCGGAGGGGAGGGTGGTCAAGAGGCAAAGTTGAGACAGACTGCTGAAGAATCCAGGGAGTCCCCCCCTCCTGCTGCAACCAGCTCCCCTCCTCCCTTGTCTCCTAGAACTCTCCTAGAACTCAATGAAATGGGCAGAGGGTGGTTGCGCACAGAAACCACCTAAGACAGTGTGGGAAAGACCCAGAAGAGGAGGAGTCCTACTGAGCACTGGGAAGGCTCACCTTCCGCCCTCACAACGGCTTCATCAGGGCAAGACTTCCTAGAAAGAGTTTCTGAGAATGCTAGGCCCGAGCTGTGCTTCTTTCCTCGAATAATGAGTTAACTTCACTGGCAAGTTATTGCTTTGTTGAAGATCTACAGCCCTGACAGTAGTTGGCAAGACATGGATAATTGTCTTCCTTAGAGAAACACTACAGCAAACCTAATTTGCGTGGACTACAGCACACTCATCTAACTTAGGAGGGAGGGAAGGGGGGAGAAAGAGAGAGAGAGAGAGAGAGAGAGCAAACCACCTCCCAGATCCTGTCCAGCCACAATGAACCCTGCTGCTGCTGCCTTCCAGTGTTTCACTACTTCCATAAGGGCAGCCGCTTGCAGCACAGACACCAGAGCCTTATGTACTATTAAATAAATTCTGCACTCTCTAGTGACAGAAGAGCCGGCATCAGATCAGAGATTATATTTCTGAGATTCTACTCCAAATCTATATGATATCCTGAACTCAAAATCCTGAACCCTGACTTCCCATCCTCTATAATGCATAACTTTATCCCTATTCCAGAATGCAGGATGAAGTAGGAAAATGATAATAGGGGATGGCTGGGGGGGGGGGGGGCAGAAACCCGGCCCAGTGCTTCCAAACTTTTAGTATACATTCAGGACTGGGTTCCCCATGCTGCACAAAGCAAATCAGGAAAGGGTAAGGGTACCCATGGGACAACCTTTGACCCTCTAAAAATGTAAACTATTTGCTTCAATTGTTGTAACCAATTAATTTCGCCAACACTAAACCTCCTTTGTCACAGGCACCTTTGCTGATTCAGCTAAACTTCAGTCAACAAGGCAAACAATAGGGGTGACAGGGGGTACCCCTGCTTAGTGCCCTATGGGGATTTACACCAGGGAAGACAGGACCATTCATATGAATTGTTGCTGTTGTGACTGAATAGAGCTGTTGGATTGAACAGATACATTTATCGCCAAACCCCATTTCATCAAGCAAACACATAAGGCAACTCCATTCATTACAATCTAATACCTTAATGATATCCACTGAGAACAGCACCGATGGATTCTGTATAACCACATTCAGCACCATTCTGATGGAGTCTGCTATATTCTACCTAGGGATGAAACAAGTTTCATCAGGGGAAATATAGTCACTGATGAAAACATTCAGTTTGAGGACCATCACTGCTGATAGCAATTTGTCATCTTGGTTTATCAGTGCTATGGGATGGTAAAAGGCCACAAGGGCCACTGACTAGGCTTCAAGAGAACCACAATTTTAGATTGCTTACCCATGTCTGGTATGGTAGCCCACTCAAGAATCTTATTGAGCAGCTTGGTCAGCCATGAGGGCAGCTCAGCTCAGAAGGTCTCATAGAAGCCATTCAAACCCAGGCAATTTCTGTTCTTTCATCATTTTACACCTTCATTGACTTCCATTTCTGTTATAGGCTGGTTCAAGAACTTTCTCTGCTCACCTGACAGAACTCTGAGGTGTACCCTCAACAAATAAGCATTTATGGATTTATGCATCTATGCTTTTATGCACCTAAGCATTGTCCAAGGAGTAGAGGGCAGCATAGAATTTGATACTTCCCTGTCTTAGGTTCACAACACACTTTTCCCTAACGTCTGTTACTAAGCTTCTGGGCTTTTTCTTCTTTAAGGCATGAGCCAGCAGTTTGAAGCATCTGTCTCCAAACTCTATTTTCTTTACTTTTTGTTTTCATTCTGCAAAAGCCATCACCCATTGTGCTTATTGTCTCATGACTTGAGGAGAGTCGGCATGAAGCTGCCATTAAGCTTGTGTGCAGGCCCTGCCCCCAACCCAAGTAATCATTTCCTAAGATTTGCCCCCCCCCCCCAAGGCAGAACTCCTGGATGCTGTTGGCAGTAGACTGAAGCTGGCTGGTAATGGCACATTTCCAAAAAGGAGAACCAAAAGCCATTCTGCCTGGTCCTGATAAATGCCTTCACCGTGAGCTACACTATGGTTCAAATTGCTATGTTAAAAAAAAAACAACCTTACCTCTGTCACACTGACTGTGGGACTACATCACAACTTCTGCAACCCAGGGTATTATACAGACATTGCCAAGATGTTTCTCCAGCACCAGAGGCAGACGGTTATAATATATAAAAACCTTAGCCTTATTTCTATTGCATGCCAAAAACAAGTCATGGCAATGCCAGCATTTGGGATCAGAGTGTCAGAAAGTTAATTAACCTTAAACTACAAAAGTTATCCCCTCACACCAGAGATCTATGGGCACAATACAAGTGTCCTCACTTCCATAGCCCCGTTCTTGGTTCATAACTGTGTCTGGAGTACTCTGGATTCTGCCTCAGTGCAAGGATTTGAGTACCACCTGGTTTAGCTCTGTAATGGCAGCTGGTAGTTTCATGACACTAATCTTGGTTAAAAAAGAAAACAACACCAAACATATACACTAGTAATCTGACAAGTGCACCATGCTCATTCTTTTTTGCATACCGACTTAAACAGTTGTTTCTTGTGCACAATGCCATGAGTAGTAAATTAGCCCCACTCAAAAGCATGCTATTACAAAATTGGTCAAAACAGCTTTGATATTTCCCCACTATAGAAACTACACAGCCTACCATGTAACCAAGAATACCAACACAATTGATGGACATCCTGATTTGTCACCAGAAATTAGAAAAAATGTAGTCTCATTTCCAAATTGATCCAACTGAAAGGAAGTCAGAGGAATCCATATGATGTTAGCACTAATGGAAGGCCAAGAAGGTGCTGGCAGCTTCTTTTCCTACTATATACATGGATGTCTAAAAAAGGCCTGCTCTGTCCCACATCCTTCAAAGGCCATGTCTACGGTGAAGTTTTATTTCCTCAGAAATAATGGCTTATCTTTGAACTACTTGTTAGCATCTTCATAGCATTTATAGTGGAATTTGCATGTCTCTTATCTTATTGATTGCTTTAAAAAGTAATGCAAGCTGCCACCCCAAACGTTTTCTTTTCTTTTCAAGGAAGCTCACCAGCATATGAATGCTTCCCATTAAAGCACATTTTCCCTTCTCTGAGCATTTTCCCTTCTAGATTCTCTTCTTTGGCCAGCCTTGCGAGTTAAAGTAATGAATATACTGTACTTGGACAGAAAAAGTCTGCCTTTTAAGTTCTGACTCCATATACCTCCAGATACAAGATGATGGACTTTTACAGAAACATTAGTAGTATGGGCAACTCCCCCATTTATGGGCATTATGTTCCGAGGCACCACGCATATATTTGAAATTGTGTATATTTGAAACACCATTGGCAAGGCCTGAAGAAACCTCTAAACCTCTGGAAATCCTTGAAAACACCTTAGAAAACCAGCAGCACTTACCAGACGTTAAATTCCGTCAAACTCCACCACAATAGCTCCCTCCAAACCTCCTTGCTCAAACTCCAAACTCTGCACAGGTCTCAACAGTCGGTGCAAGGGTTTGTGGGATTGATAGGCAAGTTTTCACACCTTTCTGACCTTTCTGGACTCTTTTAGGAGCATTTTTACCATTTGGCACACTGCACGTATGCGCAGCCACACACATATTGAATGTGCATAAACAGGAGGGGGTGCCTCTATTCTTGCTGTTCATATAAACTTCCATGCACAATTGGACTTTTGAACTGGCACAATAACTTCCTCCTCTTAAATACCTGGGGCCTAGTATTCAAAAATTTCACTGCTTCTTAGCACCATTACTAGGAAAAGTAGGAAGTTATTTTCACAAAGCTCAGTGGGGTGGGGCTTACTTCCAAAAAACATAGTTAGGATGAGACTATAAAAATTATATAAACACACCTATGAATAATTGTTTCATCCAAAACATGACATTTAAGAAATATGTTTTTGAACCTTGTAATTCACCAAACCACAGAAGAGGAACCTGCTGCAATATTCTTGAAATTTTTGACATAATCTAAGATTCCAAAAGGAGGGAAATTTAAACCATGTTTTTAGGTGGGCATAGAAAAATCTGGGATTCCTGAACCTCAAAGCATTTAAAAACCAAGCAAAAAAACTGTTCTTACTCCACCATTCTTGATTAATTTTTTCTCAAAGAGGTAGCTCCTCCTTGATTTTGTACTGATATACAAATTTTCTCAATTCTTTAAAGAACAGAATTTTCATACGTTGTATTGCTAAAGCTCATCAATCTAAGCACTATATAATATCATCAGAAATTGTATAACAGCAAAAGCAAACCAAGACTTTGCCCAGAGTCTTGCAGTCTACAGAAGTGATATGCTAAGTAACACACACAAACTGAAATACAGTGGTACCTCGGGTTAAGTACTTAATTTGTTCCGGAAGTCCGTACTTAACCTGAAACTGTTCTTAACCTGAAACACCACTTTAGCTAAAGGAGCCTCCTGCTGCTGCCACGCCGCTGGAGTAAGCAAAGTTCTTAACCCGAAGCACTATTTCTGGGTTAGCGGAGTCTGTAACCTGAAGCATATGTAAGCTGAAGCGTATATAACCTGAGGTACCACTGTATCAACTACAGTGGTACCTCGGGTTACATATGCTTCAGTCTAACTCAGAAATAGTACCCTGGGTTAAGAACTTTGCTTCAGGATGAGAACAGAAATCGTGCTCCGGCGGCGGCGCAGCAGCAGGAGGCCCCATTAGCTAAAGTGGTGCTTCAGGTTAAGAACAGTTTCAGGTTAAGAACGGACCTCCGGAACGAATTAAGTACCTAACCCAAGGTACCACTGTATTCTACAAGTTACTATGGAATTCAGTTTGAAGCTTGTATGACCAGAGATTATAGGACTTTTGCAGTTAGTAAACTTATAAAGATCGCCCCTAAAGCAGCAACTGACAAAAACACAAAACTCATTTTAAGAAGAGTTGCATAAATCTATCACGCCTAGGTTAAACTAACATGTGAATACCTACTGACAAAAATATTTAGGGTCTGTGCCACCCGCATGGCCATTCCCCCATAAACCTCCTAAGGCTTTCCCCTCCCACGCCACGCAACTACGGTAAGTTCACTTTTGCCTTCCCAAGCCCACTTCTGAAAGCACTTCTCTTCTGTTCTGCAGTCCTACTATGCACTTGTTTTCAGCTTCACCTCTACACTGCCCCTCCTTTTGTGTAATCCCCCTTACACACAAACACCCCCATGGCCACCTCCTGCTCACACATGGCAACTATGCAGTACCCTTTGCACATTCTACTCAACTATGAAGCTACCAACCCCTCCTATTCCTCAGACCCTTTCATCTCCCTGCTTTCTTCTTCAACCCCATTCCATTTTTTCCTTCATTCCCTTTTTTCTTCCACCCTCCTTACTTTTCTCAACTCTCTCTTGCACACAAAGAACACCCATTTCCATCTATTGTGTCGCAGATAGCTCAGTTCTGCTCCCCCTAACACTGATCCCGCCACCCAATGTAAGTCCGACATGCCGCCGCCTCTCCAGTTGTGCTCTCCTGTTCCCTTTGCACATACACAACACTTTCACCCCCACCCTTTTTTCAATTCTCTCTTGCACACAGACTTTTCTCACTTTCATGCCTCCTCCTCTCTCCTAATTCTGCAGCTTCCTTTGCCTGCACACCTCATGCTGATAAATGATCCTGTAAGATGGATAGAATCCTAAGAGCAAGGCTGTCAGTTAGCTTATTCAGTTAGAGCATGTTAAGTTCGGTTGATGGATGTTGTACATACAGGCGACTCCCCACTCACACTTGTTCTACTTGTGCTCAACCGCACATATGTGTAGTGCCAGGAAATGATTAGATAATTCAATTCAAAACCAGTAATGGCGGGAGAGAGCTGGAGAGTCCTCATGGCTTGTGAGGAGACCCTCCCTGGAGCCCAAAGAGAGCCTCAGTGAGGACGGAGGACACATTGAAGAGACTGGAGGTGCAGGAGGACTTTGTGCTGGGGAGCAAAGCCTCCTTTGCTTTCCCACAATCCTCTAGCGTCCTGCCGGCCCCAGAGCTTCAATTCTAGTTGTCAATATTTTTGGATACAGTATTTTTGGTATGGATTGGAGAGCGGCAGAGAGGGGGTTTAGAGAGTGCTCCCCGCTTTACACAATTTCACTTATCTGTGCAGGAGCCCAGAACATAACCCCTGTGTAAGCGAGGAGTCGCCTGCATATGTGTTTGCTTGCTAATAAAATATCTTCTAAAGTACTACATAGAATCTGGTACTTCATCCTGAAGCCAGCACAGTGTACCAGGAGGTGAAATCAATGGTGGGAAGGTACCATGGAATGTTTGTGGGCTCCACATCCATTCTCTCTCTCACATGAGGCAGCTGAGGACTGGAGAAGGGAGAATTTTAAAACAGCCATTGTTTTCTTTCTCCCTGTACTCAAAGAACAGGCAGAAGTTTGAGTAAAGCAGGGGAGGAGGGAGACTGAGGGGTTGTTGTTGCTGTTTTAAATAAAAAGTTTAACAAGGAGAAACAGTAGAGATAGGTACAACACGGGCGCTAACACCAAAAGTTAACATAACAGAGCCTTTCCAAACTCCCTTCTCACTGTACTCAGACCTTGTTGTAAACTGCCACTCTCAGCCTCACCAGTTTCAGCCCTGCCAAACCCTGGCATTGTTTACTTAGTTTTCCCTCCAATGATGCAGAGCCCTCAGATATTGCATTGCATGAAAGGTGCTTCACACAAGCTTCTGCCACTGTTTCCTCCATCCCTGCTTTACTCATACTTTCCCCTTGTCAGTGTTTCTCCATTCTTACTCCCACGCCATGGCCACTGGTGTTGTGCAACATGCCTTCCCTTTTGCTCCTCTCCCCTGACTTCCTTCAAATCCAGGACTGTGACGTGGTACTACAATGAGTGCCATACAATGGCAGCCTTACATTTGTATGTATATAGGAAGAAACATCATTTGATTTGCATTCAGCACACTATTTTAGCATGGACAACGTTGGTCAATCTAAGGCAAATCCTTGAGTAAGTTCACGGGTATAAATATCCTCTGCATTCAGTATCTCTAGTGTCCAGCAAATACAAGAATCTCCAAGAATCTCAAGCCACCTCTATGGGGAGACCAATGGTTGTTTGCCTGACTTACAAATCCACAAAGTGGATTTTTGGATGAAAATTGGGCAGAGTTATTGGTCTCTTAAGGAGCCTAGAACTATGAAAACAAAACTCAAATTTGACCTAAGCCTAAAAATATGAACGTCTGAAATTCAAGATAGCCAAATTACAACCCAATCTACAACCCAGGTTAGGTTGACTATTTTTCTTGAAACCACATTTGTTCCAAATCATTACAGTAGTTGCAATAAGACCAAATCAGCTTTAGTTATATAGCAGTTATTGATAAAGGCCCACCATAGTCTAAGCAAGGCCATTGATGCATCTGAACTCTATATAGTTCAGTTAACAGGGATACACATAAAATTATACTTTCGCTTGATGCTTCCTTCTGCTGTTTCCAAATCTGACAAAAGAGCGATTTGAATATCTCCTTTCAGTTACTTTAGATCCTCCCCCAACAAGCTAATTATTCATATTCAAGTTAAATATGGTACCAACACACAAGCTCTCAGAAACGGATGCCATTAAGGATGTTTGTTACAAAAAAAACCTTTGGGTTGTTAGAAAAATTGCAACTTTTCACCTACTTAAACAAAATTATAAATGCTATTGTTATAAAGTTTACCTCTCAAAGGAGGTTGTTTTGTGGGAGGAACTTAATGGAAAAAACGTGTGCTGCTAGAGTGAACTTTAAACAGCAACTTCTAATGAAAAATATATACTAACCTAATAAAACAACATTTCAACAGCAAAACTATTTAAAGCATTTATATGCTGCTTTTCTAGCATTCAAAGTGATATATAAGCAAACTTTATCTTTAAAAGAAGTTAAACAGAGCAGCTGGTTTTTTTTTAATTAGTCAGCAAAGAAACTCAGTCAATTTTGCCAAATAAAAACTGAAACAAAGTTCCAACTTTTTCTGAAAGGATAAACACCCTCTAGAGCAGGGGAAGTCAACCTTTTTATACCTACCACGCACTAATGCATCTTTCTTGATGGTAAAATTTCCTTACCGCCCACCAGTGCTCAATGGAAGGAGGATTCAGTTTCTGCCGTTGAACCCCCTCCCTCCCACCTAGAATCCTGAAACACCCACTAGTGGGCAGTAGGGACCAGGTTGACAACCCCTGATCTAGAAGATCTAAACACGGGCAACTGTAGAAAAGATCCTGACATTGCACAGGGCAGAGACTGATTTCCCGAGCAAAGACAGTGTGATGATCTCTCTATAGGCCAAGGAAGTCTGAAGATACTTGGGTTGCCAGATGAGAAAGCCTATGAAAAATAAAGCACCAGCACTTTTCTGTGGGTCTGGAAGCAACCATAATCAGTACAATTGTCGCAGGACTAGTATAACATGTACCCATCTTCCAAATATTCACCAAGGGGTAAACAACAGCACTTTGCACAAGCTTCAGCTTCCATGCCATCAAGGGCAGCTCCACATTCAATGTGTGGAGAAATGAAAAGCCGTATGAGAAATGGCATATGTGGTACACTTTACCAAAATATTTGATCCTACCTATCTTTTGATAACAGAAGATACACTGGGAAGGGACACACATTTCTGTGGCCACTACTCAAGCCACACTTAAACTCCTTTAGACTTGTTTTCACAATGTAAAATAAAGGGGGAGATTCAACTAAGCTTAACTCAGGAGTAGACCCACTGAAATTAGTGGGCCTGCCATAGACATGTTCATGAATTACAATGGGTCTACCCTGAGCAAAACTTTGCTAAACTCTACCCAAGGAACATAGTTACACTAAAAAGCCTCAATGTTTTGCAAAACTAACAGGGCAGTTTATTGAGTCAAAAACACAACAAAATGCATTCGTCTTCAAAAACTGAAATGAACAGATTCTGTCTGTTATCTGTAGTCAGGTAATCTACGTATGGTTTAGCACTGCACTACTGAAAGATGTGGTGCCGTAAGGGCAAGAATCAGCCCCCCCCCCCCTTGCAGCAAATATTAGTTTCAGTCTTTGCAAAATGGGATAATACTTTCTATTGTACAAGAGCGCATACTGAAAAGTACTAGAACCTTTATGACCAACACTGGATTCTTGGGGGGCCATTTTAAAAACTCTTTAAAGGGTTTGCAAGATACCCCCATACATCTGCAGTTATTTTTAAAGGAATTATTCAGAGGTCACCTTTATACTGCCTCTTCAACGCTTTAGAAGAATGACCAGGTAGAGATGCTAACATTAAAACAAGCTTTAAAATTTGTAGAAGACAAATTCTTGTTTAAGAGGCCAAGGTTGCAGGCACCTAAAATGACTGATGAACTTTGTAAAAGCAAGAAGGTAGAATTTGTAATATACAACGCTTGCAGTCCTTTCAATGAAGCTCATGGCAAAGATCAGGATCTAAACCACATAACTAGGTCTAAATGGCTACAGGAATACTCAACTTTATTGAACAGCAGCTCTCTGAGCATCTTTAGAAACTGGCATGAGTTTCAGAGTAATTTGTGCCTTGGAATATGTCTCAGGGTCTGCCGTTCACGGGGAAGAAACGCCAAAGTCCCCATTGCCCAACATCTGGGCAGACCTCTAAAGCAATAGCCCTCTGGATTCTCCAATCAAATTGTTTTAAGTTTGAAATCAAGGTATGCATGGGCCAAGCACATTCTATTACTCATATGAAGCCTATTTTATGCATTGTATATCAATGCCAGAATTTTTCACTTTCAGCCTTCATAATTTTAAACCGGTTACGCATAAATCGCTCCTCTGAACACAATGCCTGTTGCTAAGTAATTCACAACATGAAAATCAACACTTTGACAAGTGTTGTCTTGGATCAAGAATTCTTAAGTGATGGTTAAATCTTGATTAAAAATAAATAAATAAACAAATCTGTGTTTAACACTGCAATCATGTGTGTGCTTACTTGGAAACAAGCCCCACTGTGTTCAGCGGGTCTTACTCCTAGGCACAGAATAACAGCCTAGAAAAAGCTTTGAAGAAAAAAATGGTCAGCAATAAAATTCAATAAAAATTGGACTCCAATTCATTGCTACTTGCCCAATTCAGGAAGGCCTCTATAGCATAGAGAAAACGTTTGGAGAATCAGGAATGTGCTCACCTGTTCCTATCTTACCACATACCAATTCCTTTCTCTGTTTCCAGGTTTCTTCTAGCCAGAGTTTGCTAGCGCATCTAAATCAGGCTATGGTTTATGATAACCTTCAAACAAGGCTTTGAAGTAGGCATACAACCCGCACTATGAACATAATTATTTAGCCTTTTGAATAAGATTACATAGAATCTCTAACTAAAGGAAACCTGGAAATGGAGAAACTGGCACGTGATAGGTTAGGAGCACATGGGACACATATTCCCAATGCTTCAAACAACTGTTTGGATGTCTGGAATGGATGTCACAAACAGGCCACTGAATATTAACAAAGCAACTTGGACATTAAAAGCATTTCAATATGTACAGTTAATATTTCTCATTTATTTCCTATTCTGTCATTTCAATGGCTGCAGTTTCTCAGGGCACATATACGTAAAACCTTGGGCATTAGTACATGCAATAAATGAAAAGTGAGTACAAGCAAAACAGATCCATTGCCTTTATATTATTATTACAAATGTACTGACCAGTTGGCTTCAAAAAAATCTACCTATTTAGGTATGCCAGTACAAAGTAAAAAAAACTATTTTACAAATTAAATAAAAACTGCCAAAAATAGTATTTTAACGGAAAACAATTATAAAATACTGCAACCCCATTGTGGGTATTCCAACCATTGTTTGAATTATTTATTATTTCCAACCTATCAGAAGTCAGGGTGTATATTTTTCCATGCAGAATAGGTAGGATTTGTTAGTGCCTTTTTAACAAAATGTAGATAGCAAACTAACAGCCATAATAATATATACATTCAGTAGTGCATATATATATTATATACTCTTAGTCTCTCTCTCTGTGTGAGTGTGTATTGTACACTATTAGTGAATATATATAGTAGTGGATACAAATCCCATTTGTTTGTTAGCCAACTACAGTATACAACAGAATGCACAGCTTAAAAGGGACATGGCTGATCAAAGAAGTGGTTTCAGTGCTGTTTTGAAAGCCAAATATGTAATTGTTTTCAAAAGAAGTTATTGGCCTACGACAGGCACCTCTAACCTTTCTTTGCTGCTTGATATGGTAGTTCTTTGTACAGTAAACAGATCTATTACATTTTACAAAGTTCTGAGAAGGTGGTTCTGTTTTGTAGTACTTCTTAAAGAGACCTACATAGCGCAAGCTGCAACTCCTGCAAGAATACTTTAAAAAGTGACACTGTCAAGTATTTTTCAGTTAAATGTTTACATTTTCACAAGTTTCCCACCACCAGTATGCAAGGCTTGCCTTTGAACTTGAAAATATTCTTACCTCAACCCTCAATCATTTGTTTAGTAAATGCTGGACTCCCTGCTCATTTCTTCTGGTAGTCAAATTCTATAATTTCTTCCCTATTCAATTATTTTATTTTTATTACTTTAGCTCCCCCTCTGGCTGAAAACTGCATTTTACAGCATAAAACAATAAAGAGGCATGAATCAACAGTGTCTAATTTTTAATGTGTTTATTTAATTTCTCAGACAGAGCAATTAAAAAAAAAAAACATGTGGACTCAAAGTAAGGACATTATTTGCCATGCTGTAATCACCTGAAAGGGAGGTCATGTTTTAAATGTTAAGTTACTTGACAGTGTCGCTTTAGCTTAGAAAGGAAAACAAAAACAGACTATGTTTGTATTGCAGTAGATTTCAAGTTTTCTTGCACTTCATATAAAGTAGCATTATGAGCTTGGATCTTTCCTACAAGACACTGAAAACATTAAGGAAAATAAGGCATGTTTTCCAAAGGTGGATTGCTTGGCACATTTGAGCATACTGTTTTTTGGAACACCAAATATGGTCAAATATACCTCTCTCTCTTTTTTTAATCCCCTGACCTTAAGACAAGGTCTTTTCACTGTTGCTCATTGTAAACAGTGAGCTGCGCAACCATGGTAAAGAACTGAGCACCTCAACTGGAAAAAGTGAAACCCAAAACAAGGTCATTTATAGTCAACATAACATATTATGACTATGAATCAAGTCAATGCACAATATCTACAGTGTGCATGTAAATCACAACGTTGAGACTTAGGACGCAGAATGCTGCTGAAACTGTGGTAATTAGCAGACCCTACCAGGACAACTGCATAACCCACACATCAGGTTGACCTACTCAGATCAATGGTAAGATTCTCAAATGTGTGGGTCAAGTAGAGTTCCTTTTCATGCATTTTGATTCTCAGAAAAAGGAAATAGGCAAAATGCTGATTCTATTGGTTCCAATGACTAAACCAATCTACATGTTGGCTGGAATCAGACAATAGGTTTTCAGAGAGTAAAAAGTGATTTGAGAGAGTCACTGTTTGTAATATGTATGCGCATTCCACTTTGGCCTCTTAATTAAAGAGGTGCTTGTTTTGTTCTATGAACCTGCAAAACTAACCCTTTATCAGGGACAATAGTGGGATAAAATAGAATATAGTTTCATATCATGAGACAAAACACTTTCAGCTCTTCTGAAGACAATTGTTTATGTCCAGCCAAAAACTGAATAAGGATTTTGCTCTTTAACAAAGTTTATATTAATTCAAAGAGAATAAAGACACTTTGCTGTACACCGACCTACACAAGTTATTGCTAAAAAAATAAAAAAAATCTGCCAATCTGCAGTATTGCAACTTTTAAAACTATAATGAATAGTAGAACCGAGACAACCAAATAGCAGAATCTAAGCAATTTAAAACTTTCCTAACTACCTGTAGCATGGAGAATGCAATTCTTTCACCATTCAAATGCAGTATTAAACTGCTCACTCTCTCCAATTAAAACAAAGAAGGCTTACCAGTCAATGTTTACATGCAGTCAAAAACCATTTCAGTTATCACATTACGCACCATGGAAGCTTATTTTTGCTATATGGAAAAGTGCACCTTAGAAAGTAATGTAATAAATTCCAGTGATTCTCAAAACAAAAATTTCTAACCACTATAACATTATTGCACATGTGGTGCTCTATGGACACCAGTAGCAAAATTGTTAAACTGGAAATGGATGATACAACGGAAACAGATTTTATATTGACACTTAACAGTGCATCTCCAAAAAGGGAATTATACTTTAATGAAAACAGAAAATACATTTCCTTTGAACAATCTCTTTGTCTTTCCTAGGCCCGACCTCTTACAATCAATGAGAAGCTTAGAAAGTCTCTTTCCTACTGGTAGCATCTTCAACATACAGCAGTTAAATCTAAATTGTTAAATTTGTCAGGGTGTTAAGAAAATGAATACACTCCAGATCTCAAGAATCACACAGATTCTTATATTGTTGACTGTTTCTACAGAATTCCAACTATTTTTCCTACTGTTTTAAGGCATCATTTATAACATATTCTTTTCACTTGCAATGATGATAGTCATGCAGCAGTTTAATGATAAAAATATATTAATATTTTACTATACAGCAGCAAGAAGTTAGTCAATTAAAAGCACACAAACATTTTAAAAGAAAAACCTGTAAAAGTATATTACTACAAACAATTGCAATTTGGAGAACACTACTTGACAGATTAGTGTTCTGACAGACTGTTTTCATACCCTACAGTTCTGATATAATCACACAAAGTACATACTTTTAACTGAAGGGTTGGGGAGCTTGCACAGTTGGGGGAGGGGCAGGGTATCCTTACTACATGTATAAAGTATGTAGCCAGTAATAACTAGCACCACAGCTACATTAAAATTTCTTTTACAGCACACCAACTTGGCTTTCACTTTTAAAGGAAATTCAAAATCCATGGCTCAGTAGGATTACTCTATAATCATGTTGCATTGACTTCCATGACAGGCCTATATAAATTAGTTAGCACTAGCACAAAACAGGAGTTTCAATTCAGACTTAAACAAGTTAAAGGGATAGTGCTAGTGGCCACACACAGGAAAAGAAACAAAAAACCTTCACCGCCTGTTATTCAAAAACAGGTTTACTGGAAATTGCTGCACGTGAAGTACTTTAAGTACACATCATAAAAAAAATATATTATGAACAATACAAGTACATCTCATATACACAATAAGGACAATATACCTACTTAGTTGTAAACCAAATAGGTGCAGAAAAATATGGGAGATCATCTCTCTCTCTCTTTCTCTCTTTCTCTTTTTAACTATTTGAATAACTTTGGTTCAAACCATAAAAATCACAAGTTAGCAAATTTCATTTAAATGCCTTTTTAATAATTTTTCTTCATGTTCACAGAAGTTTCACTGACCATTTTATATGTTTAAGGTCCAGATGCAATGCATATTGTATAAAAGAGAGCACTTATTGTTTACCTTGCATGAATTAAACCTACGTACCTTTTAACTCTACAGACTTCTGCATAACATTTAGACAAAGCTCAGACACACAGCATGCCTAGCCCTCATATATATATACACATCTCTAATCACAGGTATATAGGGTGTCAAATATACTATAATAACCTTCATGTAAGGTTTTGAAATTTGGTAACAAAATGAGAAGAAAAACTAAAAATATTATTTTACGTGTTCTAAAATATCTCTTTTTGTGCTAAAGTCAAATGTTAGCTCAACATGAAAAGGACATTTTCTCTTTTTAATATAATTCAGCAATATTTTAATCTTGACCATTTTTGCAAACACTTTTTTTTAATAATAATAATAATAGCTTAAACGTGTACAAAAGTTCTTGGTTAATTAGGGAAATAAACACTCAGTTCTTTATATTTTTTAATCAAGTAGGAAACACAGTTCATCATATATAATGTTATTACTTTTTTTGTAATTTTTTTGTTTTTTTTTGTTTTGTTTTTTTGTTTTTAGCAGCTGCTTACTGTTTTATACGATGGGCAAGAGTGGAAGGAACAATCCAGCGATGGGGTGGAGAGAAAGAAGTTGCTTGCTCGGCTGTCAGTTTTGGTGGTGGGTGGGTGGTCGGTGGTGCTCCCCTTGGAGTTAGAACAACAGGTATATTTAACTGCATGTATTATTTTCAGTGTGTGGATGTCGGTTTTCTCTCTCTCGCTCGCTTACAGTATAACGTATCTCTCTCTCTGTGTGGCGATGTTGTTGTTTTTTGTTGTTGTTGTCGTCGTCGTCGTCATTATTATTATTACGAGTGTCTCTGTGCAGCAGGGCAGGGAGGAGGCAGCCAAGTGGGGAGGAGGAGGAGGAAGGCAGTGGGGAGGAGGAGGAGGAAGGAGGCAAGGAGGGATGGAGATCAATCCTCCTCCGGCTCCTCGGCCTGCAGCAAGGCTCCCGGCGGGCCGGCGGCGGCGGCGGCGACGACGCTGCTGCTGCTGCTGCCCCCCTCGGCCTCGGGCGGCTGCTCGGCTCCCCCGGAGGAGGGCGAGGAGGCCGCGGCGGTGGCGGCGGCGGCGGCCGCCCGCTTGTCCCTCTGCTTCTCCTGGATCTTCTTCATCTCGTCCGAATACTTGCAGAAGGTGTGCCCGAACTTGGCCCACACCTTGTAGGGGACGGTGATGGAGTTGCGGTAGGTGGGCTTGACCTCGCTCACCCGCATGAAGACGCCGTACTTGTTGGAGCCCACGTCGAAGAAGAAGCGCTTGTTGTCCACCGTCAAGGAGGTGCCCTCGGGCAGCTCGGCCGGCTCCTCCTCCACGCCGTAGTCGTCGATCAGCTTGGCCAGGGCGTCGCGGAACTCGATCAGCCCCTGCGCCGGCAGCGCGATGGTCTGCCCCTGCGTGGAGCCCAGGCCCGGCCCGCGGTTGACCGTCTGCCGGATGCGCAGGAACCGCCCGCGCTGGTTCTCCTTCAGATCCATGTAGTACTTGCGGTTCTCGCGCACCAGGAACTCGCTCTTGAGGGCCCTCCGCGGCTCGTCCGCGGCCTGCGCCAGCTCCGGCGGCTGGCTGGGGCCCAGCTGCGCGTAGTGCTCGATGAAGTCGCCCAGGTAGTCGCGGAACTCCACCGCCACCGACATGGAGAGCGTCAGGCGGCTCTTGCTGCCCCCGGCGCCCACCTCCGCGATCTTCAGGAAGCGGCCCTTGGCGTTCTGCTTCACGTCCAGGTAGAAGCGCTTGTTCTGGATGTCCACCCGCTTGGAGGCCAGCTCCTGCGTCTCGTGCTGAAGGCCCACGCCGCCGCCGCCGGGCCCGCTGCCGCCGCCACCGCCCGGGCCCGGAGCCCCGCCGCCGCCGCCGCCACCCTGCTCGCTGCCGCTGTCTCTGTCCGCCATGATGCTGCCGCCGGGCCTCCCGAAGCCCGCCTGCGCCCCCCGGCCGCCTCCGCCGCCGCCTCCGCCGCCGCCTCCTCCGCCTCCCGCCGCCGCTACTGCTCCTGCTGCCGCCGCCGCCGCCGATCCAACCCCCTCCGCAGCCGCCGCCACCACCAGCAGCAGCAGCAGCAGCCAGCCGCTCTCGCGAGATCTGTGGAGGAGACAGAGAGAGCGGCTAACATGGCAGAGAGAGAGAGAGAGGCGCGCGCGACTGTGTACAGTAGCCGGGAAGGGAGGGAGGGAGAGAGTGAGGCGGCAGGGGGGGGGGCGAGGGAGGCGGCGAAGGAGCCCCGGGATGTGAGGCGGCCGCCGCCGGCAGCGCCCCGCCGCCCGGGCCGGGCGAGGGCACAGAGGAACAGCTCGCTTTAGTGGCGCTCAGGCCCCACCCACCTGCCCCTCCGCCCGGCGCCCTCGGCTGCTGCTCCTTCCAGCCCCTCAGAGGGACCCGCGCGGATCCTCACGCCGCCGCCCGTCAGAGGGAGGGACAGACAGAGAGACAGACGGAGCGGCTGCCAAGCTCCGTCCCCCCTTTTCTGTCACTCGCCTCCTCGCGCGCGCACACGCGCCGACCGGCGAGCCCCCCCCCCTCTCTTCCACCCCATTAAAAAAGGCTGAGAGGGCGACGCAGACACGCGCCGAAATATCCCCGAACTGACCGGCGTCCGCGGGGCTCCCGCCGTTTCCCCTCAGGCGGCGTCTCTCACGCGCTTCTCCGCATTTCTCCTCAGCCGCTCTTTCCCTCCGCGCACCTCAGGCGCGGGACCGCGAGGGCCTCCCTCAGTGACAGGAGTAGCAATAACAGTACTGGAATAAAAAGTGCCCGGAAGAAGGAGGGAAAAACAGGGGGGGGGGGCGAGATCCTTCATGAGAATCGCCTCCAACCCGGGTTGGAGGGTGCCGACGTGCCTCGTCAGTGTCCGTGGCCGGCGAAGAGGGAGGAGGAGTCTCTTCCATCTTTCCACAATAAATATGCTATAGAGTCAATGCCACACAACTTTTTGGGGATTTCGCTATGCCTGAGACAGAGCGGCGGGAATTTCCGCCCGCCTCAAAGGTCCTGTCCGGACAGCGGCAGCTGACCCCTCCGGCCGCCCCCCTCAGAAAGGGCGACCCCGGCTCCGCCCGCCTGAGCAGCAGCAACTCCGGCGCCCTTTTGCGGGCCTTGCTGACGGGGAGGCAGGCCGCGCAGGGAGGAGGAGGAGGAGGAGGCCGGCTCTGGATCCCGCGCAAGAGCTTCGCCTGGAGTGGAGGTTGCCCAGCTAGGGCTCCCCTCGAAGTTAGAGGCCGCCCCCAGGCCTCCTGACAGCCATCCCGGGAAGAGGGAGCTGTTCTGTGGCCAGGCCTGCCCCTGAATTTCCTCCTCCGGCGAGATTCAGGACTCGGCAAACGTCTGTTATTTTGCTCCTGGCAGGACTAGCCCGCGACCCCTTCGCTCGCTTGCACTGGGGCGAGTGCGGCCTTTGCATATTGAATAAGTCAGAAGAGCATTATAAACGTACACATTATTCCAGCAAATTCAGTGGGATTGTGTGCCTGCAAGGGCGTCCTTTTAACTGGAGGAACCGCTCTGCGTCGTGATGAGCGTGGCTGGAGATCCCCCTCGAGCAGATCCCGTTTTCCCTTTCTCAGCCGGGCTGGTTCTGCGGGCATCTATCGCCGCGCCGTATTTCTGCACAACCGGCGAAAATCAGGCCTGCCTGCGACGGGACGGGGAGGGACACGAGAGTCTCCATTTGGAATAGAAGCGGACAGGCTCCCCAGGGCCGCTCTCTCTGCCTTTCCAGGCCTTGCTTCCTAAGGCTGGAATGCTAGGCCTTCCCCGCAGACCCGAGGAACTGCAGATCTTGGGCTGCAAACTGCAGGCGCGGAAAGGACCGAGCAAAGAACCAGCCATCGCGGAGGACTCTGGATACCCGGGAGCTGCAAGGCGCGCATTTTGCGCACCGGCTGCACTGATGGAGTGCGCGCGCGGGGAGGGAAGGAGCTGCCCATTAGGGGAGCCCTTGTCCCACATACAGTGGTACCTCGGGTTAAGTACTTAATTTGTTCCGGAGGTCTGTTCTTAACCTGAAACTGTTCTTAACCTGAAGCACCACTTTAGCTAATGGGGCCTCCTCCTGCTGCTGCTGCTGCGCCGCCAGAGCACGATTTCTGTTCTTATCCTGAAGCAAAGTTCTTAACCCGAGGTACTATTTCTGGGTTAGCAGAGTCTGTAACCTGAAGCGTCTGTAACCCGAGATACCACTGCCCTGCCCCTAGGTAGCCCCCCTTCTTCTGCCACCCGTTTTGCGGATCCTTGGCTGCGCGAAGTTCGTTCCCTCGCACCGGATTCCCTGGTCAAGAGCCGACGTGGCTCCCCGGGCCTTTCCCTTTCCTGGCCAGCCGCGGCTCCTTCCTTAGCCGAGGGACCAGGTGGGCGACGGGGGCGGCTCCCCTCCGTCTTTCGTTTGCTCCTGCAAGCAGGACTTGGGGCGCGAGAGGCGGAGCTTGGCAGAGCCCAGCTGGGAAGCTGCTTTCTGGCCGGCGAGGGAGCTGCCTGCAGGGCTTAGTCCCGCGGGCTCAAAGCGGCGGCGGCGACGGCGACGGGGGGACCTGGCTGCGCCTTGCCGCGCGGCCCCCGCTTTCCTCGGCCACGTGTCAAAGCATCCTCAAGTGCAGCCCCGTCCCCTCTTCCTCCTTTTCGCGACCCCAAGCAAGGAATCCAGAAGGAAGCGTTGCTTTCCCTCGGGCAGAGAGGCAGCCTTGGGCTCCACCCGGTTTTGCTCAAGCCAAATGGGAAGAACTCGAAGAGAAGCGGCGAAGAGCGCATCCCCTCGCACCTGCAACCTTCCCTTGCTCAGCAAGCGAGTCCTCGGTCCTTTCATTTGGCATACGCGCAACGCGCAAGTGTACCTGTCATTCTGCCCGCATTTATTTTTTTAACCCGGCGGGTCATTAGACAACCAGTTTGAGATGAGACCCAGTTCTCACGCCGCTGCCACCTGCTTGAGAAGAATGGACTAAAACGTAAAAACCTTGCTGATAGAAGAAGATATGCCTGCGTGTTGCGGGAGGGAAATTACTGGAAGGAAATGTAGTCCAGGTTTGGAATCCGAAAGTCCCCCTTCATTGTAAGAGCAAAACATTAAAGAAGATTTTATGGCCAAAACAACAGCGATTCATTGTTGAATTTTAAACAAAGTAGGCGAGCCAAAATGAAATAATTCGGGTTTGCGTTTCACATCAAATTTGTGACATCTAGAGCTATTTTAGTGTGTGTATATATTTGTAGAAGATTTTAAATCTGGTTAGTTCATACAGCTAACATTCCATTTTAATTTCTAAGTAATATTTTCTACCCATACAGTTCTATTTTAATAGCTTTGATTCTAACTTCTTTATTTTTCATAAAATAAATCCCAGGCTCTGAGAAATACAGCTGACAACTAAAAATAAAGCGAATGTAAAAATTGTTGTCTACACTTGGGGGGAAAAACATCATAGATTTCCAGATAAAAGTGTGTGTGTTTATTAAAATCATTAAAAATAATCCTTACATGTGTATAAATCATGTAGTTCTCTATACATTTAGTTTGCTAAAGCTGCTTAAAATAGATTTTCAAGGCTTTTAGCACATAACAGCAATTGTAAAACCTCCCCCTAGAATTTTTTATTGAAGCTTTACTGAAATTCCAGTGTAGAAATATTCCATTATATGACTAAAGCTAACATACATCTGCTACTTATGAATATTCTATTATAATACACTTAAAAACTAGCAAGTCTATCAACTCCTACACTTGCTGTGGAAACAGGTGTTGAGATTTCACACTCATTTTAATCAAATTAGAAGCAGTTTATCTTTTGATTTTTGCTAAGTTAGCAAAACAATGAATTCAATGAGACTTCTGAGTAAGAATGACATAGTTAATTTATTAATCTAATTACAAAATTCAATGCTACACAACTAGATCTTTAAAAAGTAGGATGTAAAAAGTAAAGCACATACAAGCAGGGATTCAGATGTATTTATTTATCATAGAATCATAGAGTTGGAATAGACAAGGGCCATCGAGTCCAACCCCCTGCCAAGCAGGAAAACCCATCAGAGCACTCCTGACATATGGTTGTCAAGCCTCTGCTTAAAGACCTCCAAAGAAGGAGACTCCACCACACTCCTTGGCAGCAAATTCCACTGTCGAACAGCTCTTACTGTCAGGAAGTTCTTCCTAATGTTTAGGTGGAATCTTCTTTCTTGTAGTTTGGATCCATTGCTCCGTGTCCGCTTCTCTGGAGCAGCAGAAAACAACCTTGCTCCCTCCTCTATATGACATCCTTTTATATATTTGAACATGGCTATCATATCACCCCTTAACCTCCTCTTCTCCAGGCTAAACATGCCCAGCTCCCTTAGCCATTCCTCATAAGGCATCGTTTCCAGGCCTTTTACCATTTTGGTTGCCCTCCTCTGGACACTTTCCAGAGGAGGTATATAAGGTATATACATTTTTTTAAAAACTATTTTTAGTTGCCTCATTTAAAAGCATCATAATTATGGCATGCAAGTTGGCATTTAGTGTGATTTCAAAAATAATGAAGAAAAATTAAATTCTTTGAAACTTCCACAAGACTATGACTGCATATGACTCAACAAGAAAACAAAGTAAATTTTTGCTCACTTTTAAGTAAACAGGGGAAACGACCAGCATAAAACTCTGCATGGAATAAAACAACAAATGTTAAGCAACATTTTCATTTTTTTAAAGAGCTCACAGTTACTTTTGAAGCTTCAATAAAAATTAGATTTCTCAAAGGAACTTTTCCCCAGATCAACCAATCAGTGTGCAAATGCAAGGAGAATAAAGGGGCTCAAAACACACTGACATCCAAAGGCTTAGGAAGTGATAAATTTAAAACAGAAGAAACAGCCAATCAAAACCTTTTCATCACTACTAATAAAAAGTTAACAATTGTTGAAAATATTGTGTACATGTACATTGTCAGCTTTGTTGAAACAAAATACTTGAGAAAAACAGGAAATAAAAGGGTAAAAATAATTTAAAAATTATTGGCTTTGAAAGGTTGATTATAGTAAAGTTTTAGTTTGAGGAACATCTATTATCATTTATATACTACACTAAAAATATGAAATTTTAAAGAAAAAAGTGTATTTATATTATCTGTAAAAACGATTTAAAACTGATCTTTCACAACATGTGAAATAGTTATTTAGTAAGAGTTTGAACCCCTTAGGCTACAATTTCTCAAGTATGTAAAAAGATTTTAGTCCCTTAGGCTACAATTTCTCAAGTGTGTAAAAATATTTGAGTCCCCTGTGTTGGGACTTCTGAATTTTGAATCCCTCAGTTTCACTAAAGTACAAGATCACCAGCTTCTCTAAGATGTCTGACATCCTTACAGATCTTGTAGATTTTTAAAGAAACAAATTAACCCACAAAAAACTTAAGTTTAAAACATAAAGACCCACAAATAAACTTGAGGAATGAAAAAAGTTTTCTAATCATTATTATAAGAATAGCTTCAGGTACTGTAATTATATCTTATCTTACTATTTACTAATTATGGGCCACTATTCTTGCAACAAAGAGACTACAAAAATATTTTATATCAAGCAGAGGAAATAAAGGTTGGTTTTCTGCAACTATGTTTAAATTTAATCCATGTAGTGTGACACTAAGCAAATTTGCTGAAGTTTCAGTGTATTAATTGGAACTGATATCAATATGTATGCTTAGAATCACAGTGCTAGCAGAAGTGTATTTTTGCCCATCACTATTGCTTTTATCACACTCAGCCTGAAAAAGTTCATTTGCTATCAATAGAATCTTATAGATGTATTAATAAATGCACTACAGAAAACAATTGCAGATCTGCTAGGGAAAAATCCTGGTGCACTTCAGTACTGTACTTTATTTTGATAACTTGTGTTTTAGTTCAGTAATGGTCCAGTTTGAATGTTTACAGCTTCAACCTATAGTATCTTTAAACAACTGTCAGCTAGCACAACTTTTCACAAAATAAATGAAAATATTAAATAGCAGGTGAAATCATACTGACGCGTTGAAGTATAGAATTTTCCATCCCCAGTACCTATGAAACTCTCCCCTTTCCCAACATTTAAGGCAACAGCTTTTATCCCTTTGCAAACCACTAGAAAATTGCTGGGGGGTCTTTTGCTTAATAATGTTTTTTTAAAATTTGTTGTTCTACAAAACACATTTTAATGAGTATATGCAACTATGTAATGCAACCATGGTCATAACCACGATTACACAACCCTAGCCCTCTGATCCCAGCTATCAGAGGGGAAGAAATGAATGAACTGTCAAGGCTAAGTACAGATATTCTGTTCTGTAGCCTTTTTGAGGACCAGCAAAATGGAGCTCCTCAACCATCAGTGGTGCACAGACCTCACCCTGAAAATCTCTTAAGTAGCTTCTTTTTTTTTTACCTGAAAGAATCAAATATGTTCAATTCAGAAAAGTTGTAGAAAGCCCACGTTTCCCACAGCTGGAAAATTTATTACATAAGGAACTAAAATTGAGAAATTGGGAAGGGGTGCAGCACCTCCAGGTAAGTCAGGGAGATACTTCCTGCCTGAAGCGCTGGTGAGCTGCTGTCAATCAGCACAGACAATACGCAGTTAGATGGACCAGTGGCCTGACTCAGTACAATAAAGTTGATTTAAAACACTGGAAATTACATTTAGAGTAGAATATAAGTTAATGAACGTTTTGCTAAGAAGTCAAACACGGTCATTTCTCTCCAACACCGAAACTGCTACCTGTCACCTGCTTAATCTGTCATTTGATACACTGTTGCAAACTTTTAAGAGTTTTATTAGCATCATGGCATGTCCGGCTCCTCTCACCCTCCTAACCAACACGTGAAAAACTGCAGGTACAGGTATTAACAGGTTGCAAACGCTTTAAATATTTCCGCCAATATGATGCACCTTGGTGGTCCTAATAATAATTATAATCACACAAATCCGTAGGTTTTGCAATAAGCCGCCGCCGCTATTCCTCCGTCTTGCCCTTCTTTTTACTAGAATACAATCTCCCGCATAAGCGCTGCCCTCCTTACCGACCCAGCCTGGGCATCTTTTACTTGGAAGTAAGGCCCGCGGCGGACTTCAATGCCACTTACTCCCAAGTAAAGGCGCAGCTGCTTCTCGCCACGTTCCTGTCCGGGCCGCCGGGCGATGCCCGAGCCACAGGTCCGCCTCCCTCCTCCCGGCAGCTGAAGTTCTGCTGCGAGACGGAGCATCGCCGGGCGCGATCCCTGCAGCCGCCGGCGGACACCGGGAGCAACCAAGGCGGCGGCGCGGGGCTCCTCGGCTCGCTCTTCCGCAGCCTCGACCCGCCGGGCACCTGTTCCGAGCGCGGCCGCGGCGGCAGCAACGCTTCCTCCTCCCGCGCGGCTGGCCGGACTGCTGCGGCTGCGGTGGCGGCGGTAGGGCGGAGAGCAGCGGCGCCTGTGCGCGGCGCTGGGTCGGGCCCAGCGGAGCCGGGGCGGCCGCAGAGCAGGCCTGGCTGGGCAGCAGCCTGGGCCCTGGGCTGGCTGGGCCGCTGGGGCTCCGCCTCCTCCTCCGCCGCCTCCCCTGCAGACGAGCCGCGAGTCGTGGCAGGCGAGCGGGCGGCGCCACCTCGCGCGGGACCCGCCGCCCCGTCCTCTCCCTCCGCCTCTTCCGCCCGCGGCCTCGGAGCAGCCCGGGAGGCCCGCTTGGGCCTGGCGGCGGGCAGGCGCGCCTCCTCAGGCCGGGCGCTCCGGGGAAGGATGGAGGGCCCGCCCGGGGAAGAAGGGAAGAGCGAGACAGAGAGAGAATGGCTTCTCCGGGGCGCCCCCCCCCCCAACGCCCAGTTTGGCTTTGTTTGCGTGACGCGCCGGTCTGGCGAGGGAGGCGCTTCTCGGCTCCCGCCCCCCTCTCCGCCCCCCCCCCCCGCATTTGGGGTCAGGGGCAGCCGGGCAGCAAGATTGTCCATCGCCCCCCCCCCCCGCCCGCCCCCGTGCCGGCATCTTCCCGGCCTTTGGAAAAGCTGCTCAGCGTAGGGCATTCATCTCGCGTTTTAAAGTACTGCATTTGAAGAAGGCTTGTTGCCTTCTCCTCCTCCTTTTCCTTCTCCTCCCCGAATTTGTTTCTCTTGCTTTTCTTCATAGTCAGGTTGGTTACCTTTTCTCTATGCGTGCATTTTTAGTTTGTAAGCCTTTGTGCAGGGACTTGTGTTCATTGCATGTGAGCGGCTTGGGGAGCTGGTTTTGACTGCAGAGCAGGATACAAATGCTCTGAACAATGGATAAATAAATGAGTCGTGAGAATGTGGGACCCAAGGCTTGCCTCTCTCCACCGCACACACGCACACTTTCACCCCAGCAGGCAGTGAGAAACCATGCAGACATTTATAGGGCTTACTCTCTGTCCATGTGCTACCCATTCATGTCTGCGTATGCGTATGAGAGAGAGGTTCAAGTGGACATTGTCCTTCAGGCTCGTGGAAGAGGCAAAGCCTATTGTTGTAAACCAACTGGCAATAAATACTAAAAGATTCAGCAAGTAATAGAGCTTTTAAGCCATTCATCTTAAGGCACGTTAATATTTACTTACAATAACTTATAAAGCGAGGGTGGAGAATTCTTTTTTTCTCCTTTGGGAAAACAGCAAATAATAATTACTTTATTAAGTGTATTATAAGTTCTGAATTATAAATACATTAAGATACATATTGTAAGGGGGACACGGGTGGCGCTGTGGGTAAAAGCCTCAGCGCCTAGGGCTTGCCGATCGAAAGGTCGGCGGTTCGAATCCCCGCGGCGGGGTGCGCTCCCGTTGTTCGGTCCCAGCGCCTGCCAACCTAGCAGTTCGAAAGCACCCCTGGGTGCAAGTAGATAAATAGGGACCGCTTTCTAGCGGGAAGGTAAACTGCGTTTCCGTGTGCTGCGCTGGCTCGCCAGATGCAGCTTGTCACGCTTGCCACGTGACCCGGAAGTGTCTCCGGACAGCGCTGGCCCCCGGCCTCTTGAGTGAGATGGGCGCACAACCCTAGAGTCTGTCAAGACTGGCCCGTACGGGCAGGGGTACCTTTACCTTTTTACATATTGTAAAGCCTAGGAAGATAGTGGCATCTCCTGAAGCTCTGGCTAGTCATAGTCAGTTTAAGAATTGGATCCACTATCTAACAGGGGCAATTTTACTATATCCGTGAAGAGGGAATCAGGCGAAGACACACACATGCCTCATCGGGCAGGTCAAATATACAATCAAAGAGAAATATCCCCAATTATAAATCTGTTTTACATTGCCTGCCCCCTCCCCCATTCTCTCATTCCTCTATATACTCACACACTCTTTCAACTTAGCAGACTCTCTTAACTGCCTAAAGCATATTTCCTCAACTGTCTCAGAATACTGCTGTCAGTCACTTAAAGTTCTCCACCAACGTTCTAGTAGTAGCACATTACATGCAATTTTGCCCTTGTTTTCAGTTTTCCTAAGCATGCCCAGATATAGGTCTCTTTCTTCCTGTGTGCTGAGAAAGGAGCAGTTAACATGTCCATATAGTGGTGCTACCTTGGCCACATTTTGGATTGAGGATCTATATGGATGCATGGTCACAACTGGAAAATGATCAAAATGTAGTTTGAGCACAAATATATGGATTCTGATACCTAAAAGTTTGGAGAAGGTCAGGACACAAGCTAAATGTTGTATTTGCTCTGTAATTGCCACAAATGTTGGGTAGGCCAGCAGATCCTCTCTCATGAGTTTTGTTCCATCCATCAAGCTAGTAGCATCTACCATATTACGCTCTTTAATTTGGATTAGTTAACATGGAATAAATGTTATTGAGTCTGATTTTACCATCCCTGACACACATTATTATACACGTTAGGGTTCTTTCTCATGGTTGCTTAAGAACACAATAATTTCCTTGCTGGATACAACCAAATTGTCTACCCAGAGAGGTTCAGAGCATAAAGACATTGTTCCTCATTTCCCTTGGACATTCCCTTGGTTCAGTATGTATCTGAATCTGCTGGGTAATATTACATGAAATTAGGTTTGGAAACCATCCATTGTATGTTTCTCCATTTCAGCCAGTCCAGACCTTGCAGTATTGATGGTCACATGGTGGAGAACATCATAGAATAGAATCATAGAATCATAGAGTTGGAATAGACCACAAGGGCCATCGAGTCCAACCCCCTGCCAAGCAGGAAACACCATCAGAGCACTCCTGACATATGGTTGTCAAGCCTCTGCTTAAAGACCTCCAAAGAAGGAGATAGAAGTGTATCCCCAAATGTTATGTTCTGTAACATACAACACATAATACAGACAATATCCGTCCTGTTTTGAAAAGCTATAGGTTGCTTAACAGCCAAAGGCCTGATTGAAGAGGTAGGTTTCACCTGAAGTGTAAAGATATCTAGTAAATGGACCATGTGAGCCTCCCACAAATGAGGAACCACCACAGAAATAGCTATAATAACACTCATCATGTGCTAATAAATAAGCAAAATACCTCTCAGCATCTCCTACCTCTTGCATTACAAATCACTATCGGATATATTTGATTTGTATTATTAGCATGAAACAATGGGAAGAACCTGCTCTGTCTCTATCCCTAGAGGATCTTGGCATGTAGTCATAGAATCAGAATCATAGAGTTGGAAGGGACCATGAGGGTCATCTAATCCAACCAGAAACTGAACACACAGCCTCCCATTTAGTCCAAAACCACACCATGCCCTGCTTAGCTTTGCAAATGTGCCAGCGGTTTTGCTGCTGCACCACTAGGAGGACAGAAAGGGATGAACACACATCTCCAAGCCTAAAAGGGAGAAATATCTATTTTATTTGGGAAACTTGGATACATTCCTTCAATGATTGTTTCCAAAGGTGTTGGGATATATTTATTGGAGGAGTCTGTTCCTTTTTAAAAAAGTTTCCTACAGTTTCCTTCAAACACAATGGGGTAGTTCAAATTTCAGCATTAAATTTCAGAACTAAGCTGTTCTTAAACCAAGGTACCGCTGCAGTTTTGTTCCTAAACACCACATGGCCCCAAACCAGTTGCAGTGCTGAGTGCTTCTTTTCAGAATTCCAGCACCTCCATTCTTTCTTCTCTGTTCCTGGTGTTCCTCTGCTCCGTTTGGTATCCAGGGCCCACTGAAGGTGCTCCGTCCTTGTTTGCAAGTTTTTGGGGTTTCCCCCTCCATTCCAGCCTCCGCCCCCTGCCCCCATTTTGTATTTCTTGGTATGAATGCGCATAAGCTTTAATTTCTGTGATCATTCTTTGGTTTCATTCCTAGGAACACTTAAGAAGTGGTTATCCTTACCCTTTATGGTTTTTCTCTTCCCCCCCTTCCACTCCCCTTGGTTTATTTCCTTATTGTTATTGTCACATATATTGTATATTTATGCTGTGAACCACCCTAAGATCTACAGATGAAGGACGGTAAACAAATTTAAACCAATCAACCAACCTTCTGCCAGCATTTCTAAACATTCCATGCCATGGAGTTCTTATGGGGCCACCCCCTCCATTTTTATTTGGCAAAAATGTGAGACTCTGCAAACTTTGTGGCCTGCTAATGCCTCGCTCTTGTGGGTGAGTAGGTGGTGTGACTTTGACCTGGGACAAATTGAATCAGAATGCCGATAAAATGTTAGAATGAATCCCTGGCGTTTGTATACTACCTGAAGGTGCAATTGTGTGAGCTGAAATAAATAAATATTAGTATCAATGACAGGAATCTTTGCTCTGACTCTTGTTTCTTGTGCAGTTTAAAAAAGTGAAAGTTTAAGATGTCCAACCAGTCTGCATTCAAGTCAACAGCTTTTGGGGTGCCCTGGTTTTTCCTTATTGAAATATGGCAACCCTACTTCTGCATGCAACTGAGTGCGTAATTTGGCCTAGAAGGAGATCTGAGGGGGCTATTTAAGCAGTTTTACCTTTGCTGCAACTTGAGAGGAATGGGGGATTTTTGACTGGATGCTGGGAGCTGCTGCTTTTTCCCAGTGCAGCTCTCCAACCTGCAATAGAGGTATTACATTGAATACACAATCTTTCAGTCCAAGCTGCAATGTGTGGATAAAGGCAATGGATTTTATTCTTAGGTTGAGTTTTAGCTCAACTCTCAACTTGCAGCCGGGGTCTAATCCTTCTGGATAATGCTACTCAGAACCTGATCTTCAGACTACAATACAGAACTGCCATAAGTCACTCTCCTCCAGCCACAGCCCCTTCCAACCTGCAACGTGGAGAATGGACTGCACTTGCTTTGGAATTTTATTTGCAATGTTATCTTTAAATGTTTTTAAAAGAACAAAAACTAAGGTAGAAAAAGCAGGGACATTTGTTTTTGCTGCCACTTTTTTTGGCTATTTATTTATTTATTTATTTATATATTGCGGATGTGGATGGCACTACCCTGGCTACTTTTAAAACCTTGGCTTTCTCTATTGATTTCTATAGGCAGCTCTCACTTCTGCCCCTGGAGACATTAAAAATAGCTTCTCAGTGTGAATAAGGAAATGACCTCTCCAGAGATGAGATGGTACTCTCATCCCTCTTTGAGAGGCATCTCCTGGGGCTTTGAAATCGCCCAGGGAGCCTCAGCGGATAGGGAAGGCTCATCACTGCAGACCTGCTGAATGTGTTGGTGGCTGGAAGTACCTATCAGGGTGCTGGGCACAGGGGTGATAGCCAAAGTGCTCAAGTTCCCATCTATGCTGAGGCCAAGCTAAGTGCTTTCTGTGTATGCAGAGTGCCCTTTCCCCCATCGCAAGTTCCTTCCTGTGGGCTTTGAGTGTGGGCGACGTGAGACCCGAGAGCTACTATACCCACATCAGAACAAAATGCACTCTTCCCTTTCAGAAACTGGAAATATATTTAGAAATAAAACAGACTGTTTGTACTACCCTCTAGTGGTGACTCAAAGTCATTTGCGCTATTAAAAATATTACAACTCAAGTCTTTTTGCTTTTCCTGTTGAAAAGCAATCTCCAGCCCCAGCTTCACATTCTGTCAAGATTTCATAATAGCTCTGTTGTAGTTCCAGCTCCAGTTCCTCCTCTAGTTCCTTGCCTCCACTCACATGGAAAGGGCTTCCAGGGAGGGTGGCACAAGAAGGGCGCAACAGCCATGCACCCATGGGTGGAACCATGGGGGGGGGCAGGGAGGGGCAGCTGCCCCCCCTAAATAAAAAAAATCAATAAAAAATACATAGCAAACTGAGGTTCTCTGCCCCCTAACAAAAGGCCTGCCCTCCCTAACAAAAATCCTAGCTATGCCCATGCATGCATCCCTCAATCCCAGCTGGCGAGTCTGGGATCGAAGGGTGCACAGCTGCCACATCCCCATGCTGCCCCTCCCAAGCAGCCTTGCAAGGATGGGGTCCAGGGAGGGTGGCGCGAGAAGGTAAAACAACCATGTGTTGTCAGCTGACCGCCTACTCGGGGGGGAGCCTGGGCAGCCAACGTGGCACTTGGCAGGCTCAAAGCAGGCACCCCCATGCTAATGTGCCAGCCAGAGGCGTAGCTAGGGGGTGGGGGTCACTGGGCGCCACACCACGGGGGCCGGCACTTACCGTGGGGCCTGCAGCGTGCCTGAGCCACATGTCTCTCCTGGGAGCAATGTGGTGGCTTGGGCGCCTCCAGGCTCTGCACTGCCGGAAATGGCAGCGTGGGGCTTGCATCTGCCCACCGCCTCTCCCTCAGCCGCCCTACAGTTGAGGGGGAGGCAGTGGGGAGGCGCTGTGCAGTGTGCCTTGCTTTGTCACTACCGGGACTTGGGAGTTTCCCTGAGGTGGGCCTGTGGCAGATCTCTGTCTGAGTAGTGGGATCAGTTTTCAGAACTTGGACGAAGAAAGCAGGAAAACATTGATCCATCATGTGATTTGCACAGCTCACATGTGGGCAGTCTGTGACCTGGGGCCACAACCAGCCCACAATATCATTCCATGCAGCCTCCGGCCCTTCTGAAGAGGCCACGTACCTCCATCCTACCCCGATTCCTTCCTACCTGTTTGTTTCCTCCTTTTCTCAAGGCGTCTTAAAGTGTCCTTTCCTTTCCTCTATCATTTCAGAACAATTGGAAGGGGCAGCATTTTTGTGAACAATTTACGTCACAATCATGTCTCAATTGCACCATACCCTCCAACATCCTCCTGGTCAAAATTGGGATACTCATGTTTTTTGGTCCTGAGCTCTTGCAGGGGTCAGGTGACTCTCTCAAGAGTGCGAGAACAAAACACAAGAGTTTTTTGCCTCGGCCAGCTGATATGTACCACAGCACCAGGTGAAAAAGAGAGGACATGCTGGGATGACTTCCATAATTCTAGGATGTCCCACTTAAATTGGGACGGTTGAGAGGTATGTTTTACTGGTCATCGAAGCAGCTTCACTCCCAGCTGTTTGAGAACAAATTAATATCCTTCTCTCTGTGTGTGTGACATTAAAGTTCCTTCATTTCCAGTACAGTAGCTGTATTGATCTACTTTCTTTTTTAATACTCTTGAGCACGCAACCACAGAGTCATCCGCAACTGGACCAAACGGTCAGGGGTAACTTTACTTTACTTTAAGCTTATCTAAGAGTAATCCCATCAAACCCAGCCAGTCTTACTTCTAGATGTACATGGATGGGGTTGGGAATGTTTTGTTTATTTATTTCATAAAAGTTATACACTGCTTGATCATAAAAAACAAACAAACACAAAGTGATTTACAAAAAGGTAAAATAGTAAAATCAAGAAAAAATTACTATCCTACTTAAAAACATACAAAACTTAAAATACTGAAACAGATTAAAATTATCTCAACTTTCTAAGTATCTGGGTAGGCTTGTTCAAACAAGAACGCTTTAAGCAGGCAGAAGAAGAAGAAGAAGAAGAAGAAGAAGAAGAAGAAGAAGAAGAAGAAGAAGAAGAAGAAGAAGAAGATTTGATATCCCGCTTTATCACTACCTGAAGGAGTCTCAAAGCGGCTCACATTCTCCTTTCCCTTCCTCCCTCACAACAAACACTCTGTGAGGTGAGTGGGGCTGAGAGACTTCAGAGAAGTGTGACTGGCCCAAGGTCACCCAGCAGCTGCAGGTGGAGGAGCGGAGACTCGAACCCAGTTCACCAGATTATGAGGCTACTGCTCCTAACCACTACACCACACTGGCTCTCAGTACAGTGAGGGTGCCAGCTTGATTTCAATAGGCAGTGAGTTCCAAAGTGCAGGTGCTGCCACACCAAACAAGCATGTTCTTACAAATGCAGAACGTGTGGCCAATTCTGCTGATTGGAGCAGTTGTGTGGGCAGATGTGGGATAAGGCAATCTTGGTCCAAAGTTGTTAAGGGCTTCATATGCTAATAGTAACACCTTGAACTTGGCCCAGTAGCAAAACAGCAATGAGTGCAGATCTCTGAGCACAGGTGTTATATGGAGGCAAGGCCTCACTCCTGTCAGCAATGGCGCTGCAGCATTCTGCACTAGCTACAGCAAAGCTTTGCAAACTGTGTGTCGCGACACATTAGTGTGTCAGCCACAGTGTGTAGGTGTGTCACGTGAACGCTTCCCGCACTCCTCCCAGGGCTGGAAAAGGGTTAGTTTAACCTCTGGTTTGCTAGTAAAACTGAATTACTGTGTCGTGAAATGATGCGTGTCTAAAAAGTGTGTCACCAGCATGAAAAGTTTGGAAAGCTCAACTACATCCTCCAGATCAAGTGCAAGGGAAGCCCCACACAGAGAGCACTGCAGTAATCTAATCTTGAAGTAATGAGTGCATGAACTACTGTGGCCCAGGAATGATCATAGCTGTTGAACCAGTATGACTGCAGAGTGAAGCAGTCAAGGTGTCAATGGGGGACTGTGAAAAGTTGTAACTATTTGTGGACAACATCCCTGCAACATCCCTGCTAGACAGGTGTATTCAGCTCTGGCAGAAGAGAGGTGTGACCTCTCTATTTAGGCATGATGGAGGGCAAGAGAAACTGGGCAATCTTAAAGGGGCAGGCTAAGGTAAAGGTAAAGGTACCCCTGCCCGTACGGGCCAGTCTTGACAGACTGTAGGGTTGTGCGCCCATCTCACTTAAGAGGCTGGGGGCCAGCGCTGTCTGGAGACACTTCCGGGTCATGTGGCCAGTGTGACAAAGCTGCATCCGGCAAGCCAGCGCAGCACAAGGAACGCCGTTTACCTTCCCGCCAGTAAGTGGTCCCTATTTATCTACTTGCACCCGGGAGTGCTTTCGAACTGCTAGGTTGGCAGGCGCTAGGACTGAGCAACGGGAGCGCACCCCGCTGTGGGGATTCGAACCGTTGACCTTTCGATCGGCAAGCCCTAGGCGCTGAGGCTTTTACCCACAGCGCCACCCGCGTCCCATAAAGGGGCAGGCTAACGCAGAGCAAAACTGTGACACAAGCCCCACTTCAGTTATTTCACTGCAATATATTTTGAACCTCCTCACTCCCTTCCTGAAAACAAACACAGCAGATGTTTGAATCTGAAATGTAGAGTTGTGTCTGGAATGTGCTTGTTTCCTTCAAGTAGATGTCTTCAGCGTAGACGTCCTGCTGCTGTGTTCTGCACGTATTCTGCCTCTTGAAAATGGGTGGGGTTTCAGCAGAATTCCCACCCAGAAACACAGAACATATCCTGAGCAAGCCTTTCAGAGATAGCCAGTTTGGTGCTTCCAGTTGGTGGGGATTCCCACCTTTTCTGTTTATTCCTTATTTAAATTATTCAAAAATATGAGCAGCAACCAAGAAAATAATGCTTAATAATAAAGATTTTTTTAAATCGCCAAGTGTGTGACATTGATAATTATAATGTGCACAACTTTATAATGCAACCAAATATAAACCCTTTTGATATCACATTACATTTTTCTTTGTTTTGTATGCTGCAGGTTTCCATTCCGGACTGGAGAATACGGCGTCTTGTGAACTTAGGGAAAACACTTCTTATAGATCATTAGACAGCCCAATTTCATGGGTGTGCTTCCATGACTTTTCTCTTACTGACCCCATTTGTTTTTATATACAATAAAGTGATACCAATTAGCTGTTAACATGTCTGCTTTTCCCTCTTCAGGACCCAGCATTTTTGAGTAACTCTCATCCTTTTGCTCAGGAGCAAAGAAAACTGAAAGATGTGACCTTCAGCACTTTTTTTTAAAGGCATGACTGTACTTTTATAGCCATGTCAAGAAATGTGAGTCTTGCCACACATGAAGTTATCTTAATGAGAAAATTTGCAAAGATAATTGTGTGCATTATAACACAGCTCTGCACCCTCATAATTAATTATTAGATCAGGGTCTTTCTGTATGGTGGACGTGGATGTGTATTTTAATTAATTGAAAGGTTTTGAGTCATTGGAGGAGGGCAGTGTGGGTTCATTAATTTAGCTTATTTTTAGTTGATTTTTAGTTAATATTGTTTTACAGATTATAAATATAATATTGTTTTACAGATTATAAATACATTATTGATCTGTTAATCATATAATATGGCATGCTGTAAGTGTGATGTTCAGCTTATTTTTAGTTACTGGTTTGTTAAAAGTGTTTTATTGATTGCAATTGTTTTACTGATGATTTATGCTATACTTGTGTGGTGTTCTACTATCTTAGGTGGGGTTTTTTTAATTGTTTGCAAGCCGCTTTGGGATTCTGTTGGCACTTTTGCATGGCTGGAATGTGTCCTTGAGCAGCAATAATGCCTTTTATTGCCTGGATGGTGAGTTTTGTGTGCGTAGCAACCGCTGACCTTTGTGTGACTGGAGAGCGGCATAGAGAAATACAGTGACTCGAGCGGAATCTGCAAGCTTGGCTACCCGCGATGCTTGCCAGCCTCTTGTCTGCTTCTGCCTACTGAGAACAAGGCAAACATTGCTGGGTGAGTGGAGCAGCCGGAGCTGCGCAGACCAGCAGGGGAGCTGTCCAGCAAAATCCAGAGCTGAGTTAGCGAGGCTATGCAAGCAGCTTACCTGTTACAGAGCTGTCACAGTAGCAACTAACAGAAGCTCAGGGCTGCGTAGCAGTCGCAGCTCTTTCCCCAATGCGGCACCCTCAAGCGAGGAAGGGAAGCCTCAGGTTGCTAAAGGAACACTGCATTATTGGTGCTCAAGAAAACTCGGAAGTCTCAAATGAACAAGAACACTCTTGGTTTAAATTTAGGCAAGTTGGTTCATTTATTGCAAAAGGTATTATTAAACAGCAAGTAAATGAAAACTAATGCCATTTGAACACCTAGCACATAGTCTTAATGATAAAAGAGAGGTCACTCACGTTTATAAATATTTACAGAATTAGTCACAGATTATCTAATACTGTAGTTTTCAAACTTTTTTTCCCCCTGGGCCACACTTTCAGAATAAAAATTTGCTCATGTCACACCAGTTTTTTTTATTGATAAGAAATACATCAGAAAACAAAAAAGAAAGAACTCCTAGCAGTGCCTGTTTTATAACATAGAACACAGCTGCTTTAGAATATGATCATGGGACATTCAGAAAGTATAAAACAATGCAACTACAAAAGAACATTAATCATTCCCAAAATATAAATGAGCCTCTTACATATTTACCTTTAGTATGTATACAGACTCAATGTGAGATGTGAGCTTGCTTTTGCTGGGTAATCTTATTTATATTAGGTCTAATTTGAGACAAACAACACAAATAAACCTTTCTCTTTTCTGATCTTTCATATTTGTTAGAGTTGAAGATCCCTGTTCACAATACGTCGTGGAACAATATGCTGTTGAAGAAAAGTGTGTATGCTGTCCCCCCCCCCTCTGTGTAATATGTTGATACTATGTTTAAAAGTTTATTTGATTGTTTCTGCCAGTCTTGCCATCCTCTCCTGCTACACCCTTTGAGAACCACTGATCTAACAGGATTACAAAACTGTTGGGGAAAGTGTTTGGGTTATGGCCTGTTTATTGAGCATTTATCCTGATTTGTTTGTGGAGTTATCCAACACTTTCCATTGAATTTTCCTGTCACTTTCCCAATTACTAAAAGCTCAATCTTTTTTGAATGTGGTTTTCTTGTGCAAGATCTCAAAATTTCTCCAGAGAGTAGTTTAGGGACCAGAAGTTTATTTTGCTACCTGATCACACTTCTGCATAGACACTGGGGCTCTGCTGTGAAGCTGGCATTACTAAGTGATAAGGGATTTCCCTTACAGACCACTGTTGGGAAGTATTACACTATTCAGACACCTTTTAAACCCCTCAGATGAATTGGGATAATTTTAAAAAATGGATGGTAGCCAACTAAGTCATTCTCAGGGCAGGCCCACTGAAATCAGTGAACTCAAGTTAGTCAGGACTTCCTTAAGTTCACTGGCTTTAGTGGGTCTGCTCTGACTTTGACTTAGTCAGAAACAACCCCCTACCTTTTAAACTAGATTGGATCTCCAGGAGGTTCACCACTTGGCAATCCTTGATATATTGGATGTTAAGTTTGCTTGGATGAGATGCTAGCAGTGCTGCCAGCCTTTTCATTTCTCTGCACCTGTTCACATTCTGATCCCTGACTGTGGAGATCACTCAACCAATTGCCTTTTTGGGGGACCTAGTATTAGCTTTTTATTCTATGAAAAACAGGTTATCATGGTCAAAAAATTGAAGGCTATTTCAATTTAAAGTTTCCAGAAGGGTGTGTATGTTAATCTCTTGCAGCAAGGTCATCAAAGAGTATTGTGGCATCTTAAAAACTAACAAACATATTACCATGCCATAAGCTTTTGTGGACTGCAGTCAGTTTCATCAGTTCACACCACCAGGCACCTGCAGCTCAAAATAACGCTTCATACATCTGATGGATTGCAGTCCAAGAAAGCTGTATAAACGTGTAACGTTTTAGGTTCTGCAAAACTCCATGAAGTTTTTGGATTAAAAGTGTTTCACAATCAACTGGTACTATTAAACTACAACTTATGTACTTATAAATGTCTTACTCATCCTTCACCATAACATAAGGTCACTTACAGCAATAGAGAACAAAACCATAAAAACAGATTAAATGGTTGCATTTATAAAACAAGCAAAACTGTTCGAACAACAGCAAAAGAGATGGGTCCCACAAAACCAAATACTTTCAACATCAAAGGCCACGGTAAAGAGGGGTGCCTTCAGCCTATGGAGAACCTTGTGCCATGCAGGTGCTAGACACACCTTTGTGGGGAAGTGGTTCCGCAATTTAGGGGTTGCCACAGAGCAAGTCCTCTCCCTGATTTCCATTCCCCACATTTCTGAGTGTGGCAGAACTACCAAGAAAGCCCCATCTGGGTATCTTAACCCCTAAGAAGGTTGGTAGACAGTATTTCAGGTATTTGGGGCCTAAGTCATTTTAGGGCTTCATATTTTCACATAAGAGCATCAAAACAGATTCTGAAGCAATTAAGAAGTTACCTTTTCTTGGATCACTCCTGTTGATAGGATGATCTCTCAGCATCTTTCTCCCTTTGAATCTCTCTGAGGTCTTCATTCAGCAAGCAGAGATGTATGTTTCTTTTACTGCTGGCAGTGCTTCTAATCTAAATTCAACCTAAGTGTCTGGAGACCCAACCAAACCAGCAGAACCCTGCATTCCATTCTCGGTGTGGCTTGGTATGTTGAGCACTGGAATCGTTCTGAGACAAGGATGTCCCCATTTTGAGATATCCTAATAGTCAGAGGCTCTTGGGCAATGAAGGGAGGCAGTGCCAGCTTTCTCAGAAGCCAGTAGCATGCCTTGGCCTGTGTCCCTTTTGGGTGCTTCCAGGTTGGTGCTTCCTGTGGGATCAGGGTTCCTCATGCACAAATCTTTCTTCCTTCGGTTTTTATTTTGCAGAGTCCACATGACATTGCTGGCATCAGAATGCCAGCCTGCATCACCCCCTCCCCCTAAATCTGGGCTGGGCAGCCCAAGACATTTTGGCGCCTGAGGCAAATCACCAGGGAAGAAGGACTGAGCGAAGATCTACATCAAAGGCCATTGCAGGGGCACACACTCTGCACAGGCTCAGTGGAAGCAGCGCCCAGGAGGCAGCCCCCACAATTTCCTCCCTGGGAGTGGGAGGAGGCTGGCAGCATCTCCTAATCATTGAGCATGGGTGGGGTGGGGTGGGGGCAGTCTCCAAGGAGCACATCAGGGCTTCATGGTGGGCCTGGTCTGGGTTTACTCTTTCCAGGGGAACTCCCATAAACATTTTTTAAAAAGATAAAAATAAATAAGACCTGTTGCCAACCTCCCTTCGCGACAGGTTCAAGGCTGGTCCTCGAACTCCCAAAGTACCCCGCTGGGTTGTCATTCTCTGGTCGATCAGGACAGAAACCCAAGAGAATCTTCGCTCGCCCGCAACAGATGCGGACACGCGGGATCCTTTCTCGCGCGCTTGGAAGGAAAAGCCCCGCGCTGCCCACCTCGCCCCGCCAGCGGCTGCCTGCCGCCCCCTCCCGAGGCCTCTGCGGGGGCTGCCGAGCCGCGGAAGAGGCGCCCGCCGAGGAGAGACGGCGAAGGCTGGCCCGGACCCCGGGGGGCTCTCGCGCCGCCGGAGCAGCGACGTCCGCCGACCCCTGCGGGCTTCCCTACCTGGGCTTTCCTACCTGGCGGGGAGGTGTCCACCGAGGGGGCGCCCGCGGAATCCCCGCGGAGGGAGGCGCGCGCGGGGGGGGGGCTGGTGGGGCGGAGATGGGGTAGGCGCGCCCTCCGCCGCCTTGGCGCCCGGCTCTCGCTCCCCTGCCCCGCCGCCGCCCTCCTCCTCCTCCTCCTCCTCCTCCTCCTCTGGCGCGGGAGCCCCGAGGGCAGGGGCGTGGGATCCGCGGCCCCCTCGCCGCTGCTGGCCGGTCCCCCCCCATCTTACGCCGCTTCCGGTTCTGGCGCTGGAGCCGCGGCGGCGGCGGCGGCGTCCCCCCATGGCCTGGCCAGATGCGGCAGGTCTGCTGCTGCTGCCTCGCGGTGCGGCGCCTGGGCGGCGGCGGCGACGACCGACGGCTCAGTGCGGCAGCAGCGGCGGGGCGCGCAGGAGCAGCTGGGCGCGGCGCGGCAGCGGCTGGCGAGGAGGAGGAGGAGGAGCGGCGGCCTGGTGCGCGGGCGGCGGCTCCGGGGCTGCCTCGGCATGCGGCGGGCTGCGACGGCGGCGCCCGGCTTGTGCGTGCTGCTCTTCGGCGTGTCGCTGGCCTGCTACTCGCCCAGCCTGCGCTCGGTGCAGGACCAGGCGTACTCGGCGGCCGTGGTGCTGGAGGGCAAGGTGCAGGCGCTGCCCGCCTCCGCCGCCCCGACGGGCAACGGGAGCCGGGCCGAGGAGGGCGCCGAGGGCCCCCCGCCGCCGCCGCCGGGCATCCTGGTGAAGGTGCTGGACCTCTGGCCCCTCAACAGCGGCGGCCTGCAGCGGGAGCAGCTCATCCGCGTGGGCTCCGCGCCCGCGCCCTGCTCCAAAGTCAAGCGCAACCACCGCTACATCTTCTTCCTGGAGCCCACCGAGCAGCCGCTCGTCTTCAAGACCTCCTTCGCCCCGCTCGACACCAGCGGCAAGAACCTCAAGAAGGACGTGGGCCGCATCCTGTGCGCCGACTGCGGTGAGCCCTCGAGGGGGGCGTGTGGCCCAGGGAGGGGGCGGCAGGTGCCCGACGGCCCGGGAGGCTCCCTGCGCAAGGCCGGCTATTTCGGCGCTCCTCTGCAGTGCTGCATTGGCGAGCGGGGCGCAGGCTGGGAGGGCGCCCGGCGCCTGTCGGGGCCTCGGCCTTCTGGGAGGGGGCGCCCTGAACCCCGCTGCTGTGCTTGAGGGGGCGGGTCGGGGTGGAGAAGGAGGCCGGGGGCGCTGCTGCCCGCCTTGCCCCGGGCTCCCCTCTTGCCGCAGGCTGCGCTCCATTGTGTAAGGCATCGCCAGCAGCAACTTTCTTATGTAAACAACGCCCCCCCCCCCTCTGCTCCCCCATCCCTGGGTGTTAAATGGCTCCATTTGTTGCTTTGAGCCGCTTCTCATTTCTCCAGAGAAAACAGCTGGCCTGGGGCAGCCGGTGGCCCCGTCTTTTGCGGGGAAATCCTTTGCGCCGTCTTTCTTTCTGGGCGGAAAAGGGCGCTTCTTGGGGTGCGTGCTTCCGCTGCAGATGCTGGTTTGCCGCTCTGGAGTTGGTGTGGCCCCGGGTTTTGCAGATTTTATGCTGCATTTCACAGGAAAGTTTGGATCTTGTCAGGAACCACGTTTCTTTTGCTTGTGAGGCTGGCAGGGCAGATGCTGGCTCCTCTCACTGAAGAGCGAAGAGGTCTCCCTGCTGGGTGCGGGCGATTAAGGGGATACAACTAAGGTCTTGTTGCACCCCACCCCCTTAGGGTCAAGGAAGCGCCGGAGTTAGGGCCACAGCAGATGCTTAGATCCAGCCTGATGAGGTTTTTTAAGCAACCGGGCATTGTGGACTTCCACATTTGGTTAGATAGAACATCAGCACCGGTGGAGTGGGGCTTTAACCCCTTTCACTCCTTGCTTTTCCTTCTCTAACTCTGAAATGATGTCCTCTAGCTGATGCATTGCATGCCTGTGGCAGACAGAAACAGTTCCTAATGCAGATAATTTATAAACTGCAGAACATTAGAACGTTCTTCCCAAGTAAAAGCCCTCTGTGCTTTCCATAGCCTCCTTTTCATCCTAATTATTTTTGTGTGCTTCCCTTTAGGGGTTTTTCTTTTTTCAAGATAAAAAGTGTATATTTAAAATGATCATCTGGAAAATGAAGCAGTGGTTCATATTTGTATTTTTGGGTGGCCTGTTTTACTGTGTGGTTCCAGTAATGATTGTGGTGTGAGCTGACTGACCGTAGGTTGGCAGATTTTTCTGGACTATCTAACCCCAGAAGCTCAAGGCAGTTGAAATAACAGAAGCTCCTAAGTAATGGATTGTACAACTCGGTTACACTGACATATTCTAAAGCTATAAGTCTATGCATACTTAGTTGAGACGGTAAGCTCTACTGAACAAAGTGCGTCTTACTTCCACGTAAACATGCATTGGCTAGTTTGGATTGGATGGCTGATTTAGCTTCATTCTCTTTTAACCTAAGGATAATAGAGCATTATTCCAGTAAAGTAACGGGCTGGACTGTTTATGATTATTGCTGCTTCCTGAAATTTAACTATGACTTTTCAGTACTTATAACTAATATTGTTCAAAGTGATTAACACCCACAGTCTCCATAATTTCTCTCCCCTGAATATCTTTGCTATTATGAAATTTCAACATACACTCTCATGAATAATACAGAATTCCCCGGGGACAATCTTTATAACATAAAGAATGTATGAGCTAGCTGCTCTAATTGACAGCACATGGGCATTCATTGGGCTAATTGGATCATTTATTCATTAAGAGCATTGTAGCATGCCAGTCATACAGATGTATGAAATAAAAGTTCTCCTCACCCTTTTTCACCTATATACTTCCCGAGTTAGTACTTTGCCATACAAGAGAACTGATAATAGCAATTAAGATGGTTCTTCACTTAATAATGATTTTTAAAAGTTCCTTTGGAGTTTCAGTTGCCAGCAAGGAATGAAGGTGAATATTAATACCCCTTGCTTTTTCCTGTAAGACCTATTGCCGTCCTTAAGAGTCGTCAACAAGCTCATCACAGCCATCTGCCATTCCCACCCCCCTCTGAGTAATACCCCTCCCCACCTTCTCACTATATAGAAGGATCTGGCAACTTCTGTTTCAGTGTATCTGAAGAAGTGTGCATGCACACGAAAGCTCATACCAAGAACTAACTTAGTTGGTCTTTAAGGTGCTACTGGAAGGATTTTTTTTTGTTTTGACTATGGCAGACCAACACGGCTACCCATCTGCAACTATTAATACTCTGAAGCTGATGAATTGTCCATTAGAGACAGAAGTCATATATGTGAATGTTTCGGTTCCCAGATATAAGTTTTGGCTCTGGTTATCTGATTGTTTGGTTTTGCTCTCTGTGACAGAGAAGGAATGTTGAAGTCCAGCATTTCCCATCGGGATCTGTGGCAAGCTTTTATAACTGGAAATGGTTGAACTACAGCAGGTACCCTGAGAATAATCTTCACTCCTCTTTTCCCATGCTTCTGATTAGCTGAAAGTTTGGCATATCCCTCTGCTCATTCACAAAAATGCAGCAGATAAAATTAAGAAAGCCAGTGATAGATTAATTTAAGAGGACTAAAAATTGGGGGACGCACCACCAGCTAACATATTTTTTTCTCTTATATTAGGAAAAGGCCTCATCCTATGCATTTTTAAACTGAGAAATCACAAGTTAATTCTGTGAAAAGGGCTCAGTGTAAAAGGAAGTTTATTTCTGCACTTTAACGGTTTGAAGGAATGCCTTCTAGCTAAAACACTCTGTGGGGTTATCAGGAGCACTTTCTCAGCACAGCCATGGTGCAGATTACAACATCTTGCACTTCATTATAAGGTGAATTGCTGTAATGAGCTTCTTCTCTACCCTTGAACCAGTGGAGTGATGTTCACAGATGCCTATAATTCTGTCCTGCACGGGACTGGACCTCCTCAGAAGTCATGGGATGTAGGATACATTGCTCATTTGAACATTGTTCTGGATCCCACAATCTTCTTGTGCCAGGACGAAGACATGTTCTGCTATTATATTAAATGATGCCATTATAAAATAATTGGTGTATTTGGATGTTTTGAATGCCCACAGCTCTGCTTATAGTGTTAACCTATTTACTGTGCTGTCAACATTTATGGTCTCCTTTCTTGGCTGGGGCCTGAGGCTTTCACAGGTAACACTCAATGCAGGACCATGGTCAGCTCACCATGGAATGGGGTAGGGCCAGGCTGGCTGCAAGCAGAGCAGGACCATGGTCAGCTCAGTGTGGAGCTCAGAGTCATGGCACTCAAGAGCTAGTGTTCCTCAAGCAATCATCTGGAGTCAGTGGAGAGCTTTCCTCAGTCTCTGCTCTCCAGATGTTTTCTGCCCATGGTCAGAGATGATGGGAGTGGTAGCTAAAACAATGTGGAGAACACCTGGTTGGGAGAAGACTGTTTCAAGTAGTTTTGCTGTCAGATTGGTGTTTGAAGCCCCCCTTCCCCACGCTGGGGGAATTGTTGGTGCTTAAAATAGCTGTTCCCTGTTCCTCAGGTGCTGCCTCTTATAGAGCCGGGCAGGTCATTGCCCCTGGAGGTAGTGTGATAGGGAGCTGCCCCTGGGAAAGAGTTGGAGGAGAAAGGTACAGACTGCTTGCTATGGCTAGGCAGGTGAAGACATTGCTGGCTTCTGGGATTTTTTCTCTCCTGGAAGTTGCTAGGAGGCTTAGGGTCTTCTAGGGAACTTTCCAGGACCTTCCTCTGTTCCAACTCCTGGGCCATAGCATCATGAACTCTGCTATGTGCAGCCTTTGTGTCCAAAGTGTTGAGTAGTGCTCAAGCAAACTCACAAGAATCTTTATTGCCTGGGATTTTTCTTGTAAAATGTTACAAAGCAATGTTGAGCAGACCCCAGGGGAGATCATGTATTCCTAGAGAGAATTGGGGATGGGTAGTATAGTTTTGATCCAGGGCTAAGTCACCTTTTATGGTCTGGCTTCATTTCAGGTCCTAGACTATAGTATGTTACATTCGGCCATTCTGCTTCTTGTCTGTCACGGTGACATGCAGAGGGAAGGCATGCGTATTTGAGGTACATAGAGGTGATGCTATGTGCTTCTGCATTTTGTGCGCCAGTGATTTTTGTGCTCCAGGTTTGACAAGAGCCCCACAGGAAGGTCTCAGAAGATCTTGCTGGAACCCACAAGCCACTGTAGCCACTTCCCTTGACTTCTCAGGCTGCAAGGATGCCAGTGGGTGGCATTGACACATGCCACTTTGCCCCCATGATTGAGGGGGCTGTGCGATGTCAACACGCCAAGTGCACACGCCCTGTGGCATGCATGCATGACATCAGCATGCCCTGCGGCATGCTTGCACCATGTGTGCATGGCAGGGCATGTTGGCGTGTCATGCAGATGTCCTGTGGCTTGCGTGCGAGATACGCGCATGCCCCACGGCATGTTTGTACCACAGAACTTTGAGGTGGCCCAGCCCCTTCATTGAATTTTTTTTTTTTTTTGTCATGCATGCCTTTGCATGGGTGGGTGGGTGTGCCTGTAGAGTCGCCCCTTGCCGCCTGCCTCAGTCTGCCTCACGGACAAGCTAGGCCCGCTAGTGCTGCTTTCTCTGCCTGTGTTTGCATTGGTGGAAAAGTGGGGTTTGGAGGGGATGATACACTTGCAGATTATCTGTTGGCTGCAGGGTCTCTTTTTGCTTGGCTTGGTTTTGCTCTTACAGTTTTGTGGCGCCTCTTCCCTCCTCCCTCACCCACTCAGCAGCCTTTTGATTTAAGATGCTTTTGAAGCAGTCAGGAGAAACAATATATTGTTATCCCTGTATTTTTGAGATTATTGCTGCTGCTGGGGCATGTATATGTGGGCAGAGCTGTGAAGGGAGGGGGAGGGCTCTGTGAAGCCTTTCACAAACACACCTGTTTTCCAGTTTTAATTTTTGGGTGAAGGAGAGGGTAGTTTGCAAGGAGCTACCTGAATTCTTTCACATTTTACCTTTTTATTTCCTTCAGTGATGAGGGCGAGCGGACATTCAGAAGACAATCACACATGTGTCTTTAAAACTTTCCCCAAGGGATAAAAGAGAAATATAATGCACCTTTCATTCAAGGCACTGAAGGTGCTCTACAGAACCCCTCCCCCCTTCCCTGGTTCATTCTCATGACAACCTGTGAGGGAGGATGCGCCAAGAGAGCTTGACTGGCCCAAGATCACCCAGGGAGCTTCCTGGCTGAGGGGGCGGGGTTTGAAGCTGGGTCCCCCCAGTCCGAGTCCAGCACTCTAACCACTACACCACACTGGCTCTCAAAGGTATCCAAAGAAACCCTACAGATACTCTCTAAACTGCCCCTCCCTACCACTCTAGGGGGGAATTATTTGTGTCATCTTCAAGCCAGACACCGAGAGCAATGAAAATATTCAGAGAAGTGATGTGATAAAGTCACCCTGGACAATTAAAAAAAAAAAGGGGGGGGTGTTACATGTATACCTTGCGAGTCCCATTGCCTTCTAAGGGAGAGGCAGATGACAAAACACACAAGGAACTGTCTTCCTCTTTAATTGTGTTCTGCCAACATTGAAAACATTTATTTTTAAACAAACTGGGCTGCAGGCGAGGTGTGGGACAGCTTGATCACCATGCATTTGGGGGCCAGGATAGGGATTTAATGTCGCCCCCAAAGTGACAAGTTCACAGGGTTGTTGAACCTGTGCCCTCAGCAGCAACCCTTGGGCTCTCCCTTTAGTTGACAGGAGGAGCCTTGGGGAGCTGGCAACATGAAACGAGGCCATAAAAGCTGTGGTGGCAGCCAGCCAGGGCCGGCCCACCCAAGAGGCAAGCTGAGGGGACCGCTTTGTGGCAGGATCCACAGGGGCAGTGTTGATCTTCCCTTTTCCTTTGTTCCTGATATTGATATTCACCCCCCCCCCCTTCCCTGGTGGGGAAGGGGGAGTGTGCCATTTTGTGGCTTGCCTCAGGTGCCAAAATGTCTTTTGCTGGCCCTGCAACCAGCTGTGTTTGCCTCATGGATAGTTTGAAACAGATCAGGAGCTAACATATCAGAATAAATTTACAAAAGCCTACATGCCCAGGATACTTCATACTATATGAGAGGGAAAGTTTAGAAAGGTTAAAGTTTTGGAAGAATTGTGAAATGTATTAAATATTAGACCTTTTAGGAGTTGTGACTAATTCTGTGTGGAAATCTGTAGCCTGATGATGCCACCTATCCAGTCAGCAGAAATCTTTAACAATTCCTCTAGCCAGTTAATCAATTGAGCGTTACAGTCCTTTACTTCCCTCCACAACAATTACCCAAATCCTTTATGTTTTTAAATAATGCCTCTAGAGCCTGTTTTTGACTGGAAGCTCCTCCCTGGTTTCATGTTCTCCTGAAAGATTATTGTTCCTACTGGTACCAGAAATATCATTATCTGGAAATATTAATTTGTTGTAGGTGGCAACCCTCTGGAGAAGACTGGGGGGGGGGTGGAGGGAGGAGGAGAGGAAGAAGCTCTGTCACATCTACTGGTGTGATGTTGGATCTTGCCCAATATTTCACAGGCACCTCATGTAGCCATCCTCTAGGCCAGAGGTGGCCTGGCCATTTCTGGCCTGTGCTCCAAATTCCCCCTTGGGCAATGCTCCAGGGGCCTTTTGCCAGCAGAGAGTGTGGCCAGACCATACTTTCCCATGCACATAGACAACATGTGCTGGGCACACAGCCACCCCTCCTCAGATGATCACTTGAGCAAATGATTGATCAGATGCCTAAGGAGTTTTTCATCCCCATTTGGGTTCTAGTGTAGGAGAAGAGGCAATAACTGTGCCACTTTTTAATATATATTTACTATTACCCCACCTTTTTCCCTGACAGGGACTCAAGGCGGCTTACAGACAAAAATATCAGCAACTAAAAACATTGGGGAAATAAACAGTTATTTAAAACTATTAATTAAACATTGATTGAATTAAAACTATATAAAGTATTAAAAACACAAGGGTAATTACAATAAAAACAGCACAGCACTAGCCCTTTCATTAAAACTTTCTATGTGTGGTTCCAAAGACAAAGGTGAAATGCCCAACACGGGTTGGATTTTCCTTTTAAAAATATTTAATTTCTCTGAGTACATGCTTACATCAAAAATTAAAAGACAGTTACACAAGCAACTTCTGATTCCCAAGCTGACAGGTGAATAGCTAGGCCCTTCTTCTGACATGCTCCCTAAGTGTTAAAATTAGATCTGGTCCTTTTATCTTGACCTGCAGATATTTTTCCTCTTTAGAGCATGTCTAAAGTGTCAGTGATCTTGTTTATATATAATGCTAAACCATAGTTTAGTGTTATGTATGTGAGCCCCTAGAGCAGCTGCAAGGAGGTGGCTGTAAGCATTCATTTCTGTTCTCAACTAGCCACAACAGAGCTTTCCAAACTTTTCAAGTTGGTGACACAGTTTGTGGACATGTTTTGCAACACAATAATTCAGTTTTGCATCATTTCGCAACACAGTAATTCAGTTTTACTAGCAAACCAGAGGTTAGGAGAGCAGGGAATGTTTATGTGACACACCTGCACACTGCAGCTGACACACTAACGTGTTGCAACATACAGTTTGGAAAGTTCTGAGCCACAACATGACATTTTAACTGAACTGGGAAATGTGGTTAGAATAAACCAGGGCTTTTTTCCCCAGCCGGAACTCAGGTGGACGCTATTGGCATTTTAAGAGAACAAGGGAGGCATTCATGGTGAGTCCCGGCCCCTCTTTTTCTAGAAAAATAGCACTAGTTTAAACTGTGCTTTATCTGAACAAACCAGGGTCAGGAACTGTAGTTTGATCTTTGTTCAGATAACCATGGTTTAAATTAACTGCAGTGACGCTGAAGACGAAAGCTGATGCTTCCAATCTTGTGGTTGTGCTGGAAGAGGAGCAGGGAACACACAAATGGACACCCGGTAGCACTCTGCTGAGGGACAGCCTTCTCCGAGGGCAGAATAAACGGACTGCCCCAGGCAGCAGATGCTGAGGGCAGTGGTAGCCATCTCCCAGGCTGCTCCTTCTGAGCCCTCTAGCCGTTCTTACTTGTTGCTTGCCTGGGCTGCTTGGTTGCTTTGCCTGTCATGGAAAACAGCAGGCAATGCCCCTTGCTGAGTAAGCAGCCCTCCCTTCCCACCCCACCCCCTCCAGCAGGCCTTGCTCTGCTCACACAGTGCATTGTGATGCCACTGCATTGCAGCATTTGATGAAGCAGCAGCAAGCAGGGGCCAGGCAGTGCCTGGGTGTCTCACTCGTCACGGGGGGAGGAACAGGCTTCTCCCCTCTTGATGGGGTTGCCTGTTTCTAATTTGGTGGAAAGTTGTATTTTTTTTTATACATATAATCCTGTGCCAGGGATGTAGGCTTAGCTTCAGTCAGGGTGGATGAAGCAACTTAGTCCACTTCAAATCATAATTGCAAGGAAAAATAGCTTCCAATCTGATTGGCTGTTTCAAGCAGAAATACTGTAGGTTGGTCAGTTGGAGATTATTGGTTTGGCAGCACACTTTTCCTCTCTGTTGCTCTGGCCTCTCGGATTCCCTGTACTTCTGTGACATGTGGCTGTGGTTTCTGCCTCATGAGAGTTTGTAGGCAGGATTTCTGCTGAGACTAAATTTAACTTTCCTAGCAAATGCTGTCCATGTTGCAGATGGATGATGCACCGTAAATTGAGAAGTGGAAGGCCTTTTGTAGCACTGCGTATTATCTATATTGCTTTGCAAAAACTGTATTTTCATTGTATATTATTTGCTTTTATTAGAACTAGAAAACATGCTTTGTTAGAGAAAAATGACTGAGTTGAGTTTCCAGAACCTTCACATCAGCTACAGGTGAGAGAGATAGGAAAGACCAAAAGAAAAAAAACCTTCTGAAATATAAATGTTGCTTTGAAAAGAATTGGAAAAGTCTTCTTGACCTTTTTCAGAATGTGGAATATAGACAACTGAATAACAGCTTCTGAAAGACACAAAGTGACAGGGACCCAAGTGGAACAAAATAAAAAAAATTGGATAATTACAATACACATAGACAGCTAAAAATGAAAGCACATGTGGATATATGTGTATAAATTAAAGCATTACAAAACACAAATACAAAATTTTCCAAGCTGTAGCTGCTATATAACAAAACAAATAAGTTCTTCAACACTGCAGATAATAATTGATTCAGTCTCCAAGATTGCATCTCATTTCCTACTTGTTCTGATCAGATTGGATAATTGTTCATGAATGGCAGACATTAATCCCCAAGTTATGTTTGTACTGTACATCTATGCCAGGGGTCTGCAACCTTTAAGACAAAAAGAGCCACTTGGACCCGTTTCCGAAGAAAAAAAAAAGGGAGCCGCAAAACCATTGCGACATTTAAAGCATGTGTGCCGCTGCCCTCCGATCTGACAGCGGGCGGGAAGGTGACGTCGGGACGGTGCGTGACTAACGCACGCACCGCCCCCATGCAAAGTCACAGCCAGTACAGTGCCTGCCACAGTGGGGAGTGTCGGGGTGCACAATGCGCCTCCTCCCCTCGCTAGTATCTGCCCCGGAGCCACGGCAAAGGTGTAAAAGAGCCACATGTTGCTGACCCCTGATCTATGCAGTCCATTTTCTTCACTTGCCTGTTGCAGGAGTGAAGATCTTCAGTAGTTCTGTCTGGTTATGGTGATGGTTGCCTTGCAGTCACAAAAATGGGGTGACTACTTTTGCACTGTCACCTGTAACTGCTCTTGGTTCCAAAATGAGTGAAAACCAACCATGGCTGCAGCAACTGAAGTCTGGGGAACAGAACTGGAGTTTCAGGGAGGTTTGGCACGAGGAGGCAAGCCCTCCCCCTTCTATTTTGGCAAAAGCAAACTCAAAACCTGAATGCCAGTTCACCTTAGCATGCGGTTCTTGTCCTTTGGCAGCTGAATCAGCAGTATTGATGCTGGTGGTTTTTTGGTTTTTTTTGCTGTAAATTCATTGCTATACCGAAAGGAGCTGACAATGACTTGCTAAAAGATAGGGCATGCGGGGGGGGGGGGGGACATGGCAAAGAAGTGGATCTGGTTTGAACAATCTCCTCCTCCTGTCACTATGCAGACTTTAAAATGTAGTACATTATATTGAAAAGGGGTGCGGGTGGCACTGTGGGTTAAACCACTGAGCCTAGGGCTTGCCGATCGGAAGGTCGGTGGTTCGAATCCCCGCAACAGGGTGAGCTCCCGTTGCTCCTGCCAACTTAGCAGTTCAAAAGCACATCAAAGTGCAAGTAGATAAATAGGTACCGCTCCAGCGGGAAGGTAAACGGCGTTTCCGTGCGCTGCTCTGGTTCGCTAGAAGCGGCTTAGTCATGCTGGCCACATGACTCCCTCGGCCAATAAAGCGAGATGAGCGCCGCAACCCCAGAGTCGTCCGTGACTGGACCTAATGGTCAGGGTCCTTTACCTTTTACATTATATTGATACTGTCCTGCATCAACTTCTTGTCTTGCTGTGGAGATGATGGAAGTGTGACTTCCTGTATCTAGCTTTAATTTTGGAATCAGAGCAGTGCCATTAATAGATTAAGTAGTGGCATTACAGGCCCTCTTATATTCCTTCTTGACTTGGAGGAGCTAACGAGGTGAGGACCAGGCTGGATCTGGAAGGTTCTTCTCTGAGGAGCTGCTGTTCTGCATTTCGTCATGTGGAGCAGTGGTTAGCAGTTCTTCACAGAAGGTTCTTGACTGTGGGACTGTGCCTATGTCATTCACCACATGGGACCAAGGTCAGCAGTCCTTGACAATGGAGGATTCTGGAAGTCCTTTTGCTGTGGTGGTCTGTTTTGTCATGGTTGTCAGTGTCATTTTGATTTAAATACACTGTCCACAGTTTTCCTATCAGGACATATTCTCAGGATATTCAGACACCCATCTTTGACACCCAGGCAAATGAGAAGCATGTCTAGAAGGCCGTGGAGGTGTAGCCAGGTTTAGAGCCGCAGGCGGGACGCCACTCGTTAAGCCACACACATCCTAAGCCACTGACAGGAACTATCAAGAGAGACAAAGGGAAATAAAAACGTGGAAGAAATATGAGCTGACTCCTGCTCAAGCTGCACATTACAATCAGTTGTAGGATCCTTCCTCCACCCCATATTATTTATTCACTCGTATTTATTTAATGCATTTATACCTATTTTGCAGGGAATTCTGCCCTTGTGAGGAGGCTCGTAGAAAATGTTTAAAACATAAAAACACATTAGCAGAAAATAAGTAATAAAATACAAGCCCATAATTAAAAGCCATCACCACAGGCCAGTATAATAATATATAATGCAACTCAAAATATGAAAGCTTGAGGCAATTTCTTTTTCATGCACAGAAAATGGATTCAACATGGTCCTGCGCAATGCAGAACAAACTTTACAGTATGTGATGGACGTAAGAAGAAGAAAAGACTTGTGGGACTTGCAGTACAGTGTTGCATCTAGTTGGGCCTTTGTGTTTGTGCTCAATCTTGAGTCAGTTGGTTCTTCCCACTCACAGGACCTGCATTCTGTTCCTCTAATGTGCAGAGCTACTCTGGCAAGTTTTGCTTCTGGTAAAGAGGCAGGCTGGCATTTCACACATCAATTGGTGCCATGGAGAACCTTCTCTGTACAGTTTCAATTTTCCTATCAGCTACATGTCTCCTTTTCTTCTCCTTTCTCCACTTTCATTTCTTTAATTTTTTTTGTTTTCATTTAAAAAAAAGTTTTTATTTCATTTTAATACACCACATACAAAAAGAAAATATAAAGATACAAAAATATCCATCACCTCCTAACAGCTAAGAAAGAAAGAAGAAAATGAAAATAAAAAACAGCAACAACACCAATACATTGAATATTACTCACAATACATTTAACATAAAAATGACTTTTTCCTATAAAAAGCTGACTTCCCATCTACTCCTTACTTCTGTTTCTCATCCATTGTTCACTGCCATATTATAGCATATTTTGGCTTTAATGTTATTTATTCTATCCTAGGTTTTCTATCCTTTTCATTTCTTTAGTCCCCTGTTATCTCCTTTTGCACTTCCTTATGTCAGTCTTTGTGTGTTTATTTTTTCCCTGTCAAATCACATACTGATTGGCAGTGGCCTTTTGTTTTAAGAGCGCCTGAAAACAACCTCAGGGATCAAACAGCCCTTGTGTCCCAGCTGGATCACTGAGACCATCCGCAGGAGCATCGCTGGTGGTTCCCTGAGTTGGCCAGGCTCATTTGACAGCAACAAGAAACCAAGCCTGTGGTGTCATCAGCCCAGGCCTGTGCAATCCTCTGCCAAGAGAGATTCAGCAGGCGCCTTCTGTGCCAACTTTTAAACACCTGCTGGAAACATTTCTACTCTGCCAGGCCTAGACAGGCAATTAAGAGTACATCCTTCCACAATGGTTCATTGATGCCTGTATTTAACTTTTTTAATGGGTTTTAGTGTATGGTTTTATTTTATTGCTGTAAACTGCTTTGATTTTTTAAAAATGATGCAGTGGTATACAATTAAATTAATTAATTAATTAAGGCAGCAAGCTTAATGCACATGCCTGCTGATGTTGCTGTGCTGGGAAGGGTCGCAGTGCCACAGATTGACTCTCTTTGGGGGGGGGGCACACTGTGGGAATGGGCTTTGCTAGCTGCCAGTTCCATGACCCAGCTTGACCCTGGTTCCAGTTTCCACCCTACTGTTCATTCCAGCTGGATACCTTCCCAGCACTGACCCACATGGAAAAGAAAGGAGCTTGTGGAACGGAAGTGCCTGAACTAAAGGAACGAGGGGGCATGTGAGTCAGGATGGTGGAAGGAGCTGGGCCTTTGCACTCAGGCTGAGCCCTAACACTGGATGTTCAGATGCCGCGTGTAGAAGGGAGAGAACTCTGAAGTGACAGGGAAGTGATACTGAGACGGTATCTCAGCTGTGCTAAATGTTGTCATGGCAACCTGTGCCATGGAGGGTGGAGGCTTACATGATAGCAGCTTTTTCAGTACAGAAGCCTTGTCTGGGTTGACACACTGTTCCATTTCTCCACACCAGAACTCAACTTTTTAAAAGTTTGTAGAACAATGGATTACAGTCCATTCTTAGAGCACTCCTTACAATACAGTGGTACCTCCAGTTACGAACTCAACCCGAAACTGCTCATAACATGAGGCGCATTTTGCTAATGGCGCCTCCTGTTGCTGCTGCGCTGCCGGCACGCAACTTCCGTTTGCATTCTGGGGCAAAGGCCACAACCGGGAGCATCTACTTCTGAGTTAGCGGAGCTTGTAACCCCCAGCGTTCGCAAGGGGGACGGTACGTAACACAAGTTTCCACTGTACTGAAGACCGTTTCAGATGTTAAGGTCAGCAGAGGGGGCCTTCTTAGTAGTTCCTATGAAGTTTGGGGTGGCAGCAGCCCAGGAGAGCACATTCTGTGTGGCAGTCCCCAAGTTGTTTTCTCACTTCCACAACTTGGGGGAAGGCGCCCTTAATGTGCAGCTTTTGTAATATGTTGAAGACTACCCTTTTTAGGATAGTTTTGATACCTGAGAGATATATTTTCAGGACCCACCCTATTCCTGTTTCTAATGTTCAATTCTGCTGGTGTAGAGTGGGCACAGAATTTCAACACCTGGAACTGCCTCAATATAGCTGCCCACCTCCTTTGCTGGGCTCCGTTGAAAACAGCTTCTACAGGCAAATTAGGAAGTGACCTTTTCAGACAACAGAATGATTCTTCTTTTCTTATCTCTGCAACTGCAATCTCCTGGGTGATGTGAACACCATTAGGCAGTAAATGCACATGTGTACTCCATCCGTTTCCCTCCCTCCCACCCCCATTGTGTGGCCCCGGGTGCTGGCAACCCAAGCTATGCCACTGCCTGGGACTGCTGGTGAAAGGAAGGTAATACAAACACAAGCCACAGCCATAACCTCCTTCTTCCTCTTCCTCCTCTTATTGAAGATCATGGAACCATGGAATTGTAGAGTTGGAAGGGAGTCATTGAGAGTCATCTAGTCCAACCCCCTGCAGTGCAAGAATCTCAACTAAAGTATCAATGACAGATGGCCATCAAACCACTGCTTAAAAACCAAAGGAGAAGCCCCCACCTTCCAAGGGCAGTGGTGAATTTGAGTACTATAGTGCCCTGTGCAAGCCCAAAATTTGCCGCGCCCCTCCAGCCCTCATGTTGCCTTCTCAAATACAGGTAAGGAGGCATCCAGCTTTGGTAAGGAAGCGTAAGGGCTCTGGCAGGGTCCTAAAGCCCTCCACTTCCTTCCCAAAGCTGGGAAAGTGCTAACTAGGCTTTGGGAAGAATGAAGGAGGACTCTAGGACCCTGCCAGAGCCCTCACACCTTCCTTGCACTTTGCTTACCAGGCCCTCTCAGCACCCAATACATGCACACTGTTCACACAGCCCTAAATCTGTCCCTGCTGAGGGAGACAGTTCCACTGTTGAAAAGCTCTGACTGTCAGGAAATTCTTCCTGATGTTTAGTCAGAACCTCTTTTCTTGTAACATGGACCCACTGGCTCCAGCCCTACCTTCCAGAGCAGGAGAAAACAAGCTTGCGCCATCTTCCATGTGACAGCCCTTAAGGTATTTGTAGATGACTATCATATCTCCTCTTTTCCAGGCTAAACATACCCAACTCCTTCAAGTGCTCCTCATAAGGCTTACTTTCCAGACTCTGGATTATCTTGGTTGCCGTCCTCTGCACACGTTCCAGCTTGTCAACATCCTCTTAAATTGTGGTGCCCAAAACTGGACACAGTATTCCAGGTGTGGTCTGACCAAGGCAGAATAGAGTGGGACTATTACTTAACTTGATCTGGACACTGTAGCCTAGAATAGCATTAGCTCTTTTTTTGTTACAAGTATGGCAGCTTAGCTTCTAATTTCCTTAGAGAACTGATAGTTCAGGCTGAGCTGTCTTATTCAGGAGGAACCCAGAATAAAGGCTTCAGAAACATTCTGAAGTAAATAACTAATACAGAACGCTAAGAGTAACCAGTAGCTACAAACTGAGGGAGGTGAAAAAAATCCCCTGGTTGTTTTCCTGGGGGCCTTGTTCTCCCATTCTCAATTGTCTGCTCCTCCTTTTGCTTCCATGATGTAGCTGACAGAAACCCAAGCAGTCTTGGGTACTGTACTCAATGGAAGGTTGTCTGGGTAACACGGCTCATTCTCCTCCATTCCCCAGAAAAGAAGGAAATATGACTGAATGGTACACACTCTGTCCCTAGAGGAAGTGCAAAGTGTTTTTGTTGCACACTTTCAGATCATACATGTGTGCAAGTGCGTTTCACAGGTAAGGAACGGAGGGGAGGTTAGTTTCCTGCTGATGGAATATTTCAGCTGAAGCTTCTCTTTGGACACCCCAAGGTTATTGGCTTCCCAGTGAATAGGAAAGGCACTCTTCCCACACCAGCACTGTCACACAGCACTGAAGTTTCCCTTATTCAGTTTATGGCTTCTCTTTATCTTTCCTTTGTACACATGTGATGTTATGGTTCCCACATCCTGTGTTTTCTACCCTGAGATTCCTGAACAGGTGGGAATGTGCACAACATGTCCCCCATTTTGTAGACCGAACACATGCCTGCTCTTTGAGGGTTGCTTCTGCAAAGGGAAAATAAATGCAAAATGAAAATAGCCTTCTGGATCAGCTTTATTGTATGACATGCCCAGAGCAAGAACCAAACCAAGGGCTTTCCTCCCTGCAGCCGATTTGCGTTCAGTGACTTCGCTGCATGACAGACATGCCACCTCCTTAGCCCTGGCTTGAGTGCCTTACGTAGGAGAGTTCTTCTAATATGTTCCTTCCTGGCAGATTGTTGGGTCTGATGATTCTGTAGCCGCTCTTTCAGATTTGACCAGTATAAAATAAGCAACGCATAAGCGGCACACAAAACACTACCAAACCATTCTATGTTCTAAATCTTATATTAATAATCCAAAAATTGAGAGAGCTATGTACAAGATCTACTACAGAAGCCACAAACAGAAAACTCATTCAACTTGTGTCCAAAAGGAAGATTCAGTCTTTAAAGTTCCTTTAGCCAGGCTCCTGCAGATATCAACAAAGGTAAGTTTGATCAAACGAAGTGTCGGCGATGTTGCGCTCAAGGGTTAGATATCAACGAGGCTAAGTTTGATCAAACAAAGTGTCGGTGATGTTACGCACAAGAGTTAGACAGGGTGCCGGCGTTTGTCCCCTGTTTCGCCCATGAAGAGTCTCAGGCTTCTTCAGTAAAAACTCTCTCATGGTTTTGATATATTTATAAACATTCAAGTACATATATTACATTTCTTCTTAGATTAAGTTACAAAATTTAGTTTATTTCTTCAGGAAATTCTCCCTCAAGATTTTGGTGTGTTTACGTACATTCAACTTCATATGCTAAGTTCTTTCTTGACTTAAGCATATATTCATTTACTAAGCAAAATTTACTGTGTTTGGATCAGATATCAAATTTACTGTGTTTGGATCAGCTTATGTGCTGCTTATTTTATACTGGTCTACTATGAGAATTGGCAGCACAGGTTCATTTCTTTAGCTCTTTCAGATTTGGCATGTGCTTTCCATCCTGCTCCTAATATGAAGGGATGAAGTGACAGCTCTGAGGCTCACCTGTCAGGGTCTGCAAGGGCCCACCTGGTCCTGCATTTACCCGCAGGGCAAGGAAAAGAGCCTCTGCCCCTCGGCACTGATGTCCAACCTAGGCTGGCAGGCCCCAGCTCTTGCTGCTTCCATTCCTCCCTGCTTTCATAGATCTCTCCTTGTGCTAGGTAAAAAATAAGCCATTGAAGGAACTTGGCATGGGATGGCTGGAGTGGTATTCAGAGGACAAGGAGTTGCTCGGACAAGGTATTAAAAAGCAACACCTGACAATCAAATTGCTTTGCTGTACGGAGCAATCTGCTCAATGTTCTTTTGATTTTTTAGGTAAAGGGGGCAACTGAGCTAGGTCATTCGTGCCCTCTGGCTCAATTCTTGCCTCAGAGCAGGCACGAGTCTTGTTCCATTTTTGCAAGATTTTGCTGGGCTAACCACGGAAAAATGAAGCACACTTTAGAGAACTCTGCTCCGGCAACTTTCAGGTTTGTCTATAGTGATACATCATATTGGGGTGGGGGCATACTCTCCAAGTGTCCTGATTCTCCAGGGACAGTCCTAGAATTACAAAAGCCACCCCAGTTTCTGATTTAATCCCGGAATCTCCTGGTTTTCCCTTTTCCTCCCCTCCTCATCTTGATTAAAAGAGGTGGAGAGATGAGACACTCCAGCTCCTGTCCTTTTTGGAAACAGGAGACTTTGCTGTGTATAGGTGCAAAAACTGAGTCCTGTTTATACAAAAATAAAATACCTGCACCAAATGAAGGAAACGGTGAAACTGCCATACGAAGCCCTTCCTATAATTTTGAAGGAAAATGTAACCAATTCACTTTAAATTCTTCAGCAGCCAGCCATTTTTAAGGAAATGTGTGGAGTGTTTATTTTTTTATTGTAACTGGAGCCTTACACTACAAGCCTTTACCTGTCTACTCAGAAGTAAGTCCCACTGTATTCAATGGAGCTTACTCCCAGGTAACTGGGTAAAGACTGTGCAGCCTTACACTGTAATCCTAAGCATTTTTACGCAGAACTAAGTCCTACTGAGTTCAATAGGATTAACTCTCTGGTATATTCCTGATCATTCATATCGTTATCCCGTCTTTTTCCCTGACAGGGACTCAAGGCAGCTTACAGGTAAAATTTTGTTTCATTCCATCGATCTGTTGATAGTGTTGTACATGATCTCTCCCCTCACACATTTTCCCTTTACAACAACCCTGTGAGGTAGGTTAGGCAGGCAGGTGGTAATTGGATCAAGGTGAGCGATGTATGTGGGTACATGATGTCTATGTGCGTGGCAGATCAAACGCAGGAGAAGCTTCCTGATGGTAGAATAGAATGTCCCTATTTTCATCAGAGAAATGTTGGCAGGTATGGGTTGGGGACAAGGGTGTTTTGCCTTTTCGAAACTGCATTGGTGGTTATGAAATACTCTCCGCAGAAAGCCTTGCCTGGTGCCAAGCTTGATGTAGTTTTGTTGTCATGCCAAAGCCTTTTCATTCTCCCAGGCCTTTTAATTGTGAACTTCAATTTCTCATTATTATGGGATTTTATATCCTGCTCTGCCATCTACTGGTTTAACCTTTTATTGTTGTTGTTTTACATTTTCAACAGTGGTATTATTACATCTTTATCTGCATTGTAAAACTTCCGTAGGAGCTTTTTTTTTAAGGCAGTTTATATAAATATATTTCTAAATAAAATGCTCTGAAGTGGCTTGTCATCATAAAAATAATACTTGAATTATAACACAACAAAATGACTGTTCTGATTACGTATCAGCACTAGGTGGCAGTGTTGCGCTCACCCATTTTGACAAAGCTGGTTATCCTCCAACCAGTGTCCGCAGGGCGAACCCATTGGCTCTCCCATCTGCTCTCTCTGAAATAAATGGGAACAGGTTTGCCACACTGCAGAGTTTCTGTGTCTTCCCCCTCCTTTTTGAAGTGCCCCAGTTCACTTACAACATGAAGATACCATCAGTCAACAGCTATTTTAATTAAACTGTCTTCAGTTGGCTCTTCAGTTAGCCCAGTCCTATAATTAAAGGGAATTTAATAAACACTACAAAGCCTATTTAATTTTTCTGTCTCTGAAACTAAAGATGAACTTTCCCGACCTGCGATGAGCTGAGAAGCTGGCACCCCCCATTCCCACGTCTTGTTGCTTCTGCCGCCCCCCCCCCCCCCCGCCTCATGGAGCTCAGGTGGAAGTAGAGAAGCCTGTTGTTTTCCTCTTGCCCAGGGCTGTGGCTCTGGATGGCAGAAGTCAGGCGCAAGGCAAGGAGGGCGCGCAATGTTTTTCATTGCAGACATCCTCTTTACTCAGTCTGGCCCTGAGGGGTGCTTGCACTGAAACTTTCCCAGATTATCATGCCAGCCCAGATAGCCTCCCTTGTTGTGGCTGGGCTGCTTCTCTAGAAGGAAGGCCACATTTTCCAAGCACTGGATATGCTGAGGGGAGCTGTGACTCTGTTCACAGATAGGGCATCCATTGCTACCTGTAGATCAGGGGTCCCCAAACTAAGGTCCGCGGGCCATATAAGGCCCGAGGGACTCATTTATCCAGCCTGCGGCAACCCCCGCCGCCCACTAACGCTACCCTCTCTTACCGGCACTGCGCTGTGCGGCTGCCCACTTCTGGGTCAGAGGTGCACCAGAAATAGCTTGTGTGCATGCGCAAGTGTTATTTCCGGTGCATATCTGGGTCAGAGGAAGCCCGTGCACATGTGCACAAGCTATTTCTGGTGCTCCTCCGACCCAGAAGTGCGCCGGAAATAGTGTGTGCACACTCATATGGGCACGCCCTCCACCCCGCCCTCCGGCCCACCATACGATTGGTGCTGGAGACACCGGCCTGAGGTGCAGTAAGCTTGCTGACCCCTCCTGTAGATGCTATGCCCTGACATCTTGTCTGCAGAGGGAAGTGGCCAGAGACAGATTTAGGGGCACAGAGTCTTGGGGGTGTTGCCAAGGGTGCAACAAGTATACTTTAGAACAGAGCATGAGAGGAGCAGGGGGCAATGTTGGCGTCGCACAGGGGGCTGCTGAAATCTGAGACCCCAACATCTGTCACTTAAGTGGTTCCTTATTATCATAGAATCATAGAATCATAGAATCATAGAGTTGGAAGAGACCACAAGGGCCATCGAGTCCAACCCCCTGCCAAGCAGGAAACACCATCAGAGCACTCCTGACATATGGTTGTCAAGCCTCTGCTTAAAGACCTCCAAAGAAGGAGACTCCACCACACTCCTTGGCAGCAAATTCCACTGTCAAACAGCTCTTTCTGTCAGGAAGTTCTTCCTAATGTTTAGGTGGAATCTTCTTTCTTGTAGTTTGGATCCATTGCTCCGTGTCCGCTTCTCTGGAGCAGCAGAAAACAGCCTTTCTCCCTCCTCTATGTGACATCCTTTTATATATTTGAACATGGCTATCATATCACCCCTTAACCTCCTCTTCTCCAGGCTAAACATGCCCAGCTCCCTTAGCCGTTCCTCATAAGGCATCGTTTCCAGGCCTTTGACCATTTTGGTTGCCCTCCTCTGGACACGTTCCAGTTTGTCCGTGTCCTTCTTGAACTGTGGTGCCCAAAACTGGACACAGTACTCCAGGTGAGGTCTGACCAGAGCAGAATACAGTGGCACTATTACTTCCCTTGATCTAGATGCTATACTCCTATTGATGCAGCCCAGAATTGCATTGGCTTTTTTAGCTGCCGCGTCACACTGTTGGCTCATGTCAAGTTTGTGGTCAACCAAGACTCCTAGATCCTTTTCACATGTACTGCTCTCAAGCCAGGTGTCGCCCATCTTGTATTTTTGCCTCTCATTTTTTTTGCCCAAGTGCAATACTTTACATTTCTCCCTGTTAAAGTTCATCTTGTTTGTTTTGGCCCAGTTCGCTAATCTGTCAAGGTCGTTTTGAAGTGTGATCCTGTCCTCTGGGGTGTTAGCCACCCCTCCCAGTTTGGTGTCATCTGCAAATTTGATCAGGATGCCCTTGAGTCCATCATCCAAGTCGTTGATAAAGATGTTGAATAAGACCGGGCCCAAGACAGAACCCTGTGGCACCCCACTAGTCACTCTTCTCCAGGATGAAGAGGAACCATTGATGAGCACCCTTTGGGTTCGGTCAGTCAGCCAGTTACAAACCCACTGAGTGGTAGCATAGTCAAGACCGCATTTTACCAGCTTTTTTACAAGAATATCAGCACATATGAGATACAAGAATATTAGCACATATGTAGCTGCTTCTTGCGTCATAACATACATGCAGCCTCAAACCAATCGATCAGTTCAAGTTCTGTGGTTCTATTAAAAATAGACTCCTCAACTTTTTAAAAAAGACCCCTCTGTATCAGCGTGGTATGACTGATTCGGTGATTCTGTGTTAACACTACTAGAAATAAGAGTGCAGGTCTTCATACTATGCAGACATATGAAATCTTGATAGTTTCAAACCATAGTATCTTGAATAATCATTTTCAGGCTGCTTCTGGTCATCCACTCCCCAACTATGTTATTTTGTTTCCTCATTATTGTTCTTTTACACCTGTACCTGAGTTAGAGGAGGGAGGGGGCTGCCCTTTTTTCTTTTATTTTGGGGGCTGCATTGTTGTTCTGTTTGTTTTCTATGTGTTTTTTTCTTGATATTCAGTAGAGATCTCTCTTTAAAAAAAATAGACCCCTGCAATTACTGAAGAACAGTCCCTCGACTGTTTTGAGGTGTTTTGTTTCTTAGCTGAGTCAGTTGGGCTTCTTCTGGAGTCAGAATGTAGGGATGTCACCGATTTGTACCCACACCAAATAAAATTGAGACGAGACATTTGTCATAGTGCAGACTATGGGCTGTATTCAACCAAATAATTGTACAAGTGGAATGACTTCCACTTGTGCAATAGAACTCCCCACTCGCCTTGTCATTCCTACATCTGCTCCTCAGGGTTGGGAGAAAATCCAGAACCAGTTTTGGGTGGAGTGGGGGGGGCAGGCGAAGTCCCATTTCACAAAGCATATCATCCAGCATGCAGAGTTCAGGCGCCCCACCAACTCCTGTACCCGGCCATGTGGTTTTGTGTCTGCCACATCTGCAGTGCAGCTCAGTTCTCTACAGGGAGTCTACAGTATCTTCAAATCCTCAAGAACAGGAGGCTCCCATTTGTTTCCCCCCTCGCCCGAGAAATGCCAAGTTCTTCTGGCAGTTGGCCAGATTCCCTCCTTAGTGTTTGGCATTGCCAGTAGGTCCTGCAAATAATAATTTTTTAAACCCTCAAAGTAGCAGGCTCTGCTGCGTAAGACTGGCTCAGCTCTGTTCTGGAAAAACACGACAGTATGCCTTAAAAAATAATTAGAAATCTGTAATTTATTAATTGACAGATTCATCTGGTGATTAGTCAATTATTATTTTTCTTACCAAAGTTGCTATGTGTGTGTGTCCATATAGCAATATGTATCATGACACTTTATAAAGGAGATATCCAGTCCCCTCAAATACTGAAATGCTTGCTTTTGCATGAATTTCTTCCACTCACTCATTTGGTGTGAACCTGCAAGATTTCTCATTTTCTCAGCCTTCTGATCTTTGGAGAGATTATTGTTTTTTGTTTTTAGTCAGAAACTGGGCACCAGTCCTGTTGGCATTCTGGATAGCAGGCAGCAATAGTGAATGCCAATAGTGTTCTATTTCTTACTCAGTTTATTCATTTTTCATCGATGCACAATGCTTACTTTTAACTTCTGTCTCTACTACCTTTTATGTAAATATAAGATACTTTTATGATTTTGTTTTATTTTAAATGTGGCATCATTTGCTTAAATTGCACATTGACATACACCAAACACAGTTTTGCTATGTTTTTGCACATTGGATGCATCAGATCTCCGAAAACCATCACTAAAATTGTTAAGTAATATATCTTTGTAGACTAAAATTTTATTAACCAATATTTAATCTCCCTACTTCAGACCAGGAATGAGCAACATTTAGATCTTGGCCTGATTCCATTCAGGTGGGGGAGCCCAGAGGACAGAAGTAGGGGGAATTGGGGGAGGAGCCCAAACAGTGATGGAAGAATGTGTGTGAATGTGCAGGATGGGGGGGGGGAAGCCCTCTGGAAATAGACACCCGCCCCTCTCCAGTGGGGGTGGGAGAGAGAGGAGGGGTGTCAGAGAGGGGAAAGGGGGTGACAGGTCCCCACAATTGACTTTGTCTCTGCTCACTGCCAGGATGTGACCCCAACAGAGTATGCTCAAGGGAATGTAGCCCTCAGTGGATTCCACCCCCCACACCAAATTTAGACATTTAACATAAGGTTGCCAGATTTTTTTCAAAGAATCCAGGGACACTTTTTTTTTTGAAAAGAGAAAAAAAGGTTGTTTTTTTTTAAAAAGTTTTTTTAAATAAAAAACTTAAGAAGTAATATCCTTCCTCTGGGCCCCGGCCTGCTCTCTTGGAGCGCTAGCCACCATGGAGTAGGCTTGGGTTGTACCTGGGCTCAGCCACGTGTCCTTGCCCTCTTTTTTCTCCTTCCTCTTTCTCTCTCTTCCTTCTCCTCTCCTCCTTCTCTCTGTGTTGGCTCTGGGGTTTTCCTGGCCCCGGAGCACCACTGGGCAGTCGGCTGGGTGGCCGGTCGCTCTCGCTTCCGGCTCAATTTGGGTTGTGGGGGAGGGGGTCCAGCGGTTCCCCCTCGGCAGTGGCAGTGGCAGTCTCAGCAGCCCAGAACCAGCCTGGTAGTGCAGTTGGCTCTGGCTGGCTTCAGGAGCTGCTCGCTGCCATGGCGCCCGCCATTTTGCCTCACCGGAAGTCCCCACATGTATGATGTGTCTTGTGCCATTGAACCAATCACACAACATTCATTCCCTACTAGTAAATCTACAACACTTAAAATATAAATCCAGGGACATTAAATGAAATCCGGTGAAATTCTGGGGACGGATTTTGTCCGGGGACAGATTTGTAAATCCGGGGACTGTCCCCGAGAAATGGGGACGTCTGGTAACATGCAACTGCTTTGGATATGTGAGGACAAGGAGAGCCAGTAGGCCCTTTGGGCTTGACTTTGATCCAGAAAACAGTTCTGTGTAGGAAAGGTCCTGGAACACAGCATTTTCTGTGGCTGCATGTTAGATCTTCATGGCTCAAGATTTCCAAGAGATCTTCTTCAATTCACAGGGCTTTCTAAATGTGAAGCAATCCTCATAGTAATACATAGCTTTCCTTACTGTCTCACCTATAAGTAACAGTCATCCTAGCCTTGGAATTCAGGAAAGTTTCTCTCAGACATGTGCTGAGATGGCTGGTATCAGACACAGGTTGTAAACTAAATTTGGCAGGGGCCATAAACCTCTTTCTTTTAGGAAGACGAAGAGGCGTCTGGTGTCAGGCTGACACAAACCATTTGACTGGGAACCGATTCCATCCTCCATAGGCAGGTCCTTATAGCTGCATTAAAATACAGAATGGCTGATAACAGGCCCTGTTAATGTTTATTGGCACTTGGTTTTCCTTTGCACCTCTCCTCAGACAGATTTGGGGGTTTCCCCACTGGGTGCCATGAGCCTATCAGCAAGTTCAAGCTTGCATGGAGTGCAAGGTCTTTGCTACCCTTTGGAATGTGAAGCTCTAGTGACACAGCTTTAGCTCTGGCCTCCCTCATTCTGCAGACACTTTAATTTTTTGTTAATCAAGCCCCCTTTTCGGCTGGAGGGAAGTGTTTCAAATGGAAAGGGCCACTGAAAGAATTTTGCATGTCATACTACTGACTTCAGAATTTTCATTTCCCACTATATATGCATGGTTTGTTATTATAGAAATTCCCTCTGGCTCGGTTTGACAAGGAAGCAGGCAAAAAAAAGAAAAAATGGAGGGTAGTTAGAACTGAAATTAAGCCTGTTGACTGAGGGAGGGCAAAGAGCAGGGAAACTGGTTGTGCCATTTGCTAACCAGCCTGGGACTCTTGGTTCAGTTCCATGCTTCATTTTGGATAGCCACTGCCATACCTGGGAAATCACAAACCCTCAGTGCACCTCAATGTGAGGGTTATGGAGACTTTTCTCTTTGGGGTTGTCAAGGCAAAGCAGAAACACCCATAATCTGCTTGAGGCACATAAATTAATTAAATCTAAATTCAGATGACAGAAATGTAGGTATGGTTGGATCATAGCCTAGTGTCTGAAGACCATCTAGTCTAAGCAACAGGAATAAGAAATGGGGCTAAAGGAGCCTTTCAGATTTGGCTTCTAGAACTTCTACATATTGCAATAATGCTTGCATCATTTGCAATAAGGAAACTGCTCTGAAAGCTCTTATGGTGCCTACCAATCAGCATGTTTGATAAATGTGGACTTCTGGTGCTCATTAATGGTTTGGACAAGCAGTCAGCATAGCTCTGGAGGGGTCAGTAGAGTATTCTCCTTTCTGCAATGGACAACATTTCCATAAACCAATGGCAATTTGTTTTTGTCATTTATTAAATTGAATCAAAGTGCTGAAGTTATGCAGACCATAGCAAGTGTTTATATTGGACGGCATTCTGCAGATGCCTGAACCTACGGTTGTCAACTGTACAAGGAATTTTGCTTGAGTAAGAATTAGGATCAGAGCCTTCAAGGTTTTTCATGAACCTCTGACATACCTCTGAACTCTCCTGTTCATTTTTCTCTTCCTTCGCTATAGGCGGGTGTTAGATTGCTCAATAAAGCAAGATGTAACTGCCTTGATGAAAGGAACAGAACTTAGGATTTTAATATTATTCTTCCCTAATCTGTGCACTCAGTAGAAACAAAGCAAACTCAGTTTGGACAAAAATGTGGTGCTAGGTACAATAAGACATGTGCATGCTGATTGTTCTTTAATTTTGATATTCTAAGAAATAATTCTTACATTGATGGGGAGTTTCCACACCAGTATGGTATACTCCTGGTGGCTCTTGCACAGTGATTTCCTTGGGGTAGTTGCAACATGTCTGTAAGAAGCATTTTCTGCCACACATTTGTGGGGGCAGGTGGTCAGGATGGTGAAGGTGGCCTCAGAATTGAATGCGCTGGGTCCCCCTTCACAACCTCCAGCCCCAGCTATAGCTGGGAAGGGACACGTCCTTGTCAGAATTCTTTCCCAGTCATTCCAAAGCTGTTTCTCTTACAGTACTCAGTGAAGTGACTCCCCCTTGAAACATTCCCTCACAGCCTGCCATATTGTTTACTTCAGGCAGCTGCTACTGTCTCATAATGACCTATTTCAGAAGTGAGAGAATAAAACCTTCACGTTAAGAGGCATTGAGAACCTCTGGCTCAGTTAATCTCCCAAGCATGCCAATTAGCTCAGAAAGGGCAGGGGTTAAGCACATGTGTTTACACAGCACCTCCAAGAATTCTGTCCACATAGTCAAGTTGTACAAAGTGAAATGCATTCATGAAAACTTGATAAAAATGATCCAGAGTACCATCCAGAAGCAATTCACCCTGGAGTCCGAGACAGAATGAGCATAAGCAATTGATCTGCGAAATGTCATGCAAACTGCTCATACTGAGTACTGAACTCCTCAGGGGGCAGAATGTAACAAGCCTCCTCACCAGTTGAAGTAATTTGCAGAACAGATGTTGCGCAGAAGCAGCGATGGCAAAAACAGAAAAGGACCAGAGGATGGTCTTGCCACACCAACGCTCCGGCTGCCTTCCTTGCCGCTGCATCACTTTCAGCTCCCCAAAGAACCATGGAACTGACCATGGGCGTGGCCAGGATTTTTTTTTGGGGGGGCAGGCTTTTTGTGGGGGGGGGGGCAGAACCACAGTTTGCTATGTATTTTTATTGATTTTTATTAATTTAAGGGGACAGCTGCCCTTCCCTGCCCGCCCTTGGCTACGCCCATGGAATGGACTGACTGAACTTGAGTATGCAGGAGAGCATTTGGGAGTGATCTTGCCAACCACCCGGGTCATTTCTCTACCCTAGAGTTGGCCAGAGCTTCAGCAGAGCCCCCAGCCCAGGCAATGCGAAGCTTCATCAGTCTCCCAACCGAGTGGAAGTCATTTCATGTATTTGTCCATGAAAGGAACTATTTTAATTATTATCCAAATGGAGTCATTGAGGGGCAGGGAGAGGCAGCAATCCCATAGGATTGTTTCTAGCCTTTCCTGGCTCCCACTCATGGACAGTACTCAGACTCTCACCTTGGTTTTTGCCAAAAGCTTTATTCCAAAAATCACCACACCGCCCGAACATACACCAGGCTGCAGATTGCATAGATCAGGTTCAGATGTACATATAGTGCTCTAAGGTACATGGCTAGGGATGAATGAAGAGCGGCATGGGCAGAGCCATTCGCATGGTGATTGTCCCAAGCAGCAGGTGTTCCTGAGCATAGACTGGGTCTGCTGCTGCCATCACAGTCAACACTGTGATGGAGGAAGAGACAACGTGGCCCACTCATTGCCCGATTTGGTCTCAGGTGCCTCCCCAGGGAGTGCATCGCTGACAGGAGGCTGTGCTCAGGCAGCTCTTCCACCACAGTAGGAGCATTCAGTGGCAATGAGGTGGGAGCCCTCCAGAAAAGCCCACTTGGTCCATCCCCAGGTGAGCATCCAGGTGAGTGCCTTCCAGACCAGCAGGCTCCATGTTCTGGCCCCAATCCTCCCCAGCCTCTAACCAGCCCTGCCAAGAAGTCTTCATGACGCACAAACCTTTTATAAAAGAATGGAAATGGTTTCTTGAGTATTAACAAACAAATTGGAAACAGATAAGAAAATTGGCAGGATTGTTGCAATAACCTGCAGTTTTATAAGAGTATAGTTTTAAAGTAGATGAATGAGTAAGTTAAGTTAATTTGGAATATGCAGAAAATATAAAAAATAAATTTAAGGAACCGCAGAAAGAGGGGGAAGGAAGTTGAGTTTTGAAATGTTAAAATGATTGTAAAATTATTGAAATGTGTATAAACTGATAATAATAAAAAAGAAGTCTCTGTGACAAATGTATTTTCTACTTCAATAGTGATCCTGTTTGAGGTGCCAGGATGAAGGGTAGTATACAAATTTAACGAATAAATTAATTTTAAAATGTTACTGGCAGAAGTGCCTCTCCATTGCACAGGTGGCAAACCACCTGGATAGAAAGCAGCCACTTCTAACTGCATCTTTAACACGTGTAGGAATGTCATGGTAAGAGGCTTTGGGCATCTTCAAGCTTGCTGAAGGTGTCTCACTGCCTGCCTTGAGGAGAAAGCAGGTGCAGACCATGAAATAGTGTTACCGCCAAACGAAGAGGATTACAGAGCACATAATAACCAGGTGACAGGGGAAGGGGGAAATGGTGTGGAGAACCATCTGCAGCAGCTTCCTAATTTCTGTGGTTTTAAGCTTGTTTGATGTCATAATTGTATGCATTGAAACTGTTTAGTTAAGAGTTGTTAACATGTTGCTCTAGTTTTGAGAGTACAGCGGTACCTCTGGTTACAGACGCTTCAGGTTACAGACTCCGCTAACCCAGAAATAGTACCTTGGGTTAAGAACTTTGCTTCAGGATGAGAACAGAAATTGCACAGCAGTGGGATGCCCCATTAGCTAAAGTGGTGCTTCAGGTTAAGAACAGTTCCAGGTTAAGAACGGACCTCCAGAACGAATTAAGTTCTTAACCTGAGGTACCACTGTACTGAAGCCATTCCAGTTTAAAATCCTCATCAAGTAAAACGTTTACTGAAACAATGATTATTGAGCTGGGATAGCTCAGTCATTAGAGCATGTGAGTTAATCTTAGGGTTGTGGGTTCAACCCCACATTGGGCAACGGATTCCTGCTCTGCAGGGGGTTGGACTGGATGGCGCTCTTGGTCCCTCCCAACTCAACAATTCTGTGGTTCTGTGACTTCTCTTTGTGTGAATTCCTGGATTTCTGCTTCTTCTGGAAAACTGGTAGATCAGCCTTCCAACAGAGGGCCATGCTTCCTAAACACTGCACTCATGTGCTCAGAAGGCACCATTCCAGCATGTCAGAACCACCATGGCAAGGGAGTGTATTGGTGTGGAGAGGAAGTTCACCTTTTGGTTAGAGTCCTGCTGAAGAATGAAGCAGTGGGTTGGATAAGAGACAGTGCTCCTCTGCCCATTACCACTGTTTTCAGACACTTAACTCATGTTCTGTGGTGAGAAGAGCATCGCAGAATCTCAATTAAAGCATGCAAAGCATGAGGGTTTTTTTTTAGAGCAATGTACTGATGGAATGACTGAGTGCCACGTAAAAGAAAGCCTCCAAATTTCAAGCTCTTGTGCTGGCCATGGGTCATGGGAGGGAACCCCAGCTGCATGAACCGGAGACCACATGGGCCACAAGGTAGGTTAATTTGTTTTCTTATGGCTAAAGCCAGGAGTTCTTCAAAGTCCACCTCCCACCTCCACACTTAGATACCTTTGAAGATTTAAAAATAACATACAATATCAAGTTCTTACTCAAGATGCTTTTCTGTTCTGTCCACTGGCCAGTGTGAATTATTGCTCGGCTGCTTGACCTGTGCAACACCACCCCACGTTTTTCAGACTTTGCCACCATTCCCAAAGCGAAGTTGCTGGTGAACCTTCAGATGAATGTGGCGGAGCCAGCAAGTGAGGAGGAAGAGGAAGAGGAAGAGGAAGAGGAAGAGGAAGAGGAGGCCAACAATTCCCACCTGAGTGAAAATGATATTCATGTGAATGGAAATGGAGGTTTGTATGTAGCTGCCTTTGGACAGGTAGATGAAGATAATGCCTTTTGTAAAGGGAAGTTCTGTACTGTACACTGGTCCTTCACAAGTACATCATAGTGCAAAGCAACGATATGAAATACAAGCACTATTCAGTAGTAAATATCTTGACATATTTTTAGGTTATCAAGACCATGGGCTACAGAACTGAACGGAGCTGTGCAGACAGAGCCTCTAACAGGCGCACTAGAAGGAGTTCTGGCAACTGCTGTTGTCATGGAGAAAAACATGACTGAAATGTATGTGAGAATCATCAGAGACGCACCATTACACGCTCTGTTGCACCTACAAATTATGCTTATTAACTGATATTTTTCATTGTATTATAGTGATGAAGGTTTTTGATGTCATGGACTCTGCGTAAGGATATCTTGGAGCTGTGCGAAGATCTGAGCATTTTGGAGTCAAGATGGAGTTCAAGAGCAATAGACGGCTGTTGCAATTCTATTTCGTTCCAACTTGCGTACTACACAGTGTCCCGCAGTGCAGTTTTAATGCTGCTGCTTTCTACATCAAAGTGTGACTCTTTGACATCACCTGTTCCACAGGTGTGCCAAATAACAGCAGGTTTTATTTACAAAAATTGTAAGTGCTGTCTTACTGTTAATGTAGCAGTCATTAAAAATAGTCAACATTTGAGGGATTTTTTTATTTGAACCCCACTTTTTGATATGCATTGAACACATTTCTAAAAAACATTGCTGAAATGCTATCTATTGCTGTGGCATAAAATGGATTCCACAATGTTCTCCCTGGCACTAATGTCTAATTGTTTATTAGCACAATTTTAATAGTACAAAGCAAACCCCTCTACATCTCTTAGAGGACACATTGGGAGTCAAAAGTAAAATAAAAAAACAAACCAAAACATTAATCTGTCATCAAAACCCATTAGGAAGTACAGTTGTACCTTGGTTGTCAAACGGAATCTATTCTGGAAGTCGGTTCGACTCCCGGAACCGTTCAAAAACAATCGGAAGCCTCATCAGACATTTGGGTTCCAAAGAACGTTCGCCAACTGGAACACTCACTTCCAGGTTTGCAGCATTTGGGAGTCAAAACGTTTGAGTCACAAGTTTTTCAGGATCCAAGGCACGACTGTATCAAAATTCAAGTCCACAAGGTTCATAGCAGCCAGAAAGTTTTGTATGCTGCTGGTATATGCGTTTGTATTTCATCTTTGCTTACGTAAACAGCATTAATCAGATGTAGGTCATTTGTTAATTTTTCCAGCAAAGCAACTTGCCAAACCGTCTTGTACCAATTAGCTAACATGGCACCATTTAGAGGATTGAGCAATGTTCCGCCATTCAGACTGGAAAACAACAGCAAACAGAAATCCCCTGTTTATTTTTCTTCCCTTTTCTTGATTTTTAATGTAAAATTTTCTGTGCTTAAACAGAAATATTTATTTTAGAAAGGGAAGCTTAACTCCTGGAAGTTAATAATATGTACAAAGTTGATTATGATCAAAGTTTACTTTTTGTTTTCTATGAAACTAGAAACAAAAAATAAAAGAAACATTAGAATTTTCAAAAATAATTTATTATTATTAATATTTTTTTTATTATTGCAAGTTTACACATCGAGTGCAGACCTGAAATTAAAAGGAAACAAGCTCGCTCCCTCCTCCACGTGACGGCCCTTTAGATATTTGAAAATAGCTATCATATCTCCTCTCAGTCTCCTCTCTTCCAGGCTAAACATACCTAACTCCCTCAACCATTCCTCATAAGGCTTAGTTTCCAGACCCTTGATCATCTTGGTTGCCCTCCTCTGCACACATTCCATCTTGTCAACATCCTTAATTTGTGGTGCCCAGAATTGGACACAGTATTCCAAGTGTGGTCTAACCAAGGCAGAATAGAGCGGGACTATTCTGGACACTATACTCCTGTCGATGCAGCCTAGAATAGCATTAGCGATTGTGATTTTTATCTTATGAACTGCCCTGAGACCTCTGGGTATATACAAATGTAAATTTTCATCATCACACTGTTGACTCATGTTAAGCTTGTGGTCTTCTAAGACCACAAGATCCTTTTCACATGTACTACTAAGAAGACCTCATGTCTTCAAGATTATAAACACCATCTCCAACTCCTTGAAAGATTCCATCAACAGTGTCTCCGAAAATTTACTTGGGAAAACAGGCGAACTAATACCAGTATACTGGAAGAAGCAAAGATCACCAGTGTTGAAGCAATGATTCTTCGACATCAACTTTATTGGACTGGTCATGTTGTGTAGATGCCTGATTATCGTCTTCCAAAGCAACTACTCTATTTTGAACTTAAAAATGGAAAGCGTAATGGTCAACATAAGAGGTTTAAAGACTGTCTCAAGGCAAATTTTAAAAAACGTAGTATAAACACAAAAAAATGGGAAACACTGGCCTGCGAGTGCTCCAATTGGAGGACAGCCTTTACCAAAGGTGTCATGGGCTTTGAAGACATTCAAACTCAGGACGCAAGGGAGAAACATGCTAAGAGGAAGGCACGCTTGGCAAATCCACACTGTGATCAACTCCCACCCGGAAACCAATGTCCCCACTGTGGAAGGACGTGTGGATCCAGAATTGGCCTCCACAGTCACTTACGGACTCATTGTTAAAACCGTGTTTATGGAAGACAATCTTACTTGGCTTCAAGTGATCACCAAAGAAGAAGAAGAAGAAGAAGAAGAAGAATGGAAGAAGACACTCAATTTCTACAAATATATATTTATATACCAGTATTTATTGTTTTGGGCTCAGTTATTCATGTTTCTAATTTCTGCCTTGTGATAGGGAAATGCCAGATATGTTTTGAGACCTCAGCTAACTGCAAATTAATAGTGGCCCTGAGATATCAATGAGAGCAGGATGATGAGTTGCCTTCCAGGATACAGCCAACTTGCCCTTCCAGGCTGGTCTCTCACCACTTCCATCTTCAAACACAGTGAAGATCTTACCCACGTGGAACATGCAAGGTCAAATGCTGATAGCTAAGGAACATTGCTGTCTTGATGGACAGTTACCACATTTCTTTCTCATTTGTCTTGATTAATTAACAGCACACAGGAACAAGCAGGCTTCAAAACTTTCTTGTTGTTGGCTGGTCCCAAATTCGTAAATGACACAAAACTTCAGCTTTTATTTATTTAAATTTTTAGAATATACACCATACTTTTCACCACATGTCTCAAAGCAGCTTACAAAAAAGGAAACTTTAGTTTTCCTTGTCCAAAGCAAGGAAAAATGCGTTTTTGGGCAGGGTCAGTATTCCTCCCTCCTGGGTGAAGTCCTATCTGTCATGACTCTAATCCAGCAGCGTTTAGATGCTATTCTCAGCCTGGAATTTTTAAAAGCCTTTAAGTCCAATTCAACAAACTACGAACACTGCAAAGTAGAGAAGTTAGAATTATTTCTACCTTTTTGGATATATTTTTTTAAAGTTTTACGCTGTGGGAGAGTAAAAATGGGCAAACTGTTTTGGGGTACATGCTTGCAGCTGGTAGCTGGACAATTTTCTTCTTCTTATCTGCTGACCGTCACTGTTCTCTCCCACAATGCCCCCAGAATGAGGTTACTTCAAGGCACAGCAACATGGTCCCAAAGGGTTTTGAGGGGGAGATAAATGGTAAATATGCCCCTGAAACTGCTTGAAGACTCTGTCAGTACACCTTTCAACCAATGTCAGCGACTGGGCTCAATAACTGGTTCTGCCCCGACTGGGCTAGGCCACTGGAGCTCATTCAGAGACCTTCCAATCCTGGAAAACAGGTCTCAGTGCACTGGACTCACAACTGTGCATTGTGAGCACCAGACTCAGCAGAGTATAAATAACGCGGAAGCTAGCTGTGAAGCATAACTCCTTTTATTTCTAATTTGTTGTTGTTGTTTAGTCGTTTAGTTGTGTCCGACTCTTCATGACCCCCTGGACCAGAGCACGACAGGCACTTCTGTCTTCCACTGCCTCCCACAGTTTGGTCAAACTCGTGCTGGTAGCTTCGAGAACACTATCCAACCATCTCGTCCTCTGTCATCCCCTTCTCCTTGTGCCCTCCATCTTTCCCAACATCAGGATCTTTTCCAGGGAGTCTTCTCTTCTCATGAGGTGGCTAAAGTCTTGGAGCCTCAGCTTCATGATCTGTCCTTCCAGCGAGCACTCAGGGCTGATTTCCTTAAGAATGGATAGGTTTGATCTTCTTGCAGTCCATGGGACTCTCAAGAGTCTCCTCCAGCACCAGAATTCAAAAGCATCAATTTTTCGGCGATCAGCCTTCTTTATGGTCCAGCTCTCACTTCCATACATCATTACTGGGAAAACCATAGCTTTTACTATATGGACCTTTGTTGGCAAGGTGATGTCTCTACTATTTCTAATAGCTACTACAAACTAAAGAACTACCGGCTTGCATGAGTGTTACATCTCCCACTCAGCCATCTAGTCACTACATAGATAAGACTCTCTCCACACACAGAGTCAGGCAGGCAGTCAGGAGCGGAAGAGTAGAAGAGTAGTTTCTGCCTCCTCCTTTCTCAAAACATCAGATCAGGAGATTCTTGCAATGGGAGGGGATGAAAATATCAACACTCTCCACACCCCATTTGAGGCTTGAGTTCTATATTTAGTGTGGAAAATACCTATTAGATAGTTAATATTTTCACCTCCCAATCACATACTGACTCAATTTCAAAACTGCATCATTTTAGTAAAGACACTGGAAGAGATTCTTGCTACTACAGTACCAAACATTGCTGATACAGCAAAACCTTTGTGGATGCCTGTCAGGGCTGCCTCAGGTCCCAGCTCACAAGAGACCAACGCCAAGTCCAGTTTATATACAAAAATGTTTATTGAAGTTCATTGTACGCTCGGCAGCCGAGGCGCGCAGCCCCACGTCTGTTACGCTTAGACCGCTGAAGTCCCCTCTGAGTCAGTCCCTCCTCTGCACCAGTTTAAGAGGGCTGTGCTGCTCCACCTCTTCCTTTCCTTCCTTTTCCGCAGGGTCTTCCTGCCCCCTGGGGTTTCGCCCCTCCTGGATCCCCCTGACGCGGAATCCCCAGACAGCTCTTCCCCCCTCCTGCGTGCTTTGGGACCTGGCTCCTCCTCCGGGCTCCCTGTGCTTCCGCGCGCCTCCACATTTGAACTTGGCGCGCGTTCGCAACCTCTCACCTTCCTCTTGACAGTTACACTACTCCCTGCACTACTCCCCTCCCTTTCCGGGAGGATGTCTTGCTCCGATCTCCCCTCCCTCTCTGCTTTCGGACCTGCTTCTCCTGTCACTCTGGAATCTCCACCCCCTTCACTGCGCTCTGGCGGAGAAGCCGGTCCCGACTCCCAGCTCCCACTTTGGGTTCCCCCGCTGGTCCCCTGCTCCTGACGAGTCCCCCCTGTGACTCCCCTTGGCCTGACCACAGGCGCCCCCTTCTGGGAATCCTCCGACTCACTTGAAAGACTCATGGAATCCCTCAAGTCATCGTCATCCTCTTCCTCGCTGCCCTGGGATTCTCCCCCCTCGCTCTCTGTCTCCTCCCTCACCTGTGCCTCTGTCCCTGAACCCCTGACAATGCCATTCTCCTTTACATCACATTCTGTAGCAGTGAATGCCACTTTATGGCTACAAAATATGGTGAGGAGGACACCATGTAATGATGGATAAACTCCCCTTGGCTCAGTCTGAAATTGGCTTGGCACCCAGAATGTTGAAATATCTGTGACTTGTAACCAGAGTTGCCATGTTGACGGCATCCTTTCATTACATAATATTAAATTGTTCCTAAATGAAATAAAACAAATCCATCCTGGAAACGAATCAGAGCTCAGGCAGAGCTAAGCAAAGCTCCTTTGTCGTCACCAAGTGCGATCTTTTATAGGCTCCATAAAACTCCAGAGCACCAGAGGAAAGGGAGACGTGCAGCCCTCAAACTGACTGACCCCTAAGTGACTTACATTTTATACAAAGATATTTCATACGTACTCTCTGTCAGCCTTCCCTTTCTTCCAGACGTGCCTAGCCCTTTTCAGTCTGAGGGCTGCATGGTGGGCCTGGCCAATTCACATTCTAGCGCATGTGGAAAGGCAACACACACAGCCCTTCCATGCTCCCCAGGGCCACTGTGGTGTGCTTGCAGCAGTGCCCCTTCAGTCCCCTTTCCCTTTCATTTTAAAAGGGCAAAAGTCTTGGTCCTAAGCATTTTGCCTGGCCATCCTGCCTGACCCAGGCTACCTCCACTGCTCCTTTAAAGCTGCTAAAGGTTCCTTCTGGCTGCACTTAATTTTGTTTTCCTGGAACAGTCATATCACATCAAGCCTCACTGAGTGCCATGAGGAGGAAAATCACTTCCACTCCACTGTTCAGATGATGCCTCTAAAGAGGGCATCCTTTCCCTCACTATAAAGGTGCTGAGATGTTTAAATCTCTCTGCCCAGCCCAGCACTATGACGTGCTCTTCTTCTTCCTCCTCTTCTTCATGGAGGAGAGAACCTCTCACCTGCTCCGCTGTTTCCTGAATTGACTTGGAACAGGATGATTTCTTGGCTTATTAGGTGTGTGGTGGTGTACAGGTTGCTGCAAATGCACCGTGTCTCAGGACATGGAAGAGACAGTGGCATGGTTCACACGTAATGCTAAGCCAAACCATGGTTTATCTTGAATAAGCAAATGTGCGGGTTCCAGGCTGAAGGTGAGAGTGCAGTATTCCTCAGCCAGTCCTGCTGCCACCCCACTGCCTAGGGCGAAGTCGCGGCTTGGCTTGGAGACAGGTTTGAAGGTGATTTGCTAAACAACAGGCAGCAATACAGTAGTACCATTATGCAGGCTTACTTGGAAGTAACTTCCACAGAGTTCAATGAAACCTACTTCCAGTGGTATGCATATAATTACTAAGGAAGGCTGCTGTTGTGTTTCTGAGTGATGTCACCAAGACAACCAGTTTTAGGAACTGAGCATCACAGTCTGGAATGAAACTATGAAACTACATCAACTGTTCAAACGACCCACCTTGGCAGCGGATCAATGATAACTGTTTCACCGCCTTGCCTGCCGGGCAGACTTAAGCACAGAGACCTGATGAGGTTCCCTGTAGTTCTCTTTGGTTTAATTACCTAAATAACAGCGCACAACAGATGTTTGTGTGTAAAGTCTCTTGCCATTCTAATGGGGCAGCTGTGATATAATACAAGAGGGGGGCAGAGGCTTGGCTCCTCGGCTGGTGGACTTGGCTGAGCAGCCCGGATGTCACAGACAGGCTGAGGAGCAAAGGGGAGGTGAGTATCAGGGAGCCCAGTGTTGTGAAATGGTTAGGAAAGGTTAGGTAAAGCAGGGAGAGCCCTGGGGCAAAAAGGACAGCACTTTTAAACAAAGTCTGGCAGAGAACGCAGGGAGAGCTGCAAAAGGAGGAGCTGGTGGGTGGGTCAGGAGAAGCGGCCGGGGGGGGGGGAGGCTTCTGAAAAATATACCATTTACTTTAATTTCAGACTGATATTTTTGAAGCCACAAAAACACTTTGAGTGAATCATTTGTCACTGTATGTTGCATGCAATAGTATCTTGGGGACCCCTCTTGGATTCTGGGGTTGTTGTTTAGTCGTTTAGTCGTGTCCGACTCTTTGTGACCCCCTGGACCAGAACATGCCAGGCACCCCTGTCTTCCACTGCCTCCCGCAGTTTGGTCAAACTCATGCTGGTAGCTTCAAGAACACTGTCCCACCATCTCGTCCTCTGTCGTCCCCTTCTCCTTGTACCCTCCATCTTTCCCAACATCGGGGTCTTTTCCAGGGAGTCTTCTCTTCTCATGAGGTGGCCAAGGTATTGGAGCCTCAGCTTCAGGATGTTTTGATCTTCTTGCAGTCCATGGGACTCTCAAGAGTCTCCTCCAGCACCATAATCCACCTGGAGCAGGAACAGGCAAACCACTCCAGTATCCCTGCCAAGAAAATTCCATGGACTCTGGGGTAGAGGTTATAACTGAGGTTATAATTGAGGTCTTTTGACCAAGCTAACATGGGCAGGCTCAGCAGCCAGCATCGTTGCAGGAAGCACAACTGAATCTTAACAACTTTTTGGCAACACTGACATACCTGCTCTTGGGAGCTGCTCCAAATTTATGCTTAAATTTCTAATTGCACCTGTAGATCAGCCAAGCCTTGTGTTAACTCTTCCTGTGTAATTTTTATTGATGTTCCTTTGCTGGCGCCAGGCTGTCCCTGTTCCGCTAGGCTTAGATGATTCCTTCAGGAACCCAGCTTGGCAAGACATGGAGCATAATGAAATGCCCAAGGGACTCTGTAGCACTCTTGCTTGGGGAGGCGGAGCTGCTCTATGTGGGAGGCTCTGCTGCGGAAAAGAAGGGAGGATAAACCTGGGGAAGATGGAGCGAAAATCCTTGTTGTGCCTTTCTGCGTGCACTCCAGGGGTGGGAACAGTTTTCTGTCTCCCTTGACGTCTCTCTGGCTGTCAAGCATTAAGTGCAAAACACTGTATCCATGAAACATACACTCCTTTTTATGAGTTGCATGACTCCTTACTCAGAGGACCCCTGACTTCTAGGTGGCATCCTTAAAATAAAACTGTGTTCTGTGCAGTTCTGCAAAATTTATGCAGTATCTCCCACTCCAAACCCTTTTGGACATGTCATAATCTTCCTGAAAATGATGAAGGCTTCATTTATTTCAGTTTGCCTTCTCCATTTGCACTCATTTAAACAAAGATGAGTTGAAATCTAGGACACATCTTGCATCTAGGGGACAAAGAACTGCATGTCTGAGCAGAATGTCATCCTAGCTCCTCCCCTGGCAATAGCAGACCCTCCAAGTGTCCCTATTTTCCAGGGACAGTCCTGTATTTACAGAAGCCGTCCCAGTTTCTGATTCGGTCCTGGAATGTCCTGCTTTTCCTTAGGGTGTCCTTATTTTCATTGGAGAAATGTTGGAGGGTATGGTAGGATGTCCGTATTTTCATAGGAGAAGTGGGATGGGATGGAGTTATGTGACCCTCAAGTCAAGGAGATAAGCAACTACACAACATTTAGAAGACATCTGAAGGCAACTCAACACACATCCCTCTATTTCCTACTTAGAGTAGTTCTTTTACATTTATGTAGTTATGCATTTTGGGCAGTATCCAACTAACACGTTGTGTAAGTGCAAGTATTTATGCTTGTGCAACAGAGCACCCTCCCACCTTTTCATTCTCTCTAGCGTTCTGTGTCTTCCCCAAATCTGCTTGGGGTGTTGTGTTGGGGGAACTCCTAGAACAGATTTAGCAGGCATGCAGGGGAGGAAGAGAATTGCATCAGAGAAATACTTGCACTGGCGGGACCTATGAGTTGGGTACCTCTTTGTTTGTGTGCCACCTGCTTACCAGAAATTGTCGAGAAAAACAATATGTGTTGATTTACCAGATGTCATGCCAGAACTACTATACAATTATTTTATTTATTTTATTAATTCAGCAATATTGATGATTGTAGAAAAAATTCTAAGCAGTTTACAAGAAGTATTAAGATTATAAATAAAAAATTAAAAACTTTTAAAAATAATTAAAATTATCAGTAAAAGAGAATAAAACACACCAACATATATGTGTCTGGATAGGCTCGCTTAAATAAAAATGTTTTAAGCAGGCAGCAGAAACAGAACAGCAAAGGCACCTTCCTGATGTCAGTTCCTGTGTGTATGGGCTACCAGACCAAAATATCCATTTATTACAATTGTGTAGGATTGTGTAGCACTTGTAGCAGTGCCAGTTCCACAGTTAAACAATCCTGGGCACTGCAGTTTACCCCTCGCAGAGTTACAATGCCCGGCAACCCTTAACAAACAACAGTGCCCAGAATTCTTCAATGCAAAAAATGTGCTTTGAATGTGCTTTAAAGGTGTACACAGGTGTACACAGCTTAGATTTGGGTAGCCAACATCTGAGCTCTTGTGTGGAGGGACACTCTGCAATGATTGAAAGGCTTGAAGAATATTTTGACACTCAGATTGGTACCACCATGAGTTGTCATGCTCCGTAACAAAGTTGATGTTACTTAGCTGTCAGGCCTTCACAGTTATGGAGCATATGTATTTAGGCATAGCATTATGTGCTGTTTAATTACATAGCATTAAATGATGTTTTGCTTCTGGAACTCTCTCCTCAGAGATGGGACCAAGTATTTTTTAGAAATTTGCTTGTGTCTCATACTTTATTATTTATCCAGGGCTTTTCACCCACATTTAGGGATAAATTGTTCTTTAGGAGCCTGTTTTGCTGTTTTTAGTGGGCTGGGGCCCAGGTACTGCACAAGGCATATACAGCCTTTCCTCTTGTTGCCGTGTTGTTCGAAAGACTCTGTTGCAACTGTGAGCTAGGTCCATCTGTAGTAGGGTTGCCATATTTCAAAAATTAAAAACCAGGGCACCCTGAACGTTGCTGAACTTTTTTTAAAACACACACACACACAACACATGCAATTTTTTGATTGACTTGTCAATGATCCATGACAAAGCACCGCCTTTCAGAAATCCCCCCTGGACTGCGCCATAATCTTCAGTATCAAAGCATACATTTTCCAGAGTTCTCTGGAAAGAGCTCTGTGAGGGCAGTAGGGGTCTCCTAACATCTCTCAGAACCCTTAACAACTACAGCTCCCAGGATTCTTAGAGGGAAGCCAAGGCTATTCAAAGTGATATGATACTGCTTTAGAGATGGGGTACTGGACTCCAGCGTGATGATCACAGATGCTACAACTCACTTCTCTTGGCTTCTTTCCTTCCTTCCTTCTTTCCTTCCTTCCTAATATGCCATTAGTGGCAAGAAAACTGCTATCTATAATTGATTGTTTCTCCAGCCTCAGAATACATTTTTCCAAATATTCTTTTGTTATGAACTGTTGTAAGGAATGGAAGTACAAAACATGTACCAAAATACACCACAGTCCTAGTTTCTGACCCCGAATCTCCCTGTCCACAGCTCAGCCATTCTAGCCATGAAGCCACAAGGGAGATGAGCTGAAGGACGCCTTTCCTTTAGCTTGTCCTCTTCTTTCCTACTTGGATAAGTTAAGTGCTGGCATTGACAAGACTTGTTGACTATGGGGCATGTGGGGAGGGCACAGAGTCCATGATCCCTTTTTCTTGAAAAGTACTAAGCATTGCCAGAAACAATTTCCCCCCCAGACTTTTCCGCCACCATCAAAGAAGTTATTTCACAACTTATGTCAATCACAGCTTTTTCTCTTTGTTTGTTTGTGTGTGTAAACATTTGCTCCCCTGTTCTTCCTCCTAGAAACTTCTATATTCTTCCCCCACCCACTCCTGTGCCCCATTTTGACCTGCCTGTCCTTGTGCCAAGGACAAGACTCAGCCTTGCTCCAAGAGCCATATATCTTGCTTGAGTCAGGGCAGACCCAGGCAGCTGTTTCCCTGACCTGGGGAGGCATAGCCCAATGAAGGTTGAAAAGCCCCAGATCAAGCTACTCTTCTTGGAAAAGAACCAAGTCAAGGGGTGGGGTGAGGTGCTGGAACTTGGCTCAGATCTCAGGCTCGGGACTCGTTCTGGGAAGGGATTACTCGCGGATGGCACCCGTATGCTTGCGTAGCCTTACATGCCTTCATGTCAGGAGTATTATAAACATCCTTTTCCATGCCCCCCCCCCCATGTTTTGCTCTGGATGATGCTGGCTGAAGATGTCCACGGTGGGCTGGGTTCTTTCAAAGTAAGCTGGCTGGCGTTGCCAAACAGCTGCTTTGTGTCTGCAGCTCATTGGAGTAGCAGGACTTGTGCTTTCAGCGGCTGACAGGTCTTGGTTAACAACTCCCTTCTTCTTTTGTAAAAATGGGTTGCACAGCAGCAAGTTTAGGCATGACCCATATTTTGAAAGAGGGATTTTTTTTTGTTTCTCCTGCAGTTTCATGAGAAAATCCCACTCTGAGTCAATAAACATAGAGGCTTATTTTCTGCGCAAGGAGGCAGGAAGTTTGTGTTGTGTGGGTGTGTATGTATATAGAATATGGATGGGTACATCTGCATTGCAAAGGGTACTTACAGGGACCTCCAGGCTTACATAAAATTAATCTGGGATTATTTTTCTGAAAGATACACAGCACCTCAGTGTCCTGCCTCATCAGTACAATTGTGCTCTTTAAAGCAAATGTAATTTGGGTGCAGCACATAGACAAGGAATCACTTTTTAATACTGTATTTGTAACCTAGCCTTTTAAAAGGGGAGATTAATATTTATCTTCACAACAATGGATGGGACATTGGAATCTCTCCTTGTGTAGATGAGTAACCAGTTATCACCTATAAGTCCTATGTTTTTGAAATTTGGGGGAATGGCAACTCTACAGTTCTGACTCTATGACATGGCCAGGTCCCTAGCGTCTCTAGCTAAAATGGTCTCAGATATCAGGGTAGCGGGGAAATGCTGGATAGCTGCTGCTGGACAGTACAGACAATACCCAGCTAGATGAAATCATTGTTTGACTCGATATAAGGCAGTTCTCTTTGTACATACAAACTCAGGTCCTCAACATGGGTGTAGCCGGGGAGGGGGGGTGGCGGCAGGGGCAGCTGCCCCCCTAAATCAAGTAAATAAATTAAAATACTTAACTATAAGTAGAAATAATCAGAATATTTGAAATGTTTTGACAGATTTTTCTGAGCACTTGGGGTCAAAAGAAAGTAATCTAAAACAACTGTTGTTGAGACATTTCATTCTGAATCTGCTAGACAGAACCAGACAGAGGATGATGACAGGGGGGTGTTCTGCCCCCCCCCCCCCCGATAAATCCTGGCTACACCCATGGTCTCCAAGATCTAAATTCAGCACTGTCCCTGCTGACAACAAGGCCTAAAAATAAATGAAAATTTGAAAAAGAAGTCATGTATAGATTCCACCAAGTAATTAACTGTGTAAGAGCAATGCGATCAAAACCTGGCAGAAGATCTGATTTGAATCCCAGTAACTGCATACTAAAACAGCCACCAGCAAAGAAAGCTTGATAAAAACCACATGTTTCATCCCAGTGGTGATGCTAATCATGCTCATACATTGCTATTTTAGTGTCCAGAATGTTTCATGTTCGTCACACCAGTAATTTTATGACAGTTTTCCCCAACTCCCTGGATCCTTTTGACTGGAGCTCCTACCAGCCAAAGCCACCATAGCTATACTAGGGGGAGTTGATGGAGGCTGTAGCCCACAGCATCTGGGGGCTGCCAGGGTGGGGAGGGCTGCTTTATAAAAACCCAGTAATGAATATATGTTCATACATTTGCATAGAAGACTGCAGCCCAAGGTATCGTGCTAGGCATGTTCATGTCAAGGAATCTCCACTGCTCTCTCCATGTTTGTTTGGCAGTTGCAGCACCCTTAGAGTTGCCAGTTCTCAATGCTAAAAGTAAAACTAGAAGCTAGAGGAAAGGCTGTATATGCCTTGTGTGGCCTTTGGAACAGCAAGTACTTTGAAGCAAAGAACCTTCTCTGGGATCAGAGAGAGATGCTTACTCACAACAAGTGTGTATAGTATATACCGTAGTAGTATAAGTTTGTGTGTGCCAAGTAAAAGTGAACTCTGCTAAACAACTGTTTAAGCTAAACTGCTTGACTGAAGGTCATTTGAGGGTGAGGATCCTGCCCCATTGGTAAGGTCCAGTTCGGGAAGTGCAGTCACTGGGGGTATTGATCTGGAGGCCTTGAGCGCAGGAGGACTGTGGTGGTTGTACCCAGTTTCAGTGGTGACATGGTCCAGATCTGGCATCTATGCAGATTGTGCTATTTGCTCTTGGTTCCACTGACCTCCTGCTCTCCAGGTTGGTGTTGAAGTCATTGCTAGATGTCTGAGTCACGACACCAGTTGCCACACTGTAGCAGGTGCAAGAGCACAGGTGAGTTCAGGTGCACTCCCATGCTGCAAACCTGATCCCTCTGGGGAGTGAAACTGTCTAGAAGAGGCAAGTACACACCTCTTGAATTTTTAGGTGCTTAAAAATAAACATCAACTGAAACTCATGCATGCAGTTTCAACTGGATGATGCTTTGTATAGCTCTAGATTGGATTTGAAATCAATAGTGGCTTCTGTTGTTTCATAACATGAGCTTTCAAGAGTATTCTAAGCAAATCCAAAATTTGGCATCTCTGTAGAAAATAATGGTTTCAACAGCACCTGGCACTCCTGTTATCTTCTAGCATCCTGCATTCAAACTGGTAGTATGGCTGTTGATGAAAACCTACAAGCATGACTAAGCACTGAGATAACACTAGGTGCACCATCGGGGGGGGGGGCAGCTGAGGGGCCAAGCCCCCCCATTTTTTCAAGGATGGGGCAAGGACCCCTAATATCCTGCGGCCTGTGGCAGGCCTTCCCACTGCCCCATTGGGCCGACCTGTGGCAATGGCAGTCCCCACTGGGCTTTCCCATGGTCATGATGGGCCCTGTCTAGCCTCCCCACAGCTGTGGTGGGCCTCATGGCATCCTCCAGCCATGTGAGAGCACACACATGCATGCTGCCCCCCCAAGTTGGGTGGCACCTGGCACTTATGGAGAACACAGAACCTGTTAGGCATCCTGCAACTTTTGAAAATCTGCATATAAATGCATGAATGAAAACTCATTCTGTTTTGTGTGTGCTAACAGAATCATGATCACTAGCACCAATACAAGTCTGCCATGCCTTATAGATTCGTTTGCAGGCTACCTTATTTCTCCAAGACCTACAGTGGAGTGCTGGGACCACAACAGGGCAGGGAGGATGTGTTCTTACACCCCTAAGGCCCTCCAAAATAAATAGCCTCTTCTGTCAATAGGATGAAAAATGTAATCAAAACCTGATGGGAAAATTGAGAGCTTTGATACACTGAAGTCTGTTTGAATCCCTGTTCTCAAACTCGCATCACACCAGTCTAAATTTCTGCAGGGCCCTGTGCGAGGTGACTTAGCCCTGCCTTAAAACATGCTTGACACATCCTGCCCAAACAGCATGGTATTTAGAAAGGGAAAACAGAGCCCTAAAAGCACTTTCAGGTCCAAGTGAAGCACAATTAAGGTGTAAAAGGGCCTGCCTGTTACGTTCCTCTGCCACCCACACATAAATAGCTCCAAGGAGCATTTGGTCACATAACCACTAGGTTTGCAAAGGCCAGTTCTCATGTAGGAACATGCAGAAGAATTTGCATGAGGAAATTAGGCAACAAGCGATGAGGATCACCTTTGTTTTCCTGCTGCTGCTGCTGCTGAAGTCTGCCCTGCACTTCTACTCTAAGCCCTGCCAACTGTCCATTATGTGGAGCATCCGTAGTGAAGACAGAGATACAGAGAAGGCAGAGGAGACTGAACTTAAGAAAACACCTCTTTCTGACAGATTCACACTCAGATAAAGAGGGATGGCAAATACAAACAGAAGTGCAAAAAGAAAAACTAACTGCTAAAATAGTAAAGGTTCTATGCATAGGAGCCAACTCCTAGGGGCTGAGGTTCAGCCCCCCAATGAAATATTTGAGAGGGCTGCCCCCCCCAAGGTTGTTGGGCATTGCCACTCAGACTACATGTGCTGCATCTCATGATCAATTAGGCGGGGCGGGGCTTACCTGCCCCCCTATTTTATTCAAGTTCCAATGCAAATGGATGGTGAAGTTTGAGTACACAATCCTAAATCAGATGCTGACACTAGAGCTGTTCTCATCTTCCTGCATGTTTGGGACCTTTGTCTGTAAAAGTGTGTATGCAGTTTTTTGCAAAGTGGATCCCAATGACTGAAAACAGCTGCACAGATCTGAACCATTGTTCCTTATTACACTCACAGCTTGCTTAACTGTGCAACTTGAGTGACACTTGAGTCACTCCTATTTCTTTCTATGCCATTGATAATCTTCACAGACCTACTTTGAGATGCCTATCTGTAATTTATAATCTGTGACTTTCACTTCAAGACTGGAATTTCATTGATATCTGCAGCACCCTGTTACTGATTTTAGTCTGCACTGAAAAGGAGACACAGCAACCAAGAGTTTTGCAAGCTGCAACTTGTCTGATTCCCCAGCAGTGAGAGTTTTGTTATGAATGAACTGCATGTAATTGAATGGTACAGGATCATTAATTAGGTGTTGGTGCTAAATAATGAAACTACTTGAAAGATCCCAAGGGGTGCATGGGCAATAGTCCTTAGCCTTTCCAGTATGTACAAGAGAAAGCAACAGAGTCAAGTTTATGTAAAATAACATGGTCTCATGACGCATGGCTGTAAAAGTTTTTTTGCAGATAAAGTTGCTCAGATTCAGAAAGAGGTAGACTCCACCGTGGGAGCAGGACCGGGGCTGGAGAGTGCTAGAATCCTGTCTAGTCAAGTTGCATGGGATCAGTTCTAATCTGTTACCTCTGAGGATGTGGACAGGCTGATTGGACGAGTGAAACTGACCACTTGTCTCCTTGATCCTTACCCATCCTGGCTCATAAAAGGGAGCTGGGAAGGGCTGGGCGATGGGCTCTGCAGGGTGGTGAATGTTTCTCTCTGTGCGGGAGTCTTCCCAGACCCACTTAAAGAAGTGGTTATTAAACTTAATAACCCATCTTAAAAAAACCCATCTTTGGACCCGGCCAATATGGCCAGCTATTGCCCAGTCCCAAATCTTCCATTCTTGGACAAGATGATTGAGTGGGTGGTTGCTAAACAACTTCAGGCACACCTGGAGGATGCAGACCATTTGGATCCTTTCCATTTGGGATTCAGGCCTCATCATGGACTGAGAGTGCCTTGGTCGCGCTGGTGGATGATCTCCGGTGGGCTAGGAACAGAGGTGAGAGTTGTTTCCTAGTTCTGCTGGATCTCTCACTGGCCTTTGATACCATTGACCATGACATCCTTCTGGACCATCTAGAGGGGCTGGGAGCTGGGGGCACTGTTATGCAGTGATTCCGTTCCTTCCTCCTGGGCTGTGCCCAGAAAGTGGTGTGGGGGATGAGTGTTCAGACCCCTGGGCTTTCACCTGTGGGGTGCCTCAGGGTCCCATCCTTTCCCTAATGCTTTTCAACATCTACATGAAGCCACTGGGAGAGATTGTCAGGGGGGTTGGGCTGGGTGTTCAACAGTATGCGGATAATTCCCAGCTCTATTTCTCCTTCAAATCTGAACCAATGAGGGCAGTGAAGGTCCTGTGTGAGTGTTTGGAGGATGGATGGAGACTAACAGATTGAGGTCAAATCCTGACTAGACAGAAGTACTGTTTTGGGGGGACAGGGGGCAGGTGGGTGTGGAGGACTCCCTGGTTCTAAATGGGGTAACTGTGCCCCTGAAGGACCAGGTGCACAGCCTGGGAGTCATTTTGGACCCACAGCTGTCCATGAAGGCGCAGGTCAATTCTGTGTCCAGGGCAGCTGTCTACCAGCTCCATCTGCTATGCGGCTGAGACCCTACCTGCCTGTCACCAGAATGGTGCATGCTCTGGTTATCTCCCGCTTGGACTACTGCAATGTTATCTACGTGGGGCTACCTTTGAAGGTGACTCAGAAACTACAGCTAATTCAGAATGTGGCAGCTAGACTGGTGACTGGGAGTGGCCACTGGGACCATATAACATCGATCCTAAAGGATCCTCACTGGCTCCCAGACTTTTAGAAGACATCTGAAGGCAGGCCTGCATTGGGAGGTTGAAATATACACGGAGTCCTGTAGTGATTTCATGCTCTTTATTGCAGCTTGTAAAACAGTGAATGAATTGCCCCCCCCCCCCCACCTCAGGCTTTTATATGCATTATTTACACAATGAGTCCTGTCTGGTTGGCTGATTCTGCTTCCCTCCTGGAGCCTGATTGGTCTTTTCCTGCAGGCCAATCAGTTGTTGCATTCTAGGATCCTACTTGCCTAGTGTTCTAGGATCCAAGCTTAGTACATAACAGAGGTCTTTAATGCTTGGTGTTTTTATTATGTTTTTTTAATATGCTATAAGCTGCCCAGAGTGGCTGGGGAAACCCAGCCAGATAGGCAGGGTATAAATAATACAATTATTATTATTACATGACTCATGATATAGTGAACAAATTCTTCACCAGATTTGCATTAAAATGCAAAGGGAGTCAGGGATGCTGTAAATGTGTATAACTTGCACAGTAGAATGCACGTGTGTATTGTATACATATTGCAGCTTGGGTGAATTAGATTGAAAGAATAAGTTTCTGGAGTTCAAAGGCTTTATTCATGCAGGAACTGTTTATAGAATGAGTGGAGATGAGAGAAAGATATTGCCAGTATCTTGTCTGGAAAGAACACTGAAAAAATGGCTCCGCTTTTAGGGGTGGAGTTAAGTTAGACAAAGCAAAGACTACAAGCAAGTGCTGGCTAGATTGCTAGATAAGCAGTGTCCTCTTGTGGTTTAAATTAATTCATGCATGAACTACAAACTCAGATGAAAGAAATGCATTGACTTTACTCTAACATATGTAAGCTACTGGGAGACTGTTTTTGCATTTTCAAGATACAGCATGCAGCCACATGCAAATGTACAAAACCATTTTGACTAGAGGTTGCAGTAGGAGAGAAGCAGCATCTGTGGCATGGTGTACCTTTCACCCGCTGAGACTGATGTGTCACCTGCAAACCTCTTCCGGATAGATAGCCTTCTCATAGGTATCCATGCTGTGAAGGTCCAGATTGGACAACTGCAGTGCATTGTATGTGGGACTGCCTCTAAAATTGCCAGGAAACTGCAGTTTCACCCCAAATTCAGCTGTGATCAACTGGGACTGATCAACAGGAATATATTATGCTAGTTCTTCAACAGCTATGTTGGCTGCTGCGCCATTTCTGAGAAAATTTTAAATTGCTGGTGTTCGCCTTCAAAGCCCTGCATAGTTTGAGACTCAGGTATTGTTTATTTATTTATTAAATTTCTTTACTGCCCTTCATCTGAGCATCACAGGGTGGTTTACAGCATCCTTCAGGTATCTGCTCCCACCTGACAGGGCCCATTGCAGCTGCAGGAGGGCTCAACAAGACCCACTGTGGGCTTGAGAAGGCCTCCTTGAAAATTTTGGGGGGCCTCAGCCCCCCCCCCCATGGCATCCCTTCAGAAGATTATCCTTGCCAAGACAAGCTGTGTGAGAGGCAGGAGTTGCTAAGAGTCCACTGCAACAGCTGAAAGCTTGTTCCCATCTCCTAGCACTGCAGAGTCTCAAGTGATCAGCAACAGACACTAAATTCCTACCTAGAATTTTAGAATTCCTGCTCCCCTAATACAGACCTGGAAGTCAATGGAAAGGTGGTCAGGAGCTATTCAGGCTTTTTCAGAACTCAGAAAAGCACATACAGTAGAGGCATACTTTATCTCACCTGGCAAAGGTGCAGCTTGGATACATAAGGTGAGAGGAGACAAACCTGACTAACAGAATATGTTGAGGAAACCCACCCTTTGTCGAGGGGGAAATGTTCTTTGAAGTAGAAAGGTGTCACAACCCTATCTTGGTGAAAGATCAATCTTTTGAAATTCCAGTTCTAACAATGAATTAAGTTAATTTGCTGCTTAACCCGGAGGGGGGTCAGGGAGGGATGGGCTGGCTGAGCATTATTCACACCATCAGCAAATATTGCCATGGATACTGAGTCAGATGCCTGGAAGGAAAGCTTCTACTTGGTTATAAGCAAAAGTATAGAATAGGCGATACTAATTTCAGTTGATGTTGAGGAAAGATAGTGTACATTTACTACGGCAGGTTCAGAATGCTTATCCTTGCCTTATTAATCCAAGGAGAAAACCCACAGAGACAGGGCAGGTTTGGGGTTTTTTAAAATAGGTGCAGTGGTTTTGGCAAAGGGGCCCTATTCCAACAATTACTAGCTATCATGTCTAGCCAGAATTTACACTGACATGTGCTGACGGATTTTGTAGCAGAAGGCAAATTCATATGGTTTGGGCACCAGGTACCTTAAGGATGGCTTTCTCCCAAATGAACCTGCCTGCCAGGTGAGGTTATTATTAGCTGAGGGCAGCCTTCCTTGGGGCACGTTACCGGGCCCAAAGGACTGGCTGGTAGTGGTGGTGGAGGTGGAAGCTTCAAGTTGGTGGGGCTCCTCAGGGCAGCATTGACAGCAGCAGCAGCCCAGTCCCAGGCAGAAGGCCCTCTTACAGCAGTGGTGGCAGCTGTCAGCATCAGAATCCACTGCAGGACATTAAGGGTGTATGGGACGCGTGGAGAGGTGTGATGGGTGGTGGATGGATGGATGGATGGGAGGTCAATGTTCTCTAGAATGTTTTCTAATGCTTAACACTATGCACAGCTTAATATATCTGCAGGAAATTACCTATGTGCACACCCCTAAATTGAACATCCTACCCCCACCTGGAGATCCACTAGCCAGATACAGCAGTGTCGCTCCATATTTAATACTTCGGGGAACTAGTAAGGTCAAATGTTGATAATATTGTAACGCAGGAAATGTATACAGTTCACCCACCACTCTCCTCTGCGATGGACCACCCATCCCTGGAGATGGATAGATCCACATGGTTTCCAGAACTCCTTAGTGGGTTTTGTAGAAGATCAAGGCAACAGCTCTGTTGCTGCTCTAGTGGTGGTTTGGAACAGGAGGAGGACTAGGGTAATTGAGGGGATCATTTGATGGTGCCCTCTTCTCCCACCTCACAGGACTGTTCCAAAATGTCTCCCCCCAGTTTGCCCCGAGGCAGGGAAAGCTGTGTTGGTTGACCTTGCTTACGAAGTATGGTGAGTTTGGGAAGCTTCCTTCTTTGGAGGGGAGGGTGAGCAATGTACTTAGCCAACCCCATCAGCCAGTAAGAGCATGAGCTCTGCTGGCAGGGACATGACTAAGCAGGAGCTGCCCCCGAAATGCTCCACAAAGCGCATAATTATAACGTTTGGAGTCTGGGAATTAGTTTTGACCCAGCCCTGGGTTTTTTTGTTTTGTTTTTTACAAGCATGTTGCTGCACTGGGAGCTTTCTGTCAGTTTCACTTGCTGTGCAGGACCTGCCCCTTCCTGAACACAGAGGACCTTACAATGCCAGTGCATGCTTTCATAACCTCCAGGCTTGATTATTATAATGCACTCTACAGCCGGCTGTCCTTGAAGCTTCCCTTCGTGCAAATGCTGCTGCACACCTTATGGATGAGAGCCATCACAAACACATTCAGCTGGTTGTGTTCCAACGGCACTTACTGCATACAAATCGGATTTGATTCAAGGTGCTGATGCTCACCTATCTCTGGGTGATGCCTCTAGATTGTTCCCCTGTCAATCCCTCCTTCCCCAGGCCCTGCTTTGAATGCCAGCTTTACTCAGTGAGATGCAGGCTTTGGGGCTGTGTACATAGTCCTGTTTACTCTGCACCCAGTGCACTCCCACCACAGGTGAGTCGCAATCCTGCAATGTAGTTTCTTAAGAAATACTGTGTTTTGATGCCAATTTCCTCCATCCAGTTTTGATCTGATTTGAAAACGTAAGCCATAGGAAGACATCCATGCTCCCTCTCTGGTATGGACAGACTGTGGGCAACTCAGAAACAAATCAAGCCGTATTGGCGTGTACAGCAATGTGCAAATGTGATTTGAGACGCAGAGCAGGGTGGGGTGAATGACCTTCCTGCATTTTAAGCTGGTAAGGGGCACACTGCCTTTGAGTCAACTTCCCCAGGCTGTGGGGTGAAGGGCCCACAGAGCTTCACAATTTCCCATCACTACAGACCTTCCAGATGGGGTGCAAAACACACCCCTTCTTTGGGGCATTCAGGTCAGCTGGATAGTTTGCCTTTTCAGCGCTGTTTTTAAATTATTATTTTTTGGGTATCTGTTTCATTCATTTTGCCTTTTTCATGCTGCCTGAAAAAGGCAAACAAATTATTTTAATTATAAATGACAAACTGGAATATCAAGCGCCTGTATTTTCTGCAAGGCAACCCTCAGTACAGTATCGATAAGGAGGGGCAAAGTTTTGCATCTGGTGCGGTGGAGAGTGGCTGTGAAATGCTAGCGCCATTTTCTTTTTCCAGTTCGGCACCATTTCCTGGTTTGCTTTGGGCTAGGGAGACCATATGCACTACTTTGCAGGTAACAGCCGCCAATTTGAAAGGCTGTCAGAGAAAAAGACCCCTGTTTGTAGGGCTGTCTGCTCCAGGTCTGGTTTGAAGCGAAAGAAGCCTGGGCTGGGCTCGAAGGTTCCCTTCCACAGTTGGCACCTCTCCAGAGGACTGAGAAGGGGCAAAGGCCACTTTGCCATAGCCTTCCCACTACAGTGACTTGTATGCATTGAAATTACTGTATTCAGAATCTTAATTAATTATAATAAATTATACCTATACATACACATTTGCACCTCCAAATCTGTGTACTTTTTCACTATGTGTAAGTGGCCTCTTTATTTTAGGGGCCAGTAAATGAGACGCTCTTAGATTACGCAGAGAAAAGTTTATCACTTGAGGGAAAATGCCTGGGAGAAGAACCAAGAATGCGTTAAAAGGAAAGGCTGTTGTGGGACAGGTCTTCCTGCACTGAGGGCCCCCATTTTGGGAGAGGCCATTCAGAAATGTAATTGCTTCAGGGCACTTCCTATATCACCTGTGGGTCTTGTGTATATCATTCTGTGGCACACAGGCCATAGAAGGAACAGAGCATAGAGGGGAGCCCTGAGTTCTCGCTGCTTCCCCTATCTTTTTAAAAAATATATATATATTTATTAAAGTTTTCAAAATATTACAAAAAGAAAAAAGAAAAAGAGAAAATACAAAGTAAAAACAGTTCAATCTTTCCGTATCTTATCTTTCATTTGCTTGTTCCCCAGACCTCCTCACACCTCCCTTTTTTGTATTCCAGTTCAATTAGTTGGTTCAGCAAATCCTTTCCCTCTTTGTTTTTATCCTAATCTTTAATCTTAATATATTATAACTTTAGATTATCACCTGTTAATAATCCATTTTTTCATATTCCTTATAGCATTATAGCTAAAAACCACTTAACTTCTTATCCAACATCATTCTAACATTCATTAATTTTACAGTATTTCTGTAAGTAGACTTTAAACTTTTTCCAATCTTCTTCCACCGACTCTTCTCCCTGGTCTCGGATTCTGCCGGTCATTTCCACCAGTTCCATATAGTCCATCACCTTCATCTGCCATTCTTCCAGGGTGGGTAGATCTTGTGTCTTCCAATACTTTGCAATAAGTATTCTTGCTGCTGTTGTGGCATACATAAAGAAAGTTCTATCCTTCTTTGGCACCAATTGGCCGACGATGCCCAGGAGAAAGGCCTCTGGTTTCTTCAGAAAGGTATATTTAAATACCTTTTTCATTTCATTATATATCATCTCCCAGAAGGCCTTAATCTTTGGGCATGTCCACCAAAGGTGAAAGAATGTACCTTCAGTTTCTTTACATTTCCAACATTTATTATCGGGCAAATGATAGATTTTTGCAAGCTTGACTGGAGTCATGTACCACCTGTATATCATTTTCATAATATTCTCTCTTAAGGCTCGCCGCTTCCCCTATCAAACCTGCAGTATTTAAAGTGAGCCGCTCACGACACAGGAAGAGTTCCGACAGTGCTGGCCACCTAATTTCCCAGGCCCCCCAGGCCACAGAGCCCAGGCCCTATCCCCATGGGATCCTGCGGCCACTTAGGCTTGCTTCATTACTCCATTGTCAGTTCTTCTCTCTGCAGACCTTCGTTCCTTTTCAATTCCTTCACACCCAGCCCTGCCTGCCTGCCTGCCTGCCTGCGGTCCCTGGCACTTCTGTCAGACAGCTGGGGGATATGAATAGAAATAGTTAAAAACCGCACTTCTCCACCCAGAAGTGGGTGTTGCCTGTGTGAGAAAACAGTATAAGAACAGTAGGAAGTTTCAGCTGGTGAGAAAAACCTTGAAGCAGCACTGCTGGGGCATTTACATCTGGCAGGAGTTGCCTTTTCCTTGGGACTGTAAATATACTGCCTGTGCAGGATGTCCGAGAAGAAGAGGAAGGGCAGAGGAAGGGGCAGAAAGAACAAAGAAGGGGGGACAGAGGAAAAAGAAGCAGGCCCCACAGAAGGTACTTTCCATTTTTAGCACATTTTACTGCATCTGAACAAGAGAGCTTCTGAGCTAATGCAAATGTACCAAGATACGGTTTCTGTCTCCTTCAGAAATACATTCCTGAACTATTTAAAAATAGCAACAAAAAACTAATCTCAGCAGGAATCAAGGCAGGGTGTTTTCTGGAAATATCCATGGTCACGACTCATAAAGTGCTGATGTGCTGATTAGAACGTTTCATGCAAATAGGCTTTTTCTTGTGTAACATCCAGAAATTCCCTGGTGTAGCAGCCAAAGAAAAAGAGAGTGTTTTTGGGAGACAGAAGCAGTAACAGACCAAACATGACCCAAGTAACTACTGTTGTCAATGCAATTGTTTTCACAAACGATGTGCTTACTATAATTCTAAATGCTTTGGTGTAATCATTATAACTCCAGATTGTTCTGATCTGGTAATTTACTGGTGCTGCTATCAGATGTTGACTGTCAATTAGTGGGCTAAAGCGGCAAGAGGGTTGTGCGTTCACTGAACGTTTCCAGTGATGCAGAGAGAACAGTTGTGCAGTTTTAATGCTTCCTTTTTTGCCACAAAAAAGCAGAGCAACAGGTTGTATGGTTCAACAATGCCAGTTTATTTAGAAGGAAAATTTAAATTAGTAAAGATGCAGCAACAAGCCTCTCTCCATCTCTCGCCACACACTTGAGTGATGATTTCTTGAAGCAATGTATCTGTCTGCTGATCTATCAATCTAATCATCTGTCTACACACACAGAAAACAACAATATTATATTGGAATGGTGAAATAGTTTATTAATCTCCATTGTTGCTATATTTTTAACTTTCCATTCTTACAAATAGTTGCATTTGCAAGCACACATGGTCCTCCCTATTGTATCACAACATCTCTATGGTAGGTTTGGCTGAGAGAGAGTAACTGTCCTGGGATTACTGAGTAGGCTTCATGACTGAGCTGGGGCCATGAAGCAGTCATGCTCCTTGGGGTCTCAAATTTCAACAGCACCTTGTGTGATGAACCCCCTTTTTTCTAGAAGTAAAGTACTGGTTGTGGCATCCCCTGTGTCCCCCATCCCAGGCTTCAGGCTCAGTGTGACTAAACTGGTTGCGCTCCCCAAATCCGCCTCTGTACGAAGTTGGATCTTCCTCGTTTTGAGTTCAAGACTGTATCTGCCACACCGCACTGCCTCTCTATTTTATATTTCTAAGCTCTCATCAGGTCATGTCTTAGTGAGCTCCTGTATGAGCCCCTTTGCTTTAACTCCCAATGCATAGATGCCTTTAGACGGTTGCTCACGTCCACGTTCCTGCTCTTGTTTCACTGAGGCTGGAGAAGTGTAAGGGCAGTAATAGTAGCCAAATGGCATGTGCTATAGGAGAATAATAGACACACCTTAGCAGCTGTGAGTGTGAAATATGTGAAACCTCCCCCCAGTTCTCAGCCTCCCGCCCCCACATGGTGTTCATAAAACATCAAACTTCCAGAGCACTAGATTTTGTGTCATGCACTTCAGAATTCTGGGAGTGAGAATACTGTATTATGAATAATCTAAATGCCCTTTAGCAAAGGGAGGTGGTTTTTATTTTTAAAAAAAGAGGATCAGCAGCTGTGCTAATGCCTAAAGTGGAGGCAGAGAGCAGACATTTATCAGCTGCAGAGGTGACTGGATTAGATGAAGGGCAGCGTGCCATTCTTTGTCTCCAAAGGAGCTGTGCCTTCCCTCTGCAGGCATCAAGAGCGTGATTAGAAGGAAGAGACAACGAAACATCTAACTCTGGGTAAACTAGATATTTTAAAGGTGGGGAGCGCCTTCTTCTTCTTCTTCTTTTAAGGAGAACTACCTTGTTTTGCATTTTTAGAATTCTCAGTCCCCTCGAGTGTGCTGTTGTTTGATGAAAGTCCCTCTGCATGTGGATCATTTGGTAAAAAACAGATTATCTGCATTTATTTCCCTCTCCCCAGCATGAAAATATTTCTTTTCCTTGCCAAAGAGTGAACACCTGGAGGAGTGGAGAGTTTTGAAGGCTGCATATACAGGAGTGCAATAGGCACAAAAGGCCAAGCATCCCTGATCAGATATTCACAGAATATTGCCACCTCTAGCCCCCAACTAAAGCCACTCCAACCATGATCAATGATCTATAGTCCACTATGGACACTGAAACTCCCCCCTCACAGGCCTTGCTTGCAGACAGCCCCCTAAAGAAAGCTACTGATTAGCTGGTCACATGCCTAGGCCCATGTCGTCCGCATCTCTGCTTAGGCCATGCTGTCCCGGGACCTATTCATGTCAGTCACAACATCCAGCTCATAAATATGACTGTTTTTTCATTTACTTTCAACTCCACCATTTTATGATTCTTTGAACATTCAAAGAGGCCACAAGGCGCTTCTTCTGAGAGCCACATGCCAGTGGAGGGTAGCGCTTGTGGGGAAAGTGGGTGGGGCCAGTTGGAAAAGTGGGTGGAGCAATTGCATTTGACACACATTTCTCTATTCCCATTGACTGGTGAGGCTCGCTGACCTCCCGGAAAAGCAAAAAAATGACCTTTTCCTGTTAGGCAAAGATCATAAGTCGACCTGGATGATCGCCAGATTCTATGTTCAGATCTGTAGGCGCAGACCACCCTGCAACCCAAACTAGTTCATTAAGAAAATCCCCAAACTCGGTTCCATGGGTGACTCTGGGTCATCTCTCTGTGGTAGCTTCTCTTAAAGTTTTAAGTGACTCTACGCTTATCACATTTATAAATTTTAAATTTATTGTTGTACAGTACATTGTTTTAAATGTTTGCTTTCCTTCTGGGATTGTACCCCCAAGTGTGTTTTATAAGCTGGTCTCCGACCGTAATACATCTATCTATCTATCTATCTATCTATCTATCTATCTATCTATCATCTATCTATCTATCTATCTATCTATCATCTATCTATCTATCTATCATCTATCTATATCTATCTATCTATCTATCATCTATCTATCTATCTATCTATCTATCATCTATCATCTATCTATCTATCTATCTATCTATCTATCTATCTATCATCTATCTATCTATCTATCTATCTATCTATCTATCATCTATCTATCTATCTATCTATCATCTATCTATCATCTATCATCTATCTATCTATCATCTATCTATCTATCTATCTATCTATCATCTATCTATCTATCTATCAATCATCTATCTATCTATCTATCATCTATCTATCTCTATCTATCTATCTATCTATCTATCATCTATCTATCTATCTATCTATCTATCTATCTATCTATCTATCTATCATCATCTATCTATCTATCTATCTATCTATCTATCTATCTATCTATCTATATCTATCTCTATCATCTATCTATCTATCTATCTATCTATCTCTATCTATCTATCTATCTATCTATCTATCTATCTATCTATCTATCTATCTATCATCTATCTATCTATCATCTATCTATCTATCTATCATCTATCTCTATCTCTATCATCTATCTATCTATCATCTATCTATCTATCTATCATCTATCTATCTATCTATCATCTATCTATATCTATCTATCATCTATCCTCTACCCGGGCATTTTAAGCTTGTGCCAATCAAGGGCACATTCCAGCCAGGCAAAAGCACTCCAGCAGGATGTGAAACAGGGCCAGTGGCCTGGCGAGAAGGTGTGGGGGTGCTGAGCAGAGCCCTGAGGATCGGGTAGAATCACTGCAACAATTTTATATTTATTTAAGTTTTAAAATAATGATCGCTACCCTTATTTTTTCACTTCATTTGCTTCTAATCTCAGTGATTAAACACACACCCAAACACCAACCATATGTATGTATCTATGTATATGTACGTTATCTATCTGGTAACTTAGGATAGCACTTCTGATGAAATGGACTCCAGGCCCAGGCCCTCCCAAGTGTCCCTGTTTTCCAGGGACATCCTTGATTTAGAGAAGCCATCTCAGTTTCTGATATCATCCCAGAATGTCCTACTTTTCCTTAGGATAGCCAAATTTTCATTGGAGAAATGTTGGAAGGTATGGAATTATGCAACCCCCGAGCAGTCTGAAGGCTGTCCTGTGTAGGGAAGGCCTTTTTTTAAGGTTTAATGTTTTATTATGTTTTTATATATGCTGGAAGCTGCCCAGAGTGGCTGGGGCAACACAGTAAGATGTGTCGGGCATAAATAGTAAAATTATCAGTATGGAAAGGGACGTCCCTATTTTCACCAGAGAAATGTATGCAGTCCATGAAAACTTGCCCCATAAATGTGTTCGTCTTTAAGGCACCACAAGCTTAGTTAATTGTTTTTGTTTGCAGAAGATCTCTCCGATCCTTTTCAGGGAGAATATCCTTCAGCCTTTGCGTTATGTTGCTAGATTAACCAATGTGGTTTATACAGGTAACATGTTTAGTTCCCATCTTTTATTCTGTCACTTGGAGCAGGGCCCGCTTTCCTTTCTGGCTGACAGGCACTCGCGTTCTCTTCCTTGAGCAAAGCAGCCTTTTGATCTTTTTATGCCTGAAACAAAACTTAAAAATTACATCCTCCTGCTCTGAAGCTTCCTTTTTTTTTTGTTTAAGTGGCGCATACATTGTTTCATCATCATGTTATTTCATGGAAATGCTGGTGTAGCCTAATAACTGCTGGCTTTAATTTGAATGCTAGATGTTTAGTGCCTAGGAGCAAAGGTGTTCCATAGTTACTGTTATGTACTGAAGTTCTCACCCTGGGCCAGCAGGGGGATACTGTAGATAGTTATGCAAATGAAGGATCGAAAGTGACGTTCAGTGATTGGATAGTTTTAGAAAGTTGCAACAGTTACGTTGTTCTGGAGCTCTATATAAGCAGGCTGACTGAGCTCCTCAGTTCAGTTCTGTTCTGGCATCTGAATAAAGAAGAGCTGTTTGAAGAATCGCTGTGTTGTCTGATATGTTCACCCACAACTTAACAGTTACTGATAGACTTTTCCTCCATTGATTCCACCAACTCTTTTTGGTCCTTAAGAATAAAAAACTCCCAAATGCCTGTTGCTTTCAAGTTTGCCAGAACTTTTCATGTGCCTCATTTTGGAACATTTTGGCAGCGCCTAATAAAGGTGTTTCCTAACCCTTCCAACTGTACAATTCTATTATTATAACTGGGGATTCTGGAGTTTTGGTCATTTTAGTACTTCTTTGTATTGTTTTCCAGCTCTATTATACCCTTTTTGAGAGCAAAACTGTACATAGTGTTATGAGTTTGGGAGAGGGGAGTAGGCAGAGACCCGTCTGAACCCCGGATCCAGCAAGTGTTAAAAGCTCACCAAGCCTTCTAATTCTGGGAACTAGCCATACTAGCTTCCTGGTGAGAGGATGAGGGTTTAAGGGGCCTGGTGCGAGACGGCAATTGGGTTGGGTCCCCTCCCTCAAGTGAAAAAAACAGAGTTGAGTTCAGTGGCGTAGCGTGGGTTGTCAGCACCCGGGGCAAGGCAAGTAATTTGCGCCCCCTAACCCGTGGATTTGCGCCCCCTAACCCGTGGATTTGCTCTAACCCCAGATGTTGCGCCCGGTGCGGCCGGCCCCCCCTGCACCCCCACGCTACGCCACTGGTTGAGTTTGGCCAGTGAGGTGACCTAGATGTAAAGCAGCAAGTTGGAGAAAGAGAGTAAAAGCTGAGAGCAATGTTTGCTTTCGGTTTGAATCCAAGGCTGTGGCTGTGGAAGAAAAAAACCGTTCGGGGGTTTTAATGCTGCGAACCCCTCCATCACAGGCTCAGGTTGTAGATACGTGTAAATAAACCATATAGCATACAGACACCACAGCATCCGCTGTGCCACAGACTCTGAGTAAATGCCTGGAACCCCTGGAATCTCACACCACTCAGAGACTGGGCAACAATATTTCCCCATGTGATTCTATAATGGCATTGTGACAATGGCCGCATCATTTTCAAACAACTTCCTAAATCTGAACTATTTTCACTGCCACAGAACACTGAGTTTTTAAGTGAGCTTTCCACGATGACTGCAAGATCTCTTTTCTAAATGGCCACCACCAAACTAGTCCCCAAGCATGTCCACCTCTAAACTTCATCCAGAGTACTCTAGTAAAACAGAACCAAAAGCAAAGAACATTGCCTGGTGTTGTTAGCAAGATCAATATCTTATTTACCCTCATCCAGACAGATTTTTCATCTTCACTCTGGTGTGAATTTAACATTTATAGGAATGTGTATGTTAAATCCACAGCCTGTGGGAATGTAAGAATACAGCCTTGTTTAAACAAGACTGTGGGTGGTGATCTATCTTATGTGGTGTTATGTGGCATTTCCGTGTGCTCTGGCTTCCATCACGGTGTCCCGTTGTGCCAGAAGCGGTTTAGGCCTGCTGGCCACATTACCCGGAAAGCAGTCTATCGACAAACGCCGGCTTCCTCTGCCTGAAGCCAGATGAGCGCCGCACCCAATAGTCAATTTTGACTGGACTTCACCGCCCCGGGGTCCTTTACCTATTTACCTTTAAATATTTTCCAGGGAAAACATCATGCTTGGGGAAGTTGAAGACACTGATGCATTTTTGTACAAGCAAAAAATGGGTGTTTGCCTGTGCGCACACAGGCAAATTAAAAATGAATAAATCAGTATCTGAAGGGTGCAGCTAATAAGGAAATGAGCCAACCTTCTAGAGAGACAAGAGCTGATAATAATCACTCAAATACTTTTGAAGGGAGGAAATAGTGAAATGTGTTAGAAGTGGCATTTCTTAATCTAAGCAAATTGCCTGTACTTAGAGTGCTCTAGCTCCCATATTGTTGAGATTATTGTATTTTTGTTTAAATAGATCTTTTGCATTTTGTGTCATGAAATGGTGAGGTTTATTTTAATGGACAGTGCTTGTAAATTACAGTCCTCCTAGATTCGAACAAAACGCCAGACTGGTGGGCCATAATGCTCCGTGTGCTTTCAATGCTACCACCATTTTTTGTTTTTTTAAAAAAGCAAGAGGAAATATCTGCAAGAGTGCCTCCTCCCCTCCGTTGCCAGTCAGGATGTTATGATCTGCAGGAAAGGCTCCTGTTATTGTGCCAACTGCCTTGGAGGTGCTGGGAGGTGCCCAGGAGAGAACCTCTGTCATGCTCCTCCTCAGCGGGAGAACTCCCTTCCTGTGGAGACGCACCAGGTGCCACATCTTTACAGCTTCAGGCAGTTACTGAAGACACGCCTCTTTTCCTGGGCCTTGGGCAGTTAAACTATTGCTGCCAGGGCCTCCCTGTGGCTTGGTTGATATGAGTTGTATTTTGGAGTGGGGCTTTTGTTTTTATCTATTTGTATCTATTTGTATTGTATTTTCTTTTTCTGTAGCTTATGAAGGACAGGTAACAAATATAACTACAGTGGTACGCCGGATTCCTGGGCCTTGGGCAGTTAAACTATTGCTGCCAGTGCAATAGTTTAGGTTCAGGTTAATAGTTTAGGTTCAGGTTATAGTTCAGGTTATATACGCTTCAGGTTACAGATTCCGCTAACCCAGAAATAGTACCTTGGGTTAAGAACTTTGCTTCAGGATGAGAACAGAAATTGTGCTCTGGCGGCATGGCGGCAGCAGGAGGTCCCATTAGCTGAAGTGGTGCTTCAGGTTAAGAACAGTTTCAGGTTAAGAACTGACCTCTGGAAGTACTTAACCTGAGGTACCACTGTAATAATAATAATAATAACAACAACAATAGCAGTAGTAGTGTGTGTGTGTGTGTGTGTGTGAGAGAGAGAGAGAGAGAGAGAGAGAGAGGCTAAAGGTGCAACTGAAAAGGTTGGGCACAGCTGTTTTAGGATGAGTGGACATTACTACCTTTGCTCACATCCATCCTTTGCTGTTAAAATCACCATCACCATCATTTTTACTCCACCTTTTTCTCCAAGGAGCTGAAAGTGGTGTACATGGTTCTCCCCATCTCAATTAATCCTAACAACCCTGCGAGGTCGATTAGGCTTACGCTTGCATCTCCTTTTCCTTTCTACCCTTCTCATAATTTAGATTGTTAAGTTCCTTGGTGAAAGAACTAGCAACCAGTGCAGATCTCTGAGCCCGGGTTTTATATGCTAGCCAGGCCTCGCTCCTGCCAGCAATCATACTGCAGCATTCTGCACTAACTGCAGCTTCCGGATCAAGTGCAAGGGAGGCCTCAGATAGAGCGCCTTGCAGTATCCAGTCTTGAAGGAATGGCCCTAGCAGCTGAACCATGCCCTTTCCCAGGATACTCTATTTGTCTCCGGGAGACCTTTTTCTAAGTTTTCATTGAGCTGTTCCTCCTCCCCATCTTCCACCCTTTAGAGTGTTGTCTGGCCCTCTTTGGAAAAAGTTTGGACGCCACTGTTTTAGAGTGTAATAATGAAGAGCCCATAGTGGATAAAGTCTGTGGGAAGCGGACCAGGTTCAAAAAGCTGTCTGGGGCTGAAGCTCACTAAGGGAAGGCAGTCTGTGTTTTATCTCCTGCGTTTCACTAGAGTCTGAAGTACAGTAATCCCAGTCTAGGCTTCATACACAGTTTTGTGGGCTAGTGCCCGAGGCAATTGGATTTCTGGTGGGCTTTGCTCATGCCTAATGTGAATTAGAGTTTGTTCTGAATAAAATGGTTTAGGCATCCTTTGTGTAAACAAAAGAACACGTCTTACACATACCTTGCTCACCATCTTGAGCAAGACACTCAGCTTAACCTTCCCTGCAAGGTTGTTTGAAAGAATGAATAAATTAGAACCAGTGAAGGCGGTGAAGGTCCTGTGTGAGTGCCTGGAGGTGGTTGGAGGATGGATGGCGGATAACAGATTGAGGTTGAATCCTGACAAGACAGAAGTACTGTTTTTGGGGGACAGGGAGCGGGTTGGTGTGGGGGATTCCCTGGTCTTGAATGGGGTAACTGTGCCCCTGAAGGACCAGGTGCGCAGCCTGGGAGTCATTTTGGACTCACAGCTGTCCATGGAGGCGCAGGTTAACTCTGTGTCCAGGGCAGCTGTCTACCAACTCCACGCAGGCTAAGACCCTACCTGCCCGCGAACTGTCTCGCCAGAGTGGTGCATACTCTAGTTATCTCACGCTTGGACTACTGCAACGCGCTCTACGTGGGGCTACCTTTGAAGGTGACCCGGAAACTGCAATTAATCCAGAACACGGCAGCTAGACTGGTGACTGGGAGTGGCCGCCGGGACCACATAACACCGGTTCTGAGAGATCTGCATTGGCTCCCAGTACGTTTCCGAGCACAATTCAAAGTGTTGGTGCTGACCTTTAAAGCCCTAAACGGCCTCGGTCCTGTATACCTGAAGGAGCGTCTCCACCCCCATCGATCCAGCGCCGAGGGCCTTCTGGCGGTTCCCTCATTGCAAGAGGTGAGGCTACAGGGAACCAGACAGAGGGCCTTCTCGGTAGTGGCGCCCGCCCTGTGGAACGCCCTCCCATCAGATGTCAAAGAGATAAATAATTACCTGACATTCAGAAGACATCTTAAGGCAGCCCTGTTCAGGGAAGTTTTTAATATGTAACGCTGTACTGTTTCTAACACTGATTGGGAGCTGCCCAGAGTGGCTGGGGAAACTCAGCCAGATGGGTGGGGTATAAATAATAAATAATAATAATAATAATAATAATAATAATAATAATAATAATTATTATTATTATTATTATTATTATTATTATTATTATTATTATTAGGATTCATTCTAGTGTGATCCTTGAAAGTGTGAGAAACTACAGGAGACTTGTAAAGGCTCTTGTGGTTGTGTGCCTAATGTCTGGTGGGCCTTTGTGGGTCAAAGGAGACCGGCGCCTGTTGGAGAACCATTCTAGATGTGGCCCCGGGGCAGTTGCATTTGTTGTGCCCACATGTCTGCTCTGTTCCTGTATAAAGCAAGGGGGTAAGGGAGTTTCTAATGAAAACAAACAAAAGGGGCACACAGGTGATGGGAATACCATGAGAATGGAGCAGAAATGTGAATAAGCAAACATGCCCACATCTATCATGCCTAGATCCATCCTGATTTTCTGGTTGTTGCTCAAATGGCTCTTTGCTCCCCCCCCCCACCTCATTTGTTTCTTTAATTTCACAGCATTTATTTACATAGAACTTCAGAATGCCCAGATTGCTTCATATTCGTTTCCTTGTTGCATCCATTTCAACTGCTGTGGAAAGTAGGTCGGAATTATTATTTCCATAATGCAGATAGAAGAGGCAGGATGAGGCAGAATTGGCTGCCTTAGGACTCACTTCACGGCAGAGGCATGATTCAGATTCGGAAAGACTTCACTTTCTTTCTTAGCTACTGTGCAACTTAGCTCTCTAGAATCTTGAATTTGACTTAAGTGAGGCTGGAATGACAATGCCAGATTAGGCTTGAAGATTCCTCAGGGTACTGATGACAGGATTCAGAAGGTTAAAGGAGCTTTAAGATGATCTACACTTTTGTTGATCTTCTGATACCTGCATTATGGATTTCTTTTGCCTGCAGGCTGAATATGAGGAATGTAGCTACATTTTACTGTGAAGCGGAAATGATATTTTACTGTCAAGTTTTTACGATTCTGTACATGTGCCTGGACTAGAGTTTCCCTGACAAGCAAATTTAATCTCTAAAATAAAATTTCAGGTTGCTTCTAGTAGAAATTCTGCATCAGATACCAACCATGGATTCAGAACAATAAGGGGAACCTGCTCAAGATCCAGGAGTAGTCATTTGGGCTAAAAACTATTACATGAAAAGTATGGTAATAACATAGACCAGGCTTCCTCAAACTCGGCCCTCCAGATGTTTTTTGCCTACAACTCCCATGATCCCTAGCCAGCTGAACCAGTGGTCAGGGATGATGGGAATTGTAGTCTCAAAACATCTGGAGGGCCGAGTATGAGGAAGCCTGAGCTAGGATGTGTAGTGCCTGTTCCTTCTCTTGTGTTTGGGTGCTTCAGTGACCCATCTCACTGCTATCATGTAGGGGCTGGCAGGTGAAGGTGTATATGGCTGGAGCGTACCAAAGGATCAAGACTCTTTTCGGTTCATTGGAGAGATGCTTATGCCTCCCTGTTCAAAATCCACTGACCATTGTGTAGCAACCTTTTTTATTTTGGGAGAAGCACTGGAAGAATGTGGGAAGTCTACATGTCCCCTTGTTATTTTCCCAAGAGGAATAGGGAGCTTTGTCATTGGCAGAGATCTTTCCTTACATAGCTCTCACACAAGTTTCTAGTCCTGGTCATCGCTATGCAGGCTGACGGAATTTGGAAACAAATAGTTACAGAAGATGTTACGGCGCTGGTGAAGAGTTGGTTTGGCTTTGCTGCAACCAGATCAGTAGCAGCTAGTGGTAGGGGCATGTTTCAGCCTGATCACCTTCAAAAGTTGTTAGATAATTTATTAGATAATTTTTCATATTCTTTGGTTTGTTTTTGACGTTTGTTTTGTTATGTTATTGCTCACGGCTTTGGGCTTCCTTTTGGAAAAGCAGTGAACAAACATGAAATGAAAAGCTCGCTGAGTTCCTCTTTTTTTACATAATAGGGAAACTAACCTAAAAAGGAAAGCATGGGCTGGGATGAAGCAGATGGGTGCTGTTCAGAAGAAGTGAGTCAGCCATGGTATGCTTTGCCTCGGGCCCTGAGAAACAAAGGCAGGTCCGGAATAGGAGCATGTTGAGAACGTGGGTGCAACTGTTTGGATAGAAATGAGAAATAGGATCAGTCAGGTTTTTTTAAAAAAGCATTTCCTAACTGACATAGCAATCTTATACAGTAAGCCTGCAACTTACGCAACTTACGTGTGCACCTCTGAGCTTTATGCATGTGGCAGCAAATAAATAAATTGGAAGGGAGTGGAGCATCCAGAAATAATGGCTTTGGCAATCCTCCCTGCCATTTGAACCCAATGGGTTTTGACTTGACGCAATTTTGCCTTTAGGCAGGATCCCTGGAATGTAAACCCTGTGTAAGCTGCGGGCTTTGTGTACTGCCATCGCAACAGGGCCAGAGATAAACCCCTGTGACGTCACTGGACCGGGCACCATATCCAAAGTGCGCCAAGTTCAGGAGGTGGAAAATAGGAGAGTGGAAAATTCTTGTCTGCTGATGTTACTTTAAAGTTGCAATGTTTTGGCTTTTGGAGTGGTAGGATTCAGAGACAAAGGATATTTTTTTTTTGGGGGGGGGGGCGGAGCGGAGGATAAATGTTGGGTGCTTCCAGACTGTTGCTATTTGGGGGTGGGACTCAAATCACATACTGGCAAATTCAGTTTCTGCAATCAAAGTTGATTTGGAGCTCTTGAACAGGCAACCCAATTCTCCACAAAATTTGACTTTTTAAAATAAGAAAAGTGACACGGAAATGTACTAGAAAGTGTGCTTGATGCAACATCATAAATCATCTATGCAAACAAACAAATTAGAGTGAATATGCAATAAGCAGGTTATCTGGAAGCAACTTTCGTTCATTTTAAAGGACTTCTTTCCCTCACTTTCTCCTCTAGCTCCCTCTGCTGATTCTTGTTTACAATACTTTTCCTTCCTTCAGTTTCATGCCATTGCCACCTTTCCAGGCAGCATAGTCAGGTTTTGCTGGGAGTTTTCTCTTAAGGTAAGAACATAAACATAAGAGCATAAGGAGAGCCTGCTGGCCCACCTAGTCCAGCATCCTGTTCTCACAGTGGCCAACCAGAGGATGGTGGGAAACCAGCAAGCAGCACAGGAGCAAAAGAGCCCTCTCCCTTCCTGGCCTTATGTCAGAGCCCCTTGGTGCCAGGGCCGTTTCCATGACTAGCACTGCTAGCTGCTGCCCAGCCATCTCCAGATGACCCCTCACATGGCCCTGGGCTCAGGCTGGGATTCCAAGATTGTAAGATGATGCTTTGGAATTGCTCGCCTAGCAGGTATACTTAGCAAAAGCAGTTTAGTTTATTCAAAGACCTAATGAGGAGAATGGAAATGTCTGCCAGTAGTCATCAAGTGCTTCCCTTAGGAAATGAAAAAAAAGGGTCTCGTGGTTTCCTTGGCCTCTGCCAGCAGAGATCCGAGTGAGACGGTGCTGTTTTCCAAGGAAGTCTGGGCATCTTCACACAAAATGGAATATAAGCTGCCTAAAGCACGAAGCATATTAGACTCCATATTACGTTATGTATTTTATGGGAATTCAGAGTCCATAATTACCTGCTAATGGGTTCCAGCAGGACTGGGATATGTCTGGGTAAGTTTAATATCTAGCTATTCTCCCCTGTGAACTTAGACTGGATGTTTTGGCACATATGTTAATAGGAATGGAAGGAGGTGGCATTCATCCCGCACATGATGTACTCACTTCCTTCACTCAGACAAATAGAGAAGGTAGCTATCCATTCCTCCACCGACAGTCTTATCTGCAGAAACACTAGTTTCTGGACCCAAATGATACTGATTAAGTTAGACCCAGTGTGAAGGAAACCCTGTTCCAAAAATTTCCAAGTAAAGTTTTATTGGCCCTCTAGCTTAAATCTACACAGCAATCTATCTCAATGTATTATTATTATTATTATTATTATTATTATTATTATTATTATTATTATTTCCTTTGTGTTCTAGATGAAAAGGTATAAGCCAAAATGCGAACTCCCCTAAACAGCATGTGTGTGTCTGTGTAAAATCCCACCTTTTTCACTTCACTACAGGTTTACAAGTTTTGTGAAATTTCTCTTGACACATGAATTACCTCCCATTTGTAGTTTACATATCAAAAGAGAAGGCAACTTTGCGACCGAAGGATAAATTTCTCCATTGGCACACAGCCGTTATCTCAACGATTGAAGATGTGTTTCCTTGTTGAAGATGTGTTTCCTTGTAAGATATGTTACAATGGGAGCCTGCCGATTGTAAAACATGTCATGGTAGGGGCCCCCAACCTATATGGGCCAGTGGACACATTTCGAGGAAGTACAATTGGTGCCAGTCGCAAGATGACTGCCAAGGAGACATGGCATAACACAAAATGCTGCCACATCTAGAAGCAGAAACAGACACACAAGCACCAAATGGTGCAGGCCTGTCTCTCCATCAATGCTCAATCACAGAGAGCGCTTTCTGCCTCTCCTCTGTTGGGGACAGATGGAGGGGTAAGTGTCTGATCCTAGCGTCTAGTGAAATCTGGGCGTGTTTTCAAAGGGGATGTTCAATGTAGGAGAGGCTGAGCCAGTGGAAACAGAAACTGAGCAGGGAGAGAAAACACTCTCATGCACATTGAATTTTTGAGGAGATACTTACTTGGACCTTTTGTGGGCACCGTATTGGGGGCCCCTTTTGGATATGCTCATAGCCAGGGCTTCTTTTGAGGTGGCATGTTCCAGTATGCCATAACGCCAGCTCTTTTTTCCTTGCCTGCTGCCACGGCCGCTTCCCATGAGACACTTTGGCGCGACTCTTTTACAATAGCCAAAGCGCCTTCCAGGAAGGGGCTGCCAATCATAAAAAGATTGTGCCAGAGCAGTGGCAGTGGGGGGTGAGTGCGACCAGGCAAATGGCGGCGCGATGGGTGGGCGTGGTGCATGCCAGCACCTTTGTTCATAGAGATAAAGCACTGCTCATAGCATTCTTAACAGGCAATAATTCATAGACAAAATCTATTGACTGAGAAAGAGATTAAAATAATAAACTGCTTATCATTAGCAGAGAAAAGCGACGTTTGATAGCTGTTCTTCATTATGGATCAAATCTTTCATGCTTGCAGCTGCACATGAGTGTTCTGGATGTAGCAATAGGCTTCCAAATGGTTTCAGTGCATTTCAGTTGGGAACTATGCTCATTTCTAGGTATCATGTGTTGTTAATGGGGAACAATGCTAATATTGTTACAATGGAGAGAGAGAGAGAGAGAGAGAGAGAGAGAGAGAGAGAGAGAGAGGAGAACCACCTTCTCTTCATTTCTTTATAAGTGGATTGCAGTATCAGCTTTTATTTACCACTGTTGATTCACCCAGCCACTGCCACCAAATATCTGTACTATATTGCTTACGAATGCCTTATAGCTATATCCCAGTAGCATTAATTTAGATATAGTAAACCAGCCAGACATACTTTATAATTAAATAAAAGTAATGATATTTATTTATAGTAATTTATAAAGGTAAAATAAGATAAACATTCTACTTGAATTATCTACTGTCTCTTTAAAAGCTTGTACTTTGGTCAGTGGAATGGGCACTACTGCAGGTGCCACATAATACCTGTTCTGCATTAGTAAGAACTTGTTTGTTTAGTGTGGCAGTACTTAAACTTTGGAACTCCCTGCCTATTGATATCAAGCAGGTGCCTTCTCTGTATTTTTTGCTGTCGCTTGAGACTCAGGTGGTGTGGAGTGCCTTCCATCAGTTTGGGCTGGTGGCCCAGCTGTGCCCCATCTGTTGTTGTCTATGCTCTGGTAACCTTCAGGTTAGATTACTGCAACACATAGGGCTGTCTCCAAAGATGGTTCAGAAATTTGGCAGAATTTGGCAACCAGCTTGCTCATTGGAGCTAGACGGTTTGAGCAGATTACAACAATCCTGGCCAATTAGTTTCTGGGCCCAATTCAAAGTGCTGGTTTTGATCTATGAAGCCTTATAGAGCTCAGAGCTCAATACCTCAAGGACTGCCTCTCCCCATATAAACTGATCCTGTCACTGAGAGCATCATCAAAGGACCTTCTTTGTGTGTCTCCTCCGCAAGAAGTCCAGAGGGTGTCAACACAAGACTGGGCCTTTTCTACAGTGGCTCCCCATTTGTGGAAAGCCAAGGAGGTTTGTCTGGGACCTCCCTTACAGATATTTGGGGACCAGGCAAAAGTGTTTATCAGCAAGCCTCTGGCTGATGGAACACATAGCCTTTTAAATGTGTTTGTGGAGGGGGTTATTGGCTTGCTTTTGTATTTTTCTGTTGTGAACTACCCTGGGATCTTTTCAGGGCTTGCTGAAAACTTTCTTATTTAGGCAACCCCAGCCAGATGCTTAGAAATGCTGAAATGATTTTTAATATGTTTTGGTGTTTTAACTTTCTCTATGTTTTAAAGTATTGCTATTTTTTCTTGAGTTTATTGTTGTATCTTTTTATACGCTGCTTTGAGGTGGGTATAACACATCAAGCAGTGTATACATTTTATAAAATAAATAAAACAAAACAAAAGGTGATTGCTATTTTAAATGGCAGTTTGTTTTCAGTTCAACATATGTCTGATTTAGAAGCTCAGTTCCTAAATCTATTTAATTCATAGGGCAATTATCCTTATTCCCTCTATATCAGCCAGGACTTTTGCTGGCTGCCCTATGAGCAGAGACTTGCAGGCGGCTATCACTTTGCTCAGCTGCAGAAAATTCTGTGCTGAATTCTCCTCACTGTCCTTCTGTAGCCTCTCTACCAATCTTCCCCATAAGCCAGTGAGTCAGCTCTTTTGGGCAGGCTATACAGTCATACCTTGGATCCCAAACACCTTGGTACTTGGACGTTTTGGCTCCTGAATGCCACAAACCCGGAAGTGAGTGTTCCGGTTTGCGAACGTCCTTTGAAACCCGAATGTCTGACGGGACCTCCCTATTTATTTATTTTTGATTGGGTACATATGTGTGTTTGCCCCTCTTAATTTTAAAAGTTTTCAATTTATTGTGTAATTAGAAGCATTGTGGTCTTGTGGTTGAAATGCATGTGGTATATGAACAAACTTAGAAGCTTTAGAAAACTTAGTTCTGGTTTATGGTAGTGGATTTGGAGTTGTAGATGCTCAGAACTGTTGTTATGAGGCATAATAATAATTTCTTTTCTATAAGCCTTTTCTGCTAGGCTTTTTGAGTGCCTTCAAGCAAGAAATACCTGGGTCTCCATTTCAATGTGTGTTATAGATTCAAATAAAGGATATATCTCATTGTATCAAATAGCATGTGACTAGTAATTTGTGAGAAATTATAAAGGCTATTTACATAAACCTTCCACTCAGTTTGATAATAATCGTGTCCTTACTTACTTGGAAGTGAGCACCATTTAGCTGAAGGGGAGTCGCTGCTGAGCAAAGAGGCAGAGGATCCGGCTGCCTGGGTTGGCTCTGGACATTGAAAAGAGGACGCATGCGTGACTTGTGCTTCCTCTTTCCACAGTTCCACATAATGTCTAAAGTGGTGCCTCGTGCTTCTTCCCCAATAGGCCATCAGGTGAGACTCATTTTTGTGTGTTATTTTATGGTATTGTCTAGGAATGACTTTCAATCCATCTATTACTAATATAGCACAATGCTTTACATTGTGACATTTTAAAGTCTCTTTCCTGCCCTGAGCAGTTTCCAATCTAAATTTCAGCAGAAGGGAGGCAGCTGAGGGAGGGGTGCCCAGCAGAGGGAAGAGGGGGCAAGGATATCAGGAGGCTGCGCCTACAACCATGCACTTACACATACTTAGGCTTTATTTATTTAATTTGAACATTTATAAACTAGTCATAATTTTAAAAAATGGATTTGAGGGTAGTATACAAAGATTTTTTTTAAGATGCCAGAGTTCTGGCTTCTAAACCATTTTCAAGGAGAGCCTCAAGCATTTTATTATTAGTTCAACCTGGAGGTTAAAGGTAGAGGTACCCCTGCCCGTACGGGCCAGTCATGTCCGACTCTAGGGTTGTGCGCCCATCTCATTTAAGAGGCCGAGGGCCAGCATTGTCCGGGGACACTTCCTGGTCACGTGGCCAGCGTGACAAGCTGCTCTGGCGAGCCTGCACCAGCGCAGCACACGGAAACGCTGTTTACCTTCCCGCTAGAAAGCGGTACCTATTTATCTACTTGCACTTTTAGGGGTGCTTTCGAACTGCTAGGTGGGCAGGAGCTGGGACCGAAAGACAGGAGCTCACCCCGTTGCAGGGATTCGAACCGCCAACCATACGATCGGCAAGCCCTAGGCGCTGAGGATTTACCCACAGCGCCACCCGCGTCCCTTAGCGCCACCCGCGTCCCTTAACCTGGAGGTTACCAGAGCATGAATAATGGGGATCAGCCTATCTCTATTTGGGGGCAAAACTGCAGCTGATCCGACTGCACCTTGATCCAACTCTGGTCTCAATGACTTGGGGTTTCTTCTACCAACTTGGGTTGGCTCCAGTTGGTAAAAGGTACCCCATGTCATTGAGACCACTTGTATCTGAAGTGACAGAGTTGGATCAAGGAGCATCCCTAAGCTGTGTACCTGCTCCATTCAGAACAGTCAATACACCAACTATCTTACTGTGGAACCACAAACTCACAGTGCACCCATCTCATCAGGACTCAGCTTCAGTTTACTAACCCTTTCTCAATGCATTCCTGACTCCAGACAGCAGCTTATAGCTTAGCACTTTCACAGCAATGCTGATGATAAGAAAAAATAGAGCTGGGTGTTATAGGAGTGTGTATTGGTCTCACATTTTGCTGAGTACTTGTGCATTTTATTTTATTTTTAAAAAATCTTATCTGTTTATGAATTGCTTTGTTCTTTTTCCACCTTGTTCTTTGTTCTGGGTTCTGAGCCGCTCTCTATAAAATGAAGCTCTCTGTTGCTCTTTCACTATAACAGGGAATTTTAAAAACAACTATTACTTTCCACACTTTTGACCAAAGTGGGTTAAATTTACAGGCCCAGAGGTCTATATACCATTTTCATTTTCTGCCAGAATTATTTTCAGAATGACAGGTATTGTGGTTCTCCAGCAATTTCAGACTTTACCATTTTGGGGTAGGAACAAACAATAGGAATTGCAGGGGATGGGGAAAAGAGCAGGGATCCCACGGAAAGACTGGAATTGGGGAAAAGTCACACACATCCAGCAATGACCTTGCTACCCCAAAGACTATTGGTGGCGGTGGCAGCCTCTTCACTGATTTGGGGAGATATTGGGAAAGAGATCTTTAAATAATGACTTGCATAGGGAAGGGATGGTGCAAAAATCCCAAGGAAACACTGGGATGGGGGGAAATGTCACTCTGTAGCCCAAGTGTAGTTGGTGGGGTGGACAGGCTTCCGCCCCCCATGTTTTTTATGGAGATACAAGTTCCCCTCAGCCAGAGTGGGCTTCTTCCCCTCTCCCCACAGATTCTTGGGGATACAAAGAGGAGCTCTCTATGAACACACACAGAACCACATGACAAAAAGATACAGGCGTTAATACTTTCTCCAGATCACTGTGATTGGAGTGCCTTGGGAAATAATTCCCTATGATTAAAATCTAGACCTGTCTATCTCCACTACTTTTGTCTCAGCCTCTGGTCATTCCCCCAATCAGTTTGGTTTTCTTAGGAAAAAGTAACTTCTGTGTGTGTGTGTGTGTGTGTGTGTGTGTGTGAGGGGGAGAGAGAAAGCAGAAGCCATAGAAATACTTGGAAGCTGAGGGACTCAAAACTATTCATCCCCCCCTCCCTAAGGTTTCCTTCAATTTATAAGGAGGGACATAGTGGATTTAAAGACCCAACTAATCTTCATACTTGGTTGGTATGAAAAATGGACTTGCTTACTGCACAAATCAACTGGAGAAAAGTAGTTCTGAAAATCATTCTTCTTCTAAATACATTTTTCAAAGTGTATGTGCAGCTGTCTGCAGAAGTGTTGTCCCAGTCATCACTTTGGATGTGACACAGAAGTGTAGAAGGAGGATGAATCACACATGCATCATTTTTAGCACTTCCAGATAATGTCCAAAGCAGTTTGCAGAAGGGACATTGTAGAATATTCAAACCTTGTTTTTCTTAATCATTCCTCTCTCTCTCTGTGTGTGCATGTCCATGTGTGCATGTGTGTGTGTCCATGGAAGGAGCTGAAGGCAGCTTATTTCCTTTTCTATCCTGGTGTTTTTACACAAGTATCTCCCCTCCTATTGACACTACAATTGCCCATATTATGTAAGGAATTCCCATATTATGGGATGCCAGGCTTCAGTTCTGATTTGAGCCACTAAGCTGGGTCTCTCACACTCCGTGTAACCTATCTCATGAGGGTAAAGGAATGAGAATATGCATCTTTGAGTGTTTTGGAGAAAAAAAGTGGTATACTGATGTAAAGTAACAAGTAAGTAAATAATAAACTCAGATTGAGGTCTTTTGCAGCAGCCTTCATATGAAAAATTTAGTTAGAAACTTTGTAACCAAGGACCAATAACTCATTCCTATCAGTTTAGATGGAATGGTGATTTAAGTTTGAGAGCTCTTCTCTTTCCTTCTTTCTTTCAATATGTACATTTATATGTAACTGTATACAATGAGTACTGCTACTATTACTGATAAATGTAATCTACATATAAAAAAGGTAAAGGTAAAGGACCCCTGACAATATACTAATATCCAATTTATATGTATGTACAGTGGTACCTCAGTTTAAGAACAGTCCTGTTTACGAACGATTCAGTTTACGAACTCCTTAAAACCAGAAGTAGTGTCCCGGTTTGCGAACTTTACCTCAGTGTAAGAATGGAATCTGAATGGTGGAAGGGCACCAGCGGAGGGAGGCCTCATTAGGGAAAGCACGCCTCAGTTTAAGAACGGTTTTGGTTTAAGAATGGACTTCCGGAACAGATTAAGTTCATAAACTGAGGTACCACTGTACAGGAGTAATGAAGTGACTGGCTAATGTGCATAACAACCAGCCATTGTGCATTTTTCTGTGCCTCATGGAGAATGTACACATAATATGTCCATGAAGAGAGAATTGTGCAGCCTTCCCGGTCAATATACATAACTCTCCAACAAGCCTTGGGGAAAATGCATATCTGTACATCATTTTACACATTCAAGATACATAATCTCCAACAGGACAGGGGAAATCTGCTTATCTCAACAGGATTGTGTGCATTCTCCAGGCATCATTAGGATCTTTAGGTTAGCTGGAACAGGAAACTTGAATGGCAACTCATTGTTGCAACATATTTAACTGAGATGACTCTATAATTGTATAGGTCATAGCTGTTTTCATTTATAGGATTCCCATATATGGGAACTGGGACTGGAATCCTATACATAGCCCACCTGGGGTACGGTCCAGTTCTGGGCACCCAAATTTAAGAAGGATATTGACAAGCAGGAATGTGTGCAGATGAGACCAAGATGACCAAGGGTCTGGAAACCAAGCCTTGTGAGGGATGTTTGAGGGAGCTGGGGATGTTTAGCCTAGAGAAGAGGAGACTGAGAGAAGATAGGACAGCCATCTTCAGATAGCTAAAGGGCTGTCACATGGAAGATGGAACAAGCTTGTTTTCTCCTGGTTCAGAGGCTAGGACCTGAACCAATGGATTCAAGTTACAAGAAAAGAGATTCTGAATAAACAGCAGGAATAACTTTCTGACAGAGCTTTTAGACAGTAGAACAGACTCCCTCAGGAAGTGGTGGATTCTCCTTCCAAGGAGATGTTCAAGCAGAGGTTGCATGGGCATCTGTCATGTATGATCTAGTTGAGATTCCTGCATTTCAGGGGGGCTCAGGGTCCCTTCCAATTCTATGATTCTATGATTCTGTTGATTCTGTACCTTAGAGAAAGTCTCACTGAACTCGGTGTTACTTACTTCTAAGTAGACATAGGATTGCACAGTAAATGGACTGTCTAGGAAACAGGTCAAAACGGTGGGAAGTTTACTGAAATGTCAGGTTAGTGTGCTGTAGACCAGCTCAAAAATATTTGTTCATTTGACAGCTTTACCATCTGTCACATAGTTACTTTCAAAGAAATAATTAATGTTGGGTTTTTTTGGCGGGAGGAGGACTTTTTAGTCATTGGTGGTTTGGTACTTTTGCCACTTACAAAAACAATTAGGTAACTTATTTTGAAAGTATGAACTTAACTTTCAAATTGTAATGCAGTGGTACCTCGCAAGATGAATGCCTCGCAAGACGGAAAACTCGCAAGACGAAAGGGTTTTTGGTTTTTTGAGTTGCTTCACAAGATGAATTTCCCCATGGGCTTGCTTCGCAAGACGAAAACGTCTTGCAAGTTTGTTTCCTTTTTCTTAAAACCGTTAATACAGTTGCGACTTGACTTCGAGGAGCAACTCATAGCATGCGGTGTGGTAGCCTTTTTTGAGGTTTTTGAAGACTTTGGTGATTTTTGAAGCTTTTCCAAAACTTTTCTGAAACCGTGCTTCGCAAGACGAAAAATTCGCAAGACGAAAAAACTCGCAGAACGAATTAATTTCGTCTTGCGAGGCACCACTGTAAATTTACATGTAAATTATTCCCTGAACAAGCTTTTAACCTGGACTATTAGGGTCAACCAAGAATTGCACACTTTTTAAAAAGGGGGATGACATTCAATGTGCTGCCCATCCACGACTCCCAAGCCTACCCTGAGCCGTTGGCATTCCTCCCTTACCCCTTCGTTTTGACAGCTTGGGGAAGGCTTGGGAGTCGTGGGTGGGCAGTGTGCCAAATGACTTCCATGGGTGGCTCGCTTCGCCCCCAGCTGTAGAGCACGTTCACCGCTCCGGGCACCCAAGTGCCATGCCCCCCTCAGGAGCACGTCCGCCCTGAGCAGCACCCGCCGTGGGCAGTGTGGGCATATGCTCCGCCGCTGTCTGTTGCCCCTGTGAATCCAGCCTCCCAAGGTGGTCGCCTCACCTTGCCTCATGGGTTGGTCAGTTGAAATTCAATGTTGCTCTGTTACAGATGTTCTGTCTGCCCAAGCATTTCCGTTTGCCAGGTGGAACAATTCCCATTGCATGCTGTTCTGCAGGTTCTCCCAATGTCCCCAGGCTGGGGGAGGGGCATGCAGGGGGAAAGCCCTGTTGCGCAGAGCCTTGTGCAGGACTTCTGCTGATGGGGCTCCTTGGGTGAATCCTGCCCAATGGGTCTACTCTGAGCAGCAAGGTGGATACAACTCTGGTTTGGTTTTAGTTTCGGAAGAAGGCAACAATTAAGAGGAAGGCAACACCATAGTCATTTATAGCACTATTCACATTTAATGAATTGTGTAGGGTTAAAGGAAAAGTTATCATCATTTTTGACTAGGGCACCCAGTGAAATTTACTGGCAGATGAGAGGAAGCACATCTTCACACAGTGCCTAATTAATTTACAGCACTCACTCCACAAGCTTGGGTGGTTGTTTCTAGGCTTATCAGTGGTTCTAAGTCAGGATAGCTGAGGAGAGACCTCAACTCTCTCTGCATATCAAAATGAATGTGCATAGATACATGGAAGCAGCCTCTTTTGTTGTTCATTATGAAAGCAAATGCAAATCATCTGGATCATGCCTCTTCCTTGGACCGCATACCCTTTTTTGTCCTGAAAAAGAAAGCGCATCTTCTTGAGAACTCTGCATTCTTTCTGCTGGGCTGCTATCCCTTGGGCATTGTACATTATTTTTTGAGCTTTGTGGACGTGCTCAGGGCTGTTGCTAAAATATCTGTGTTTGTATTGATTATTTGGTAGGCTTCTGAATCTGCGCTGCTCAAACAGGAACTTACATAAGATTTCGTATTTCCCAGGGTAGTTGTTTTCAGACAGACTGAGCTGGCTTTTGCCTGCACTGAGCTTTTGGGTTTCACAGATTCTTCTTCAGGACATTGAACAAAGCAAAAAATAAATAAAAATAATAATACCTAAAACATATATTTTTTAAAAAAGCATGATGTGGACCCTGCCTGAAGTTTGCTGCTGCTGATAAATATAAGATGATTTCCATCCTTGATACAGTTCAATGTGTCGTAGCAAAAATATGTTTAATTTAATTCCTATATTTATGTATGTTTTTATACTAAAACAGTCCCTAAGTCGTTTATAAAATTAACAAAGATTATAAAGCATTCAGAAAAATGCATACATTAGTGAAAATAACAAAAATGTATTAGGGAGAATTGCTTGGAAAGCTTGCATGTTTGGCAAGAATGGATAAAATGTGTGTATTAAGGAGAAATTCACACTGAAATGCTGACGAGAACTTTTAAAGATAAAGAAATTGAAAATTGATGTGGAATTGTGGAGAACTGAATTTAAGATTGGAAGAATGATTAACAGAGAAACCAAAATTGTCAGATTCATCCATCCCTACCACTAAGAGATAGACAATACACAGAAATTATGTCTTACATCTGCACAAATCATACTGTGCCTACCCTTCTCTAATATCACTAATTCCATACCCCCCTGTACCTCATACACATCCGTAAACACTCCATCTATTTAATCACTCCAATATTCATTCTCTCTCCAATATCTTGTGCTCTGTCACCAAACCACTATCACCAGCCAGTTCTTCCACTCCACTCTAAAATATGCTGCAAAACACCAGGAGACAGTGGAGGAATTCACTTACAGAACCATATAAAGTATCAAGACAAATTTCTCCCCATCCATCACACAGATGTACTATATGCACCCCGGAGCTCCTTCCTCTCCTCCAGGAGAGCCCTCAGGCACCTCAACCCATCACAGCAAACAGCTAAACTGTGGGATAAATGCTGGCCCCAGACATGGGGGGGCTTTAAAAGAGAAGTGGACAAATTCTTGGAGGAATTTGCCTCTGAATGTCAGTTGCTGGGAATCACAGGCGGGATGAGAACCGTTGTGCTCCAGTCCTGCTTTCAAGTTCCCCACGGAGGCCTCTGCTTGGCTCCTGTCAGAACAGGATGCTGGACTAGGTGAACTAGATGCTGGATCCAGCAGCCTCTTCTTATGCTCTTATCCTTTTTAAAAACCCACTCTCAAGATATCCTCCCAGGAGTTCTGCAGTCTAAGGTATATTGACATTTCTGCCATTTTTATCTACTGTACGTTTTGGAACTTTTAAATACTTCCAGTATGTATTTTTATCATTTTGAAATTATTTTGTAGTGATTTTTAACTATCTTAGGGAGGGTGAGACAACCAAGGCACAATTTGAATTCTAAGAATCTGACACTGTGATTGCCACTCCGAAAATATTTTGATGTATGGTGGCCTTTAAGTCTGGTAATATCTTGAAGCTTAAATACTGAATTTGGCAAGACATAGGGGAGAGAGAATGCATGAACAAAATTTCCCTCATTTGGTCTCACTGTTGCTCCTCCTTCTAAAAAAAAAAGCAGGCTAAGCAATTTGTTTTGTAAGAATATATCTTATGCAATGCAGAATAAATAAGAGGAAGCTCATGCTAAGATAACTGACATCAATAGCACGATTATTGACTTTTGACACGCTCTTTGGCATTAAGACAAATGAGGTCTCCATAATTTCAAAAGAATTTTTATTAGTGAAGTTTTATTAGCGAAGAGTAACTATCAGGAAGCTTGCTATAAGCATCCTTTCATTATGTGGCAGTGGCAGGTTGGTTGAGGAACATTTGAATTTGTGCATCCTTTCCTGGTGCATAGTTAGCTAAATTGCTACAAAAGCACCCAGTAAAGGTCATAGGCACAGCAGCCGCCACTGATACCTGATGGTCTGGACTGTTTCTCTGGTGATGTTGTAAAGAGGCATCTAATTACCTAATTGCTGGATTTCTGCACTCTTGCGACCCAGAGCCCTCCTTGTTTATCCTCTTTCGCAGGCTGACTTTCCTTTTGGGCTCCTTTCTGCTATTGTTCAGTATGGAACACTGTCATTTGGAAAAGCCGAATGACCTTCTCCATTCCCAGTTACTTTCTCTACGGAGATGTGCTTTAGCATTTTCCCACTTGGCAGCAGCAAAGCTACTATATGGTACGTTCCCAGAATGAATAGGCAGGCACATGAGCATTAAAAAAAACCCTGCAGTGATTGTAGCTGAACTGAGAGGAAGAGAGTCCTCCTCCCCATCTCTCCCCTTCCTGTAGCCAAATGCTACCATTCAGATCTGCACAGGCTGTGCAATCAACAGCATGTCTGCCAACAGCAGCAGAGGTAAGAGAGAGAACGCAGCGCAGGAGATTGTGGCAGCAGCAACGCCAGAACGAGGGCAGGAATCCTTCTCGGAGAAAGCCCTGCCTGAGTTGATGCTGCTTCCCAGTTGGATGTGATGTGCATTTGTGTCTTTTGCGCATTTGGGGAGGAATGAGTGCTGTCATCCATGCTTAAGGAGAGTGGGGAGGTACCGGAATGAAAATGTGCAGCAGGAGTCAGGGATGGGAAGTGCTGTAGAGCCTGAAACTCCAGCATCTTTTTATGCCAAATGCAAAAAGTATGAAATGCAGCTGTCCTTCTGTGCTTTGACATTTGGGGTGGGGAGAACCTCCCCTTGTTAAGGATGACTTGTAGTTCCTTACAGTAGCTGCTCATGAAATGAAGCCTTTAATAAATCCAAAGACTTAGTGGTCAAGAGCAAGACTTCTCTTGTTGGTTTCTAACACCATACGCGGCTGGAGAGATCCAGTGGCGATCTTAATAGGGCTGCTTTTTCTCTCTCTTTCCAGCTGTCCGTCCAAAGCTCAAGAAATTGAAGAGCTTGAATGTGGAAGTGGGAGCAAAAGTTTCTATGAAATGCGAGGCAAGTGCTGGAAATCCCCAGCCATCCTACAAATGGTTCAAAGATGGCAGAGAACTGAAGAAAAGCAAAGATATCCGCATAAAATATGGGAATGGAAAGTAAGTACATAACTGCTTCTTTTCACCCTAAAAAATGAAAAAGATTTAATGTTCATATAAATGTCATCTTACACCTCCATTATTTAGGGAAAAAACCTGGGTTAGCTAGATGATTTTTAAATAGTAGTGATCAGGCTGAAGTCTGTTACTTTGGTGAAAGAAATGCATTCACAACATGCTCAGACATGCTTGTTCTTATTAATGTCAGTGTTTTAGGGCTCAGATTCAGCATTTGTAGCATTCTAGAGCTCAGAAAGAAGTTTATCCAAGCTGAACCTGTTGCTATATATTGAGAAATACCAGTTTTCCTATAGTTTGCTACATTATGGAAGTTCTAGAGCAAGAAAGGTCAACTAAGGAAATATTTTTAATCACATCCCTTAGAAGTGGCGATTAAGCTGCAAGGAAGATGGCATAAATTGTTCATTAGAACAAAACTGAACTGTAAGTCTGACATTTGCTCCTGGTGTTTAACAATAGCCTTCTAAAAGCATGGTAAAGCCATCTGATATTGGCAAAACTTTGTGTGGTGTGTCAGTTTGGGGACAAAAATAGCAAAGGGGAGCCAGCTCCATACATACAAATACATCTTCCTTGATATTGTTTTTGATGTGTTTAGCCCTTGACTAATTATAGAATCAGAACAGTAGAGTTTGAAGGGACCCTGATGGTCACTGGGTTCAACTCCCTGCAAAGCAGGAATCTCAACGAAAGCATCCATGGCAGATGGCCATCCCACCTCTGCTTAAAAACCTCCAAGGAAGGAGAGTCCACTGCCTCCCAAGGGAGACCATTCCACTGTTGAGCCGTTCTTAATGTCAGAAAGTTTTTCCTATAAGAAGAAAAAGGGGGGGAAAAGTTTTTTACCTGACGTTTAGTCAGAATCTCCTTTCTTATAACTTGAAGCCATTGGTTCGAGTCCTATCCTCCAGAGCAGGAGAAAACAAGCTTGCTCCATCTTCCATGTGAGATATTTTAAGGTGGCTATCATGTCTCCTCTCAGTCTCCTCTTTTCCAGACCCTGGATCATTTTGGTTGCCCTCCTCTGCATACATTGGAGCTTGTCAATATTCTTCTTAAATTGTGGTGCCCAGAACTGAACACAGTACTCCAGGTGTGGCCTGACTATGGGCGTAGCTAGGATTTTTGTTGGGGGAGAGGCCTTTTGTTCAGGGGTGGGGCAGAACCTCAGTTTGCTATGTATTCTTATTGATTGGGGGGCAGCCGTCCCTCCCTGCCCCCCTTTGGCTATGCCCATGGGTCTGACCAAGGCAGAATAGAGTAGTACTGTTACATCCCTTGATCTGGACACTATACTTCTGTTGATGTAGCCTAGAATAGCGTTAACTTTTTTTGCTGCTGCATCACACTGTTGACTCATGTTAACCTTGTGGTCCACCAAGACTCCTAGACGTTTTTCACATATGCTGCTAGTAAGCCAGGTGTTCCCCATCTTATAACGTGCATCTGGTTCTTCCTACCTAAGTGCAGAACCTTACATTTGTCCCTATTGAAATTCATTTTGTTAGCTTGCACCCAATTTTCCCACCTGTTAAAGTCATTTTGAATTTCAATTCAGTCTTGGTGCTCTTTATACCTATATTCCCCACAAACATGGGCCACATGTCATCAGGAATATTATTTCCTGACGATATCACAGTATATCTAGTCATCACTCTGTTACTTGATACACATTCACAGTTACTTCTTCTTTTAGGAGCACATGCTGTGGGCACTTGCATGGTGACCCCACAGTAAGCTAACATTTTCATGGCTGACTTAGAACAATGGGTTCTCAACTCCTGCCCTCAAAAGCCTCTCTTCTGCTTGAGTTACACTGACAACATCTTTAATACATGGACCCATGAATGGGAAGCACTTGAGAAGTTCCATCAGGAGTTCAGCTACTTTTAGCCTGACTGAGCCTAAAATACTGCGCACTGCCTTTTGGGCAGTGCTGTTCAATGGATATGTGTGCACCACCTTATGTCTGAAACCTATTGCCCACTAGACATATATTTCTTTCTTCTGGCTTCTACCCAAAGCATACCACAAAATCCTTAGTCTACAGCCAAGCCCTAAAATACAGTCAAATCTGTTATGACTTGTCAAAGGGAGACTCACAACCGATGGATTTACACCAGGCATTTCTTAGACCCAGCAAATGAAGTGCGGAAGCAGGATTGATGGCCCAGCAATGACCTACTACTTGAAAGAAGAGAAAGTTACAAAACACCACTTGTCACCTATAGCTCCTAGCTAAAGTATCATTAGTGACCTACAGCCTGTTCTAGAAAGTGGTGCTTCATTCTCACAGACTTCGGGTGACAGGCCTGATCTTAGCTACAGCCACCTCCCACAACCTCCAGCAACAACAGGCTTCATAATGGAGACACAAAAGGTCCTCCTACAGGAAAACCAGAGACCATCGTTTCCACCCAAGCACACTATTACAAGACCTAATCATGTCAGCCTCGAGATTCATTCATCTGCTCATCTTCACCTGTCTTTCTGCATTCTGCATAGGACAAACTGGTTAAGCATAAAAGAATAAATAAACACAGATTTCACATAAAAAGCGGCAATACTCAGAAACAAAAAGGAAAACATTTCAACCTATCAGGACACTCTGGAACTGGCCTTAAGGCTCTGATTCTTGAACAAAGGAACTTGAAAGGAAAGCTAGAGTATTACAGCTTATCAAGAGATTCAGTTCTATTATCTGTGTCCTTAATAGGGATCACACCACAGGGGCTAATTAGCTGACCAAGGCTACTCCGAAGATACTTTTGCTAATATCACACTGTGAATGGTCATTGTCATTATTTTTACATTTACACTTTTGCATTTCATTTCACTTTGATCTCATGGCTCTCTCTCTCTCGCTTGCTATCTCTCTCTCTCTCTCTTTCTCTCCACCCAGCATTCCATACATCCAGTAAAGTAGCACTGTAAAAGCTTATACCACAATAAATTTGTCAGGCTTTAAGGTGTCACAAGTCTCTTTGTTGTTTATAATATATTCTGGTTTGTAGATTTCATCCTGCACTTGATATCTACATTTATTCAGTTGAAGAAAACAAGATATGTAATTGGATGTGACCCTGAAACTATCAATAATAATTCTACATCCAATACCTTAATTAATTCAGACAATTAATATGGTTAGCTATTGTCTTGGAATTTGTTCCAAATCGTTGCAGATAAAACATTTTCAGGGAAACCAAACTGCTTGTTTACAAAGCTATTGTACTACCAACTTAACTGTGTGCTTGTGAAACATGGATCACTTATAAACTCCATCTCCAACTCCTCGAAAGATTCCATCAACAGTGTCTCTGAAAATTTTTGCATATACTTGGGAAGACAGGCAAACTAATGTCAGTATCGTCTTCCAAAGCAACTACTTTATTCCCAACTTAAGAATGGAAAGCGTAATGCCAGTGGACAACAAAAGAAGTTTAAAGATGCTCTCAAGGCAAATCTAAAAATAAGTACTATAAACACTGGGAAACACTGGCCTATGAGCACTCCAGTTGGAGAATAGCCTCTACCAAAGGCATCATGGACTTTGAAGAAGAAAGGAACTCAGGACGAAAGGGAGAAATGAGCTAAGAGGAAGGCACATTTGGCAAACCCTCCCTGTGATCAACTCCCGCCTGGAAATTTATGTCCCCACTGTGGAAGGACGTGTGGATCCAGAATTGGGCTCCATTGTCACTTACGGACACACCGTTAAGACGGTGTTCATGGAAAACAATCTTATTTGGCTACAAATGATCGCCTTCTTGGCTACAAGAAGAAGATGTGGGCTGTCAGACATTCGTACAAAGTATCTTGAAATTTCTTGGGCTTTATGAAATCTGGCTTTTGCTCAACACACTGTTCCACCTTCCCACTCAAAGTGAAATTGGGACTGGAAATATGAAGCAGCCCCACACATGCTCTGCTAATTGGATTACCAATATGTTTGTGATATCAGCTGCTCTCCTGCTTTCTTTCCTTACACATACCCCCATCATGAAAAACGGCAGCCTGTGTTTTGGTTGCTGTCTCACAGTGTTGTCCTTCCATAATGTCTCACCATACCTTGAATGGGATACCTGGGATCAAGCAACAGGAGTTGTCTGCCACCATCATGTCCTGACTGTGTGGCTTCCAAAGGCATTCTGCAAACAGAATCTTGAACTGGGTGGATATTTCTAGTCTAGCAGAGTCTTTAAAAACAACACAGTTTTTGTCAACCATAATTATGTACTAGCTAGAATAGTGGCAGTCATGAAATTTTGACCATTGCCTATTACAAATGCTTGCCTGAAGTTCTGTTAACTGAAAACTTAAAATAGTGGTTTTTAAGGCCAGTATTAGTGACATTTTAAGGCCAGTTTGTGGCGAATGCCACATGTTATTTAAGACCCGTGTGCTTTCATATTGAGCAGCCTTCTCTGTTTCCCATTCCTCAAGCCAAGTGAGTTTAACATCCCCTCCAGTAATGATGTGCCGTAATGGAACTGAGTACAGTGTTCTTCAGAAAGTAGCAATTACCTGTTTGTCAAATCTTCTCCTTTCCCATCAATTTACCACTTGCACAGCTTCCTGGCGCCACTGGGCAGGGGAGTTGTCCTTTTCAATGAACGTTTGCCGGAGTAGAGGGGGAAACTCCTTACTTGTGAGCTGCATGTTCTGTCACTAATTAGCAGCAGGCAGAGGCAAGCCTGTCTTGCTCAGAACAGAAGGAGGTTTGGGGAGGAAGATATTTTCTTCTGCTCAGTTTAGCAGGAATTACCGTATTTTTCGCTCTATAACACGCACCTGACCATAACACGCACATCGTTTTTAGAGGAGGAAAACAAGGGAAAAAACATTCTGAATGAAACAGTGGATGTATCATTTTTGTGCTTCATGCTGTGGCCACAGACATGTGATCTGATGGTGAATTTGGGGTGACCCAATGCAAAGATCCTGAGGATCCATGTGGATCCATGCTTTGTAACCACGTTTTTGCACCATTGCAGCCCCAGGCAACAGTGGGTGCGTGCTTTTTTTGGTGCAGGCTGTAGCCATGGACATGCTATGTGATCTGATGGTGAATTTGGGGTGACCCAATGCAAAGATCCTGAGGATCCATGTGGATCCATGCTTTTTAACCACGTGTTTGCACCATTGCAGCCCCAGGCAACAGTGGGTGCGTGATTTTTTTGGTGCAGGCTGTAGCCATGGACATGCTATGTGATCTGATGGTGAATTTGGGGTGACCCAATGCAAAGATCCTGAGGATCCATGTGGATCCATGCTTTGTAACCATGTTTTTGCACCATTGCAGCCCCAGGCAACAGTGGGTGCGTGCTTTTTTTGGTGCAGGCTGTAGCCATGGACATGCTATGTGATCTGATGGTGAATTTGGGGTGACCCAATGCAAAGATCCTGAGGATCCATGTGGATCCATGCTTTTTAACCATGTGTTTGCACCATTGCAGCCCCAGGCAACAGTGGGTGCGTGATTTTTTTGGTGCAGGCTGTAGCCATGGACATGCTATGTGATCTGATGGTGAATTTGGGGTGACCCAATGCAAAGATCCTGAGGATCCATGTGGATCCATGCTTTTTAACCACGTTTTTGCACCATTGCAGCCCCAGGCAACAGTGGGTGCGTGATTTTTTTGGTGCAGGCTGTAGCCATGGACATGCTATGTGATCTGATGGTGAATTTGGGGTGACCCAATGCAAAGATCCTGAGGATCCATGTTGATCTATGCTTTGTAACCACATTTTAAGTGGGGAGCGAAGGAAAAACAAAGAAGGGACATGAGAGGGGTGTGCAGAGAAGCAGCTGGCTAAGAATGCTGGAGAGGGATTTAACGGGTGGGAGGCAAAAGTTCCCCCCCAAGCCAGCCATCTCTCTCTCTCTCTCTCTCTCTCTCTCTCTCTCTCTCTCTTTCTCCCTCTCCCTCCCCCCCTCTCCCTCTCCCTCCCCCACTCTCTCTCCCTCTCCCCCAGCAGTACCGGAGCACAGAGACGACACTTTCCCCTCTGCTTGGCTGGAGGGGAGGGGCTTTCCCTGCTCTTTGTTCCGTTTCAGCAATCACAGCAACGAAACAGAGGAGGGTGGGCAGTAAGACCCTGAGGCAGAATACAGGAAAGCTGCCACTTCCTCTTTTCAGGTTTCCCTTCTCCGTGACTCGCGATTTGACTTTTGCTTGATTTTTTGGCTCCAGGGGCCACACATTCGCTCCATAACACGCACAGACATTTCCCCTTCCTTTTTAGGAGAAAAAATCTACGTGTTATAGAGGGAAAAATACGGTATTATGTTATTACATTATTGCTCAAATCTTTTGCCATCTTATTCACATTGTAATTAGCAGAATACAATGTGAATAAGGTAGCAAAAGAGTTGAGCAATAATGCAATAACTTAATAACTCCTCTGTCCTTGAGTACCAGCATAGTTTCAATGATTAGTACAGCGAGAAAGGAATCCTTACTATCTGAACCCGACATTAGCAAATTTGAGTTATATACATTCACTGTATGCCCTCCCTACAAAGCTCAAGCCAGTTGAACCAGGACTCCCTCTTAACCAGACTAATTATTAGAGATTTGTTCTGTACACAGTTAACAAATCTGATTGTTTTCATTTTAACTGCCATTTTTTCAGAGGTGAATTTTTCATCCATATTTAGTCCATTCCTTTTTGTTTTTCCATTGACTCCAATGGGATACCCAGCCAGTCTCCTTGGGTGTTTTCCACCCAAATTGCTATTGTAGAACTGCAGCTAATCAAAGAAGGGGCATTGAGTTTGGATGGATGCATTGTCTCAGGGCATGGCAAATCTCTTCATGGTTGTGTTCCAGATTATTCCCATTTCCCTTCCTACCTAGCTGCCCCCCACTTTGGTCAGTCTCTTTCTCTCATACCCCCAACCCTTATCCCATTCATTTCCTCCTCATGTTCTTTTGGTTGTTTGCTGTTGACTGGCAATGGTTTTCCCTTCCTTATGGCACTAGCATTAAAGAGGTGGTAAAATCTGCTAACTTTCCCTGTTGCCCTGTTGAGTCACAGTGACATTTGGACCATTGGGATGAGGGACACAGCGACCGTTCCCTTCCTTCTGTTATATAAAATTCACCGGGTGTTAAAAGTCAGACAAAAAACAACAACAAAACCAGAACAGAAGTCATATTTATTTTATGCACAAATGAAACAGAAACCTTCTGAAATCACAGGCAAATTGCTGTAAAGCATTATTAGGGATAGAAATGTCAAGCATGTAGAACAGCAGGACTTGTGAAAAATCAGCATGGTTTCTGCAAAGAGGAGTCTTGACTCACCAATGTTTTTGAATGCTTGGAGTGAACACAATTTGACAGACATTATATACTTAACTATATACATGTTTTGACCATTTATTTCCTTTTAAAAGTTCTGATGAATTGTTCGGATAGCTCTTATTTTTGTTTTAAACTGATCGTATTCGTAATAGAGGGAAATAAGCAGTGGAGCTCACCAAGGGTCTTTCTGGGAACTGGTTCTGTATAGCAGGTTCAGTTTACATATTACCACCAGGACCTGCAGTCAGTCAGTTGGAAGACCAGAAGTCAGAGATGAGTTTGTAGCTCAGGTAGAGCCAAAGTCAAGGACCAGGAAGTTGAGGGCCAACCAGAGAGGCCAGAGGCAAGAATATACTCAGGTCAGCTAAGAGTCAAGGTCCAGAGCAGTGAACAGAAATTCCTGCCCTCTAGAAGCTGCTGTTGTGAAGTTTTCCAAATTTGGTCCTACATTCACAAGTTTGTAAATGCATCAAATCCCAGAGCCCTAGTCAAGCATTAGGTTTACTTGCTTTCAGATGCTGGCTCCACTTCTGATCTTTGTGCACTCAGCATTCTCAAGTGGGATTTTGTGTTTAGTTGCATGCTTAAAATCCCCTTCAAACCTGCATGCTGAGTGCATGAAGGCTGGCAGTGCAGCCATCAACAGTGGGGATGATGGCAGGTGGGAGAGGTATATATGACCCATTCTTTGAATGCAAATAGACCTTAAGGACATCACCAACAAGTATGTTATGTAGAATTCTGATTCCAGAGTTTGAAGCGCCCTGATGTCTCTGGACACAGCTTAATGGCTTTCTCCTCTCTGTGTCTCACTCCTATTTGTTTGTTTGTTTACTTTGCAGAAAAAATTCCAGATTGCAATTCAATAAAGTGAAAGTAGAAGATGCAGGTGAATACACTTGTGAAGCCGAGAATGTGCTGGGCAGAGACACCGTCCGGGGCAGTCTGAATGTGAAAAGTGGTAAGTTGCAGAGTTGAGCCAAAATGATCTATTTAGTTTAAGTTTTGCTGTTGCTATTGTTGAAGGGGAAACATTTGAAATTCCTCATGGTATTTTATTCCTTGAAGCTCATGAGACCTGGGAACAAGAGAGAAGCACTCTCTCTGAACATCTCTGAGCCTGACCAGATCTGTGAAGCTTCCCAGCCTAACTGAGCTAACTAAACCTGGATATAGTCACACATAGTGGCCTGGACTTGGATAAAAACCAAGAAACACTTTTGATCTCCATTTGATTTTTATTAGCTGTTTGATGCAGCTATTGACTTGAAAATCCAAACTGAAAGAAGTTCTGCTCAGCCCTAGTTCTAAGGTTCCTGTTTCTTTGCACCTACTTGGTGGTTGTTGCCTTTAATTCCTTCTTCACATAGAGGGGGCCATAAGAAGATCCTGGCTGCTGGATCAGGCCAAAGGCCCAACTGCTTGAGCCTCCTGCTCTCACCCTGGCCAGCCAGATGCCCATGGGGGGGGGCCGCCAGCAGAGCCTGGGTGCAACTGGACTTTCCTCACTTGTGATTCCCAGCCGCTGGCATTCAGAGACATGCTGCCTTTGACAGTGGAGGGAGAACACAGCCCTTGAGGCAGAAGCCATGGATAACCTGATCTGCCATGAATTGGTCCAGTCCTCTTCAAAGTCATCCAAGTTGGTGACCACCATTACCTATTCTGAGAATGAATTGTGCAGTCTAAATGTGCTCTGCATGAAGAAGTGCTTTCCTCACAGGGAAGTTCCCCCATCCCCTTCATCTTTTAGGTTGCATTTTATGAATCTTTTGGGGTGAGCTGACCAGAACTGGACACAGCATTCCAAATGTGGTTGCATTAAAGATTTGAATAACAGCATAATGATGTTGCCAGCTTTATCTTTTAGTCCTTGATTTCTAGTATGGAATTCACCTTTTTCTCAACTGCCACACACTGGGTCAAAGTCTTCACTACGACCCCCAAGTCTTGTTCCTGGTCAGCCACGACCAGTGCAGACCCCATGAGGGGTTTCTCCCCTCCTTAATGTGCATCACTTTACACTTGCTTATATTGCAAGCTTATATTGAATTGCATTTCACATTTTATTGTCCATTCAAAATAACTTTTTGCTTTAACCTCCCTGAAGAATTTGGTATCATCAGTAAACTTAGCTACCCTAAACTTAGCTTATCGCTGTCTCTAGATCACTTATGAGCAAGCTAAAAAAAACCAGGTTCCAGTATCAACTGTGGGAGGTCTCTACGCCCTTCCATTGGGAGAACTGTCCTCTTATTCCTCTTATTCTGTGCATCACATTTCTTAGCCAGTTACTGATCTGTGAGAGGACCTCTCCTCTTACTCCACTGTCACAAAGATTGGGTGCCACCCCCACTCTCTGCTGAGTGGTAGCAAGATTCTGGGGGGTTCCAGGCGCTCACCCAGAGTTTGTGCTCTTTTGGAGAGTTGAAGATGCTGTGGGGACTGTCACAGCTTTAAGCAATATGTTTTTTTTCACCTATTTACACCTTCTGTCTGCATGGAGGAAGTCCAGATCTTACAGCATGGTCTTCTCAAACAGGGCTTGCTCCCCCCTAGCAGTGCAACCCTGGAGTCAAAGTAATCTCTCCCAGCCAGCCTTCAGCCAGCTTGCCCAAGATGGATCTCTCCCTTTGTTCTCTCCTTCTTCTTCCCAGCACACCTTGCTAAAGACTCTCTTTTCCTGTCATCTCTCACATACCCCATCACCTTAGCAATTTCTGCCTTCCCAAGATTCCCCTTAGATGGTTCATCAACGCTTTTTGCCATCTTAATGCCTCTATCCAAGGTGAGGTCCTGGCTTGGGAAGGAAGCTTAGCCTGCATTTTTCCACTGGCCTGCAATCTTCCCTTCAATACTCCAAATAATCAATATCCTACCATTTATTAATTTTTAGGGGGGTCCCCCCAAATCTATGACACCATAACTGCTAAGCTTATACAGGAGTCTTTTGTGGGGTACTTAGTCATAAGACTTTTGAAAATCTAAATACACAATGTCAACTGGATCACCTCTGTCTATATGCTTGTTGACACTCTCACAGGTGTCCAAAGATACATACATTAAAAGCATCTTGTACCGCTTTAACAGTTATGACTTCTCCCAAATAATCCTCAGAACTGTAGGTTACTAATGGAATTGTAGGGGTCTCTTAACATCTATTAGCACAGCTCCATGATTCTTTGGGAGAAGCCATGACTGTTAAAGTGATATAAGAGTGCTTTAAATATATGGTCTGGGTGTACCTTTAACAAGGTTTTCTATCAGTTTTCCAGGAACAGACATCAAAACTCGAACTTTTCAGGTTCCTGCCCCCAGATCCTTCTTTAAAAGTTGTTGTTACATTGGTCACTTTCAAGTCCTCAGCTGATCTTTTAGGGACAAGTTACGTGTTGTTGTTTTTTAAGAAGACCAGCAATTTAACATTTGAGTTGTTTAAGGACTCTCAAGTGGAGACTTAAGATTACATTAAAATGAAGCCTGAATCAGTTATGAAACAGGAAACTGAGGGGAGGGGCTCTTGTTCCAGCAAGACATGCTTTTCATAGTGAAAAGAAGTCACAAGCAAATAAGAAAGGAAGATTTATATTTACATTTTGCGCTAGTGAAATTCCAAAACATTTTGGGCTATACAGTGATTATATAAGTTGAACTTATGTTGTGGGCCAAGCGCCATCATCCTTTTCATGAGGGCATAAAACTTTTCTCAGACCTCATGACCCCCAGCCCTTATCCTGGGGTGTGGTGGGTTAGTACGTCTGACTGTTAACCAGAAGGTTGATAGTTTGAGTCTACCCAGGGACAGCTGTGGACAGGATTCCTGCCTTGCAGGGGGTCGGACTAGATGATCCTTGGGTCCCTTCCAACTTTACAGTTCCATGATTCTATGAGTCCGAGATCTAGCTGTGGCGGCACCAGCATGCACAAGTCCAGTATTGCTCTCTCCCCTTTTCTGCAGCCCCCTTTGAGCACACACTCCGTGTGGATATATATTATGAGATCTTTAAGATGAATACAATCTTAAGAGCAAGCCTCTCAGCTTGTTCAGTTATACTTCATGCTGTTTGAGATAATTAGCAAAGATTTGAGTCCAGGACACTTCCTTGCAGTACATATAAGATTTAATAGCTCTGCCATACATTTGGAGATCCAGCCTAATCCTTTGGTGAAGGATCTCCAGCTGAGATCCAAATGAGGCTTACTCCCTAGTAAGTGTGATTTGGAACGGAGACAGCATCAGAGAATGGAGCCTAATAATTATAATACAGTGGTACCTTGGGTTACATATGCCTCAGGTTACATACGCTTCAGGTTACAGACTCTGCTAACCCAGAAATATTACCTCGGGTTAAGAACTTTGCTTCAGGATGAGAACAGAAATCGTGCTCCGGCGGCGCGGCAGCAGCGGGAGGCCCCTTTAGCTAAAGTGGTGCTTCAGGTTAAGAACAGTTTCAGGTTAAGAACAGACCTCCGGAACGAATTAAGTACTTAACCCGAGGTACCACTGTATTAAGAAGTCTGTGAGAAAAGTGGACGGGTGTTAGTTTTTCATCAGCGCTCCTGCCCAGTTTTATTCATCTCATTTTTAAAAAATAAAAATAATTTTATTAATTTAGATTTTCAAGATGGCCTACAAAAGAGAACCATAAGACACACACAGAGAGAGAGAAGAGCAAAGAAGCTGCCTTGGAATTGTTCACCCCTCACACAAACACTCCCGGCAGGCCTTACATTTTAAATCTTTCCTAGCATTGGAAGTAAAGCTGCTTACTCAGAAGTAAATCCAATTGATGTTTTCCCTTAGCAAGTGTGCTTTGGGTCACAGGCTGGGGGGTAGGAAAAACTATTTGCCTTTCTAAGCTCCTTTTACTGTCTTAACTGCACCTTAGTAGTTTTGGTGAGGCTGGATTTTACCACAGATCTCTGTGTTAAGCACATTGCCTGGTTTTAGCTTTGCCATGCATTCTTTAACCTACTTCCTTTGGCGACTTCCATCATCTTATTTATGTTCAGTGTATATTGAAATATACAGACCATCATTTTTCCTCAGTCACCTTTAAGTCTTTTATGGCTTATTGCCTGCCAGAGAGTACATTATATGGGACCACTTTTAACCTCAACCATGCCATATTATTTTATTCTGCTCTTTTAGATTTTGCTGGTTTTCATCTTCTGTTTGTATGTTTGAACTGTGTTATTGGTTGGTTTAAAGGTGGAGTAGAAATCTCCATAACAAATAAAGTAATAACTGTGTGGCCACAGGCCATGGGTGGCTCTTTTAAAACATTTCATTCTCACAGCAACTTAGCCCAAGAAGTACAAATGGCAAAACGAGCATTTAATGTGTGTGTTTTTTCTTCCCCCAGTCACTACAACTCTCTCCTCTGGGCCTGGACACACTAGACAATGCAATGAAACAGTCAAGTCCTATTGCGTCAACGGTGGCGTGTGCTACTACATTGAAGGCATAAATCAGCTGTCCTGCAGGTAAGTGAACAGATATCTTTTTTTCCTACACAAAATAACCTTTGGAATCCAAGAGGGTAAGTGCTCTGTGCAAGAGGACAAGGTGTGACATTGCCTGATGGTCCCTTGGCAATGACTAAGAAGAGGAGCAGGCTTAGCTAAAGGCTGTGTCTGTGGCGCCAGGCCATTTCCCCCATTATCCTCAGTGTCTTATGCACCATCAGCACTATAACAAAAGTGCACCTAGGCTGGATGTAAAAGCAGCATCTCTCTCTTTCTCTCCCCACTCCCTTCTTTCTCTGTCTGCTGTCTTCCAGATTCAGGTAGGTAGCCGTGTTGGTCTGACGCAGTTGAAATAAAATAAAATTAAAAAATTGTCCAATAGCACCTTTTAGACCAACTAAGTTTGTTCTGGTATAAGCTTTCGTGTGCATGCTTATAGCAGAACAAACTTAGTTGGTGTATAAGGTGCTACTGGACAATTTTTAATTTTTTAATTTTTTTATTTTGACTGCTGTCTTCCAGTTTCTTCCAGTTGCAGGGAAGGATCACCCATTCCACTTTTCTTCACAATTTAGAATCAATATTTCGTGGTGCAGTTTGGGAATTTTAGAGTGTGAACTTAATTGCTTTAACCCAGCAACCCCCCTTTAGATGGGTATATTTACTTTAAAATGGGATAAGCAAGCCCTACTGGGTTTGGGGGCCCTCCTGCCGCGTGGGGCCCTGGAATTCTGCCCCAACACCTCCACTGTCATCTCTTCCAGGGTAAAAAGCCTGGATGTTACCGGTAATAGGCCAGTGTCTACCATTATGCCAAAGATGCCATCAGTCAGCAAAAAGGAATGCATTTCATACTTTTCCATTTCTAGTGGTCCAAAGTGAAATAAATAATCATTTAGTAAAAGCAGAGCTTCATTTTCTGGTTGCAGAGAGTGAAAATCGCATAATTTGGAGGGCTCTGTGAGAAGAAATTATAGATACAGTATTTGCCTATAAATGACTACTTGCTATAAGGCAAGTAGGAATTGAAAACTGGGAATTTTGTGTGGCTTCTAAAGGTTGCCTAATATAGACCTTATCACAGGAAAGGAATGTTTTTTTCATTGCTAGTTTCCAATGGTAATGGGTCTATAATACACAACCAACATCATGGGTATTCTGAAGAGAAGGATTGTTGAGAGAAAGGACTGTGGAGATTGCGGTTGGAATCCTATGCACACTTTCCCAGGTATAAGCCTCACAGAATACAGTGTGACTGTACTTCCAAGCAAACATGCATAGAATTGCCCTGTGAGCCACCTGGAAAGCTGACAGGTTGCAATCCTTTGGCAGGACATTAATCAGGATGGTTGTTTCTGCTTGTTGTACCGGGATGGACAGTTTTCCCTCAGTTACTGGGATGGTCACCTCCAAACTTTGCCTCCATTCATGTTTGTGGCATCCTCCATTTCCATAGCAGACAAGACAATTCCACATGCCTTTTCAACATGTCAAGAAATACTTTTGGTTATCTAAGCCATCTCACTACCATGAAGCAGTGCCGATGCAGTTGTAGGCGGTTCTGCCAGCTTTAAGTATGTGTGTATATATATATATATATATATATATATATATATATATATATATAATGTAATTACAGTGTGCAAAATCTAGATGCCACAACTGGCTGCGTATTTCAGCCCATGCAAACTACGGAACTGGGTGCCTGTATAGACCTGAAAACCATCGCTTTGTGGCGGAGCTGGTGCTATCATGAGGTATAGCTAAATTGGTAGAGTGTGAGACTCTTAATCTCAGGGTTGTGGCTTTGAACCCTGTGCTGGCCAAAAGATTCCTGCTTTGCAGGGGTTGGACTAGAAGACCCTTGTCGTCCCTTCCAACACTACAATTCTATGATTCTAAACAGGTGCAAATATTTAGTAGACTAGTCAGCTTGCTATAGCTTCCTCACCACCTTGAAAAACTAAGCCTGCACAGTCCTTCCTTGCCTATTGGTTTGGAGGGAGAAGAGGGAGAAGGGTCTGAGCAGTTGCTGGAGGAGAGAGGAAGAAAAATAGGCAGGTACCTAGGGTTGCCATGCGTCTGGAATTTCCTGGGCATAACCGGAAGCAGTGTCCAGGCAGAAATTGGCAAAAATGTCTGGTAAAATCCGGACGTATGGCAAGCCATGTCAGCAGTGTCGTTTTTGCCAATACTCCTAAAAAACAGTTCAGAAAGCTCAACAACTTTTCACTTACTGAAATATGGCAACCCTACTAACTGCATCACTGTTCTATCATCCTCCTGTTTGCTTCCTGGCTTGTCTGAGAGAGAGTCTTTTGGGGTTCCTCTCAATTTGGGGAGACTGTGCTCATTTGTGATCCAGTCAAAAGGTGTTTGTGTTTGCTTCAGTTGGGACAGAGAGAGAAACTGAAGGAAGCTGGATTAATTTCTGTGCTGGTGTATGTGGGAAAGGCTCTTTGCATGAGGACTGGGCTGAAGTAGTAAAACAAAATAAGGTAGAACAAAATATTTTGGGGACCAGAAATGAACGTGTGTAGTGTGTGCAGGAGAGAGAAAACTTGTAACACTACTGCATTTTTAATCAGATGTCTATTTTTGGAATCCTGCTCTCTTACTCCGTTTATATATCTTACAGAAGGCAAAGAAATGCTAGGTATTTTATTTTATTTTTATTATTGTATCTTAAGATACATTTCTTCCTGGGAATTAGTAATTTGGGGATTTTCCCTAAGTACACAGTTCAGAAATTTTGGGATTCAGTCTCTTTAGTTTTGTGTTCCTTTTTGTTGTTTGCAGTTGGTACTAGGTAGTTGTGCTCAGCTCAGCTCAGCTCTGGAAGAAGATTATCCTTGGCTCTGATAACATTTTCAACTCCATTTGACTACCTGCTTGTGGAATTACTATTATTTTTATTACACATTTTTATCTCCTCTTTCCTCCAAGGAGCTCAGTGCAGCTTACAAGGTTCTTCCCCTTTCCCCATTTTATGTTCACAGAAGCTGTAGGAATTAGGTTAGGCTGGGGGACAAATAAGCTTCATGGCTGAGATTTGAACCTTGGTCTCTCCCCATTCCTAGTCCTTTGGGAAGAGGAGGCAGGTGACATAGTAACGTAGATGGTGATGTTTGCTCTCCCTATTGCTCTGAAACAAAGTTATTTCTTCAAAGCCAGCTCTGGGCACATTCACTAACCAATCTTTGCAAATTGCTAAATTCTTTGCCACAATGTTCATCTCATGGCAGGAAGAGCTATAACTCAGATTTACTCAAGCTAAATACAGACACTTGCTCTGCAAGTAGTGTGACTCAGTGTCCCCATTTTAGGAAGAATTTTCTGTAGATGTGCTAAGGCTAAGCAGAGAAGGTCCAGCTCACTAGCCAGATCCAATTTCCCACCCTTGGCCTTTTCATTAACATTACATTTTCTTGCGCTCTCTCTCCCTCTCTCTCAACTTATTTCGGATTTATAGACATTATTACCTAGTAGGAGTGGCCTAATCCAGGGGTCTGCAACCTTTAAGACAAAAAGAGCCACTTGGGCCCGTTTCCGAAGAAAAAAAAACTGGGAGCCACAAAACTCGTCATTATAAAAATAACTTTTTTGTCACTTTTTTATTATTTCTTTGTTTGACCCCTCAGAATTACTCCTCCTCATAGAAATAAACATTAAATTAACAAGTTACATTTTTTTTGGTGTGTGTTCTTCACTCCCCTTCAAAACAGTGACCAGCGTACATGCCCCCTTTCAATGCAGTGACCAGCGTACATGCCCCTTACAATGTAACGGGCGGGCGGGCGAGAAGGTGACGTCGGGACGGTGCGTGACTAATGCACGCACCGCCCCCATGCGACGTCACAGCCAGTACAGCGCCCGCCACAGTGGGGAGTGTCGGGGCGCACAATGCGCCTCCTCCCCTCACTAGTATCCGCCCCGGAGCCGCAGCAAAGGTGTAAAAGAGCCACATGTGGCTCTGGAGCCGCGGGTTGCTGACCCCTGCCGTAGTCTGTTTCGCTGCCTGCAGTGAAATGGGAAGATGCAGCAGCATTCACTGAATGATCCCAGTTTTGTTGGGAACGCTGAATAAATCAGGAATCAAGAATCATAAATCAGAAGATATTGTCCTCACTTTGACTTTTTGTTTTTGGTGATATCATCATGAAGCTGACTGTGTTGTGATGTCACCCTAATCATCGCATGATTCCTGATTGGCTGGGATTCACCATGTGATCCAGGAAGGTTGTATAATCAGAAGGGATAAGTGATGTCAAAGCAAAAGTATCTGGTAGAAAACAAGACACTGACTAGGACTGGAAGAAAAGGAGAATATTTTCACAATCAGCATTGTGGGGGAGGATACTTCTATCCCTGTCCTCCAGAACCCATATTTCTGGCCTAAAATTTAAAACAGAATAATATTTATCACAATTTTACTCCATATACCCATGGATTTTTAGCAGAGATCACCAAAAGAGAGAAATTCTGACAGGATATTTTAGCCAAACAGACTTCTTGCTGAAATACATTTGACTTTCTTCCAATGTGTATCAGCTGTTTGGTGAAACAATTGTGGCAGACGTGCTGACTGATGGCAAAGTAGCTTTCTTCATACTAACTGGGCACCTGAAATACAAGATAGGATTGAGGTATGGAGCTGGCTTTCTCCCTGAGACAAGAATATATGAAGAAAGATAAGAGTTCTGTGACACTGAATGGACATGGTTGGCTTTCACTGAATAACTGTAGCTCATCTTTCAGGGACGGTTCTTGGCCACTGTTTGAGGAATGAATGTTGATCTCTTTCCTTACCCATCCCCCTACTACATCCTTCCCTTTCTTGCTTCCTGTCCATAGCTATTGCTATAGTATCTATTATAAAATTTGGAAAAATCCTGAAAAATAATAAATTCAATATTTTCCGTTTATGATGTAAGAGAAATGAAATATTAGAAGGTTTGGAACTGGATCGTAGAAGATAGAGTTTGGGGATAGTTGCTGTTCCTTAGAGGCTGAGACTGCTTTGGGGTTGAGCTCCCTGCCTGTTAGCTGCTTAACTTACATAAAATAGACAACTGTTACAAAAATACCATAAGTCTCTATTGCTGTATTACCCAAAGTAAGCTACCAATGCAATTGTATACATGCCTACTCTAACTGTTGGTCCCACTGGGTTCAATGGGGCTTACTCCAAGGTAAGTGGGTATAAGATTGCAGCCTAAGTGGCTTTCTAAAACTCAAACTCCCCACCAGTTGGAGAAAGAAACTTGGAAACACCCAAATATTCCATTTGCTATTTCTCTAAAATTAAGGAATAATATTGCTCCACAAATAGATTTGTGGGAAAGGCATAAAACATGACTGGCTTTATAAAAACTAACATTCCATCCATCCAAGTATCTTTATTGTTGTTGTTGTTGTTAATTAGACTTACCAACTACCTGAATGCCCACCTTCCGTTATGCTAATTGGCCTCTATGGAGCAGTTGGCTGCCTGGGGGTGGGGGTGTCACTGATGAGTTGTCAATAGCCTCAAATCATGTTGCCATGGATTTCCTTGTAGGCCACAGGCAACATCTTGGATTTTGAACGACCTGGGATACTCTTAAAGTAAAATTGCCATCAAACTTCCTTCTAAAACAAAATTCAAAATTAATTTCATTAACTTTTTTTGAACAAAAATAATTTCAGTTTTCAAATGTCTCCTAGCAGGTTCCATATATGTCTCTTGTCTGGATTTCCCCTAAAGAGACAGAACAGCCAAGGAATTAAAAACAAAGGCACTCAGTTGTAGCAATGCAGACGCAGCATTATTTCATAATCTGATTCCCCCAATCAGGATCTGATACAACCATAATCAGAAACAGGGCAAAATTACTGTAGATAATTTACAGAACAACAACAAAGGGAAAAAAGCAAAGGGAAGAGAAAAAGACACACTCTGCAACCATCCTGGAATAAGGAAGCCGTCCCAGCTTCTGATAGGAACCCGGAATGTCTTGTTTTTTGGTCCTGCTCTCTGGGGTGAGTCAGCTGGCTTGCACCAGTGCCAGACCAAAAGATGCTCATTTTTAGGTTCCACACGCTCGCATGATTCACCTGTCTCCCACAAGACTTCGGGACCAAAAAACAAGCGTCCTGATTTTTCTCAGTGGGATGTTGGAGGGTATGGAAAGAGAGGTTGTGTCCCAAGGGGCTTATAGGAAAAACAAATGTTTGGGGGGGTGAGTGAGAAGCAAGGATAACCAAACGACCAAGAATAGTGAGAAATGGAAGAAGTGAATAAATGAGATGCACATGAGCAAGTGATATCTGTTTTGGCTTTGTTTCACTGGAGGATGAGGACTGAGGCAGTAAACCAAGTGCTTCAAAGAAGATGTGGATTTTTTAAGAAGAGTCTGAAGGAGGGATGAGTAAAAAATCTTGTGATTCCTCTGATCCTCAAGAGTCTTGTCCTCCTGATCATGTGTCTAGTCAAGTTTCAACTGTTGGCTTTACAGCACCCTTTTCTCCCTTGGTCTTGCTCTCCAAATTGCTCTGATCAGTCGCCAGTACATTGGGGAATGGACTGCAGGTATATAACATCTGGGATTATATGTCTGCACTGATTCTGGTGAATAGGTTCTCACTTCCCATTTCTCACATACTATCACAGTTGCTTTGTCTAGGGATGCAAGATGAACTTCATATCTTGAAAATGAAGCTGTTAATTTAGTTCAGGGAGCCCTTAACGTGCATTTGAGATTTCTTAGAGCTAGAATAATATAAGAGAACCTCCTTCCTTATAACAGTAATCAAAGATCAGTTTTTCAAAGCCAAATTCTATTGTTTCACTGGAGTGACAGCACAGGGATTCTCTGCCAGAATGGTTTGTGACTAGAACTTGAATATGCACTAAATTTTGCATGCTATTAAATAAAAAATATTGTTTTGCTCCTTCCAGGTTATCTTTTGCCCAGATTCTGTATTATGCAGATCAGAGACTTCTGTATTTCCTATACAATCTAAATAATAACCTTTAAAAAACTAGTTTGTACACAAATGATCAAAACAAATGGGAATATGAGAAAAATATTCAGGAATCTTCAGCAATATTTGACTTTATATATTAATTGGTTTAAGAAAGGAGAAATTAATTTGGACCAAAAGCATAATGGCTAACAACATAATTCCTCACTTGATGAAGGAAAAGTTTGCAGAGATGTTTTTCTAAATGTGAGGCCAATGCCTTTATAAAATAATTGCTTCCCCAATTGCTGCTTCTTCCCCAGATTGTGCTAATGGGGACTAGAGCTTGATTTCTCCAGGTGGAAATAAATTCATAGCTAGAGTTTGTTTGTCACTGATTGGAGTTGACTCTGCCAATATGAACCTGGGGAAAACAATATGAGGGAGCAGCATCTGAATCAGGAAAGTCCATGCGAGGCCCAGACTGATGCCCAGATACAGTGGTGGGTTGCATGAGGGAAAATAAGTTGGCAAGGCAGAGCCTCTGAGGGTGAGTGGTTACCGTGCCTCAGATATAGGCCAGCTGCCTGCCCTGGATGGGGTTGTATTCCTCTGAAGGAGCAGCTGTGTAATTGGGCATCGCTCCTGGATCCAACTCTGTTGTTAGGGACACCTTCCACTAGAAGTGCAGAAGCAGTGACTGTTCTTCTGATGGGATGGCTTGATCACAGTAGTTCAAGCACTGGCAATTTCAAGATTGAATTATTATGATGCACTATGTGTGGGGCATCTCTTGTGGTCGGTACGGAAGCTGCAGTTTCTGCAGAATGCTGTAGCTCGATTACTGACAGGAGTAAGATCTGGCCAGGAGCAGTGGTGCTGCAACAGGGGGCGGTGTGTGTGTGTGTGTGTGTGTGTGTGTGTGTGTGCTTCGCCCCGGGTGCCATGTCTGGGGGGGTGACAAGAAGGCACCCCATGGGGGCTTGTCCCGCTGCGGCGGCGTGAGCAGCCATCGCGCCGCTGCAGCTGCATGTGGAGGATCCTCTGTTCGTGGCTGCAGCTGCAAGCAGAGGATCCCAGCGCAGTCAGCAAACCGCTATGTACAGTGCATGTGCAGTGTCGTATGCATGCACTGTATGTAGCGATGCCGCACATGCAATGTACAGCGCGGTTTGCCACCGGTGCCGCTCGAACGCCATACGGACGGTGGTGGGATCCCTCCATTGTCGCTATAGCCACATGTAAAGGATCCCAGCACTGTCCATATGGCACCGGAGCAGCGCCACCGGCAAACCACTATGTACAGCGCATGTGCGGCATCGCTACGCACGGCGCATGCGTCATATGTAGTGATGCCGGACATGCGCCCTATGTAGCGACGCCCGCCCTGGGTGTCACAACGCCTTTGTTCTCCCCTGGCCAGGAGATTACATCTGTGCTTAAAGATCTACACTGGCTGCTGATTTGCTAGGAGCCAAAGCTCAAGGTCTTACATATAAAGCCCTTAATAGCTTGGGACCAGTTTACCTGAAGCGTGTGCCTCACTCAGATCTATGAAACTTGGACTCTTGCAAGGACTGCACCATACAATGTTCACTCTACATCTGCAGGAAGGTCAGCGTTCAGTTTGGTCCTCTGGACCTTCCCACCTTCATTATGCTGTTGTATACAGCTGCTAAAACCCATTTTGTTTTGGCAAGTCTATTTGGACATGTAAATGAGCTATGAATACCTGTTTTAAAGTTTTGCTGATTTTTATTTTTATATGGATAATTGTTTTATTCTCTTCTATGGTACACCACTTGAGGATTCTTTAATAAAGCAGCCAGCTTGTACATTATTCTAAATAAAAAGAAATATGGGATGGCTTACTACAGTGTAAACACTCTCTGAAAGGCAGAGAAAGACAAACAATTATCCTGTGTGCTATGAACTGTTACATCCAAACAGTACAGAAATGACAACTATTGCATAGAAAGTGACTTCAGTCCCTTTCCCCCCTCACGGAACTACAATTCCATTAGTCAGTCCCTCTTCCCAGGGAATTCTGGGAATTGTGAGTGGAAAGGAGGTCTCTTTACAACTCTCAGCAGCCTTAACACACTACACTTCCCAGGATTCTCTGGGGGAAGCTGTGACTGTTTAAAGTGTATGATTTTGCTTTAAATGTATAGTGAAGATGAAGCCTTAGAAGTAAATCCAGCATGATTTTTCTGGGCATTCTGGGTTTAAAAGTACCAGGTACATGCAGCTTTGCCCACTAGGTGAACTGGTGATGTTAGCTTCGTTCCTTTCCAGTGCTTGTCCAAGGATTGCCTTTTAGGTTATTCCAGAGCTATGCATTGCAATCCTGTGCATATTTACTTAGAAGTAAATCTTCCTAATTTCAATGGGACAGTTCCCTAGATAGAATGCACAGGACTGCAGCCTTGTGGTTAGAAGATGTGTATAGTCAAAACACAGGTATTCCCCTCCGACCATGTTGTAAGAGCATTCTCCTCCTCATTTGCTCACTTTGGGTTAAAGAAGATGACCTTTTGTTTTGCTAGATAGTGTCTTTTTGAAGAGGTGCCTTTAGATTTGTTTTCCTAGTCGGCATAACTTATTTTCACTTACTTATAGTTTCCATAGCCAGCTAATTATATTGACAGGTTGAAATTAGCATCAAACAATCTGAACAAGATACTGACAGTCCCAGAGATCATGACTGTATCACACATAAGGAAGAATGATGAAAAATTGGGAACAGCACCACAACACCACTTCTTGCCCCAATACAACACATTTAGAAATGGGGGGTTATTCAGATCCCTAGGCATGGACTAGTGGGCCTTCTCTTTTTTTCTCAGGGCTGAAACCAGTTGCCCCCAAGGAGGCCTGTGCAGAGCTGGGGGTAGCTGGGTACACTTGCCCCAGGCTTCGGAGGGCTGAACTGTCTGGACTCCCCCACCAGGGGCCTGCCAGGCTTACGCTGTCCCGCCCTGGGCTTCAGACAAGCTCTGCCTGGACCTGCCCTCTAGCTTGCATATAAATTAGAAGAATAAAGCCTTCAGAAAGCACGGGGAGGGAATGGAACAATTGCACAGAAAAGGAGCTAGGCAGCCCCCATTTGACACTGCAAAGATTAGATCAAGGTGCCTTACATTAGATGCTTTCATTTTTTTAATTCATCGCTGTGCACTTTTATTTCTAACCCTAGCCTCAAGGATGATGCCAGCCTTGTTCTGTGATTTGTCCCCTTTTCCTCCTCCAGATGTCCAAATGGATTCTTCGGACAGAGATGTTTGGAGAAACAGCCTTTGCGATTGTACATGCCAGATCCTAAGCAAAGTATGTTTGAAGAAAAAAATTGCACCATACTACTTATAATCTCCTGGGTACAGCGCTGGATTTAGAATGGCATAGTGAGGGTGTTCTTTTGAGTTAAGATCTGGGTTAAGGTTTAGGGTTGCAGGTAAGGGACCAACCCCAGGCGCACCAGAGGAGAAATCTCGAAAGGGAGCGGATTTGGCAGCAGAAAGAGCCTCGTTTCAGTCTGTTTGGATGTCATGCTATCTTGTTTCTCTCTCTTTCTGGTTTTCTTTCTTTTGTTAGGTGTCCGAACGAATTCACAGGGGACCAGTGTCAGAACTTCGCAATGGCCAGCTTCTCCAGTATGTCTCTTTCCACTTCTCTCTTTCTCTGTTTTATCATAGCACACTGTGTGACACCTTTAAAGCAGCTCTTTTCTGAATAGGAACCTTCACTTTCCTGCTTTGTGCTTCAGTTGTTATTGCTCCTGATTCTAATCTGAACAGAACTCACCACTGATGTATAGTTCAGGCAAAATCTAAATGCAGCAAGGAATGAGGCTGTGTACGCATTGTCATTTATTCTGGGCTCCAGTGTGCTCCTGAATCTGTGCACAGGCGATATTACCCACAATGTAGAGCTGTCCTGTAGTTGGTTGAGAAATAATGCTGTTTGATGCATTTGGTCTCAACACAGCTTAAATCTGAAAGCAAAACTTAAGCCACATTCACTTCACATTTCAGCTGAGGTGTCTGTGTTTGTGAGAGCAGTTGCGCATGTGTGTGCTTCATGAATAGTCATTTGGGGAAAAGTTACCGGGGCTGGGAAAACAATGCAGGTTAATTGAGTGAATACATCCCTACTTCGCCTCACATGTGCACAACAAAATGCAAAAGCAACTTGAAACACAGTAGGAAGGAAGCAACTGCAGCACGTTTTAAGCTGCTAATGCGTACATAGCCTGAGTCCAGTTAATCTGTGAGCTGCCCTGAAAGTGTCCAGCCTGCAAGGAGGTCATTAGTTCATTATGTCACAAAGCATAATGCAAGGGGATCGCTCTTCTTGTCCTCAGAGCTATAACAATATGGCAATTAGATGAAGATTGCACCTAAGTCTGAACTTGAAAAACAAGTCCAGTTTTATTCTAAGGGCACTCTATGATGGCAACAGAGGAAGTGACTGCAGCTAAAAAGACATGGAGAGAACCAAAGTTCTCTGCTGCCATCAAATGACCCTATAATGTGTCAGCCTTGCCAATCTGAGGACTATATGGTGCCATTTTGTATCAAGACAATGACACTATTAGTAACCCAACCTGGAGCCACACCTGTGTTGAGCCATCTGTTCCCAAATGCCTGGCAGCTAGCGTAAATCCCTTGTGCCAGCGTGGAGACCCTGCAGCTCAGTAACCACTGAGCAGCGATCCACAGAACCAGGACATCCTGTTATTTGCTTTCCCAGAAGTGTTGCTCACTATGAAATACGGGTGGGTGGCTGCTTTTTTACACAAGTTTGAAAAAAAATTGGAAGTCTTTGCTTTCAGACCCAAATTTGATATTATAGTTGATACCAAAAAGTTGGGAAATATAGGTAACAACAAAAACAAATTTTGAAAAAAGCATGTTTTGGACCTTCCAATTTCACCTCTGCTGGATTTGCTGCTCAATGCCTTAAATGGCACTGCAGCCTATCACAATGTGCCTTGCATGGTAAAATGAGGACTAAGTGGAAGGGTAGCAATGGCTATAAAGGGAGGATGGCTGGTGAGCATAGTGCCTGCTGCACAAGCTTGTGTATTGACTTCTACACGAGGAAGTGCACTTTGGAATATTGGTATCGGGTTTCAGGATGTGGCCTCTGCCCTCCCCCCATTTTCACTACTAGTGGTTTTTAGTGAATTGGGGGGATATAAATGTTTAAATAAATGATATTTTCTGCATACATGGCTAATTTCATTGCAATGCAACCTTCTTTGAACAAATGATGCTTAAGAACAGTGATGCTCTTGCTTTTAAGAGCTTAGGATAGGAATTCCGGCCATATAAGTCCTACACTCTGTCATAAAGAGTATTCAATAATCTGAGCCTTACGAGGTTTTGTAAACTATAAACTAAAACAAAACAAACACAAAACCCAATACAATAGTTTTAAAGTTCCAACAGAATACTTCCACTCGTGCAAGTAAACACGAGTCTAAACATATGCATGTTTAGTTGGTACAGTAGTCATATGCAGGACTATTTTTTCCTAAATTCCGCGGCAGTTTAGCTCAATGGGGGAGCATCTGCTTTGCATGGAGAAGGTTCCAGGTCCAGTCTTTGGCATTCCTAGGTAGGGCTGGGAAACCCTCCCCTCTGGAAACCCTGGGGGCCCTGCTAATGCCAGTCACGGCAGACAAACCTGATGGATCCAGGGTCTAACACTGTGCACAATCTCAGTCCGGGGAGACTGGGAAGGTTTTAAATGAAAAATCAGGAGAATAATTTTTCTCTTACTTGGCCAGCCCAGAAGGAAAAGCGGAAGCTTTGGAAAAATCAACTTTTTATAAGAGGAAAATGAAAGATCCCTAAATGAGAGGGAGCCCTATTTACCGTATTTTTTGCTCTATAAGACTCACTTTTTCCCTCCTAAAAAGTAAGGGGAAATGTATGTGCGTCTTATGGAGCGAATGCAGGCTGAGCAGCTCTGATGGTGTTTCCTGCTTGGCAGGGGGTTGGACTCGATGGCCCTGGTGGTCTCTTCCAACTCTATGATTCTATGATTCTATGATCCCAGAAGCTAGAACAGCAAGAGGGATTGCTGCTTTCGCTGCACAGCGATCCCTCTTGCTGTTCTGGCTTCTGGGATTCAGAATATTTTTTTTCTTGTTGTCCTCCTCCAAAAACTAGGTGCGTCTTGTGGTCTGGTGCGTCTTATAGAGCAAAAAATACGGTAAATGAACAATTGCCCTCACCAGAAAAAACTTAGACTCTCAGTTGTGAGTGAAACTGAGGGGCGGGGATTAAGACTTTGTCCCCTTTCAAGTTACAGACAGGAGTAGCATTCCATTTATTTATTTGTTTTGTAATGCAAAGCTAAAGAGGAGTTTGCTGAAATGCAGGAGCAACGGTAAAAGTAACATTTCCATGGCAGTTTCTTTCATACAGCAATTTCCAGAACACTGTTAGAGGTTTTCTAATATTATACAGGATGCAGGAAAATAAAATTTGTGGATTATGTGAGAGGAAACATAAATCCAAAATATTACTTGAAGGGGGGCAAGAATGAACCTTGATTGTTCTCTAAACCTTGGACAACCATTTCATTTAATGATTGTTTTATGAAACTGCTTTGCAATCTTTGTTTCAACACGAAGCCTCGGTTTACGGAACTGTAGCTCAAGGAAAGCATTAGTTAACAGTTACTTCAAAATATTTTTAAGAGGTGATCTAGTGCAACATCTTTCTAGAAGTGTTCAGTAGAAATGTAAATCAGAACGAAATAAAAGGAGCAAGCAGGTAAAATAAAAAGCCTCTTTCCTTCACATATCAGTTAACATAGACTATAATGAGGCCAGAGGCCTCAGGTAGGTTTAATAGACTTGGGGGTGGAGAATCTTATGAAGAAAAGGAGGGCCATATTTGAGTTTCCTTAGACCACAATCTGACTAGTTTACACACCTACCTGGAGAAGGCTAGGACTGCATTCCATAAAACAGTTCATTTTAGGACACCCTTGTTTTCATCAGAGAAATGTTGGAGGGTATGCATTTAGCTATTGCATATCTTCTGTGTAACAGTGACCAAGCCTTTATTTTTATCATGGCCCACATAGTGCAAAGAAGAGCCAGAAGATGCTATCTTTAGGCATGCATAGTCTAGAGAGGGTGGTGGGTTCTTTAAAATCATATTGTGGGAAACCTGGGCTCAAAAGAGGGCTTTTGCATTCCAGCCATGTACCTCCAAATGCTTCCTTGTTAAAATTCAAAAATCACAATTTCCTTATGGTTGCCTCAGTTTCTCATATTAAGCCCCCAAACAGCTGTTTCTCTAGCACTGCAGTGTGTTTGTTAGGTTAAAAGGTGTCAAATACAGAGACCAATTAGTACAGTAGATTAAAAATAGGGCTCTTTGTTGGAAAGATCAGTTAACAATATAAAATACAAGAAGACATTCCTAAGAAATTATCTAACCCATAGAGGTAGGGCCCAAACCTTGATAGATTCAGAGTTTAAAGTCAAATAAGGACATAAGAAGCAAATGACAAGCCTCCATACCTTTAAAGCATATTTAATCAGAAAACAGCAAGAGCAGACTAGAAATTATCTCCAGCAGCAAAATCTCCAAAGAAGCCAATAGAATCTGTAAATGATTTTCCCACTGCTGGTCTAACCAGTTCCCCTCCAGTGTGTTTGTAGGCAAATTGGGCAGCGATCAGCTAAGCAGCAGGGGAAGTGGTAGTTATCTTCAGGTAGATCATGTCCTCCCTCAAAGAGGGCACGTGTTGCGGTGAGACCTGGAGACCGACCTTCTGTGTTGTAGGTGTGTAAGATCAGATAGCCACAAGACCTGATTGGTAGGTCCCTTGATGTTGGGTTTAATCTGGCCAATGGAGCGCAGACCAAACGGATCAAGGGACCTATATATATCCATACACGTGACCCAGAGTTTCCTTTTTCAGCTTGTGCATTTGGAACACCAGCCCACCTCTCCCTACTTTTAGGGCATTTTTTGCGATTGACCTTGCTATGCCGTCGTGTGTCGTCTGTCATTGGGACAGGGGCACATCAGGAATTTTCCCCACTTGGCTGATTGGCTGTTGCCATTTGGGTTTCACCTGCCGCGTAGCAAATCATCACAACTTGTAAGGTTGTGGATAGACACTCTATCAGGTGATAGGGATGGGAGAACGGTCTCGCCATCCCTATGTGAAGGGTATTCTGTTAAAGGAATCCAGAGACTCAACTGGTTTGGTCAACCCAGGGGAGCATCTGGAGGGTGAACATAGTCTGTTCCTGGCTTCTTGCCTACCCAGGTGTTCACCCTAGGCTGACCTATGCTGGTGCCCTGGGTCAGCGCTGCTTGCAAGAGTACAGGGAGCTAGTTGAACCAGAGCCTTATGCAACCACTCACTTTCTGTAATCAATAAAGTTGTGGCCTAAATTCTGCCAAAACCAAAACTAAAATTTGAGTCAAATGTGTCTTTATTTAGGGGGGAGGTATCTGGGCCTGAGCACGCAAAAGCAAACACCTTACTCTTCATGAGTGAAGCTCCTATACAAATAGCAAGATGTTCCTGGGTAACTGGGCCCTGAGAACGGAGGTCTTCCACATGAGTCTCATCTGTTAAGTGCTAGGAAAGATGACTGGGGCTGAGAAAAGAAGATAATGTGAAGGATAAGTTTTTAGTGAGCAGAATAACTGAGTTTGTACAATGCATTGAATAGTTATGTGGCACAGACAACTTTCCAGCGTATGGGTGAATTTGTTAGCAGATTAAATTTTCTTTTAATCTGAGGAGGGGTTGATTCCATAATTTATTTATATTTTGAAAAAAGAAATTCACAGAATTATGTAAGCCCTCTGAAGGAAGGTGACAAAATTTAACTTCAGTAATAGCTGTAATTTGTTGAAAGCATTTCACACACATTGCCTGAGTAATTTTCACATCAAACCTATATGTGGTAGGCCATTTTATTATTAGTCCTGTATGATCCCTCTTTTAGTATTGACTTCAGAGTTGTCGAATAGGCCAGGAAGTGTGCCAGGCTTCCCATCCAGTCTGTTATTGTTAAAATGAAGGGGAGGGTCTTAAAGCCGAGGAAGAACAGCTTGCAGCAGTGCTGGCTTTTATCGTAGATGGAAAATGGAGTGAATCTGTGGCAGAGATCTGAAAACAAAAACCAGCAGAAATTACTTGAGGAAGGGAACCAAGTCACCATATGGATTTCTTTGCGGTAATTTAGCGTATCAAAAGCAATGTCAAATCTTAAAGATAGGAAATGGAGACATATATGACTTGAGTAATGTACAGTGGTGCCTCGCAAGACGAAATTAATCCGTTCCACGAGTCTCTTTGTCTTGCGGTTTTTTCGTCTTGCGAAGCACGGTTATTAGCGGCTTAGCGGCTATTAGTGGCTTAGCGGCTATTAACGGCTTAGCAGCTATTAATGGCTTAGCGGCTTTAAGAAAAAGGAAACAAACTCACAAGAACTCGCAAGACGTTTCATCTTGCGAAGCAATCCCATAGGGAGATTCGTCTTGCGGAACGACTCAAAAAACGGAAAACCCTTTCGTCTAGCGAGTTTTTCATCTTGCGAGGCATTCGTCTTGCGGGGCACCACTGTAATCTTGCTCTCACATGCACATAGCATCTTTCCCCCCCTCTTCCACCATGAAGTAGCAGCAGCAGCCGCCCCTCCCTCCTCCCCTATCTTGACTGTGTCCTGGTTGGTGGGTCAGGGGTTTCCCTTCCACACCGTTCTTCTCATAGGCAGCTGGCTCACTGATTCTTATAACATTACTATTATATTATTATACATTAATACAGATCCATTTTGTAAAGTGCCAAGTACATTGTTTCATAGGCAAAAATAAAAAGGTCCCTGCCTCCAAGGAACTCTAGGCTCTAAAGGATCCTCTGAAGTTTCCAGTGTATGTCATTATAATGTCATTATAATGGAAATGTTCCAGACAGGGGTGGAGCTGTGATGGTCTTCCTATGAGGATGCCCTACTAGAGAGGTTTCCTCTTTCCTCAGGCTGTATCCCAGGGCCTTGTGGTATTGGCTCCCTATTGAAGAATTGTGTAACTCACTTGTTTGGTTTTTCTGCAGTCTGAATGTATCCTCAGACCATGTTTTTCAAACTTTGAGTTAGGGTCAAACCTTCTTGAATTGGGATTCTTTTTCTCTTTTAAAAAAACCCCAAACAGCAGCAATTTTGTGAAGAGGGTCTAGGCTTCCTCAAACTCAGCCCTCCAGATGTTTTGAGACTACAGTTCCTATCATCCCTGACCACTGGTCCTGCTAGCTAGGGATCATGGGAATTGTAGGCCAAAAACATCTGGAGGGCAGAGTTTGAGGAAGCCTGGAACCGTTAACCACTCCTGCACATGCCAATAGTTCAAATCATTATTCCTCCATTACCCACCCAACCCCATGACTGTTGTTAATTTTTAAAAGAAAGAGAATCCCTAGTATGGGACTCAAATATTTGCTTAACATCACTATCACTTCTGGTTTGATACTTAGACTTTTGTGTTTGCTTTTAAGGTTGTTTTAAAAAATACATCATTCTTCATCTCCCTGCACTTTAAAACTTGGGAAGTTCCCTATGGCCAGTTGTCAGAGAAGACATGGAATGGTTAAAAGACCCTGATCAGCCAAAAAGAAGAGGAAAACATCAGATATCAATAAGCATCCCAGGAGTTTTATGCAAATAGCCTGGGTCACAATCTGTAGAAGCCTGAAGGGAGATGGCTGATGCTCAAGATGCTGCTGAGATTTTAGCTTACCCAAAGGCAGGAGCTTGCTTGTGGTGGCCCCATCTTAATTGATATGATTACCAAGTGTAAACCTTGGGGCTTCAACAAAATGGCCAGCATTTACTCTCTCTGTCCCCTTGCCCCAGGTTTTCCTTAACATTCAAACTGAAGAAGAGTTCTGGAGAACTCAAAGGTTTGCCCACTGTGATTATTGGATTTGCTAATCAGCTGAAATTACTGTGTATGACTTTTATGTCTCCTGTGTGCTGGGGAGTCAATGCAGTCTTATTGGCCACTAACAGAATTTAAATTTTAAAAAACAAGCCTTCAGTCAGGAATAGGATGGGGAATAAAATGGATTCAGTTTGCTTTTAAAGTGTTTATCAAATTTGCCCTTTCCAAAACATCGTAGGAACTGAAACACAGCCATCCATCAAAATTCTCATTTATATGAAATATGCCATGTAGTTCTCCAACCAAACAACATTCACAAATATGTACACGTATTTGTGAACAAAGTGCACATAAACGTTATATTTGTGAAAATAACATACAAAAGGTCCATCAAGTTAGATAAAATTGCTTGCAAAAATTTGTACATTAGTCAAAACTGCATGTTAAAATGTGTTGGACTAAAATGCTGTGTTGCACTAAAATGCTGAAGAATTTTCAAACCTAAAAGAAAATCACAAATTGCAGCAGAAATGTGGAAATATGAATTTAAGACTGAAAAAATGAAAAATTGAGAGAACTGAGATTGATAGATTCTTCCATCCCTAGTCAGGAACATTGAATCTGTACTTTCATATCCTCTACTTTCTTTTCCTTTCTCCATTTTCTGTATAGGTTGAGTTATTATGCACAAATAATATTAGACTATACTTTTTATTCTTTCCTTTCGGCAATAATTATATTTCTGGGCATAATTAATTGCCCTTTTTAATTTCTCCTGTTGTGTGGATAATGCAAACTGCTATCCCAAACCATTAATGTTTATAAGAGATAACACTATTTCTTTAATGATTCTTGGTGTTCATAAATGATTTCTTAATTTAGTGCAGACTGTGGAAAATGCCTTACAGCTTGATCTTAACCACATTCACTTGGAAGTAAATTGATTTCAAGAGGACTTACTTTGAAGTAAATGCATTTAAGATTCAGCTGAAAATGTCTTGCATAAATTTCATTTCATTGCAAATGTAACGGTATGTCCTGTTATGCTTCAGTCCTTCAGAAGTTGTCCATTTAAGCTGCAGTCCTGTACATGCTTACCTGAGCGGAAGTCACATTGAACTCAATGGGACTTACTTTTGAGTAGACATGCATAGGATTGTATTGTTACTGCTATATATTGTCATATATGGCAGTAAAAAAGGGTTGTATACATGTGCAAATCTACTACCTCAATGTTGCAACAATAGTGAGAAGGAAAGATCTCTTTAGCAAGAATACACCTATACTTAAATAAAAGTATATGTGATAAATGCCTATTCTAAAATCAAATTCCAGGTGCCAATAGACTTGCTTGCTTTTGAAAAAGCCCTTATTAATTACCATTGCAGATCTATCTAGGCATTCTTTTATATGGAATGTTTTAAAAGTAAACTGGTGGTGACAGTTCTGTATGCTCTGATGCTTCTCTTGTGATTTTGAAAGCTGATGTATAAATATTTGGTAATCTCTCCTACCAACCTGTTTCTCTTTTCTCCTTTCCTTCTCTGTTCTCTTTCTGCACTGGCAGAGCACCTTGGATTAGAATTAAAGGGTATGGACTCAACCATTCATTTGTTAACCAGATACCATTACGAGCTGCTGACAGTCCTTCATATTGTATTTTGATAGCTTCAGTGGGATGCTTTTAAAAATCAGCTGTTCTGTTCCTTGTTCTGGCACAAATTGGGCCAAACATAATACCTAAAATTACACTAAAGGAATTGAATCCTAAATAATCTGCATGGGTTTATTGCAGCACTTTCCCCATTCGCCTTAGTGGGAAACACGTCTACCTCAGGTGACATTAGTCGGCTGCAGAGACTGGTCTTTGTCACTTTTCACTTCTGTGCTGCATTATGTTTGGATGTAAACTGAAAAATTGATCGTGTCATTCTGGAAAACCATCAGCTTGTATAGTGGGAGCAGTGGACAAACATTCCAGTAAGGAAAAGGTTGGTGTGAAAGAAATTAGGAAGTTGCAGCAATTCTACAAAGCTACCCTGGCTCTGAAAAAATAAACATGGAAAAGTCTGCTTTTATTTTCCCCTCTGCCTCACCCCATTATATTTCCTTGTTCGTTTGGAAGGAATCAATTTAAAATGATAGAGCTAGGTAGGTCAGGAGGAATCTTTGACTTTCCCGATGTTGCTGAACTACAATTCCCACTGAAGATGGCCAGTGGCCAGGGATTATGGAAGTTGTAGTTCAACAACATCTGGAGGACCAAAGGATCCCCATCTCTGAGGGAGGCATATGTTGAAATGTAAGGCCCATAGCAGCTCGGTCCTATTTCACCAACACTAGCGCTAGGTTTAGATGAGTTCCCCAACAGCTGTTCTGAACATGACACAAAATAAAGTAAAACCCTGAGGTGGTAGGTTTCTGGGCTGTACCACTTCCAATTTCAAGTAGAGGGTATATTTAGCCTTAAAAAAATACACAATTCACTGCATATACTGGATTTAAGGCCAAACTACATGTTTAAGAAGGGACACGGGTGGCGCTGTGGGTTAAACCACAGAGCCTAGGACTTGCCGATCAGAAGGTCGGCATTTCGAATCCCCGCAACGGGGTGAGCTCCCGTTGCTCAGTCCCTGCTCCTGCCAACCTAGCAGTTCGAAAGCACGTCAAAGTGCAAGTAGATAAATAGGTACCGCTCTGGCGGGAAGGTAAACGGCGTTTCCATGCGCTGCTCTGGTTCGCCAGAAGCAGCTTAGTCATGACCCGGAAGCTGTACGTCGCAACCACAGAGTCGGTCACAACTGGACCTAATGGCCAGGGGTCCCTTTACCTTTACCTTACATGTTTAAGAGAGATTTATGAAGGGCTCTTCTAACATACATTTTCTGCTGGTTGTGTGTAGTAGCAGGCCAAGGAGGATTGGGTCCAAACAGTGGCACTGGGGAAGAGAATAGCCAACCTTTTTTCCCTCTGAACAGTTTTTGTCATCTAAATTGCTCCCAGGTCCTCTTTGCTGAGTGGAAAAATACAGATAGAATACACTTTGGGTCTTAACACCTTAGACAGAAAGTGATGCTGAACCTTTCTCTCCAGTATGCTAGTTTCCTATGTGGAAGGAGAATTTTGTATGGGGAAATGTCCAAAATCTCCCTCATCTCCAAGTGGTACAGGCCAGAATTCTACCACCCCTGCCCACCATAGGAGTGGCCTTCACAGAGCGCATGGTGGAATAGTGTGAAAGCATTTACTGGACATGCCCTTTAAAGATTGAGTGTTCCATGTTAATGAGAACTGCACATTCAACTGGAAAATCAGGATTCCCAGCTGTACATGCATAGAGACCCTTTCTCACTAATGCTTGATGCTGGGTTGTCACTGCTGGGTGTGTTTTGCCTATGTGTGGTGGCATTCATTGAATGCAAGAGGGGTTAGTTTGAAACCCACCCACCCTTCCCCTCCGCTTATTCTGCATCATGTGTAGAATGACTCTTGGGAAGAAGTACATGATCCCATTGCCAGAGGGACTGCGCTGGGGTCTGAATGTATAAAAAGCTAAACTTGGAGCATTATCAGCAGTTTCTGTAGGAGGCTATAAAGCCATCCCTGATTATTATCAGCCCTGTAGTCTAACCAATGATCTGCTTCCTGCTTCTTTCCCCATTCACACAATATAATAGCAAAACAGCTTGTTGTGTTGCCACACTGCTGTAGTAATTTCCAAGAAGAAACAATTTCCCACGCTTAAACTTAACAAACAGAAAAATGTGCTCACACGTATTCATCCCAAACATCTCCCTCTGAGTATCCTCCTTGTTTTCTATGTTCTACTAGCTTCAAGTGAGGTTTATGAGGCTGGTTTAAAAACAAACAAACAAATCCTTCCACATATGTCAGGGCAGGGAACCTCCCAGTTTGGCGCATGAGGCTGTTTCCCCCCAAATGATACCCTCTGGCCTCATATCTGATGTCTTTTCCCATGGGGAACTCAGTTGCACAGATGGCATCCCTGGCTCGGTTGGCCTTGGGAAGAGGTGAGGACAAGGCAGGGCGAAGCAGCGATACCCAAACACCCAGCAAACCACCTGGCTATCAGGTGCTTGGGTGGTGTTGGCCAAGGGACCTTGATAGGCAGCTGAGTCATACCTGTGCTTAATGGACATGGCGGTTATAGGACGCACCCTCAAGTCCCCTTCCTTCTGCCTTGCAGCTGTTCTAAATCCCTGCTCCACAGGTTTTCACATATTTCCTCCTCCTCTTGGCTATGTACGAATGAAGCCAGTGAAAAATTATAAAAGCAGAAGAATATAGAAAGGGACTTACTATAACATCAGGTGTCTTAGGAAAAGCACATGTCTTTCAAGCCTCAATGACAGTGAAAACCAGATGCTTGTGTTCAGAGAAAGCTTATAATAATACTTTCACTTGTATGAAGCATGGAACTTCGTCCACAGTGCTTGGTTATCATTTACCCACACAATCAGTTTGCAGGACAGCCTATCTAGGAAAGAGAGGCAAGTGCTTTCCAGAAGGAGGGTATTTATAGCACTAGAGAGCCTTGGAACCCCCCCCCCCCAGCCTATTCCTGTGTGGAGTGTTTGTCCATGTTTCCAAATTACTACTGAATCTTGCAAAATTTCATACTGATAGCACCAAATGGACCTGTGTGAATTCATTAACCACAGTACATTCTCATCAGGTTCTTCTTTGTGGTGGGAATAGTAATAATAATAGTTCACAGGGAACAGCTACCTCCCACCCCATACCATCTGCTGACAAGAATGCTGTAATTGAAGGGGAAATGTGCCTACTTATGTATCAGAACATAATTGTCAATTATCAGGAGATCCACTTCTGTGAAGAAACAAACTTTATGTAGAAAGTGGCCTTGAATTGACAGTGCTCCTGAATCAAAAACACTTTGAAATGACATTTGGAATTGAGGATTTTTGACATCCCTACTTAGCTAAAACTTGTGTTGCTTTTTAAAAAATGTATTTCTTTCTAGGCTCACTGTTATGCAAGAAATATATTTTGCCATCCTGCCTCTTCTTTTCAGCCTCCCCCCCCCGCCAAGCCATGTGTGTACCTGTAATGCTCCGTGGGTGACATTTCTTCACATGCACGTGATTTCCTCTTAACAAATTATCGCACAAGATAATTTGTTATTTTTAAAAAATCACATTCTAGCACATGCATGTAAGAGTTACTGGACCCTGGCTCAAATTTCTTACAATTTAAGTGGAATTTCGAGTTGCTGTTTACATTGCCTCATATTCTCACTGTACAAACCTGTATAAGTTTACATGTTATAAATTGTTCATTAGCTAATTATTTTTGCTGAACATTAAGGTCTCTAATTTCAAATGAAACTTTGTGATTCCAAAGTATTGTCACTACACAGTAATAGATATAACAACAAATGAGATTTGCAGCACAGGCCTAGACATGTCTACTCAGAAGTAAGCTCCACTGAGTTGAAGGAGACTTACTCCTCCGTGATTTGTATAGGATTGCGGGTGCTGCCATCAAATGTTTGATGTTGCAAATGGATGAAGACAGAATTTTTATGCAGGTCTCAAATGGTGGATTGATCAGCTCATACTTGCAGCCACATTTCATGTCAGAGATTAGGATTTCATGTGAGAGAAATAAGATTATGGAGAAAATTATTACCTTGATAGTTTTGCTCCTCCAGATAGTTAACAATTCAATGTTGAATTCAAGAAAATTCCTAATAAATCTTGGTGAGGACTTAATTCTATCACTAGGAAGAATTATATTCACCAATCTCAGAATCAACATTTGAGGTTTCCTCTTTCTTTCTTTCTTTCTTTCTTTCTTTCTTTCTTTCTTTCACATCCTGCCTTATAGGAAACAGATCCTCCCACGGCAGTTCACAATAAACATCAACTTATGTTGTTGTTGCTGCTGCTGTTTTTTAAAAACCTCACAACCAAGAAACAATATAAAACTATTAAAAGCTATCAGGATCCTTCCCAACCAGGCAGCTGGTGGTAGAAAAGCCTTGTGGTGGTGAGATCAGAGGGGGGTAATCCCAGTTGGAGCAGATCTGAGGTTGTGGTCATGGAATTTATTTTATTTTGAAGCAAAGTTAAAAGAACAAGATCACTAAAGAAATAAACTCACAGATAAATTATTGTATTAAATCTGGCTACTTTTGCAGAGTACCAAGATTCATGGGTACAGCACTCAATAGCAACACTCTATCATAGTAAGACTTGTTAGCTATTTGTTGTAGCTGTGAAGAACAAATTTTCAAACTTTTAGAAATTACGCTAAATACAGTGAACCGTGTACCAATATAAAAGTCTTCAGTGTGCGCTTTCTCTCTCTCTCTATATATATATGTGAAACTTCTTCCATCTAGGCAGTCTCAGCAGAGGGTTGTTCAGGGAAGGGGTGTTTAAATGTGCAGCATGAGTAACAGACTGAAAAATTTCCTGATGGGCAGCCTTTCTGTTTCTTGCAGCAAAACATGTTCAAGGCTGGTTCAAATCCTCTAGTTTCTGGTGAAAGCAATGTGAATCTTAGGTCTTCTTTAAATTGGTAGATGCCAAGGTTGGGGCAGCCTGATACCAGTTCAGATTTCTGGTGTCTATGATATAAAGTCAAAGGAGATGCTCTGCATTCTAAAACCATCGTCTGCAGTACGTTCATATGCCTGTCTAATATTGGAAAGTGCTGAAAATTTAGGTGCGGCTCAGCAGCCCGGGCTCTTGCTGAGATTTCAAATTAAAATGTGGGAGTGGCCTGTATACTCTTCAAGAGAATTGGATCCCCCCCCCAATATATTTAGTTCGCTAGTTAATTCACAGACCACTTCATATTTCAGCAGAAATCTCTAAGCAGTTCACGTATCACAAAAAAGGGGTACAGTGGTACCTTGATTTATGAACTTAATCCGTTCCGGAAGTCCGTTCTTAAACCAAAGCATTCTTAAACCAAGGCATGTTTTCCCATAGCAGCGGGGGACTCAATTTACAAATGGAACACACTCAACAGGAAGTGGAACATGTTCTGCTTCCAAGGCAAAATTCACAAACCAAAACACCTACTTCCAGGTTTGCAGCGTTCTTAATCCAAGTTGTTCATAAACTAAGCTGTTCTTAAACCAAGGTGCCACTGTATTGGTATAAGAAATCAGTAGCTGAAGGTGGCACTACTCACCTGACCTCTCTCTGGCTGAGTCGCTGCTGTATTCAGGGATGGCAAGCAGGCAGGGTGAGGCCAACGTGGTACAAACACCATGGCAGGAGCAATGGGTTGGCTCCAGCAGCGCATTTGCACTGCACCAACCTCTCTGCCACCTCTCTGCCCCTCCCCACCCTGGTTCTCAGCAGGAACTCAGCTGGAGAGAGGACAGTTGCGGTGACACAGCCCCTCCCCCAACATTCAAAAGGAAACTCTGATGAAACTCTGATGATACTACCGTATTTTTCGTCCTATAGGGCGCACCGGCCCATAGGACGCACCTCGGGTTTTTTTTGGGGGGGGGGAATGAATAAAAAAAAATATTCCCCCCCCAGCCGCGGCTGCCCCCCCAAGCCTTGCGGACACTCGCCCGAAGCAGGCTGCCGCCCCAAGCCTTGCACGCCCGGCGGGACCTCCGCAAGGCTTGCGGACACTCGCCCGAAGCACGGGGAGCCCTCCGGAGGGCGCCCTGTGCTTCGGGCTGCAGGCTACTGCCCGCAAGCCTTGTGAGCCCGCGGGAACTCCCCCGGGCTCGCAAGGCTTACGGATAGCTTCCTGAAGCCTGGAGAGCGAGAGGGGTCCGTGCGCACTGATGCCTCTCGCTCTCCAGGCTTCAGCGAAAGCCTGCATTCGCCCCATAGGACGCACACACATTTCCCCTTCATTTTTGGAGGGGAAAAAGTGCGTCCTATGGGGCGAAAAATACGGTATATGCCTCATAATTATTCCACCTACAGCTCATCTTTGTAGCATAGATCTTTTCCGATCACAAACCAGGCAGAGAGGAAGGGTTTGGGGACTGGCATGTACAAACTGGTGAAAAGGCACTTGCTTTCCCTGTTTCCAGCTTTGCATGTCCTGAGTATAGAGAGATACTCTAACATCTCAAGTGAGAAAAAGGCTTCTCATCTTACTGATAGTCAGTGGGATTTGCCCATTTAAGCCGCTTTGAGCTAGAGTTATAATAGCACATTCCCATTTTGAAAAGCAAGGTGTGGGTTTGAGGGCCTAATGTGTGCCTGCAAATCCTGACAGCCAAAGTATAAACCTCCTGAGTGCTTATATACTGGAAAGGTAACACAGTAGTCAAGCCATAGAATCCGCAGGTATATTCACACCTGAGGCTGAAAGTGAAGTGCCCTTCAGTTCTCTGGCATCAACATGAATAGCAGGAGAGAGGCTAAAAGGCGCTTTAAGCCTGATATTTGAAAACACTCTTTTTAAGGCTAGGTTTGATACCCACTTTTTGGAGTGGAATTTAAGCTGTAAATTGCTTAGGACGTCTTATGTGATCATCACATAGGTCATTACTGAAATTTCCTTCCTGGTCCTAAAGTGGGAATGATTTTTTCTTTCACCATTTGTCAGGCAGTAGATGCCAGCAGTGACAGATGATAAGAATCTCTGGTTTTGGTGCCTTCCTTTCTGAGTAAAGGCCAGATCCTGATCCATCCAGCACCTCTACTTGGTTGGATGACACAGAGGACTCTGGGAACTAAGAGAGGGAACTGTTGTTTTTTTGTTTTTGTTTTTTTTTTTGCTAAAGGGAGGAGTTATGTAGAACACCCGGTCAGTTTTCAGATTCCAGCAAGCCCAAAAGTAAAATGAAACCACCACTTCACAGAGAACAATCTCTTCTACACAAGATGCCTGCATTGGTGATAATGCTTCATTTTAAGCTTCTTAATCCCTCGCAGGATTACTGACAGCCCCTTCTTAAGACATGTGTTGGCTTGCAAAATACGTTGGATGGCAAACATCAACAGAACAACACAGAGCACAGCAGGGATTTGCCAGTGCAGCCATGGTACATCAGCTGCACCAGCAAATTCATATTGCATCACAAATGTTAAAAGTAGGACAAAATGAAAAATGAAAAGAAGGAATGCATCTGAGCATTTGCTATATGCACCGCCACAGAAGGCACAGAACTCATAATACATTTGATTGCTATTCTTAAATGAACGGTGAAAGAAGTGAACATGAGTAAGTAAAAGGTGAGAATAGGTATAAATGCTCCATTCTTGCTGCCTGCAACATTTAGACTGCAATCCTATGCATGCCTACTCCAAAGTAAACCTACCGAGGTAAACAGGGTGTGTTTGGATTGCTGCCTGATTGCACTGTAGCACACCTTTTAGGCATAGCTGTCAACCTTCCCTTTTTTTTGCGGGAAATTCCCTTATTCCAGTTTCCCGCTGCTTCCCGCTGCTATCCCGGATTGTTAGTATCTTGTAGACTGTCCCCAGGACAGGTGAGGTTGCTGATCCCTTGTTTTCGAGGCTGCTGATCCCTTATTTTCAAATCTGAAAGTTGACAGCTATGCTTTTAGGGCAGGTTATTTCATTTATTGGTTCAAATTTGACAGCATTGCAAAAGCTTACCTTTCATACTTTAAAGTGCATTGCTCCTTTATTCCTATAGCTGTGTTCAAATAGAGGAGCTTAGACTCTTATTGTGGAATAAATCAGAAGTTCATGGGCAGTGACCCCTCCACACATTAGCCTCCTTGTTAGTTCATACCACTTTTTTGTGAAGTAGCTGTAAAAGTGAAGTAGAATTCATATGGGCTGAAAAGTTACTCTAAGGATGTGAAAGAATTGAATTGATTTGTAAGACTCTAAAATAAGGGCCTGATAAAAATTTATGCACAGGTATGTGCAACAAACTTCAGCTGCTGGTTTGGTTGCAACCCCCCCAAACAAACAAACAAACAAACCCCCCAAAGGGATCATTTTCAGTGGGTGATGAAAGGGTTAAGCAGTCCTCCCTCCTCCTGCTTCTGTGCTCTAAGTTGTCACTTCCTAAAGCAGCTTTTCTGCAACAAAAGCAGCCATGAGAGTTTTGTGACACTTGTTTGCCCATAACATTTGATTAGGCCTTCAGACAGAGCTTTTCATGCCAGACAAGATAACTGCCTTAAATTAGAAAGTATGTATGCATATACAAAAAGACAAAAGTGTGTGTGTGTGTGTGTGTGTGTGTGTGTGTGTGTGTGTATCTGTTTCTAACTCTATAAACCAAAATATTCCATATACCTAAAATATGTGATTACTGCTTATAGTGAATTATTTGGCGCAGACTATGAACCATGCCTTCATGGATTTTTATAATTTATATTGCCTTATCTGCAGTCATTCCTTACTCAGACCCTCCATTCCCAGGGAGACTATTCAGTCTCTCACCCCATCCAATTCAGGGCCTGATTTGGTGATCTGGATCCAGCCCTGATTAATTTTGGATCAATCTGAGCCCAGTGCAACCTGATCTGGGACTGGAAATCAAAACCTTGTGTTCATGTTCACTTAAACTCTGAAATCAAAATGGCCATTACTTTTTTTTTCTCTCCACGTAGGTGTATGACTTTGGGAGACATGGTAGCCTCCCAAGAGAGGATTAGCCTTGCCAAATTTCAGAAAAGTCATTTTCTGCTTGTGTTTAAGTTTGTATTCCCCCCCCCAAAAAAAAGAAACTAATTTTATTAAGACTGTACTGCACTGATATATGTAATATTACCCAGTATGTGTGCTGCTTGCTCACTGACTGTGTAGAATGAAGTCACAAGACTTAGACACAAACACAGAAGACTAAGTATTAATACAGAAAACAGAACACAGCTGTAAATAAAATGCAAACCTAACCTTAAAAACTAGGGCCAAAATTTGGGGTAGCGGGGAAAGCAATTGGTTATTTTGTGGAAGGCTGGGAAAGGATGGGAGACAAATAGGTATGAGAGATGCTAAGCCAACACTTCAGCTGGTGGAGGAGCTGCAACAAGCAAGCCGTTGGCACTCTACTCTCGTATAAAATGCCCCAATGAGAGAGACACAGTTGTTGAAGAACCTCATTTCAGACAACATGGAGGGAGATACGCCAAACAAACAAACAAACAAACAAACAAACAAACAAACAAACAAACAAGCATGACTGGCATTAGAGACCATATCTACCATTTCTAGGAAATTTGGTGACTGAGTGGATGTGAGACATTGTTAGACCTGGCCTCTAAGAAAATTATATTCCAGGTTTGCTTCTCTGTTGTTTCTCAGTGGGTGAACCTGCATCTAAACGCCACCTGTTCACTCAGTTGTAGTCCCCCATTCCTTCCCTGGTTTCCTTCCCTCTCCCAGCCTTTAACCAGGTGCACCTCTGCTCCAATTGACCTGACAGGCTCACAACACTGGGCTACACCTTCATGGTGGCCATATGCTACTCTAAGCCTGCCTCCGCCCAGCAAAATGTGTATACTAACAGGGTCGACATAACCCATGCTTTCTCAGTCCTACCCTCTGCAATATGAGCATAATAATGATGGCCTTTTTTGCATTGGCATTAGCCCAGTAATTTTTTTTAATGTTTACTAACTCAGAAAAATAATTTTTGTATGAAATAAGATATGAGTCAGAAAGATCTTTGCCGCTGCCTTTGTCTTTGAGCTACTACACCTCAACCACAGCAACACTACAATTCTGGATAGCAGAATTGCTTTCTGTGGGGCAGCAATTGCTTCCCCACCATTAAAGACTATCAGAAAAGTCTTAAGAGCAAATCAAGATGTTCCTGTTTTGAAGACTATATAATTCATGTTTTATTCAAACCTTTCCTTTGTCTTATCGGCTAGATCTTCTTTCCTAAAAGTCAGTTATTGCCGACACTTCATTCATTGACCAAAAGTACTGAAACGCGGGAGCAGGCTAGTCTGTCATAAAAACCAATGGGCGAGAATAGTGCCTGCAGATGGTGTCTCATATCTCGTGTCCCTCAAGTGCTAGAGACAAAATTTAAAAAAAGGAAAAGAAAGCTGAGAAACTGGAGATTGTGGCTTATTCAGGGGAGTGTGGGCAATTGCCCTCCCTGTCTTCCCTGCAGACACCCATGCAGGCAACCCATTTTCCCCCAGCAAGTAATCACTTCCAACCATTGGTTCATCTGCACAGCTTCTGATAGCAGAGAGGCTGGGTCTAGACACATCAAAGAAGCATTTCAGTTAAACGCGTTGTAAATTTAAACAGGGAAATCTGGTAGAGAAAAACGGGACTCCACAATGTTATATTGCATATACAACGCATATAAATTGCTTCTTCTTTACCAATCTAGCTGAGTCCTGGATGCTCTCATACTCCTCTGCTGTTCTTAGAGGCTCCAGTAGCCAAAAGATACACAGTGGTTCCGTTTCTCTTCCACTGTCTTCTGGTTAGTCGTGTGCGCTCTGTGACTTCTAAATGCTACCAGAGTTAAGAGATGTTGGACTATAATACGGGGCTCAGAGCGAAGTGTATGTAGATATATATTTCCTTTGGCCACTTTACCAACAAAAAATGAAACTCATCAAGTGTTTCCACTGTGGGTGTACATGAATTTTCCGCAGTATTGAAGGACATTTGTGAGTATGAAAAGACGCCACTGACATAGTGCCTAAAAAGAGAAAAGAAACAAAGTAGATCAATATATATACAATGTGCATATTGTTTTATGTGTTATATTTATTATTTTATGTAGACATAATTACATAATTTAAACAACTGCAATACATTTCATCATAGTGGGGAAGGATGACCATGTGACCTGAATGCCGGCTTACTCCGCTGTTCAGGTGCTAAGCGTTGATGGGCAACTTCAAGGCCCCTCCTTTCTCTTCTCAGGGTTGTTTATCTTTAAACCAGACTCGGACCAGATAGCCCTTCTAATAGAGAGGTTCTTCAAATGCAAGACCGCTCTCTCTAAAGTAGGACACATGACCACTCTATGAACATGAGACCTCTGTGAGACGGAAGAACTGCCAAGCTCTTGCTTCAATGCTGTCATGCATCGGGTATTCTACAAATAGTTGTTCAAAAAATAAGTAGGTTTGTGGGATTATTAGAAAACATGGGAGAGATGTCTTGGAAAGAAAAAGGAACCCAGTGTGAATTGTTTTTTATTGGATTTGATTCACATAGACAGGAAATAGTAAAAGCAAAGGTTTGGAGAGAAGTAGAATATCTACACCTAATGTTGGGTTAGGAGTACAGATTTTAGTGTATAAATCAGGAAAAGAGCCTATTGTGTTCCAATCTCCTAGTGAGAGGCTTGGTATATTCAGAATTCACATTTTTAAACTGATATGTTTTTAACCGCTCATTGTTTTTATGTCATTTGCAGAAGCTGAGGAGCTGTATCAGAAGAGAGTTCTAACCATAACTGGGATTTGTGTTGCATTGCTTGTTGTGGGAATAGTGTGTGTGGTAGCCTACTGTAAAACCAAGTGAGTGACCTTTATTAATAGTGAAGAGAGCTTTTATAATGCATGGACAGTTTATGCCGTTCTTAAAGTTCCAATTGTTACCAGCCCTAATTACTGTTGTGTGTAACCTGAGCTCTGAGTGGCGTCACCGCAGGGATTCCAGGACTTACCCAAGGATCAGTTTCACTGGACACATAGGGTTTTATTTACGCCTATATGCAACCTTACTAAGCTTTAGGGAGGAAAAGGAAGGGAGTGGGTCTACTGTTTTCAACAACTGTAACATGCAGTTCCAGAGTGCTTTCAGATAGTGCTTTCAGCATAGCTACATGGGAGGAGGCTAGAGCAGTGTCCACTCGCCAGGACAGGCATGGGGCCGAGTGAGGCGGAAGTGAGGTCATGGGAGCTCTGGGTTCTTGTTGTCGGTCCCACAAGTGGGTGGATGCTTCCACCCACTGGGAGCTCTCTCCACCTCATTGCCACCTTGCTCCACTTCCATTCCTCAGGGATCAGCACCAGTGCTGCTACTCTGATACCCTCAGGCGCCAGTGTTGCCACCCATGGTAAGTTACATTGTTAACAATTTTAGAAATATAGGCAAAAAACTGTTGAAGTGTGAATTAGAAGATCTTTAAAGAAAACAAAACAAAAAAAATGATAAAGTGGTGCAAACCAGAACAGTAATAGTGAAAGTTTACTGAAGTGTAGATATTATTATTATTATTATTATTATTATTATTATTATTATTATTAACTAATTATTACTATTTTTTCATCTGCTTTATCTTGCTCAAGGCAACCCAAAGTGATTTACAACCAAACAAAAAACCCCACATAGAGACATTGAAACCATATGTAAGCCAATAGGCTCCCTCTCTCAATACATCAATGCACACACTGAAAACCATGCCTTAGTCTAACGAGAACAACAAGGCAGGAGAGTAGTGCTAAGAACAATTCCCAGCTGAAGTAATTGTACTACTGTTCTCTTCATGCATCTCCAGTGTCTTACCTAATCTGATAAAGTTCCCATATGCAAACTGCAAAGATTGAGCGCAAGGAAAAATTCTCTAATTGCCAGCCGCTTGTCCAAAGGGGGACCCTGTCTTCCTTGGCACAAGAATGCAGTAACAAGAGCTGACCATTGTCAAGCTTTGTATTTCCCTTTTTTAAAAAATGTTGATTTCATTTTCAAAGGTTTACATACTTTGCCATCAACAATACGTTTAATTTTTCCATTGACTTCCCATCCCTCCCACCATGATGTTCTATGTTTATCTTTTAATGCTGTATATTTTAACTCATGACACTCCATATATACATCCTAAGTTAATGTCTTTCTACTGTTGCTCATATTTCAAATCCTACTAGCATTTTCATTCAATTACAATAGTCCTTTAGATATTCTACAAAAGGTTTCCAATCCTCAAAGAACATTTCGTCATTTTATTCCCCTATTCGGATATGAATATCTTTTCAGGATGAAGGCAAGCGTCAGTAAAATGTATTAATCTGTTTAACTCTTTAGAAAACAGAGAAATCAAATGCATAACCATTTGCGGCAAAATATGTGTCCAGCCCATCAGAACAGAAACCTTGCAAATGGCCCTAGTCACCCCCGGCTGGACCCTGAGGAAATTCAGATGGCTGATGTAAGTAGAGTTTTTTTAAAAAAAATTCAGGGTGTGGGAACCTCTGAAATGTCAATGGGGGAGGGGATAGATCAAGGACAGAGAAGGAAATGGTCATTTCCTCCTCCTCCTGCTCTCCCCCCCCCTTCTATTTCTATTTCCCTTCTTCACTTTCTCCCTCTTTTCCCTCCCTTGGCTTTTCCAGAGGCAGTTCATGTAGTAGTTTATTTTTATTGGTGGGGCTCCCAGCTGCTGCACTGAGAGCTGCTGTATGTCAGGAAGGGGGAAAAGGACACTGAGAGACAAAGGCACAGAGGCTGCTACTTCAAGTCCCTGCAGGTGCATAGCAGCCGAGTGGGCAAGCAGCAGCCCAGATGGTCTACAAACACACCTGGTGTGTTGCCCAGGGATGGGGGAGAACTTTCATTGCATTTAGAGGCGGATCCATCGAATTCACACTTTCTAGAACAACCTGAGAACCAAAACACAGAACCTTCCTTCAAAATTGGCAATTAACTGAATGTTGTGATGTATTTCTCCAATCAAACAGTGTTTACAAATACGCATATATTCACAGTAAGGTTTGCATTAAGAAAGGAGCCTGTTAGTGGAAATAACATAAAAATGCATCGTATTAGGGCAAAGCGCTTGCAAAAGTGTGCACATTATGTAAAACCGCATTTTTAAAAGTCGGTTTGGGGAAACTCACACAAAAATGCCAAATAATTTTCATTGCTGTGGAAATGTGGAGAACTGAATTTAAGATTGGGAAAAAATGAGATACGGAGATCACTGAAATTTGCAGATCCTTCCATCCTTTGTGCTGCCCACTTTGACAGCCACAGTGTGTCTCCAGGCTGCCCCCCCCCCCACTGCCTTGCAATGCCTTCCAGTAAGGATTACGGGGGGGGGGGGGGGGGGCTTCGTCATGCAGCAGCCCCCACCCTTTGGCTCAATTAATTGGAGGATTCCGGTTTGCTATTATAGTTGTTTCTTTTAAAGATTGCAAGTTCATCTTACTGCTTTTTCTCATATGCAGCCCTGTCCTGGGCTTAAAGGCTGGGTAGGAATTAAACAGGATAATAAGTGTTATCTTCATTTGGGGAGATGAGCATCTGTGCATTTCAGCTGGTGCTATTTGGTGTGTGGAAAGGGGTTTCATTCCTCACTGGCTTAGTATTTTGGCAAGACTTAAACGTCTCTAAAGAGATTGGTTTTCTGCTCGGGTGATGCAACTTTTGCTCTTATATGCAGGTTGTCTCCTCCGGTGATATGTGTTGCTCTGCATCTTTCGTGTTCTGTGCTTTGCTGCTGGGGAGATGCCAGCCCAGAGATTAGCATCACAAGGTCATAAGCTTTTAAAAGCAATCATAAGCAGCACTTCCAGGCAGGCTAATTGTTTTGGAGGTTCTGAAATTGAAGAACAAAAGTCAAGCATATTTAGGGCGATCTGAATTGGCTGGCCTAATTCTTATCCTCTGTAAATGGAAGCATAATGTAGTATGGTTTATAACAAGCCTATAAATAAAACAATGTTTTCAGCTTAAAATTGATGACAGATAATTTGTGACTTTCCGCCCAGTATATGTCGAAAAACGTTCCTGCTACTGAGCATGTCATACGAAGGGAAACGGAGACCACTTTTTCAGGGAGCCATTCCTGCTCACCATCCCACCCGTGCTCCACAGGGACTCCGAATTCAAGGCAAAGGTACTTCACACCCCAGCTTCAAAACTCAGTTTGGTCTCAACTTACCTGTATAGTGATCTGTGCATATGCAGACATCTGGGAGTGCAGAAAAGCCCTTCAGTTAATGGCATGATGGAAATGTTCCTTGCGGGCCTGTGGCCTCATTTGCAACAGTTTAGTTTCAGTAATTGACTTTTGCTTGTGCCTGTGACATTTTGCACCTCCCTCATGCTAGCAGGGTCCTCTTATCTTTCTAGAGACAGGCAGTCAGGAAGGAAGGGGTGAGCAGCCTCTGTCTCTCTCTCAAAATCAGTTTTGCCCCTTTGAGTGTTTCTGTCCAGCTCTGAGCGGGTTTGAGCAGTCAGAAGGAGTGGTGAAAGGGGTGAGGTGGGTCCCCCAACAAAATGCTCCACATGGAACTTTGTGCTCTTAACCCCTGCATGCCCATGTATAAGTAGAAACACAGGGCACAGCTGCATTCATTACCAGCCTCTTTCTAGCCCATCCTCTTTCTCCAAGAAGCTTAGAGCTGCATACCTGGGGTTAGCCCATTTTATTCTCTCACAAGTCAAGCCTGCTAAGTAATTTGTGTGGATCCATGCAGTATGAGGCTTCTGGGAGGGATCCAAAGTCACTTGCTCTGGTTTGATCCGTAGACATGGAAGCCACACTTGGAGCTTGGAGCAGACGGAAAGCCTGACTTCGGACTGTCAGTCTGGGATTATGCTGTCTTCAGTGGGGACCAGCAATTGCAACAGCCCTGCCTGTGTGGAGGCTCGCGCTCGGAGGGAGGCTGCCTATGCCAGTGAGGAGCAGAGGAGGCCCATGATGCAATACAGAGACTCCGTGGATTCCCTTCGAGACTCGCCCCATAGTGAGAGGTCTCGTTTTCTGCTGTTATTCTCGCTTGCTGTTCCCACTTGCTTGTCAGTATGGATGGAGTTTCACAGACCTGAAATGCAGAGAAAAGTCTCCCCTCACACAATGTCCAGTCTCCCTCATGAAACAGTGAGAGAGAAGGAGGGGGATGGTGAGAGCTTTGAGCATCAATTCCAGAGTCAAGATGAATAAGCTGAGTTAAAAGGTTTTTTTGTTTTTGTTTTGCAACACACACACACACACACACACACACACACACACACTAAAAGGCCATGTGGCATAATGGCTAAGGGCTCGTCCACACTTACTTTTGCTCTGCATTTCTAGGTCTGGGCTTTCCAGGTCTGTGTCCGACAGTTTTGTTTGTTTGCCCCACTGCTTTCCCTGCAAAAACCTTGCTGCTTAATGCTGAATTGGAGTAAATGGCATTCTGCGGAAAACTTGAATTGCCATTTGCTCTGATTCAGCAATAAAGAGCAGGTTTTCCTAGGGAAAGCAGTGGGATGACAAGGACAACAACACTTGGACATAGACCGGGAAAGTGAAGACCTGTGCCTAGAAAGTGTGGCGCAAAAGGTAAATGTGAATGAGCCCCAAGAGTCTGGATTAGGAGGCCCAGGGTTAAAATTTGTCATAAATCCACTAGATAGCTGTAATCTGTTCCAGCCTCACCATATGCAACCTGGGGGAAACAGCACTGACTTGCTCTGCAGGTCTGCTGCTGTTGCAGAATCACAACAATATAATCTAGGTGAAGTGGTTTGCATGCTGTAAAGCACCACTGTGATCAAAGCTTGCCCCAAACCAGGAGCTTGCCATGTGCTTAGTTCTTTGACTCTTAACACATCTTCCTCACTGATCTCTTTCCCATTTCCTCCAATGATGCCACGTGACTTCCATCTTAGGCTCACACAGAACTGGAAACTGAACAGTGTGAGCCAGTGTGGTGTAGTGGTTAAGAGCGGTAGTCTTGCAATCTGGGGAACCGGGTTCGCGTCTCCACTCCTCCACATGCAGCTGCTGGGTGACCTTGGGCCAGTCACACTTCTTTGAAGTCTCTTAGCCCCACTCACCTCACAGAGTGTTTGTTGTGGGGGAGGAAGGGAAAGGAGAATGTTAGCTGCTTTGAGACTCCTTCGGGTAGTGATAAAGCGGGATATCAAATCCAAACTCTTCTTCTTCTTCTTCAAATGACAGCAACAGCCAGGCACCATTACTTTCTTCAGCTGTGTCCTCAAAAATGCTAGAGAACATACTGCTGTAATGAACTACATTGTGGTTAATCCACATCCGACAGAAACAATGTTGGGGATTAAACTGCAGTGATGTGCACACTTGAGTAAAACCTAGAGAACCTACTGTACTTTCAATAAACACACATAGCAACCCACCCCATGGGATAAAGAGGCTACGATAATAGGAAGGACATTTAAGTAGAGGAGAGAGGCAGGTTTGGGTTTTAAATGCACCAGATAGTGGTCAGCAAAATAACACAATTCACAATGAGAAAGTAGAAATGGTTGATTTTCTTGGTCTGAGCATAAGTACAAGTTGCTTGGGAAAAGTGATTGCAAGGGTCTGATCTCCGACAATAGGCGGCAGCAGATGCTTCGAGGAAATAAATAACATAATTTTACTATCATTTCCCCCAGAGCTTGTTATGTAGTGTTTTGTCCTCATGATTTTGAAATGTTCCTTGTTAGGAAGATCATCTTGCATTGTTTCAGATACAGTACATGTTTAGGAGTACTCTCATTTTAACTCAAGAAAACCACCATTTTATAGTTCGAATTGGGGGAAAGAAATACAATAAATGGACAAAAGTACAAAGATTCACAAAATGTTTAGGGGTATGCATACCCCTGCGTCCCCTCAGGAAAAAAAGCACTGAATTATACGATTGTTACTTGTTGCTTGTTCACCTTGACTTTGGGGTTTTACCTTGCATACACAAGTGGGGTTAGGTTTTCAGCCTTAATCTGCCTCCCACTGTAAAATTTAAAAATCACTGAACTGTTTCGCTCGTAATTGTTCTTTTCACATGTAAAGAAGTGATCCCATTTGTTTCCTGTGGGTGTTATCTGTGCTCCTAAGTTAAGGTCTGAGCCTCTAACTGAAAAAATGCACCCCTTATTGTTCTGAACCCCATGACCATTCCCACCTTGCTCCTGTGGGTGTGGTAATTCTTCCCAGTCCCCGGGACGTTGACTGCCTCCTTGCCACCTCTTTCTATCTCATTGTAAACAAAACACACAAACAGGAAAAAATATTTCTGTGCAAGTTGGGCTATTAGAAAGCATTAACTCAGCCTGGATTTAAAGTTGTGTGCTAAAGGGGGGGGGGGGGAGAGCTCTTCATTGTGACCCTTCGGCTTGATCCCAATGCCGTTGTTTCTTCTTCCAGGTACGTATCTGCCTTGACCACCCCAGCACGCCTGTCGCCGGTTGACTTCCATTGCTCCGTATCAGCCCACATGCCCACCTTTGAGATCACTTCTCCTAATTCAGCTCATGCAGTCTCTCTGCCTCCTGCAGCATCCATTAGCTTCCAGGTGGAGGAACAGCAGCCATTGCTCCGAAGGTACCAGATCCCTTCCCAAGATATGCAAAGGTATGAGAGTTACTACCAAAGAAGGAGCTACCTGAACGAGAGCACGGGGAGCTTGCCCTCCAGTCCCTTCCGCATCACGGAGGACGACGAATATGAGACGACACACGAGTACATCTCTGTGCTAGATCAGCCAAAGAGAGCGGGCAGCAACAACAGGCGGTGGAGAAAATCGAAACTGAATGGGCACCTGTCACACAGGGGCAAAATGCTGAGAGACTCCTTTTCCGTGAGCAGCGCCTCGTACAGTGAATCTGATGAGGAGCTGGTGGCCGAGAGCACGCCTTTCCTAAGTATGAGAAACATGGAGGCAATGGACCCCGATTCACCCCCTCTCTATCGCCTGGCCGATAGCAGGACTTACTATTCCTTCGACAGATGCAACACACAGGGAGGGAACCAAGTGACACATAACAGCAGATCCCGCCAAGATTCAGCACCACCTTAGAGGCCACTCCGACTCTCCCTCATGCCCACTCCCATGAACACACCAGGACTGAGGAAGCGGGGAGGAATAACAGAAAAGACAAATTTTTATTTTATATATAAAAAAGAAAAAAATATGAAATGTTTTATTTTCATTTTAGCAATGATGTCTTATAATAGCTAATGGCAAAGACCTTTTTATAAGGAATCTCTATTTATACGTAACATCTTGATTTACAGCTTCTGAGAAAAGAAGAAATCAACAAAAAAAAATTAAAGAGATGGGCCAATTTTTGACTACTTACAAATCATTAAAAAACAAAATTCGTGGTGCCTTTTGCTGTACGCTAATGCCAGAGTCCACAGTGAAAATTACGTTTAAGCATTCTTGAGATCATAAGCTTTATGTTTAGGACAACTTGTTATGGAATATTTTAATAAGCACTTTTCCATTTGAACACAAACACCCTTTTAAATTGCTTGATATCTGGATGTTGGTAATCTAGTGCTTTTAAAGTGTTGCGCACACATACACTTTCTCTTTTGTGCTCTCTCTCTCTCTCTCTCTCACTCACACTCACACACACACACACACACACACACACACACCATATGTGTCAATGTTTCCATAAGTCCCTTTCCCTTTCAGGGAAAATAATATGTACTGGTAATTACGTTTTTAAATACAAGATAAGTAGGAAGTGAATAAAGCACACAGTAGCAACAGCCCTTACAATATATCACTTAGTCTAAACAGATCCATGAGCAAGGGGAAACCAGATAATCAAACAAATTAAATACTTCAAAGCAGTGTGGTTAAATAGGACTACTGCAAGAAATGCTGATTCTGAGATCTGCTTCAGCCCTGCTACTGAGCACAAGCGCTAGCTCTTCATCGGTGACTCTGAGCATCTGCTGTCTGTTCTTCAGAGCCAAAAAGGTGCAGCCCAGATTCTGATGCTAGCTTGGTCATAAAACAAACGAGGAAGGTTCAGGGGCTGTTGATGACGTGTGCACACCTATTTTAAAAGCCCAAAGTGAGCTAAGAATCTCCTGAAGTACATCACCCGAGCACTAGCTGTCTCCTCCTCCTCCTTGTCCCAAGTAGCGTCACCAGCATGCTGGCTCTTGCCGCTACCTCTCCCCCCAGAAAGAAACATAATAAATGCCACTATCAGTGTGCCCTGTTTTGTAAAGACGGTTGTTATTGTAACGTTCTAGCGTTTCATAATGACTTTCTTAAAAATAGCTATCTACATATTTTAGCAAGCCGCACGGCATCCCATCGTGTCACTAGCAGCTCTGAGACAACTTCTTTGTACAGCTGGCAAGAAAACTCCCATGACAGAGAGAGATCCCTTCTTTCCTTTCCGTTCCTCGTGGGGCCCTCCAGTTTACATCCTAGCCTGCCTCTTTTCTTTTTCTCTTTTGACTTCTGCATGTCCTTTGCATTTCAGATACTGTAGATTGGATGCATGGAGAAGCTGTGACTGAGAAGATTAAAATACAATTGCCAGTGTATTTCTTTTAACTTTTAGCAATAAAGTACTTTAAACCCTTTGTTCCTCATCCACAACAGGGTCCAATAGAAACGCTGCTAATTTGTCATAAAGATGATTGTAAAAAACAAAACAAAAAAATTGCTCTGGATTGTCTGAATGTCAGAACTCTTGACTGTTTAACACTTGAACTTTTTTAATATTATAAATAAAAGTAAGAAATGACTACCAAGATTCTAAAATCAATTTCACAGTCAGCGGTGAGAGAGAAAATGAAAGACTGGGAGCCATTATAGGAGGTCTCAATTGGATCTAGACTAAAGTTCTCTGATTTGCAATAGCAGACCTGGCCTAATCACCATCCCGTTCCTTCAGTGAAATTGCTCTGACCTGGGCTGTCAAAGCCAATTCTGACTAGGGATGGAAGGATCTATCAATTTCAGATCTCTCAGTTTTTCATGTTTCCAATCCTGAATTCAGTTCTCCACAATTTGCAGGAATGTGTGATTTATTTTTTTTAAAGCACATTTTCATTTTAGTGTGAATTTCTCCTAATAAACACATTTTATACACAATTTTGACTGTTGTACACATTTTTGCAAGCAATTCCCCTTAATAAAATGCATTTTGTTAGTGAAAATATTAATTTTAACAACAACAATAGTAATTCTGTGTACACTTTCTTGTAATATATCATAAAAAAAATATTAGTTGGTTGGAGAATTGCATTGCAAAATTCAGATAAGTGCAAATTTCAAAGGATTTCAGTTCACATATTGTTCCAGAAAGTGTGAATTTGAAGGTTTAGGCTTCCGACATGTACCAAATTGAATCTCCCCTCCATCCCTGGTTCTGACACACCAATAATTTGTCCCAAATTGGCATAAAGTTGCAATTGCATTAATGCTGCAATCCTGTGCAAATTTCCTCTGAAAAAAATAGCATAGGATTTGAATGCACCTGCCATTTTATTGTTTGTTCAGCCAGTTCTTTTTTTAAAAAATTGGGTTTTGCAAAATGAATAGCCTCACTTTTTATATTTTACAAATACTAAGCTTAAACTACAAAAGAAAATAAATACCCCTACTCCCTCCAACCATCAAACATGGAAAGTCATTGTTCAAATGCCCATGTCATACAGGTAAGTATATTGATGTCTGGATAGCTGAGATGTCATGAGCCTCAGGAAGTCCATATTTCCTTTTCTGGTGTAGGTTCAGCCTTTGAACAGGAGAAAACTTACAAAAATCTATTCTCAAATCACACTCTGAATCATGATTTTGCAATAAAATGCAGTTCTGTCTAGACTCCAATAAGGTACTGAAGCTCCATTGAGTTTCATCAACAGGGAGCCTTGTTGCTCACACTGGGTAAAAGACACAGGAGCCGGCACTGACCTCAGATGATGCTGTGCTGAAAATAATGCGTTTTGCAGGTTGGAGTACAAGGCTCGGGACCTAGTGGGTAGAAGTGGGTGATACCTATCCAGACAGTAAACTGCTGAGTGTGTTGAAATGGCAGCTATTTTGTCATAACTACAACCAGATCCATCATGAAATTAAACGTTTGAAAGATGAGTTTTGTTTTGAGTAGTTTACTAGTGCTGCATACGCCAGCAGCAAAATGTCTGTTTGTGTCTGCTCTTCCTTGCTCTGAGCACAGAGTGCCTTTTCTTAAATCTGCGAAATGTTGGACAGCATGGAAGTGGTGCAGCAGCAGGCGCAGCCCTAATAGCCATTTTTGGTATCCCATTCCCCTTTTGGCATTTTGTAAAAAGATGGACAGGTACATTGGGGTTTATTCTAGATTTATTGAGATTTTATGTAACTTCTGCTTTCCTTTGCGTGAAACATCATACGCAGATTCATTCACCAAAGAGCCCATAAAGTTATTTTAATGTTTTCATGCATTTCTACATAGGTTTTATTACACCTACCTAATAAAACAGATTTCTTATCTGCATCTGCCTGATTTCTTTAACATATTGCCTTATTTTTTTATATAACTGCCAAGAGTCTAGTTTTCACAAAAGCTTTGTAAGCGTTTTTCTTTGCTGTGATACAACAAGCATTTGCAGATTGCTTGGGCAATTAAACCAAATAAACACTTAGGAATGCCCACAACAATAAGAAGCCAGCAATTATTACATACAGAAATAAAAATGATTGCGTACAGAGTCTAGCCAGGCTCCAGTAATCTCTCTCACACTCCTGAGGGGAAATGGCGCAGGTGAGCATGGCTCCTAAAACAGCCTTAGAAGACGGCTACATTGGGGCACAGGGCGAAGGGAAGCCTGGAAGGAAAGGAGGCTGCTCCAAAAACCTGCTTGGATTTCATGGAGTCAGAGAATTGCAGAGTTGGACAGAGAGTTGGACCAGGGTCACCTGGTCCAACTCTCTGCAATGCAGGACTCTCTTGGCCAACACAGAGCTTGAAGTCATGGCTCTGAGATTATGTGTCTACCAAGAGCTGCACAACGACACCATCTCACTCCATGGGCTTTCGCAGGGTGTGTGTGAGAGAGGCAGAGGGCAGTTGCCAATAGGCAGTGCAACCTTTGCTGATGTCACATGACCCCCATGTGACTCCTTGCGCCTGGGGTTGGGACATATTCTATTACTTCAGTGGCTAGCGGGGGATGAAGTTGAGTATTTGCAGGCTGCAGAGGAGACTCTCAGTCTCCAGTATGAACATGGAACGCAATGGAGTCTGAATTTGGGACACGGATGGCGCTGTGGTCTAAACCACAGAGCCTAGGGCTTGCCGATCAGAAGGTCGGTGGTTCGAATCCCCGCGACGGGGTGAGCTCCTGTTGCTCAGTCCTTGCTCCTTCCAACCTAGCAGTTTGAAAGCAGGTCAAAGTGCAAGTAGATAAATAGGTACCACTCCAGCGGGAAGGTAAACGGCATTTCAGTGCGCTGCTCTGGTTCGCCAGAAGCGGCATAGTCATGCTGGCCACATGACCCGGAAGCTGTACGCCGGATCCCTCGGCCAATAAAGTGAGATGAGCGCCGCAACCCCAGAGTCGGCCATGACTGGACCTAACGGTCAGGGGTCCCTTTACAATATGTAAGCTACCATATTTTTCCGTGTATAAGAAAATATTTTCCCCCAATTTTTTTAAGTTTAAAATTGGGGGTCGTCTTATACACGGAATGTTGCAATTAAATATATAAATAAATACATGCCACCATCCATATCCTCAGTGGCGTAGCGTGGGGGGTGCAGGGGGGGCCGGCCGCACCGGGCGCAACATCTGGGGTTAGGGCAAATCCATGGGTTAGGGGGCGCAAATCCACAGGTTAGGGGGCGCAAATCCACGGGTTAGGGGGCGCAAATTACTTGCCTTGCCCCGGGTGCTGACAACCCACACTACGCCGCTGCATATCCTCCCCCCCTCCCCAGTCTCCCCTCACTATTGGCCTCATGACAAACCCTGGTCTGGTACTCTCCTCCCCCAGCAGCCCCCACTCCGGACATTGTCCCTTCCACCCAGTTCCCTCAGCCGCCCCTGGCTACCCAGACCCCTCATTCCCCAAGCGCACTCACTCAGGCAGCTCTGGCAGTCACAGCTCCTCAATCAGCGTTTGCATCTGCCGCGTTCGTGGAATAAATACGGTACATACTGTAAATACTGGGACAAAAGTGCAACACACAGGCAGGAGAGATGGAGCTGCAGCTACAGTGGAGTTACACTGAGCTGACAGGGGCAGCCGCCATTACACAGCTTGCCTCACTGTTTAAATATATGGTACTAAATATACAGGTGTTTTGAATATTTAATAAAATATTAAAGTTGTTCTGTTTGGTGTTTAAAATATTTATTTCTTAATTTGGGACTCAAAAAATAGAGATTGTCTTACACATGGGGGCATCTTATACACAGAAAAATACGGTATTTCCCGGTGGGGGGGCAGTTTATGAATGTTTGCCAAGTTTTGTTGTTGTTGTTACTTGTGACATTAGCCATTGTGGGAGGAAGGCCTGAATAGTCCCACCTTTTCATTCTCATCATCCATTCTGAGTTTGTTGGAGTCACATTAGATATGGCAGTTGCCTTTTATAGAGAGAACATAGCTAACAGCTCACCAAGTCTCATGAGCAATGAGGAGGTGGGCAATTCAGTTAATCCCCCCCCCACACTCCTTGTTTTTCCTCCGCCACTCTCCCTCCATCCTCACATTTCTCAGGAAGCCTAGAGCCTCCGTCAGAACAAAGGGAAGGGGATGAATAGCTTAGCAGAGTTCTTGGGCAAACTTGTACATGGTTGTAGCTTCAGCCAGACAGCCCCTAAATGGCTAACAGACATTTTCATTCTATCTCTTTTCACATCTCTGACATGATGTGTGAGATGCCCAGATAATTGTTTGTTCCTGCAATTGTGGGTTTTTCCCCTTTGGGTGCTCTGGGGGAGCAATGTAATTGGCTTGTCCCACTGGCTCAGCAGGTGTACACTTGTGGGTGCCTAGCTGGGTGTGTAAGGAGCTCCAGTTTCCTTGGTGCCAGGAAGTCTGGGGAAAAGGGCTTGCAGTAAGATGACTTTCCAGGGCCCTGCAGCTAGCCAAGACCAAGAAAGCACACCTTTTTCCCAGGATGGAAGGGAAGGTAGGAAAAGTGGGTGCATTTTGGACTCGCAGCTGTCCATGGAGGCGCAGGTCAAGTCTGTGTCCAGGGCAGCTGTTTACCAGCTCCACCTGGTATGCAGGCTGAGACCCTATCTGCCTGCGGACTGTCTCACCAGAGTGGTGCATGCTCTGGTTATCTCCCGCTTGGACTACTGCCATGCGCTCTATGTGGGGCTACCTTTGAAGGTGACCCAGAAACTACAGCTAATTCAGAATGTGGCAGCTAGACTGGTGACTGAGAGCGGACGCCGAGACCATATAACACCGGTCTTGAAAGACCTACACTGGCTCCCAGTATGTTTCCGAGCACAATTCAAAGTGTTGGTGCTGACCTTCAAAGCCCTAAATGACCAGTATACCTGAAGGAGCATCTACACCCCCATCGTTCTGCCCGGATGCTGAGGTCCAGCTCCGAGGGCCTTCTGGCGGTTCCCTCACTGCGAGAAGCCAAATTACAGGGAACCAGTAAGAGGGCCTTCTCGGTGGTGGCTCCCGCCCTGTGGAACGCCCTCCCACCAGATGTCAAAGAGAACAAAAACTACCAGACTTTTAGAAGACATCTGAAGGCAGCCCAGTTTAGGGAAGCTTTTAATGTTTGATGCATTACTGTATTTTAATATTTTGTTGGAAGCCGCCCAGAGTGACTGGGGAAGCCCAGCCAGATGGGGGGGTATAAATTGTTGTTGTTGTTGTTGTTGTTGTTGTTGTTGTTGTTGTTGTTGTTGTTGTTGTTGTTACTACTACTACTACTACTACTACAACCAAACTGCGGGAGGCAGTGGAGGACAGGAGTGACTGGCATGCTGTGGTCCATGGGGTCACAAAGAGTTGGACACGACTAAACAACTAAACAACAACAACAATAATAAAGAATCTAAGAAGGAAGAAATGTTCATGTGATGGTAGTCAGGGAAAAGTGGGAATTCAGTGGTCAAGGTCATGACCAGATGGAATCTGAGTTTGTGCTATCTTGGGAGCCTGAGAATTTGGGTAAGAAAACTAAAGTTGGAGGGTCTTCCCAACCCTAACCCTAAGTAATAATACTGTAACAGTAATAATCATTTATTACCCGCTATGGGAGGAGGGTATATGATAGTGTTCTTGTACATATTTGTAACTTGCACCAGCCTGTTGTTCTTTCTAAACTCTGAAGTGGAGATGAAATACCCGGAAAACTGTTTCAACAATCCACATCTCTTTGCAGGCTAAATGGAAAGGAATGATCCAGGGGACTCTTTCTGGGCTGGGGTTCCTCAGCCCACCCGAAAGAAAGAAATGTGCAGTTTCCTCCACTGTGGATAATCTCTCTCTCTGTGTGTGGGTATCGTTTCTGCTGAGTTGTTGAAAGTCATCAGAAAGAGGACCAGGTAGAGCTTTGGATTAATCCATTTTATTAACAGGTTCATCATCATTTGTACACGATTCTTAGTTCATCATTTCAAATAAAACTATCAAACTGTACAAAAACAAAGAGATTTAAAAAGGGGGTGGCAAAACAGGATGGTGGCTTCCCCAGTGGTACGAAACATGGAAACTCAATAATTTATAAATTCTCAAAAGCTGTGAGAATCCAAACAAATCTCTTTATTATCTTCATCTTAAAAAGCTGCAAAAATAGAAACTGTAAATTACTGTAATTAGCAGCCACAAGATCCTTTAAAACTGGAACTTGATTAACTGTGAGCATGTCTAGAAAAGAAGATGAAAATGAGTCAATCAGTAAATAAAGTGCTGAAGGCCTTGAAAACGCAGCGGAGTCACTTCTACCACAGCAAGAAAGGAACAGAAGCACAACATCCCACTGAGCGAGTATATTTATGCTTACAGCAAAATGGAATATGTACAGCTATCTGTGATGAGCAGCTCGGTCCCCCACCCTCCCCACGCATGTCGCTTAGCTTGCAGTTGCCTGAATGCCCATGAAGTAGAAGCAGAAGGGAAGGGGCACAGGAGAAGAAGCAAGAGAAAATTCCCTATTTACGGTGGCTGAGTGCGCGGCAAGAGCAGAGCCTGCACTGCAGCACAGCCAGCTGGGATTCAGCTACAGAAGAGAAAAATGTCCATTAAGCTACTAAATGTTCAAAACGTTACTTAGCACTGCTAAGATCCCTGTATAGCAAAGTTATTTTCTTCCTGTCCGCCTTTTGGGCACTCTTACCTTTACAAGGTTATATATTGGACACCAAGTTTTAAAACTGTACGTACATTTTGGCAGTAGAGCAGATAATGTAGTTATTGCAATACATGGGCCACTCATTGAGTTCTGGTGATAGCATCTGATTTTACATGTTCACCCAGTTACCTGTAGAAATGCTGCCCATTGATTCTGTTTATCTGCTGTCCTAGTATTTCTTGACTTGTATATTGTAAGGACTGTGGCACGGCAGCACCACTGGTAGTAGTTAAAGTAGTTAAAGGAACAGATTTGGTCGTGTCTCCGTGTTGCTACAGCACTGCAGCAGTTGCTCAGTGGAAAATCCAGCTGTTTACAAGGAAACACAGCTGGCAAAAGAACATCCCAATCCTTGTATGGAAAACTTGTCCATTTATTGCATGCACAGTAAAGGGAAATGTCGACAGTGATAACCAGTGCAGACAGTCTATGATCCTGAAATACTTAAGCACCAGAAGAGAAGCTCCTTTGAATTCTTTCTGCTGTAGTATTTGCATTATGTACTTAATGCACACCCAAGAAACTATTGTGCTCATAAGTTTCAGTTGAGGAGGACAAGATACCACTTTCTGGTTACTTTAACCTATTGGTTACCTGACGTGTTCTGGTCTGTCATGTCTTTCTCTGCTTTGCTGTTTGCCACAGGCAACTGCCCTTGGCTAATGGAAGGGCTGGAGTAAGTCTTCCTCAAGGAAATGTCTTCAGCTTCCATTGTGAATAGGTTGGCTTCTATTTTTTCCAGATCATCTGTCCCGGCCTTTATCTTTGCACACAGAAGATTGATGTATGTCTCATAGCGGCTTTTCTGTGAAGGACAATGAAACAGACCAAAAAGCCTGAGAGAGAAAGTCAGGAATGACCAGAACAATAGATAGAGAGACAAGTGCTGGGGATTTCTGTTTGTGACCAGGAGGATGTGTTTGCTTCAAGGACGGGTAAGCTGTAGGTAAGGGAGCGACTACAGGACCCTAATCTGGTTCATCACATCACATGAATTGACATATAAATCTGCTCCATCCCACGTTTATCTGAATAATTTTTGGGAAACTTCTTTAAAAATCCACATAAATTTAATTCTTTTTTTAAAAAAGAAAGTTAAAGGAGGTGGTTTAAGAGTTCTCTCTCTTCCCTGTTCCCCTTTCTTCTTCCTTTTTACACCTACCAGCCCTGGTTTCTGCCACAGCAACTCCCTGAGAGCAAGGACACAGCATGTCCCATCATGCGCAGGAGCAATTGCAGTGTGTTTTCCAACACAGGCAGCAGCAGGAGCAGCATGCCAGCTTCTTTGATGGTATGGAAGGACTAGTGATGGGGGAAATGGCTTCCAGCTTGAGCTTCCATTAGTGTACTTTAGAAGTGGACTTACTCTTATGTGCATATTTTCTATCAAAATATGCATTTTGAAATACATTTTGGTACATTTTTGAACTGAGCTTTTGAAGGGGAGCTAAGTCTGGATCCATGCCAGGATTAGTCCAGGAAGGGTGGCTCAGATCCCTTCATCTTGAAATACACAAATACTTAATTCCTCAAGCATCATTACATGCACTTGGGCTCCTGGCCAATGAATTCTGCGAGGACAGAGAAGGTGTACCTCTTTTGGACAAGCCAAAAACAAAGAACGGCAGAAGTTCAGAAAACCCAATAAAATACAACTTCAGCAGAAGACCTACTGAGAATGGATAACACCTTGAGCTCATGCATTGTGTAGAAATCACATGGGCAGGCGCTATGCCCTGAATGCCTCACTTCAGGTGGATAATAACTTTGTTTATCTCAACAGTTTGAGGAACTTCCTAAAGATCCCATACTCATATCAACAAAGAACCTTATTTATAGTGTTTTACAGGTATAAAGCTACTTGGGAGACGTGCAATTAAGTCTAATCAGGATAATTACACAGGGAACCGAGTCTTTTGACTACCGGGAAGATATTGTAGGCTGAGAGAGAGAGAGAGAGAGAGAGAGAGAGAGAGAGAGAGAGAGATGCTTAGAGGTTTGCTTCGTGTGCTTCATTTCTGCACTAGGAAACCATGTTTAGGGCCTTACAAAAATATGTTCCCTGGGAGAGCATCCCAGGCACCATCAGGTATTGCTCATGCTCCATCTGAGGGCGGAAAGAGGAAGTCAGAGCTCAGAGAGGAAGATCTGGCCCAAGTGGGTTCCCCACCACCACCACTGCAAAGCCTTCTGTTCCCATTGCTTCACTGATGCTGGAGCTCAGACATTTGTAGAGCCTGACAAGGGTGTGGCAGGGACCTATCTAGTCCTTCAACACGCCCCCAAACCAGCGGGGAGACTGTGCAAGCTGACAGGGTGCATTTCCCACCCATTGTTTCCAGTGGGTAGAATGATGGAAAGTGCCTAGGAATGTATATGTGACCCTGCAATTCTACTTCAGCCCTGGTGTCATGAGCCCTGCAGGACACTGGAACTGGTGACTCATTTGCCTCCAGTTCTCCCTCCTGCCATCTGGTTGGACTGCTCCCTAAAAGCCAGAAAGAGATTATGAGCCCACCCATGCTTCCCCAGGCATTCTCTCCAGGTTTACCCTATCTTCGTCCCACAGATCATTTGTCACCTGGAAAGCCTCACCTCAAATATTAAGTAATGCTCTTTCAGGCGATATTCTTCAGCCTCTTTGGACTTGAGGCCTTTCACTACCGGGTGTAGTTTATGCTCCGTTAACTCATCTGCAACTTGCCTCATTTTATTCTCATGAGACTGCAGCTGCTCCTCCTGGAAGGCGAGGAGGAAGAGAGACTGAGTCAAGTTCTTGTATACAAATACAAAGGGATTTACCAGAATTCAGACTTTGCACTTTTTCTGGAGACATATAGTTGGAACAGACCTGGCCAGAGTCACACATGCCTTTGTTAAAAAGTTACAACTCGATTCTCACATGGAACTGCCTTTGAAGAATGACCAGATGCAAACTGCTCCAGCTGAAATTTTTTATTGTGCTACTGAGTTGATCATGTGACCACGTCGTTACATTGACTTCATATGTCCGTTTCCAGCACAATTCAAAGTGACCGTTGTTACCTTTGAAGCCCTGAATGGGTTGGGATCATTGTAGCGGAGGCTGCCCGTCCACCCAGGTCCTCAGGCTTTTCTATATCCTGCCACCAGCAAGGGTTCAGTTAGTGAGTACATGTCAGATTGACCTCTCTGCAGTGGTTTCTGGACTCTGGAAGTCCCTGCCCCAGGGGTTCTACCTGGCCTGCTCTGTGAGGCAAGAACTTTTATTTCAACAAAGCCCATGGGCTTAGCTGGTTTCTGGGTGGTCTCTCAAACTGGATTCTTTCTTCTGCTCATTTTAGTTTGTGTATTTTTAATTGTGTTGATTGTATGCTGCAGAAATATTTTTGGAAATATTAGATATGGATTTAGAATGAATATTTAAATAAAGAAATAACATAAACAAACATGGTGGAATGTAATGGGTGGTCTATCACCACTAACAAGGTGGTCAAAATGTCAAAGTTGCCACAAGGGCATCACTCTAAGGGTGAAAGGGTAGCTGTGGGAAGATCCTGTCTCCCTCTTGTGGACTTGGAGGACTTGAAGAGGAAGCAAGAATGACACCACATGCCTCTTCCCTTTAACAAGAGTGGACAAATGTGGCAGACAGGTCAGGAAGGGTGAGGACAGAGGGCAGGCAGTTTGTTTTATCCAAATTGCAATCTTGCTTCATTCTACCACTATAAGTGTGTGTGATCCTCAATGACTGTGCTAATGTCGTGAAGAAATTAAGAAAAAATGGGCCAAGATGAAGACTTATGCATACATTCAGCACTCAGTTGGATGGCTTTCTGCCATATATGTACATACACACGCTTTTTCCTTTTTCATTTTACCTGACACAGCTTGGTTGTTGAAGATGGCAAGAGAGGACGGCAGAATTTTTTCATGGAGCAAATAGCAGCTGGAAATGCAGGGGCAGAAAAAATGGCAGCCACCAAGTTTATTCTCAGAATCCAGGACAGCATTTCTCCTTTGCTTCTGTGGAGACCAGGCAGGGTTGAAGGAAGAGGACCATTACACACAAGAGCAGCAGAGGCAGGATGTGTCAGAAGTGGGGAGGGAGAGAGACGGAGAACACACATGCCAATATGATAAAAGTGAAGGGAGACTCAATACATTTCTCTTCCCACTAAGCAGCCTTTCTGAACTGCTGGGTGTGCATTGAAGCCTTTGCTAATGACTTGAGATCCAACCAGTCTGGGGCCAGATTATCTGAAAGAATGCCTGATTCAATATAGACCTGCCTACCCACTTTAATTGTAGCAGAGGAGGTTCTCTGGTCATCCCGCTTCCTGTGGGAATCCATTACATGACCACCAGGAAGAGGGTCTTCTCTGCATCCACTTTGTGAATTTAAGGTAAATTAAGGGGGTTGGAAGCCCAAGTGCAGTTTCCAAAATAGGGACCCCCCTTCTCCCCAGAAGGAAGGCATGAAATAAGGTGCCATACAAAAGTCTTGTGGTATCTTAAAGATTAACATGTTTACAATGGCATAAGCTTTCCCCTCGGTCACCCCTGTTTTTGCACCAAGAGGTTAGGTTAAACCTTCCCATTTCATCTAACAATGTCATAGAGATGTAAACCAGACAAGAACCTTCATCCAGAATCAATCATCTCTTGGTTTACGTGGCTAGTGGAATGCTTGGTGGACAGTTGCTAGTGCCAGTTAAGTAGCCACGTCTGCAGGAGGCCTCAGAATAGGGATATAGACTGCTTGCGTCTTCTGAAGGCAATTGCCATAGCTGTATGCAAAATAGTTGGCCATGGGTCTTAGAATACAGAGGCAAAACCAAGAGAGCCCTTCCACAGCCAATAGTACATGGGGGGGGGGGCTTACTTGGAGGTGGTCAGATCTTTCACTATTGGAGGGTGGGGTGGGAGGCACATATTTGAGAAAGGGAGAGAAAGAGATAGATCACACCCATATCTTATTATTCCAAAGAACTCAGTACATTACACAGTTTCCCCAGAAGCTTACAAGGCCATACCTGCTTAGCTTCTGCAGTAAAACAGAGACATGTTCCTTTAGGTAATAAGGAGCTATAATGCCAACTAAGCAGTGATGTCCTGTTATCTAATTCTGCCTTTAATAAGAAATACAATGAGACAAGGTACTTATGAATAAGCCCCCTTGAGATGAGGACTTTCGTAACGTCTCCCATGATGTGGAGAATGGCTGGGCAATCTCCACTTGGCCGGGTGAAAGGACAAGAGTAATCCCTCATGGGCTCTGTTGGAACACTTACGGTGCTTGGAAGAGGAACACTCTCCAGTCTGCAGTCTTCAGCTTCAGCACATTGGATTTTTTGCTATAATCGGAGGCTTTTGTGGCTAAGGCATGGTGAATGCGGATGGCATTCTTTAGATCTACTTCAGAAAGATCTTTGTCAGGTTTGTATTCATCCTGTGAAGGAGAAGAGAGATAACAGTAATAGCAACTCAGATAGAATCATGCTGGAAGGGACTCACTAGCTTTCCAAAACTGTTCCAGGCAGGTGTTTATCCTGTTTCTACTTAAACACACACACATACACATCTCAAATGAAGAAAATAAAAGACAGAAGAGATTAATCAAATGCCACCCACTAGTTGGCAATATTAGTCTCACAGGAAAGGGTAGAAGGAACGGTGGCTTTGATTCAAAGAACCATGAGGGGCATGAGTTTGTTAGCACTGCTCTGTGAATTATTGTTCAAGAATAACGTTTGTGCTATGTTGCATCTTGAGTTGCATCATATTATTAGAAACATGAAGCATGATACAGGTTGTAGTGTTTAAGGGTTTGGTGTATTTAGGCAAGTGAAGTCCGCTGGGATCGGGACCCATGTTGTTATATAAAATCAATGAGGTGTTGCAGAGAGAAAACACGGGTGGCTGTGCACTGCAGATTTAGTAGACGCGATGATCAACGTTTTGCCCGACACATGAGCAGACAGTTGCATCAGTGCCAGCAATACACAAATCCTTTGTTAGCCCAGAGTTAGGAGTATGACTTAACAGAAATGTGCACCACACAGGACAAATCCTTTTCCTTCAATAAACTTTATTGTTACAGGCCAGTGAACAATTGTGCTCTATACAAATGGAAGTAGCTTTTGTGACACAGCTCTCCTGTTTGACACCCCCTAGTGCCATTGACATCAGTGCCTGTGTCCACGCACACACTTGCTCTTCTCCTCCTCTGTCATGTTCCAGGGGACTCTTGCCTGGCCCTGACACATGGCGGTCCAGGAGGTTCTGCACCAACCCCTGGTGCACTGATCCATGACCCTCTCTCACTCTGCATGGGCTCTTCGTCAATGCCAGCCATTTCCCTCGTGGTGGTTGTGGCAGTTTCTTACATGGGTTCTCCCCCACAAAAGTTAACTGGTGTTTTCCTTAGACCCCTCAGCTCCTGTCCTCAATTGTGCATAGATCCACTAACATTCAGAAGTCCAGTCCACATAGCCTTGTACACTTGTATGGTTGTTTGATGCAGTTGGTGAACTCCTGGCAGATGGACCTCATCATGCTAATGTTCTTCTCAATCTGCCTTTTTCTGGGCCCACACATCCATAATGATATATGGGTGGTGTTGGGCATCTTTCAGCAGGTGGGCAGCGCATGCTGTATGCCTCAAGGGATGGCAAGGGATGCTTCTGGTGGTAGTGACACATAGACATTTCTTGTCCTCCTACTATTGGTGGTTACACCTAAGGCAGAAAGAATAATAGAAAAGATCAAACATGACACAGCCAGCTGGCATCCATACATTTTCTGAAATACATATACACTTACAAAATTCATCTACACAAACAGCCCACTTATATGGTGATTCTCAGGTACAATGTGCTGATAACTTACATTTCATCAAACAGGTTGTCAGTTCAGAGAAGTCCTTGAAGTCTTTGTGGTCATGCCTAAAGTTTGAGGTGTCTTATCTGTGCATTGAATGACAGAAATATATCTGTAATACTCAGTACATAGATCAAGGAAATTATGCTAAATAGAAAACAATTAAAGCCAACCAACCATCAGATGAATAATTGTCATTATGTCATTAAGAGGAACTCCCACTGCAAAGTTTTTGCCAGGCTTCTGGAAAGAAAGTGTAGTACACACACAGAGTATGGAATTACTTGTAGAAATACACACTGCCATATTAATAGATGGTTGTTAAGCATTGCTAGAGAAAACTGACACCTGACCTCTCTGAAGGCCAACCAGAGGATCCCTTCCACAGTAATCTCTGAGAAATGGGGAGAAAAGCGTGACTCCAGGCAAAATTAAAGCAGAAACATTTGAAAGCATTTCCCAATCATGAGTGATGTTTTCCACATGGTGGAAATGTGTAATGGTGTCAAAGAAATAATGGAGGATTTTTTTAATCATTTGATAAGGATTCTAAGCTATTCTATGAAATTCTGTAGGGCAGAATAATAAAGTACTAGACTTATATTTTAGTCCTTTATATGCTTGCAAAAACGTAGAGATAATCAGCACCACCTTAAAGAATAGGTTGGTAAACTGTTCGACTTTGCAGCAATGGCTAAGTTGACACATTTCCTGGATTTTGGGAAGGAGAAGAAAGACAAGACAATAGCTTGATTAGATTGCAAAAAATTTATTAAATATAATGAAAGATGGGTTAATATCAAATATGAGTTATGGTTTTTGCGATGTTCTAATAATAATTATTTACAATAGCTAATAATGTAGCTTAAGATATAATAGGTATGCTGGCTTCTGCAGAGAATTCTTATTAACTATAAATGTAATATCAATTTGGGCTGTTTTTAAAAGAAATCCCATCTACCATGAGTGATTAATGTTTATGTGAACCTTGAAAAGAGTGGATCTACTTTTTATCTGCAGTAGTATTTGTAAAACATATTTAACACATATGTGAAAAGTGTTCAGTTGGTTTTTTCCAGCTATCTTTGTTTTCAGGTTGTTCATAAATGTGCTGTTATGAAATTGTACAGACTTTAATTTTATATATTGGGGTTTCCATTTCCAGCTGTGAACTTGTAGAGTCGCTCCCCTGAGCTCTCCAAAGCCCCCCCTCAAATTGGAGATAATGGGGGATAGCAGAGGATAGTCTCCCTCTTAATGCCTCTGATGAAATTTGTTCTGTCCCATTTCTGCAATAGTGTGTGTGTGTGTGTGTGTGTGTGTGTGTGTGTATTAGCAACAACTGTGGTGCTTTTATCCCCTGCTCCCCAATATCCTTTAAAGAGATAAAAGCTGCTTGAAGCATCTAAGAAGTGTGAATTGCATGTGTGCACTTTGAAAACTCTGGTCCCAAGAGCCTCTGAGTCATTGTGAGATGGGGGAATGATGTGCTGACTTGGCACTGTACGGGGTGGGGGGGGGGGAGAGACTGCCTCGTACACCTATGGCAGCAGTCATCCTCTTTGTGTGTACCATGCAAAGCATGTCCGACTCATCATCCAAATCACATGACTCATGGGAATTAGACGTGTTGTGTGGAGGGCAGATATTTTTCCTTCAGGAAGTACTTTGTTTTTTTTTATAATAAATTTTTATTAGTTTTCCATAAATAAAGAATAAACAAAACAAAAACATAGACATAAACAAACAAAAACATGACTTCCCCATACCACCCCTTTTCTGCATTCTTGTTTCAAGATTTTTCAGCAACCCTCTGATCATAACTTAAATATATTTCATGTATTTAACTTCAGTTAGTTATTAATACAACTGTAGTTCTTTATCTCTTATAACTCTGAGCCCCTAATTTTCCAAATTACAACAGTTTTTAAGATAAACTTTAAATTTGTTCCAATCTTCATCCACCGCCTCTTTCCCCCGGTCTCGAATTCTGCCAGTCATCTCTGCCAGTCCCATATAGTCGATCACCTTCGTCTGCCATTCTTCCAACGTGGGTAAATCTTGCGTCTTCCAATACTTTGCTAAAAGAATTCTTGCTGCTGTGGTGGCGTACATAAAAAATGTCCTATCCTTCTTTGGCACCATTTGGCCCACCATACCCAAGAGAAAGGCCTCTGGTTTTTTAACAAACGTTCTCTTCAGAACTTTTTTTATTTCATTATAGATCATTTCCCAGAAAGCCTTAATCTTCGGGCAGGTCCACCAAAGGTGATAGAAGGTTCCCTCCGTTTCCCTGCACTTCCAACACTTGTTATTGGGCAAATGATAGATCTTTGCTAACTTAGCAGGAGTCATGTACCACCTGTAGATCATTTTCATAATGTTTTCTTTTAAGGCATTGCATGCCGTAAATTTAACACCAGTGGTCCATAACTGCTCCCAGTCTGCAAATTCAATGTCATGCCCAATGTCCTGTGCCCATTTAATCATATTAGATTTCACCATTTCATCTTGAGTATTCCATTTCAACAGCAAGTTGTACATTCTTGACAAATTTTTAGTATTGGGTTCTAACAGTTCTGTTTCTAATTTTGACTTCTCCACCTGGAAGCCTTTCTTTCTGTCCTGTTTAAATACTTCATTTATCTGTCGATAATGTAACCAATCTCTCACCTTAAATTTCAGTTTCTCAAAACTCTGCAATTTTACATTTTCACCATCTTGTTCTATAATTTCACAATATTTAGGCCAATTAGAACCCATATTCAATTTTTTCACCTCTTTTGCTTCCATTGGTGACAACCACCTGGGGGTTTTACTTTCAAACAGGTCTTTATACTTAATCCAAACATTATACAGAGCTTTCCTCACCATATGGTTCTTAAAACCTTTATGCAATTTTACCTTGTCATACCATATATATGCATGCCAACCAAATCTGTTGTCAAATCCTTCAAGGTCCAAAATGTCTGTATTCTCGAGGAGCAGCCAATCTTTCAACCAGCAAAACGCTGCTGATTCATAGTAGAGTCTTAAGTCCGGCAGGGCAAAACCCCCTCTATCTTTCGCATCTGTTAATGTCTTAAATTTTATTCTAGGCTTTTTGCCCTGCCAAACAAATTTCGATATGTCTTTCTGCCACCTCTTGAAACAGTCCATCTTGTCTATTATTTGTAATGTCTGAAACAGAAATAACATTCTAGGCAATACATTCATTTTGATAACAGCAATTCTGCCTAACAAGGAAAGTTTCAGCCTTGACCATATGTCTAAATCTTTCTTAACTTCTGTCCAACATTTATCATAATTATCTTTAAAAAGATTCACATTTTTCGATGTCAAATTCACCCCCAGGTACTTCACTTTTTTTGCTATCTCCAAACCTGTTTCATTCTGGAATGTCTCTTTTTCTTCATTTGTTAGGTTTTTTTCCAATACTTTAGTTTTTTGTTTGTTCAGCTTTAATCCTGCAACTTGACCAAATATCTCGATCAGTTCTAAAACTCTTTTTGTACTAGTGATTGGCTGTTGCAAAGTCAAAACTAGGTCATCTGCAAATGCCCTTAATTTATACTCTTTCACTCCGACCTGAATTCCTTTAACCAACTGGTCCTTTCTAATCATATTTAACAAAACCTCCAGAACTAGTATAAAAAGTAGGGGGGAAATAGGACATCCCTGTCGTGTTCCTTTCTCTATGGCTATCTCTTCCGTTACCACATTGTTCACAATTAGCTTTGCCTTCTGCTCAGAATAAATTGCACCTATACCATTTTCAAAACCTTGGCCTACCCCCATCCCTTGGAGATTCTTTTTCATAAAACTCCAACAAATATTGTCAAAGGCTTTCTCCGCGTCCACAAAAATCAAAACCGCTTTTCTGTTAATGTTCATTTCCAACAGTTCCACAATGTCTATTATGTTCCTCACATTGTCAGACATGTGTCTACCCGGGAGAAAGCCAGATTGATCCTTATGAATCTCACCTGTCAATACTTTCTTCAGTCTTTTTGCTAAAATGTCTGCAAAAATTTTGTAATCCACATTTAATAATGATATCGGGCGGTAGTTCTTAACCTGGTTCTTTTCAGTCTCGGTCTTTGGTATAAGTGAGATAAAAGCCTCTTTCCACGTTTCAGGTGCCTTTTTCCCCTCCAATATTTCATTGCAAACTTCTTTTAGTGGTTGCACTAGACCTTCTCTCAAAGCTTTATAATATCTAGCCGTCAGTCCGTCTGGTCCTGGAGACTTTCCCAGTTGTGCCTTTTGAATGGCCTCCTCTATTTCCTGTTCTGTTATTTTCTCATTCAAAATCAACTTGCCCTGTTCTGGAATTTTCGGTAGTCCATAATTTTTAAGAAATTCTTCTATTTCTTGTTCATTTACTGGCCCTTGTGTGTATAATTTCCTAAAAAAACTTTGGAAACAGTTACTTATCTCATTTGGCTTATGAACATTCTTTCCCTCTATCTCCAAACAAGTAACTGTGTTCAATTTTTGTCTCTTTTTCAATTGCCATGCAAGGAGCTTCCCACACTTATCCGCAGACTCAAAAGTCCTTTGTCTCATTTGTTTAATTTTCCATTCTATCTCTTGGTTTGTCAGTTCCATATATTGCGTCTGATAATATTTTATTTCTCTCAAAATTTCTTGAGACTTTGGTTTTGACCTCAGTTTCTTTTCTCCTTCCTTCATTTTTTCTAAAATTCTTTCTTTCCTTTCATTTTGCTTTTTCCTCTTGATTGAATTCTGTTGTATCAGGAAGCCTCTCATCACGGCTTTACTTGCGTCCCAAATTGTTCTTTTTTCCACATCTGTTCTCAAATTTATCTCGAAGTAATCTTTCAATGTCTTTAGGGCCTTTATACAGAATTGTTCATCTCTAAATAGGGAGTCATTCATTCTCCATCTAAAGGATCCAGTTGTTGTCATTTTCATTTCCATCTTTACGGCATTATGGTCGGAGCAGGTTTTTGGGCAGATTTCTACTTTTTTAATCTTTGTAGCCATCACACTAGATACCCAGATTTGGTCGATTCTCGTCCATGTCATTTTAGATTCCGAGAAAAAAGTTCCCTCTCTCTCGAGAGGATTCTTTGTTCTCCAAATATCAATCAAGTCCATATTTTCCGTCATCTCGAAGAAAGTCTTTGGTAATCTTCCTTCTTTAGATATTGTCTGTCTTTGTGCCTTGTCCATGTTTGTAGAAACCACTCCGTTCATGTCCCCCATCATTATTATTTTGCAGTCGAGATAATCTAGTAAGGTCTCATGCAACTTCTTAAAAAATTCTGCCTTCCCATCATTTGGTGCATATACTCCAATTATCAAATATTTTTCCCCCTGGATCTGTACTTCAATTGCCAGGTATCTTCCTTCTTCATCCTTAAATTTTAACTTTGGGTCCAATTTTTCCTTTGCATAAATCACTACTCCTCTCTTTTTTACTTTATCGGAAGATATGAATTCTTGTCCCAGTCTTTTGTTCACCAACAATTTCCTGTGTGCTCTAGTTATGTGAGTTTCCTGTAGACATATCAGATCCAGTTGTTCCCTTTTCAAAATGTGGAAAACCTGTCGTTTTTTTCTGGGATGGTTCAAACCGTTGCAATTCCAGCTTAGAAGTTGCAGAGACATTTTGTTTGTTAGATGTTTGATCCTCCGACTGCTCCAAGTTTTTCTTCCTCTTCAGTTGGCAGTTGTGGTAGTCCAAATGATAGATTTGCAATGTCTGTTAGCCCTCCTCCTTCTGGTGTTAATCCTTGACCTTCTCCTGCCGGATCCACCGTACCTTTCTGTAGGTCCTCTAGGTTTCTCTCCAAAAAGTGCTCTTTCTCTTGTACTGTTCTTATTCTTACTTTCTTCCCTTTGTAGTTAAAGGACAACCCCTGTGGGAATTCCCACCTGAAAGGTATGAAGTTCTTCCTCAGCAAATTGGCAAGATCTCTATAAAAGGTCCTCACTTCCAAGATGTATTTAGGGATGTCCTTAAAGATTTGGACTTGAATGTTTCCAATCACCAAAGCTTTTTGATAATGAAGGTTCAGTATCTTGTCTCTTTCCTCTTTGGTTCTAAAGGTGATCAGACAATCCCTTGACTTCTTGCTTTGCTTTCTACCAAGTCTGAAAGCAGTTGTTATCCCCACTTCATCTTCCTCCAGATCTTCTTGCCAATTTTCCAGAATTGCCTCTGTGAGAAATTCCGCCAGATTGTCCTCTTCTTTCTCTGGAACCTGTCTAAATTTCAGATTTCGTTCTTTCCGTTGTAATTCCAGTAAGGAGAGGGCCGCTTCATGCTCATTCACCTTTTTCTCAATCGGCACAAGTCTTTCCTGTGTCTCACCTGCAACAGATTTTGCACTCTCTGCAATTTTCCTTGTTTCTGAAGATTCCTGAATCAGTCTATTTATAGATTCTGTATTTGTTGCCACTGATGTGGTATTCAAATCCAATCTTGCTGTAAGTTCTGTCAATTTCTTTGAATTTTCTGCTGATTGCTTTGTTAAGGCCTCAAGGGATTGATTTATTTTAAGCAGTGCCTGTGTCATAGGTTCCATTGATGCTGCTGTCCCAGTGTCTGGTGCAGGCACTGTGTTGCCAGAGATTGAGCCTCTTTTCTTTTGTGTTAGTTTAGCTTTAGATCTGGTTCTTATCTCCTCTGCCGTGCCACTCATATCCCAAGGCCGTTCTCACAGGAAAAACTTGCAATGGAAAATCCCAGTGTTAGTCAGTTACTTTACAATTTTTCCCTCTTAGCCCTCAAGAGGGAGCAGTTAAAAGTTTCCAAGTTAGAAACAACAAAGAGACAGAAAGCCGGATGTAGAAAATCTCAAGTCCACCATTAAAGTTGTAAAACTTTTTCTCCAATTTAAATTTGGTTAGTCCAATATCAGTAACAAAGTCCCATTTAAATCTTAAATGTCTTAAAATTTTTCCACCATTTAAGGTATAGTCTATATCCACTTCAAAGTTATTTTAAAGAACAGTTTTCCCGGTGTTAAATCCTGGCAGGTCGTCCCGGGGATCAGAGCAGTGAAAAACTTTGTTTCCCTTTAAATTAAAAGTATCTTCGCAAGACTGTCTTTTTTCCCCCTTCTCCTGCCAATCTGGAGGGGAGAGATACTTTTGACAGCTCAGGTTTGACAGTTCGCAACTAAGTCTCTAATAACTGCAGCGAGGTCTTTCGTTGCTTTAAATTCCTGCAGTCCGGGGGGGGCAGACTTCCTTATTTTTTGCCCTCCCGTTTTCAGCCAAATTTTCAATTTTTAAAGGTTCCTAATTTTTCCCTTCTTACTCACGGGAATCCAGTCCAGATTTTCTTTTCAGGAAGGAATCGGCGCTCTCCGCTAATGGCGACGCGGCTTCACTCCGCAGGCTGGGTAGCGACTCTCAGCACCGCGCTCACTCCCGATGCCGCTCCGGAGCCTTTAAAAAGGCTCTTTCACAGTACCGGGGGGCGCAAAGGTGCCCACCGAGTCTCCTTGCTCTCAGGCTTCCGCGCCTGAGATTTTAGGGGTCCCCCGCTCGCCGTAGCGGGTAAGACCCGAACTTGCGGAGCAGTCCTTCTCCGGAGCTCGGAGGTAGGACCGCCATTAAGCGCTGGCACCGACCGGAAGTCTCCCTTCAGGAAGTACTTTGTTGCAGGAATGTTGCATTTTGCCAGCATTTGCTAACTGAGGAATATAATTGTGTAAGTCTCACGGGGACCTACTGTATGGTGCCGAAGGCATCAACAGTAGTGTCGTTTTCCCAAAATGCCTGCATCAATTAAAACTTTTTTGCTAATGATTATTTTAATCTCTTCTAAAAGTCATCTCTCCTCTGCTGTGACGGGAGTTTAAATTAAATATTGTGACACTTAAGACTGAAAGCATATGTCTAATCTTTCAAACCAGGCACGACACACATGAATGACAACAGCCTCTCCCCATCGGGGTGAGCTTTCCTTTACATTACTTTCAGTTCTCTGAAGGATGTGGGCTTTCCCTCTTCAGCGCTGAAGCGCCAGTTTTGCAAGGTTCCAGCCTAACTTTCAGAAAATATACCTCGCAGCACTCAGGCAGGGGGCTACAGGGGGCTGAGAAGGCTTGCAAACAGCAGCAACTGCCGGGTTGCTGGAAGGAAGTGGTAGAGAGCAAAGAAGAAGAGAAATAATGGCTGCTCTGCTGAAGATGAGTGATGAGCCTGGTCACTGAAAATCAGCTGCGTCCTTTAATTCTTCATTTTAAGTGCACAAAAACGTTCAAAAGAAACACTTTTTGAAGGGTCCATTTTCCTATGACATCTGCTATCTCATCCCCCCACAAAGGGAAAAAGGCTTACCTTAGGAAATAGGGTCAAGGTAGCAAGTGCCATAGGGCCCCATCAAAGATGGAACAGCCTACTGCCCCCACCCTCCATTTGAGAAGTGAGCGACGCTCTCCATGCAAATTTCCCAGGATCCCCAACGGCAAGAGATATTTCCAGTGCTGCTGCCTGGTAGCGTCACTCGCTTAACTTTCTTCTGGAAAGGAAGACAGACCTGGCAAGCTACTCCATCTTCTCAGAGGCTTCCCCATGACCTGGCCTGTCTCCCCCTTCACCCCTTCACCAATTCCTCTTGGAATGGAGCAGAAGGCATCAGAGAGCTCAGGAATATGAGCAGAACCGAGGTGGGAGAACCGTTCACAGCAAGCTGTGACCACTTTGTTTTTTACCACAGCCCACCTGTGATTACCCACCCTTTATTGTCACAAGTATCTGGCTCATAATATTGCGAAACAGGATGCTGGACTAGATGGGGCCCTCAGTGTACTCCAATATATGCTGAATTCATTATCTATGGTGTTTGTTTTAAGTGAAAATCCTCGCACTGTGGAGAGTTAACTTGGTGGGATCTTACAGAACTCTCAGAGTGTTAAACATACCTTTTGCAAATACAAGATGGTTCCTTTAAGAACAGCATAAAATTTCTTCCACCCTCTTCTTCCTCTGGGAGCTGAAAAACATATAATTCTGTTGATTACAGCGTTAATACGAGACATCACAGCAGATCCACAGAAATACAATTTTTGAACTAATCCACAAAAGACTGCAATTATGATGGAGTGAGGGGGGCAATACAGCGAAGTGGTTATCAATAGAAATAGGAGAGAAATGTAATCTAGTTCATTTTTAAAACTGAATTTAATATATTTGCACTTTCTGAAACAACGTGAGAGCCAAAATGCACTTAGCTGACTTTTGTGGTGCAGTTCTCCCAACCACCAGTGTTTAGGAAAATGAAAATTGGGCAAAAGTATGCATAAAAGCAAACATAGTGTAAATAACATAAAAATGCATTATATTAGGAGAAATTGCTTGCAAAAATGTCAAACTGCATAAAAATACATTGGTTAAAGTAAAAATCCATGCTAAAATGCTGAAGAAATATCATGATTTTTTAAAACACACACACACACACACACACACACACACACACACACATCGCTGCAGAAACATGAGGCATTTTAAGGAAAACTGCCATCATCAGCCTTGGCAAAGCTCTTCCCATTAGTTCATTTGTGGCCTGTTTATGCGCATAAGGACCTGTTTATTTCACACCCAGCAATGGTGTGAAAGTCACTTTCCAATGGCTTCTTCTCATGCTACTCCAGGAACACTGGTGGGAATGGTTTTGAGGAATTCCAGTAATTGCTTCCACCTAAGCATTGTCTCATCCAGAGAGAGAGGCATTTACATTGCAAGGAACCATACAAACAAATCCCAAAGTTACCAGTGTGGTGTAAGGAGAAGCCATGGAGAAGGGACTCCCATGCTATCACCAGTAGCTAAAACAACCCTGGGAAAATATGAAGGGTGATGCATCCCATGCTTCCTTGTTGTAGCCCATGCGCGCATCAGCGAAAAGCCAGACTCTCTCCTTGAGCACAACCTTTTCAACAAGCGTCTCTGCCACTCTACTGCGCATCTCTTGCCCTTGTCGCTGGACCCCCTTCAATACGTACTTCTCTTCCCATCCATGTCCGCATGGGTTTTCCGAGTGAGGATGCCATGCTTGTAGGTTACAGCATTCTGGGCCTGTGGGACATCCAGAAATGGATTGCTGCCATCAACTATCCTTGCCATTTTCTTTGTGCTGGCACCAAATTTATCATCCACCAGTTCTGACAAAGACTTTCTGAGCTCATCTTCATCACTTGGAAATAAAGCGAAATAGAGAAGTTAAGCAACTAAGACGGAGATGTGGGGGGGGGGTTCCCTTTGAAAACAGGTGGGTGGGTGGGCAGGAAGCAGTGTGTGTTTGTAGGGGGGCGGGAAGAAGTCTATATTGGCATTAATGGCTGTTGCTCTGAAGTCATCACTTATGTCTAAAGGAGTGTCTCTACCCCCATCATTCAGCCCGGACACTGAGGTCCAGTTCCGATGGCCTTCTGGCGGTTCCCTCTTTGTGAGAAGTGAGGTTATAGGGGACCAGGCAGAGGACCCTGTGGAACATTTTCCTATCAGAAGTCAAGGAATAATAACAACTATCTGACATTTAGAAGGCATCTGAAGGTAGCCGTGGAGAGGGAAGTGTGGTGTGTTACTGTTGTTCCCTGTTTGGAGAAGTTTTTAATGTTTGGTGTTTTATCGTACCATATTGGCCTGAATATAAGCCACACTTTCCCCCCAAATTCCAATTGTGAAAAGTTAAAGTGTGGCTTATATTCGCAACCTTACGGTATTGCTGCTGAAACAGCTGCCCACGAGGGCCGTTGGGGGTGCGGGACAACGGCGCCCGTCCCAACCGCATCTCCAACCCTCCCCCAAGCCACCGTAAGGAAGGGGAAAGGAGGGGAGGCCATCAGCAAAGCAGCCCAGGAGCGCAGGGCAACAGCGCACAGCCTGCCTGCCGCTCCTAGTCATCCCCCGGTGCCGGCTTGGGGTGGTAGTGCCAGGAGTGCCGGGAGGCAGTAGTGTTGGGAGGTGGGTGCGCAGTGTGCTCGGAACCAAGCGCCAGCCACCACCCCGCACCCTGTTCAGGACAGTAGTGCCAGGAGGGGGCCACACCCGCAAATGAGCCTTGAATTTTAAAGGTGTGGCTTATTTGTGGGTGCATCTTATATTCGGGCCAATACGGTATTTTTAATATTCTGTTGGGAGCCACCGAGAGTGGCTGGGGAAACCCAGCCAGATGGGCGGGGTATAAATAAGTTCTTCTTGTTGTAATTTGTTGGAAGCTGCCTAGAGTGGCTGGGGCGCCCTAAGATGGGCAGGAAATTAACAACAACAACAACAACAACTTGGGAAATGACTCCTGACTCTTAGGAGACAGGACAAATGTTCTCCATCTGTTTGCACATCAGCTGCAATCCAAAACTACACCCAGAAAAAGTATTAGTAAAGGTAAAGGGATCCCTGACCATTAGGTCCAGTCGTGACTGACTCTGGGGTTGCGATGCTCATCTTGCTCTATAGGCCGAAGGAGCCGGCGTACAGCTTCCGGGTCATGTGGCCAGCATGACTAAGCCGTTTCTGGCGAACCAGAGCAGCGCACGGAAACGCCGTTTACCTTCCCACCAGAGCGGTACCTATTTATCTACTTGCACATTGACGTGATTTCGAACTGCTAGGTTGGCAGGAGCAGGGACCGAGCAATGGGAGATCACCCCGTTGCGGGGATTCGAACCACCTACCTTCTGATTGGCAAGCCCTAGGCTCTGTGGTTTAACCCACAGCGCCACCCGCATCCTACAGAGAAAGTACTGCTAGGGGGCAAAAGCCAACCATCTCCATGGGTCCCTTGAGGCAAGAGTCTGCCCTATGGTGGTGGGGTTTTGCTCCCCAACAATGGCTTTGCTTTTCTGGGCACAACCTCAGAAAGCAGCCCTTGGTAAGCCCTCACTATGTCAGTGTGGACATGACCAGGGGGTTGTATTCAGAGTAGCTATCTCTCAGTGAAACTGCAGTTTCTATAAAATTTCACCTTTCTTGTTGAGCCGATGTGACAGGAATCACTAGGGAGACCAAACTAGTAGTAGTAGTAGTAGTAGTAGTAATAGTGAAAATATTTAGCCATCAAAAGATTACTAAATACTTAGACTGTATCTTTGATCTACAGGTGCAGGTTCTCTTTAGACAAACATGGATTTCACTTGGCTTTCAATTAAAAGGATGAGCAAAACAATCGAAGCTCATTTCAGGTGTCTTGTCAGATAAAGAAATGCTTTGTAAAACATTACTGTTGTTGTTGTTGTTGTTGTTGTTGTTGTCGTCGTCATTCTTTAATCCTCCCCCTCCCCCACCCCTACCCTGAGAGGGAGGGGTTTTTTTGCCCTTGGGACAGAGGGACTGGTGGGAAAGGGAGAGTAATTCTGAGTGTTTATATCCAAAACTAAAAACAAAACAGAAATCCAACAAGGATTATAAAGCAAACAGGAAAGATTTTGGAAAATCCCAATTAATTTTCAAGGTAAGTTGGAGGGGGCTTGCACATCTCTATTTAAAAAATGTAGTGCTCAGTCTGACTCAGTTCCTCTCTGCAACTTTTTATCACTTGGAGAAGTGGGAAGTGCATTCACACTATAGTTCTACAAAGATTCAGGAACAGTAAGGTTGTGTGGCCTCTTCCATGTCTGTGCTCCTTCGCTGCTGAGATGAACAGCAGCAGCCTCCTCAAGAGAAAGCGCTGCAACAGAAGTATATCTTATGGCTAATGCACATATTGTGTACTATCTGGCAGAAAAGCATATCTGACAGCAGAGAGATAACCAGAGCATGAAGGTAGCACTACCATCTGCTGGGAAATCTCTCTGCTTAGATGTTGAAATGTCCTAGATAGTGTCCTATTTTATCATCAGTTTACACCAAAGGGTGTCAGTTCTGGAAATCATATACCTGTCTTTCAAGGCTAATGAGTTCGTCACCTGCCTTGGGTATTTTTGAATGGTGTTTCTCCTCTTCCTTCCTTCCTTCCTTCCTGCATGCATTTATTTATTCAACCAGATGCTCAGATGCACTTTCTTTGAACTCACTTATATAACACTTCCCCCAAATGCTAGTGTTTTACACACAGCCAAATGGAGATAGACAGCTAGCTCCCTCCAGTGGATCTTTTAAATTAATGTTTCAGTGAGATGTATACTGCCCCTCTCTCTCTCTCTCTCTCTCTCTCTCTCTCTCTCTCTCTCTCTCTCTCTCTGAAGTAAAACTGACTTTAGCAAAAGACTATATTTTGATGATCCCACCAAAAAAACACAACACCTTTCTCAAGTGCTCTGAATACTTGAAACTACAAAAACCTGCAAAACCTTCCTGAAAAATGCCATCAGCTGGGCATGTATTTCCTCAGAAAACCAGGCGACAAGCAAATTTAAGCTTTTTTTAGACGCAACCTGTACAAATTGTTGTGACCTACCGAGCCATCTATTAGACTGGCAAGGAGAATGATCATATGCCCCATTTTACAGTCACAGGCAATAATGTGTTTATTAAACTCCTGGTGGGCTACCAGACCTGGCTGGTGGATGGCTGTTCATTTAATGGGTCAGAAATAAGGATGCTGGCCATTGGGTTGGGGTGTGACCCAGTTTGTTCAGAAATTTGGGACAGCCTCATAAAAACCAAGGAGCAAAGCCATGCACCCTGCCAGCTGCTGTTTCTTTTTTTACAGTTGGTGAATTCAGGTTGTTGTGCTAAATTCCCTCAACTGCTGGCCCCACAAATCTGTCACAATAGTTTCATTTTAAAAGTTGGCAACCCTAGTCCTAAATTGTGCAGGCCTGCTTTCGGTGCTATTAAAAAGACTAGAACTTGATTTTGCCTTAAAAGATCATTATGTAAAAGCCGAACACAAATCCCTGTGATGTAATACTAAGGCTATATATAGATGACTTTTTTTCTAGTCAGATTGCTGATTGACCCATTTTCTTCCTATGGCAAATGTCCCTGCTGCTGTTTGAGTGGCTGTTACAACCAGCCGATTAGATAATGACTGTAATCTAACTAAATATGATATGCGGTGCTTCCCCCTCCAAAACAATGTGAGTGCCATATCTTCACGATATTTGGCACTTTCAGAAGGAAATAAAAAACACTTTACAGTATCCTTCTCCACAACTGTACTCAAGCGGTCCTTTAAAATGAGGTGGCAGGGGTGGGGGTGGGGGGTGGGATAGTGACCAAGCACGATTGTTCCAACAACCTGCATTTCTTCAACATGTTGTTCATTATTTGCTCCCCGTTCTCTGCCCCCCCACCCCATCTCAAACATAAACAATAACCCCCATCTCCTGCTTTTTGTTCCCAGCATGCAAAGCTGAAATTCCTGCAGCAAGACTTCTCTTCCCAACATTTGCCTGATTTTTGCAGTACATCTACAGAACGGGGTTCAAGTGGTGATAGTGCCATGTGGGGGGGGGGGGCAGCTATAGCCAGCCTGCGAAGCAAATCATCTCACAGCATAGAAATGATTCTGAGGCAGGGAAGGCGCAATCCCATGTATTGCATTGCTGGACAGGAGGGGGAAATCCAGCTCTTAAATGGGCTTTTAACGTTTTAAAAATACACTCTACATGCCTGACGCTATTAATTCACCCTTGCATTTAAATCTAATCAAACAGAGAATGTGAACTGAATAGTCAGGAATTTTATTTTTGTTTTGAAATACTCATTTTGGTTGAGGGAGAATGATTAAGTAAATTGTACTCGGATTACTCAAAACAAGTTTTTCTATTAGTTTTGTGCAAACGTTTCCCAAATACTCCATTTGACTTTTGTCTTCAGCAATGACCTCCAGAAGAGTGCTTATAAAGGATGCTGTCCTGGAGGGATCAGCAGTTTGCATACAGGAAAAAACCACACTGCTTGCCTTTGCAGCACTGCATCAAGAGCAGCTGCCATAGCAGAAGGAGAACCTGAGGGAGATTCACGTTGTTCCCTAGAATGCTCACACGATGGAAGCCACCATCTTACGTGCTTGTGGGCCTGTGACTCTTCATTCAGTACAGAGTTACATGTGATCGAAGATGGTGGTACCCATAGTGTAGACTCTCTGCAGGACACTTTGGATGGTCCTTGGAGATACTGTCATTAAAAACATAGCTGAAAAGGTCAATAGGAGTGCAGGGAGGAAATTGCTAGTAACCCCGCCCCCCCCGAAAAACAACAACTCAGTTCTGCTAGTGCAGGGGTGCTAACATGGTGCCCTTCAGATATTTTGGACTCTAATCTCCATCAGCCCCAGTCAGCATGGTCAATGGTCAGGGATCATGGGAGAGATAGGCAGGCTTCCACTGCAATGTTTCATAAATAAGATGAGCTGCTTCTTCAGAGGCTCCCTTTAATTTCTTCACAATACAGTGTGAACTGATTTTAGTGGGGAGATGTAAAGAGGATGCAGAACCCAAAACAGCTAGTGTAGAGCAAGCAGCAACGCATTGCAGAAAGACCAATGGGACACGAAATCATAAAAAATGTCAACAAATGAAGCAATAAGCAACTAAATATAATAGCAGATCAGAGCAGGTTAAAATGATACTGTATATGAGTGAATTTTTAAAAAAGTACAGCTCCTTGCATCTGCGTTGTGCTAACAGCTGACATGTGGGGTGGATTTCTGTGGCCCAAAATACAAGGGGCTGGATCCAGGGTGTCAGTTCTGCAAATGGAAAGGCCAACTTCCTCTTTGCCCTGAAGCTCCTCGTGTCACAAATGGTCAAGGGGACAGTCTCCGGATTTATAAATCTGTCCCCAGACAAAATCCGTCCCTGGAATGTTCCCGGATTTCATTTAATGTCCCCGGATCTATATTTTAAGAGTTGTAGATTTATTAGTAGGGAATGAATGTTGCGTGATTGGTTCAATGGCACAAGACACATCATATGGGGACTTCTGGCGAGGCAAAATGGCAGGCTCCATGGCAGCAAGCAGCTCCTGAAGCCAGCCAGAGACAACTGCGCTACCAGGCTGGCTGCGGGCTGCTGAGGCTGCCGCTGCTGCCACCACTGCCGAGGGGGAACCAGGGACACCCAGTGTGCCAACTGGGGGAACCGCTGATACCCCCCTCCCATGACCCAAATTGAGTCGGGCACAAGAATGCCTGGCCACGCAGCCAACTGCCCGGCGGTGCTCCGGGGCTTGGAAAACGCCACTGAAGAGGAGAGGTAGGAGAGTACCAGGAGGGCAAGGGCACGTGGCCAAGCCCAGGCCCAATCCGAGCCTACTCCATGGCAGCTAGCGCTCCAAGAGAGCAGGCCGGTGCCCAGATTAAGGCAGCGCGACAGAGGAGACCACAGAAGAGAATATATTACTTCTTAATTTTTTTTTAAAAAATAACTTTTTTAAAATAACTTTTTTTTCTCTTTTTAAAAAAAATTGTCCCTGGATTCTTTGAAAAAATCTGGTAACCTTAGTCAAGGGTGTCCTGCTGTAGGCAAACTGGATTCAACCCACTGATTCAGCTCCCCTGCCAAAGTTGCCTGCTTTTTCAAACCCCCCTGTCCTTCCCATTCAGCAGAGAACAAAGGAAGCTGCTCCAAAGAGGAAGCTCTTTGCTCTAGTATACATTCCCTGTAGGTGGCAGTGCCTCTGACAACCTCTTCTACTGTCTACCTCATACCGTTCAAGATGTCGATTACTGAAACTGTTTTCTGTCTTGGACAAATTCTAAGATACATTAATCCTTTTTACAAAGGCATATTATAAAACACTTCAAAACATACTTACATAGCCCATTCTAGCTTTTCATTTTTTATTGAGTTATACAGTGCCTGCAACAAGAACACAAAGTCAGCTCTTAGTAGGTTCTCATAAAATGATTCCCATCTGTGGACGGTGCCCATATCAACCATTATTAAATCTGCGTATAATGGTGAAATGTTGTCATAGCTATATTCTATCCCTGACTGATCATAGGAAATGAGCTTGTCCATCTTCATTTTTAATCAAATTATTTGAACAATAAAGGAATAGTTGTTGTTTCTTCTTGGCTTGGTCACACCTGGAGGCATTTGCAAAACTTGTAAGTAATAGCATAAGGAGAGCGCTGCTGGATTAGACCAAGGCCCAGCTAGTCCAGAGTCCTCTTCCCGCACCAGTGGCGTAGCGTGGGTTGTCAGCACCCGGGGCAAGGCAAGTAATTTGCGCCCCCTAACCCATGGATTTGCGCCCCCTAACCCGTGGATTTGCGCCCCCTAACCCATGGATTTGCCCTAACCCCAGATGTTGCGCCCGGTGCAGCCAGCCCCCCCCCTGCACCCCCCACGCTACGCCACTGTCCCACACTGGCCAGCCAGACTCCTGCAAACAGGACCCATCACAGAACAAGGGAACCTTTCACAGCCCTAGGGCTACATCCGCTTTGGGGCTACCTTCTGCCCTGTCTGCCTCAGCCAGCATGGCTAGTGGTCAGGGATGATGGGATTTGGAGTGCAGCAATATCTGGAAGGGCCAGGGAACTGCCTGTTCAAATTCTCTCATATAAGCAATGCTTCATCTTTGAAGACGCTTAGTGCATCAGACGCAGAAGCCTGGGCTTTAATCTTTCCCCCTTTCATGTTAGCTTTCCAAAGGCAGAGAGTTTTGGCATTCAATTGTGCCATCCCCCAGCTGCAATCTGAAGTGGGGCAGCCTCAAGGAGGTGTAACTACATGTATTTATTTTCTGATCATGACATATAGAAGAGCATCTCTAAGAATGTGAAATAATCACAGCATAGATAGTGGAGCAGAGGCTAGAGTCCCGTCCCCCCAATTCATTCTTATTGCATGCATGTTCAGCAACATAATGGAACTTATGTTCCACAGACACTTGGAATTTCCTGCAATAACACTACACCCCATTTCTCCCCTACTTTCCTTTACTAGATATAGGATTACCTTCAACAGATCTTTTGCAAAATCCTTCCCATCATTCAGCCTGTCCAGATTTGCTGTAAACTGTTGGCAGGACATCTTTTTCCCAATATTCTGCAATGCAGAAGAACAGATACTTTATTTCCCCCATAAGTTTTTAATGCTACAGGCAATATGTTGTTGTTTAGTCGTTTAGTCATGTCCGACTCTTCGTGACCCCATGGACCAGAGCACGCCAGGCACATCTGTCCTCCACTACCTCCCGCAGTTTGGTCTATATATATATATATACACATATATATATATGCAGGTTTTGGTGTCCTCGGGTGTCTTCCCATGTAAAAGTTGGGGTGTCTAGGCGACGTTTCGACGAGGTCTCACTCGTCATCTTCAGGCTGGTGCTTTCGGCTTCTTGTTATTGGAACAGAGCAGGATCTCAGTGTTTGAGTTCCTATAAATACTGTTGAGGAGGTGTGGTGTATAGCCTCCAATGTTCTGGGCAGAGAGGAAGTTCCCAGGCTAGTGTGCCTTTTCTTCTTTTGTTCCTTAATTACTTGAGGGATATCTTGAGTGATTTCTTGAGTGATATCCTGAGTACCACTTAGGTGGGTCATTAGGTGTGGATTAGTTGCTAAAGCCTTAGTGTCTTGACCTCTTGAACTTTGTGGAGAGTTTTTCTGAGAAGATGGCTGTACTGCACTTAGTTGTGCTCTGGCTTGGCTTCGTGTATAGGGGCGAGTTGTGGTTTTGTGGTCTGTGTCAGCCAGATCTGTGTAGGGATTGACCCACCTAAGTGGTACTCAGGATATCACTCAAGAAATCACTCAAGATATCCCTCAAGTAATTAAGGAACAAAAGAAGAAAAGGCACACTAGCCTGGGAACTTCCTCTCTGCCCAGAACATTGGAGGCTATACACCACACCTCCTCAACAGTATTTATAGGAACTCAAACACTGAGATCCTGCTCTGTTCCAATAACAAGAAGCCGAAAGCACCAGCCTGAAGATGACGAGTGAGACCTCGTCGAAACGTCGCCTAGACACCCCAACTTTTACACGGGAAGACACCCGAGGACACCAAAACCTGCATTCCTGTACCCGTGAAAATCTACGAAAGCATATATATATATATATATATATATATATATATATATATATATACACACACACACACACATATGGAGATAAATGAAGTAAACATATGTCAAATGTACTCTTTCTTTGTAGCCCAAAGTAGAGCAGTGCCAAAGAAAGAAAATGGAATGTTTTCCTTGCATAAACTGCCAGGCTTTGACTGAACCAGGTAATCAGTGTTTGCCTATGAATGTGAAATGAAATGAATAAGGCACTCTGCTGTGAACACCCAGGCTGGGCTATGGTCTCCAGTCTTGCTGCAGGGCTTTTTTGTTTTTTTTGCAGGGGGGGGGGGGGGGGAGAAACTGGGGAATTGTTTCCCCATTGTCATCTCACTGGCTTTTTCTTTCCAGGAAACCTGTTTGAAATGTGTGCGTTAATGTGTGACATTGGAGTTGTATTGTGGGGCACCTGATAAGAAAAACAGAATAAAAACAAACAAACAAACAAACAAACAAACAAACAAACAAAAACTGAGTCCAAGGGTGACTTGCACAGGTTCAACCTATCAGTTCTGAATTATGAATGATTGTCAAAGCCAGATTCTCCTCTCCTTGCCACATCTGACACAATGGCTGCTCCTGCACGGTCCCTGGTCCCATAGCTTTTTGGTTGAGCAAGGTTGTGCGATTTATCTACAATACTAATATCGCACCTCTTGCTAGGGCAGGGGCATCGTTATGAAAAATTAGCCTATTAAAATGCAATACTTCCTAATCAATGGATTCAAAGACGTGGATGTTGCTGAGAGTGGCATGGGAACAATCATGAGACCTGCAGACCCAGTTTGCACATCACAGTAAGCCAAACTATGAAACTGTGAAAGAGAGGGCATGATGGTGCATGCTGCTCCCATTGCGCCCACCCGGCTGGAAGGGGGGAAAGAAAAGACAGACTTAGGTTTATGGGCCACGTTGGTAGGTGTTGCTTTCCTTATTAACACATATATTTTACAATTCCAAGTACCCAAAATGTGCAGAAATGTAGTGCAAATTGTAACGACTGCACTTACCACCTGAGAAAGGGTTAAAGAGCAATAATAAGAGGATCCCGGAGCAGAAGAGAAAGAGAAAGGAGGAGAGAGGAAAGAAGAAATTAATGTCACCATAGCCATTGAGAGTTTACAGCTCTGAGATGCTGCCTTCCAAATACTTATCCTCACTGAACTTGCTGTATTTACCACACCATTTCACCTGCAGAAGAATTTGGGACTTTGAAATTTGATTTCCTGCCCAATTCTCCTCCTCCTTTCTCAGTGGTAACTTAGGCCTGGTTCTCACAAGCAGCAGGTAAACCTCTTTGGCTACTGAACCATTTTAGTTCTGACTGGAGTTGCAGATTTACATGACTGAATGTTCCTCCACAGACAGAAAATAAAATCTGCACACAGGAAACAGGCATGTCAGAGAGAAGAAAGTTCCAAGAAGCAGCTCTCCATGACATTTCTATTTGCAGGTAAATTGTTGCGTGGGGAAGCATGTTGTTACTTGAGCCCCTTGCTCACTTCTGAAGTGGAACAGGGGGGAAATCAGTTCCCCGTGCCATCCAGGTCCTTTTCATGCATTCCTTTGGTACAATCCCCCCTCACTCTCCTCCATGCAGTGAGTGTATTCATGGAAAGATGTGTCAGAAGACCTCTGCTGCTTGTAAAAAGTGGGCCTTAGAGACAGAAAACAGAGACAAGCATGCAACTGGGTTTGGGTTAACCGGAGCCTGTTCGTTTTGTCAAACAACAGTGTAAATGTTCCCTTTAAATGTGCTTAACTTTAAATAAGGGGACGTGGGTGGCACTGTGCTCTAAACCACAGAGCCTCTTGGGCTTGCCCATCAGAAGGTTGGCGGTTCGAATCCCCGCGACGGGGTGAGCTCCCGTTGCTTGGTCCCAGCTCCTGCCAACCTAGCAGTTCAAAAGCATGCCAGTGCAAGTAGGTAAGGTAAGGTAAACAGCATTTCCGTGCGCTGCTCTGGTTCTGGGTTTCCGTTGCACCAGAAGCGTTGCGCACATGACCCAGAAAAACTGTCTGCGGACAAACACCGGCTACCTCAGCCTGTAAAGCGAGATGAGCACTGCAACCCCAGAGTCGTCTGCGACTGGACTTAACTGTCAGGGGTCCTTTACCTTTATCTTTTTAACTTTAAATATGCTTAACTGGCGTACCTAACTCACTATGCTGACTGGCAGCTCCTTTCCACAGCTGCAGACAAGTGTCTTTCTCAGAAGTTGTTAGGGATTGTACCTTGGACAAACAAAGCTTGTGGTCTACCATGGAGCTACAGGACTTCAACCTAAAAGGATGAGTGCTACTGTCCGAATCAATGTAAGTTGCAGTGTTATTTTCTAAGCAATCAGCAATGCAGCAATCAGAACAAAGCAGCGGGGTGCACATTTATCTAATTACGCAAATCACAAACATAAATACTTCTTCTGAAAATAAACTCTTATACATGCTTATCTTAGTTTGCCCTACACAATCCCAGATGGATGAGACTTGAAGGAAGAGGCTTCCATTGCTACATACTCTCCAACATATCGCAGAGGACAATCGGGATGATTGTCTTTTGGGTCTGCGCTCTTGTGGGAGCCAAAATGGGACATCCCAAGATCCAGTCAGAAGCAGGGGTGGCTTCTGTAATTCTGGGATGTGGGACAGTTGAGAGGTATGTTGCTGGAGGCAGCAATTTTGCTGCATATAGAGCACGGAATTGAATGCCCTTCCCTGCCATTGTCTACTACTGCCATGACATCGGTTTTCAAAGGCATTTTCCAGATAGCAACAAATCTAGCTGGAGAGCAAGAGCACAAGGTATGTCTTCTTCTGAAAATACTTACATGGCCGTGCAGATCTGTGTTGAGCAGCATCAGGGCACAAGTGAGTGTGTGGATTCCATCTGGAAGATGCAAGTACGGTAATTTAGCCTCTTTCTAAATTGCACTAACAACTAGATATATTCAGCATATTGTGGTCCTTGCCCTCACAAGGCAGGGGAACATTCAAAAAGCCAAGAACAAAATTTGAGAAGGCCAGCTTCATTTGGCTCCAAATTAAGATATTGTTCTACTTCCGCAACAGCCTCACTCCCACTTACTTTTCATCCTAATAACTATTTAGCTATTTGAATTAAATGCAGTTATTAAGCAGGTGGAATTATTCCAGGAAACCGTCTAGTCTTTCCTTTCAGTTTGCTTAAAAAGCAAAACTTACCATTATAAAGCTCATTTCAAGGGTTCAAAGTGCTGCTCTCAGGAATATGTACAAAGATCCTAAATAGGCCAGTCCAGTATTAATATTCTCCTGTGGTGCAGTTAGATAATTTTAGGCTCTTATTGATGGAGGGGCGACTCCTCTTCAGATAGTAATGTGCATTTAATGCACTGCGTTATTTCAAAATGCGGGAAGCCAGTTATTCTGTTTTTGGAAGCCCTTCTGCTCATTCTGCCAAACTCTGCATGTTTTCTGTTAACTTTTAAGGGAGATTTCACTGGCAAGCCTCTCAAAAAGCTAGTTATGGCAAGGTGCTATGTGGGGCAAAAGGCCTAGTTCTGAACATAAGGTGGTGTTACCTTCAGATGTGCTCTCTTCTGGGTTGCATTGGCAATATCGGTGTGAGAAATGGATGAGGACCCGTTCCCGTTCCTGTGTCTCTCCCATCAAGGGGAAGGCTTTTAGGAATGTTCTAGACATGGAAAGGTAAGAAAGTTAGGAAATAAATTGTAAGTAGATCAAAAGTTGCTGATCATAGGCTGTGAGATACCTAAAATGGATGTGGCTCTGGGACTTCTAAAGTCATAGTTTACTGTTTATTATTATACTATTCATTATAAATGTTAAATCTCCACGTAGCTGAGCATGCCAACACCATACCTGGTTTGGGATGAAAAAAGGCACAGGACTGAGGCTTTCGGCGTCACTAACCATGGTGACCTCTGGGAGCAGCCCTGCACAATGGGGATTTGGGGCACAGTGGGTCTGCCCCTACCTAGGAACTGCGTCTGACTACCCAGACGTGGAGACAGTTCACATGTGTTGATCTTGCTTTAGCTTTCCAGTGATTTGAATTATCTTTTGAATGTTTTTAGTGGTCCTTTATTGATGCCTTAAAAGTTTTATTCTTTTTGTAAACTACCTGGTGGTTTTATTACAATCAAACAGTATATAAATCTTGTTAGGTGAAGGAATGAATGAATAAATGAATGAATGAATCTATCTGACTTGATTCACAACTCCTGGACTAACATGTGAAAGGGGGGAAACTTCATATCTTGATACAGTTCATTGCTTTAAAGAAGGCATTACAGAATGCATTACAAATGCATATATTCAGATAAAATGCATCTAGAAATGTGTACATTGATAAATAAAATATTATTTAAGTATGAAATGTTATGCAGATTTTATTTTTAAAATGCATATTAATCCAGAAATAGAATAAATTTATGAATGAGCAAATGTGAAATTGAGAAGAACCAGAACCAGACCCATCTGTCCATCTCTGCCTCTGCCTAAACATTCCTATTGCAATCCAGAAGGACTGTGGGCTCTGGTTATGTGAGTGCCATGGATACTTGTCAGATTAAACCTGGAATGCCACTTATAACAACTAGCACAACTCTTCTCACTGCTTCCCATTTTGTGTGCCTTCGTAACCTTAAATAATTGGTTTTATAGCCTGTGCAACCCTGAGGAGTTGAGGTGGACACCAAAGGCAGGAAGTTTCCAGCAAAACAAGGGGAAAATGTTTCTATGTTATAAGAATATAATTAAAATTCCTTCTGTCTTTGCCAGCCTGAGACCCAGGGAGGGGCCACAGCACATGCTTTGTGTGCCGAAGGCCCAGTTCAATCTGCACCTACAGTTTAAAGGATCTGATTGCACATGATGGAAAAGACCATAGGCTGAGGATTTGGAGAACTATGGCTGCCAGTCAGTGCTCGCCCACACCTTGCTTATCCCATGCCTAGAAAGCACGGGTCCAAGAGGTTTCCCACTTGTCCTGTGCTTTCTGTCCAAGCGGTATTCTGTTTGCCCCACTGCTTTCCCCAGGAAAACCCTCTTTTACCGCTGAATTGTAACAAACGTCCATCTGTGGAAAACCTGATTGACATTTGCCTCAATTCGGCTGGAAAGTGTGGGTTTCTCTGGGTGGGGGTGGGGGGAGGTGCTGAACAAGCAGAAGTGTGGACAAGCACTCAGAGTTTTACTATTTTTATTGTTATTTATTAAATTTGTACCCCACCCTATACCCACAGGACTCAGGACGAGAAGGGTCTAAATGGGCAAACAACCTGGTAAAAGGCAGCTTCGTATGTCCCTATGACCCAAAAAGTCTTACAACACATCTGGAAGATGGTTAGGTTTATACTCCCAAGTGTGACTCTCTAGTGAGAGAAAGTCTCTCCTCATGTTCTTGCTGTCTTCATCTGTTGCACAAACTGTAAAAACAAGCTCCTAATCTCAGATGTTGCAAAGGGATCTGCGAGTGGAGATGTCTCCAAAGCACATGGAAGCTCTTCAGAGCCATGTAGTTTAAAGCCACCTTCTGGAATTGTATCTGGAAGGGAACAAGGAGCCAATGCGGACATCCTAGTACAGGCGTGATGTGCTCCCAGCAGCTTTCATTCATCAGATGGTGTGGGGCTGTACTGAGTGCAGCTGAAGCTTCCAGGCAGTCTCATTTGGCAGTTCAACACAGCAATTTTGAAAATATTTAGAAGCTAAGAAGGGAAATGCTCTCCCAGATATAGAAACAGTCTGACCTGCTATTTCAGTGGGGAAATGTATGCTTGTATTAGATGACATCCAAATATACAGAAAGTAACCATTTGGACCAAGCCCAGCACCTAGCAGGAGGAAGAAGGGAGAAGCGCAATGCACAGCAGAGAGAAACAGATGGGAATGGAGACTGAGAAGAAATGTACTCTGGCTAAACAGGCTGGGTGTCCTAAATGAAAGGACTCGAAGTCTGAAACGGAATCTGACTAAATGTTGTGGAGAATCATGTATACTGAAACCAGATGTCTTTTTGCAGGGGGTGGAGCTGCTTTGTGAAGGGCTTTTCCCAGTGAGGAAATGTATTCCTACCGCTCTTCTCCTGCTGGAACTACCCTCTACTGGCAAACATACATTTGGAACCTCCGTGAGAAATCACTCTTAAGTGACTTTTCTCTTTTGAAAGAGCTATCAGGCTATCCTCACACATATTTGCTCATAATGTTTCATAAAACCCTAAGAATTTTCAAAGGGAACAGAAAGGTAACAAAAAAGGCAATGCTAATTGTTAAGTTGTGGGTGAACATATCAGACGACACAGCGATTCTTCAAACAGCTCTTGTTTATTCACAGGCCAGAACAGAACTGAACTGAACTGAAGAGTTCAGTCAGCCTGCTTATATAGAGCTCCAGTACAACGTAACTGTAACAATTTTCTAAAACTATCCAATCACTGAATGTCACTTTCGATCCCTTATTTGCATAACTATCTACAGTATCCCCCTGCTGGCCCAGGGTGAGAACTTCAGTACATAACACTAATCTTCAGTTTTGATCGTTATTTCAGTGGGGCAACATATGAGCCAGCGCTGGGACTTCTGTTGATCCAAACAGCCCTTTCCTACTTCCCAGCCTTCATACAAAACTCAAGGCTCCCTGCCTGCAGATGGGAAGTGAAAGCATCACAATATGAAACTGTGTTATTGTGACACTCGGCCCGCCACCCAGTCGCCTGCCCTTTATCTGATGACCCAAAATGCGGCTGATAAAACTAACCTATTTAAAGGCAGCATTTGTAAACAAAGAGGAATCCAGACATAAGAGACATGCAGTCGAGTTGAAAGTGCTTGATTTTTGTTAGACTCCTGAGATGTCTGAAATTAAACGATGGTAACAGAAATGGGTGGTGTGGGGCCTTACCTCTAACTCACGCATTCGAGATCCCTGCCCTTGCAGCTCACCTGAGTGCTTTATCCAAGGTCAGTCCAGTGAAGTCAAAGAAACGGAGATATTCTTCTGCTACCAGTTTGCTAAATTCATTACTGTAATTAAAGAGGCCACAGTCAGTGTACTTCTGCATACTCTTCACCAGAGAATCTAATTCCATAATCCACTGAACATGGGTTTGTCCCAGCACATCCTCCATCTGTAGTGAAATTGATCCAGCCAAATATAAGCTCTTTCCAGTCCCATTGGTTTTCAACTGCAGAGCCAAGCCATCCCACTGGACTGAAAAATATCCATGCTCCAAGTTCACTATGTAAATGTATGTATTTTTGACTCATTGTGTGACTTGGACATCCTTCCCCCTTTTAATGTTTGCTTCATTATTGCATTAATGAAGCAGACACTAGAATTCTCAGTGACCGGTGAATAGCAGTTATTAAACGAACTGTCAGGACTTGGGAGCTAGGCAGGAGAACTGCTAGCAATGAAGGCTTTATACAGACCAAAGAACCGGAGCTGATGTGGTAAGCAAGGATATGGAATATTTTGTTGCAATAATGGTAACTCTCACAACAAGCTTGCCTGGGTAAATTACCAGATTTTGTTCTCATTTCTGGTGCCACTCACTGGTGCAGGTTGAAATCCGCCACATCCAGATTGCTCTTTGCACATATCTACCGGCACTGATTTGTTGCAATAAATGAATTTTCAGATGGGTAGGTCTTGCAGCAAAAAGAACAGAGTCTTATGGCACCTGATAGACTGTTGTCTTTCTGTCTACCTGGTAGACTGTCGTCTATGACGGCATTCTGCCCGGATGCTGAGGTCCAGCACCGAGGGCCTTCTGGCGGTTCCCTCATTGCGAGAAGCAAAGCTACAGGGAACCAGGCAGAGGGCCTTCTTGGTAGTGGCGCCTGCCCTGTGGAACGCCCTCCCAGCAGATGTCAAAGCGATAAACAACTACCTGACATTCAGAAGACATCTTAAGGCAGCCCTGTTCAGGGAAGTTTTTAACGTGTGATATTTTACTGTATTTGTGGTTTTTATGGAAGCCGCCCAGAGTGGCTGGGGAGGCCCAGCCTGATGGGCGGGGTATAAATAATAAATTATTATTATTATTATTATTATTATTATTATTATTATTATTATTATTATTATTATGAAAGCTTACGTTTTAGTTTTTAAGGTGTCCCATCACTGTTGCTTTTAACAAATGCATTTATTAGTATATATTCAATTCATATGGAGAAGCAATATATGTAACAAAAGCACATTAATTTCCACAACTTCCCAGCATTGCTGGTGAGTGTGGGATTTACCAGTAAGTGATAGAGATGAGAGTAAAAGTGAGTCATTTGTTGCCATACTAAATGCCTGTGAATAATCAAAGCATCTTGACCACTGTTCCCCAGGCTATGCCAAGCAAACAAGAAGAACAAAAAGAAAACATTGTGATTGATGGGAGTGTGTTTTTACATGAAACTCCAATTCACATGTTATGTATACTTGAAATCATGTTTGTTAATTCCTGCCGCAGCTCTAGTATTCCAACAGGAGTAAGAATAAAAGTAACTAAAAGTCTTTTAAAAAATCTTCCCAAAGAAAAAAAATTAACATTCCTTTGAGTTATTAAATTTTCATATTGCCTTTCTGAAACAGCATAAATGCTGGAACAATAATTCTCCTAGGATATTTATTCATATAGCATAATGGGTTATCCAGGCCAGCTCTCTCAAGACCACCATGGGGATTATGGTCAGGAGGACAACAGTACATTCCTAGGCAGGGTGGGGCTGGTATCCAGTCTGCCCTTTTTGGGATTCCCAACCTCATAGATGTTCAGAGTGACACCCTTGCCTGTCCTCCCTAAAGAGTTTGTATCCAGACATAAGCACCCCACTGGTTCTCTCTCTACATCAAACTGCTGAGTGGGGTCAGCCAGAGTTTTGGAGTGTATCGTCAGCAATATGCTGATGACACACAGCTCTTCTGTGACCCTCTGATGAAGGCTCTTGGGCCAGAATTAGCCAACCCTGGATCAAGCCATCTCATTTACCAGTCATATTGTGAAGTGTTTAAAGACAAGCAGTAAAAGCAGAAAGAAATTAGGCTTAGAAAGCACAAGCACAGCAGAGATGTCTCTGCTGCAGAACAAGGCGATATACTTTTCTCCTTGATCTAGTCATTTGGCATCTTTTGGTCATCTCGTGAGCAGCTCAGTTGCTATATTTCCCTTTCCAGAGAGCAACTAGAGAAAGTCATGATGGGAACCGATGTCTGCAGGGAAATCAGGACCGGCCAACCCCTGAGGCAGGCTGAAACAGCCACCTTGGGTGGCAGAATCGTACCGGGCAGTGCCCCCATGAGTGCCCCACCTGCCCCTGCTGCCACTGGGAAGAAGAAGAGTTTGGATTTGATATCCCGCTTTATCACTACCCAAAGAAGTCTCAAAGCGGCTAACATTCTCCTTTCCCTTCCTCCCCCACAACAAACACTCTGTGAGGTGAGTGGGGCTGAGAGACTTCAGAGAAGTGTGACTGGCCCAAGGTCACCCAGCAGCTGCATGTGGAGGAGAGGAGACATGAACCCACTTCACCAAATTACAAGTCCACCGCTCTTAACCACTACACCACACTGGCTCTGGGGTCTACTGGGGTTGTGTGGCTGCAGCTTCTTCTGTTGAGATCTGTGTGACCCCAGTAAGCGAGGCTGGGGTGAGGAGGCAGAACCTTCCTGTTTCACCTCAGGTGGCCCAGGGGGTGGGGACACCCCTGAGGAAAATTCCCTGGAGAAGTGGAGACCAAGAGGATATAAGGTAGCCATCTTCTAATATATCAAGGGCTGTCACATCAAAAAGGAGCAAGCCAAACTAACAGCTCCAAGTTACAAGAAAGGAGATTCTGGTGAAACATCAAGAAGAGCTTTCTGACAGCAAGAGCTGTTTGTCAGTGGAATGGTCTCCCTTGGGAGGTTGTGGGCTCTCCTTCCTGGGAGGTGTTTAAGGAGAGGTTGGATGGCCATCTATCATGGATGCTTTAGATGAGATTCCTGCATTGCAGGGTATTGGGCTTGGTGATAATACTTCTCCTTTACATCTGCAGGTGAGGCAGTGGATGAGCTAGACTGTTGCCTTGCTTTGGTAATGGACTGGAAGAGAGCCAACAAACTGAAGCTGAATCCAAATAAGACTATGGCACTATCAGTGGGCAGTTGCCTAGACCTGAAGGAGTGGGAATGCAGCTTGGGGGTCCTTCAGGATCCTTTGCTGTTGCTTGAGCCTCAGGTGGTCTCTGTGGCACTGATTGCCTTCCATCAGCCTCAGCTGGTGGCCTTGCTGCACCCCTATCTGGACAGGGACACCCTAACTTCTGTTGTCTATGCTCTGGAAGCCTCTCTAGATTAAATTACTGCAACATGTTATATGTGAGACTGCCTCTGAAGCTGGTTCAGAAACTTCAGCGGGTGTAGGAATCAGCAGCCAGGGTGCTCATCGGGGAAGACTGCTTCTGCTGCAACTGTATGGGCTGCCAAGTCTGGGCCCAAGAGACACTGCTGGTTTTAAACAATCTATTAAACTATTGGGGTTATTGGGTTTGCCTGTTGCTCTATTGTGTATTTTTGCATTTTTATACGGTAAACCACCCTGTGCTCCTCAGATGAAGGGCTGTATAGAAAGGTGGAGTTTATATTTGAAGACTTGAACTGGCCCTAGTAGATTTGAAATCTCTACCCAGTTCACCAAATTACAAGTCCACCGCTCTTAACCACTACACCACACTGGCTCTGGGGTCTACTGGGGTCCTTTTTAAGCATCAATCCTTTGCTTGTCTCTGGGGAATGCTTCCCCAGCCCTCTTCCCCATCATCTCTCTCCTTCCTCTCTTTAAACTTTAAATTAGAAACAAAAATGGAAAGCAGGAACACAATGTCAGGAGAAGCTGTCACTTAGAAAATCAGGTTCCTCTTTTTTCAGCAAATGAGGTCAATGTGCCCTTCGGGAGACATTGTAATAAAGCTATTTTCATGCTGTTTGGGACTTTAAATTAGTAGGTGCCCCTTCTCTCAGAAACAAGTGTTCTGATGGGAAACTGCCCCATGTAGTTTCAAGACATACATTTGAGTGCAAAATATATTTAAATGTGAATGCTAATATTGTGGGATGGGGACAAGAACTATTGACCCTTTTCAGATTTGCCATACAGCAAGCCTTAAGAGCAGAAGTACAACAAGAAACATGGGCTCAGTTTCCCCACATAATAAAATATTAGAGAGAGGGAGGGAGGGAAGACACAAGATTTGCCCACTCTGGAAGAATGGCAGATGCAACTGATAGACTACCGGTATATGGAATTGGCAGAAATGACTGGCAGAATCCGAGACCTGGGAGAAGAGTTAGTGGAAGAGGACTGGAAGAAATTTAAAGACTACTTGCAAAAGTATTGTAAATTGTATGAATGCTAGAAGGATGCGGGATAAAAAGATAATATGGTATTAGTGATATAGTTGAAAGGAGTATGTAAAAAATGGTTTACAGAACAAAGGTGAAGTCAGAATAATATTATGTCAAACTTAAATAACATGAAAAAATGGGGGAAAATTGGAGGCATAACAGTTGAAATGTATAATATGAAACAAGATTTGAAAGAAGGTGAGGTATTGCTGAATAAGATTGTGTAAAAGGGAACACAGAAAAGGGAGATGTGAGGGAGTCTGGAAGGAAGATTATGAGAACAATATCTAAGAAACTGGTCTTTTTTCTATGGTTTTTTTATGTCTTTTTTCTTTTGTTTTTTTCTATTGTGCTTTTCTGTTTTTTGGATAGAAGGTGATGGTGTGTTTTTTCTTTTTTTGTACCCTGTTTTGTGAAGCTTGTTTTATTGTTTGAAACTTTAATAAATATCTTTTTTAAAAAAAAAGAGAGGGAGGGAGAGAGGGAGGGAGTGGTGCTGATTTGAAGCAAGCCCTGAAAGACACACTCTGTCTCTAATCTCTGACCGCAGTTTACTGTTGGTGGAAGTTGACTCTATAGGTGCTCAGGGGAAAGGTGCATATGCATGTGTCCCAGGGCTAAGACCTCAAATGGAAAAGATTCCAAGATAAAGCCTTGCGTGAGCCCTGACACAATTAAACCCTCTGCAAAGGGGTGAAGCTTTCCATGGAAGAACTGAATTTGGGGAAACTTAAACTTTTTTTTTTTTACTGTGGAGATTGTCTAGAATAATAATGGTGGTGGAGAAATGTTAGCGGGAAACCTTTTATGTTATAAATTCAACAAAGTTTCTCCATACCTTTTTCAACCACTGTTTCTCCAATCTGCTGCTGCTTGGGTGATTTTTATTTAAAAAAGTTTTTCTACAGCCACTCAGAAACCACATAGAGAGCATGGCAATGTCACATTGCAACCAGAGGTGGCTATGTTTTTCAACAGAGTAGATCCACTGAAACTAATTGTCAGAGCTGGCTCCAGGTCCCAGCTCACAGAGGACCAACGCTAGCCGGCAGTAATGTACAAAAGTCTTTATTGAAGTACAGTTTCCATTTCCAAACCGGAGCGCCCCAGCTCTACGTCTTAGAGGCTAGACCGGCGAAGCTCCATCTGAGTCTCCACCCCCTGTACACCAACTCAAGACTCTAACCTTACTCCACCTCTTCCGTTTCTCCTTTCTCCTCTGGGTCCTTCTGCCCCCCGGGGTCTCCTCCTTTCTGGACTCTTCTGACGCTGACGCTGACCCCCCTGACTCCTCCCCCTCTTTTCGGCGGGCTTTGGGACCTGGCTCTCTATCCGGGCTGCCAACTGCGCCACCCTCCTGTACATTTGAACTTGGCGCGCGCGCGCGCCCAGCCTTCAACCTTCCTCTTGACCGTTTCCTCGCTCCCCGATGGAGGCGTGGCCAATCCTGACTCATGTCCTCCCGCTGGCGTTGAGCCGCCTACTCCCGATCCCTGGGACTCCTCCCCCCTACTGCGCTCTGGTGGGGAAGCTGGTCCTGATTTCCAACTGCTGCTCTCTGAGTCCCCTCTGGTCCCTTCTTCCTGGGGTGTCCCCCTCGGCACCCCCCTTGCTCTGACCATGGGAGCCCCTTTCTGTGAATCTTCCGATTCGCTGGAAAGACTCAGAGACCTCGGACCGCTGTCATCGCTAACATTTCCTTCGGATTCCTCCCCCTCGCTCTCTATTTCCTCCCTTTCCTGTGCCTCTGCTCCTGAGCCCCTGACACTAATGAACATTTATTTATTTAGTTAATTTATTGCATGTATACACTACCTTCATATTCCAAGGATCTCAAGGTGGTTTACATGCTTCTTCTCCTCCCCATTTCATCCTCACAACAGCCCTGTGAGGTGGGTTAGGATAGGAGGTGGTGACTGGCCCAAGGTCACCTACTGCACTTCATGGTTGAGGGCAGATTCAAACCCTGCTCTCCAAGATCCTCGTCCAGTACTCTAACCATCCCACCACTGGCTCTCCTAACATGACTCGGTTAAGTCCATTAATTTCAGTGGGTCTCCTCTGAGTATACTGTCTCTCTCCCACTCTGGCCACACTGCATTGGCTATTTAGTAGGCATGACTAGTTGGGACAAGGTGGGTAAGGACGCACATTCAGATCAATCAAATGGGGATCTTTTTCACCCATGTTGCATTTCCTTCAGTGAGCATCTCCATCCACATTTTATGTGCAACTGGATCAGGGTAAGGGAACTGAGTTGCTCCAATTGCTACAAAAGCAGGGGCATCTTCTCTCTTCCTCTTCACTTCCAGACCTTTGCAAACGTTTTCATATTCTGTGGCAAATTACGGTAAAGGGGGGGCACCCCTTTCATGAAAACACCCCTCCCCCTTTGGCTCTGCACTTATCCTGGTTCTTTGATGATGGCACTTACTTCTTTCCCAGCTGGCGGGCTACGTCACAGTGCTTGAAACCTTCAAGGTGATAAAGGCGTTTGGCCAGTCTCTTGGCAGCCGCGTTGTCTGCCTTGCAGCCATTGACAAGGGTGTCTGTGCTTCCCTGGTCAAGTTGTTCTGTGCTGCCCATATCAGAGTCTGAGTCAGAAAGGGCATCTTTTATGCTGGCATCACTGCAAGGGCAAAACAACAACGCACAGCTAAATAAGCAAAAGTTTAACAGGGTAGTGAAGCTATCAGGCATAACAATACCCCCATCAATTAAACCATGTTGTTTTTACAAAGTACTATATTTTTGCCCCAAATCTACATTGATAAGTTGTTCAAAAAGATATGAGAGTAGTTTTCCACAAGCGGATGCCACATTGGCAGACACTGGTTTTTTTCTTACATTTCTTACATGTTATATGTTCGGATCATCAAAACAGGATTTTTCTGCCTTATCTTAAAACATGGGTCAGCAACCTTATTCAGCCACCATCCCTCAGACCATGTGGTGGGCCAGACTATATTTGGGGGGGGGGGGGTGAACGAATTCCTATGCCCCACAAATAACCCAGAGATGCATTTTAAATAAAAAGACACATTTTACTCATGTAAAAACACGCTGATTCCTGGACCGTCCGCGGGCCGGATTGAGAAGGCGAATGGGCCGCATCCGGCCCCCAGGACTTAGGCTGCCTACCCCTGTCTTAAAATGCCTGATGAGGACCTCAGCATTCCACATATAGGATGTTTGGAATACAGGGGTCACACTTCACAATATACCAGGATTTGGGGTAAGTCAGGAGCACAGCTTCAGTCTGTACAAAACAGTTCAAACGATATGTAACCATTGTCTCTGTGGTCTCTCAAGAGGCCAAAGATCATCAATTAAGACTTCCAGATTAATGAGTTGATAGGATAGTTTTATTATGAAGACAGCTGTTGAGAGTTAACATATGTTAGGATTCATACTACTTTAACAGGTTGCCTTCAGGTACAAAACATACGCACTATGGGCAGAATCCGAGACCAGGGAAGAGAGACGGCGGAAGAAGATTGGAAGAAGTTCAAGGACTATCTTAAGAAACATTGTAAAATTATTGAATGTTAGAACGATGTTGGTTTAGAAATTAAGTGGTTACTAGCTGTAATGATTATGTAATTAAAAAAAGAAAGGTTAAAAATCAAATAGAAATTAGGGGAGGGATTTGCTGAATTAAATAATTAGAGATTGGAATACAGAAAGGGGAGGTATGAGGAGGTCGGGAAAGTAAGTTATAAGAAAATAAGGGAATGAAATTATACTTGTTTTGTTTGTGTTTTTGTTTGTAATCCTGTTTTTCTTTTTGTATAATTTTTGAAAATTTAATAAATATCTTTTTTAAAAAAACATACGCACTATGAGTATGGAACACTCAAGTATATTTTTTATAAACGATCGCTTAAAATACATGGAAAGAGATGAGCAGCAACGGGCTGAACTGTCGCTTCCATGCAGAGCAGAAACACAACCGTCTCAACATGCTGCCTTTGTCTACCTGAGCACAGATTCTAGTGTGACAATGTTCAGAAGCAGCCTTTAGACCCGAATGTTTAAGGCCCTTTTAGGCTGCTATGATTAGAAACCTGTGCTCTGATCTTGACACATTTATAGATATGTCCTCCTTTCCGTACATCTTATTTATTCCATACATCTGGGATTTAACCTGGTTTCTGTCTGGGGACTGTGCACTGGCCTTATAGCACCTTTAGAATATATGGCATTTTGCAAATGAAAAAAGAAAAAAAATGTACCTATCCTAAAGAACTTCAATATAACTTTACTGTAAGATAAAGATGTAGCCTTTTTATGGTTGCTTACTGAAAACTAACATTTTTAATTAACATTTTAAATAGAAAATACAGAAAAACATGAAATCCCATAACAACTTATATTTTAAAAAATATCTCTTATTGCAGTAGCAATAAAACTACACCTTTCCTTTTAAGATGTATGCAGAATTCTCTTTCCTTGTGTAATTTTGAGTACATTATATAAATTCATAAGCTTATATAGAACTGTAATATTCCATATTTTATCTATTTTATATAATTTATTTTATATTCCTTTTTTTCCAGTGGAATCAAACTGTTGTTACAAATGTTTGCAGTTAACACTTTTGCTGCCATTCAATAGCTACTGTCATTTAATACTAGAATCATAGCCATCATCTGTTGGTTTTAGGCACCCATCCTTTAGCCCAAACCCCACACAATATGCAACTCCTCTGGCTTCAAAACCAATGGTGTGCCTGAACAGAATCATACAAAGACCCCCAAATGCTACAAACACCCCAAATATCAAATCATAGAAGCGCAGGGTGTAAAAATCTGATTTCTGCCACTGCAAGCTGCCTGCCCTCTCAGCACTGCTACAGTTGTAATTTCTTCAACTTTAGACTATGAATTGTACGGAACATGACATGACCTGCTCTTCCCACCCCGCCAGATCTGCAATATACTTCACACCCATCAAGCTTTCTCACCTCTATATAGAACTGGCCAAGGAGAGCTACGTGACCAAACATATATCGGCCATACCATGCCATAGTCCCTGATTCTGAAGTGGTGTCCCTATGTCGCCAAGAAGAAAGCCTCTTAAAAAAATTCTTTTGTACATAGTGCATCAAGGAGTAGGGCTTAATAAAAGCAAGCCCGACATTACCTAGGGAATGATATTGTGCTAATGGGGGGATTGGTTGGTGGGAGACTGACTATATTGGCTGGCGATGGGGAGAGAAAGCAACATTGACTTCCCTGCCTTGGGGACTTTCTTGCTTCTGGAGGGCAGAAAGAAGACAAGCCCTCTGTGGGGTGTAAAGGAAGCCCCTGGCCAACGTGGACTGGGGCTGGTGAGGGATTTCCTCCCAATGCAAACAAGCTGCTTCAGAAAAGGGGCTTCCCTAAGCACTGTAAGGTAAAAAGGGAAAGGACCCCTGGAGGGTTAAGTCCAGTCAAAGGCGATTATGGGGTGCGGCGCTCATCTCACAGTGGAGAAAACGATGACAATTGTCCTCCCTGCTTGTAGCGATCTTGGCAACTATCGGTGCCCACAGTAAACTAGATAATCACTAACTCCCTAAAAACTTGCACATCAGGTGCAAATTAAGGCATTTGATATCACATCTAGCAGAATTCCTGAAGGTAGAGAGCATTTTCTAAAGCTGAATGAACAAGAGGTGGAGTCCATAGAAAGAAACCCAGATAATATATTTCCATCATTTATCTCTTCCCTCCTTCTCTCTCCTAGAGTAAAAACTAAGACTGTAAAGTCCTTGAGTCGCATGCTGCCTTTCCTTCCCGACTCTGCTTTCTTAAGCACTGAGGCAATATATAAATAATTAGGGTTGTTGACCAATTAATGCAATTTAAAGTGCAAACCTATATTCAGAAATAAGTACCATTAAGTTTAATGGGCTTTGCTCCCAGGTATGTGGGTATAGGATTGCCACTTCAGTTTATTAATAATGCAATTAATTAATTAATTAATTAATTAATTAATTATTAATAATACAATTAATAATCTGTCTTTAGGAATATATCTGCATGTCATCAGAATCTCAGTACAAGTGCCTTCTGAAGATACTTATGAAAATGTGATAACAATTTAATAAACAAAATCTATGCATCACTCTCTTCAGTCAAATTTAGCATCCAACAATTAATAAAGCCTGCAGCTCTATAAATATCGCAACAACATCAAGAATGTGAAATAAAGCTGAGTTTTCAAGTGATTCATTAGTGAATAATTGGTTAAAACAGCACAGTTAATCAACTGCAAATATCCAACTTATTGACAGCTGTTAGTATAAGAGGATCATTTTACCTGATTGAATTAATAAGCCTTGTGGCATCTTCTTCTGGTCTCTCCATGTGGTACCCATTTGGGATGTTTTTCAGAGATACCCTGCTCAGCACATTTTCGGACCGGCTGCTGGTGATGGAATGCTTCAGGGGGCTCCCAGAGTCACCATCTATCGCCCCGGCCATTGCGTCTTCCTGCTTATCTGTTCTTGTGGGCTCCAGGACTTCCTTCCCGTGAGCAAGGAGTTTCTGTTCTAAAAGTTCAGAGCTTTCCTTAGTTCTTTGCTGAATAAGAGGTGTGAGTGGAGCTTCAAAGCTAACACAGCTGTCTGTCTCATCTGTCAGTGAGAGCACATCCAAGGAATCCAGACTGCTATAGTATGTACCCTTCATGAGGTCAGATTCAACAATTTTTTCAAAGGTAGAACTGAATCCGTCCCTGATGTCTTTGAATGCAAAATCTTCCCTGTCATCATCACTGCAACTTAGCTTGCATTCTGCACCAGTGAAGCTGAAATGAAATCATACCACTCAACAATAAAGAAGTTGCACTCACTGAATGTCATTTTTTTCAGAGATAGTATAATTTGTGAATTGGCTTTCAAGAGTAGAGATGCAAATCACAGAATATAGGAAAGCTTTTGCACCTGATCCTAGAATATAACTTTTGCAATAATCTAGTCAACCACTGTAGCACAAGATGCTCTCTAAGACCAGAAAATGTCTAACAGCCTGGTATTTTCTTAGACACCTCCATGACATGCTGAAGAGGCAAAATGTTTTTGCGTTAATTTTTAAATCAAGAAAAGCAGTTTGCTTCTTTAGCAGAGAAAGGGGTGGAATGAGAACTTCAAAGAATGATAAATTCTTTGATAAGTAGAAGGATGATAAATAGAACCAAGAAGACAGAATCTGGCTCCAAAATGGGAAACATTTGAGCAAGGCTGCAAGAAGCTTCTGACATACAAGACATACTGCACAACTCCTCTGATAATTAATTCCTTTGTGTCTGGGTTTTGTGTCAAAGAGGTAACACAGTCACAGAATCCTGGGGCTGGCTCAGGCTATTCAGGTGAGAAATCTGAATCAGCCCACCCACCACCCAAGGAAGTTTACTTGCCTAGGAATTCCTGTTGGAGAAGGCAGAGGGAACAACCCCAGGGGATGGCTCCAAGTTGGAGCGCCAGCCCTTTAAATAAAAAGCTGACACACTGGGGAAAGGAGGAACAAAAGGGGCAGCAAAGGAAGGCAACCTCTGAGCCAGCGGCAGCCTTGAAAATGTTTATTTGGTAGTGGCATTCCCAAACCCAGGTCCCAGCTTAAGGCAGCTTTCAGGAGAAACTCAAAGGCATACACACTAATCTGAGTATCAAATGAATGGACGACATTTCTGTTACCTTATCTGTTCTTCTCCATCCTCCGGATCAAACAGCTCTGCAACATCCTGCTGTAGATGCAACCCTGCATTGCTGAGTGTCTCGCTGAATAGCACCGTGTTCTTTTCCAAAGCAGCAGCCCCAGTCCTCGGAGTGGTTTGAGTCTGTGTCAGAGCTTCCCCCTTGCTGTCAAAATCTCTCTGTTCTCCAGACTCAGACTCTGTGTGTAACCCATTTGTCAGCACCAGGCTGCTGATACTGTCCCTGGCACTTCCGGACTGTTCTTGCTGCCCCCTTCCCTGCTGCAGAGCCTGCTCCCTCCTTGTGTCTGCTGCTGCTCCCTGATGTTGGATTGCATTCTCCGCACAGGAACCCTGATCTGTGCCTTTGCACATTGATCTGGGTGGCTCGTCAGCATTGTTCCGGATGCTGGATGTGATGCCAGGGGTTTCTGCTGGCTCTGTTGGCCACTTGCTCTCATTCGAGAGGACTGTGGCTAGCTGCATGCTTGAGGGATGTGGCTCATTATATGCTGCCGGTGATTGTGAAAATGGAATATTTCCATTCATGTTCTGTTGGTTCTGGCTTGACTAGTTGATTTGAATATTGCCTACAAAGAGAGAGAGAGAGAGAGAGAGAGAGAGAGAGAGAGAGAGAGAGAGAGAACATCAGAATCTCAACTGATTAATCTTTAAAATTAAACGACAGTTAAATGATGATAAGGCTTATTAAAACCTGGCATCTCCAGCCAAAAGAAAACCCAAGCACCAAGCACTGTATTGGCACATGTCCACCTTTCTCTCCCTTCCTGCCCTTGATTCCATTGCTCCCCTAACTCCTAAGGCTTTAAACAAAAGCATCATACTGTGTAAAGTGCCTTGTCCATTGGTGGTCCTACATAAATAATTCAGCTGAAAGTATCACATTATGTGGTGTTGGTAAAGCATGGTGAGCTAGCATGGTAAAGTGCTAGTGGGTCACTCTGTATATTTGGATCACAACAGCTTTACTTCTACGACCAGAGAATTGTACTTAGTAGAATAGTTCATAATGCACTAGCATCTCTTATGTTAGTGTGTTTATACTCGCCCTTTTGGCTGGGTTTCCCAGCCACTCTGGACAGCTTACAGCACATATAAAAACCTAGTAAAATGTCAAACATTAAAAACTTCACAACTCCAGGTGTCTTCTAAAAGTTTTTTTATCTCCTTGACATCTGATGGGAGGCTGCTCCACACCTTATGCTTTGAACTGAACTGTGTGGGCTCTTCTTAACCATGAACTGGGAAATGCTGACAACTAGAGAGCATGCAGACTGTTACGTTCTGCTGGACTACTATCACGTGTGGCAAAATCCAAACTCTTCTTCTTCCCTTGCAGTTAAAAGTGGAATTCTTTATTTACAGCACCTCCTGCCCTAAAGACTCAAGGCAGATTATGGCAATTTCACTCTGGCAGCGTTTATAGTCTTGGCATATGAGAGAATATTTGTAATTTCCGTAACACCTTAAACTACAGCAAAAATGTGCAAATTTGCAGTTTTGTTCCTGCTGACAAGTTAGTTATAAATATCTTTCTCAGTGCAAGAGTAACACCTTTTGCTTCCCATGAATACTGCTGAGATGTATCACACCAGTAGGGTGATTGGAAATGTGAATTTACTGGTGTGTAATGAGGAAATTTCATTTAGATTCAAGGAGGGCTTTTACTGGCTGGAACCAAAAGAAGGACCATACTTTTGGTATACATACTGTTTTGAGGTGTTTTTTGGGGGGGGTGAGGTGGGGGTAGGCTGTATGCCTGAGTCTTATATCCAACAAGGATCCAATTGCTGGAATAGGCATACAAGTTTCTTGCTAATGGCCCCTAAGCATGGGTCATTAGATACCAAAAGAAATGGCTCTCTGCCAGAGGACAAATGGGGGAGCCCCCTCCCTCAACTGTCAAAGCTAGAGTAGAGATGTGTGAACTAGAAGCAGGAAGCAGGCTGGGCAGCTGAGAGACAGAGGACTCGGCTACCCTAGAAAAGAAAAAGCGCTTTATATGAGTTACAAGACTGTGACACCAGATGGCACTGTGGAGTCCCGTCGTTTGCCAATGGGATTTCCCTTTAAGAAGTTTACAACACGTTTAACAGAATCATGTTATTTTTGCTGTGTCTAGATCCAGCCAGAGTGAGGCCTGATTTCTGCTGGAATTGAACAATATTAACTACCTGTAAGAAAGAACTGGTGTGACAACCATAGAGAGAATATGGGGCACAACACAAACTGAGAAATAAGAGGTAAAGCCAAGACTTTATGTTCGGGATTCATGAGTACTCTGTAGTTTGCTCCAAAAGAAGCTGATCTTTTGAAGGTGCTCAGTTTGAGCTGCTACAACTTACCTGACACCTTTCTTACCTTCTCTTCCAATCATCCCCCCAATCTAACAACTTACCTTTGGGGCAGGGTCAGATGGCAGCAGAGGTAGCAGTGGGCACTTCAAGGACCCTGGGATGGGCTTAGAGGACTACAAGTGCTCTGCTGGGGCTTGCAAGCATCTGCCACCACTCCAGTTTTTGAGTTTGGGGGTCAGTGAAGGGGATGGCGGCTGTAGAGGCAAGATTTACATGAACAGAGCTGTGCTTGCCTTGACCCTGGTTTTTTTGAGTGCCCTGTTTGAATGAACATAACATCCCTACTTTTATGCCTGGCTGTCTTAGGTGATGGCAATGTCATCAAGGAGATGGAAATGGAAATGGAGTGAGTAGTTTAGTTCAGTAGTTAGACCTATTCATTCATTTTAAAGCAACATCTCTTCCTACAAATTTATGGAACACAGTTGCTCCTCATGTCCTCACTTTCAGCTTGCCTCAAGAGAAGGATGGGTTTATCACCATCTCATGCGGCGCTCATCTCGCTTTACTGGCCAAGGGAGCTGGTGTACAGCTTCCGGGTCATGTGGCCAGCATGACTAAGCCGCTTCTGGCAAACCAGAGCAGTGCACAGAAATGCTGTTTACCTTCCCGCTATAAAGCGGTACCTATTGATCTACTTGCACTTTGACGTGCTTTCAAACTGCTAGGTGGGCAGGAGCAGGGACCGAGCAACAGGAGCTCACCCCGTTGCAGGGATTTGAACCACCGACCTTCTGATTGGCAAGTCCTAGGCTCTGTGGTTCAACGCACAGCGCCACCAGCGTCCCATCTCATAGAACCCTATAATTGTAGAGTTGGAGAGTTGAAAGGGACCCTGAGGGTCATCTAGCCCAATGCAGGAATTTCAACCTCAACATGCTGGAAACTGAACTGTTCGTGTTTCATCAAAGCCTTCCTCACTTTGATTATGCTCCAAATCTTCTAAGATTGTCATACATTTTGTCACCTGAACATGATATATTGGTTTTATATCAGTGCTGTTAAAAACTACAGAGTTTGGTCTTTTTCTTTCTCTCCAATTTTCAAACACAGAGACACTTGAACATCTAAACAAGAGTTCTCAAGAACAATATTATAAATCGTTTTCACTAATTTGTGTATTTTTGTTAACCCTAGTAAAAGGTCTTGCATTTTCTTCTTTACTGGCCCAACACAACTTTTGTCTAACATACACTTCATCCACAACAAATCACCTGCTGATCTATATCTATTATCTGCTATGTTCTTTGCTGTCTCTTATTTTTCTCCTGTGTAAAAGATTGCTGCACATCAATAACATGGCAACTCCCACAGGAAAGCATTCCAGAACATTTCTACCAGTTCTTCCCATCCCCGTTTTGCCTTGTGGTCAAATTGGGTCAGCTCTGCTACTTTTTCATTATTGTGATCAGGACATGGCAAGAACATCCACCAAAGAAGCAGGAATTTGGCCTTGCTTTGCTTGTAATTGGAAACAAGACTGTTGTTGCTTTAGGAGCCTGATTTGGTACCAGACCAGTTTTTCATTAAAACTGAATAGGCAGCAAAAAGGATTTACTTGGTAATTTTATTGCTGGGCTCTTGGAAGGATTCCCACTGCTGGTCTGGACGTTGCACTAGAGCAGGTGGCAGGGATGACTTTGAGTTCTGATCTTGTTAGCAGTGAAATGGGAGGAGGCTGCAAGGACAGTAAAAGCCTTTCTTTCAAAGACTTCTTCATCAAGCCCTTAAATTCTCCTTCTTCTGGCAATGGAATGTCATTTGTTCCTTGCTAGAAAGGACAACATCATCAACAGCAGCAAAGTAGAATCCATAGGTACAAAATCAATAGGGATTACTCAGAGAACAGAATTACCTATTGAAGATTACAAGTTGAATTTGGGATGATATTATTATTATTATTATTATTATTATTAGTATTAGTATTAGTATTAGTATTAGTATTATCATCATTATCATCACCATCATCAACATCATTACTACTACTACTACTACTACTACTACTATTACATTCCTTCCTTCCCTGACAGGACTCAAGGTAGCTTACAGATAAAATAAGAGTAGCTAAAAACTTAAAGCTTAAAGTTAAAGCTATGGTTTTCCCAGTAGTGATGTATGGAAGTGAGAACTGATGTATGGGAGAAGGCTGATCGCCGAAGAATTGATGCTTTTGAACTATGGTGCTGGAGGAGACTCTTGAGAGTCCCATGGACTGCAAGAAGAACAAACCTCTCCATTCTTAAGGAAATTAGCCCTGAGTGCTCACTGGAAGGACAGATCGTGAAGCTGAGGCTCCAATACTTTGGCCACCTCATGAGAAGAGAAGACTCCCTGGAAAAGACCCTGATGTTGGGAAAGATGGAGGGCGCAAGGAGAAGGGGGCGACAGAGGGCGAGATGGTTGGACAGTGTTCTCGAAGCTACCAGCATGAGTTTGACCAAACTGCTGGAGGCAGTGGAAGACAGAGGTGCCTGGCGTGCTCTGGTCCATGGGGTCACGAAGAGTCGGACACAACTAAACGACTAAACAACAAGCTAAAAACTTAGGGAAAAACAATAACTTAAAAACAATTAAACATCCACATGCACTGCTGGCTCCCCTGTGACACACGTGCTATTTTTAATAACAATTTTATTGAAAGTTTTTAAAAAAACATTAAACAATAAAACTCAAAGTCATTTATAAGAAAATATGAAACACAATTGTATAGGGGAAAGAAAAAGAAAGAAGAATAGATAAAGACTAACTTAAAAGACAATTTATCACATGCATGTTGTGCCTATACATGTATCCACATATAGCAAGGCAGATCCCCCCAGTTCTCACCTGGGTGCCTCCCTCTTCGCCCAGTCTCCCCCTCTGAGAGATCCTTCCTGCCCTGTCTTTCTTGCAGGTACCTCCCACCTCCACATGTCCCCTTCCTGTGTGTGTCCTCCTTGATTTGTAATAAAGGAATCTTGATATAAAAGATACCAAAATATATAAAAAGAAAAAGGAATTCCCGCCTCACTGTCTGACAGTCATCTATAACAACTATTCTGAATATTAAACATATGCACTCCAGAATAAAATCCAGCCAGTTTCCCCTTCAGCAAGATGCCAATTCCCTAGATTCCCAAGTTGAGCCCTAAAATTTTAACCACTCAGACAGCACAATATGACCCTTATAATAATTTTCTAATAATCCAAATTAGCATTCCTCCAGTTTCTATATCCAATTTCTTATAAAGCCTCTTTAAAACAGTTCCAACAAATCTCAGCCAAGTCATGATCCAATTCCTCTCTGCTGGAAGTTCCCATACCTCCCCAACAGAACTTTCTGGCACCTCCATCGAGTCATCCACAACCACTCCCAGTTCATGATCGCACAGTCCACTTGTTCTACTTTTTGCCTTATCTCTTGGGTCTCCTGTTTAGTTTCTTCTTCCCCCTCCCTCACCATGTAATTCCAATATCTCTCATCCTCCTTGTCCATTCTCCAGCGCTGCTACAAGCTGCTCAAGGGTGGAGGCCGGCAGGGGTGGCCATGGGATGCTCTCTCGCAGCTGCCACTGCTGCCACTGCTCAGGACCAGCTCCAGCTTCTCCTCCTCCCTGAGCTCAGTGGCGCTGGTGGGAGAAATGGGGACATTCCAGGATCAAATCAGAAGCTGGGATGATTTTCGTAATTCCAGGACTGTCCCTGGAAAATAGGACACTTGGAGGCTATGCTCTCCTGCTGTAAATATTCCCACCTGCTGGTCCATGAAGCTAACTAATAAGTCATGGACGCCTGGAAGAGGCAGGTGGGTGAAGGTTAAGCTATGTGTGATAGCTACTTTCACACATACCAACTTACAATTTTCAAAGATCCCTATTGGCAAAATATTTATTTTAAAATCCAGTCAATGCCTATAGGGTGGGGGGAGAGGCCATCAGTTTCAGAACAATTTCTTGTCATAAAATTGCTGTGTCTGACCTTGGACATCTTACTGTCCTTCGTCTTCCCATCTATGTCAAAGAGATTCTTTTTGTACTTGCTAGCTGAGTTGTTGCAATCTGTCAATTAAGACAGATTGGGTTGTTTCCCGTCCCTCTTTGTAGGCCCAGATGTAAAAGGAAGAAGCGGTGTGAGATATTCACAGTCCCCTTACAGAGATATTCATAGCTTTTTATCCACCTTCATTTTTTGTGTTGCTCTGTGAGGTTCCTCTCCTTGAATCCTTCCTCTTTTGCCCTTTCTATCTTCAAATCCCTGTCTGCTTCCCTTGTTTTGTTGTCTTCTAGCTACTCTTCCACCACTCTGTTCCAGGGGTACATACTCCATGGATTCAGTGACTACTTATCCCCCAGATCCTACTACTGAGAGAGCCAGTGTGGTGTAGTGGTTAAGAGCGGTGGACTCGTAATCTGGTGAACCGGGTTCGCATCTCCGCTCCTCCACATGCAGCTGCTGGGTGACCTTGGGCTAGTCACACTTCTTTGAAGTCTCTCAGCCCCACTCACCTCACAGAGTGTTTGTTGTAGAGGAGGAAGGGAAAGGAGAATGTTAGCTGCTTTGAGACTCCTTCAGGTAGTGATAAACCGGGATATCAAATCCAAACTCTTCTTCTCTTCCATCCCTTAGATCACATACAGCTAAGATATTCAGTGGTGCTTAGTAACTTAAAACTAAATTTTCCTGGTTTGAGACGCCTACTTCCATCAGAAAAAGACTTTTAAGTTTAGGGTTGCCATACATCTGGAATTTCCTGGACATATTAGGAACACTGCTCAACAACTTTTCACTGTTTGAAATTCAGCAACTCTATTTTCAGTTCCTTTACAGGACCTGCACTGTTAATCAACATGCTATCACTGCAAAGTGTGCAGTTAGTTGTAGCATTCAAGAATTGCTCTTGCAGAGAAACCACTCATGGCTCCTTTGCAAAATACTCCTTAGAGCAAAGATGGGGAGCTTGTGACCTTCCAGATGTTGGACTACAACTCCCATCATCCTGACCATTGTACACACTGGCGGGGGCTGATGGAAGTTGGGAGTCCAACAACATATAGGAGATCAACAATTCCCCATCCCTGCTCTAGAAACACATTCATAAAAGGTATTGACTTCTACTGAATTGGGCCATTGGCTCATTTAGCTCAGTATTATTTATCTACACTGAGCAGCAAAAAGCTTTCCAGGGTTTCAGTCAAGGGTCCTATATAAAATAAGTTGGGGAAAATCAGGCTCCAAACTGCTCCATATGGAGTTGCAGACACGGCATTTTGAGGTTTTGGGGAAGGTGGCTCAATTGTCCCCTTTCCATGCCCACTACTTCCTCAATGATTGCATTTCTTTTCCAGGTTGTAACTATTTTCAGTGCACTCTAGAATGGTGAAGCTTTTCTGTTTTCTTTAATCTCTCAGATTTGCACAAAACCAGAAAACAGCACAAGCAAATCTTTTGTACACTTCTTGGGTCTAATTCAAATGGAGGGAAAGTGGATTAACAGCTAAATGATGTTCAAATGTAGAGAAGCCCATAGTCTTCTGCACAACTGTAAAGGCAAGTAATGGCTTGTGACTGCAGAGATACAATGATGAGAGTATTTGAAGTAAGGAAGGGCGTTTCTACAGGTCAGTGAGTCATGGCTTGGCTCTGGCTACCTAGCAGGCCTCAGAGGTACCAAGTTCCAACCAACATTGGGGGGCACCATGTGTGCAACCCCAGCCCCTCAAGATTGGGGGGGGGGGGTGAAGACACCTCAGCTCTATGGAGTTGGCGCCTATGGCGGGACTGCAGCTGAGGTGACGTTTGAACCCAGGACTTTCCAGGTCATAACTTGAACTCTTAAGTAAGGCTGGACTGAATGCTGTTAGATGGGGACAGGGTTATATCCAACACTGGTTCACCACAGCAGGGGTGCCCCATCCAGGACTGGCCCAAGTCATTATGCCATCTAAGGTGAACCACAAAATGATGCCCCTCCCCACAGGAAGAAGTGGTGAGTGAAGATCTACATAGGAATAAGGAGGGGATAAAGTTTTGCATCAGGATCAAGGGAGAAGGGAAGCTCTACACTGGGAACAAGGTGGGGAATCAAATCAACCTTACTCAACAGTTGAAATGGGAATCAAAGGCTGTTGCGAAGTTGGGGAGGGGCCTGCTCTGAATGTTGCTGGGGGGGTGCAGAGCCCACAAGACCCCAGTGGGCCAGCGCTGGCACCACCTCATGCAACATATCTGAAAAAGCTCAGGCCTCTTCTTAGCTATTATGCAGCTTTGTTATGCGGGAAGTCTAGTTGTGAATAGCTGAGATGTGTGAATAGAGATAAAATTAAGAAAGAGAAAGAAGAGGTGCAGTTTATTGAATATCATTCTTATATGGAATCACAAAGCCAAGCTAAGTCACAGGTCAATTTATGCAAGGTGATGAATGAACCAAGTTGCATTTTGTGGTCAAGGCTTCCCAGCAATGGAGGCTCTCAATTCCAAGCCAAGAAACAAAGTGGCTGGAAATGACTGAGCTTTGTGGAGCTCTTCTAAATTAAATGTAATTTGGAATGCAGTTCCAAGTATAATTATCCACTGAAAGGGATGGGTCATGTCAGGAAGTTAAAGAATGGTTGCTCTGGCAGCAAACTTCATATGACGCCTGGAAACAGGAGGAGGGTTCTGGCAGGCATGCCGTGGACACGGAAGAGATGCCCAGAGAGGGCTCCTGTGCCTTTAAACAATAAGGGCTCCCAGGGGATTGGTAACAGTGGCCTTCAGGCCAAAAAAGGTTAGGAGGGGGAAATCCAGCCTTCAACCAAAGCAACAGTATAAGGGTGGAGGGGTGCTTCCGGTGATGCCTCCCTTTCCATGGGATTTTTACAATTTAGGGTCTAGAGGTAGAAGCCCTGATATGATCAGTGAGAGGGGAAATGAAACAAATCCGTTCCTAGGAGAGATGAAAACCAAATCCTCTATGAAGGAGGGAAGGATGAAACAAGCCCTGGACCACACTGATCCAGATTCTCTGTAGGGAGACTCCCTCTCACCGCAGAATGTGAGCGGCTGAACTGGTGGACCTGAGTGTTTGTCCCTCACCCACTCTGTTAGTGGCACCTCCACCCCTTGTGCGAAATGAGGGGCACCAGGGCAGAAGGATGCTGGCAAGGTGAGAGGAAAAGATCTGGCTCTGCTGAGGTCTCCCTTCACCTCTCTTTCTGTTTCTGGGCTACTGGCAGCCCCTACAGGATGGGGCACAATGGTAGCCCTAATTCTTTTGTTTCACATTTATTTATACATCCATTTAAATGTCTCTCACCTCTCTTTCCTTTTTTAAAATAAAAATGGCTAATAATAAAATGACAATAATCTATGGTTGCCATATTTCAAAAAGTATTAACCAGGACACCCCGAAAGTTGTTGGCCTTTTTTTTAGACGTCTTTGAAATCCGCCTTTGAAATCCTGGCAATGTCCAGGAAAATTAAGACTTCTGGCAGCCTTAAATAATCAAAACAACCATTGCATCAACAACATAGTGAACATAGTGGTGCAAGTGGAAAATGTAGACCAGTCAGTGTCTGAAAATGCAATGTCTTGACTTGGCAGAGAAATTAAACTGGAGATAAAGCCATGACCGAAAAGGCCCTGCTCCTTCTGCGCATCTACTGCGCCTGAATCAATGGCGGAAGCTGGAGCAGGCTCTCTTCTGTTGCTCAGAGTGCATGGAGTGGAGGGTGGGCCTTAGGGAAGAAGCAGTCCTTCAGATACCTAAATCCCAAGCTATTTAGGGTTTCAAAGGTAAGAACTGGCACCTTTAATTGAGGCCAGAAACAGATGGGTAGCCAATGGAGATCAAAGATAGAGTAATACGCTCCATCTAGCCAACACCAGAAAATCTACCAGTGGCACTGTGCACCAGTAGAAGTTTCCAGGCACTTCTCAAGCGCAACACTAGGGAGAATATTTTACAGTATTCCAGGCTAGAGGTTACTTAAACTTAGATGGATATAGGCAGGTCTGTTTTCTCCAGAATATAATTCAGCTAGCTGAAGCTGATCAACCAAAAGCAGTGTCAGATCCAAGAGTACCCAAGCTACAAACCTGCATCTTCAGGGAGAGTGCAGGCTATAGACCTATCCCTGGACCAACTCGTAACAAGAGTGTTTCTATCTTAACTGGATTAAGTTTCACTTTGATCACCCATATCCAGTCCCTCACTGTTCCAAGTTTCTACCACTTCCCTATAATCTTATAAATATGAGGTACACTTGACTATCACTAACATGCTGACATAAGTGCCGGATCCAGAAGGGCCCTGGGTGTTCTAGACCCCACAAAATTCCTGCTGAGGGAGCTGGGCACCCACAAATTATGGCGGCAGATGCCCAGGGCACACGTGTCTGACATGAGCACACCTGGTGGCATGGGGTGGGTGGGTGCTGACGTCACTCCTGCACACCGCCGGGTGTGCTGACATCACCACACTTGTCCCCATGGGGTGTGGTCCTGGGCCCCCAGGGTCACGAGGGCAAGCCAGCACTGCTGAATGCTGGTCAGTCCAAATATATGAATAATTTCACTCAGTGGTTTTGTCTGGATGATTTGAAAAAAGGCTGAGCAGAGTCACACTCACTCTCTCTGTCTCCTGATGCAATTGTCCCCAAGGCTAATGTTGACCCACAACTGGGCCAGAAACCACGGAAAGAGATCTAGATGGAAAGGTCCAAGGTAATTTTTCCATAGAGTGTGTACTGCTGCTGGTTTCAGTACAGTTGAAGGTATTGCTGTCCATGTAGACAGGCCCAACCAGGTTATCTTAATTTATTAATTTGTAGGGACAAGGGTCAAGCACACACATGATCAGCCTCATCTCTGAATGAATCCTGTTCACATACTCAACTAGTATCCAGCTAGAGTGCAGATTGGCACCTGACCTATCATGAAAACATAAAACACCATCTTAGGTGGATTGCTTGGCCACAACTCAGGGGTCTGCTAGCAAATTATTTTTCCTAGTCTTGCAGATATTACTTACATTAAAATGTCCTTCCTAACACAATCCTTTTGCCATTCCATTGTATTTGACATGCTGCTGACAGGATAGAAACATTAAAAATAAAGGTTGAAATTGTATTTTACAGAGACAATGGAGATGCCCTCCTACGGCATTTCTCAGATGCCTTCAAATTACACATTCATTGTATGAGCACATAATGAGACCAGATTAAATCATAGGCAAAATTTGTGTGCCTATATAAAGAGGAGTCTGGTGGAGTTCTAGCTACAACAGAAGCATAACATGTCTGTGACATGAAACTGAATGCATTTCTTGAACAACATGAATACAGTTTTCAGGAAAAATCCTTTGTAGCGCATTTTGCCTTAGGCAGGAGAAATTCTGCCGTATACATTATTCATTTCCTTCAGTAGCTGACACATTTCCTTTTACCACTTGCAAAATGTCACAGTCTGGTTTGTAAAGGTGAAACGAGCAGATACTGAATCTGTACTGTTAAGATTCAGAGAAGGGTGGGTGGGTGGGTGGAATTGGACTCAAGTATGGCTAAAGCAATTAAAATATTCTTTTGTTACAAAATAATACATCTGCATTGCTGCTTGTAGAGACATCTCTTAAAGATGTATTTGAATACCAGCCCTATAGCTGCAGAACTGCCCTTCCTGTGTCATCTCCATTTCCAGTCTGACAAAAAAATAACAGCCAGATGTAAATGTTAATGTAGCAATTAAAATTATGATGTGATGTCAAAGCAGCCACATCCATTTAAGATCATAACCCTTTAAATCCTGCAAAATTGCACTGGATCTTTCTAAAGTGGGGGGAACCTGTAACTTAGCACAGCCTTTTTTAATGCACTAGACTAAAACAACACACACACACACACACACACACACACACACACACCCCACTACCACAGATCAGGGTGCAGCATCAGAATCTTCCATGGTCCAGCTGCAGTCATATTGCTTCACCTTCCCTGCACATCTCCATGACAACCATGTAATTTGGATGCTATACTACTGAACTGATGCTGAAATACAGTTGTGCTATAAAATACAGAATGCATCAGAGTTCTTGTAAAGGAAGACAGCCCTATTCATGATGGCTGGTAACTTAAGATTTATTGGGTGTGGGTGTTTTTAAAAAAAACAAAGCTGTTAAAGTGATTTGATTGTGTGTTTTAAATTGTTACCCACCCAGAGCCTTTGAGGACAGAGTGCGCTAAGCAGCCACATAATTACATGAACATAATTTCCAGGCTTCCTTCCCAGAATTCAGATATATAAATAATAATTAATCTCATCCCTGGATGATTCAAGGATTGTGAAATCAATTAGAATGAAATACAATTGTGCTTGATTAGGACAATAATCTTCACATTCCACATTCTCTCTCTAGGAACACACTCAGGAAATGCTTACCTCGGGACCCAAGGATGCAAACTGGAGACATCAAGAGATAAATCAAATCCTAGTGGTTGCAGCTTTAAGCTAATACATCACATACGAATGACCATAACACTAACAAAATGCCATTCCAAGAAGAATATTGCATAGGATGCCACAGAGATGCACGGATATAGGATGAAAATGAACACACTGCGATTCTACTTACCAGAGCTAAAAGGTTTCCCTCACAAGCGCAGCTTGTTTCCCCCTCAACAATCCATGCAAAATCGCCAGCAGCTACATAGAAGGAGACATTCCAGCCCCATGCCTTCTCAGACTTCCCTTTATTGTCTCCCCCCTCACCCCTTGCAATGGGTTACGCCTCCCCAGCTTTCCTTCAGGTGTCAAAAGATTGCTAGGAAGCAGGTTGCAGGAAAGAAGGGAGGGGAGAAAGAGGAGGGGGTCGAGAGAGGAGCCTGAGCAGGAATGATGGAGCCTGCCTTCAGCGAAAGAGCAGGGGAGAGACCTGATGCTCAAGCCGTTGGATGAATGTCTGCCGAAAGGCCAGCTAACACTTTAGAAAGAAGATGCTCCAGCCACTGTGAGCAAATTGCTAAGCATATTTAACATTTTCCTCAAAGATCTGAGAGCTGGCACTGCCTTCTGCTAGCCAATCAGATACATTGAAACTGGACCTTGGAAATCCCTGCCAAACAGGCAGGCTGTCTTTAAGAAAATGGGATGCATACAAACCAACAACCTCAATAAAACTCCCAAGAATATCTTAAGATGGCCTTTCCATCCTCTTTCCTACCCACCCTAACCACAAAAGAAAGCTTTCATTTAGCTTTTAAGGCTTTGTTTTCCCTTTGTGTTGCTGTTTCCTGTTAGGTTGTCTTTGTGAGCTGAACTGCGAACCTTTTCACCTGTTTTTGAACACAGAACATTCATGTCCGGAGCATTTTCATCTGCACAAGATGCTGTGCATGCTAATATTTTGCCTCACCTTGCGTACAGGGAAGAGAAAAGGAAGTCACAGGAAGCATCCCAGACTGTGTGAATTGTGTCTTCATTGTAGTATGCATGAAATGTGCACACTGAGAGTGACACTGGACTGGAGAAGACTTTTTCCAACAGATAGAAAGGAACAGAGTCCTGAACGTGAGCACAGCAGAGGAGCAAAACACTTCAGAACACAGTTTTGCTTCTTCAAAGTATTTCTTTATCAATGGCTCCATTTTGTCTTATCTCGACCTCAAAGTCAATTGGCTCAGCTGGATGGGATATTAAGGAATAGGGTCAATTTGGGCAGATTTTGTTATGTGTGAAAACATTTAGATGGTCTCTTCTTCTTCTTCTTCTTCTTCTTCTTCTTCTTCTTCTTCTTCATCATCATCATCATCATCTGAAGTGACCTTTGAGTTATCAGAGGTCTTAGAGGCTTCCAAGTCACCCTATCTGTACCTCCCAGGCCTTTGGGCTTGTCCAAACTGCTGCTTGTCCCATGCCTAAAAAGCATGGGTCCGAGTGGTTTTCCACTTGTCATGCACTTTCTAGGCATGAGTGGCTTTGCCTTTGCCCCACCACTTTCCCCCAGAACACCTGCTCTTTAGTGCTAATCGGAACAAACAGCAATCTGCAGAAAACCCAACAGCCATTCAGTGCTTAACTGCAGGTTTTCTTGGGGCAAATGGAGGCATGAATAACCCCTTCCACTTCATGTGGGAGTAAGTAGTGAGAGACACCCTCCCGACATCCATCCCACCCCCACCCTTTGGCCCTCCATTCCAGCCTTGGCACTTTCTCTTCCTCATTTCCTCGTTTTCAAGTTGCAGCATGCATTCTGTTTATATTAAAACCATTCTCATATATTTGAGGAAAGAATGCATAACAACTGCTGAATGGATATTTTTTTCTCACTAGAAAACCTTGGTCTCAGATGGCAGCGGTCATGACCTCGAATGCACCGTGTGGCAGCATATCTATCCACAGGCCCACTGTGGAAACCACTGAGGCAGGGGCCAAGAATTGGGAATGGCATACATATGTGAAGTATTGGCATGTCAAAGATTGTCTGTATGGGCTTTGTTTCACACCCAGAAACCTGATCAGTGAAGAGATGATCTCAAGAACCAATTTTGAAGAATCACAGTTTGGAAATCCTCTTATATAGTCATTCATTCATTCATTCATAATAAAATCCATAACATTGTCCCTAGAATACTATTTATTTATTTATTTATTTATTTATTTATTTATTTATTTAGTTAGTTAGTTAGTTAGTTAGTTAGTCAGTCAGTCAGTCAGTAACTGAGTCATGCTTTGGGGGGACAGGGGGCAGGTTGGTGTGGGGGACTCCCTGGTCCTGAACAGGGTAACCATGCCCCTGAAGAACCAGGTGTGCAGCCTGGTTAGTCATTTTGGACAGCTGTTCATGGAGGCACAGGTCAGTTCTGTGTCCAGGGCAGCTGTCTACTAGCTCCATCTGGTACACCGGCTAAGACCCTATCTGCCTGCAGACTGTCTTGCCAGAGTGGTGCATGCTCTAGTTATCTCCCACTTGGACTACTGCAATGTACTCTGTGGATGGTGACTCAAAAACTACAACTAATCCAGAATGTGGCAGCTAGACTGGTGACTGGGAGCAGCTACTGGGACCATATAACATCAATCCTAAAGGATCTTCACTGGCTCCCAGAAGGTTTTCCAGCACAATTCAAAGTGTTGGTGCTAACCTTTAAAGCCCTATACATCTGAATAAGTGTCTCCACCCGAATTGTTCTGCCTGAACACTGAAGTCCAGTTCCAAGGGCCTTCTGGTGGTTCCCTCACTGCGAGAAGTGAAGTTACAGGAACCAGGCAGGGGGCCTTCTCAGCAGCGGCACCCTCCCTGTGGAACACCCTCCCATCAGATGTCAAGGAGATAAAGAACTAAACAACTTTTAGAAGGCATCTGAAGGCAGCCCTGTATTGGGAAGTTTTTTAATGTTTGATGTTATATTATGTTTTTATATGTGTTTTTATATTTGTTAGGGCAACCCAGCCAGATGGGTAAGGTATAAATAATAAAGTTGTTGTTTTTCTCTTGAATAAAATATTCTCAAGAGAGTAGAGTAGAAATTAGGCTTGTCTGCCCCTTTACGCTGAGGCCAGAGAACTAAGCTGGTGTCTCACTCTCAACACCACCTGTTCAACTGTAAGCATTAATGCACATGTCTTCTCACCATTTACTAATGTTGTGAATAATCACTATGCTTATTTTTATTGTAAATTGCCCTGCGACCCTCGGATGAAAGGTGGTGTAGAAATTAAATAATATATATAAATTAAATTTACACACACACACACACATAATTTAATATATATATAATTTAATAGCCACTGATGCCAATCGTAGATACATTTTCTGTTTGGATGTTTTTTCCCCAAATCACAATCAAAAATGCCGTCACACAACAGTTACAGATTCCGTTTTGCTCAATTCAAGAACACAAAGCTCCTTCTCCACTGCAAACGCAGCCATTTTGCCTGATTAGTCACATGATGCGCACTATCTCCTATGCCCGGAAACTACAACTAATCCAGAATGCGGCAGCTAGACTGGTGACTGGGAGCGGCCGCCGAGACCACATAACACCAGTCTTGAAAGACCTACACTGGCTCCCAGTACGTTTCCGAGCACAATTCAAAGTGTTGGTGCTGACCTTGAAAGCCCTAAACGGCCTCGGCCCAGTATACCTGAAGGAGCATCTCCACCCCCATTGTTCTGCTCGGACACTGAGGTCCAGCGCCGAGGGCCTTCTGGCGGTTCCCTCATTGTGAGAAGCAAAGCTACAGGGAACCAGACAGAGGGCCTTCTTGGTGGTGGCACCCGCCCTGTGGAATGCCCTCCCACCAGATGTCAAAGAGATAAACAACTACCTGACATTCAGAATACATCTGAAGGTAGCCCTGTTCAGGGAAGTTTTTAATGTGTGACATCTTAGTGTATTTTTGGTCTTTGTGGAAGCCGTCCAGAGTCCCTGGGGAAACCCAGCCAGATGGGCGGGGTACAATAAATTTATTATTATTATTATTATTATTATTATTATTATTATTATTATTATATCACTTCCCTCAGTAACAGAACCAGGGGTGGAGGAAGGGGGGCGGTTCACCCTGGGTGTCACCACTGAGGGGGTGACTAAATGCCGGGCGGCACTCACTGTGGGACCTGCAGCGCGCCTGAGCCATGCCTCTCTCCTGGGAGTGATGCAGTGGCTTGGGCACACACAGGCTCTGCACTGCCCAAACGGTCCGCCCGCTGCCTCCCCCCAGCTGTAGGGTGGCTGAGTGGGAGGAGGCAGGCAGACTCCTCAGAGGCCCCGCAGTGCGCCCTGCCCCTATGGGCGGCTTGCCCTGCCCGCCACTGAGCGGAACACAAACTTTATAAGTACATCTACCTCACGGTTCGCAGTTGTGGTCCGTGTTATCGCTTGTTACTGTCTTACAGCATCTGGAAGCTGTATACTTCATTATGTATCACCCTGTTTATTTCTTTTATACTGTACTTTAATTGAATTGTCACATACTCTTGCTTTTCCATTCCATTACCATTTCACCCCACAGCTTACAATGTTTTCTTTAGACCTGTGTGTGTACATATATTCCTGTAAACTGACGATAACAATTCATGCGTCTGATGAAGCGGGCTGCAGTGAACAAAAGTTTATGCCCTAATAAATGAGTTGGTCTTTAAGATGACACAAGACTCTTCATTGCTGCATCTTAAACTGGATTCACAGCTGTAGTCGAGTCATTGTACTAAAAGAATATGACAAATAAAGTCCTGGATATGAGGCCTCTGTGGGACCAACAGCCTGGACAGTGAAAGGAGTTTGTGCAGAAAGGGAAATGGGGAGTAGGCTTCGGGTAAACGGTTGAAGTTCAACTTGAATAAATTAATTCTTCAAAAAATCTGTTATCATTTTGCTCCAGTAGTCTGGTTTCTTTGTTTCATTTTAAATATGTAATTTTTGGTTGGTGTTTAACCTCCTTCATAAATATTGCTTTCAGAACCAATCTCTTGGGGTTATTAAAGCCATTTCAAAGCACCCATTTGCTCTTTCCATTTTCAGCTGTTGTGACCACCAGGCAGGCAGCATATCACTAGAATACCTGACATGGGACTTCAGTATGGTTCAGGATGTAGATGCATACAGATTTTCTGAAAGTACAAATGAACAAATGGGGAACAGCAAGGTTGTGCTTCACGCCTGATCCCACTCATACATTATCTCATTTACATGTGTATATTCAGGTGGTGTTAAGCTCCCTCTCTGCAAAACAAGAGTATTGATCAGGTAAAAGGCGCCTAGGCACACACAAGCCTATGGAAACAGAAAATGTGAAGAGATTGAAAAGGGGACCAGTGGGTCCAATTCCCTCTCCAAGGTCTCTAGTTTTATTCCACTGGTGTGATGATAATGGATAATGTCAAGAATGACTTAATGGATAATGTCAAGAATGACTTTATTGTTGTTATCCACAGCCACTAAATGCAGGAGCAGTATAAATGACTTAGAAGAAGGAGTGAGAAAATTAACCTCAGACTGATGGGCCTGGGAGAACCTCCTGGAGAGCAACAGTCACAAAAAACTGTTCAGCATTATCAATGGTTTGTGCACAACAGGATCTGGTTTCCACAAATAAGCATGATTGGTTGGCCAATGACTTTGGTATGCCGAGAGTAAAGAATAGCTATAATTAATGATTCAGGTGAATCCTAAAATAATAAGCAAGTCCATAATAGTGCATGCAAATATGGTGTCTGCAGTACCAAGGACATTCAAGGAGAAGAAGAAACTCCAGGGAACTCAAAAGATTGAGGGGGTCAAATAAGCGCCAAACTCAGTGCAAGGGAGGGCAAAACATGCCACACATTCCAATTGAACATGCATTGTTGTTGTAACTAGGGATGGAAGGATGTGCCGAGTTTGGATCTCTCAGTTTCTCATTTCCCCCAGTCTTAAATGCACTTCTCCATATTTCTGCAGCAATTTGTGATTTATTTATTTTCAAGTCCTCATGAAAAATCATCAACATTTTAGTGTGCAGCTCACCTAATAAACACATTTTGGTATGCAGTTTTGACTAATGCACTATTTATTTCCACTAACATGTACATTTTAGTGCAAACTTTTCCCTAATGTATGCATTTTTTGTTGGAGAACCTCATTGCAAAATTTGAAAAGTGTGAATTTCATAGAATAGCTGTGTTTCTCACGCTGTTTCGGGAAATTTGATAGTTTCAACTATAAATGCTAATCAAATCAATTTTCTCCCTTGTCTCTAGTAGTCACTAACAGGTTTACTCAGAAGTAAACTCTGATGGACTCAATTCCACTGAAAGCAATGAGGCTTAATTTAGGTGGGACGCATATGTTCTGTTGGTTTCAGTAGGATGTTGCCACAGCTTATATTAGCTAGAAACATGTCCCCTGGACAGTACACTTAGACTGCAATCCTAACCACACTTACTTGGGAGTAATTCCATAGCACTTACTCTTTAATAGACAAGGTTAGGACTGCACTGTTAAGGTAGAATATGAGAACAGAGCAGCAGAAACAGAAGCAGCACTGCTTAAAGGCCATGTAGGTAAAATCCATATCCTTATAGTCTGGCACTCAGAGGTTATCCCTCCTCCTTTGCTCCCTATTATTTCTCTGTTTAATTTTTATATACGTAACCAATGAAAATATAATGGCTATTGAAGCACAGAATTTTGAATTGTTACTGGTATTATTTGCCTGTGTTCACCAACCTAAATATCCTGTGGTATTGTACACCATACAGTAATTATAATTGCTCTGGCATTCATTCTCATAACTCTGTCTACAAGTTAAAAATGATATTACATTATTTTATCTTATTTAATTGTTATATGTTCATATGCAACCAAATATGTATGTCTATGCAAATGTATTTATATTATTTAGAATTAAAAAATCAATAAAATATATTTCAAAAATCCATATCCTACTGTGCTGTTTATTAGAAATAAAAAGTGCATGCACTTTTTGCAATGAATCAAGACACAGTTTCTGAATGCCAGATGATTACCCTACTGCCATAATGTTTGTGTTTCTCATTGGAAACTTCCCCATGACAGAGAATGACAAGCAAAATTATTCAGGTGGAGCAAACAGTGTTGGCTTTAGGGAGCAAACAGATCACACAGGCCTTTAATTTGAGAAGACAAGCTGAATGGTTTAATGATGGAGATGGGCTGCATTCATTATCCTTAGGTCCCCTTTGTAGGAGAGACAATGAAGAATATGCACAACTCAATTTGCATCTAAGGCTGCTTCCACACTAGCCCTTTCTTCTGGAATTGCTGCCCTTTGCTCACCCACATTCTGAGAGTCCAGCCCCGGCCCCCCAAAACCCCCAACAAAACTTGATTGTGAAATTGTTGCAGTCCAGTGTTTTCTGTTTTGTTGTCCTGTATTTTCCCAGATCAAATTTGTCTTGACTTTTTGGGGAGAGCGGGGAAAGGGAACACCAACCTGTCTAGTATGCACAGGCAAAGAACTGTTGAAGCTTTTTAGGGCTCCTGCGTCTTTAATGAAACATTTCCTGTTTGCAGGTCCTGCTCAGGTTATTGTTTGAATATTAAGGAAATTATAAATGTAAATATCTTTCTTGCTATGTGACAGATACAACAGGAAGTGCATATGGGTTAAGAATATATAGAAAGCACAAAAAGGTGAATCAGAAATCAAAAGTATGTGTGAAGTTAGATGATGTGTTGTTGGTTAATGTGCAGTTGTCATTGAGGTACTGTTCTTGTTTGTTTGTATTGTTTTATGTAAATAGTTTTGCTATAAAGTTAAATAAAAAAATTAAAAGGTTATTGCTTCCTATTGATAGCAGTTGATGTGATGAATTGCCCCACTTTTGCCCACTGAAAAATCCTCTCCAAAATGCCAGTTCCCATGGTTGGTGGTGGGTTTCTGGGCTTCTTCCCTCTTTTTACACAAACATGGTTCCATTCCACTATAAAAGAAAACGGAAACAAGAATGCCAGGGCCCTTGACAGGAAATTATGCACAGAGGACTTCTTTTGCCACTGGGAAGATGTCCCGTGAGGCATCTCCTGTGCTTCCTATGCCCGGCACCTTCTCTCCTTTCCCAAAGATAGGAACGTTTGAGTTGGATGGAGGGGGAACGGTAGGTGTGGAGGATGGGAGCACAAGTCCCATTTTCAGCTTGGTTCAGCTTGAGGGAGAGCTGGACCAAACTCAGAATAGGCTTAACTGGTCACGTCCCCCCACCACATTTTTACCCTACCCCATCAATTTCAAATACTTGCTCCATTTGTATGAAGAGTGTCTGCTTTTTCCCCAGTCAAAAATGTCTGTGTTCTCCGGATGATGACCCTGAGTTATTCCTCACCATGTTCAGAAGCAAGAAACAAGAGATCAGTGAAAAGACCACAGGTCAGTGGCGTAGTATGGTGGCAGTGGGGCACAGGGGTTTTTGCACCAGGTGCAAAATTTTAGGGGCACAAAATACAGCTGCAAGCTTCTGTTGCTGGGCTCCGTTGAAAAATGCTTTTCCATGCAGACTAGGAAGTGACCTCTCCAGACAATGGAACATTTCGCATTTTCTCTTCTCTGTGGCTGCAATCTCCTAGGTGACGTGGAAACCATTAGGCAGTTGAATGCGCATCCGTACTCCATCCGTTTCCCTCTCACTCAGCGCCTCCAGACAACCCCAGGTGCTGGCAACCCATGCTATGCCACTGTTACAGATATATCGGTTCCTACCTGGATTCTTTAATCAATAAGGCTTGTCTGTTTTTTCAGGTTATACACTGTTAACATGGGGTTTTTCCTTTAGCAGTAGCTCTCATGTGACTGGCTGATTGCGAGTCCTCCTGCTGCTGCAGCAGCTGCCATGGGCTGAGGGCTGCTTCCCCTCCGCGGCAGGAGAAGGAGGAAGCAAAGGAGCCGCCGTGTTTCTGACTTGTGCGACTGAGCAACGCCTGGGTGTCATGTGCAACATCACATCCAGGTGTCGTACGATGCCCAGACGAATATTGAGGGGGCCCAGCCCCTCAACAAATATTGGAGGGTGGCTCAAAAGGGTTCAGCCCCTAGGAGTCAGTGCTCCTACTTGTATGAAATGCACTTGTCAAAACTAGCTAAAAACCAGTTCAAACTTGCTGACTTCCAGGGAGAGTTAAAAATACTGATGAATCAGAACTGGATTTCAACCAGGAATTAAAATGGTTCAGTTCTCTGGTTCAGACACAGAATTCCTTATGTTGAATGCCATCAAGTTTGGACTCATGTAGACTCCTATTTAAGCTTTGGCCTTTCAATTAAGCAATTGGAAGTAATGTACTGTAGTGGATTGCAGAGAGCTTTACCGTTTCCCAGCCTCCAGTCTCTACCACCAGGTGTGACGTAAGAAAGATGATAACTCCCGTACCTGAGACCAGAGAGGCCTAGGGCTCATCCAGACTTCCTTTTGTGCCACTTTTCTAGGCTCAAAAGCTCAGTGTCCAAGTGCTCCTCACCCCCACCCCACCTACTTTCCCCAGAAAAAATCACAAATGGTAATCTGGGTTTTCTGTGGAATGTTGTTTGCTCCGAATCAGCAGCAAGGAGCAGGTTTTAATGGGGAAAGAGTCAGGGCAAGACAAGTGCTCAGACATGGAGCTTTAAAGAGCAAAGCTGTGTCTTAAAATGTGGCAAAAAAGGAAGATGAGGCCTTACTTTCAAGGAAGCTTTCAAGAAGCTTTGTCTGGTGCCCTCAGCTCCAGTGTCTTTTATAGCCAGAAGAAGAACTTTCCCCTCAGCTGGTACAGAATGTAGTGGCAAAGGCCAATGTGGATGTGAGGATTCCCGGCATTCACTTAAAGAGGCAGAGGCAGGTCTCAGAGGCTCATGAGACTCATCATGCCAGTTGCATTCTCTTCAATGCCCAACAGAAGTGGCATTGCTACAGTTAACAGCTGGTTTGGAAGGTATATGGATTCCTACAGCTCATGATGCTTCCTCAACCTCGGCCCTCCAGATGTTTTGAGACTACAATTCCCATCATCCCTGACCACTGGTCCTGCTAGCTAGGGATCATGGGAGTTGTAGGCCAAAAATATCTGGAGGGCCAAGGTTGAGGAAGCCTGTATTACATCTATTGAACATGACAAAGAGAAGAATAAAATAATCAATTAGAGCAGTTTCAAACAGCCACTTAAAACATCCAGGGAATAAGTAAAATCAAAGATAAACTAAAAACATGACAACTTTCTGCATGTCTGGATAGACATGCCTAAACAAAAATGCTTTTAGCGGGCACTGAAAAGAGAAGGGTGAAGGCGTCAACAGGCAGGGAGTTCCAGAGGGCAGCTGCTGCCACACTAAAAGCTAGGCTTCCTACAAATGCGGAATGGCTATCATGTGACCTGTGTAACAATGCCAGTTCCACAGTTTGAAGTGGTCAAAGGGGCATTTTATTTACTATTGTATTATTAAATTTCTGTACCATCCTTCATCTGAGGATTACAGGGCCGTTTACAATTTAAAAACACAAAAATACGTAACATATTAAGAAACAAAGCAGGCGATCTCGCAGGTTGTTAAGAACTGTATATACTATTATGGTATATGTTTTCATGGATTACAGTTCCCTTCATCAGATGCAAGGTGCTGTTTTCTCCTCTGTTCTTTGTGGATTAGACCCTTTTAGTCCTTTGGAAGGGTCTTTGGCCCCATCTAGTGTCCACACTCTGAACTGGTACATCTCGCACCTTTCTGCTGTCTCACGCTGCAGCTAACAGGGGCCTGTGAAAATCTGAGGGAAGTCTTTCCCTGAAGGAAACCGCAGGCTACGCTGGGGGTTGGGAATACTATTCCTGCACTTCCACAGGATCCTGATCTCACAGCAAGGAAGCTTCCGCTTCCAAGGCACAGCAGGCGGAACAATACTGGGGATGAGTAACTGATATTGGGGAGGGCCTGGCTAGTAGGAATCACAACAACGAGGCACATCCTGTGTGGCAGGATGGAAACATGGCTTCGACTCAGAACTAACTGTAGAGTTGGAAGGAACCCAGAGGGTCATCTAGTCCAACCCCCTGCGATGCAGAATCTTAACACACTGTCCCCCATCCAGACCAGACCCTGCTGAGCTCTGCAAATGGGATCTGATTACTTTCCACAAACAAGAAACTATGTGCATGCCACCTTCAGGTTTCTCACATCTGCAGTAAGGTCATGCATGGGGAAACTAGGGTGACCAAACATCATTCCCCGTGTAAATTGGTACGGAAGCTGTACTACCCAGGACAGGATGGGGTTGTGCAGAGTTGTTAAGGCAGCAGAGAGCATTGTTGGCTGCCCACTCTCCACCTTAGAGCAGATTTATGCCACAAGGTGCCATAGGAAGGCACCGGACATAGTAAAAGATCCATCGCATCCTGGTCACTGTCTCTTCGAGCTCCTGCCGTCGGGACGGAGATACAGGACGATGAAGACAAGAACGAGCCGTCTTAAGAACAGCTTCTTCTCCAGAGCGATCTCGGCCCTGAATGGGAAGCCTGGACTTTGAAAGTCATCTAATCTTCCTTGCTGTATTATACTGTATTGTTTTAATTAGTGTTTTTATAGTTGTTTTGATTTTGTGTGGAGTGCCCTACCTGGGTGGATGGAGCAGCCAAGTAATTTCGTTGTCCCCGAGAGGGGGCAATGACAATAAAGATATTATTATTATTATTATTATTATTATTATTATTATTATTATTATTATTATTAAAATCCACGTGTCTTCACGACAGGTGGCGGAGTGAGGAGAGGAGACAGCAACAGGGATCAGTCTTTCTTTCGTATCGGTGTTTTCGTTGCCCACAAATGCATATGCTTCGCCAACCTGCATCTCAGTGTGGCCTCGGGTCAAGCAGTCTTCGTAGGCTTGGGGGCTCCTACTGATTCCCACCCTGAGTCTTTCTAAATTCTTCTATTGGGACAAATCCTCTGCAAGTTTTGGGGGTGGGTCTGAATGACCTTGCAGTGTCTTTTTATAGCCCCCCCCCCCAGCTTTAAAAGTAGTATAGGAACTGGACTGGCAAGTACCATGCTTGTGCCTGAGTTAATGGATGGTTATCAACTCAATTGGTAACTTGTGAATGGTCCAGAAAAGTGGGAAGACCATTCACCGTTTTGTCCTGGGCAAAGGGAAGGGCTGAGTGAATTGGCCTTGGGGTGAATTGCCTGCCTGACACAAGGGTTGCAGATGTTGACTGCTGTCTAGGTCAGTGTTTCCCAACCTTTTTTGGGCAAAGGCACACTTGTTTCATGAAAAAAATCTCGAGGCACACCACCATTAGAAAATGTTTAAAAAATTAACTCTGTGCCTATATTGACTATATATAAACTTTTACTTATGTAAAAATAAAAATAAAAAAATAGTAACAGCATAGAAGGTAATGGTTAGGCCCTCTTCCAAATATGCTGGGTTTTTATTTGCAGGGACTGTTCTACATGGGAAAGCATTCAGCACTGTCATTCTCCCATCAGCTATCTGAATTGGTACTATTCTGGGTCAACTTACTCTGCTGCATGTGTAGATGAAAATGGCACCAAGTGTGGGGGAGGGGGCAGAACAGGTTTCAGATACAGGATATCAAGCATACACGTACTTCAGATTGATCTGGTTGCTTGCTTTGCAAGTTTTCATTTCCCAAATGACTGCCTTGGCAAGCGCAATACCTACCAGGCTCAAGGCCGGTCTCGCACTGCCGCTTCCCGCGCTCTCAAGGACCCGAGAGGAGGAAGGCGTGAAGGGAATCCCGAATACCTGGGCCTAAGCCATCCAGGGCTTTAAAACTTAATTTTGAACTGGGCTCAGAAATGAACATGAAGGCAGTGCAGCTGTTCCCTATGACTGGAAGCCAACGCACACAGTCCAGGCTCCCATCAATAGTCTGGCTGCAGCATGCCAAACACTTAGCAGTTTCAATCCTGTGTTGAGCATGCTACAGTCATCCAAACATGGCATCGCTAAGGCACAAATGGCCAGATCAGCCATTTCAAGGGGCAGATGCAATGGGCACACCAACCTAACTTGCTCAGAAGCACTCCTAGCTGCAGCAACCACCTGAGCATCCAGATTTAAAACCGAGTCTAGGAGGATGGCTAACCCCATTCAAGACAGGTCGCATTCTGGTCCCTGGACTGGCCATTCAACTTGACCAGGAGCATGGAAGACCTTTGCCATCTCTGGATTGCGTTTCCATTGACTTGTCCACCCACAGACTTGTGCTGCCTCGGAGCAGATGCACAGGGAGGCAGGCACTGCCTGTTGACCTCCCCATTGAGAGCCATCAGTGGGCTTGGTGGTGGCTATGTTCCACTTCCACCTCTGAATACCAGTTAAACTCCAGTCCTGCTTGTGGGCTTCCCAGAAGAGACATCTGGTTGGCCAACGTGGTCTGAACTAGATGGGTCCCCCTTGGCCAGATCCAGCAGCAGGGAGCATTTTTAATGTTCTGAAACTGACTCTGAAAGTGGGTGCAGAGTAGGGCCATTGTGCTTAAATTAATGACCAGTGGCCTGGTCTTGGGTCTGGGGACTTCGCTGTTCCCAGGTCCCAATGGGTCAAATAGCAGGGAGCTCAGATAAGGAGCAGGTGCAGGTTTGCCCCACAACCACAAGATGGGAGAGCGGTAGAGCCAGTTTTCCTTTGCTTTGAACTAAAGGCACCCTTTATCAAAGTTCTTTTTCCTTAGGCACTGGTGTGTGTTGTCTTGAACTATACACTATTAATATACCTATTCCAGTATGATTTTAAATAAAAATAGAAGAAGAAATAATAATGATTTTTTTAAAAAGATGACGAGATGGGCTTCCAGGCAGACTGGAGCTCCAACGGGGAGGAGACAGGAGCCTGTCCCAACAGAGCAGAGCAGAAGCAAATGTTGCCTCCCCCCGCCCTGCCGCCGCACTCAGGAGTCGGAGGATACGGAGCTGCAGTTTGGACAGCAGCAGTTTCTTCCTTGCAAGGGAGCCCCAGCGGCACTGCGGGTGCGGGTGGCCAGGATGTCCTGCTGGGGCCCCGAGCTGCTGCAGTTGCTCCCGGGGAGGGGGCTAGTCCTCCGGGCCCGGAGAAAGCCGGTGTGCTGGCGCGGGGAGGGGGCGGTATTTCGTAGCCAGGCTCCCGCAGCCAAGTTGCTGGCAGGCGCCCACTTTGCTCCAGCCACCCAGATGCCGGCGCGGTCCTCTTCGGGGTGGGAGGCGCCCCTGCTTTGCGGTGTAGCACACCGCCCGCCCCGCTCGGCTCCCTCCACCCCACTCTGCGCAGCTGAACCGGCAGCAGCTTCGCCTCTCCCTGCCCAGCCCGGGCGCGCCGCCTGCAGCAGGACCTGCGCCGGGTCCCCGCTCTCCACTCGCCTCCGCCTTTCCCTTCCCCGCCTGCCGGCCCCGCTACCTACCCACCAGGGCGACCCCCAGCCAGCCCCTGGCCCCGCCGCCCGCGCCCCCGGCCATCTCCTCGCCAGCTGCAGCGCCGCAGTGGCCTCTTCTTCCGGCCCGAGCGAGCGAGCGGCGTCCCAAGTGTGGCTCTTGCTCCGCCGCTGCCTGCCCTCGCTGCCAGCCTCTGCGGCTCTCTCGGTCTCCAAAAGTTGCCGCGCGCGCGACCCGCCCCCTCGAGCAGCCGCGCCTGGGAGGCTCCGAGGGGCGGAGGCAGCCGGCTCCGAGCTCGGCTTGGCGGGACCGCCTCCTCCGCAGCGAGCCCTGGACTGGACCGAGCGAGCAGAAAGCCTCTTTGCCCGGCCACGGCACACCAGGCAACGTCTCGCGGCACACTTGTGTGCCGCGGAACACCGGTTGGGAAACACTGGTCTAGGTAGCCTGTTGATTGTGCTGGGGGGAACTGAGGAAGGCTGAGTTTGGAACAAACTTGCCCCTAAAATAAAGGTGAAGGTGAACAAATTATGAGCATTTAAATGGGGGAGAGGTAGAAACAAGGCATTGAGAGTGCAGGATAGCAACTCAGAGAGGCCAAAGCACCATGAGTTAAGATACAAGTACAAAAAACCTTTAGACAGAGGATGGATATGTGTGTTTATATGGTAATGAATAAGCCAAAACAGGTGAGCTGGAGTGCTTGGTCACAGAAGACAGCATAGATTGAGAGCTCATCCACACTTGCCATTTGCTGGGCACAGATCTGCACTTTAAAGCTCTGGATCCTAGCGCTCCTTGCCCTGCCCATCTCTTTCCCCAAGAAAACCCGCTCTTTAACCCTGAATCAGAACAGCAGTTCAGGTTCCCCGTAGATTGATGGTCACTCCAGTTCAACGGCAAAGAGCAGATCTTCATGGGGAAAGCGCCAGGGCAACAACAACAAGAGATTTGGACACGGCACTTTAAAGCGTGAACTTGTGACTAGAAAAGGAAGGCACAAAAGGAAGTCTGGATGAGCTCTCCGTGGGCATAATAGAAACCTGGGTGGAATCTACACACATATAAAAAATGTTCTGAAAATGCTTTTTTTTAAAGCATTTTTTAAAATACGTTTACTTTTCCATGGCTCACTATCTAGTGTTACATTGTATGTTGCACTTAAAACACACTTAACGGATTTATTTGCAGCTGTTTAGCTGAGTCCCTGATGGAATGGAGAGAACTAGAGAGATCCTGTCCTATCTATGAACTTTTCGCAGGTATGCTGTAGGTGGTGCACATCAGAGAGGACATGGTCATATCCACATGATACCCTTAAAGCATACTTGGGCTACTTCTTGGCTTCCCCCCAAAGAATCCTGGGAAATGTAGTTTGTTAAGGCAGCTGGCAATTGTATCCCTGTGAGGGGTAAACTACAGTTCCCAGGGTTCTTTGAGGGAAGCAATGACTGCTAAAATGGCATAAATAAAGTAGCCACTGTCCTGCAGTGGGCAGAGCGGTTAAAACCTCTCCACTCAGCCCAGGGCCCTGATGGACACTGGCACTGAACCCAGCAGGGCCCAGGGGCCCACCATTGCAAGCCACCCACCGCCACCTTACCTCTGGTACTCTGGCACCATGCTGGCAACTGGGCCACAGAATGGGCCTCCACCATGGGGCCTCCACTGAGGCCAAGGACATGCTTCTGGTGGGCATCTGTGGCCGCAGCAGGAACCAACAGAAGACTCGCAATGGAGGTGCAGTCCCTGGCCCATTCAGTGCCGTGGCGCCACAGTACATGCCCCACCTCATGCAGTCATGACATCGCGATGTCACATGACGTCATGACATCACGATGTGCAAGCTGGGCGCTCACAGTCTGGGGCTCAAGTCAGCACCATTGCTGATGGGGTTGCAGATTGCCCCTTCCTGTTAAACAGATTGATCATTTGATGAATGGGGAAGAGGAAGTAGCCCCCTCCTCTGCGTGAATCAGCTGGGAAGAGGGGCCTTGTAAATGTATTTAGCATGAAAATGAATACCGCACAAATAAGCAAATCAGTTAATATCAGGTGAAGTGGAAATTATAGAAAAATAATCAGTCATAAAATCTGACGACAGGATTGCTATTTTGCATCACGTAACAAATCAGATTGTGATGCATCCTGAGTCTCTCCCTGCGTTTTTCACTCCACCTCTTTTTCGTCTTTGCTTGCTTGCTTGAGCAGACAGGCGACCTTCCGATTTTGCTAATGGCTGGGGCCCGGGAGGAGGATGCTAAACAAAGATCTTCACATTCCTATTAGTCCAGGGCTACAAAGGCCTCTTCTGAGATCCTCTTTCCGGAGATGGAAATGAAGGGGGTCGGTATCTGTGCACAGAGCACCACAGGATGTTTTTCCTCTCACCAACAGGCAACTGTGATCCTCATGCGCAGTGCAAACATCTGATAGGCAAGACACATTCTTAGCCTTTTCCTTTTGGGTAAGAGCAGTTGCTAAGCGACAGCATCCCTTGGGAGTCGGTGGTGCCAGCGTGCTGATCCCATTATGTCAGCGAGAGGGGATGAAACCACCCTGCAGCTTTAGGTAGAGATGCCAGGGAGGATGACAGAGAGGAGGGGAAACAGCCTGGGCCATGAGACACAGTGCTGAGACAAAGACCATCCTTCGGAGTCACTTGCGGGGTCCCTGCTTCCCTGATCTGAAAGAGGACGAGGAATCAAATGAGTCTTGTGAGGAGATGGAGGGAGGAATGGACTAAGATCCACCCACAAGACCATTGAACAGAAAGGGTCAACAGCAACTGTGTGCAAATGAAGTCAAGAGCCACACAGCCCACCATAATGTCCAGGAAGCAATAGCAGTGATGCAATGCAAAGTACATGTGTGTAAATACACACAAGCCAATGTGGTATAGTGGTTAGAATGCCTGACTAGAACCCGGGAGACTTGGGTTCAAATCCCCACTCAACCATGAAGCTCACTGGTTGACACTCTCAGTCTAACCCAGGCACCCCCAACCTTTGGCCCTCCAGATGTTTTGGACTACAGTTCCCATCATCCCTGGCCATGGTCCTGTTAGCTAGGGATCATGGGAGTTGTAGGCCAAAACATCTGGAGGGCTGCAGGTTTGGGGTGCCTGGTCTAACCTACCTCACAAGGCTGTTAGGGAGATTCAGGGAGGAGGAGGAAGGGACCTATGTAAATCACCTCAAGCTCCATGAGGAAAGGTGGGATATAAATTTAATAAAGAAAGAGATGAATGACATGTGTGTGGGCTGTGGGCAGGAGTCACTCAACACGGATAAGAACAGGCTGCATTGTTACAAAAAGTGGACTCTGTCAGGACATGGCGTGGAATATTGTGTCTCATTTGCGCCATGGGGCAATTGCAAGACCAGGTGGAGCTATTTATCTGCTCCATCAGCAATGTCACCAGGCAAGCCTCACCATTTGCCATAACTCCAGGTTGCTCTTTGGCTGTAGGAGTGCAGCAATGCTTGCCTGGTCACATGACTGCCATTGCTTACAGATTCTGACCTTTTATTGCTTCCTGTTGACCACATCTGAGTTTTCCTTTTTTGTTGTTGTTGTTAATGTGCATGTGGATCACACAGGTCCATTTTTTCTTTGCATACTTATGTACAAGTTCATCCACACACAAACCCAGTTCATCATCAAATCCATGTGGTCCAACTGTGAGCATGCCAAAGAACATTGTGAGGGTGGGTTTTCTAAATGTGCGTGGTGACCTTTGGCTGGGTGCCATTTATCACCTCATCTTCCTGTTGGGAAGGTCTCCTCCTGGGATGCTGGTCAGGCTGACCAGGCACACAGCCAAACCCACAGTTTTGCAACTCTAGTATACTGGGAAATGTGTTGTTGTTTTTTTAATGGCCACAACCACAGATAAACAAATGGCTGCCCACAATGGACTTCAGTTTTCCAGAACGTATGGTGAGCAGGGAAGTAATGCTTGAGAGGAGGGGACAACAGCACTCAGGGTGAATATATCCCATCAACCACCACCCACTACTGTGGACAGGAAACATCAAGGGATATTTTGGAGGCATAAAATTGAAAGCACTCATCTGTGGACAAACGTGCAGAAATGCCCTCACCGAAACAGCAACCCAGATATGCAGGAATACCCTAATTGTGGAAACAAAAAAAATTCCTTCCAGTAGCACCTTAAAGACCAACTAAGTTAGTTCTTGGTATGAGCTTTCGTGTGCATGCACACTTCTTCAGATACACTGAAACAGAAGTTGCCAGATCCTTCTATATAGTGAGAAGGTGGGGAGGGGTATTACTCAGAAGGGTGGTGGGAATGGGTGATTGGCAGATAGCTGTGATGAGCCTGTTGACGACTCTTGACGACTGCAATAGGTCCTAATTGTGGAAACAGCCTACTTGCTTGCCTGCACCTCCTCCTTTGCAAACCTCCATCAAAACAACCTCCTCTGTTTGAGCTCCTGCTAAAGAAGTCACCCCTGGCCCACACCGTCCATTCCACACTGTGTGTTGTTTCATTTGATCCCCTGGTCCCCTGACCTACCTGGCAGGTGGACAGTGTGCCGAGACGAAGTTCCAAGCCCAGAGGCCAATTCACACAAGCAAAGTCCAGAGAGCAGGAAATGCAGTCCAGGGTCAGTCCAAGTAAGCCAAGACAGGATACAGGCCAGAGTCAATCCCAAAGTACAGACCCATGAAGCTCTAAGGAGAATCCCAGGCGAGGTCCCTCAGTGTGGGCAGTTGATCAAACACAGCACCTCAGCTCTGCTGCCTTCTGGCACTGGGTCTGCTGGGCCATATGACCTTCACCTGCTCCCAGCTTGCCCCAGCTGAGGAATTACATGCCCCCTTCCCCACCCATCCAGCTAGTGAACTAGGCCACAGGCCTGGCCTGCCTCTTCTTCTTGAAGTGCCCCACACACTCTTCCCTTTGTCTCGGGACCTGCCATTTTTGTGGGGGTGGGGGCCTCTTTAGTGCTGGCAAGGGGGTCCCGCTGCTCAGCCATCATCCTCTGTCACCCCGTGAGTACTACCTACACCAACCTCTCCTTCCCCATCTGCAGCTTGGTCTCGTGTGACCCCCAGTTGCACCCCTCACTGGGATCCTCTTCCTCCTCTTCCTCCTCCCTGAAGTCCTGCCAGTTCATGACAATTTGTTTGCAGGGACATTATTTTAAAAATAGATCAAAGATCAGCTGCCCTTCTTCATGGGAGGGAGCCTGTACATCCCCAACCTTCCATATTTTTAATAATGCAGTCTTGAGCACTTCCAGGCTGTCACTAATTTTGGGTGGGATTCAATCACATAACGGCAAAATGAGGTTTTGAGCTGGAGTGTGAACTGAATCGAATTGCTCCTCCATTCTTAGCTGAGGGGGAAGCAGAAGTAGGGACTGTCGTGGCAACAGTGAACACTCATGGAAACATCACCAGGCACATGACAGACTCCCCACCCAAAAATGTTCTAGTGAGTTTCCACACCAGGCATGCCAACTCCATACCCTCCAACATTTCTCTGATGAAAATAGGGATATCAATAATAACAACAACAATTGTACTATTTATACCCCGCCCACTCTGGGCAGCTTCAAACATATATAAAAGGGGCTGCCTTTAGATGCCTTCTAAAGGTTGTATAGTTACTTATCTCCTTGGTTTGGGGTTTGCATAACTCCATAGCCTCCAATATTTCTCTGATGAAAATAGGGACGTCCTAAGGAAAAGCAGGACATTCCTGGATCAAATCAGAAACCAAGATGGCTTTTGTAAATCCGGGACTGTCCCTGAAAACTTGGAGGGTCTGCAACTATAGGGGGGTGAAGGTGTTGTCAGCCCCCTCAATATTCCTTAGCAGGGGGCTCGGCCCCCCAAATATTGAGGGGGCAGAGGAGCTGAGCAGAGCAGGGCAGCATCAGCGGAAGGAGACACTGCAGGGACTGGCATGTCCTGCTCACACTGGCTGCGTAGCGTCTCCTGACATCGCACAGGCAAATACAGTCTTCCGCTAGGCTGTGCCCGTCCGGCCTGCACAGCGTTGGAAGACGTTGTGATGTCACATGATGTGTGGAAGTATAATGGATTACTTTTGCAGTAGAGGAAAACCTGCATTAAATGTAGCAGAAATGTGGACCTGCATTTTGATTGCTATGTCATGTGGAGAATGCAAAAAAATATGTACGCCTGAGCAGTGCCGGTTCCACTATAAAGTCCCACCCAGAAGTAGATTGCTTCATATGGGTGAAAGTGGTTGTCAAGGTAACCAGGTCTCAAGCCCTTAAAGTTTTACAGGTTAACACCAGAAATTTAAATTGACTCCCAAAACAAACAGAAAACCAATGCAGTTGATAGAGGATCACCAACATATTCTCTGGTCGCCCCACAGCAAACAACTTTCTAACCTCTGCAGTTTGTACCAGCTGTAGTTTCTGGATTGTCTTTAAAAGCAGCTCCACAGAAAGAGCAAACTGTGGTCTTGGTCCTTGGGGGGGGGGAGGGGGCAAATCCATCTAGACTGGATTGACAGAACCTCTAACCAACAGTCTTTCCATCTTGTCTCGACTGAGTTTCAGTTTTTGTCACCCAGTCTATCAAAGCTGAGTCCAAACCTGCTGCCTTGATAGAAATACGATGCAGAGTGTCATCTGCAATCCTGCTGGCTCTTCAGCTGAGACCTCCTGAGCAATTATCCTAGCAGTTTCTTGTCCATGCTAAAAAGCACAGAAAGCAAGATGCTTCCTCGTGGCAGACAGCTTGCCACAGGGGAGAGCACCACTTTCTGGGAGCAACTCTCCAGAATGGAGCACAGCCCCTGAAAAAGAGGGCCTTCGTCCCACCAAGGGGGATTCTATGACTGATGATATCAAAATCTGCTGAGAAGGTCAGCAGAATCAGGAGACTCATCTGCCCCTGCCCAACCACCCCATCCGTGGGTCTAGAGCAACAAGTGTGATTTAGTTCCAGAGCCAAATCTGGAACCCTAAGTAGATTTCAATCCTCCATCTAATCTGTCCGTGTCCACAGGCTGATCAAACGGAAAGGTAACCATAGCAACCTGACCAGACAGAGCTATAGCTGCATCCGTCTCCGATTCTGCTATTACTGTGACATCCAAGCTGGGAAGGAGTCAAGTGGTTTTCTTTTCTTTTTCCTTTCCTTTTGGCAAAGAGGTCATAGCAGAACAGGCTTTCCTCATTCTCCTTAATCTGACCCCACAAAGAAGAAAGGGGCTGTAATTACCAAGTTCCTCTCTCCTTTCCCCGCCCCTCTCCTTTTTATATTGCTATTTGCTCTTGCTGCGACCTTTGGAGAAGGTGCTCAGAGGAAAGCAGTCTGCCACTTCTTTCCTTGACCTTTGCGCACCTTGCCTCATGATATCCAGCAGGAGAGGGATGGCCAGCTGGGTCCAAGAAGCTACTTAAGTCTCCACTTCGGGTATGGAACAACTTCTTCTTCTTCTTTGGAGATCCCTCATAGCCGAGTAAGATTGTCTTCCATAAACACGGTTTTAACAATTAGTCCATAAGTGACTGTGGAAGCCAATTCTGGATCCACACGTCCTTCCACAGTGGGGACATTGGTTTCTGGGTGGGAGTTGATCACGGTGTGGGTTTGCCAAGTGTGCCTTCCTCCTAGCACATTTCTCCCTTGCGTCCTGAGTTCAAGTGTCTTCAAAGCCCATGACACCTTTGGTAAAGGCTGTTCTCCAACTGGAGCGCTCGCAGGCCAGTGTTTCCCAGTTGTCAGTGTTTATACTACATTTTTTTAGATTTGCCTTGAGACAGTCTTTAAACCTCTTTTGTTGACCACCAGCATTACGGTTTCCATTTTTAAGTTCGGAATAGAGTAGTTGCTTTGGAAGACGATCATCAGGCATCCGCACAACATGACCAGTCCAATAAAGTTGATGTTGAACAATCAGTGCTTCAACACCGGTGATCTTTGCTTCTTCCAGTACACTGGTATTAGTTCGCCTGTCTTCCCAAGTGATGTATAAAAAGTTTTAGAGACACCGTTGATTGAATCTTTCGAGGAGTTGGAGATTGCGTTTGTAAGTGGTCCATGTTTCACAAGCATATAGTAAGGTTGGTAGTACAATAGCTTTGTAAACAAGCATTTTGGTTTCCCTGCAAATGTCGCAGTCCTCAAACACTCTGCACTTCAATCGGGAGAAAGCCGCACTTGCACAGCTCAGGCGATGCTGGATTTCGGCATCAATGTAGCCCCTTGTGGAAAGATAATAATAATAATAATAATAATAATAATAATAATAATAATAATAATAATAATAATATCTTTATTGTCATTGCCCCCTCTCGGGGACAACGAAATTACTCCTACCTAAGATAACTGCTTAGGTAGGAGAAGTGATCAACATTTTCCAATGTTACACCACTGAGTTGGTATTTGTGGCGCTGCAGAGGGGTTCTATGCAGAGGTAGTATGGAACTACCTAAGGAGTCTCACCCAGCATAATACAGTATAGGCCACTCCGAAGAAAACCCCCCTTGGCTCTGGCCACTCACAAATATCCCTTTCCCTTGGCTCAGGCTGTGCGGCTGCACAACTTGGATAAGACTTGGCAACAGCACAGTGCCATCTTCAGCGAGACAGACATCTTAGGTTTGTTGTTGTTTAGTCATTTAGTCGTGTCCGACTCTTCGTGACCCCATGGACCAGAGCACACCAGGCACTCCTGTCTTCATCTTAGGCTTAGATCTACTCATTTCGACTTTGATCCCTTGGACACCAGTCCCACCAGCTCCCTCCTCTGCAGAAAAGTTTACATTGCACCGAGCAGTCCAGCACTCAGCAGGGCGTTCTTGCACATCCCATGAAAGTGATGTGTTCTTAGGGGGTGGCCAGGGGGTTCTGCTCCTGATCTTTTGCACTGGGCCCCAGATCTCTTGCTCCTTTGCATTTTGTTCTGTGTTGCTGAGGATGCTTCGAGACTCAGGAGCAAAGTGAGACGCCAACCTCTCAGCATCTAATTCTCTCAGAGACTGGAATTTGCATTGGTACACAGCATATATACAACTGTGATGCAGGCGAAGGGTGAGCTCACTCAGGCTGCAATACACAGCGGCAACGGGGAACTCTTGGCCATTTCTAAGTGGCTCCCATTCCAGCACAAAGGATCCTTTCCACGAGAGTGCCCAGAAAAATGAGGGGGAGGATTTATGTCGGGGTTGGCAAACTAAGGCCCAGGGCCAGATCAGGCCCAGTTGCCTTCAGTGTCCGGCCTGCGGACTGTCTGTGGATCGGCGTGGGGATTCTGTTCATTTGGGCTGCACCATTTTTCCCCCTGCACCATTCCACCCCCCCTCTCCCTCACACACACTGTGGCGGCGCCTCCTCCCTCCCTCCTCCTGGCTTCTCCCCGCCCTGCCTAGAGGAGGAAGGGGGCTGGGCTAAGCTGGCTGAGCCCCATTTTAAGCAGCCCCTCTCTGGAGCCAGCCCTTTTGCGCCGCTCATCTTCCCACCGCCACTGCCACCCTGGTCTCCTGTGGGCCAGAGAGCGGAGAAGACAAGCTTACTTTGCCTACCCACGAGAAGCAGCAGTGGTGGCAGCAGTGGTGGCGGCAACCCCTGGGAAGGTAAGCAACCCCCCCCCAGTGCCGCTTCTCCGGCCCACCACAAGGTCTGAGGGACAGTGGATCAGCCCGCGGTTAAATTTTTTTGCTGACCCCTGATTTAGGTAATGCTAGAGCCCAGCACTGAGTGCTGTGTCCACAGTCTTCAACAAACCCAGTGCTGTGTCTCCGTTGCCCTGCCTTGCCTGCAAGAGAGCTGAATCGGGTTTGCGGATCTAATCAATATTGACCATGTGTAGTGCAAATGGAAATGTGCATGACCTCCCGTCACCTGGATCAGGGACAACCTGCCCACCTCTGGATCATTATCTAGCTGAGATTCTTGCAGTGGGGTTGGACTAGATGACCCGTTGGGTCCCTTCTAACTCCACAATTCTATGCTTCTATGGAAGCATTAGGGGGTGGCCTGAACAGGAGGCAGGCAGTACTGAAGTCACCAAGAATCAGTTTAACAGGAGGGCTGATTACAGCAGAGGATATTCTTGTTAGGTTTCAAAGTTGAATGCTTTGTCTTGTGGGGCCCGTGTAGAACCTGCAGTCAACTTGGGGGCACCTGAGCCTTGGAGGGGGGCACTGAGGTGGAATTGTAGAAGACTTGGTTTGACTCTTTACATCCAGGTATTACAGAGTCATATGCTGCCACCATGTGGTCTTTTGTGGTGATGCAATAGCTACTGTAGCTCACATTCTTTTTCGTGCTTTTACTTTGAAAAATAAAACTCAAGGCTTTGTTTCAACTGATCAGTTCTCTGCCAAAGCGGTTCTGTGGAATACCACTGGATTTGCAGAAGTCTTCTCATCACCAATTCCACTGAAAGCTGCTGTTGTCGGATGAGCAACTGGGTTGGTAACAAGGTCTAGTAGCTTGGCTATGCTAACGGCGTTTCCAGCTGTATTTTAGGAACAAAATAATTCATTATATAAGGACTCAGTTTTGTTGGGTGACGCTGTTCTAGTAGGGGAAACATTGATCCCTGTCCACCTCTTCACATGCTCTTGTCTGGCCTTTCAATATGCTCTTTCAAAGGGAGCTTCAATGTGCTCAAAGTCTGTAAAGGTTATATATTTGGATAAAGAAATAATGAAACTGTCAGTTTTATTCTTTCCTTATAATTCCTAACACTGGCTTTAATGTTCAGATTGTTTCAACTATTGCACTACATTCAAATGATCTCCCCCCCCCCCCCCCCATGATCCAGGGTTTGGTTACAGTCTTGGATATGTAAAGCCAAACTCACCAAAGTTCTGTTGCCACCCAGTCTGGAGATACAGTCTTGGAGATCTACACAGCATGTTTGGGATTTCAGAATCCCATATTTGAATGTGATATGCAAATATGTGATATACACATGAGCTGGAGTCATTGTCCACCGTGCTCCAGATCATTCTCTATTAGAATCACAGAACTGTAGAGTTTGGAGGCCCCAGAAGTGTCATCTAGTCCAACTCTCTGCAATGCAGGAATCCTTTCCCCCCCCCCAACCTGGGGCTTGAACCCACAGCCCTGAGATGAAGAGTTCCATGCTCTATGGACTGAGCTATCCCATGGTCATCACATTTTCTGCTAAGTACATCCTTGAAGGAAACCATGGTGAAAACTGTCCATTGCTAGCTGTCTATGGCCTGCCACCCTCTCCCACCCAGTCACCCCTGGCACTGTGCCTTCTTCATTCTGACTGTCAGAAAGTCAGGTCTGTCAAAGAAGAGAAGCCAATATGGCTGCCCTCAGGCCTCCGTGCATTCCCGCTTCTGTCCTTCCTTATCCTTTTGGTACTGCTGCCTGCCACCTGTGAATGCAGGACTGTGGACTTACTAATACAGAAAGCTCTGAGCAGTTTGGGAGCAGCTTGCTTGCAGGATCGCCCTGGCCACACTGGACTGCTTGGATGTGTGGAACTTGCACTTCTCCAAGGGCCACATAATGTTTGTTCTGCATCTGTTTCTTTCCATGTGGCAGCGCCTATACTTAGGTCCCTGCTAAAATTATGTTTTTTCCAGCAAGTCTTGCCCAGACACATTATGCAGTTAAGCATACTTGTTTTTAATATTTGCTGATTATATCTCTACATCATGGATCACTGTCTTATATTGTTTAAAGCACACTGTTCGGTTGCATTGGGGTAGAGTATTAAACAGTTTATACATTTTTCTAAGTTAAATAAATAATTAAGTGGCAGCCATTCAGTTTCTGGAAAAGCTAGGATTCTTGAATTTTGACTTTGCAAACTCCCATCCACTCAACTACTGCTGCCAAGCACCGATGAAGAACTAGGAGGGCTGATCCTGCGCCCGGTATTTACCGAAAAACAGGTGTGATTGCCACCAGCACACTTGAACTCTCCTGCTGCAGATGTTTCATGCAGATGTTGAGCATCAGGTGAGATGATGGCACAGGTGAGGGCTTTGAAGAATTCTGTAGCCCAGCTCCCACTGGGTCTGGGGAACAAATCCTCTAACATGAGCCCTTGAAGTAGGGTTGCCATATCTTGAAGAGCAAAAAGAGGACAGCCCGAGCCAGGGAAAGAGGCACATGGGTGCGCAGGGCTGCCGCCTCCACACCTGCATGCCTCTTTCCCTGGCTCGGGCTGGCAGAGGCTGTGGCATGCAGAGCAGCCCAAGCCCCAGCCACCCAAACCGGAGCCCAAAAAAACTGGACATTTGCTTAAAAATGTAAAAATCTGCCTGGATGAGCATGTTGGCCCCCCCCCAAAAGAGAACATGTCCAGGTTTTCTCAGACACATGCAACACTACTTGAAGTTGTCCCATGAGGAAAGACCAGAGGGAGGGGAAGGTTGTACCCTGCCTGCCATACTTTGGAGGCAGCATAGTAGGACCTGTTTACTACATTTGTTCTGTGCCTTCCTCAACAAGTTCAGGCTGTCACATTCTGCAGATTTTCCTGATATCTCCAAAGCTGGCCTAAAGTTTCCACTGTGAACTTATTAGTGGAACTTCAAAGGGTCTGGGGAGGGTGCCAAGGAAGGATAGAACTTTTTTATGTATGCAACATCAGCAGCAAGAATACTTATCGTGAAGTATTGGAAGACACAAGATTTACCCACCCAGGAAGAATGGCAGATGAAGTTGATGGACTACATGGAATTGGTGGAAATGACTGGCAGAATCCGAGACCAGGGAGAAGAGTCGGTGGAAGAAGACTGGGAAAAGTTTAAAGACTATCTACAGAAATATTGTAAAATTAATGAATGTTAGAAAAATGTTGGAATGAAGTTATATGGCTTTAGTAGAAATGTTATAAGGAACTAGGTATAAAATTAATAGAGTATTAAAGGAAAAAATAAGGTTAGAATGTGTTAAGATAATTATAGGATAGAAAACAGAGGAAGATGGAAAGGAATTGCTGAAACAATTAACAGAAGTGGAATACAAAAAGGGAGGTGTGAGGAGGTCGTTGAAATAAGTGAATGAAAGATAAGATATTGAAATTGTTTGATGTTGATTTGATGTTGTTCGATGTTGTTTGATGTGTTGTTTGTTTTGTTTTGTTAGTTTAATGTGTTAAGTGTTATGTAGTGTTTTGGTATTGTATTTTTTTCTTTTTTGTACTGTTTAAATTGTTGGAAAAGTAATAAATATTATTTTTTTTTAAAAAAAAACAAAGGGTCTGGGGAGGAACAAGAGGAGGGCAGGGGGGTGGGGAAAGAATTAGGAGACTTCCAACGGGATGGCGAGAGTTATTGGGGGGAAAGCAGCAGTGACAAACTCCTCCATTTTTAGGGGGGAGGAGCTTCTCTAGCCCTTCCCAGGGCCCCCCCCATCACCTGCGCTGAGAGACCAGTTCCATCAGGCTCCTCCCTCTCTCATCATGCAGCAACCTTCCCCCAACTGTTCATTATAAGCACTACAGTGGTACCTCAGGTTAAGAACTTAATTCATTCTGGAGGTCTGTTCTTAACCTGAAACTGTTCTTAACCTGAAGCACCACTTTAGCTAATGGGGCCTCCCGCTGTTGCCGCGGTGTGGCAGCGCAATTTCTGTTCTCATCCTGAAGCAAAGTTCTTAACTCAAGGTACTATTTCTGGGTTAGCGAAGTCTGTAACCTGAAGTGTCTATAACCTGAGGTACCACTGTACTATGGATCTTTCAGAATTGGCTCCAGAGTTTCCTTGTTTTCCTCTTCCTTCCTCGCCTCTCTTTCCTGCTGTGTGGCATCTTTTAGACTGCAAGCCTTTGGGCAGAGATGAGCCATTTTATTGATCTTGCTAATGAGGTTTTGTCTAAAGAGCAGGGTAAAAACACACACCTTAAATAAATATATAAAAATTAGCGCCCCCCCCCCCCAGGAATGCTCCCCCCATTGGTGACAATTGCACTCTCTCTCTCTCTCTCTCTCTCTCTCTCTCTCTCTCTCTCTCTCTCACACACACACACACACACACACACACACACACACACACCCTTAAACTGTAGGTGATTGGTAGCTCTTCTTCATTGTGGAATAAATGTACCATGGTAATACTTCCTTTCTTGAATATCCTGGGTATAATGTTGGTTCTTCACAGGGGTTCAAAGATGCCAGGACCTTTTGCTACTAAATCCGCAGCCTTTTCTGACAGCAGCTTTTGCACCTTCCTCCTAGGGCTGCAAGCTGCTGGTGGCAGGTCTCTTGCTTATGATCTGAAGCTTCCCTGCTTAAATTTGCATCCGTTCACGTACCATTTCTTCAAGCTGTCCTAGATCAAACAGCACCCTCATTCAGACTGCAGTCTCATCCATGTCACATAATCAATTCCCTAGCCCAAATGGCAGCGGTGGTTCTCTTTTTTTATGAGCCATACCTTGGGACATAATTAAGGCAATTAATCAAACTTTTACATTGGTAGGTGTCCCTTCATTTGTCCACTGGCTGCCTGAAGTGCCTTTCGGCTGCACAGTTTTAATCCTCCTCCTGGATCCTGGAGTATAGGACTGGAAACATGGAAGCTGGGGCAGCCAATGTTCCTCCCACTATTGTTGCATGAGCTTACCAGGTTCTGGGGAAAGGTGGAAAGGTAACCCTTAAACACCACCCGGAAACCCAAATGTTGGGTGCAGCAGAACTGAAACAAGCACAGCCTCTCGCACTCTTCACCTTGCCCAGTTGACCATTGGGTCCTTATATCTCTGTGCCACCAGAAGCAGCTTTAAGGGCAGGCTCAGAAAAGTTAGGAAATCCAAGAACAAGGTTAGGCAGGGCAAATGGGATCTGGAAGACAAGATATTTCAATGCATTGTCATGCCTCGAGAGTGCTTTATTTTGCTAAGTTAAAAAAATTAAGTTTATATACTGCTTCATTATAACATAACCTCTGTGCTATTTGCATGAAACAGTAAAGATAAACAGGTAAATCAGCAATAAACTGAAAAGGAATCAAAACATGTCAGCATCTACATGTCTGGATAGCCTTGCCTTAAACAGAAATTATTTTGCTTTGTATTTGTATTTAATGATGCTTTCATTAATACTGTGTTTCAATACACCACCACAAACCCAGCAATGCCTCGCATATTTTGCACCATTACAATTGCCAAAAAGTGTCCTTTTAACTCAGCATGTTGCCCACCAATTTATTGATGAGGCTACTGGGTTGCTGTGGATCTTTTTGAGAGCGGAAGAGAGAATGAGCTCTTTGTTTTCATCATGAAACAAAATGGAGAATGCACGGTTCTTTTTTTCCTTGCAGTGCCACACAAGGATGGACCCCAAATTTGCTTTCTGCAGGAGAGCATCACCCTGGATTTCCTCCTGCGATCCCTTCTGGAGGAAGGCCCCACTCCATGCCCAACAGGGGGCTTGGGCCACGGAAATGCGGGCTGGGGAAACGGCTCCGGCCTCTGCAGTCTGGCAAAGAAGCAGGGCTGAAACCGGTGTCTGCCTGAGACCGGCTGCTGCTCTGCTTGGCCTGACCCGAGGAAAGTTAAAAATAGGAAGGTCACTGCGGGGCTGATGAAACCGCCTGACAGCAGCACTGGGCGAAGGCTGGAACTAATATCTCTCCCCTATTAGTATTCTAGCAGCTGCCGTGTGACGCAGCAGAGAAGCGTCGCCTTCATAAACTTAATGAGGAGAGGAGACGAAAGCCCTGAGCGTGGGACATCCGTGCCTCTGGCTCAGGTGCCGGCTTCTTCCTCCTCCTCTCCGCCTCTCTCCCAACTCTGCAGCTGGCCATGCGGCACTTTGCAGCCTATCACAGCCCTTCCTGGGGAAAAGCTGCTCCGCCTGATTGGCACTGCCACCGGCTCCACAAAGGTTAATTGATGCTCGAACACTCCAGAAGTCCCACCGTCAGCACTCTGCCGGCTCCGTCTTCCCTGCCAGGAAGTTTTCTCTCCTGATAACCTCTCCCCCACCCGCCCCACCTCCCCTGAGCTCTGCCACCAGCAGATGCTTCCCCGCTCGGCGCTTCTGAAAGGCAACAGGTTGGCAGGCCCTTCTCCTCCTGGGCAGCGGGGTTCTCCCAGCAGCAGCAACTGCTGCCTCCTGTCAGCCTGGAATCACCCTTCTTTGTTTCCATGCCTCGTCTTCAGCAGCAGCAGGAGAAATGAAGCTTTCGCTTTTCTTCCCCTCTCTTTGTCCCCATACATACGAAATGCTGAGGGCTAGAACCAAGGACCCAGGGGGAGAGAGAGAATGAGAGAGAGAGAGAGAGAGAGAGAGAGAGAGAGAGAGAGAGAGAGAGAGAGAGAGAGAGATGCACGCACGCACGCACACTCAGAAGAGTTATACACACAAGTTCATTCATGTGAAGCTTGCATTCTCCATGCACAGGTGCATGTTCCTGGCTGCTACTGGAAAGCCCCTCCCTTTTTGCCAAATCCAACTCCCAGGTTGGGCTCCTATGTGTGGCTTGGTCCTGGGATGCTGATCCCTATAATGGAAACTTAATGCCCCTTGCTTCTACTATCAGGTGCCCAAATGCACTGTTTTCCGACACCAGTGCGTCTTGGGTACCAAAGGGTGGGTGGCCTGTGGTCAAGTTGGAGTACAGCTGTTGCCCAGTTCATGTAGCTGCCTCTCTGCCAGAACGCCTCAGCCCTGCTCCCTTGCCACCCACATATCCAGCACAAGCTGCCTGGAAAGGGGCAGAGATGCGGGAGGCTTTTGCTACTGTGCCGATTTTCCATAGAGCAGCCTCATAAGCAAGAATATGGAGCCCCCTGGCAGGGGCAAAAGCAGCTGGGAGAGATTTTGGAGAGGAAAACAGCTGGCAAGAGGGCAGGCTAAGTACAAAGTGCCCCAGCATGCACAGTGCAGTCCTTAGCAAACTAGTTTATGTATGCATATCTATCTAAGGCAATTTTAAGACATGCTAAAGCATATCAAATTTAAAAGGCTGATGCTGAAGGAATAATCCTTCTGATAACAAGAACAACATGCAATGGTCGCTTGACTCGTTAAAACCACTGTTTATTGTACCCTGAAATAAAGAGCAAAGCAAAGGTGCTGTTTTCCTTTTAATGAAATGCTTGCAGCCACCTCTTGGATTCCTTGAAGCTATCAGTTGCAGAGCATTTGTTGTGATTACTTTCCATTTTAATAGCTAATCACAGGAACAGTCAAGTAGTCAAGAATTCTTCAAATAATTCAAGGTGAAGAAACATCGCAGCCCAGAATACGCTGAGGTCATATAAAGACTCCAACAAATGCTACTTACTGCAACCCTTATGGGGCAGTTGTGTGGTGCAGTTTTTGATGGGCAATCATATGCCTGAATCACATGAAAACTCTCCAGACATATCGGGGAGAAGGCTAAGTTACCTGGTCAGAAGGACCTCCTTCCCTGGGCAGTTTTTGTTTTGTGTGAAAACTTTGCTTTAAAGCAGAAGCATTAGAAATATCGGGTGCTGACTTGTTCCCCTCTGACCCTGGACCATCGAGCTCAGTCTTGTCTACATCGACTGGCAAAGGTCCTCCAAGGTTTCAGGCAGGGAGACTTTCCCAGCAGCCCTAACTGTAAAGGTAAAGGGACCCCTGACCATTAGGTCCAGTCGTGACCGACTCTGGGGTTGCGGCGCTCATCTCGCTTTATTGGCCGAGGGAGCTGGCATACAGCTTCCGGGTCATGTGGCCAGCAGGACTAAGCCGCTTCTGGCGAACCAGAGTAGGGGCCAGGAATTGAAGCTGCAGCCTTCAAGCATGGTATGCCCCACACCCACCTGAAATCTGAAATGGTGCAGCCCTGCAAACTCTCCTACTAGTGTGCGCAGAAACTGCTCTCAAGGGTCAGACTCTTTGCACTGGCATGAACCATTATTATTACAGTAAATAAAAGAAACATTGCACATTGCAGCCTCGGGGGGCCTAAAGGTTTAACCATTTCCTTGCATACCACAGTCCTGGTGAAAATCTCCCTCCACCAGGAGAGAAGCTCTCACAGTTCAGTTTGGCCCCATCCTTGTGCACTAGGGACCTGCGCCTTATGCCCCATCTCCTATGGGGGGGGGCTGGGGGAGGGATGTTATGTGGAGTCTGACTCTCTGTAGTGGCTGTCTGGAAGCCACTATGGGCCAGAATTTGAGCTTCTGGTTTTGGTGCTGTAGCTTTCATGCCAATCCATGCCTGCAATCATGAAACCTTTAGACTTCTCTAAGGTTTTCCAAATAACTCTGAACTTCTCAGCCACAACCTACCTGCCAATCAAAAGGTAAAAGGCTGTCAAAGGGGTGTCAAATGTCTCATGAGACAACTGCGGCCAATTCCCATTTATGAAACAATTAGAGTCACCCAAATCTTGAGTCCCATTGATTTCAATGGCAGAAGCAAAGGATGCATTTAGCAATGCAATCTGATATGCACCTACTCAGAATTTAAGTCCCACTAAGTTCAATGGGGCTTACTTCAAGGCAAATGGGTATAGGATTGCACCTTAATTCTCTCCCGTTGAAATCAATGGGACTTAATTTCCCCTCTTGGTTTCTGAATATTTAGCATCCTGAGAAGCTTGGTGTTTTAGAAGCTTGGCTGCATAAGAAGAAGGAATATTAGAAACTTGGACTGCATCTTCAAAGGCTGATTAGGCTTTAGGAAAATCTCCAGAGGGAGACCATAAAGCAAGGAGGACGGAGGCTGACAGCTGGAGCACAGCAAGCAGGCGCACCGCTGGGAGAACAGCCAAGCCAGCCTCTCTCCAGCGCCCACAGCCTTGCTCTGAAGTAACACAATATGGTTTCATGGTGATCCCATTTCTGCCTGACGAACACTTCTCTGAAACCTGAGGACTTGCACACTCCCACCACAGCTTGCTCCTGCTCCTGCTGAGAAGATCTCATGCATTTTTTATCCTTGCCAAAGTGGTGCTTCCCATGGGCGCAGACAGGGGACAGGGGGGCAGCTGCCCCCATCAAGTAAATAAATAAATAAATAATACTTAACTAACTGACCATTCACATCACAGATAGCTCGGTTCTGCCCCCCCCAACATAAATGCTGTCCCTGCCCATGGTGCTGGGGGCACTGCAACCACCCCAACCCACTGGATGCTGGTGATCTGGCTGGTGGCTACTCTCCTCTTTCAGGGCAAGGCTGCCCAGCTCCAAGCACGATGGGTTTCTTGGCAATGTTTCCGTCTGGGGATGAAATGAATGTTGGTCACAGAGCAGCCTGTGTTGAGAGAGTGACGGGGTGACACACATCAAATTGCTCCTTCTGCACATTTATGTAGCATCTGATTCCATCAGGCCATGAGGTCTTTCTGGACCCCCTGCCCGCTTCTGGGTTTTTACAGTAATTCCACTCCTACTAGGTGGAACAATAACATGGTGCAGGGACACTGTAGTTTGACACCCTGTCAGCTGTGTTAGGATGTCCCAAAAGGTTCTGAATCTATATTGTCCTCCCTGCTGTTCAACATGCAGGACATGTCGGGAGTTGGGTGTCACCCATATGCTGATAACACCAGTTCTGTCTCTCATTTACACCAGACTCAGGTCTGCTTCAGAGCACCTTGCTGCTGGAAAATGGGTGACTAACCTGTGACCTACAGGCAGGTAGGTCTCTGGCACCTTCACATGATTTCTGGTGGCCCTGTTGAGGGCTATCTCAGTGATTGCACCCAATTGTGGAATTACCTCCCTCTGCATACTTATTTATTGATCTATAGGGTACTGTTCTTGCTGTTCTTCCTGTTGCTCCTGCTGTTCCTGTTTTTATCTGCTGCTGTCCTCTTCTCTCTCTCTCTCTCTCTCTCTCTCTCTCTCTCTCTCTCTCTCTCTGTCTCTGTCTCTCTCTCTCTCTCTCTCTCTCTCTCTCTCTCTCTCTCTGGCTCATCCACACTTCTGTTGTCCTGCTCCTTTTAAATGTCAATGGGGTTTTCTGCGGATTGGCATTTGCTCTGATTCCGCAGTAAAGAGTGGGTTTGTGGTGGGGCGAACTGCTTGGTAGGCACAAGCAGAAGTCTGGACGAGCCCCCTCTCTCCCTCTTCCACCACCTCTTCTCTCTCCTTTGCTCTAACAGACTTTGTTAACGGCCATGAGGAGTAGGCAAGTAAATAAAACACACCCTAGGAACACCATCCTGGTTTCTCCCACATCAAAAATAACGGGGACTGGCTGCTGCACTACCTCTAAAAACCCCAGACTAAAACAAGCACACAAACAAACAAAAATCCCACCACAAATCAGGTGCATCACCAGGATCAAGTGCAGTCAGATCCTAACTGTACAAGACACGCAGTGTTATGGCGGAAGTGGACTGCACTGCTTCAGATTGCAACTGGAGGTGCTGTTTTTGAAAATTTCTCCATGTAAAATCTAAGGGTGTGCAGTTCTGACCCTCCTCCTAGATGACTCCACAGAGAGAAGAGATCGAGAGCCACCACAATGATTGGTCTAGAGGATGACCAGTTAATGACAATTAGATATAAAAACACATGGGAAGCTTAGATAGGTGAGCAGGATGGAAAAGACATCACATCCTGGGGTTCCCTGGTTTCTTATCTGAGGTTCCTCAATGAAAGTATCATTGATCTTGGGCCTACAATTTCTTGAAAGACATCTAGCTTGCTATTTTCTAAGAGTCACCCATGGCCTTCTTCTCTGTGTGAATTGTTCATGCCCAAGAATTCTCTGTTGTGTGTATAAGTGCCATAGTGCTATTGGAAGGGGGGAAAGTGTGAAACTGTCAGAACTAGGGAGTTGTGGTGTGTGGTGTTCAGTCCGAAGACAGCAAATGGACATGTGTAAGACTGCAGTCAATGGAAAGAGTTGGGGATGGATGAGAGAGGAGAGATTAAATTCTTCTCCATCTGCTATCCAGAATGGGGAGTGCACTAGATCTTTGTCCTGCAGAATACAATTTATTGACATAACTTTGACCAGAAACATTCTGTAAACATTTGCAAATTCAAAGACACTGCTTGCTTTTGAAGGTGGACTTCATGGCACAATAAGACAAGCGCTTGGTCTCTCTTGGAGGACAGAAATGGGAAGACCCCTACAGTGCAATGGCAACATTAAAAATCGCACCTGACTTGTGTTGACAAAAAGCTGCTCAAATAATAACTCCAGTTCTTCTACTGCGCTGCAAACAGTATTTGGCAAGCGAGCCATCTTAGAATGACGCTGGCCCATAAATTGTCAGAAACGTATAGACAGCCTTGACAAGCCTTGGAGGAGAACGGCACTGAAGAAATTGTGATCTGGAGAATGCTGCATTTCTGCAGTTCATTTGCAGTGCTAGGAGGGGTGGGTTGGTGTGAAAGCCGTTGCAGAGTGTTGTAGCAAAAGCAGAAGGCACAAAGAATGAGGTGTTGGCTGAGCTGCTTCTTGCAGCATGACTTTGGCTTCACAGCTGGATGCCAGTAGAATGAAAGCATTGCAGGCGCAGCCCCACTGGGGGGAAGGCAGAACCATCTGAAAGGGGGGGGGTGGCTGGTTAAGATCTCCAGTGGTTTGAAGAGTGAGGCTTCAATGAACTATTATGCAAAATAGTAACCACTGAAAAATACTTCATGCAAAATCAGAGAAATTATGTAAATTTCATTTCTTGACTCTGTGTAATTTATGCAAGGTATGCATATCCAGCTTTTCTTGATGTAGAAACAAGATTGCCTTGAGTACCTAATTTTAAAACCCCTCTGTGGCTCTTCTGCTGCCACCAGGACTCTAGAACGAGAGAGGGAAGGAGACTGTGAGTCCAAAGCTCCACTGAAGTCATGCCTCTAGAGGCCCTTCCCTTGAGTCACGGATTTGTGAAATATGGTGGTGAATACTCAGTAGCTGGGAGGCTCAGGAGCTCTCTGCTCATTGCTGGAAAAACTGGTCCTTAGTTGAAGATCCTTGACTCAGTTAAGCCAGGTGGACCCCAATAACCTCTGCCCAGTTTGTTCCTTTTCTGCCTGTTAACGTCCTGTGTGATTCTTTTGTGCTCCTGCTTCCATTCCTCTTTCTTTTCTGCCTGACCTACTTAATTCAGAATATAAGCGTGGGATTCATATATGACACTGTGAAAACAGACCCAAGGGGTTGTGAAATACATCTGGAGTGTGTGTCTACTAGCCAGCTCAGCTTGAGAGGACGCTCCTGGTGGATACTGCTTTTCTGTCCATGTATTTGACTTTGAATGACGGCAGTGAAGGTGTCTGCTGATTCTGGACGTCAGTGAGCTTTCACACAGGGGCCCCCTGGCTCCATATTCCCAAACTCTCCAACACATCAACACAATTTGGGACACAATTTTTTCAGACACTATCTTCCCATTTTTTCTTGTGAGAACAACGGCAGCCATTTTTGAAGCCATGATCTTGCATGATTTTGTGCCGCAATTGCCCCTGAAAAATGCTTTTTCTGGGCATGGTGCCAAAAATGCAAGTTTTGGGTGCCATGCAAGATCATGGCCATAAAACAAGCACTTTTGGGGGGGAATTGTGGTGAAGAATCACGAGAGATCATGGCATCCAAAATGGCCATCATTTTCTCGCAAGAAAAAAACAGGGTGTCCCTGTTTTTCCAGGACACTTGCAGGGTATGTATCCTATAGATTCAACTACCCACTGTGGCTACTGAGGCCCTGGTGGTTTCATGAAGTCCTGGTCTTCAGATTTCAAAGCCTGATCAGCCACAAATGTCACGGGGCCATCTTGGATTCTTGCCAAAACATCAAGGATTGTTGTGAAGGTAAAACAGGAATAAGTCCCCTTTTACACCACCTTGGTCTCCTTGTGGAGGAAACAGAACAAATGTGCAACCAACTTTAAACTTAGTGAAAAGGCTGGGAAGAAATGCTTTGGTTCTTATTTCCTTAAGATTTCACTATGTAAAATCCGGTCATGTTTTAGCACAAATGAGGGAAGGCAGAAAATCTTCTCTCTTCAGGAGATTTGGGACACTGCTAAAATTTCAGCCATCTGTGATTGGCCCTTGGACCGTCATAGCCAATTTATTCTGCAGCCAAAGTTGTTCAGCCATCTGCTCAGGTGGAACAGCTTCCAGTATCTATTCCCTGCAGTGTTCCTCTGAGGGCAGGTGGATGTTTTCTCCCTCCAGTACAACAGCATTGCTATTTCCACACAGAAAAGCAGCCCACTCTCACTACCCTGCCCAGGGAAGTCTGCTGACTCCAGTGCAACCTGACCTTGAATTTTAAGCAGTTGATCAGGAAAGCACGGATACTGCCTCCACCAAGAAAGACTCAAGCTTTCAAACATCTTCACTGCAGGGTTGCTAATGAGACAGAGTTTTAAGCTGTGTTCATTTGCATTTTTGAATGTTAAAACCACATTCATTTGAGGGAGAGTAAGAAACATGGGACCAAACTTTGGCAGGCATAATAACTACAGCTGATCCACATGTTTACTATTGTGTTACACATTATAGCCATCCTGACCAAGATTTGTATTCTGCAATGTGCCTGCTTGCAACTACATCACAGTCAGTCACAAAATAACCATGGGCTACTAACTAATATGCTGAGATTTTTCTTTCACTGTGAGCTACTGAAAGCCAAAATGAGGAGGAACCTTTGGCTGTGTTCAACTCCTGGCCAGCGCGCCTGTCATTTCGGCTATGCTCCGCACAGGTCTTTCTGTGCATGCATTCTTTCCCCTTCCATAAACTTGGGGGGGGATGCTAATTTTGCACAATGGCACCCATGCGCACTTGCAGCTTTTGATAAATGTTTATGAGTTTGCTTGGAAAAGGTGGTTGAAGTGAGGGTGGGGAATCTTGAGATAGGATTTGCAAGTGATTGGTCTCTAATATGAACTTCTGCTAAAACAAAGTAGTGGAGTATTTACAGTCGCTCCCCCCCCCCCCGATGTTTTGGACCATGGCTCTCTTCATTCCCATTGGCCATGCTGGCTGGGGCTGTGAAGAGTTTCAGTCCAAAACATCTGATGGCACCAAGTTGGGGAAAGGCAGATTCAGAGAATATCTCGAACAAATTCAACATCAAAATGTGCTGTCGAAAATTTGGAAGAGAATGTTTGAGGGCAGATTCAGCTCTGATTAAATGCAGCACCATGAATTGTGCCTTGAACTGGCAGCCTGTGTAGTTAAGTTTCTAGGCACATGATGAACATGTTTGTGTCTTCTTGCACACATAAAGAGGTGTGCAAAAAGGTATGTGCATCAGCTGAAGCTTCCCAAAGGTTGTCAAGGACAGCCCCACACAGAATGCATTGCAGTTATGAGGACATAAATTCTCAAACCACCAATTAAAAGCAACAAATACAGCCTAAATCTGGCTCAGTGGCATATTAGCAGCTCCTAAAGCATCGGTGTTCTATGGCTCCCCCCAGGTTGCAGCATTCTGCAATGGCTGTGGCTTCCTGACCCTCATTAAGAGCAGTTCCACATAGCATGCACGGCAGTAATCCGCATGTGAGGTGACCAGATTGTGGTGGGTAGGGTGAAAAAGGCAAATTCTATGTTAAGGATCATTAGGAAATGGTTTTAAAATAAAATGCCGATACGATAAGGCTGTTATAAAAATCTATAATGCGACAGCCTTTGGAATCCTGGTACAGTTCTGGTCTCTGCACCTTTATGTGACCTCTGAGGCCATTTTGTTTAGGGGCAAAAGGTGAAGGGAGTCATGTGTAAAATATGCATGGGGAGGAGAAAGCAGGCAGAGAGCTTTTCTCCCTGTGGTGTTGGGACCAATGGAGTCATACAGGAAAGCTGAATGATAAGAGATTCAGGAGAAAAGCAGGTACCATTTCACAAGGTACATACCGTAATTGAAGAACAGGAATGGCTGCCACAAGGTGTGGTGATGCCCATCAACTTAAGGTAAAGGTAAAGGTACCCCTGCCCGTACGGGCCAGTCTTGCCAGACTCTGGGGTTGTGCGCCCATCTCACTCAAGAGGCCGGGGGCCAGCGCTGTCCGGAGACACTTCCAGGTCACGTGGCCAGCGTGACATCACTGCTCTGGCGAGCCAGAGCCGCACACGGAAACGCCGTTTACCTTCCCGCTAGAAAGCTGTCCCTATTTATCTACTTGCACCCGGGGGTACTTTCGAACTGCTAGGTTGGCAGGCGCTGGGACCGAATAACACCCCGCCGCGGGGATTCGAACCGCCGACCTTTCGATCGGCAAGCCCTAGGCGCTGAGGCTTTTACCCACAGCGCCACCCGCGTCCCCTAGCCCATCAACTTAGATGGCTTTAAAAGGACATTTGAAAAATAACAGTTGATGCAACTATTAGAGGCCATTAGTCATGACAATGATGGCTATAAAGTGCCTCCAGGATCTGAGGCCTCTGATTGCCAATCACTGGGAAGCCACCGTGAGAGAGGACTCTTGTCCCTCCACCCTGCTTGCAAGATTCCCACTGTTCTTGCTAGGTATTTGTGTGAAATTTCAGCAGGAAACAATCTCAGTATTTATAAATTGTCAGTGATGTGGTGAGCACCCCTATCACTGGAGACCTATTTTTGCATTTTAATCTAAGAGACTAGTGAACAGGGCAGTGGCTGAAGCATAGCCTCTGGTTTTAACAGTGGCTATCCGTGGATTGCCAGTGCCCGGGGCAAGGCAAATATCCTTGGAACCACCCACATTTATAGGCTGGAACAAAGGGACAATAGCTTGGCGACCTACCTGAGTGGTGTCCCACGTGCTTTGAGCACGATGGAGATTGGGTCAGGGGATTGGTCAGGAGTGGGTATATTTCCGAAGTGGGTGCAGAAGGTGCTCCAGCAAGCAACCGTCACCCAAATCTGATCCTCAGTCCACTCATGCATTTCGGGAGATTTTCTGTGTGAGGGGAAGGGCGCACTATTATTATTACTTTGTTGGGCTTTTTTCCAGGCAAAACTCACCAGAACTCAGTTCTGGCACCTCTCAGGTGGGTGCCATTGCCATTATAAGAGAACAAGGGAGGCATTCATGGTGAGTTTTGGCACCTCTTTTTCTAGAAAAAAACAACACTGCTACTTTCTTTCTTTTTTAAATTTGTGCCCCTAATAATTTTGTGCCCAGGGCAGCTGCCCCTGTTACTCTGCCCATGCTACAAGACTGGATTTTAGACAGGGACAACAGAGAACATTTCCTTAAAAGGTTGAGCGGTTATCTTTTCACATCTGGAGATTGTCGGGCTGTGCTGCTTGAATATGAAACCCCAAAGCAATTATCTTCCAAAGCGTGCTTATGAAATAAGTTGGCCCATCTTTCCAACTTAAAAGTCAATGCTCTTCATCAGAGGTTTTGATCCTGTCTCTCCCCACCTCCACCTACCAGGAACACCAGGAACCACTGTGGGAGAACCCAGGCCCTGCTGAAGCAGCTAATGGACATGGGACAGAAAATGCAGGGCGACTGGGCCCTGAGATACCGAAAGAATAAGGCCCCACCATCAGCAGCATCAGCAGCTGGAGTGCCTACCTGAAATGCTTTCCTCTCTGGGCTGCAGGAAAAACAACTGCAATCACTCTGCACAAACAGCCAGCAAAAGCAGCCATTAACCACAGACTGACACATCATCTCATTAGAGGACAGAGGTTTCCGCAACGCCAGGCTCCGCTGCTGTCTCAGCTCTCCAGATATCCCTGGAGGTAAAAGCCTGGTGAGGACGGGAGTAGTAAAAGCACGGTTTGAAATGAGAGCAGGATTCCTTGTGCAACTATGACAAAGGAGCCATTGGAAACAGCCAGATAGCATTGCATCCAGATTCTTAAAGTTGGAAAGGTATTTTTGGAGGCAATTTGGAGGAAAGGAATCATGCATTCTCACGAATAGTCCTGTCACAATGCCTAAGATGAGAGGGGAAGTTGGTGCCTCCTGTACTTGTGTTGATCTATAGCACAGCCCTGCTCCTCCGGAGGCACCAAGTTGCAGGATTATGACCATGATGTAATTGTATATAGGTGTAAGAACCAGCCATGCCATTTTACACAAATAGCAAGTGAGATTCTCTTTTTCCACGCAATAAGGAATAAGTCTTGAGACAACTCAGGGTTTCTCCACATTTGAGTGCTATTTACCTGCTAATCCAGTTTCCCCCCACTTGAATTACACCAGAGTAGTCCACAAATTAGCTGTGTGTTGACTGTTGCCCTGCTGAATTGCATTGCATCTGGCGTGCTCCCACAGCCAGTTTGGAAAGAAGTGGTATACACACGACATGAGCCACAATTCATATCTATCCTGTTGTCTCTTATGCAATGCTTTGTTTTGATGTGTTTCCCCTCCCAAAGCCGCTTCTATCTGAATTCAGGAAAATAACAGCCTTGTAGCATTTTTAACTGGTAATGTGTACCCAGCCCCAGTCTGTATGACTTATCCCAGGAATATTCCCATCAAGGGGGGAGTTTCTATACAATGACAGAGAAGCCCTCACAAACATGAGGAAACTCTTGTGTGACTGGCTAAGTCCCTGTGGCTACTGAGTGTTACCACACAGACACGTCTCTTTATTGCCAAGACCAGCCTTAAAATGTTGATAATGCATCTCTCTCTGTCCAACAGTCAGACTCCCCAGACTGACAAATCGCTCAAAGGAACAGGGCAACTGGATGTTCAAAGGGGAAGAAGTATGAGGAAGTCAAATATGGCAGTAAGAACAAAATTGTTCCCCAAGTGCTGTGAAGAACGTCAGGAGGGAATTACTCAGCTGTCTGCTATGGGGTCGCAAGGTGGTTTCATCACCAAGAAGGAAGAGTGCCCCCCCACACACACACACACCAGCATTGCAGAAAAGAGTACGACATGTTCATAATGGTGGTGGGGGGGGGGGGAGAGATTGCAATGTCATTAGAGCATGGGAACAATGATTCATGGCAACCACTGATATACTTTTCAAGCAGCTGGTGAAAAACGCTTGGCCTTTCAAAATGCTAATATGAAAGCCCTAATATTATGTCACCAGACAGCCATTCCTAGTCAAAGCAGTGCTTGTTTGTTTATTTGAAAGGGGAAGGCAAATCTACCCAAACTCTAAGCAGAACAGCACTTTCTCCTGGTGGGCAGGTGGCCCTCAGGCAACCAAAGGTCCCAGTGACTCCACATCTGAACCCACAGACGCCTTGGCCTAATTCACAGGGGCGTACCTGGGGGTCGGACAGGTTGGTTCCCTCCAAGGACACATGCCCAGCAGGGTGCAAAAATCACACTGCTTCTTGCAGAGCCTTCAAGTGTCCCTGTTTTCAAGGGGCAGTTCTGGATTGAGTCACAGAAGCCATCCTGGTTTCTGATTTCATCCTGGAATATCCCACTTTCCTTTAGGATGTCCCTATTATCATCAGAGAAATATTGGAGAGCGTGGAGTTATGCAATGTCTGAGCCAAGGAGATAAGTAGCTAGACAGACTTTAGAAGATCTCTGAAGGCAGCCCTGTAATAGGGAACTTTTTTTAAAGTTTAATGTTTTAATATGTTTTTATATATGCTGGAAGCCACCCACAGTGACTGTGATAACACATTCAGATGATGATGATGATGACGACGACAACAACAACAACACATCCCTATTTTCACCAGAGAAATGTTGGAGGGTATGTTCTTGGCTCCCCCTGGGCTGGTTCCTGGGCAGAAAGGGTTTTTCTGGGATGAAGCGAAACAGAGGCGGAAGAGTCTCAGCCTCTCTTGCACGTGGGCTGGAGGCTTTTCATTGGAGGAGTCGAAGGAGGGGCGGTGTGTGCTTTACCTGCCACCAAGCATTCTGGTAGCTATGGCAGACCCTACTGCTCATCTGCTCTGGAGCTCTGGGGGCCATGCCACAGCCCGGAAGAGAAGATCAAGGCGTTGAAGCTGAAACTGCTGAGTTCTGCTGCGCCCCTTTTCTGGATTGCATGATTTGAAACGCCCTCCCTTTTCTTTTTCTCTGAACCTGTGACACTGTGTTCTTCTGAGTCAGACCATTGGTCCTTCCAGCCCTGCATGCCAGCTTTGATTAGCAGAGGTCTCTTCCCAGCCCTGCAGAGATCCTTTTGCTGGGAGATCGTGGGACCTTCTAAACCAACGCCCTGCCCACTGGGCTATATGGCCTCTCCTAGTAGTTCACTTCCTTGAGATTTTTCTCTCAGGGTCCCCCTCCCCAGCTTCATCAACCTCTCTCTGTCTCTTCTTCTGATGCAGAAGAGCTAAGGATGTCCTGACCTAAGAAGCACCACTGGACGCAGGGGGGCCTACTTGCAAGTAAGCATGCATAGGATGGCAGTTTGCACTCTCTCTCTCTCTCTCCACATATCCACATAAACAGACACATACTCTACAAATATGATGTGCGCAGAGGCTGGTGTAGTGGAGTTGCTGAGACTGTGAACAATGAGCGGAGAAGCTGCAGTTGAGGATCATAACACTGGCCTGCCTTACAGGAGTGTTGTTAGAATTGCTAAAAATAACGGCTATGAAATGCTTTGAACACTATGATTGCACGGCATGCATGGCGAATGATGTTTGCAAACTTGATGAATCCCATATACATGTCTAATCAGAAGTAAGTCTTGTTGTTTTCAATGAAGCTTACTCCCAAGTAAGTGTGAATACAACTGAGCCCAATTTGGGGAAAATCTGAGAGGAATTATACTAATATGGTTGTCTGATATGGTCAAATCAGCTATGTCAGGCATGAGACAGTAAGATCTTTCCCTGAACATTCAGGGTAAATTACTGATAGATTTTACTCTCTCTTCTCCCAGGTTAGATTAGTTGGTGAGTGGAGTGAGGGGCAGAAGGCATTTCTCTGTCTCATTTGGTTTGTTTCACTGAACCTCTTCATCCTGAAGGCATCTCTGGTACTCAATGGTGCAGTGGTCTAAACCACTGAGCCTAGGACTTGCCGATCAGAAGGTTGGTGGTTCAAATCCCCGCAACAGGGTGAGCTTCCGTTGTTCAGTCCCAGCTCCTGCCAACCTAGCAGTTCGAAAGCACGTCAAAGTGCAAGTAGATAAATAACGTACCGCTCCAGCGGGAAGGTCAATGGCGTCTACGTGCGCTGCTCTGGTTCACCAGAAGCGGCTTAGTCGTGCTGGCCACATGACCCGGAAGCTGTACGCCGGCTCCCTCGGCCAATAAAGCGAGATGAGCGCCGCAACCCCAGAGTCATTCACGACTGGACTTAACCGTCAGGGGTCCTTTACCTTTACCTATAGTTTAGGTATGGCATCCCATAGGAAAAATATACACTCAGACAACTAAAATACATACATAAGAATGCATTTTTTAAAATCCCCAACCAGCTATAATGCCGTGTCAGAATCAACCTTTCTGTTGGGCACTAAACACCATCATTCCGCAAAAGCTTCAGTAAACAAATAGGTCTTCAAATGGTGCCTGAGTGTTGAAAACCACAAATGGTTTTTCAAGGGAAGGGGTTCTGTAGTCAGGGTGCCACCACAGAGGAGGCCCCACCCCATGTCCCTAAACAACGAATTCTAGCAGGGACATCAAATTTGTCTATTTGTTTGTTTATTATTTGTTTATTCTTAATATTTATATTATTTATTATTTAGACCATTAAATTACATGGAACATTTAATCCATGAAATTAAAGCATTCACAACCAAATCGACAGTAATTAATTGCATTTTAGCAGTAATTTTTAGATAAATAATGTGGCTGTTGCAGTAAAGTGGTTTTTTTCAGGGGGGGGTGCCAATACAGCTTCTTGCCAGGAGCACAGGGGCCCTAAGTATGCCTCTGCTAATTCATAATAAATCTCCAAGACATAGGTGCCAACTTGAATAAAATATTGGGGGTGGGGGGAGGTAAGCCCCACACCCCATAATCAGTCACATGATGCAGTGCACGCACACCAGTTGAATGGCAATGCCCATCAAGAGAAGCTCAAGTGGCTGGAGGTTCTCTCCTTTCCAGAAACCCTTCCTTTTCCTTCAAGGTTTATTCCATTTATTCCCTGCCCTCCCTTTCACCTCCGATGGCTTCTTGCTATTTTTAACCATTTACGTATTTTCTCTGGCTTTCACACAAGGCTCTCCTTCTTCCCCACCTGAAAACATTCCTGCAACATTTCTCCTTGGTGAGTCATTCCTGCCATTGTTCTCAGATGGGTTCCTGAACTGTGGTGCCTCTTCTTCTCCACCTGCTTTCTCTGAAATGACCTAGGGGTGGAAAGTTTGGCCAGTGCTCCCAAGTGGAGCACTGCAGGAAGAAGGCTTCTTGTCTTGAAAACTGGGGACTGGGCTGCATAGACACTTCAGCACCAAAACCATTCCAGAAATCATTGGCATTGCGTGGCTCAGATGTGCACCAGTGTGCAGCTGATGTTGAAATGGCCTGTGCAAAAAGCGCTCATGTGAACATGTCATTACAGAAGGAGGCATAATGGCCCATATTCATTGCTAGCTGCAAAAAGAAAGAAAAAAAGTGGTATTGGACCAAACCAGGGGCTGACAGGATGCAGCATTTGAATAAATGTCCTGACTGTGTGGATGACGTTCCTGGCATATTAATGCCACTTGCTTGAGCCATGGCTGTGGTTGTGCGCGCAGGCAGCTCTCGATCTCTGAATGAATGCTCTGTTTTCCTCATTTGATGAAGCAGCCTCCCAATGTTTACTATCCGAGGCCCTGGAAATGCATTTGTTTGCTTTATGGGACTGAACGAAAAGGAAGAAATGCTTGCATGATGTGAAAAGAGCTCGATGCTGTGCATGCACAAGGTTTTCTGCCCAACAGTCTAGGCAGGGCGGGGAAGCTATACTTGTTCTGAATATGAGTTGTACTTCCTTGCATATGTACAGATTGAACAAATGGGTTCATTGTGCGATGTGTGAATGAGAAGAGTAGGGTCCTTCTTGCATCTCACTACATGCAGAATGGTCTTGTAGTTGCAGCTACATGCTTGATGAGAGACTTGTATAGATAGAAGCTGCAGATTGGTCAGAAGATGCCAGCTAAAATTTATATACTTATGAGGGTCTTTAAAAATGCTAGGGCTTTGTCTGACTGAAGGGAACACTGCAAAGGTGTTTTCCTTCTGGATTTTGGAAATCTGAAGAAATGATTCCACAGTGTGAGAAGCAGGTTAAAGTCTGGTACCAAGTGGATCCTAAAGCAAGAGACTGGACAAACTTTTATTTTTTAAGGGAAAGAGTGCAGTCTGTGGTCCAGCAGGATTCTCAACCAGTTGAAAAGGAATGCTATATTCAGTGGGAGGTTTTCTAAAAAAAATGTTTAGGGGTACTCTCATTTTCCTACTTATATTGAAATGTTGCCCCTCAATGAGGCCAAACTTAGATTCACAAAATGCATCTCCCCAGAAAAAAAGCACTGGGTATATTATTGACCATCTGCAAAGTATATTATTGACCATCTGCTAGGACTAAGTCCATACACAAGAAGCATACAAATAAATTTTTGTATAATTCTTGTTAAAACTCCAGACCGGAAGGGAGGAAAGGACCTTGGAAGGTCTGTCGTGTGAGCGGATGTCTGCTCATGCAGTGTTGGGTATCACCCTTCATCTTTAATCTGCAGCTAGGCTTCCTCAGCCTGGTGCCCTACATATGTTTTGGACTACAACTCCCATCTGCCCCGGTGGCCAGCACAGCCAATGGCCAAGGCTGCTAACCCAAAACATCTGGAGTGCTCCAGACTGTGGAAGCATGTTTTAGGGATGCAGGTGTACTTGTAATGATTGCAAAGATGGATGGTTTTTGTGAGATAAATTTTCATATGTATATGATTAAGCAAGACAAACAGAGTATTTTTTTTTTAAGGGATGCTCTCTCCTTTATGCAAGCTCCTCTGGAGATCGTTTTCATTGTGTCCCAGAGGAAAGGGGTTCTTATGTTGCTCACGCCATTGTCCTTAAAGTAATTTTGGAGAGTTTTCAAGAGACTCTTTCTAGTTAATTGGTTTGTGGTTAAGATGGGGGCTAAAGGACCATGATGGGGGTGGTTTGTGTTTCCTTTTCTATTTTGAGGGTAGCTTCTACTGGGGCATGATCTGTGATTTTAATGTTTCTAACGTTTGTTGCTTCTACCAAGGGGATCAGGCTTTGTGTAAAGACGAACAGAGTAGATGTACTTTAGCTAATCATAGAATCATAGAGTTGGAAGAGACCACAAGGGCCATCGAGTCCAACCCCCTGCCAAGCAGGAAACACCATCAAAGCACTCCTGACATATGGTTGTCAAGCCTCTGCTTAAAGACCTCCAAAGAAGGAGACTCCACCACACTCCTTGGCAGCAAATTCCACTGTCGAACAGCTCTTACTGTCAGGAAGTTCTCCCTAATGTTTAGCTGGAATCTTCTTTCTTGTAGTTTGGACCCATTGTTCTGTGTCCGCTTCTCTGGAGCAGCAGAAAACAACCTTTCTCCCTCCTCTATATAACATCCTTTTATATATTTGAACATGGCTATCATATCACCCCTTAACCTCCTCTTCTCCAGGCTAAACATGCCCAGCTCCCTTAGCCGTTCCTCATAAGGCATCGTTTCCAGGCCTTTGACCATTTTGGTTGCCCTTCTCTGGACACGTTCCAGTTTGTCAGTATCCTTCTTGAACTGTCAGATGTTCTGACTGGCTCACTTGTTCAGCAGCCTATAGCCATAGGCACAAAGCAGGTCTGGTCCTACTTTTGCTCCTAAAATACATAATACTGGTGCTAAGTACATAAAGTATCCGAAGGCAGACAAGAAGGTGCCTACAATGAAACTTGACAAAGCGGTCTCTGTACATAGCAGTGGTTACTTTTTGAAACTGTAGTGGATTGACTTCTTTCTTGTGCCATCTGGGTTCCACCTCCTTCCAGAGTAGCTGAAACCAAATGATTCAGAAGCACTTAAAAAAAAACACAACCCAGCTATTCTTAGGGTCATGTTTTTCTCCCAGAAGGCTGAGGAACTTTTTAAAGGAGCTTGGAGACCCATTGTGGGAGTCAGGGATGCACCACTGGGGGACATTAACAAACCATCCATCTTCTTCCCTCAAGTCATTCCTTGATGGGCAACATCCACTGATTTCAGCACCATCTTCTCAGAGAATTGAGAGGAGTGCTTTTGACCTACTACTGAAGCTCTTTATTCTGGACACCTCCTGTGAATGAAATTGGCTAAAGCCAGGTGGTCCTAGTAATTTCACTCACAGTAGGAGCTACAGGTAAAATTCTTCCATGTGCAACCAAAAGGTGCTGTTCTGAACTTCCCAGCTGAAGCTTGGGAAAGCAAAGAAGGGAGACGCATGGTCAAGAAGGGGACAGGGACTTGAAGAAGAAAAAGAAGGAAATATAATAAGTTTGAGCATGGCAAATGTCCACAAGTAAATATTGTTTTAAACAAAAAAACCACCCTATTTTTTTGCTGCTGTGGTGCCATTTTTCTTTTGATTTTGGTTTCTTCAAATGGGGACAGTACACCATATGATGATGTCTTACACTGCATAGCTATTTTCCATGGTTATATCACAATTCAGGGAGAGGGCAGGAAGCCTAGTCCCCTATTGCTCTGGCCCCTGTTAAACCATCTCACAAATTGCTAACAGATGTGGGGGTCGTGTTTTTCACAGCTTGAAACACCAAAGTAGCCTCACTCATCTTCTCTGGTAGCTCAGATCCCCTTGGTTTTGATCTTTGGGGTTCTTTCCTCTTGCCTAACTGGGAAGTTTGGTAAAATAAAGGCAGATAGCAGCAAATTAGCTCCAAAAACTTCACAGTGCAGTTGCTGCAGAATTTTCTGTTGTATTTGCTTCTGCTAGATCTGCCCCAAACTTCTGGAGGAGAGGAGTGGTGGCGGCTGCACCCAAATGCCATCTTTAAGTCTTAAATGCTGTTAGGATTATAAGCGAGGGATGGGGGTACATCCAGGTTGCAAGAATTTCAGTCCAATTGTTTGTCCAGTTGAAGAAGTGGGCCATACAATATTTCCAAAATACCACCAGAGCACCTCAGAGAGTGAGGCTAGGCATCTTCCATTATTAAGGAAAATGGGGTAGATGTGAGCACACCTGAGAAGGCTTACACAGCCTGCCCTGAAGTCAGCCCCCTCCTCTGGGGAGAGTTCGCTGCACTCCTCAGACTGGCCCCTTGCCTGATTTTGCATTCTTAAGCTTTTACATGCAGTTAAGGGTTTGTCCTCCAATTCTGAAGGTGGGGAAAAGATACATCCAGATTTCCCCAGAGATGTCCTTTTTTTCAGGCTTAGGTGGATTTTTGGAATTCTCCAAAATGTCCGGGTTGTTGTCAGTGGCGTAGCGTGGGTTGTCAGCACCCGGGGCAAGGCAAGTAATTTGTGCCCCCTAACCCATGGATTTGCGCCCCCTAACCCTAACCCCCAGATGTTGCGCCCGGTGCGGCCGGCCCCCCCTGCACCCCCGACGCTACGCCACTGGTTGTTGTTGTTTGTCTGTCTTGTGCCCTGACTCCTTGTGCTCCCGAGTGAGGCGAGGTGGGGGGGGGGGCTCCCGCTTTGCCTGGCCGGCCTGCCTTGCCTCTCTTTCTGGCTCCTCCTTCCCATCCCTTTCCCCCTCTGCAGGAGCTGCCTGCTGGGCAGTGAGGGGCTGGTGGTGGCCGGGCCTAGGCTGTGCTGTGCTAGGGGCAGACCCAGAAGGGGAGGGGAGGGGAGGGGAGGGAAGCAAGGCGAGGCCAGGGACTAAGGCAGTGGCTCCCTCCCTCTCAATTCCCCCCCTCCTGCTCCTGCTCCCTCCTTCCTTCTTTTCCTTCCTCCCCCCTCAGATATATAAGCCTATTTTCCACCCCATCGCCCAGTTTATGTGATCCGGAACTCCTATATTATTCCCTGCCATCGTTCTGTGTGAAAAAGTTTCTATAAGATACCCCTCCTCTGCACCTGACCCCACCCCCCCACCCCCCGTGCTTCTAGTTTTTCTCTTGGGTGTCTTCCTTTTTGCTCTTCAAAATATGACAGCCCTAGAAAAGGCCATATCATCCAGCTTGGGGGGGGGGGCAATAAAGGACATTCCCACAGGATCCCTGCTTATTTCCTGATCCTGCCTTGGTTCTTTGGTGCTCCAGTCTTCACCATGCCATGTCATGAATTATGGCAACCCATGACGGAAATGTTGGCGAATTTCAATCGAAATAGCTCAAAAACTCTTTCCTTTCCTTTTTAGTTATGGGCAAAACTTTTTTTTAAAAAAAAAAGTTCAACAACATTGCAAAAAAAACTCAATAACTTTTGAAATATGGCAACCCTAAACTATCTATCATCTATCTATCATCTATCTATCTATCTATCATCTATCTATCTATCATCTATCTATCTATCTATCTATCTATCTATCTATCTATCTATCTATCTATCTATCCATCTATCTATCTATCTATCTATCATCTATCATCTATCTATCTATCTTTGTACAGAGAAAACCTGGCAATCATTACATCAGCTTCACCAAACAGGAACTGTGTGCTTATGTTTTTTGTGCTTGCAAATGTTTCATTTTTCAGACATTTTGTCTTTGGAGCTGCTTTCCTGGTTTCTGTGGGGCTTATGAAACTGCATGTGTCGTGATCAAGCATGGAAGGAAGAGGCGGGATCCTTCTTCTTGACTTTAAAAACAAACACCATGACATAGGATCCGGTACTAAGGTTGCTAAAAGGAAGCAATCTTTAAAAAGAACTTGCAATGAGCACTGGGGGGGGGATAGGTTTTCTGGACATCTCTCCCAAAGCTATCTGAGGAGGTGTCTGATGTTCTGCACATGGACATAGGGACTGATCTGGTTCTGTTCTTCACACTCAGGGCTCATTCAGATGTTTCTGGAGCTGATGTGGAAGCCACTTCATGGTGGTGGAGACCATCCTGCTCCAAATGTAATATAGAAAGGTCCGCATAGGTCTCTTTCCACGATGGCATTGCGCTTCCTCAGTGGTGTGGAGGACATTCTAGATGTACAGAAGTGTCCTTTATCAGCCCCACTGAGTTTCAGATTAGGAACTTCTTCCCAGGTGGGGTCATCTTAAGCACAACCAATCTTTAGTCTCCAGTAATTCTGGGCTCATCTACATGGGAGTTTAATGTGGGTTTGAAGTTGCTTGTGCTGCATTAAAAATGAAAATGAATCAGCAGGTGCAGGAGGCAGGAAAGGAAAAGGGGGGGGGGATAAGAAGAAAAATACTTGCTCACTCTCCACATCCCTTTCCCACAAAACCAATATCCCCTCAGCCATGTGTGCTTGTGTGTGAAATGTACTGTTTATTTTCTTCTCTAAGCCACACTGACAGCTTGCTATGGTGTGTGGTTTTTTCCAGGCAGGGTCATTCTGGAGATAAGGTGGGCCCAACCGTCTCCTGCCTGGTGGTTCTTCTCGTTTCTGAGTGGCAGTAGAAGAAGCCTAGTCTTTCCTCTCTTGGCCAGCCTTTCATGTGCGGGGGGGGGGGGGGGGGCTTGACAAGAGGTAAACATTCGCCTGCATTCCAAAGTGTTTTGTCCCAACAAGTCAATGGCACAAGATTCCTTTGAAAGTGTTGGCCTGCCTTAGACTTGCCATATGTCAGGGAAATTCCTGGCATGTCCTGGTTTTTAGGTGTAAAAATGGTGTCAGGGGAATTTTGTCATGGAAAACCTGGATATATGGCAACATGATGGAAAAAGCAGTGGAAAGAGCTCCAAAAGCTTAAAATCAACAAGATCAACAACTTTGCGGGTGTCAGGAATTTTACTTTTTGAAATATGGCAACCCTAAAAGGCCCTTGATGTTGCATCAAAACATCAGGAAAAAATACAAAGGAAAGTAGATGTTTTCAAGAGGCACTATTGCAAAAGACAAATTTTTTGTGTGACAAAATCTGTGAAAAAGGAATAGCCACGCTGCAAAATGGACAGAATAGGCTAGATACTAAAAATACTCTAGAATCCATTTACTGTGGTGATAAAAACAGTATCACTGAGGAGATACAGTGCAAAGAATAACCACAAGGAGGCAGTAAAAACTGCAAACATCCTAAGAGAAGCCTTTCAAATTTGCTTTTTGTAGCATGCCCAGTGTCCCAGTGCAGAGGGACCTTTTGGGGGGAGTGGATGATGACATGCTCATGGCAGGGCAAGGATGAGATCATGCTAAAAGCCACACGGGGTCAAGAGCCAAACCTGGAGCAGACATATCACGACCAGTTCTGCAATAAGGAGTAGGTCGTTCTGCACAAGGGCCTGTGCTCACTCTAGCTGTGGATGCAGGGAGCACATTCTGTCACAATTGCTGGAATGTGGAAGTTCAGTTTCCTCCTGAACCTCTTCCAGCGAGAGAAGCATCTGTGCTCTGGAACTCCCTGCCTATTGACAAATTGTTTCAGACACTTGTTAAAAAGCTTTTTATTTCAGCAAGCTCAACCCGATGTCTCATTTAGTAACCTACGCTTATTTTAAAAGTTTTACTTATCAGTAGTTTATTGATAATTATCTTATGCATGCTTGCTGTTTAACAGTTTTGTGCGGTTCAGCTGTGTTTCATCAATAATTTTATTATGTTGACTTTTTCAGAGAGTTTTGTGGTTATGCAGTCTATAAATATTTCTAACTAAAATAAATGGACGTCTTTCTCATCTTGTACATTTATATGTAAGTAAAACTAAGAAACCATTTGCTGTCAATGTGTACTGCATCCAGTTTATACAAAACAAGACCCTCAAATTAAAGGAATTTTCAAAGCTGTTGTAACAACAAAGCGGAAAAACCACTATTGAATGTCTGAGTCTTTCACTTTTGCGGCTTTTAGAAAACAAATTCAGGTTTGGGCACATTTATTGCACACAGCCCAGCCATCCTCCCTCGAGGCTGTGCTGCTGAAAGTAAATCACGTTTCCCCAGGACTTGTGTGTGCTATAGTCTGCAGCTGAGAAATTGCAGCTCTATGTTGTGAGAAGCCACTGCTGCAGAAGACATCTCAGCCAGGACGGCACAGGGCCTCCTTCTGGCCATCCCACAGCCATGCGCCTCCAGGATGCTGCCTCCTGCCTCCACTGCCACCGAGTGGCGCGTATTGGCATGGGAGGCCTCCTTCCCATGGGCATTTCACGGGGCGGGGGCCTACAACTGCCACCATGAGCTGCCCCTGAGGGAGAGCAAATGCTCATTCAGACTTCTTTTGTGCCGCGTTTCTAAGCCCAGGCCCATGCTTTAAAGCTCCGTGTCTGAGCACTTTGCCCCAGCATTTCCCCCATCAAACCCTCTCTTTACTGTGTAAAACAATTCCACAGAAAACCCAAATTGCCATTTGTTCCAATTCAGTGTTAAAAAGTGGTTTTCCCTGGTAAGTGTGGGTGAGTTCCAAGACTTTCTCCTCCAGTGGCAGCGCATGGGGTGGGAGCCTTGGGCCGGCCTGGATAGCGAACTTGGGCTCCTGGAATTATTGGGGAGCCCAAGTGAGCAGCAGGTCTGGAGATGCCATACTTTCAAATACATGAATATGAAATTAAACCCGTGATGAGAGGGGCTGAACGTCACCTTTCCCTGCTGTCATAAGAAACATACTTAAGAAACAAAACTCAGGATTTAAAGGTCCCTCAAAAGTGATTCGTTTCAACCAACAGCTTGATACAATTTTGCATGTTGACACACATTGGGTGAGTTGTGGGCCTCGTGTACAGCTAAACACAGATAGCGCAAGGAGGAGGAGCCTGTGCTGGAGTTGTTGTGCCCAGTGTGAAGGACGGGTGGCTGAGCCTGTCCACCGCCTGCTTGCCTCTTCCGCTCCTGGTGATTCTCACATGCGCTGCCAGAAGAGGGGACTGCGCTGTGTTTTGGTCAGGGACGCTTCCCCCTGTTGTACACGAAAGAAGGGGAACCTAAACATTAATTTATCTCCATGCTGCTCTAGCGACAGCTCAGAAAGGACATGATGGCAGGGGCAGAAAGCCCTTTTTGTTTGGCCATTCTCTTGTGCTAGACTTCTTCCAATGAAGCTGGCAAGAGTAGCCCTTTAAGTTCAGCGGAAGAACAGAAATGCAGGCCCGTCTCACAATTAAGCACAGCATCAAACTGAGAAAGGATCAATTGAGCCTAGAGGAGAAAGCTCCCCATGTGACAGATTCCAGAAAGTACGTGATACACCATGCCCAGAGCTAGTACATGCCTGCTGTGCTTCCCAGTACATGATTAATTTGACTCAGGGCAGCAGGGCTGCAGGCAAGGAATCTGCAGCACAGGCTGGAAAGTTTTAACTCTTGGAAGGCTGGATGCGCAGCTGAACAGGAAGCAGAAACAAAGGCAGGCAGGCAGGAGGGAAGGAAGGAAGGAAGGAAGGAGATTTTTTAGATTTTTGAATGATCGTATCTCTGGGATTGGGGATGGAAACAAGCCCCCCCCCCCCCAAAAAAAGATGCACAATCTATTTTCCTGACAGCAGTTTTGCCCTTCCCTTCCCCAAAGTGGTCTCTCTCTCTCTCTCTCTCTCTCTCTCTCTCTCTCTCTCCCCCTTTGCTTTGAACAAAGGAGGAGTGAGCGACTGACCATTGTGCCTTTTTGGATGACTCTCTCATTTTAATTCAAGTTGCCATTGTCTGTCCTCCAGCACTTCCTTGTTTTCTCACTGTGGGTGTAAGCAGGCAGTGGCAGGGGGTGGGGGTGGGGGCGGGGGCGGGCGGGCAGGGGGGGTTGGTGTTCCTCCATCTACTTGCCTCGCTTTATAGCCATGGACAGATTAGATATAATTCATATTTTAGCCTCTTTAATTGAAGGAGGAAGAGCAATTTGGCAGTGTTCCTCTAAGGCAGATTGATGGAGCTACAGCACCAAGCGGAGACCGTGAAGTCAGAGTGGAGCAAATGTGTTTATGCTCCCGTTTCTTCAACTAAATGTTACCCTGTGGTTGCAGGCAGTACTCGCCCTGGTGGCTTCTCCCCTCCTGCAATATGCTCCTAGGACGGGGCAAGTGCAGGGTTGGTGTGTCCTTCATCCTTCCCTTGACAGTCATTTTTATTCTGAAACTACACTAAAGACATCCCCCCCCCCACTAGAGGCTCCAGACCTATGAAGAAAACACAGGACTGGAACCCAGTTAGTAGGGTGGGTGAGTAGGAGCAGAGATTTCTGGGAAGAGACTTTCAGGAGAACAACCAGTGTGGGAAGGTGGAAGCAAATTTTCCTGCTCCAATAGTGATACTGAAGCTGCTTCTCCCAGGACCCCACATTTGAGTGCTTGAGAATCCACCTTCTGGTGACCCACCCAAATGAGCAGCAAAGACGCAGCATTGGGACAGGAAGGAGACAGTTCCCACAACCAAAATCTTGGGCCTCTCTAGATGGTTGGATGCCACAGATTCGCTTCCAGAGCAGCCTGGAAGAAGGTGGTGTCCCATTTGCCAATAGACCAGCTGCAGGACCAGATGGTGGTAGTCATAAAAGAAATATGGAAACTGCCTCAGGGAGGGGGCCTCTTCCTGTAGCTCTCATTCCTGTGCCAAGGTGGCATTTCAGGGCCATGCCAATGTCACCAATGCCTGGTGGGCAGCTGGCCAGGTACAATGGCCGGGTGATAAAAGGGCAAATAAATCTGCAGCAACCCAAACCACTCGCCCAGATGTGGTCTGAGACCTTTCCCCATAACAGATAATGGCCTACATGCCTTCAAAACAGTCCAAGAGAGCCTCTCTGAGATTGGATCAATCTGCAGGACAGCCACTCCTGAAGCCTAAGAAGACCTGTGGAAAGTGAGGCTGGAGGGGCATATAGATGGCAAATAATAACATGTCACCCACCCTTTGTTGTATTTGGTTTTCCTTATTGAAACTGTTGCTTTCCTTCACAAAAACCCCAAAGTATTTCCTAAGGTGGGGTCCCAAATTTGCTTCAAATTTCATTTTACATGGAATTTCTGTTGAAACTCTAATAGATAACCAGAGATACAACATATCTCTGTGAAATCCCATATCCAAGCTGCCAAGGCACTGAGCTGGCATCTCCTAAAGTGGTCATTTCTGCCTCAGAACACAACTGACAATAAACAAAATTCATAATGAATACAAGACCATTTAAAAAGTGGTGGTGACTGATGAAGACTTATGTCCGTGGTGGCGAGCATGGTGTCCGCTCTCCTGACCTCAGATGTTGTGGTTGCTGCCATGATGGCGGTTTCAAGTGAAGGCCCTCCAATGTTCCAGAGTGATCACAGAAGACAACCCCTCTCCCTGCCTTCTGTACCCCTCCAAAAAATGTGCAGATATTTCGGCCTCTAGGGAGCTGGACGTCCTATAGCTCCCGACTCTTCCCTCTGGAAGAAGCGATTGGTGAAGGCTCCAGGGGGACAATTATGTGGAACACCAGTTCACCCAGGCTTCAGGTGGTGCTGCAGAAGTGGGCTCCAGGCAACCAGGACCAGGTAGGGCCAGATCTTTTAGTCCCTCAGGCCCTTCACGCACTCACCTTAAAAGTCCCGCTGTGTCAGAAGCCACTGGAAGATCTGAAAATTCCACCCAAACATAAATGCATCCAAGCACGTTTCCTTGTGCCATCTCTGACCCTCACATGGTGTGCTGTCAAGGGAGACCCATGAGGTAGCCCACGTTGCAGGGGACTATGACCTCCAGTTCTCTTCCCATGGTAATTATAGCTAGGGCTTTTTTTCAGCCAGAACTCACCAGAAATAATTTCCGGCACCTCTCAGGCAGGCGACATTGCCATTCTAAGAGAACGAGGAAGGTGGTCATGGTGAGTTCTAACACCTCTTTTTCTAGAAAGATAACACTCCTTACAGCCGGCTCAGAAGCCATTTGGGGGTATGATTGTGAAACTAATATGTTTTTTGTCGCAAAGTACATCATTTCCTAAATTACAGTGAATTCATCTGCCAGTTGGTTATCCTTTACTTTTGGATAAATCCTTGGCCATCTGCTTAGGATGTTAAGATCTGGAACAATTTGGTGCCATCGACAACTCTTTGTCTTAAGTCACAGTGGCTGCCAAGCTATAAAATGGCTGCCAGAATCCCAGCAGATCACTACAGTGAGCAATGACCAGAGTACTATAAGAAATAATGGGTTTGTCTATGGCTGCTGCATGTATCCCTGACTGTGCCTGCCCTTTATCTCACTGCAAGGCTCCGCGGGGCCTTCCTTCTCGCAGTGTCAGTGGTCGCTAGAGGATGTCTGGCAGGCAGCACAGGGCAGAGAACGAGAGACAGGCAATAAGTCAGAGCCAAGTAAGTAGTCCCCAAGTCGGGTAGATGTGAAAAGGGGTCTCGAGGGTCAGGAAAATGCAGCAGCCGAAGAATATGGATTGCAACCAGGCAACTTCCTCACAAAACTAGCTCAGTCTAAGGAGGTGCAGGTAGATGCAGAGGGGGGGGGGAGCAGCATTGCTTTTGGAGCCTGAGGGCTGGCTGGCTCCCCTCATCACACAGAACACCCAGATCCTAGTTCCTGGGTTAAATTTCTAGCTGGGTTTAATGTTGAAAAGTTTAGAATAGGGAACCAGTGTCTGCTCCCTGCAGGGTGATTACCTGTGTAGGGAACGCACCTCATATTAGGACCACAACCCATTTTAAAAATGTTTTCCTCGTGGCTCAGTGGCAGCACATGTGCTATGCGTACTGCATGTCCCTGGTTCCATCTCGTTAAAAGGATCAATGGGAAAGGCATGTGCCGGGGGCCGGTCAGAGGTGACAATAGGTTATTGTTATAATATATTTATTTGTACTCTGCCCGTTTTCCTGGCAGGGACTCAAGGCAGCTTACAGATAAAACAGGAAGAGCTAAAAACATTTTTAAAAAATCATTAAAAACCACTTAAACATTCATAGAATTAAAACTATATATAAATATAAAATATCTATTAAAAATGTACAGGTAATGTCCATAAAAACAGCACAGCACCAGGCCTTTCATTAAGAGCAGTCATACTCAGTGGGTGAGTGGTCTGCCCTGGCCCAAGGGAGCTGCTCTTGCAGGAGACTCTATTTACCATCAGGACATTTTGGTAAACTTCAACAACATTGTTCGAAATAAATGCCCAAACCAAAATACTTGGATTTAAACCTTACCCTTTTTTTAAGGGGTGGAGGAATAATAGAGGTGGCAATTTAACCCGATCAGCTCCAAAGCTAGCGTTGCCAGGCACCCTACTTTGCAGAGGGCAATTCTCTGTTTTGAAGGTCTGTCTGAGGACAGTCCTCTGTTTGGAGGTCTCCTCCGTTGGAAGACTATCCAGCTGAAATTTGGTTTAAAGGTGAAAACTCTAAAACGGAAAAGCAGGGCCCATCAATAGTTAGCACACAAGTCACCTGCTCTCTGCCCCACTGGGTGGAGAGCTGGATTGTAGTTCCATTCACATTATAATAATAATTTCTGGGTGTGTGTCTATACAGAAAAATTGCCATATGCAAGTCAAAGGCAATTTTGTATCCTCTTTTTTGGTGATGCTAACCCTCTTTTTCTTTTCTTTTCCTTGGCAATGACCAGCCTGCCAAAAGGCCAGATGGAGCAGATATTCTTCGAAAAGCCAGGGTGCCATGTTTTTACACTGCTATAGAAATCCCTGCTTCCCAGTTCCAACTTTTGCTGCAATGAATCCTCTCACCTCCTGAGAGGAAGGTGCTTGAGGATGCAGGATACAGCAGTAAACCAGCTTCAAGAATTCCTGGAAGCAACTGATTATCAGGACCTATTTCAGTCTGGCTTCAAGCCTGTTTTGGGGAGAGAAATGCTCTTGATCACCCTAGTAGATTGCCTTCTCCAGGAACTAAAAAGGAGTATTTACCTTTTTTCATGATTCCAGACCTGCCCCACTCTCCCAATTCAAAATGGGGGGTGGGAGAGCAGGCAGGCCGGAGAGAGACTTTTTATTTTGTTTGTTCCAGTGTCGTGTCCTGGTTAGAGTGTTGCACTGGGACCTGGTTGCTCAGGGTTCACTCAGCCATGAAGCTCACCTGGGCCAGTCACTGCCTCTCAGCCTAACCTACTTCAGAGGCAAAACAAACAAACAAAAAAATTCCTTCCAGTAGCACCTTAAAGACCAACTAAGTTAGTTCTTGGGGGACGCGGGTGGCGCTGTGGGTAAAAGCCTCAGCGCCTAGGGCTTGCCGATCGAAAGGTCAGCGGTTCGAATCCCCGCGGCGGGGTGCGCTCCCGTTGTTCGGTCCCAGCGCCTGCCAACCTAGCAGTTCGAAAGTACCCCCGGGTGCAAGTAGATAAATAGGGACCGCTTACCAGCGGGAAGGTAAACGGCGTTTCCGTGTGCGGCTCTGGCTCGCCAGATGCAGCTTGTCACACTGGCCACGTGACCCGGAAGTGTCTGCGGACAGCGCTGGCCCCCGGCCTATAGAGTGAGATGGGCGCACAACCCTAGAGTCTGGCAAGACTGGCCCGTACGGGCAGGGGTACCTTTACCTTTACCTTAAGTTAGTTCTTGGTATGAGCTTTCGTGTGCATGTGTGTATCTGAAGAAGTGTGCATGCACACGAAAGCTCATACCAAGAACTAACTTAGTTGGTCTTTAAGGTGCTACTGGAAGGAATTTTTTTTGTTTTGACTACGGCAGACCAACACGGCTACCTATCTGTAACTACTTCAGAGGGTTGTTGTGGGGATTAAGTGTGGAGGGGGGAGCTCCTTGGAGAAAAAGGTAAACGCTAAACATAATTTAATTTAATTTATCAGTATTGTATTTATATCCATTCTACCTTTACTTTATGCCATAGTTTTACACTTCTTTACATTGAATTGCATTTGTAATTTCAGTGTCTGTTCACTCAATTTTGAGCCTGTTGTTGTTGTTTTCGTTGTTGTTGTTCTAGTGACCCTGAACAACTTAATATCATCAGCAAACTTGCCCCCTTCACTTCTTACTCCTAACTAGGTCACTGATGAACACATTAAAAAGCACAGGACCAAACACCCAATCTTGGGGGTCTCCACTTTCTACATCTCTCCATTCATTTATCTGCCTGTTGAACAGACCTGGCCAGGGCGGGAGATTCTCCCTGCAATTTATTATTTTGTTAGCATTTCTTCTGGACACTTAACAGCTGGTTCTCAAAGAACAGGACAAAGTGACTGAGTTGGAGAAGATGAAGAGAGTATTTTGAGAAGACCTTCAGGGTCCTACTCCCATGCCCATTGCCTGATGAAAATAGAGGTGTCCCCTCCAACATTTCTCCAGTGTAAATAGAAACATCCTAAGGAAAAGCGGAGTAGATGGGGATTTCCAAATTGCTTTTAGTTGTTGCAGCCAGTTATCCACTTTTGCTGGCTTTGAGTTTTCCACAGGTAAATAAGCAAGGATAATGGTATTACATGAGAATATGTAACTGTAATTACATGTCTTTGGAACTTGCTCATTCCTGCATTTTGTGTGCACATGCGCTTCTGGCGAAAGGGGATATACAGATTGTCAAACAAATGATGCTGTACGCATATTTTTACTACACAAGGATCCTTTCAGGGTGGGACGGCTCTTGTGTGCAACAGCTTATCTTTCTGTATGTCTGCAGAAAGGGTGACTTCAGATTCCAAATATCAGGTTGAAAGAGGTTAAGTTGCATTTTAGGTGTTATGAAAATTACGGGGGGGGGCACATATTTAAAGTTGTTAAATGTTACAAATTTTATGCTTGAATGTATCCTTTCGACTTGACAGCTCAGGGAAGATACCTAGCTTTATAAATCATATAAAATCAACCCCTTTGCCAATTTCCTCCATTCCAACGCCATTTTGCCCTTGGAGAAATGACTCTTTTCCCTGCCACCTCCTGCCATAATCCCTCAAGTGTGAGGACATGCACACCCACCCCATCCAGGGAAGTGCCCAGGGGTGACAATTGCTGAGCAGTTAGTTTCCAAAAGCCCATCACCGGACTTGCCCCAGGGTATGGACGTGCAAAGGGAGCTCTATTGTCCTTTGATGGTGGGTACTTGAGAGGTGCCTGGACATGTTTTGCCTTTGCTAATCTTGTATCAAGAACTTGTCTGGAGATGTTTGCCAAGGTTGAACTAGCATAACCCCTCCTCTTTTGTGATATGTCCATGATGTAAAGATGTAAAGATGATGTATCAATGATGCTGTACGAACTATTCTGGGATACTGTGGGAAGTTTTAAAAGACAATGTCACCCCATTCCTTACTCCTGTGGGGACCTGTTGCACAACAATAAAGATCATGGTCTACTGACCACTGTTTTGCGCCAAATTACATGGCTGGAATTTCCTTCTTTTACTGAACGCATGGACCCACGGGGGACTTGTACCCCAATGAACTGGGCTATTGAGTAGTCTCTTGCGCCAGAATTTTCCTCATCATAGGCACGTACTTATCTACATCAATGACTGTTAGAGCTTTGTTCCCATTTTGCAGAGGATGAGTTCAAAAATAGAGGCTAGTGACTTGCCTAAAGCAGGCATAGGCAAATTCGGCCCTCCAGATGTTTTGGGACTACAACTCCCACCATCCCTAGCTAACAGGACCAGTGGTCAGGGATGATGGGTGTTGTAGTCCCAAAACATCTGGAGGGCCGCGTTTGCCTATGCCTGGCCTAAGGAGATCAGCAGATAACAGAGAATAGAACTAAAGCAACTGCTGTACCCCAATGGAAACTTAAAAGGAGACCAGCCATCTGAAACAAGCCAAGCTTGTTTTGTGGGATTGGTTTCATTTTCCTGAGCCTTATCCTGAGCTTGCTTGGGAGAGTTCTCACCATCATTAATCAGATGTCATTCACCCAAGAGGTCTTAGACCTGAAATTGCTGATCTGTTATCAAAGATATGCAGTGTCATTAAAATTAGTCTCCTCGCCATTTAATTTGAGGGACCCAGGAGGACTCTGTTCTAACTTCCCTCCCAGGATGCAAAACATTTCTAAAGCTAAAAAGGGAAAACAAACATAGGACAAGCCTTGCTGAGGATGAATCGGCATGACTTCTGCACAGGAAAGCCCTGCCTCACCAACCTTTTCAGAGTATCAGTGGATATAGCAATTGTAGTGATAGTAATGTTTTTAACGTTTTAAGGTTCTGTTGTTATTGTGAGCTGCTTTGAGCTCAACATTTCCTGGGAAAGTGGGATACAAATATTAAATCAAATCAAAAAAATTAGTTAAAGAAACATGGAGGCTGGGCTCCTGACCTGTGTAAACTTAGAAGTTGTGGGTAGAAAAAATAGGTCTTCTTATAGATTGGTAATTTGGTAGAGAAGAGGGAAGCATTGAATATTAAGTTGTCGTGGTGGAAGGGAAGTAGGTAGCGGGGTCCCCTAAAGCTTTTCATTAAGTCCCTCACCAAAGACTTCTGAGTATGTGTAGCATTCACTGGAAGAGGACCGGCCTGCTTATGGAGCAGGAAGCAGAGCGTAGGAATAAATGGAGGGTTTGTAAGAAGTGCGTCCACCAAAGATCAGTCTTGGACTTGTGCTTTGTCACTTGTGCACAAATGGTAGTATGAACAAAAAAGACAGGCATTAAAATGGCAAATGTGATTCAATGTAGCTAAGTGAAAGTGATTTGCAGTCTATTAATCCTAACTTTACATATACACTGGTAGGGGCTGAACTGGCTGTGACCCACTAAGAAAGGGTTCTTGGAAACATGGGGTGCTCTCAAACTAGATGTTTACTCTGGAATGGTCACCGTTTGTCAACTCAGTTTTTACAAGTCTTCTACACAACATGGTAATCTTGCTTTTTCATTCCTTTTGAGAGCTCACAAAATCCAACCTTCTTTGGGTGTGGGTGTGCACATATTCTCATGCTGTGATTTGCTAGGATCTTAGAAACAATTAGACTTGAAACTGAAATGAAAATTTGTTGTTGTTGTTGTTTAGTCGTTTAGTCATGTCCGCCTCTTCGTGACCCCCTGGACCAGAGCACGCCAGGCACTCCTGTCTTCCACTGCCTCCCGCAGTTTGGTCAAACTCATGCTGGTAGCTTCAAGAACACTGTCCAACCATCTCGTCCTCTGTCGTCCCCTTCTCCTTGTGCCCTCAATCTTTCCCAACATCAGGGTCTTTTCCAGGGAGTCTTCTCTTCTCATGAGGTGGCCAAAGTATTGGAGTCTCAGCTTCAGGATCTGTCCTTCCAGTGAGCACACAGGGCTGGTTTCCTTCAGAATGGAGAGGTTTGATGAAAATTAAATAAGTAAAAAAGTGAGTAACCAAGCAAGTATCATAAATAACCCTGTCCTGTCCCATGGATTTCAGTAAATCAAAAAGCCTGTGCTATTTCTTTGCGGATTAATATTTGCAGCTCCCTTTGAATTACCATTCAAGAGTTCACTTCCAAACTCTTTCCTCAAATCCAATTTTCTTGCCTTAACATTTTATCCCCTGGTTGTAAAGGTCAAACAGAAGGTAGCAAATGTGGACAAAGGGGTCCCTTTGGGGTGTCCATACCTGGGCAGTGTAAGGCCCTCCGAGTCCCTTTCCCATTTTTAGTTGCTACCTGGCCTCTCACAGGGTGCATGGTTGCTAATCTGAATAACTGCAGTACATGGATTGCTTTATAAAGGAAAAAACTATCTATCATCTATCTATCATCTATCTATCTATCTATCTATCTATCTATCTATCTATCATCTATCTATATCTATCTATCTATCTATCTATCTATCTATCTATCATCTATCTATCATCTATCTATCATCTATCTATCATCTATCTATCATCTATCTATCTATCTATCTATCTATCTATCTATCTATCTATCTGTCTGTCTATGCTTTCTGCTATGCTCCTAGAGTGAAATTCTCTTCTCAACAATCTGGATTTTAGTAGAATTGACACAGTGCCTGGTTTTCGACTGCTCTTTCACAGCAGGAGAGAATTTTACCCTTGCTAGGAACAAAGGAATTGTCATCGTGGAACAAAGTAATGTCCAATGTAGGCTGACATCCTGCTTCTGGCAATGGCCTCTGTGAAAGAAAATAATATAATGGGCTGGTGGTTTATAGATGGTAAAAACACAGATTTGCACCATGGACGGAAGCATGTTTTCCTGACCTTCGCCACCTAAGCATTTTCTCAGTGGCAAATGGCCACAAGAAATCCTGAACCCTGTTGCTGGAATCCCATCCAGCAGAAGTACTTTCTCTGCCCTTAAGCAGAATTCCCTCCCTTAAAATGACCTCAGTCTTACGCATGTTTACATGTATCCAACTTCCATTGTGATTATAAAGCGGGTGAATTGCTTTGAAGATTGCAATTTATTTCTTGAGAAGTTTCACAGAGTGAAACGACTGCATAAGACAAGGATTTCAATGGGTCAAAAGAGATGGTCAAATCTTCAGGGGTTTTTCTGACATATATTTAAAGCATTTTTTGTTCTAGTGTTTGAACATTGCTGAAATGGGAAGGTTTTTAAAAGTGGAATTAAAATGTTAAATTCAAAATGTGAATTCTGACACTTGAAAGTTCATTTGGAATTTCTACCAATTTTGTTTAAATATTTTTGCATATATATTCCAGATAGAGTGCAGGAAATTCTGGTGCTACTTAAAAGTAGGGATTGGGGGGTAGGAATAACTGTACAACTTCACAAATGTAAGGAAGTCCATGGTTCCTGTATTGGGAGTGGTGCTATTTGACTTATTCATAAATCGTCTGGAGTCTGGGATGAAGAATGAAGCAGATTGGAAGATGTCACTGAATTATTCAGGATAGTTAAATCCCAAATGGAACTGAGAAAGGATCTCTCCAAACTCGGTGAATGGGTAACGGAATGACAGGTGAGATCCACTGTAGGTAAGGGGAACGTTAGCTCTACAAACACTATAATTTGGGGTCACCCAGTGAAGCTTGCACTTGTTCAGGAGAAACAGGAAGAATATGTAAAGAGGAACTCATTTATGGAATTAATTGGCACATACTACTGAGGTGACCGCAATCATAAAAGGTAAAGGACCCCTGACAGTTAAGTCCAGTCGTGAATGACTCTGGGGTTGCAGCGCTCATCTCACTTTACAGGCCAAGGGAGCTGGCATTTCTCCACAGACAGTTTTTCCGGGTCATGTGGCCAGCATGACTAAGCCGCTTCTGGCAAAACCAGAGCAGCACACGGAAACGTCGTTACCTTCCCGCCTATTTATCTACTTGCACATTGATGTGCTTTCGAACTGCTAGGTTGGCAGGAGCAGGAACCGAGCAACGGGAGCTCTCCCCGTCGCGGGGATACAAACCACCGACCTTCGAATCGGCAAGCTCTAAACTCAGTGGTTTAGACTACAGCTCCACCCGTGTCCCTCCGACCACAATCATAAAGTAAAGGTAAAGGGACCCCTGACCATTAGGTACAATCGTGACCAACTCTGGAGTTGCGGCGCTCATCTCGCTTTATTGGCCGTGGGAGCTGGCATACAGCTTCCGGGTCATGTGGCCAGCATGACTAAGCTGCTTCTGGCGAACCAGAGCAGCTCACGGAAATGCCATTTACCTTCCCACCAGAAGGTACCTTACCTTTACCTATTTATCTACTTGTACTGCGTGCTTTCGAACTGCTAGGTTGGCAGGAGCTGGGACCGAGCAATGGGAGCTCACCCCGTCGCGGGGATTCGAACCGCTGACCTTCTGATTGGCAAGTCCTAGGCTCTGTGGTTTAACTCACAGCGCCACCCGCGTCAATCATAGATGACTTTAAAAACATGTTAAACAGCTACATAGAGGATAGGTCTAACCATGGCTATTAGATATAATAGAGGAATTGGAATCAAACTTCCTATTTGAGGCCTAAAGCATAATTGGGAGTAGTTTTTTCTTTGAATGTTTGAGCATGTAATTCCCTTTGTAAATTAACAGACAACTCACATGTTTTCCCTCAACAGTTTGCTCTTCTCACACCCACAGGTTAGAGGTATTTGCATAAAGAGTGGCAGTTGCATGAACTTCTATGGTTGGAATTTTAATCTCATAACTATAAAGCAATGCAGACCGGTGCAAAAAAAATGGCCACTTGAGATGTGCCCTGAAGTGGCAGTGATTCAGCAGAAAAGAGATCTTGGGGTTGTGGATCAATGAAAATGTAGAGTTAGTGTGCAGCAGCTGTGAAAAGGGTGGATTCCATGTTAGGGGTTGTTGGGGAAAAGATTGAATATAAACTGTTCATATAATACCATTATACCAATCTGTGTTGTGGACTAGCTGGATGCAGAAGAGTGGTGGGAGGCACCAGCTGGGGAACCCCCAAGAGACGAAGGCTCAAAGCCTGGGGATGGGTGGTGGGATGACAATGAGTGGTCAGAGGGAGAAGAGGGAGCAGACTGGGAGGAGGAGGTGTCGGGAGATGAAGAGGTAACAGGGTTTTGTGAGGAGGAGACTGTGACAGAGAACAGTCCAGAAGCAGAGGCAGAGGCTGGAAAGGAGGGGGGCAAGATGTGGAGATCAAACAGGTGGCTGAAGACGCCAGGGAGGCTTCCCCTCCTGCTGCAACCAGCTCCCCTCTCCCCTAGTCTCCCAGAACCAGAAGGCGTATGAAGAGGGTGCAGCAGAGACAGATGCGTCAACTGAGTCTCAGATTGCATGGCTTGGGAAGGAACCAGGGGAGGAGGAGACTTAGGCAACTGTGGGAAGGTGGGGACTTTCTGTCCACACGACTGCCTTATTGAAGCAAGATGTACTGGGAAGAGTTGCTGTGCTCCCTAGACCTGATCTCCTGAGCTGCTTGTTTCTTTGAATAAAGAGTCAACTTCACGAACGCTGTGAGAGTTATTACTGACCTTCTCCTGGCAAGACCACACTTGCAATATTGTGTATAGTTCTGGTCACCAGCAAGGAGGATAAGTCTCAGAAACTGGCAACTAAAATTATTAAAGGGTTGGAGCAAATCCCCTCTGTGGAAAGATTACAACATTTGGGAATTTTTAGTTTGGGGGGGCGGAAATGAGTAAGGGCTAAAATGCTAGAGGTGCATGAAATTATATCTGCTGTGGCAAAGGTGGCCAGAAAGAAGCTTTTCTCCCTCTCTTATACTACTAGAACTTGGGTCCATCCATTGACGCTCCATGTTGGAATATTCAGGGCACACAATAGAATATACTTCTACACTGCATTTGGTTAAACTCTGGAATTCAGCATCTCAGGAAGCAGTGGTGCCTACCAACCTGGATTACTCTAAATGCATGGCAGAGATGGCCATCAATGGCTCCTTGCCCTGATAGCTGCGCTTGGCCTCCCCAGTTGGAGGCAGCATGAACCCGTTGCTGAGCATCACAAGCAGGGAGATGGCCATTGCCCTCATGTCCTGTTTGTGGGCTTCCCACAAGTCTTTGCCCCTCTGAGAAAAACGTACAGGATGTGGTGGGCCTTTGGCATGATCCAATAAGGTTCTTCCCACAAGTAAGCTTGAATTTGCTGCAAGCCGTAGGTGCGTGAGAAAGAGGACTCTGCTTATATGGTCCTAGTGTTTGTGCAGGCAGAGGGTTATAAAATAACTATTTGGCTGCCACTGTCAAGAGATGACTGAATTTGGAAGAAAAGGGATTGATTGGCGACACCTTGGAGATAATGACTGGCAGGAACTGAATCCCTGGGTGGAAGCTCCATCTTGGCCGTGTTCATGCCGTGGGGTGCTAAAGCTGATCATTAGAAACAGAAGCTGATTCTGTTTGTCTGGCCTTACCTTAATTTCTTCAGGTCAGTAAATTAAATAATTTTTCCCCCTTCTCTGACCCCTAGCTCCCCACACATCCTCTTCTCGGGGTGTTACTGCACACTTCCGAATGAGCCAAGTTTTAAATCACCTGGCCTCCCTCTCCATGTTCCAGATCAACAAGACCCAGCTTTCTTTGCACCAGCTCAATTGTGCTCATGGGGGAAGGATTCTTTCAGGATTTTGGATGAAAAAGAGTCCCCCAATTTAGCAATTAGAGGGTTAAGTTTTCCCCGGTCTCGCTGCATTAACTGGAAAGGAATGAAGTGTCAGGCATGTTCTCGCCCCAGCAGGCTGTTAGAAAGCGAGTCCCCTCTCTCCACACACGCACACCTCCCACTGCTGCAACCAAATTATTTTCAATCCTCCAGAGACCCAGGATGCCAGACAAAATCTGCAGTGTGAATCTGATTCATTGCAAAAGGATGCAGATGTAATATCCCCCGCCTTTTTCCCTTCCTCTTCTGTGGTTCATGCTGGACTTCCTGCCCTCAAATTCATGCCACACCTTCAGTGTTTAGAGGTCTGCAGCCCAGCCACCCACCCACCCCCACCCGCCCGCCACGCTGTCTTCCCAAACACAGAGCTCAAGCTCACATCTCAGACAAGGAGCCCCCCTCAACCTGCTAATTAGTGCACAGCACAGAAGTAAATAGGTATGACTGGTGGTAATTTCCTGGCTGAAGAGGTAATTATTTGTCTTCAAAACAACCCCTGAAAGGTGAAATAGGAAACTAAATTCAAAGAGGTTTCCTTGTTGTCACTAAGCGGGACTGAAAAGTGGTTTGAAATTCCTCTCTTTTTTTTATTTATAGTGCACGGTATCCATGGAAACCAACTGAGGAGGTCATGGTAGCTAGGCGTCCGTCTCACCCTGCTTGGGGAATTATGGTTTCACAGTGGCAGGCAGCCATGGAAGAAAGTGGATTCTCAGTTCCTTGCAAACAGTTCCCCACAACCATGAACCTTTAATTTTTGCTCATAAATCTCCTCTGAGACCTTAAAATGAAGAGAATTCTTTCCACTGGCCCCAGAGAGAACAGCGCTGAGTAAATACGTGGAGGTCCAAGTTTAACTGTCGCGTCTGCTACCTCATGCTCCCTTCAACTGTTTGTTTTTTTAAAATCATGGTGTTTGTTTAGTAGTTTCTCTTCAGTTATAAAACTGACACGAACTGATCCACAGGGCCGCAGTGACTGGTTCATATGCCATGCGAATTCCATGTGAAATTTAACTTAACATCTTGAACTGGAGAAAGCTGGAGTGAGGCAGGCATTCCCAATAAATTCTTCCACAGTTTACTTCCAGGTGCTTTGCATTCAGTTTTTATTCACCTCCCACCCCCCTTACAGATCCCATTTCACCAAACAGAAACTGTCTCTTTGCCAGAAAAAGAGGGACTCAAAATATGAGAAATGTCCTTCCGGAGGTGAAACAGTCAACATAGTTAAGTGGAATGAGAGATAATGAACTGAAGCTCCATCTAGACAAGACAAATATATTGATGCTAGGTGCTTCTTCTGTGTTCAGTCCTCAGTGGGTTGAACTTGCACACACCTTAAATAATCCATTTTTTTATCTGGGCGCAGTTAGATCTCATTTTATCGCTAGATGCCAAGTGGCACAAAGTACCTTCTACCAGCTGTAACTGGTGCACCAGCTCCTGAACTGAGACAGGTAGTACTTTGCTAGCCATGTTCTCATAGCCTCCAGACTAGAGCACAGCAATAGGTTGCATGTGGGGCTGCCTCTGAGTCACAGAATTGTAGAGTTGGAAGGGACCTCGAGGGTCATCTAGTCCAACCCCCTACAATGCAGGAATCCTGCCACAGCCATTCCTGGGTGGGCTCAAACCACCAACTTTCAGACACACTGATGACCCATTGTGCCACCTGGCACTCAGTCTTTGACCTTTTTGGCATCCAGCAAATGTTTTATTTAGGTAAAAAGGTAAAGGTACCCCTGCCCGTACGGGCCAGTCTTGACAGACTCTAGGGTTGTGCGCCCATCTCACTCAAGAGGCCGGGGGCCAGCGCTGTCCGGAGACACTTCCGGATCATGTGGCCAGCGTGACATCGCTGCTCTGGCGAGCCAGCGCAGCACACGGAAACGCTGTTTACCTTCCCACTGGTAAGCGGTCCCTATTTATCTACTTGCACCTGGGGGTGCTTTCGAACTGCTAGGTTGGCAGGCGCTGGGACCGAGCTTACCTGGGTTTTAAAAAACTTTTTAATGTAGTTGCCATTCCCCTCCCTCCTTTTAAACTCTACTACTGCTTTTAGACTGTATTGTGATTTGTTCGTCATTTATTGTTTCGTTGTTTTTCCCCCAATTACAAATTGCCCTGAGAGTTCTTAATTGAACTGAAAATGGAATTATAACATTCTAAATAGATGGATAGATAGCTAAGTAAGTAGACAGACAAGACAGACAGATGGACGGACGGACAGATGGATGGATGGAAACTCTTCAATAGTTAGGTTGACCAAAACCAATTTAGCACCCCTGCCTTTTATTCTGCATATAATATATAATGACACTGGCAGATACATTTCCATACTAAAACAACACAGGGACAACTTAGGAAAAAAAAACATGCCAAATGGTGGATTTTGAACTTTCCAAACATGGTTTGCCCCCCCCCCCCCCAAAAGTGCATCATCCTGAAAAAGGAAATATCAACAAAAGGTCAAGAGGTTTTTTTTAAAAAGCGAATGGGGGAGAGAGAGCCCAAAGTTTTCCTCATGAGACTTGTGAACCATTTAGCAACCAGAGTGCCAAACCTGCAGTGTCTGCCATGTTTTACTACCTGAGATTCAGAAGGCACTTCAGCCACATCATTCCCCATGTAAAGACAGTGGGTAACGGGGACTTAGGCATCTTCATGGGGAGCTAATTCAGTGAAGGTTCAGATCCTGCAGGAGAATGCCTGGACTGCGTGAGCCCTTTGCACCCTCTTTGACTGCAGCTCCACTGCCCGCGCTACCACCAGCATGTCATCTTTTCTGTCACCACAAATGATGTAATGTTTGTTTGTTGCATTTATACCCCAATTTTTTCTCCAAGCAGCTCAAGGGGTCTACATGGCTTTCCCCTTCCTCATTTAATCTCCGCAAGAACCCTGTGAGGTAGGTTAGGCTGAGATGCAGCAACTGGCTCGAGGCCACTCGCTGAGCTTTGTGGTCTCCCAGGGCCTAGTCTGACACTCTGAGCACCACACCAGCTCACAACGCATCTTGCCGTCGCCACTGCACTTTGCCTGAAGTGCAGCTTGAAACCAGCTTTCCTTCCCTGCTCAGCGTTCATGGGCTATTTGAGGAAAGCCCAAAAGAATTCCAGTAGGATCTGACTCTGTCTTTGAAAACACGCAGAGAAACCCCATCCAAAGGGAAAGTGCAAAGTGTGCCTTGCAGCGGAAGCAAAACATGTCAAGTGACAATGCGGGGGGGGGGGGGGGGAGCCTGGAGAGACCCTGCAGAAAACCAAGAGGCAGGGAAGCCCAGCAGCCCTTTTCAAGGAAGCAAAGCGACTGCTGCTGCGCTGCCCCTCCCTGCAGCAACGTTTGATCACTTCAGGAAATATTTCAGAACTGCGCTGAAATGGGATGATTTAATCAGTGGCGTAGCGTGGGTTGTCAGCACCCGGGGCAAGGCAAGTAATTTGTGCCCCCTAACCCGTGGGTGAGCCAGGTAGGGGCAGAGAGCTGCGAGTGCGAGCGAGCGCCCCCAGATGTTGCGCCCGGTGCGGCCGGGCCCCCCTGCACCCCCCACGCTACGCCACTGGATTTAATAATGCCGGTGGTGTTCCATGTATTTTTGAAAATTTTATTTACAAGCACTTTAGCAGCGGTTCTTGTTTCTTATCCCCAAAGCTACAATCTGAAGTCTCCCTCCCCTCAGCAGTTGTTCTCATCTGGAGTCTGATGTGTCCAGACCTCCTTCCCTGACGCGTTGTCTTGATAATGCCCACACCCTAGTTTTGAAGGATTTTAGGATTTTCACCTCAGAAAGAGTGGCTCCTGCAAGACTCCTCCCCACTCCACAAAGGGTGCCCACAGTAGGGCAGGAGGCTTGGGGCTGGAGGGACAGCCATGTTAGACAGAGGCCACAGCCATTGCTGCGGAAGGATAATAGGTAGGAGAAGGAGTGACGTCAAAGGGTCCTTTTTCCAAGGACCACAAACGTGTGGGGTTTTGTAGGTACATCATCCCTTTGAAACGATCCAAATTCTGTGGGCACGGAATGTGTGAGAGCGCGAGAGGACCTGGGCCTTCTGGCCACCAGTGACACTCAGAGGCTGGCCAGTCAATGGGAGTAAGAGTGAGAGGGGCTGGAGGGAAGCATTTCTTGTAGCAGGAACCTCCAGTCCTCTTATCAGTGCTGGGATTGGAATGAGTGCCTTTCGCTCTTCCTGAATTCTGACTGAACAAGGCAATTTCTTTTAAAAAAAACTTCTGGTGCTTGAGCATATGTAGTTTGCTGCTGCAGCTTTGAGTTCCATCTATCCTTTTCCTCTCCTCATTGCAAATAAGCAGTCTTGACAGTTTATACATTGTTTTACCAGTGTTCACGTATGCTTCTGTGCAATGTCCCACAACAAATATCTTGATGCAGCCACAAAAACTGTCACATCAAGACATCAAGACACTTCTGATACCGCTTGCTGGAGATTGTGAGTAGGCAAAAGCTGTAGGGTTTACATGCTCCTTGCAGGCCTCCCATGGACATGTGGTCTGCTGTCATGAGAACAGAATGCCTGACGTGATAAGCATTTGGTCAGATCCAGCAGGGCTCTTAGAATCAGAGTTGGAAGGGACCCCAAGGGTCATCTATTCCCACCCCCTGCAATGCAGGAATCTCAGCTAAAGCATCCATGGCAGATGTCCATCCAACCTCTGCTGAAAAACCTCCCAGGAAGAAGAGTCCTGAGGGAATCCCTTCCACTGCCGAACAGCTCTGACTGTCAGAAAGGTTTTCCTGATGTTGAGTCGGAATCTCCTTTCCTGTAACTTGGAGCCATGGGCTCTTATGTACAGTGGTACCTCGGGTTACAAACGCTTCAGATTACATACGCTTCATGTTACATATGCTTCAGGTTACAGACTCCGCCAACCCAGAAATATTACCTTGGGTTAAGAACTTTGCTTCAGGATGAGAACAGAAATCGTGCTCTGGAGGCATGGCAGCAGCAGGAGGCCCCATTAGCTAAAGTGGTGCTTCAGGTTAAGAACAATTTCAGGTTAAGAACGGACCTCCGGAACGAATTAAGTACTTAACCCGAGGTACCACTGTACTGCTGAGCTGAATTGGGTTGAGTTGAGATAGGTAGCCGGACATTGCAAGCCAGTCAGAGAAATGTTTGGCTGGGAAAGATCGATAGGCCCTCTCAACAGACCGTTGGGTCCCTGAGCTTGGAGATACCATGTAACACCCCCAACAGAATAGGAGTGCTCTGCCTTCAGGTAGGATGTGGAGAGCACTGGTAGACAAAGAAGAGCACAGGTTGTTGCAGCAAGAACGACAAAGATTCTTGTGACCTCAAAGACTGGCACATTTTTTATTAGGGTATCCAATGAAGTGGCCCACAAAAACTTATGCAATCATAAATTTGTTAGTCTTTACCGTTGTATGCACTCATTATCGCCTCCCTTCTTCTCCTGTGTTTCTTCTTACTGTGTGAACATTGTGGCATCCTCATGCGCCTGCCTTCTGTGCCTGATCTTTCATTAAATACTGAATGCCACCTGGAAAGTAGGGCATTGCCAGGGGCTGCCTGCTAGAGCACGCATGCTGCTCTTGGTGCAGAGAGGGAGCTGTCACTGCCAAGTAGCAGCCAGGGGAGGGCGTGTGTTTATGACTCATTCTTAGCGAGTATTGGATTTCATGTATACCAGTTCCCTATCATGGCCTTTATCGCAACCTCAGTACTTTCATTGTGGTCCTGTCTTACTGAGCTCTCTCCCTTTGCTTCATAGAAGGGATCCGCCAAAGGATGCAGGGAAGCAAGACTTGATCATCATTATTTTAGAATTAAATAGTCCAATTCTAGAAGATGTGTGGAATAGGAGAAAAAAGAAAGATGTGACACAGATGCAGTGCTTTTTTTTTCTTGTACTCACAATGAAGTTGTTACAGTAAGTGCCACACTTTTAACATTTGAAATAAAGGTGTTGGTACTACAAAAAAAGCACTGAAAGCTGAAAGGGTTAAAGGGCAATGTCTTTTAGATGGGAGGGGAGACCATAGTTGTTGGGTTTTTTGTCCTATCACTTCACAGAACATTGAGGAACTTCAGGAAGCAGAGAAGTTCTGTACACAAGTCACACAAGTCAGTGGTGAAGCCACCTGCTCCAGCACCGGGGGCGTGGCTGGCGCACGTTCCAGGGGGTGTGGCATGTGTCGGGCGGTGCACGGCAAGTGGTGCGCATCCCATGGCGTGAGCGGCGAGCGTCCTGGGGGTGCACAGCAAGCACTGAACGTGCCAGGGGCGGCGGCAATGTCACCCCTCCCCCACATGGCACCTGGGGCCAGCTGTGCCCACCCCACCTTCATCCGCCAGTGACTCAGGTATCTCGGGGCTTGCCAGACCAGGGGAGAAAACATGGTTTCGTGGGGGTTTGGTAGAAGCATTTGGTGGAAAAAGCAGGTAGCAGTTTTAGGATGAGATCAAGGCTATTTTGTCAGGTTCTCAGAAAGAGGCAATTGATAACGTCAAATCAGCAGATGGCAGGAATCAAGTGACTGCAAAGGACATTGAGCCAGACTGAGGCAGGCAAGGAGGAAACTGACAAGTTATTTGATGAAATGTGATTTTAAAAAGCAAATCTCTCTCACCAGAATAAAATCCTGTATCTTTTCTGTTGCTCCTGAGGGCAGAACTGGAACCACCGGGGTCAAACTGCAGGGGATCTTTACTGAACATTAGGCAGCAGGTGCATTGTGAGGGGGTGGCCTCCTTTTCGTTAGACGGTTTTCAGCAGAGACTGGGCTGCCACTCCTCTCAGAGATGCCACAGCAGTGGAGCGCCTGCATTGACAGGAGGCTGGACTCACTCAGTGGCCTTTGAGATCCCTTCCAAATCTGTGATTCAAGAGGTCACAGTGAATTTCAGATCTTTAAAATGCATTTTGTCTATTATGCACACAGAGTTACATGCGTCACTTAAAAAACTAGGAGAGGTCTACGGTCCCACTAGGATGGCAAGTTCATGAGCTACAGGTGCCAAGCAGAATTCAATAGCAGTCAAGAAGTGGGGAGCAGGGGTCACCTGAGCTGCACATGGGAAAAAGAGACATGTGGGCAGTGTTGTGTAGTGGTTAGAGTGCTGGACTAGACCCTGGAAGACCAGGGTTCAAATCCCCACTCAGCCATGAAGCTCACTGGGTGACCTTGGGCCAAGCACTGCCCCTCAGGCTAGCCTCCCTCACAGGGTTGTTGTGGGAAAATAACGGAGAAGAAGAGAAGGTACGTCTGCCCCCTTGGGCTCCTTGAAGGAGAGGTGGGATATAAATCCAGTTAAAGGAATAGACAGACAGTTGTAAATGTACTACACACTAGATCAATGAACAGTGTTCATTTTTTACAAGAAAATTGTGCTTTCTACAGTTTTCTACAGTTGTCGGACTGAGAAATGCAGAATGGAATATATCAAAGAGCGACATATTTTAACAATACAAGGAACTGCACTTATCTACAAAGTGCCAGATTATCCATTGATAGTGATGACTGCTACCTCACTTTCTACATCACAGCCTTGAGTCTATAGATTTAGGCTGCTGTGGGGAAGAGTTGCATCTGCACAGATTTTCACCTCATCATTCCCAACCTTCCATCCCGTTCTGACCAGGAATATCATTTTGAGAACGTACAGGCAAAGTATGCAATGTTTGTTTACTGTTGCAGCTACCTGAGTTTTGCTCAGCCAGATAATGAAGAAGCAGGTCTTTGCCCACAAAAAGGTTGCAAGGTATCGAAGTACCACAAGGGGGCAGGAGGCCCTGAGTTTTTCTAACCCTATGGAAAGTGGCACCTCTGGCAAAGGAGAGCCTCCTAGGGACTTGGCTCAGTGTACACAATAGCTCCCTCTTCCCCCACTTGCTCATATATAGAAAAACACACACACAACTGGCAACAGGGGAACTTGCTGCAGTCTGTGGAACTTCTGTTGGTGCTGTGTGAAGTCTGATGCATCTGCAGTAAGTTCCAGCTAGGTAAGTAGAGGCACTTTGAAGATGGTTAGTCACAATGCAGCATTCCAAGCACACACTCCTCCTATCTGTACAAGGCTAGGCAATCACCCAAAGATCTCCCACTAGCTCTCCAACCAACCACACAGCATCCTGGAATCTTTACAGACCATTTCACATTTGCAGGCAGCCTCACAGAGAGCGAGGCTGTCTGCCGTTATATCCCCTGTGGAGTCAGTGAGCAGAGAAGCTTGCTCTGTGGCTTCCAGGTCCTTTTTCCTTTTTCCCTTTCTAACTATTACACCATGCAAATAAGAGGCTTTGAAATTAAGCGGCAGCCCACTTTGAATCAAATCAAAACAGGGCCTGAGGCTGGAAGGGGCTGGTGAAGAGCACGTTTGAAACGAAAATCCAACCTTACAGAGAGCACCAAATGTTCTTGCACAAATCCTATCCTCAAACCATCCCACCTACCCACCAACCCACCCCTCTCTTTCTGCCCTCTTGGTTGCTATGAGTGCTTAAATCTCAGAGGAGATGCTCGTGCGAATGATCCCCAGGAGCGGCAGAAACAGTGGGGCTTTCAGGGACTTGCTTAGACTCCTTCCTAGCCTTGCCAAAGCAAGGCGATATTAGCCTGCCAAGGTGTGCGGAAAAGCCTTCCGTTTCTGTGTGAGGCAGAGAGCGAGGACCAGAGAAGGGTTAACCAGAGGCCTGCGATTTTGTCCGCAGGCCATGCTGCATCAGACACTTCAGCTTCTCTTGGCAGACGCAAGACTCCTGGGCTGGAAGAATCGGCTGACCATGTGACCCTGGAGAGTCCCTGGAATCTGAGGCGAGAAACAGGAGGAGGAGGAAGCCACTCGGCAGCTTAGTGGCCACGCTCCGGAGCCAAGGAACTGACAAGAAGAGCAGCAAAATGGTGCTGGGAGGCACAGAAATGAGGCCGCTTCCTTCTCAAACTCATGCAGCCTTTTCCTTTTATCGGGATTATCTCTGATCAACAGAGATGCACACATAGATTGAGCTCAACATATGTATAGATTCAACATTACTGGTTCCAAATGTCCAAACTAAGGCAGCGCAGGGACCCAAGAGTGTCTGTAAAGTGTGACTGTTGTGGGGTTCTAGGGAAGCCATGACTGTTTATGTGGTACAATAGTGTTTTAAACATATAGTGTGGATGTAAGCAGTGTGTGTGTGTGTGTGTGTGTGTGTGTGTGTGTGCGCGCGCGCACGCACACACATATGCACGCTGCAAGGGATCTGGATCTTGGGGAACTGTACAATTGCTGCAAATGTTGCTCTTAATGTACTTGCTGCTGATACTCTCAGTCAATTCTCCCATAGTTCCAGTGCATCCCAGAGAAGCAGGTGGAACCTATGACATCCCACAGGACAACTTCATATGTATATTTTCCCCAAATGGATTTTTATTAAATTTGCACAATATTATAAAATAATATCTAGAACAAATATAATCGAAAAGACAAGAAAAGGTGGGGAAATCGAAAGAGAACAAGAATATATATATATATATATATATATATATATATATATATATATATATGAGCAATATATAAAGTGAATTCTAAGATTATGTTTAAATGGGAAAAGCAATAAAACTATGATATTAAAAGGGGGGACTGGAGGGGAGCAGAACTTTCCCAATTCCATCTTTTGGTCAGGAAAGAATGGGACTGCTTATTTATGTAAAAAGTGATACCTTCACTTTTCTTTTTCTTTCCCCCTTTTTTTCTTTCATTCCAAAATCACTCTCTTAGTCTCCAGATCTGGCAGGTGGAACAGAAGTATTCCAGGGCTGATAGCTGCTGAAAGGTACAAGGGAATCAACAGGAAGGAACCACAATCCCACTGTTTGCCTCCAGCCAAAGGTTGTCTCCCAGGGCGACAAAGGCTGAGGGCCCCTTGCGCCCAAGTGCAGGCACTGGGATCTCAGCAGTGAGGCTTCCACTACAATTAATTCATTGGGGAGATAATACCATGGCTCCCTTCAATCAGTGGATAGAAGATATGACAACTCTAGCAACATATGAATTGCTTTTAGACGCAGATTGTGTATGGGTAAATAAACAATATTTGGAATCCATTCATAAAGAACAAAATGTCTTCTTAATAATAATTTTAATTTATTGGATTAATTGTATCACTGATGTACTTATAGGCTATTGTATACTCTATTGCATTGTGGGGTTTTTTTTGTTATCCCCCCCCCCCTTTCACATTACAGTGGTATCTCGGGTTACAGACGCTTCAGGTTACAGACACTTCAGGTTACAGACTCCGCTAACCCAGAAATAGTACCTCGGGTTAAGAACTTTCCTTCAGGATGAGAACAGCGGTGGCGCAGCAGCAGCAGGAGGCCCCATTAGCTAAAGTGGTGCTTCAGGTTAAGAACAGTTTCAGGTTAAGAACAGACCTCCAGAATGAATTAAATTCTTAACCTGAGGTACCACTGTATTCACATTATTCATATTTCTTTCATATTCTTTTTTCACTGAAAACGTTTTAATAAAATATAAATATTTTTTAAAATGATGGGCCACTGAATGAATAAAGCCCTCTGTTGACCAGAAAAAACTCTGCTGAGTGACATTGCCTTAAATGGTAGTGGAGAAGTCAGGGTGTGTTGCCTCCATCATTGCCACAAAGTGGGCTCTGGCCTGGGTTCAGCTGGACTTCTGCTTCGGAGTGTCTTAGGGTAAAATGAGCATCTCATGAAGCAAGTATTCATCGTTCCTGATGTCTGGCTGTTTTCTTTGCCAAGCATGTCCACCATCCCAAGCGTTACTCCACCAAAGGAGCTTTCCTTCCTTGGAAAAATTAATAAAAATACCAGTTATGTGCATATTCCTATATAGCACCTTCCATCAACACATATCTCATTCCTTTCTTCTTTAGTGTTTGGAGGGGAGAAATGCTATGTCGCAGGACCATCTCCATGCTGACTCACCAAAAATCCATGCCATCATAAATTTGGTGATCTTTAGAGAGCCACATGACTCTTTGTTGGTTTTGCTGCAAGATGGCCGCCACTTTGGGAATTGCGTTACTTCCAGCCTTTTGCAGCAATGATCACTTGGTGATCCTTTGGAGGAGACAAATTAGGATGCTCCAACTATAAATTTTTACAAATCCCAGCAAGCCTGTGAGTGCCTGTCATGGCACAGCTAGACAGCAATGGTCACGTTGATTGATTTGGCTGTATATCCCATAACCTTACCTCAGTGCAGATAACCATCAAACACAAATCACCTGTCCTCCCTCAGCCACAACAAAACTCCATGGCTGCCTTCCTTTGCACATAAACTAGCTGATTCCTCCACAGCAAAACCCACTCAATATGGGGAGTTCTGAGCTAAGGAAATGGAAACAGTGGTATGTATGTATGTATGTATGTATGTATGTATGTATGCATGTATGTTTTTACTTCTTACCTGGCCTTCACCATAAGTTTAAGTTTAAAACAAGAAGGGGGGGGGGCTAAAAATATATCTCTTGAGTGTCAAAGGCCTTCCATGGAGGCAACTCACAGAGCTGATAGAGCATGTGAAGTACAGTGGTACCTCTAGTTACAAACTTAATTCATTCCGGAGGTCCATTCTTAACCTGAAACTGTTCTTAACTAGAGGTGTGCTTTCTCATCCTGGAGCAAAGTTCTCAACTCAAGGTAACTCTTCCAGGTTCGCGGAGATTGTAACCTGAAGCGTTTGTAACCTGAGGCGTTTGTACCTCGAGGTACCGCTGTATAGGGTTTGGGATAAGGTGTTAAAGAGCAGCTCTTTCCTTCTGCCCTGTGCCTTACCTCCGCCATGAATTATTTTTCATAATCACTTATCTTATGTCCTAGAGAAAGCATCCAGCTAATGAATATTACCCCCTCCATCCCCAGCAACAAAATTATTGTCTGAATAAAAAGATCTTACATTTCTTCTGGATTTTTGGTGGAGCATGGAATCATAGAGTCATAGATTTTTAGAGTTGGAAGGGACCCTCAAGGATCATCTAGTCCATCCCCTTGCAATGCAGCATTCTCAGATAAAATATCCATGACAGATGGCCAACCTCTGCTTTCAAATCTCCAAGGAAGGAGAGTCCACCACTTCCTGTTGAACAGTTCTTACTGTCCTCTTGACGTTTAGTCAGAATCTCCTTTCTTATAACTTGAATTCATTGGTTCAGATCCTAGTTTCTGGAGCGGCGGGGGGGGGGGGGGGAGCTTGCTCCATCTTCTACATGACAACCCTTAAAGTATTTGAAGATGGATGTCATATCTCCTCTCAGTCTCCTCTTATCCAGGCTAAACATATCCATCTCCCTCAATCATTCCTCATAAGGCTTGGATTCCAGACCTTCATCATCTTAGTTGTCCTCCTCTGCACTTGTTCCAGATATTCCATATCCTTCTTAAATTGTGGTGCCCAGAATTGGACACAGTATTCCAGGTTTTGTCTGACCAAGGCAGAATAGAATGGTACTATGACTTCGCTTCACCAGGACACTGTACTTCTGTTGATGCAGCCTAGAATAGCATTATTGGGAAGGTTTTTTTTAATGTCTGATGTTTCGTTGTATTTTTACATTCTGTTTGAAGTTGCCCAGAATGGCTGGGGCAACCCAGTCAGATTGGTGGGGTACAAATAATAAAGTGTTGTTGATGTTGTTAGATGATGGTGATGATGGTGATGGTGATGGTGATGATTTTGCTGCTGCTGCTGCTGCTGCATCACACTGTTGAGTAATGAGTGGTCTGCTAAGATCCCTAGATCCTTTTCACATTTTACTACTGGCAAGCCAGGTGTCCCCCATCTTATATTTGTGCAGATAGTTCTTCCTGCCCAAGTGCAGAACTTTATATTTGCCCATATTAAAATTATTATTTTTTTAATGTGGGCCCTGTTCTTCCAATATGTTAAGGTCCTCTTGAATCCTAACTCTGTCTTCTACCCCCCCCCCCTTTGGTGTCATCTGCAAATTTGATGAGCGTCCCCCCAATTCATTTATAGAGATGTTGAACAATGGGTCCAGGACCAAACCCTGCAGCACCCCACTTGTCACTTTCTCCCCACAGAAGTGTTAGGAGCACTCCTTGAGTTCAGTCAGTCAACCAGCTACAAATCCACTTAACAGTTACCTTGTCCAGTCCACATTTTACCAGTTTCTCTGCAAGAATATTGCTCTGCAAGAATATTCAGTGTTTGCATAGAAGAGAACACTTGAATGACACTAATATATTTTGGATTGCCCCAAAATATTCCCCAAAATGTAGCTAATAAGTCTAAACACTTTGACACCACCATCTCTTCCATGGGTTTAAGTATATCAGTTCTGTCTGTGTAACTGGGCCTGAGCATGGAATGGGAAGTATTTCTGATAATGTCATCTTCAGCATAATTTTTTTCCAGCCAACCTAAAGTTGACTCTGGAGTCCTCATGACTCCAGCCTTCATACCAGACAAATCATAATTCAGTCAACACACTCATCACAAACCCATCTCTTTATATACCTAATTATAAAATCCCCACCAGGACTTCTGCATTCTTAACTCCAGGAAGCCCACCTTTATTGTGAGTGGATGCTAGTTAATCTCTTGAAAAATGGATCCCTTCTAAAGGATTGCTTTCCACTTCCTTAGAATGATCTCCTATGAGACCCTCATTCTCTGTGACAGGTGAAGAGTATAGGTTCAGGACATTTCCATCATGTCTCTGAAAATCTCATCTAAATATATCACTGCCTAAAACCTTCAAAGCCATTCAGTCACACCAATAATCCCTTGTGATCAATAGTATCAAAGATCACTGAAAGTTGGAGTACCCAGAGTTTTCCAACTTTTTCACCATGCGTAAATAAACAGCCAAAGCTATGTGCAATGCCATACCTCGTTTGTAAACCAGATGGACAATCTGACCATATTCAGATATGGTGTTATTAAACCAGGTGTTGTAGAACTTCTTCAAAAAACCTTCCTCTTCAAGGGAAGTAACTGTGGGTTCTGAGGTCTCCTCAAAGCTATGCCAAAGTACTTTGCAAATTCATCACAGTGGACAGTATTTTTCTATGGAGCCCCTGGCTTCAGACTCTAAAAAATTCAAAACAGAGGCACCAGTACCACCCAGGCACCTTTCTTTTCCTGTGACACTTTCCCCTCTTCTTTTTGACACATTTTCCCTTTGCTCCCCACTTAGTCCATCCTTGCATCTCCGCTTCAACTCTGAAGAATGCCACCCCAGGCCCAACTGTTCCAGTGGTGGAGGGAATGAAGGTGACCAGATGCAATGAACTGTGGAGGCTTCCATGTCTTGACTTCTGTTTCCTTATTTCTGCTGGAATATCCTATCCTGTGCAGCCAAAGGTATATTGTTATAGCTGACAATTTCCATCGGACACCATATGCAAAAGAGAACAATCACACACAGAGGACTGTGGTGAAGATGCAAAATCAATGCAGCTAACTAGGAACAGAGGGTAATTGGGGAAACAGAAATAAACCAAACAATTTACTAGCAATTAATCTCAGCTTAAGTAAAACAAAATAGATCTTTAGCCAGCCCAGTTCATTTATTCTGGTGTAGCTCTCAATGGAAGTTTGGCTGTCTCTATTTCTTCAGTCACATTGACTCCAAAGATGGTGCCTGGGTCACTGTTATTCTTCACATTTTTTTTAACCTCACACTTCCTCCAAGCTACTCAGACAGACATACCGTATATGTTTCCCTTCCAGTTGCATCCTCATAACAGCCCTGTAAATTAGAAGAGGGGGGGACTGGTCCAAGCTCGTCCCAACACTACACTGGCCAGTCCCTGCAAAAGGAGGTTCCTGATGTCTACCTGATCCTTCTGCACAGCCTGTCTTCTTGGATGACTCTGAAATATATACTTTTCAAGCATGGCTTATAGCGCAACTCTATGCGCGTTCACTCGGAAATAAACCTTAAATTCAATAGTGCTTACTCTTGGGTAAGTATAAGTGGGCCTTATTTTGTGTCTGAAAAGAACATTGGAAAACAAAATGTAACATTGTGTTAATCTGAAATTGCTTACCTTCTGACCCGCAGCATCAGGAGGAGGAGCCGGAGTCGCTGTTGGGGGCTGGTGATGGGGTTAGTTCCCCCTTGTGTGTGAAGCCCCCTTCACGAGACGGCCTTGCCATCGCCTTCCTCCCCTTCCTCCTCCTCTCTGTCTGTTTGTCAAGGCTCGCGCCATTGCCGTGTCCAAAAGGGATGCCAGACAGTATAATACCGTCCAGGAGTCTCCAGTGGTGATAAGGACATGAGACTCCTGCCAGATTCCAGATGGTTCATCACAACTGACATCTTGGTAGGCAACTGTGAAAAAGATCCTTGGATTATTTTATCTTATTTTCGTTGGAGACCACAGTCTGTCTCTCTCTCTCTCTCTCTCTCTCTCTCTCTCTCTCTATCTATATATATATATATTAGTTTTTTAACATACCATTTTCAACAGTAATTAAACATACTTTTACATCTTATTCAATTTTTTGGCCTTCCATCAGTCCTATCTGAAAATTTTCCAATCTAATCTCTTAGTATGCATTTCTTATTTTCCATATTACATTTCAAACTCATAACCAATATCTCTATCTTTTTCTACTTTGTAACACTTCATATATTTCTCCTTACAAAACTTCTTGTAGTCCTACCAGTGTAATTTGTTGATGACAGTTGCTCTTCAAATAATTCATATACTTCTTCCAATCTTCTGTAAATCTCTGGTCCCGCAGGTTTCGAGTCCTTCCTGTCATTTTGTCCAATTCTGCATAGTCCATTAATTTCGTCTGCCATTCTTCTTTAGTCAGAATTTCTTCTTGCTTCCATTTCTGGGCTAACAATACTCTTGCCACTGTTGTTGCATATAAGAACAATTTAACATCTTGCCTATTAATGTCTTGGCCTATAATACCAAGTAAAAATGCTTTTTCTTTTTTAAGAATGTATATGTCAACATCTTTTTCATCTCATTATATATCATTTCCCAGAAGTTCTTTACTGTTGGAGACCACAGTCTCAGATCTACAGGATACACCAGGCTCCATATTTCCTTTAGATTTTTAAAATAACTTTCTAATGAGGATGACTGATACTGTTATTGTAAAGGAGAGAGGTGATACAATGAAAAATTCAGAAATGGAGGTAAAAGACAACATTGCAGTGCAACACTTCATAAAATCAGAAAACCACGAGCAAATTCAAGTGGAAAAGAATGAAAGGTGTACCGATAATAAAAATGATGTGCAGGAGAAAATTCAGATCAGCCAACACAATCTTTTGAAAAGGAAGAGAAACCCTTGAAAGATGAAGCAGAAAAGGGAAAGTCCATTGATAAATTGCCCAGGAAAATGTTATCAAGAGATTCTAGCCAAGAAGATACAGATTCAACTGGTATAGATCTACATGAGTTTTTAGTAAATACGTTGAAAAACAATCCCAGGGACAGAATGATGCTGCTGAAATTGGAACAAGAAATCTTAGATTTCATTGGTAATAACAAAATCCCTCAAAAGATATTCTTCCCCCCCATGACCTCTTACCACAGAATGTTATTGCACAGAGTGGCTGCTTACTTTGGACTGGAGCACAATGTGGACCAGAGTGGAAAGTCAGTTATAGTAAATAAAGCCAGCAATACCAGAATACCTGACCAGACATTTTGTGTATAATTTAAAAAAATTAAAATAAAAAATTGCTTACCTTCTTCCACATTTTGTAGACTGTGGATTTTGGTGTAAATCTTACCTATTCTTGTTGAACACATAAACCTTTTATTCCTCTGCCTTACTTCCAGGGATGATCTTTGATTTAGAGAAGAGAAGTCAGGATGACGGCAAGCTATGCCAGCAGATACGGGCTCCAGAAATGCCTTCATTTATTTGAGTTTGTTAAATCCAGCTTTTTATTCCATGCAAGCAGCGCTTAAATTTACAGATATGCTGTATTCTTGTTATAGTATGTCATCAAAAAATGACAATGAAACCACACAAAACTTTAAATGAAAGTGAATACAATTGGATTCCATGAATCCGTGTCATTATTGCATTGTTAAATGAATGGGTTAAGAAGTATACCATAGAATCATGTAATTACATCTGCATTTGTACTTGTATTTGAAATGCTTCTCACTTTCTTCTCTCTCACTTGCATTTGAATTATTCAGCTCTTGGGTCACTGAGCTCTGTCAATTGATGATGATGATGATGATGATGATGATGATAGGAGCCAACTCCTAGGGGCTTTGAGGGCTTCGGCTCCCCCAATAAAATATTTCAGGGGGCTGCCCCCCAAAATTAATGGGCATTGTCATTTAAATGGTTTGCATGCACCATGTCATGTGATGATTATGTGGGTTACCTCCCCCCCCTATTTTATTCAGGTTGGCACCCCTGCTAGTGATGATTGGCATATATATGCCACCCATTCAGCAAGGTTCTCTGAGCAGTTCACAAAACAGTAGGTAACTCAGGATATACAGTTACAGATAGGTAGCCGTGTTGGTCTGCCATAGTCAAAACAAAAAAAAATTCCTTCCAGTAGCACCTTAAAGACCTATTGCAGTCGTTAAGAGTCGTCAACAGGCTCATCACAGCTATCTGCCAATCACCCATTCCCACCACCCTTCTGAGTAATACCCCTCCCCACCTTCTCACTATATAGAAGGATCTGGCAACTTCTGTTTCAGTGTATCTGAAGAAGTGTGCATGCACATGAAAGCTCATACCAAGAACTAACTTAGTTGGTCTTTAAGGTGCTACTGGAAGGAATTTTTTTTGTTCAGGATATACAGAAATGGAAGATGTCTCTGTTTCTGGTCAGCAAAATGCCCTCATGCGCATTGCTTCACTGGCAGATGAAGAGCTTGGAAGCAGATCCGTTGTGGTTCCAAATTCCATGGAACACAACTGCTCCAAGCCACACATTCAGCCACTGCCTAGAGAGATGGCCCAGGGTTCCACGAGGGCACAGACGGGTCTTGCACCTCAGGATGTCTGCCGAAAACAATACAGCGAGAGGCCAAGATCCAAAGACCACCGGAACTTCTTATTAATGAGTCCGAGGATGCCCCATGCCATATTGCAATTGAATTCATATACTGCTCTAGACTTGCAGGTCTCAGGATAAAATCAGAATATAAAACTGCAAGGTACATAATCAAAATAAAAACAACAACCCAATAACAACCCCCCCCCCCAAAAAAACAGCCCGATAACCCCCCTCCATTTTGGATGAGGAGAAACTGTTAGAAATTGTTGTTTCATTGTCTTTGATAAAATTCTCTCTTGAAAATGTCACACGCCGACAGTGAAAGCAAAGGCACAGAAAACCATTGGGGCATTGATGAAATTCTATTCAAACAATACAGTAAGGCAGGGCAGCTGACATTTGGTAGCAAGACATTTGGTAGCAAAGTCCTTACCCAAATCTGGCGTTGCAATCTGTGGCTCTGATTCAAAATCCATTAAAGCTTTTTAAACTGTGCAGAATCCCCCCCCGCCCCCCCCCCCGAAGCTATACTCTCTACCATCAGGAATATCAGCAACTCTTCTTCATAGAGAATCTGGGCAAGAGCGGACTGTGCTCAGTTAAAGTATATTTTAAAAATTGCTACTGTGCATGTTGAGCATTTTCCTGCACTGTACTATATGGAATTGGATGATAACCAACTCTCAAGATGTTTTAGACTAATATTATTTTCCAGAACTGAGCTCTGCTTTGACCTTGAATAAGTGTCAACTAAGGGATTGCCTCTTCGGGATAGAATCCAGGAGGAAACTGCAACTAGTTAGAAACAAAAAAAATCCTCTTCCTTAAGAATGCTTCCTTAAGAAATACCTAAATTGGGTTGTGTTTCCAAATACAGTGGTACCTTGGTTGTTGAACTTAATCCATTCCGGGAGTCCGTTCAACTCCCGGAACGGTTTGAACACCAAGACGCGGCTTCCCATTGGCTGCAGGAGCTTCCTACACTCAATCAGAAGCTGTGGAAACCACGTCGTACATTCAGCTTCCGAAAAACATTCGCAAACCGGAACACTCACTTCGTACGAGTCTCAGGGTGTTCGACAACCAAGGTACGACTGAACAACCTTTGTATTGGTGGTCAACCTCAGGTGGAAGACATCGCTCATTATCTGTTGCCTGCCCCGTATATAGCCTGACCCAAGAGGTCACTTTCTGAAACCTTTGTTCACATAAGCAGGCAGGCACACCCTGGCAGAAATGGTTCAGTTACTTCTGAGTAACAGTGATAGCGTCATAATACACAGAGTGGCCCTCTATGCACCAACTGGGGGGGGGGCACAGGAAAAAAGAGTTAGATATAACTGTAAATTGTTGTGGTAATTCAGAGGTTTAATCTGAAATCAAGCTGGATCTGAGTTTGTTGGTGTCTCCAGTAACCTGTCTCATAGATGTTGCCTCATACTATGGATGCATGATCCATATTGTTTTATTGGTACTGTTGCTGCAGGTTTGTTATGACTTTTGCTAGAACAATAAACTTTGGTGGCTGGTGGCTACTAACTAGTGTGCCCACTGCTAATGTCAAACTAAAGGAATCAGCTTAGCAGCTAGACAATAGGCAGTGAAAGCAAGGGACATGCGGAGATTTTGCCACTGGCTGGCAAGATTGTTAGTTGTCAGTTGTTTGTTTTGATGAAGCTGGCGGTGCTCCTCTCCCCCCCCCCCCCCCGCCATCCTCAACTTGTGTATTTTCAAATGAACAGACTTTTTCCCCCTTCTTTTTTTGAGTAACCAGATAAGAATTCCCCAGTGCTCTCTCCTCAGGAAGAAAGTGACCTTGTAAAAGACACCCCCTGGAAATTCCTGCTTTACAGAGAACTGTTTGCCTGTGTGTGTGTGTGTGTGTGTGTGTGTGCGCGCGCGCACCTATGTGATATGCAAGCATAGGTGTTCCAAACTAAACAAAGTCAATAGAATCATAGAACTGTATCATTGGAAAGGATCACAAAGAAAGATCAAGCCCAACCATCCGCAATGCAGGACTCACAGTTAAAGAACCCCTGAGAGACGGCCATTCAACTTCCATTTAAAAACCTCCAATGGTGTATTTATTTATAATGTTTATATATCCTGCCTTTTGACTGAACAACCTAAAAGAGATTGCAGTAATATGAAGCAAACTCCACACACCTCTAAGCGCACACACACACACACACACACACCGGCCAATGGATCGGCTCTGAGTGGAGCAGAGCGTTCTTCCTGGAGCGGGTGCTGCTGGACCAGGCTGCTGCTCCTCTGAGCAGGGCTGGGGGCCGGTCTGGCTTTCCTCCGGCACGGATGACCTTCCTGGGTGTCTGGCTGCTCGTGGCCCTTACTGCTCAGGCTGATGGAAAGGCGCCAGAGTGTGTTTCTCTTCAGTCCCTGTTTTATTTCATTCCAAATTCATTCGGGTTTGAAATCTTACCCATTGAAGCTGGGTGGGGGGTTCCACCAGTTGTTTGTGTCACATAGACACACATGCAATGAACATAAGAACCTTGTGCATTATTCTAAGTGCACTTCACACATTTCTGCAGATATTTTTTCAAACGAACAAGCTTCGTACACTGGTATAATCACCAGAAGAACGCATGCAAAGAAGTGACCAGCTTATAAGTACATGGAAAATGCAACTTACTCTTGTTAGCTTAAATGTGTGTGCTTAGATAGATATTGTTCCTGTTATGTATCCATGTCTGTTAATATAAATTATATGAACTAATGGATTATATATTAGCTACGCACTATTCATAGTTGTCCGAGTTGCACACCCTCTATTTCAGCCGGTGGTGGATTTCTCACTTTCTCTCTGTGATTGCCTCAGAAATCTTGTGTTGTGTGTGTTACTCTGACCTTGACCTGGGTGAACTCACTGCAGAAACAGCTGCTGCAGGAGGAGGAGGAGGAGGAGGAGGCAGCGATGGAGAGAGAGAGCTCAGCAGCCTTGGCTTTCTGGCAGGGGTGGGGCCTGGGAGCCTCCACTCAGCCATTTTGCAGCCACTGTGGCCTTGCTAAAGCTTTATGCTGGCTTTTTAAAAGGCTCCCTAGATGATACACACGCAACGCAGGGATGCACTTAGCCAAAGAGAGTGTTGGGTCCCTGAAGGCCTCATCTTGCAGGGCACGCTGGCTGTTTTAAGCTTGTCAGCATTCCCCAAAGGAAACTGTTTAAAGCCATGCTGCTTCCCTTTCATACTGCCCAGACCCAAGCGCAACTTGTTTTTGCTGGGTGATGGGGCTGTTTCCAGCCTCCCTTTGAGCCTGCAGAAACATGGTCTCCCAAACTCAGCTTTCGCACCTCCTGCTAGCAGCAGCCCTTCCCATTCAGCCATCACATCTCACTCCCTTTGCCTCTCTGATGGACAGAGACATGCGGTGTCTCAAGGTGCTCTGCTTGGGTCCACCCGCTGGGTGCCCTGAGCCTTCACCCGATGCAGGATCTTGCTGGCACTGAGAACCAGAGACTCCTGAAGATGAGACCAGGATTTTGCAAGGATCCCGTGAAGACTGGAATCCGTGGTGCACAGGCGCTTCTCAGCATCGGCTGCCTGGGAGAGAGAGGTGGTGGCTGCAGTGCTGTCACATTGCATCAGCAGTTCACCCAGCTCTCCTTTAGCTAGTGGGAATACTGCACGGTGACCTAGTAATTGCGGGGCTGCTTGGATCCGATATCCTCTGAGCTGGGTGGCTGCAACTCCCTGCTCAGGATTAAGGTCTCCAAAGACTGAAGGCTGAAATAAGACAGGCCCTTAGGAAATGGGAATTCGCCTCCTCCTCCTCCTCCTTTCTCTTCGTTTTTGCAGCTGAAGAAACAGAAGCAGGACCATGCTGAGCAGACAATAGCAGGATTGATCACTAATGACTAGCATGCCTAGTCCCCACACCAGTCTGCCCATGGGGGTCCCACAGTGTGCATCCCTTACACTCATGGCAAGCAGGTGTGGGGTCAGACCTGGGGGCCAAACACAGCCCCCACCCCGCTCTCTGTATCTGGCCTTGGGACCCTTCCCAAACCAGGGCCCTGCTCCAAGCTGCAGGTCTCAGCATCCCTGTTCTGCATCGTCCTTGGCTGCTTCTGACTGGCTGAAATGGGTCCTTGAACTGTGCTAAGGCCTCTTGCTTACGATAAGGGAGGAGCTTTAAAAATGCCTGATGAAGCCTACTGTGCTCCACCACCTTTTTTCCTGTGACCCTTCTGGCATATGAACAACAGGAAGCGTGGACACCTAGGCTGGCAAAGGCTCCCCACCCCTGATGTAGCGGAAAGGCTGCCAGTCAGTCCACGGGGAAAAGCAAAGCCCCTCTGATGATTTACACTGACACCAGGCATCCTTCTGCAACACAAGCTCCCCTCCCCCTTCAGGTACTCTGGACTGCAGTAATAAAGGGCATTACACTAGTTATTCATACTTAGGACTGAGTGTTCAAAAGATTATTAAGAGAAATCTGGGTTTTGTGAGAGGACTGTGTACAAAATGTCGTTTGCGCTGGGAACTGGGAGCTGGGGAGAAAAGGAAACAGCACGGAAAACACCAAATTAGGGAAGAAAACAGGCACAGCTGCTTCAGAGAGGCAAGGTGCAGCATTCTGGTGAAGATCTGGCTTCTGACAGCCCCACCTCTGCCCACCCTGTCCGCTGGGTCCTCCTGGGAAGGTGGGCAGGGAAAAGTAGATTCAGGTAGGTAGCCATGTTGGTCTGACGCAGTCGAAATAAATTTAAAAATTGTCCAGTAGCACCTTAGAGACCAACTAAGTTTGTTCTGGGTATAAGCTTTCATGTGCATGCACACTTCTTCAAATAATGAAGTGTGTGAAGAAGTGTGCATGCACATGAAAGCTTATACCCAGAACAAACATAATTGGTCTCTAAGGTGCTACTGGACAATCTTTATTTTTTTTTATTTTTTCAGGAAAAATTAGTTGTGTTCCTCCTAGGGGTGTAGAAACAATGCCAGCCTCCCTGGGAAGTGGGCTGGTGCCCCCCCCCCAGGTTCCTAAGAGTGCCTTTCCCAGTGTGAGGGATGCCCTGGCACCCAGGGCTGGCCTGCCCATGAGACACAATGGAATCCAACAGGATGGGGCCCCGTGGGTGTCCTGCCTGCCACTGCCATTGCTGCTGGAGTGTCTTGGAGTGGCTGGACACACAGGAATGGTGGGAGGCACCAGCTGGGGAACCCCCCAGGGAAGAAGGCTCAGGACCTGTTGTCTGCAGCTTGGTGGTAGGACGATGAGGAGTGGACAAAGGGAGGAGGGGGAGCGGGCTGGGAGGAGGAGGTGTTGGAAGCTGAGGAGGTAGCAGGGTTTAGTGAGCAGGGAGAGGCTGTGGCAGAAGCCGAGGAGAGGCAGGAGAGGAGGAAGGCAAAGAGGCAGCCCCATGTCAGGCTGGCACAGGGACAAATAGAAGAAGACGCCTTCACCCCAGTATGGCTCCCCTTTATCACATACACAGCCCAATAAGACAACGACAAGAATCCACCAACAGCATACGGATCAATATAGCTAACCTGATCCAAAACATCCACCTACTCCCCACACACATGAAAACAAAGTTCACCACAGCCAACTGCAAATGAGCAATCACACCCTAGACCAACCCCACAAAGGCTGGCTGCCACAGCTCATTCTGTTATCTCAAAAATGCATTTTTTCATAAAATGCTTTTCAGGGGGAGGGAACACAGCACCAATAAATGGCACCAGACTTACCCTATTTTTTGTGGTTGTCTCTTTTGTAACTGCAAGTTTTTTAAAGCTGTTGTACTTTAAATTGTTGTCACTCACCCTGGGACCTTATGGTGAAGGGCAGGTAATAAATAATCATAATAATCAAGAAAGGGCAAAGCAAACTCTAGGCAGCCAGCATAATTTATGCGAGGGTAAATTATGTTAGTGTAACTCAACTCTATTCCAAACTCCATTCAGGAGTGGAGCCTGGCATTTGGAAAACAAGCCTTTAAAATAGAATTCCCCCTACACCACCCTGGTTGTTTTTTTTTAAATTTTTTTATTAAGTTTTAACAATACACAATATAAAATAAAAAAATACAAAGACAAGAACAAAAAAGATATAAAAATGCAAAATACATACTACAAAATACAGACATTGAACACAAAAATACATACATTAACAAACTAATAATAATAAAAAACAAAAAAAACACACATATAGGAAAAACACAAAATAATAATAATAATAATAATAATAGTTTATTATTTATACCCCGCCCATCTGGCTGGGTTTCCCCAGCCACTCTGGGCGGCTTCCAACTGAATATTAAAAACAGTACAGCATCAAACATTAAAAACTTCCCTAAAGAGGGCTGCCTTCAGATGACTTCTAAAAGTAAAATAGTTGTTTATTGCTTTGACATCTGCTGGGAGGGCGTTCCACAGGGCAGGAGCCACTACCGAGAAGGCCCTCTGCCTGGTTCCCTGTAACCTTACTTCTCGCAATGAGGGAACCGCCAGAAGGCCCTCGGCGCTGGATCTCAGTGTCCGGGCTGAACGATGGGGGTGGAGACGCTCCTTCAGATATACTGGACCGAGGCCGTTTCCCTCTTTCTTCGTTTTCTATCTTAAATTCACATATTTTCCTGGCTTCCTCACATCCCCCGTTCTTGTATCCCTTTTAAAAGTTGGTTCAGCAAATTCTTAGCCATTAATTTATCTGTTGTTGGTTTAATCTTAAATTTTATCTTGTTGCTAGAACCCCCACAGTTCATTTCAATGTCATCAACATTCAGAAATTTTACAATATTTCTGCAAATAGATTTTAAATTTTCCCCAATCTTCTTCCACTTGCTCCTCTCCCTGGTCTCAGATTCTGCCAGTCATCTCCGCCATCTCCATGTAGTCAATTAGTTGCATCTGCCAGTCTTCCACGGTGGGTAGATCTTCTGTCTTCCAATGTTTTGCTATAAGAATTCTTGCTGCTGCTGTAGTGTACATAAAAAAAGTTCTATCCTTCTTTAACACCAATTGGTCAACTATGCCCAGGAGGAAGGCCTCTGGTTTCTTCGGGAAGGTATACTTAAATACCCTTTTCAGTTCATTATATATCATTTCCCAGAAAGCCTTAATCCTTGGGCACGTCCACCAAAGGTGAAAGAAAGTACCTTCAATTTCTTTACACTTCCAACATTTATTATCGGGCAAATGATATATCTTTGCAAGCTTGACTGGGGTCATGTACCACCTATACATCATTTTCATAATATTCTCTCTTAAGGCATTACATGCCGTGAATTTAATCCCGGTGGTCCACAACTTCTCCCAGTCAGCGAACATAATGTCATGGCCTACATCTTGTGCCCATTTTATCATAGCCGATTTTACTGTTTCTTCCTCAGTATTCCATTTCAGCAGCAGATTATACATTCTTGAAAGTGTCTTTACATTGGGTTCTAACAATTCTGTTTCTAACTTTGATTTTTCCACCTGGAAAACTCCATTCAGGAGTGGAGCCTGGCATTTGGAAAACAAGCCTTTAAAATAGAATCCCCCCTACACCACCCTGGTGGCTGGAGTAACTCCCACTGGGTTGCTAGGACACAACGCCAAGATGAATGAAGTTTGGAATAGGGATAAGGCTCCCCCTGGCCCTCCCCCCCCCAGCCAACTTTGCACCATGCCCTGCTCCAGCTGGCTGAGCACCAGCTGAGCCGGCGTGGAGAACTTAGGCTGCGTATCTCCAGCCAAGCCAGGAGCAGCCACGTCCATTGGTGCAGCCACGGCTGAGCCCAGGTTCAGTGGGAGGGAGAGCCACCTGTTCCAAACTCTGCTCATTCTGGCAGATCTTGGGGTTGGATGGCTCACTAAAAGTCACTTCTTTGGTGTGTAAAGGGCATTGGCAAATTATTCTCAGGAACGTATTTCATAGTATATCTTCTACTCCAAACCTTATTGAATAAGTCTCTGCAAAGAACCATTGATGCAAAAAGCCTTCAACTTTTAAATTTCTCGTGTCAAATTTAACAAAGGAGAAAGAATTCAAACATGGGCTTTAAATTTACAGGGGGGAAACGCAACAACTGCCAGCTCACATTGAGAATACAATAGCCACCAGCACTTTGCTCTAAAATTGGTGAGGTCCTTGGGCCATGGAGTAATGGGCAGGGGGCATTGATCCTTCCAGGCTCAAAGTATAAGTCTCTTGGCAGCCAAAAGGGGTTGATACATCCATTTTTGTCATCGTGCTGTTTATCTCTATTCTAAAGGAATATAGTTTAAAAGTGTACAAACATCTGCAAATGCCTTGTGAGAAGTGGTTGTGCTGCTGGATCAGGCATTTGGTTTTTCTCAGCGGCCAGCCTGACTTCTCTTGGAAGCTCGCAAGCCTGGCTTGCAGGTGAAGGTCTTCCTCTCTTGTCTGTCCCCAGAATCTGATGCTCAGAGATCTGATGCTTCCCCTGTACGTGCAGGCAGGGGTGCGGGGGTTGGGTGGGCAGATTTTTTTGAGGGGGTGCAACCAGGCGCCCCCGTGACAGGTTCCCTCATTGACGCAAGCCTTGCCCAGACCCAGCCTTCAGGGTGGGATGGTGGTGGTAGCGGCTCCTTCCCCTTAGAGCTGCCCCTGGGTGGGCCAAGAGGGAGGGGGAGGGTGCAACCACCAGCCAACCGCTGCCCCACACCCGGGTCAAGCCTGACTTGGGGGCAAAGGTGGCAGAGAGGAGGGGAGGCAGTGGCCTCTCCTCCACTGGGCTGCAGTGTGCAAGGGCACTGTACAGTTGTACCTCAGGTTAAGAACTTAATTCGTTCTAGAGGTCCATTCTTAACCTGAAACTGTTCTTAACCTGAAGTACCACTTTAGCTAATGGGGTTTCCCGTTGCTGCTGCACCGCCGTAGCCCAATTTCTGTTCTCATCCTGAAACAAAGTGCTTAACCCGAGGTACTATTTCTGGGTTAGCCAAGTCTGTAACCTGAAGCGCCTGTAACCTGAAGCGCCTGTAACCCGAGGTACCACTGTATAGGAAGCTTCCTTGCACGGCAGTCCAACTCGGCTGGCCGGCCACAGCTCCTCTCCCGATTCAGGCCTGACTCAGGGGCAGAAGTTGTGGGATCCGGTGCACGATTGCGCCGCCTGGTTGCACACTCCGCCCCCACCCTGCCCACCCCCAACACATGTACATGCACCCCAGTGCACACACGCCTGCCCCCCACGGACAGCAATAGGAGACGCTACAGGCTTGTGTCAACTTGAATAAAATATGGGGGAGGGGCAAGTAAGCCTTGCTCTGCACAATCAATCACATGATGCGCTGCATGGACACCATTTGAATGGAAATACCCATCAACTTGGGGGGGAGCCCCCTCAAATATTTTATGGGGGAGGCCGAAGGGGACCTCAGGCCCTAGGAGTCAGGTCCTAAGAATGCAGATTCCATTGAGCTGCAATGGCTGAATACCATTGCTAAAGCTTTCCTTCATGAGCCCTTTTAAAGGCCTCTCTATATATTGATTGGTGATAGGTTTTCTTTTTCTGAACTAGCCATTTTTGTGGAGTTATTGGCAAGGCTCCCTCTGCCTATTTCTGATATTTTTATTTAGCTGTTTTAAGTTCAGCACTCTAGTTCCCTATTCCCATTTGGAATGAGAGCCTTAGCTATTCAGAAAGACTGATAATATGGGAATCAAAGGATTTGAATATTGAATTGTGGCCCAAGTGATTTGTTCTCTAGGCACTCCCCCCATCAGATCCCATGGTTTTCAGGATCACCTTTGTGCTGATGACACCCAGCTTCGCTTCTTTATCCCTGATCACTCCCTCTCCTTGCAAGTCTCACATCTCTGCCTATTTGATAGCTCCGAATGTTATCAACACCATCTCAAACTCAACGTGTCCAAAACTGAACTGCTCACCTTTCCTCCAAATCCTTGCCCTCCTTTATTTCTTTGGGTCTTTGCTCTCCTTTGCACCCCATATCCAACCTGTTATCTGTGTTTTCCCCCAAGATAGTCCACAGAGCGAATCACGCAGGCTTATTAGCTGTCCTTTGGAGACAGTCTCTGCAAGAGCTCAGAGGGTCAGCCTGGCCCCACACAATTGTAAATGGCGATCTCTGGGAAACATGGGCATAGCTAGGATTTATGTTAGGGGGCAGTTCCTAGCTTTTTGCAATATGATACGTCACTTAAGTAAGCATTTATTTATTTTCTTGATTTGGGGGAGGCAACTGCTGGGAAGACGGACTTGTGCACACAGTCCCTGACGGCTGAAGCCTCCAGTGCGTCCACTAAGCTCCCAGCATACTGAGGGGCTGATCAGATCAGCAACACAAAGAAGGGGACTGTACGCAGCACAGCTTTCTATATGCAACCTTACCAATGAAGAGACACAATATAATCCAGTTGTCTAAGCGAGGCATGTAGTAGTTCCAAACTCCATGTTACTCCCTCTCAAACACACGCACAGCTTTCATGTTGCTCTTCAGACCTTGCTACCCACGGGCTGCTTGCAGCATCTGCCAATAATCTCCCACAGGGTGTCTTTCCTGCTTATTAGCATCCACCAGGGGTATTAGCTAATATGTTTGCAGGCCAAGTCTTGATTTCTGTGCTCCGGACCCCTCCAGGGCACTGTGCTTTCCGGCATAGTATCCTTTGCAAATGGCAAGCAGAGACCTTTCTTGCAAGCAGGAGGCTGACGTTCTGTACAGTTAAGCCGCAGCACCAAATAGCAAACCTGTATGATTAGCTGCCTTGCGTGTCTAAGCCAGACTGAAAAGGAAGGTATGGCTACAGTAAGTAGCTAACAATGCTCTGTCCGTGCTTTTAGTGATGTTTGTGTCAGGCAGCCAACTGATCTAGGTGCCAGATCACTGTTACATCCGAGACGTGCATTTCTTTCCCAAATCAAAGAGTACTTGGGCATGCCTGGATAAAAAGTAACCAATAATTCACTATTCTGCAAATTTTATATTATTTTCCTTTAAAAAAAAACAACACGTCCCACCCTTCACTTTTAAAAATTGCCCCAGAGTACATAACTTTTAATCTGAAAAACAACAACTCCAAAACTCACCCCAAACTGACTTCTTGTTATTTGCAATTTAGAATTAACAATTTTTCCAAAAAGAAAAATCCCATTACACTGCCTCTTGTAACGGACAGTCTAACAGACAGCTATAGTATATCTAAACGGTTAATCCACAGTAGTTATTAATTCTTCCTGAAATCAAGCAAGCAAACAAGCCCTGGGAACTGTGATTTTGTAACGGGCTGCCAGCATAAAATTGTCAAGGTTTCAGAAAACTGCAGTTCCCAAAAAATTTAGGGGGGAGTGTATATCAAGTGTATATCAGTTCAGATTGGTTGTATAGATATGCTTCCAAATGTGAGCTAAGGTCTCTTCATCAGAACATTTCCTCCTAATATATGAGGGGGGAAGGAAAGCTGGATTCTTGTTATTTTCTTAAAAGAGCTGGTTGTATGCTAGAAGCATATACAGTGGTACCTCGGGTTAAGTACCGTACTTAATTTGTTCACGAGGTCCGTTCTTAACCTGAAACTGTTCTTAACCTGAAGCACCACTTTAGCTAATGGAGCCTCCAGCTGCCGCTGCACCGCCAAAGCACAATTTCTGTTCTCATCCTGAAGCAAAGTTCTTAACCCAAAGCACTATTTCTGGGTTAGCGGAGTCTGTAACCTGAAGCATATGTAACCCGAGGTACACTGTAGATAATTTGACTGATTTCTCAAATTTGAATAGAGAGAGAGATGTCCCTGATTTAGAGAAGTCATCCTGCTTTCTGATTTGATCCTGGAATGTCCCGCTTTTCCTTAGGATGTCCCTATTTTCATTGAAAAAATGTTGGAGGGTATGGAGCCATTCGACCCCCGAGCCACCTGAAGGCAATCCTGTGTAGGGAAGGTTTTTTTTTAATGTTTGATGTTTTATTTATTTTATTTATTTTTATATATCTTGGAAGCTGTTCAGAGTGCTGCGGCAACCCAATAAGATGTGTGGTGTATAAATAGTAAAATTATCATTATGGAATGGGATGTCCCTATTTTCATTGGAGAAATGTTGGGGGGTATGATATAGTAGGATTTTAGCACTGGCAACATCTTGTTTGCAAATGGAAGAGTTTGTACAGATCTGAAGAATCAGACATAAGAAAGAAGGAGGACTGCCCATATGAGTTACCTGGTGGCTGGTTGTTCTGCTTGTGAGGTGCATCACTCCCTTCTGTTTCATTTGGACTTCTGTGTGAAGTCGCTTTATTCTGTTACCCAAGACAATTTTATTTGGAGATGGGGAGATCAAACCTAGCACCTTCTGCAAGGAAATGGCTCACTTGAGAAGCCTTCCAAAACTAAGGGCTTTGAACTGATGCAATCTCCTTATTCCTCTTTACAACAAAAGCAGGGTGGTTAAATTCTGTCTGACGAAATAGCAACAATTCCATAGTAATCCTGACTTTCAACGGCTGCATCTGTTTCACTTCTGACACCTCTGGCAGAGCAAGTTGTGTTTCTAATCCAGTCCCTCCATCTGGTCCTACTGATCTAGAAGAAGTGTAGTGTTCTAGATCTGCAGGTAACCAAGCAATTTCAAGAAGTACATGATTATGCATGTCACAGACATATGTGAGGTGTTAAACATGGGACTGCCTCTGAAGTCAGTTCAGAAACTTCAGCTGGTGCAGAATTCGGCAGCCAGGTTGCTTACCGGAGCAAGATGGTTTGAGAATATTACACCAATCCTGGCCTGACAGCACTGGCTGCCAATTAATTTCTGGGCCAAATTCAAAGTCCTGGTTTTTTACCTATAAAAAGCATTAAAGGTCTAAGACCACAATACCTCAAGGAACATCTCTCCCCATATGAACTGAGATCATCACTTGAGTGCCTCCTCCATGAGAGGTCTGGAAGGTGGCAACACAAAAACGAGCCTTTTCTGCAGTGACTCCCTGTGTGCAGAATGCTCTCCCCTGGGTGACTCTCCTGGGGCCTTTGTGACATCTCTTTAGACGCCAGCATTCCTCTTCTCCCAGGCCTTATGGCTAATAAACAAAATATGGCCTTTTAAACTGGGCCAGGGGGTGAGTATTGTTTTTGTTTGTTACTATGTTGTGTATTTTTGTGTTTTTATACTATAAACTGCACTGTGATCTTGGAATGAAGGGCAGTATAGAAATGTAACTAACAACAACAACAACAACAACAACAACAACAACCATAATTTGACATACCTGTGCATGCATACAGTTTAAGAGCTAGTAGGATCATAACGTAAGATGATAACCCTACTGGATCAGGCCACAGTAGATGACTATGGGGAGGCTAATGCAGGGGTGGCATCTAGGTGAGGTCGAGAGGCCAAGCCCCCCCACCCCCATTTTTCAAGGATGAAAAACACAGCGTGTGCAAGTAACATCAGGACATCACATGGCATGTGTGCGTGATGTCAGCATGTCATGAGGCGTGTGTGCACAGCATGCCCACGTCGCGTGGTGTTGGCCCCCTCAATCACTGACACACCTGGGCCAGTGGCTGGCCATGTAACCAACAGAACTCACCTGCTGTTCCCCAGAAACTAGTATTCAGTGGCATACCAGCTTTGATACTGGCAGTGGTGGCTGGTGCCCATTTGAACTGGTAGGGCAGAAGGCAAGGAGGCCTACCATAGGTAGAGCAGAGCCAATGGCAGGTTGAGTGAACTAATTCTCATTTTGTCCCCATCCTCCTCCATGCTGAGTCCTACAAGGGCGAAATGGAGACTAAGAAGGAGGAAACTGAAGGCGAGGGCCAGCCAGCTGCCCAGGCAGCGGCAGTGCCCAATTCACCCTAATGGGCCAGCCATCAATGTATTCTGGAGGTAATGCAACATTCCTCAGATGAAAATACAGACATCTATTCTACATCAGTATCACTGCTAGTTAGTTGTATTTATTCATTTGGAGTTTTATTTTCCCCTCATACTCCCCTAAATGCAAGACATCAATTCAAAGATTTCTGTGCTTAATATACTGATGTTTTGTGTGTTTCCTATAGTAAATAAAATTTTCCCATTTTCATCTGAGGAACATTGGATGGTATGGGTAATGTAGCTAATAGCTGTTCATAGCATTGTACCTGGATTTTCCGAGTGTCAAATGCCAGTATTTGCCACAATGGCCTGTCTTGTTTCACCGTCCCAGCGCATCACAAATTCAAAAGCCTTATTTTGTGGATGCTTATAGACGAAAAAACACAAATATTTGTCTTTGTCTGCTTCTAGAGGATGCTTTATTAAACTCCCCTTCATTCTTGTACCCTAGTTCTGCATTTGTGAAAACACGTAACCCTGGGACGCTGAAAAATTCTCTTGTCTCTCTCTTGTGTATGAAATCCCCATTAAAACATCTCTGGCAATACACAAACTCTCCTGGCAACAGAAAGATTGTTTGAAGAAAATGCTACCAAGAGAATCAAAGGGTTAGCACAGCGAAAGAAGCACCCTCCTGCCATCCCAGGGAAAATTAGCAGCCGAGACAGGGTTCGGAGGCTGTACAAAATCAATAGTGCTCTCTGGAAAGCCCTTCTGCTCATCAAGGCGCCTGTCATTCAGGAGCAGGGTCAGTGGCTCTGCGCAAGGGAGAGACATCTGCACAAGGCAAGAAAAACCTGGGGAAGGAAGCAACGCCCAGGGCTGAATTCAGCTGGACAAGAGAAGAAGACTAGCCATGCTATTGTGACAGGTAATAGGGGTGGGTGAGGACAAGTTAAGTACAAAGCACAATGACACAAACACACACCCCAAGAAACGGCGTTTTGTTTTTTTTTAAAAAACAAAAACCTGCAGCACTTTATGACATTTTTGATAACATTAAAGCTTTCATGGGCGAGAACTCACCTCATCAGGTGCAGAAAGCATTAGGAATGATGGTCGATACAAAACCTGTGTGTATTTGTGTGTGTGTCTCTCCCTCTGTAGCAGTTTTACACAGTGGGATCAAAAGAGAAAGAAGAAGCCTCTGCTTTCAAGATGGCGGCGGAAGCCCTTCCTGGTGGCTCTTTGGGGTCTTTGTTGCCTGCATGCCTTGGACCGTGGGGCCAAATGAAGTAAAACAGTATTTTGCTCAGTTTGGCTCTGTGAGAAAACGCATGCCGCCATTTGATAAAGAAACAGGATTCCACAAAGGTTTTTGCTGGGTTGGATTTTCTACAGAAGGAGGCGTTAAAATGTTCTAGAAGGAGCTAAGCTTGATGTTAAATATCAGAAAAGTAAAGGCCAACTTTCAAACAGAAGAACAGCTAAAGGAAGGAGACTTTATTTCACTGCTGTGTAAAGAAACTAAAATAAACTTGGATATGTATTCATATCAAAGAGGGAGAGAAAGAAGAAAAAGCAAAAGAAAGTTGTGGGCATACCCAACTTTTATGTCACTTTGAGCCAGTAGCGCAGTGGCAGCCGCCTGAGGTGCTTTCAGGACTGGTGACACAGGGTTCCATTGGGCTACCACACCTGCCAACCTAGCAGAAGCATTCTGCACCAGCTGCAGGATCCAGACCACCTTCAAGGGCAGACCATTGCACTGTCCCACATACAGAAGATTACAATTGTCCAAAGGGACATCACCCAAGTGTGGGTGACTAAGGCCAGGCTATCCAGGTCCAGGAACGGCTGTAGAGGGTGAATTAGCAGCAGAAACCACTTGAGACTCCAGTGGCAAGTTGCAATCTACAGCACCCACCCGCAGCTCTTGATTCAGCCTTGGTTTATTGGCCCCCATCCAGTCCATCACTGCTTCCAGACACCTATCCATCACTTTCACTGCCTCTCCAGATCCTGATGGAATGGAGAGACAGAGCTGCATGACATCAGCTCCCAATGGTTGCATATAGCTTCTAAATAGCATAGGAGACAGACTGGACCCTTGAGGAACCCCAGAGCCCCAAAGCCACAGATCCAAGCCATAATCTCCTAGTACTCCAAAGTGGCGAAGCTAAACATGGAAATATGCAAGATAAGAATCAAATCAAATAACAGAAAGGTTTAAAGCAGGCTTCCTCAACCTCGGCCCTCCAGATGTTTTTGGCCTACAACTCCCATGATCCCTAGCTAGCAGGACCAGTGGTCAGGGATGATGGGAATTGTAGTCTCAGACCTTCTGGAGGACCGAGGTTGAGGAAGCCTGGTTTAAAGCAACATTGCCCAGTGAAAGGGAATAAAACAGTAGATGAAATAGAAACAGTAAATGAAACATCGTTCAGCCGAGACACTGAGGTCCAGCTCCAAGAGCCTTCTGGCTGTTCCCACACTGTGAGAAGTGAGGTTACAGGGAACCAGGCAGAGGGCCTTCTTGGTAGTGGCGCCCGCCCATCAGATGTTAAGGAGATGAGAAATTATATAACATTTAGAAGACATCTGAAGGCAACCCTGTTTAGGGAAACTTTTTAAGGTTTAATGTTTTACTATGTTTTTATATATGCTGAAAGCCGCCCAGAGTGGCTGGGGCAACCCAGGCAGATGGGCAGTGTACAAATTATTATTATTATTATTATTATTATTATTATTATTATTATTATTATTAAATTCACAGATAAAACCACTTATGCCACCAACCTGGCAGATAAAAATCCAAGTCCTGTTCATCAAAAGCCCATACAAGTTTAGTTTTGTTTTTAAAGTCTTAGTCTGATGCTTTAAAAGTGCAAGGTGGATCACCTGCCCACCAGTTCCAGAAGACAACCCTCCAACTCTCTCTAGTGACTCAGGACACCTGGGATAAGAGGATTGGTTTCACCTGGTGCCTAAAGAGATGCAATGAAGGAGGCAGGCAAGCTGCCCTGGGCAGGGCATTCCACAAACAGGGAGCCACCCCAGAAAAGGCCCATTCTCCTGTTGCCACCCTCTGGACCTTTCATGGAGGAGGCACATGAAAGAAGGGCCTCAGAGGACGGTTGCAGGGTCTGGGTCAGTTCATAAGGGGAGAGGCAGTCCCTGAGGTACTGTGGTCCTGAGCTGTTAAAGGCTTTATAGGTCAAAACCAACATTTTGAATGGAAACTAGAAACTAACTGGCAGCCAGTGCAGTCAGACCAGGTTTGACATTATATGCTCAAACCATCTAGCGCCACTGTGCAACCTAGCCGCTGAATTCTGCACCAGCTGAAGTTTCTGAATCGTCTTCAGGGGCAGCCCTATGTAACACATTGCAGTAATCTAACATAGGGGTTACCAGAGCACAGACAGGCTATCCCTGTCCAGACAGGGGCACAGCTGGGCCACCAGCCGAAGCGGATGGAAGGCAATCAGCACCACTGAGGCCACCTGAGGCTCAAGCGACAGCAAAGGACCCAGGAGTACCCCAAGCTGCTCACCTGCTCCTTCAGAGGCAGCATAACCCCATCAAGAGCAGCCAACCTCCCATCCATCCAGACCAGTGCCTTAGTCTTATCTGGACTGAGATTCAGCTTGTTGGCTCTCATCCGGTCCATTACTGAGGCAAGAAAACGGTCCAGCACACCCACTGCCTCACCTGCAGATGTTAAGGTGAAGTAGAGCTGTGTCATCAGCATATTGCTGACAACGTACTCCAAAACTCCAAAGGACCCCACTGGTTTCATGTAGATGTTGAACAGCACAGGGGATAAAATCAAACCCAGAGGAACCCCACATTGAAGGCTCCTTGGGGCTGAATATTTCTTTATTAAATTTCTATACAGAACCTACAAAATAGCCACTGGCACAATTCACTGAGGCTAAGAAGTGGAGCCTGTATCATTCTCATTTGGGAAATAATATGACCCTTCTGGTTTGCCATCAAAGAACAATGGTTTCAAAAAGACTCTGCAATCATCAACACAGTAGTCACTGAGAAGGAACACCCACTGAAACAAGAAAAGCTTGCTTTGGGGGTCATCTCTAGCTGAGTTGGTTAGAGGATGGTGCTGATAATGCCAAGGTCACAGGTTTGATCCCCGAATGAGACAGCTGCTTATTCCTGCATTGCAGGGGTTTGAACTAGATGCTCCTCAGGGTGCCTCCCAACTCTTCAATTCTATGATTCCATGATTGGGCTGGGTTTTTCTCCCAGATGTTTGATGTGTTTAATCAAAGAAAAACAAGAAACAAATGGAAATCAGTCAAAAAGTCATAGGAAGAATTACATTCATTTTAATTTGAGAAATAGTTGTATATTTTATGCTTTTGAGAGGAGCCTAAAAATGCAGATGATATTAAAAGAAAGAACCACGGTGAGCAAATATTTTGTCAAAAGTATAACAGTGTAGTGGATGTCTGTGAAATACAGATCATCTTAGCTATTACATTATTTTTTAAAAAATGCAGTTGATGCTTTTACAGTCTCATTTTGACAGCATAAATTTTACCAAGAAAGGAAAGGAAAGACTCCAAGTATGATGTTGGAGATTATCCTTTATAATTAAAATGTATTAGAGATACAGTCAAAAGATGCTACTGTAGATCTTTCTCTTTCCCATTTAGTTGTGAAAGCAATGCAGACAGCCTTAGACTGAATCTGAGAAGGTTTCCTCAAATGTATCACAAGAATGGCAAGCCTAACTGCTGTGAGGGGGTTTCTTACATATAACTTTTATGAAAGGAAGGAAGGAAGAAAATGTGTGGCTGTGGGGGTAGGTTGTTTGTTGATAGCAAAATAGCAGAGAAAGTGGTTTTACTCCAAGTTAAAGAACATTTGCATTTGGGAGGCTGTTGTCTTCAGTCATTGCAATTGCTTCATGAATCTTTTGGGCAGCAATAGGCGCATCATTAAAAGTTTTGTGTTCATTTGTTAAATAGACAGCGTTCATTTAAGAAACATGTGCAATTTTCTACCCATTTGGATCTTGCAATGTGAATATCTGTTTGCTTATTCCTATAAAATGCTTATATCCTTCCTTGCCATATGCTAACAACACGAAAATTAAAAATAATTGTAAAGCCAACTAACTAAAACAATGACCACTTGACATTGAACAAGCTCTTTATAAAGTTAGCTAATTTGTCTAGCAATACTTTATGGCACTGTTTGTGAGGCAGAAACTGAGCAACGCCACTTGACTCTCAAACCTTGCAGTTGATCCAGCAGAATATATGCACATCTATCTTCACACCCACCCCAAAAGTGGAGAAGCACCTGGGGGGAGGGAGATGCAATTTTGAGTGGGGGGAAATTGCCGAGGGAAAGGGGTTGAGCAGGCCCTGCATAACTATTCCTTTGTGGAAACTGGCAGCCTTCTATGGTTGATACTGATTTTTAAAAGTTATCTACATGTAATATCTATCATTTCCTGTGTAAACGCATGATGTGTGTCCATCTGTTTATATACAACATGAACTCAGTTCTGACCACTCTCAGTATCATGGGTCTGGGGGTGCATGTGTCCAGTTTTTTTTCAAAATATATGACTGTATATTATAATTTGGAATAATTTCATTGTCTGTTCCTCACACTTATGTGGCACAAATAATTTCCTGTCCTTGTGATCTGTTTAAAGCTTGAAAATATTGATTGTTTCAGAGAGAGTGGACTAATTAAAAACCTCCTGACTTTTTTTTAAGGCTGTAATTGATTAATAGGGGCGACCAAGGCTGCAATCCTGTACACAGAGAGACTGCTTAAACCCCACTTAAGTCAGTAAGAATTAAGCAGACTAATGGTGTACAGGATTGCGAACTAGCTTTATTTTTAGACTAGAATTGTTTAATTGTGTAATTTATGTCTATTGTAAACCACCTCATGATCTGCTATGGCTGAAAGGCACTCTAGAAACTGAGTAAAAAATAATACTGTTAATGCAACTGCCATTTTCCTCCCCTCATTACTTGGTGAGAGTGTCCACATTTTCCTTCCCAGCTGTGGAAAAGATGGTAAACATGGGGAAACTAAAGCCGAACTACATATTACTTTCGTGTGTGTGTGTGTGTGTGTGTGTGCATGCAGATGCACACTTAAATAGCAGCTGCAAACCACCTCCCCCATCTGAATTAGGATGGTGACAAGGGGCTGAGGGTTTAACCATGTTCCCCACACACTATGGTTCCAACACAAATCATGCAATAACTTTTCCCAGAGGGTAGATAGCAACATTCATTGGAATGTGTGTGGTTTTCATTGAGAAAATATTGTGGGAGGAGTCAAACCTCCTTCACCTCCAATCTTGGGGATCTATGACAACTGTTTTAAAATGTACACACACATACATGCATGCATGCATGCATGTGAAGACACATTTAAAGTAATGTGTAGTTTGGCCCTCAGTGCCTGCTCCTCTCATCTTTTCCCACCCCTCTCCTGAAAAGGCTGAGGGCTGTTACATCACTGTTGGTTGTAGCTCCGGGGCACTCCCAATATTGGCTCTGAATCATTGGTTTTGCCAATGATGCAGAGATATCCTGTAGTTTCTTGAGAAATACTGCTGTTTGATGCATTTCCCCCTCAAACCAGCTTCAGTCTGAAAAGAAAACTTAAGCCACATTCACTTCACAGTTAAGGCGTTTACACTTCAGACAGGCATTGCGCATGCACAGATGACAGCTTCGTGAACAGGAGTTTGATCGGCTGCAGAAGCAGGAGAACCAAACAGGCAATGTGCATCAGGTGGAGACATTCCTGCCCCCTCAAATGCAACTTGAAACACAGAGTGGGGTGGGGAGCTCCCACTGCACTTTAAGCCGCTAATGTGCTTATAGCCTCAGAGAGTCTGACTATTTTTCACCAAAGGGCTTCCTTAACCACAAAAATTATTCCTCCCCATTATTCCAAAAGGGAAGATGCATTTGAGGGTAATGTGAGTGGCTGCCTGGAAAAGAACAGAAGAATTTGCAAATCTGGTTTCCTTTTGCCGCTTCTGGTTGCCCATTCTCTCATCTGAGCAGCTTCCACAAACTGACCTTGCTTCTGCTATCCCCCCCCCCCACGCTTGTAAGTTGTTTTAGTTGGTGTTGTTTACCCCCAAAGCAGACACCACATGCACACACGCTCTCTCTCTCTCTCACACACACACACACACACGCCCCAGTACACAGCACAGATGGCTGCAGAAATGTCACGCTATGCGCAGCCTTCCACAGAAGGGCAGAATTTGCTGGTAAGTGATTATGCACCAATCGCAGGCGCTCTCCTAGGAAATTTTAGCAAGGAGAGCACCAGGGAAAGGTGAAATCGGTGAGGCTGAGGGTGGCAATGATAAACCTCTCAGAACGCTTGGCAATTAATCTTGTGCTATGAGTCAGAGGGACCCAGAGCCACAACCCAGTCACTGGCAATGACACACACTACCGGATCCAGCTCCAAGGAGTTAATCTCAGCTTTGGGAGCTTTCAAATGCCATCAGGCTTAGAAAGATATTAATTCTGAGGAGGAACAAATGAAGGAGGCACGTTTGAGGGGCACACACGCTGACAGCAGCTTGTTCGCCTGTTGGAAAAGCTGCCTGGGTGTATCAGCAAAATATGCAGAAGCAGGCTTGTTCCTCCTTTACCTTGGGAACATGAAAAAGGGCTTTTGGGTGGAAATGGCGGAGCTTCAGATCACAAAAGTGACACTTAGGGGCATATTAGCAGTGAGCAAAGAGATGGCACACTTGGACTTAATTCACAACTTGGGGGTGACTGTTTTCACATAATTCCTCTTCTCTCTTTGCAAAGGTTCCCTCAATACCAGCAACACTCCCTTAAGCATGACTGTTGCTGCTCAGTTATCTTTCACATGCACTAAGGACAGGAGCGAATGCAGTTTGCACATTTTAACAGCAGATGTCTCTCCTATTATGATTTATCCAAATGTTCAGAATTAATAATACTAACGTATTTATAGGAACAAAATCCCATTCCTCGACAGGCTTGCCCCTTGGAGACTCCTGAGTGGGTCTGTGTCACTGCTGAGCATGCTTCGGGTTTGATATTTCAGGAGTATAAACTCAAAAAATCCCAGTCAGATATTTGAGCAAAACAGCAGAGTCCAAACGGTGTTAACACACAAAATGTGTTAAATGTTCCAAATGGTGAGAAACTGACTATGGGAGACTGATTTTACATATCTTGACACCGCGATGGCCTTGCACTTCCATGCAAACATTGGCAGGTTATTTGAGCCTATTTCTTATAAGGTGGGGGAAGGAGAGAATGTGCAGCCTCTTAAACACTCCCTTCTGTCCCCCTCCTCTTGAACAGGCTATGTCTAATTCTGATACACTCCAAGTGTATTTCCCAGGGAGAGTCCCGGAATTACCAAAGCAATCCTAGCTTCTGATTTGACACTGGAATGTCCCTATTTCTCCTGCCAGCTCCTCTGAGTTCGGGGAGGAGAATGCAGTGGTGTCGGGGGGGGGGGTGTGCCCCGGGTGTCATGTCTGGGCGGGGGTGACCAGAAGGTACCCCGCAGGGTGCTCGCCCCGCCACAGCTGCATGTGGAGGATCCTCCATTCGTGGTGGCAGCCACAAGCAGAGGATCCTGCCACCGTCCGTATGGCGTTCAAGCGGCACCAGCAGCAAACTGCAATGTACAACACATGCACAGTGTCGCACACATGCACTGTATGTAGCAATGACACACATGCGCTGTACATAGCAGTTTGCCGCTGGTGCCGCTCAAGCACCATACGGATGGCGGTGCAATCCCTATGTCGCCGCTACAGCAAGCGGAGGATCCCGCCGCCGCCACTACAGCCACAAGCAGAGGATCCCACCACCATACATATGGCACTCGGGTGGCACCGGCAGCAAACCACTATGTACAATGCATGTGTGGTGTCACACACATGCGCTGTACGTAGCGACGCCACACATGCATCATACGTAGCGGTGCAACGCGTGCGCAGCCGGCGATTTGCCCCGCCCCGGGTGTTGGTTAGCCTTTGTTCGCCCCTGGGAGGATGAGCTGGTACTTGTCCCAAGCGATGACGATGGATGGTGATGATGTGAGGGAGCATCCTGTTGCTTTTTCATGGATGTTCCCATTCTTTATGGGATGATTCAGGGGAGGACCTTTACAACTGCAATGGGTGGGGGGCCTTCTTAGCTCACCAGCAATATTGCACTGCCACCCACTGTGGCCATTCACTTTTCCTAGAGGGAATGCTGGGGGAGGCACACTGAGAAGGAAGAATGGCAGCAGGGATCTGCTGCTTTGCTAACAACTTTTTAAAGTGGGAATACATTTCTTTTAAAAATGAAACTGAAACAACTACTCCCAGTACAACATCTGTGAATGACGTGGCAAATTGGGGGTGGCTATTTTGGCTCACCCCAACACAGGCATGGCTAAGGGGGAAGATACAAAAGGGTCACTTAATTTAGAAAAAGACTTTACAAACTGTTCTAAAACAACTCTGTGCATTGGAGAGGGGCAGGGAGACAGAAATGTGTCTCATATCATTGGCACTATCCACTAACCACTGACCCCAGTGTCACCACCCAGATACACATCACTTGTCTCACTCACTGGATCATCACCTTTTCGTGGTGAGTGGGCTTGCATGTTCCTATGACCCTTGTGAGCGAAGGCATTGGAGTTTTGTACTCCCAGCAGGGTCAGCGAAGGCAGTAAGGTCAAAGGGGAGGAGCTAGACAAAGAATGATCCAAGAAGTCCTCAACAGAAGAACAGGCAGAAGATAACAAGCAGTATGTTACAACAGCTGTGAAGGCGGATGGAGGCTGCAGCAGATAAGAATCTACCGGTTGTCCTGATACTCATGCCATCAGAATAGAGCCTTACTGCAAAGACTGTGCTGGTCAACATGCACTGATCTACACACATAAAACAAATTCACACACAGGAGTCTTCCAAAAATACATCCCAAACCCTTAAAAGTCCTATGACAATCGGCAAATGGTAACGGGGGCAGGACCGTGAAATCTGGAAACCCCTAGTCATGAACTGGCAAATGGGCAGTAGATACAGATCCAGTCATTCTGACTCAAGGAATGAGGCAGTTGAGTAGCTTGGCAGCTGTATCCATGGCTGAGCAGTCCTATTTAGGATCTACTCTGCTCACTCCAAAAAGGGGGAGGGACTAGAAAAGTTTCCCTAAAGGTAATCCTGACTGGATTACCGCGCCCAGTGGGGTCACCACCTAGTGTTTGTAAAAGACAATGTAACTTTGGAACATGGAATATATGGACTTTGTTGGATAACCCAGATAATGAGTGTCCCGAAAGCAGGACTACCATCATAGCAAGAGAGCTGTGACGTTTTAACGTCAATATTGCAGCACTTCAAGAAACTCAAAGAGTGGGAAAGGACCAACTGAAGGAAGAAAAAGGAGGCTACACATCCTTCTGGAAAGGTCTACTTGAAAAAGAGCGTTGAATACATGGAGTAGGCTTTGCTATCAAAAACAATATTGTGAAGCGCTTGTCAGAAGTCCCTACCAGCATTAATGAGCGACTTTCAACCCTTCAAGTAAAACTCGCCAAAAACCAGGCTACTATTTTAAGCACTTATGCACCAATGCTGGATGCTGATGAAGACATTAAAGAAAATTGTTATTTTCAACTGGATGCCATCCTATCAGAGACGCCTAAGGAGGATAAAATTATCCCCCTGGGTGATTTTAATGCAAGAGTTGGGCAAGATTTTGATCTGTGGCCTAGGACTATTGGGAAAGAAGGAATTGGCAACAGCAACCAGAACAGAATCTTACTTTTGACTATATGTGCAATGCACAACCTTGTTATTGCCAACACACTCTTTTGACAAAAAAATATTTTAAAACATCATGGAGGCACCTTTGGTCGAACCACTCATACCTCTTGGACTATGTAATTGTCCGAGCTGAAGACTGCTGTGATGTGCTCCTTACCAGAGCTATGAATGCTGGACAGATCATTGATTAATACGCTCCACAATGGCTATCAAGATTATACAGTACCTCAACACAGACTTCAAGGGAGAAAACCAAGGCACAAAATGAACACTCAAGCCCTTCAAGGTCCTATTAAGCGGGATTACTTCCAAACGACTTTTAAGGACCATCTGCTATCGGAGTTCCCTGATAACACCAGGGAAAACTGGACCAAGCTAAAGACATCCATTACTGCAGTCTGTGAACAAACTATTGGATACCAAACCAAGAAACACCAGGACTGGTTTGATGAGAATGATAGTGAGATTGAATGCAGTATTGACAAGAAAAGGTAGACCTTTCAGATCTGGAAAAGAGATAGAAATTGGTTGTACTACCAACTTTCCTGTATGCTTGTGAAACATTGACCACTTATAAACACCATCTCCAATTCCTTGAAAGATTCCATCAATTTTCGGTGTCTCTGAAAAATTTTACGTATCACTTGGGAAGACAGGAGAACTAATGCCAGTGTACTGGAAAAAGCAAAGATCACCAGTGTTGAAACAATGATTCTTCAACATCAACTTTGTTGGACTGGTCATGTTATTTGGATGCCTGATTATCTTCTGCCAAAGCAACTACTCTATTCTGAACTTAAAAATGAAAAGTGTAATGCTGGTGGTTGACAAAAGAGGTTTAAAGACTCTCTCAAGGCAAATCTTTAAAAATGTAGGATAAACACCGACAACTGGGAAACACTGGCCTGCGAGCGTTCCAACTGGATGTCATGGACTTTGAAGATGCTCGAACTCAGAACAAAAGGGAGAAACGTGCTAAGAGGAAGGCATGTTTGGCAAGCCCTCACTTTGATCAACTCCTGCCCAGAAACCTATGCCCCCACTGTGGAAGGATGTGTGGATCCAGAAATGGCCTCCACAGTCACTTACGGACTCCCTGTTAAGCGTGTTCATGGAAGACAATCTTACTCAGCTATGAGTGATTGCCAAAGAAGAAAGAGACATCACTTTTTGTCACACTTTTCAGGGCTATCTACTTGAAGCACTGTGAAAACCTCCCAAACCTGTTTAATCAGAATCCGCGGCAGGACATAAACAAAGGAGTGCCCGTAAGGCAGGCAATGGCCCTACAGGCATTCCTTCGACTCAGTGGTAGACCGCATGCCCTGCATCAGGGTGCCAACCTGAATAAAATGTTGGAGGAGGGGCAGGTAAGCCCCACCCCACATAATCAATCACATGACACGCACACAATTTGAATGGTAATGTCCATCAACTTGGGGGGGGCCCTCAAATATTTTATTGGGGGGAGACGAAGGGACCTTGGCCCCTAGGAGTTGGCTCCCATGCCTTGCTTACAAAGGCCCCAGATTCAACCTGTGGCATCTCCAGTTATGAAAGGAACAGGAGAGCCAGTGCTGGTCGCAGCAGACAATTCTGGGTTAGATGGGCTAATAGGCCAACAGGATAGACTGGGGCTGTATAAGGCAGCTTCTTTCCGTGGATTCTCTACAAACTGCTTTCCAAGTCTCTGAAATATTGCCGGCATACAGTCTAACAATTGCTGCTGGTTGGCCACCAACTCTCTCTGTAGCTTCGTATTTTGGAACCACACAGCAAGAAGGAGGCATCCCTTCCTCATCAGCTGCACTGTGTGAAGAAGTGGCCCAATTACTGCTTCGTACTCAGCTCTGCTGTTTCCATGGCTTCACAGTATAGCACTTCCATCTCTGGAGGCCATCAGTGCAGGAGCCAGCATCTTATCCAGATGATCTTGACTGTAGCATCCTCCTAATCTGTGCCTTCTGCATCCTCAACAGCTGCAAGGGATAAGATCCTTTTCCCTACAGGAAAGACATTTGCTTCGGCTCTTAAGCTGCAACACAGTCTTCATAAAAACCATCATTGGCGTGGAGAAAGAGTGCTGGTGATGTGGAAAGAAAGGACGGCATGGAGCCCTTTAAGCAAAGTCCTGTGCTTTTGTTATGCACTTCATCACTCCATATTGTTGGGCAACCATCTTTTGTGTTAAGCTGATCTCTTGCTAAAAGGGAGAAGTTGAGCTAATGGCTGTGGAAATTTCCCTTAATGTTCTGGAATCTCTCCTCAATCCTTTGGGAGAGGGGTACCATTCAGATAGAGGGAGGAACAAATACATAAATTTGAGCCCTTAAGAATTTATTGCAGAAAGAGGGAAAGAAAATGAGTTTTTAGCAGGACTTAGCTGGATTGGAAGCAGCGGGTGGGGGGTGGGGCGGTTGTTATCCTGTTGCTGTCTTGATTCTGTATATATAGCCTGAAGTCTGGTTGGAAAATGTTAATCACATCAGGGGCAGACTTCAGTAATCTTTTGTAATATGGCGCCCTGTGTGAGGGCAAAATTTGGCACCCCCAAATGGATCTTCTCAATTATGGATCTTCTCAATTTTGCACGCCTCATCTTGGCACTCTGTGCAGGGCTACCACTGCCTTAAATCCGGTGCTGTTCACATGAACTTTGTAGATTTTTTCTTCATATTATAGTCATAATTTTCTACCAGAGATATGTGTTGAATATGTAGCAAGAGTTGTCTAAATTGTCTAGTCTTAGCACCAAGCCTTTACATGCTGTGCAAGTTGCTCACAGGGCTTCTGTATATAATATAATTCTGTATATAATTGCATGAGGATTTGGGGGCGACCTCAAGCAAAGTGCACACAATATAGCCCGTTCACATCGGTTCTGCCCCCCCCCCCCCAGCAAAAGTCCTAACCCCGCCCCCAACAAAAATCCTGGCTTTGCCCATGATACAGCCCATCACCTTCTTGGGCCTCAGACCTGGAAGGGGTGAAGATGGCTATGAATCAGCTCATGTATTTCCTCCTTGCACTTGCACACTTGAGACTGACTGTTACCGAGAACATGTGACTGGATATGCAAGGCTCATCCCATAGGAGAGGGTGGGACGCCATTAGGTTCCCTAGTGTAGGATATAGACCCATCTGCCTTTCTGATGAGAACCTTGGCCAGGAAAAGTATGGCAGGCCTGAGTTCCAACATGTCTCAAGATATCTGGAGGCTCTTCTCTGAGTGGCAGTGTCCTTGGCAGTCAAGCCACTCCACTCCTCTTGGCCGCTGCCCTTAGCATCCTGCTGGCTGGAGCTGGTTGCCTTGGCAACTGGTGCTGGAGCACTGAATGTTCTGCTCTTCTGCTGCTGGCTCTGGTGGTGGCAGCTCTCCTTGGCTGGACAGACTGCGGTGCACCATCAAAATAAGAACAAATAAATTGAATCTGAGTTGAGTTCAAGGTGCTGATGCTTACCTTTAAAACACTATTTGGCTTGGGACCTGGGTACCTGAAAGATTATCTTCTCATGCGTCAACCTCCCTGTGCACTGAGGTCATCTTTAAAGATCCTTCTCCAGGTGCCTCCACCACCTGAGGTGAGGCAGGTGGCAGGGGGTGGCAAAATCTCCAATGTTGTAGAGCCCTTGACATCCCCTGGAATTTCAGAAAGTGTGAGATATGGGGGGGGGGGGGTGGATGACAGCTGGAGCAGTGATGGCATAATACTGTGTGCCTGATCAAACACTCCTTAGAGCAGAGCTTTCCAAACTTTTCCTGCTGGTGACACACTTTTTAGACACACATCATTTTGCGACACAGTAACTAAGTTTGACTAGGAAACTGGAGGTTAAATTAACCCCTTTCCAGTCCCGGGAGGAGAGCGGGGAGTGTTCATGCGACACACCTGCACACTGCAGCCAACACACCAAGGTGTCGCAACACACAGTTTGAAAAGCTCTGCCTTAGAGCATATAATTGCACCTATCATGTGATGGTGGAGACACTTTGCTACCTCCATTGTATCCTCTAGTAGCTGTCTGGAAGAACTTTTCTAATAGCGTGAAGACTGCTAACATCCGTCCCAGTTTGTGAGGCTGTGGTTGCCTCAGAATTTCCTTCTGTTGCGGTGCTGATCTTTTTCATCCAGAAATTTAGGGGACAGATAAATGGCGCATTTTTTATTACACATATGACATGGTCTTGAATTATTTTAGGAATGCAATGAGATTTGCTAAGGCTTCCCATATCCTTGTTTACAAATACACACCAGGTCCCTCAGAGTCAGATGCAACATGCTTTGTTCTGAAACAGCCAGATGCTTTGAGAAAGCTAGTAATCATCTGTCAGGTGTGATGTTTGATTCCCTGGCATGTGTCTGACTTCAGTGCTAAATCTCTGTTACTGAAGTGAAACTACGTCCCTCAAAATGCTCTGAACCGCTTAAGTCAAAAGATGAAACTGTTACTTAGAGTTCCCTGTTTCTAGTATATTCCCTGCAAATCCATATCTTACAATTAAAGCACAATCATGTGGCTCCCCCCCCCCAAATCCTGGGAACTGTAAGGTGTTAGGAATTGGAAGTCTGTGAGGGGAAAGTTTGGTTTGGAGGGTGCCATGTGCTTTAAATGTGCATTGGTGTTCTTTAAATGTATGGTGTGGATCCATCCTGACTCATCTTTCTCGTATCACCTACATTTCTACAGCTTTGAGAGCTTTCTTCTGATTCTTGGTGTGTTCCATGAAGTATATTTGCGAGCCCAAGTCTCTGGCTATATCTCACATGCCATCTATGTTTCCACCTGCATTCTCATCTATATTAAAATAAATGATTTGTGGGTCTCTTGATGGGTGTGTTGACCCAGTGTGGCTAATCTGCAATAGTAAAGGTAAAGGTACCCCTGCCCGTAAGCGGTCCCTATTTATCTACTTGCACCCGGGGGTGCTTTCGAACTGCTAGGTTGGCAGGCGCTGGGACCGAGCAATGGGAGCGCACCCCGCCACGGGGATTCGAACCGCCGACCTTTCGATCGGCAAGCCCTAGGCGCTGAGGCTTTTACCCACAGCACCACCTACCTGCATCCTTAGCCTTTGACAATTCCCCCCTGTTTCCTGAAATTAATGGGAGGACTTTTGTGGATTTTGCCATTTCATTGTTCATAATAAATGCATCACATACCAACCAAGACTTATGTATGATCTTACAGGGTGTGTTGGGAGGGGTGGGGGTAGATTCTTTCGTATTCCTTCCTTTTTCCTCTATCATTCTTTTTTTTTCGATGTCATGGGGGAGGACAAGCGGTGAGCCAATTTTATTTTGCCTTCAAAATGGTGTCTTGGCACACCTCCTTCTATGTAAGCATCATCAGGGATAGTGTTGGAAGTCAGCCTGAAGCACGGGGGCCGATCTCTCTTGCAGGAAAGCTGCCATCTCATTAAGGACTATGATGCAGTGCCCAGCCACCTCTGATGCTTCACAGAGAAAATAGCCTGTATGGGCCCAGTCTATGTAAGCTTGCAGAGACAGAATCAGAGAACTGTAGAGCTGGAAGCGACCCTGAGGGTCATCTGGTCCAGCCCCTGCAATGCAGGAATAAATGCAGGATGCAGATGAGGTTCCCTTGAAATGCTTTGTTAGGTTTGGATAAAGGTGACATTTCCCTCACAACATTCTGGGTGCCCAGCTTCCAAACATCTTCCTCGCCCTTCCCTTTCTCTAATCTTGCTATCATGATGCTTTCTAAATTGATAAGCTATTGAATTCATTCTTGTGAAACTCTCAATCTCAGGGTCGTGGGCAAAAGATTCCTGCATTGCAGAGGGTTGGACTAGATGACCCTTCTGGTCCCTTCCAACTCCATAATTTTATGATCCTATGAAGAGCTTTGTGAAATTTAGAACAGTCCCATTGTAACCATCATAAAATTCACCAGCCTCTTCTCAGTCAGTACTTAGGACTCATCTACACTTTGCTTGTTCCACTTATTCGTTCGCATGACCAGGGCCAGACTACACATCACACAGGAGATTCATCTAACAGGATCACTAATTGACCTATTTTTTAAATTTAAAAATGATAATTTCCTCCTCTTGACATAACCCTTGCCCCCTGAAAGAAAATATCCCCTAAGGAGCTGCTTTTCCATCCAGTGGTGGAAAGGAACGAGTAGTGATTATTTGGGAAGACAGCCTACAAGATAAGGGTCTCTTACTCCTCAGACCCCAGGCTCCTGTGGCTGCAGTTCATTTTGTTAAAAGAGAGTGAGACTATTACACTTGGCTTTTGCTCTATAAAAGCAAGTTTGGCCTTTTTGCAAGACAGGGATCCTACAGAGGAAGGGAATAATAATACAGAGCAGGGAAGCGACCCGCATAACGTACCCCCTAACCCAGTTGCTCCTCTTAGACATTTTTGTGTGTCCCAGTCTTCCCACAGCATCCATCTGGACAATTATCAGCATATGGAGGAGGAACCTTTCACGAGGAACCTTTCAAATACGGTGTCAGGAAGGAAGTGTGTCTCTTTCAAACTGCATTTCCCTGGGCTTCCCCACTGCCCAGGCTAGTTACTCACACAAGTGGCCTTGTGTGAGAGGCTGCAGCAAACGGACGAAAGCCTGGCAGAAAGTGGGCAGCGGCATGGCAGCCTTGAGTGCTGGGAGGAAAATCTTCAGGGCAGCCTTTAGTGCTGTAAGCCAGGCAAATTAAAGGAAACCTCCCATCTGGATTTGCACAAAGCTAATCCACAAAAGTCACAGGATAAAGACTGCTCAGTGCATGGTGAGCACAGCTCCATTCCCAGCAGCACATACTTGCCACTTTACTGACTGTTTCTCGTGTGGCACTTATCCGAACCCTAGTAGGTCTGGCACTGAACCTCGCTGTCGATCTGCTGGGAGACCTTGGACTTCTCGCCTCCTCTCATTCTGCTTCCTGGTGCACCTTTTCACTCAGAAACATCTGGAGGGAAGAAAGTGGAGGGTAAAAGCATTTCCTGTCTCATCTGCTTCAACTGCAGCAGGACCAAAACCAACCCCATCACCACTGGTATTCTTTATGGATTCAGTGCTGTACAGAGTCCATTGCAGGGTAGTAGCGTAGCTAGGCCGGGGTGGGATGGGGGCACTCTGCGCTGGAATGGGGGGCAGGCCTGTACGGCAGCATGGTGACTTCAGGGGTTGGGATTCTTGGCAGCAGGTGGGCAATTGCTGGGCATTTTTGGCATCCCTGAAATCAACAACTTTTATTTCCCAGAGAAAGCTCAACAACTAGTCTGCCCCAGGTGCCACCAGGGGTTGCTACTACGCCTCTGTTGCAGAGGTCTTCTTTCACCTGGAGCTTCTTTAAGTTCAGGACACTTCTATTTAACTTTACATAGATATATAGGCTGGACTGATCAAGAGTTCAAATCTCAGTTTCTCTTGGATACAGCAGTCAGAGATGCTAGACCAAGCTTTCTCAACTTTGGGTTCCCATCATTCATGACTGCTGCTCCTGCTGGCCGTGGATGACAGGAGTGGGAGTCCAAAATCATCTGGGAACCCAAAGTGAGAAGGGCTGTGCTAGATTAACAGAGCTGCTGTTTTCACACATACTGTAAAATTGCTTTCTAGTCTAGCAGATCTCTCTGTTTGCTCAAATAAACTAAGTTTGAATCAGTAAAAGCTGATTAGAATAACCAGAGGAAACTAGGAATGTCCCCTGACTGCATGTCCTAGAGATCCCTGAAATATTCCATTTCTCTTGTTGTTTCTTTAATTTTATTTTTAATTCTTCATGGTTCCTCAAAGAACTATGGAAGATGGTGAGCATCTAAATCTGGCTAATGGAAGCCTTCAAGAATGTTTCATTTCCCAAAGGTGGCCACTTTTGCATCACCAAAAAGCGGACATGCATCATCAAATAGAGAACAAAAGAAGAGGCAGATTTTCATTTTGAAAAATGTGTGCTAATTTTGTGTGCTAATTTTTATGTATAGATGGGCACATACAAATAATGACTGTAAATTTATATGGGAATACAGTCCAGTTCACCACAGTGGGGAATACTTTGGCCAGGTGACCTGTGTTTGCCTTGTCAGCCTGCTGCCCAGGTGCTAACCACTGAACTTCAAGGCCCCTCCTGCTCTCCCCCTGCTTAGGGTTGCTTTTTCTTTGAAGCCAGATTTTGATTAGGCAGCCCTCCAAATAGAGAGGCCTGACGGCCACTATAGGAAGTCATTCTACTCCCTGCTGACCTGCTTCCAGCCTAACCAGAGGAAATGAAGAGTGGATGGATGTGTTCGGTTTTAATGATTATGCTGAAGGTCAGGGAGCTGTCCATGAAAGGGACCCCAAGAAGACCTGCTAAGACATGGTGGAGCAAGACAAATATGAGAACTGGGAACTCTCTCATAACTATCGGGGATTGACAGGCATGCCATCTGATGCTAAATCTGAAATTTTGTTTTCTATTTGATTTTTGAATTTGCATCCTTTTCACATACTTTCTTAACGTGCAATCCTACAAGAAGTATACTCTAGAGACCTACAGCCACATGTTGATAGTTTTTCTTTCACAGCCTAGACACACAATGCATTCTACCCTTCCTCTGGCTAATGGACCACAGGAGGCTTGTCCAGAAACATGTTTTGTCTCATGAAGCCCCAAATGCATGAACCCAAATTAAGTGCCTTCAGCTAGAGTTGATCCTTACTGGATTTGAACCATCCAAAACTGGCATATTTTTCAAAAAAAATCATCTGGACTGTGAGAAAGTTCACCCTAAATGCTTGTTGAAGGGCAGCTGTTACTATGCTTATATTTACATAAATTAACATTTTCAAATGAGACCATCAAATGGGGCAGATTAACCATAAAGCTTCTAGGGCAACAGTTTTCCTGCCCTGTTATTCTAATGGCCCCCACCAGGACGCCGTTCTTTTAAATCAGATTATGTCTCTGCTGCAGAATCCAGCTTCTTATTATGTAAAGTGATAGCTCCACCTTGTTGGCATTTAAATAACAGCCCAGTCCTTTAGAGTGACAGCAGGGAAACAGCCACTGTGGTGTCTTACTGAGATGCAGGTTGCCACTAAAGAGGCTAGCAAAGAAGAACCAGGTGGCCACCTGCACAGCCTTTGTATTGCAAATATATATGTGGGGACCTGTGGGGGTGGGGAGAGTGAGTACATGCAGCAACCCTCCCAACTCTTCCGAGGATGTGTAAGGTCTGCAGCTGGCTGGGAAGTCTGTTGTCTAGTAAGAGAGGAAGTAAGGAGTGCCAGAAACATCTGTATAAAGCTCATGCATGGCTGTTTTGGTTTTGATTCTTAGAAGAAGAAGAAACCTCAAGAAGTTGACACCTGCCTCAAGGTTCAATCAGCCTGTTTTCCATATTTTAAAATGTGAGTGCTTTACCTAAATATATACGTGTAAAATCAGCTCCAGCTAGCAAGACTACCTGGACCTTGATGGCTCCATTTGATCAGAAATATCTCAAGACACCATGACCATCAGAAAGTCCCTGAGTAAAAGTGGAGAATGAGAAATATATTTATTTTATCAGAAAGGCTGGCACTCTACTTTTCCTCTCCAAAATGTTGCTCAAAGCAGTTATCATTAGTTAACTAGTATCGTTAAAGGGAACCTTCATGTTCAATAGCAGTGTATCTCTGATTTCCAGAATGTGGGGACAAAAAACAGAGGCTCGTACTGTCTTTACGGTTGTCATATTTCAAATAGTAAAAACTAGGACACCCCAAAAGCTGTTGAGCTTTTTTTTGTTTTTAGGAAACCACTGAAATTGTTTTAAGGAAACCCCCGTAATTGATTTTTCAGTTGACTTGCCTAAGATCCAGGAGAAAGCTCCACATTTTGGAAATTCCCCCTGGACGTCAATTCCGCCTTTAAAATGGCCTAACTGTCTCAGTCCATTGGTCTGCCAACTCTGACTGGCACCACTTCTCCAGTCAGTGGTCTTTCCTAACCCTGAGTGGTATTCAATGAAGCTTTACTCAGAGCATGGGCACAGCCAGGATTTTTGTTCGGGGGGCAGGACTTTTGTTGGGGGGAGGCAGAAGTGACCCCCCGCCCCTTGGCTATGCCCATGACCCAGAGTAGATCCATTGCAATTAGGTCAATTAATTTCAGTGAGTTTACTCTGAGTTAAAATTTCACTGAATGTCAGCTCTTTTCCCCTGGAGATACAGTTCCTTCCCTCAAAAGATGGCTCTTTTCTCACTGCGCTGATCCTGACCCAGACCAGAGATCGCACCAGCAGTAGTGGCCCTTGGGGAATCAAATGTCAGTGTCGCCTTGTGCAATGCCAAAATTTGGCCCTCTGCCTCTCGCGCTCCATTCTAAAGCATAGTTGTGGCATCACCTGTGGCACCCCTGAGGCTGAACCGGTTGCACTCCCCTAAATCCTCTTCTGCCTCTAGCCCACAACATGGTGGCAGGTCTCTAGGCTCTCTCAGCCCTTTTGCATCTTTTAATTCACAATGCTTGGACTTGAATCTGGGACGCAAAGCATGTATTCTACTGCTTGCAATCATGTCTAAAGTGTAAGCATATACATTAATTCATCTCTTGCTCCTCTCGTCACATGCAGATTACATATGAATCAGTTTGTCATGCTACTCTGGCAAATATTCTTTGACAACCTCAATTATGGACTCTCAAAGCAAATGTAAAGCAGTTTGTTGTTTTTTTACAAAGTCAATGGCACAAAGTGCATATTAGGCCCAACGAAAGAAAAAAAGACCAATCTTATTGATCACAAAGATAAGGAAGGGGTTGGAATGAACAACCCCTAAGAGGAGTTGTGGGCATAGGAGGCCTTTAATATATGGATATCACAAACCATTATAAATCCTTACTTTCACCCGCTGCCCTTTTCCGAAGAGAGCCGTTTTTCCTGACTGTGCAGAAGGCTTCCTTTGATGAGTTTGGGACTTGAGTTGGCAATTTACGTATATGCTACATTCTACCTCTGACACTTGGATAACTGCAGGGTGCATGTTGAAGAATCAAGGTTTTCATGCATCCCACGTAATCAGAATATTAAAGAGGAGAGGGGAAATGGCTTCTTCCTAGAAGCCACTGGGCTTATCAGGAATTTGTGCCAGTCACACTTTTTCTCTCCGCATGATCATAACGGAAGAGTCTGGGAGCAAAGCAGCAGCCCTGAGGATGCTGGAGCATCTGGTGCAGCCCTCCTGAGCAGATGAGGAAGCCAGAGGGAAGTGGGCAGGCAAAGAGGGGGAGGGGGGGACATGGCAGCCCTCGTCCTGCATGACAATAGCAGTTCCTGAGAAACACTTGGCTCCTCTGTGCAAGTGATGGGCAGTGTTATCTTGAGCAAGAATTATCTTGAGGAATTGTTTCTCTTTCCCTTCATGTTATTCAGGCACTGGCTCCGATGGGCTGCCCCCCTACAAAGCAGCAGCAAAAGCAACAATACTCCAGAAATACTGAACACTCTGGAAACGCTAAACAGAAGTTATACAGAGCCTTTAAACTCAATCAAAGGAAACTCAACCAGACTCAAAGCGTACGTTAGCCTGGTTTGGAATTTGCCATTTGGGGCTGCAAGACCATGCAAGGGGAGACACCCCTCAAATAGCTGACCGTCTATTCTGTTTTGACACTTAGAAGATTCAGTTCGTAGTTAGAAAATCCAGGGGAAATGGGCATATGCATGTCTAAGTAAACTGATGAAAAAAAACCACAAGTCACAGTAAAAGAAAATTAAATATGAAACTGCAAACTGGGCTGAGTAGTAGTTCAGATATTCTAGGGAGGAAAATGGCTCCTTTTTACCAGCCATTTGAAGTCACATCATGGATGCAGCTTGATCTGTATCATTTTCCGTCGGTGTCTCGTCACTGAGCAACTTTGCATGAGCTCTTGTTATGTGTCAGTGCTTTAGCGTGTTGGGGAAGCAAGATGGCACCTGCTGACCAGGCCTGCCACACGTGCCTGTCCCAGGCTGTCAGGTGTCCATGTGGTGGGTGTAACATTTGCAAAGATCATGCGTATGGAAAGCCCAATGCAGCAGGGAGATCTGCAGACAGGAGGGGAAGTAATTAAATCCATGTTAATTAGAATGAATCCTCTTGCTGCTTGTTGAACTGAGTAAGCTGCAGCCTTAAACGCCTTTCTCTAAGCAGACAGGACAACATTTAATTTTTATGATTGTAGGGAAGACTCATTTGCATACAAGAAAAAAACAGGTCTCGTCATGTCACAGGTTTGCTGCTCATTGGGAATATTTCCTTGCCCTTTTAACCAGTGCCTAGTGCCTTTACTTCTCCTCTGAGTGCTGGAAGCAGCCAGGAGATTATGATTATGATTCATTTCATTTGTATACCACTTTATATTTTTAAGGAAAAAATCTCAAAGCGGTTTACAACCTACATTAAAACATCAAATAAAACCATCCAGAATGGTCTGTTTCCTTTGGAGGAGATGGCAGTGGCAGCTTTTGATAGTTGCTAATCTGTTTCTTTTTTGAATTCTGGTGCTGGAGGAGACTCTTGAGAGTCCCATGGACTGCAAGATCAAACCTATCCATTCTTAAGGAAATCAGCCCTGAGTGCTCACTGGAAGGACAGATCCTGAAGCTGAGGCTCCAGTACTTTGGCCACCTCATGAGAAGAGAAGACTCCCTGGAAAAGACCCTGATGTTGGGAAAGATGGAGGGCACAAGGAGAAGGGGACGACAGAGGACAAGATGGTGGGACAGTGTTCTCGAAGCTACTAACCTGAGATTGACCAAACTGCGGGAGGCAGTGGAAGACGGGGGTGCCTGGCGTGCTCTGGTCCATGGGGTCACGAAGAGTCGGACACGACTAAATGACTAAACAACAAGCTCCTCTTGTTGCCCTGCCTCATGTTCAACTAGCCTGGGACAGCTGCACAAACGGCTTGGTAACAAGGAAGGTAACTTTTGTTCATCTGAAGAAACATTGTCCATACTGTCCATACTGCCCTTCCCTTTTGTCTTAACAACCTCTCTCATGAGATAGGACGAGAGGACCACTTTTCTTTTGCCCCAGAGTGCAACTAGAAGCAAGAAGAAGAACAAATGAATTGCTGCAAAAATACATATAAATGGAGTGGCAGTGTTGATGTCATTTGAAGTTTAAAAATTGTGGGCCAGATTCAACTAAGTCTGAGTTGCTAATCTACAGCACTTTCATGTTGTCTTTTCTGATCGTTATTTCTCATCCAGCTATCAAAAAACCTTCTGATTAAGGTATAAAGACCCCAAACTACTACTACCAGCTAAGTGTGATATGAAAGTCTTGTGGCATACTAATGACAAACTGGTTTATTGTGAAATGAGATTTTATGAATAGACAAGTGCACTCTTTGTCACTGAAGTTTTAGGACATAGTCTCCACTCCACAAAAACATACATTGCAATAAATCAGTTATTCATTAAGGGGGCTACAGAACTCCTTGTTTTTTGTTGCAATAGGCTAACATGGCTGTTCCTCGTGGAAATAAAAGTCAGAATTATAGTTGTATTGAGTTCTATATATCTTCTTATAGAACTTGTAGTACTTTCATCTTGCCTTTGTTTTGCCAGACCAAGTTCAGATAAAGACCCTGGTGAGTTTTATTCACGCGTTGGTAAAATGACAGATTTAATACTATATATTATATAGGGTTGCCCTTGAATGCAGTTCAGAAGCTTCCACTGGCCAGAATGCAGCCACTCAGGTATCTGTTAAAGGAAACCTGTTACACCTCTCCACTGGCATCCAGGTACAATTCAGTTGGTTCATGATGTTAGTGATGACCTATGAAACCCTAAATGTACTGGATCAATGTGCCTTCCTTTGTATCAGTCTTCACTGCCCATAGTTTTCCAGTCTCTTCTCTTCTCTTCCATGTAATTATGAAGAACAAATTGCTTTACTATGTCAAATAATAATCAAAAAAAGAAACAAGTAGTATCCCAAGAGCCACAGGTCCAGATGTTGTGGGTGCCACCTTAAATCATCGTCAGCCAACATGGGCAATGGTCAGGAATGATGGAAGCTGTAGTTTATAACATCTGGGGGTGGACATCAAAGGACATCTGGAGGTGCCACAGCGACTGTGTTGAGGTCACTCCACTTTTAAAGACAATAATCAGGGAAGAGAGAGTGTGGGAGGGTCTAAGGCAGGGAGTTAAGAAAGTAGAGTTCATTTTAATTTCTCCCTGTCAGAAACAAGCACAAAGGGGGCTGTTTGGGAAGGAATAACCTTCTGATTCAAGGGATGCTGCCAATGCAGCTTCCCAAGCCCAAAGTGCTGGACGCAGCTCTTCCTTTATTGCACAGCTTGGAAGTCTTCCCAGTGATTTGTGGCTTTGCTCTCATCTGTCCCCATTGCACTTATTTTTGCAAAGGCTATCACTTTCACTTGCAGCTGCCTCTGGGACCCAAAGGTAGGAGTGCTTGAAATCAACATGGCTACAACTACATCTGGACAAGATGCTTGCAGCTGTATGGCCTACTCAAACCATCTCTCTCATGGCTCTCTCAAACCATCTCACCCTGGCTGGTTTGTGCCGGCAGTGGAAGGTTGACTGGGTGAATCCAGGGTGTAGTGAACGGCAGTGGTGTAGCCACTTCTGAAGAAAACATCCTGGAACCAAAGTTTATGTACTGCATGCTCACAATACACTTTTTCCCCCTCTTTTTTTTTTAGTAAGGTGACTGAGAGTTTGGTGGCAATTCAGCTGCATACACTCTTCAATGAAATTGATGATCTTGACCCATTTCAGTTTGGGGACAGAAACAACCTTTACTGTCCTGATGGATGATCTTCAGGAGAGGGACAGGGAGATTGTGACCCTGTTGATTCTTCTGGGTTGCTCAGTGGTATCATATATTGTTGGCCGTGGTATCCTCCATGACGGTCTCCACCAGCTGTAGATTGATGACACCATTTTATAGTGGTTTCACTCCTCCTTAAGGGGAATGTTCCAGAAAGTAGCATTGGGTTACGTTGCCTTCACCCCCTGACAGTCGATCTGTGGAGTGCCACAGGGCATGATTTTGTCTGAAATAATATTGTATCTATATGAAGCTACTGGGGGCAGTCATTAGCAGATCTGGGGCAAGGTGTCGCCACTATGCTGAGGATATCCAGTTTCATCTCTTTGTCATATCTGAAGCAGGAGAGGGTGTGCATGTCCTAAACTGGTGTCTGGATGCAGTCATAAACTGGATGAGGGCTAACGAACTGTGATTGGATCTTGAAAATCCTGAAAGGGCAGAGACCCTGTGGATAGGTAGTTCTAATGTCTGGAAATTGGGTTGTGTACCAGCTCAGACGCAGGGTGGCGCTGTGGGTAAAAGCCTCAGCGCCTAGGGCTTGCCGATCGAAAGGTCGGCGGTTCGAATCCCCGGGGCGGGGTGCGCTCCTGTTGTTCGGTCCCAGCGCCTGCCAACCTAGCAGTTCGAAAGCACGTCAAAGTGCAAGTAGATAAATAGGGACCGCTTACTGGCGGGAAGGTAAACGGCGTTCCGTGTGCTGCGCTGGCTCGCCAGATGCAGCTTTGTCACGCTGGCCACGTGACCCGGGAGTGTCTGCGGACAGCGCTGGCTCCCGGCCTATAGAGTGAGATGAGCGCACAACCCTAGAGTCTGGCAAGACTGGCCCGTACGGGCAGGGGTACCTTTACCTTTACCTTTACCAGCTCAGAAGGAGCAAGTAAGTACTTTGAGGTGCTTCAGGTCCATTGCTGTCACAATAAACCAAAATGATCTCAGCAGTTCAAAATGCCCATTACCCATTTCTGTACAGCTCAAAATGCCCATTTCTGTACAGAGAGAGCCTTGCCATGCATTGATCCACCTACATTATGCTGTATGTGGGGCTGCCTTTGCACCCATCTCGGAAGCAAACATTAATATACCACCCTGCTAGATTTCAAGGCAATCTACAAAATAAATATTGAGGAATGGGAAACGGCTTAGTATAAATTGGATCACCGGAATGCTTGTGTTTGTGTGTGTGTGTTGTTGTTGTTGTTGTTGTTGTTTAGTCGTGTCCAACTCTTTGTGACACCATGGACCAGAGCACACCAGGCACCCCTGTCTTCCACTGCCTCCCGTAGTTTGGTCAAACTCATGCTGGTAGCTTCGAGAACACTATACAACCATCTTGTCCTCTGTCGTCACCTTCTCCTTGTGCCTCTATCTTTCCCAACATCAGAGTCTTTCCAGGGAGTCTTCTCTTCTCCTGAGGTGGACAAAGTATTGGAGCCTCAGCTTCAGGATCTGTCCTTCCAGTGAGCACTCAGGGCTGATTTCTTTGATCTTCTTGCAGTCCATGGGACTCTCAAGAGTCTCCTCCAGCACCATAATTCAAAAGCATCCATTCTTTGGCGATCAGCTCTCACTTCCATACATCACTACTGGGAAAACCATAGCTTTAACTATATGGACCTTTGTCGACAAGGTGATGTCTCTGCTTTTTAAGATGCTGTCTAGGTTTGTCATCACTTTTCTCCCAAGAAGCAGGTGTCTTTAATGCTGTCGCCATCTGCAGTGATCATGGAGCCCAAAAAAGTAAAATCTCTCACTGCCGCCATTTCTTCCCCTTCTATTTGCCAGGAGGTGATGGGACCAGTGGCCATGATCTTAGTTTTTTTGATGTTGAGCTTCAGACCATATTTTGCACTCTCCTCATTAAAAGGTTCTTTCATTCCTCCTCACTTTCTGCCATCAAGGTTGTGTCATCTGCATATCTGAGGTTGTTGATATTTCTTCCGGCGATCTTAATTCCGGCTTGGGATTCATCCAGCCCAGCCTTTCGCATGATGAATTCTGCATATAAGTTAAATAAGCAGGGAGACAATATACAGCCTTGCCGTACTCCATTCCCAATTTTGAACCAATCAGTTATTCCATATCCAGTTCTAACTGCAGCTTCTTGTCCCACATAGAGATTTCTCAGGAGACAGATGAGGTGATCAGGCACTCCCATTTCTTTAAGAACTTGCCATAGTTTGCTGTGGTTGACACAGTCAAAGGCTTTTGCATAGTCAAAGAAGCAGAAGTAGATGTTTTTCTGGAACTTTCTAGCTTTCTCCATAATCCAGCACGTTTGCAATTTGGTCTCTGGTTCTTCTGCCCCTTTGAAATCCAGCTTGCACTTCTGGGAGTTCTCGGTCCACATACTGCTTGAGCCTGCCTTGTAGAATTTTAAGCATAAGCTTGCTAGCGTGCGGTAGTTGGAGCATTCTTTGGCACTGCCCCTCTTTGAGATTGGGATGTAGACTGATCTTCTTCAATCCTCTGACCACTACTGAGTTTTCCAAACTTGCTGGCATATTCAGTAGCACCTTAACAGCATCATCTTTTAAAATTTTAAGTAGTTCAGCTGGAATGTCATCACTTCCACTGACTTTGTTATTAGCAATGCTTTCTAAGGCCCAATTGACTTCACTCTCCAGGATGTCTGGCTCAAGGTCAGCAGCTAGAATGGTTTTTCCCATTCTATTGTTTTCTCTATTTCTTAGCATTGCTCGTTTAAGAAGGCCCTCTTGTCTCTCCTTGCTATTCTTTGGAAATCTGCATTCAATTTCCTGTATCTTTCACTATCTCCCTCACATTTTGCTTGCCTTCTCTCCTCCGCTATTTGTAAGGCCTCGTTGGACAGCCACTTTACTTTCTTGCATTTCCTTTTCATTGGGATGGTTTTCGTTGCTGCCTCCTGTATAATGTTACGAGCCTCCAGCCATAGTTCTTCAGGCACTCTGTCCACCAAATCTAAATCCTTAAACCTGTTCCTCACTTCCACTGTGTGGAATAAGGGATTTGATTTAGATTGTATCTTACCAGCCCAGTGGTTTTTCCTACTTTCTTCAGTTTAAGCTTGAATTTTGCTATAAGAAGTTGATGATCTGAGCCACAGTCAGCTCCAGGTCTTGTTTTTGCTGACTGTATAGAGCTTCTCCATCTTTGGCTGCAGAGAACCAATCTGTTTTCGATGCTGCCCATCTGGTGATGTCCATGTGTAGAATCGTCTCTTGTGTTGTTGGAAAAGCGTGTTTGTGATGACCAGCTTGTTCTCTTGACAGAACTCTATTAACCTTTGCCCTGCTTCATTTTGAACTCCAAGGCCAAACTTGCCAGTTGTTCCTTTTATCTCTTGGTTCCCTACTTTAGCATTCCAATCCCCTATAATGAGAAGAACATCCTTCTTTGGTGTCATTTCCAAAAGGTGCTGTAAGTCTTAATAGAACTGATCAATTTCAGTTTCTTCGGCACCAGCAGGTGGTGCATAAACTTGGATTATTGTGATACTAAAAGGACTGTCTTGGATTTATATCGAGATCATTCTATCATTTTTGAGACTGCATCCCAGTAAAGATGTTTCCACTTTTTGGATCAGTTGTGGATTAGGACATGTTTGCAGTTTTGTGTTTTCTTCTGGATCCTTCCTTGGTCTAGATATTTAGTTGGTAACTACAGTATACAGAAGGATTTGTTCCAAATGCATTTTATTTCAAGCCCCTGGACGTCCTTGCCACCCGTGTCTCTGCTTAGGGGGTAGCTGTGACCAGGAGCACCTTGTTGATTGCACACATTCTTTAGCAGCTTCTTTAGCCTTGCCCCCTGCCATTCAGACCATGGTAACTTTTGAGGTGGACACGGGTCTGCCCTTGAAGACTATTTGGTGCAGAATCTTACCACTTGCCTTTTGGTTGAGGTGGACATCGGGAGGACTATCCCTTGGTGCGGTGACTCTGCTGAACCAGGCAACAATGTGTTGTGAGAGACGCAAACATGGCAAGCAGGCTCTGTGTCAACACCAGGCCCAGTCTGCAGGAACAGCACAACCCACCAGTTGTAGCAACTGTGCATGTAGGTTTCATTCCTCTCATCCCACTCTTTCCCAGAGCTGCAGAATGAAATAAGGCACTTTATTCATAGCTGTCAACTTACAGATTTGAAAATAAGGGACCAGCAGCCTTGAAAATAAGGGATCAGCAGCCAAAATGAGGAATTTTAGTCAACCAGCAGCCAAACAAAGCCTCAAGTGGTGATTCCCATAGCGCAGCAATCCGACAAAGGGGATGTAGCAAGGAAAACCACAGTCACCTCTCCGCTGGGAAGCGCTGAGCAAAGGCAAGTCCCCAGGCAACGAGGCCAATTTGATCGGCACAAGGCATGCAAGCTCCACCCCCCAGTCGTTCTTAGACTCCTTATTGGGTGAGCAATGCAGCCAAGCAACACAGTTGGAGCCTCCCTCCTCCCTGGCTGGTGGGGGGGGGAGAGGAGCTGCTTCCTTTGAATCCTGGGAAATTTAAGGGACATCATCAATAAGGGACAGCAGCAGGACACGGCGCTGGGATAAGGGACTTTCCCGCCAAATAGGGGACGGTTGACAGCTATGACTTAATTTTGCCATTAAACTAGTAGTAATACATTCATGATGCTGTGTACTCAAAGAGTGTGCTGGCTGGATGTGAGGAGCAGAAGTGGATAGCCTCTGCGAGGAGAAATCCCTTCCCCAATATGGCAAATTTTTACTCTCTTGGCTAGGCCAGTTTGAGCTGTTTGAGAAAGATAAGAGCACCCATGAAAATCGGCTTGGCTTTGGAATGTCACCTCTGGAATTGACAACACTTGAGCACATATTGCATTTCATCCCTGAATTGCTGAAAGTACATTACTCTTCCAGGGACTATGGGGAAATAGCCACTGCTCCCATCATGGCAAGCCACTACTAGGGACATGGCATATTTTTTATTTTTGTTACAGTAGAAGATACTGTCTGATTTCCATGGATTATGCAACAAAAGATTCATTCTGCACCTTCCATACAAATGCCAGCACTTGTGCCATCTTTATGATTTCTTGTCTCCATGAGTTTATTGCTCTGTGTAGCACAGCAAAACTGGCCCTGGGACTTGCTTGCAGAATCCCATAGCCAAGCTCTCTTTCAAGCAGGAACTGAACGCTTTGTGGCAGGGATTCCTCAAGTGCTTGAGTCAAGTAAAGTCCCTAAGTAAGCGTCATAGCCATAGAACACCAAATACATTTGTGATTTTAGTGGGGCTTGTATGGATGTCTTGTCATTTCAGAATCCCAGCTGCCAGAGGGCTTGCTGGACAGACTGTGTAGGCATTAAGTTACATTAATCAATGAATTAACTAAATGTCAGCCATGCCTGTCAATCATTCCAGAGCCTACGTAAATAATAACAAAGCAGCAACAGCAATAAGCCCCCAGTTGAACACCCAGCCCTGCTGTTGATTCTCCCAAGATGAAAGGGAGAAGCATCAAGCGCCACATTTTTTAACTCTCCCTTAACATGCATCCAGGTTTTGAGTAGTGACTAGAGGCTGCAGCTCAATGTTACAGCTGCTGCTTTTCATCCAGAAAGTCCTAGGTTCATTCTTCTAGGGCAGAGCTTCCCAAACTTATTTGGCCCCTTTTCCAATTTTTTTTTTACTTTGCACCCCCTGGAAATCTACCTTCTTTAAGTGAACAAACAGAAAGATGCTGTGACAAATTTGCGTTCTTTTATGTATCTCTGTTTCTACCTACATCCTACAACATAATACAGAAAATGTTGTTGTAAATATGACACCTTGAAGCTTGGAATTTTGAACTTCTTTATTAAAATCAACCATAGTAACATTTGCATTACACACAGGGTTCACCCAAGCCCAGGAAAACCCCTTGCCTCCAGCAGGACCATTGGATCCAGGGGAGGCCTTGCCGTTGTCCTGCAGCAGTGCCCAACCTGGCAGTCAAAGTCATTATACAACAGAAGAATGTGTATGAACAGTTTTTCGAAATTTTCTCTCTTCTCTTCTTTATGCTTCCCCCACCCCCTTATTTTTATTCAACGCCCCCCAACTGAACCTGAGGCTACTGCTGCCCCTCTAGATCATTCCAGAGCCCCTCAGGGGGCAGTAGCGCCCACTATGGGAAAGGCTGATCTAAGGTTACCAGTTGAAAGATTCAGGTAGCCTGTGTCATGAGAGGCCTCTGCCTGAGTCCCTGGAGCAGTTAGATGAGCAAATAGTCTGAACTGGTGTAAAGCAGGTTTCCAGTGTGGTAAGCATCGGACAAGAATTTAAACACAAATTTAAATGATGATGATGATAGTAAATTGAAACATGCTCTTGGGCCGAATTTGCATTAGTTGAGTGTGTAGGCCTAGCACAGGAAGGAAGTGGTGGTATAAACTGTGTCAGCACTGACTTCTGAGTAGAAAACATTTCCCCCATAATTGTTTAGCAGAGAACACCATGAGCATTGCCAGCAAATATACCGTATTTTGTAAAGATTTATACACTACTCTTCATTACAGATTCCATGGAATATTGCTGAGAAGTCAGCAATTTCTATCTACGACAAGTGCTCAATGCAATTTGGAATTCCTTTCCAGCATCATTTTGTAGAGTTTTTAAGGGGAGGATTCATTTTCAGGATGGTGTGGGTATAGAATGGGTAACTGAATTTTAGTCTGCTTTGGAAACCCAAAACGTTGCATTACAAGCATTCCAAACAAGCTGTGGCAATGTCTGTGAAGGCATCACAGAAACGCAACTGTTCTCTCTGTGGCATGAAAAGCTGCTCACCCCACTGTAGTTTATCTGCTATTAAAACAGAAATCTGTGGGTCGAGGTTTGGCCACCCAACTGCCTCTCTAATGCCACCAGCCACATTCTACCATCATCTTATTCAGAGGCTGCAGTGTTATCTTGCCTATTCTAAACAGTTGCAGGTCTAGGATTACGGAGATGTCTGCTTGCCCATTGTGTCTGAAAGCTGTGTGCTGTGGTTTTCCCGATTATAGAACATCTCTCTCATCTGCAGTGTTCCAGGATGTCCATTGTGTGATCAGAAACGCTGCTTATTTTCTATGACATTGCAAGACCTCTAAGAGAGTACCTATTCCTTTAAAGTTTATGATCCTGATCAACTCTGTACCTAACAGAGATGTGCATTTCTGTGGTAAAAAAATACAAACTGCATGCACTAAAAATACATGCACTTAAGGCACTACAAATTCTGTGTCAAGAAAATGAGAATTCTGAAAGCTGCATGCCTTTGCTTCGTAACATATTCTGTCTTTTGCTAATCCTGGCACCAGCAGACCCCAGGAAGCAACAGACTTCCAAAAATTCACCACATATTTCTGCTGCCCCCCTGCCCAACCGATCTTCGTGGCTTTAAGTCCACATTTTGTTTTTGAGGTACAGTACTTCCACAGGATGGTGGGATGCCCAGTTGAGTCAAACAAAGTGGTTTGTGGCAAGCAGGGTTGGGAGGAACCTAGTCCATGCTCACCTGGAATTCGGTTTTCCTTGTTATTTGCTTATTTTGTGTTGCTAGTAGTAAATTACAACTTGTTTCTCTAAGACCATGAAGCAAGAGGAAAGTGCAAATGGTGCAATAGCTCAAAAGTATGGCGTATTCTTGGTGGTCCTGGGATACAGAATTTGCCTTCTTCCATCCTTATGTTTCCAAATCAATTTATACTTTTGATTTCCTTGAATTGCATGAATTCACAATATATTTGCAGCGACTGAATGGCAATATCGGAACAAGTTTGCTTCCTTGGTGTAGTCACTTAAGAAATAAAATAAACCCTCTCTTAAGCATTCGCCTAATATTTTTATTGACAAAAGTGTTTTATGTTAATGAGATTGTCTTGCCTTATGCAAAACAGAGGTAAGCCCAAGATATCAAGGAACTCAGTGACAGCAGCTATGCGAGAAAGACTATTTCCAAATCCTGCTCCTTGTTTGCAGTAACTGACAGCCCTAAATAAACCAATATTTAATTTCTTCTGGGCTGCATCCAGTTGTGTGTCTTTGTTGACAAAAAAAAATTTTGTCCTCTGCACACCCCTTCCCATCTTCTCTGGAGAGGTGGGGGGGGAGAGAGAGAGACACTTTGGAAAAGCATGGGAGGTGGCCTGGGGAGCTGTGGGAGAAAGGGGAATTCAGTGAAAATGAATGGAAGCCTCCAAAGGATCAGTGAGCTTTCCATATATGGAGGGAAACAATTGTGTATAACCCCCTGAAGCTGGGGTAGCCAACACGGTGCACTTCAGATGTTGTAGTACTATAGTTCCCATCAGACCCCTCCCCCAAACATGGCTAAAGATGATGGAAGTTCCATTGACTTTCATCATCCTTGACCACTGGCCAAGGTGGCTGGAGCTGATGGGATTGTAGTCCAACAACATCTGAAGGGCACAATGTTGGCTACCTCTGCTCTAGAGCCACTTGCAGCTCATTTGCTTAAGGCAAAAACGATTTGGTGGCCTATGACAGATAATATCCCAATAAATTTGGAAACATGAATGCTATGTTGATTTCTAATTGTTCTGAAAATTGATGACCTTTCGACTTAATCAGATGTTTGTTTGGGTTGATAAATAAACCCAGATCCCATACCCATATATTTGCAGAACATGTTCAGCTGGCTAGTAACACAATGCTGCTTACAAAGGGAAAGGTCTCATTGTTTCATTTCTTGGGGGGGGGGGAGTTATTTAAAAAGAAAACATGAACAAACAAGAACCCTTGGCTTGATCTCTAATGTCAGTACTTCTCAGAGCACACCCAATAAAATCAATGGATCTGCTCTCCATATGACTTGGGAGATCATACTATCATGCCTGCCTGGAAGTAAATCCTACTGCATTCAAGGGAGTTTACTCACAGCAAGATGAGCGCCGCAACCCCAGAGTCGGTCATGACTGGACCTAATGGTCAGGGGTCCTTTTACCTTTTAAGTAAGGTTAGAGTTGCAGCCTTAAAAATAACCAGCTGCCTTAATTTAAACCACCTGAATGGCAAACACTTGAAAATACTGTGTGTGTGGCAGAAACCCAACATACCTAAAAGATGCCATTTTTGTTTTGCCTTAGTATTGCCCCCCATGGCAATCAAAACATAAACAAACAAAGCCCCCCTGCATGCAACCAAAACAGACAGAATAATGGAAATGTAAACCATGACACAAAACATGCTTTCATTTTTATTCACAAAACAGCCTGAATCGCTAGAACATTACAAACAGCCTTTCAGTTAGTGATGGTCAGAAAGCAGGGAAACAAGGGCTTTGAACAGAAGAAAAAGACTCATATATGTTTCCAACAGGGGTTCTGCAATAGCTTTATATCTGAATTCCAGTAATGTTTTTCTAAAAGAGAATAATTGCAGTTAATTCCAGGTTTATTCTAGTGTGCAGTTCTTCTTGGTCTAAACTTAATTATTATTTTGCTTTGCTTTAAAAACTTGCCAGTTCTGCAGTACATTTCCACTTTTTCATACCAAACATTTTGCTGATTAAACCTTAATCTTATGTGTATGTTAGGGAAAGGGAAACTACCTTATTTTAAACATATTCTCATTTATAAACATGAAGTTGAGCGATTCTAGAAACTAGCCACACTATTTTTCTTTAATGATGGAAATTAATCAAACAAAAATATGAATGAATAAACAGCTGTGCTAATTACAGTAGTGCTTATTAGTAACTAGATTTAAAAGGTTACTGTAAATTTACATTCTCTACACAAAAACTGCATCTTCCACACATAAACAACATCAACACCAAAACACAGGGAAATAAATTGATTGTCCATACTCTATAATGTCTTGTTACTTTATGGATTCTTTTAAAAAAATTATTTGAAAAGCAGTTAATGTTTGTTTTTTACTAGTACTCGAAGATGTTAAACAAATGCCAAAAAAATTGTAAAAACAGGAATGAAATCTGCGAGAAAATTTTTTTGGTTCTAAAGGAGACACAGGCGCATCCATTCATTTCCGCCCAAAAAAGGCCTTGCCTGAGACAACACAAGCAAGCAGTGACATTGCACTGGATGACAGAGCTTTGGGATTCTTGTTCCTACTGAAACCACCGGAATGCAGCGCCTGTAGGAAGCATCACTTTCTGCAGAGACAGAAGAGAACAGAACAGGGACACATGATGAGCAGGGAGGAGAACAAGAAGCCCCGGGCAGAGTCTTTGCGCCTTTTAAGGAAAGTCCAGAACATTACACCACACACAATGCCCTGCCATTCAGCTGCAGTGTGGCTGTTCTTCAACGCTAACCTTACACCATTACATATTTGTAATTCCAATTACGGGGTCCTCCCCTCCCAAACCTATTTTTCCAACTTTATGCTCCTGCAAAAGACATATTTACAACTTCACATCTTCTCTATTAGCAATTCTTCATGGTACCCAGTAGTCTCTTGTGAAACCTTTTGGCCCTTTGGCCAAATGCTTTTGCTGTATACAGCCTAAAGAAGCGGCAAACTGCTCTTTTCATACTTTCAAATGGTACTTTTTGGCAGGGAGTGGGGAGAACGTGGTCTGAAGTCTCTTTATATGAACACAGAAATAAGTCCTCACTGATCACTGGCCTCATGTCATGCAGAGTCCACTAAGAATAAACTTCGATTCCCTACTGACCATTCCAATAGCACAGCAAATGCATATTGTGATGAAGGGACTCATGGCTGGCAGTTACATGCTCAGGAGATACTTGTGCATGTTTATTGTGCTTGTTACTTTGTCAGTCACATGCATACATATCCTTACCCCTATTAACAGAGAGCTTCAGGGATGCACATTAATCTCCCCCAAGGTGGGGCAATAAAGAGTTGCAACTTCACAATCTGGAAGGAAGAGTGGTAGGACAGGACTACCTACTTCACCATGCTGTGGCGTGCAACCTTTCCTGCTACTGTAAACAAGCCAGGAGAAAGAAAGAAAGAAAGAAAGAAAGAAAGAAAGAAAGAAAGAAAGAAAGAAAGAAAGAAAGTTCGTTCTTGAACAAAGCTAGCAGGAGAATGGGGTCTGCTGGAATGAAAAGCTTTGCTCATTTAATTACCAAAGCCTCCAGGATTGTGCTTGGTTGCTGTTGTTGAGTTTGGTTTCATTGGTTACTCAAGACCCATCTCAAAGATGGGGCGGGGAGGGAGGAGGCATTATCTGTGGCTGTTTCACAATGGTATAATTCCTTCTCTCTGGCCAAAGCATGAGTATCTTCCAGGAGCACTGTAGTATTTTCTGTTATTGAGATATTTACCTTCCAGCCATTTGGCATGTTATTTTGATGTGTCCATTTTATGTCTCTGGGTATAAAACTATGGAGGCTAGAGCTATACAGAAACTTTGATAGGCTAGGAATGGCATTGTGTGGGAAGAAGCTCTCCTTCCCAATCCAAGGCTGGCAACACAATTTAGTATTTTATTGGCTCGCTTGTTTTTCACACACAAAGGAGGTGAAAGCCGAGGAAATTGCCACCAACCCGTCCAGCCATGTGATGGTTTTTAACAGCCTGAGAACTTTAAAAAGCCATAACATAAAGGGACTCATTGTTGACTTTTTAAACACAGCACCATTTCCTCCATGACTAATGGTGAAGGGAAGGATTTATCCATCCCTCCTTAAGGTTTCATATTGCTGCTTCAGGTCTTCTTAATATTGCTGGGTGGAAGATTAGGTAGTCCTTCAGTGTCCTCTGACTAAAAAGGTCATGTAGACTAGGCAGTAAAACTCAGAATGTCTTAGTCCAGAGCGACTTGCAATAAAATAACTTATCATACAAAAATGCTTAAGAAAATACCAACTGGGCTTCCCTTCCCTTTTAATCATCGCCATCTTGCTTTTCTACTTTATAAAAAACACTATCTTTTGAAATAATAAAGACAGAGGAATGAATAAAATACCACTTCCAAAACCGATACATAGTTTTGGAAGTGGCATTTTATTCATTCCTCTGTCTTTATTATTTCAAAAGATAGCAACTGTTTTAGTAACACCTTTAAAATATGTGTTTTATGAATGTTCTTGAAGTGGTAAAAGATACCACTTGCACATGCCATTAATGGAGTATCCGGGAATTGCCACTTGGAGCAGTGGGCACTGCCTTTATGTGTCATTTCAAAGAATAAAAAATGATGGAGGCAGGCAGGGCAAGTGTAGTGGAAATGGTCTGAAGAAGCTTTTGCTGTCCTGAAAAGAAGTGTAGCAAATGTGCCATTGAAAACATTTCTGCCACACATTAGGTTTGTCTCTGTCCTGAAAGACTGCCAAAGCAACAGGGAATCAATCATTGATCCATGCAATAAAACATGCAGATATTTCCTAACAGCTAGCTTGGGCCTGATAAACTTGTGGCCTGGTCTTATGCATCTGTACTTGGAAGTCATTTCTACTGAATTCATCTGGGACCAAACTCCTAAGTAAACATGTTCTGGGTCACAGCCTAAACCTATTATCTATAGCGTAACATTCCTCTTAGGAAACCGATTCTCCAAAAGCCAACATTTTGGTTGCACTTATTAAAGGTGCCCCTCATCAGAGAAACACAAGTGATATTTATGAATGATTCTGATTCCGAATCAACAGCTTTGCCCCACAATGGTTGCTACTCGAATCCTGCAAGTTGTTGGCATTTACCAGCTGATGAACCTGAAGGGACAGAAAAGGATGCTTATTTCTCACTAAGATGAGCCATTATGAGTTGTTCAGGAGCATTTCCTGCTGTGAGGAGCTCTTAGGTTCAGTTTGCTGTTGGAACACAAGTCTTTGACAATGAGCCAGGTTTCCCGTGCCTGCGGGGTTAGCCTGACCTGTCACTGAAACACAAACACACACACACACACACACACACACACACACACACACACACAGAGAGAGAGAGAGAGAGAGAGAGAGAGAGAGAGAGAGAGAGAGAGTGTACTGGGAAATAATCACTTTTTAACCTTCACAGGTTTGCCTCACAAATTTGGAGAGTCCATGGGAAAACAGCAAAGCAGGTCTTGGAGAAGGCAATTTCTGAAAGGATATTTAAAATGATCTGGAGCAGGTCCTCTGCCATTGTTCTATTTGTCCTGAGTGTTCCAGATGCAGCACAGCTGACTTCCCCTTCCACTGTTCCAGATGTCAGATGCACATGGGCCGGGCAGCTGTTCCCATGTCTCCTGGCAGAGCAGGGCAGATTTCCTTCTTCCTGCCCATGAGCCTGGCCCTAAACCACCCTTGCATATTAATGGGGGGGGGGGCCTCATCTGGAGAACTGTGGAAATCGGAACAATCACCAAAGCCCAAGTCTCCAGGATTAGAAAAGGAGGCAGGAGGAACAGGTGGGTGGGGGGGTACCTGCTAGGCTTCTTCAGCATGGATACAGATGCAAATGCCAAATTTAACTCATAGGGCAGCACACTTTTAATCTTTTTGCATTGTGCTAGCTAAACCACAAAGTCTAGGGCTTGCCAATCGGAAGGTCGGCGGTTCGAATCCCCGCGACAGGGTGAGGCTCCCGTTGCTCGGTCCCTGCTCCTGCCAACCTAGCAGTTTGAAAGCACACAAAAAAGTGCAAGCAGATGAATAGCTACCGCTCCGGCAGGAAGGTAAATGGTGTTTCCATGTGCTGCTCTGGTTTCGCCGGAAGCAGCTTAGTCATGCTGGCCACATGACCCGGAAAAACTCCCTGTGGACAAACACTGGCTCCCTCGGCCAGTAAAGCGAGATGAGCGCCGCAACCCCAAAGTCGTCTGCGGCTGGACTTAATGGTCAGGGGCCCTTTACCTTTTAATCATACTAACATCAATGATCTGTACAGAAACATGCAACATTCCTGCAAGCTGGCTTTTGAAACCGAAGATTTACTTGGCATGAATAGGCATAAACGACAGCCTCCACATACAACTGCAGTGTATCTCTCAAGTTAACAGATGCTTTGAGTACCTTTGATGCCCTGCTTGTGGTATTTCAAAGGCATTAGCCTGCATCTTATTCAAAACAGACTTGGGTTAGATGGACCTTGGTCTGATCTAGCAGGGAGGGCTTGTGTTTTGGGGACTGGGAAGCAGGAATTGGAGACATTACATAATTTTAGTTATTTAATTTCTATCCTTTCCTTCCACCCAAAGGAGCTGAGGATGGCAGAAAACCAATGGCTAATACTGCTCCAGGGCAAATTGTTCAGCAGTGGCGAATTTCACCAGCTCCAGAGTGGGAGAAGAATATTTTTGCTGCCTGTAGGATAACAAGTTGTGTGGGACTCAGGAAGTCTGCTAAGGTGACAACGTCTGAAAGATGGTGAGACATCAGGATGTGTTTGTCACTCATGTTAAGCAAGCAGGGTGGAAATCCTGCAGTGGGCTGTGTGTGACTGCAGATTACATAATCCTGCACAGATGACATTATTAATACTGAAAGGAGTCTAGGCACAATTCTACTATGCCTTTGTTCACAGACCTGTGGACTATTATAGAAAGGGGAAGAGGGCTGTGCAAGGCATTCTAGATAGAACAAACTTTCCAGTTAAATTGGTCTGGCTAAGACAAATGTTACTTGTTAGTGATCCAGGATTCGTGTGGCAAATGCAGCTCTCGGTGTTGAGTGAGACGGCCAGCGAGATCAGGCTGCGACTGTATAGGTTGCTTGCTACCACACAGCCCAAACTACATCACAGGGTTGCTAAGAGAATAAGGGGGACCACCTGCCCCAAGATGAGCTCCTCAAGGGAAGTGCAAGAGACAGAAGGGATAAGCGACCCCAGCATGGCTCAGTGTGTAGAGCATGTGACTCTTAATCTCAGGGTCCTGGGTTTGAGCCCCACATTGGGCAAAAGAGCCCTGCATTGCAGAGGATTGGACTAGATGACCCTCGGGTTCCCTTCCAATGCTAGAATTTTATGAATCGATGGAAGTACAGAGATGATCAACAATGCCTTTGAAGAAGTTTACAAAACTATGTTGCAGGAGATTCTTAAATGCAAGTCTGCTTTGCCACCTATCTGTATGGTATCTTTCTCAGCATCCAACTGGCCTATGCACCATGTTCCATTATCGAACAGGACAACTGAAATTACTGCGGGACACCCCCTCTTTCTCCCCCCCCCCCTTTTTAAAAAAAGCATTCTGACAAAAATAACTTCAAATGAAAGTCAAACATTTTATTTCCTATTCACACTAACCATTAATATATATATAAAGCAGTTTCTATCTACTTATGCAGCCTCCTATCTCCTATGCATGCCCTCTCCAATGTCAGTCCCACTGTGTTCACTGGGCTTGCTCCCAGGAAAGTGTACACAGGATTGCAGCATTAGAGATATCAAAGACTGAGCAGGTTTCTCCTTACATCATTTTCATTTATCTCATATAAACCAGTAGCAATTAATTGTAGCTCAGAATGCGCCTGCCACTGCTTGGGAGATGCTAGTCCTAACTCTCCCAAAATTAGAGTAGACTTGCTGTAAATGGAGCAAGTCCCATCATATAATTTGAAAGCGGTTTCATTTATTCCATTTCCCAGTCAGCAAGTGAAAAAAATAAATAAACCAAGCTATAAAGCCTTCCACAGGTTCGCTGTCATTTAACTTCCCCATAATGCAAAGAGAATGAGGGAAAACATAGCAGCCTAATATGCAGTGTGGAATCAGTTTTCCCACTTTGGGTCTCTTTAGGAGAGATGGACCTTTCCCCTTTTCCAGATCACTGACTCAGCAAATTAGAACAGGAATATAATTTAGCAATATGGCAGTTTGGGAAAGATACCAGCCCCTCATATCACCACCACCCAGACTGCCCCCCCCCACCCTAAGTATGCATTCCAATCTGATGCTAATTGAAAAACGTTGAATGTGGCTAATAAGAAAGCAAGTTATTACTTTCTCTGTGCAATGTATTGCTGTCTTCATTGAGAGTGTGATGCCTATAGCCTTCACTAACTTCAGAGAAAATAACTTAAGCAGCATAACCAGGAAAAAAACCTCATTGCCCCACTGCCCAATATCTACATTAAATGGAATTCAAGGGGTAGGTTCCCCCACCCCACCCCAGAAATTGAAGCTTTTCCAAAATTAGCCAGCTGCCTAACAAGAAAGGGTTGCAACCTGGAGAAGGGGCCTGTACCTTTCAAAGACCAGCAGAAAAGAGTTCTACAAACATGGATGCTACATGCCTTCTCTCTCCCCCTTCACCACCAAATAAGGAACAAGGGGAGGTCAAATGGCAAAGGAGACAGAATACTTTGCTTCCCTCCATTCAATAAAAGCTAGCTAGCTTAGGCCGAAATGTCAGCAGTGCATATTTTCTGTTTGTGCTTGCAATCATATGGGGCTCAAACCAAGTGGGTCAATCTCTTCAGCTTCCTCCGTTCTTCTTGAGCACTGCTTGGTGATGGGGAGATCAGCTCTGCATCAGCCACAGAACCTAATTTTCAAAGCTACAGGATCCTTCTTTCAGCCGTGACCTGACAACTTTGCAACTCAGGAATAGCAAGGCGTGTCAATAGAATTGATCCATCACCTCAAGCAATTCTCAATCGAGACTGCATTGTTTATATGAAAGAGAATGGCAGAGCTACATGTTACATATGAATAATGATGGCTGCTGCTTCTATCAAAAAGCATTTTGGCAGGGAGCAATTTTGAGCAGAGATGCTTAACCCTTTCCAATGCATGCTACATTTCTCTAGCAAGTCCTCTCCCCGGCTCTGCTGCTTTTTCTCCCATCAGGTTCCAAATATGTGTTTACATTTTGCAAACAGGCACGAGGAACCCCACAGAAGTGGGCAAGCACCCATGGAAGAGGTGATGAGTGTTTCAGAAGGAAAACAACAAGTATCAGAAGGGTTAAGCATCTCTTCCCACTGCTTCTCCATTCTGGATTACCAGTATCAAGCTTCTCAACAGCCCCTGCTTTCCCCCCTATTGAAGCAGCAAACATCGTGGTTTGGTGCACACATTTGCATGTAACATGTAGTTCTGCCCAAAGGCTACTGCTTCACTACCTTGCCTGGCTTGCATGTGGCACTAAATGCTATCCACACATAATGTCATATGTCAGGTGGGCAACCCGGCCCACTTGTCAATGTGGCTTGCAGAGAGTTGGCAGCTTTGGGATTTGGGGTCCTTGCCTCAAATTCCCAGTCCCCCAGCCTGCTCTAGTGTGAGTAATGAACAGCCCCAAACCTTTCCACATCTGGGAAAATGACCGATTAGCAAAGTAAAATTTATTCTGCATATTAAGATGCACTAAACTTTCCTAAGATAAATTTCTTTACTGGCAGCGTTACATCCTTACCTTGATCTGCTTGCATTTCATATGCCTCTGATTACTCGTCCTGTTCTTTCATTTGCCATCTTCCACGGCATGCCTGTCATGTTACTTCACTGTGTTTTGCTTTGTTTTTACCAAGAACCCCCTTTCAACTTACAAGGAAGACTGAGAGGTGCTAGGCAGAGGTCTGTAATCTTTACTAAGTCACATCCAGCTGACAAGAAGTGTTTGCACCAACAAAGGCATTGAGTTTTCAAGAATCACAGCTGCTAGGCTAAGTCAAGACAGCCCAACGTCTGTGACAAGATACACCTCACCCCTCCCAAAGGGACTTCCAGGAAATAAAAACCCACTCAACTTGGCATTTTGCAGCTGGTAGTTGGGCTGGGAAAGAAATCTGCCCAAGACCTTAAAAAGTGACCAGTAGTCAAAGTAGGTGGGTCTGTACTCAGAAGCTTCATATACTAAACCTATAAAGTCAGAGTTTGTAATTGGTCAGTAGAGGTTTTGGAGAGGCCACAATGTCTTGACTTCACTCAGAGTATTAGCTTAGAAATGTGATTAGAACATTTTGAAATGAAGTTCACCTGCTAGAAGAAACTGCTGTAAATTGGTGATTGGCCAATGGTTAAGAAGAGGAGACATGTTCTCTCCCTATGGTATAAAAGACTTTGGCATTAAGGCCTAGCTCTCACAACCAGCAGTTGAAGTGATAAATCTTTGTCCAAACTGTACCACTTCTGACGTCTATGCTTCCTTACTGAAGTGGGGCAGAGGAACACCCGTTTGTACAAAATGAGAACTAGTGCTGAGTTGTGGTGAAGGAGCCAGAGCTACAAATCAGGAAGTCCCTGTTCTTCAGCCAAGCTACCACTTAGGCAAGCCACTACGCATTTCTGAATCAGCTTCCCATTTGAAATATGGAGCCAATAATGCTCATCTACTTATAGTTGCTTGCCCCCCCCCCTTGCTACTTCCTGTGAAGGTGCCCGATGACTGTAAAAAGGGCATGCCAGAGAAGAGGCACTTTGGCGCAAACCCTTATGATCACCTTCCCAGAAGGTGCCTGATGGACTGGCGCGACTTTTGCGATGCTCAGGCACCTTCCCAGAAGGCGCTTTGTCGATCATAAGGGGTCGCGCCGAAGCATCTCCGGGAGGAAGCAGCAGCAATGGAGGAGCAGGAGGAGGGGGCAAAGGTGGGGGAGCGAGCGAGGGTGGGCTGGGCATGGGGCATACCGGCACCTATTTTCTTAAGGAAAAAACACTGGTGAGAAGATAACAGAAATGGAAACACTTTGAACAATCAAAAGCATTATGTACATTATTATAATTACATGTAAAGCAGCATGTCAGGGTTCTAGAACAACCCCCACACTGTCATGCTAGTTTCAATGTCGGGGATTATTATTATTATTATTTCCCCCCCTGTGGAGGAGTGTTTTAAGTCCTGTGAGATCTCAGATGCAGTCTGAGATAATGGAATCCAGAAACCGATTGAGCACACCATCAGCTATTTGTAAGGAGTCTACAGAAGGCCCCAGAGAGCCACTCATATCATCACAGGAATGAGGGCCAATCTGAGAGTTCCTTTCCCAATTACTAATAATAATGGTCTGCATGTGAGAAGACTGAAGCCAAGTGGAATATAAAAGGGAAGAACTGCTAAGAGATTCAAACCCCTGACATTTCCACATCCAGTCCACATAAATTGGCCTTGTGGTTCCACACAGAGCAGCTGAGGGGGAACCATTAAGCTGCCTGACCAAACCCAATTACCTCCAGTGCAGCAGAAGGCTTCTTTTTAAGTTCCTCACATTTTCGGAATTTGCAAATCTGGTGCCCAGTTTTACGGTTCCTACAACTGCTGCACTGCTCGCAATTTATCCGTCTTCTGCAAGGAGGACACATGCCACACCGTTTCCGTTTCTTTTTCCCTGAATTGATGGCAGATGCCAATTCGTTCTGCATTGGGTACTCTGCTAAGCCAGCCATATGGAGTGCGCTCTCTGCCAGAAATACGCCAGCAGGGGTCATAATGAAAAGGCCAGGGTTGATAGGAAAAGCCCCCAGGTAAGGAAAATCAGATGGGCTGTTCATTGTCTCTGCAGCCGAGACGGCTTCCATGTCTGAGATGCCCGTCCCGTGGTCATTCGGCAGGGGAATGTGCTCCTGGACTACTCTTTTGAGCAGCTCTGTCGACTGAGCAAACTGTTGCAAGATGCTCTGTCCTTCTGCAGAAATATCTGATTTGCTCAGCATGTCGGAGATGCTTTTGTGCTTTGAGGTAGAATTGCTTTTATCCATAGTTGCTTCATTGCCGTTGGCGACGGGGGCACCTTTCTCAGAATGTTCACTTAATGAGCTGGTGCTACCAAAAGTGGAGTAGTGGGAGAGTGGTCGAGACTTCTTAAGACTTTTGTTCAAAGGTTCGCTTATTATCCCACTTTTGTTCCTCCTTTCTGAATTGACTGACGGCTGAGAGTCATCTGGGTTCTTGTTTTTTTCCAACAGGCCTGGCTTGGAACTGGCGTCTTGATGAGAGCCAGTTTCGGACATCTTTTTTCTTAAGAAAGAGGAGACCAGATAAAGCAGCAAGCCCACTCACGGTGGAAAACAACGCACCGCCACAATACTAACAGTACCAATCACAAATGATGGCGGGGAGGGGGCAAGGTCCGTCTTCAGAGCACTTCCAAGGCCATTACAACACGTCCTGCAGTTTCATATACAACAGGTGCCTCTGAAAGTTAAAAAGGGAAGAGCGAATTAATGAAGAGTTAGGTGTCTGCTGAAACAATTGCACTGTGTTGTTTTTCACTCAGTCAGCTCTGTCCTCATCACGCCCATGAACACAACCATATGGAAGACTACAACCACTGCCAAACCATTGGGCCTGAAGGTATCCTGGATGGGATTGTGCCACTTCTACAGGTAGCTTAAGGATACCTTCCTATGGATGGTATACAACAACATTTTACTCAAAAGTACTCATTGAAATTAATGGACCAAATTTATTTAATATATTTATATCTCATCTTTCTCCTAAGCTATCCCAGATGGCTTACAACATTAAAAAAAACCCCACAGTATAAAATATAAACTAAAAAAAGCCAAAGGGGAAAGGCTCAGTCAAAGAGCACCAAAAGGACCCAATATTAATTCCTGGCAGCTCCAGACAGGGCTGGGAAAGAGACGCTACTAGTCAGTGTAGTCCAGGCTTGGCTCACCTAATGTTCTTGGACTCCAGCTCCCACAGCTCCAGAGTCAGCGATAATGGGAGTTGTAGTCCACCAACACCTGGGGGGTCAAAGGTTAGCCAGACTTCATGTAGCCAATACTGAGCTAGCTGGACCTGTGGCCTGACTCAATATTAAGCAGCTGTCTGTTTGCAATGTTTGCAATACACCCCACTTAGAAAGGCAAAACAAGCAGAAGTGTGATCCAAAAGAGCATAAAACAGCACTCCTGCACTGAAGGGTACAAGCTCATTGCATACAAAACAGCAGTCCAAATAGGGATCTACAAGTATCTGGGTGTTTCCACTCTTGAAACAAAAGCAACAGTCATAAAAGTAGGTTTGAGAGTAGTACTGGATCCATTGGAGGGGGAGGCTGTGCAAACCTTATTCAGCCTTGCATTAATTTCTTCTCCTGCCTGGACTTTGAACTGGGAGCCAGATGTGCAATACATGCCCATGACAACAGTGGTTCAGTCCTAGCTGCTCTCAGGACAGCAGAGAGCCTTTCATGGGCTCTATCTTAAGTAAGAATACACTGAGCAAAAGCTGCATGTGACATACCTTTTGATGCAAGGGACCCACTCCTAGATGCTCAGCCTTGTTACTGATTTAATTATGCAAGCACATCCTATTTAAGTCTATTTGCAGAAACTCTCTTAACATTTTATCTCTCTAGCCACTTGGAGAACTGGTGTCCAAAGGCAGAGTGGCTACCGAGATAATGAAAATTAAAATGGCCACTTCATAGATTTCATTTGCCCTGTGGACAAATGACAGGCGTATGTCTCCTCCCACCCACCCTGTTCCTTCTACCCATCAGACACTCAGAATGCCATAAAACAGGTTGTGAGGCGGGAGAGGGAGGATTTGAGCAAACCTCTGAGGCTGCTTGGCACCTGTGTGGGTCCTGTGATCATGCAGATAATGGTGACTTGGCAAGCTGGCTTCTACAGATGCTTCCTCCATGCAGCTCACTCGCCCACCGCTTATCTATGCCAATTGCTGGTGCTGCTGGCGCCCTCTGCTCTTGCTCTTAACAAATGACTGATGGCTGAGGCTTGTTTGGATTTCCCCTCTATGTTTCTAACTGAAGAGTGAACCAGAGCTGCTCTCTTAAAGCCGATCTCACAGCCAAGACACAGCGACGGCTACTGATGGTCAGCTTCTATAGCAGTGCTTTTTTGTGCTTAGCTTGGAGCTTTCTTCTACGTTCCTGATGAGTATTACTAGCACTCCTCTGTGCCCCTCTCCATGTCCTAAAGTTACAACTAGGAACAGCTATTAGCCTGGCTAGTTGTAACAGTGACAGCTTCTATGGTCAAGGCACAGGGATAAGTCAACACTTCTCAGCATTTTGCTAGTCCACAGATCATGGTCCACAGATCAGGAGAGGCTCCAAGTGTCACAACCACCTCTCATTCTTTAAAAAGCACAACTGCTGATAATCTAGACCGGGACGGTTAATACACATAGATCTGTCCAAATCAGAAATATCTCACTGATAAAAGCTTCTTTGTGGTGAAGCAGGACTAATGTGCCTTATGTTGCTTGTCAAGCTCATCCCAAGCCCACAGCCAAGCCCCCATCCTCCTCCCAGGACACCCAAACTGTGTGAGCCCTGGATGTCTTGCTGAGAAGCTGGGGGCGTTTACACTTCAGTATACCAAAGGAGAATCCTGGCAGGGCTCCACTCTCTGAATTCTGTCATTATTTTGTGCCACAAGGGCCAGAAAGCCTTTGGATAACAAACCTGGGTTCCACTTTTGGCTCTACCACTCCACTTTCTAACAGACAGGAAATAAGGGAATACATCGCACAGTGTCCCTGTGTTGTAGAGGTTGTGGAGCCATTGGAGAACTGGAGGCAGCCAAGCCATGCCAGGTGTCAGAAAGGGTCCCACTGGAAAACCAAAAGCAACACCCATCATCCTTCCAGTCCAGAGAGAAATGGCCCCATTATTAGGGGATGGCCTGAGGGGCCCATGTACCACACCATGGGTCTGACAGCAGCGGTTGCAGGAGTCAAGTGTGAAAGTAGCACTGCACCACCACTCAGCTATGTGGCCGCTGGGGAGGCCAAGGCTACTGAACTCCTGTTCAGTGTCAAAACTCTGCCTCTTGTTTCACTTTCTAGCGATGATGTGTTTGTACAGGAAACAAACGGGCTGCTATTTTCTCTCTCTCTGCCCAAATTCAGTTCCCCTGGAAATGGAAACTCGTGGCAGAGTTCCCACCCATGGCATGCGGAGCAGCCTACTAGCCGTGGTAGCTGAGCTGACAGGCTGCCCTGATTGGGGAAGCCCTGCCACTGCCTGGGACTCCGCTAATAGTGTGGAGCTCCCTCCCTGTCTTGCCCCAGGCAGCCTGTTCCATCAGCTTTCTCCTCCTTTACCCAAAGCTCCCCATCATCCTTCACCAGGTGCCAACTGAAAAATTTTTGGTGCACAACATTAAGTAAGCTGCAAATATGTCATTTCCAAGGGTGGACTGGACAGAACCCTGTCAGTTTCTGCATAAATGTGTCCAAGGAAGAGATCAGTTTAAACGTGAAGAGGGGACAGGGGACACAGGAGAGTTCAGGGCTGCAGATTCATCACCTTGAGAATGGCAACAATGGATAGGGAACGAACCCCGAACAGGGTGTCTACAGTGTCCTGTTGGGAACTGACTTGACTGAAATCATCCCTTTTCTCTCTTATGCCTTCTCTCCCCCATCTTCTCAAGACAGTCCAAGACAGCCAGTGGTTCCAGCACAGAGATGCAGCCAAGCCAGATGCTACCAGTATGATCTGAGCTACTCAGTAGGATATTACACCGGGAGAATTAATTAAGGAGCAGCATAATTTATTTAAATGTGCACCTATACTTACAAAGTAGCCTATGCAAATGTTACACATATCTGTGTGTATGGGCCTGCGCCCTGGATCTTTTAAGTCCTTAGCAACACCTCTAACAATAACAAACTAACAACAAAACGATGACCAGTGTCCCACACAGGCAGCTCCTTGCTGATCAAGTATTGCTCTCTGCATTTAGAGAAGGATTAAAACACACCCACATATCATGGCGAGAGAAACACACATTTGGTCGCAGAAGACTTGAGAGGGGCTGCCTGAGGGTGTGCTTGGCTTGGAGTCCTCATGACAACATGCTAGGCCATGAGCTGGAATCCAAGGGAAAAGGAAACACGGGGAGAACAGCTGAAGCCGGGAGAAAATCCACCAGTTATCAGAGCTACCAGAAAAATGGAATCCAGCCACTTCCGCTGGCATAAGGCAATTTTTGAGAGTTCCCTCTATGAGCTCAATATATCATTGCACAAACTGGCCAGAGGAAGGGATTCTTATTAAGCTTCCCAAGTTCCATTCACACCTCAGGCAAAAAACTGAAGTTTAAAAAACATTTGCCTATGAACTCTATACTTTAAAAATTCTGCAAGGCCCAACCCTCAAATTTTGCAGCTGGATTTGACAAAGTCTGTAGGTATCAAAAAAATTACCTGCAATATTTTGGATAACCTTTGGAGATTTTTTTCTTCCTCCTTCCCACAGAAACCTCTCCCCCAATCTTTTTGTTGTTGGCAATTTGGAGGGTGAAGAATGAAATGAAGGGGGAAAGAATTTTTCAGATTTTTCTCCACAGTCATATGGATTAAGTGGCATCTTCTTCCCGCATGCCAGGTGGCTTCATGTTGCAAGATGGCTTCTGTGTGTGCTTACACAAAAATAATTTCCACTGAATTTCAAGAGGACTTACCTTAAGTTAGTGAACATAGCAGCCTTACAAAGCAATCATTGGTGTGTGTTTGATTTGTTTTGTATGCACACACGCGCGCGCACACGCACACACACGCACACACACGCACACACACGCACACACGTAAGTATGCACTGGGCTGTACCTGTAGTCAATTAATGCTACACACATAATACTCTGTATTAATTCAGTATAGTCACCACAACCTGATTTTGTGCTCTCCATCATTAATTCACTCAAAGAATGCTAACTCCACATGGCCTTGCTAACTGCCTTCGACTATTTACAGGATGCAGCATAGTCCCCCTTCATTCATTGCTTGTGTGAATGGATTATCATGGGATACTAGGGAGCAGGGTGGCACTCCTGGACCTGGTAGCAAGCTTGCTGCCTCGCCCTTATTTAAACATATGCATGTTCATGTGGTCATCTGCAAAGAAGAAGTCTACACATGGAATAGCTGCTTGTGGACAGGATTGTCATCTAGGTGCAGGGTTGATTAGCACTTGTGTGTTATCCCCTTCACATGTGACTGGGAGTGGCCGCCGGGACCATATAACACCAGTCCTAAAGGATCTTCATTGACAACCAGTGCGTTTCTGAGCACAATTCAAAGTGTTGGTGCTGACCTTTAAAGACCTAAAAGGCCTCGGCCCAGTATACCTGAAGAACCATCTCCAACCCCATCGCTCCAGCCTAGACACTAAGGTCCTCCTCCAAGGGTCTTCTGGTGGCTCCCTCACTGAAAAAGCAAGATTACAAGGAACCAGGCAGAAGGTCTTCTCGGTAGTTGCACCCCCTGTGGAACAACCTCCCATCAGATGTCAAGGAAATAAACAAATATCTGACTTTAAGAAGACATCAAAAGGCAGACCTGTATCAGGAAGTTTTTAACATTTGATGTTTGAGTGTGTTCTGGTGTATGCTGTGAGCCGCCCAGAGTGGTAAAATTTATAATAGTAATATTGATGATGGCGATGGTGATGTAAAGAATATTGCATGCCCTGTGGGGCTCAGAGACCCCAACACTGCATGTAAAAGACAAAACTTCTGCTATACGATCACAGATCTCTCTCAGAATAAACTTTTCCAAGCTGTTGGATCTTTCTGCATCCACCAGCCTCTGGTTCTGCCCACTGGATGTGTGAATCCACACAAGCCAAGGGGTTTTGATCACAGAATAATCAGTGGTGTAAACTTGCGAAGTGAAAGCTCCCCAGTTCTGTCCTCCAGTAGACCACACGACTGAAATTAGTCCAGTGCCTTATTTAAGGTTAATAATACGTCTGAGTCTTTGATCATAGTAATAATAATCTACCTTAGGATTTCAGCTTGAACAGAAAAGCAGCAGAAAGGTGGATGGTCTGTTCTCCTACGGACCACAGCAGATCGCCACAGGCTAAATTATAATCCACGTGAAAGTCATCAACAAATCCATGGATCTGTCCCTGGAAATTGGAACACAGAAGAAAATGATAATTATGGCAGCAATCATGGAAGGGGGAGGAAATGTTGTATGAAGCATTTGCTACTTATCTGCAGTGTGCAAAGGGCCAATTCCTAGTTTTTATTACTCACAGGGGCCTCACTCTCAAGGGTTGCCAACTTTTGAAGCATGCAAGTCCTGTAGTTGTCTGTTTCACAGCAGCTTGGTATCCAGACGTTAGTAGGTGATAATGTTTACTGCCATGCTATGAAAAGCTTTACCTGATGACTTCTGCAAATCAAACCTTTGTTTAAATACCCAGGAGCAAACCAGGCCATCTCCTCACCTTGATATTTTTTTTTTGGGGGGGGGGGAAGTAAGATTGTGCATTCTTTTTTTCAAATCAGTATCATAATCTCAAACTCAAGAGGAGGAGCATCACTCAATATTCCATGTTAAGGCAGCCACTGCACCCCCCAAATAAGGCAGAGATCCCACAGTAAAGCAGGCAAAATTTAGATTTGTCCCACAAATAGTGCTGCAAAAACGGAATCAAAGACACTGGAACTTGAATGAAGGACAAAATATAGGTTAAACAAAGGTTACTGGTTACCTTTCCATCCAAGAGTGTTTTTCCTCAAAGGAAGCTGGAGACAGCGGAAAGGAGCCGAATGATGGCTGTGGTGGATGGGATGGGGCACAAAAGAGGCCATATGGAGATTTGAGTGCATAAAGTAAGGGTGGACAGAGAGAAGCAGAGGGAAGGAGTCTGATGAGAGTCACCAGTAAGCTGAAGGTCAGTCTACTGTTCATCATAGAATGACTGTTCAAAACATGGCCTGTTTCCTGGCTCCTCATCACATGAAGTGTCTCACACCAAATGATATTATACTATGTACAGCAGCCCTGTGTCCCTCAGTAGACCCTACCTGGACTGCTAGGATGTCACAGTTTAGAGAAAAAACTTAGAGGGCCTAGATGTGGAAAAATTATTTATACAAATTTCTGCAGCTTCCCCCATTTTGCTTCCCTCACAACAATTGTAGGTTTCATCTTAAATTACTAAAGGGGTTGTTGCAAATACCAGACTCCAGAAGCTGAATGATTTTAAAAATATACTAAAAAAAGGAAAGAAGTAATAGTTCCTCCCCCCCGCTTTAAAAATACACCTAGAGAGCAGAACTGCAGCAATCTTACAGTGCCGAATCTATGCATGTTTACTCAGAAGCAAGTCCACATGGCACTTACTCCCAGGATTGCACTCTTGAGGTTCTTTGCACACAAATTTGGCAACTGGGGTCTAGCTGACTAGGGTTGCAACTGGGCTGCAGTTCATTATCGAGTTTGGTAGAAAGTGCAGGTGATAAACATGTTGGGGATGAGAGCCATTCATTCCCAGAAACAAGGGTTTCCAAAAGCCGCTTGAAGCTGGTTTGTTTACAACAGGTGCAAGGTCACTCTAAAGAATGTTCCTGCATATCTGTTTCAGTGCTGGACACAGAGAGATGTTTAGTCTGAACGCTGCTCTTGTGGTGTGAAGATGTGAGAGCGGGTCTGGCAGCTTTAGGGCTAGATGGAACCGTTTAAACTAAACCTCTATCAGGGAGGATAGATGGTTGTATCCTGTTGTAACTGTTATGCTTAAAGAAAAACAGTAAAGAATTCTGTCTGTATTTGAATGTTTCCTGCAAATTATTTCTACGCTCCATGCTAGACCTGGAACTCCTACACGCTTGGAAGCGGCGTGATACTCTGAAGGGGCCTGGTACTTGGAAGTGTACTGGACCCAAAGATAAGGAGCTTTGGTTGCTTAAGAAAACTCCAACAGGTCTTGGGGCCCTGTTAGAATCCCAAGAGGTTTTGGTTAACCCCATAACTCCAACAAAACACACAAGTTTCTATGTATGTCACCCACTCCTTTGAGTGGATTTGCTCTGCTGGGTGATGCCATATTTCCACACCTACATACTCCAACACGGTTGCGTCACAGCTCGTGTTAGTGGGACTCAAGTCTCTGAGCATAGAAATGAGTCAGTTTCCACAGTTCTCGCTGCCAGATAGACTGCCTCTGCTACTCTACCGTGAGTCAGCTCAGAAGCTGTTGTGCAAAAAAGTTCTAGACAGCCACACACCTCACTCACACTTTTCCCTCCACTGCTATCTGTATTCAGTGAATGACTGCTGCGTTTGTCTGGAGGTTTGAGGCCAAACTAACATATTTCACCATGTAATGGTCACCACCGCATCATAGTCGCATCCCCCCCCTTTTTGGACCCTAAAATCAGTCCCCAGAGCGTTCACCACATAGTAGTTGCTGGGGTGAAAATGCCTTGTCAGTGGGCCATTTTGTTTTGCTCAACAGCATTTCCCCGCTTTTGTACATGAAATGGTTCTGCTGCAGCCATTTCCCAGGCTCTTCCCGGGCCTGCCTGTGGGACATGCCTCTTGGCAGAGCCGGCCCTCAGCCCATGGAGGATGAGGCAGCCCTGTGCGGGAAGCAAAGGTGGCAGCGGCTGAGGAGGCCTTGCCCGACAGCTGGCGATGGAGGAGAAATGCAGCAGCAGCAAGGTCTTGCCCGGAGGCGGGCAGCTGGGGCTCATGGATGTGCCCAGTGCCCAGTAACAGAGGGGTGCATGCCTGAGGCAGGGCCTGTGCAGCAAGCCCCACTTTTCCGAGTGGGGCTCATGGGGCAGGGTTAGAGACCTAGGCTAAACTATGCATTTACTGCATAATAGTTGCACCCCACTTTTTTTGAAAAGAAAAATCAGCATTAAAAATGCAACCATTACGTGGTGAAATACGGTATTTGGAACAGAGCAGCTACGTTTATATTATCCACATGCCTGTCATGTTCACATATAAAGCAATGAAGACCAGAGGAGTCTGCTGGATCAAGTCAACGGCTCCTCTAGCCAGCATCCTCTTCTCACAGTGGCCAACCAGACACTCCAGTGGGAAACCCAAAAGCAGGACATGAAAGCAAGAGGACTCTCCAGCCCCCATGGCTTCCAGCAACTGATGCTCTGCAGCACTGCTGCCTCAGACTGTGGAGGCAGAGCTGCACATGGTAAAGAGCGCATGGGAGAGGGACGCAAAAGCCTCTCCCCTGCATCTTACCTCACAGCACTTTATTGTTTCTCAGAGTTTTCTCACAGCCTAGCTCAGCGTTGCTACTGGAGCAGGGCTGAGGGAGAGCGCAGGGAGCCAAGGCACAGAGGGCCTTTACCTTCCCTTTCCTCAAATGTTGCTTCCCATGTAAAGAACAGCTCCCACCTCTCCTTTACCTATATACAAAGAGGCACATATATGAATGCCCCTTCATGTTGTGGCTGACCGACAAAGTCAAGGAGAAGCCACTGCGCTGCCTCAGCAGGCCTGGGCACACCGTCCAGAGCCCCCACGTCCGTCAACGCAAGAAGGGGAGGAGGGCTGAGGCTGCCTGTCCCACCACTGACCTCCACATGTTGCCAGGAATGCAAGAAAGCGTTCTCCATGAGGAGATTAGGGCCATGGCCTTGGGATGCTGCTCCCCTCCATGTCCTGGCTGAATGCATGAACTGGCAGGTGAGAAGAAGGTGAATAAGCCTCTGAGCAAGGCTCCAATATCTGGCTTTTTTCTTTAATCTATCACCTTAAAAACATGTTGAATTATGTCAAACTGGGAACAGAAAAAAATCATTTTATTTTATCAGCTTTTGAAAAAAACTAAGGTTATTGTTGCTTTCAGCAACCAGCCATAATGACTCAATTAAAAACAACTAGCCCATATACAGTAAAATCTCCTGTACTGTCAACAGCAAAAGACAGACAACCAATTATCTTTATATGCTGATTTCACACACAGGTGCTTGGGATGCGTGTCCTTTTTTGCCCCACCCTGGTTAGACTATTAATGCGCATTTGCCTTCTTCTTTTGACAATCTCATGTGGTATCTTCTTTCTCCACCTCCCTTTCTGTCCAGGTTGTTGTTGTTAATTAAATATATATACTGCCCTATCCCTGATGACTCGGAAGACGCAGCGGCAGAAGAATCTCCCACAGGATACACTGGGATCTAAAAAGCCAGAAGACTTCTGAGCTAGCCTGAATGGACCCACGGGGTTCCACCACCAGGTTCCATCCTGACTAAGTCATGGTCTTCTGGGATGCCAGGCTCTGCCCAGTCAGGCTTTCCCTAGTCTATCCTAACTCCATCTCCAGGCCCACAGTGACCCAACATCCAAGGACATATACTTTTTAAAATCAAAAGTTGTCTCTGCCCTTTAAGACTGATTTCTGCAACAGAAGGAAGCAGAGGACATAAAGCATGTGTGACAACCCTAGAAAGGCCCATATAGCCAGCTCTAGCTAATACGAGTTCTAGTTTCCTGCTATTATTACTACTACTACTACTACTACTACTACTACTACTACTACTACTACCACCACCACCACCACCACCCCCCCACCTTTTTCCCTGACAGGACTCAAGGCAGCTTGTATACAGATAAAACAAGAACCGCTAAAATCCTAGGAAAAAAATCACTGAAAACAATTAAACATGAATAGAATTTTAACTATATGCTTATATAAAATCTGTTTAGAACATTACAATAAGAACAGAAAAGCACCATCCCTTTCATTAAAAACCGTCAGTTCCCCAAACCCTGCTGGAACAAGGAGGTCTTCAGCTGCCGGCAGAAGGACAAGGAGGGAGCCAGTCTACCTTCTCCAGGGAGAGACTTCCGAAGTCTGGCAGTAGCCACTGAGAAGGTCTTCTCCTGTGCCTGTGGGGGTGGTGGGACAGAGAGAAAGCCTCAAGGTTCTCAAAACCCAGGCAGGTTCATGTGAGGGGATACAGTCCTTCAGATAGCTTGAACCTAAGCCATGTAGGGCTTTACGGGTTATAACCAGCACTTTGGATCATGTCTGATGACCAGCCCCAGTCAGCAATCTGGCCGCAGCAATCAAGCCATTAGGGTGTTTTCTCTCACCATTAACACTCCATTATGTCAGAGCAGTTCCAGCCAATGGCAGCAGGAGGTGGGGAATCTGGAGTGGCAGACCTTTTTTAGTACAGTGGTACCTCAGGTTACACACTTAATTCGTTCTGGAGGTCCGTTCTTAACCTGAAACTGTTCTTAACCTGAGGCGTGCTTTTGCTAATGGGATATCCCACTGTCGCCGTGCGGCCGTGCAATTTCCGTTCTCATCCTGCGGCAAAGTTCTCAAACCGAGGTACTACTTCCGGGTTAGCGGAGTTTGTAACGCTAAGTATTTGTAACCCAAAGCATTTGTAACCCGAGGTACCACTCTATATTAAATAGATGTAGCTATAGCAAGTATGTATAATTTCTTCCACAAAACCTTGGAACCTCTTCAGCTGTTTTTCCAGAAGTAGAATAGGAAGCAGCCAAGATTTCTATTGCATATTGCATGGAAAAAATTATTGGGAATATTCTGAGCAGAAATAAAACCACACATAAGCTACATTAGTTTGCCTTTGGACATACCATACCAGAAGGAGCTGACAGAGCTGTTACAGTCTACCGGACCGATAATCCACAAACTAAGATGGATTCATTGTACATGGCAGATTGTAACAGCTCCAAAGAAACCATCACTACCTGCTGCATTTATTCACTTGCTCTTTAAGGGCCCAAAACATGGGATTTCAAAGATAAGGTGCACTAGTTGTTCTGATCTGCTGCACACATAAACCCTGCCAGGAACAGGGGGGGGGAAACACAGCAATCTCCAGACAAAAATAAGCACTATTACATTTTCAGTGTTCTGCTTCAAGGACTGAAGTTACTATGGATGACCAGAGATGGTGGACGCACCTCTGCTAACTGCAAGGATTTACAGATCCATTTCCGCTGTGATATTACCACACAAAACGCATGGGAAGATAAAAAATAATAATTCTACTGATTTGGCCAAGTATTTCCACAACTACGGCACAGGCTTCAGTTTGTTCCATCTGGGAAAAAGAAGCATGCTTATTTACTTAAATCAAAAGAATTTGAAACTGGTCTGTTTCCATGCAGCACCTTCAAAGTTAGTTTCATCATAGGTCTAAACTCCATTCAGGGTTGTCATCCACCAAAATTAGGTCAAAGGGTTTATTTTGAACACATACCAGGCTTTTAAATGTTTACCTTGTTTGTAAAGCTGTCAGGCTCAGGGCGTAAAGGATCTTTTAAGACTGGAACTAGAACAATTGCACAGCCTGCTCATGTCATCTGAAGGTTATAAACTGCCCTAAATCTGGTGAAAATTCACCCTTATAAAGATGTAACATTTATTCTGAATGTAACAAAACATTTATAATGCCTGAATTTAAGGAAATCTCTATGTGGTTTACAGAACTATTTAAAAAAATAAAATTATTGATAAAACCTGTTAGAAATAGGTATTTTAAAATATTCAAAAATTGATTAAAATCAACAGCAGCTAAAATGAAACAGAAGGCATGCAACTTCTGCATGTGTGGATAGACTTGTCAAAACAAAAATGTTTTAAGCAGCTTCTGAAAAGAGCATAGCAAAGACTCCTGCCTACTGTCCCTAGATAGCGAGTTCCAACGTGCAGAATCAGTATTATGTGGTACCTGCAAAAGTGCCAGTTCCACATGGTCCCTTAGGTAAGCCAGAACCACTCTAGCACAGTGCTGCAATTCTCATGCCACAGAGCTGCCCCAGGTTCATGTGAAGCTTCATGTGGCTTAAAGGTAAAGAACCCCTGACAGTTAAGTCCAGTCGCGGATGACTCTGGGGTTGCGGCACTCATCTCGCTTTATTGGCCGAGGGAGCCGCCGTACAGCTTCTGGGTCATGTGGCCAGCATGACTAAGCTGCTTCTGGTGAAACCAGAGCAGCGCACGGAAACGCCGTTTACCTTCCTTCCAGAGCGGTACCTATTGATCTACTTGCACTCTGACGTGCTTTTGAACTTCTAGGTTGGCAGGAGCAGGGACCGAGCAACGGGAGCTCACCCCATCACAGGGATTCGAACCGCTGACCTTCTGATCGGCAAGCCCTAGGCTCCATGAGGCTTACTCCCAGGTAAATGCGTATAGTATTGCAGTTTTGATTGAAGCCAGTTTGAAAGAAGATTCTTCAGGCTACAGAGCATAAAAACCAGGAAGTACTCTTGGAGGTGATAAGGTTTGTTGAAAGAACTTATTCCCACAACTGCCAAAGTTTTGCAGAGCTCCCTACACCAAAGTACATAATTGGGATTATGTCCTCCAGCTGTAAAGGAGAAGGAACAGCTACTAGGTGAATTAGAATGCCCACTTTCCAAGGTGAATATCTCCCAGGAAGGGACCTATTTGAATGCCCCATGAAACAGGATAACCACACCAGAATAGAATAGGGGATCCTATGCAGGATGCCCACAGGATTTTCTGGCCCTGTACACTGTATGTGGATTGGTCCCTCCAATCCACTGAAAGTAAGAGGGCATAAATTTGCATTAAATTTGCATATGATTTGCGTCATATGTAGATACATGTCCATAAGTATCTAACAGACACAATGTGAACCTGCAAAGCTTCCGTACTCCTAACAAAGGCATGCAAACTCTACAAGCTTAAATGATCACATTTTAACAATATACTTCCCTGTATCGTAACCCTAAGAGAGAGGCCACAGCTCATTGGTTGAACATATGCCTTGGTTGCAGACGGTCTCTGGTTCAACTCAGTATCTCCTGTTGAAGGTTCTCAGGTGTCAGAGATGGGAAGACACCTCAGCCTGAGGCCCTACTGGGACTTGCACAGTCAAAGATGGCAGCACTGGGTTAGCTGGACTAACAGCATGATTAAGTAGAAGGCAGCTCTATAGCATAGCATTTTAATAAAGATGCACCTTGTGCTACGCTACAGAAGCTTGTTGGCTATACACAGCAGACTACAAGCCAAAACAAGATACTTATAGACTAAAAAGAAGATCTCTGCAGTCTTAACCAAACGTTCACCACAGGCAAACAAGCAGCAACAGTGACTGTCACGGCCTACTCACTTGCTGGCTCTCTTGAGTTAACTGCGGCCATGACAATAGAAGTGAAGAGGAGAAGCGCCTGCCTGCTCACCCTGGACCGGTGAGCAAATAATAGCAGCAAAGAAGGGAGCCCACGGGGCAGGGGAGCTATCAAGGAGGGCCCTCAACTTGGCATCAGCTCTGGAGAAGCAGGGAGAGCATGTTGTGCCCCAGCTCTTGCTCTTTGCGCTATCCTGAATGCACAGTGGCTTGTCAGATTTGAGGATGGCAAGCAGAGAGCAACAGGAACTGAATGCCGTTGGTAGACCGGCAAGCTGGTGATGAGCTGCCAGTCAGCATTATGTCTCTTTGGGGAACGTGTGGGTGCTAAAATGAGTGCCAATAGACTTCATGAATGTGCAGGAAAAACAGCTGCCTCTTACTCCACAAACCATTTACTGGCCCTAACCCGTCAATTGTATCAACTTCCCCTTCCCCTCAGGATCCTGTGGGATATGATCTGATTGCACCAAAAGCGAATCACAGGTAGGGAGGCTTGGTGGACTGTGCCTGAGGGGAAGGGGAAAATAAGTGAAAATGTGATCTACCAGACAGGAAGACAACATCTTCTGTGATCTGTTCAGTTGTAATGGGAACAGCCTTCAGAGTGGAAAGCAAAGCCACCTAATGAGGCATCTCAGGGAGTCGTGAGAAACACACTTTGGCCTGGTTCACACGTAACACAAAGCCAAACCATGGCTTCCCATGAACTATTGCAGCCACAGCACACCTCTCGCAACCCTGCTGCTGACCCAGGGTGCAGTGACTGCTGGGTTTAGCTGAAGTACAAACCCAGGCTTGTGATTTGTCTCACACCAGACAAGCCATGAGCCTGGGTTCTATGCCAAACCATTACTTACTCCCAAGGAGTGCAGTGGCCACGATCTTCACCCTAGGAGCCCACACATTTGCACTTAGCCATGATTTGGCTCACCATTACATGTGAATACACCTGCAACGTGCGGAAGCAGAAACAACCGATGAGGCAAATTGCTTGTTGGAGGGGCAGCCTCCCCACCCTTCCTTTTCAGTGCCAGGAGACAGCAGCGGATGTGGGGGTGTCACAGCTAGCACTGCGTAAGTGTGCTGTTGTTGAGTCACCCCAGCTGGTTCCAGCATTTGCCCTCCACAACCATCTATTCAGCAACACGCTGGCTGAGATACTCCCATCTGCAGCCCCGTCTCCCATTGCCAAGAGATGCAAGCAGGAAGGACCTTCTCTCCCCCCTCGCCCCCCCCCCCACAGCAGCTGCCTCATCAGTCACAGTTTTCACCTTCTCCTCCTGCCTGCTCTTTTAGCCATTCCTAGGCTATGAAGATATTGCTCTGCATTTTCAGGCCCTTTAACTAAACATGCTCCGCTTGGACTTTCTGAATCCTTACTCACCTTTCCCCATTACCGTTAACAGCAACACTCCTCTTAGATCTTCCTCCAACGTCCTGCCTTTTCTTACCAAAACACCCACCCACCCAATATCTAGCCTGTGACTCATTTAAGTCTCCAGGTCCTTGATTTGGCTCTCACCCTAATCTAAATACACTGCAGACAGCGCTCTGTTGTGCTCTCCTCTCCTGAAACGCTAAGATGTGACAATTGACATTCCTGAGTGATGTTTCATTACATGATCAGGCAAGTGGATAAGACAGCGTTCCTTGGAGCAAACATGTCACAACTGGTAGGAGGATGGAGGTGTGCTGGATAAAGCACATGTGATGAATGCAGAGGTGCATGTTTCCCCACACCAAACATGGTGTGTCCCCATCACCAGCCAGGACTTCCTGCCACATGCCAAGCCATTTCATGGTCCACATGGAAGAGACATCTATTTAGGAAAACTGCCTTTGTCTGAAGCAGCCCCCAAATAGTGACACTTTCTTTTTTCTGACTTTGCCTTTCCAGCAGCTTATTCTGCATTTATACTTTTCAATAACAAATGGAGACAGGACAAAGTTCCAAAGGATAATGCTGATGCCTCGCTCTCCCCTTGTCCTGCTGATACAGAATGTTTTGCCAGCTCTCCTAATGCACTGCAGAGACTCTCAGCTCAGCTGAATAAAGAGACGAGATTCAGCTACAGCAGGAGGTGGGAAGAGGAGGGAGAGAAGGCCCTGCCTCATGAATATTCAACTGAAGCTCCAGGCCCCCAGCTAATCCTTAAAAATTTTCACTCCAGAGGGATCACAAGAGTTCTAAATAGAAAAGGCCGTATATTACGGATTAGTAGACAGAACCCATCCCTTCTCCTCGGACAGACAAGAGCCTCAAGGTGTGGCTTGCTTCTTTATTTTGTTACTCAAATGCTACCATTTGATATCCCTCCCTTCTTCAATATTCTCTATGGACTCAAGTATCCTATTACTGCATATTTTAGTTATGGGTGTTTATCTTTTAAAAGTTTTAAACAATTATATTAATTGGACGCCCTAATTATAGTTGTTTATATTTTAATGCTTGTGTGACATTGGTTTTGAAACTTGTAAACTGCTTAGAAGGCTATTTTGGCGTTAAGCAGTATAAATAATAATTCTTGCCTATTATTTCTAAGTCTGTTGGTTCTCCCACTGAGTGTCATGTAAGTTTGGACTTACAATCATAGTCATATTGGAGCCCAATATCAAATACTGAGTATAATATACAACTTTACTCATGGGAAAAGTTGTGAAAGGAGGATAAAAAAATTACGGATTGTTGTACGTTGAAAGAGAACTATATGAAAATGATGTATCGTTGGTATCTGACTCCTATAAGATTCGCAAAAATGTATAAAAACACTTTCAACTTACATTGGAAGTGTAAGGAAAAAGAAGGCACATTGTACCACATGTGCTGGACATGCAAAGTAACAAAATAATTCTGGGAAATGATATATAATGAATTGAAAAAATGTTTTAAGATAACCTTTGTCAAAAAGCCAGAAGTTTTCTTATTAGGAATAATAGGTGATGAAATACCAAAGGATTTGAAAAGACTGTTTATGCATGCATCAAGAGCAGCAAGAATGCTTTTCCCCCAGATATGGAAGGAAAAGAAAGTCCCAACCAAAGAAGAATGGATAACCAAGATGATGGACTTTGCCGAAACGGCAAAAATGACCATGAAGATCAGACACCAAGATGAGAAGAAAATTAGTAAAGAATGGGGGGGAATTATAGAGTACCTTAAAGATCACTGTAGATATTTAAAAACATTAGCAGGATTGTTATAACATTTATAATGTAATAAGGTTAAAGATAAAAGTGGATATAAAATGAATTTGGAAAATGTAATTAAATGCAGTAGAAAGAATAGACAAATATTTGAAACGGGGGGGGGGCAGGGGGAAGTCCGAAGATTCAAGTAATCTCAGATGTGTGAAATTTGAAAATGATTTAAATATAAATAATGCTGTTAAAAATGAATTATTATTTTTTTAAAAAAAACACCAATCATTTTACTTTGTAAAACTGAGAGCTGAAACTAGGTGCACTGCATTTGCAGGTCCCACACAAGCACAGGGGAGATGTGATGAGCCTTTCTGGGAAAACCAGTGTTAGCAACATTTGCAAACAGTTGTCAAAATAAATCCAACTTGGATATTCCTGATTATTTGGGAGCAAGGTCAACCAAACACATGCAATATCCAAAAGTGAGCTTAAATTGGCAATAACATAAAAAGAGGCTGTTAGATCAGACCAATGGCCCGTCCAGTCCAGCATCCTGGACTAAATGGGACGTACCCATGGGAAACCCGCAGGAAGGACCCAAGCGCAAGGGCACTCTGCCCTACCCTTCTGCCACGTGGGTTCCAGCAACTGGTGTTCAGAAGCATTACTGCCCCTGAACGTGGAAGCAGTGCACAGACATCTTGGCTAGTACCCATTGATGTCCTTAAGGTAAAGGTAAAGGGACCCCTGACCATTAGGTCCAGTCGTGGCCGACTCTGGGGTTGGGGTGCTCATCTCATTTTACTGGCCGAGGGAGCCGGCGTACAGCTTCCAGGTCATGTGGCCAGCATGACTAAGCCGCTTCTGGCGAACCAGAGCAGCGCATGGAAACACTGTTTACCTTCCCGCAGGAGCGGTACCTATTTATCTACTTGCACTCTGACGTGCTTTCGAACTGCTAGGTTGGCAGGAATTGATGTTCTTATCCTTCATCAATTTGTCCAATCCTTTTTTAAAGCCATCCAATCTGGCTGAAGCCCACACACATGCACAAACTTGTGTGCTGGTTTGGGGATGACGCATGAGAACATTTAAATCAGCAGTTCTCAACCTGTGGGTCCCCAGATGTTGTTGGACTACAAATCCCATCATCCCTGAGCTCTGGCCTTGCTAGCTAGGGGTGATGAGAGTTGTAGTTCAACAACATCTGGGGACCCACAGGTTGAGAAAAGCTGGTTTAAATGGTTACATGCATTTTAAATAGTGCTTTTGCCGGGTTGGAAGTGAAACTCCATTTTGCAGATTTGACGTACAGATCTGAATCTTCACATTTTACATTAAGTTATAATATTCACTGTTAACTTATGATGGCATCTATTTTGTCTAAGTTTGAACCATTAAGATGACGTGTTAAACCTTTCCAGTAGGATCTCTGCCAGGAGGCAGTTCTTCATTTTTGGTGGCAAAAATCATTCAAGCTGGTTTGGTGCAAAGCAAAACACCAGCATTTAAAACCCGAACAAAACCTTCTAGGATACCCCAAGTGTTAAGGCACAGCGGACATGCACACATTGTAGCTTATTTTGGAAGGAATAAACAAAGAGCCATGGAAAAACCGAGTTACAGAAATGAGAACTAACAAGGTAGAAGTTTGGAGTGCAAATTGTGGCCCCTTCTGGAGTCTCAGCCCAGGCCCCTCCTTGCACATCATCTGCCAGCCTGGGTCACCTAGAATGGTGGGCGGCTGCTGTGTGATTCCTAGACCAAGTAATCAGATGGAGCGAAGCTGTTTTGCTAAGCTCCATTATTGATGGGCTGGCAGATGGTAATCAGATTTCCTGACCAAGTGTCCCTTAATTAGGCGAAAAAGAATTTGAGAGCTCACCTCCCTCCTGTTGAAAGTAATGGCAAACATTCCATTGGCTTCAAGCAGAGCCTCACAGAGACCAGTAGGTCCATTCTGCTAATTTGTAACCCACATTACAACAACCAAGACTTAAAAAGTTGCCTACCACACTTTGGTTGACTGTTCTTTCTTAACTGAAGATCCTCTTATGCAAGCAATCTGTCTTTGTCTCCTCTCTGTAGTTGCTTACTTGTACAGTGAAGAGCTGAAACAAAGCAACAAAAATTTAATACATTTCAGATTTAAAATTCTTTAGAATTCTGAAATTATGGCTTTGAGGTGTATCTTTTCCTTTTTTTTTAAGTACAGTGGTACCTTGGTTTAAGAACAGCTTAGTTTATGAACAACTTGGATTAAGAACGCTGCAAACCCGGAAGTAGGTGTTTTGGTTTGTGAACTTTGTCTTGGAATAAGAACGTATTTCGCTTCCTGTTGAGTGTGTTCCATTTGGAAATTGAGTCCTCCGCTGCTATGGGAAAGCACACCTTGGTTTAAGAACACTTTGGTTTAAGAACGGACTTCCGGACAGGATTAAGTTCGTAAACCAAGGTACCACTGTAATGTGTTTTAAGATAATGTTTTAAGTATCAACTTGCTGGCTTCTTGCTTCTTCCTAAAATATTCTAGCCCCACAGCATGCTTAACTGCTAATGTTGGGGTAGAAATCAAATTACGAGAATCTGCATTTGAATTTCTGCAAGCAAATTAAGAGTTAGGAGATTTTGCTTGAAAAACCCATTACCACTCTAATGTAAAGTAAACATCATCTCCTCCCAAGGAACTATAATGGCTTCTTCCTGTCTACCACAGAGAAGGCAAGGGCATTTTCAAGAAAAGTCCCCCTGTTCGCTACGTTATGCTGTTATGTAATCAGCACTAGCAGCACCACCTACTGCCAGTTTATAAGTATCACAAACATTATGCTACTATAGCAGGCGGGTGTTGGGGCGAGAGCGCCTTTGTGGAGTTAGACATTTAAAGAAGTCTGCGCCCTGGGGCCAGGTAGCCAGGCACAGAAAACTCCTTCTAGGATGGCATCCAATTCAATGATAATTTGCCCCAAGTTGCATCACATCACCAAAAGTATTCATGGAATGGTTAACCATGCCCAAAAGATCAAGCCTTTAAGGAACAACATGAAGGTGATCAGTTCAGGCAGGTAGGCTGGTGCAAAACAGGCTGGTACTGCGGATAACATTATTATTGTTTACTCAATGTTATTTCCTGCCCTTCTCCGTTAGATCCCAGGATCCGTTTACCAACTAATTAAAATTCAATATTAAAAACAGTTCAAAACTGTAAGTCACAGGGTTCCTGAAAACACACATTCAGTTGTCAAAGACCAAGGTGAGAGGAATAGGAAGGACACACTAAGAACGGTGCCAGACGCGCTGAGTGATGTGAGAATATTCTCATGAATGAGAATATTCGAGAATATTTTCTCCTAGAAAGTTCTCCAGAAAATATTCTCCAAACTGTAAATTCTAAGGAAAGAACCAGTTTTACAACACACATTTAAAAAATCTAGTAAATAATAAGTCAAGCTGTGATATTGCCAGTGTAAGTAATGAATAATGATTTTTTTGATCCAGTTACATTATTGGGCATTGTGTCATTCACCATTGGCAGTTCTGAAATGTGAACTACAGAAAACATTTTTTTTCTTTTTTAGTTTTAAACATGCTATTCATTTAATTTGATGAACATTTGAATTCGTATGTATTTCAACCATATGTAATAGCCTTTTTCCTATTTTGGTGTGACCTTATTCTTAGCAATTCTATACCCTTGGCCATACAGTGTGGGATGTTTTGTTTTTTTACAGAAAGGAGCTTTAATGCATTATACCAGGCATAGGCAAACTCTGGCCCTCCAGATGTTTGGGACTACAATTCCCATCATCTCATCATTAGCTAGGGATGATGGGAATTGTAGTCCCAAACATCTGGAGGGCCGGAGTTTGCCTATACAGTACCTGCTTTATACACTTAAAGTACCTAGGCCTATACAATTATGTGTAACAGCATGTGAGGTGGCCTTGATTTAAACAGTTGACATTTCTGTATGTAGATATGATTATTAAAGAACATACTCATGTAGTGGACCTGAGATTTTTTTATACTGTATTCCTTTTATTTTAAAAGTCATACATACACAACATAATTAGAATTCAAGTTGATGGTAAATATATGGTAAGTGGCTGGCCTAGTGATTAACGTGAGTCATTCGTGTTGAATTTTCAATTTCAAGTTTGGTGCAAAAAATCAAAGAATGGAATTCCCGGCATTGCCCCATTGAATAAACGTATCTTTGCAGTTTTTGCTTTCCATCTGAACACGTTTACCCATGAATAAACATGTATATTAACTAATTATATCATTTTCAATGCATTAAAATTATATCATTTTCAATGCATTAAAATGAATATTCTCCTATTTTAAATGAAAATTCTCTAATATTCTCATTAATCGAGAATATTCTCGAGAATTTAACATCACTAGACGCACTTCTGTGGGGAGAGAATAGCACAACCCAGGACCTGGCATGGAGACTGCCCTCTCCCAAACTGCCCAAGGGCACCTCAGAGGATCTGATCCCCCAGAGAGAATGTGGGGAAGGAGGCCATCTTTCAGGTATCTAGGGCCCAGGTCATTTAGGGCTTTAAATACTCGTATGAGCACCTGATTGCCAGTTTTCTTCTTTAATTTAATTTTTATTACAGATTTTCTTGTATAGCAAAGGTACATTTAGCATCTCTGTTTTCCATTCACAGTCTTTTTTCACAGTTCAGTTCCATTCGGTGTGAGACACTGCTGTTGCAGACATCATATGCGACTGGGGGGAAAGAGGCAGGGAGAGAGAGCAAGGGAGGAAGAAGGGAAAATACTGATCTTTCATTCTATTGCATAGTGTTTGTGCAGGGTTTCTGTGTCAGGGTCACGTGAGTAGGTCATTTATTTATTTATTTATTTATTTATTTATTTATTTATTTATTTATTTATTTATTTATTTCAGTGCAAGGGACTAGACGGTCGGTACATGGTTGGTACATTCAGTTGGTTGCGGTCTGGTTTGTTTATATGTGTGAAACGGTGGGGTGGGGGATTGGGTCAGATTAGCCATATCGATGTGTACGCTGTTGGAGGGGTCAGGTCATTGTCCTGTTGAGCTGTATATGTGATAAAGGGGAGCCACACTGGTGTGAAGGCATCCTCTTTTGCTTGTGCCTGTGCTAATTTAATTTTGTTGGTTAACTTTTCTAGCAGGGCAGTTTCCCACACAATCTGGTACCAGTCATGCCCACCAGGCAGAGAAAAATACAAAGCAATGCCAGGTTGAATGTATGTATCTGGGGTTGAAGACCAAAGGCAGACTGGCTGGCCTAGTGTTGTTAAAGACAAGGTTGCCAACTGATAAAAAGAAACTTGCCCGGCCTGCTCTGTAACTCAATCAGGAGGTAGATATTTTCACGGAGTAAATTTGAGCACTATCATTTGTCAATGTTTACGGGTGAAGCTTATGTTAAACAGAGCAACCCTGGCAGGAATTTGAACTCTGCTACTAAGTTTGATTTTATACGTAATTCTATTGTGCTTCTCTCGGATCTTACATTTCTTTCCTAACAAATAATGTTTCTGACTGGTAGCTAAAAAACTTATCCATGATGTTCCGTGACTCTAGCTTAAAGTTATCGGTGAAAAAATAAAATAAAAGCTTTGTCCTTTGCCAGAACGCACTATCACCTTAGACACCAGTATCTTCCTAAGAGTTAAAGATTGGTGCTATGAGACTACAACAGTTTAAGTGCTGTTTGGGGCCTCATGGAAAAACTGTATTTGTTATCATCTAACAGTGATGGCAGCAGATGGTGAGGTTAAGGAGATTAGGAGTAGGAAGTCTAAAGTACATCACATCCAGCTCTCGGCCTGTCAGACCTCCATTTTGGGAGACAGAGCTAATGGTCATTGCACACTTCCAGGCATTCAAAGGTAAACCATCCTGTTTTACTCAACCAGTTTCAACTAAGATGAAAGGGTCATGCCCAGCTCCACATCCCAGACCAGAGGGTCAGATACACAGGTTCTGGAAACACAAGACTTTTCAGATGTGACCTCTATATTATGGGATGCGCTCTCTGACCATATGGTCCAGCAGCACATTTCCTACCCAGCATACAGAAAAGCATCCTAAAGATGCCCCGATTTTCTCCTTACAGTAGTGGTCCTTGTGGCTAACATTACAACAACATCATCATCATCAGAGCTACATCAGAAATAGGAAACCAGGCATGGGAGACTGTTGTAGCACCAGATGACAAATGAGTAAAAGAACTACTGAAAGAAAATAGGGAGATTGCAAAGAAACTGGACAAATTATTGGCATTAGTCTTCACAGCAAAAGATACTGGCGACATACCGACATATGGATTGCTCTTTCCCGCTAGGACATTGGAAGAATTATACATAGAATAAAAGAAGTAACAAGGGATGAAGTTCTACAGAAAATTGATAAAACAGAAAACCAGGTATGGATGATATACTCCTGAGAATTTTGAAAGAATTCAGATGTAACATCATTTATTATCTAACAAAAAATATGCAACCTGACCGTGGCTTTCATACCATAAGATTGGAAAGTAGCCCATTTCACACCAATATTGAAACAGTGTTCTGGGGAAAGTCAGGAAATCACAGATCCATGCACCTGATGTGCTTCTCAAGTAAGTTGGTAGAAAGCACTACTAAAGTTTTTTTTAAAAAAACAAACAAAAAAACAGTGCTTGAAGAGAAATCAGCAGGACTTCTACTATGGGATGTATGGTCCAACCAACATTTTTTAATTGTCTGAAGTGGTTCTCAAGCATGTCCATCAGCTCACCTCTATCTATATAGTCTTGAACTTCTCTAATGTTTTTGATGAGGTTCCTCACCAGAACTTGCTGAATAAACAGGATGACTTATCTTATGGATTGACACTTGATCAAAGAAACAGGAAACAGAGGGTGGAAATAAATGGACAGTTCTTGAAACATAAGCTTTGCAGTCCCCAAGCGTTATACTGGAATTACAGTGGTACCTCGAGTTACAAACACCTCAGGTTACAAACACTTCAAGTTACAAACTCTGCTAACCTGGAAGAGTTACCTTGAGTTGAGAACTTTGCCCCAGGAAGAGAACGGAAATCGTGTGCTGGCGGCACAGCAGCAGCAGCAAGAGGCCCCATTAGCGAAAGCACGCCTCTTATTAAGAACAGTTTCAGGTTAAGAATGGACCTCCGGAACACATTAAGTTCGTAACTAGAGGTACCACTGTACTTCACATGTTCTATCAGCTCTGTGAGTTGCCTCCATGGAAGGCCTTTGACACTCAAGAGATATATATTTTAGGGAGAGCAAGCCAGGACAATGCAGCTTGTTTGCTCTGCTCAGCTGGGGGTTGGGAAGGCGCCTGCCTCCCAGCTGAGCCTTAAACTGCACCGGGGATCACTCATCTGGGGGGCAGGAGCAGTTTAAAGAAGCCGAGGGAGGAACAAGCTGTATTGGCCCAGCCTTACAGCCTGCTCCTCCATGAGAGGGGCAGAGCGATGGCAGCTTCACCCAGCAGCAGATCACAGGTGAAAGCACTGCTGCTCCAGAGTCCCTCCAGGTTGAAAGCAGACTTGACAAACAACTAAATGGCACCATGAGCAAAACCCTTGAGAGCGAGAGAAATTCTGTGTTAGTGAGGATTGGGCCTGGAATTGTCAACAGCTCAGGAATGCAAATACTGTATTAATCGTTTCAGAAATCCATCAAAGCAATGCAGAATCTGTAGACAAAAGTCAAAATACTTTCTTTTCACCAAACCTGTTAATAAGAACAACTGCAGTCAAAGAAAATGAGTTTTGCCTGTGCCTCACATCTTCTACATTGAAAATGACTATTCGTGGTAATCTTAAATGAATTATCACATCGGCAACTTTAAAAGTACTCAGTGCTTTCAAGTAAAATGAAGGGGACATTTTTGTTTATTGTTGGCAGATGCCAGATTAACTACCTTTTAACATATTTTCACCACCCCTTTTGTTTTGCAGACAAGGGGGGGTGAAGAAGAGAAACAGCACAGACATTTCCCACTCTTCCAAGAAAAAAAATAAGTTTGCTCTAGAGTTTATTTTTTGAGAACACACCAGGTTAAGTACAGCGGTACCTTGGGTTAAGAACTTAATTCGTTCCAGAGGTCTGTTCTTAACCTGAAACTGTTCTTAACCTGAAGCACCACTTTAGCTAATGAGGCCTTCCTGCTGCCGCTGTGCCGCCGGAGCACGATTTCTGTTCTCATCCTGAAGCAAAGTTCTTAACTCGAGGTACTATTTTTGGGTTAGCGGAGTCTGTAACCTGAAGCGTCTGTAACCCAAGGTACCACTGTACTGCGAAACCAAAGACTAGATTCAATAGAATAGAAAGGAGTAAGCAAAATTTCCACAACCAAGAGTGGGGATATTACTACAGCCCCTTGACCAGAACTACAGGAAAGCCAGCGACCACTCTTCTAAAGCTGCTTGACACTTGGGGGGGGGGGGGATAAGCTTTGGGCCAAAATGCAGCATATAAATAAGCCATGACATAACAAAGAATGAGGCAAGGATGATGATAATGAAGCAGGAGCCAGAATTATCTGTGTGGGTTTCTGGCACAGCACTGCGTCCCTCTTCACAACACTAGGCTGCCATGACTGCCTCTCTAATCCTGAACATTAAGAGGTGGCCGGAAAGGAAAGTCCCCTCCCCTCATCCCACCTGCATCATGCCAGATACAGCAAACTTTTTCAGCAGGGGGCTGGTCCACTGTCCCTCAGACCTTGGGGGGGCTGGACTATATGGGGGTGGTGATCGAATTCCCATGCCCACAAATAACCCAGAGATGCATTTTAAATTAAAGCACACATTCTACTCATGTAAAAACACTCTGATTCCCGGACCGGGGGACAGAGAAGGCGAGTGGGCCGCATCCGGCCCCCGGGCCTTAGTTTGCCTACCCATGTGCCAGACCTTAGGCAGCTCTGCCTGGGGGTATCAGGAACTGCAGCAATGCTTTGAGCAAGAAAATGAAAGCCTGATAATATGCAATACCAACAAAATTGATTGTGCACTGGAGTACCTTGAAGAAACGCAGGCATTGGGGAGCCACACTCGTGCCACCAGGGTTATGCCAATGTAACCCTGGCAAACCTCCATTAGCAGAGGAGCCAGACTTGGGCAGAGCTGGGAAAGGAGGAGGTTGTTAGCCTCAACTCCCTCACATAACAGTCCTGTCTCCAGGGACAGCATAACATGACTCCAGCAAAGAAGAGTCACGTAAATTATGTCCCTTCAGAGCCCAAAATAACGTCCCCATCGCTTCCCACGCAGCCACAACTGAACTTAAGATTTCATCAAATTATTATTATTATATTTATTTATATCCCACCTTTTCCCCAGGTTGAGACTCAAGGAGGCTCACACAAATTAAAGCAGCAGTGATAAAATACAAAAAGCTAAAAGCATATAAAAGATAATTGTCAAAAGGTAATTCAACTCTTAATAGAATTTAAACAATATTAAACACAGATCTAGTAAAATACAGATACTAATAAAAGCAGCACTACTAAAGCCCTTTCCTTAATGCAAACTCTGTAGTTGGTCACAGCTCAGCCTGTAGCAAGTGAAACTGTGTTGGGCTACATCACTGGCCTCATGCCTAGAGCGCACAAAGGGGAACTCTGGTGAAAAAGGACTTTGCACAAACAGCCTGGCTTGAGATTAGTGTGCTCTTCCAACACTTGTGAACACTGATTTTTCTAAAGCCTGTAAGGCAGGATGGAGAAGCTCCATCCTGTAGACCCAATGATGACCTACATGGGTTGCAAATTGTCCTAAGAAGCTGCTTTTGCCAAACCACACCCACCTGCGCCACACCCAGAGCCAGCCCAATGCAGTTTGGCACCTGAGGCAAAGCACAAGATGGTGTCCTCCTCTCTGCCAGGGAAGGGGTGAGTGAAGATCTACAAGTACGGAATAAAGATCCACACTGGGGTCTGCTGTACCTGTGGGTCCTGCCGCATGAGGCAGTTGCCTCCCCTTGCCTCATGGGTCGCTGGCCCTGCCCACACCTGCTGATACCCGCTATGAGGCAGGCAAGAACATGGCTTCATAATGGGGCTTGCAAACAAAGCTGTCTAGAGTCAACTGTGAGCTCCACTGAAACTGGCTGCACATCAAGAACTCTCTAGTGCAGCTGAGGAGAGAGCACAGCTCTTTCAAGCGCCAACATCACCCAGTTGTGAGCAACTGTGCTTTCCAAATACTATGGAAGCACCTGCAAGGGTTTTGAAAGTGCCAACGATCAGCTGATCATCAGTGGTTGCAAAGGGTTGTGCATTTGCCATAAACCATGAGGTTAAAGGAAAATGAGTTGCCTGATGTCATTGTACTGTCAAGTGATTGACAGGCTGATGGTGCTGTCGATCTGTCAAAGTTGGCCCATGGGTGGAGGAGTATACCATCCCCGCTGCAAGGCTTACAGATCTCGAAGTCCTGAGACACAAAACAGTGAACAGGAATGTCCCCAGGACTCCTGCAAACTGGGTGGAAGGACTAGCATTTCACACAGGTAACCAAACAGGGAGCATTCAATATGCATAATACACAGGACAGTGACTCAATACTGTACAGTGGTACCTTTCTTTAAGAACAGCTTAGTTTATGAACAACTTGGATTAAGAACGCTGCAAACCCGGAAGTACAGTGGTACCTCGGGTTAAGAAGTTAATTCGTTCTGGAGGTCTGTTCTTAACCTGAAACTGTTCTTAACCTGAAGCACCACTTTAGCTAATGGGGCCTCCCGCTGCCGCCGCACGATTTCTGTTCTCATCCTGAGGTAAAGTTCTCCACCCGAGGTACTATTTCTGGGTTAGCAGAGTCTGTAACCTGAAGCGTATGTAACCCGAGGTACCACTGTAGGTGTTTTGGTTTATGAACTTTGCCTTGGAAGCAGAACATGTTCCACTTCCTGTTGAGTGTGTTCCATTTGGAAATTGAGTCCCCCGTTGCTATGGGAAAGCACACCTTGGTTTAAGAACGCTTTGGTTTAAGAACAGACTTCCAGAACAGATTAAGTTTGTAAACCAAGGTATTACTGGATACAGAAAAGTGGAAAGGGAGTTGTTGGGCATAAAATGCATAACATGCAAGAAAATGACAAGACTAGTCACTGAACAGTCATAGAGAACAGCTCATATACACTCCCGTAACTGCAGGGACCATGATCTTTTGAAAACAATGAGCATGTTCAATGTCAACATTCCTGAGAAGCCCAGAGCTGCATTACAGTTACTTGGGTTTAGCCTGAAGTAAAAGAGACGGTCTCCTCTTCAGCACTCTCCAAGATGGTTCAGAGCACTCTCTTTAGAGCACTTAGCTCTCCATTCCACCCATACAGACATCCACATTACAAAGCCACACAAAATTGCATTATTGGTCCAAAGTTGAAGATACCAGCAAGATACCTTTCTGATATTAGTGGATGCAGTATTATCAATTTTATTAGTAGCTTTTTCCATTTGCTGCCGATGTGATAGAATGGGAAGGGTGCAGCTATTTTCATATGGTGGAATTCAATGCCAGTCCTACTCAGAGTACACCCATTGATGGGCATTACTAATTAGGCTCATTAATTTCAACCTCTGTGTAGTAGCACTTGGCTGAATAAAAACCATCCTGGTAGATTCTGAAGTCCTTTCCATTCATGGCACTTTTTATGAACAAATTATTGGATTTTAAGGATGGCTGGCAAGCTGTGAAGGAGCCCAGGGTGTATACATCCTTCTGCCAAACTAGAATCTGTAGTAACTGAAGACCGCAAAAAGTTGGACTACAATGACCAACACTGCAGCAGCATCCCAATGAGAGTTCATACACGCCTAAATTTCCAATTCAGAGCTGGCCAGCTGTCATTTTTTTTAAAAAATGCTAAATATGAGCAGTCTATCAAGAAAAGGTTCTTATGAGGATCTGTCGGTGGCGATGCCCAACTTCTGGATAAATTGTTTGTCTGTGGCAGGTCAGAGAGTTTTGTGAGAAGGCTGGCTGGACTGGCCACAGTGTGTGTTAAGGGCTGTCTGAATGTCAAAAGGAAGACTGCTTACAGGTCAGAGGCGGCAACTGCAGAGAGTCTTCAACAAAATCTTAAGCTCTTCTAAACAGGACTTTGTGCACCCTCCACTGTTCCTTTAATCTTCATCAATGGTATGTCTTAGCCTATGCCATTGTCCTTGGTGCACTTGTGGGCTATGATGAAAGCAACAAAGGAAAAATAGACATGCTGCTTTCAGAATAATTTAAACTGAAAAGCAGCTTGTCTCTTCAGCTGTGCAAGTGGCTCAAACACCAGAGGGATGGCAAATGCATGGAAACAAAATGGAAAGCTGCTGGGGAACGGTTCAAGTTGTTTCCCCACTATACGGATACAGGGTAAGACAGTGTGTGGTTCTCAACAACAAAGAAGCCAAAGCAGTGGTTCTCAATGGAACAAACTTTAAAAAGCAGTGATCCGCAACCAGTTTGCCCATACCATCTCTTCTCTTTAAGTTTGGTTGTGTTCATGTGGTTTCCCCAAACCAGAATACTCAGATGTGCCTCCCCAGTGATAATCAGAAAAAAGACTTGTACAGAAGCATTAATTGCATTAATTGACTGCTGAGAGGGCACACATTTCTAACAAATCAGAAAGATGTTTTCCAAACGGCATCAGAGCTTCATCAATGGGAATTGCACGTTCCAGAGAAGTATTTTGATGCAGCACCACAGAAAATCAGTAAGGCTACAATCCTGTTGTTGTTGTTGTTGTTGTTTAGTCGTGTCTGACTCTCTGTGACCCCATGGACCAGAGCACGCCAGGCACTTCTGTCCTCCACTGCCTCCCACAGTTTGATCAAACTCATGCTGGTAACCTCGAAAACACTATCCAACCATCTTATCCTCTGTCGTCCGCTTCTCCTTGTGCCCTCCATCTTTCCCAACATCAGAGTCTTTTCCAGGGAGTCTTCTCTTCTCATGAGGTGGCCAAAGTATTGGAGCCTCAGCTTCAGGATATGTCCTTCCAGTGAGCACTCAGGGCTGATTTCCTTCAGAATGGATACGTTTAATCTTCTTGCAGTCCATGGGACTCTCAAGAGTTTCCTCCAGCACCATAATTCAAAAGCATCAACTCTTCAGCGATCAGCCTTCTTGATGGTCCAGCTCTCACTTCCATACATCGCTACTGGGAAAACCATGGCTTTAACTATACGAACCTTTGTTGGCAAGGTGATGTCTCTGCTACAATCCTAACCTACAATCCTAACCTAACTACAATGCTAACCTAACCTAAAAGTTCTCCCCACTGAAGACAATGGGACTTGATTCCAAGTAAATGATGGTCAGAAATGTCTTTGCATGCATGGTTATTCAGAGTGGACCCAAATCCTAAGAGCCATCTGAGTGTTTAGAAAGGAGGCACATGAAGACCAAAACGCAAAGTGTATGTACGGATTGTGTTTACTAAGGACATAGATGTATGGAACATGATCATTCCTAAGTAGTACAGCAAAAAAAATGAGCCAGTGAGCATGTTTATTCTTAATTCAATAAAGAGGCGAAAAAGTTGGAGCAGGGGTTCAGCAACCTTTTTCAGCTGTGGGCCGATCCACTGTCCCTCAGACCATGGGGTGGGCCGGACTATTTTTTTTTGGGGGGGGGGGGATGAATCAATTCCTATGCCCCACAAATAACCCAAAGATGCGTTTTAAATAAAAGCACACATTCTACTCATGTAAAAACATGCTGATTCCTGGACCGTCCACAGGCCAGATTGAGAAGACGATTGGGCCGCATCCGTCCCCCAGGCCTTAGGCGGCCTACCCCTGAGTTAGAGCAACTAGCACACAAGGCAATGGAAGCCAACAGACTTTCAAACTATTCAGAGTCTGTAGGTAGCCAAAATGTGAAGGAGGATGAAGAGAGCAGAATGGAACAGATGGAGTTATAAAATATAGCACTGATGATTCTCGACACTTAAATCCAGTAAAAACCAAACACTTCTCAATGCTGAATGCCTCTTCTGTATAATGGGTCCAAATATGTTTGTGTTGTTTGGCTGATCTGCAGAACTTCCACTCACTCTACATACTACCATCGTCCTAGTACCAGGATACTGAGATGCAACTCATAAAAACATATGCTGGATCAGGCCAATGACCCATCTAGACCGCATCCTGTTCTGAGAGTAGCCAGCCAAATGCCTGTGCGGAACCTGCAAGCAGGACGCAAGCTCCAGACCCCTCTCTCACCCCAACCCCTGGGAACCCACCAGGCTCCACCTCTGAGGTTTTTATTTGTGCCTTCAAAATAAGTTCACAAAGGTTACTGGTCTGTAACATTGTTTTACACATAGGCACACAAACCCATTAGTCATTTGTGGTCTTTGAAAAACTAGAAAGCAGCTTTTGTGAAATATACCTACAGTAAAAAAAAAATGCAACGGGCTACAAACCGCTATTTTTTCACTCCTGGTTTAGAGATCACTGTGAAAGTTGGCTGCTGTTTTTTTCCTAAATGTGCAGCTCTATAATGTTGCAATGCCTGACATAAAAAATGCCTCAGGGCACATGTTTTGCCTGATTTGCACACCAAGTCACTGAATGCGCACTTTAAAAAGGCAAGAGTAATGTAAGACACAACTCATTTTGTAATTGTAACACAGAGAGAAACAAGTACTGTATAAATAGCAATAGGGAAGAAAACCTTTCCTGAGGAGTCAAACCGTGAGCCTGTATTTGGAATGCTTTGCATACTTCTGGTTATCAGATTATAGCTGAAGAAAGTAAAGCAATGACACCCATGGCCAGCAGTTGCAGTCATTCACCGAAGCCACACTTACTAGGTCAAAGGTCTCCAAAAAGAACAGGCACAACAGCAACAGGATGAGCACACTCCTGAAACAAACCCACCCTACAATACTGTGTGGATCCAGCGTAATAGATGGAGTCTGGAACACAACCCTCTCAATCCTGCTGTGTCAATTCAAGGAACAAGACTGACCAGCAGCGGATCCTTAGCTGGAATCTACTTGGACCTCCACAGGTGAAAGGCAACAATGACTGAGAGAAGAACAAAAAAACACTTTCCTACTGTTAGGATGAGAAGCCAAAGTAACAAGTTATCCACCTTTGGCTAATCACACTATCTGGGAGAATCCATGTAATTATTAGCAACTTAAGTCAACAGACTACTGATTCAGTGGAATTAAGCTAAGTCTGCCTTTTCTATTTTGCAAACACTCATGAAACTTTGAGTTCAATTTTTTTTTTTGCTTTGTCCAGCTCCATTCACACAACTTGCTTCAGTCCAGGGGAGCTTGCAGCCCTGCTTGACACACAGATCGCATGAAGCCTTGAGCATAAATTCATCAGCTTGGGGCAGCTGTGGCTTTTAATTAGCCAATGTTGACTTTTGGCCATGCTTTCATGGGCTGAGGCAGTCATGCAACCACCAACAGGCACACAGAGAATCCTGTTTTGATGTTTAAACACAAGCATTCCAGAAAGGCCATAGCAAATGTCACAACCCAGGCCACATTAACACTGACTGACAGTCATACAGTCGCCAGAGCCTGTGACAGCACAGCAGTAAGGGAAGGCGGGCCAATTAAAACCCATGGCCCACAAATTACACCATGTGACTGCCTAACAGAACCAGCCAAATGCATCCACCATTTTTACTGCCCTCATTCTTCAACAACTGCTCAGGGAAATTTTCCCTTTCTGAAGCTTGTTCTGATCTTTCTCTCTGGAAAGATTCAGGCCAGAGGCATAATTTAAAGTTGACTATCTAAACTGTAAATAATATACCCACCTTCAGCAGGAAACAGAAGTCTGCCAATATCCCATCAGAAGTCTGCTCAAAAGAAATGAAATAATACTTTACAGTTGCTGTATCTAGGTCTACCAAATTTGGGAAGCACAAGTTGTCTGATATGCAATGTTAAAGGTAAAGGGACCCCTGACCATTAGGTCCAGTTGTGACTGACTCTGGGGTTGCAGCGCTCATCTCGCTTTATTGGCCAACGGAGCCGGCATTTGTCCGCAGACAGCTTCCGGGTCATGTGGCCAGCATGACTAAGCCGCTTCTGGTGAACCAGAGCAGCGCACGTAAACGCCGTTTACCTTCCCGCTGGAGCGGTACCTACTTATCTACTTGCACTTTGATGTGCTTTCGAACTGCTAGGTTGGCAGGAGCAAGGACCGAGCAACGGGAGCTCACCCCGTCACGGAGATTCAAACCGCCAACCTTCTGATTGGCAAGTCCTAGGCTCTGTGGTTTAACCCACAGCGCCACCCGCGTCCAGATATGCAATGTTATGGATATGCAAATTGTGGATTTATGAAGCAGACATCTGGGCAGAGCAATCCTAACCCCTACTCTGTGGTGCAGGGATAGGATGCTGCGGAATGTCCCCTCTAGGGCAGGAATGGCCAAACTTGGCCCTCAGCTGTTTTGGGACTACAACTCCCATCATCACTACCTAACAGGACCAGGGGTCAGGGATGATGGGAATTGTAGTCTAAGACAGCTGGAGGGCCAGGTTTGGCCATGCCTGCTCTAGGGGCTCCGCTGGTGGTGTGGACCTTCACTCAGGTGCTGCTGCACCCACTGAAAAGTCTAGTTAACCTAAAGCCCCAAAGAAGAGCATTGCACTGCCTAGAACTGGTGTGCTACACACATACGCACACACTCCCCTAAAATGCTGGAATAGATTATAGGGCTGCTGTGGAAAATCTGCTATTCCACATCACCCCAGCCCGTTAGGATTGCTTCCTTAATTATTAGCATGATGAACTTCCAGTATTTCCAACAGGTGCTTTACCTGTGCAGCAAAAAGAATCCGTAGGACTGCCACCTACCCTTCAACAAACACGTCTGAGTGAGGCAGCCAGTCAGCCATTGAACACTCCACAGTTTTGGTCCTAAGGGACCGCCAAGGCAGCTTTTTAAAAAATGAAAATACTATACAACCATTTTAAAGGGATTCCTTGCTCCACCCATTAATTTCCTTTGGGAATCTGTTGGGGGAATGAAAGGAGAGACACCCCTTGTCTGCTAAGAGATTAGCACTGCGGCAGTGCAGCAGGCATCCCTATTGAATCCCAAGAGACCCACACTGTGACAGATGCTGGCCGCTGCCACAGAATTAATGTGTCAGAAGATGCTGGGGACCTTAAATGACTCAAATTTATGGGCTTTTCCATTGGCTGGCCATTTTTCAGGGTTGGAAAAGTCAACTAGATCCTGAAACGAACCTCAACATCCTTCTCCAAGAGGACTGCAATGCATGCCATAAATGAGCTGAACTCTACGCCCCTTGCTATTTGAAGTCCAATTTATTTCAAGTAAGCACATCTTTCCATTTTTACTCTCCCCTTAATTAGAAGTGATTTGGTGAGATACAGTATTCAACACAGAGAGAGAAATTCTGCTGAAATCGTTGGACCTCTGATTATGACTTAGTACAGTATCACCCATAAACAGCGGCCCATATATTTTAAAAAACTGGAATAATACTCTATCTATACTTCTACACTTCCTTGTTTTTTTTACTCTTCAACATTTCTGGAAATTTTACATCTCTAATTATATCCCAAGTGTCAGACTAGTCCTGATAAACAATCCCAAGTCCCTATTTTGCAAGCAAAAATTACTTCAATGTTCTTAGAAGCATTATGTTAGTCAACCTATTCCCATAATTGCTCTAACAGCAAAATCTGGGAATTGTGGTTACAAACTTGAGGGTCAGAATGAGCAGAGGGATGGAATGAGCAGCGCACTGCCATTTTCAGAGACACAAAGTGAGGGTATGGTTTTAACTTATATTGGTGAAACATGTGCAAGCTTTCACTGTATATGGAACCCTTCAAAGGCAGAACAAGCCACCGATTCTCAGCAATACAGAAAATCAACTTTCTTGCATACTTGTTGAAGACAGACAGTCAGCAGTTCACAAAATGTTTACTGTAGCATCAAACTGGCATGGAGGGCAATAGACACATCTCTAGCAAGAGGGAAAGGACCGAGTTGTCAAAAACTAGTTGTGGCCTCTTAGCAGGGGTTGTGACATGGCAATGGCTGCCAGGGACTTTGCAGTGCTGAAAATCAGACCCACAGCAACTTAGCCCTGCCTTGCCTATGAACGCCTAGGCAGATGCTCTTGGCTGGAAAGGTTTATATATCGATAGAATTGGCATGCCTGTCAATTGACCAGTCAAATACTGTCAAGGGGCATTGATTATAAAATGCAATCAAATATTGTCAAACAGTCAATCTAGTTGCCAGGCTGGAAGCTTCATGCAGAGAGTTCTATGCCACTGCAGGAGCAAGTCTTCCTAACTACTAAGCAATGGGAAAAGTGGATGGACCCAGACTCAGAATATTGACTTGGGGGTTGGTTGTTTGCTTGCTTGCTTAACTTTTTCCATGGATTCACATGGATTGTTTCTGATTTTTTATTTTGCTCTCTGTATTCATTAAGTAGCTCAACTGAGCTAAAGGGGTTGTGTGAAATATTTGGGGTGTGTGTGGATGAGGTGGAAATGAGACTTAATGATCCATGTGACACAGAAAATCCGTTTTGCAAGCAAACAAGCCTGGACTTCTCATGTTGTTGTTTCAGAAATAGATATGACTCATGTGACTTATAGCCCCATCCTTACAGCGTAAGTACCACGGAATATGTTCCAAACAAGTTTTCTTAAAATCATACAGTCAGAAGCATCCCTCAGTTCTGCTGCAGATATGATCTGGTTTCAGGTATTTGGTTGTGATGTATCAGTCAATGCTTGTTCACTCTTTCATGGCAGAGGTACTATGACATTATAACATCCACAACAGGCAGAAATTCAGGAGATTTGACTTTCCCTATCTGCATATTGGGAAAAGACAGTTTCACTTCTGCCTGTTCTGCTGCTGTGAAAGGAACAGGCCCTTTGTCAACAAATACAGTAGAAACTCTGGCTGAAATTCCATTCTCAGTATACCTGTGACTTTTATGTGAGTACCCACTTATGCAGCTATTCCCATATTGCCATTTTAAACAAGGGAATGGCTTGTATAACAGGGAAATTGGTCCCCAAGGAATAACCTGAAAGATGGCAATTCCACACCGTGGATCAAACTCAATCCTCTGTTAAGTTTCTCTTCAGATCATTGTCGCAAGCCAGCTAACTCTCTTAATACCAGCTACTCCAAACATTTCCATGAAATGCAAGTGTTTGCCATGGCGCCGGCTTCTGGCCTCAAAATCCTTTTATTTGCATAACAACTGTCCACATGCATGGGAGAAAAAGAGCCATTTCCAGCAAGTATCAGGTGGGGGAAGGGCAGCATTCAGAAGATAATTCTTCTATTGTGCTTTTAAATGAAGTTCCACTCTCAAAATGAAAAAGTGTTTTTAAAAAGGGCAGGAAGATGAATTCACTGCTGAGGAATAGGCAGAAACCGTATGAACCCTTTCTGGAAGTTCTCTTAACCTGTTGTTGTTGTTGTTGTTGTTGTTGTTGTTGTTGAAGATGTAAAACTCAACTTCTCCCCAGACCTCCAACAAAACAAACTATCAACAGAACTACAACTCTTCTGACTCACCTAGTCTTAACCACAAAACCACATTTTCAGCATAGCCCAGAGGTAACCAAGTTGGAAAAGCCTGATCTATTAGAACAAAAACTTGCAGGAGGGATAAAACAATGGGAAATTCCTTAGCAATAAGGCACTAGCAGGAGGCTGCTGTTTGTGGATGAGCCCAGATATCTTAAAAGTTTGTAAGAACCTGGAGTGGAGGTGGGGGAAGAGAATGAAAGACACGAATGCACACCTTTAGGCGAGTCTCTCCCAGTGCAAGGATGCTGCTGCCATGTGCTCAGACTCATTCTACACACACACTCACCACAAAATTTCTTCATTTTCCACACTTCTTGGAAGGCACGAAGTCTTTGCCAGGCTATTTTGTAATCTTTTTTAATCTTTGTAAGTGAACCCCTGTAAGTGCTATATCCTCAATAATGTAAAATTCCCGTATCTATGTCTGTGGGTCAGCCTATTTCAATGCCCTCTTCCCACAGGAACAGGAAAATCTAGTTCAGCATTGCAGAGAACCAGTTGGGGCAGTGTGGGGAAAGGGTGACAAGTGACTGGGAATGTCCCTTCCCCAGAGTACACAAGTGAGCCTTCAACCTCAGGAGGCGGCAACTGAGAAAAGGCGCTCAGTAGGTACTCCATTCGCAGTTTTCCCACTCTAAATTGTCAAAGAGGGCCAGATTTGATGAAGCGAAGAACATGCATGAAGACCAACCAAAGTTGACCTTTTTTTAGGATTGAAGTTGTTTTTTCGATTTTACCCCAAAGTTGTTGAGCTTTTTACTGGATTGAAGTTGTTGAACTTTTTTTAGGATTTTGCCCCAGGACATAAACTGCCCCAGGGCCTGGATTAAACCGACCGGCAGGCCGGATTAGACCCCTGAAACAGACTGGACATGCCTCCTCTAGTGGCTTCCCCCCTTTCTAAACCTATGCTTGTGATATAAAACATGCATTTGAACCCCCACCTTGAAGAGGAAGGGGTGGGTGGATGAAGAAGAGTTTGGATTTGATATCCCGCTTTATCACTACCCGAAGGAGTCTCAAAGCGGCTAACAACCTCCTTTCCTTTCCTCCCCCACAACAAACACTCTGTGAGGTGAGTGGGGCTGAGAGACTTCAAAGAAGTGTGACTGGCCCAAGGTCACCCAGCAGCTGCAGGTGGAGGAGCGGAGACGCGAACCCGGTTCCCCAGATTATGAGTCCACCATTCTTAACCACTACACCACACTGGGTGTTAATTCTGCATGTCTCAGTGCACTGGATGCCGAAGTGAATTGGGTGGTCTTAGGCCAGCCACACACTCTCCGCTAACCTGCCTCATAAACTTATTGTGAGGCTAAAATGAGATAATAACCGTGGGGGGTATGCTATGCTAATTCTGCTCCGAATTCACCCACTGAAATTAATAAACATGACTCATTTCAGTGCATCTACTCTGAGCAGGGCTTTGTGGAAGACAACCGCATGTGACACTGTGAGTTCCTTGAAGGAAGGGAAATCAATGTAGTGGATACTTGTATATGTAACTTGTATGCAAAGCATGAGAAAGTTAAGCATGCCCTTCATTTTGACTGGATCCTGTTCACTGATGGGCTGTTGGAAGTGGTCTGCTTCCAAATACCAGGCGCTGGGAATCACAAGAGTGTTGTTGCACTCAGGCGCTCTTTGCAGGCTTCCCACGGGCATATGGTGGAGAGAGGAGCCTCTGGAGTGATCCAACAGGCAGGCCGCTTTTATGTTCTTCTAATAGCAACAAAGCATCAGGTTCTGCCACTGTTGATTTTCCATGGGAACTGGGGCCAGAAACGAGGAGGAGCAGGGGAGATCCCCCCCCCCAAAAAAAGGGCAATAAAAAAAATCCACAATCAAACTTCTGTCAGCCCTGGAGCTGGTATAGTTATTTTATCTCCCTTTAGTGTCAATGGGAGGGTTTGGCATTTAAAAATGGAGCGGAAACCATGTTCCCCACCCCATCCTTCCACCCAGCAGAGCTTAGAAAGTGGTGGCTCCTTCACCCCAAAATCCTATCATCACCAGGATTATTTTGCTTGTGATGTTGGTATGGGGCTGGCATATAAGACAGTATGATGCCCAGCTTTGCCATGGAATGTCTCCATCCTTGCTATCGCCCAGCCCTCTCGATCTAACCATCAAGGACAGCTGTGGGGGGGGGGGTCTGAAAAAATATGATTACTGTTTATAGGTGATGTCCCACACGTTGTTGTTTTTATTAAAATACAATTATCCTGTTTCCCCATCACTTTTTCAGAATATATGACCGCACACATATTTATTTTGGTTACATCAAAGAAATAAAAAAAAGAAAGAGAGCATCATTTCTCTCCCAAGCTGTGTAGCATGTTCCTTTTCAGGATGGGAGGAAAAATTTTACTTGACAAGCAGATGTTTACAAGCTTGACTGATGCAGAGATTTCAGTTCATGCTGTATTCCTATAGGGTTCCAAAATCCACCCCAAATGAAAAAGGGTTTACAGAACAGAGACAAATTAGATGTGACTGTATGGTAGGCCCTGATCTAGTTCTCTGTCTGCAACGCCTAATGAAATTGGCCTTACATTATGACATCAAATGGTTTCCCACTCCAGATGATTGCCTGGCAGGGAAGAACAGAGCGTAGTGATGTCATAACATGAAGTCACATATCGACCTCCACCAAAAGACTTCTTTTTATTCCTTGCAGTGCAGGGGTTGGGTGGAGGGGGCTTCATGGTACTTGCATTTGTGAATCCACCCATCGGTGCAATATTCCTACAAGCGTATAACACCTGTAGTGCTACTGTGCTAACATAGCACTTTTGTGTGGACACAAAACATTGTGATGCAAAGAACCTGGAAGCTGTGAGAGGAAAGAGTTTCATTTGGCTGAGAAAGATATTAACTTTCCACCCACATAATAAAGAATTGCGTTTTTCAGGGAGAAATAATGTGAAGAGAGACCTAAAGGGGAAGAGCGCCAGAAGCACGCAACCATCTGAGCCACTTTCCAGGAGTTAAGTCCCCCACAAAAAAACACCTCAGAAGTTGAAGCAGAGGCAGGGGGAGAGAAAGCCTTCAGCATTATATTCTAGTTGAGCAACAGAGCATGAGTAACTAATGGAGGCTTTTCGTGGTCTGGTGAGTTTAAGCTATGAGCTGAAAGTTTAACTATTAATGAACTTAGGGTGTGTACATACGTACATCAAAAGAAAACTCAGCCACGTTTTTCCACTCATGGGATAAGGCTGGTTTACTCCCACCACTGCTATCTTTTAGATAGATCCATATCTAACACAAATTCCAACGTTGATTGGTGACCAATTCCTCACCCTTCCTCCTCAGTGCTGCAGACAGGCTATTTGGTGTTGTTTTTTAAAACATTGATACAGCTAAAAAACTGTTCCAAAAAATCCCAATCCACTGGACAAAAACTGTAACACTGTCCGAAGTTGGGGGTGCATTTGTGGCATCACAGTCCTCATCCGATTAGCACAGTGTGCAGCCAATGGCTGGAGGGAGGAGGCCAATCAGTTTCCCCTGAACTCAGTTCTGAATAGAAATAGGAACAACTTGCCTGGAGGCGGGGGCGCTTTGTGGGGGGTGCATTTCCAGAGCAGACTGTGGTCTTTGCATGTGTGTATGCATGCAATCCGAAACTGCTTCTGATTCAAAGGTTTGTAAAAGCAAGCCGTCCATTAGCAAAGGAAAAGGAGGGGAAGCAGGCAGACCAGACCAGGTCACTCCAGCTGCCAAGGAACAAAGGAGATCAACTGACCACAGCAGCCTCCGAAGGAGGTGGTTGGCGCACACCCTGGGGATTGGGAGTTAGGAGGAGGCTGGCTCCAGCTTACTCAGTGTAAGCCTGGATGTGGCGATTAAAGCATGTGATGAAGTGGCAGCCAGACAAAGCGTGGAAACCTACTGCCGACAGGAAATTCAGATTCTTCTCAGCACAGAAGGCATTTGAATAGCAATCGGAGGAGAAAGCTGGAGAGAATCCATTCTAGAGGCCAAAAAAGCAAAAACACAGGGCAATCTTTAAGTCCCAAGTGTGGGTGTCAAGAAGGAGACCGCAGGTCCTCCTGAATAAAGGCAATCTAAGATGCAAATTACTTTTGGTTCTCAAGCACCAGGGTTTGCACTGCAGCAAAGTTATATCCAGGATCATTTATCTTGCTACAGAGTTTGGGTTTTTTGTTTTTTAAAAAAAGGTTAACAGGGAAAACTTGATTAATCTGCACCAAAATTATGCATATCTTCTAACTTTGCAAGAGCTTGCTGAGCTGAAATCTACTATATTTCGTATATTTTTTAACAAAATGATGCAAAAAGATTTGAACATTTTTTTAAAAAAGCCCTGCTGGATCAGCACTAAGACTGGGGGGACGGGTATGCTTCTGCTGACCAGGGTGGGCGCACAGAGCGCATCCCTAAGGGGGGGGGCGGAGAGAGCCCAGCAGAGAAAAGGGGCGACAGCGCTGCCGCTGACTGTCCTCCACTCCACCCCCAGGTCAGACCTAACGGTCTTGGCAACTCCCTTGTGCATGCAGCCCAGGGGTGACTCTCCACTCTGCTCCCTGTAGAGCTGTGGCTGGGTGTGAGGAAGCCACTGATGGCCTTATCCAGAGGTCAGCAAACTTTTTCAGCAGAGGGCCAGTCCACTGTCCCTCAGGCCTCGTGGGGGGGCCAGACTATATTTTTGGGGGGGGAGGTAAGAAAAGAAGAACTAATTCCTATGCCCCACAAATAACCCAGAGATGCATTTTAAATAAAAGCACACATACTACTCATGTAAAAACATGCTGATTCCTGGACGATCTGTGGGCCAGATTGAGAAAGCGACTGGGCCGGCTCCGGTTCCCGGGCCTTAGGTTGCCTACCCATGTCCGTATCCTTCATGAATTGGTCTCATCCCCTTGGAAAGCCATCCAACTGGTGGCCATCACTGCATCTTGCACTAGCAACTTCCAGAGTTTAAACGCCTCCCTATTCACGGTCCAGAATCTTCCAACATTAAACTTCACTGGATGAGCCTTCATTGTGAAAGGAGAAAAGGCTCACTTTATTTACTTTCTCCCCAACATGCATAATTTTATACATCTCTGTCATGTCTCTTATTCAAAAAGCCGCACGCATTGTAACCTTCCCTCAAAGGGGAGTTGCTCCAGCCCCTCCATCATTTCGCTTGCTCCTTTTCTGCCCACTTTCCAGCTCTGCAATGCCTTTTTCTGTTAGGCGAGGCCACTAGAACCGTGCAGAGTGTTCCATGTTGCACCATAGATGTGCATGGAGGCATGATGATATTGGCAGCTTTATTCTTGGTCCCCTTCCTAACGACTCATTGCATGGGATTCCACCCACCCACCCCCCAAAAAATCTTTTGGATTGGCACACTATTTCACACTGTGCTTACATTTTCACGGAGCCATTCACTATGATGCCAAGGTCCTTTTGCTGGTCAGGCAACAGCAAGACAGAGGTGGCCATGGGCAAAAGACAAAGACGGGAGCTGTTTGCAGATAATGGCAGAGACCCAGATGAATCAACAGCACAAGAGACGTGGGATTCACCACTTTCCCTGCAGGGACTCCTACCACTCAACCACAAACTTGCTTTCTTTTTTTAATACTCTCAAGTTTCAAAAGCAGTTGGACAGTTCAGCACTGTGAGATTCTCCTGCAAAACTAATAGAAAACGGAGCGGCTGTGTATGGATTCCAGGACAGCTAGCATTTTTCAAACACAGTTCTGTAACAATGTGGAATAGAAAGATGGGCTACAGAAACTGGAACAGAAGTGAACTCACTGTTGACGGGCAAATACAAGATTTGCCATCCTCCCTGTGTTCTCAAAGCAAAAAGTGAGGCCAAGGAGGGGGCATCTGCAAGGGGGCTTAATCCTCCCCCTGCTGCTTTTCCTGACTGGCAAATCTGATCTCAGGACTAGGCTGCAGAGAAAAACCAACCAGGAAGGAGCAGCTCAGTGGGATGAAGGCTAAACAGCCAAAGCGCCCTTCACTTGTACTGCTGGAAGCAAGCGGAGAAATCCCAATCCCGGGTTTGATGCCAAACAACTAGTTCTCTCCTGTGATGACCAGCAAGGGTCCAAAACTTCTGACAGCCAAGCAAAGAATTCTGGTCAAGAGGACCTTGTCCCTGCCTGGCTGCTCAGCTTCTACTGCACTTTTGCGTGTTCAGTCCTGGAAAGGGTGCCAATGAGTTTGCTGGGCAGCCAAGGGACCCAGAGTACTTTGGCAACGCAAAAACCAAACAACCCCCCGTCTTCTTCCCACTCCCAACCGTGGAGATGAGGAAGGCGGCTGGAGCTTGTCATATCTGCCAGAAGGAGAAAGCACACTGTGCATGGCGAGATGAGCGTAAATGCCAGACTGCATGTACAATTTCACACAGAGAAAGGAAATGAAGATTTGCCATCGCTGGCCAGCCCTCCAGCCTTGCAGGGTAGCTCACCGACATACGAGTACAGAGGTCACGGGCTGACAATGTACCCCAGAATCACCTGTGGTGCCACAGAGAACTCTGGCATGTAGTCAGTTCCTGCTTGGTTGTCAGCCACATCAGAACCAATGCATGAGTCATGTGATGACCTTTGTGATGACCTTTGGTTTTAAGCAAATAATGAATCATGGCTCTCAGACCACTTCCAGCCTGGCTGCTGCCCATTGCAAACTTAAAAGTGGCTCCAAGCGTGCACCCATGAATTCTCCTTCATGTGACTGAATAATCTGGAGCCCCCTTTCGGTTCATGTCGGGTGCTGGCTATTCAGCAGCAGCACGCAAGACAGGCCTTTCACATTGCTTCTGGCCTACATAGCATCCTGTGAAATATGACTGTACACCTAAAAACATTTCCCCAGAGATTCCTGTAACATCACCAGTTTTTCTTTGGCCTCCTGCTAAGGCTCTGAAACAATTTTACAAGCAATATGCATGAAGACCAAATAAAGCCGTCCATGTATGCTGAACGTATTGACAGAAAAGCAACATCCCTTCTTTTTTGAGGTTCTGTGGATTTCAAGTTTCATAATTATTATTTTTACAATCCCTGTAAGCTTCTGCTACCTAGGAATGACTCCCAAAATTGTTGCCAACTCTATTATTTTATGAAGCTTATCTGAAATTTTGCAAATGTCTATGTTTACATGTGAAAGCTGAGAACACTTTAGCTCAAAAATAATCTTTCTCTCACTTTTTGAACATACACAGAATAGCAAGAGCTTGCCTAAATATGGTTGCAGACATTCACAAGACATTCCTGCGACACCAAATTTCAGAATTTGTAGAGCAAATTTATTTATTGTGCAAATTTCACTTCAAAATAATCCCCAAACTAATAATTTCCTATGGTACCGGAAATAGTATGTACATGCGGTACTATAAGCATAGCAAGCTAAACTGCTTTTTCCAGTATCCTCTTCTGAAAACAACATCAATTCTAATGATTAAGTCTAATATTTCCCCCCTAATGTGGTAGCTTTTAAGAGAGCTGGCCATCATTACCACCTCAGAAATACTGCACATGCTTTCAGCTATGCTGTAATAACTCTTTGGTCAGAGTTAGTGATGAAGTAAATGCATGAGGGGCATTAAGGAAACACAAACATCCCCCCCCCCCCACTGCTGTCTGCAGCAGGGGGTCTCCTATACCCATGGAGCCTCCCCACATGGTTAAAACCCCTAAAGTGCCACTGAATCAATCTCAGGCTACTGAACGGTTTGGGAGACAAAAGAAGCCAAATGAAACTGACAACGCAACTCGTCAATGTAAAATCTTTTTTTTACAATGCCGCAACACTGCAACATACCATGAACCACATCCAAGAGTGCCTTTTGCAGACAGGCACCCGCTAAATGCCTTTTTGTGGGCTTAACTGGCTGAGGAGCAGAGCTCAGTTCCAGGTGTGGAGCTGATGGTGCCTCTGGAGCTCTACCTGCCAGGTACAGGGGGGTTTTACTCCCAAGACCTGGAGGGCGTCTCCTCTTTACCAACTGTAGCAACAGTGATGGTTAAGAAAGATGCTCAAGAGAGGGCTGAACTCAGTAGTGACTGACCTATCATTGAGAATACAATCCCTCCACCCATTCACAAGTGTGTTCCAATATACACACACACGCACCCTCACACCTCAGGCACATCACAACCATACTGACCACAGTAGCCCCAGAAGGCAAACCACACACATAGCATCACACCTGCCCAAGCCCACCTTGCCAAAACATCACAAAAATTGACATCCTATATCCTTTTAAACATGTTTATGGGAGGGGGGTTATTAGTTTGTTTTGTTCTTGTTTGTATTATGTAGTTTGTGTCTTTATATTGCATTTTTATGCTGTAAACGGTAAACCTCCTGGAGATCTTCAGATGAAGGGCAGCATACCATTTTAACAAACAAATAAATAAATAAAATGCATTCATTAGACATCATTATCACAAGACACACCCTTTAAGAAGTACTGCAAAAAAAAACCATCCATATGAACCACCAGTCTTAACTTTGCCACAGCGAAAACTCCATGCCTATCATGCTGTCTAAATAAAACTGACTCCTATAAACATCCCTAGAGATACTCTGATGTCATCTGCATTTCCTAACAATCTATTTCAATTTTCCCAACGAAATAGGACTAAATGGCTAAACCCACAAGTAACATTTTCCGTATCTCAAACTCTGAAAGTTTCTGTGGACTTTTTAAATATAGCATATTTTGCAAAAGCAATTTATTATCCTAAACTTTACACACGGAGATATTACAACCTACAATCCAAATCTCTCTATGTCAACTTTCAGATATTCCACAAACTCCCCCCATTTTCAAACAAGGGAGCTCTGAAAATCCTTTCAAAATGAAAAGGCATCAGTTCCTCTTGTCTATTGCACCACTAAAGTAGTATAGGACATCATCCATACTGTGGCTTGGAAGAACCACAAACCAGCACTTTGTGTTAGTATCTTAAGCGCCCCACTAAGGCTGCAATCCTAAATAAAGTGGGGAGCAAGTTCAGGTGAACACAATGGGACTTACTTCTCAGCAAACATGGTGAAAAAGATCACCCTGGAGAAGACAAAGCCTTTGGCCACTGAATGGCCTCAGAGATAAAATCCTGATATTTAAATATTTTTACAGGATTTTATATAATATTTGGAGCCCAAAGATCTTCATACTGAAGACTCTAGGGACTGCACTAAATTCTGATTTTCACTAAGGACTAAAGTTTGCTGTAACTGAGTATTTTTAGGACCACAACAATAATAAAAAATAAATACATTACAAAGACCACCCTCAGGTGAACTAGAACAATCCAGAACAGATTACCACAAACCTGAAAAAATCTGCATAAGCCTTGGGTCCTTCAGAATACAGAAAGCAGCTTTTCCAGGATACACAAGGTAAGTTATTCTGATTCAGGACGGATGACAAAAAGAAAAAAGGCATCCATGCTTTTGGTATTTCCACCACTGTTCCCCTGCCATAGCCAAAACAACCCTATCTGTTGACCAAGGCTGAAAGCAGATTCTTGGAAGCAAACATCTCCCAATGCTTCCTCAGCCTGCTAATTTCACAAGTCTGCTTGCCAAGCTGCTGCTGCTGCTGCAGCTGGACCAGTCCTGGGGCTTCAGTCATTGTTGGGCTGCAGCAGTTTCTTGCTAGCCAAATTCTGGAATGAGCATCTGCAGGCCCAACTGCACCTGGATCAACAAAGCTTATCGTGCCGAGTGCCAAGCTAGCTTAGCGACCGCTCCAGCGCCACGGCCTCAGAACTGATTCCACATTTCGCAACACTGCATCCCTCCTCCTCTGCCACAATTGTTCATCGTTTTGTTTTGTCCAGGTTTATCTCCCATTTTCCTTCGCTGCTGCTCCTCTTCACAACTTCCTGCCCAGCTGTGCTCGCTCTCCTCTCTGGACAGTGGGCTGATCTCTTTTTCAAAAATTATAACAATAATAATGTAGGCTATGCAGACAGACAGCTGTGCACCCATATACACAGACACCCATAACTGCTGGAGTGTGCAAAAAAACACGGGGGGGGGGGGGGGACAGCTAGGGAAGCCCAAGGTCAGAAACACAGCTGGTGCCACCGCCAGAGCCATGCAAAGCTCGGGGGGGGGGGGGATGAACAAAGAATTGCATCTCAGCTGCTAGGCATCAGTATGCAATCAGATGCATTTTTCTGGGGGGGAAACTAAAACATTGTCACAGGAAAGAAGCCGCAGTGCAATGAGGGACATTCGCAATGCTTGTTGCAGACATCATGAAGAGGGCTAACATGGGAAAGTTTATCATCAAGAGCAGGACTCCAAGTAAGTTGTTGTGTACCTTAGCAGTGCATGTTAGCATGAAGGGAGGGAGCCATAGTTCAATGGTAAAGCGCATGCTATGCATGCAGAAATCACAACATGGCCAGTGAAGAAGACAGCAGGCCTGGAAAAAACCTACTGTCCAAAGCCTTAGGAATCACTTCCGGTTAGATGAGAAGCACTGGAGTAGACAAGACAAATGGTTTGACCCATTACATAACTTCCTATGTTCATAAACAACTGGTACATATAAATGGAGTTCAGCCATTGTGTTAAACCATGGTTTATCATGATGGGAATGAGCCACAGTGATCCTCATACTTGTGCGCTCCCTCCTCCTCTGGTGTAGCTGTGAGGAGGAGAAAAGGGACTTAGCTTCCATTTTAATGGCAGACACACCTGGTCATGTTATCTGTACCTAGACAAACGATGGTTAATCTTAACCATGGTTTGTTTGAAAACAAGCAAACTTCAAACCATTCGTTATGGAAGCTCGTTTGTATCAAAGAATCATAGTTGAAGTTTAACCGCAATTCAGTTCTGAAGTAAAGGAGACTGCGCTTAATCGAAAAAACAAGCAAACACTTCCAGTCTTCTCCTCATTGCTGCACTGGAAGAGGAGGAGGAGGAGGAGGAAGGGGGAGAGGGGGTGCCCATATAAGCCAGAGGCTCACTGTGGCTCATTCCCATCATGATAGTTTGTCTTAATATCCAAACCAGCTCACTGACAATCCACCCAAGCAGCAGTAATCTCCAAGTACCCAGGCAGGGGTGTCTTCCTTTTAAATTCATTGGTGGAAGGGGAACACACACATAAAATATTCTGTGTAGTGAAGGTCTTTTTGCTATCAGTACTATTTGCAATCATAAAATGTGTATTTTGGCTCAATGGAAACAAAACGTCACCATCTGACCGATCCACATTCAGAGACTTCAATTTTGTAATGTGTGCTTTGCATTTACAGCGCATCAACAACACTCCCAGACAAGTTCATTCATTCAAAGAGCAGTTTTCATTCACATAACTAGAAGCTACATTTAAATCATTCTTCCCATTTACTACATTGATTTCATTCATCCAGTACTTTGAACTGTCATTTTCTCATAACGTACAGTGCTAGCTTTAATGTACAGAAGAAGCAGATTGCCTAGAACCTGAAATATATGGAGAGTAGAGTTCAGCCGTAGTTTTCCCTGACAAAAGGATAATAGGCAGGTTTCCCTGCAGTTTTACTTGCAGAATAATAGACCGCTGAGTTAAGCTATCAATCTTCCTAGAATAGAGGTGGGAAAACTTTTTGGCTCCACAGGCCAGATCCTTATCTGGTACCGCCAACTCTGCCGAGTAGGACAGACCACCTGTCAATCACACATCATTATGACACCACAGGATTGACAGGTGGGTTCCCACACAGCAGCCAGCTGACTTGGAAAACCCTGAGCAAAATGGCAGGCTGTGGCTCTCCCACCCATTCAGCTGGTGGGAAGTAGGGCCAAAACCTCCTTTCCCTGGCCAATGCACAAGAATAAACACACTTTAAGGCTCATGACTGTGCACTGTCAGCCACGTCTCTGCCTGCCCCACACCAAATATCACTTATGACATCAAGTGTGGGGTAAGTGGGCATCGTTCCCTTAAAATTGTCATGAGATCTTATTTAATCCTAGAGAAATTCGATGTCCCATGAGATCAAAATTTGTTCACGTTTCTTAATTTTCATGGAACACCAGCAGTCTTTTATTATTATTGATTATTCTCGTTTAATAAATATCCCTTTAAAAAGTACTTGTAGTGAAGGGCAAGAGGCTACATGTGGCCCATAGTTATATTTTTATGAAGAGAATTATTTCCTCTAACAGCAGTCTTCTCACATTAAGACGGGGGAAAGAAGGTTACTGGGAGATTGCTTCCCATGGTCCTGGTGAAGGTTGTTCACCATTCAAAAAACAGGTGCAGATGATTTCTTATGATTCCCTTTCATGTTTGGTAGGTTTTGATAGTTCAAAGCAAAAATTAAAAAATAAGTGTCTAGTGTCTGAAGACTTCTTGAAGCACAAAAGGAAAGAACAGCAGGAATTGCACTTTCAGCTCCAATTTTCTTGGCTTGGGTGACTTTACACAGGCTTTACACAATTATTTTCAGCCATATTTTGCTCCCAAAACCATCCACGAGGCAGGTTCCTGGGAGCAAAAGGTATTCAAGCAGAAGCAAACTGAGGAAACAACAGCTAACTGCTCTCCTTCCCTATTTGTAGTTAACTGAGAGATGAATCACTTTGTAGTGGGAAATGATATTTTGTGTGTGCACATGCAAGTTAGCATATATTGCCATAAATACCATAACTTATTCACACGTACAACTTTCATAACTAATATACTGCATACACATTTTCTATTTTAGAAATAATAAGTAATTGTTTCTGCTGGGACATCATCACAACCACTGTAGGAAGGCAGGTCAGCTGTGTGGACTGCTCCAAACAATAATGCCGTTACCAGGGCTATGGCACCTGTCTGCAAGTCCATCTGGATTTACTTTTTTGCTCCACCAAGTATCACGCTTGTCTATCAAGACCTCTGAGACTGCCAGAACACTGGTGTCCCTCAGATCTCTTACCTAAAATCTCTGACAGAATCATTTCAGAACTACTAAATTCCAGAGACTACAGCAGAAGACACCACCGCTCCCAAATCTCCCTGGCAAGCTTAGATATCTGCAGGCCAGCCAGACAAATGATATCATGCTATTCTACTTTGTTTAAAAGGGCAGCCACTGAGTCGTGGCAATGTCACCTTGACTGAGACCAAGAAGCCTAGAGAATTCATCTCATGCCTGTTAAAGGCCAGGCTGCAGCAGCAGGTCATTTCAGACTTCCTCCTGATGCCACAAGACTGAGCAGGAACAACACCTTAAAGAAATCTGATCATAGTAGCCTTTTCTTAGCAACAGGTGTCTAAGAAGATTCACTTTGGTGGAGGAGAGCCTAAACCAGAGGTCAGCAACCTTTTTCAGCCGTGGGCCGGTCTACCGTCCCTCAGACCATGTGGTGGACCGGACTATATTAGGGGGGTTAACAACTTCCTATGCCCCACAAATAACCTAGAGATGCATTTTAAATAAAAGCACACATTCTACTCATGTAAAAACACGCTGATTCCTGGACCGTCCACCGGCCTTATTGAGAAGGCAAATGGACTGCATCCGGCCCACGGGCCTTAGGTTGCCTACCCCTGGCCCAGACCCTCGATCACTGACAGCTGTTTCCCAAACATTCTGAATCTTACAGTTCTTTGCTCCCACCATTAGGCTGATTCCTGGGAACTCCAACCATCACTTGCAAAAAGATCTTAGGAGTGGTCTGAGAAAGCAGAGCCTTGAACACATTGGACTTCTGATCACAATCTCTCTTTCTATACAATTTTGTGGGTGGTTATGGTCCATAGTATGAGCCACACTTTAAAGAACTGATCACCTGAGCAAAGGAAAAATGCATTAAGAAGCCAAATAAACCAGAAAGAGTAATCTCCAGGGAAGTCTTAGAGGGACTGGGACTGGATAAACTACTATGTCTGGCAAGGACTGAAGATGGCATATTGTCTGTCCCAAAAATTCCATCACACCAAGTGATGAAGAAACAGAGTGAATGCAGATGAATATGGATTCCCAAAGGTTGAGGTCACCAGGGACATGCCCTAATATTGTCTCTCTTACTCTCGTAAGAGTGGATGAAGCCATTCAATTCTGTGGGATGCTGCACTGGGGGGCACTAGCGATGAGGTCAAAGCATGTCCTCTACTGCTGACACCAGATGGCCCAGTCCTCACTGGTTGCTAAAAGTATCCGTGTGCACAGTATGTAGAGATCTACCGCACTTTCCCCACCCACCAAGTTCCCTCCCCAAAGGCAACCACCACATGCTGTAGTGGTGGCTAATGATTTCGAGGGCTCTGAAAAGAGGATTAGACAAATCCAGAGGCTAAGGCCATCAATGGCTCTCAGTCATTATGGTTGTGTTCTACCTCCACTCTTGGAGGCAGAATGTCTCTGAGCACTGGCTGCTGGGAACTGCAAGGGGGAAGAGCACAGCTGCACTCAGGGTCTGCTTGTGGCCCTCCCATGGGCGTCTGGTTGGCCACTGTGAGAACAGGATGCTAGACTAGATGGGCCACGGGCCGGATCCTGCAGGGCTCTGCCCGTGTTATGAAGGGGCACTTTGCTTGTGTACAGTATTTGTGACACTCAAATCATGACTACCTACTATTACTCCCTGCCTTCTAAACGGCAGCGTGGTTACATTTAAGATGCTCAGTGGTTTTGGATTGCCAATGCAGTGTCCATCAACGGAAGGAGGTTGTAGTCTACCACCTCTTGGGCACAGATTTGGCATTTGCCATCCATCACAATAAGCAGTGGAACACAAAACAACCAAATCACATTTCGTGAAACCACAGGTAAAATGGGTCAAGACCCCTCCCCCCATCAAGAAGGCCCTGACTTGGGAGGTGAAGAGGCGGTCAGTTTAGGGGTTGTGAAAGCACTCTCGATATCCCCAACTCCACCCACTTCAGCCTCTTGCGCTGGTTGAGAGGAAGCACCAAGCTGCCCCTGGGCAGGCAGTGACACAGATTTCCGTGCCTCATGACCAGGCGCCCAGTGCCATCTTGGAAGGAGTCTCCAGAGAAGGCAGCAGCTTCAGAGGGCTGGGGGAGGGGTGTCAGATGAGGCTCCCAGGCAGGAAAGGCCCAGGCAGGGGGTGCCCCCCCCCATCAGGCACTGGGAAAGGGTTGACCCTGGGGGAGGAGAAAGCCACTTGCCCCATAGGAGTCCCTCGAGGCACCAGCACACACACAAACACAACTCTGTGGAATGGCACACGACCAGAAAGTCTGGAAACAGACGACTAACTACCAAACTGGAAAGGGGGGAAGTGCCGCCGCCACATGGGCGAAAGGCAACAGGCAAGCGGTTCTGCCAGTTTGCAAAATAGTCTCAAAGTGCAGGGAAGCGCCGGGGGTCGCGAGCTCCTCTGCTTTGCAGCCCCCCAAGTAGTCTGGAGCCAGGGGGTAAAGTGGAAATGCAACCCTTTCCCATTAAAAAAATAACCAGGGGGTTTCCTCTCCTTTCCCTCGGCCCAGTGGCGTAGCGTGGGTTGTCAGCACCAGGGGCAAGGCAAGTAATTTGCGCCCCCTAACCCGTGGATTTGCGCCCCCTAACCTGTGGATTTGCCCTAACCCCAGATGTTGCGCCCGGTGCGGCCGGCCCCCCCTGCACCCCCCACGCTACGCCACTGCCTCGGCCTCCACCTTCTTCGCTTCAGATCAGTGGCGGGGCAGCAATCCCGGCCTCTCCCGCCCCCCCCCCGCCCCGTCCCGACGGTCAGCAGGCGAGGAAGCGCCCCCGGGCTCGCCCCGGCGGGGAAGGCAGCGTCGAGGCGGCTGACAGCCCCGCAGTGGCGCTCCGGGCGCCGCGCTAATCCGCCGAGCGAGAGCCGGCGCGACGTGGAGGGTCAGCCAGACCCAGCCGCCGCCTCCAACGCCTGGCTGGCTGCAGACACCGCGGCTGTAACCTGGGAAACGAAGCACCGATTAGGCGGCCCGGGGGCCGGGGGGGGACCGGAGAGGCGGGGAGGGAAGCGAGCGCGCAATAAAGCCCCCGAACCTGGCATCTGTCCACCTCCAGATAAGGATGCGGAGAGACGGGCGGGGGGGGGGGGAGAGAGATTGAAGCTCGCCAACAAAACTTTGCTCCGCAGCGCGCGCTCCCCGCGCCCCCCAAAACAGCACCCGGGACCCCGCAGAGCGGCCGAGGGGGCGCCACTTACGAGAGACGACAGAGCCCGCAGCCGGCGGCCTCGTCCGGAAAGAAGGCGCTCAGGTCTCTGCCCCGGGTTGGGGGGACCCGACTTCGCGGGGGGGGGGGGAGCCAGCCGCTTCGAGGGCGGGGGGGGACACACCTCCTGTGCCGCCGGCGCTGCTGAGACCCGCGCGCGGCCCCCACCCCAAATCCCCCTTCGCTTTTTGTCTGGAGCCACTGATCTGAGACCGGCGTGGCGGCGGCGGCGGCTGCTGCTGCTGCTGCAGGAGCCGCGGCGGCGGCGGCAACACCTCCCCGGAAGGCAGGCGGGGAGAGAGGGAGGGAGGCGAGGGCGAAGGGGGCCAGAGGACCTGCGCCGCTCCGCCGGCAGCCCCCGCCGGGAAAGGCCAGCATTTCCCCGCCGCCGCAAACTTTTCCGCGGTACTTTCCTGCCTCCGCCCCGCATTCGCAGAGGAGGAGGGGGCCCTGGACTCTCGCACCTACCCGAAGCCGAGGGATCCGGAGCCGAAGCAGGAGCAGCGGGAGCCAGGAAAGAGGAGGACGCGGAGCAGCCGCCGCCGCCGCCGCTCCGGGCAGTCCGGGTGTGCGCGTTGCGCGCGCGCTGCCGGATTACAGGTCCCGATCCGGAGCGCGCGCCGCCCCGGTGTGGTGGCCGGTCTTCTCGGCACCTGCCCCGAGGTGGCCCAGCCGCGTCCGCCTGGCGCCTCAGCCGGCGGGGCTGCCCAGCCCGACGCAGAGGGCGGCCGGCATGCAAGGAGAGCAGGTCGGGGGGGGGGCGGGCAAGTTGCGCAAGGCGGGCGGAGGCAGCCCTTGCTCGCTCGCTCGCTCGCTCTCGGCCGGAGCCGCTTCTCGGCCAAGCCTCCTCTACAGCCTCGCTCGGCGAGCACCGGCGCGGGCGGACGACCACATTGCAAAGGGCGGCCGCTTGCTCTTGCTCTTGCTGCTGCTGCCGCCGCCGCCGCTCTCGCCGCTTTCCGGGGCTGGAGGCAAAACCCGGACCGGACTTCAGGCGCAGCGCCCTGGCAGCTGGCCGCTCTGCTGCTTCTCGCCGCCGTCCTCCGCTTTTCCTCCAGGTCGCGCTCTTGCCGGCCTGCTCTCGGGGGCTCCCATGGCGGGCTTCCTTCTGCCTCCCCGAAGCCGCAAGCCCAGGTTAACTCCGCCGGAGTCGCTCGCCTCGGCCCCTGGGTCTCCCCCCGTCTCTGCTCGGCGCGGACGAGCCGCAGTAGCCGCGCCGCCACGTCCAGCCCGATCCTGCCCCCTGCTCACCACTTCGCCCCTTGGCCGCGCGCGCGCGCGCGCTCCTCGCCCGCCCCCTCGGTGGCTCCTCTCCCCCCCCCCCCCCGCGCTCGGAGGGCAAGCCAGCAAGCATGTTGTCTAGTGCAGGGGCTTCCCCTTTAAGCACACGCGCGCACATATGCACACACACAAATACGCGCGCGCGCACACACAAACAAGCCAAAGTAGGATGCAAAACTTTGAAGCGCGGCTAGTTGCAGGAGCGAGCTGAGCCTGCGCCGCGCCTCCAAAGAGACCCGTTTCTGGATACTGCGATAAACGTGCAGACGCAGCAGTCCAGCCGCTTGCGGGAAAACTTGACTTCGGCTCGGAGCAGGACGGGGCGCCGCGGGGGAAGCTCGGGGTGTCAACAACCCCCGCCCCAAATGCAGCGCAAGAGCGCGCCGTAGCCATTGACTGGTGCATGCTGTGAGGAAGGCAGCTTTGGATAACTGCAGGGTGATCTTCAATACTATATTTATTACACACACACTCACAGGTTTAGCTCGTTTAAAAAAAAAGCACGCACAAACTCCAGAGATGAAAGCCACCGGGGACGCACCAGGCGAAGGCCGAGGGCCAGCTATTTATTGCTGGGACTCCCCTCTGCTGCCATCTTCCCCTGAGATCGGCAAGGTCAGATCCCTGAATCCAGCCTGATCTTTCTCGATTCCCAGCCGCGTCGAGCTAGTGGAGAGGGGCCTCCATTTTCTCTTTCCTCCGCGGCGAAGAGTTGCGCCCCGTCCTTCCTGCTGCGCCCGGGGGCCGGGAAGCGCAGCTCCTCCCTCGGCGCGGGGAGCGGGGGGGTGGGCTCTCGGGAACCAGATCCCTCACCCCCCCCCCCCGAGAGGCGCTCAAAGCAGAGAGCGGAATCCTTCCGGTCCAGCCGGCTCTTCAGTACTTGCCCGAGGGCCTGGCGAGGGGTTGTTTGTGCGGGGAGGAGAGGGGGCAGCGGCAGGATCCAGTCTGAGCCTTGTGCATAAGTGCATAAGACACTGCAAAGCTCTGGCTGACGCACAGAGTGACAGTCACGCAAAAGCCCAAGTTAGGCATTGGTTGCAGGTCCAGAAACTGAAGCATGTGCTTGCTTTTGACTGGATCTTGCTCAGCAAAATAGTACCAGCTATAAAGTCTTAAGTGTTATAGCCATTTTAAGGGTCTCAATATCTTATGTGATATATGTATGCAGTGCTATTATTTTTTCAGGGGTACCCAATGGTATGCAGTACCTGCACAGCTTTTTTGTTGTTAAAAAGTGTGGAACTTACTGTAACAACTTCATGGTGAGTTTTCAAGAAACAGCACCTAGTTTTCTAGAAAAAAGCAATGAGTGTAGTGGTTAAGAGTGGTATACTTGTAATCTGGTGAACTGGGTTCGAGTCTCCGCTCCTCCACATGCAGCTGCTGGGTGACCTTTGGCCAGTCACACTTCTTTGAAGTCTCTCAGCCCCACTCCCCTCAGAGTGTTTGTTGTGGGGGAGGAAGGGAAAGGAGAATGTGAGCCGCTTTGAGACTCCTTCCGGTAGTGATAAAGCGGGATATCAAATCCAAACTCTTCTTCTTTATGTATGTATAACTAGGTAAATACTGATTTTTGAATCTAGGTGCTGTACAAAACATTTAAAAAGACAAGATCTGCCAGCAAGTAGATTGAATTTAATGATGTATAATCTAGTTTAGTAGAACGATGGTGGTTATTGGTTGGGCATATCAGGCTGTATGATGGGTGGCTTTGTTGCCTGAGAACACCCACCCTCACCTCACAATAGCATATAAAACAATAATCAAGGAAAAGTTAGTAAAAACAACATACAGCAGGAAAGGCAATAAGAGCAAACACATCAGCAACAGAAGGATGAGCAGTCAACCACTACCTGAGTGAAAACTGATTGGAATACAATCTAAGAGCAAACAATTGAAGGGCAACTAGTTCCAAATCCTGGGTGCCACCACTGAAAAGGCTCTCTCACTTGTACCCATCTAGCATACTTCAAATAGTGGCAGGCCTTAAAGAAAGGCCTCCCCCAAGGATTTCAACCGGCAGGTACATTTGTGGTCCCTCTGTTTCCTTGGTCCCAAAGCAACTAGTTCATTAAAGGTTAAAAACAAAACAAAAACAGCACTTTGAATTAGGCTTGGAAACAAAACAGAGAGCCAACGAAGATGGCATAAAACTAGTGTAAATGCGCTCTTGGATGAACTCTCAACTGTCGCTGCACACCAAGCATATTGCAGTAGTTTCATCTAGACAGCCTAGTCCGCCTTTTCTGGGAAGGAGTGCAGCAGCTGGCATACCAACTGAATTGTCCTCTCCTCCGAACCCAACGATATTTGAAACTATGGCATGGAAGCTAAGCCTCAGAAAAGAATGAAAAGCTCAGCGTGGCATCATGTAAGGTAATAATGGGAGAACGACCCTGCTGGATCAAACCAGGGGGGAGTTTTGTCCACCTTCCCACTTCCAGTATTTCAAAGTGCACTGCTCCTGAACATGGAGGCTTCATTGAGCTACCCTGAGGAGTCCCCAACAGCTATGGACAGGCCTATCCTTCATTAATTAATTAATCTATTATTTATTTAAAAGCATCTACAAAGTCCTTAATATTTCAAAAGTCTCTAAAAGTCCTTTAAAAAGCAACCTAAATTTATGGCATAAGCTAATGTTGTGCAAAGCCCTTTCTCTTGTCTGCTCTGACCCTTCCATCAGCTAAATTCACTGGGTGATCCTGAGTTCTAGGGTTTCGGCTGTTTCACTCAGTCTCACGATCCTTCGGTGCTGTTTGCATTTTAGTCTCCGTCCTCTAGTTTTAGGGTCAAAAGGTCATGTGACCTCCTCCAAGCAAACGTGAGGCCAGTCGATAATTGCTGGTGCCAGAAGTTATTGACTTGGGTAAAAAAAACAACTGGGTGAAATTCTTTTCAGGACATATGAGCCTCTCCCTCTCATAGTTGTCTCTTATGGGAGCAACAGAATGTCCTCTTTAGTAGACAATGAGAGGAGCTCATGGTCAGATGTGAACGCTTTCATGAGTCCATGTAGGGGAGATAGAGATAGATATAGATAGATAGAGAGAGAGAGATATATAGATAGATAGATAGATGATAGATAGATGATAGATAGATAGATGATAGATAGATAGATGGATGGATAGAGGCAGTGTGTGTGTGTGTGTGTGTGTGTGTGTGTGTGTGTGTGTGTACAATGCATTTGAAAATGCACACCTTTGTGTTCCTCATGGCAAAAAGTCTTATCCAAATGAGAAGCATAAATTCTAGCAAGCCAATCATAAATAAGCCTGGAATGAATTTTACAAGCTAAAAAGATATAAAATCCAGTGCTTTCTTCTAAAACAAAATGTTTAGGGGTACTCTCATTTTGACTCAAGAAATTCACCAATTTTATAGTTCAAATCGGGGAAAATAAATACAGTAAATGGACAAAAGTACAGAGATTCACAAAATGTTTAGGTGTATGCATACCCCTGCGTCACCCTAGAAAAAAGCACTGATAAAATCTAACACAGAATGTGCATGAAAAGCTGGAAGGCAGGTACAGCCCATTAGATGACACGTGTAAAGAAGAAGAAAAGTGTTGAAGGAAAAGATGGAAATTGCTGGTGAACATGTTGGGTCGATACCCATGCCTGAACTAGGTTCTAAGTTTTGTTTTCTGGAATAAACCTAAAGTCCTGTGTCAATGAAAGCTGGCAATGGAAGTCATTTCAGAAGTAACTGACAAAACAAAGTGAAGATAATAGAAGAAATTCAATGTGAAGCTGTTGGTTTTCAATTCAGATATCTAACATTACTGAGAACTGCAGAGATTTTATTTCTTTATTTATTCATTTGTTTATTTACATTCTACTGCCCCAAAGGATAAAATATAAAATATTTAATATTTTGAATATCCTTGTTGCCGTAATTTATGTGGCAATTTTTATTATATGTTTGTATAGTATTCGGCCCTGTGCCATTTCAATATGATTAGTTTAAAGGAATTCACATACATCTTTTTCAGGTGCCTCGATACTTTCTCAAAGCAAAGCAGGGCAATCCCAGCCACCAGGCAGTGGAAGCCCCCCATAGCGGCGCCCTGTTTGCTTCTCCACCAGTGGCCGAGAAGCGGGGCTGGCATCGGCACCAGTTCTGGGCAAGATCTCACCAGTTTTGATGCTGGAGCTGCTTCTCTTCCAGCGGCGGGTGTGGCAGGGCGAGTGGTGCAGACGACAGGTCTGGTGGCGCTGGTGAGGGGTCAGGGCAGGGGAGCGCCTCTTGTTTTGCCTCAAGCAGCCAAACAGGACGTGCTGCCCCTGGACCCAAGGCATTCTCGTTGCCCATTAGCTCATCGCCTTCACCTTAAAGGGGCTACTTCTACACCAGAGCTCGCTTTAGCACTGCTGGGATTTGGGTTTTCTTTATTAGCTAGAAGTGGTATTAAAGAGGAGATTCCGCGCAACACTTGATAGAACACCATACAACAACAACAACAAAAACAATTTATTATTTATACCCCACCCATCTGGTTTCCCCAGCCACTCTGGGCGGCTTCCAACAAAAGATTAAAAATACATTAAAACATCAGTCATTAAAAACTTCCCTAAAGAGGGCTGCCTTCAGATGTCTTCTAAACATCAGATAGTTGTTTGTTTCTTTGACATCTGGTGGGAGGGCGTTCCACAGGGTGGGTGCCACCACCAAGAAGGCCCTCTGCCTGGTTCCCTGTAACTTGGCTTCTCGCAGGGAGGGAACTGCCAGAAGGCCCTCTGAGCTGGACCTCAGTGTCCAGGCTGAACGATGGGGGTGGAGACGCTCCTTCAGGTGCGTCCTATTCAGTGATGCCCTTCCCTGCGACCAAGATTCTTCTCTGCTGTTTCCTCCAGAAGCAAGTCTCATTCAGCAGTGGCCCCTTACATCATTAAAAGTTAATTAAACGTTTCCAGCTTGTGGGGACAGCCTTGTCTAGTTCCATTTGAAAAACAGAAATATCCAGACCTGTGACCATTTACCAATATGATGGATTTAGGAGTAATGAAAGAGCTTTAAAGATACATAGTACAAAAGCTCCTGAGCACTCTTGTCTGCTATTTGGCAGGTTTCTTACCCAAGGGTATCTCTCACGTATTGCATTTTACAGACCAATTGCCCCTCCAAAGAGAAAATTAAGTGATTGTTTCCTTTTTTTAAAGTGCCCACAGTATCAGCTACACTTGTGGGAGCTTACTGCAGTTATCCACCTGAAATTGGGCAGGATTCATGCTCCCCAAGAAGCAGTTACAGTTGAGGATCCTTTGCAACTTTTAAAAAGGAAGGAGTCCGTGCACCTGGAAGTATGCCTGCCTTTTCTGTGTGATGCTTGGCCACTTAAAAGGTCTCTGCAATTACACTCCATCAATGTTCTTTTCTTCTCACCTTTATTTTCCTGGCCTCAGCTTTGCATCACCAACTCTATGACTATATGAAGATGAGGGTAACTATTTGGCTTTTTTCTGAAAACCTTCACGAAAACGACAGTTAAAAATTTTTTTCTTGTTCTTCCCCTCTAAAACAAGGTGCGTTCAAGGTACATTCACCAGAGCTTGTGGGGCTGGCGGTGGGGGGAAGCGCTGCTTTCCCCCACCGCCAGCCTCAAAGATCTCTGAAGCCTTTGGAGCGCAGCGCCCCGCTGCCCTGCAGAGGTTTGCGCGCAGCCGTCCCCAAGCTAGAGCAGTGAGACGGAGCCCTCCGTTTAGCTGTTCTGGCTTGGGAACAGCCTTGCTAGCTTCTGCAGGACAGCGGGGTGAAGGCACCCCGCTGTCCTGCAGAGGTTTGTGCGCAGCCGTCCCCAAGCTAGAGCAGCGAGACGGAGCCCTCCGTCTCGCTGTTCTGGCTTGGGAACAGCCTTGCTAGCCTCTGCAGGACAGCGGGGTGAAGGCACCCCGCTGCCCTGCAGAGGTTTGCGCGCAGCCGTCCCCAAGCTAGAGCAGCGAGACGGAGCCCTCCGTCTCGCTGTTCTGGCTTGGGAACAGCCTTGCTAGCTTCTGCAGGACAGCGGGGTGAAGGCACCCCGCTGCCCTGGAGAGGTTTGCGCGCAGCCGTCCCCAAGCTAGAGCAGCGAGACGGAGCACTCCGCAGTGCTCCGTCTTCCTGTTCTGCCTTTGGGCTTAGCGGCGCAGCCTGCATTCGCTCTATAGGACGCACACACATTTCCCCTTAATTTTTGGAGGGGAAAATGTGCGTCCTATAGAACGAAAAATACGGTAAATCTTTATTCCTTGCTTTGTTCCTCATAATGGATCTTCACTCACCCCTTCTTTCCTGGTGGGGATGGGAGAGCCATTTGGTGGTTTGCCTCAGGTGCCAAAATGTATTGGGCTGGCCCTGGGTGGGCGGTGATGCTATGGAGGCAATTGCTCCGTTTGGTCATTAAAACAGTCATCCTCATATTTGTGGAAATCTTCCCATCACGTACATGTATCTGCAATGAAACAAATATGCAAGTGACCACCATGCTGGATCAACACACAGTTTTGACACTGAAAAAGCATTGTGTGTGAAGCAGGCCTCAGGTGCCTGGGAAGACGCTGACCCAGGGCATGCTTCACTTCTCATTCCTTTCCACACCACTTGGTCTTTGAGCTGTTTTACATAGTGCTGTACAGTACAAATGCTAAAGTGCATGGAATAACCAGCATGTGAGTTTCCTTATACAAATACAATGGGCAAGCAGAGGTATCAATACTGAAATGAATCAAATGTATGTTCTTCACTTCACAGCTTTTGAACTATGCCCTGCTCACAGCTCACACTGGAACATGTCTAGAACATGTTTGCAAAATCAGTTCAGGATGGAGACCATTAGAGACAAGAAAGAGTTGGTGGTTTGGAGTCATATGTGAGGCAAACACGTTAACTGAGGTTATAACAAGTGTGCACTGTACAGAAATGTGTTCTGTATGTGCATTAATGAAACCAGGGTGCCAACTTGAATAAAATATTGTGGGGCCCCAGGTAAGCCCACATCATCGATCACATGATGCAGTGCGCACACCCTATTTGAATGGGAATGCCCATCAACTTTGTGGGGGCCCCTCAAATATTTTATTGTGGGGGCTGAAGCCCCCGCAGCCCCTAGGGGTTGGCCCCAATGAAAACTAAAGATAAAGCTATCTTCATCACCTTAGAGTTAATATAAAAGAAAAATTGATTTACTATTGGTGGTATATTTTCAGTAAAGGTTTTGTTTTTTGGGAGTTACTTTTTGTTTAAACAGTAAGGAGTGCATATTTATGCACCAAATATTAATCGCTCCATTATAAAATTAAATAATTAAGACATTTGACTTTTTTTTACAGGAAAAAATAGTAAGTGATGGCGATTGGAATTTAGAGATTAATCCAATGTGAGATAACAGATCTGTCTCTTTGCCCACAAAAATTTGTGTAAAATTTCAAAAGTATTTTAAAAAGAATGAATCTTTGGAAAATATATGTGCTGTTATGTGATAACAGTATTATGGCAATTGCTTTAAATGTTTTAAACCTCAGATCAATCGGTTTTATTGTTTATGTAGAAAATTATGCAGAAATTCTGGTTTAAATATGTTGGTTGTTTGCCATAATAAACATTGATTGATTTATTGATAAAATGTTTTAAATTAATGGCAGTTTTTGTTTTTTCACACCAATATGTTAAAGGGCACAAAATTAGGTTAAGGGAAGCCTAATTTCTTATAAATATTTCAACATGTTTACACAATGAACTTACTTAGTAAAAACTGGAGGTTGAGAAGTTAAGACAAAAAACATAAGCAAACAAACAAACAAAAAACCTAAAGGAAATATCAGCAAAACAAAAATAGTGTATCAAAAGCACACTTTTTTATGCCTTCGTCCTCCTCTACAATGTGTCCGTGTCTCGGATTGTGAATATGTATGTCTCTTAACAATCAAGCAGCATGGGCATTTATGTTCTAACTCACACAGAGTTGCACTATTTTCCTTCTGGGAAGTTCTAGATACTTGCAACTGCCTGATATTATGCACATTTATTTGTATGCCCCACTTCTTGAGTGGGACTCATTGGCCTTAGCTTTGAAAAAAGTGATCTTGCATAGCAACTGTATGTGTAGAGAGAAAGCAAAACAGAAATCTGTGTCACGTCTCTGAGCAGATACAATTATGCAGTGCAGAAGTCATGTGGGCTGCAGGACCAAGGATTCTGGGCTGTATTAAAGCCTCTATATAGTTGCAAGCCAGTCTGTTGTAATTGTTGCAGCAACCAATTAGTTGCATGGTTATTTGGGAAATACATGGATTTAAAAATGAGTAAGCTGATTTAAATAAGTGAATCACATCAATCTCTTTTTCTGGATGATTTAGATGAATGAAATAATTGTCAAGCTTTAAATCAATCCAATTTTTGAAAACAAGTTCTGAAAACTGCTACCAGCATTACAGGCTACTGCCTGGAAATAGATCCTGAGGTGATGGTGGGAGGGAGTGCTCTAAAAGAAACAGATCTAAAGGTAAAGGGACCCCTGACCATTAGGTCCAGTCGTAGCCGACTCTGGGGTTGCAACACTCATCTCGCTTTACTGGCTGAGGGAGCCGGTGTACAGCTTCCGGGTCATGTGGCCAGCATGACTAAGCTGCTTCTGGCGAAACCAGAGCAGCACACAGAAACGCCGTTTACCTTCCTGCCGGAGCGGTACCTATTTATCTACTTGCACTTTGACGCACTTTTGATCTGCTAGGTTGGCAGGAGCTGGGACTGAACAATGGGAGCTCACCCCATTGCGGGCATTCGAACCGTCGACCTTCTGATCGGCAAGTCCTAGGCTCTGTAGTTTAACCCACAGCGCCACCCGCGTCCCTTTTAGATCTAAAGATAGATTATGTGTAATGTCCAGCTGTGGGGCCATACTATGGCAAGATCCTCCTGGATGAGCAGTTTAGGATGCTGCAAATCTTGGCAGATAAACCAGTGGAACATGCTCATCGCAGCTCAGCTGAAGCTTCTGAAGGCCTCTGGAAATCCCAAGACAGCGGCCTTCCAGTGACAGGACCAGAGACAGGAGACTTAGACGGGATCCTAAACCCATTCACCTCAGCATAGGACCCTGTTTTGAAGGTTTGTTTTCCCTCTGCCACGCTTAGACAGAGCAGCAGCAGCCCGGCTGCTGAACATGGTTCGATCAGTTTACACCGACTTGCTTTATGTCAGCTTGTGCATAGGATTGCTCCCTGTGGAAGCTGAATTTTGAAGCCTACCTGCCCATACAGTGGCACCTTGGTTTAAGAACAGCTTAGTTTATGAACAACTTTGATTAAGAACACTGCAAACCTGGAAGTCTGTGTTTTGGTTTGTGAACTTTGCCTTGGAAGCAGAACATGTTCCGCTTCCTGTTGAGTGTGTTCCATTTGTAAATTGAGTCCCTCACTGCTATGGGAAAGCACGCCTTGATTTAAGAACACTTTGGTTTAAGAACGGACTTCCAGAATGGATTAAGTTCGTAAACCAAGGTACCACTGTATATGGCATATAGCAAAAGACCAGGAGTTGTTTCTCCTGGGGAAAAGCAAGTTCCTCCAACAAAATACTTCCAAATGCATATTTGCCTCTCCAAATGTGTTTGGAATTTGGGAGGGGAGAAAGGCCATTTACCTTTCAGTGTGGAAAGGCATCAAGGAGGGAAAGGATTAAGCAACCACCTCTTTCTACTGCGTCAGACCAACATGGCTACCTACCTGAATCTAGAACCATGGAAGGCACCACATTGAGCCGCAGGAAATGGAAGTCCATCAACCTCACAAAGAAACTTGCAATACCAAGAACAAACTTACTTGGTCTCTAAGGTGCTACTGGACATTTTTTAATTTTTTTAATACATCTCTACTGCGTCAGACCAACATGGCTATCTACCTGAATCTGTCCTAGGGGGTTGTTACATAATGTTATATCTCTTCAACCTTTTCGCTTTTGATTAAATGATGCTTTAGTACAGCCATTTCCTTTTTTATATTTAGAGTATATTTATATAAAGTAGGAAAGTATATAGGAAGATGGGTAAGCCGCTGAATGAGGCTAACATGAAACAAAAACTTGCTTTTATGTAACCTTATGAGCTTTATGTAGCTTTATGAGTTTTCAACTTACTCCAGTGTAATGCAACCTGGTAGCTGGTCCCAACTAAGCCAGCTTCACTTAATTGCGCCAATACTCTTTCACATGGGAAGGACTGCACTGAAAGATTATAAATCTGGACTGACTCATCCCATTTTTAATCTATATTTTAAAAATGCCAGCAACATTAAGGACACGGTGCTGAAGTAACATTCCCATACGGTCCAAAGTTCACATCAGAATCTGGCCCAAATTCTAAATATGTATATCCTTCAACATAGTTCCATCATGCAAGAAATGTGCATGAGACGTTGTTAATTTTTAACCCCAGCTGTCTGTCCCCAACTTAGAGAGGAGAAACTGCTGCAGCGCATTCTGGCTAGACTGATTGGGTACACACAGAGGTCAAATAGCAGCTTCCCCTGAAACCAGCTCTCCTTTCCTGTAAATCATTGAGAGGGTGGAGGAATACAGCTGTGACTCGGCGCTCCAATAAATTCATCCTTCTTGCAAGACTACAACATATTTATATGCTGAGGATACCATGGGCTGAATGTTCAATCATGCACACCTGAGAGGCGACTATGCTCAGTCTCCCTTTTGCATAGCATGGACTGCACAGGAAATTATTATTATTATTTTACTTTTATGCTGTCTTTTCATCCAGAAGGACCCCAGAACCCTGATATATTAATGGGAATAAGGCATAATTGAGGCTGTTCCCATTCACTCTTAGGTTATGAGCTCCTCCTCCCATTGGGGCTGTCCCCACCCCCCTCCCACCCCATCTGGCTAGCTCTCCATTGCTTGCAGTTGGCTGGTCAGTTGCTTGAGGGCCCTGCCTGCTCTTTTCTGCTCAGCACCACAGGCCTTTGCACTTACTGAGGGCAAAAAGGGAAGAGTCAGGGGCGAGGGCTGTGTCTCAGGTGAGATGCTGAGCAATAGCTGCTGAGTGGCCAGTTCCTGGCCAGTCAGGTTCCCCCTCATTCCCCCTCCACAGCCTGTTGACACCTGTCAGAACTAGGGATGCTGTGTAATTTCTTGTCTCACTGACTTCACCTTGAGAGATAAGCTCAGGTTCTTCAACATTATATTTACTCCAGGGTCCTGCTAAGAAGATAGAGAGTTAGGATAGTGGGATTGATCCTAGAACTTTATTCATCCTCCCCAGTTGTTTAACTTCATGTCAAGCTCACAGTAAATAATAGGGTTACTCTTTCCCCTTTGCCTCAACCTAAGGAAAATTGGCTCTCACTCCAATACCAGTGTCAGACTGGTCACTGGTCCCTTATTGTGTTACTAGTTAACCAGTGATTGGCTTATGAAGATTTTAAAACATTCCCTAAATAGTCTAATGAATAATGAAATGAACAGATGGCAACATAAATGATAAACTCAATGCCCAATGACCAAAATACCAAAACACCAATATATCTTGTACTTTTTGTAATGAAGTTGTTAATTTTTGAAGGCAACATTGTCAAAGACAGAATTGGCAAGATTTTCCCAGACCTGATCAAAGGAGCCTGTAGGGTGCCCTGCAACCCATCAATTATTTTGCATGGAGAGTGCAAGATGGGAGTACAACTTGGAAGGCCATGGGCAGCCTTTGAAGGATCAAATTGCAAATGGAAGTTGTAGTTGGGAAGGTAACGGTGTAAATCAGGTACCGGTACTCAGCCAAGCACCAAGCCAAAGATTCCAATGACAATGTCAATGACAGCTTGAAATAATTATACTCACACATGTTCAATTGGATAGCAAAAACTGAGATGGAAAGACTTGAGATAATAATAATAATAATAATAATAATAATAATAATAATAATAATAATGCTTTTATTATTTATATGCCTGGGTTGCCCATTGCCAGATCAGGAACCCACAATATAAGTGACAGGTGCAGTTGATCAAATCCTGGAGCAAGTACCAACATAACAAAACTGATGTTGACAAGAATCCAGATTTGAAGAATGGAGGTTGAACTAGATGAACCAAGGCTCCTTCTGAAAATGGTACACCCATGGCTTTTTTGTAACAGCTAGTCAAATTCACTATGTAATGTGAATTTCCCTCCTGAGTTTCACAACCCACATTCCAAACCACTGTTGAAGTGAGATAATTCACACTGCACAATTACATATTGTGATAGCTGCATCAGAAGAGACAGGGCACTGTGTGTGTGTGTGTGTGTGTGTGTGTGTGTGTGTGTGTGTTACTGTTTGTATGGTTGCTTGCCAAAGATGTGGCTTTGAACCACTGAGCACAAACATCAACATTAATTTTGAGAGGAGCATGTTAACCCACTCCCGATGATAGACAATAAACTATAATACGGCAATAAGGGACATACTAGACACCAGGTAAGCTGCAAAAAAAGGTACATACTGAGAGCTCAGTAAGCAGACAATTGCATTGTTAGGGGTGAGGGTCAGCTTGGCTGAGACAATTTTCTACTTACAACCTCCACTGATTTTGGAATGTCTGATTCTGTCAATGGAACTCAAGAGAGAATGTTGGGGGAGGGGAGGGGTTAAAGAGGAAGTCAGAAGAGGAAAAACAAGCTTCCTGCCAATTTCCACTATCATCACAATTTGTTATATCCACCTCAAAAATCGTCAAGCAACTCAGATGGATGTCTACTGCTGCAACCCCTGGCTCCCCCCCTTCAGCATATCGTATTTTTCGCTCTATAAGATGCACCAGACAACAAGATGCACCTAGTTTTTGGAGGAGGAAAACAAGAAAAAAAATATATTCTGAATCTCAGAAGCCAGAACAGCAAGAGGGATCGCTGCGCAGTGAAAGCAGCAATCCCTCTTGCTGTTCTTGCTTCTGTGATAGCTGCGCAGCCTGCATTCGCTCCATAAGACGCACACATATTTCCCCTTACTTTTTAGGAGGGAAAAAGTGAGTCTTATAGAGCAAAAAATACGGTATTTTAGAAACAAACTTAGAAAGAAGAAAGGGTATCAGTGAAATGGTGCAAGAACAGTCAGATGGCTACTTCAGAGCACCAATGAAGTTCGCAGCATTAAAAACACACAAATAAGGAACTATCAACCCACTTTATTTAAACAGCCACATTTCTACATCTTATAATTCAAATTAAAATATGCCATTAAGCATATTCATCATGATCTTCTTGGGTTTCTTCAAATTCCCGAGCAGCGTCAGGCATTCCCCACTAGTTGTGAACAATGTTGCTTCTTATCTGCATATCATCAGCATTAAGCAATAAGACCTGCAGCAGCAGCTGGTATTTCCAGGAGGCTGGAGAAGAGGCTTACTATCCTTGACCTCTCCAACGTTTGCCTGTTGCTGCTGTCAGCCTCCTCTGGAGGAGAGGTGTAGAAGCCAGCTGTATGTCACCTAGCCCTATCCTCTGAAATATATTTAAGCCAGGCTCCTTGGAGTACAGCAAGGCCAGTACCAGAAATGTCAATGTGGAAAGGTGGCATATAAGTAAATTCAGTGCATCAGTCAAATCAGTCAACCTAGATTGAGTGTGTTGGTCTCTTGGTTATGCTAACATGAGACACTAGAGTGTGATGAAATGCTGGGAACTGGTTTTCATATATATGTTCATTTAATTTAAGGAATTAATAGTAGAAAAATGGATCTGTCTGTGGACCAGGAATCCATCTATAAGCGTCCTCCATGTCAGAGTCCATCATACTTAGTCAACTTCCTATAACACATACCTGAGAGACACTGAGTTGGTTGAGACCAATAGTAACTATTGGTACAGTAACTATCACACACATCCAAATTACAAGGAGCTGAATCAGCTGTGCTGGGGATCAATGTTATTGGAATGGCTGATAGATCTAATCTTGCCAGCACAGAAAACTGTCTGCCCACCCCCACCCCCATTATCTGAGGACAATCCATCACCTAAGTCAATGCTGCTTCTGCAGCCTGAAGTGGATTGGAATGTTCTAGTGAGTTTTGTGATCTTCAAATATCTCCGGAGTTGCTCTGTTACCACAATTTCTCAGAAGGGAAGTTTGAAACTAAGGAATGAAACAAAGTCGGCAGTACGAAGGACTAATGTCTTAAATACTTAAGCAAAACCACCAAACACCTCTTCCATCACTGCAAAGAAGGGTTCAGTAGTAGCATGGGCATAATTTAACCATATGTGGTTTCCAACACCAAACTGTAGGAAGATCTCATTGGTATTTCCCAGGAAGAAAGAGCTTAGCGCAGAAAGAGTGGTTGATACCAAGATTTGGCCTTCAGAATCTCTTCCCGCTGCCTCCCCCATGTGTGTCAGTTTTATGAGGGGTGATGAACCTGACAATCTTTGCCACTCCAGGTACTTCTTACAGAATGGAAAATGATATTTGGCAAGGAGAATTCATATCCATCTCATTTTTTAAAATGATTGCAAGAATCATTTTAAAATTATCGTCATCATCATCATTACAACAGTTCTAAAATCTGAACACTTTGCATCAAATAAAAGAAAGGACAGTTCATCTCTGCTCACTCACAATCCAATTTTAAAAAGAAAGAAAGACAAATCAGAGACGGGGAAGAGGAGGGCAGTGGAAGAGGAGCTAATCAGGATAGAATGACCCAAGTATATACTAGAGCTGGAATTGGCAAGTGCCCTCTACTGCAACTTTTTCTAGGCCCAGAAGCACAATGCTACCTTTTTTCACCTTGGCATGCTGAATCTATATTGTAGGTGGAAATCCAATGTCATCATATTAGTGATGACATCAGATTGCGATTTAGACCACCGGGCATCCCTGAGCAAATATAAAGCAAGGCTGGTAGAGGTGATTTCATATGGAGAAGGGGGGTGGATCCTGAGCGTGTCCGCCCTTCCCACTCCCCACCCACAACTGGTTTTCTTCTGTTAAAGCTCTGAAACTCCAGCAGGGGAGAAAAGCTGAAGGAGCAAGGATTGGGCTTGCAGGAGCAGGAAGATCTCAGCCTCCCTACATGCCCTTCCCTGCTTTACACTGGTTCAGATGGGAGAAGGTTCTCTGCTTCGGAAATGAAAACGACACAAGTATGACATCATAACTGTGTGGAGCCCCCCTTCATTTTTGTGGGTGATCCCTTTGCAGAGGGAGCAGTCACCAAACCTGGCACTACACAATCAGCTTAGCTTAGCTTAGCTTAGTTTTTCCTAATCATTACATAAAGCAGACACTGGACATCTGCTCCATTCCTTGTTTGGGTGCTTGTCAGCTTTTCCCTTCTAATCGTGATCTATCAGCCTGAATGTCCTTTTGGCTGAGATCCTATCCTCTGTCAAGGACTGCCTGAGCTAGAGAGCACTGTGCTGGTGGCCTCTATTATTAATAAATAATAATGTTTTTGTTTTTGTTTTATTATGTATTTTTATGTTCTCAACTGCCTTGCAATCTTCAGAAGAAAGGCGGCATGCAAATCAAACAAACAAAATCTGTGCACAGAGCTAGAGATTAAAGGAGCCCAAGGCCTTTCTGGCTATAAACAGGCAGAGAAGGAGCACTGAAGAGTGTCCAGGTTATTCTCCATCCTGTCCCCTCTTCCAGGATCAGAGCACATGAGAAGCTGCCTTATATTGGGTCAAGCTTATTTGCCTATCTAGTCCCATACTGTCAACTCAGACTGGCAGTGGTTGTGCAGGATCTCACACGGAGGTCTTTATTCCATCTGCTGACTGGAAATGCCAGTTTGAACCCTGGATCATCTGCATATACTGTACCACTGAGCTATAGACCCTTCCTGAACCACAGCTCAGTAATACAATATGACAAGATTCCCTAGCAGACATTTTGAGAAGGTGTCAGATCCCATTCCTAAAGAGCTCGGCTGCATTGGGACTGGCACGTGATCTGCATGGAGGCTCCTCATATACCTACTGTCAAAAGGGGCTGTAACTCTGAGCATGAGCTATTTTCAGAGGCTGGCCCACCTTAAACGCAAAGGCTTATAAAGCCCAACCGCAAACACACGCCTCAACAATATCAGCACTGTGTCAAATGGAGAGGTCGGTGCCACAAGGTTTTATCCATGTTGGAAGGGTGACATGTGCAGCCTCTACAGGATGAGAGAACATGTTGTAAGGTCAACATTCTGAACGCCATCATTCACTAGAAAGTATGTTTGTAAGATACACAGTCATGTCTGCCTGCCCAGCAGTGGCGTAGTGGGGGGGGGGATGGCCCCAGGTGCACAATCTGCAGGACGCGAACCAGGTCAGTCCTGAGCCGAGGAAGGAGAGTGGCTGCAGTGTGTGTGGCCGTGGCTTCTCCGTCCCCCGGTCAAGCCTGGCCTGGGGTAGTAGAGAGGCTGTAGCATGCAAGGAAGCTCCTGCTTCCTCACAGATGGCCGGCAGCTCCAGCAGAGAGAGGAGAGTGGGTGGCAAGGCTGCTGCCCACTCTCCTGGACTGGGGCGCACGAGTTCACCCTTGCACCGGTGCCGCAGCAGGCTCCGTCTGTGCCCTGCATGCCTGACCCAGACACTATTTAGATACGCTCCATCACTGCTTCCCAGGACTAAATATCTATTTCACGTGGAAAGCCAAAAGCTGCAAAAATCTCAAGGAGATGAAGGCTGCATATCACCTTCACTTGTAGCAAAGAAAGGAGGCAGTTCCAATTCATTTTCTGGCTCCTGCCTTGTCGTTGCAGTGTGGGGACACTGGGATTGCAATGCGCCATAATAATAATAATAATAATAATAATAATAATAATAATAATAATAATAATAATTTTATTATTTATACTCTGCTCCTGTTGCTGGGTTGGTTCCAACACATATAAAAACATAATAAAACATCAAACATTAAAAACTTCCCAATACAGGGCTGCCTTCAGATGTCTTCTAAAAGTTTTGCAGTTCTTTATCTCCTTAACATCTGATGGGAGGACATTCCACTGCCAAGAAGGCCCTCTGCCTGGTTCCCTGTAATTTCACTTCTCACAGTGAGGGAACTGTGTTATGGGCCACGTAAGATTAGGTAGTGGGACAGAAGTGGGTTGGCAACTCCTGGTGTGGAGAGAGTTTTGTCCCCTCCCACTCGAGCTTGGGTCACCCGTTGACATTGATTGGCAGCAGATTTTGGACAGACAAAAAAAAAGCATAACTAAGTATGGAATTCACTGCCACAGGATGTGATAATGATCAATAGATCAGAAGAGGATTCCTCCCCGGGATCCTCGCACAGCACAATGGGCAAGTGTAGCGGCCTTCATACTGCCAGGAAGTTGCAGAGTCACCCACGTGATCAGAAGTGGCACGACAAACAATACAAGAAGTCCCACCTGGGCACTGCTTTGAAAGCCAACCTTTTTGGGGGAGCTTCCCATGCCAAATGATTTGTCCTGGAAAAAGTTGTCATGGAGGCTAAGCAGCCAAATTCTGCCATCAGGAAAAATGTCCGAGTTCAGCTGACCAAGAATGGCAAAAAAATAACAGCATTTGTTCCTATTGATGGTTTTTTGAACTTCATTGAGGAGAACGATGAAGTTCTGGTTGCTGGCTTTGGTTGGAAAGGTCATGCTGTTGGTGACATTCCAGGAGTTCATTTCAAGGTTGTCAAAGTAGCAAATGTTTCTCTGTCAGCCTTGTACAAAGGCAAAAAGGAGAGACCCTGGTCGTAAAGTTATGTTGTTATTAAGATGATCAAGAAAGTTTTCTTCTGTGAAAAGAAAGAGAGAATTAGACATATCCATAGGGGATGGTCTATCAGCAGCTATAACTCATGATGCCAGATTACTGATACCTGTCACTAGAAGACAAAAAGGAGATGTAGAGGTTGACGTGTTTTAATTTCTTTTACTGTAAATTCTAATTATCTTTAAATGCTTTTTATTGTCTTTACCTCTTTCTTATTTATAATGTTCTTATTTCTTACAAACTGCTTAGAGGTTTTACCAAAATCAAGTGGTATGTAAAATTTGTTGAACAATTTTTAAAAAAGAGCAAGCAATGGCAATTTATTGCCTTCTTCTCTTGATGAAGGACCTACAGAAGCATCTGGCTGGCCCTGTGAAAAATAGGATTTTAGGCTGGACTAGACAGACCTTTTCTTCCAAAATCCCTCTACTGTGAGGGAGTTTTGTGCCTCAACTCTTGCTTTGTTATAATGCCAGTGCTAAGTGTGACCATTTTTCGAATTCGGTTCTGTCTACTTTGGGCAAGGTACTAACTATATTACTTTGTGGTTATGCTATTTAAGGTCAAGGTACAAAGACACAACTGGAACTTTTGTTGGGTCAAATCTTGCCATCAGTTCCCCGTTTCCTAAATATGTTAAAAATAAAATCTCTTAGGTGGAAATAATGAAAACATTTGATTTTTTGTTGTTCTTTTCTTTTACTTCCACACAATATCCCTTTTGTGTGATAATTGTTAAACCCTGAAAAAACATATTTAAGTCAATTTCCCTATTAAAAATTAATAGAAGAGAGGACAACAGAGAGACAGAAGGACTCACAAACTATTCAAGGTTACTCCATCCAGCTAACATTACTATGGCAATAGGTCATCATTTAAATCAGATGATACCAATTTATACAATTGTAGAACCAGGATAAGAGCTCAATTGACAGCACATTCTAATAGTTTTCAGGAGAAAAAAATCCTTAATTATATTAGTTTATAGCAACTAAGAGATTATTTTAAGATATGTGCTATAATATAGAGATTAGGATCCACAAGGAATTGAAAGGAGCAGGAATGGCTTGTCTGGTGGGGCAAGGCATCTGTTCAGATTTCTGACAATTTATCTCAATGGTCTAATGATGTGTTTATGAAATGTTGGTCTCTTAGAGTTCAAAAAATTACCTCCAAAATTAAGCATTGCAAGTATAAAATAGAAATTTCTGTTCTATGTGATCAAGTGCATTTTGGGCATCTAAAAACATTAGAACTGACTCATTTATTATTTTCATTGCACATATTGATTATAGCAAGCACCTTCTGGTATTAGCTGACCACCACCCCCGGTCAAGAAAGCTAGCCCCATCATAATGGCTATTTTCCTAGTCTCACTAACTATAGGGAATTGTAGTGAAAGTGTTATAATCTTGATTGGTACAATACTATAACCGAGTTGGTTAACTGCTAAGTCTCCACTTTCTCTCCCTTCTTTCTCCCTTCATTCATATAAATTTTGAAATAACTTTAATTTTTTTAAAGCATTTTATCCTGCTCTTTAGCTGAAAAGACTCTCAGATCGTTTTACAAAAATCAGTAGTAGGCAAGTCCCTGCTCTCTGCAGAGGTGCCAAGTTCCACCCAACATGTGTGTGTGATGTCACATGTGTCATGATGTGCATTGTGAGGCCCAGCTCCTCAGGTTTGGGGGTGCTTAGCCCCACTGCGACAGACTGGGGTGGGGGGCTGAAGACACACCAGCCCTATAGAGTTGGTGCCTATGGCTCTCAGGCTTATAATGCAAAAGATGTGACACACAAGGAAAAGGGGAATGGAGAGAGAAAGGAACGAGGAAAGCAAGCTCTGCTGGCACCATTTTTGAAGTTGCATTTCTTAGAATGATCCACAAAGATTGAAATTGTTCAGCTATTCTGTTTAAAAGGTTGTTTTGTGCCATGTTTTCATGCCTTTACCAGCACCCCCTCAAGCTTGGAGGAGACATCACTCAGGGAGTCAGCGTTGTCCACTCCAGGACCTTCTGTCCTGTCCTGGTTTCAAAGACAGAGCAGAGAAAAGACAGTTGTTCACAGTAGCAGCACTGACGGGTTGCAGTCTGGAATCACTTGAGGCTTAACTGAATGATCAGTCTAACCCCAGAATGCTTAGAGTTAGACAGCAACCACACACTTGAGAGACCTCACAAAGAAAGAATATTTTTGACTGCCCGACTCTTGTTACAGGTTTGCAGGTCCACAGAGAAGTTTTTCAGAGCAGTTCCACAGCCACCTCCTTTCAGGACAGTTTCATCTTGTAGAGACATTCGCTGTCTCCTGGACCTAGGTGGTCAATCACACCTGCTTGATGTTGTGAGCCACAAGGGTCAAAGGTCAAGCATATGGGTGATAGGGTACACCTCACATTATACTTTGCCCACAACCATCTGAAAATATTCTCAAAGGGTTCTCACAAAGCCCCCTGATTAGCCATCTCTGCTTAACACCATCAACCTAAACCTCAAAAGGAAGTGATCTGAGCAAGACAAGGGTGTCAAGAAAACATCCCCTACAACCAGACCTCTGAATCAGGAATCCATGACCATGTTGGGACCTTATGCTCTGCTTATGAGCTTCAAGAGGCACTAGGCAGCACCACTGATGGATCACTGGGCTACATGAACCTATAGCAAGGAAAGACACAGCAATCTCTTATCATTTAATTTATTAGTTAAGAAAAACTTACCTTGTGGTTCCACAGTAGTTACTATGCTCAAGCTGATTGACCACAATTTCAAAACAATTTCTCTGCCCATTTGCACTGTGTGTAGTTGATTTTTAATGGTTTTTAATTTCTGGATTGTATTTGTATGTGTGTATGTTTAAGGAAGTTTGTGGATGGCCCAAGGGCTTAGTAAATGGTTGACAGAAGGTACATTCTTTCACCTTTGGTGGACATGCCCAAAGATTAAGGCGTTCTGGGAAATGATATATAATGAATTGAAAAAGGTATTTAAATATACCTTTCTGAAGAAACCAGAGGCCTTTCTCTTGGGTATTGTCGGCCAAGTGGTGCCAAAGAAGGATAGAACATTATTTATGTACGCTACAACAGCAGCAAGAATACTTATCGCAAAGTATTGGAAGACACAAGACCTACCCACCTTGGAAGAATGGCAGATGAAGGTGATAGACTACATGGGACTGGCAGAGATGACTGGCAGAATCCGAAACCAGGGAAGAGAAACAGCGGAAGAAGACTGGAAGAAATTCAAGGACTATCTAAAGAAATATTGTAAAATTAATGAATGTTAGAATGACGTTGGGTTAGAAAATATGTGGTTATCAGTGGTAATGGATAAGTTAAAAAGAAAAGAAAGGTTAAAAATTAAGCGAAAAACAAGGGAAGGATTTGCTGAATAATAAATTAGAAATTGGAATACAGAAAGGGGAGGTATGAGGAAGTCGGGGAAGTAAGTTATAAGAAAATAAGGGTTGAAATTATACTTGTTTTTTATTTTCCGTTTGTCTGTTTTATTGTATTGTTTTGTTTTGTTGTTATAAAAAACTTTTGAAACTTTAATTAAAAAAAATTATAAAAAAAATAGTAAATGGTTGACAGTAATGTAAGAAATAAATAAAAACTACAAATAACTAATAAAAATTAACAATGCAATGAAACTGAGCCAGATACAGCATGTAAGAAATTGAAAAGCTATAGGTCAGTGAATTAAAACACTTCAGTCCAAGAGATCAGATTCCTGGCAGAATAAAAATTTCTTTATCAAACAGCAGATGGCAGAAAGAGAGATGTGGCCCAATGAGCTTTCCAAAGGAAGGGGTTCTAGAGTTCATCATGTCGTCATAGTCACCTTATCTGTCTACCACTTTCTGTAAGCATTGCATTCAAAGTGGTTCACAGCCAGGCTGGCCAAGCTTCCTGCTGAGATGCAGAATGGAGACCCCCCCCCCCAGCAGATTATTTATGTCTTATTATTATTTATTAAATTTAGATACCACCCAAAGACCACAGAGCAGTTTACAACATAAAAATACAAAATAACACACACATAGATACGTTAACACAATGACGCCTGACGAGTAAGTCCTAATGGCACAATGAAAGGGGTGCATAGTTACAAAAACATTTATATATTTTAACAGCTTTGAAAAATAGCACAGCATAAAGATGACTTGTTTTCAAGTTTTTCAAATATTTTCTAATTTGGACTAAAATCTTGTAAAAAACCACACACATCTTCACAGTTAATCGCATGAGCTGTGAACTAGGGAGTTCTCAGTTTAGCCACGAACTCACAAGCTGTATTCCCATTTTATGGTAAGTCATGGCTAATGGTTTACCATGAATGCTCCGACTGCTTCTACTATGGGGCGGGCTCCTCACTAGCAAGGGGGGAAGCAATAAACAGCAAATGTTGGCTTAGTGTTGCATCTGAATTGAGGGTCATGCTTGGTTTTGCTAAAACAAATCATAGGATCTGAAGCCAAGGTTTGTTCTTGGCTTACCAACTATCAGTTTTACTTGTTGTTTCTAATTTTGGGGCCAATGCAAGGTTCTTGTAAAGGCTATTCCAAGTATATGAATACCATGAACAATTAGGGAAAATGCTGTAAAACTCACACCCACTCCTCCCAAAATGTATTCTCATTTGTCTTCTTGCCTTTTCCCTCTCATAATACCGGAATCCCCATTATAGCTCTAACAATCACGCTCTCTCTCAGCTCAACCCATAAAAGCATGAAAAGCAACCTTGACTGGATCATCTTGGCTTGTGCTGTGATTCCCCCCTATTTTCCTGCTCAAATGTTGAGCTCCTTGCTCAGAGAGGTGTAACATGAACCTCCCAGGAGGCCAGACACTTTGCAGTCCAATTAGGTTAGCCTGTTCCCCTTTCAAGCCTGCTGCTCTTTGTTTGAAGACCACTTGGCTGTTCACTTGCAATGTGCCATCAGCAGTACCATCCGTTTCTATGAATACAGAGAGCTGCTTTGCACTGAGTCAGACAGTTGATCCACACAGCCCAGTATTTGTCTATTCTGACATTCAGCGGCAGGCCCCTACCTGAGAGTTTTTAAAGGGGTGATGCTCTGGCTTGAACCTGGCCAGCATCTTTTCTGCTGCTTCCCAAGTGGAACAAATTCCTTCAGCCTGGAGCTCAATTGTCACCTGTATGTTGTTGCAATTTCAAATAAAAGGTAAAGGTACCCCTGCCCGTACGGGCCAGTCTTGACAGACTCTAGGGTTGTGCGCCCATCTCACTCAAGAGGCCGGGGGCCAGCGTTGTCTGGAGACACTTCCGGGTCACGTGGCCAGCGTGACATCGCTGCTCTGGCGAGCCAGCGCAGCACACGGAAACGCCGTTTACCTTCCCGCTAGTAAGCGGTCCCTATTTATCTACTTGCACCCGGGGGTGCTTTCGAACTGCTAGGTTGGCAGGTGCTGGGACCGAGCAACGGGAGCGCACCCCGCCGCGGGGATTCGAACCGCCGACCTTTCGATCGGCAAGCCCTAGGCGCTGAGGCTTTTACCCACAGCACCACCCGCGTCCCCTGCAATTTCAAATAGCTGCACCCAAAGAAGACTGCAACTAATTAGATGGTGAGGCTTCTGATATGTTAAACATTAGTTTGCTCAAATAAGAGTGATCTGTTGACTTGTGCTATGCTTTGAAAAATGTACCAATAACCTTGGAGAGCTGCTGCAAGTTGGTGGACTGCAGGTGGTTCTGGCCAAGATGGGTCTGTGCCCTGACTGCCCACAGTGTCTTCACACATTCATCAAAAAATGGTCACCGTGGTTTTACATAGCAGGGGAGCCAGTTGAGGACTCTTCAGACAAAGGGCAGCTGGCTTGAAAGGGGAGTGAGCTAACATAATTGGATTGCAAACTGTCTGGCCTTGTGGGAGGGATCAGGTGAGATACTACAGTCAGGGTAGCCCCTGGAGGGCTGGGGTGATGCTTTGCACAGAGTCAACAGGTCATTGTGTGACACAAACCAATTATAGATAGCCGATATATTTATCAGAGTCCAAAGCTCTGAGAAAGGGAGATACCAGTTTGCCTCTGGAACCACGCCAATAAATTCTGTGGGAATTCGGGTTGCACTTGTTTCTGTGTGCCTGACATGCCATGAAAATCTTGTGGTCAAGTAGTAGGCTGCTGGAACAATGGCCTTTTATAGTCTTCCCACAGAAGGGGGGTAGATTCCAGGTTTACTCCTTGGCAACTCCAGGTAGGGAATGTCCTCTGTCTGAAACCCTGGAGAGATGGGGGCAGCCAGCAGAGCAAACAGAGAGGCAGATGCTCAGTATATGGCAGCTTCTTCTGTTCCTACAAAGACCCATGTAGAGAAGGCAGCTCCCATACATTCAGCGAATGGGAGTAGCTGCTGCCTTCAAAACAATCACTGTCGAGGCCTCCATACAAACTGAACTGGCTGCACAGCCTTGTGCTGTCTCTACCGCACTCTCCCAAGGCACATACATGGAGGCCCTCTCGCATGGTCAATGGCATGAATTTGTTCAGGGACATCTAACATCTTGTCAAGAGAGGTCACTTTCAGAAATATCACCTACGCTCACATTCTGCAAAAATCACCTCTAACTCTGGGAAGAATGCAAATAACAATGAGAGGTTTTTGTGGCTTCCTCGGCTACAGAACATAGTGTTTCCTCTGTTCCACAATCACTTCTGACGGAGCAGGTTTGGGGGAATTTTGAATAACACCCCCCCCCTCCTTGTTTCTCAGGAGCAAGAGTGGGATGGGTGTGCACACTGACCCCTGCAGGTCAGCTCTAGCCTTTATTTACTACTTATTTTGCATTTAACAAAATCTGCCCCCCTTCTTATTGGAAATAAAACCTCTATATTGTCCGTGTCCAGCCTCATGCAGCAGCGTGCTGTGTGCTGTTTTCTCCTCGTCCCCCCCCCCCCCCCGGAAGAGGAGCCGCCCCAGGGCAACTCCTCGCCGACTTCTGCGGCTTCTTTCTCGTGATTCCCCCCCCTCCCCTGCGATTCCGGATCCCCGGCTCAGGAGAGTTCGGTCCAGCTCTTGGCTGCAGCCTAGCACCTGGCAGCCTGCCAGCTGAAGTGTGTGGAAACGACACCGCCAGGGCGGCAGAGATTTTCCTTAATTTCTCTCTTTCCCGAATGCAGACAGGCTGACATTGGCTGGAAAGTGGAGCAGCTCGTCAGGGACAATCAATGAGAATCGATCGAGCTGCTCAGACGAGGCTCAGGGCTGGGGAAATAACGCAGCAACACCAGCAAGCAGTCACACACACGCACACGGAGAGATTTTAATCTAATCTCCTCCTGTTTCAGTCTTTCCCCCGCATCCCTTCCTCTCCTCGCGCTCGGCTTCTTGGAAATAATACTTCAGCCTCCCCCGGACGCTGCGGGAAGCCGAGAAAAGTTAGAGGGGGCGAGGAGGGGGCGCAAAGACGGCCCTCCCCTTCCTTGTTCCGGGCTGCTCTCACAATGGAGGGCTTAAAACACGCGGAAACCCGAGTGGACTTTGCAGCTGTGGCGCACTCACACGTGCACGCTGCCCGCCCCTTCGCTTCCGACGGGCGGGTGCGGAGGGGGCTGGGTTGTACTTTTGGTTCACGTTCTCAAAAGCCTGTGCACTGAGAGGCGGCGCGTCTAAGGCCACCACCCGACCCCCAAAGAGCCGCGGGTCGGAGCGTGGGCGCAGCCGGAGGCGCTCTCTGCAGCCGTCGAGGGGCGCTGCCTTCGCGGTCCAGCGCCCCAGTGCGTGCGAAGGAGCTGCTCTCGCTGGCCAGGAAGGTCGGGGAGGGCCGGGCTGGAGAGCTGCTCCCAAGGCGGGCGGGCGGAACTCCACCCGACGGGGAAGGAGGTCACCGGGATGGAAAGCAGGAAGGCGGCTGGAAGGTTCTGACTGACGGGCTACTTAAACAGGAGGGGGTGGGGGGAGAATATCAGGACACGCAGCCCGGGATGCGTTTCCTCGGGAATAAGTGGCGACGCTTCCGAAGGCATCGGCCTCCGGCTGTGCCTGGGGCGGCAGCTGCGCTCTCGACGGCTCTGCTCGGCTTTCCTCGCGCCGAAGGAGGCGGTGAGCCCAGCAGGGCGTCGGCGCGCCGGGCGAGCAGAAGCTGCCGCTGGCTCAAACGCAAAGAGGGGCTTACTTTCGAGTAAAGCGGCTCTCAGCAGCGCACGGTGGTGTTAAGAGGATAGCCGGGCGGGGGCGGCTTCCTTGAGAGTAAACACCGTTAGGAAGCTCGAGCTACACACTTTGGTTGCAGCTCGTGCTGCGATCCTGAACATGCGAGCTCGGGAAGGGGTTCCCTTGAATGCAGACGGCTTTGCTTCCGAGGAAATGCCTTGCTCAGCCCTTGGCGCTTTTCTCTGTCGGCTGGCCTGCCCTTGGCAAGAGACGCGATCCTCTGGGGTCGCTTTTGGGCCCCCTAAACCCCCCGAGCCATTCGCGACGGCGCATTGGCTGCCGCAGCCTGGCCAGGGACGCGCTGTCGGGGCCCCGGCTTCTGATTGACACTGCTGCGCTTGTTGTTGTGGCAGGAGCGGGAAGCCGCCGCTCGCTTTATTCGCGGGGCTCTGCCATAATCCTTGCCTGATTGCTCCTTAATTCTGCGCCGGCTTCGCAGGATGCTTCTCCGCCAGGGCCGGTCAGCTGAGCCGCCTCGCTCGCCGGTTGCCAAAGAGGAAGGCAGATAAAAGGCGTCTCGCGCAAAGGAAAAGGCCGCCCCCCCCCAAGAGGCCCCCGGAGAGGTGGCTGCTGCTGCAAAGGACGCCAAAACATTTCCCTCTAAATGCCACGGAAACCACCTCGGCATTCCACACCCAAGGACCGATTATCATGCATTTTAAGTGTAAAAAAAAAAGAGGAGAGGGAGTGAAAATACAAGCCAGGGAGGTTCCTTGGTTTTAATCCCTTTCTTTCTTTCTTCTCCACCCCGCCCCCCCCCCCAGCACATTTCCGCCTCTGGCTTCCACGGGGCGCAAACAGGTACCCAAGCGGCCGCTGCTTGTCTCCTCGAAAGGGCAAAGTGTCAAATCACCTTACATTAAAAAAGGAAAGAAACGGCCTCCAAAGGCTTTGATTTAGAGCGAGTGCTAAACCTCTTTCAGTCTCCCTTCAGAGCCTCCCCTTTTCCCTTGGTGATCTAAGTGCACATTTGCCAGTCCCACAAGGAAAAACGCAGCTGTGGGATTTTAAGGCGGGGGGGGGGGGACACCCAACCCCAGCCAGTATGGAAAAGGCCAAGCGCCCTTCCCTCACCATAGCTCCAAATTGCAGCTCACTAAGGCTGCTTTTAATTTTTTTTAAATTGGGGTGTTTCATGCGACACGTGGTTTGCTGGGGGCACAAGACCAAAAAAGAATAGAAAAGAAAACAGGACCCCACACCACATCCCACCAGTTACTTGGATTTAAGTATTTATGCACAACTTCTGGGAGAACTTCCCAACCTCAACGTAGCCCCCATTATTTTATTATTTTTATTTATTATTTATTAAATTTGTATACCACGCTATACCCGTAGATTTCAGGGCGGTTCACAACATATAATTACAATATGAAAAAAACAAAACACATAATAGAAACAAAGACAACCCAATACTCTCCCCCCCCCCTTCCACAACACATTTTGAAAGGGCATCGGATGTCAGTCAATCAAAGGCCTGGTTAAAGAGGAACGTTTATTATTATGTACTTGGTGTAGTTTTCCAGGAAACCAGCAAGTACTTGCAATCCTTTTGTTGCATGGAAATCACCATTTCCTGGCACTTTAAACTGCAAGCTGTGGTTGCTGGAGAAGCAGCCCTGCCTTCTGCTCCTGAGGTCCTGGGCCTTGAATGCCACCCCCACGTCGGCTCAGTTTTGTTCCTGATTCTGAAAGATACGTTTCGCTTACGCTATTTTAAGTTTCGTAAAGTGGCAAACCTCTATGAGAAGGGTTATTTATACTATTTCTAGCTCACCTTTCCACAGAAAGAGTCCAGGGAGAATAAAAACCATGAAAAGTAAAAAATAAAACAAGTTCAATTACAAGAAAGTGAAAAACAGCAGAGTTAGAACATAGCAGTCAGCACTAAAAGCACCCATTGAAAGCAACCACACTTTCTGCAGGGTTAAAGACTATTTGAGACCCAAAAGCCTTCATGAAGCTCATTGGGCGACCTTAGGGCTGTCCGTGTTTCTCACAGGGTGATTGTTGTGAAGTGAATAAGGGGAGGAAAAGAACCATGTGTGCTGCTTTGAGCTCCTTGGAGGAAAGGCGGAAGAGAAATGTAATAAATAAAACTAAAGGAAAGCCATCCAAAATGCCATCTCACTGATCCCAACGCCAGACATGCTTCAGGGGGCGCTGGGGTTTGCAGCAGGGCCTCTGTGGGTGCCTTGGATCAGTTGCTCCAGTTAGCCATCTGGCCACATCATTTTTATTGTATTTATTTCATAAAAATTATACACTGCTTGATTGTAAACCGATTTCAGGTTTTTTGTGAAGAGATAAAACAATAAAATTGAGGGGAAAGTCACAACCCTTCCTTAAAACATACGAAAGTTTAAATACTAAAACAGATTAAAGTTATCAACTTTGTAAGCATCTGGATAAGTTTGTCAAAACAGGAATGTTTTTAGCAAACACGGAAAAGAGTACAGCCTTGATCTCAATAGGCAGGGAGTTCCCAAGTGCAGGTGCTGCAGCGCTAAACAATTAGTTCTAACAAATGTGGAACAGGTATTACGTGGCCCCCGTAGCAGTGCCAATTCCACTGATCAAAGTAGTTGAGTTGACGTGTGGTAAGGCGATCTTGCAGCGGTAGTCTCGTAATCTGGGGAACCGGGTTCGCTTCCCCGCTCCTCCACCTGCAGCTGCTGGGTGACCTTGGGCTAGTCACACTTCTCTGAAGTCTCTCAGCCCCACTCACCTCACAGAGTGTTTGTTGTGGGGGAGGAAGGGAAAGGAGATTGTTAGCCGCTTTGAGACGCCTTAAAGGGAGTGAAAGGCGGGATATCAAATCCAAACTCTTCTTCTTCTTCTTCTTTAACAAAATTTATATACTGCTTGATTGTATGAAAAACCTCTAAACAGTTTACACATTATGGATCAATTGACATTTCTGGACGCATTTCAGAGGCAGCTAGCCCCACGCAGAGCACATTGTAGCAGGCTACTTACTGTGACCAGATCTTCCAGTCTCGAGGGTCAGAAACAGCTGGCACCTCAGTCTAAGCTGGGCAAGGGTACCACTGGTGATAGCCAAGCCACCAGAGTTAAATCTGTCTGTCCATCCGCCTCAGTGCAGCTGCACCATTATGTTTATAAATCTGCCAATGCTGCAAGGGTTTGGCTGGTGTGATTTTTGAACTATGCATGAGGCTGCTTCCATTGCACCAATGAAACAACTGCCAGTGCAAGCATGCTGACATATTGTCAAAACTACCAAGATGACAAATGGGATACTCTCTATTGAGAGGCACACAGAGGGAGAGAGAGAAATGGGGTTGTCCGCACTTCCAATTATTCTGTGCCTAGAAAGCACGGGTCCAAGGGTCCCCTTGCCCTGCTCTGCTCCCAGGGAAACCCACTCTTTAGTGCTAAATCATAGTAAATATCAATCCAGAGAAAACCCAAATTGCTGTTTGCTCCAACTGACTCTTTAATTGAATATTCATCTTGATTTGTTTGTGCCAACCTTGCACGGAGGTTAGACGAGGTCACTATTTATTAAGCACTCGTCTGATTTGTTTACAGAGAGGTTAGACAACACTGAGTCAAACGCTGCTTATCCCACACTTCCCAGTGCACTCCCCCTTGATTTTCTAGTTTGTTTTATTTTGCGGGGAAGCAAGTTTGCTGTGGAAGAACGCCAAATCAGCGCTCACTGTGCAACCTGAATTAGCCAGTATGTGATTGAATCCCACCCCAAAGTAGCAGGAATCTGAAAGTGCCCCTAGTCTTTAGGGGCCTGGGGAACAGATTTTTTTCTGAATTGAAACTGGAGCTGTGTTTCACTTATGCTCAAGTACAACCGGTGGTATTAAGAGTAAGCCCAATGAAATTAATAAGCATTTTTAAGCAAGGTCGATTAGTTTCAGTGGGTCTACAATTGGTAAGACTCTGCTGAATACCACCCATTCTTTGTTGTTGGTGATGAACTTCAAAAACAGTGAGCAAACATCTTTTTTGCATCTATAAGAATCCGCGTATTAACATTACCCCCAGGCAACCTGCTCTTCCTTTTCCCCAGGCAGCCAGGGTTGGGGGACAGAATGGGACTTCTAGATTCATTTGTACCTCCCAGCTGTAACACGGACAGCCTCAAGGAATTGTGGTCTGACCCTCTTCCCTGCCTCTGACTATCACTTCACTGCCTGTATATTGGCAGAAGTGGGGGGTCTATTTCACACTGGGCCTCCTTGTGTGGGGCCTGATGCACCCAATGCAGCGGCTTAATTTTTCGCACCTTCCACATCTTGCAGCACACAATTTGGTAACCACCGAACTAAATGTAGCTTACACTTACTGAAAAGAATGCAGCATTCACAGGCAGATGGCAGGTCTTTCTGCACAAGGAATGGATATTCGTTCATTACACAGTGGGTTGGGGTATTGACATCCTTCCTCTCGCTCATGAATTGGTGGTGGGATGAGCTAAATGCCTTCTTCCCCTAGCTAACATTTCAGTTGTAAGGAAAACAGTTTCTCACCACTCAAACTGCCGGGTCATACACAAGCAGACTCTCCTCTCCCACTGATACATCTGTTCCCATTGTCAGCATTGTGGTTCTGTGAATGCCATCGGTGATTTTTGGTTTGTGCTTGTGATTCTTGCTTGCATAATTTTGAAACTTAAAAACTAAATCTCCCCTGACCATTCAATGCTGACCATTCCCCACTGTCCAGGTGTTGTTGTTTTTTTAATGAAATGAAATAAACATTCAAGTATCAGCAAGGCTACTATCTCCCCATCAACATCACCTTCCATGTTGTGAGCCTTTCAAAATATGTTTCTAGTTTGTACACTCCCTTTCTCCAGTAAGAGAAAGCATATGCTGTTACACAGTTGTTGTTTTTAATCAGAGGAAAGATGGAACCGGTGATTCTTTCACAGCATAGATACCCACACTCACATTCATTCTTGGGGTTATAGGGCACAAACACAAAATTGTTACTGCTACCCTACATTAGGCCATCACTACTTTAGTGCAGATCCTATTTATCACTTACTTAGGTAGTATATTTGCTGATCTCCCATGCTCAAAGGCACTTCCATATTGTGACATAATGGTTGGAGTGTTAGACTATGACCTGGGAGACCAGGGTTTGAATCCCTACTCAGTTGTGAAGCTCACTGAGTGACCTTGGGCCAGTCGCTGCCTTTCAGCCTAAACTCCCTCACAGGATTGTTGTGAGGATGAAATAGGAAGGAGGAGAACCAGGTACACCACACAGAGCTCTTTGTAGGGAAAAGGTGGTATACAAATGATACAGACAGACAGACAGACAGATTAGATAGATGATAGATAGATAGATAGATGATAGATAGATAGATAGATAGATAGATAGATAGATAGATAGATAGATAGATAGAACAGGGCACATGAAGAATTAAGCAGCAACAGCTAGTCTTGATACACGAGCTGCCAAAGTTTTACACCCCTTTCTTATATGGAAAGGCCATGCAATGCCTTAGCCAAACTAAATAGAAAAGACTGAGACAGATTCCCACCAAATAAGAATAAGTGAATATAAATTGCTATCAGGAGAGCAGAGGCCCAAGGCCCAGTATCTAAACACAAAATGGAGTCCCATGGCATGGAGCATGCATTCAGTATGTGGATTCATTTAAAAAGTAAAACAAATCAGGGGGATAATGTGGTCACCCCAAAAGTATGCTTAACAAGCTGAAGTGGCCAAATATTGACATTGGACGCATGAGAAAGTTGTCATATTGCTGACTGATTCATGGTGTGTCACCCCCAAAATGGTAGTTGGCAAGAAAAGATGTCCTGACTCCCACTGCTGGGAGAAATGTCTTCCTTCCTCACCTGTGAAACTCCTTTCCTGGTGACACCGGTGAAAGCAGGCATGCCTGGAGGTCAGGCTCACCTATCTGTTTTGGGAAAGGTTATGTGTCAGTGGCAGAGCCCACACTCTGCCCATGGAAGGTTCTGGGTTCAATCTCTCACTCCCAGGGCCAGCAGGGCCAGGGGGAACTTCTGCCAGAGGCCTGTGGGCAGACAGTGCTAGACCAGGTGGGCCTACAGTTTGACTTGGTATAAGGCAGTTTTATAATGTCACAGCTGCTGACAGACCATCTTTTTCTATAGCTGAAATCTCCTCACTGCTCAAACACATGGAGCACCCTTGGCAGCAGGAAGGTCTTGAAAGAGAAAGGGAAGCCATAAGCAGAAAGAGGGATGAAGGAGGGAACCTGGAGATAAATGGCACTTTTCATCTTTCTCCTTCTCCTCTCCTTCCACTCTTGAGGGCCTCTCCTTTCTCTCCCTCACTCTTTCAGCCTCGGCTTCTCTTCCCCGATGCACAGAGCACTTGAGTTCAAGTGGAGATTGTTCTAAAGTCAACTTCAAGAGCCACATTTCATTCCTGAGCTTCAGGAAGTGAAGCTGTTGGTAAAGGCAACTTTGCTGAGTCAACAAACAATGAGACTTTGCCAGGTTCAGAAATTGCTCAGCTTATCCCCCTCCTGCCTTCCCCTGCTTTTTTGCAGCACCCCAGCTGTGGCACTTCTAGTTTCGCATGTAAGTTATTCATTTGCAAGAAACACATTGTTTTCTAACTCATAAACTTCCTTCTTTCTCCATGGCTACTGTTCATTAGATGGATACTTCTTAAGGCACAAGGGTTGAAAAGCTTCCGTTTCTGAACTTCAGGCAACACTTGAAGTTCCAGCTTTGTTTTTCTGACTCTACTTCAAGCTCCACTGTTCTGGCAGCCAAAGACACACCAGGGTTCTTATGCAAAGGAGAGTTCCTGGGATCCTCACATCACACCAAGCTACAATAGTGATAGTCTACATCAGCCTTTCCCAACCTAGTGCCATCCAGATAGGAGGGAGCAGGTGGCGCTGTGGTCTAAACCACCAAGCCTCTTGGACTTGCCAATCAGAAGGTCGGTGGTTCGAATCCGCACGGCAGGGTGAGCTCCCGTTGCTTTGTCCCAGCTCCTGCCAACCTTGTAGTTTGAAAGCATACCAGCATGAGTAGATAAATAGGTACCACTGTGGTGGGAAGGTAAACGGTGTTTCTATGCGCTCTGGCTTCCATCATGGTGTTCTGTAGCACCTGAACCCACATGACCCAGAAAAGCTGTCTGTGGACAAACCATCAGCCTGAAGTGAAATGAGTGCCACACCCCATAGTCGCCTTTGACTGGACAAGGGTCCTTTACCTTTTCCTTGCCATCCAGATATTTTGGACTGCAACTCCCATCATACCTGACTATTGTTCATGTTGGTCATGTTGGCCAGACCAAACTATTTGGCTACACCCGGTAGAGTTACATGGTCAGAAGGGAGAGCAACAACCAGTATTTTCACTTTTACCACTTCTGATGCTCTGAATAACAGTTTTCCTGTTCCTGGTAACAGGGACCATGGCCTGCTGAATGGTGGGGCCATTCTGCCTAAGGCTGTGACAAGGCAGAGAAGACTCTTTGCAATGAACCCTGCCCAAGAGAGAAAGAAGCAGAGATGGGGAATCGAAGGCAGATGGGGAAGTGGGGAACAGAACCCCCCTCCCCATTTCAAAATGTAATCAAGTACTCCGTAAAAACAACCCTAATTGGAATAGATTGCACTGAGCTTCCTTCAGTGTGCTTGTCTATACACCATACATTTAAAGTGCATGGCTTCTCCCCAAAGGATCTTGGGAACTGCAGTTTACCCCTTAGAGAGCTACAGTTCCCAGCACCCTGAATAAACTACTGGCCTGTCAATTATCAAGCTTGCCCAGCTTCACACTCTTTAAAGCCAGCTTTTCTTCTCCTCCTTTCTTTGCATCTTGGCCCAAGCGTATAACAGCTTCTGTCAGGGGAAGAGATGGTTTCGTCGTTTTAGAGAGCAGTGCTCAGCTCCTGGAAGCACCAGAATGTGTTTTCCCAGTGGAAGGAAACCAGCTCCAAACTCACACAGACATCAAGAGGGAGAGAGCGGGGGCAAAGCAGGGTGTTCTTCCTTGCTTCAGAAGCCACCGTCTCTTTTGCCCGGGCAAAGGGAGTACAGGCTGACTCCCAAGAGCACAGCTGCTGTGTGTGCACCAGCACAACAGGGGCAGCAAGCATAAAACAGTGGGGGGATGCCAAGAAGAAAGAGGAAGAAGAAGAAAGTGGGAAATTGTTTTGAAATTGCCTTTTCCTATTGCTGGGGGGAAAGAGAAAAGAGAAGTCTGAGAAGCAACTCTTCTCTATGCAGAAGGTGCATGCCATGTAAAAATGGCTTAGTGTGCATTTGTCATGGAGATCACTGACTCCCTCCTTCCAGAAGGAATATGACATGTAAGGGGAATAACAGTCAGACACAAAGGCCTGGTGCAGAGAGGGTCCCTTCACACATAACATTTTGTGGTATGCCTAAAAATGCAGCGGCGTGGATGTGACAAGCACATACTACAGGAGTGAGAAAATGTACAAACAATGGCCAGCCTGGGTTTTCTCCCAAGTAATGTATGGAAATGATCATTGTGAGGTAGGTTAGACTGAGAGCCAGTGGCTGACCCAAGGTCACCCATTGCTGCAGGAGGACTTGAATTAGGATCATCCCATTTCAAGTCTTGACACCGGCCACAATTCTTATATAATGCATAGGAGAAGTGAGAGCAAAAGGATCAGGAACTGCTTGCATGCGTTTTGAAGTGTCAAAACACCAAAGGCAAACATGTCAACACACCTTGCTTTTATCCAATGCTATAAACTCCTGCTTGGAAACCAAGGATACAGGTCAGTAGGGAAGAAATTTATCTGTTCCTTTCCTGGTTCCCATCAGATCCCAGTAGTGAGCCACCAGACTCCCCAATGCTGGTACTGTCCCTGCATCTCAGCTGGCCAGCTCAGCTTGCTCTGTGTGCCAGCACCAGACATGGGGCAGAAGACCAGGCTGAGGGCTGGGACTGTCCAGGAGGCAGAGTAAGGCAGCCACCTCAGGCACTGAAATTGAAGGAGGGCCGGTCCGGCCCCAGGAGAAGTATGGAGGGGCAGCTGTGGCAGCTTCCAGCGAGATCTTACAAGAACCCCACTAAATCAGGGGGGGCTCTCATGACATCTCCTAGGGCTTGAGAGATCTCACAGGAACCCAGAAACCACAGCTGCACAACCCCACGAAGTGAGGCTTTGGTGGGGAGGCAAGGGGGTGCATGGCACATGGTGCTCAGTGCACATGCACCTCAGGTGGCAAAATGGGATGGGCTGCCCCTGACCGGACTGGATGGGCTTTTGGTCTCAACTATGAATGCAAGCTTTGTGTTCTTAATTGCAATCTGGAGAGGCAGCGCTGGCAGACACTGGGGTTTATGGTTCCTGGTATGAAAAAGCAAAAACAGCACCTGAAAGTCCGACCTTTGATTCCTGTTTGTTATCCGAGAATCAGAATCAATTCTGACTCTTTCCCCTCCCCGATGCTTAAAACTATCTGGAGATGGACCAGCCGAGTAATTGTGAAAGCTGCATTTAAGTTTTTAAAAACCCCATATGATAATATGCCTCCATTAGTCACACACAGCCTTTGATTTCTTACCTCCTAATCGTATTTCTCCTTCGCTAATCAGCACACCTGGATCCCAGAGTTTCTCTTCCTCGCTCTGTGCCCCCTGACACCCCCCACCCCCTCCCTGGTTCCCACACACAGTGACTGCCTTCCTTTTTTTTACACTCCAAACTGACCACACTCTCCTTGTACTCGCACAGCTTGTCAGCATTCTCCGATTTTTTACGTGTTGACCTCAACAACCTCTCTTCATGGAGAATTGCAGCATTCTTCCTGTTTTAAACATATTCCATCTGCAGCCTCCCTATAGAATTCCTAAATCTGATAACCAGGGGGTGTGCTTTTGCTTTGAACAGAGAACGGGTTGACCTTTGCTGGTGGAACGGAGGCTGCACCAGAGGGGGAGAAATGGCTTCAGTGAGAACCACTGTTGTTTTACAAACCCTGTGCAAAGGCAGGAAGGGTTGCTGCCGCAAAAACACAAGCTTCTTTGCTCTGTCTTCTCCAAGTCTGTCTTGCTATCACAATCTTCTCATGTAGGAAAGTGCCATGACAGAGAGAGAGAGAGAGAGAGAGAGAGAGAGAGAGTGACTTTGAATTATTTAGTAATGATAGGATGGCTCTAACTGTTCACAGCCACCAGCTTCTCTGGCTCACGTCTGGCGACTCCAGTCTGAAAGGGCAAGCGTGCACTATTTGTCTTTCGAGTGTACTTCAAGTCTGCTCAAATCTCCCAGTGGCCACAGAAAAGGTGCAAATGAATTTGGACATCCAAGATCACGTTCTCAACCAAACTGATTTGTTCCCCCCTTAAAGCTGAATGTCTCTTCATAGAACATAATTATCTGTCCTGTATTTTAGTACATCTAGTGTACAATGGGACAAACATTAATTCTGAGCAGTTCATTAATTGTTCATTTAAAAAAAGGACTATGTCTATTTATTTATTTTTATTGTAGCCAGATTCATCTTGTGAAAGGTACATTACAGTCATGCAGCAAATGATTTCATGAGTGGGACCTGGAAAAAAATGTTGCAATATATCCCATCTAAATGGAAGGCTCATGTTCTGGATTCCAGACAGCCATTTTGTCCAAACAAGGCATTTCATTTCCCCTCACCCAGGGTTCCATTCTTCTTTTGCGACTATCACTCTATATCCTGGGGCTACTGAGCCTGCTCATTTGTAAGGCTGACCTCCTTACCTTGAGGACTGGGAAGTGGCCAAAGTAACAGCAGTGTTTAAAGTGAGGTCCAGGGGGACAGCCAGGAAATTATAGGCTGCTCAGCCTAATGTACTTTCTGGGTAAACCGGTAAAAAGCATAGCTAAATATAATATTATCAAGAACAAGTCTTGCTGAATAAGAATCAGCATGGCTTCTGCAAAGGCAAGCCTTGTCTGACTAACATTTTAGAATGATTTGAGAGCACAGGCACCAAGTTGCACCCAACATGGGGGGGGGGGCTGATGTCATGTGCAAAATGCATATGCACATGACGTCATGCTCATCACACATTGCATGTGTGACAACTGTCACATCAGGAGACGCCAATCAGTCCTCCTCCTAATACGACAATCGCCCACCAGGCCATGCTGGTCCATGCAGCACATCCCAACGTTGCATAGCCCAAGGCAACTTCTTGCCAGACCTCTTCTGCCCCCTCAGGATTGGGGGGGGGGCTGAGCCCTGTCCCAGAAGACATGGTGGGAGCCATAGATGCCTCAGCCCCATGGAGTTGGTGTGCGTGCTTGAGAGTGTCAATATGCATGTGGAGAGGGGTATCCAGTTGCCTCACCAAAAACTCCTGAGTATGCTTAGCAATCATGGGAAATCCAAACATTTCCTCAGTAAAAGACACAATGATTAAGAATCCAGAGAACTTGCTTGCTTGTTTGTGCGTAAGGTACCCACCTGAGTCACTGTCTGAACTAGTCTCTTCCTTTTGGGTGGAAACAGCAGCAGATTTGGGGGTAAGTGATGGCATAGCCACAGGTCCTTTAGTTGCTGTTTTCTTCTTGAGTTTCTGAAAAAGTAGGTTGACCTGAAGGCCAGTCCAGACGGTCAGGGGCATCTGCAACATCTCTACCATCACAATCTGGCCAGCAGTTCCAGAGAAGCTCTTTCATAAGTAGTGTGATGTGTTTTGTCTGACTGGTCCCAGCTCTACCAGCTGCCATTCAGGATGAACTGAAGCTTCAGAGCCATCTTCAAAGATAACGCCGCCCTCAGTGTGTTCACAATCTAGTCTATTCTTGAGATTTGAATGTCAATGGCCAAGTTCTCTCTGACCAGGAATGGTCACAGCTGGTGCACCAGCCATAGGTTGGTGGGAGGTGCTTCATGCTGCTGACATCACTTGGGCACCCAAAAACAGGGCTGAATCTGACAGCACCCAAAGCAGTGAACTTGATTCCATCAAATATAATTACACCCAGAACATGATGAACAGGGCCGGCCCAAGACATTCTGGCACCTAAGGTGAACCACAAAATGGCATCCTCCCTGCCAGGGAAGAAGGGGCGAGTGAAGACCTACCTCAGGAACAAGAGGTGTAAAGCAAATCAACATTTCACAAAAGTGAGAATCAAAGGCTGTCATGTGTGGGGGGGGGGGCACTCTGCATCATGCCAAGCAGGGTCAGGGTCCAGGAGACCCCCAGAGGGCAGCCCCTGCCATTTCCTCCCTAGGGGGAGAGACCAGCAGTGCTTCCTATTTGCCAAGAGGCTTCAGAAGAGACTGCTGAGGAGGAGGCAGACGTGTCCTCCAGGGAGCCCACCACAGCCATAGCTGACACCGCAGAAGCGGACAATGCATTCCTTGGAGGCTGGATCTGCTGCCCCTGTGGATTCTGCCACCTGAGGGGATCGCCTCACCTTGCCTCACGAGTAGGCTAGCCCTGATTATGAACACTAGCTCTCAGATCAGATGAATCACCTACTATCCATATCTCTGTCTTGCCTGAATAGAGTTTTGGTTTATCTAGTCTCAGCCACTTATCTAGTCTCAGCCACTGTCCTCTCAGCCACTGCAGTGAGTCATTGGGAGCATCAAAGGGGTGACATCATGTGCTTCATCTCCAGCTCTTGGGAGGAAGGGCAAAATCTACTGCTATTGCTACTACTACTATTATTAATAGAGGACGGGTGGTGTACAAATTTAATTAATAATAACAATATCATGCCCATTGGCCTCAGTCTCAAGCCTTGGAATGTAATAATACCAATAATAATAATTTATTTCTACCCTGCCCATCTGGCTGCGTTTCCCCAGACACTCTGGGCAGCTCCCAACAAAATTAAAAACACAATAAAAGGTCAAACATTTAAAACTTCCGTAAACAGGGCTGCCTTCAGATCTCTTCTAAAAGTAGGATAGTTGTTTATTTCCTTGACATCTAGCGGAAGGGCGTTCCACAGGGCAGGTGCCACTACCGAGAAGGCCCTCTGCCTGGTTCCCTATAACCTCACTTCTCGCAGTTTATTTATTATTATTATTGAGAACAATCAATGGATAAGCACAGAGAGCCCTATGATCTCTACAGGCCTTTTCTGTCCAGCCCAGGACTATTTTGATTTTTGATTTTGAGTTTTACTCAACGTGTGCTACTTCTTCATAAATTTTACAGATTCATATTTTGGGAACTTTGTCCATATTAAGTTTTTTTAAATGAAGTAACCTGAGTTTGTCAAGAAAGAAACCTATTCAGAAATGGGATTTTATTAGCAATTCCTTAAGTTTCAAAAATGTATGATTGACCAAAAAAGCTACCACCCCAAAAACCAAACCTAAAACAAAAAATAATCGTTTTGTAGAAAGATAATGTATATTGCTCTTTTCCATGTTTTGATACCGACATTGAAAGCTGAATTTTCTGTGGGAGATAATTAAGGCTTATAATGATCATTGGGTATTTCTAACTATATCAAATATTGTTTCACTGAAGCCATTTAAATGGCTTGATTAGATACCAATGGCAATGCCACTATTGTAAGGCTTGGTGTCCAACTCACTTTGCTCCATTTACATTTGAGTTTGAAAATTGACAGAATGAATCAATGGACTATCTAGACTTAAAGGTAGCTACTCTACAAGTCCAGATTGTTGAGGCAATGTCCTGGCTCTCCCAGTTGGGCGCAGTACTTGGACTGGAAAGAATACATATTGTAGCAGTGGTGCGAGATTCCAGGAGTTCCAGGCACGTTTACACAGGGTCCGTGTTTCCTTTTGGGAGTGAGGCACAGCTGAGACTGTGGCAACTTTATGACATATGGTTTATTTTCACATATATACAACCTGAGCTTACGACTGAGGGGTTCACAGCATAATCACCCCAAGAAAGTCTTGCTTCCCATAGACACAGCTCTGGGTTAAAAACAAATATCAGCCATTGTGTTCTGCCCCTCTCTCCAACTTGCTTTCCTTCCTGCCCCCCTCTAGATTACACCACACAAATTCAACTCTAAGACTCAAACCCTGCCTTTGCCTGCTAACTAACTCTAAGCTGAGAGAGGGATCCCGCCCATTTGCAGTCTGGTTAGAGCATAGAGCTGATAACGCCACGGATGCAGGTTAAATCCCTGTATGGGACGGCTGCATATTCCTGCATTCCATGGGGTTGAACTAGATGATCTCCAGAATCCCTTCCAACTCTACAATTCTATAATTCTTTGGCTTTCCTAATGGCTCATTACCTTCCCTTTGTTCTCTAAATGGCTCAACACCTAGGTGATTACCTGGTCAGGGAGCTGAGTGGGCTTATATTTTTAGATTTGCCTTGATTAAATTCTAACCCCTACTGGACCCAGACATTTAGGGGAGTCTGGTACCCTCAGACTTATAACACTATTCTTTGAAGAAGTGTCTTCACTTTTGAAAGTTTATTTTAATTCCAGTGAGACCTAGAATTTTGATAGCACATCATACTTGAGAATCTCTAGAGGCTTCATGAGAAGGTTATTCAGAATCCACAGCATGGTCATAGCTATGCAGTAAAGTATTCTAACCAATGTTTTTAGGTGTATCTATAAAGGATAGAAATTTACTTTTTATTAAATGAAAGTTGACTATCTAGGTCTGTTGATCTACTTTCCTGGTGTTTGCTGGAGATCTGGGACATTTGCCTGGGATCTGAGACATTCATTGATTTCATTTGGGCCAGAAAACTTTCCAAACATCTGCCTTTTATCCTCCCAGTCTGCTTTGGACTACTCTGCATGTAAACTAATGAGCAACTTTAAACTTGCCTGCAGATAAGCAAATTAAGAGAGCATGCATACACGACCAATAACTGTTTTGTGTAGCACCCTCTGTGAGAAATGCCAGTCTCTTAGTGACTGCAGAAGCTTTCAGACACTTTTCAGACTGCCATCAGACTAAGAAGGCATTAGAAGTCAAAGCTACAACAAGGCTGTAACCCAAGAACATTTTCCTGAGAGCAAGCTTCATTGAAAACAATGAGACCTACTTCTAAGGAGTCACACGTAGGCTGACATTATTGCTATCACTTTGATTGCTTGCACTCCACTGCAGGATCAAACCACAATGTTGCTCTCTAGCCTTTTATTCTTTTTTTAAAAAATAGTTTTGTGAAATAGGCTGAATAACCAGAACCATCCCAATGAAACCTCCATGCTATGGAGATGATAAAACTGTGAAGAATATACTTTACCCAGAGAGGTCGAAATAAACTATAGGACTTAGTGCACTTCCTTCACTAGACTTCTTAGACCCTACAGATCTTGTGGTGATTGTCTGCCATTGTTTCTCTATTCACATGGCTCTCCCATTGCTCCCTCCAAATCATTGCTTGCTTGCTCACTACCTCTTCCCTTTCCAGTTTCTCTATAGAGTGACCTGTGACCAGTTTAGGGCGCAATCCTTGCTTGATCGCTTGCTTCCTATCATCAGTTTAGCTCTTTGTTTCCCAGCCTTGGATCCACTGGACAACTGGGAGGTGGCAACAGGAGCACCAAAACCTAGGCTTGCATGTCCTAAACAGACAAGCTATTGGATTCTCAGAAATGAGTCATGGACTCATGGACATATGATGATGGAAAAAGAGAGAAATCAACCTCCTCGATGAGTGTTGGATACCAACCTTCTTATACTATCTGATCTCAGCTGGCTAGTTGCATACTGTCATATCCGTGCGCACACACCAACTTGCACTGTCCCAAGCAACCGTTCATCTTCATCCCATAGCTCCACTCCAAATGCAAGTGACTATTTCCCCAAACATCTCCCAATGCTGTTTCACCACAACAAATACACACACATCAAAGCCACATGCATCCCATGGTTCTGATCAGGACGGCTCTCGCAAAGAGGCATGATTGTAGGGGGTGGGGCACAATTAGCAACATGCCCCTCTTCTCCTTCCTTGTCAGCCTTTATCCCCATCCTTTCTGCTTCACTGGGCACGTCTCACATCAGTGGCACTGGGGATTTAATTGGTTTTGCAAACGAGTGTCAAGTATATGGGGAGACCCGTGGGAGGGAGACTGGGCTATTGTTCCAGAATCCTTGATGGCCTGTTGCAATTTATGGATTGGTTTCTGCTTTTTGGTTTTTGGCTTCCTTCCTGCCGAAACACAGGGTGGGGGTGGGGAAAGAGGTGTGTGAAGATGGACAAGAAAGGAAACAGTTTCTCAGACGACTTTCATATACAATGTTCAAAATAACTTGGGAGATTTGACAAAAGGAAGCTTCTGCTAGCACTCTTGTGCTCATAATAAACTATTCAAAGCAAGGTGCCTGGTGTAATACGCCCCAATGGCACGGATGAGATTTTTGTAGGATTTAAAAGTTGTTCTCAGGGACCAGCATAGTGGAGGGCCGATATTATCAAAAGCAAGTGTCACTACATTCCAGTAACAAGAAATACCATTTGCCCTGAAAATGTTGTGGAATGTGTAGCAATCAATTATCACTGCTAACATATTCCTGAAAATCAACTCAAGATGCTTATGTGAACAGCCCATCTTCCACTTCAGGGGACAAGGCTGCTAGCATCTACATCCAACTGCTGGACTGGCATTTAAGCTTGTTCTTTACCCCTGAAACGGCATCAGGAAACGCTGACTTCCATTTTCAAAAATCTAGAAGCCCTGTGATCCCTTTTAAAATTATAAAGCAAAAGTGTATGCTCAGGATCTTGTAACACTTAATGAGTCTAATTTCTGTGATCCTGAGAATGCACTTTTGGTTATTCCTTGCAAGAAGAATCCCAGGAACCAGCAGGCATTCAGTGATCCACCAAAAACTGGTCAGTGATCCACCAGTGTATTACAGTTTACCTTCTGACCACCCTTTGTCTAGAAATCACTCTCCTTTGCCACAGTATGTAGAACTCTGTGATGGGCTTGGACATAACTTTCTCAACTGGTCTGGGAAAACAATTTGACTTCTTTCTCTATCATTGCAGAATGGAGATAGGTAGAAATGCTGTATATGTTGCCACCCAAACACATAGACAGCAATTTAACTGCACTATGTCAACCATTTTATTGCAAGTCATCCTGAAGGGTAGGATATTAATACTCTAAATAAATACATACCACATCATTTGGGAGAATGGAGGAAGAGTCTGCCGGAGTGCTTTAACAATCAATTCTTCTTCACAGGAAACTCTGGGAATTGTACTTCTGTGAGGAAAACAGGGTCTCCTGCTGCCCCGCCCTCCTCTCCACAATGTGTCACCCACCACACCTGCTTCAGCACTGATTTTCGGCAAGATCTCACCAGAAATCAGAGGTGGAGGCAGCAGAGGGCCCAGGGGGACTTCCACTGCCCAAGGTGGCTGCTTCACTCCACCTCATGGGTGGGCCAGCCCTGGTCTCGTAACTCTCAGCACCCTTCACAAGTTACACTTCCCAGGATTCTTTGGGGGAAGCAATGACAGATCAAAGTGATACTGCTTTAAATGTTCAGGACAGGTGGGACCTCCTTTCTGCTTTACACATGTCAAGCATGACTACTCTTGCTTTGCCTTGGCTGCCTCCGGTCCCAGAGCCAATAAGTCCAAGACTGCAATCTAATTTGTTCCAGAGGTCTGTTCTTAACCTGAAACTGTTCTTAACCTGAAGCACCACTTTAGCTAATGGGCTTCCTGCTGCCGCCGTAGCACAATTTCTGTTCTCATCCTGAAGCAAAGTTCTTAACCTGAAGCACTATTTCCGGGTTAGCGGAGTCTGTAACCTGAAGCGTATGTAACCTGAAGTGTATGTAACCCAAGGTACCACTGTACAGCCTTCTCCATTGAGGGTCACAAGGAGCTCTGCTTTCTTCCACCTTCTTCCCAGCAGTCTTTACAGAAAACAACTCCTCCCCTTCCACTTCCAGACCCTTTTCCTGTGGTGACACCATGCCCCCTGTAATCCTTTCTTGTCTAATGCTGAATGTCTCACCTTTTGTCAGGGCAATGACTCTGCTATCACCTGTCTTTGTTCTTAGATGGCAGACTGTAAGCCTAGCTCCCCAGGCACTTGGCTTGACCCCACATTTTCTAATTTCAGACATTATGAGTAGAACCTGGCACCCAGGAATCTTGGGGGATCCTTGCCCCCTGCAAATCTGTAACAAGATATTAGTAAAAATGAACAAACATTAAAATGCATTCTATTTGGGGAAACTGCTTTGCAAAAATATGTATATTAGGAGACATTCCCTCTTAAATGCATATGGATTTTCATGAGGGCATATAATTATGGCCGCAAATAAAATAATCCGCACTGAAGAATGATTGGAGTGGTTACACATCACAAGGTAAAGAGGTCTCAAGAGATAGCAATGCGGCTTCCGGGGACATTGGGATAACTTGCACACAGTTGTGGAGTTTCAGGCAAATTTAAGTCTTGTGCAGCAAGGTTTTTTAAAAACTGGGTAGTGCCCTCCCACCCACTTGTTTGTCCATTGTGAAGCATTTACCTTTGTGATCTTGCATATTTCTAGGGACTTTTTTCTTCTTCAGAAAGGCAATGTGTACACCCAAGTACAGAAATACCTGCATATGAGCCCAGAATGTAAAAAGGGAGTGGAGGAGGAACTGAAGGGAGGAACAAATCAGGGCTCTTTTCCAACAGGCTTCACCCACTAAAGTGGACAGTAAGTGATGGAGCAGCAAGGTCAATGGTGAATGAGAAATAGGAGTGGGGGGTGTTTGCAAGCAAATTGTGAATGCAAAAAATCAAACTGAACATCCTGCTTGCAAAATAATGCCACTCTGTGGACACAGTTTCTATTGTTCATCTAGGAACCACAACTGCAGTATGAGTGCCTGTCTTGTGCTATTTTCAACCATGTCACAGATTTTACCCCCATTTTCTTCCTGCTCACTGCTGGTGATCCCAGGCTCCCATGGGAACAATGGAAGTCGTATTTCTCTTTCAGTAATTATGTACTAGCTACAGCAATTAATGTCTTCTCTCCAGAACAGAGAAGGCTCTGCTTACACATTGCCTTGGCCCCGAAGGCTGCAAGATGCAGCCCACAACAATGCAGTCATATGGGTCCTGGATGAAGATTTTAATTCCATGTTGAGTGATGTATCAGAACATCTTAAATTACATTCTCATATAATCATACCCCAGGAGTCTTTTGACCAGTGTAGAGCTCAGCTGCATGACTTGAGTGGAACTTGTGTACTTCTTTGTGCAGATGAGATGACAGAGGATCAAACTGCAATTAAGACAAATAATCCCAAAATCCATGAGAAGTTCCTCATGGAAAAGGGTCTGAGTCTTGACAAAACAACTGAAATTGCTCGGGAGGTGAAAAGTGCTCTTCACTGTTCTAAATAGTTATTTGCTAGATTGTTATCTCCAGATATTTAGTACAGCATCAGACTATTAGCAAGAAAACCCCAAAGAAAATGCCTTCAATTTCTGCCTCTTTGTAATCGCAAACTGGCTGATCAGTATTACTGGTGTGGAACTCCTAAACACAGATGTTTACATGTGTCCTGGCAAAATCTACAACATGCAAGAAATACAATTTTAAAAGAACATTTTGCTAAATCATAATGTATCAGAATTTCCATGGTGTTGAACAACTCTGCCAGTGTCCTCAATATTACTGAAATCCATTCTTTTCTCATTGCTGATTGTGAGTTAAGTGACAATGCATTGTGGATGCTAGTAGATTCCAGCTCACCAAACACCATTATTCCTGATCATCTGCACTCTGTGAGATTTGTTGCTACTTCTCCTTCTCTACATCCTTCAGACATACATCTCAGAGGGTATTGTTAGTCTCCCATCATTATCATTTTTACTGTGAGTCCAGAACACAAAGGTCACACTGCTCAAGAAAAGTGTATATGGCCCCAAATAGCATAACCATACTAGGATGGAACCATCAAAGAGCTCTTAAATTGGTTCAGACTTCAAACAGCATAGAACCAGTCCTACAAATGGCAGAGAGCCCTACTAGAAAAATTAACTAATAAACTGAAACTGACACGGGGACAAACAGAAGAAGACACCTTCACCCCGGTATGGCTCCCCTTTATCACACACACAGCCCAACAGGACAATGACAATAATCCACCAACAGCATACAAATCAATATGGCTAACCTGATCCAAAACACCCACCCACCTCACTCACACACGAAAACAAAGATCACCACAGCCAATCACAAGCAAACAATCACACCCTGGGCCAACCCCAACCTCTCTCACCACCAAAGGAACACAAGTGAACAACACAAGCACTCTGACAACAAACTCTACATACATTAAACATAATAGAAACACCGCCACCCAACCCCAACCCCATCCATCTTCCCTCTCTCCACCCCCCCCCCTTTTCTTCTCTCTTTCTTTTTTCTTCTCCCCCTAATGCCTCAACAAATGAAATGGATTTGTAAAAATGTTACATGGAAAAAACAAACAAAAAACGAGACACTACACTTCTGTAAAACAAGAAAATCCTTAATAAAATATTTTATAAAATAATAATAATAATAATAATAATAATAATAATAATAATAAAAAAAACAAATGGCAGAGAGTTCCCATGCAGGAATATGCACTGCATTTCTGGAAGTCTTCAGAGACACTCCAGGGGTCACCAGAAAATTCAAATACAAGATTCAGCCGGGGAAAAAAATCTGTGCCATTGCAGCTATGGTTGTGTACACACTGTACCTTTAAAGCACTTTCAAAGTGCATTCTTTCCCTCAAAGAATTCTGGGCATTGTAGTTTACTCCTCACAGAGTTACTGTTCCCAGCAACCCTTAACAAACTACAGTACCCAGAATTCTTTGTGGGAAATAATGTGCTTCAAATGGGCTTTAAAGGTAATAGTGTGTACACAGCCATAGGGTGCCACTCAAGGGATTCCCAAATTATACAATGCTAACATCACTGAGCTTGTTGACGCCTCAGAATGTGTATGCCACATGGTTGTAGTCAAATCACAAATCAAACACTGTTATGGACTGACATTCTCTGTCCCATATCGGTGAGAGCTTGCTTACTCTCAAAGAAGCGAAAGCTTTTGGAACTGCTGCTCTATGCTTGTACTATCACCAGGTTCCTCGGTAGAAAAATACCACATGCATGCTGCCTTTATCACTCCAGAAGCCTTATTTATATCTGGACACATGCCAGAAAGTTTGATTTCTGCCACATCGGTGTTCCAGCATGTTGTCCATGCAGTATTTTGAGAGGCTGCAGGTATTACATACCTCCATGACAGTATCCTAGCATATGGCAAGAATTAATCTGAAGATGGCATTATCCTGAAACATGTCCCCGAAAAAATTCAGCAATGTGAACTGCTACTCAATAAGAAATATCGATTCAAACAATTCACTGGTGCTCCTACTGTGCACTTAGAAAGGGTTAGTAAAAATCTGTGTAGTAAAAAGGAGTCATGAAGCTCCAGAGCCAGACCATGAAGACAACTGTTGGTCTTTCCTTGGATTTTCCAAACACTGCTCAAAGTGTGTAAAGCAACATGCTGCACAAATAGCCCCCTTTGTGCTATCTCTGTGAGAAGGGTGTAAAAATTGAGTGGGAAATTCTAAAACATTTCACAAAAGTTTAGCATTCCACTGCTGCTCCCAAACACTGACTGAGGGCCCATCCCCACTTCTGCTCGTCCTGTGATTTCAAGTTATTTCAAGTCACAGGTCCAGGGGGGGGCGCGGTTGTCCTGCCACTTTCCCTGAGAAAACCCGCTCTTTGCCGCTGAATCAGAACAAACGTCACCCCGCAGAAAACCCAATTAATATTTGTTCCGATTCAGCAGTAAAGAGCAGGTTTTCCTGGGGAAAGCGGCAGGACAAATAAAAACCCCTCTTGGGCCCATGAGTTGAAATCATGGCAGAAAGAGAAGTGTGTGTGGGCCCCGAATCCCATGTGACTGAGGTGGGAGACATTTCAGGACTTGGGGCTTATCCACACTAACCTTTTGCCCCACTCTTTTCAGGCTTACTACTACTACTACTTCTACTACAACTACTACCACCACCACCATCATCACCACTACTACTAATTAAATTTGTATACTGCCCTTCATATCTCCCTTCATCTGAGATCTCAGGGCGGTTCACAGCTGAAACAAATGGCAATTCGTTTTTTTGCAGACTGCCGTTAGCTCTGATTCTGCTTTAATGAGCAGTTTTTCACAGGGAAAGCTCTGGGACAAAAAAAAGATAGCACTTGGAGCTTTAAAGTACAGAACATACCTGGAAAGTGCAATGTAGTGGAAAGGTAAATGTAGATAAGCAATTACTTACAGGATATAAAATTTATTCTCAGATCTGACCATAAAGCTCTGTCAGTCCTCTTTACCGCAAGAGGTTCTAATAAGACCACCCCAAGAATTGCTAAATGAACTGTGAAGCTGATGGACTTTGATTCTGAAACTGTCTGTCTTCCTGGAGCCACAAATGTGACTGCTGATTGCTTATCTCGCTTGCCTGTACCCCATCTAGACTAGAGGATGAAGTGAAATCTAATGATGAGGGAGAAGTTGTCATTACACAGACACGCGAGGGATGGTTTCCGTTTCAGGATGGGCAGCACCCATAAGGAAAGACCAAGCAGTGAAGGCCCATTTAGTTAAAAGAAGGCCTTCCAAGACGAAGATACTGGAACACTGACAGATAGTCAACATGCTTTCCAGGACTTCTACGTAGTAAGTGAATAATTATAATTTTGTTGTTTTCTCAAACTTACAGGGTGGTGTTGGTTCTTGTTTTGTTTATCATTATGTTATGCATTTTTTGTGTTTTTATACTGTAAACTACTTTGTGATCCACAGGTGAAGGGTGGTATATATATTTAATAAATAAATAAAATATTTGATTTTTTTAATTTGGGAATGATTCTAACTAAACAGCTACTTTGACAAGACTGTGGTGGCCAGATGGAGACAAGCTGAGGTAATTACAAACAGTATGTCATAGACAAGTCACAGAGGGCAAAATCATTTCAATGGATGTAATGAGACTTGCTCTTTCTCTCCTTCCCCCTTCAGATTTCTGCCACCGCCACCCCCCCCCCCCGGTCCCCACTCCCATGTGCCCCAGAGAATCTCTCAATTTCCAGAGCAAATTTGGGGGGGGGTATGAGGGTGCTGCAGGGGGAGGAAAGGAAGAGGACGACCCAAGCATAGTTTGGTAATTTGGGGGCTGCATACATTTTTGAAAAATCTGTGGTCTTTGTTCTTTGGCTGTGAAATATGTGCCTAACCCTAACCTTTAAAATATTTTAAATAAAATTAAAATAACCTGAAGTGACATTTGTTGCAAAAATTGGAACATAGAATAAAAGAATTGTAGACTTGGAAGGGAGCCCAAGAGCCATCTAGTCCCACCCCCTGCCAATGCAGGAATCTGAGCTAAAGCATCCATGACAGATGGCCACCCAACCTCTGCTTAGAAACCTCCAAGGAAGGAGAGTCCACCACCTCTCGCGGGAGTCTGTTCCACTGCTGAACAGCTCTTAATGTCTGAAAGTTATTCCTGATGTTTAGTTGGAATCTCCTTTCTTGTAACTTGAATCCTTCTTAAATTGTGGTGCCCAGAATTGGACATGGGACTCCAAGGGCAGTACTGTTACTTCTCTTGGTGTAGCCTAGAATAGCATTTGCTGTCTGTTTCCGTTAACTTACAGAAATACCTCCAGAGTAATGGCATAATGTTTATGACAATTTCCTTGTACCATCCAAGACCTAAAAGCCTGGTGAACAGAAGGACCATGTTAAAAAAAGAGAACCTATAGTTTATTAATTGACACTTGGCACCGTGAACACTTTACATGAGTTGCTTTGACCTGTTAAGAGGACATAAAGCCTTTACAAGACTATACCTGTACCAAACACTCTGGAGTAAAGACCTTTTGATGCGCACTTCATTCACAAGTTAAGGACAAACTAAATAAATGTAAACAGTATATGTAGACTGTAAAAAAAGGAACCACAACTCACAAATTTGAAACCGGAGACTTCTTTAAAGGGAAACTACCCTACAGAATCAGAAAGGGACATTTCAGGTTTTTGTGGCCTTTACAGATTGGAGACTCAACTCTTCTTAAAGTTGGAAAGAAAGGAGGAGAAGGAGGGACAAGTCACAGTTCCTGAAGTTATTCTGCCTTCCAGGGCCTCAGATGCCTCTCTGACCCTGAGCAAAAGAGGCAGCTGTTTTTACAACTACTACTCAGCACAATAAACAATCCATATTGTTGGAGAAGAAGTGGACTTTGATGGAAACTGCTTTGGGAGGTTCTCCAGGAACACAAAGTTCTAACCCTCAAGACCCTTCTTCCATCTTGCTCATGACTGCCAGCACTGACTGACAACAGCTCTCCAGAGTTTCAGACAAGGGCCATTCCCAGCCCCACCTGGGAATTGAACCTGGGAACTTTTGCAGGCAAAAGTACCACTGAGCTACAGCCTTTCAGCAGAAAAGCTGTCCACCCATCATAAATAAATAAATAAGATTATAATGCTTAAATACTGTCATGAAGGTTGGGTACCACCTTCAATCTCTGCCGAGTGGTAGCAAGATTCCAAAGGGTTCCAGGCACTCACTCAGGGCTGTGTTTCCATTGGGAATATTGAGGCGCAGCAGAGGCTAGAGTTGTTGAGAAACATGATTTATTTTGCACATATTTACACCTGGAGTCTTTAATGGAGGGGGTGCAGAACATGATTACCCCGAGAGCCTCTCTCGTTGCCCTTCTCCTCATAGCTGCAGGACTTGAGTCCAAAGTAGCAGGGAGTCTCTCAGTACCGCATGGAGCTCTGCCCCCTTCCTCCTTCCTGCTCCCAGAACAACTTTAGATTTCAAAAGGACACATTTGGCAGCTTCCCAAATCTCCTGTCTCTGTCCACTCCTCAAAGCAGCAGGGAAGGATAGGAATTTGCATTGCCAATGGCCAGTATAAGATAAACAAGCTCTAGCTGAGGGCCCCACTCTCTTGGGGGGCCCCAAAAAAAATTGAAGGGAAAAAAACCACTGGATGTACATTTCCAAAATATAAGATAAAAAAACAAAATAAAACCTACATACGGCAACAGTGGCAAATGCCTTTAGATGCCTATTAGGTCCTTAAATTACCATAGCATATATTCCACACAAAAAACAGTGACAATTTGCTGTTGACAAAGGACAGCTGGACATATAAAGGGCCCCATTACCTTCAGAAGCTTAGGGCCTCATCAAACCTAAATCCGGCCCTGCCAATGGCCCTCAATGGCCCAGGGCTTGGCTCTTCCTTGTTTCTCAATGGCTCTGACTTCGCTAGCCTGCCCAGGCTGGTCTGCATAAGCTAAGCCAGTAATTTCTTGTCTAGCACAGTTCTGCAGCTTGTATTTTCCCTTCATATCCCAAATATTATCTAAATTTTACCGTTTATTAAGTTCTGCCATTCACTAGCATACGCTGGTACCCTAGATCTATGACAATACATACACACCTGTGATAAATAAATATTAGGAAGAGGACTAGATTGTGGTCCCAGTTATTTACCCTTTTGTCATTGTTCTGAATAACCGGGCTGGGCTGTTTCTTCATACCTGCTGTCTCTGCCCAGTTTGTTTTTCAGAAGTCTGTCCATGGAGGGCCCAGGCACAAGGAAGGGGAAACAAGGAGGAGGAAGAATTAAAGGAGGGGAAAGATAAAGGAGACAGAAGCTTGTAAGAAAAACAGACCAAAGAAGAAAGTTGGGTTTTTTTCACATGCGACGTCCTCCTTCCCAGGATCAAGATAGAAAATATGCCATTTGTTACACAATGCATTTTAGAAACCTCATTTACCCAAGGCCAGGCACAATATGGGTATTTGTTGGTTAGCAAAGCATTCGGGAGGGCAATTTCAAGCATGCAAAGGAAAGGCTTTTAAAACAAAAAGACACACCTCCCACAGCTGCAGGCCCAATCCAGCGTCTCTGGAATGATGTTGGGGGCATAATTCTGGACATAGGAGCCAACTCCTAGGGGCCAAGGTCCCTTCAGCTCCACCAATAAAATATCTGAGTCCCCGTCCCCCCACAAGCTGATAGGCATTGCCATTCAAATGGTGTATGTGTGCCATGTCATGTAATCAGTTATGTGGGGCAGGACTTATCTTCTCCCCACCCCCACTATTTTATGTAAGTTGGCATCCCTAATTCTGGATTTCAGGTTCAACAGTTCTATGGAGGGTAGTGTGGGATATAAATGTTCAGAAGAAATAAATGAACACCAAATTGCTAGTTTGTTGTATTGAGTAGTCACAACAGAACCAGTTGTAATATACTCAATGTTTTTTGGGAGATGCATGTGAACGAAAAAGAGTGTTCACCCACAGGCTCACAATCAAGTAGGCGCAATGCAAAAAGGAAATGGATTGGGAAGGGAAGAGGAAAACAAGCAAATCGCAAATCAGGCAGAATGGCCACTGATGGAGACAGTGAACTTGTTTTGTGAGGGGGAAGAATGCAAAATATATTGCGGTGCATTGTCTGCCTTCAGAGACAGCAGCCTGCTCTAGGATCCTCCCCACTTGCTCCTCTCCCCTGGATTGGTGTTCAATATGAATCGGGGAGGATCTGCAGGGCTGCTGTTAACAGAACTGGATGAAATCCGTTTCCTTTGGCCCCGTCTCTCACCCTCTCAGGTCTGGGTATTGTAACCCCTCACACGCATTAAGCTGAAAGGGTTTCATTCTGGATGTTTATATAAAACCAGAAGCACTGTCTTGCTGCACCAGACCAAAGCGCATCTCTCCCAGCCTCCTGCCTCCGCAGTCACCCTGCCCTCCCACCCAGAGAGGCATGAAGGTCGTGGTCATCTCCTGCTTGTTCCCAGCATCTGGCATTTAACAGCACGCAGCCTCCCGACATGAAAGTTTAATGGCTAATCTTAACGGAGCCTAAAGCAATCAACGCCTTGCCTCCCACTCTTACACAGCCCCCCAATCTCCACAGCAGCAAGAGATTCCAGGGGTTCCTTTGAAAATGAGGCACAGCGGAGATGGCGGTGTCTTTATGATATATGGTTTATTTACACCTGCATACAACCAGAGGCTGTGATGGAGGGGCTTCTGGCGTTACACTCTGAGGGTCCAGTTACTTCCAACATGACCACATTGTTTTAAAACTTCCAGCCCACACTGTGTTGTGACTCCCCTTCCACCAGCTTGAAAATTGCTTGAAAACACAGCTATTTTTTCCATCAGCTTACGCCATCACCAACTGCAATCCTGTCACTGCTCCGTCCATACTCTGGTGTGGTCTTTCTAGCTACCTCAGAGCTCAGAGTAGCGCCCCAGGCCTCCTTGGTGCTTTTCTTGATGAGTCATCACCCTGTCTTTGTTTTCTGCTGGCAGCCCACCTCTCCAGGAAGCCAGACAGGCTTACAGTTTTACATTTGCTGGGTCCAGGGGTTAAAAGGTCTGCCACCCACAAACGCAGGTGGCGCTGTGGGTTAAACCACAGAACCTAGAACTTGCCGATCAGAAGGTTGGCGGTTTGAATCCCCACGACGGGGTGAGCTCCCGTTGCTGCTCCTGCCAACCTAGCAGTTTGAAAGCACGTCAAAGTGCAAGTAGATAAATAGGTACCGCTCCGGCGGGAAGGTAAATGCCGTTTCCGTGCGCTGCTCTGGTTCGCCAGAAGCGGCTTAGTCATGCTGGCCACATGACCTGGAAGCTATACACCGGCTCCCTCGGCCAATAAAGCGAGATGAGGGCTGCAACCCCAGAGTTGGTCACGACTGGACCTAATGGTCAGGGGTCCCTTTACCTTTACCCACAAACTCTGGTACCCCAGAAACCCATAACAATATCAATCCTAGGCAGAGCAGTCCAAAACGAGCAGAGGAAAGAGTACCCAAGGTGCAGGAATCTCCAAATCCTGAGTCCTGCCAGGCCCAGGCCTTGCTGGCAGGGCAGAAAATGGAGGCAGCGTGTGTGTCCACTCCCAACCCTGCCTCAACTTTCTTTTTTAAAAATAAGTCCCTCCCATTGCTCCCAGTAGGACAGAAAACGAGTACACCAGGGCCCCTGCTCTGGGTAGGTGTCAGAGAACAGAAGGGCTTTTGGATCCAGCAGATCTGAAGCCTCCCTGATCTACACACACCCCTTTCCCCTCCTGCTACCATTGTCATCGGAACTCTTGATGGCAGAGGAAGGCAGAGGTTTCTGCAACTGCAACCAGGAGGCCTCCATGGGCAGACCTTCCCCTCTGCCTCCCGGGAGAGAAAGTTGCACAATTCTATGGGACCTGGGTGCTATTTTTGTAACCCATTTGTCTGCCCTGCAGGGGGTCAGACTAGATGACCCTTCCAGCTCTACAGTGCTATGATTCTATGACTGAGAGACGTGAACTAAAAAGGAGAGCTTAAAAGTTAACCTGAAACACTTTATTAAGGACTCACACATTTCAAGCTATTCAAGGGGACAAATGAATCAGTTTCAACAAGGGACAGCGAAGACAATCTTGCCAGCTGAAAAAGCTTCTGGGCCTGTCCGTCGGCCCGTCACACTTTGAGACTGCCAAAAACAGCCACCAAAAGACAACCCAGAATAAAACAAGATCCTCCCGTAGACTCCTTCAGACATGCGCTGACCTTCATTGCCTGAGCCCCTTTTTGTCCCCAGTCCCACCAGCATCCTTGAAAAGTGATGATTTCATTCTTCCGGCCAATGCAGTATAAAGACAAAAAATAAAACTCCCCCTTCCTTCATGCTTCACAGTACTAGAAACTGCAGCTGATTTATGAGGGACAAGATTCTCCCTGCAGAAAACCACAGCATAATTAGCGAACATAAAATGCTGAACTCCCCACTGAGATTCTATCCCCAAAGGGCAGATTCCCAGCCCCTCCAAGGCCTTCCTTCCTTTCAGGAGGCACTCAGCCCCCTGCAGGATTGGAGCATAGTTAATATTTTAAGAGTGCTGTGGCCATGTGGGGTGTGCGGAGGGGGAGAGGGAGAGAGCAGACACAAGGGCTCCTCCTATTCCAGCAGGCCTTGCTTTGAATTTGGGGGTGCAGGCACGCTCTCAGCCCAGCCATTCTCTGACATTTTCCTCTTCACTAAACTGTGGCACAATTAGGCAGCTCTTACGGCGGGGCCTGTTCCGGGAGAGAGACAAAACTGGAGAAGCACAGATGTTGCAGCCTGAAATGTTTCAGCAGAGCTGCATGGAAGGGGGGGGGAGAGGAGACGTGCTGGGGTTGGGGGGGGAGGGAGGGAGAAGGCGCCATAGCAACTGCCCAAGACTCCCCACATGCCAAGCGCCGTGCTGTCAGGCGGTGGTGGAATCCGCCCAACAGCACAGTGATAGGTCACATCAGGGACGCCGCAATGTGCTGGGCTCCTCTCCAGATCTCTCCTCACCTCCTGGGGTGAGGGAAGCTGTTAGCCAAGCGCAATGTGTGTGTGCCACTCACCACCCACTCATTCCTCACTACTTTTGGAAAGGAGAGAGCGCTGCCGAAGGAAGAGCGGAAAGCGCGTCCCCCTTCTCCTGGGTCCCTCTAGATCACCTGTGGCCTATGCTCAAAGGCTGCCTGTCACACTCACACACACACACACCAAGCGCACACTGTGTGGGCGTCTCAGCTGTCCTGTCCAGTCGAGCAGGAAGGCATGAATGGCATTCCACAGCCAGCCTCGCCAGCCTGGGGGTAGCAGGTGGGAGGGCAAAGCGGGAGAAAACAAGCTGACCCACATCAAGCTTCTTTTGGCAGGGGTGGGGGAGGGAAGGAGGGGGAATATGTACATGAGTACATTTTGACCCCGCAGGAAGCTGGTCACATGAATGCATGTGCACATATGGGCACACATTGTGTGTGCATGTAATAATAATAATAATAATTTATTATTTATACCCCGCCCATCTGGCTGAGTTTCCCCAGCCACTCTGGGCGGCTTCCAATCAAGTGTTAAAAACAGTACAGCGTTACATATTAAAAACTTCCCTGAACAGGGCTGCCTTAAGATGTCTTCTGAATGTCAGGTAGTTGTTTATCTCTTTGACATCTGATGGGAGGGCGTTCCACATGGCGGGCGCCACTACCGAGAAGGCCCTCTGTCTGGTTCCCTGTAGCCTCACTTCTCGCAATGAGGGAACCGCCAGAAGGCCCTCAGCGCTGGATCTCAGTGTCCGGGCTGAACGATGGGGGTGGAGACGCTCCTTCAGGTATACAGGACTGAGGCCGTTTAGGGCTTTAAAGGTCAGCAACAACACTTTGAATCGTGCTCGGAAACGTACTGGGAGCCAATGCAGATCTCTCAGAACCGGTGTTATGTGGTCCCGGCGGCCACTCCCAGTCACCAGTCTAGCTGCCGCATTCTGGATTAATTGCAGTTTTTGGGTCACCTTCAAAGGTAGCCCCACGTAGAGCGCGTTGCAGTAGTCCAAGCGGGAGATAACTAGAGCATGCACTACTCTGGCAAGACAGTCCGCAGGCAGGTAGGGTCTCATCCTGTGTACCAGATGGAGCTGGTAGACAGCTGCCCTGGACACAGAGTTAACCTGCGCCTCCATGGACAGCTGTGAGTCTAAAATGACTCCCAGGCTGCGCACCTGGTCCTTCAGGGGCACAGTTACCCCGTTCAGGACCAGGGAATCCCCCACACCCACCCGCTCCCTGTCCCCCAAAAACAGTACTTCTGTCTTGTCAGGATTCAACCTCAATCTGTTAGCTGCCATCCATCCTCCAACCGCTTCCAGGCACTCACACAGGACCTTCACCACCTTCACTGGTTCTGATTTAAAGGAGAGGTAGAGCTAGGTGTCATCTGCATATTGATGAACACCCAGCCCAAACCTCCTGATGATCTCTCCCAGCGGCTGCATGTAAATGTTGAAAAGCATGGGGGAGAGGACAGAACCCTGAGGCACCCCACAAGTGAGAGCCCAGGGGTCTGAACACTCATCCCCCCCCACCACTTTCTGGACACGGCCCAGGAGAAAGGAGCGGAACCACCGTATAACAGTGCCCCCAGCTCCCAGCCCCTCTAGACGGTCCAGAAGGATGTTATGGTCGATGGTGTCAAAGGCCGCTGAGACATCCAGCAGAACTAGGAAACAGCTCTCACCTTTGTCCCTAGCCCGCCGGAGATCATCAACCAGCGCGACCAAGGCAGTTTCAGTCCCATGCCAACACACACAGAGAAAGGACAAGCTTAGAGGTGGCGATCTATCTGAGCTCTGTCCGCCTGCGTTTTGACACATCACTTGAGAGTTCAGTAGGGCATCTGTGTGTGTGTGTGTGTGTGTGTGTGTGTCACTGTGGTCTATAAAAATAATCTCCCTCTCCAGATTTCCTAATTGGATGAGTCCTGGGTTTAAGTATTTGTACACAGTATTGAACACTAGGAAGAGAATGGTTATTCTCCTCATGCACCACACACCTCCCACCACCTAAGAGACTCCCTGCAGAGGCAGCCTTAGGCATAGAATCTTAGAATTATAGAATTGGAAGGGATCCTGAAGGTCATCTAGTCCAACCCACTGCAATGCAGGAATCTCAACTAGATGGCCACCCAACCTCTGCTTACAAACCTCCAAGGAAGGAGAGTCCACCACCTCTCATGGGAGTCTGTTCCACCTACCATCAGAAAGTTCTTCTTGATGTTCAGCTGGAATCTCTCTTCTTGTAACTTGAATCCATTGGTTTGAGTTCTCTCCTCAGGAGCAGGAGAAAACAAGCTGCCTCCCTCTATGTGACAGCCCTTGAGATAGGTGAAGAGATCTCCTCTTAGTCTCCTCTTTACCCGGCTAAATACACCCAACTCCCTCAACCATTCCTCCTAAGGCTTGGTTTCCAGACTCTTGACCATCTTGGTCGCCCTTCTCTGCAGATGTTCCAACTTTTTAATATCCTTCTTAAATTGTGGCACCCAAAACTGGACACAGTACATGATACTGAGGATTCCCAAGCTTTTAGTTCTTGGGGGATCTCAGCATCTATGCTGAGGCTGCCTTGACAGGCCTTCCATTAGCACCATGACAACCACCTCACTGGGGCAAGTCATCCACAGGACCTGATGCTCTTGGCTGGCCAGAATAATGTACTGGGAATTTTATATCTTTATCATGATCTGGTCACTTTCTGCTGATGTTCAGCTTTTCTGTGACAATTCCCTCTACAAGATGGTAGACCAATTAGGATGACCCACCCCAGAAAGCTGGTGGATCATTTTGGATTCCTGATAGTCCCCTGAAACTTTCCAGTTGATGTGGCTGGTGCTTCTGTCAAAGCCCCTGTGACTCTGTGGGATACGGAGATGACTCAGGTGGTTTTCACTACTGCCCGTAGGCACCTTCATTTGCTAAACAGATCCTGTTTGCCTTCTGGTTGACCAGAGACCTGGGGGCAATGAAACATTTAGGGAGATGACTAGAATCCAAGAGGCTAAAGGTCCTCAGGGAATCGTGTGGTGGCCGTGGCATCCAAGAAAAAAAAAATACTTCATCATTGCATCCTCAGAGTGCTGTCCAGCAGAGCATTTCCAAATGGTTTGGAGTCTTCTCCAGCTAAGACCTCAGGGAGAGTCAAAAGAGCAGTAGTGGTCCACTGTGATCTGTCTGCAAAATACTTCAAGGGTAAAATCACTTGCATTAGCCTCAGCTGAGATGCTACCAGTAGGACAGTTCAGTCTATGGATGTCTGTCTCTGCTGAATTATTTTCAATTGTTGAGCATGAGAATGTGGACATGGTGCTTGGTGGGGTGCATCTAGCCACTTGCCCTTTTGACCCTTAACCCTTTTTGGTTTTTAACACCTGGCTAAAGAGGATTGACTGGTTGGGTCCAGGAGACCATCAATGCTTATTTGTAGCAGAGAACAACTTAAGCCAACTTGGAAATAATGGTTGTGAGGCTGATCTTAAAGAAGCTCACTTTGGACTCCAAGGATTAAAACAAATACCGCTTTTTTGGAATGGTGCTCAGTAGTGTGACTTCCATGCAATTTCAGTCACTTTTGATGAAACTGATTTTCAGGAACCATTTCAGTCTGGTTTGCAGGATTAGTTTTGGCACGGAAACTGCCTTGGTCACTCTGAGGGATAAAAACAAAAGGTTATATAACCTGGGGGAAAACTTCCATAAAGCACTTTAATGTGAACACCACCAGTGTCAATAAGTAAGGATTGTGTCAAATCACTTCTTTAAATAATAAAACTGAACAGGCTGACACAAACAAACAAATAATGCAAAGAAAAGTATAACTTGTGCAGAATATAGAAAGTCTAGCAGAACCTGCTTAATATAAGAATGATTCAAGTAAAGGGTCTAAAATACAACCACATGGTATACGCTAAGCTTTCATAAAGTACATGCAACCTCTAGAATACTGGGAAGCATAATCTTCATAACCCCATAAATCTGAAGGACTTTACTTAGCCCAAGTAAGTAAACTCTTGACTTCACAAGGTTGCCAATCTGTGCTGTGCCATCGATCATGGAGTCACACTGGCACCTTTCTAAATTCTTTATCCATGTGCTTGGGACATTGTTAAATCACGGTATAAGCCAGAAATCCTCCACTTGATCAAACAAAACTATATTCTCACTGAAGAGATACCCTGCTCTGCCCCCCCCCCAATAGTTAGGAGACTTGACAGGGGAGGATCTTTGAGTCTCCTAGGACGCCTTCATCTACTCTAAGCCAGACCTAGCAACAGGAGAGTTTGCACCAAGAACCTCTTCCAGATACATTTACTCCTATAAATAGCTGTCCTATAAAGGGGAACAGGGTTTCTGCCAAAGGAGAAGTAAATATATCCCTAGAAAGTGTTTTGTTACCATGTCAGTTCCACATCTAGAACGAGGAAAGAACCAGCTTCAGTGAAGATTTCCTGCTGTAGTTCGTAGATGACTAGATCTCAAAACCCATTTCAGAAGTCACTGGTGGCTCTAAAACATGGAGGCTCCATTATGGTGCATCAATTATATATATTTTTAAATTTTCTTTCTCACCTTATTAGCATAGCTTTCTGGTCAGCTAACAAACCATGGAAGAATTAATTTAATTAATTAAAATCAAAAATCTATAGAGCAGCAGAGAAAGCAAAGAACCATCAACATCACAACAAAATAAGAATGTGTTCAGCTAACTTTCAAAAGGCCCGGGAAACCAAAAAAGTATTTTGCCTGGCAGTGAAAGGACACGAGAGTGGATACCAAGACAGGCCTGCTAGGGGAAGGGATTCCAGAAGCAGGACACCCCAGCAAAGACACTTCTCCCCCTCAGAAAGCGAGGGAGTCCAGAGGAGGGCCTCCAACGATGGCCTTACGGTGCATGCTGGGGTGTTGGGCTGTAGGCAATATTTCAGGTATCCAAGTCCTGTATCGCATAAGGCTTTAGGGCCGGCCCAGCCATGAGGCAAGGTGAGGCAACTGCCTCAAGTGGCAGGATCCACAGGGGCAGCAGTTCTGGTCTCCAATGAATGAAGCACCCACTGCTGCTGCTACCACAGTGGCAGCAGCAGCTGTGGTGCGTTCCTCAGAGGCCGGATCCGGACACCTCCTTGACAGACCCCTGATGATGCCGCCTCTACACTCTCCCCTGTGTTTAGCGGGATTCTTCACTTGACTTCCAGCCATTTCACGAACCGCTTCATTGCTCCTAAGGGGATGAACAGTCTCTGCTCAGAGGGAGAGGACATTTAGAAGTGATTATGTCAGCTGCCTGAGTCATGCCTGCGTCCTGCAGTGTGACTGGGGCTCTGTCAGAAATGCTCACCATGCCAACAGGAAGCTGTTTGAGAGTGCAGAAATCGCTCAGATCCCACCACTCTCTGGGGTGGACCATTCAAATACATCCCCCACCCTGGGGGAGGGAAGGAGCCAATGCATTAAGTGGGGTTAATGTGACCCAAAATGGCCCCCACCCCCATTTTGTACAATAAATCGGAACAAGATGGTGATCTGGGTGGTTTTTGGTGGCGGCGTGGGAATACAGTGGTGAAAAGGGAACTTTTCAGTGGTGTTCTACCTGGGAACCAACATGATTCCCCCTCCCCACTTCAGAAAAACAATGTTATTTTGAGGGGCATTCCAAGTGGGGAGGGGTGAGATCAGCCAGCCACTGACCACTGCAAGGGCCACTGCCACAAAACAGGGGGTGGCACTAAAAAAATAATAATCCAACAGTTTTGATCCCCAAAATATTGCACCAAAGTTTTCCTTGGAAAAACTTTTGGCTCAGAAGACATCATTTCCATCAGCACCTGCAGGCTGTCAGGAGAGGAGAGGACTTCTTACAAGAAGGCGGTCACAAGGAGACCCTTAAGTGAGGAGTGCCATTTCCAGTTTTGCAAATTTCGGACTCTTCAGGGCAACACCCTTGTCTGACACATTACCCTGCTTCGCATCCAGGCAATCTCTTTTCGAAGGCATCGTGGCTGCACCAGATTGCTATCGTTGCTTTAGATTCTCTCAGTCTTAGAGAATTTAAGGTGAGAGATAAAAACCCTTCTGGGGTTTGCGCCAGACCCCGCCCCCCCCCCCCACGTGCTTGCAAAACTAACAATGCCTTGCAGAGGCGAAACCTCGTTGCTGCAGCCTGCGAAGACCAAGGACGGGGGCTTGCACGCAGCAACAGCGCCACCTGGTGGTTTTGTTTGGATCACAACAACACGCGGAGCGAGAGGATGGCGGTGATCACTACATACCACGGTGTGTATTTTTGTGTTCTTATATTTGGAACCGCCCTGATGAAGGGCAGTGTAGAAATTTAATAAATATATACATTTTATTATTATTTATCCAAAGATTGTTCACAACATAAAAACACAAAATGAGAACACAAAATACATAATAGAACAAGGAACAAACCAATAGCCCCCCTCCCAGAAACACATTTAAAAGGCTATGTGTTCAATCGGCCAAAGGCTTGCTTGGTTGTAGAGAAACGTTTTTGCCTGGTATCTAAAGACATGGAATTAAGGTGCCAGATGAACCTCTCTGGGGAGAGCCTTCCCCAGATGGGGAACCACTGCATCAAAGATCCGTTCTCATCTTAACATCCTCTGGACCTCTCATGGAGGCGGCACATGAAGGCAGCTTCAGATGATGAATGCAAGGTCTGGGTCAGTTCATATGGCGAGATGCAGTCCTTGAGGCATTGCGGTCCTGAGTTCTTTGAGGCTTTATAGGTCAAAACCAGCACTCTGAATCGGGCCCAGAAGCTAACTGGCAGCCAGTGCAGTATATGCTCAAACTGTCTTACCCCAGTGAGCAACCTGACCACTGAAATCTGCACCAGTGGAGGTTTCTGAGCCGTCTTTGAGGCAGCCCCATGTATAACATGTTGCAGTAATCTAACCTAGAGGACAGAGGACAGAAGTGAGGTTATCCCTGTCCAGACAGGGGCACAGCAGGGCCACCATAAGACTGTCACCAGCACATGGGACCTCTGCTTAGGGCCTTAGTCCTTCTGCCAGCCCCACACCCTAACTGCATTTCTGATATTTTTACATGGATGTCCAGTTGAGGTCTCAAATTTAGCGTGACCAAGAAAGAACAGCTCGTTTTTCTTTTCAGAGCCTTATCTTCTTGACTGTTCTCCCTGTCTATTGACTATGTCGCCATCTGCTATATTGACCAGGCATCAAAACCAGCTGCTCCTTTGCTTTCCACATTCAAACTCTGCGAAAAGAATATATGCCTATTTCTCTGCATCCCCTTGGCTAAGACTCTGGCTCCTGCTCCGATCACCTCTTGTCTCAGCTGTAACACCCTTTCTCCCTTGGCCTTCCATTGTCCTTGCCTACTCTCTTCACCTTCCAGAATTATTCTTCCCTTGTTTGTACCTGCCGTGAGATCCTTCTTTGGCCTGGTGGGCCAGATCTCTATCTTCTTCACCTACTGTAGGCCAACTTGGGCAGGTGGGTGGGACTGGGTGATTGACACCTGTCAAAGTTCAAAAGAGATCACTAGAGCAACTGCTTCAAAGATACATCAAAGAGGCTCCCTTTAACCTGCTGGTCAGTTAGAGAGAGCCCCTTTGAAGTCTCTGGAGAGAGTAAAATGTTTGTGAAACTAGAAGTAAAAAGTCTGCATTCAAAGCACCTCCCCCAGCACTTTGAATACAAATTGCTTCTTTTAGGAAGAAAAAGAAAATTCCTTTTAAGATCAGAGCATTTTTCCCCCACCAAAGGAATCTGCCTGGTGCCTGGCATTTGGGGAGCTCTGAGCACAGTGCTCTCCAAATGCCCATTGATCAGCTGGTACTTAGGGTCTTGGGAAGTAGGGGCAAAGTCCCCTTCAGCCAAGCTCTGCCCTTACCTGCCCCACACCTGCATTAGAATGGCTCTTTGAGACCAGGCTGTCCTATTAATTTATTGATTTAAACAATTTGCATAATGCTTAATCACAGTCTTCTCTAAGCTGTGTTCAAGAGATCCAGTGCAAGAAGACTATAAAAATGAGTTTAAACTATAAAATCATAATTCAGTTGAAAAGCCTCCTTCAATAAGAAAGTCTTCAGTAAGAGATGGAAGTTCAACAGGGGCGCGGGGCTGTCTTGACCTCAGCTGGAAGGAGTTCCTCAAAATCGGGCCCACAATAGGGAACACACAATGCTTTCTGGATACAAGCCGTGGCGCTCCCCTGAAGATCTCAGTGATTGAGCATGGATACCATCATGGGACAGGGCTCATGCACTGTAAAAAGTGTTTTCTTAGCCCAAAATAGGAGCATCTGTGGGCAAAGTGTATTGTGATAAATCATAGAATCATAGAATCATAGAATCATAGAGTTGGAAGAGACCACAAGGGCCATCGAGTCCAACCCCCTGCCAAGCAGGAAACACCATCAGAGCACTCCTGACATATGGTTGTCAAGCCTCTGCTTAAAGACCTCCAAAGAAGGAGACTCCACCACACTCCTTGGCAGCAAATTCCACTGTCGAACAGCTCTTACTGTCAGGAAGTTCTTCCTAATGTTTAGGTGGAATCTTCTTTCTTGTAGTTTGGATCCATTGCTCCGTGTCCGCTTCTCTGGAGCAGCAGAAAACAGCCTTTCTCCCTCCTCTATGTGACATCCTTTTATATATTTGAACATGGCTATCATATCACCCCTTAACCTCCTCTTCTCCAGGCTAAACATGCCCAGCTCCCTTAGCCGTTCCTCATAAGGCATCGTTTCCAGGCCTTTGACCATTTTGGTTGCCCTCCTCTGGACACGTTCCAGTTTGTCAGTGTCCTTCTTGAACTGTGGTGCCCAGAACTGGACACAGTACTGATGATAAATTTTATAAATACACCATGTTGAGCTATAAAAAATATCATCAATGTCATTTATTACTGATACAGTTGCAACATTGCACATATAAAATATGTATTACTACAAAATAAAAGTCTTGTGCTCGTTTTTGAAAAACCCAAAACTAAGGGATTAAAAGACTTATCTGCCAGCCAAAAACCTAGAAAAGATCACCTTCACACATAACCATTTATCCCCAATCAATCAATCAATCAATCAATCTGTTTCATTTATACCCCACCCTTCCTCCAAGGAGCTCCAGGCTCCCCCCCCCCATATTTTATCTTCACCACAACTCTGTGGTGCAGGTTAATGAAGAAAGGCCATGACTGGCCCAAGGTGAGCTCCGTGGCGGAGTGGGGATTTGAACCCTGGTGTCCCGGGTCCATTGCACCACACTGGCTCTCCTACAGCACACCGGCTCCAATTTGCCAGCTTCCTTACCCCAAAGATGGGGTGTGTTTTTGCCAGCTCAGTCACCAAGCCTGCCCCGTGTCTCCCTCTCGCCGCACGCACGCACGCTCCTCCTGAATGTCAGCATGAATGCTGCATAGTAGCGCTGCTTGACTGCACTCGGCTGAACTCCCCGTCCTGGAGGGCGAGCCGAGCTATTATTAGCCATGGCTTACAAGACCCTGTTAATGCAACTGCAGAGGTGAGGCTTGGCAGCAGGCAGCTCCAACCGTCTAGGGTCAAATCCTGCTGTGTGCTCTTCTGCAGAGGAAGGGAGTTGCCAGTCCTGCCCACAGGGACGCCGCAGCTGTCCACACCGATCCATAGTCAAGAGAAGCGAGAACATCCTCAGCCAGATTTTTTACAAAAATGGGGATCCTCACAGGCGGACCAGCAACTTTTCTGAGATGTCTGTACATTGTTGTCTGCCTGGCATGAAAGACAAACACACCTGAAAGCAAAAAATGAAGACTTAACATGAAGAATCTTTTCTAGACAGGCACTTTTGTGCAATGAGTGTGCACTTCCTTCACACCTGTTACCAAGGATCCAAATACATTTCCTTATGATTACACTTCTATTAAGGGGGTTTTGCCGTTGTCTCAATACTAACAGAACAGTTCACTGGTGCTGCGATAATGAAAGTTCTCCCTCTAGATCAGTGGTTCCCAATTAGGGGTCCGGGGGACACCTGGGGTCTACAGAACACACCCAGGAGGTTCGCAGCCCCATCCCTTGCCTCCTCCCCAAATAATTTTTTGTCATTTTTGCATGGTAATACCACAAATTTATGATCTGTTCTAGCGCTTTGCAATTTTTCAATGTATAGGCCCAAATCGGTTTTGAAATCACACCACAATAACAATTTTGACCAGGCAATACGCAGCTATATATCACTCCTCGCATGAGAGAGAGCAGAGCAGCCCATTTCAAGGTGTCGTCAATATCACATGATGATCTCAGCCGATAACACTGCTGATCTGAGCTGCCTTCCCTCACGCTGACGGAGAACAGGGCAGCTGATCGCCCTCACTCCAAGGAACTGTGGCACTACCTTCCCCTGGCACTGAGGCAGAGCGGCTTTTCTCAGTCAGCAGGGCATCTTCACTGGCAGCCCCGCTGATCGTGACTTGATGCACCCCCCATCCCTATCTCATCCCACTCAAACCATACAGTGGAGGTGACTCCCCTTCCTCGCCTCCCCCCCCCCCATCTGATCTATGGGGCTGCTGCTCCCCTCATCCCCACGCCTGATCTACAATTTCAGACATTGTGATATATCGGAATATTGTAATGTTTAGCTGCTGATGTATCACGATGTTGAAAATGAAGGCCGCTAAGAGGGAGATGCCGTGGCTTGGGCGTGGTGCAGGTCCAGCGCCACTCGCAGGGCCAGTGTGTGCCAGTTGCATCCTTCTCAGCCGCCCTCTGGCGGGGAAGCAGCAGCTCAGCACACTAAGAGCCCAGCCCTGGACCACGCTGGTTTCGGGAGCGGCGCACCGGTTCTGGGGCGCCTAGACTTGCATGTCCCCTTGGGCTCCAGCTTGCCACCCCCAGCATAAGTACTGCCCGGGGTGCCCACCCCACCCCCTAGCTACGCTAGTGCATAGAGTTATCAAAAGTTTTCAAAAGTAGGGAGTCCATGGCTTGGCTTTTGAAAAATAGGGGGTTCTCAGTAATTAGCTAATTGGGAACCACTGCTCTAGATAACAAAAACCAGCCCATATATACGTAGGTATGGCATTTAGGTGTACGGTTTTCCTGTGTATTTCACAGGCATTATTATATGTGCAGTAACTACTGATTATTTTATTAGCATGAATATAAGTATTATATGCCCCAGTAACACTGAGCATAGTGATTACAGTGTCAGACTAGGACCTGGGAGACCAGAGTTCAAATCCCCACTAGGCCATGAAGCTCCCTGGGTAACCTTGGGCCCTCGCTGTCTTTCAGCCTAACCGACCTCACAGGGTTGTTGTGGGGCATTAAATGGGGAAGGGGAGAACCATGTATGCCACTTTGAATTCATTGAAGCAAAAGGTGGGATACAAATGCAAAATAAAATAATAATAATACATTGTTCTAAAACATTGCCCTGCTTTTAGCTACTGCAGTTATCCAATATTACTTCATTCATTTTTCAATGAATATGCTGTCATGTGCCTTAAAAATATCAGGGCAAGGAACAATAATGGAACAGTCTAAGGGCTTTTAAACTGGTGGGGGGTAACTGTTTTTGTTTCTTAGTATGGCATGTATTTTTGTGCTTCTATATTACAAACCGCCCTGTGATCCTTGCATGAAGGATATAGAAATTTTATTATTTTTAATAATAATAATAGTAATAATAATATCTACAAGATCCATTTTTCTTTTCTGTTGAGAATTTTAAAGGCATATGTTTTTTCTGTGCCTTTCCTGTTGTGATCACTTTAGCACCGTCTTTCTACCATCTTGTGAAACCTTAAGGACATTTTGCGGCATGAGCCCACACGTCCTTGGAGGAGTGACACATATTCTAAACTGGCAGATATAATACTCTCTGTGACCAAGTGTAGCAGTAGCTAATGTAGGTGCCTTTCCCTCCATTGCTTGGGTAGGTGATGGGAATGGGGGGAATGGACGGACATGCCTGCAACATTTTTTGGCCTTGCCTCTCATTCTGCTATTTTAGATGTGGCAGCCATTTTGTGTTATGTCACACACGCTCCATGGCAGCCATTTTGTGACTGGCACTCATGGTACTTCCTCAAAATGCCAGATGTGCAACCACTGCAGCACAGCTGAGGTCAACCTTTCAATACCCCAATGACTGGGGTCCTGAGCTTCAGTGTTGCACTGAGCCACCGCATAAAAGGATTGGGGCTGAAAGACCAAAGGCAAATGTGAGCTCATGGAAGCCAAAGGCTACAGAACTCACAAAATACCGTTTGTGGCATTTCTATGCAAGCCAAAATCTATACAAAATAAAGTGTATTGATCATACACAGCAGCAGTAATCAGCAACTTTTCTGTATTTTCTGTGATGTTGAGCCCCAGCAATGGAAGATTGCTGTACTTTGTACCTATTGCAGCCGTTCTTCAGCCTGCCCAGCCTTTAAAGAGTGCTGGAAACACCCCTGCAGGGTCTATTGATTTAGAAAGCCCTGAACAACCTGAGTCCAGGATACTTCAGGTCACAGGCATCGGGTTCTGCCCAACTTTAGGGGTGCATGGCACACACACATGTGACATCATGCGGCAGGAGGTTGCAGGGGAGCAACGGACCCCATCGCAGGGAGACCTAACCTGAGCCCAAACCGAGACCTTAACCCCAACACTAAACCAAATCCTAACCTTCGCCCTAACCCTGACCCTAACCCTAATATTCCAACTCAACCGCTGAGATCAACTGCATGAACATTTATGGTCATTCCCCAAGTTGGTTTGACAATGACATTGTTGATATTGTTTTGACAACAATGAGAAATTGAGCTTTCATTGTCATTGGCCCTGCCAACAGATATTCAGCGGGCACCTTCTGTGCCAATTTTTAAATACCTGCTGAAGTTTTCTGTTGAGCCAGGGCCTATGTAGGCAATTAGGAGTACACCTCCCACAATGGTCTGATGCTTTTATCTTGTTTTTAAAATTTTTTATTTTATTGCCTGGTTTTGTGTTTTTATATTGTTGTAAACCGCTGTGATGTATTTTTATGATAAAGGTAAAGGGACCCCTGACCATAAGGTCCAGTCGCAGATGACTCTGGGGTTGCAGCGCTCATCTCACTTTACTGGCTGAGGGAGCCGGCGTTTGTCCGCAGAAAGTTTTTTCCGGGTCGTGTGGCCAGCAAAACTAAGCAGCTTCTGTCGAACCAGAGCAGTGCACGGAAACGGCGTTTGCCTTCCCGCCAGAGCGGTACCTATTTATCTACTTGCACTTTGGTGTGCTTTTGAACTGCTAGGCGGGCAGGAGCAGGAAGCAAGCAACGGGAGCTCACCCCGTTGCGGGGATTCGAACTGCCGACCTTCTGATTAGCAAGCCCTAGGCTCAGTGGTTTAGACCACAACGCCACCCACGTCCCTTCCATTTTTATGATACAGCAGTATATATTTTTATAAATAAAATAAATACACCAGTGATGAACCTAGTAACTGGACTGCCAAGCAAAGGTAACTCAGATACTGAGGATATACACAGAGGTTGCATAGCTTGGACTTTCTGCTGCAGCTAAAAGTGGCAAGCAGTGAAGCAGAGAAGGGCAGGGAAACTCAGGGCATAGTGATGCCACATCATAGGTTTTCCTTCGCCAAGGAAAGGAACCGAGGACACAGGACTCCTGTTGAACATTCAGTTCCAGCCCTGCTTGTTTTTCAAATATACTCACCTAAAACACGAGGGGATTTAGGAAGCAGCATGTATTGCAGGGGGTTGGACTAGATGATCCTCAGGGTCCCTTCCAACTCTGCAATTCTATTATTCTATGCTTCTATACTGTGAGTAGCACTTTGATGCCCTGGAAACATCTAAGATTCATGGAGTTGCTATAGCCCTTGCTACACATTTGCCAGGGACGGGACAGGCGGGACGGGAGAAATGGAAACGTCATTGTCTTCTTTTGAAAAAGTGATACAATGTTCCAAATTAAAATAGATGGAGAATATTGAGGATATTTTCCATTGATTTAATCTTTTAGAGAAGGTGGTTTAAACAAGGGAGACTTGGGGCCATTCAATAGCCCAGGAGCATCTTACAAGGCCAGATTCCTCAAACTAAATGAGTGGGGACCTGAACCTGAATATACATATTTTAAAGCAGTGTTTCCCAACCTTTTTTGGGCAAAGGCACACTTGTTTCATGAAAAAAATCTCGAGGCACACCACCATGCCAGATGGGGAAAGGTCACTTTTTACTTATGTAAAATAAAAAATAAAAAAATAGTAACAGCATAGAAGGTAATGGTAGATGACTGTTAGGGTCTCCCCCCAAATGCAGAATTCTATTAATATCTTCCTTAGCGAGCCGCGTTAACCCCTGTAATGCTTTCTATAGAGTAAGCATAGGGGACACTGGGGGATGTGGAACCAAGGGGGCAGTGGGCCAAAAGAGTTCGGGATCTACAGCTTTAAACAGAAATAAGAGCCAGTGGGTTCTTCCTTTTTTAAAGTATCGTTTCAGCGGGGACAGCAGTCCGGATTTCCAAAAAGCGGTGCTTTTTTGCGTCTGAGCAAAGAAGAGAGAGAGGGGAAAAAAGAGAGAGAGATTGATTTGTGGCTGCGCAAAGGGGGGAGGAGCCCAGGAGTAAAAGTAGGAAGGACGAAGGGAGGGGAAAGGAAAGTTAATAGAAGGAAAGGCGGGTGGGAGAGAAAGAGAAAGAAAGAGGGAAGGAAGGGGGGAAGAGAAGTGGAAAGGAGGGAGACCGAGGCGGGGGAGAAGCGTCTGGAGAGTTGCTCCGAAGTTTGGGGGGCCGCGGGGGTGGGCGCGCGTCCCAGGAGGCGGAGGCCAGCCCGGGCTGGGAGCCGCGCCGCGGCCTGGGGGCGGTAGGCGGACCGCGGCTCCTAGGATGTGGAAAGGGGACGGCGGCGCAGGGGGAGGAGACCCGCACGGCTAGGGCAGCGCGCAGGGGGAGGGGAGCGGGCCGGAGGCGGGCCGCAATCCCGTGCGCCGCGAACATGGCCTCCTTCCCCGCGGGCCCCGCCAAGCCCCCCGGCCGGGGAGGGCGGCGCGCCCCCGCCGCCGGAGGAGAGCAGAGGCAGGAGGAGGAGGACGAAGGCGCTGCCGAGGAGGCGCGCCAACTTCTGCCAACTTCGGCGCCCGCCCCGTCGCCGCAGGCTCCTCCCGGCCGAGAGCCAGAGGACGGCGGCGGAGCAGGAGGAGGAGGATCGGGTTTGGCGGCGGCTGCTGCGTCCTCTCCAAGCGCGGGGCTGGCCTCCGCCGCGCCCGATCCTCCGCGCTCGCCGCGCTTCTCGGCGGAGCAGGTCTCGTGCGGCTGCTGCAGGCGGGCGACCCCGGCCGGCTGGGCCGCTTCCTGGGCTCGCTGCCGCCCGACGCCGAGGCGCCGTGCCTGGAGGCGCAGGCGGGCGAGAGCCTGGCCAAGGCGTGCGCGCTGCTGGCCTTCCAGCGCGGCGACTTCGCCGAGCTCTACCGCCTGGTGCAGAGTCGGCAATGGGATGTGGGAGGGAGCTCGCTTGCCGCCCCGCGTGTGCCTATGTGGGGCACGTTACAGCTCCGTGACGTCAGCGCCACGCAGGCAGCCAGGCGGCGAGAGCCCCGCGCTGGGCGGCCTCTCCTCGCCGCCGCCGCCCTGCCTCTCGCCGCCCGACTCGCCCGCCTCCCTCCCACGGCACACCAGGCAACGTCTCGCGGCACACTAGTGTGCCGCGGAACACCGGTTGGGAAACACTGTTTTAAAGTATGACACCTGCATTTTTTATACTGTTACATATGCCCAGCCTAATAAGAGGTACATTATTTTACGTCAGATATTGAAAAACTGCTTAACTGGAGTTTTTCCTTGGGAATTGAAATGGAAGGAAGGCAGGAGGAAGGGGTGAGACTCCTTGCCCTGGGCAGAAATGGGGTGGGGGGGTGAGACTTGAAAGTAATTTTTAAAAAATCACAACCATTATCATTTTTTAAAAGATTTAACTTATATTTGACTATAATCACACAAACAGCTGCATCTAAATCGCTTCATTTCTTGAACTTGTCCAAGACATATTCAAAAAATATTCCAGGGAAGGGAAGTCACTGCTCCACTGCCAAAACCAGACCAGTCACCCTGTCCAAAGCAGGCTGAACGCTATTCCCAGACTAGCTGCTTTCTTAACAAGGAGCACCCTTTGTCTTGCCTGGATTAAGCTTCACATTTTTAAACCCTCATCTTGCCCATTGCCACCTCCAAGCACTGATTCAGAACTCCGGCAACTTTATTAGAATCAGACAGAAAGGAGAAAGAGCAATGTGTCAGCCACATATTGCTAACAATGGACTCCAAATCCCCATGACTAAAAAGCATGGGGCACAAGATGGAACCTTAAAGGCACCATATAAGTCAAAAAACAAGATTCTATCACCTCCTTTGGGAAGGAGCCCACCAAGAAGTACTAGAACCATTGCAAAAGAGTGCCTCCAAAACCCACTCTGGACAGGCGATCGAAAAGGGTGACAAAGTCAAGCCACAAAGAGAGCCAGAAGAGTAACAGTGACGCAGTTCTCAGTGTAGACCATCAAACAAAGTTGTCGGTCTCAGAATGAGGCCTGAAATAGGTCCAAGAAAAATTGCTTCATCTAAGAACCCCTGAAGCTGTGCCATCACCTTGGAGGAAAGGAACTAAATGGAAGCTGCTCACAGCCCAGCTGATGGAGAGGGCCTTGTTGTCTCAACCTCTTCCTCTGATGCAGATGGAGACAGCCCTGGAAGCAGACAGTCCTTCAATTGATATTAGTTCATCATGATCAGATGGAAGGCAACTTGTACACAAAGTTCTGCTTTTTTCCATGAAAGATGCCACACTTTTGTTTGTTTGGCAATGTGCCCTTTCACTTCAAACCCCACCCCCAGCCATAAGGCATTCCATCTAGGAGGGTCCACCAACCCTCAGGAGAAGTTGGGGGGTTGCTGGGCAGGAAAGTCACTTGTGACCAACCCCCTTCTGCTGGTACTCATGTTCTTCTCAATTAAGGTTTCAACATGGATGTTTTCATTTGTCAATTTCTAGACTGAAGTTCCTGCTTCTATTCCATTTTCAATTGATATCTTTCCAACTGATCCAAGTGTAGCGTCTATGGCTGGACAAAGATTGACTATTGTAAAAGATGGTTGAATGGCATTTTATTACTCAAGTGGCTTCCATAGTAGGCTTAAAAGGTAAAGGGACCCTTGACCATTAGGTCCAGTCGCGGACGACTCTGGGGTTGCAGCGCTCATCTCACTCTATAGGCCAAGGGAGCTGGCATTTGTCCACAGACACCTTCCGGGTCATGTGGCCAGCATGACTAAGCCGCTTCTGGCAAAACCAGAGCAGCGCACGGAAACGCCGTTTACCTTCCCGCCAGAATGGTACCTATTTATCTACTTGCACTTTGACGTGCCTTCGAACTGCTACGTGGGCAGGAGCTGGGACTGAGCAACGGTAGCTCACCCCATCGTGGGGATTCGAACCGCCGACCTTCTGATTGGCAAGCCCTAGGCTCTGTGGTTTAGACCACAGTGCCACCCGTGTCTCCATAGTAGGCTTACAAGGGAAAAAAGACAATTATTCTCTGAATATCATAATAGAAGTAATACACCAGCCTGATTACATTGATCTGGGTAGCTACTTTTCCAAGCCAGTAAAAACAACTTTGCACTGCTTATGAGAAAGCTAGGCTTCAGATATTTTAAACTTCAGGACACTCAGTTGTTTTGGACTCTCACTAGAAAAAATAAGAATTTTAAAATGTCTTTTGACAATGGGGGGGTGGGTGGGATCTGTTGTGAATACTTCCCTTTCAGTAAGCAACTAGTTCACAAAGCTTGGTGATTTGTCTCTTGGGGAAGGCACTTCAAGGCTCTTCAAATGCTCAGGAATATAAAAGGAAATAAAGAAATTTAGCCTGTCTGCCCCAAGTGATGGGCTAGGGTTGAAAGGTATGACTCCAAGCCCCTAACAGCATGATCCAACAGACAACCACCCCTCTTCTCTTGATATGTAGAAAAGGACAGTGCAGCGTAGCAAAGACACATTGGATGGGGACTGTGTAGTTTTATGGATATCTTGAACCAAAGCCAATGCAAGTTTTTTCTTGAGTCAGTCTGAATTATGATGCTTATCCTTCCTGAAAGCAGAAATGGCTGTTATGCTGGACCTATATCCTAATGCCACAATTAAAACACATATTGTATTCTCTTAATTAAGAGTTGGGACCAGGGCCAGCCCAGGACATTTTCGCACCAGAACTGAACCACAAAATGGTGCCCACCCTCCCTGCCAGGGAAGGCGGCCTGAGGCGGTTGCCTCACTTTGCCACATGGGTGGGCTGGCCCTGGTTGGGACCTGATTTCAAAACTAGGCTGACCTGTAGCTGCATTTCAGGACTAATAAGGGTGAACCAGAGAACAATACCTGCCTAAATCTGTCTGCATCCCTATCAGATTAGCATTAGAGAAGGGAGAGGGGGAGATAAAAGGCGGGGAAGAGGATACACTGGATACAGCCAGGTGGCCAAGCTCATTGCAACAGAGTCTGATGAAGGGAGCAAGGCGAGGGAAGCCCTGCCTGCAGGCACCCCATTCCCTCAAGAAGAGCAGCAAAAAAGGCTGGTGGTGGCAGGGCTGCCACATCACAACTCTGCAATGCAACAAAACACAATGCCTACTTTGGCAAGTGCACTGGATAAATTCAGGCTTCAGAACTTTTCAGAGTAATGCTTTTTTGCCAGGAGTGTTTTATGAGGTTAGCTGCTTAACTGTTCGTGAAATGGAGCAGAAAAATACATGGGAGTTCAAATAATTTATTCCTTTAAAAACATTTCGGAGTGTGAAATAGTCTACACTAAGGCGCAACTATCAAATACTTGGTAGTATATAAACATGTTCTGTTTCCTAGAAGAGCTGAACTTTAGTTTACCTTAGTTTTTAAATACTTTACACCACAAACCTGATTAGAAGGTTGCATTTGTGTCAAATTCTGAAACACAGAAAATGTGCAGTTTGGTTTCTTTAGCATGTGGCATTTGGTTGTCTTTTGCACAACTCTAAAGCTTTTGTGACTGCAAAAACATGCTTGAAAATATGTGTGCAGGAATCTCAGAAACCAGAGTGATCATAGGAAAAATCAAAATAAGGTTTAGTGTACGTTTAGCATCTGGGAAATAAGATGAAGAGATTCAAAAGGTTCACACATAAGGCAGTATTTCTCCCCCACTTCATATACCCATTTTTCCTCATACCTAAATGCTAGATCTGCAAGCTGAGCCAACAGCCTAGTTCATATCTCCTCTTCCTCCACCTTTTCCATATCCAAGTTTACTTGCATAAAGTGCCACTAATAATGAAGTATGTTGCTAGTGGCACTTTATGGGCAAGAATGGCATACTGCTGCAAAAGCAAGCAGGCTCTTGCAATTCACAGGGCCACTTACCAGCGTTCTACGATTTGCAGCCCCTACTCACCACTGTTGGCACAGGTGGGAAACTTGGTAACAGGACAATATTAGCACTGCTAATTAGCATTGTCCATATACCCTATCCAACTATACCTAAGTGAGCAACTCAAATACACTCGTACCTTGGAAGTTGAATGGAATCCCTTCCAGAAGTCAGTTTGACTTCCAAAACGTTCAGAAACCAAAGCATGGCTTCTTCTTGGCTGCAGGAAGTTCCTGCAGCCAATCAGAAGCTGTGGAAGCCCTGTCGAGCGTTCGGCTTCCAAAAATAGTTTGCAAACCAGAACAGTCACTTCTAGGTTTGTGGCGTTCGGGAGCCAAAATGGACGAGTTCCAGGGCATTCAACAACCAAGGTATGACTGTAATTGTTTCCCCACTATTTCAGTCTCTCTTCTGCAGTCCCTTTGGTCTGTTTTAGATTTTTAAGGGACCCAGTTACTCCTTGTTTCAAAAGTACCATGTACATAGATTGGTTGTTTCTATGTAAAATATTTAATCCTGTTTAGACCAATTCTCCTGAGTAGCCAAGCCTTCCACCACCCCTCCCTTTCTCTCCCCTTGTTCCCCCCGTCACTCTGAACTGCAGTCTGAAGGGCTTTGTCCTTGCATTGTCTTTGCCTCTCAACCATAGCACTTTTTCTTTTTACCACATTCAGCCTTCCATTCATTCTACTTTTCAAGCTAAGTATTTGTAAGTTGTTTCCTGTTCTCACTGAAGCTGAAGAGCAGCTTGGATAAAAATTCAACCAGAATAATGTAGGCTGAATAAACACACAACCTAATCTCCAATAGGCCAGAAAAACAAAAACAAATTAGTTCTGCCCATATAGCACATAAGTAGTCATGTGGAGAAATGTTTAGGCACTGTTCTGTCTTACTCATAGACGAGGTTATACTACTATCCAAATCTACAGCTACTCATTATGACCAGAAACCTGTGCACAGAAGGATTCAGTAGGCCATTAGTTGTATTGTGACTGAAGAGAATTAGTTGCAAGTGCAGAGCTCTTATTTGAGTCTCAGTCCAACCATCAGCTCATTGGGTGTCCCTCATCACGCATCTTTCTTCAACAGCAATTTGATAATAATACTGGATTCTCTAGCTGGGTTGCTGAGAGGATTGAGATAATTTTATGAAACTCCAAGCATTTTAAATGTAAACTTTAAATATTTGCTATACAAGTATAAAGAATCCCTGGTGGGTCTGAAAGGCAAGATATAAAAACTGTAATATTATCACAAAGTTGTAGGCTGCCTGACTTATTCTTGGAAACTGAAAATTTAACGACACACTTTTTTTTTCAAAGAACAGGTAGGAACCTCCAACAGATCAGATCCACAAGCAAGGAACATTAAGAGAGAACCCATGGAAAAAATATATAACAAGTAGTGGACATTTATTCCTTAACTGTGCAAGGGTATTTGAAAATAGACAAGGAAGAGCACTGTGGCTGAATGAGATAGAGCCCAGCACCTCTCCACTGCAGATTATACTTATTCACATTTAAGGTTGGGGTGGGGGGAGAGAGAGACACTCGTTTAACAAGTAAACTTTAAACTACATTTTTACTATTTTTCAAATGAATGCCATCCAAAGATATTTCATGTACAGTGAACATTTCCAAGTGATTTAGTGCAACAGTCTTTAAAAGCTATATTTTGTGTTAGTCTGTGCTGATGCCTCTGTAAAAAAAATCCCACCTTGCCCTTTTACACCCATTCTTAAAAATTACACAAGGAATCCCTTCGCTACAGCACACAGGCACAGGTTTAGTCCCATGTTAAACAGAACTTTCTGAAATGTTGTTCAATTAGCAAGTTGCTTATCTGGCTTAACAGTCAAGCTCTGACATACAGGCATTCAGATTTCCAGATTCCAGTTTATCATGGACGTTGGTGTTTTCACAACCTACTTGAAGTTTGTCTCACTGACTTGCTTATTCTATGATGAAGCTTAAAGACTGATTATTCTCAAATGCAACTTCCTAAAAAACAAGAACTATAGACTTTAAATCTTAGCCCATAAAAAAATTAAGCCTATTCACACAGTTATATGTAATGACTGTAGTAATCAGTTTATTACACAGATTAATCATTCTTGAACGTACAAGCTCCAAAGGAGCATTTGGGTCTTTAAATATACACAAGTCTGTCAAATGAATTTTTACCCTTACATCCAGAAAGACCTAAGCAGTTAAAAACTTAAGAAAATAAGAGCTATTAGCTATGTTAACTGAGAAAACACATACAAACCAAAATTATGAAGGGAAGGGGGGAGGGGGAGAGGAGCTGAAACAAAATCAACGTCACTTGATGCACTAATAGCTCCAATGCATTTAAATGCTGACCAGTTAAACTTAGACCTTTAAACACAGGATGTGGGTACAGTTTGATCTTGTTGGTCATACATTTACCTAAGTAGGTCCTTCAGAATAAAAATACAGAAACAGCTTCAAGTTCTTCACATACGCTTTTCATAACTGTTATGAGTTTAAAAGGATTCCACTTAAACAAAATTCTCCTTTTCAATCACTGAAAGCCTTTTACTCTCTGCCCCCTCCCCCTACCTTTGGTTTATGCCCAATTTAAATATTTTAGGAATGCTTTTATGCTCACAACTAGACTTTGAAGAACTGGCTTTTCACACACATTTCTTTGCTAGGAGTCAATGTTGGTATGGAATACAGTATTTCATTGTTCCAAGTATGTACAACACGCAGCACTGCTGTATCAGGTAAACATGTGCACAGGGGAAGATGAGGCGTGGGCTCATAGAAAGCAGTCAAATGGAAATCAAAAGGACTTTCTCTTTCAGAGTTCCCCTATCTTTATTTGTAGAGGTTATCCAATAATTTCTTTAATTACATCGCATACTTCTGAGTCCATTCTCGAGCTATTCTGTTGTACCTGTATGTATAAAAAGAGGATGATTACTGAAGTGCAAACTGCACCAACCCGTAGAAGCCCTTTGCTAAGATCATATTAACCATAAGTTATTTCTAGCACCCAATCAAGCTAAAGCACTAGGCAAAGTAACTTTAAAAGTCTCCATAACATTGCAATCAGAGTACAGTTAATAATACTAATACTAATACTACTACTAATAATAATTCTATACTGCCCTTTATCTGAGGATCAAAGGATAGTTTACAATGTAAAAAGACATACCATACATAGTAACAAACAAAAACAGTAACCACATACACATACCACACAGAGCTTAAAAGGCATTTGAAATGTTTGAGTTCTTAAGCAGTACAAAATATTCAAGAAAAACTTCAGAAAACCTTGCAGTTCATTAATGAAAACCATTAAAACAACAACATGGGCAACAGTCTTGCAATATCTTCTAAATTTTGAATCTTTGTTTCCACTTGCTCTTGCCATCTGAACAAATCAGTAGATTTTCAGTTTAATATCAGCAACTATAACTGGAAGAATTTAAGAAACATTTTACGCAGCAATCACCTGTTATTCAAGTTTGCACTTTTAGATGCTCAAATGTTAAGAACCAATTCCAGGTTCTTGTTTTTAGTCCTGACTTGTCACTTTTACAATTATCTTGATGTCGGGTCTTGAAAGATGCTGCATTTCAGAGTGTGGACTTTCATTGTGCTCAAGCTTCACTAAGTGCTTTTTACACTGTTAAAGGAAGTTTTAGTTCAATGTTGTAATAGAATTGCCTCAAGCTGAACTATTCATAGTAGTAATTGACTGGAAAAATATATAATTAAAACGAATCCATTGAACCTCAAGAATTTTTCACTACAATTAGCAATATCTGTCCATTATTATCCCTGCAGCTACTCAGGAAGCCACTCATGTATTTCTTTTTCACCTACCACCACCAGAATCAGGTTGTCTTGTGGCAGAAGTTTAAGTTGCTTCTCCCTCTGTAGCCTAAAAGCAGAAACTGCAAGGACGAAGAGAGGCAACTGCAAAACAGTCATGTATAAAGGTGCAGAGGACACTAACTGAAATTTTATTGGATTAAGCAGCCCAATTGGAAAAATAACCCTAATTACTGACTGAGATCAAATACTTTAAAGCTGGAAATAAAAATACAAGGCAGCTGACAGAAGCAGATGACACCCTGTAAAAAGAAAGAATAGTGCCAATGGCACAGAGTTAGTCAAAGAGTTAGTTGACAAAGTCTTCAAACTGTTTGTCCATTCTCAGGTTTTCAGCTTTAAAAAAAACCTTCCATACTCACTTTTCTCTATCTGTTTTGTAGATCCGTGCAATCTCAGGCACTAAGGGATCATCTGGATTGGGATCACACAACAGAGAACAGATGGACAAAAGTACTAGAGGGAAGAACACACTACATTAGAATTTTTAAGTACAGCTGAATACAGGCAAGAAGCAAGTTCATTCTATTCTTCATTTAGCCTCCATCCCGCCTTTCTGTAATTTTATAATCTAGCATTGAGGTGTAGGTTGAAACTGCTCTCCTTCCACATGGCTTAAAAACACGGGTGTGGTTCAAGCACCTTCCCATCTGACACATCTTCCCTACTCTACACATTGGGGCTGGTCGCAGAATAAGAAACTATGCCTTTCCTGACTAATGTAGGGAAACAGCAGCCACATTGCCAGTTGGAGTTTAAATACTGGAGCCTGGGAAGCATGAGAACAGAACTGGCACAAGAGTCCAATTTAAGGCACTGGGGATGTATGTTCCTTCCTACCTCACCTGCAATCCTAAAGGACTTTTTTATTTTTAAGGAAAACAAAGACTCTTCTACACTAAAAATACATAAAGAATAACAAAAACTAGAAACATGATGGTCCCTGCTGGTTTAGATGTTCCATAGTTTGTGTATAAAGCTAAAAATCTCAGATTTCCTGGGATTTTCTTTCAAATACATTGATACTTCCTCTATGAGGTTGACACTTAATTGACACTTCTGGTACTAATTATGGCTGATAAAACAAGGTCCATCATGGAACAGCACTCACTTGTACAGAATTCATATACATTGAAAGCTACTTACTGCAATAGCCAAGGAATAACACTCAACATCCTATGTGGCAATGAAACCAAAAAGGCTTCAAACACAACAATTTGCTGTAATATTGGATAATTGTATTAACTGCAACAAGCCTTTCCAGCTGTTCCCATCAGCTCCAGCTATGCTGCCTGGGGCACAGTTGAAAACTACCAGGTGGAGAAGGCTGCCCTGAACTGATCATAATTTGAAGTCCCTCCCCCCAAGCAATCAGAAATATTTGATTTGAACAGAGGGTTTGTTTAAAAAAACAACAAGGGGCAAGGGGGGGGGTTAAAAACAGCTTTGCTCAGTTGGGTTGGTGTTGGTTCTTTTTTTTTTTAATGGAACAATATTTTTTGGGAAGTGGAAAGCTTTTTCTATGGATAGTTTCCCCATCTCACATCACTAGCTTGGTAAGTTTCAGCTCAAAGATGTGGAAAAAGTGCTTGGATCAGTCAGGCTGGCTGCTCCCAGTTTGGACCCTTGCCCCTCTTAGCTAATAAAAACTAGAAGGGAGAGGAAGGAAGGCTGGCTGGACCAGGGGTGTGATTAATGCCTCCCTGCAAGATCAGGGAGCTCCCTGCCTGCTTGAAAGAGGCAGTGGAAAAATCACTCCTCAAGAAGTGGAATGAGAATGAGACACTCTTAGTGGTTGGGGTTCTGTAGACCAGATGGATGGGAGGTTGCCTGCTCTTGATGGGGCTACATGCCATCTGAAGGAGCAGGTATACAGCTTGGGGGAACTTCTAGATTCTTGGCTGCTACTTCAGACTCAGGTGGCCTCGGAGGTACTTTGTGCCTTCCATCAGTTTTGGCTGGTGGCCCAGCTATCTGGACAGGGAAAGCCACGCTTCTGTCATCTATGCTTTAGCAACCTCTAGGTTAGATTACTGCAATGTGGGGCTGCCTCTGAAGTTTGGAAACTTCAGCTTGTGCAGGAATTCGGCAGCCAGGCTGCGCACCAGGGCAAGATGGTTTGAACATATTACACCAATCCTGGCTTGACCGCACTGGATGACAATTAGTGTCCTGGCCCAATTCAAAGAGCTGGTTTTGACCTATAAAGCCCTAAACAGCTCAGGACAGCAGTACTTCAAGAACCACCTCTTCCCATATGAACCAACCCACACCCTGTGATCATCATCTGAGGCCCTTCTTCATGTGTCTCATCCACAGGAGGTCTAGAAGATGGCAACACAAGAACAGGCCTTTTCTGCAGAGGCTCCCCATTTGGGGAACACTCTCCCTAGACACCCACACTGCATATCTTTAGGTCCCAAGCAAAAACATTCTTCTTCTTCCAAGCCTTTAGCTAATTAAACAATCTTTGACCTTTTAAACTTTGTGTGTGGCCAGTGTGTGTGGTTTGGCAGATCCCTCTTAAAACATCACTCTGCCTGTACAGAACAGTTACTGGGGATGGAGTGACAGCACACATGTACCACTAGTTAAACTGAAATAATTAATCACAAAGGGACTTAAAATTGTGACTGACAGGGCTATCTTCCTTGTCACCACTATGCAACATACCTGCTGTTGCCTCACCCCCTTCCAAATACTTTTTAACTAGCATCTTCCAAAGATCTAGATACTTAACATCAGATGTTAGGTGCTGAACAGAACACATCATGTGTCACCTATTCAATTAGTTTACATGTAAAATGAGACTGACAAAACAGGGTCAAAATGAGGTCAGGGGCTGCTTACATGAAGTGGGAACCAGATTATCAAACAGAATCATAGATCAGAATTGGGAGGGACCCATAGGATCATCTAGTCTAGGCTTCCTCAACTTCGGGCCTCCAGATGTTTTTGGCCTACAACTCCCATGATCCCTAGCTAGCAGCACCAGTGGTCAGGGATGCTGGGAATTGTAATCTCAAAGCAACTGGAGGGCTGAGGTGGAGGAAGCCTGATCTAGTCCACTCTCCTGCAATGCAGGAATATGCAGCTGTCCCTTCTGGGGATCAAACGTACAACCTTGGTGTTATCAGCACCATGTTCTAAGGGGAGGCTAGCAGAGCAGATAGCCTTTGGGGAGGGGGGAAACTAGTTTGGATGAAATCTGAATTGAATTTCAAATTTAACTCCACCTAATTTAAAATGATTTCAATGGCACGTTTGAAGACATACTTGTATCTCACCACTCAGCTGAAGTCTTCCAAGCCTAGCACATGCCTACAAAGGCTGCAAACACACTCAGTGGAATATACGGTAAGACCAGGCAGCAGGAGATTGGCAGCGGTGATTGGGCGTGTGATTGGTTGCTGCGGCAAGGCCTGCTGACGACTGGCTGCAGCAATTTGGTGGGCTATTTACGGCAGTGGTGTATCCACAAGATAATTGGGAGTTTGTGTGCACAGGCTCATCAAGCAAGAAAAACAGCAAAAGGGGTGGGGGGTGGGGGGCAAAGGCTCCAGGTATCAGATGCATGTAGCAGCCGTGGTAAAAGGGGAAAGCTGCCTGGGCATGCTCAATGTCCCTCTCATTACTCTCATTACTCAATGCATTACTCAATGTACCTAAAAGCATATTCTGACTATGCAGCTAGTTTCATGTTTTCAATAATAGCCCTCAAGTTGTAGAATACTCTCCCCAAGGAGGCTCACATAACAATTATCTGTTCTACCTCAGCTTATGTGCAACAGTGCTAAACCGCAAAAACCGTATTGAGTTTCTGTATGCTGCTTATAGATGATTGTTTATTTGTTTATTTCATTTCAGCAATTTATATACCACTTAATTACAAACAAACACACAAACCAAAATGGAGACAAGTTTTGGTAACTAGCTAGTAAGGAAGCTACACTATGGATTCACATAATAACCTCTTTTAGAACCATTTAGGCTAATGATCACCACACAATACCTATTTTCACACGTGTGTGTGTGTGTGTGCGCGTGTGTGTTGTGCTTACTAAATACAAATCAAACAAACCGAATCAGATCCCAATCTACCTGGAACATCAGAAAATTTTCAGATTCAAAATTTTCCAGAAACCGTCACCTCTGGTTGTCATATCTTTTGCTTGATTGCTAGTTTCCAGACGCTGTTTTGTCCCTTATTTTATATATCCCTTCAGTACTCCACACTGACCTTTGTTATGCTTAGAAAGCAGCAAGTATCTCCTTCATCTGTGATACAGGCATCTTCTGGTGAATGTTGCACACATGTCAAGATGCTACTTCGCCCTCTCAACCATAGTACATGCTTGAAATAGGGTCCTCCTAACTGTTAAATTGGGACGCGGGTGGCGCTGTGGGTAAAACCTCAGCGCCTAGGGCTTGCCGATCGCATGGTCGGCGGTTCGAATCCCCGCGGTGGGGTGCGCTCCTGCTGCTCGGTCCCAGCACCTGCCAACCTAGCAGTTCGAAAGCACTCCCGGGTGCAAGTAGATAAATAGGGACCGCTTACTAGCGGGAAGGTAAACGGCGTTTCCGTGTGCGGCTCTGGCTCACCAGAGTAGCTTCGTCACACTGGCCACGTGACCCGGAAGTGTCTGCGGACAGCGCTGGCTCCCGGCCTCTTGAGTGAGATGAGCGCACAACCCTAGAGTCTGTCAAGACTGGCCCCTACGGGCAGGGGTACCTTTACCTTTTAACTGTTAAATATTGGCAGACTAGCCAGATCAAATTCAGTAACCTAGCTGGGCAGAGGAAGCTTTTGTAAAATGCACCATACATAGCCCTAAATACTTAATTAGGTATAATCAAGAAACTGGGCAGTAAGGGTGTGTGCCATTTAAAGAGATGCATCATAAATCACCTTGGGAAATATGCAATACATTTTACACTAACATTAGAAATCACTTACCATTCATTTAGGCTCAGAGCCACGATGCTTACCTTTTGAAATAGTTAATGCGGGAGACCACTGTGACCGTAGAATATCAAGACAAATACTGCCATTACTGTTGATATTTGGATGGTAAATTCTTGTTGTAAATGCAACCTGTAAGATAAGGACATTCTTTCATATAGCTTTTATTTACTAAAGCAGATACTACACCAGCACTGTTAGGATGTAAACAAGAAACCCACCTTAGGTGGTTTGAAGGGATAATCTGTTGGGAAGTGAATCGTCAAGAAGAACACCCCACCCTGATAAGGACTGTCATTCTGAAAAGAAAAGAAAAACTATTAGAAGAAAGTTTAAAGTTAAGTTTATAAATGCTATTTCAGGTTTGAAAGATACTTACTGGTCCCATTATTGTCGCTTGCCAATGGAACACTGGAAGAGGAAGGAAAACAAGATATGACCTTACTTGCAGCGATCAGTGCAAATAGAATGCGTTGAATATGGTGCAGCAAAAGTAGATCCCTGTCACCCATATTTCACTCTTAGCTCAACTAGGGAGTCAGTATTTCAAGCTTACTGTCTGGCTTACACGCTCAACTTTGTCAAATGTCATGACATAAGCAGGGTATGGGCAACATGCAGGAAACCCAACAAAGCATGCCATGTACAGAATGACTCCTGCAACAACAGTCAAGGTCTCAAATGAAGTTAATTGTTCAGTGGAAGTAGATGTGTGTTCTGTTCACCCCTTCATCTATTTGGAAGAAAGGCATTTTTCGTATTGAGTATTTTAATACAGATAACTACTTAGAAAGGTGGAAGAGTTGCCTCATTACTACAACACACAACTTACTTCTTGTAATAGACCTATCAAAGTTTGTTCAAATTAGTCACTAAATGCTTCATTTAACACATATTTATTTTCCATTAAGTAATTTACTGGAGAGACAGCCTTACAAGTAAATTTATAAGCTTAGTTTATTGAATGCATAGATAATTTCCTGCAACAAAAAGTTATAAAGAAATAAACAACAAAAAATTGTTCAAGAAAAACATTAAAGATTCTATCATATGGTCAAGTAAACAAAAGCTACTTTTAAAAAGAGTGAGACATCGCCAATTTATTTTAAGCTGAAATAAAGGGCATGTTGCCTTTGGAGAAGTTTGGGCAGGTAGTCTCCAGTGTGAACTTTGTTTAACCTCAATTGTATCTGTGCAGGTCAGTTTTCCTCTCTGCCTGAGATAGTGCTCTTTTGAAGGCCCTTTCTCAATTATAGGTACTTACTATCATCTCCAACAGGCCCTGCTGAACACTGTGCTGGAGGATCACGTGCCAGATCATTCAATTCCTAAAAACAAACACACAATTGACTCAAAATACAGTAATTTTATTTCCACACACCAGTCGTAGCAAACAACACTCTACTATAGCTTTTTTATTATTTTTAAATGCTAATTAAAAACTTACAGAAAAACTGAGAAAATATCAACATTAATACCTATATTTAAGTTCTGTTATAAAACAAAATGCTAATATATGAAGCAACCTGATTTTGGTGAAGCACAACAACTTTCTTTCAGTGCTTCAAATGAACGTTGTTAACATTAAGGAGGCATAGTTCTATAACTTGCTAGACCATTTGCTTCTAATTTAGTTTTATCTTGTTTCCTGCATTAAATATATGTTTCACACAATCATGTATGGCAGAGGTTTTCAACCTTTTTGGTTCCACGGCTCCCTTGACCAACTACATTCTTTCTGCGGCACCCCAGTGGGGCTCACGGCCCAGTTATGTCACCCCTTGCCTGCAGAGCCAGCAGAAACGTGAGAGGACATCAGAGGAAGGGAGGGAAGGAAAGAGGGACAGAGGCCAGTGCTGTTCACGGCACCCCGGCCATCATTCAAGGCAACCCAGGGTGCCATGGCCACTGACGGATGGAATTAACACCTTATGCTGAATTCTAGCTTCAGGCAAGAAACATAGAAGAATATTAGTTGGATTCCCTATCCCATATTTTCTCCAAGACTCATTTGCTAACTCCATCATAAATGAAGTTAAGTGTACCAATGTGCAATGTACACTTCCAACATAATGGATGGCTATTTCGCTTACTTTTCTTTAGATTATTAAGAGTCACACACACAATTCATGTGATTTTCCTTCCAAATACATTTCCAATTATCTTTTACATTTGTGATAATGAAAAAGATATTTACTCTGATATTATCAATACTCATAATATACATTGTGGAAAACCTTTGGGTCATTCCATATAAATTGGTCCAATTTTTAATGGATCTTTTACCTCGTGTCGTCCAATTTTCTTAAAGTTTTGTACACTTGTTGAATGATCAGAACTAAGTTCAAATTAAAAAAAATTCTTATCTCATCCTGTTTCTGAGTTATGAGGGTTTGAAATTTCAAAAAATTGACAATTTTGGCCTTGCTGGACTACACAAAAACCTTAAAACCTCAGCCCAGAATTGAGATATTTCAAAACTAAAAATACCAATCTCTTCAGAACTTGGGCTTTAATATGATATGGTACATGATGGACTTATTTTAAATTTTAAAGTTACATAATTTAATTTTTAAGTGATTAAAAATGATTTAAAAACTCCCCCCAAATTGTATTAGTTATTTCATATTTCTAAGAGCTTCCAGCAAAATTTCATCCCGGTATCTCAATGGGACCACATTAAAAAACATATTCTGTACATACATGTTGGGCTTATTGGGTTCTATTTAGGATAAATGAGTCTTCATGGAGTAAAGTGTAACAGAATAAACAAGACTTCAAATATAGTATCAGTTACTTCAGGCATTTCTTCAAAAAGTTATTCAATTAAACAGTATCTGAAAAGCTAGTCAGGCATTCCTTTTAAAAAGTTTTCCAAAGAAGAGTGGTAACTTGCTGTTGCATGATAGAATTAATGCTTTGAAAGAATTCTTGTTAGTACTTCATTTCATGATTATTACAACAAAATCTGTATCAAACAAAATTCTGAAAAAAAATAAACTTACACATTAAACAAGTCTGAAAACACTGTTGCACATGACGTTTCATTTTTGTGAACCGCCCTAAAAATATAGTATTTGCCGATATGCAAGTTTGGCCAGTTGCAGGCCTTGGTTCAGTCCTTGTTAGAACTAGTGCTCACCCTACCTTAAGTATATCCCGACTAGATGGGTCAAGAAATGATGATGCTAGCCACCAATTTTACTAAAAAGATTACAGCAATATATCACATTTTACATGCCCCTTTTTTCCTTTTCAGCCAGTCTTTAGTGGAAATATATTTGCACATGTCAGATTCACCAAAAAGTTCGTAAAATACTTAACATGTGTATTCCCATCAGTATGACAATAAAATAACTGGAATTCCAGTTCGAAATTCCCATTGTTCTAGACTCATTTTGCAACAGGGAATTTCCTTAGCACAAGCTGTTTCTGAGCTGTGGGCCCAGGACTGCACCTGATTTCAGATTAAAACTGCAGAGTGGAAGGAAAGAAGGACCTTTTCCTGCCTCCCCACTTCCAGCTATTTTCTGAAGACTGGAGAAGAGACCCTCTTAAGAACATTGGGGCAGGGGCAGGGGAAGAACTAGACCAGGGGTCAGCAAACTTAGGCTGGTGTCTCCAGCGCCGATTGCGTGGCAGGCCGGCGCACTTCCAGATCGGAGGAGCACCAGAAATAGCTTGTGCGCATGTGCACGGGCCTCCTCTGACCCAGATGTGCACCAGAAATAATGCTCGTGCATGCACAAATAATGCATGCGCATAAGCTATTTCCAGTGCTCCTCCGACCCAGAAGTGGGCAGCCGCACAGCGCAGTGCCGGTAAGAGTGGATGGCAGCAGTGGGGGTTGCCGCAGGCCGGATAAACGAGTCCCTCGGGCCTTATCCGGCCCGCGGAGCTTAGTTTGGGGACCCCTGGACTATACCATGGGAAAAATGAACATAATATTTTAACTGCAGTTCATTCATTTTCAGCTTTGTATTCTTGTTATTAAAAAAGAATGCCTAGACATTCTGTTGTTGCACCCATAACCTAGGTTTAAGGTGCCATCTAGCTCCCAACCTTCATATCTCAGTTTCTAACACTAAACTGGAGCACAACAATACAAACTGATCAACACAAGAGCTGAGGTAAGGCTGAGTCTCAACTCACACTGAACCCTGTACAACAAGCCACAGCTTGTCCATACAAAGCAAAGCCAGTCAATGCTGGTTCAGATAAGCTGAAACCACTTGGTTTGAAGCCTTGTTTATTCTGTTATATTTTACTCCAGGAAGACGCATTTATACATGTACGTAGGGCTGGGTGATATCTGGTTTTCAATATCGCAATATATCACCAGCTAAACATAATGATATTTTGATATGTCATAATGTCTGATAGCATGCTTCCCTATGGCTGCAGAGGGCCCCCTTTCGTCTCCCCATGGCAGTGGAGGGCCACATTGGGTTTACCCATGGTGGCAGAAGCCCTCCCTGGGCCTCGCAACCTGCTCCCAACAAGCGTGTTGCATGTGTGATGTCATGCACATGCAATGAGCCACCCCAATGCTGTGCGGAACTCAGCAACTCTGCTTCAACTAAACCATTAAAGATTTCTGGGGAATATATTACTCTTCTATGGAGTTTTGTGGGCATATTTAAAATTTAAGGAAGTAGTAGATTTGAAGTCGGATTATAAAAGCTACATTGAAGCCAACAGTGTGACGCGGCAGCTAAAAAAGCCAATGCAATTCTGGGCCTCATCAATAGGAGTATAGCATCTAGATCAAGGGAAGTAATAGTGCCACTGTATTCTGCTCTGGTCAGACCTCACCTGGAGTACTGTGTCCAGTTCTGGGCACCACAGTTCAAGAAGGACACTGACAAACTGGAACGTGTCCAGAGGAGGGCAACCAAAATGGTCAAAGGCCTGGAAATGATGCCTTATGAGGAACGGCTAAGGGAGCTGGGCATGTTTAGCCTGGAGAAGAGGAGGTTAAGGGGTGATATGATAGCCATGTTCAAATATATAAAAGGATGTCACATAGAGGAGGGAGAAAGGCTGTTTTCTGCTGCTCCAGAGAAGCGGACACGGAGCAATGGATCCAAACTACAAGAAAGAAGATTCCACCTAAACATTAGGAAGAACTTCCTGACAGTAAGAGCTGTTCGACAGTGGAATTTGCTGCCAAGGAGTGTGGTGGAGTCTCCTTCTTTGGAGGTCTTTAAGCAGAGGCTTGACAACCATATGTCAGGAGTGCTCTGATGGTGTTTCCTGCTTGGCAGGGGGTTGGACTCGATGGCCCTTGTGGTCTCTTCCAACTCTATGATTCTATGATTCTATGAACAGAAACCTAGATCTACACCCCATATGTCAAGGGTCTACAAATTATGGCTGGGCCTGGTAACTAAGCAGAAGCTTCTATGAAGCAGCTATGAAGTCTAGTTCCACAACAATAGCATACAAATTCATCAACACTGATACTGAAGCTGGGCTTTATGTACGTTTAATTCTTCTGTCCAAGAAATTTTTTTAGACATTAAGCTCCTTCATTTAAGACCCTCACAATTATGGATTGCTTAACCATTTCCATAACAAATGATCTGAGCCAATCACAATCGTATGCCACTAAGGAAATGTCACCTAGAGAGAAAATTCAAAACCTGAGAAGATATAGCACTTAACAAACGAACAATGCATGTAAATTCCACCTAATAATACTATAACAAGTTATTTCAACAATAAGTTGGAGGGTAAAAGGCAGGTGGATAGAAGAGTTCTTTTGTATTCTAATTATGAAACACTGCCATATCAACTGCCCCATCACATACTGATTCCTACGCATACTTAACTGGAAGCAAGCAGCCAAGCATTCAACCGTACTTCTGAGTAAACCTGTAAAGATTCAACTTGTAAAGCACACTGAGCATTTGTTTAACGGTTCTTTCTCTGCCAGTTTAAGTGCAACCTTTAGCTTTTAATTAGAAAGGCAAACAATCTCACAAAGAAGTGTTCGTACCTCAAGCGTCTAAATAGGAGGCCCAAAGAAAAAAACAGAAGTATCCACCTGGATTCTTCTCTCAAAGATTTTACTTTTATTTTTTGAGATTTAAAAAGATTCGGGTTCTGAAGAGTCCAGCAGTGTCAGAGAATGCTCTCTAGGAGCTCCCAACCTTCTTTCCTTCCTGTAGTCCCACCATGGGTGTAGCCAAGGGGGGCGGGGGACAGGTGCCACCAATAAGGGCCGTATTTTTCCGTAGACGCCCCCTATTTTGGAGGCCTCAGAATTTAGAAAATAGGGGGACTAAACTTTTGGGGAGGATTGGGGGGGGGGGGAAATGCCGAAATCACTCACCCACCAGAATGCAGCACACAACCGCTCCCGCCCCTTACAATTTCGGGCTCAAGTGAGCGGTTTTCGGCACCCCCCCCCCCAAATCAAGCGGCCATTTGCCACTTAAAAACTCAGGCTCGCGCTTCATTCTGGCGGGTGAGCGATTTTTGGTATTGGCCGATCGATTTTTGTGGGGGGCAATCCTGAAAATCACTCACCCACCAGAACATAGCACACATCCGCTCGCACTGCAGCTGCCTGATCACTGCCATTAATCACGCTGGCGGCGATCGGGCGGGGATATGATAGGTGATTTCTACGATGCATGGGGAACCAAAAGGTTGTGGTGGAGAGCGATTCATTGACTGGTTCTCCACATTCCCCGACAGAGACCCTCGGCAATTTGCAAGCGCTCCCTGCGGAGAGGCGAAAGTTTGGAAGGAAGACACAAGCCTGAACAATACAGTGGCTGTAAGCAGGCTCCTTTGCCCTGCCCAGGACAGGCGGGGCACTGTCCCTTTAAGGAGGAGAGTGCCTGGCAAGGTGGTGGCTGGCTGTTTTGCGCTCTCTCTCCGGGCCTGATCAGCCACCTCCCTTTGCCGGGATCCGTCGGCCGGTTGGGCTTCCAGTCGTGGGAAGCCGGTGCAGCCCCTCTGCGGCCACGCGCTCTGCCCCGACGGGCTGCTGCAGGTCTCCAGCAGTTGTGCCATTTCCAGGGAAGCTGCTACCTCCAGCAGCCCGTCGGGGCAGAGAGCGTGGCCTCTCTAGCCGGAGCACAGCCCCCAACAGCACTACCCGTGTATAAGACGAGCCTCAATTTTGAACCTCATTTTGGGGTCAAAAAGCTTGTCTTATACACAGAAAAATACGGTAATAATCAATACAAATCAGAGGTTCTGCCCCCTGCTAACAAAAGCCTGCCCCCCTCAACAAAAGTCCTGGCTACACCCAGGCCCCCCATCCTACTTGTAGAACGGTAGCTATTTAAATGTTTTGTTTGTATATAGAACATGCTTCTTTATAATTTTCATAGTTTATACAAAATATAATTACATAAAATGATAGGAACATAATGAAATATTGTTGAAGCAGAAAAAACATAAAATCATGGAGCTGGAAGAGACCCCAAGGGTCCTTTTTAGTACAACCCCCTGCAATGAAACTCAGCTAAAGCATCCATGACAGATGACCATCCCACCTTTGCTTAGAAACCTCCAAGGAAGGAGAGTCCAGAACCTCCCGAGGGAGATCCATCTCCCATGTATTATAAAAAGTAAGCAACACTTATTTGACCCAAGTTAATTGACACAGAGAGGGAAATCTACAGATACAGTCCAAGAGGCGCACAGGGGGTTCTGTATATATGGGAGAATTTTAAAAAGCAAGGGGTCCTCAATGACCTGGTACAAAAAGATTTTGTTATCCGGCGGAGCCCTGTCTACAAAACACTATAGCCCTCCTTCCATGCATACCTGGGAGTAAGGCCCACTGAAGCTAGAGCAGCTTCAGACACAGCATACCTCGGGTTAAAAGACACAGCATACCGGTACCTCGGGTTAAAAACGCTTCAGGTTACAAACGCTTCAAGTTACAGATTCCGCTAACCCGGAAGTAGTACTGCGGGTTAAGAACTTTGCTTCAGAATGAGAACAGAAATTGCGTGGCGGTGGCGTGGCAGCAGCGGGAGGTCCCATTAGCTAAAGTGGTATCTCAGGCTAAGAACAGTTTCAGGTTAAGAACGGGCCTCCGGAACGAATTAAGTTCTTAACCAGAGGTACCACTGTACTGCTGCCAATGCATGCCAAAATTCTGGATGGGTCCACTCAGAGGCTTCATACAGATATTAAACAACATGGGGTATATAATTGAGCCCTGAGGGACACCATATTGAAGGTTTCATGATGCTGAAACACAGTCCCCAAGCATCAACAACTGAAAAGGACCATCCAAGTAGGACAGGAACCACTGCAGAGCAGTGCCACCCACCCTCAACTTAGATAGCCTCCAGGAGGATACAGTGGTCAGTGGTATCAAAACACAGATTATCATATAAGGCAACCAAGGTAGCTTCTGTGCCAAGGCCAGGCTGAAACCACAATTGAAATGGATCTAGAAAATCAGACTCCTCCAAGAGCATCTGGATCTGGTCAGTGACCACCTGCTCAAGAACCCAGCCCAAGAAAGGAAAGGTTGGCGAATGGCTGGTAATTACTAAGGTTCTCAGGATCTAGGAATGGCTTCTTATGAAGCAGTCTTATCACTGCCTCCTTCAAACAAGCAGGAACCACCCCCTCTCGTAAAGAGGCACTGACCACCTCTCTAGCTCATGCAGCTGTCTCCTCCCTGCTGGATTTTATCAGCCAAGAGGGGCAAGGGTCCAGAGCGATCCATGCACCTTGTCAAAATCCTCAAGCCGAAACATCTGAAATTCATTTAACAAAACAGGATTAGACAGTGCTCTGGACATCTCTCAATGTTTAACCGCTATAACAGTAGAGTCAAGGTCCCGATGGATACAAGTGATTTTATCCTCAAAATGCTTAGCAAAAAACTCACAGCGAGCTACCATTGGTTCTGCAAGGCTCTACACTACCCAGAAAAGCTCTGCCAGACGGCTCTACACTACCCGGAAAAGCTCTGCCAGACGGCATAGTAAGGATGCAATGGAGGCTGCAAAGTACAGGAGTTTAATTTTACACCAATCACAATGAACAATAAATAAATTATCAATAAACAAACAAACCAGTAAAATAATAAAACCATGTAAACTAACCAATAAAACAAGAATGGAGTTGTAATGGAGGATCAGGGAGCATCCTCTAAACTCATTTGTATAGCCCAGATTATGGATTAGCACAATATCTGATCAGTCTTTATCAACCCACAGAGCTGTACAAGTACTCACACTAGGACTCTGAATGGACAATCCTCAAGACAGAAGCCCATTAAATACACAATTGCACTGAATGAGCAAACCTTTTGTATTACTCTCACAGGGAGCAAAAAGCCTGTTAACTAATACGATTGTATTTGTGTCTAACAGTTTTAGCCAACTGTGCATGCAGAACAACTTCCTCAAGAGCAACATAATTTTCTCTCTCTCCTCTTACTCCCAAACCTGATAGGGGTGCAGGGGAACAAAGGAGGAGGAAGACAAGTTAAGTTGCTTTCATCAACACTGCAATGCATTTTTCCAATATTATTTTATAGGGGAAGTATTTTTCTTTAAATGCAATTTTTACTAACAATAAACCAATTGATTAATTTCAGTTACAAGCCTGAGTCTGTGGTTTTTGCCACTGGTTACTTTACCAGCTGATCCACTGGGTTCTAATGAGAAAATCTGAATACAGAGCATGCTGGTGGGTGTCCTTTTCAGCAGTGGGAAGACACAGGCACTGCCTTAGGCAATGGATTTCTGACACCTACACTTATGCAAACAGGCTGAGCATCTTATGAGAAGCATTCCTTGTTATTTAAACTTTTCTCTCTTACAGTTTGAGACAACTTTTTCCAAGGCTTGTCTTGTCAATTAGCAGTAATGACAAGGAAACAATTCAGATGGACAGCTAGCTTACAAACTATCTTCTGTACTGCTCATTCCTGAGAAGAAGTCTGGATTTGCTATCCCGCTTTATCACTACCTGAAGTGGCTAACATTCTCCTTTCCCTTCCTCCCCCACAACAAACACTCTGTGAGGTGAGTGGGGCTGAGAGACTTTAAAGAAGTGTAACTAGCCCAAAGTCACCCAGCAGCTGCAGGTGGAGGAGCGGAGACCACACTGGCTCTCAGAGAAGCATTTATTGCAAATTAATGACAAAGCTAGTATCATTTAAAGCACAAACAGAAGTATCACCATATACTCCAGGTAAGAGTTTACATAAAAATTAGAGCAGGATTAATTGTTAAAGCTAAGGTTAGTACATGACTACTCTAGATCAGGCTTCCTCAATCTCGGCCCTCCAGATGTTTTTGGCCTACAACTCCCATGACCCCTAGCTAGCAGTACCAGTGGTCAGGGATGATGGGAATTGTAGTCTCAAAACATCTGGAGGGCCAAGTTTGAGGAAGCCTGCTTTAGATGAACTTTGTCAACCAACAGGAATTCATATCAATGTCCTCTTGAATTGCCAAGAAAAAATATTACACTTTGGTAATATGGTCTTCCCACTCCAGAAAAGATGCCAAAAGCAAACAAATTCCTTGTCAGATTTGTCCCATAGTATCCTGTCTGAATTTGGTATCACTTGCAAATCTCAGTAGGAAAAAGAGACTTTTTCCTGCAGCAATGGAATTTGACAACATGCCATTTTGAAATTAAATAAACTAGGCTTTGGCCCTCACCTCCCATCTAACCTAAGAATTGTTGCTAAGAATATGCGATTTACTTGGTAACTCAACCAGAAAGCTATCTTGCAAGGTTGTTTACCATTTGTTAGCAAGGCAAGGCATAAACACACAGAGGGAACGTCAACATTCAGAAACTATGTTGAAGCTTCTTTTTAAACTATCTCCTGGGCAGGCAAGTTGGTTGGCAACTCCAGCAACTGAACTTCACACTCCACTAGTCTAATACAGTGGTACCTCGGGTTACAGGCACTTCAAGTTACATACGCTTCAGGATGAGAACAGAAATCGTGTGTCGGCAGCTGGAGGCCCCATTAGCACTAAAGTGGTGCTTCAGGTTAAGAACAGACCTCCGGAATGAATTAAGTACTTAACCTGAGGTACCACTGTAGTGGGATTCTGTCCTGATCCTGTTGTCATTCAATGTCTTCATAAACGACTTGGATGAAGCAATTGTGAGGACGCTGATCAAATTTGCAGGTGACACCAAACTGGTAGGGATGGCTAATGCTGCAGAAGACAGAATCAGAATTCAAAATTATCTTAACAGATTGGAGAACTGGGCCCAAGCTCACAAAATGAATGTCAACAGGGACAAATGTAAGGTTCTGCTCTTAGGCAGGAATAACCAGATGCACAAATATAAGATAGCAGAAACCTGGCTTACTAGCAGTACATGCGAAAAGGATCTAGGGGTAGACCACAAGCTTAACATGAGTCAACAGTGTGATGCAGCAGCAAAAAAGCTAATGTTATTCTAGGCTGCATCAACAGAAGTATAGTGTCCAGATCAAGGGAAGTAATAGAACCCCTCTATTCTGCCTGTGTCCAATTCTGGGCACCACAATTTAAGAAGTATGTTGTCAGGCTGGAACGTGTGCAGAGGAGGGCAATCAAGATGATAAAGGGTCTGGAGGAGCACTTGAAGGAGCTGGGTATGTTTAGCCTGGAAAAGACGAGATTGAAAGGAGATACGATAGCCATATTGAAATATCTTAAGGGCTGTCACATGGCAAAGGGAACAAGCTTGTTGTCTCCTGCTTTGGAGGGTAAGGACTCAAATCAATGGCTTCTAGTTACAAGAAACGAGATTCCGACTAAACATCAGGAAAAACTTTCTGACAGTAAGAGCAGTAAGAACTTTCTGACAGTAAGACCCTCGGGAGGTTGTGGACTCTACTTCCTGGGAGGTTATTAAGCAGAGGTTGAATGGCCATCTGCCATGGCTGCTTTAGTTGAGAATCCTGCATTGCAGGGGGTTGAACTAGATGACCCTCAGTGTCCCTTTCAACTCTACAATTCTATGATTCTATGAATATACTACAGGCAACAACCATTTTACGCTAGTTCAATGCACGTGCGATCATGGCACACATGCATTGCTGCAACCCAGAAGTGGCCAGAAAAGGGGGCTTAGCAGGGCATAAACATCAGACTTACATGTAAATCGGGGTTGCCTGTACATGATATTTTCGTATTCAGTATGGGAAAAGATGGGCAGGAGAAATTTGGCCCAGTTCATGGAGGCTTTGAAAGTTCATATGGAAGGTGATGTCTGAAAACTGCTTCTTAGGCAATGCTTTGAATCTGACTGGCCCGAGGTACAATACAGATATAAAATATTTATGAATCTGACAAGTGGCAGATACAGGCGGCAAAGATTTGGTTCTGTTCCTGACCCCCCTGTGTATCGGTGGAACATGCATAAGCCCATCCCATTTCCGGACCACTTCCAGGTCAGCAGTAACAAGCGTGTGTGTGATCAACGTGTCAACTGGACGCATGTAAAGTGGTTGCTGCCTGTAAACTGCTATGTTTTTAGTGGTCCCTGATTTTATCTATAAGCTGCCTTGAGTCCGGACTGAGGAAAAGGTAGGGTATAAATAAATTTAATGATGATGATAGGGCACGTGCATGTATAATCACCTATTTAACCTTTTAAATGCATGTAAGCAGTGAGTGGGAAAGGGTGGAGCAGCCCTGCTTGGGTGTATTTTAAGGGGACAGTGACTTTCAGACTCGTTTTCTACATCTCTAAGAGCCAAAGTTTTCAAAGTTCTTGCTGGCAAAGCCAAACCATAGTGCTGTGACCACCATCCCTTTTCTTGCTGGGAAGATTGTACTGCTGGGTGTCAGAGTCTAAAGGCACTCCATGGTGACAACACTTGCCAGTTCCACCATCCAAAAGAGAAAGGAAGTCGTTTCCAGTAGCCTCATGTGGTCAAAGCTCTGCAGAAGTTTTGTCAACACAGCTGCCAAACAATCTCAGCAACAGCCTACACCCACTTCAAAGTTCTTCAAACCTGGGAGGAAAGCTGCTCCACCAGTCTTCAGAGGCTTTGGCAACTGAATTTGCTGGAACCTGTATATATCTGATGGAATGCACATGCATTTTTGCACCATCATGATATTTGAAGGGAGTTTGAAAGCAAACATATGAGAGATTTGCAAAATGAGTGAAGAGAAAGACTAGAATAACTCAGGATTTCATGTATGGCTTTTACTTTATTTCATGTATATGTAATAGATGCATTACATACTCATGGTTCATTCTGTCCAGCCATTTTACTTTCAAAACAGCCCTGCAACATAGATTAGGCTGAGCACACACAACTGGCCCAAAAACACCCAATTGGGGCTGACCCAGCCAGTTTTGCCATCTGAGGCAAAACAGAAAGGTGCCACCCTGCACATGTGCCCTTCCCCTTGCTGCCCCCATCAAAGCTTCACATTCCAGGGTTGCACAGCTGCAGTTTCCTGAAAGATCTTGTGATGTTCCTATGAGATAGCACAGTGGCCTTGCATGTCCATACCAAGATCCTGGCAAGCAAAGCCTCGGGAAGGTATCTGCCAGTTTTGAGCTTTATCTAGTGGGTTTTTTGCAGTCACAATTTGAATGTGTGACTAAAACTGAATAATAGGTTGTGAGCCTGCTCCACCCTACCCCCTTTTCTAGCCACTTCTGGAGTGGGTGCAATGCACACATGCATGATTGCGTGTCAGTTGGACATGCCTAAAACGGTTGTTGTTCATATTCAGAAATGTATGTATCAACAGACACTCTGTCATTATTGGCTGCTGCTTCATGTCAAACACAATGGCAAATCTTAGTTGGCTGCCAAATACTAAGTGGCATGGCCCTACAGTGACTACTTATGTGCATGATTCATGTCTCCTCATGACCTCTCTCCCAGTTCAGAGATGACTGCAGTTAGAAGCACATGGCCAACAGGAGAAACCAAACCATGTGGGCTTAACTGGGATGGGAGATGGCAAAAGAGAGTTGCAAAACAGAGGTGCAGATTCCTAAATGAGTGTGCATGTCCACAGTTACTGTAAAGGTGGTGAGCAAGGTGCCTTTGGTGCATGAGAATATTAATTTTCATTAATTTTAATTATTAAATTTAGATCCCACCCTTGCAATTTTCACAATACAGTTAACATACATCCTTACAGCTTCATATTTAATTTCTCAGTCAAGAATCAGTCAGCAGCCAATGTCAGACTGATTCACCAGATGATGACCCAACCCCAAGTACTATGCAAAACCTAAATGCACATTAAAAATGATGTCCTGCATCCCAGCTGAATTCAGCAAACTTCCAAAGGACAGATATTGCAGCTCGTCTACTGTAATCTATTTATATGCAAGAGATTCTTCACCTCTACCAATACAGTGAATTAGTAAAGTTCATAAAAGAGAAAAAGCATAGGCACCTGCAGGAATTTTTCAGGGAGGCAATGGCAAAGACAGACACTGAAAGCAGAATCTGCAAGCTAGTTTCTCACAAGAAAATGAGAAGAATAATGCCTGAACATTTTGTCTCATATCTTAGGTTCTACAAATACTAGAAGCTTTTAAAAAAATGAAAGCTGGGGATCTGGACATCATGAATGATTGGGGAGGGGGGTAACCACACACACGTCTCCCATGGACACCCATGGTACAATGTTCAAAATTAGCCAGGCGCATTTTGGACCTGGCATTTGATCACTTGTGACCAAGATGCCTGGGAGCCAGGATGGCACCCGACATCTCCACCATCTGGGGATCATTGGAGCTGGACTGTTTTCACACACTAATACCCCATCTTGTCGAATTCTATCAGTTATATTTTAGCTGTACAATCGAAATGAATTTCTGGAACCCAAATGCTTTTTCTGTTGCAGCCTGAGCAGGTGCACTCTCCATTAAGAAAAAGAAGTTGGAACAGGAGAATATATATGTGGACTGTCCCTGGATCAAGTGACTTTTCTTCTTTTACGTTCTCAAACCTCAAGGTTGTCATCTGAACTAGCCAGATATTTAACAAAGAATCAATCAGTCAGTGCATCATTTAAAGCAGTCTTGCCCCAAAATGGTAACTAGAAATTCCATTTTGGCGACTGTAACCTTGATTTAAGGATCCATTTGGCGCCTGGCTTATAGATCTTGTGTTTCTAACACTGCATATGGCACCTTAACAAGAAGCTGAATACTCATATATACTGCTAATATTTTTGAATTCAGTAACTGAACAACCCAAAACATGTAGAGTATATACTGTACTGTATATAAAACATGACAACACACAACAGACATATTCCATTTTCATAAATCTTAAAGTTACTGTTTGATGCAAAAGGCATACTGTTACAAAGTCTATACCATAGTCACGTATGTTACAATAAAAGACAGCATAATTTATGCTACTGCTAAATCACCTGGGACTATTACCTGTCAACCATAGCAACCAAAAAGCCCCAGGAATCTCCTATGGGAGGATTTTAAGTGGAGGCAAATGAAGCCACCACCTATACTCTTGCTGCAGGAACTAGCTGGAAGCTAACCCTTCCCTTATATGTGCATGTGCATACACACGTGATATTAGGTACCACCAGCCAGCAACATTTGACCTCATGATCAATATTGTCAGGGCAATACCATCAAGTTTCCCATATTATTCACATCTCCTGATACCAACCAAATAATACGAAATGTCAGAACTATGCCTTAGCCCTAATAACAACTGAAACACAAGAGCCCTTACATAATGTCCATGTTTTTAGGACTAATGACTTCAGTAGGCCTGGAGAAAAGGAATTTATCCACAAAGGTTTCAGGTCTTCTTAAAAGCTATGTGCACAAGAGGGAGATTTTCATATTGACTTCCTCACCTTTGTCTTTGACTGGTTTTACTCCCAAATAGAATACTGGCTAATGTTAACCAGTTGAAAAATAAGGATCCAAAAAGCAATATAAGTAAATCCTACTCATGTTTACTTGGCAGTAAATCCAACTCAGTTCAATGCAGCCTGCACTGCAGCTTGAATGTTCCTTCCAGAAACAAAATGAACCTTTAAGCCACGTTTCTGAAGGTGAAGCAAAGAATTCTGTAGCCCCTGAGACACAGGCACTAGAAGGAGTGACTGAAGATATAGGTGGAGGTGTAGCAGGAGAAGTGAGGAGCATGGCCCCGGGAATGAAGACGGCCAAAGCCAGTGTGCGACACCACCACCGGCTCAGCTCACTGCAGGCAGACGTTTTCTCGCCGTCCACGTAAAACTCAACGGAGTAACTCACTCCACGGATTTTGAAAGGAAAGAAATTAGGCTTTGGCCCCCACCTCCATTACCTACCGTGGTACAGGATTTCTACGGAGCAAAAGGGAGCACCTGCAGCCCAGGGAGCTACTTGGGAGGAGGGGGCACACACACACACCTGTAGCCACATGCGGCTGATTTTAGCACATCCTAGTCTAAGCGGGGTTCGCACGTTTGTTCCCCTCCAGGGCCTTCAAGCCGGGGCCAGGATCCTGCTTCGAGGCGCCTCTCCCAGGGGTGGCCACCAGACTGGTGTTTGTTTTGCAAGAGTAGCATCAAAACTGCATCGGAGGAGGAAGGCAGGGAAAGCTATGGATGGCGCTGCGCTGCCTCCGGGGAGGCCGCAAGGACGGCAGAGGCTCGGGGAAGGATCGGGGCGCCTCCGAACAAAGAAAGGCTCGTTCGAGAGGCCAGCGAAGGCACCGATCCCGGCCGGCGCTGGGGATGGAGCGCCCCCTCCCCGGAGGCGCCCCCGCCGGCCGGCCTGGATGCCGCGGCCCGAACGCGGCGGGAAGCTGCCCCGAGAGCGCGGGAGGCCGGCCGGCCCGGGCAGGCCCAGCAAAGCGGAGGCAGCGGAGCCCCTCACGGCCGCCCAGCCCTGCCGAGGGCGGGAGGGAGCCCGGGCCCGGGGAGGAGCGGAGTCTTCCGGGCCGCCTCCGGGCCGCGCTGGCGCCTTACCTTGTGGATTCTCTTCAGCGCCATCGCGGCGGCGGCGGCGGCGGAGCCTGTTGAGGGCGGCGCGCGAGGAGGGAGGAGGGAGGGAGGGAGGAAGGAGGGGGACTACTTTCCGGCCGCGGAGGGAGCGCGGAGGGCGGTTCGGCGGAAGCGGGCCAGGCGGGGGCGCGCGAGGGGGCCGCTCTGCCCCGTCCTCCTTCCTGGCAGCCCTGCCGGCCTCGTCGCTCCTCTGGCGGCGCTGTTGGCCCGCTCCCCTGCGAAGGCGGCGGCGGCGGCCTCGGCCTTCCCCCGCCCCCCGCGCGCGTGCGCGCCCCGACTCCCGCCCCTTCAGGCAAGCGGCTGCCCGGGCCGCATCACCCGCACGGAGTTCTTTTATGACGCCGGCAGCGTCGGAGGTCAACGGGATTCCTCCGCTGTGCAGGGCCCAGCGGCGCATGCGCAGTTTCACTCGGGTGGGCTAGGAGTAATGCGGGCGGGAAACGGCGTGACAGGCTGGCCGGGAGGAGGCGGCGGCGGAGGCGGGCAGCTGGCAGGCGCGGGGAGGAGAGACAAGGAGCAGGTCGGCAGGCGGGGATCCCTCCCTTGGGAGGCGCTCAGCGGGCGAAGTTTCACGCTGTTCTCGCGAGAAGAGACTTGTCGGAAGAGGCTCCCGGAAGTGGACTGCCGGAAGGACGTGGAGGAGGAGGAGGGGGAAGAGCATCCGGTGTCGCGGCCTGGAACGGCCTTCCTCTCTCGGTTCACTGGCGCTTGTGGGACCCCCCCTCCCCCGCCCACCTTAAATCAGTTTCAAAGAGGGCCAGAGTTGATGAAGTGGAGGGCCAACCAAAGTTGTTGAGGTTTTTTTAGGATTTTACCTCAGGAAATAAACTGCCACAGGGGCCGGATTAAACTGACCGGCGGGCCGGATTAGGCCCCTGAAACAGACTCTGGACATGCCTGACTTAGGGGGAACCTCTTTGTTTAAAAATAAAAGGGGTGGGGCGGACGGTGAACCGGATTAACTACACACAATTGTAGAATGAGCTATTACTGAATGAGCTGCTATTAGGAGGAAAGCGCTATTGTATTTCAGCATCTCCACCTGCTCACGTATCATTGGCACTTGCAAAGCTGCGCTTTCTTTTGCTTCATTGAAAACGGATATGATGACGACCCTTAAGGAGTGGTATTTGAACTTTAAATTATTGTCTTGTGTAATTTGGGCCGTCTTCAAGAGTTTTCCAAGAAAGAAGATGCCAGACCCCATTTTTAAGCATCTCTTTATTCAGCCAGTTATTTAGTCAATGTGCACACTGGGCTTATATTTGGTGATTTGTTGACATTCAAGGCATGCAATATGTTTCACAGCTTTTTTGATCCCCTCACGAATAGATATGAGTGTCAAGTTCTCCTCAAACTTGAAATCTCTGTGCACATGCCAGCTCTCCTTCAGGTATCTCAGTGCAGAAAACGAGCTGGTATTTAAAGTTGAAACAAACATTCAAAATTAGAATTCTAACCATTTCATTATATCTGATTCTTTAATGGTGATATCGTGCACTAATGGGACATATGTCAGGTCCTGTGAGCTAGGGATCATGGGAGTTGTAGGCCAAAAACATCTGTGGAGACCCAAGACTGAGAAAGGCTGGTCCCTTCCAGCTCTACAGTTCTGAGCTATAGCACTGGGATCCATGGAACCTTTTCTTTAGAGAGAGCAGTTCCTGGGGGGAAAAGTACCTGGAAGTAAAGGACTCTTGAGAGCTAGACGGTTTTTAAAAAGCTAAATAAAAAATCCTCATGAATGTGTTTCATAGGTTGCTGAATCCTAGGATCTAGTTAAGGTAGTTGCCATTGCACTGGCACAAGCAGCATTACTGGTACTTTCATTATCAGAGCTGATATGCCTCTGAAGTTGAACACCAGTTATTTATGTTGTATGAACACAATAGCCCCAGTGTTGGCCACTATAGAAAATCGGACGCTAAGCTAGATAAGCGTTTGGTCTAATCCTGCATGGCTCATTTTATGTTTTCATTGTATGTTCAGTTAGAAGCAACACAGGTAGATCTGGTAGATAATTCTCTCAAGCTCTGAGAGATAGTTGACACAAGCAACAGATGCTCAAACAGATGTCAGAATCAGAGGTGCTCTAAGAGTACTTTATTAGTATGCTATAACATAGGTTATCCTTGATGCAAAGCTGGCATCTAAAGCAGATACATATTGGCTGTCAACCAGGCTTAGTAATCATTGACCTATACACAAAGGACTCGAGACTGGTGAGCATTTTGGGCTAATGGTAGGGGGACTGTTGTTATGATTATTTTTTATTATTTTGTTGTCTATTACTATGCTTTGTTTTATGGTTTTATTATTATGCTCCATAAAATGTTTTTAATGATCTTTTGATAAATGGTTGTACAGTGGTACCTCAGTTTAAGAAAAGTCCAATTTAAGAACAATTCAGTTTACAAACTCCGCAAAACCGGAAATAGTGTCCCAGTTTGAGAACTTTACCTCGGTCTAAGAATGGAATCTGAACGGTGGAAGGGCACCAGCGGCGGGAGGCCTCATTAGGGAAAGTGTGCCTCGGTTTAAGAATGCTTTTGGTTTAAGAACAGACTTCCGGAATGGATTAAGTTCATAAACCGAGGTACCACTGAATATAAATAATAATAGAATTAATAATAGAATATTTAATGAGGAAAGAATATAGAGGTGCTTTCAGCACTGTATGAAGCCAACCAGTGGTATGGCAGCATAAAATGTCAGAGACATTCACATCCAATAATACATCATCATGACATCCTACTTTAGTGACTGGCTGCAAGGCTGAGTATTCCTAGAATCCCTAATACAGGTTTACAATCGTTAATTCCCTCCTTTGCAAGTTTTCCCTCCTTTGCAAGTTTGTGAAGCTAATGTTCTTCTGGTTCTAGCCTGAATGGGTAAGTTGGGCACCAGCTGCAGACAGACTGGGCTGAACCCAACTGTCCTAGCCTCCACTGTGCAGCACTGAATGCCTGACAGTGATAGTGTTAGAAGGAGTGGGTGTCTCTCTGTAAACCATCAGGGATCTAATTCCATGGTAAAAATTAATAATAAACAATACTCTCTTGAAACAGGTTCAAAGGTGGACATTTGTGGAGGGATGGCAAAATGTCCCTGTGGTCAACAGGTACTGCATAGGTTGGCAGGTCAGAGCTTCAGGTGTCACAGGCTGTCTAATGTGTTGATGGGCTACATGTATCTTTACTAAATGTGTCCTGTCACTTCTAAAGCAAAGGCTGTAGAAGCCAATGTTAATCCTCTAGGAATCCTGAATTCTGGACACTGCAGACCACTTCTGCTGAATGAGAAAGGGCATGTAATACCTGCAAATTGGCTCTTGGTGGCCAGAATCAGGTCCTGGGGAATTGAGAACAGCCATAGATACACTTACAAAGATCTTCAAGCACCTTAGACAGCTGCAGTCTAGACAAGGCCAGCTATAGTTTAGATTGTTCCAGGGGCACCTGAATCGACCAACTGAGGATGAGTTATTCCATGGTGACCAGAGCTATATGATCCACATGAAGGAGAAACTTGCCTTTCTGCAGTGGTCAGCATGAGTGATAAAAGCTCTGAAACCCAGCTGCAATTGCCTTACACAAAGGCTGCCATTCCTCCTTTCAGGCCACCTACTTGCTATACTTCTGACTCCCTACCTTTGCCCTTACACAGTTGTTCATCCTGTTCTTCACCTCTTTCAAGTTCATTACCTTCAGAGGCACTGCTAGGTTAAGGAGGGGCAGGCAAGGTACTTTCTGAAGGGCCCATGCCAGTTCACCCCAGTGCTCTGCAGCAGTACTGCGGGCCCAAGGGTTTGGGGTTTTGCTTTGTTTTTAACTTTTCTGGGTGGTTGTACTGTTCTTCTCTCATCTGCCCCTCATGGCCTTTCAGGGTCAAGGCACCTGACTGCCTACCTGGAAGAAGGAGTGGACATTGGGGCGCTGATATCTGCCCTATGAAGCAAAGTGTTGTGCCCACAGTGGCAGCTGCCATTTTAATTTAATTTAATTTATGTACTTTGGAATTATATGCACATTTTCTCAAAATCCATGAGATGGCAGTATAAACTACGAAAAGGTTGTTCTGCTCAGACGCTGCTTTTTCATTTTCAGCTATAGATCACCATAGAGAAAGACAGCAATAGTTGAAAGGGGGCTAAGTGTTCTCCTTCAGTATCTTTAAAATTTTAACAGTTGGATAGATCTGCCTCAGCTGTTGAAAGAAAGCACACACCAAAGGAGTAGGCAATGAACGTGTAGGAGGACATGATAGTCAAACAGGCCAAAGAACCATAAGGAAAAAGAACAGATTGGAGACCTTTGGAGAGACATAATCTATTTTATAGGTTTTTATATGTTAATCCTAGAAGTCTGTGCCAAGCTGGATGAGCTGGTGTTCTTGTTTTCTAATAAAAAGAGAGCACTCTAATATTGTGAAAATAACCAAAACCTGGTGGGGAGCACCATTTTTTGATATAAGCTCTATATAAACCTGGTGCTCCACTGATTCCAATTCCCCTCTTCCCTGATCATTGGCTATTCTTCCTGAATCTGAAGGAAGTTACAGTCAAACAATTGGAAGACCACAGGTTCTCATCCCTGCTCTATAGGAAGGGCATTGTCAGGGACTGGCCAGATGAGGTGGAGTGGTGGAGACCTCTACCCCAGGAGGCTTCTAGGCAGGAGGCAAATGGAGATAGCATGGATCCAGGATCATGGTGGTTTGAGACAGAACACACCCTTGAAGATGAAGAAAAGATCTGGGAAATAATGGAGGGTGAGGAACAGGAGCAAGATGAAAGATGAACACCCACAGGGAGAATGCATAGTTCTGATTGACTTCGTGTGGGCTGATTGATTTACATTAGGTGGCTGGGATCCCACCCCTCCCCCACCTCCTTATAGAATCATAGAACGGTGGAGTTGGGACCATGAGTGTCATCCAGTCCAACCCCTTGCAATGCGGGAATCTCAACTAAAGCATCCATGAGAGATGGCCACCCAACGTCTGTTAAAAAACTTCCAAGGAAGAAGAGTCCACCATCTGCTGAGGGAGTCCGTTCCACAGTTGAACAGCTCTTACTGTCAGAAAGTTCTAAACTTTATCTTGGCTTGATAACAAGACAAGATAGAAGTGTGTGTGTGTGTGTGTGTGTAATTGTTAGAGACAACTGCTTGTGAAGAAGAATCGAAACATAAGTCGGGGAACTTGTGACAGAGCAAGGGGAAGTCGTAACATACCCCACACCTGCAAATAAACAAGCCAAGACTTTACCATGTTTTTTTGAATGCAGTTTTGGATTATGTTCTATAGTGAATACTGCATTTAACCCCTTTTTGTATACAGTGGTACCTCTGGTTACAAAAGCTTCTGGTTATGAACACTTCAGGTTATGAGCTCCGCCAACCCAGAAGTAGATGCTCCTGCTTGCGAACTTTGCCCCAGGATGAGAATGGAAATTGCGCGCCAGGTTTCAGGATAAGAACGGTTTCAGGTTAAGTACGAACCTCTGGAACGAATTAAGTTCGTAAACAGAGGCACCACTGTAATTGCTTTCTTACAGAGAGAAAACACGAGGGGAATGAGCAAAATAATCCACTGCCCCAACAAGGCCATTTCTGTGGAAGAGAGATGCTGGAGGCAGAAGTGGGACCTACTGGTAATGATTATTTTGATTGGCTAATCAGATGAGATGGGCAGAAGCGTCTAGGAGCCACTCAGTTAGAAGAAAGATAGTGTTAGTTTTTGGGTAATGTGGTTAGTCTGAATGTCTGTGCCCCCTTCTAATTCTTGGAATCGCCAAACTAGCTCCTAGGTGAGATGATGGGCTATTAAGGGGAGCAAAGGAAGTGGATTTGTGTGGGATGGCAAAGGGGTGGGACCCCTTCCTCAACCCACTGGTAGTTAGAAAGACAAAAGGCCAGAGTTGAGGGTGGGTGGGTGTGTAAGTTAGAAACTGGAGAAGAAGCAAGCAGAAGCCGGGGGGGGGGGGGGGGCTTGATTTTTGTTTGAATCCAAGGCTGTGACCATGGGCCTAGCCAGGGGACAGCTGCCCCCTCTAAATCAAGTAAATAAATAAAAATACTTAACTAACTGACCAATTGCATCACAGATAACTCAGTTATGCCCTCCCAAAAATAATGCCCCCCCAATAAATCCTAGCTACACCCATGACTGTGGCTATGGGAGGAGCAGACCCTCTTGGGGTCTTAATGTCGTGGATGCCTCCATCATAGTGTCAGGATGTATATATTGTAAGTAAACCATATATCATAAAGACCCCACAGTCTCCACTGTACCTCATTCCAAAAGGAAACACGAACCGTGGGTAAGTGCCGGGAACCTTTGACATTTCACACTGCTCAGAGATTGGGATGGCATGCAACAATATTGATAATGACTGTTGGTGATAGGAGAAAGACTTTGGAGGTTTGTGGGGGCTCAGAATCTTGGGAGTGCTACCCTTGACATTGCCCAAGAATGGAACCTGCACTAACGCAACTTGACATGAATGAACAGATTAAGTTTGATCTAAACAGGTTTAAGGAACCGAATCTTTCCTCGTCAGCATGTGGTCAGCATGTTGCTTCCGTGCAAAAAGTGAGATTATGTTCTAAAGCCCTATTTTGATTCTCTACGTTTTGTTAGTTGCTCAATCCATACAGCATCTACAAAAATTAGTCATGGGTTTACAAAACTATGCCGATGACAGAAACAACACATTTCTATAACACTTCAAGTTCTCTTCTTGTAAGCTTTGCAAAAACTCTGTAAGGTGAGACTTATTACTGCAGAAGAATGAGACTGAGCAGTACCAAATATTTTATTCAATTATATTGTCACACCAGTCAAGAATACCACACACACAGAGCAATCCTATGCCCAAGAGGTTGGTATAAAGTAAGCCCAAGCCCATGTAAATTAAGCTGGTGTAAAGTTACACCAGATCCAAACCCTGATCAGCAGTGGGGCAGCTGCTCTGTCTAAGCCCAGCAGAGGGAAAACAACCCTTTAAAATAGTGTTCTATGCCAAGCTGCCAGGCTACATGCCTGAGCTGAACAAGCTTACGATCCAGCCAAAGTCCCTCTCTGGTCCTCCCCCCCAGAACACCACTTTTGGGAGCCTTATAGTGGTCTCAACTCAGCAGGCTGGCTCATGAAAGAATATATTTTGCAATAAATATATTTATCGAATAGTAAACAAACAATAAACAGGAAACTAAGCATATATAAGAAAATAAGATTAGAATGAGAGTAACAATATAAATCTACAAAATGCTAGATTGTGTAGTTGTCTTATATGGATTTGAGACTGGAGGTTTCTGTACTAGTTCAACAGAAACCAGGCGGCATAACAGAGGTTTATACATTTCTGAATGATGCGGGCAGAGATATCTTTTTCTCTCTCACTCTTTCCATAAACTAGCTTTGACATTCACTCAATTAAATTGATTGGCAGGGGATCAAAGACCAATAAATGAAAATACTTGTTTCCGTGACAGAATGGCCTCTGATGCCTTCTCTCACCTTCCTTCTGAGGTACAGGTGACACTTTCTCTCTACATTCCAGCACCAAGCAAAACATGTATATTTGCTCAGGCATTTGTATGAGGCTAGCTGTTGATTCTAAGATGTGGGATGTAATGGTTTTAGTAGTTTTAAAAGGTAGTCTCATTGTGCCTTTATAGGTTCTTATATTACTGTGCTGACAGATGTTATTTTTAAATTATTGTACCGATGGACGTTATTTTCAAATTGAGTTATTGTAACCCACCCTGGGATCCCTTGCCATGACGGGTGGGTTAACTTCCCCAGAACCTGAGAAGGAGAGATGACTAGACGTGAGTCCACACTGTACATTGAAAGCACTCGAAGAATCCTAGAACTATAGTTTACCCCTCACTGAGCTACAATTTTCAGCACCTTTAACAAACCACTTCCCAGGATTCTTTGGGGAAATACTCTGCTTTCAATGTGCTTTACATGCATCGTGTACATGTAACCTAGGCAACATATACCTGCCTCAGAATTTCTTTTTTACTACTTTAAAGTTGGCCTATCAATGGAATAAACATTTTAAAAATAGCTATGAACTAGTCAATATCAGTTGGTTTCTGCACTAAGTATACTGGAGAACTCATGGTGCAGTAGAATGTAACTTATGACTCTATTGACAACAAAGTATTTTCCCAAGGGAACCCTGCTTTACAGTTCTAGGCACTCCAAGATGGTGGACTGGCCTTCCAGGTGGTGGGGCTGCAGCTGCGCTTCCCCACTCTGTCCTGCAGGTCTAAAAGAGCACAGGGTGTTGGGACCTCGCTCCGTTTCCATTTTGGGGCCGCAATTGTTGCATGCATAAATATGCAATCCTTCCAACGAAAGAGGATTGACAACTTAAGTTGACAGGATATGCAGAACTTGCGGATTTAACACATAGAATAAGAGAACAAGAAGAACATATATTTAAAGAAGAGTAGTAAACATTTATTGAATATATGGAAAATAGCTGTACTGTATACAGCTGAAAACGCTAGCAGCACTAAGATAAATTCAACAGAGTAAATAATTTTTGATTAATGTAAAAGTGGAAAACTGATTTGAATGGTTATATTGAAAACTTGTAGAGACACAGGTGGCACTGTGGTCTAAACAACTGAGCCTTGGGTTGCTTGATCAAAAGGTCGGTGGTTCGAATCCCTGTGACAGGGTGAGCTCCCGTTGCTCACTCCCAGCTCCTGCCAACCTAGCAGTTCGAAAGCACGCCAAAAAATTGCAAGTAGATAAATAGGTACTGCTCCAGTGGGAAGGTAAACGGCGTTTCCATGCACTGCTCTGGTTGCATCAGAAGCAGCTTAGTCATGCTGGCCACACGACCCAGAAAAACAACTGTCTGCGGACAAACATCGGCTCCCTCGGCCAGTAAAGCGAGATGAGTGCCGCAACCCCAGAGTCATCTGCAAATGGACTTAACGGTCAGGGGTCCTTTACCTTTTTATTGAAAACTTAATAAAAATTATTTAAATAAATAAATAAATGAACACAGTGTAGGGTGGACTGAACAGGCCTTGCTAGTACATCTAGTCTTTTTAAGGACATCTAGTCTTTTTGTACATCTAAGGACATCTAGTCTTTTTGTACATCTGCTAGTACATCTAGTCTTTTTGATGAGGGAGCACAATGCAGTTAGCTAGATCTCTCATTTCTGGAGTTCTTATGATGAGGCTCTGGGATTGGACAGGTTCCATTTGCTAGTTTTACTTTCATTATCGTCAAAACCATTCTCTTCAAATAAAATTATTCATTACAACAAACCCCACCCTTCCTCATTTTTGTGTCTTCTTACTGATTCGTACATTTCTCAGCTGGTGAATCAGAGCTCTTTTTCTACCTCAAATTGCCTAAGCTGAAATTTTGTAAAAAAACAAAGCCCAGTACCCACCCACAGCCGCAGAACAGAAGCAGAGTGAAACATCAGGAAGTGAGACCCTCCTCACAACGCTGCTTCAACAGACTGGTGAGTGTGGCTGAATGGAGTTCCCACCTCTTCTGGGCAGGGGAGAATGGCTACTGATTATTTGCTAGTGTTGGTTCTGGGCTGCAAAATGAGCTGAACATTTCTCCTGAGTAAAACTAATGAAACCAAAAGCTGCTTTCAGGTTCCAGCCTAGAAGCATGGGCTGATGGAGCCCAGCCTTTCAAGCAGATCTGCTTACAGGGAGGCTGCCAGTTAACTTGCTGCTGAAATGGCAACCTGGACGAGTTATTTGTGAGGGGCTCTATTTAGGAGTAGCTGGGTTTGGAGAAAGGCCAATGCCACCAATATTATTCGGTTGTATCAGATGCTGCAGGGATGGATTTCTGCTTGTGCAGCAGGACTTCTGCCTCTTTTCCTCATCATCTATGTTCCCAAAATCAGCTCTGGAGGATCCCCCAACCCCCTAGAGCAGATTTTGAGGTGGGGGTGGGGGCTGAAGAGGAGAGGAAAGTTCCAGTGTGAAAGTGAAAGTCTGCTGTGTGAATGAAATAGCAGTGCAGGAGGCAAGTCATTACTGTATTATTGTTATTATTATGGATTATTATTATTATTATGCTAAAAACATTCCTGTTTAGACCAACCTATCCAGATGCTTAGAAAGTTGAGGTGATTTTAATCTATTTTAGTATTTTAACTTTTGTATGTTTTAAAGTAGGGCTGTGAATATTTCTGGTTTTAATGTTTTATCTTTTGTAAACTGCTTGGACTTTTTTACAATCAAGCAGTGTATACTTTTAAACAAACAAACAAACAAACTTATTATCACATTTATTTATTTGTTTATCTATCTATCTATCTATTTGCTTTTCTGGTGGCACTTTATTGTATTGTATTTTTAATAATGCTTTTATTAACAATTCCTTGGGTAACAATAGAACATACAGAACCTCTGCTTTCAAGTCAATGAATCATTCAAACAAAACAGTCCTATTTGGGGCGAGACTTTACTGTTAGAGGCAATCACACTTGTTTATGAATGTCATCAGAATATTTATTGCACTTATATTGCATCCTTAAATTACATGATCCCAGGGCAGGCTACAGAAACAGTAAAAAAACCAAAAACGTAAAATATAATCAGAAAAATTAAAATGTAGCAAAATGCACATTTACAGCAAGCCATCTCCAACCATACGTCCATTAATCCACAGCAGGCAATCTACCAACTCAGCATCAGAGCAAGGCCCTGCATAAGGGGAAAGCCTTATCAAGGAAAACAGATACCAAATTCTATGCCAAATGAGCTCAGGTGGGGCGGGGAGGAAACAACAGATATACCTAAAACATCAGTGGAAACAAGCCACAACCAGTGCTTCTTTGTGGGAGTACTGAAGGGTACTTCCCCCGCAAAATATTAAAAGTGTGGCATTGAAAATACTCAATTAACAGGTTCTGCCACCACCACCACCCAGCAGAAGCCGGTCCCCCAAACAAAAGCTGGCCTCCCATAATGTCTTTGGGGGGGAGGGTTACCTATGATCTCCCAAATCTTGCCTATGCCGTACACTTATAAGTAAATTCTATTGGACCTTCAAATTCAACATTAGATTCACACCTGAAGTCCACTTTATGCAGTACTTCTGGTGGCGGTTTCAGCTGTCCCTAATAAGCGGGAGCAGGAGGGTTTCAAAAGGATAAGGAACTAAGAGGCAGAGCTGGGGAAAAGACAGCAGGATGAAGAGAACCAACCCCAAGAGCAGATGGGCCCTGGCTAGACCATTATTGCCCTCCTAGCCCTGCTGCATTGTTAAGAAAGGGAAGGGGAACGACTTGTGATTCTCCCACTGACTGTTACTCCAGCGTTTGAGGAACATATTTCTGGCTCAGAATCTCTTGGCCAGAGGTTTTCAACCTTTTTGGGTCCACGGCTCCCTTGACAAACTGCATTCTGTCTGTGGCACCCCTGCGGGGCTCAGGGGCCCAGTTACCTCATCCCTTACTTGCAGAGCTGGCAACCTCTCACCTTTTTTCACCCTCCCTTGTGAAGTGTTCCCTCAGCCTCCTCTCCCCTCTCCATGGGAGTCCTCTGGGCAGCCGCAGCTGCTGCTCCTGGTCTCTGAGTAGCTCCCCCTGCCCCAAAGAAAGGTGCCTCCTCACACTGCCCCACAGGGGCCTGGGAAGCACCCCCTGGCCAGCCCCAGAGGCACCATTCAGCTGCTGAGCTTGTAGCCAGGGCAGCTGCTGCAACAAACAGTCGTGCAACCCTTTGGGAGGAAGAGAAGTGAGAGGGCACCAGAGAAGGGAGGGAAGGAAAGAGGGACAGAGGCCAGTGTTGCCCACAGCACCCCTGACCATCATTCAAGGCACCCCAGGGTGCCACAACACACTGGTTGAGAATCACTGCTCTAGGCTATTTACTTGGTTATCTCACTTTGAGGAGCTAGAGATGGGAGCTGTCTGCTGAGCATCCACTTGATAAGAAGGCCAATTTGTGCTTTTGTATGTGTTGCAGGTATGATGCCTTATGAGGAGGAACAACCTAGCGGCATATCTGCCTCTCTTATCCCCAGACCTCGGGGAAATCGAGCTCGCCATGTGAGCTACCTCTTCATTGCCCTGTGTGTCTGTTTCCTGTGCCTCACTGAGCAGAGCCTAGACCTTGTCTTCCATTGCATTGTCATCCATTTCACAGCCCTACAGGTTGGAGCGCTGTGTCAGGGGGCCTGCAACTTCGCAGAAGAGTTGCGTCATGTGACATCCAGGTGATAAAGCTGCGGAAATAATGGGACATACTGATGGATGTTTGCATGATGGTGTGGGGATGACAGTTGTTGTTCAAGGACACCAAAAGCCAGCTGATTGGCAGTAGCAGGACAGACAAAAGAGAAATGGAGGCATGATAAGCCTTGAGGTGAAGACTCACCCAATGAGGCTTGGTCCTTGCTTGGTAGCAGCAAAGATCTGATAAGGAAGAAAGGCAGGGGGGGAGCTGAATATATAAGAGGATGGATAGTGAGACATATATTGCTTTTAGTTTTAGGATGCTGAATTTGGCCTCGCCCCCAAGCGTTGCAGCTTACCAGATTCCTCCTCTCCTCCCCTTGTGCACTTGTTTGGGGGGGTCCTCCTGATTTTAGACGCACCAGGCGGCCCAGGGAAGGAGGGAGAGCCCAGTTGTGCAAGTGGAAGTACTCATTGCACTGAGGGTACTCCGAAGGTGAATCCTGCCTTCTCACGCTAAAGTATTTTCTCTCTGGTAGTTTGAACCACATCAGACCCATGAGAACTTGGATACCTAGTAGACTATGGTGTGGGATTACCAGCCTCATATAACCTGCTTAATGAAGGGGTTAAAGCCATAGAGTAAGCTGTCTTGCCAGGCTTAGCTATGTCCACTTCCCATACCTTGGGAGGATATAGTTAACTAAGCCTATTGTTCACCTCCCAGTCTACATGAGAAGCTCAGCCCCAAATCAGCATGGCCCAGGGCTCAGCTCCCAGCGCGCTGGGCGGCTGCATTCCCCAGCCTGAGGGCAGCTGGAAGGGGTGCAACTACCCCGCCTGCAGCACACCCAAGCCTCGGGTCTCTCCTGGGAGTGATGTGGTGGATGGGGCACCTGCAGGTGAAGGCAGCATGGGGCTGACGTCTGACCGCCGCCTTCTCAGCCACCAGCTGCAAGGTGCCCTGCAGGAACCTGGCGGTTCAGGCCCTGGCCCTGTGCTGCTTTTGTGGACAATGCTGGGCCAGCCAAGCACACTGCGCCCTGCTCAGTGGCCCTCCAACGGGAGGGCCCGCTGGGAGGGACAGTTCCAGCAGTGCACCCTGCCCTGGATCACCCCGCCCCATGCCTGCCCCAGGTGCCTGAGCTGCTTGCTACGGCTGCTCCATCCCTCCCTTGCTCTTTCCAACTGCAGCAGACGCAGGAGAGGAGGAAGCGACACAGGACAGAGAGGGAGTGTTGGAAGGCAGCAGCTGTACTCCAGATTGTGCGAGGAGGCATTTCTCTTCCTGCACCCCCAGTGCCGGGCAGCTGACCCGTGCAAGCTGCAGCAGTTCGCTCAGGCACCAGGCAGCATTTTGAATCTGAGCAAAAGGAGCACTGGGCAGGAAGGAAGAGTGGGTGGGATTTCCTTCACAGAATCACAGGAAAGGGACTCCAATGGTGATTGGGCAGATCAATCAGTCTGGGGACTTCCTTTACTGGGTAAGCAGAAGGGGGGGGGGATAATTAATTTTAAAAGGTGCTGGAACGACGCCCCCCCCCCCGTCTTCTGACTGAAATCTCTCCCCACCCCCACGACTTTCACCACTTTGCAACTAAGCCAAGTTTTCTTTGAAGCACATGAACCTGACCTTTGAAGAGTTTGTAAGTAAACCATTTTTTAACTTACCAAATGTCTGGTCTTTTCCTATGCTGGGGAAAGAGGGAAACCTTTTAAGGAACTTTTAAGGGGACATTTTAGAACTCACTTGGAAGGGCACATATTTTAAAAAGTCTAATAGCCTATAATCCCACACTTTAAATCTCTGCTGGGGTTCTCTCACCAAAAAGTACTTATCCCAAACTTGGCATCCAGGAATCCCCCCCCCCCTTCTATATATGCACCAAACACCTGGAGTGATAAAACTGGGTTGCAACAGAGTTCCAAGGAAGAGACCATTTTTATCACTCAGCGCAGTTCTGACAGATCATCACTTTCACCTCTGAAGCCACATTGTTTTCACTTCAGTGCTGTCCTCTGGGTCTACATCTCCATGGATGAGCACTGGTTTTCTGGTCCATTACATTAGGTACCCCACACTCTGACACCAGATGTGGTAGCATGCCTGCCTGCCGTTTGCAAGGATTTGTAGACCTTTTCAGTTGTGAATGCTTCTTGTGTGGAGAGTAATCACACAGAATACTGAAATACTTGGGGTCAAGGGAGGTTGTAATAGGATGTTTGGCTCATCCGTGCAAAAGAGTGGTCTCAGGAAGGAGGGCACTTTGTGGTGTTCCGTCACATCATATCACCTCATCCATTTCTTTCCCATAGGTACCAAGGGAGCTACTTAAGGGCCCTGAATGCTTGCCTAGAGCTACGCAAACGTTCTTTCCTGTTTCTCCTGCTGTGTGGAGTAGCCTATCTGCATCTCCTCAAAGAATCTGGCCTTCCAGTGTGTCGGAACCTGATCATTGTGTGCTTCTGCCAACTTTTAAACTTTGTCTTTGACCTTCAGGTAGCAGTCATGGGTCATTAAGCAATCTTTTAATTCATTTAATAGTTGATTCCCTGCTGTTTCATGTAAGCTGCTTTGAGCTTTGTGGGAAAGCTGTATTAAATGTATCTAAATAAATGAATCAAGTTACACTTCTCAGGAAGCCTATAATATGTGGGGCCTGTCCTAGGTGCAAGTCTTAGCCTATCAATCTTTGCAAGGCCTCTGAACCTTAAAGGTGGTCCATCTCAATATGAGTCCACTCTACAACTGAGTAGTCACGTGACTAGAGTGGCAGAATGTTGGGAAGTGGCTTTTTAACATGTGTTTGTATGGCCTACTGCATCTTATCATGCCTCATACTTGTGCAGTAAGTTGCTGTCCCAGATCTAGGTTCTGCTTTATAACAGAAGTTAATTGAGGTGGGATGAGAGCTGTGCTTTGCACGTGGTAACGTATGATTACAGCTTTTTCCTTTCCATCTGCAGCATCCATCAGCTGCTGAGATTTCTGAAATGTATGAGAGAAACAACTGCAATGTAGCACAAGGACTTGCCTGGTCATATTACGTTGGGTATTTAAAATTCATTTTGCCTGGTGAGTATCCATTGTGAGTGGCCTTCTCCATTAGCCAGTGATGTAAAATGAATTATAATGTCCAGAATTCTGCACCAAAGAAATTCAAATTCAACGTGTATACACTAGTAGGTTATATCATGAATTTTTATTATTTATTTTGGTATTATGGTGGATTCCCGCCACAAAAGCAGTTAGTTACATTAGCTACTAAGTCTAAGGTAGCAGTTACTGTATTATATTTCCAAATCTCCATACAATGTCCTGTTCTGATCCGATGGAAGAGCAAAAAATAGAAAAAAATGCGAAAAGGTTCAGTAGAATAAAATCACTCAGCAGTTACCATGGTGCTTTGTCCCTGGGATCAAGTTACTTCATCAGCTGGGGCTCCCCTCTTGTACACAAAGAAGAGTGGAATATGAAGACAGATATGGGTAAATGGTGTGCATCACTGTATTTTGGAAAAGTGATATGTGGTTCGGAAGAAAGGGCGTGTAGTCATACAGAGCGCAGAAGCTTCATTCCAAAAGCACTGAAGCCTTTTGCAGATAATCAGTGCAATACACATGCTTTATTTATTTATTTAAAAACAGAAATTCAGAGGACTCCAAACACATGAAACATGGCGCAATCTTATGGGTGAAGGGAAGTTTTCCCAAGACAAACAACTGGTGGTTGTTGCTTCGCATAGAGAAGAGTGGTCCACAGCACAGAGGCAACAGCAGAAAATGCCTGTTTTCTGTAGAGTGCAGTGTCTTGAGCAGTGCTTTTTTCTGGGGGTACGCAAACCCCCCTAAACATTTTGTGAATCTTAGGTTTGGCCTCAATATGAGTAGGGAAAAGAAAAAGCACTGGTCATGAGTATATGCTCAGGCAGATAGAACTCATACAAGGAACTTCTGCATACTTGTGTTTTCCCACAAGTGTAGGAATTCTGTACCATTTGTCAGATTCTCCCATTTTTGGCTTTGTAGCCAAAAATGGGAGAATCTGACAAACAGTACAGAATTCCATTCCATGTGTACAGATGCTCTGCAAATTCCCATCCCTGGCTATAGAGAAAGTGAGGAGCTTCTTAAAGTACTAATGTAATCTTACTGTCTCCATCCAGCTGTCTTTCCTTAATGCGGTTTTGTTTTGAAGGCCTCAAAGATCGGATTAGAGAGTTCAACCGAAGCAACAACCATTTGCTGAATTGCGAGAAGACTTGGAAATTGCACATATTGATTCCCCTGAGCTGCGATATGTGTGATGACCTGCAGACGGTTGACAGTCATATTCACTTCATAAAGAATCTCCCAGAATTGAACGTGGATGTTGCTGGCATTAAAAAAAGAAGCTACAAAAATAGTATCTATGGGATATTGAGTGAAAACAAAGAGGTATGCTTCTGTACTTAAAAAATGTCTTAGAGTGAGAATAGGTGTTGAATTTATCATATTTTAAAAAGGAAGTTCTCCTGCCCACCTAGCAGTTCGAAAGCACTCTTAAGTGCAAGTAGATAAATAGGTACCGCTTTATAGTGGGAAGGTAAACGGCGTTTCCGTGTGCTGCGCTGGCTCGCCAGAGCAGCTTCGTCACGCTGGCCACGTGACCCGGAAGTGTCTCCGGACAGCGCTGGCCCCCGGCCTTTTAAGTGAGATGGGCGCACAACCCTAGAGTCGGACACGACTGGCCCGTACCGGCAGGGGTACCTTTACCTTTACCTAAAAAGGAAGTTTGCCTGAAACTCAACAACTTCTGCCATTAGTTATATGCAGATTATAAATAACATGGGAGACAAGATGAAACTTTTCATGAATCCCTCTGAATAATTCTCTCTAGACATCACTTCCGTCCTCCAGCACCACCTTCTGGAGACATCTAGTCAGATAGGAGTGGGATTCCCCAAATAGAGTCCTCACTCTCAAGCCAACTAATCAGTTCAGAAGCAGAGCATAGTTGCTAGTATCCAAAACTACAAAGAAGTCTAGGAGAACTGACATGATCACACTCCCTATAGTTATCTTCCAGTGAAGGTTGACCAAGGCATCTTCACCTCCTATGCAGGTTTTTAGATTCTGGTACAGATTATGAAGCGACACGGGTGGCACTGTGGTCTAAACCACAGAGCCTAGGGCTTGCTGATCAGAAGGTCGGTGGTTTGAATCCCCGCGACGGGGTGAGCTCCCATTGCTTGATCCCTGCTCCTGCCAACCTAACAGTTCAAAAGCACATCAAAGTGCAAGTAGATAAATAGGTACCGCTCTGGCTGGAAGGTAAACAGCATTTCTGTGCGCTGCTCTGGTTCACCAGAAGCAGCTTAGTCATGCTGGCCACATGACCCGGAACCTGACTGCGGACAAACGCCGGCTCCCTTGGCCTATAGAGCAAGATGAGCGCCGCAACCCCAGAGTCGTCCGCGACTGGACCGAACCATCAGCGGTCCTTTACCTTTTTACAGATTATGAAGTAACACTTCTGAGAATGTTACAGATAGGTAGCAGTGTTGGTCTGCCATAGTCAAAACAAAAAAAATGGTGTATCTGAAGAAGTGTGCATGCACACGAAAGCTCATACCAAGAACTAACTTAGTTGGTCTTTAAGGTGTTACTGGAAGGAATTTTTTTTTGTTTTGACTTCTGAGAATGTTAGTGCTGATGTGAAAGCAACCAGCAATTCCTCAAGCAACAGTCTAAATGCCACCCTGATAACACTGGGATTGCCCTTCTCCCCATTCCTCTAGAAACATTTTTGTGTTATGGAGTATGCCACTCCTCTGCGGTCCCTCTTTGCCATGTCCCAAGATGAAAGTGCTGCCTTCAGCTGTCAAGACCGTTTGGAACAAGCCAAGCTTTTCTGCAGAGCACTGGAAGAAATCTTACAGAGATCTAAATATTGTTCTGGCTGCTACCGGCTCATTGTATATGATGGTAAGAAATGGGATGACAGTCTGGCTATTTGTTTTGGAGTGGTGGGGGCAAGGAGGAGGCTGCAAACTTAGTTCCAGGAAGGGATCCTGTGGCAGGTAGAGCCTTTCTTTCTACACCAGAAAAGACCTGATCTCAGTGTGCTTTGGGAACTCAGAAAGAGCTTCCTCTCTGTTCTTATGTCTTCTGCCTGTGGTTTTAGAAGGTCATAGATTTATTATTCTCTTCTCATCTCAGGCTGGATTTCTGCCTAGATCCAGAGAGCTTAATGTGCAGCAGCAAGGCTATAGGAATATAAATGCACATAAAGATCTAGCGCATTGGAAAGCATCTTAATCTAATTGATTTTTTAGTGAACTATGGTCATGAGATCTTTGTCCTGGGTACCTGTAGCCAGTTGAACTCCCTCTGTCTTGCCTCACCTAATAAGGAAGATGTGTGGGGATGGCTTGCACACAGAATGGATTCACCTTTGTTTTCTCAGGTGAATTCTGCAAAACATTTTTGTAATCAAAATTTTGATTACCGAGTGAGAAAGCTCATTTTCTGAAAAGAGAATATATAATTTCTACCTTTGATATTGGAGTGGTATTTGTTATGTGGTTTTGGTTTTAATTAAGATTTTGTGTACCACATAGATACATTTTCATACAATCTTGTGCTTTAGTGAGATACATGAATACTTTTGCAAATAAATGTACATTCCCTTAGAGCAGTGACTCAGTGAGTCATAAACAGTGATGAAATCACTACTCAATGCTACTGCTTTCCGTGAATCTCGGGAGCGCGTGGCGCTGTGGTCTAAACCACTGAGCCTCTTGGGCTTCCTGATCGGAAGGTCGGCGGTTCGAATCCCCGCGTCAGGGTGAGCTCCCATTGCTCTGTCCCAGCTCCTACCAACCTAGCAGTTTGAAAGCACACCACTGTAAGTAGATAAATAGGTACTGCTGCAGCAGGAAGGTAAGCTGCGTTTCTTTGCGCTCTGGCTTCCGTCATGGTGTTCCGTCACACCAGAAGTGGTTTAGTCATGCTGGCCACATGATCCAGAAAGCTGTCTGTAGACAAATGCTGGCTCCCTTGGCCTGAAAAGTGAGATGAGTGCCACAACCCCATAGTCACCTTTGACTGGACTTAACCATCCAGGGGTCTTTTATCTTTACCTCCCGCCCCCCCTTGAATGTATCTACTGTATGTGATGAAAGGTTTTTTAAATATTCAGCTGTATATTCCGGCATATTTCATTTTTGCCTTTTGAATTTCCCTTAATAAGAACAAGACATCTTTTTTTATGAGATAACATATATCAAAAACTCAGACTTCCGGTCTACCACACAAAGAGATCACAGCTCATTACGCTTGCTCTGAGCGAGATCAGGCTACTGCAGAGGGAGAGAGGAGTAAAGTGTGGGCTCCACACCTCCCCAAAAGCTCTGGAGATAAACCGGAGCCTCTAAAAGCACCCCACAGTGCTGCCTGGTCTCCCTACCAGACCCCTGACAATTTGGAAAGGGGCCGGAGAGGGTAGAAACCGAGCGCAAGGGGCCCAAACTCCTTCCGTGACAGAAAGCCCTGGACGTGACTCGAGTAGCAGCAGCACCCCTGGAAACAAAGACCCAGGTCGAGACTGAAGGGGGGGAACTAAAGAAACCTGAGAAAAAGACTTGACAACTAAAGAAAATAATTGGATAAGAAAGGAAACGTAACCTGAAGTGGCACAGAGCTGCATGAGGAGAATCTGTTGGTGATTTCCAAGAAAAACTAAGCGGAAGGATGGCAGGCTTACCTATGCTATGACAAAACGAAAGTGCACAAGGGATTTCTCAATCATGTGATAAGAAATAACCTATACAGTGTTTGGGCAAGATAGAAAACCTCCTAGAAAGAAAGACTCCTTGTTGGATATCCTCCATTGAGGCAGTGGCAGTTAAAAATTAAGCATGAATATAATGTACCATTCTAGCACTTTGGTTTTTAACTTTGTAAAGGAGTGGAAAAGATTGCACTTGAAACACACAGGCGGAAGTCAACATCATTGTTTTCTAGATTAGGGATTGCGTGCTGTGACAAAATTTTGAGACCACCTGCTGCAGATTAATGAGGCTTTTCTAACATGCGAGTTCTGCACTCAGGCTTCCTGCAAGCGTATTGTGAGATCTTCATCATGTTATAGATCCACCTTAGAGATCTATGCAGCTCCTGGGAATGATTGTTGGTGTAGTTGGCAATTCAAGGGCTGCAGCTCCACCAGGATGGTGCTGTTGATACATAGATCTTTACCACATACTCTACCTAAAGTTTCTGAGGCAAAATCAAATCAAATCAGGGTAGTAATAGATAGACTTGAAAAGATAACACAGCTATCTGTCTTGATGCAACTGAGAGTGCTCTTCTAGCAGTTAGCTGCAGGGCTTCACATTTTCCTATGAAAAGACCAGTGCAGTCACAACTGGTTTTGTTTTCCCAGATTCAGAAGAAAATGACAAGCACTTCCTGTCCAAGGCTATCCTAAGACACATGGAACAGGAGCACCAAGAGGAGTATACCATGGATGAAAAGTATGAAGGCAGCATACATAATGCTGAATCAAAAGGGACTGAGCTCCTGATTAGTGGCACTGATCATCCCATGTCTTTGCATAGTTATGGCTACTGAAATAATGGCCCCCATCTCACAGCTCCACGGCTCTTCTTGTGGAAATCATCAGGATTGCTTCCAGACGAAACCTAATAGTACCAAATTTTAATACATGCAGACTGACCCCAACAAGACCTAAAACCCTTTTAGAAAGAACAAAAAAAAATCCTTCCAGTAGCACCTTAAAGACCAACTAAGTACTAAGTACAACTTAGTTGGTCTTTAAGGTGCTACTGGAAGGAATTTTTTTTTGTTTTGACTATGGCAGACCAACACGGCTACCTACCTTTTAGAAAGCATGAAGATGTTGGTAAAAATTGAGGCAGGGCCTCCTCTGAGACTTTGTGGGCATGGAGATATGTTGGAATAAGACAAACATTTATGGATTGTTCTTTCATATGAATGTGTGGCTTCCTTTGATGCCTTTCTCCCTTCTGCCTCTTCAAAGTTGTTCCAAATATTATGGACAAAGGTGATGAGAGAAGGAAACAGCTTCCGCCCTGACTTAATATCAAGGCCTATTTTTCTAAGATACCATGAAATCTGTGAGGACTTCATACCTAAAAGCTACTAAAAAGATATGTCCAGGTTTTGTTTGTTTGTTTCTCTCCTAGCAACCAATTATTGTTTTGAATCATTAAGGTTACCAAAATAGTAATCCAGAGGATGAGAGTCTGTGTGGCTTTGCCTCTACATGGATCATGCTCTTTGTGAAAGTACCAGTGATCAATGCTGTCTTCTCTTCTCTCTACTGGTAGAATCCAATGAGAGCCTGCCAGAATAGAGAAGAGAGGGCCAGTCTCCTCTTCTGCTGGTAGTATCCATTAGAACAGTTTCCTCTCTCCTCTCTGTTTGCTGGCTAATCAGAAGCTAGTAGCTATGTGTGAGGGGGGGCTGAGTATTTGTGTAGGAGAAAACAGGTGGGTGTGGTGTAAGAGGCTGGATGCACACCGTAGAGCCACTAGATAGGCTGAGGAAATGCTTGCATTTGTGGCTTTAAGATGTGGCAGTGCCTGTTCTCATGGCTAAGACGCTTTTATAATGCTTGCTGCAAAGTAAGTTTAATTCAGCAAATATATCTGGCAATGAATAAAAGCCTACCCTGGCTTCCTGTTGTTTCCAGTTGAGGAATGAGTGATGAATAGCCTCTTAATTACCCCTTGAATATTTTCTCAGATTGCCCCAGTGTCAGTTTCTATTCCTGTTTTTGTTCCCCCACTTGACATGTTTAGAGCTTTATTGTAATATTTGCTAGAGAAAATTCTGTGAGATCACTTCCTTTGTCTGCCTTGGCAGGAAGCTGTAATACTACATACTTCCTTCCTGTCTAGGCAGCTCAGACACCATTTTTGAAACTTATATTTTTGTACTTTTGTAACTTAGTTAGTAGTTCTAAACCTGCCTTCATTTTGCTGCTGTAACTGCTGCTTCAAGACCTAGACTGTAAGTAAATACTACTTTTATTTCTTCACAAAACAATGTGTGTGTGATTGTTGTTTTTAAGAGGGAGAAATGGAGTAATACCAAGAAAAATCCAGTCTGCCTTAAAGCATCCTGGATTATTGTTTCTAGAAGGTTAAATCCACCTAGTCTTAGCATCCAAGCTGCAAAGGATGGTGCCCTGCTGATCTCACTAACGTGAGCAAGGAAGGATAATAACTAAACTATATATCCTCTCCTGGTGTCTAAATCCATTCCTACAAGAAGATAATGTAAGCCTTGGGTTGAAAACACCCTGAACAAAAGCAGGGATGTACCGGTACTTTGAGATGCTTCAGAGAATTGTATGTTAAAAGCCACTGCAGACAGTGAACTTGCAAAATTTTTACCACAAATCCAGTCTGAAAAACACAGGATAACATAGAAACACTGGCAATTTGACAGCAATATTTCTCTACACTGCATGGCAAGTGAGTGAAGAAAGGATGACAATTCCAGAGGTGAGAAAACATCTGTACATAAAAGGGGAACGGGGGTGGAAAGAAAGTGTAAACCAGGGGAAGTCTCCCCACCTCCTCCCCTGTACTTCTCTCACTTCTCAATGGTTAAGAAATAGACTATATATTTGTGAATAATTTACCAATAACTGCAAAGCTGTTTTCGGTTGGAAACTAGTGAAAATAATGTCTCCAGATACCTCTGGTAAGAAATACTATGGACATTGTAAGTCAATACATTATATTCATCTATATCTATGACAACAATCACCAAGAGGGCAATCAGTTTACTGGGTGTGGAAATTGTGTGTTGATTACAGATCGATATATGGAACTCCAAAGTACAGCAGCAGATATTACAAATGGAACAAGCCATATTTTACATGAACATGTATTTTCATTTTGACCCTGCCGGCTGTACAAAAGAAAGTCTATATGCAGTTGTCAACTGACATCATCTCAGGCATCTCGCTAATATCCTTAGTGACACAATCTGTCTCCTCCTTCCCCAACCTGGTATATAATGCATTGAGATACTATTACTTGGACTGCAGGTGTGGATGTGCACATCTGAGTCTTTCTTCCTTTGCAGCCACAGCTTGAATTCAAATTGCAACTGCAAAGGAAAAATCCAGAGTGTGTGACCCTGATTTGTCTTTTCTAGCTTCAATTTGGCACTTTTTAAATTTGGTACTCCTCTTTCTCAGCACTCAGGCAACAGAAAAATGTACCAAAATAAGCAATGGCTGGAAAGGAAGGATTGGGGGCATTTGTGGAGTGCACTGGAGTCTGGTGCTATGGCTTCACCACTCCAACACCTGCTATCATATGATGTCAGGTGATGCACAGGTAAGCGTCGTCCCCCCCAAAATCTACCTTACAGGCCAGATGGGGAGACCTTGGAGGCCTAATCAGGTGCACATGCTGTACGTTACCCACTGCTGACTTGAGTTGCATCAAAACATGGCAAAAAGTGGCTTAGGAAGGGATGCAGGTGACACACAAGCAGAAGGGAACAGGTTGAGGAAGGCTGGTTTAAGTGTCACATCCTATGGAGAATTAGGTATCAACATAAGAATGCCTAAGCCTAATTAATAGATCTCTCATAGGGTATAGAATTTCAAGGTAGTACAGTATTGTCCAGATTCAGCTTCACTTTATTTTCTACTATCAAACTATTACAAACTCCCATCCCAGCACCTGTTCAGAATGTCCACTGTTTCATCTGGAATAGAAAGGGCCCAGATAATCCCTTCCTTCCAAGAATTCCTGGAATTGGGCAGCTACCAGCTGCTTGAGCACTTGCCCAAGAAGCGGGGGGGGGGGGGGGGTAGGGTTTAACATAAACGTAGAAAAATCACCTAAGTCCAAGGAGGACTTTTTGAAGAGGGGTCCCACAGCTGCCACCTTCGAAGATGCTAGGATCATGCTTCTCTCAAGGCACCGTTATCAAGTATAATGAATTCCGCTAACCATTCCAAATCATGTAGATGTTATTAAACATAATGGGCAAAAATTGAATATATGGGGCCTGTGCCACACTTTCCGCAGCGTACTTTCATCTGCACTGCCCATAATGTTGTCATCCAAGTTAGTAGGGCTCTGAGTGGTATTATCTGTGAAATGTTTCCCAAATGAGTTACAGTAGGCCACCAATGGCTCTGGAAATCCATCTTGGGGATGCAAATGGAAAATGTCTCTAGTCACTGGACGACACTGCAGGGACACAATGATAGCAGATAAGTATTTTTTCTTCATTGCTATCACTGCCACAAAGAGGCCCCAATGCTCACCCTGAGCTTTTCTGCACCTTAGCTGTTGTCCCTCTTGTTCCATCACCTAAATTCGCCAATAAACAAGGGAGCCAATGGGCCAGTAGGCCAGGAGGGAACATGCCAACTGCCTATCTCTGTACACCAGAAACCAACCAGGGCTTTGCCATGTCAGATGAAACTCCCTGGGGGCTGCCAGGAAACACCAGAGGCCTTTTCACAAGTAAGTAATCTCTATAACATTTTGCTCTCCACTTTCACACTGAGTGTTCAGACCAGAAGCATTGCTGTTCTCCAATGTCAGAGCAGATTGCATGCTGCTTTTTCTGTGGGAACCAAGTTTCTTCCAGTCTTTTAATTGGACTCCATTATCCATGTCTTGGGGCATGGGCTCATGGTACAGAGTGATTTGGACAGTACGTAGTTTTGGACCATAATGTACAGTCACAATGATTATAATCGCCAAGAGGACAAATACAGCAACAATGATGGAGATCATGGTAAGGCCATCCCCTTTTCTTGTTACGACAGATCCCTGGGTGAAGTCAACAAAATCCTGGTCATCGCGTTGCCTCAGATGATTGTTTGCAACAGAAAAATTCATTGCTGAGCATTAGAAAGGAAGTGTATTCACCTGGGACAAAGAAAAACAGTCTTAAAACGCATTATAGCAGGTTGCTTCAGTTAACTGTATCTGACAGACGAGTTGCATGTTGTGCTGCTTTATTCCCTGTCATGTTTCGGTGAAACATCCAGCTGCTCATGCCTCAGCCTTTGTCAACCTGACACCCTCCAGATGTTCTGGACTGTAACTCCAGCCAGCCCAGCCGGTTGGTAAAGGCTGCATCAGAAAGAGTTAAATACATTTCAGGAGCAGATTGAGCTTCTTTCCTTTTTCAACTTTCTGTTATGATTGCCATAACTTGTTAAACTCTGCCTTAAATCAAAGTTTCGTAACTGATGGAAACAAGAGTTGTATGATTCAGGGGACACTGTGACTAACAGTATGTGAGCTTTTAAGTTACATTTGGGCTACAGACCCAAGAAAACCCTTAACCATGACTTCTTTACAAAAGGGGGTCAATTCTTGACAGCTGTATTCATCATACAGCAAACATCATCATCATCATAGCAGCAATAAGAAAGCCCAAGGCAATGAAGCAGTTTAATATACAAGCACCAAGGATGGGATGACAGTCCAGAGCAACAAAATCAAGCCCCCCAAATGACCACAAGCAAGTCCTCTTATCACAGGAACTATTCCCTTCACCCCTTTTTGTCTTGGCAAGTGGAGGTAGGGGGTGAATGTAGTCATCAAAGAGAGAGGTTTGGCCCCAAGACCTTCCACTGAAAACTTCTATAAAAGTAAGTGAGTCTCCCTTCTGTAAAATTTATCCATCCGTTCTGTAGTCTCGTTTATTTGATTTTTCAGTGTTTTAACATATTTATAGTAAAATGCTTACAAAATCCTCCCCATACAAAATTCTCCCTTGATCTCAGGTTCCAAATAACCAGCTCTGCCACTGACATACAACCCTTTCTTTTTCCATGCAAATCACTGAGACCTTGCAGAGCTCCCATTCATATGGATGGAATCTTCATTAAGTAACTAGCCCTTCATGAAATATAGCCACCAGTTTGACAAGGAAAATCAACAGAGACACTTCCAAAATTTGTCCCCTCCCTCATCTGTTTCCCTCCACCCCACAGAGTTTCCAGTTCTGAATAATCTGGTCATATTTCCAAAGTGGAACCAATACATTAGAAATCCTCCATTGTTCTGTTTCTTATTTCCAAATTTATACAAAGACACCACTTAATGCTGTTTGTTTCAGTATGAATTTCATATGTTCATCCATCCTGTTCATCTCCCATCCTGTTTCTTATGTGCACATCCACATTAATGTGCAAACAAACCACTTTGACATGTTTTTACTTATGATTGCATGAAGGCTCTTTGTCTTTTTTTGGTAGCATTTTATCTGTGCATGTATACATACTGATAAGCTATTGCAAGCAATATCCATATTGTGTATGTGCAGCAATATGCACCATTAAATCAAAACTGGTTTGTGCATCATTTTATCAGTGCTCATACAAACATTGGCAATACATAAAAAATGGACTGAAGGAGTGGAAAGCCATGGCAATCTATGAATAGTCTGATTCTGCAATCTAAGACATTCTCCTAGTTAATCTGGAATTCAGAAAGAGTGCAACTTGAGACAGACGAAATCCACGTTAAAGGAACAGACCCAGGAACGTCTGCTCATCCAAACATGCAAAAGAGACTGGCTCCGTCAGCAAGTGGGCAGGGCTGATTTCATTCAGCGAGTGAGAAAGGTTTTGTTAAACAAGGATATAACTGCAACTTCTGTTTGTGCTGCATGTTGTTAACAACAGCATAGGCTGATCTCTACATCATGGCCCATATGGGAGATCAACAGATATCCTTCTGTGTGATGGGAAGCGGCAGAGTGCCTGATGGACATCTGGTCCTCATTCACATCACAGCATGGTCTATCAAGCCCCATACTCACCGGCATTGAAAGGGGATGCCCTTTACCTGGAGTCCTGTAGAAGTGCCAACTCAGCCTGGCGCAACCGGCCCATCCCCAGCGCAGGTGTAAAGGTGACGGTCAGGACAAAGCCTTTTTGCCTCAACCCGCTCCTTCCTCTTAGCGGCAGAGATGGTAAGAGACTGATAGCTAGGCAGAGAGAGGAATAGGGGTCAATCGGAACCTGGGAGGTAGTTATTTCAATCCCCAGCAAGTCAGGAACGCTATCAGCAACAGATGAGAAAGAGAGTGTTGAGAGTTGAGCTGGACTGCAGTTAGCTAAGCTGGGATGTCGCTTTGAAGCTACCGTAGACGTTCCTCTCTCGGAATCTGACACACAGTGGTTATATTTGCTTAGAGGAGTGCCTGTTTGCTTCCAGTCATTCTGCTTACGTGTTTGCAAATGAAGCAAATAGTATAAAGTCTATATTGTAAATTCCCCCCGTTTACTAGACCATGCTCATGCCAATCAACCTTCTGTGGTTCCAGCTTTCCTGAAATATATAGGGAAGGTCTGACTGCCAGCAAATATGGCAATGGTATATTGCAACACAGAATTCTTCACTCTCTCCTGCTTTTAAAGGGGAACATACATGTAATTTTATGTATGTCTCAAATCATATTCCAATTACATATCTATACAGAAACTGTCAAGGTTGAATTCAGCTTTAATTTAAATCTAAAATAACCAGTTTTATTCTGGAATGTAAATATCCTAAGGAAGTAGCTTGTAAATGAACCTGGGGTAGCACAGTAGAGCATGAGCGTCTTAATTTCAGGGCTGGGAGTTTGAACCCCACATTGAGCAAAAGATTCCTGCTTTGCAGGGGGTTCGACTAGATGGTCCCTTCCAACCCTACAATTCTATGATTTTATGACTATCCAGCCATCCTTTTAGACCCCTTCCATGCTACACCCCTGCCTCATTCCTTACCTTCAGCTTGCCTTCCAAGGAGATTGGCAGTGATACTGAGGGTTGCTAAATATAATGAATATTTTTATACATATGAGAAAGCTGAAGCTGAAAGAATATCTGCTTCTTTTCGGCTAACGGGCTTAATGATGAAGAGATTTGGCTGCATTTGTGATTGGCGGTGACTGGGAATTTGTCCTTCAATCAGAGTAAAACCTTAATCCAGAAACCTAAAGATTAAGCTTCCATCTGTGAGTTTACCATCTGTAAACTCAATAATGTTCTACTGCTCCCCGGTCCTGTATTTGGACGCACCCAGGGGACAGGGCCGTGCGCGGGGTGCCCCACGGGAGCGACCCCTGCCCACTGGTGTCCTGGCGAGCCCCACACTGCTTTCGGGATTGGTGCTGGCAGCTGTTGCGTCCTTCTCCCGGTGCCCTCCAGGCAAGCGCCCTGCGCCCTGGCCCAGTGACTGCCAGCAGCCCCCGCCCCCCCCCCCCCGGTTTTGTGGATTTTGACCGCCTTGATATGGCCAATGCAATGCAGTGGGGCTGATACTAAACTCACACCACTGCCAAATTAGCTGGCAACAAGCACTTTGAACAGCAGCTGTTTTTCTGAAGATCAAGAAGCTAAAAATAATTCCTTCATGCAGTATTGCCCACTGGACTTGCATACCCTTCAACCCTTCTATTTTCTTTGATGAAAATAGGTACGTCCTATTCCATAATAACAATAATTTTACTATTTAAACCCCACCCATCTGACTGGGTTGCCCCAGCCACTCTGGGCGGCTTCCAACATATATAAAAACATTAAACATAAAAAGCTTCCCTGTACAGGGCTGCCTTCAGATGACTCAGGGGTCAGATAACTCCATATCCTCCAACATTTCTCTGATTAAAACAGGGACGTCCTGGGAGGAGCAGGACATTGCTGGATCAAATCAGAAACCAGTATGGCTTCTGTAAATTCCAGATTGTCCCTGGAAAATAGATTGCACATGTTGGACGGAGAAGGAAGCGTTTTGTTGTGTAGCCTGTTTCTGACTCATTGTGTCCGTGAAGTCTTCAGAAAGAGACAGAGAACTCCAATCCTGTGCCAAAGTTTTGCCTTTTTTTGCAGTGTTTTGTAGTGAAAAGCCTGCATTTTGCAGTGTCCCACAAACTTGGTAATTTATACATCAAACATGGGGTTCATACTAAGCATTTACTACAAAACCCAAAATTTGGAACCCCCTCCAAACTGATGTCAAACTTTTGCTGCTGTTTTGTAGCGTTTCGCAGTGAAAACCCCACATTTTGCAGCACTCCACAAACTGAGCAATTGCTACAAACCTGGTGTTATCCGATTCACTCCAAACTGGTGCCTGACTGAGATGCAGACTGGTGTACAAACACATTCTTGGTAAAAAAGAAAAACTCCATTTTTTATTGTATGATAAGTTTAAAGCACACATATGTTGAAGATGCCCCAAAGGGCTCTTCATGGGAAAGAGAACTTGCAAGTCACTACTTTCAAATATGTCTGGTACAGTGGTACCTCGCAAGACGAATGCCTCGCAAGACAAAAAACTCGCAAGACGAAAGGGTTTTTTGTTTTTTGAGCTGCTTCGCAAGACGATTTTCCCTATGGGCTTGCTTCGCAAGATGGAAATGTCTTGCAAGTTTGTTTCCTTTTCCTTAACACCGTTAATACAGTTGCGACTTGACTTCGAGGAGCAACTCATAGAACGCGGTGTGGTAGCCTTTTTTGAGGTTTTTAAAGACTTTGGTGATTTTTGAAGCTTTTCCAAAACTTTCCCGACACCATGCTTCGCAAGGCGGAAAAAATCGCAAGACGACAAAAATCGCGGAACGAATTAATTTCGTCTTGCGAGGCACCACTGTAAATCCGAATTCTTGGTAATGGCTCCCCTCTCCATTTAATTTTATAATTCAAATCCTACAGGTGACCTTTCATGAGCAGCTTTCTTGATTTCTGGTTCCACAGTCACAAAAAAATTTCCTGTAGGTATTCAGGAACTACACTGAATTCCTCTTTAGTGGGGTGGGAGAGCTGGGGGGGGGCCAGGAATCACAGATAGCACATGGGTAGACAAGTCTAAAAAGCGCATGACACAAATTTGCCCAGCCTTCTAGCGGTTATGGTGGCTCATTTACCAGAAGTAATGTATTTAACATTAATTCTGGAAGTGTACACTGGATTCTGACCAATTTTAGCCTCCTAAAGCAAAATATGCATCAGGATTACCCCCCCCCCCAAAAAAAAAACCCCCATAGAATCATAGAATTGAAGACTTGGAGGGGACCCCAAAGGTCATCTAGTGCCCCCCACTGCAAATATGGCCATAAAACCTTCATCCCCAGGCAGGTGTGGGGGACTCCCTGGTCCTGAATGGAATAACTGTGTGCCTGAAGGACCAGGTGCACAGCTTGGGAGACATTTTGGATTTACAGCTGTCCAAGGAAGCACAGGTTAATTCTGTGCCCAGGGCAGCCATCTACTAGCTCCATCTGGTACACCGCCTGAGATCCTCCCTGCCTGCGCTCTGTCTCACCAGAGTGGTACATGCCCTGGTTATCTCCTGCTTGGACTTTTGCAGTGCACTCTGTGTGAGGCTACCTTTGAAGGGGACACCGAAACTACAACTAAATCCAGAATGCGGCAGCTAGACTGGTGACTGAGAGCAGCCACCAGCACCACATAACACCTGTCCTAAAGGATCTACATTGGCTCACAGTATGTTTCTGAGACCAATTCAAAGTGTTGGTGCAGCCCTGGCCAGGAAGTTTTTGATGTTTGATGTTTTATTATGTTTTTATACTGTATGTGCTGGAAGCCGCCTAGAGTACAATTTTCCATGTATTGTTTACACAATACATTTGTTACTGTGGCTGATACTTCTTGCACATGATTATATATAACACTCAGACCCAAATGAGACAATTTATATATATTTTCTTGCGTGACAGTGTGAATCTTGAGACCTATATACAGTGCGAGGAGTGTTTCTCTGAAACATGAAGTACACTCTGAGCATTTTCTTTTCTTTCACGTTTGATGCTGTTAGATTGAAATTGGAGGATGAAGGTTTTATGGTCATATTTGCAGTGGGGTGGACTGGATGACCTTTGGGTATCCCTCCCAAGTCTTCAATTCTATGATTCTATGGGGGGGGTTGGGGGGGTTAATCCTGATGTATATTTTGCTTTAGGAGGCTTAGTTTGGCCAGAATACTAGTGAATGAGCCACCAAAGCTGCTAGGGCCGTGAAAATTTGTGTCCTGGGCTTCATAACCTTGTCTACCCACGTACTGAAACCAAAGTGGCACGTTGGTTGCCAGATGTGAAATATGTTGGCATTATTTTCAGCTCTCCCACCCTAATACTTACCTCTGTAAAGATTACAGATATTTCAGTATTGCAGCCTTTAAAATTTGAGTAACTCCTGAATGGATGCCATTAAGCTATTTATCTCTCAGACAATTTGACAAAGGATCACCAGCCTTAGCCATCATTCAGTAGGAGCATATTCTTACAACCCCAAATTTGTAATACGGGAGAGGGGAGAATTAGGGAAGGAACTCTGTTAATGAAAGCACAAAACTACTGCATTGCTATCTTCCCAAAGACTCAATTTTACAACACATTACAATTTATAAATTGTGTTTTAATCTTACAAGCCTTAAAAGATGAAATCTGTGCACATAAAGCTCACACATTCCCCAGACTGTTCTGTTTTCATTCACTCATCACACATTATGCTTCTGCCATTACTGAGGAATCAATCAATTTGTGGGGTGCTGCAAAATGAAGGGTTTTGCTGCAAAATTGTTGCCACACTTTGGCACTGCTTTAGAGTAAATCACACAATGTGGTTTTTTTTTTTTAAAAACAAGTTTTTATTAGTTTTTCAATATTCCCCCAATAATAGCCAAATTATAACACTATCAATTCATTCCCAATTAATACAATTATTCAAATACCAATCAACTTCCAATTAATACATTTTAATTAAAGTGGCTGCCCGATTGGATGCATTTCCGATCTTATATCACTGCATTCCATAATCTTATTAATTTCAGTTATAATAACAATCCCTTAATCAATGGCTGCATAATTAATGATTTCCATTCGTGTTGTTATATAAATTTATAAAACTTCAAGTGAGGAACTCAAACCACAGTGGAACCTCGGGTTGTGGATGTAATCCTTGATGGAGGCATGTCCGCAACCCGCAGCGTTCACATCCTGAAGTGGCGCGTCTGCGCAGGCGCGACTTGGGGCTTCTGTGTATGCACGAGCGGCGAAACCCGGAAGTAACCTGTTCCGGTACTTCCAGGTTTCCCGCAGTCCGCAAGCCGAAAACACATAAACTGAAGCGTCCGTAACATGTGGCATGACTGTACTATATTTGTTCTGTCCTGCGCATGAAAACTGTTATGCCCATGGAGATTCCTTCCGACCATAAATGGTGTTGTTTCTTTCACTTCCCAGCGGATGTCGTCTCCCACTGTGACTTGGGGCGGAAGTGAACCTTGAAGTTTCTCGAAGGTCCTCTCTCTCCATCCTGAATCACACAATGCTGGGTTCTAGAGTAATAGCAATGACCCCCAGTTTGAATATAGTAATTGCTCCACTGGTGGGGTGCTGCAAAATGCAGCGGTTTTGCTGCAAAAGAACTGCAAAAACTTTGGCACAGGTTTGGAGGAGATTCCAAATTACGGGGTTCATAGTTCATTTGCCTCAAATGGAGAGTTTTGAGGACTGGACAGGGAGAGGCAGCAAACACTTTGAACAGAATGATTATATTTCAAAAGCACCAGACTGCTAAACTCTGCACACAGGCCCATAGTCCTTTCAAAACAGAGACTAGCAGTAAGGTTAAATATTCCTGTCTACTTGTTTTCATTCATTTTCATTCCCCACAAATTTCTCGTAAGCGTAGAGACTCCTCACAACAACAATACTGAAATTTCTTTTGTGGCCGGTAAATTCTGTTTCATTTCCTTTGGAACCATAATGGGCAAGAGAAGTATTCCACAGCGTCAATCCCCTTGTGGACTCAGTCCGCTTCCTTCTATTCTTTAACAGGAAGCTCTTCGACAATCAGCACATGCAGACAAACTTCTCTCCTGCTTGTTTTTTGTTCTCCCAGGCGGCAGAATGGACAGAGCGGCAGGTTTCTGAGGAGTGGAAGACATAATGATAGCTTTACATTTCTTGATGTTTTTCTGGTTATCTGACTCTGTTCTTCTTCAAGGTAAGATACTTTATTGCCCAGTTCTATGCAAGTCTGAGGGGAAAGTCCCAATGGTGCTTACTCCCAAGTTGTTGTGTTTATGGTTCCCACCTTAATCCTGTTCAAATGGAGGGCAAGGGTGAGTTTGTGTTTTGAATGGATAAATTCCAGTCCTTGGCATCTACAGTTAAAATCTCAGGCTGCAGGGCTGCAACAGATTTCTCTCTGCCTGAAACTCTGGGGAGCTGCTTTCAGTCAGTGTACACAATGCTGAGTAAGATGAATCCATGTTCTAATTCAATATAACACAGATTTATCAATTCATCAGGGAGCAAAGTAAAGCAGTTCTCACTCAGTATTCATGCAACTCTAGTTCCTTTGGCTGAAAGAAGTGCAGATCTTTTAACAAATCTGGCTCTAAAAAACTGCATTCCTGTTGTGCAATACATATATTTCAGAGATTAAGGATTACAGATTGATTAGGACCTTTAATGCACAATTTCTGTAACAAAGGTGTGGCTGTTTCACCAAAAGGACAATGGTGCCTGCTTTGTTGAAGAAAAGCTGATGGAACTGCTAATTAAAACAAAAGCTGAATGAAAATATGATGTGGAAAACAACACAATTCTTCACCATTTTGGGGGGTTAAATTATACTGAGTGAACGCAGGATACATTGATGGATAAAGCGAGGATGTGCTGATGACTAAAATACAGAGGGAATTCCATGTCATTCTCTTCCAATTGTTCCAGCTATGCAAGGAGTGTGGTTTGCCAGATAGAAAGATCCCTGCTCTCCTGCCCACATGCGCTGTTCTGGGGGAGCCCCCAGAGCCAGTCTGAGCGCAGGGGCACAGAGAAGAGGAGGCAGGGAAAAGCCTCATTGCATAAGAAGAGTCCTTGTGGAGGGCCTACATTGTCAGAGAGCAGATGCAATGGGCAGGATTCAACAAATGAGACCCATTAGCAAAAGCCCTGCAGAAAGGCTTCCACTTGCGCAAGGCGGCTCCTGTGTGGGCCCCCCCCCCGCCCCTGTGGGTGCTGCAGGGACCAGAACCTAATCCCTAACCCTGGATTATTATTAACATGCTCTGATTAGTATGGAGGGAATTTTGAGGGCCTGTTTTGGCCATCTAATGTCAGTATGTAGACTTGAAGGAGATCAGTACATGTGAATTGAGATGCTGAGCTTTCTGTCTGCCTGACATAAGGATAGCGTTTACTGAACTGAATTCAGATATTTAACATATTTAGCTAACGTGGGGGGGGGGGGAATAGGCATTAGCAACAAATGGGTCACTTGGAGGTAAAATTGGCCATATAGCCTTTGTTTTGGATGTCAGATAATATAGCGAAACCAAAATGTCCCCACAGAAGATATATATCCTAACTGCTCTCCTATTTTCCGATTTGCCTGTAGAGTCTGTGCCCAAGAAAAATGGAAGCTTCATCCAGCCACCCTCAGCAGGTAGACACTCTACGATTACCCTGCTATTAAAAGGCTTTACCTTTTCAATGAGTTCCAGTAAAGCGATGAGGGAACCCTTTGTGTGATCCTGATGGAGGGCAAGGGCAAAATATCCGTGATGGCTCTTTATCCTCCCTTTCATCTCTAACACCCACTCAGGATTACTTACAGTGGGCAGATCCTTTGGCAGGAAAATGCCAGACCACCACTTCTCATTTCAACATGCTACTATTATGCATTATAAACAAGTAGCTCTCAGCATCTTGTGGTAATGAATGTTCTTATATTACAAAACTGATGGTTACTTGATTTAGGTGAGAAAGGGAATGTAAACCTATTTTTGCTAGGTCAGATGCAGTTCCATACAGCTAAATTCATAGTGGCCAAATTTTGGATGGTCAGTGGATTTTATGCCTCGTCTTGTTCTTGTTCTGCATCGCCATTTCCTTTCTCAGAGAAGAGAGCGGTATTTTCCTAACCCTGACTGGTTCTTGGATATTTTACTGTGAATATTTATGCAGAACACATGTAAGGGTACTGAGACAGGAAAGAAGTTGGCGTGAGCACACTGGCTGTGCCCTGAGTCTCCTTTGTCCTCCATATACTAGGGGCAGCCCTGCTTGTTTGGCAGCTGAGGCAAAGGATGCTGATGCTGGACAGCAAGGAAGCTGGGGAGGAGAAGCCATGCTGTGCTGAGGCAGTTGGGTCCTCCCTCTCCAGCCAGCCGCCTGCAGCACTCGAGTCCATTCATCCCATTTCATTGTTTATAGCCAATGACCATTACAGTATAAATCACAAAACGTGCTATCCAATCAAAAAGGCAGTTAATCTATAGTTTTTCAAGAAATCTATCATAGTCTAATCTTTTTTTAAAAAAAACAAACAAACAACCTTGGGAATGCAATGCTGTTTTGAGTCAGGAAAAAACCGTCAGTAACAAAGGTGGTAGTAGATGCAGGGTCTTACCCCAATCCATTGCCTCTTCATTTTAATCCGCCTCTCAATGTCTCTATACCTTCCTATTTCTTAGTTTCCACAGGTATATATAACGGGGCCACCTCTCCCACGAAAGGTCTCCTGTACGTATATACAGATTTTCTCACTATCCCTTCCCCTACAGAAGAAAAATCAGCAGCACTAACAGTGGCAGCAACTGGTGAGTAAAGACATTAAGATGAGGTGTCACAATTTTGGACAGAAAGTAATATGACAGATGTGTTTAAAGGGTGCCAGCATTAAATATTTTTCCAAGTATTTTAAAAATATTTATCTCTTACGGAAATCAGTATTCTGATTATACCTCCACACTCTTGCCCCCAAAGAACACCTTATCAGTAGTAGTTTGTAGAGCTTAGCAAAAAAGAAGTCAGGATTCACAAAGCGGCATTCAACTACAAAATTGCAGTAGCACAACAGGACATCCTTCTTGCCCCACACATGCCCTGCACTGTCCCAAAAATGTCTCCAGAGGCAGGGGTGTAGTGTGGGGAGGGCCGGGGGGGGGGGGGTCATAGCTCAGGGCACATGGTTTTCAGGGGGTGTGAGTCAGGGCCCCCCCACAGGGATTTCCGCCCTGCCTGCTGCCAGAGGTCTCTGGCTCCCAGAGCCCAGTCTTGCCACTGCACCCCCGGCCCCCTCACCAAGGGCTCCCCCGCACAGGTGGGCAAGCAGCGCAATGCGTCCCCGCACCTGCTTGGCGGTGGAGTGGCAGGTTTTGTTCACCCTCTGCACCTAGCCCCTGGTCCTGCCTGGTGCGCACACACACACCGGGTGCTAATAAAGGATGCAATGCTACTATCCAGAGGGATGGGGGAACACTGTTTTGCATAGAACCCATAGTATTTGTTAATTTTAATTTTGTCAGATTCATTCTCAAATGTACTTAGAGTGCCTGTATTGCCTAATTTAACTTCCTGCAAAGTGTCCCAAGAATGTATGAGCTCCTATGAACACTTACCTGGGAGTAAAGAACATAAGCATATCTAGAATAAAATTATAAATTATCTGGAGGAAGGACAGAACACAAATAGAGGAGTTGAGTACAAATGGTTGACTGCCACTTTTTTGTTCTACCCGTTCTGAAAGGACCTCAAAAGCAGTGTGGGTGAGGTGTGCTTGCATTGAAGTAATGGCCAGACTGAGATCTGCATAGCTGCAGACACCTTATACATTAGGTGCCCCACAAACTATTCTCTGGGTACACTGTCTCAAAGGTACATCAAGTCTTTTCAGTTATTCCATTCCACATATACACTTAAAACATGGAGAGAGCCTGATTTGCACGGTTTCAAGGGAGCCTGTTTGCACACAAATGTGCATATGCAGGCTGCCCACTCAGCTAGGAAAGTACTGGGTTTTCAGACTGCAGAGAGCATGTGTGAATAGGCTGTCCTTTATAAATGTCACATTGAATGCATGGAAATTGGTGGACAGGGCTGACAGAGCAATCACTAATGAACACACAAGGCCATCCAAATCTCTGCCACGTTACCACTTTGCACAATGCTGCTGTGCTGTCCAGTACCGATAGCTCTTCCTGAAAGAACACACACCAGCCTATTGCCACAATGCTGGCACTTGGCAGTAGTAAAGAATTTGTCACTGCAGTGCACTGGTACATTCCAGCTGTCACAGGGCTGCCAGTGAAATTTCTTCTGGGGCATTTGTTAATAGGCTTAAGAGAATTTCTGGTTATTCAATAACTCCATTTGATGTTCAGATACAGGAGATTAAAAAATATGCAGACTCTACATTTTTGAAACATTATGACTTGCTGCACTTGTCTCTGCTCCCACCTGGATTTACAGAAATTTATACCCTCCTAGACACTAGACAAGGGACGTGGGTGGCACTGTGGGTTAAACCACAGAGCCTAGGACTTGCCGATCAGAAGGTCGGTGGTTCGAATCCCCGCAATGGGGTGGGCTCCCATTGCTCGGTCCCTGCTCCTGCCAACCTAGAAGTTTGAAAGCACGTCAAAGTGCAAGTAGATAAATAGGTACCGCTCCGGCGGGAAGATAAACGGCGTTTCTGTGTGCTGCTCTGGTTTGCAGGTCATGTGGCTGGCCACATGACCCGGAAGCTGTACGCTGGCTCCCTCGGCCAATAAAGCGAGATAAACGCCGCAACCCCAGAGTTGGCCATGACTGGACCTAATGGTCGGGGGTCCCTTTACCTTTAGACACTAGACAATCACATCAATTGTTGTATTGGGATGCTCTTGTTGGCGGTCCTTGATTGTGCTCCTGCCCATTTTTAACTACTTTGGCAAGTTTGGGTTTTAAGTAGTGATTGGCAGCACCGTCAACCCTATTTGTTGTCACTGATTCTAACAGATGTTGAATGGAAAACTACCAATGGCTGCCATTATGGGTCTTGTTTTCCTCGTTATCCAGGTGTTATCAGCTTCATTGCCATTCTGGTGGTGATTGTAATTATCCTGGTCTGTGTGGTCAGCCTAAGATTCAGGTGTCATCACTGCAAAAATGTGGAAGGTATTAAACAGTGTGCGTCATTGTTTTAATAGCCCTGAAGTGGTTATATTGTATCTGAGTCCATTTTATCCACTTAATATCCTCCTTGCAATTGTCTGCCATGGACTTGGTTCACTATCCACATTTCTTGACTTTGACTCTCTGCTTAGCTCTTGTTCTGTGTTCTTTCTTGGGTGAAATGCTTCTTGTCCAACCCTTCTTCTTACAAACATTTTGCTCAAGATAATTCCATAATTCCCCACTTTCCGGTTTGCAGGCCGGTTGTAATCTATAGTCTCAAGCTTCCTGGGTTTTTCCCTTCCTTTCTTCACTTTTAACCTTATTCACTTCTCAGGTTCTTGATGATGCCACTTGAACACTCTTCTTTATTCACTGCCTTCACTCAATTTCCTTCAGCTTGTATACTTTATTTATGTCCCACCTTACTGCCAAGGAGCTCAAGATGACTTACATTGTGCCTCACAACAACCCTGTGAGGCAGGTTAGGCTGAGAGACTGTGACTAGCACAATGAGCTTCATGGCTGAATGGGGATTTGAACCCAGGTCTCCCAGGCCCTGGTCCAACACTCTAACAGCTACACTGCACTGGCTCTGCATCCATGTCGTGAAAAGCCAAGGTGTAAGCCTGCTCCACAGTTGATTCAAGTTCATGTTTGGTCCCACCTTATTATGTCCTCCCTCACTAAGCATATTTGTTTTTTAATGTGCTCTCTTTCCCATACCCCAAATGTGTGAACATTTCTCCTTGATTAAATTGTATTCTATCCACTTTCTTCTTACTCTTCTGACAGAACTTCTTCACATTTCTGATTTTAAACCCAGTTCTAATCACTTCTAATCTATATGCTCATCTTTCAGCTTGACCACCTACTTGTTTTACTGATATAATTCCTTCTCATCCGTTATTCCATGTGTCATATTTTAACTTACCCTTGTCCTCTGGAACTTTACAATTCCAGCTAGCACCAACAGGAGCAAATAGCAGCTTTGGAGGAGCAGTTTGCATCATGACTGCTGCAGGGGAGGAAAAGGTTAAACACTCCTCCTTTCCTGCCCGCTGTGATCCTTATCATGGATGCACACACCAGTGACTGCTATTTGCATTTTTTTAAACATGCACATTAATTGCAAAAATAAGCATGTTAATACATCTAGCTGGGTCCTCTGGACATTCTTTCTGCCTCTTCCAAGATATGCTTTTATTTTAATGATAAATGAGGAGTAAATTAAAGGCAGTATATTATTTGTAGACATCTTTTAGTGCGTATTATTAATGGATTTTTCTCTTTGTAGATAAACAGAAACCTCAACATCCGATTGTATCTTACAGGTAAAAAAATATGTTTAAGAGTTTTTCCTTCTTACTAGTTGCTGTCAAGCTGCAGCTAGTTTTGTTTTTCAGCTACTAACTTTCAGAGTGGCTGTGATCCTTGTTGATTAAATCAGGTTGGTCAGAACCTTTATGTGAGCTGTAATACAGTTTTGGGTTTTAATGCATGGAAAGGGACATGGTCAACAGTGGAACAGCTACAGCCAAAGTACTGCATGTCTGGGGCCCTGCTGTCCTGGAGGCTCTGGTTTCTGCTTAACCCTTAGGAATGTGTGGCTGCAGAGAGGGACGGCAAAGAATAACAATCAGAAACAATCCAAAACGCAGGAACAGTTCAGAGTGGCACAGCAAGAGTAAAGTTACACATCAGATTAAACAACCCTATCACCACACATTTACACAAGTGTCACTAAGTTCGATCAGACTGACTCTTTAGTGAAGGTATTTAGAACTGCAGCCTTATTATTTATGGAGTGGTTTTCAAAGCATAATCTCAGCATTAATTACAACACTGTCGTAAGGGTGTGCAGGTATCACTCCTATGCTACTAACTTTGATGTAACCCACAGCAGCTTGCCTAGGATGACCGTATGGAGGTTATGGCTGAGCCAAATGTTTAGGTACATTCATAGGATACGGAGGGATAAAGTGATCTGGTCTGGGGTGATGGCAACTAGTGTAGTTGCCCAGGGCAGCCACCAACATGGCAATGCTTCTCAAATAGTCACTATAATTTCATTTAGAGATGACTTTATAGTCATGTGCTTTGAAGACAGAGAAAATGATTGCTTCATTGATCCCTATTGCCCTCAGCTGTTGATTATTATGGCACTAAAGTAATGGAGCTATGTTTAATTATATGGTAGCACAGTTGTACCTCGGAAGTCGAACGCTTTGGCTCCCAAACGCCACAAACCCGGAAGTGAGTGTTCTGGCTTGCTAATGTTCTTTGGAAGCCGAACGTCCGACACAACTTCTGATTGGCTGCAGGAGCCGCACCTTGGTTTATGAACGTTTTGGAAGTCGAACAGACTTCCAAATGGATTCCATTCAACTTCTGAGGTACGACTATACTGTAAAATCACATTTCTTATTAATCAAGTGTGGGGATTGAGGAAGAAGGGACTTGTACAATCAAAGTTTGATGATCTACCTTCCTAGCAGCAGAGAAACATCACACACAGCAATGAGAGTCTGCCTGGCTGCTTGGTTAAGTAAAAGAGAGATGGCAAGAAATGATACTAACACCAATAAAAGCACATCCTGCATAAACATTACAAGATGTCCCACTACATTAAAACATTTCTAAATCCAAAGCAATAGATTTCAGATTTGGATGAAGCTTCTTAAGTTGAAACTCCATAAATGGACAGAAGGATTAAAGTCTTTACTGAGCAAAACATGCTGTGGCTTTTGTTCATAGCATTGGCAGAATGAAAGTAAAGAACAAGCTACATATCGGTGCTTCCTAATCCACTGAGATGTCTAGCTCTTCAGTGTTAGTCACCTGCAAGGAAAAACACATTTTCTCATGAGGTAGCCAGATAAAGTAACATTGGATGCATCCTCTATTTTTGGGCAGCTGCTCTGATGCTGAAGCTGCAGTTGGCAAGAAAAATGTCATGCTGGTCTCCATGAAAGACTTAAACATAAGCAACAGCCAAGGTAAGGTGTAAGGGTTGGGGAAACTCAAAGGTTTTCTATTTGATAAGCAAGTCTTAGTGGGAGTGACTAATTAGAACCCCACGATTTATAAAAGCAAAAAAGTATTGTAAGTGACTATTCCCCAGGGATAAGACACAATTATTTGCTGTGACTCTTAGATTATTTTGGGGGTTATACTTTATGATGATAACTGACTTAAAAGAATTATAGCAAGGCATTAGATTCCTATTAAACCTGTCCTAAGACTTCTGCGCATATGGCCACACAAGTGCGTGCCTTGAACCTTGTAGCTTATGTTTAATTGTAGCAAGCTATTTATCATTTGTATAGTACCTAGAATTTACTAAGCATTGTACACATTAAATGAAGACAAAACATGTACTGTATAGAGATTTACAATGTAAAAGACATGATGCAAAAGACTTAACTCCCTGTGAGTTCAGATTCAAGAAGACTATACATGGTCTTCTTGACCAAGACTATACATCACGGGTGTCAAACACAAGGCCCGCGGGCCAAATCCGGCCCGCCAGACCTCCTCATGTGGCCCGTGTAGCCGCCGCCGGCTGCCAGCCTTCACCTTTTATTCCCGCTTTTTTTTTTTTTTACACAATAAAGTTTACATGGTGCGGCTCCCTACTCGCCTCCCCCCGTCGCTCTTAAGGACGTGGCTGCTGCTTCAAATGTCCCCGCGTCCCTCAACTTGCGCCTTCGTCGTCGGGGGCCAAAGCGAGGCGGGCAGCTGGCTTCTCTCTCCCGCTCACTGCTCAAAAAGAGCAAGCGGAAGGTCAGGTCTCTCCGTGCCGCGGAGGGGGAGTCTTTCTCCTCGGAGAAACTTTTTTATTCCAGCCTTGGCTCTTCTCCGGGGATGCTGGATCCTCCCCGCCCGCCCCCAAACTCCCCTTTTCTTCCAATCCTCAGCCACCTTGGAATCCCTCTTGGTGGGAGAGAAGCGTTTTTGGTTTCTGCGGAAGGTTTCCCTTGCTGCCGCCACCAGCAGCAGCAGCAGCAGCAGCCCCGTCTGTCTGAAACGGCCGCTGTTTGGTTTAATAACACGATTTTGTTACGTCTGCTCAGCTCCGGCCAAGCGGCTCCTTCTCTGCGAGCGGATCCATGTGTGTCCACGTTACATGGGGCTTTCCCACGGCCGCGCTTCCCGTGTCTCCCCCTCCGCCCTCCACCGAGGCGCGTCCCCTTGCAACATCTGAAATTATTTTCTCAGAAACGCCAACTTTGGGGCTCTTCTTTTCTTCTCTCCCTCTCTGCCCCCCCCCCCCGCTGCTCTCACACTCTCCCCCCTTGCCGATCCCAGGATTTGATTAGATTTTCAATCACAACCCAGTGCGCAATCGGATTTCTGATTTCAGCCAGGAGCAAGCCAGCAAACCGGAGCACCCGCGTCTTCTCCTCACCAAACTCTCCGCGTTATTATATCCATTCGCCTTGCCTCCAACTCCTCTGCATTCCCCCCCCCCCCCGCCCCCAGAATTGCACATCAAATGCAAAGAGATGCTGATGGTGGCGGCGGAGGCGAGCTTGGTGGCGGGAGGAGGAGAAAGCAGGAAGAGAGAGAAAATAAAATTCCCACCAGATGTTAAGAATCCATCGTCATCATTTATTTATTTTTAAAGGAGCGGGTGGCTTCGAAAGCCCCTCTCTCCTCGCACGTCCTGCTATTGCTTCCCGATCCTTCCCAGCGTGCAAACTCGCCCTGCGGGAGGCGTCCTCTTCTCCTCCGGGCTGGATCTCACCAGCCCGGGGCTTCCCTTCCTCTTCATTTCGCCTCCCTCTCCATCTTTGCACAGCCAGCCTTTCCAGGACCGACGGTGCCGGTGATCAAGTTGTTCTTTGGAAATATGGGGTGGCTGGGGGGGGTGTGAGTGGAAGAGAGAGAGAGGCGCGCACACGCACTCCAAACACCCTTAAAATAAATGTAAAGTGGACCGTCCACATTATTACAAAAAAGTAATAATTGAATGCAGTGACAATAATTTATGATAATAAAGAGTGGACACATAGTCCTACAGATACAACCGGCCCTTTGAGGGTGACCAAACTGATGGTGCGGCCCCCGATGAATTTGAGTTTGACACCCCTGCTATACATGGACTATACATGATTCCCTTTTGATAATTGTCCCATACAGACAGCAGAAGGATTGTGCTTTAGATAAAGTTGTTTTTTGGGGGGAGAGAGGGGTAATTACTTTGTTTAAACACTGATCTAGGAACAGAACCCAAAGAGTAAGGTTTATTTTACATTCTGTACCTAGAGCTCGGAGGCCTTCTAATTTTGCCATGTTGGTTTTTCCAGGTGCTGCAAAATGTATTACACATGAAAATTGAAGAAACATTTTTAAAATGTGTAACTTTATTTTTAATCAATGTGGGGGAATGCTGTAAGGTATTTGTTTTTCTCTTTGGGATATAAACACATGAAGCCGCTTTGTAAATCAGACCAATGATTAATCTAACCCAATATTGTATACTCTTGACTTATGGTGACTCTCCAACGTATCTGATCCTTTAAATGCAAATACTGGATATTTTACCTGGAACTGTTGTCTCCTAAATGCAAAACATGCACTGTACTATTGAAGTCTGGTCCTTCCCAGCTGTGTTTTTCAACTGGCCAAGAAACCTCTATTTTTTCTTTGAAAAGTACTCATATTGATTGGGGGGGGGGGATAACCAGTCACTGTTGCCTTACTCTAAGTTCATTTCATTGTGGTCATTGTTAATTTGGCATATTTTAATTTCAATGGAGCACACAACATATATTTCTCAGGAGAAGGAAGGAGGGTGCAGACAGCCACATTTTAATGCACAAGCAGCTTCTCATTTGCTTACCTGGAAGCCTTCTCCTTGCATCCCCAGCTGCAGAAGTGAGCTTGAAGTTCCTGGCAGATGCTTGTGTTTGAAATCCTGGGCAGAGTATCTGAAAGGGGAATCTGAAAAGATAAACATCACCTATCTGCCCTTTATTATTTGTGTTTATCGTGGCTGTTGAGTTGCCTTTTTATGCAGAGGTCCCCATCATCAAAGTCCCCTCTTGAGTATTCTTGAATTGGTGGCGAAGTGATGTCTTAATGTCTGAGAGCAAAGTTCCCTGGCTAGGTTTTTTATACTCCTGGTCATGCATTTCTAACAGTTGCAAAGAATCCTGTCTTCAAATGCAGCTGGAGAAGGGTTTGGAGGGAGGGGATCTCCATTAACTTTCTTTCCAAAGGTAACATCACACCATAGTTGTGGGCAGGACCAACCCTCTGAGTGAGCATCGCATCCTGTCTAGCTTCCTTTCCTCCACTGTGCTAGAAGGCTTATATTAGATGTATAAATATATTGCTCCACCAGCAGAGTGCTGTGCTCAACCAGCACACAGAGATGTGACAACTACAGCAGGTATGAGATGGGTTCACACTGTTTCTAGGATTATAAATTAATTCAGGTATTATACCAATTACATTATTTGCTTCTGAATTGCTGTCTCTGTTGCAGTTGCAGTTCAACAACCTAATCATAACAGCTAACATTTGTCACAGCTGTTATTTGTTAGCGATTTTTGCACAATGTTTTCCCCAGGGTAGCTGTCCAAACACATAAAAACAAAAACTACATGAACCCTCCCTCATCTATAATATGCCAACTTCCCACCACCATCTACCACGGCAGCAATGAAACACAAAACAGAGCATGAGTCTTTTGTGATTACTAATGTATTCCATCTTTCAACAAGAAAGGCATGATCTTAATATTATTTAACAATATGTTAAAAAATCAGCCAATAGGCTTCAGCGTTAATACAGTTATACAGTTTTACTGATTTGATATGCAAGTACTCATTTGCTAAACTTCCTCTTGCAAGTATTTTTACACAAGCTGGCTACAAATTGGGAATCAAAACACAAATTGCTTAACTTGTACATTCTCAACAGTAGATTGTGAAAAACAAAAGTAAATGCTTGTCCCAAAAGAGGAATTTTCTCTATGACAATTTCTTTAAAGAAGTCTATAAGGAAAGAGCAAAACTAGTTGGATTCATTGCTCTGTTTAAAGGACAAGTCATAGCAAAATGGGAAAAGCCAAGGTATCTCCAGAAACTGGAAACATGCTGTTGTTCCAATTCCAGCAACTGCAGACTATAGTCAGATAAGTCTCATTCACAGACTTCAATCACAGAAACTAACATATGTAGTTAGAAAGCAGCAATTCTTCAGCCTTCTAGCATAACCAGGGGAAAGGCTAGATGACCAGTGAAGATCCACACAGCACTGCTAATGAAGGTATTTGTCTCAAGGCCACAGCAGTTCTCAGCACAGGGAGTACAGTTAGTAATTAGATCCCACAACATTCATATCCATGTTGTGTCCTTTAGTGGACAGCAAAGGTAGCTTTCTTCAAGCTAAAGTTGGACCAATTGATGGAAAGTCTTTGCCTTGTCTGTCTGGCAGAATCCAAGCAGAATCTGTAAAGAAAAATATGTGTAAAGGAAATCTAATACACACCAAGGAAGTATATATCATCATGTCTACATTACAATTTCCTTTGATAATTATTAGATTTCTAATTACTAGCTATATAAAATGCAACCTGTTAATACTTGAGTAGAGTTGCTTAAACTTCAGCTAAAAGAGAGTGCATTAACACCCACCCTAGGGTGGAAGAAGGCTGAATGATTTGACATGCTAACTAATGTTGTATTTTATATATATATAGTAAAGACTTCTTTTAAAGTCAAAATTGCTATTCACAGTGGGGTAAGATTTACAAATACCTTTGTCTGCATTTTGCAATGAGCCAATGTGGCAAGTCAGTAAGCAGAACCAATGCTTCTGGCCCCCTAACAGCTGCTATTAAAATGTGTTGCTGACTGAGACCTAGAGGCTATGAGCCAACGTTTAATCTCATTTGATTGTGCTAAAACAGGAATGGGGAACTTGTGGCCCTCCAGACGTTGCTGCACTTGCTCCGATCAGCCCCTGCTAGCAAAGCAAGTGGGAGTTGAACTCCAGCCACATGTGGAGAGCCACGGGTTTCCCAATGCCTGGGCTAAGAGGCCCCAAGGGTGGCACTAATGTGAAAATGATGACCCCCCCCCCATATTGGAATATGATCTCAGTTCTACTGCTGACTTCATTAACCCTGCTAACAGTGCCTGCTGCCCAGTGCTCATTTTAAAGTCTTTGGAACCTAAACATTGATGCAACTATGCATGCATTTTTATATATGGAGCAGAGTTCGATGCCTCAGTCCCAATAATTAAGCTTACAATGTTCTTTTAGATGCAGTACTATTTGGGTACAACTTCAAATCCCTACTCTGCTTTCTGCTTGGACAAAACATGCTTTCAGTATACCTACCTCATAAATGTGTTGTGAAAAAAACATATATCAAGAAGGTGCATGGTGTTACACATGTGGGATAAACATATTTGTATTTTTCGTTCAACCAGATTTAGTATTACAGAAATGGAAAGACTGAACAATACAGCAGTGGGCAGCCACCCTCTCATCTGCTGTAATATATAAAAGTAGTTACTAGGGTAGGTTTCTGCTTTGTGAGTTTTAGTTGGTCCATTCTCTGTTTCTGCAGAGGTGTTGTATAACAGTGCAGAGAACTGAAGTTATGGGCTACTTGTGAATAAAGTGTGCTTTGTAGTTAAAAAGCAAAGTATTCACATGTACTAAATGGAGCTGAACCCATAAGCCTTTCACAGAAAGTAAGAAGGGGAGCATTTTTATTTTATGAGTCCTTCTAAAGGTAAAGGTAAAGGTACCCCTGCCCGTACGGGCCAGTCTTGACAGACTCTAGGGTTGTGCGCCCATCTCACTCAAGAGGCCGGGGGCCAGCGCTGTCCGGAGACACTTCCGGGTCACGTGGCCAGCGTGACATCGCTGCTCTGGCAAGCCAGAGCTGCACACGGAAACGCCGTTTACCTTCCCGCTAGTAAGCGGTCCCTATTTATCTACTTGCACTTGGAGGTGCTTTCGAACTGCTAGGTTGGCAGGCGCTGGGACCGAGCAGCGGGAGCGCACCCCGCCGCGGGGATTCGAACCGCCGACCTTTCGATCGGCAAGCCCTAGGCGCTGAGGCTTTTACCCACAGCGCCACCCGCGTCCCTAATATGAGTCCTTCTAGCTGCTTAGAAAAGAAGGCTGCTACACTGGAAACTTGTGCAGAGTTTCATCAGTGGCAGCAAATCTGGGAAGATTCCTAAGAGATACTGACCCACTTTTTAAAATAAAAAAATGCTACTAAATGCTACTAACAAAATAACAGATGAAAATAAAAAGAAAGCACTCAGCAATGGTGGGTATGTATTATAATGAGAAGTCTTAATCTGTTGAAAGTCAGAAGGGAAAACTTTCAATATATTGAACAATATTTTTAGCCTAATTCTAAGTGAATTAGAATAATCTAAATTGAAATAAGGTCTGAGACGACTATAACAGCTTGTGGCATCTCAGATGTTAAAAAAGAGACACTGTGCTTTTTTTAAAAAAAAGTGGGGATTTTGATGTCAGTCTGTATCTATTTTGGCCTTCAACTTGATTTCTATATATGTTTTTATTGTTAAATCGATTGAGGATGTTTCATGGAAAGTGATTCATAAATAAAATAAAATAAATGAATAATAAAATTGACTTCAAACTCTTTACTGGTCAAGCATTTAATGTCTGTTTTTGTATGGGAAGCAAGTGTCTATTTATATATTAGAAGGGTGTGTTGCATGCATGTATTCATGTACCCATGTGTGGGTGGCTGAGAGGTGGTGGGGGCTGGACGGTGAAGAGATGGGCCTCATGGATGCATGAATAAGAGGAATGGCTACACTGATGGATGGAGTATGACATGGAATCATAGAACTGCAGAGTTGAAAGGCACCCAAGGGTCATCTAGTCCAGCCCCCTACAATGCAAGGATCCTGCCCCCTGCTGTCTCTGGGTGGGTATTACCAAAATGATGTTTTGTACACCACATTCACCCACTGACCTAGAACCTCTGAAAGGAGGAAGCTAGTGTTTCCCCTGTTACAAGAATATGAAATAGTCTTAGAGCATCTTGCCAGTTTGGGCAGAGAAAAACGTTGAGCCTTCCCAAGATTTATGATGAGAACGCCTCAGTTGAAACTGTAAGGCACAGATCTCAGGCTTGCAGGATCTACTGTGTTTTAAATACAGTAGTACCTTGGTTTTCGAACAGCTTAGTTCTGGAACAATTCAGAACCCAAATGCTGCAAACCCGGAAGTAGGTGTTCCGGTTTTCGAACTTTGCCCCGGAAGCCAAATGTGCTCCTGAGCTTCCATTTTTACTGTTGCACAGAAAATATCAGTCCCCTGCATAGTAATTAAGCCTTTTTTCTTCTCACGTCTGCCCTTGCGCCACTCATTTGGGTGTGTCCCCCATTGCAATTAAAGCCTTCATTTCTGATTGCAGTGTTCTGAGGTGATATTTGGTGCTTTTGTTTTTGCTATTTTTGGCGTTTTTGTGGCTTTTTCATTTTTGTGACTGTGGCTTGTTTTTCGTTTTATGATTAATTGATTGTGTAATTGCGGAAATGGATAAAAGCCCTCCATCCAAACAATGACTATCATGTGCAGGTAAGGAAAAGAATTTTAATATTTATCATCTACATCTGTCTTATTTATTTTATAGTATAGAACATCGATTACTGCTTTCATTTTATGGATCAATGGTCTTGTTAGATAGTAAAATTCATGTTAAATTTCTGTTTTAGGGGTTGTTTTTAAAAGTCTAGAACGGATCAATCTGTTTTGCATTACTTTCTATGGGAAAGTGTGCCTTGGTTTTGGAACGCTTTGGTTTTAGAATAGACTTCCAGAATGGATTAAGTTTGAGAACCAAGGTACCACTGTACTACAACCCCAAGAGTCACCAACTGGTACAAAACAGTATGTGTTCACTTGCCTAAGCTGCTAAGAATCAACATGGAGACTTCAGCCTGCAAGTTCTGCCCAGAAATTTGTTATCAGTGCCACAATAAAGGCCACAAGTTATTTTATGGAAAAAAATCCACTCCTGTTCCCACCCACCAAGGCATTATTTCCCAGCAAACCTCTTTTTTTTTCTTTTGCAAGGTGAAGGGAGCTTCTTAGTTGCTGCTATTTTAGACATTTGAGAATCACAAAGCTTAGCTGATCTACTTCAAACGGCCCAGAGATCTAGCTGAAGTTCTTAACCTACCTTCTGTTGTAAGGATGCTTGTCTTTTTTTAAGGCACGTCAACACAACTTGTGATCCAGGCCCCCAGAAGCTCAATCTACCACTTCCCTTTGTTGCCTGTCTAGCGCACTTCTTAGTTGATCTCAGTATCAATGCCCTGAATACTCTGTTCCACCAGTAGAGAGTGTTGCCTGGGCACAACCATACCTCAACAGAATGCAACCCTAGAAGATGCTATTTAGCTATGCCTGAAACCAGTTGCGAGTTTTTATTTGGGCCATAATAGCAACAAGCCAGACATATGGCGCTTACTTACCTTTTAAAATGTTCAACTTCCCGCTCAGTTTCATCCATTTCCACACTGTCTAGGTCAACATCTTTGGGCAAAAACACATCATCTGCAAAAAACACATTGTAAAAACAAGATTATTTTCAATTACCTCTTTTCCCAAGGAAACAAATGGAAACATGCAACCTGAAGTAATTAAGCCTTTTAATCTGGTATAGGATATTTAAGAACTTTGGTCTTTAGAACTTAGCCACATTCTTAAGTTTAAGTTGGGGACTTCTGCAACGTGACCAGTGACCACTGAAAGAGGGCCAGCAAGAGGGACCCTAAGGCAGAGGTGGGGAGCCACCAACCTATTAGGTAACTCTGGTGTGCGGAGTCTTCCATTTTGCCAGGTATTCTCCGCCACAGCAGGAATCTTCTGTTAGGGCCAACAGAAAACTATTGGTTCTTAACCTACCTTCAAATGCAACTGCTGTGCTGGAGGGGAAGGCTGACTCCTCTTTCCTCATGTGCTACAATTTTCCCACCAAAAATCACCCCACCCCCGGGTGACAAATAAGCTTGAAAACAGCTTTCTATTAATGTCAATGGAAGGCTGTTTTCAAGAATGGGGTGAGTGGGAATCTGCATGAAGATCGCACCTGGAGAGAGAAATTACCTTTCCCTTGCCCCAGCTGCAATCTCCATGAAAATCACAGCCCCATCCACCAGCATTTAGGGCGAGGAAAAGAAATTCTCACATGCTTTTTTCAAGCTTAGTTGCTGAATGGAGTATGACTGAGAGAGGAGGGAAGCCAGATTGTGTTGTTCTTTTTTAAAAGTTGGTGCCTATGCACTGGGGGTGTGCTTGTGTGTTGCACAAGATATAATTTCATAAAAAGACTGCTGTACACCTATGACACTGCCTTGTAATGAGTCAGACCATCAGGTCCATCTAGCTTAGTATTGCCTGCACTGACTGGCTGAGGATCCTTGTGGTGTGAGAGAGAGGCCTTTCTCAGCCCCACCTGGAGAGGACAGGGGTTGAAGCAGGGATCTTTCCCATGCAAATCATGTACTCTACCCCTGAGCTACAACACTTCTCAACTAAGCACAGAAGGTGACTTCTCAGTTTCAGTATTATTTCAGATAGTCCTCAATGTGACCGGAGATGTTTTGGAAGCATTAAACTATTTAAAATACACAACTAGCTAATGAAATAGAGGCTTACCAATTGAGGAGTTCCCTTTGTCACTTTTCTTTTTCTTATTTTTCTTGCTCTTGCCTTTCGGCTGTGGAGATTCTTGTAGTAGAAGCTTATTATGCAGCTGTTCATTTGGAAATAAGGAGCCTCTCACAAAAGGTGACTTTGTCACAGGATTAATTGGCTTTGCTTTATTTGTGCTTACTTTTTTCTCCTCTTTTTTGGAGACAGCAAGTGACTGAAGTTCTGCCACTTTTATTTTAGAATTTATTTTGTTTTTTATTTTAGGTGGAGTCTGTATATCAGTTGCTTTGGAAGACTTTTTCAGTCGTTGAGAAAACAGATCATTTATTTGTGTTATCTGCTCTTTGTTGTTATCTTCTGTGTGGTGATGCATTATGTTAAGAAGCAAAGAAAGGGGTTCATGTGATTTCACAGTCATCTCTGTATTGAAAAGCAATTTTGAGTCTCTACCATTTATTGGCTTGGATGGGTCAAAGCACTTTTCATAAACTTGCCCCTGTTCAACATGATCTGCATGTTTAGACAGTGATTCAGATGATGTTTCTATTTCATCAAGGAATTCATTCTGAATGTTTTCTGGGATGTCAGGGGAAGGCTTCGTCCTTACTTGACAATTCTGAGTATGCACCTGTACTTGTTGGCAGTTTGTGCTGGTCCTCTCTTTCTTCTTTTTCTTAATGTCTTGTAACTCTTGTAGTTGTTGTGCCCCTCTATCTTCTGGCTGTCGCTGTTCTAGCAGCTGATGATGGTCCTTTCCTCTAGCTTTGGTTTCAGTGTGGGCCTTTTCTTTTAACTGGGAAGACAACAGTTTACCTTTCTTACAATGGCATGAAGATTCCAAAAACGTATGTTGATGTAGGGCTGGATTCAACTAACTGATCACACCAGCAGAAGCCCATGCAAGGACTTCAACTAGTGCAAGGGGACCTTCTCCCCCTCCCCCTCCCCCAATTGTCTCTGGTTGGGTGGGAAAGCCCTCAAAGCAGCACATGGAGCAAACATTTTCCATCAGGAAATCTGCTTAGCGCTGTATTTAATTCTTCCTGGAGATACAGAAATATAGTTTTGATATAGCTCATATAGCACACACTGGCTGCAATTCAACTAAATTTTACTGAGAGTAGAACCACTGACATTAATGGACCTAACTTAGTTATGTTCATTAATTTCAATTAGTCTACTCAGATATTCCTGCCCACCTAGCAGTTCGAAAGCACGTCAAAGTGCAAATAGATAAATAGGTACTGCTCCGGTGGGAAGGTACACAGCATTTCCGTGTGCTGCTCTGGTTCGCGAGAAGCGGCTTAGTCATGCTGGCCACATGACCCGGAAGCTGTACACTGGCTCCCTTGGCCTATAGAGCGAGATGAGCGCGCAACCCCAGAGTTGTCCATGACTGGACTTTACGGTCAGGGGTACCTTTACCTTTACTTAGATATTAAAGCATTTGAACGGAGTTTGCTCTCCAAAAAGAGTCCAAAGTGGCTTTTAACAGCAACAACAACAGCAACAACAACAGTTTAAACAATCTACTAATAAAAACAAAAACAAAAAGTAACAACGCAACAAAAGTTAAAAACTTAACACCCAAAAGTCATCTCTGAAAATAATTTTGTGAAACATCTTAAAAATAGTATTATCACCACTGAAACACCTTGAGTAGCTCATTTTCATGCCTTTCAATAAATGGCTACCTCAAATACAAGTCTAGGCTTACCTTTTTTTGCTTATGCCTTGCTCTTTTGGCTGTCCGTGAGCTGCTTACTGGCTTAGTCTCAGGGCTGTTTATAAACTGCAGCAAGTCCTCTACTTTTCGATGATCAACAACACTTTCCCTATCTTGTATCAGCTCTGGTTGCCTGGGTTGTCCCTCTTTCTTCTTTGTTAAACGTAAGCGAAGTTTTTCTCTCATTTCAGCATAATTCCTACTAGTTGGTGCTGCTGGTGGCTAACAGAAAATTTATAAACTCATGGTAAATACTGAAAAATCACTTGAATTTTAGCATTCAAAAACAAAGGCAGTTAAAAAGATGTCCACATAGAAGAACTTTGCAAAACACAAATAATCAGGCTTAAGAGGCAACATGGGCAGAGCTGCACAACTCCTTCCAGGCCCTTGAGGGCAACCCAGCGTAGCTGGACTACCCAGGTTAGGAGCTCTAATCAGCACAGGTGGCAGCTGTAGAGACATCCAGCCCTGCCTGGCTGAGGCAGGTACAAATGGGGCAGGGCGACACAGTCGAGGAGGACCAAACGCTGCTGAGGCTTCCTATGGCTGAATTTGGTGCTAAATCTGGGTGAAGGTCTGGTGGGGAAATTGTTTATTTGGAATTGGGATTATTTCTTGGTGTAAAAGGGTTTTTATATTTCCCCTCATATATTGTCTATCAAAGATCCTTTAAAAACCTGCAGTGGTAATTGGCAAAACACCACCCCGACAAGCCTGATCATTTAGGGCTCTCAACTGTGTGAGGAGCATTCACAGATAAGCGAGGCTTCTCAACTACGTAAGTTTATTTTACTCATACAAGGGGCTGGAAGAAATTGTGTGCCCTGCAGGCTTCCTCTACTCATGTTGCCTCTGAAGGTGATCATTCATGCCTGAAGAGGACTCTAGCATAATAATCACAAGTGTTGTAAGAAAATACTTCAGGCCAGACATTAAGCTCCATGTAAATTTACATATGCTAAGATTCAATTGTTGGAACGTCAAAATGTATGTAACAGAAATTTATGCTGCCCTAGTAATGCATTTCGGGACGCGGGTGGCGCTGTGGGTAAAAGCCTCAGCGCCTAGGGCTTGCCGATCGAAAGGTCAGCGGTTCGAATCCCCGCGGCAGGGTGCGCTCCCGTTGTTCGGTCCCAGCGCCTGCCAACCTAGCAGTTCGAAAGCACTCCTGGGTGCAAGTAGATAAATAACTAAACATATAATTCAAACATGTATTTACAACTACAGTTGAACCTTGGAAGTTGAACGGAATCCATTCCAGAAGTCCGTTCGACTTCCAAAATGATCAGAAACGAAAGCACGGCTTCTGATTTGCTGCAGGACTGGAACAGCCACTTCTGGGTTTGCAGTGTTTGGGAGCCAAAATGTTTGAGAACTAAGGTACTCCTGTAATTTTCAAAACTTTAAATTTAAAGTTATGTCTTTGTTGTATTTCTAATTTTGAATTTAAACATAAAAATAGCTACCTATAAAACAGATATAATTGCATATATTTGGGAAGCGGCAGTAGCTAAGTCAGTCAGAGTACATGCAGATGGGCCCAGGTTCAATCTCTGGTATTGTCCGGGAGTAAGTGACAGGGACACCTGGGCAGGAACCCTAGAAAACCACTGTCATTCAGAATAGATAATACTGAACGAGATAGACAAAGTCTGATTGGCTGCAAGGCAGCTTCCTATATGCCAAACACAGTGTCAGTTGGTGGTAGTATACTTCCTATAGCAGATTCATTAGTAAAATATTTCACAACACAGGACTGTAATTGCATACTGGGAGACAGAAGGACAAGTACCTGTTTTTCTCCTTCATTCCCTCACTGCAGCTACCTGAACAGCAACACACTGGTCTATCAGTGCTATCACAGCATAATGAATCCCCTGTCCAACTTGAGTGGAGCAGTAGACCTCTTTCCTGAGCACTGGGAAAAGAGTAGCACTAGGGTATGAGTGCTCCCTCAGTCTCGCTCCCTGGCAGGTCACAATTACAAGGCATCTGCCATTGTTAAAATCCTTTTAATGTCTGGAGATGTAGACTTGATGCAACAAATAAGTCTGCTGCAGAAGCCACTGGGCACAGGCACACTGCTCTCTGCACAAAAATGCCTAGCCTGGCCCAAAGAGATTCAATGTGTCTTTAAGTTAATTTAACACGGCTCACAATAAGTCCTGAAGCTTTCAAAATGATTGCAAGAACATGTAAGAACTTTTTCAGTTGGAGGAGCTTATTCCACTGAAGGTGGGCAGTGATCCCTGCCCCTTTCCCTGATGCAAGGTTGGGTTTCTACTTTCTGGCTTGGGATGGTTTGGCCACTGCATGCCCAAGGGACCTGAAGTGCATTGAGACCACAGCCAAACCAGTAAGCTGCTCACCCATCTATTCCTCTCCAGTGAACGAGAGCGACTCGGGGGTGGGAACACTGCAAAAAGAGACACGGGTGGCCTTTTTCGCTTGCCGCTCTGCAGAGGGGCTCAGTGCCCTTTTGCCAAATATCAGTTGAAGCCAGAAGGCTCCCTGCCTGCCTTTCTGAAGAAGAAAGGCTGTGTGTGCATGTGGACTTCCTTTGCTGTTGGTTGGAGGTGCCCGACTCCAAGTTAAAAGTGAACAAAACAAGGCCAGCCAAATATTGTAGAACTCTGTACGAAGTATTCTAAATAATTAAATGTTTTTCAGCAAGCATATGCATGTACATCTACAGAGATGTAGATTTTAAGTCCCCCTCCCACCCCAGAGCCTCATTTCCTCTCTTCACCATCAGAGAATCATTAAGCTAAGCTAAGGAAAGGACCAAGTCTTTTGATGCAGATAAAACCCATCCATTTATCCATCAGACTTTGGAACACAGGAAGACGTCTTATACCCAGTCAGACCACTGGCCCATCTAGCTCAGTACTGTCTACACTGACTGGCAGTGGCTCTTCAGGGTTGGAGACAGGAGCTTGTCCTAGTCCTCTCTGGAGAAACCAAGAATTCAGACTCAGACCTTCTGCTCAGAAGCAGTGAGTCTCTCCCCCTGCTGTTGACTCTCCACAATGCCTGACATGAAGTGGGAATTACTGTATTTTTCCGTGTATAAGACTGTATTTCCCCCCAAAAAATTTAAAGTTTAAAATTGGGGGTCGTCTTATACACGGAATGTTGCAATTATTTATTTCTGAATTTTGGGCTCAAAAAATAGGGGTCATCTTATACACGGAAAAATATGGTAGTTAATTAAGTCTGGCAACAGCAGTTAATTCAGTACGTTTTACAAAGCCAAAACAACAGTAGAGTGAAATACAAGTGGCAGCACCTAAAAATAAAATCTGTGGTGGATTACTTACTCCTCCATGACCAAAGAATTCACAGTAGCAACAGTCACAGTATTTTCCTTCTTTTTGGTTTGTGGATGTTGAGGTACTAGAGCTATGCTCTGAGCAGCTATCTTCATCTTGGCTCTCCTCACCATCATACTGTGGATGGTTATATACACGGCTGTTCTCACAATGATGGCCTTCACAGTCAGGATCACTACAATAAAGCAGAAAACTGATATTTTAATCCAGTTTCTTAAATCAGTCTAGAAAGCAACAGGAAAACAATCAACCAAGTATAACACTACATGCATATGATGAGGTGGGTCCTATTCTATATACTGGTGCCAACTCTAGGGGGCTCTGGGTGCCAGGGCACCCACAATTTTTTGAGGGTGCTGAGCACCCCCATCGCGCAGCTCTGATGCAACTTCCGGTTTCTACCAGAAGTCGTGTTGGAGGCCTGTAGCGACCTCTGAAGTGATGTACAAGACCCCGTGAAGCCTTGGAAGCGACTAATAAAGTCCCTGATAAGGAGAATTGGCAATTAAAAATGATAGAATATTCAGAGTTAGCAGGTCTAACAAGTAAAATAAGAGAGCAAGAAGATCTAGCATACAAAGAGTTGTTGAATTTTTGTGTGGAGAATTTGGAAAATAACTGTAAACAAGTGAAAATGCTAGCAGGATTAAGGTAAATTCAACAGTATAATATATAATAAAGGAAGAATAAGGAGAGGAAGTGAACTAGATGGATATATAAGAATATGCAGGAATGGTGGGAAGAATAAAAGGAACCAGGGAAGGGGAAGAAGAGAAGTCATTTAATGTTTTTATTAAAAGAAAGATATTAACAGTGGAAATGTATATTTGAATGTGATTTTGCCAAAGTAATAATGAAAATTATAAATAAAATAATAAAAAAAGAAAAGAAACCAGAAGTCGTGAGGCCCTGTGAGGTCTCAGAAGCAACATCTAAGGCTCTGCCAGGTCTCTGAACACGACTTCCAGTATAAACCGGAGGTTGTGTCAGAGATCTCACAAGGCCTCGTGTGACCTTCAAGGCCCTGCAAGCACAGCTGTGGCGTCGGAGTCATAACATGACGTCATGATGTCACATTATACTGCGGGTGCCATTGGGCACCCATAATCTGGGACCCAAGTCGGCACCCCTGATTTCACAATACCTTTTGTTACAATATGTCTATAAATGCTTGACCCCAGAGAGACACACTGCTCTCTCTTTGTTCCCAAGTTGTACTGCTGCTTTCCACCAGTCCCAAATCCCTTCCCTGAACTGTGTGTCTTGCATCCTGAAATCATGGTCCTTTCTCTCACATTCCATCAACGTGCAAGTGAAAGGATAAGCAAATAATCTCCTTCTCCTCAAACCCTATTTGTACAGTGCCCTTCATTCAAAGATCACAGGGCGGATCACAACAGAAAAATACAAAACGAAGACCAACCGGTCAGTAGTCACTTAATTTTCCGAATCCAGGGAGGGTTTCTTGAGGAATGGTTTCACCACTGCAGGCAGGGGCTACCTCCTCTTGCAGGGAGGCATTACTCACCTCCCTGGCCTACCCAGCTGTCCCCTCCCTGCTAGTTTTTATCAGGCAGGAGGGGCAATGGTCCAGAGCATGAACCACTTGTCCACATCCTTCAGTCTTACTAACTGAAACTCATCCGGCACAACAAGACCAGACAGTGCCCTGGACAGCCTTTGAGATTCGTTGTAACAGCATAGTCAAGGTCATAGTGGATACAAGGGGTTTTATCCTCCAAATACTTTGTAAACAAGTTACAGCAAGCTGCCCTCAGTTCTGCCACCTCCTTTGGGTCAGACTGTAAGTGGCCCTGCACTAGCCAGAAAAGCTCCGCCAGATGGCACAATGAGGATGCAATGGAGGAAACCAAGTCTGCCTTCTTTGCTGCCTTCTCTGCCACTAGGTTAGCTCAGTGATTAGCCCTCACCAGCGTTAGATTGCATTCAATCAGATCTTTCCTCCACACATGTTCAAGCTGCTTCCCAGCTTGTTTCCTTGTTCTATGCTCTGGAATATACCAAAGAATCAAGTGGGAGAGGGTGCTCAGAGATAATCGTATCAATGGCCTGAGCCATTTGTATGTTCCAGGGGTCAACCACGGCACCAATCATATCAGCTGGAAAAAACCCCGAACTGTATGGAAACCCAATGGATCCATCATCCCTCAAGGTCAGAGCATCCTAATAGGTCCCTCTGCCTCTGCAGAGAAAAGGTGCTGAAAGCTAAATCTCAACAGAAAGTGATCTCACCATGGCAAGGGATTGATGTCAATATCGCCCACTTTCATATCACCCTCTTCCTGCCCCGTTGAGAATACAAGTTCCAGAGTGCGGCCTGCCATGTGTTGGGCCAGTGACATGTTGGGCCAGTCCCACTGTCATCATGGCAGCCATGAAGTCCTGAGCCACCCCACAGCTAGTCGCCTCAGCATGGATGCTGATGTCTCTCAGAACCAGCCGTCTGGGAGTCATCCACACCACCTCTGAGACCAGGTCTGTCAGCTCAGTGAGGTGGGCAGTAACCCAGCAGAACCCTTATCTATCCGAACTGTCCAGTGTCAGGAACGGTACTGCAACTATTCCCATTTTGTCCAAGTCAAAGCTGAACTGCACAGCAGTGGCACCAACTGACCTCACTATCCCTCCTTCTCCCACCCACCCCACTTTCTGTGAGAGCCTCATAATTGCTGTTTAAGTAGTTTCAATTTTTCTAAAGAAGTTTATTTGTGGACTCGTTTCTGTTTCTCCCTGGGTACCTTACAAGGGCACATCACTTCCCCAGACTAAATATTCTAAATGTTACCCATGCCACTGGATCCTTGGAATTCTTTTTGTATGTTAGCAGGACCATACTCCACCAGACTGACATCAGTCTGGAATATGACCAGGGATGCATTGAGAACAGTATTCCCCTATTTGAGCAAATTCCTCTAAGCATTCATGTTCACAAGAGCTTATTCCTTGAAATAGCCTGCAGATGTGTTTACACACATTTCCTGAGTAAGCTTGCTAACAGCTGGAAGGCAAGTCTTTTGTACCCAACAGCAGATACGGCGTGAAGAATGCAGAGTCCATTAGGGACTCAGACATTCGTACCCAGATATTAGGGATATGCCTCAAGATAAAGAAAAAAGGAATGCAAATGGACAGAAAAATAATAATAATAATACGGATTTCAACCACTTTTTGGGTGCAACACTACTACATATTTTGGCTGGTCTTATTAATTTTACATGACTTTTAGCAATGTTGGAATGGGTTTATTTGATTAGGGTTCTGTATTTTTAGCTACCGTGATGCTTTTCTAAGAAAAATTGTGGGATAAAAATATAAAGAACATAAGGAATGAATCAATATATAGATCAGCAATTCCATACCATAGCAGCAGCTCTGACACATTTATCTTGCTTTTTAATTAAGGCAAAGAACAAATGTTATATGGTTACTTGTACTAACACTGTGGCTTTAACTGATTTGAGAATCATAGGATGATGTTGTTATTAAATTATAATTAACAATAATAACAATGAATTAATGGCTTCCATTTCCATTCTGCGCCAGGAATAGATCCTTCCTCAACATCATGGGAGTCGCAGATGAAGATGAAAGAGAATGGTGGGGGTTAAACTGTTCTCTGCATTCCTCTCAGGGTTTGGGAGGAACGGGCTTTTTTCACCTGCAGTTTGCCCTGTGGTCTGGCACTCACTTCCCCAGGCAATGCGAAGGCAGGCAAAGGCACTGGGTGCAGGAGCACTCCATCTGTCGATGTTAGAGAAGTAAGACATAAATGCTAACTGAGAATTAACCTTGCCTTCAGCTTTTATATAACAAAGCTTGCTTGGCATAAGAACAGTCATAATGTATTTCTAAAATCCATTTTACTCTTCTGAGTGACCCTGTTAGTTTCACAACATTAAGCAAGTTTTTATTTAAAAATAGATGACAGTTGAAACTGTTTCTTTAGCAAGCTTCACTAGCAAGAAACCACAAGACTTGTTTTTGCCAATTTTGAAGAAGGTACCCTTTGCAAGCAACAAATGTTTCCTCTTGGTCAACCCTCTTGATGATTGCAGCTTGTTTTGCAGACCCTTTAAGAATTTGCTTTGCTGTTTGCTCAATTGTCAGTCTCTCTTTGTGGTGTGAACCAGAGAGGACTGGCTATTTCAGCTGAAATAAATTAGGTGTTGTACCTATCCATTTTGTCCTGACTCCTCTTTCCTGGTAGAGATTTTGGCTGCTCATCCAAGGAAGAACCTCAGCTGCAAGTTTTCTGCAACACCGAAACCCCCTGACTCCATTCCTGGAAGCAGAGGTTAGCCTGCTAATTGAATGTTAATTGGAGATTAAAGTAAAGGCGTGTGCTAGAAGAGATGAGTTTACAAACTGTAGGACAACCCAGCTGCATGGATTAAAGGTATGAACTGAGCAGCTAATATTTCATTTGGTGCCAGAGATGGTGGAAGGAGGGGAGCCCATGGTTGGCTTATTAAAAGAAAAATTATATATATTTATGATTTGGCAACCCTCCTCAGAATGCAAGTAAAAATATAAATGTACAAGTGAGGTTGGAAGAAACTGGATTATTAAAATGGAATTTAACAACAAAAATGGAAACTGTGTGTGACCTGAAACAAAAGGAAGGACTATGTTGGAAATATAAAGCCAACCCCACCCACCTTCTACTAGCTACAAAGGAAAGTGGAAAAAAGACTGAGAGGACTTGGATTTAATGTAACTTTGAAGGATAATTAGCCATAAATTATCAGCTGTAAGGAATCATATACCACTCTTCCCAAGCTGAGAAAAAAATGGCGAGAACAGTTTATTTACTGGGACAGAGAGGCTCCAGGAAGCTGCTGTTTGTGTTCTCTGTGCAAAGCAACAAATAGCAATGCAGAGACTTTTGGAAAACAATGGAACAACAGCTCCACCCAAATCATGATGGGTAACAGCAACAGTTGGAGGAAAGAAAGACATAGCATCATATATGGACAAGAAGAAAGATACTGGACAAAGTAATTGCCACATGCAGGAAAGAACAATGACAACACTTACAAGTTCCTCACTTGCAGTTTTATAAATTATTTAATGTAACAATATGAATAGAAATCATTAAGACTGCAGCTGTTTTATAAGGGTTTATCGTTATAACTGGAATGTAACTGAAATTAGTGAGATTTTGGAACACATAAAATAAAATAAAATCAGGAAGCCATCAAATCTAGCACGTGGGGGGCACTTTAATTAAAATGTATAATTTGGGATTTGAATAATTTGTATTAATAACTGTATTAATTGGATATGAATTGGTATTGTTATAATGTGGCTATTATTGGAATAATATTGGAAAACTAATAAAAAAATATTTTTTGAAAAAACCAATGAATTAACAAGCAAATAAATTCTAAAGGCACCGAGAATAATAACAATAACAATAACAATTTATTATTTATACGCTGCCCATCTGGCTGGGTTTCCTCAACCACTCTGGGCAGCTCCCAACAGAATTAAAAGCACAATAAAACATCAAACATTAAAAACCTCCCTAAACAGGGCTGCTTTCAGATGTCTTCTAAAAGTCAGATAGTTGTTTACAGTGGTACCTTGGGTTAAGTACTTAATTCGTTCTGGAGGTCCGTTCTTAACCTGAAGCACCACTTTAGCTAATGGGGCCTCCTGCCGCTGCCGCTGCACGATTTCTGTTCTCATCCTGAAGCAAAGTTCTTAACCTGAAGCACTATTTCTGGGTTAGCAGAGTCTGTAACCTGAAGCGTCTGTAACCTGAAGCGTATGTAACCCGAGGTACCACTGTATTTCCTTGACATCTGGTGGGAGGGGATTCCACAGGGCGGGCACCACCACCAAGAAGGCCCTCTGCCTGGTTCCCTGTAACCTCACTGTGCTCGGAAACGTACTGGGAGCCAATGTAGGTCTTTCAGGACCAGTGTTATATGGTCTCGGCGTCCATGTATTAATCACATCTTTCGGCCATGTTGTGGTTTTTAAATTTCTATTTTTAAATAAAAATGTAAAGACAAACAAAATCTCACCTGCAAACACTTGATGGAGCACTAATTAAGCTCTCTGTGGTTGAAAGAGGTGGAACTGTCATGGGATAAAGACCTGAATGGGAATCCACAAAGCTGGGTGCAGTTGTGGTAACTCTGGAGAAAGATGAAGCATTAGGACTTGGCAGATGGGGAGCAGAAGCTGGAGGAAGCACAACAGGAGAAAGGAAAGGAAGTGGCACAAAATTTGTGGGATTTTGAGGTGCAGCCAATGCAGAACATCTGTGATCCTCTGAACTGATATTGTGGAATACATCACCTAAATACAAGAAAGAAAAGTTACCTCATATTCTCAACGTTAACAATGTCTTCATTTCATTGGCAGTCATTTCTGAAATCTGAATAGAATTTATAATCTAGTTTTTTTAAAAAATGCAACCATGGATAAAATATTTCGCAATCAGTTGGTTTTTAAAAGAGGCAATTTAATAAATATTTGTAATTTAAAATAATTGCCAAATGGCATCTTAAAGCCAAAGCCTCACGCAATCAATTCACTTGTTTGCATGCCTGTTGGATGGTATCTCTCAGCACAGAGATAACTGAAATGAACTTCACTTATATGAGTATTCTGGGCACAATTCTATATTCCAAGTTTGAAGAGAGAGAGAGGGTGACATTACAAAGCTATCTTATAAGACATATGATGCAGCAAGGGGCAGAGTCATTTGGGCAGGGACAGGAGACTGACATACAGTTGAGAGCAGAGAAGCAGAGGGAAAGGCTATGGAGGATGCTGAAAGGGTTATTTTATTCTGAGTTTGGGAGCAAACAGGAACCTGTATAAGAAATATACGTAGAAAGGAACTTGGGAAGAAAGTTTGGTCTTAGGCATACTTCATTTCACATGGTAATGGAACATGTAAGCAGAATTATCTGACAGGCTGTCTATCAAATACTGTGACTTATGTATGCTTGGCTCTATGAGTGAACACCAGAGAAAATTCCTTTTGTCTCCATTCCCACATTTCAACCATTTACAAATCCTAATGATGGTAAAGTTTTACATTGAGATTTTACTGCAAGTCAATGTAATTTATGCAATTTAGTGTCATTCCTCTTTTGTAAACATAGGACAGATAAAGAAATCCTCAGATTACAGGTTAGAGAAGAAAGATCAGAACTAAACTATTGAGACTCTTCTAACACATTTTCTGGAAAATAATTTTCCTGAAAATGCAAGGTTTCTAGTGACTGAACAAATTACTTCTACTTAAAAAGTGCAAAGTCCTCACATTTTACTCTGTTAGCAAGAAGCCTATTGGATTTTTACTTTACAAACTGTAACCCCTAATGAGCTGCATGAAACTTTTGATCTGCTGGCACTTTTATAGCATCTGTTTTTAGTTACAGGCTATCTCTTAAAAGTGATTATTATTTTAAGGATGTGATTGTTGCAGATGATATGAACGCAAGCATAGCCTGAAGTGGTAGCCATCCAGTCTTTGGGCTGGTGAAAGATAAGCTGGCGAGCCGTGTAGATGGCCTTGTCATATTACATATTTGTTTGTCACTTAAATGGTTCCTTTTTTATTTATAAAAAGTTAAGACTGTAAGTTGGTGTAATGGTATGCGAGTAGTAATGTGTTTTGTAGAAAGTTTGTTATGGAGTTGTAGCAGGAGGCATTTCCCTTATCATCAACTTAATATGGAATTCACACAGAAAATATACCAAAGAACCAGAAATTAAAGGTAAAGGTACCCCTGCCCGTACGGGCCAGTCTTGACAGACTCTAGGGTTGTGCGCCCATCTCACTCTAGAGGCCGGGGGCCAGCGCTGTCCGGAGACACTTCCGGGTCACGTTGCCAGCGTGACATCGCTGCTCTGGCGAGCCAGCGCAGCACACGGAAATGCTGTTTACCTTCCCGCTAGTAAGCGGTCCCTATTTATCTACTTGCACCCGGGGGTGCTTTCGAACTGCTAGGTTGGCAGGCGCTGGGACCGAGCAACGGGAGCGCACCCCGCCGCGGGGATTCGAACCGCCGACCTTTCGATCAGCAAGCCCTAGGCGCTGAGGCTTTTACCCACAGCGCCACCCGCGTCCTAACCAGAAATTAATTACACATAAAACTTTAAAAAAACAACAACCCTGGGTGTAGGTGAAAAGCACTTTCACTAGTACTCTGTTTAGAACATTGTAAAAGTTTATCTGTATGTTTGGTTATTAACTATTTCATGCACTGATATTTGAGAGCACAGTACAAGTATTGTTTTCAGATGTGATTGGGTCTTATGTTTCCATTTGTTGTTGTAAAAGAAGACTCATATTGGCAGACATTTACTAGAAACAGGGACTTTTCAGTTGTGGGGCCAACCTTTAGCATACCCTCCCAAGAGAGGCCCACTAAAGTCAGATCTAGATGCAAAGTCAAGCACCAGATCTTTCCAACAACTTCTGGGTTCAACTGAAATTGTTTCTTTTGTTTTAGCTCTGCTTTTATTTTGGTTTGCTCTTGTCCATTTTTCCCCCTTTGGCTGTCAGTTCTAGGTTTCTTGTTACCTATGTTTGCCCTCTTCCTTTTTTCCTCTGCTAGCTCTTGTGTGAGATTTAAATGTTAGAAAATAAGAACCAGTCGGATCAGTTCTAAGGCCCAAAGTCCAGCATTGTCTTCACACAGTGGCCAAGCAGATGCTTATGGGAACCTTAGCACAGCAGCACTCTCCTCGTCATAGGGGAATTGTCTCCCTTGGGAGGTGGTGGGCAGTCTTCCCTTTGAGGTTTTAAAGCAGAGATTGGATGGCCAAATGTCTTGGATGCTTTAGCTGAGATTCCTGCATTGCAGGTGGTTGGACTAGACAACTCTATGATTCTATGACTTGTAACTGCTTAAAAAGGTTTATGTAAGCTGCTTTGGGAACTCTGTTGGCTAATAAGCAGGATAACAAGTGTATTTAATATTTACCTAGTGATGATGATCTTTTAGATGAAACTTTAAACTGGTTGTTGCTTGACTGTACTGTGGTAGCAGTGCATGAAACTGAAGAGGTTGCTGAAGATGTTGCCATCACTACTTTTTTAGTGTCCATAAAAGACGCATCTTGACAATGATACAGACATTTTTTCTTTAAAATATTTTCCCTCTTTTTGCTCTCAGTTATTACCATTCCTTCATTTCTAGATGTTACGGGAAGTACATTAGGTATCAGTTCTGAAAGAGCTGCTGCTGCTGCAGCACTTCCTTTAAATTGAAGAAAGAGACAAACTAGTTCAGTTGTTTAGCATTATTAACATTGCATTAATGTCACCTAGATGGGTATAGGGCGACACACACACACACTTTAAATACCGCTCTAAACCCAGCAGTCTCAGGGTGGTTCACAGAGTATGTCTGGAATGAATGAAAGCTAAAGACTTCTTATGCTATCAGCTGTAAAACAGATATGTATAATCAGAAATATGTTTAGAATTGGTATTATTCCGTTTAAAACTTTAAGTAATGTAATAATTCATTGTAATCTCAAGAGCAATTTCAGGTTAATAGTTTTATACACAGAACCACTATCCAAAACCTCTCTTGGTATTTACAAGCACCGTGTAAACCATCCCAAGGCAGTAATAAAATTCATTATACCATAAACCATTAAACTACAATCTATAAAGCACTAAAACATTTAAAAATATGATAGCAGAGCATTTATTGGAGGGCTGTGCTATTCTTATTAAAGAACCATGATGCAACATATTTATATGTTAAAGAACTTTTTTTTAAATGTACATGAGGTAAGAAGCAAACTATAGCCGGAACCCCTGTCTTTGATGCTGGTTTGTTTTATTCAACACCTTCAGCCAGAAGTGCAGGTAAAACAAACACATTAGGAATATATTGCATTTTGATGCGGAGCCTGAGTTCTTCTCAAAAAAACAAAGAAGTTCAGGCTATAAGTTCTGTTGCTTATGCAGTTAAAACAGCAGAACCCATGCACAAAAGAGAGGAATCAACAGGCTTAGGGAAACCTTAACGTGTGCAGAACTACAAAAATATTTTAGGACAAAGAAACCCCAGCAGCCCAATGAGAACTGAGCATGCTCAGTGGCCATAGAATGATGGCTGACTGGGGAACGGGAACAGAAGAGGGGTGGAATACAGGAGCTACAATACAACATTTTGCAGGTCCACTAGTTTTACTATACAAGCAGCGACAATTTCACATGGGGGTTCTGTTTCCGGCCCCTGCAAGCAGTAATGGAGTGCACCCTGTCCTGCCCCCCCCCCCATTACTTCTGGGTCAACAAGGACCCACACGTTAGCAATCACGCCCAAAGAGTGATTGCTGAAGCCCAAAGATTTCTGACAATACTAGTGCACTTGTAAATATCACAAATCAAATGGGTACCTGTATTTGATCCCTCTTTCCCTATTGCCCCAATTGGAATCAGACAGTAAATCTAATTCAGTCAAGGGCCTTTCTAGAACATCCAGAATCAAACTGCCGCTTTTCAGAGTAAAGCAGAATTATACTCTCACCAGGAAGTTCCTCTTGTAAAGAGGTGGAGGCATTCCAGTTTTTCTCATTCATGACTTCCGATTCCCAGATGCTTAAAAATTTAGAACTCTTCCAGTCTGTGGTACTTTCAAAACCATTTGGATAGATATTATCTTGGAATGGTGTACTGAGTGCTTGCTGATTGTTTCCGTTATTCTGAACCAGCGCCTACAACAAGAGCACTTTCTAATTAGTCTTCTGCTTGTTTACATCCACTCCAAAATTATTAGGCACATACAAGGGAAAATGATGCACTGAGTCATGTTGCTCTGAAAATACCATTATACAACAGCTGCATTCAGACATCATGGTAAGCCACGGTTTATAATGACCAGAATGAGCCTATGCAGTCCTTGGGCTCATGAGCCTTCCCTCTAGCATGACAACAAGGTGTTTGAAAGCATTTGCTTGCTTGCTTGCTTAACTTCAGTTTCTTGTTTCATAGCCTAAGGTCTTCCTCATTACCATGATTTACTGTTACATTTCAGTTCAATCTCTATATAGTCAGTAGAGCACAGGGCCATAGCTGCAGCCCACTTGTAGCTAAAGATGGAAGGAAAACACAGAATAAGGTCACCTGAGTGAGGTGGAACTGATGAGGCTCAGCTCTGTATCTTCTTTTCATCAAATACAGATAAAGTGATGGGTGTGCTGAACTGATTCTACAATGTTGGAATGTACTCTGAGGTGTTGAACAAGAGCTTCAGCTGTCATGTATAACTTTCTGTTTGGTGGCCCCAGGGATTCAAATTAGCACCTGTGGTTGATAATGAAGGAATTTAACAGCAGGATTGCGGAGCTGGAGTCCTACCAGCTGCAAAGAAGACCAAGCGAAGAAAACCTGCTAAGCAGATTCCTAGGGGACATGTAATGATGGCACCAATTACCATTGGATAAGACTGTCTGTTCCATTCAAATAGGCTAGCACAGTGGTGACCAATGTGGTGCCTGCAGGACCCAGTGTGCCCACTGTACCTCTTATGGTGCCCACAGAAGGTCCAGCCCTTAAAAATCCACAATGCAGGAGAGACTGTTTGCTCTTCTTACTCACTTCCTCTTTGAACCGACTTGGCCTCTCATACATTGAACATGCCCACACTTAACGGAAGGCTAATGCTGAACAGAGGAGATAGAAAGCTCTTATTTCTATGGCAAATAACAGTAATGGCTGCTGTAGGTGCCTTTTTAAAAAATGGGGGCACACCCATGCTTTTTGTGGCTATGTATCTTTTTCTGCTCTTTTAGATATGGCAGCTGTTTTGTGACTGATATCCATGGTGCTTTTGGAAATGTGAAACGTGGCATGAAAATGTTAGTGACACACACATGCACCTGGGCTAGAGAGAGCAAGGAATGATCAATGATGGGATATCCCCAGGATCACAATGTTCTCACAGACAAAAGGATCACCTACTTTCCCCATCTTTCTATATGATTTTCAGTTGGCTACATGTGTGTATTGTATTGTATTGTATATGCAGGCGTGAATGCATTTTTAAAAGAATATTTTGTAAGGGAAATATAATTGTAGCACTCTTAAATAGTAATGGTAAGCTTAATATAAAACTAATGTTTTATTAATTTCTTAATGTTTTAGTTATTCATGTGAATGTGTCTCTGGGATTAAAAAACTTCAAGTACCTAATTTTTGTAAAACTGACAATTTATCATCTAATGGCTACTGTTTCCTTGGTAGTGACATTTGATAACACCAGTTCAAAGACTTAGCACAGTGGTTTTCAACCAGTGTGTCGCGGTACCCGGGCGTACCATGAAAGATGGTTGGGGATGCTGCAGGCAACACTGGCCTCTGTCTTGCACAGCTCTTTGTTGCAGCAGTCCTGGCTACAGGCTTCCCTGGAAAAACGTGTCTCTGGGGCTGGCCAGGGGGTACTGGTTACCAGGAGCTGAGGCAGCCTTGGAGTAAGCAAGCAGGCATGAGAGGGAGCCCACTCACCCAGTCCGACAGCCCTTTCTTTGGAGTGGACAGGCCAGGAGTGGGAGGCCAGGCAGGCAGGCACTGCACTGACCTTTCTTGTGCTTGCTGTGTGCAAGGTCTGTGGGAGTTGAGTGCTCGGTGCTGGCCCAGTAGTGCCCACTGTTGCCTCCCATGCTAAGGTGCTGTCCTCATGTTCAACTTTGGCCAGTCTCCGTTGGGCCACCAAGCCTGGGGGCACCTTTTTCCCAGGCCCCTGTGGGGCAGTGTGAGGAGGCACCACTCTTTGGGGGGTGGCAGAAACTCAGAGACCAGAGGCAGCAGCAGTGGCTGCCCAGAGGGAGAGGAGGCTGAAGGAAGACTCCACAAGGGAGAGTGTTTGAAAAAAGATGAGAGGCTGCCAGCTCTACAGGCAAGTGATCACATAACTGGGCTCCTGAGCCCCACAGGGCTGCCACAGAATGAATGTAGTTGGTCAATGGAGCTGTGGACTCAGTAAAGGTGGAAAACCTCTGAACTGGCAAATTATTTTTAACAGATGCATGAAATATCCTGGAACCCGGAAGATTGCCACTTTGACAGACTTACCTTATTTTGTGCAAAGGGGGAAGCAGTGTATAAAGAAGGATGGATTAGTGGAGGAGGTAAGTGAGGAATAGTATGAAGTGGTATTTGTCCATGGATATGAGGATAAAGATGAAGAGCAGGATGGGCAGGTTTTTCTGGCATCCTAAATTGATGCCCAGCAGGAAGACATTTCACTTCAGTGTCTGAAGAAGAGGGGCCTGAGATTTCCTGTTTACAGACATGGCACTCACAACAAGCTGGTTCTTGATCAATCTGCTATAAATGAAAGGAGGGCACACAATGTAAACCACACAGCAAAATTAGAGAAACATTTCTTTTATTTTTTGGAAACAATTATCTTAGATGCAATCTATTGTTTTAGAAAATGACAATAATGACACCTCTCAAATATATAAAATACAATAAGCTTAACAATAACAAGCTTAAAACCACCTTAATTGTTTCTGTTATAAACTGTGTGTCCAGTGTATTCATGTACTGACTTGTACCAGGGTGTTTTTTTCAGCCGGAACTCACCGAAACTGTTCCGTCACCACTTTATCTAGAAAAAAGCCTTCCTTATACCTTCTAGCACTTGAAATACATCTTACTTTCAGAGCCTGGCAGTCCACTTCCTTACCTGAAAATTACATTAATGCTATGGTCCAATGCTTACCCTGAAGTATCTCCCATTGAGTTCAATGGCCCTCCCATTAATTTAGGATTGAAACCTAAGGCGTTACTGGTATTAAATAACATAGGCTTGGAATTCCATTCTTGAGCTTTACAGCATTAATTCTTCTAGATATCAATAACATCAGGTGGGGGGAGTAGAGGATGTTGGTGCAACTAGACAACCTTTACTTCTAAACTTCTGTCTAGTTGCTTCCCCTTACTGGGTGGGGATGCCCAAGAAAGTGTGGGATAATCAGTCTCACATAACCAACATGCTGAAGTCTAATTAATGCATGAAGAGCTTAAGACCATAAGAGTAAGCTGTTCTGCCAGGCTTAGTGAGGTCACTCCTGCTTACCTTGGGAAGAAGGGTTGTCAAGCTCTTTTTTCTCCCACTTTCTCACATTCTACCATGTGAACCCTACCAGGAAGGAGGTCTGGACTAGTTGCTCCAAGCCAAGATCACATGGCTTAAGGAGCTATCTTAGTGTTTCTATACAAATAATTTAGAAACATTTACCACTTTGGAACCTGAGTTTTACTGTCTGTCTTTTCTAAGTGCTGTATGAAAAAGCACATGAATCTGATCTTTGAAAAATTTGTAAGTAAAGCATTTTAAACTTATAAAAGTTTAAACTTACTAATGTACGATCTCTTTCTATGCTAAGGGAGGTGGGGAATTTTGGAAGCAACTTAGATGGGGATGTTTTAATGGTCTAACAGCCTAAATTTCCAAACTTTACAGTGCCACACATTTTGTGTTTTTAATGCTCTGCTGTGGTTCTCTTGCCAAACCTGGTTCTAGGCATCCAGGAATTCTTTTTATTTTACCTACTTTTTCTTTCTCAACCAACAAGAATGTGCTCTGAGGAAGATCCAAAGAGGTATATACAGGAGGAAGTGAACCTTCCAAGTAACAGGTTGTAAGCTCTTTTAGGTTTTAAATGTTAATACAACACTTTAAACAGGCCAAGAAACAAAATGACAGCCAGTCCAGATGAAATAGTACTGGTGTGATACAGTCATATCAGCACAACCCTATTATAACTCTAACACTACATGGATAATGATTGTACAAATACTTCAAGAGGGTGTAAGAAATAGAAAGGCAAATATTAAGGGTGCATGGATTATGATTACATCAAAACCAGAGATTGGTCTGCTATAATATATGAAAAGGAATCCTTCTGCAACTACATTAGGACAGTTCAAAGGAGGAACTGGGGCAGCACAGATGTTGATATTGACAGCCAGCTGTGGAAACCCTGGAACACACCATGTTGTCCATGTCCATAGTGAAGTGGGACAGCGGGGTAGAGGACAGGCTGGTCTTTCTGCTCAAAAACCAGACACCATAGGATCATATTTTATCTAGCCAGATTCCTAGTTGCAGTTCTGTCTATTAAAAAGGAACGGGCTAAATTTCATATGTCTGACTACCACAATGATTTAAAACACTGAAAGTCTGGAGTGGGAACAGGGGTGGAGGAGCCAGAAAATGAGTGATTGCTAACTTTGGATGAAAATATCAAATTGAATTATAAATATACAGTTATGTGCAGCATTTCACTATTTTGTAATGTGATATTATTTATTAGTACTGCTGTGATTTCTCTCTTTTTTTGAACAATTTATCATTGGCTAACTAAAAAGAAATCCAGAAGAACATTGTTTCAGGGTTCATATACATTACTCTTAAGAACTAAATGTGTTTTACCTGCTGAATAGAGTATGATGACAAAGAACTGTCTGTTTTCGCTTCATCCTTCCTTCGCACATTAGTTCCAAGTATTAAATCCCCTTCTTGAGCCCTTGGTAAATTACCACCATTCTCTTCATCTGCTTCTTCAGCATCTGCTACTGATGAACTGCTACTAGTGTTACTACTCTGCTGGGGAGACTGATAAATAGTTCAGGGTGAATATGATTTTAAATTACATCTGAATTGCTTTATGATTCTGCTATATGTGTCCACCACCCCACAAGATGAACAGTGGTATATAAATGTAAATAATAGATGTATAAAATGTATTTCAAAATTACAGTACCTCAGCCTTTAATGCCATGTTTTTGACTCCATCAGTTAACAGTCTGTGGATCCCATTCATGTTTCTGACAGCCTCAGCATTATCGTAGTGATTAATACAATAAATATCAGGTTTTTCTGATACTGCTGAAATATCTTCATTTTCGGTATTACTGTGAAGAAAAGTGGGGGTTTTTGTACATGCTAAGTAGGTCAAGCAATAGAGAACTTTGAAAAGAAAGTAAAATGCAATTTCCACTGGTTTTGAATTTGTAATTTTCTTCTAGAAATAGGGGTTGGGTGTTTGTTATTTTAATACCATTTCACTGGAATTTGTAACAGAAATAAAAGCTCTGGGTGCAAATCCAAATATAGACGACATGTAAGGCATTTCCAGATTTTTCATTTTAAAAAGATGCCATACTGCATTTTAGCCCTAAAAGCATTGATTCAAAGACATGATACATCCTAAAAGCATAATGGATAGCTTTGTGGTAAAAAGGGTTAATTCTGATATCATCATTGTCACTCCCCTTGTACTTGAGTGCCAGTGAAGCAAATTTCTATGCTACGGCAGAGGACTTCCATCACAAGTGAATGGACAAGGTATGCTCAAACCCCTTGTCACTATCGGTAGTCCAGTGTCTGAAGGCTTGCTCTTGTATGTTAATAATGAATGGGGCTTCTCCATACTTTGCCTAAAGATCAGTATGTTTCAGCTCCCAAAAAACTAAAGTAGCTCAGGAGTAAATCTGCCATTCTGCCCGCCACTTAATTATGCCAGAAGTATAGCCTATGTTTCAAATTTCATGAATCGAGGATAGTTCCAGTTTTTGGGAACAGGCTGATCATAATGGGTCTAATTACAGGTGGAAATGAATCGGCGTACGGGGGGAGGTTCAAAAGAATCTACATGGTGCTTAGAGAATAACTTGCACCTAAATATTAGCACGACAAAGGAGATGGTGTTGGACTTTCAGAGGAAGAGAGGGGAACTAGTCCCCTGTATATCGGGGGGGTTGTGTAGAGAGAGTCTCTTCCTTTAAATTCCTGGGAGTTTACCTTAGTGAAGACCTCACTTGGAAAAACAATATAACTCAGGCGGTTAGGAAGGCCCAACAGAGACACCATTTCCTCAAGGTCTTGCAAAAGAACAACGTTAAACAACAACTGATGACCTCCTTCTACCGGTCCACAATAGAAAGTGTCCTCTCATATTGTATCACAGCGTGGTACATTGGCTTGACAGCCACGGACAGAAAGTCTTTACAGAGGGTGGTGAACACAGTACATGATATCATGGGCTGTCCCCTGAGCCCGCTAGATGACGTCGCAAGGGATCGTTGCCTTAGGAGAGCGAGAAAAATTCTCAGGGACGATTCACACCCCAGCCAGCACCTCTTTAATCTTCTCCACTCGGGCAGGAGATATAGAAGTATAATCAGTCGTACCAACAGACTAAAAAACAGTTTCTATCCGTGGGCTGTTAGGCTGCTGAATGGAAAAAGTGCAACTGACTTTCAGGGTTGGTGTGTTATGCAACAAGCACACAGAGCGCAATGAGATTGAGTGTTTGTGGGAGGGGGGAGGCTTGGTTAATTTCATTGTACACAGGTTGTACATTGACAATAAAGGTGCTATTATTATCATCACAAGTTTAAAAATATACAGTATTTCTAAAGCTGGGGTCCACAAGAGCCTCAATTGTATGTGTAAGTGCTTCTATATTTACAGCAGGGTCTCATCTTCTTTGTCTTCTAACTTGCATTCTATGCCCTGTACCAAGTGCTGCTCACCCTCTTCAACACCAGCACATGGAACTGCCACTGGAAAAGCAGTAAGGACCCAGAAAATCCACTGCACACAAAGAAATTCTTTTCACTACTGTTAGATTCTGTTCTCAAAATTTCACATTTTACTATGATCAAAAGAACAACAAGGCCACACTTACAAAGGTGATCCAGAGCTATTATCTGCAAGGATGAGTCTTTGTCTGTCTAACTGCTGGTCAGTAAAAGGAGAACTGGAACTAGACCCTGAGCTTCCTGATGATATACTTCGTAAGTGCATTTGAGAGAGATAATCGGGAGCAGAATCAATTTGAAGGGGAAGCTGGTTACTATGGACATCGTCTGTAGCTGGTGAATCCATGATTCCACACATCAGAATATGCGAAAGGCTGCAGTCATCACAAGTACATCTGTTCATGAATTCAAAATAGAATATTATCAACACCAATATTTTGTTCAATTTCATTAAATTAAATATTCACACATAAAACAACCAGTGGAAAATTTTTCCTGTGAGAAGTTTGGACAGAGTTCAAAAGCCAGGAAGATTTGCAGTGTTTCCCCCAGGCGACATGAAGCAAGGCCAGAGACACAGAGCTGCAGCACAGATATGGTGACTAGCTGTTCCAGTGCAGAGGCGAAGGCAGACCTTTGTGGAAGATGGAACTGGTTCACCAAAGGGTTAAGACAGAGCTTTCCAAACTTTTCATGTTGGTGACACACCTTTTAGACATGAATCATTTTGCAACACATTAATTCAGTTTTACTAGCAAACCAGAGGTTAAACTAACCCTTTTCCAGCACCGGAAGGAGTGTGGGGAGTGTTCATGCAACACACTGCAGCCAACAGTCTAATGTGTCACGACACACAACTTGGAAAGCTCTCAGTTAAGATTTTATTATGAAATAATATTTTACTACTATAGCTATTAAATATTATCTACTCACCTGTGCCTGAAATTGCAATTAGGACAGTCAGAAATACTCAGTCTTGATGACAACAGATGTCTCATTGTGTCTGTGAAGTTATTTTCTCCAGATATTGCTTTACTGCCATTTAACTAGAATTAGCAAGGATATATAAAAACTGTGAGCAATTTTCAGTAACATTTCAATTGCTGTTGACAAAAAATCATTTTAAAACCATAAATTCAAAATGAAATTAATAACCTGATAAAGCACAATCTGATAATATACACACTCCATCAAGTAACTGTACTAATGCCTCTTTCTGAGGCTTGCAAATTACTACTCTCCTGGTCACCTGGGGCAAGTACTGTAGAAATTGTCCTCAGGTAACAAGGACTAATCAAGACTCATGTCTGCAGTTAGGTGAAATATGAGCCTGCTTTAAAAAAAAATCAAAATCCATTACACATGTTCAGTTCAGCACTTAGTAAGGATTCAGTACCAATGCATAACTGAATAATATGTTCAATTTGGCATGTTTCATAAACAACGCTATATTGCAGCTGCATTTTGTAGTCAATTGTGCCTCTAAAATTGTCCACTTGATTACTTGTACTAGATTATTTACATTCAGCATGTCCTGAAACTGATATGTTTGAATTTGTTAGGCAAGCCGTTATTTGTATTTAAAAGAAGGTGCAGCTGCTGATCTCTTACTAAGAAAGAGACTGACACTTTACTTGGAACTAAGTCTGAGATCAAAGGAGCTAATTTCCAAGCATATGTAGTTGAGGTCCTAGGCACGTTTACCTGAGAGTAAGTCCCAGTATGCACAACAGAATTTCTCCTGAGTAAATACAGGATTAGGCTGTATGTGTCAGTCTAAGTCTGTTAGTTTTTTTGTTTGTTTGTTTGTTTTTTGGTATTTTATTGGGTCAGGGAAGGTAGGAGGAAAAGAGAATTGTTTCTCCAAAGTTAACTCATGACAAAAATATTTTTAGGAGACCATCATTCATACTTTTTCTTAATCCTCTAATCCATGAATGGCTACAGCAAAAGGGATACTATTGAAGGAGGAGATCTATAGAGTATATAAAATGATACTTCTTCAATAGAATCCCCCATATCTATATCTCCATTCCACACATGTATGGGCAAAGAGGTTATTTAAAAAAGTTGTGGCCCACTAACTATTGTGGACATGTTTAAAAGGCTGCTCTCATATTAAACAAACACTAAATAAAACTCAATATTGTAGCTGTATATAGGTTGTTTTTAGTTAAACTGTACAGAGGCCAAAGCTCTTAATTCATATCAATCCAAGCTTTTTTCACTACATGAAGCAGACAGAGAAAAGATACAGTAGTGGCCAAAATTGTGGAAATCTTTTGGAAAACATGCATTACATTCTTCATTAAATTATTTTTCCATTGATATGTAATTTTATGGCATTACTTAAAAAAAAAAAAAGTAGTGTTATGAGCCATCATTGCCAAAATAAGAGGACACCTGATTGTCTCTCTAAACACTCCTTTTTCTGGTTATTTGGTTATAACTTTTGATAGAGTACAGATAATTAAACAGACTTTGTTGCATTACATTCTTCATTAAATCATCTTTCCATTGATATATAATTTTATGGTATTACTCCCCCCCCAAAAAAGAGGTCGCGTTATGAGCCATCAAACCTCGGAAACACACTTTCTCCAAAAGGTTTCCACAATTTTGGCCACTAGTGTACGTACCGAAAATGGGTGTCACCCTTTTCTGCTAATGGCATTTAGGAATCAATAGTCTCTGATAATCCACTGTTCTACATGTCTGCCAGACAACATACAGTGTGATCACACAGTATCAGAAATGCAGAGTTTGAGCCAACAGTTTTGCAAGTCAAGCATTGATCCCCGACTCCATCAGGGCTGCCGGTCAGAGGAATCAACAGCAAACAGTTCAATTCAGGATATTATCACAACAGCTGTGACCTTCCTAGTTTTGGAAATCAGGTGCTAAGGAATTCAGTCCTGTGCTTGCTGTCCATCATGAAGTTGTCATATCTGCTCAATACATTTTTTTTTATAAGTGGACCAATCTAATCATAAGATTGTACAGCTGGAAGGGACTATGAGGGCAATCTAATCAGTCTCAAGAGCAGCAACTTGTGCTCGTGTAAACAATGATCTAATCACGACAATAATATCTGCCATGCCCCTGATAAAGCAGAATGTTTCTAGAGCCGCATGTAACATTAAATACAACACAAGCTTTGTAGCCCTCTAGTGCCCATGTGAGGTGATGCCAGAATCCTTCTACTTAAAGATACCCGGACTTCTGGTTTCCTGCTGCGGGAAATGGCTGCCTCCCACATGAATGGACCCAAGCCGTGCCAGTAATTCAGGGCTGATTTGAGGGTAATTAGCCATGGCAGATTCTCCAAGGTGAGGGAGGACTGTCTCACAGACCCACAAATTGTCCGTGATCTGTTGGCTTGCATCAAGGTGCGAGCGACAGGGACGCTGGGTCTAAAAGCACGGTATGGCTGGCACTCTCCAGAGCCACTCCTGCATGCAGGAGTCACCTGTTTTCTAAAATAATAAGATTTGGACAAAAAACAGGCATGTTCCAGATGGAGAGATTAAAGGAAAAAACTGTCAAATTATGCAGTCGTTGAATGCAGAACTTTGGACTTTAAACGGACTCTCATCTTGAAACGTGGACTAAGGAGGTGAGCAACCGCTCTTTCCGTACTTGTTATATTACATCACAATTTGGCGAAGCTCATCCAGAAAGAATTTAATTACTTGAACGAAACACAAGAGGTGAAAATTTTAATTGAATGCATGATGCACAGCCGTCAACGGAGAACTCTAATTAGAATTAGAGCTGGCAAAATAAGATCAGATATGGTGGCTCAGGCTGAAGATGGAAAGAAAATGGCGATCATTATTGCACAGTTACAAAAAAAGGGGGGAATTCTAATGGAAAAGAGCTCCTTTGAACTTGGGGTGTACTTCATTCTAAAATACATCTGCTTGTATGGATTATTTTTATACATGATTGTGGACAGAAATTGTGGACAGAAGGATGGAGAGCGCTGGATCCCTGCCAACTCTTCTAGGGCCTGGAGGAGCTGGGGGGGGGAGGTCCTTTTATTCTTGGAGGAATTTAAATAATTCTCACATAATATACAGCCGGGAAGCATGCCCTACAATACAGCATTATATACAGTGGTACCTCAGGTTACAGACCCTTCAGGTTACAGACGCTTCAGGTTACAGATTCCGCTAACCCAGAAATAGTACCTCAGGTTAAGAACTTTACTTCAGGATGAGAACAGAAATCACGCGGTGGCGGCACAGCGGCAGCAGGAGGTCCCATTAGCTAAAGTGGTGCTTCAGGTTAAGAACAGTTTCAGGTTAAGAACGGACCTCCAGAACGAATTAAGTTCTTAACCCGAGGTACCGCTGTACAGACATATATGGACACCAGCTCATTAAGAGACATTAGAGAGAACTTGTTGACTTGCCATTTATAAACTCTATTTTTGGAACAAAGCCCGGTGCCTTTAATGAGAACTTGACGAACAAAGGAGAGATAAGAGGACTTAACACCAAAATAATTGGACAGAGAATAAGATGAATAAAAAATGCCTCCTGTGTGTTAACAATACAAAAATTTGCTACAGAAGATGTGAACCACAGGAACAATGACTAATTAGACTGAGAATAAGGACGATTATCTCTAGACATCTGGAACATGGGAAGTCCCCCCACCAAAAAATAATAATTAATAATTGAAATATATAAATGGTGGTATTGTTATTATTGTAATTTGGATTGATTTGATTTAATCTGTCATTAATTGGAAGATTGTTATTGAAAATGAATTTTAAAAATTAGCATAAAAAGATACCAAAGAGGGTCTGGTAAAAACAACCAATTACAGGACTAGATTAAGATAATGATAGAAGCTTAAAATCTGAGAGTTCAGAATCACTTTTAGAGTCCAGGGTTTAGCTTCCTCAAGAACAGAACAACCCATACGTTTTGTCCACCTATGACACCTATTTTCCCAACCACAGCAGCAGATGGGCTTTTGTAAATGAAACATACTTTTACTGTGAAGCAACAAGGCAGGAATCTACTACCCAGTCACTGAGTTCAATAGCACTTACTTCATAGTAAGTGTCCCTAGGATATAAGGTATACCACTATACATTATAACACAAATGGCTGGAAGTTTGGTCCCTTTGTGAAGAAATGTGTTGTAATACATAAAATATGAACTCCAATGTAATTATTTAAAAGTTGCCTTCACACTAAAATATATTCTGTTTGTCAGAAGGTATATGGTGGAAACCAACTGATGAGGTAATTTAACATAAAAATATGAAGTCTGACAATATTTTATGTGGGTACCCTCAATTATATGTCATTTCACATAAGCAGCCTTTTGTTCATCTTCAAGAACATGACTGAAAACTCTTCTGAGCATTGGCAACAAAACTGGGTTCAAGCACCAAACAAACTTTCAATCCCAACTAGGCAGATAGGTCTTACGTTCCCAGCTTGCCAGGGACAAAATGAGCCAAAAATATTTTAAACGTCTTTTAAAATGAACTAATTGGTTTCATTTTTCTGCTTCTAGAAAGCTTTTAGGCTGCATTTTACCATTTTTATTGTTGAATTTTAATTGTATTGCATTTTAATGTTGTGGTTTATTCTTTGTTCAAATATCCAGCCACACCAGGCTTACTGAATCACTGTGAGTAAAGAAACCTCTCAGACAGTAACAATTACAAATTAAAGGTACACTACAGGTGGGTGTGATCAGACCTATAAAAGTCATGTGGCTTTGCGACTGCAAAATGCACCCATGCATTTTTATATACATGTAATTTTCATCCACCTTACAGAATTTCATATCCAAATAGCCTTAAAGCTTTGCAGAATTATCTTGAAGAATATAGAAGATCCATGCAATCATGGAAACTAGAATACAGGTTGCAGGAGCACTGAAATAATTTATTCCAAATATGTATTTCAGCTGATGCAAACATTGGCACCAAATCCTGTCAGCTTGAAATCTTGCATTTCAGAAAGTTACTCACAGAGCAGAGACCCCCATACCTGATATGGTTTTCAGAGAACTGGCAGCTTTTCTTGATGCATTGAGTACACTCAATGTACTGAGTGAACACTCTTCAGTACCACATGAAATTCTTGTCAGGTATGAAGAGTTCTGCAAGGCAACTGAAGAAGGTGTTCAGTTGAAGACAAAGCGAGGTACTGGATGGTTTACAAAAAATTCTTACATTTCTTTCAAGAAGCAAAAAAGAGGCTTTGACCTACTACTGTCCACTGAGGCTTTCTGTCCTTTGTATTCATAACTATGCAAGCTGGTTGGTGTAATTCCACAGCAACTTTCTGAAAATGCAGGAATTTCATTCAGGAGTCAAAACTGAATTCCACATGTATTCCTTTGCAATCTGAAGATCATGGAAGTTAAGCAGTTTAGCTGAGCCCTGGTGTTTTGACTAGAAGTCTATGTTCTTGCAGTAAGCAGGCTAAAGCATTTACTAACTTCATTTCAATAACAGAATGGTGGGCTCAAGTCATTACATCAGAACGTGCCTACTGTTTCACCAGCTTGGTTTTGTTTGGGTGTGTTGTTGTTGTTTTACAAAGGAGAGCTTTCAACCTCATCAAAGAGCATCAAAGAACATGAGGACAAATGTCTGATTGCACAAAGCGCATGCAATTCCTTTTGTGACAGTAAAACAAAAAACACCCCATTATTATGAATTCTGGAAAGGACGCTAGGATGACAACCAGGGTTCTCTCCCTGAATGCTAAAGAAAATTGCTGAGCAGTAGATGCTGATAGATTTAAGAAACTTGCTTGTAAGTGATGTTTCCATTTGCTTTAGGATGTGAGAAGACAAAGAAAAAAAGATTTTTAACAGAAAATCCCTGGAGATCTAATTGGGAGAATCCTTTACAGTACACTTGAAAGAAAAAAAGGGGCAAAGGCCTGTGCACTCAGATTCACCAACTCCCTTATCAGTTGCTTTGTGCCCTATTATTAATTTGATGAACAAGTATGATAAATCCATACTGTTAAGGCACTTAGAAAGGTTTGTGACAAGTGATTCCTGTGGTTTTGTGAAAATGGAATGTTTTTTCTTCATCTCTTTGGAGATTTGCATGTTTGGGCAACTTTCTCTCCATGTTTTGTGAAAAATACAGTATAACATCTTAATGAATTGATGCCATACTCCCATAACTATTTCACCACCTATTGAGATTTTGGATCAAGAGAAAAGATTTAACATTGAAGAGTAAGGATTACAGTTCAATATTTCTGATGCAGCTTATCACAGACCAGATCACTTCTGAAAGCACTACAAAACAATAACTTCAATCAATCACTGCTTTCTTATGTGGTTAAAGGACTGAATAAAGAATGGCCCTACCTGGCACCAAGGAGGTCTATAATATGCTGGTGATTTGACACACAAATGACAGTTGGGGTGGTTAATGAGCAAGAGATACAGATTATAGACTGGGGTGGTTGTAAGCCGTTCTGAGAGGATATTCATCTCCACAGGTGATAAATGCCCAATCCTATGCAAGTCTACTCAGAAGCAAGTCCTACTCTGCTCAAATGAAGCCTATTTCTGGAAATGTACGCTGAGGACTGCAATCTATGAGGAGACTGAAACAGATTCAGTTATGGAAGAAATAAGATGGAAAATACAAGAGGAAAAACAAAAAGTAGCATTACAAGAGGATGATCACAAAGGGCTACAGCAGCAAATGGGGAAAAAGACTCACTGGACCTCAACATGCATTTCTCATTTTTGTTTGTTAAGAAAACAATGCTTGCCAAACTATTATCTTTAAATGAATTACTTCAGTATCCTAAGCAAAAATTTTATTTAATTTGAGGCTAGTAATTATGGATTCAGATTCAATAGAAATATGAGGAGTATCGTTAGGAATTTTGCTTATTGGGAGAACCCACCCGAGTGCTCTCTGTTGTCAAGTTACAAGTCAGATAACCATTCTGAAGTTTTTGTCAAGAGGATACAACTCATTTAAGTGAATCTGTTACTGTACAGTGGTACCTCGGGTTACAGACGCTTCAGGTTACAGACTCCACTAACTCAGAAACAGTACCTCAGGTTAAGAACTTTGCTTCATGATGAGAACAGAAATCGTGCACAGCGGCAGCGGGAGGCCCCAGTAGCTAAAGTGGTGTCTCAGGTTAAGAACAGTTTCAGGTTAAGAATGGACCTCCGGAACGAATTGAGTACTTAACCCAAGGTACCACTGTAATAGGTTAATGGGAATCTGTGCATTTTCAGTTTATTTAAAATAATGGACAACAAATTAAGGAGGACAGTTATGCTCTAAGTACACTTTCAGTGGTGGCTGTTTGCATAGTACACATACAATATGCAGACTTGAAGAAAAATTAATACTGCTGAAAAGCACAGAAAGGCTCTTCCAATTCTTTATATACAATTACGGCAGCAATCCTATTCACATTTTACTAGAAGCAAGATTCACCAAACACAGTGAAATTTACTTCTGAGTAAACATGCATTGAATTGAGCTGTGTTAGATGGAAGTATATAGTTTTACCTGTTCTATGAAATGCCTCTTCCTAAAAGCTTCCCAGTCTTCTTTCAGAAAGGGTTCTTTTGTTTTCACTGTCACCTGGAACAAAATTAAGCTAAGTTCACTGATTAACACTGCTTGATTTCTACTTTACCCAACTCAGAACATACATGCTTATATCCCGATTATTGACTAATATAGCAGCTTAAAGCCATAAGATTTGTATCAACAAAAGTTATGGTACGTAGATGCAGAAAAAATGGAGGTGATCTATTGAATTACATTGAATTGAGCTGGTTCCTACCTTTTCTAATGTAGAAACCTGCTTTCAAGCTCACACAAGGCTAAACTTAAAATTGAAAAGCTGGCAACAAATATCCTATACAAACAATTACATGGCTAGCACAATTAGATAGAACACTTATAATAAAATATAAACAGTGTTTTATAAGATCAAAGTGGATGGCTAGGGCTCAGATGGTACACATCCTAACAAATCCAACATACACCCACTAAATTATTGCTTCTTGCTCGCTCAACCCTGAGCCACAGAACCATCAGCATTGTTATTTTCCTTGGCTGAAGGGAAGTCAGTGGCAGTAACTACCCCATCCCTCAATCCATTAAAACCCCCTCTCTCTTCAGGCTTGGGCTTGAATATTCTGAGGAAATTCACCAGCAGAATGAAAGCAGTATTCAAAGAAACTGCCAATCTATCACACTGGGGAATGTTGGGATTGGGGAAAGCGGAGATCATTCTGACACATGTTTTTAAGCAAAAGGAATGTCAAAAACCCTCCACTTCTTAGTCCACATCTGAACAATGAAGCTAATAGATATATGAATGCTGATTATATGACATTTTAAAATCTGTGGTTTTGTAAGCTGTCTGGAATCGATATCCTGTTAGCAATATATAAATTAAACCTTAAGATCCTAGGTTCAATACGCAGCATCTCCAGACTCTTGTGCCAGTCAGTGTAGAGCACAAGTGGCCAACCCCATATGGGCCACTTTGACAGGTGGCCACCCACTTGGCAATGACCCAACTGCATATAGCGTCAGGTGACTGTAACTTAAATCTGTGGCTAAAAATATGTACCAGGAGTGCATCACTCCCAATTTTTCATCTGAAGCTGCAAACTGAAGTTATAACATGGCACCTTTTTCTGCCATTCTGAAAAGAGAGAGAAAATAAGGCACCTGAATCAAAAAGCACAAAATTCAAATCCCAAGTACAAAAGAAAAATCAGAGTCATGCATTCCTGATTCTTCCTTTTGGAGCCCATGCTTTTTACAGCTGCTGCTTTACCTGTTCTCTACCCAACTTCATATGGCTACAGGCAGGCATGACTTGGGCAAAACAATATCATGGGGAAGCTTGATGGGCTGAATTCGCCCCCCCCCTGCCCCTCACAAGAACCACCTGCCCAGTGGGAGGGAAGAAGATAGGGAGGCAGGTGGTCAAAGACAATGTCAGGGCCTGCTCCAGTCAGAGTACTCCCTCCTCTCAACAACCCCAGGCCCATCTGTCCTATAGGAAGGAACACCTGATGCCAACTTCTGCTTCAGTAGGACTGATAGTTGTTTTATGAGCATGTGATTCTTGGTGTATCGGTTGTGCTTTATAAACACTGTTCCACTTTGAGGACTCTGACTGGAAAGGGAGATATAAATCGACTAAATAAATTGATAATAAAGAGGCCTGCAGGCTAGAGACTACCCACCGCTGGTATAGAGACAGTAAAGAGATAAATAGGCCAATGGCCTGACTCTGTATTCTTATTATAACCTTATTCAGGTCATAAAGCTTTAGACCAGAAGTGTTTTTGCAGAGCTCTGTATCCTTCAAAATAGCTTAAATCCACATAAAAACTTTTGTTATTAGTCTTTTTAAGCTTCTCTGAAACTATCCGAACTTATTCACTAAAAGATAATAGTTTTATGTTAATGTCAAATTGCTAGGTACTATAAATTGAGGTATTTAGAGTATGCATACATAAAAGATCTGTTTGAGGAAACTATGAAAAATGCATGCTTTAAACAGTTTAATCAAGTATTTAAAAACCTGTATTTCTGAACTTTAACACAATATAAATGAATTACTGTGGATACTGTGAAGCTAGAAGATATATACGCGGCAGCTTCGCTGGGCAGCAGCAGTGGGCGGTGGGCTCTGCGCGAGGAGGAAGCCGCCCAGCGAAGCCAGCTTAGCATTGCTGGGCAGCATCGCTGGGCAGCTTTGCCAGTCAGCTTCCTCCCAGCGTGGAAGAGAGGCCGCCATTTACTGCTGCTGCGGCAGCTTCGCTGGGCAGCGGCAGTGGGCAGCGGGCTCCGCGCCGGGAGGAAGTCGCCCAGTGAAGCCAGCTTAGCATTCCTGGGCCACTTCACCAGGCAGCTTCCTCCCGGCGCGGAGCTCGGCGCCCACTGAACCCATACCCCCAACTTTTTAGAGGATTTTCCGGGGTTAAAAGGTCGTCTTATACGCCGGAATCTACGGTAAGTCAAATGCCTGAGACAGATCCATCCCATCATGAGTAGCTTAGCCCTATATGCTCTTAGCTCAAACAAATCTTACTAGAAGATTTTAAGAGCTCTTTGGAAAGAATTCTAGACTATAAAATCTCAGAGAACATTCCATATTGCTGTTGATTTTAGCCTAACCGAATAGAAATTACATGGATTTTGAAGTTGTGTCTCTTGCACCTTAGTCTAGCATTCTAACCATACTAACTCTCTTCTTTATTGGTTCTGGTGTAATATACTCCACTAGTATATTAAACTTAATTCAATAGCTAAAAAACATCTTGCAACTTGTTCTTCTTGCAAATGAGACCTAGGTCAACTGTGAAGTTCAGGTATTTATTTTATTTACACACCTGTAACACTTCTTTCTCAGATTCAAAAATTTGTATTTTATTTAAAAGTTCTATTTATCACACAATACTGAAGACTCAATACAGGTATCATGTACGGATTATTAAAACACAGTATGTAACACTTAAATTAATTTGGTAAAAATAAGTGTACAAATTAAAAACAAAAATGCTTTAATCCATCTCAGATCTGTCATTTCCTATTACAGCACATGTGATAAACAAAGAATCCAACAGAAAGAACGTGTAGGGGAAACAGTTTCAAAGATGTTGAAAAGCAATGCATTTTTTTTATTAATGCTCAATATGCACTGGCCGAAACAGGGCTTCCTAAGGGCCTTTTCCATAAAAGAATAGGGCGGTTAATAAACAAAGCTAAACACACACACACAGAGACCCCTTTAAAACACAATCTCAAGAGTCATATATGTGTAAAACTCTCATTATCAACTTTTTCATAGAAAATGCTTCATGGTAACACAAACAAACTTTCCATATACATGTAAAAAGGCAGAGGGGTGTATTACACATCACAGTTCTACAAGATGCTGCTGTCTGCAGCAACCATGGCAGGCAACACAAAGAGTAAGTGGGCTGCCACTATAAAAATTTTAAGGTGCAGTTTTATGACATGTAGCAAGTCCTGCTAATCTGGGAGCAATAATATACCTGCATGGCTACCCAGCAAAAACCACATGTACAAATATTCCCCGTGCCACAAACACAACTTTCACTTAACACTTCATGAGAACAGTTGATAGCAGAAAAGTTTCAACCCCAAGCCACAAAGTGATAACTTGCATCTCCAATTCCTCCAGTTTTTTGGAAGCCAGTTGCTGGCTTTCCTTGCTCCCTGTCATCTTCTTCAAAAGCAAATATATATTAGGCAAATGACTAAAATAAAATGATTTGTGCACATACACAAACATATTAATATAGTACACCTATACACAGTGTTAACAATTATCTGCATCTCTTTACATATACCTGTATACAATTTGTTTTAACACCTGAACTTTCTGATTAAGATTATATATATATATATAAAAATATATATTATTTGCTTACCTGTTCATCAACATAATCATCTATTCTTTTCTGATATTCAAGCCATGTTTCAGCAACTTGACCCATCTCCTGTTCCAATTGGTGATACTGTTGAAGCAAGTTACTATATGTATCTTCGCTACAGGAATCATGTGTTACTCCTAGCCTAACAATTAAGATAACAGTAAGTGTATAGTCTTATGTAAACAGCCTTAACTAAAATATATTAAAGCATTTTGTTCTATCAACTAGCATTTTTACTATATTCCAGAAACTTATCATACCAACAAATCCAAATAATAAATCTTGTTTATTGGTCCTTTCTCGGAATTGGCATTTTTCTCATGGAAAGATTAAACATCTTGAGTAATTATTAAAGGACAAATGAGAAATAATTTAGCCAAATCCAAGAAATGGGTCATAAAAAGATGGGGAAACTTTGCAAGCCTCACTTTTGAGATCTAATGACGTATCCTGTCCTGGCATAAATTAAGATGTAAATGGTTTAAACAAATAATAACAATAAATATATAATTAATTCCCATTTTATGCTATTTTCCAATAAAATTAACTGATGGATTTAAACTAGACTAAGAAGTTGTTTTGTCTTCCCTATTTCATATTTTCTATCTTGCATTGCTTTACAAGCTAGGGTGCTGATAGAACTATTAAATGAGCTAGATCAGAAGTATTATATATTGTTTCAAGGGTATATTTTTGCACTGCCTTCACCTTCAGACCCAAAACTTAATGTATTCTTGACATCAATTCTACCTTTATTTTGTGCCCTTTGGGCAACATTAATGTAATTTGTCACATCAGACATTCTCTTGATGTTAAAGAAAGGAAATACAAGTGGCCACAGCAGGGGTTGCCAACCCTTTTGGACCAGTGGGCACATTTGGAATTTTGAGGAAGTACTATGGGTGCCTGTCAAAATATGATGGCTCTGAGGTATTTGGCATAACACAAAATGGCAGCTATAGTGGGGGCATGGCATTAACACAAAATAGTGGTTGTGTGAGTGCCGCATCTAAGAGAGCAGAAATGTGGCTGGGGAAACCCAGCCAGAAGGGTGGGGTATAAATATTATTTTTTAACATCACCATCACCATCATTATTATGGAATGCAAAATGGTGCATGTATCATGACTGCTCACAGAAAGAAATTATTTGCACCTCTTCAGAACAAGAGAGTTGGTTTCAAAAACCAAGTGCAGGAGTTTCCTGCACTCAATTGGAAGCCACATTGGACGTTTGCCTTCCAAAAATAGTTTGCAAACCAGAACAGTCACTTCCGGGTCTGTGGTGTTTGGGAGCCAAAACGTTCAAGAACTAAGCTGTTCAAAAACCAAGGTACCACTGTATTTAAAATTGGCCAGGTGCATTTTGCATCTGAGTATTAGCCACTTGCGACTAAGTGAAGATGCCTGGGTAGCATCTGACATCTCCATCATCTGGGGATCATTAGATCTTGACTGTTTTTACCCACAAATATCATCCTGTAAAATTCTTTCAGATATATTTTATCTGCAATCAGAATGAATTTCAGGGACCAAAATGCTTTTTCTGTGCAGCCTGAGCAGGAACAGTGAACATTATAGTTAATTGTTGTAGTTTGTCTTCACTTACCCTACCCCACTGCCCTGCTCACAGTTGTGAAGAATACTCTTATGCTATGAATGATCTGGGTCACCATTAAGAAAATATACATAGACTGTCCCTGGATAAAGTAACTTTTCTTCTTTAAGTTCTCAAAGTTCTTAATGTAGCTCAAGGTTGTCATCTGACCTAGCCAGATGTTTAACTGATAATCAATCATAACCAGTCCATTTGAAAAACAAGACTTTCCATTTTGGCAACTGTAACCTCGGTTTAAGGAGCCATTTGTTACCTAGCTTACAGAATGTCTAGTCACAATTCCCCTCCCTGTCCACTTCAGTTGCACTTTCTGTTTATTTTTTCGAAACACATGAAATAATACACAGTTCATATAAGTGACACATTGTTAATACCACATTTTTAAAAGCAATTCTTAATTGGACACCACAAACATAAATAGGACTCAGCTCCTGCAATAAGGGTGAAAATCTTAAGTCATTTGAAAAAATAGTATTTACAATGTATAGATATAGATATAATATATGTTATTTAAAGTATTGTACTAGATTTGAACTTACATGTTTGGGTGGGGTGGCAAAGCGGCATGCAGAAGGCAGCAGCAATCTCTCCTACTCTAGAGTCGGGCAGGGAGGCATTTCTCCTCCTGCGCCCACAGCACCAGCAATTTTAACACTGAATCTCAGTCATATACATGGCGACAAGACTTCTCAAATTGCTCACAATCAGACAATTCCCAGTCACAAAACACACCTGGCTCCTGGCTAATATCAAACACTGAGTGGTGATGATGCAGTTTGCCTTCTATGTGTTGCATAGAAGTATGCTTTAAAAAATCAAATCTTGATGGAACATTAATAGAATGTCAAGAGGAGACTCTTTCAGTTATATTAACTGCCTTCCTAAACGGACAATAAAATTGAGTGCCTTAACATTAAGGATCAACCCTGTCAACTAACTGTATCTTCAATACTGACATTAGTTCAGCTCTTGGGAGATTAACCACACGGACAGGTGAATTCAAACTGAAACCCAGTCTGTCAGACATAGAATCAACCATGACACACCATGTCCAATTTACATTGGGTTGATGCTACATGATACAAAACAAGTAAGAGAATTTGTCTTCAAGTTCTCATTTTGGACACAACATTTCATATAAATAGTGTGTTTTGTCTCTCCTCTAAGATGGGCAATGCTGTGTGTGATCTCCATCTGCCTAGACTTATACAGTGGTATCTTCACTACAATAGCAGCTCAACAGAATCAGCCAACTATTTCACTGAATCAGGCATCTCTAATGTAGCACACCTCACATAGATAAAAGCATGGAAGGTGGTGGCACAATGCTTAGTTGTGCAAAGTGTTAGGATAACTAGACGACTATCACAATACTACAGCCAAACCTTGGCTCTCGAACAGAATCCGTTCCGGAAGCCTATTCGACTTCCGAAAACATTCAACAACCAAGGTGCGGCTTCTGATTGGCTGCAGGAGCTTCCTGCACTCAATCGGAAGCCGCATTGGAAGTTTGGCTTCCAAAAATAGCTCGCAAAATAGAACAGTCACTTCCAGGTTTGTGGTGTTTGGGAGCCAAAACATTCGAGAACTAAGCTGTTCGAAAACCAAGATACGACTGTACTGTACCTCTGAACTGGTCAAGATCTCACCTTTCCAGTGGCCAATATTGCCACTTTTGGAACATGCAAATTCATATGAATTCATATGAAAATACTACAATAAGAAAATCTACTGAAAGTCATCTACAATTTAGCTACAAGAATGGGGAATGGGTGGGGAAAGCAGTCCCCTTCCTGTGTAGCTGCCCATTCTGAAGTTTGATTTTGTGTATCTAATGGTGTGTTTGGTATGGAGGGAGAAGTGTAAATAGAATAAATATTCTTATATCTTGAAATATATAAGATAACCATTCTGGTCTAGTTCTTACTTTCGGTCCTGCCCATTTGTGATAGTGAGTGAGATTTACTGGATGTGTGTTGTCTGCTTTTTGAACCCGTGTCTGCAGCATGAGACAGAGCATCTTTCTAGCCCTTTGCTGATGACACCAAGTTGTTCAGGGTAGTTTTTAACTAAAAGTTGCTGTGAAGCACTCCAAAAGGGGTGAATGAGCATTAAAATGATAAATATGATTCAGTGTTAAAAAGTGTAAAGTGAAATATGCTGGGGCAAAATATCCTAACACTACATATATGCTATTGTGGTCTGAGCTGATGGTGACTGACCAAGAACCAAGATCTAAGGGATCTTGAGTGGATAGCTCAATTAAGACGCTGAGCAAGGTTGTGGCAGCAGTAAAATGGAGGAATTATATTTTAGGGATCATTAGGGAAAGGATTGAAAACAGAACCGGAAAAAAGAAGGACATGGCAGCTGAACTCGGAATACTGTGTGCAATTGTGGTCACCACATCTCTTAAAGCAGCGATGTCCAACCGGTTGACCGTGATCGACAGGTAGATCCACAGGGATGCTTTTTGATCCTGTGTTTTAAAAAACTGTAGGGGGAAAAAAACTGTAGGGGAAAAAAATTATCTGCCCCGCCCTCCTCCGTTGCATCTATTGTTAGTTCTCTCTGCCCCCTCCCCAAAAGCTCACAGATCACAGTCTCTTGGGAGTTGGACGCGCCTGTCTTAAAGGATATCATAATGCAGGATTTATTTATTTTTAGAAATGGTAGTGCATCACCTTATTATTATTTTTTAAAGATTTGCATGAGTGTTCCTGCACCATTTAAGGGAAGTACTTTTCTTTACAGAAATAAAAACCTTAGAACCTTGAAAATACCGGTAATCACGCTGTGTAGGCATGAATGGACAGAATGAGACAATGTCCCTCACTGGTAGCTCCACCTATCAGAGAAGCTGTGATTTTGCAAACTGAAAGAAAAGGTTTTCTCCAGTGAGATCCAGTGTGGTGTAATGGTTAGAGTGTCTGGAAGAATAGGACCTGGGAGACCAGAGTTCAAATCCCCACTCAGCCATGAAGTTCACTGGGTATTACTTCCTATACATGCCTAAATTTAAGTTACACTGTGCTCTCTATATGACCTGTTTTGCTATGGCTGGTTACAATCCTCCAAGTACCATAAATTGCAAAAAGAACCAAATAAATTCTCTATGAAAAAAGAATTAGAAAGTGTCATTGCACTGAAGGGGGGGGGGGCAACTAGCCATTCAGTTTTTGCACCTGTAATCCAGGTTCCAGAAGCCATGTGGCAAATAGCTTTTCCATCCCAGTTTTTAACATTGCACCACACTGGCTTCCTAGAGTACTTCAGCCATGGGGCAGCTATATGAATTAAGGAAGTACATAAATATGGGGAAAGCGAAATGTCACCTAGAGAAGGATCTGAACATGAACCACTGGTACCAAACTGTATGGAAATCAGCCTTACTAGAAAAGCTAACCAACAAACTGAAATTGACCTGGGGACAAATAAAAGAGGACACCTTCAGCCCGGTGTGGCTCCCCTTTATTACACACACAGCCCAACAAGGCAACAAGAAGAACTCACTGACAGCATACAAAACAATATGGCTAACTTTACCCAACAATTCCTCTCTGCGCGCCCCCCATACATGCAAACAAAACTCACTGCAGCCAACTGAAGGCAACCATCCATGCCCTGGGCCCCCCAACCTCTCTCAATGCCAGTGAAAACCAATAAATGAATAAAAATAACCTACCCAAACAAAGCTGACACAGAAACCTCACACATATACTATGTATAAGAATGAAAGTTTACTACCCCCTCTCTTCCCCCAACCTTATACTGCATACAACATTAAAGTCTCACATCAAATATGACTAATCTGTAGAAAGTACATTATGATCTGAAGATTGAGATGATGTACGTAATTTCGTAACCAATGAAAATATTTAATAAAAACCTTTTTTTAAAAAGCATTCAGATGTTTCACTGGCATCTAATGCTGGAAAATTCACAATACAAAAGGGAAAGCAAACATTCTCAGCCTTCTGTGGAGAGAAGTGGTCAGACTGGTTGAAGATCCATCAATCCTTAGATGTTGAATGCCACCTACACTGCAAGAATGCTAGAAGAACTCAAGGATGTACAGCATCAAAGTGAGAAGAAAGACATAGACAGTCACGACCAAATCCAAGTGCATAAAAAGCATTTGAAGATGATGTCAGGGCTCTTGTGGAGGCAGTTTAGTTATCCAAAAACCCATTTTTATTGTTGATGTTAAACAGATAGAGAATATGTTTATAGTTAGTTACTTTGGTTGAAATATGCCCTATACTGCTTGCAATGTCACAAAATGTGAGCATTTTTTCTGGAACATTTTTCTAGGGCATATGGAAACTGAAAGGGATAATACACATATTTCATTGCAACACGTGTTCACAAAAACAAGAACACATTAGGACAACTACCACATATGAAGCACCTGCACTCTTTTAGAGATATGGATAAAAAGAGGGGCATGAGAGGATCTAGGCACATGAACACTTCATTGTAAAAATTCATGTGAACTGTTGCCATGATATGGCAGATGTAAAGATACTACTATTTGTTGAATACTGTACATCTGTAATCAGCATCCTAGATGTCCTTAGAAGAAAACTTAATAGATCTGGAAACAACAAAGCATTTCATGCTCCAAACCACTGTTTCTATCACTGCCCCTCATCGCTATGCTAGTCTATTCCCTAATTTTAGAGCCTTGAGTGGTGATATAAGTAACCCACACTTTGATTTCCAATTTAGTAGTAATATGAACAGAAGAAAGTTACACTCTTCAATGCACGTGCATATAGCATTCAGAGTAACACTTTTTCTATATGCATATAGGAAAAGAGACCTGGGAAACTTTGGAAGCAGAACGTACTGTCTCTCATGAAGTATCCCTGTGCTTGCCAGCCACCAGCAATTTCACTTCTACCTGCTGAAAGCACTTCCAAATTGTCAGCAGTTTAGCCACTGAGCTCAGACCATCTTTCCCAAAGCTTGCTCACTGGTCTATACACTGCAAACTGCATTCTCACCCCTCTCTAGCATAAAGGGGGAAACCTGCCAAAATGCAAGATCAATATTTTAGACTTTTTGACGGCTGAAGCAGTTATCTGAATTAATATTGGAAACATGTTTCACTCTAATATGTAAAAAGGTTTCCCCTTAGCTATGAATTCTGCGCTCCAAGAGAAGCTTTCACCTTGTTTCTAGAAATCACTGCTCTGACCATCATCTGATTAGTAGAAGAAAAAAACTGAAAAATGCAGATAACCCAATTCTCATGCAGATAAGTAGAAGATTGTTAATCATGCAATTTTGCTGTGTCCATGTCAAGACTGACTGAATTGCATTCTGTGGATATAGACTCAGAAAAAACTACTTGTCCAGAGGACACTGACTGAAAGGGGGCAAACACAGCCAAGCCAGGCAGGGATATACCAGGCAGCACCCCTTGGGGGAGGTTCACAGAAGCCTTTATCTCACAACCCTTTGGGAGTTTCTGCTCTGAATGACAGGCAGGCGTTCCTCATCCACCAAAAATAAAAACAAAAACAAATAAATCCAGGCCTGCACAGATACGGTCTTCTCAGGACAGAATACTTCCTTTCCTACTTTCCATATGTAAGCATGTAAGTTTAATTTATCTAAGTAACAGTTACTGATAACGTAAGGGGGAAAGTACCTGCCCACCAAGAATGAGAGATGAAAAATAATTTGAGCAAAGGGAAAATAGGCCGCTCCCGCGTTCTTTTCTAAGTACGGGCTTTACATACTTCCCTATTTTACTCCCGATTTTAGAGGAGCCGGTGCCTCTGCCAGCTGGAAGATTTTACCCCAAAGCGAGTCTTTCGACCATAAGGTTTTCCGAACCTCAAGACTTGTTTTGTGGCAAAGGGAGCCGCGGGTCTCTTCCTCTGGGATTCGAGGAAGTTTTTACCTGGTTTTTAGCGGTGCCGATGCCGGGCGAAGCAAGAGGCCCCTTCAAATAAACGCACCGCCTCGGGAAGCGAGCGACCCTCCTCAGGGGCAGCCAAGGGACCGAGCCCAGTCCGAAGACCCCGCAAGCGCCGCGGCCTCCTTCGCGCCCCTTCGGCGCTAAAGCCCCAGCAGCGGGGTTTCAGGAAGGCGGCTCCGAAGGCCGCTCTCCCGCCCCGAGAAGGCGGCGACCGGGCGCGCCGGGTACAAGGCGACGGCGCCCTCCCCGCCGCTGCCCCTCAACCCCGGCAGGAGACAAAGGCGAGGCCTCGGAGGCCCAAAGTCAAGGGCGGCCTATGGGAGGGAGGGAGGGAGACAGCTACGCCAGGCCGCTCGCAAGCCGCCTCGGCTCCGCCAAGCTGCGAGGGGGAAACGGAGGCTGACACAAAGAAGATGGTGCAGGCCGCGCCCTAAAGCGGGCGCCGCGCCCCGTGACGAGCAGCGGGAGCCTCCCCCCGCCCGCCGGCGCCCCGCGCCCCGCCGAGCTCACCTCAGTCAGCAGGGGTTGCCTTCCAGCGGCCGCGCGCCACTAGGCCAGAAAGCCCGGCGAGGGACTGCGACGAAGGCGGGGAGGGCGGCGCAATTCCTGCCGGCTCCGCTGGAGGCTGCTACCCTCCTCCTCCTCCTCCTCCGGGGGCTCTCCGGCCGCGTTGCCGCCCCGGGAAGGATTTCTCCGCTGCTAACCAAGCCAAGACACAGGGAACCGTTCGCTTTCATGTGTCCGCGGGCTGGCCGAGGCTGGCTGCTCCCGACGCCCGCATCGCCCCATTCAAAACCGGCCCCAACCGACCCCGCCGCGCGGCTCGCCAGGAAGCGGGCTTGGGCAGGGAGCCCGAGAGGGGCTTCGCAGGAAGGAGGGCCCCCCCCCTCTCGTGTGAAAACGAAGTCAAACCGTAATAGCTACTCTTAACGGTCAACTAGAGTTCCCGCGCCTAGAGACTTAGGTGTGATGACTATCATGATGATGATGATGACGACGATGATGATTACTTACCGCCATTCCCCGCCAAATCTCTTTTATGGACTTTTAATAAATGACCCTACTAGAACCAAAGATATTGGACAACATGACTGGACACCAAACTGCAAGGACACACGGTTTAATGCAGGCATGTCCAAAGTCCGTTTCAGGGGCCTAATTCGGCCCGCCAGTCAGTTTAATCCCATTCCTGTGGCAGCTTATTTCCTGGGGTAAAATCCTAAAAACCTCAACAACTTCAATACCTAAAAAAGGTCAACTTTGGTCAGCCCTTCACTTCATCAAATTTGGCCGTCTCTGAAAACAGATTGGACACCACTGGCTTAATGGGTTTGGATGATTTTTTAGCGCAAGTTAACATAGGCCAAGGAAACGAAAAGTGGGCAGGAAAGGGGAGAAAACTTCCTCCAGGTGTTGCAAAAGTACGTTTTGTTGTGCTCAAGTTGCTCTGAATATTAATTCTTTCAAGATCACAACAGACTTTCGAGCCTGGTCTCCAAAAGAGAGTTCAGACAGTGGCCGCCAACGTGTTTGGGGCCTGTGGGCACTTTTGGGATCCTGAGAGTCTTTGGGCGCCGGTGACACGATGGCTGCTGTGAGCACAAAATGGTTGTCATGCTTAAAAGACATGGGGGGGGGGCAGCAGCTCCATGCAAATATGGAAAACTTTAATTTAAAAATGCTTGAAATGAATAAGCCGCTGTCAGGGACTGGTCAGATGAGGAGGTGAGGGGCACCCCAAGATGCGTCCAGGAGTTGGAGTGAAACAAGAATATTGAGGGGTCCCTTCAAGGGGTTCAGCCTCTTAAGGAAGATTGGACCTTCGGAGAGAGTGTATCTTTTAAGGCTCAAACCGGTCAGGAAATGAACACAGACCAGACCAGGATATACAAAAGCAAAGCAGCTATAAGCCTGATCTTTATTAACTGCTGCAACAAGGTGCTCACTGCCACACAGGAGGCAGGAGGGACCCAGGACAAAGGTGTGCAAGCCCTTATATAGACTTTTGAACAGCCCACCCCTCCATATATTATACGTACATCACAGAAGGGGTGTAGCCCAAACCACCCTCCAATACATCATACGTAAATCAGAAAAGGGGCGGACTACAGAAATCTGAGTGCTTTGTTTTTATCCTGCCTGCCAGGTTACCTGATTGGATTACCTGGGCATCCTGGCCACACTTTTGTTATGATAACTACCCAATCCCTGAATACAGGTCACAGGCTCACCCTATTCATATCTTAAATGTGCCCTTGAGATAGGATTTGTGAGCAAAGAGGCAATGGGGAGGCTTCCCATTTCCTTCAACCTTGCAGAGAAATATTTGAGGTCATTTGGAAGAGACAAATGGTTTCAGGACTTTTTCTGTGGGTCTCAGACATGTGGTCTATACATTTATGTATATGCTTGCTTGGTACATTTATGAACATTTACTTTATATATATATAAGACCTTAAAATTCTTATAACAGGAGCAAGCTAGCAGAACCAGGCGTTTTATCCAGTGCATAGAGCTGAAAACCAAACAGGTAGAGGGAGCCCCTTGGCAGCCACCATAAGTAGGAGGGGTCTCTGGGCAACAGCTCAGCTTTGAAGGAGTACTCTGCATTGATACTAAATAAATGAACTGATAAAGAAGCTCACTGCGTCCCTGGTTTCTCTCGGCTGTTAGCCAAGCGTGCTGCCTGTTGGCTCCCACGCAACAGATGGGACAGTAGCTGAACTTTCCCCATAAATCTCATCCCCTCCCCCAAAACCACCTAAGCATTTATTGCTGTGGGTGCAGGGGCGTATGAAGGAGGGGGGTGGGCTGCCCTGAGCACCACTCTGGGGGGACGGTGTGACAAGATGACCCACTGCCCCCCCAGCTGTAGAGCAGCTGAGGGCATGCATGCATTTAGTATGGGCGCCGCTCATGTGGTATCCGTACGGACTGCTGCTCGCGAGTGTCCATATGGGCTGCCTCTTGCACAGGGATCATACGAGCTGCCATGCGTGCACAGTCCGTACGGCATGCCGCGTGTGCACAGCTGGGTGGTTCGCCCCACCCCTCGGTATCCCGCCCCAGGTGCCAGAGAGGGTTCCTCTGCCACTGTGTGGGTGAGGTGTTGTAGATTAGAACTAGAAAATAAATCAAATAGTTCAAAATTATTCCAGAACTCTAGTAATCATTCAATTTTATTTATTTAAATATCTAACTTTTTAGGCAAAAAAGGCTTCCCAAGTGGCAATGAAGATCAGTAAAAAAAAGTACAGGACCTGTCCATAGGCTTACAATTGGAAGGTGGGAAGACACAAAAAGAAAATAGGGGAAAATAAGCAAATACATGGAACACAGAATAGAAAAGAACAGCTCACCACGCGGAACACAGCTCACCAGAGTTGGAAAATACTGCCCTACTAGTGTAGTGATTGATGCAGAACATCTACTGCAATGTGTGGGAAAGAATAAGCAAGCAGAGTGTTTCAAGTCCAGGGAAAAGTCAGTCAATCAACAAAGGTAAAAATAGTCCTAACCCTAACCCCACCCTGACAAACCCAAAACACAGGATCAAGATTCTACTTCCGTTAGCTAACCATGAGGTTTGCCAAGGAACCTGGCTCATGCATTTTCTTACTCTGTTATAGGTGTTAATAAAAAGGTTGACATAATAAAAAGGCTAATATGACAGGAAACCCACCATTATGAACCTTGATGACAAGCCTGATTCCAGCCTTCTCTCCTGTAAGGCCTTCAGGCATATCCTGACCTATTCACACCTGACCTAAACATTAACACATGCAAATGTAGTTGCCAAGTATAGGATACTCAGCTCCTTGATGTGAGTCATCCACACATGATTTGAAGGCAGATAGCATGGGCTTACAAATCAAGTACGTAAATAAAAATACTTAACTAACTGACCAATAGCATCATAGATAAATTTGTTCTGCTCCCCCCAACATAAAGCCTGCCCCTCCCCCCCATAAATTCTGGCTACGCCCAGATGGCCATGATTTATTTTAGGGTGGGCAGGTTTTATGTTGGGTGGGGAGCAGAACCAAGTTATCTGTGACAAAGTTGTAGAATGCTGTGGACAGGTTCTTGAGTTGCACATAGATGACACCTGTGCTGAGGGAACTGTGCTGGCTACCAGTAAGTTGCCAGGCCATGCTCAAGATCTTAACATATACCATATATAGCCCTGAACAACTCAGAACCAGTTTTCCTGAAATATCACCTGCCCCTATATAAACTTGGAAGATCACTTAGCTAATCAGTATAAATTCCACTTGTGGCAGCACACCCTACAGAAAAACATAAGATGGTGACTCCAAAAATAGGCATTTTCTGCTGTTGCCCCTACTCTATGGAATGCCTCCCTCAGCCCTAAAATATAGCAGGAACATATGAAATGCTTCACATTTCTTGTAAATACCTATATTTTTACCCAAGCTTTTCCTAACTCATGTGATTGGATTCTGCTTTATGCACTTGAATCTCTCAAAATTTTGTTTAATTTGCTTCTATACTGCTGTTTTAGTGGCTTTAGGTGGTATTTTTGTTTCACTGACACTGGTTTTTTAAATATTGTTCATCACATGAATATCTTTTTTAAACTATTAAGTAGTTCATAAACCATTTTAAATAATTATTCGATCAATAATCCAACCTGCAAAGGAAGAGGATTGGGGCTGAAAAAAATTAAGGAAAGTGGGAGTGCAAGGAGAGTAGAATATACAGTACAGGAGTATAAAATGTATTTATTTCTTATGTGACACAGAGGCACGCTTCATGGTGAACCGTAAATGTTTTAAGTCTTAAAGCCAAATATTTTATAACAGCGTGTCGCTGTGACCCCCCCCCCCAAAACCAAACACATTCTGGGAATGTTATTCTCTGGTAAAGGAGGAAGAGTCCGTCCCCCCCCCCCGCTCCCGAACTGCGCCGGCGGAAGGATCCTGACGTCGCGTCAGCTGACCGCCTCCCGCTTGCGCAGTGGGAGGAGAGGGCGCTCCGCCCCAGCCCTCCCTGTCCCTCCCCTCGGCGGGGCCGGCGCCGGTTTACGTAACGCCTCTCCGGGCAAATTCCGGCTCGGTCCCGCCGCCTGACTCGGCACGGGCGCCAGAGGCCCTGGCAGGTAAGCGCGACCTTGGGCCAGGGGCGCCTCGGCGGGGGCGACGCTCCCCGCTCCCCCCCCCGCGCTTTCCCCGGGGCCCGGGCCGAGGCCTGCGGCGCGGCGCGGGGGGGGGGGGGACCGGCCTGGCCGGGCCTCGCGACTTGATCCGGAGGCCTCTGCTGGGCAGGGCTCCGGGGCCGCGCCGGCTCCCGCAGGCGGTCTGGCGCGGGCGCCGCTCCAAGGGCAGGCGGGAGGGCCGGGCCGCCGGGCGAGCGGCGTCGGGAGGGTGGACGGCCGGGCAGCCGGGCCTGCCCTCTCTGCTCGCGGGGCGAGAGGCCGGAGTGGGGCGGGGGGGGGGCGAGAGGGCGGGCGGGCGGCGACTCGTCCATGTTGGCCGGCTGCTCCGCCGGAGCGGAGGGCTTCCTGCGCGCTTCCCGCGACGCCCCTGTGGAGTTTGTTCAGGCGCTCCTCCTCCTCCTCCCTCCCGGTTTAGCACTGCGGAGTCGAACTGGGCGACGGGGGCGGAGGCTCCAGAGGCCCATTTTGACTGCTCTCCCCCCCCCCCCGCTCGTGCTGATCTTGCAGACCTTGCTTGGGGCTGCTGGAAAAAGTACTTTCAAGTTACTTCGTCGCTGCTCGGCTGTACCTGCCGCTACGTTTGCTGCGCTTATATTATTGTGCTCTCGTGCCAAGTAAACCGGAGAGGAGGACAGGCGTATAAGCAGGGTAGCCGGGCAGCCTTACCCCGGGGCCGGGAGGGCGGTGTCGGCTGGGGGGTCTCGCCAAGGGCCGGACGGACTTGCCCTGTTTGAGTTTACCTTCTTCTAAATAGACTTCCGCTTCGGGCCACAAACAAGGTCCTCACCGGCTTGAATGTAAAATTTCCAAAGCTTTTCTGAAGCTTAATGTCCTTGCCAACTTTCCCACCTTTCCGTTACTGAGTTTCTTTAGGAGTTGATTGAAAGGCCGCCAGAGCCATTTTGGTTTCAAACTCTGGTTAATGTATGGCTTGGGTTACCGGTATATTGGTTTTCAAAACGAGATTTGAGCCGATAGCGTTTTTTACCGATAGTTTAAATCAAGCATGTGTTTAGTCTGGCCCTTTAAACAAATCCACAACTGTATTAGTAGTTCACCTGCCCTTGCAAACCTATCTGTAGGCTGCCACTCCTAGGCATACTTACTGGGGAGTAACTGTGAGCAAGGCTCAGTTCTGAGTGAACAGGCATCGTCAGTGGCTTGAAAAAGTTAAAGTTGCAAATGCTAAATTGCAGGTCATACACCCAAATGGTTGGCATACTTAAACATAAAAGTATGGGTGAAATGAGCAGCATATGACTTGAGTTGATGAAAATGTATGCTGTAAAAAGTGCTGCTGCTTTTTGTGGTAGAGCTCCTTCGGCATTCATATGAGGAAGTTGAGAGGGCAGCAGCGGCTGCTCTGCAGAAGAGGGTGAAGAGGCTTATGGGAATATTTTTGAAAACACTTTAATCTTATAATTTAAAGGAGAACGTAATTGATTCTGAGACTATATGGGATTGAAAAGAAAAGTTAAAAATACTTGGTATTTCCTTTCTGCTCTGAGATTTCAAAGGAGGAGTTTTTCTTGGTATCCCTGAAGGGAAGGGGTGCTGGGGCGGCCTTGGAATAAGCAGGCAAGTGGGTGAGGGGACCCAGCCCGCCAGTCCTTGCTGCTAGGAATGGATGAGCAAGTGGGAGGCTGGGCAGGCAGGCAGGTGCTGTGCTGGCCTTTCTTGCGCTTGCTGTGTGCAGTGCCTGCCTGGGAGCTGAGTGCCCAGCACTGAAGGGGAGCATTTTCACCATGCAGGCCCAGCGGTGCCCACTGCTGCCTCCCAACGTGAGTAAGATGGTGGCCTCATGTTCACCTTCAGCCAGTCTCCATCTGGCCGCTAAGGCTGGAGGCATCTTCTTCCCAGGAGGCATCTCTCTTTGGGGTGGGGGGGTGGGGATGGCAGCGTCAGCCACTGCCCAGAGAACTCTGAAGAAGAGGGGAGAGGAGAGGAAGCTGAGGGAACACTCCACAAGAGGGGGTGTTCAAAAAGGGGCGAAGGGTTCCCAGCTCTGCAAGCAAGGGTTGACATAACTGGATTTCTGAGGCTTAGAGTGTGTTTCCCCACAGGGAAGCCACAGAAAGTGTGTCAAGGGAGCCATGGACTCAAAAAGGTTGAAAACCTCTGGATTAGGGTATTGTAGTGAGGAGACCATCCCTATCCCAAACTGAACCAGAACTTGCTTAGCCCTAAATGCTAGTGTAAAATAATAGGCTTACCTCTGATAGATTAACTTGTTCTAGGATTCAGTCTTGGAATCTGTTTCCATATATTCCAGGATTCAAGCTCTGATATTGAAGCAGTATAGTTTTAGTCTTCTTTTAAATGAATTTACTGTTTTTTGTTGGATCCCCCCCCCCCATTTTATGTGTAAATCACATGGAAATGATTGATAAGAAGGTGATTAATAGATCTATGATGAGTATGCACCAGGGACTTAGCCTTAAGAGGCCAAGTAGTCAACTGCATTATGTCCCAACATACCAAATTAAGTCGAGGAGCAGCATTTCCGGATGGATGGCATAGGTTTCAGGCACTCTGGAGCCCTGATGTTTGTCTCTCTTTTAGGAATTAAGCACTTTTTTCCTGAGCATATGCAGAATATCCTACTACATCAGAGTAATAAATCTCTGAACAGGAAGTAATGCATATTTTGTTCTGTATCTTACAATTTGAGACTTCCATTAGAAACAAGTGAAAAGAAACCTGTGGTTGTAAAAGGAATATAGGATCTAAAAAAGTTATAAATTTATATTTTTATATTTCACTAAATTCCAAGGATTAGAAAATTTCCCTTTCCCTAGAGAAGTTCCTAACTCGGTGCAGAACAGTACAGCAGTACAGGCACACCTTGGAGATATTGTGGGTTCAGTTGCAGACCACCACAATAAAACAAATACGTATCACAATAAAGTGCATTTTTTCCTTTTCTGCTCCAGCCCTAGCCAGTGCCACTCCTGTGGCCAGAAGAGGGGTGGTGGCAGCAGAGAGAGGACTTCCTTCTCCTGGAAGCAGACAGGCTGCCTGCAGCTGCACCCAGGTCCTCCTAAGGAGCTCAGTAAAATGAAGTACGCCTGTATTTGCAAGCTGAATGCTGATAATTTCTACTACTGTCATTGGGGTTTAAATGAGCCCATTTAAAAAAGCACATTTGATTTTTTTTCTTGCGCTACTGGTATTCATTTGTGAAAGACAGAAATAGGACTTAACATGAAGTTATATAACATTTTCTAAATGATTGTTGTCCATATAGTAAGAAGGATTTAGGATTGTATTTCAGCCTTACTGTGTTACACTGTAAAACTTAGTGAATGTAAATAGATGCATTTTTAATCCTCTGTCTGCCACTTTCTTTATATCCATGTTTGAAAATAGTGCTTCTCATCTTTTAAATGTCTACTTCATGTAGGGAAGTTAATATTTGATCAATATTGACAGGATTGATGTTGCTCCCTTACCTGCTTCCTGCTGCTTCCTTATGATTGTGGTCAACTGCCATGTGATTGGTTGCTGCTTTGTCTCTTCACTCTGATGGAACTGGCAAGTTAGGTGGGTAGCTGTGTCAATTTCACAGAACTTTATAGTATGTTTCCTTCAGAAAGCCCATGTATATGAGCTGCTACTTACATATATGAAACACCCTTTTGAAGGAGGGAAGAAAGAGAATGCCACAACTGAAATAAAGCACATCATTCCCAAGCCCTCAGCCATGTCAGTGTCACTGAACATCAGAGACGAAGGAAGAAAAGGTAATGGAGCAGATAAGCAAGCAATGAAGAAAAGAGCCCTTCATACTTCTAGGCTTACAGTGAAGCCAGCACCAATCATGTTGTGATGGAATTGCATTCAAGTCTAGTTGCAGTCTCCTTCTTTGGAGGTCTTTAAGCAGAGGCTTGACAACCATATGTCAGGAGTGCTCTGATGGTGTTTCCTGCTTGGCAGGGGGTTGGACTCGATGGCCCTTGTGGTCTATTCCAACTCTATGATTCTATGCAGGGCAGTGTGGTCCAGTATCCAGAATAGATTACTGTAGTATCCAACTTAAGTCATATTCAGAGTACACCCACTGAAATAAATAGTCCTAAATTAGTCAAATACCACACATAGTGTAGAAGTGTTTTCTCTTGTGCTAGCTGGAAGGGGCATTGTGATAGAATATTTCAAAGCTGGAAAAGTGAAGAGTAGTAATGTGTATTAAGTGAAGTGATATTAAGTTCTTAAAAATATGAATGTGATTTCCCCCTTAATCAGACTTTGATCCAGAGCCTGTTTCAAAAAATAATAAACCTGTATTTTTTTAAAAAGAAGATCTCTGAGCACATAGAATGTTCCACAAAGTCATATGCCTGCATATATCTGATATCCAGGCGGAAGTTTTGCTCAGGAATATTTGGCATAAGCAGACTTCTAATTCCACCCACCTCCTATGATGAAATAGCTAGCACATAGTTTTTAAAGTTCATTTGCTTCTTACTGATTATGAACTATGACTGCCAGCCTTACTCAGAAGATGAAGGGCTTTTTAGTATTAATATTTTATTGAAAAGCTTTCAATTATAAAGAAATAAAGTGGTACAAAGAAAAAGGGACGAAAAGAAGGGGGAAAAGGGACAAGAATGTGTAAAGGAAACAAACCCAATATATGAATATATATGAAAAATACTACATTCTTTTTAAAAATTTGATAGGTAAATATCAATAGCCAACTACATTTTGTAAAAATCATTCAAGCAAAGTCTTTATTTGTAAGCACTTGTCATGATGTTCTGTGTGCCAGAAGTTTAGAAGACGTTTAGTCATGCTGGCCACATAACCCAGAAAAGCTGTCTGTGAACAAACCCCAGCTCCCTCGGCCTGAAAGCAGAGATGTGCATTACACGCCATTAGGGCTGCGCGATATCTGGTTTTCAATATCACAATATATTGCCAACTAAACATCACAATATCTTGATATATCATGGTATATCTGCGGCAGCGGAGGGCCTTGCCGGACCTCGCCGCAGGGAGAAGGGCGCCTCCGCATGGAAGTGGGGGTCTTTGCTGGCCATCCCCGTGACAGAGGAGGGCCTCACCATGCCTATTCATGGCGGCGGAGGGCCTCACCACACCTCCCTGTGGAAGCAGAGGACTTTGCAGGCATCCCCGTGACGGAGGAGGGCCTCACCGGGCATCCCCACAGTAGTTGAGGGCCACCGTCGTGCCTTTCTGAGATGGCAGTGGGTGCACTGCGCTTCCCTGGGGTGGCGGAGAGCTTTGCTGCACCTCCCCATGGCAGCTGAGGGCTTTATAGTGTAAGGAGGTGTGAGATTTCATAAAAATATTAATAAACTTCCATATAATATTTTAAATATTTTTTTCAGCTAATTTAAGAATAGTTCAGCTGATTTACAAGGCAAGTTGCATCTACTTCCCCACTTGGAGGTCTAAGCGGAATCTATGCATGCATAAGCCCCACTGAGTTCATCTAAACTTCTACTTTCCTGGTAGTAAGCCTCATTGAATCCAGTAGAGCTTGCTTGTGAGTAGACATGCATTTGCTTATCAGCAAACACCCGCCATACCATTCTCACACAGTACCCAACTTCTCATTTCAGCAGAAGGCAACCAGTTAAATCTTCTCCCCTCCATTTCCCCCGACACAGAAGCCCCCTCCCCCAAAAAACTCCACCCCACCAATCTCTCCCTTTTTATTAAAGGGAGGGAGGGCAGGCAAGCAAAGACTTAGTCTCCTATAAACAAACAAACAAACAACTTTCCTTTTGTGTCCACCACTGCGTGCAGAATCATGCTTTAGAAATTGTAATTGTAGTAATCTGATCCATGTGCTTCCGAAAGATTTAATGAAAATGACCTAAATAAGGGAACTTTTTGCTTTTCCTACTGATTAATGATAGTTCTCTGACTCCTGTTAGAGAGCAATTTTCTCCATAGCATAAGTATTTTAACAGTCTCCCCTGGTATTAACAGTAAATATCTTAATATTAAGTGTAAAAATTCAAGTGTTTGACTGGGTAACAGTTATTTTATCGATTTTAGCTTTTTTACATTCCAGTTTTAGGTAACTTTTCAACCATAGTTTTCACTAGTATCTTTCTTTCTCTAACTTATACATAGTTGTAATGAAAAAACCCAAACCTTTTGAAAAGTGGCTTTCCTCCAATCCTTTGGGTTGTCTTTCCTCCTCCACCCCATTTACTCCTCTGCAAGTTTACCAGGGAGATTAGATCTTGAGGATCTTACCAGATACACTTACTAAATAGGCTGTAGTGGAAGCAGGGGTGGATGAAGGCCCTGATAGTTGTCTTGTAAGTTCTGGTGTCCCAGGTAACGCATATGCTGCTACATTTGTGGTTGTGCGACTGGCTTGACATGCACTGCTTCTCCTGTTTTCTCCAGAAACTGCAGTGACATTGGCCTCTCAAAGGCAACATTAGATTCTTTCATAGCTGATGTGGCTTCAGTCATGAACTTGCAATGCTCCCCAATTCTAGAAGTAGAAGCAACTTGACTACATAGCAACCTGAAGACCCTAACGTTGCCACTCTGATTCCCTATTTTATCTAGCTCATATATGTGTTCTGCCATCCTCCTCCCAATATGTGTTTGGCTTTAACTATGTTCCTTGGAGGCTGCACACAGTGTATTTTCCTTGTATTCCTAAGTCAAGCAGCCCTCTGTGCGTTAGTCACAGGTAGCTCCTACTCAGCTGGTTGCTCAATGACTGCATGGTTCTCAGTTTGCTCTTTTTCTCGTGTGTGCTCTTGTGGCTCATCTGATTAGCTAATTCCACCACAGAAAATAGTAATTGGTTAGTGATGTGATTTTAACTTGTAGTTAAGCTTTTATATTGATCTCTCTGACACTCAGCAATTAGCACAATGAATATAACTTGAGAATATGGCCTTGTGTGAGATCTCTAAAATGGGTTTGCACCAAATCTAGAACACTTCCTCACTGAAAATCAGAGAAGGTTGATTTCTGTACTGGTAAGCAGTGTTAGAAATCCCTCCAGTCGACAACGGCATTTTGTGACTGACGCATGTCCAATTGTCACCTTATGGAGATCTCTGGATGCCAGGTTGGCGACTGACATCTCCATCTGGCTGGCCTGTCCAGCTTTCTTAAGTAGTAGAGCTTATTTATTGCATGTATGTCCCATATTTTCTTCAAGGAATACATGGTTCACCCCCCTCATCAGTTAATACCTACAACGACCCTGTGAGGTAGGTTAAGAGACTGTGACTGGCCCAGGGTCACCCAGGGAGCTTCATAACTGAGTGGAGATTTGAACCCTGATTTCCCAGGTCCTAGTCCAACAATCTAACCACTACATCCCAAATGCTTCCTAGAGTACTTCTGTTGTGGGGCAGCTCTATAAATTAAGTAGGTAAATAAATATGGGGAAAACAAAATGTCACTTAAAGAAGGATCTGAAATTGCTCTCTCCTTCAAGTTTCTGTTCAATGCTTGGTAGTGGAAAAAAATTGGGATGTTCGTTTTGGGTGTTAACCAAGAGAGCAGGCACAGTTTGCATTGAAACCACTACTAACAACTACTAAACTAAGGTGGAAGCTTCTTTCTCCTGTGAAAATGCTGATTGTAGTTCTCATTCACACACTCTGAAAAATCTTTAAGAGCTATGTGGAGCATAATCAGTTTGTGTCTGGAACCTTTATAGAACTTTATACACACAGGTCCCGCTTATCAAACGCAATGCGTTCCCTGGAAATCATTTGTTAGGTGAGCGTTTGCAAAGTGATTCTACAATTTCAATTGATTGCTATGGGGACATTTCTAATCCATTATTTCTCCAATCTTCCCCCTCTTCCATGGTTTCTTCCTGAAATGGCTGTAGCTAACCAGCAGAACTGATTTGTCCGATCTCTCCTGCTCTCTGATTTGTCCAGTCTTATCTTCCTTACTCCCTCCTTGCATGGTTTCTGCCTGAAAATGGCTGCCTCTGACCAGCATTCAAAATTCACCAGGCACATTTTGCATATAAGCTGGACGCCAAATGGTTCCTTATTCCAAGGCTGCAGTCACCAAAACGGAATACCTGGTTGTCATTTTTGGGCAAGATGGCCTTAAAATCTTACTTTTCAAATGATGGACTAACTGTGATTTCTTCTTTAAGTTCTCAAAGCTCTTAACCTCGCCAGATGTTTAACTGATAATCACAGTCAGTCAATCTTTTGAAAAATAAGACCTTAGAGCCATCTTGTCCCAAAATGGCAACTAGACATTCCATTTTGGCAGCTGTAACCCTGGTTTAAGGAGCCATTTGGCACTTAGCTTATATATCTGAGTTTCTAACACAGATCTGGAGGTACACCAAATGGCTCCTTAAACCAGGGTTACACCTGCAGAACAGAATGCCTAGTTGCCATTTTTCTGCCAGACAGTTGGACTTTTTGGTTCCTGGTATCTGGAACACAAACACAAAGAAGTAAGGAAGTGGGCAAACTCTTAACTGTTTGTATATCTGAATCTGTAGTGTGAGATTTGGGCATAATTCTTTATGTTTTGGTAAATGATTTTTCACATAAGAAGTGAGTGGATAGTTGGGACCTGTGCATAGGTGCCTGCAACCAGTTATTGAACAGGAAACTCTGATACAATGCTTTTCTACTTATGGACAAAGCTGCCAGCTTTGAGTGCATGGTTTTCAGGACCACATTTAGCTAGAATTGCAATGTTGCCTAGCGCAAGAGCTTATTTTTCCAATATTGTGTAAAGAAATGTGTATCAATACATTAGGTTAGGATATTGAGAACCCTGTGATACGGAGCATGGATAAATTAGATGAAATTACTCCTTTTCTCATTCTAAGAGTGCAGTCTAGGCAAGTTGGCCCTGTTTTTGCTGGAGTGGAATTTATTTGTTCATAAATATGTGGTTTGGGCTGGATAGCTTTAATCCTACTTGTACAAATAATTGTTATTTGCAATACTTGCTTAGTTTATGAGAATATAACTTAGAAGCAATTATTATTAAATTTATTTTAGAATGTTTTAAGTAAATACGCTTTGCACTGGGCTGAAACCTATTTGGCAAGATTGTTGTAAATGTGCATTTACATAGGAGCCAATTCCAGGGGATCGTGGGTGCTTGGGCACCCACAGTGTCAATGGAAAGAGCCAGCAGGCAGCAGTTCAGCTCCTCCCTCCACAGCCAGAGAGTGAGGCACCCCCTTTCTGCAGGGGGGGGGGGGTGAGGCTCAGATGCAGTGTCTCTCTACCTCTGTGTCCGAGCCCCTCCCCATGTAAAAGGATGACTTGCTAGCTGCAGATAGTAGGAGGAAGAAGAGTCACCACTGCCGGCTTCCACAGTGCGGAGTTGCCATGACATATGCACACGCCTGCACATAGTACATTTGATATCATGCACTATGTGCAGGTGTGTGCATGTGACATCACATATCCGTGTTGTGGTGGTGGGAACCCAGAACCCTGAGGGCGAGATGGCCCCCTTGTGTATTTACTGTAGTCCATTATGAGTCTTTGAGATAGGGTAGAAATAATTGGGAAATATTAGTTATATCACCAATGTAAGTAAGCAAACAGTATATTTGCTAGAGAACAAATGTTGGTACAGATGCTACTAACTAGGTTTTGGTATTCTCAAGATCAGCGGTGAGGAGCCTCTGGACTATGGGCCTAATTAGGTCCTCCCATTTCGTTCAGGAGGCTGTTTTGACAATGCCGTGTCCACCTGGCCTACACCTGATGTCACAGATGACCTGACTTTAAATGACCTGAGGCTTCTTCTAGTAGAGCCCAAAATATATGTTTATTTCTTGCCCCCTACTCACCTGAAGAAATCTTTAGAAGCCATTTATCAAACATTTTAGACCAAGATCTTCTAGGCTGGCACCGCCTCAAAATATTTTAACACCCATTAATTACCAGGAAGATAGGTGCCTTCCATAGTTCCAGTTACAGATAGGTAGCCGTGTTGGTCTGCCATAGTCAAAACAAAAAAAATTCCTTCCAGTAGCACCTTAAAGACCAACTAAGTTAGTTCTTGGTATGAGCTTTCGTGTGCATGCACACTTCTTCAGATACCTTCTTCAGGGAGATAGGAAATGTGTTCTTTATGCTAGTTTTCAAGCCCTGCTTGAACATAAGAGACTTTGCTTTTTACTTCAGCACCCCACATCTGTTCTCAGGAACTTTCCTGCAGATTTCTTCCCCTGCTTTTCCTTCTCCCTTTTCCTGCCAGAAAAGGGACATTCAACTTCAACACACTGAACCTGGACAGGTATTATGTCTCCTTTCTCTAACCAACTACTGCAAAAATGAATCTTTCACTTTCAGCCATTAACCCAAAATCTGTCACCTGCTTTTTTCCATTTTTCGCCTAAAAACTTTTCCAAAGCTCCACTGCCTAAACCTTCCTTATTCCTCCAACAGCCGCCTCTTCTCTCCCTACTGCTAAACTCTCCTGGTACCAGCTTCATTCCCTCAGCCAATTTCCCCTCTTTCTAGTATACCCTTTGTATTTTCAGGCATGCTTTAGGAACAAGACTTCTAAACTAAGCCCTTTGTTAGTGTGCTGCCCATTGATTTTGTTCAGTATATTTAGTAAATATGCTAATTTCCCTTAGAGACAGCACGTTAATTCCCTTTTTGATGGATTAAAATGACTTTTGTGTTATTTATGTGTTAACTCTTGGGTCTGGAGCGCATCCAGGTCTCAACATAAAAAGAACAACAAGGGGGTGTCCAGATTGCATTTTTATTGCTTTGATATATTTTTTATAATATAGAGGCTTACAACTATTTTTATAAATAAATGAACCTGTTCACTTCATCGCAGGGAGCTATGCATCACAGAGAGCTATTCAAACTCCAGCAATCCTCTGCCTGGGCAAACATGGATCACTTTCTGTTATTGTGACATCAGGAGATCATTATGTGGGAGATAATGATCTGGCTCACTCACCAAGTCTAATTCCCCACCCTTGTGCCAGATAGATGTAAAATAAAATACTAAAAGTTGCTTTACACAGTTTACCACTAGCCCTGACTTTCTCTGCTTATGGCTTCTTTCGATAAGAAAACCCTTTACTAAAAGAATATATATATATATTTACCACAAAATTTATACATTTATACAGTTATTTTCTTACTCTTGTGAAGCCATGTAAGAAAGATGGCATTACTTATGCTCTTCCTCCATTAGATCTACTGCCATATAACTTTCACGGGCTTGTAGGAGATGGAGTCAAAGGCAAATCTGTGGGGATGACAAGAAAAGCGGATTCCTCTGTGAAATGCTGCACAATTCAGCCCCAGTCCCCTCAGGCTAGCAGTCGCCATGCGCCCTGCAGCTGTCCTTCTTCCTTTGCTGTTGAGAGATGGAAGCGGGCAAGGACAGCTGTAGAGCACATGGCTGAGCACTTAGGCAGCTGCTGGCCTCTGAAGGACATGGAGATCATGCCTTTTAGCCTTAACCTAAATGTACCAATTGGCTAGCAGGTGCCTTAGTGCCAGATCATGTCCTTTGCAGCTGTCCTTGCCCCACACTCCTGTTGAGAGAGGATAGGGAAAACTGCTAGTGTAGCACGGCACTTGAGCAACTACTAGGCTCCGTGTCTCTCTCTAGGCTAGAATCACTTGGGCAGGGGGACCAGGGACCCTGCCAGGACCCTTCGCTTGTGGGCACAGCAGGGCATCCCAAGCAGTTGCTAGCATCTGTATTCTCCCTTTCTGTTCTTTTTCTAGAGGAACAGAGGAAGAAATTGTGGTTGGGAGCTGTAGACAAGACTATATGTTCTTTTCAGAGAGCAGTAGTTTAAAGGCTAGAAGAAAGGAGGAGAGCGTTCTGTGTGTACTCTGCACGCTGGAGCCCTTTTAATAAGACTTCTGCATTCCAGAGTTGGGGCTCAGGGATTTTTCTTTCCCACTGCAGGAAAGTTTGTGGATTCATCGGGCATCGGGGGGCAATTATGTGCCATAGAACCTCAGATAAACTTTTAGTCTATTCTGTGGGTGAGTGGGAAAATTGAAATAATTAAATATAGTTTATTTTTAAGCAATGATGTGACTTCTAAAAGATTTTGAATTAGACAATTTTCTATATAATATTTGGCTTAACTGTTTAAATGCCTGTCTGACTGGATTACTTGATGTATACAAAAGTATACATCATTCCAGCTAAAGCTTTTATTGCTAGTATTAACACATTTGTTTAATTATCTACATGAGCCGACAAATTCCTGTTTTGTTGTCCAAAGCCAAAAAAAACCCCTTGTCTCAAGAAAGCCAAAGGTGAGACTTCTTCACCAATCTCAAGTACCTTTAATTGCTCTTGGAGTATTTTTAATGCCTTCTGTTCTTTCTCCTTAACAAATTCCTTACATTTTTCATTTTTTATATAATGTTGCCTCTCATTTTATTTGTTTTCTGGCTTCTAAAGCCTGAAGCAGATATAATCCTGTATGGAAACATTTAAAGGTTTCTCATATTGTGCTCCTGAAATGATATTAATGTGAAAAAAACAACACAATCTCCTGATTAAATCTATCTACTGTATTTGTGTCTCTTAGAAGTGACTGTTTTTATATCCATATCGTATCAACTTGTTCTGTTACTCTCATCTTACTGTATAATGGAGGAAGAGCTGATCATAGAATCATAGAATTGTAGAGTTGTAAAAGGTGAAAGATTTGTACAATCTGAGGAGAAGCCTTCATCTGTGATGATGAAAAATGAAAATTCTTGAAGGAAATAAAAATAGATATAAAATTAAGAAATGTAATAAAGTATCTAGGAATAAATATAACAAGTAAAATTTTGTAATGGGGATAAGGAGACAACAGGGCAGATAAATAGTCAAAGCTGGGGAAAACACACTTTGAAAATGTTGTCTATAAGGATAAAAGAAAATTATTATAAATTAATTTGGAGATGTTATTTAACACCAGTCAGATTAAATCAAATAAACAAGGAATATTCAGTGTTATGTTAGAGGGGATGCCAGGACTTATGTTCACATGTGGTGAGGGTGCAAATATGTACAATTTTTTGGCAAAGTGTGTTTAAGGACATAACAGAAATCACTGGGTTAAAACTGACCGAAAGTCCCAAGGTAGCATTATTATCAGTTTACGATGGGGTGGAAGGTACAAATTTGACAGCTGCACAAGGGGCAAGGTGATTATAAAATGGAAGAATGGTATAAAGAGGTGTGGGATAAATGATAAATTAACATGCGCTATTAAGGTAAGATGGGGAATATGCAGGAGAAATGATTTGGAGGAGCTTTGGAAGGTATTTGTAGAATTTGTACTGTTAAAATGCAATGGGGTCAAACCATTGCAAGAGGTGTTGGAATTTTGGGAGTTTGGGTAGTTACAGTGGATGGTCTCAGGGGTGGGGTGCACATTTTTATTGTTATTTATTTATTATTATTACCTTGTCAAAATAAAAAATAAAATTATATATAAAAAAAGAATTGTAGAGTTGGAAGGGACCCTACAGATTACGGTATCTATTCAGCCCCCTGCAGTGCAGGAATAGGCAGCTGTCCTGTATGGGGATAGAACCTGCGACCTTGGTATGATCAGCACCATGCTTTAACCAACTGAGCCATCAAAATGTGTGATATATTTCTTATTTTAATATTGTAGTCTGTTGCCTTAAGTACTACAGGTGTTGCAAGGAACAAACCAGTCCTTTGAATTCAGTGTATTGCAGAATTCTCAATGTAAATATTTTATTATTGCCCACTTATGACTGCCCAAGTATTTCCAAAAGCAAGTTAATAATAAAAATTTTAACAAAACTGAATAGCAGGAAAAGTCATAATTACCAAAACAGATATGCTAATTTAGTAATGTATGACAAGCTTGGCTCTTGTGGGATTGGAATCCAGTAAGAGGGAAGGTTAAAAATGAAATACAAAATCACTCAAAGTTTACCACTCCTTTTTTAGAGCAGGAAAGTAGTGCTCAGAGGCTGAGTAAGTTTTACAGGTGGATTGCATTTCAAAATATTTAATTGCCCCTGAGCAAAGAATTGCTTTATCAAGATCAACGGAAGATTTGCCTAGAGCGAGGGAAAGGGAGACAAGGTTCCCCTTTCTCAGCTGAAAGTGCTCCCCAAAACTTATTTTTTTAGTTTTCAAGCCTGTAATGATCACTTCAGTTCAGTTCCTTTTTATAACAAGGCTTTGTTTTTTTCATAAGTGTACATTTCTGTTCCCTTTATACATTCATGCATTTTGCTTAAATTGTGATTTTTTTCTTCATATGCATCACAGCCTCTTTTTTCCTCTTATTTATAGGTCCTGCTGGGGATTTACATCTGGCGTCAATGTGAAATTAAGGTAGAAAAATGCACATAAACATGTGTTTCCTGTTAAGATTTAGTGTACTCAGTGGTTATGCCTGAAGAGTGGGTCTTGTCTTTAGACTGATAACTGCCAGGAAATATAAATGATTATCCTAGAAGTCAAGCTTCTCTCCTCCTTGCTGGAGTGAAAAAAATAACCATCTCCAGGTTCCTACGGAATATCATCTACAGAAAATGCATCACGTTCTAAGGATGACAGTCACCTAGATTCATGCACCCAATCTATACAGTTGTTGTGGATGGTTTGCCATCTGAAAGCTCCTCAAGCTCCTGTCTGGGCTCTGTACCTGTTTCTGAAATGTCTCTGCTTCATGCTTTGGGCCCCGTGCAGACCTGGCTGGGACAAGAGCTAGAAAAATGTGGCATTGATGCCATGATTTATACTCGCTATGTCCTCAGTCTTCTACTGCATGATAGTTATGACTACGACCTGCAGGAACAGGTATTTGCATATTTTGGATATTGTTTGAGTGAAAAACGAATGCATGTTTTCATTGTGTGACACGTGTTTGAAATTCTAGATGTGTTAACTGATTTTAGATTCCCATTTGAATAGCAAATATTGGGTACAGAGTGGTTACACTAGACTTGAGGTTTGATTGACTGGCAACCCAAATCTTACAGATGGAGGAGGGATAAGAAAGGGCAGATTTTAACCATTCTGAACAACCTTTTTTTTAACCAAGGCTGTCCCTGATCTGGAACCACATATCCCTGTCTCTGTAGTAGCAGAGGTGCTTCTCAAGCTCTCCCCACCTTGATTGCATAGCCACATTACAAATGCACCCCTCCCCCCAAAAATATCTGCAAAGGGTGGATCATCTGCTTAAGTCCTAATCGATAGATGAAGCCTTTAGGTGCTGTCTACAAAGGCTGGAGCTTGTTTGTTTTTTACTCAAATTCTTGTTGCCTAGTCCCTTCCTTAATTTCCTTTTGTGTCCCAATTCGCTTCCCCTTTTTTCTTTTCATATTTATTATTTTCAAATTTATACATTAAGCCATGTTTAAACTTTCTTAGTTGCTGTTTGGCATGAGGTGTTCATTGAATTTGTGGTGTTAGAGTTGTCCAGAAAAGGCTCATTGTTACTTGCAGCTTTAATTTGCAGCTTTTTGAAAATTGACTCGTGTATTCCTTGAACCCATTACTTGGCAGTCAGTGGAAGAATATAGGAGAGGTCCATGTGTCTATCTACATAACCCAATTGCATGTACAAACTTAAACTTGTTCTACAACTTGAAAAAGGAGAACTTACAAGGGCATTACATGAGCAGTGGTGATGATGGAAAGGAAGAGGGCGCATCCTGGGCACCAGGATTTAAATGCTCCTGCAATGGCACCAGCAAATGCAGCAGGAATAGCAGGCAGGCATTACTAACATGGCAGTCAGTTGGTGCAGGCCATACTGTTCCGAAATAGAACTTTTACCAGTTTGGCCAGGATTGTGCCAGTCTATTTACCAAAAAAAAGGCCCTGGATAACAGTTTGGCTGGCAGTTGTTTTGGCACAATCCGTATGCCGTTCTTTCCTCATGCCTTTTATTTGTTCCTTAAGACTGGTGCTGTATGTTGCTAGCCTCAAGTAAAATGTTGGCACTGTTTTACCAAATAGATCACAATTTCTTCCTTCATGGTGTGGGAGATACCAGCAGTGGCAGCAAATGGACACTTGACAGGCCAGAGCCAGAATGTAGGCAAGTGTGGCATATTCAGTATGGGAGTAATAGTCGCCTACGTTAGTAGTTATTGTGTGTGTGTGTGTGTGTGTGTGAGAGAGAGAGAGAGAGAGAGAGAGAGAGAGAGAGAATGAATGAATGAATAATAATGCATTTTGAAAATGTGATTTATAAATGGTCTCCGGTTAGATGATAAGAATGTGGCTGGTTGCCCGTTTTCTACCTGAACAAAGCATAAATCTTAAGAGGTTTGCACACAGGAGTATGAACCACAAGGTTCCACTATTGGTCTAGGAGCTGGCACCTAGTCTCTCAACTCTGCAAGCTTGTATTTGCAGAGCCTGGTGCTCAAAAGTAATATAGGTCTCCTACAGTGGAGCTTAATAACATTAAAGGAAAACAAAAGTTAAGGCCATTGCCGTGACCTCTGAGCTAGGACTTGTGTTGCTTTGCTCAGGGCCAACATGGCAAAGTTGACAGACAAAGCTGCTTGAGGAACACTTTTTCCAGCCTCGTCTCCATGCCTCTGGGTCCCCTGTATTGCACCTGGATAGCATAAACACTCCTGTAGAGTTGAGAGAGACTGAACACTAACAACTAGACCCCATCCAGTCTCACTCTTGCGTGCAAACCTCTTAAGACCTATGGTTTGTTAAGGTATCCACTTTCTTTCACTTGGTTAAAACTTTCTCAAAACTATTAAATTGTTTTTATCATCTGTTGCTATTTTACTGATTTTTGTTTGTCAAAAAAATCTATTTTAATATGCTTATGCTATACTGTTTTTGTAGTATATTTCAAAACCAAAAGTAACAGGTTTCCAGAGTGGGAAAGATGTTGCGGGACTAAAACTTGCATTTTGCCTGACTGTTGGCCAGTTCTTTTTAATTATAGTTTTCTTACCACAATTTGCAAAAGACAGCGAGAAAAAAAAATAATATACTGGAAAGCCATTCTAAGTTCCATATTTAAAACAAATTAAATTTCTCCATTGATGGAAACTTGAGTTTCCAGTGCTTGATCACATATATTTCTGTTTATTAAAATTCACCCCACGTGTAATCCTTGTAGAATCATAGAATTGTAGTGTTGGAAGGAACCCCAAGGGTCATCTAGTCCAGCCCCCTGCAGTGCAGGCATCTCAACTAGATCATGCATTTCAGATGGCCATACAACCTCTGCTTAAAAACCTCCAAGGAAAGAGAGTCCACCACCTCTCATAGGAGTCTGTTCCACTGTCAAACAGCTCTTACAGCCAGCCTTTTCCTGTTTTTAGTCAGAATCTCCTTTCTTGTAACTTGAATCCATTGGAGAAAATAAGCTTGCTTCATTCTCTGTGTGATAGCCCTATATATATTTGAAGATGGCTATAATATAATATGGGGACACAGGTGGCGCTGTGGTCTAAACCACTGAGCCTCTTGGGCTTGCTGATCTGAAGGTTGGCAGTTCGAATCCCCGCGATGGGGTGAGCTCCTGTTGCTCTGTCCCAGCTCCTGCCAACGTAAAAGTTCGAAAGCACGTCAAAGTGCAAGTAGATAAATAGGTACTGCTCCGGCGGGAAGGTAAATGGCATTTCCGTGCACTGCTCTGGTTCGCCAGAAGTGGCTTGGTCATACTGACCACATGACCCGGAAGCTGCCTGCAGACCAATGCCGGCTCCCTTGGCCTATAGAGCAAGATGAGCACCGCAACCCCAGAGTCGTCTGCGACTGGACCTAACCATCAGGGGTCCTTTACCTTTTTACAGATTATGAAGTAACACTTCTGAGAATGTTAGTGCTGATGTGAACGCAACCAGCAATTCCTTAAGCAATAGTCTAAATGCCACCCTGATAACACTGGGATGCCCTTCTCCCCATTCATTTTTGTCCATGGCACAGCTGCTTCTAGTGGCAGATAGCCACAATTTTTTCATCCCAGAATATAATTGGGTATTCTAATCTAGCATCATTCCATGGGGATATCTGGGGAGAAAATATGGCAGCCACCAATGGAGTCCTTGCTGGCAGAGTTGGAGTGTAGAGGTCCCAGTAGGGATGTAAGTGGGAACAAGGATAGAATGGAAGACTCAGGGAAGTTTGTAAAACTAAAGATGTGGTAGATACATGTGTGTGTATGTTGTGAAAAGGGATGGGATTGCAGTGTAGTAAATGGAGAAGGGGTATCATGTATTTTGAGCAATAAGAGGGGCAAATCTCTTCCACTTTGAAGTTTTTGATAGAGGGCTAATATGTGACCAGAAGGTTCAGAGAGAAGCCTGCAACTATTTGGACTAGAGTGAAGAGGATAGGATGAATTTTTGCTTTGCATTATGTAGAGAGAAGCACTTTAACACAAATAGAATCGTCTGCTTTTTGTTCATCATGTTTAGTGATCAAAGATGAGGCTTATGCCTGTTTAACAGGGTGAATGTTGATGCCAGTGGATACAGACAGCAATTTTGGATGTAAGACAATCGTATTCTTGTATACAAAGTTTGAGATGGCAGTTAGATGTAAGTAAGTAAAAAGATAGCAGTTAGTAAAAAAAAACAGATGGGCAGTCATATGTGGAATGGGATGGAAGAAGGATCATAGGTAGAAAAGAAGAGCTGTGTGCCATCATCATATAGATAACCTCAAAGAATTGAGTTGGAAGGGACCACGAGAGCCATCTAGTTCAAACCCTTGCAATGCAGGAACCTTTTACCCAAGATGGGAGTTGAACCCATGACCCTGAGATTAAGAGCCCCTGAAAAGCCATAAAATTTGAAGGTATTCATCGACTGTGTCAAGAGAAACTTCCTCCCACAGGGAAGACTTCGATCAAGCAATCCCTTGAGGAGAGCCAGCTGAGAACAATATGTTTTTTAAAAAAAGGAATGAAGGAAGTTGCAGTGGAGAAAGTGGTTGATGGTATAGAAGACAGCAGAGAAGTTGAGGAGTATACATACAGTGTACCATATCAGTGGAGAGCAGCCAGAAGTTGAGATAACTGTTCAGAGGGAAGGAGGGAAATTAGACAGTAGGTAGAGGAGCAGAATGAGTCAGAAGAGGGTATGGCAGCTAGTGGTGTGTATGAATGTGGTGAGGGAGGAACTTAAGTAGACTGAAATGTTGGTGTGGAAGATAATGTCAGAGGGGATGACAACCTTTGATATGCTGTGATGTGCATACAAAGTGCATTGAGGCAGAAATTGTTCATATCTTCCATGACTTTGCTGCTGCTGTTGATGAGTACAGATTATAAATGTGTCCAGCACTTATTTGAATCAAAGTATTTTCAGATGAGTTTCAGCTGTTGGGGTGTAGACAAGATTCTTTGGACAGGGCGACCAATTTATTGTATGCTTGATCTTTCCCCCTTGTTTTATATCAAGGAGGGAGGGATTGGCCAGCTAGGTAAAAGACGAGACGAATGCCTCACTTTGTGGAGGAGTGCTTCTGTCTTTGAAGGAAGTAACTATAAAACTTCACCTAAAGAAGCTTTTGTGGATCAAGAAGTTAACCACCACCAGCCAATTGCTAGTACAATGGTACCTTGGGTTACAGACGCTTCAGGTTACAGACGCCACTAACCCAGAAATAGTACCTTGGGGTAAGAACTTTGCTTCAGGATGAGAACAGAAATCGCACGACGGCTGCGGGAGGCCCCATTAGCTAAAGTGGTACCTCAGGTTAAGAACAGTTTCAGGTTAAGAACAGACCTCCAGAACGAATTAAGTTCTTAACCCGAGGTACCACTGTATTCCCTTCCTGAGCAAGGTTGTTATGGAGTTCCAGATACTCTTGGATGAGACTGGTGACCTGAAATCTGATTGAAATGAATTCAGATATAGTTTTGGCACAAACACCACTTGCTTTGTCTTGATGGATGACTAATGCTGAGAAACAAACAAGGAGGGTGTGTGACCATGCTTATTCTCCTGTACCTCTGAGCCACTTTCAGTACAGTCGTATCTTGGTTATCAGACGCCTTCGTACTCGGATGTTTTGGCTCCTGAACGCCGCAAACCCAGAAGTTAATGTTCCGGTTTGCGAATATTTTTCGGGAGCCAAATGTCCAACGTTGCTTCTATGGCTTCCAATTGAGTGCAGGAAGTTCCTGCATTTCAGGAGTCAAACGGACTCCCGGAACGGATTATGTTAACCAACCAAGGTACAACTGTACAGTTAAACATAGTATCCTTCTGAAAGCCTGTTTGTTCTGGGAATTGGGGGCAATGTATTATGGTGGTTCCATTCTTCTCTGGGTGGTCAATTCTAAGCAGTGGTGCTAGGGAAGTACTGTTAACCTCCATGGCCTCTATGCTGTGGAGCTCCACTGGGTTCTACCTACTGGGGTGGGAAAGCTGAAAAACAAATTACATCTGGCAACCAATGTGCTGCTTTGGTTTCAGATAGTAAGTACATGGGTAGACGAGTCTAAGAAGCCCGGGACACAAATGTTCATGACCCTCTAGCGGGTAAGGTGGCTCATTTGCCAGAAGTAATGTATTTTGCATTAGCTCTCAAAACTTATATTCAATTTTGACCAAACTAAGCCTCCTAAGGGGACACGGGTGGCGCTGTGGGTAAAACCTCAGCGCCTAGGACTTGCCGATTGCATGGTTGGTGGTTCGAATCCCCACGGCAGGGTGCGCTCCCGTCGTTCGGTCCCAGCGCCTGCCAACCTAGCAGTTCGAAAGCACCCCCGGGTGCAAGTAGATAAATAGGGACCGCTTACTAGCGGGAAGGTAAACGGCGTTTCCGTGTGCGGCTCTGGCTCACCAGAGCAGCGATGTCACACTGGCCACGTGACCTGGAAGTGTCTTCGGACAGCGCAGGCCCCCGGCCTCTTGAGTGAGATGGGCGCACAACCCCAGAGTCGGACACGACTGGCCCGTACAGGCAGGGGTACCTTTACCTTTACCTTTTAAGCCTCCTAAAGCAAAATAGACATCAGGATTACCCCCCCCCCCCATCGTAGAATTGTAGAGTTGGAAGGGACCTCAAGGATCATCAAGCCCATGCCCTGCAAATACAGTGGCACCTTGGGCTAAGTACTTAATTCGTTCCGGAGGTCCGTTCTTAACCTGAAACTGTTCTTAACCTGAAGCACCACTTTAGCTAATGGGGCCTCCCGCTGCCACCGCGCCACCGGAGCCCGATTTCTGTTCTTAACCTGAAGCACTATTTCTGGGTTAGCGGAGTCTGTAAGCTGAAGCGTATGTAACCTGAAGTGTATGTAACCCAAGGTACCACTGTATGACTATAAAATCTTCATCACCCTCTTACTCAGTTTAACAGCATCAAAGATGAACAAAAAGCTCAATAAGTTTTCCTGGACGCTCATTATACACCATTCTCTTGGCTAGCAACTGGAACAACTGTTGCTTGTTTTCATTAACACGTAGGAATTGCTTAAATTGCATTGGAATTGTAGTTTTTGACTTGAATACTGATGTCACTTCCTCTTGATTCTCAAGTATCTGCCTTCACACTGTTACTAGAGTATCTATCAAACACCATATCTAGTCGTGAAATATCCTTCAGTTGATTATTGAAATATGATTTAAAAACACTTTCATAGTATTCTGAAAATGTTTTGACATTGCCCAGATTACGTTTGTGGATTACAGCTGCGCCATCAAATATTTTAACTATTACATTTGGTTTGCTGTGATTAAAGTTGTCATCACATTTTGATTGAATACAGTCTATAATTTCAGACTTGTTGGTTGGTTTTCAGAGTTTTCCATCATCTGAAATGGAGGGTGGGTACAATTGCTTTTCATAGGAAAAGAAAGCGTCAATGTCACCATCCCGTACTTCAGATATGGCATATGCTCTGCAGAACCAGTTGGAGTCTTTTCGCAAGTTAGTAATCTTGGACTTTGTTTTACTGGTGCTTTTTGTTCTATTAAAAATGTGAAGGTTGCTCCTTGGAATAACTTCATGAATTGTATTTTGAACTTGATCAAGACGAAGCATGACATATTCTTCACACTTTTTCAGTCCTATTGTAAATGCCTCTCTAACACACTTGACAGCTTCGACACTTAGAATTACTTTTGAGCCCCCAATTGACACCAAATCAGTTTCTTCAAATGGATTTCCTTGTTCAGTTAAGATGTTGATCATTTATTTGACATGGACTTAAGAACCTTTTCTCAAATCATCCCTGACCACTGGTCCTGCTAGCTAGGGATCATGGGAGTTATAGGGCAAAAACATCTGGAGGGCCGAGTTTGAGGAAGCCTGGGTTAGCATGCACACACACACACACACACACACACACATACATCATAGAACAGCAGGGCAGTGTATAATGAGAAAAAGCAACACTCCATTAAAAAGAGTACACAATAATCATTATGGTGTTTTAAACAGCTGCATAGTTCTGTTGGCATAAAAAGTCTTCAAGGCTTTAAAGGGTGGAAGAGTGTTCTGCAGTATGTGACTGGCAACACTAAATGCCCACATTCTAGCTGAGGACAGTCAGACCTCCGTAACATGAGAACGACTAGCAGTGCATCTATAGATGATCTCAGTGATCCAGCTGGGGTATAAATGCTCAGCTGCTTATGGTGCTGTGAACCCAAGTTGTTCAGGGCTTTGTATATCAACACCAAGTGCCTTGAATCTGTCCCAGTAGCATTTGGGCAGCAGTGCAAATGTTGACTGCCTTCCTCCATCAGCATTCTGCAATAGCTGGAATTTTTAGACCAGGCCCAAGAACATAGAGCACATTGCAGCAATCTAGTCCTGAGGTTAAATAACATTGGGGGCAAAATTGTGCCATCTAGAACCCCACAGCACAAGTTGCAGGCAGGGTTCAAAATTAGCAGGGCGCCAGGCGCATTTTGTGCCTAAATTCTCCATTTGTGAGCTCAAAAAGTCTGGGTGCCATTTTTGTGCCTGCTGACACTCAAGGACTACTGAAATGTATGTGCTCCAAGTATATGTTAAGGATAGACAATACGTTAAGGCGTTTAACAATAAAGAGTAGAATGTTTTGAAAACTGAAGTATGGTACCAATATTTTTATTGTCAACGCCAAATTAAAAATGTATTAACAATTTCTGCTAAAATTGGGATATTAACAATGTGAATTGCGTATTAATTCATACTTAGCAAAATAATAACAAAAAATGGTTGTCAACACACACACCCCACTAATGACAAGACATTCTGTTTTGGTGCCCACAGCCCAGGTCCCAAAAGCCATTTGACTCCTAGCTTTTCTATACCAGTTTCTAACGCTGGTGCCAGGGGGTCAAAGAGCATTCCTTCAGTGTTTATTTCTGGATTTGACTGCACAAATAGGAATGGAAAAACTGTAATACAGTGCCACCAGTTCCAGTCCCACACAATGAATCTGGGAGGTTACTATTATCATTGGTATCAAAGTTCATAAGAGTAACAGGGCCACACTCCCCTGGCCCTCTATCACCGTATTTTTTGCCCTATAGGACGCACCGGCCCATAGGACGCACCTAGATTTGGGGGGGGGGGGGGAATAAAGGGGGGAAAATTATTTTCCCCCTCCCAGGCGCGGGGCTGGGGAAGCTCGGGCTTCCCCCGACGCCAGCCCCCAGAACAGGACCCAGAGCGATGCCGAAGCTGCGTGCAGCTTTGGCATCGCTCTGGGAGCTTGCGGGGCTGGAGGAGGGGGAAGCGGAGCCAGAAAGGGCAAATGTCCAGAGGGCGTATGCTTGGCTCAATTTCTCCAAGTATCTGTCCACATCTTCAGGCCACATCAACTAGAAATGCTCCCATAACAATGGGCCAGACGCTGCATTGGAACCCTGATTGGATTTGCTATAATAATAACATCCATGTCATTATGAAGTTTAGAGATTTTGTCCTTGAAGTATAGAATCACAGAATTGTACAGTTGGAAGGGACCAGAAGGGTCATTTAGTCAAACCCCCTGCGTTGCAGGAATCTTTTGGTTAACGTGGGGCATGGACCTATGACCCTGAGATTAAGAGTCTCATGCTCTATTGACTGAGCTACATATATCAGGGATAAAGTGCCTTGCAAGATAGTAGCTGCTAGTTACCATGTGTTCTAGGAGTCCACTCCTTGAATTTGGGCTAACTAGTCTCTGGACTACACGGAACAACTCTGCCAGCTCACTTATCAAGGGTGTGATGGACATGGTGAATTATGACTTTGCTGCCTTCACCGCCGTGTGGTAAACACGACTACAGGTGTTCAGTCAACTTTGGAGCAAGATTTCAACCACTTGCAGTTAAGTATCCATTCATGTGATGTCCAGTACTAGAGAGGACCCCTGAGAGTGAATCTATTTACATTAGATTCATATAAGGTGGTAGAAATGTTGAATCAGTAACTGGGCCCAGTAATGGACTGGGTGACGGTCAATACACTGAAATTTGATTCAGATAAGACAAGAGCTGTTGGTGGGTGACTTGTCAGTACTGGTAGGCAACACTTTGAGTTGTACTTCCCATAAAGAAGCAGGTTTATCAGTTGGTGCTCTAGATCTAGCTTTGTTGCTGGAGGCACAAGTAGCCTCTGTGGCATGAGGTGCCATTTATCAGTTTGGATGGTGTGCCAGCTCCTGGGACAGAGCCTACTTTTAGTTATCTCTGCTTTGCTGACCTAGAGATTAGACTACTGTAATGCGTTATATGGGGACGCGGGTAGCGCTGTGGGTTAAACCACTGTGCTGCTTGGGCTTGCCAATTGAAAGGTCGGCAGTTCGAATCCCCGCGACGGGGTGAGCTCCCGTTGTCCGGTCCCCAGCTCCTGCCAACCTAGCAGTTCAAAAGCACACAGTGCAAGTAGATAAATAGGTACCGCTCCAGCGGGAAGGTAAACGGTGTTTCCTTGTGCTGCTCTGGCATGCTGGCCACATGACCTGTAAAAACTGTCTGCTTAAGCAGACAAACGCTGGCTCCCTCAGCCTTTAAAGCGAGATGAGCGCTGCAACCCCAGAGTCGTTCGCGACTGGACTTAATTGTCAGGGGTCCCTTTACCTTTACCTTAATGCATTACAGTGGTACCTTGGGTTACATACGCTTCAGGTTACAGACTCAGCTAATCCATAAATAGTGCTTCAGGTTAAGTACTTTGCTTCAGGATGAGAACAGAAATCGTGCTCCGGTGGTGCGGCAGCAGCGGGAGGCCCCATTCGCTAAAGTGGTGCTTCAGGTTAAGAACAGTTTCAGGTTAAGTACGGACCTCCGGAACAAATTAAGTACTTAACCCGAGGTACCACTGTATATGCTTGGTTGCCTTTTGAAGGCAATTGAAAAATTACATTTAGTGCAAAATCCAACTGAGTGTGCCAACTGGGACCAGGCCTTGGGGGCACTGATGGTACTGATCTCTGCACTAGCTCCTAATCTGTTTCTTTTTAATGCCCTTCACTGCTTACAGCCAGGGTATCTGATAGACCACCTGTCTCCTTTTGAGTCAACCTGTGTAGTTCATCTTTAGGGAACCTTCTTTTGGGTACCTCTGTTTTCACAACTATGTCAAGTAGTGACCAGGCAATGGATTTCTCTGTGGTGGCAATCCAGTTCTGGAATACTTTCCTCAGTGAGGCTTTCGTCGTGCATGCTTTTAGGACACCTAGGTGCTTACACTCCGAGGCAATTTAGCGGAATAAGTGTTGCCTAAGTTTTTGTGCTGCTCTATCATGCGCTGTTGTAAGTGTTGCTTATGTTATTTGATGCATACATTTTATTCTCTTGTGTTTTTAAATCTTTATTGTAAAGCTGTATTTGGAAAATTTAGTTGGTTGGATCTACTGTAATTAAAGCTAAGAGTCAGGAGGGCAAGTAATGGGATCATGGATCTCGTGTACATAGTTATTGTGCTTCTGCTCCTCACCACGGTATTTGTGCCATCCTTGTACAAAAGTCTTAAGCGTCTTGCAAACAACATGGAGCCAAATACTGCTGTTAACTTTTATTCTTCGCTTTAATTTATTTTTAGGAGAATGACATCTTCCTGGGTTGGGAAAAAGGAGCTTACAAGAAATGGGGAAAGAGTAAGAAAAAATGCTCTGATCTAACACTAGAAGAAATGAAAAAACAGGCTGCTGTTCAGTGTCTTCGCTCTGCTTCTGATGAAGTAAGAATTAGCATCCTTGTTTAATTCTATGTAACTTCTCGTTCTTAATGTGGTATTGGGGTGGATAAATTTTAGTTTTGTGATGTTGGTAAATTTCAGTTATAGAAAGCTTCCCTTCAAAATATCCTAGTTGAATATGAAATCTTAAGTTTAATCTTTTTTAAAAAAACAAGAAACTTCATTATTATTATTATTGTTATTGTTATTGCCATTTTCATGCAAAATGCACATATAAAACGCAGTAAGAATAATGAATGTAAAAATACAAATAGAAAAATGAAATGAAAATACAGAGGTGAGGGGAAAACTGGGAAACAACTGAGAGTGCAATGCTGTATATATTTATCACATATAAAAAGAAAAAGGTGAGTCAAAAGAAAAAGGTGAGTCAAAGCCTCTCCACCTATTTATCTGTGGAGCAGGGGGTTTAGTGGGCTGTGTGGACAAGTTAACATAGGAGAAAAAGTGGTCTATTTTTGGTGAACAATTAATGACTCTCCATTTATGTGTCAGGTGTTCTCCAATGTCCCAATGTCCCATACTTTTGCTGGCCACTCCTCTCGGAAAGGAGGTGAGTCAGATTTCCAGTGGGAGGCCACAGACACAAGAGATTTGTGCATGATGGGTGAATTGGTACCAGGCTCCAAGGATAGGAGTGATGGTGGAGATAGTTTCAAAAATTTGGGTCCAGAATCTCTGAACTATGAAGCGATCCCACCACATATGGAGCAGTGTTCCAATGCGACCACAACCCCGCCATCATAAATCAGAGTACCCTTTGCCAATTCTAGGCAGGTGGAGTGGAGTCCAATGCCATCTTAACACTGTTTTCAGTGTGGCTTTCTGTATTCTTACAGAAATTGTTTTAAGTGGGGTTTTGGACTACATTGTTTCCCATACTTGTTGCTCTATCCAGAGACCCAGATCACTCTCCCATACTAATTGTAGCCCCTGAGAATGAACCATTAATAATGTGCACAATATGCTTTAATTGAAAAACCTCATAGCATAGCCTAAGACATGGGACCCCGAGACCTCCTTGGGTCCTGGGATGATAAAGTCTGACAACTCTGCTACTCCAAGATTTCCAAGTGCCGTATTTCCTTGTGTGGTCTGGAAGAAGCAAGTTCCCTTTATTTATTTTTCTTCTAGATTAGCTTTGGCTTTGCCCTCTGATGATGGGTTTCATGGCATCCCATAGGCTCGATATTTTAGTGTCCGGGATGGCATTTTATAGGAAATAAAACTTTAGCGCTTGATGAAGACTTTCTTTAGCCAATTTGTTGGTTAGTAGGAGAGAATCAAATGTCAGCGAAATGAACTTGGGCTTAGAGAGTCCACTGCTATAGAGATAGAATTTGGGGCATCATCTGAGACTGGGATGATTCCTATATCTGTTTTTGTCACTTTATACCAGAGATCTACCAAATATCTTTGGATATGAAGATACAGTCCAAATGGGCCATACATGTACGAGTGAAATGTAAATTCCCTGTCAGTGGGGCGGCAGTGCCAGAGGTTGCAGAAATTATTGGCATGCAAAAGTTTAGTGAAGGCTTCATCAGGCTTTAGGGAACTAAACTTTCTCAGACCCTAGTGAGGTATCTGTCTTTTGGGTCCGCTATGGAGTCCTGAATAGTGAATGGGCATTTATTTATTTTTGCAGTCATTATGGCCACACCCCTGTAGTTGTTTTGCTGTTTTTCTTTTGGTGTGTCTCTTGTATCAAAATTATATCTGGATGTTCCTTTTTCAGGAGCGTTTCTACTCTGGAGCACCTCACAGCAGAGCCTAAACCTTTAGCATTTAATGAAATTACCTTTACAGTGGCTGGTGCTATAACCATGGTTGAGAACAAATGGTGCTTATCCAATATGTCGAAGGCGGAAGAAAGAACACAGCAGTATGCTTGAGGGTTGATTGCACTGTACAATAAACTCTCAACGGGAGAGAAAAATAAGAACAGAAAACTTCAACTTTTAACATAGCAAACTGTTCAAGGTGCATCCAGCTATCTGTGGCTGGAATAGGGGAAGCTGTGGAGAGCATTATGCTAGCACACCAAGGAACAGAAGGGGGGCTGAGGCAGAGAAAGATCTTTTGCTCCACACCCTCTCCTCCTCTGGGAGTTAGTCATAATAAGCCTGATGGCTAAGTGCTTGGTTTAATCGTTTGTGCTTTACAAAGGCCTAAGAGCCATGGTGTGAACGAAGAGTCTGCTGCAGAGCTTTGCATTTTCTTTTTCTCTCTGTGCGTGAACTATGAGGAAGAGGAGGGGAGGTTAGTTCCACTCCTTGCAGCCACTTTGGGGATTGCAATTTTACGTTCATGGATAATATTTTGTAGAGGCAGTTTATCAGAGGCAGCAATGTGTTTGCCATTGACTTGCACCAACAACTTCAATGGGAACCCCCCATCAGTAGGAAATCCCTGCAGCCTTCAACTCAGTGGTGTGACATCTGAATTATCTCTGTTGAGCCAGTTTCTGGCATAAATCTGGAAATGCCCCTACACTGAATGAGTTGTATTTAAGTTCTGGATAGTTGCGTAGGGCATTTAAAATAAGAGTTTTAGTTTGGTAGCGTTCAAAGCAGACAACAATATCTCTTGGTGCCTCTGAGTTACTTGCTCTTAGTGCACCCACTCTGTGTCCCCTTTCAATGTCATGGAGAGTGATGGGGGGTTATATATTCAAACTGTCTAACCAACTTAAAATCCAATCAGTCATATCTCCCCCTCCTCTTTTTCCAGAATCCCATGTAGTTTAAATTTTTTCAAATTTTTCTCTATCCAGCTGAGAAGCAAATTTTAAATCTAAATATTCATTTGCCATTTTACCTTAAGTGCTTTCAGTTTTGTTTGGGTGCTTAAGCTGGTATTGAGGGTCTCGTTTGCTGTTTATGCTACATTAGCTATTTGATTAGATAACATATCAATCTTGCTTTCAAAGCAGCTGCTCAGTCTGTTGCTAAAGTCTGTCTTATTTTATGAATACACCCCCTCTGTCTTTTTTTATTATCTAAGCTGCTACGAGGTTTCCTGCCTTTTGCTTTTAGGCCCTGGAGCCATTTTTTCCTCACAAGCTTCTTCTGAGAGCTCTGAGTAATCAGGAGCTACAGGTTCCTACCAGTCAAGCCTTGCTAGCTTACCTTTCAGGCCATGCAACTCCTGCAGCATTACCTTTCAGGAGGTGTGCTGAGAAAGGTGAAGAAGAGTGATTTTGCAGTCATTCAAAGCAAAATCATTCCCGAGGGTGCTGGAAACTTGAAATCAAGCTGCCATTTGACTGCAGCAGGCCAAGGGGAGGGGAGGGTAAATAGGTTGTATATGATGGGCATAGTTACAATCTGAGTTTCAGTAAGACAGAGGTGATGATCAGAGCTCTTGGGTAGCTCCATGATCTGCTCAAAAGTTGTGCAGTTTACATTCAGAGCCAAATTGAATCATTTGAAGTCATGGTGCAAAGAAACCATCAGGAGCATTCTCTAAGGCAGTGTTTCCCAACCTTGTGCCTCCAGCTGTTTTTGAACTACAACTCCCATCATCCCTGACTAGCAAGACCAGTGGCAAGGGATGATGGGAATTGTAGTCCAAAAACAGCTGGAGGCACAAGGTTGGGAAACACTGCTCTAAGGCTCCTGGTTGTTCTTATGCAGCTGTGGCTTTACTTGCCCTTCACCTGATGTCAGGTGAGTGACAGCTGGATGTTGTTTGGCCAGTGGCCGTCTTGCAGGCCATCTGGGGTATGTGTTCCTGTTTAGGCGCATGGGCCCGTGGTTTCTCACCATAGTAGTAGAGCATGGGACATTGAGTGTTGTGCCAAAGGCTAGACATGTGCTGGAGCATTGGGTTGAATAAATGATTGAAAATACATTTCAGCTGGTAGACTAACAATTAATGAAAATAAGCAGTAGGTGACAAGGTGTAAGGATCAAGTGAAATGCAGCTGGTTGGCCACTATCCCTCACTGTACTTCCGTATCTATAGTTCTGAATAACACTAATATTTCAAAAATTAGAGATTTGTTGGGATTGCCTTTTGACATTGGCTCCCAGTATGTTTCCAAGCACAATTCAAAGTGTTGGTGCTGACCTGTAAAGCCCTAAACAGCCTCGGCCCAGTATACCTGAAGGAGCGTCTCCACCACCATCATTCTGCCCGGACGCTGAGGTCCAGCTCCGAGGGCCTTCTGGCGGTTCCCTCATTGCGAGTAGCAAAGCTACAGGGCACCAGGCAGAGGGCCTTCTTGGTGGTGGCGCCCGCCCTGTGGAACGCCCTCCCATCAGATGTCAAAGAGATAAACAACTACCTGACATTTGGAAGACACCTGAAGGCAGCCCTGTTTAGGGAAGTTTTAATGTGTGACAGTTTAATGTATTTTTAATCTTCGTTGGAAGCCGCCCAGAGTGGCTGGGGAGACCCAGCCAGATGCACAGGGTACAAATAAGTTGTTGTTGTTGTTGTTGTTGTTGTTGTTGTTGTTGTTATATTACTTGGGATAAGATCTGGTGTAGCTATTGAAGTGACCTTTTTTGGTTTTAAAATTAGAGTTCTTTGGGGATCTTTTGGATAGGTAACATGGCCCTCCGCTCCATTTCATTTTAGTTTGACACCTATCTTTACACATTCCACTGAGATTCCTGGCTGAAGATTCCAGTTAGTTCCTTAAAAGCAGCTCCAGTGGCTCCAAATTTGAGCAAAGATGGGGAAATTTGCTTACTCACACTGCAACCAAAAATTAACTAGTTGGCTTAGATACAAGCCACTATTCTCTTTGCCAGCATTACCTTGGAGTGGGGGATACGCGCTGAGACTCTTACGGAGACAATATATATGAAGCACTTTCAGTACTTGAAATGTATTAAGTAAATGCCAAGTGGTCATTGTAAGCTTTTTTATTATTACACAGAGCTCTGGGATTGAGACTTTAGTGGAGGAGCTCTGCTGCAGGTTGAAAGATCTCCAGAGTGAACAAGGTGAGAAAAACATTTGGACTACATATCTTCAGAGTTATTTGTTATTTTTATTTAAGTATTTATAAACCACACTTTCATATAAAATATCACAAGGCAGTGGGGCTAGACCATTCTTAGATGCATTAGGTCAGTACCTTACACAGTTCGATGGTTTCAGTTAGGCTAGAACAAAACCCAGGTCTCTCAAATTGTAAGGTGTCTGCCATTTCAGGCTGCTAGTGAGAACTCGCATGTTTAAGAGTGCTTCACCCTTTACCCCAGTCTTAGACATTGAAGTCAAGCCTTTTATCTGGTTTGCTGAGCACAGGAATACTTTTATTGTGATGGAGCATTCAGTCATGTGAGCCTCCAATGCAGCCTGAAATAGTACAATCCACTTTATTGGCTCTTTATGATAACTGCACCGAAGTTCTTCAAGGACTGTAGTTGTAATATTGGGTCATGATGTGCGACATTTCTTAATATATTAAGATCCGTCCCACTATATATAAGGAACATTGTGAAGCCATAACAAGAGAATGTAATCCGTGGGAGACCAGCTTGGTGTTGCAGGATTACAATTTGGAACATCCCTGTCTATCTTGGCTACCCCAGTCAATGACCAGCTTTCTAGAGTTGTTAATGGGTTGATAAAAGTCTGAAGATGCACTTGAAAAAGTTTATATTGAAACTAAGAAAATACAATACTTATAACAGTAACACACTTAAATATTTAGCTTGGGAAGGCAAGCCAGAATAAATTGTCACTTTAGTCCCTTTGAAATCAATGAGATTTAAGTTGATGGTCATCATCATTCTCTCTTTTCATAGCAAAGGATCTATTAAGTCACTTGAGTTAGGTTCAGAGGTTAAAGCCTACACTTGACCTTGTTTTAGATTGCATTTTAAGCTAGACTTTTACCTGCAGTAATACATACAGATTTACAATTGTGGGATTGATACGAGGGAGCAGACAAAAGCAAGCCATTACCCCACTTGGATCCATCCCTTGGCTTCAAAAAATAACACATTGTGTCTCATTAATGTCGTTCACCAGAAATATCTGGGTGATCTCATACTCTTAACTCACTGAGTTCTCATCTTAGTTCCGGTCTCAAACCCCGAACGTTTTACTCTCATCTACCAAACAGCTGAACATCAACACATTTTTATCTGCATCTGTAGCTGGTGCTTTTGGAAAGCTTAGGTAAATGTATTTTCCTGGCCTCCTTGAAATTAATTAATCCATTACTTTCATAACTGCTCCCCACTTGTCTCCAAACAGAATACTATATTGTAAAAGAAATGTGGGTTATTATTTTTTTGAAATGTGGGTTATTTGAGCAGATGATTTGAATTACACCCCTGCATGATATAAAGGCTGTATTAACAAATTTTATATATTTTAATGGCTTCAATAACTTATGAGTATGTTTTAGAAAATTATTAAAATTAGTTAAATCCCAAATGTATATAAGGCTACCCTGATTGTGTTCAAATAATATTTGATGAATTTTAGAGGACAAAATTCACTTGATGAAAGGTTTAAAATAAAGTGCTTAAACCATTAAACTATGCAATAATACTACTGTAAATACAATTACTTAATATGATGCATGTTTCTTATTATAAGATATAGCATGGTAGGGAAAGTATGATATCAAATTTTCAGAAGACTGTTTTTATTTTATTTCTTAGCAGAGGAGAAGATTCACAAAAAACTTGAGGGCTCTTTGCCTCCTGAAGTTGATTTCTCTCCTGCAGCAAAGGATCAGGTGGAAATGTAGGTATCCCTCTTTTAAAATGAAGTATTGTGTTTTCCTGTGTATGTTGATGTAAAAGCCAAATGCTATTTTAAATAGACAGTTAAACATATACAGGTGTTAATATAAGGGTTTCAGTCTTTTGTTTTCTATTAAAATGTTTACTTCTGCATTGTAATCATAAAATAAGATTTTTAAAAAATATATACATGAGAAAGTTATATTTTCCTTTGACAAAGGATAATATTGGTTTTCATCCTCAGCAAGGCTTCCCCAGTTTATCAGTCCTACCAAACAAGGTGCTAAGAATGAGAAAAATAAACAGGGAAAAGCTATTGATTTGATGAATCACAGGTGGCTGTGGTCTAAACCACCGAACTTCTTGGGGTTGCCAATCATAAGGTCAGCAGTTTGAATCCACATGACGGGATGAGCTTTGTCCCAGCTCCTGGCAATCTAGCAGTTCAGCACAAGTAGATAAATAGGTACTGCTACAACGGGAAGGTTAACTGCATTTCTGTGCACTCTGCACTTGTCACAGTGTTCCATGCAGTTTAGTCATGCTGGCCACGTGACCCGGAAAAGCTGTCTGGACAAACGCTGGCTCCCTTGGCCTGAAAGCGGAGATGAGTGCCACACCCCATAGTCAAATTTGACTGGACTTAACCATGCAGGGGTCCTTTACCTTTCACCTTGCTGGAGAAGTTAGTTTTGTTGTGTCAGAAATGGTGTCTTCAGTGACACTTTTTTATTTTTCATGATCTGCGGTATAGTGAACAACCTGTTGAGGAAAATAACATGAATTTACAAGATGAATTTACAAGAAGAGGAGGCTTCTTTGCCTCTTCATGCTTGATGACAACATTGGGCACCAGGGACTCTAGAGATCTGTGTTTCTGTGCCCCTCCTGACATGGATGGAACCAGTGCTCCCCCCCCCCGCCCAAAAAAAGTGTTTAGGGGTACTCTCATATTCCTACTCATATTGAAATACTGCCCCTCAATGAGGCCAAGCTTAAGATTCACAAAATGTTTAGTGGTATGCGTACCCCTGCATCCCCCTAGAAAAAAGCACTGGGTGGAACCTTTCCTTCTGCCTCCCTCTTTGCACTGCTTTTCAGAGGTGGCAGAAAGGGCCCACCTATTCCTGCAGAGAGACTTTGGACACTCATGTGCATGTACAGTGAGCCAGGATGTCTGGGCACAATGAGTAATCATTCCCGTGATGCCCACAAACCCCAAGCAATACAGGTATGGGAGTGTCTGAGACATTCCAATTGCCCCTTCATATAAAGGGAACCCTTGTCTGTCGTCATCCCCCTTTCATCTAGCAAGCTATGAGAGAAGGATTGAGTGTCAAATCCATATCTACAGTAAGTCCTGCATATAAAATTTCTTCCTGTTTTATTTATTTTTTCGTTTCTCCATTCAGGTATTATGAAGCATTCCCACCTCTTTCCAAGAAACCTGTTTGCCTGCAAGAAATTATGACAGTGTGGAATAAATCCAAAATTTGTTCTTACTCCAGCTCCTCATCTTCTTCTACTGCCCCAGCAACCAGCACAGATACATCATCTCCAAAGGATTGTATTAGTGAAAGTGAAATTTCCAAAGAGAGAAATGGTAACAAAGTGCATGCCACTGTCCATGAGAGAACCACACAGAAAAAGGATAAAGATGAAAAAGAGAATAAGTTTGGAAGTAGCAGTGTTGAAGATAAATCTGTTTTATATAAAAAGCAAGTCCGACATAAATCTGAGGGAAAGATACGCCCGCGATCCTGGTCTTCTGGCTCCAGTGAAGAAGGTTCAAATTCTAGTGGTAATCAAGGTGAACTAAAGGCAACCACAAAATGTGTTAAAGTCAGGCATAAAACAAGGGAGGTTCGGAGTAAAAAAGGACGCAATGGACAAAGCAGGCATTTGGCAAAATTTGGTGAGAAGTCTGAAAGAAAAATTCATGGTGGCAGCAGCAGTAATGGATCTATCAAACAACTCTGTAAAAGAGGTAAACGGCCATTAAAAGAAATTAGAAGGAAAGAAACTGGGAACTACGAGAGAAAAGAGCTATATTTTGATAGCAGAAATGAGAAGGAATATAAGGAAGAGCCCTTATGGTATACTGAGCCAATTACTGAATACTTTGTTCCCCTGAGTAGAAAAAGCAAGCTGGAGACGACGTACCGCAATAGGCAAGATGGATGTGATGCAACTTCGGAGGCTGTGGAAGAATTAGCTGAATCGGTGCAAGGTCTCTGCATTAGCAACAATAATATTAATAAAACATACCTCGCAGCAGGTACTTTCATTGATGGCCATTTTGTGGAAATGCCTGCAGTTCTAAATGAGGACATTGGCCTCAGTAGGACCTCAAAGTGTTCTCAACCAGAGGACGATACACACTCAGATGGCGTTCATCTGTCAGAACTAACGCACTTCTATGAAGTGGATATTGACCAATCCATGTTGGATTCTGGTGCCTCAGGCAAGATGGAAGGAGAGAGTCGGATTTTGAATATGATTCGGCAGAAAAGTAAAGAGGGGACTAATTTTGAGGCAGAATGTTGCATAGTGTTTGATGGAATGGAGTTGCAAGGGGAAAGTGCAATATGGGCAGATTCAGCCACCTCTGGTGCTGAAGGGTGGTTCTTACAAGATCTTAGTAATTTAGCTCAATTTTGGGAGTGCTGTTCGTCTTCTAGCTCTGGTGATGCAGATGGGGAAAGCTTTGGAGGAGATTCTCCTATTAGACTTTCTCCTACTTTAGACAGCACAATGCTTAATTCTCACATGCTTGCAGGCAATCAAGAGCTGTTTTCAGATACTAATGAAGGGTCTGGTTTAAATTCTTTTTCAGTGTTTGAAGTGCAATGCAGTAATTCTGTCTTACCATTTCCTTTAGAAAAATTCAGTTTGGGAAATGAAAATACAGATTCTAGTAGCAATGTTGGTATGTTTGGGAAAACACAGTCTAGATTGTTAATATGGACCAAAAATAGTGCCTTTGATGAAAACGAACACTGTTCTAATTTATCAACAAGAACTTGTAGTCCATGGTCATACTCTGAAGAAACACGTTCAGACAATGAGACTTTAAATATTCCATTTGAAGAATCCCCTCAATTTAACTCGGATGAGATAAATTATGTAGTTCCCAGAGTATCTTCAAGTTACATAGATGAAGAAATTGTAGATTTTTTGCAGGAGGAAACCTGCCCGGAACAGACTAGACCTTTAGGAGAAATGCCTACCTTAGTTTTTACAAAAAAATCAAAACTAGAATCTATATGTGGTATACAATTAGAACAAAAAGCCGAAGATAAAGAATATGAATCTACACAAGTGTGTAGTGACAGCAGTCCACATGAAGATGACTATGGCTCAGGGGTTATTAAAGACATCTGGACAAATATGACAGACAGAAATTCTGCAGCGATTATAGAAATAGATGGTGTAGAAGAGGAGCTGTTTTCAACTGATGTAAATCATTATTGCTGTTGCTTAAATGACACAAAGGTAGAAATTCTTCAGGACCCTAACAAAGCAGTGCAAAGATCAGAATATCATCTGTGGGAAGGACAGAAAGAGAATTTGGAGAAAAGAGCTTTTGCTTCAAACAATTTATCAGAAGTGGATTGTGGGGATTATACTACACCCTCCAAACCATGGGATATTAACCAAGATAAAGAAAGTTCATTTATTCTTGGTGGTGTGTATGGGGAGCTCAAAACCTTTAACAGTGATGGAGAGTGGGCAGTGGTGCCGCCTAACCATCCAAAAGGAAACTTACTACAGTGTGCAACTTCTGATGTAGTTACAATAGCTGGTACAGATGTTTTCATGACTCCAGGAAACAGCTTTGCCCCTGGTCACAGACAGCTATGGCGACCTTTGGTATCATTTGAACAGAGTGAGCAGTTGAAGTGTGGTGATCGTGGATTAAATAGGGGTTTTTCATTTATCTTCCATGAAGACTTGTTAGAAGCTTGTGGTAATTTTCAAGGTGAAGAGTCTGGTCTTGAATATTCATTCTCTTCCTTTGATTTGAATAATCCATTTTCACAAGTTCTTCATGTAGAATGTACATTTGAACCAGAAGGAATTGCATCCTTCAGCCCTTGCTTTAAACCCAAATCTATTCTTTGCTCTGATTCTGATAGGGAGGTTTTTCGTCCTAGAATATGTGGTGCTGGGAGAACACAATACAGAGCTATACGAATTTCTCCTAGAACTCACTTTCGCCCCATTTCTGCATCTGAACTTTCTCCATGTGGTGGAAGTGAATCTGACTTTGAATCAGAGAAAGATGAGGGGAGTATCCCTGCCCCTTCACAGACTGAAGTGTTTGATGATCCACAAGCAGATCTTAAACCACTGGAAGAAGATGCAGAAAAAGAAGGGCATTATTATGGCAAATTGGAACTTGAGTCTGGAAAGTTCCTTCCTAGATTAAAGAAGTGTGGAATGGAAAAGAGTGCACAGACATCTCTGGATTCCCAGGAAGAATCATCTGGAATATTGCTGTTGGAAAACGAGAGTTCTTGCTTAGAATGTGGTATAAAAGACCTGCAAGACGTGGTGGCTGTGGAAAACCCTAGCACTAGTTGCAATGTTGTAGAACCACAAGAAGAGGAAGACAAGTCTTGCAGTTGTGGAGATAATTCATATGAAGATAATCTTGTTACTTCAGCACAGCTGAAAGAGGTATGTTCTTGAGAGATGTATTCTGTACATTTTTTTGTATAATTCAAAGATCTAACATATTTCAGAAAAATGGAACCTTAATGCCATCACAAAAGGCATGTTGGCTATGAATTACATTAATGTGTTAAATAGGTTGTGCTCAACATTGTTCACACATGTAAACTCAAAGATACTCAAGAAAGCAGTAGAGGAACATGAGAGACAGGGTTGGCATCCAGACTGCTAAGAGAACAAACCTCTCTCAGTGAGCAAATACAATACCATTTTCTTGCAACCTGCTGTCTAACCCTGTTGGGCAGGGTATAGCTGTTGCACTATATTAAGAACCTGTGTGAATATTCCAAGGTGTTCTAAAATGATTGTTCTATTCTTGTATTATCCTGCTTGTTGGAAGAATTTGACAACCTGTCTAAAATGTATAGTCCTGATGCAACTGTTATGATTAATTTTTTTATGAAGGGTAAAAGATTTCAGAATTTATCCTCCAGGCATGCTATATAATCTAGCAACTGAAAGGCTGGCTTGAATTTGTGACTTTAAAGTACCGTATATACTCGAGTATAAGCCGACTTTTTCAGCACATTTTTTATGCTGAAAAAGCCCCCCTCGACTTATACTCGAGTGAGGGTCCTTTCGGGCTGCTCCTTCCTCCTCCTCCTCTGCCTTTGCTGCTGTTGGCGGTGGCGGAATGAGCAGCCTGAAAGCAGCCCTTTTGGGCTGCTAGTTCTTCCTCCACCGCTGCCGCCACCAGCCTCTGCCTCTCGGCAGCACCCTAGGTAGGCAGGGGGACGGGAGGGGCTGGGGGGAGAGAGAAGCCCCCCCTCTGCTATGTGCACATGCGCGTGCACACACACACACACTCCAGCCCACGAGGAGGTTTGTGGTGTGGAGCTTATACTTGAGCCAATAGGTTTCCCCAGTTTTTTGTGGTAAAATTAGGAGTCTTGGCTTATATTTGGGTCGGTTTATACTCGAGTATATACGGTATATTTTAAAATTAAAATTTAAAGCATGAATTATTAGCTGTTTGAGGTTTTAAAAAATGGCTGCTCTTATCAATATGAGGGTTTTTGAGGGCCCCAAGCCAGAGAAATACAGAGCAGCTGAATGAATGCAGCACACAATTACTTTCTACCTGTCATCCCCAAACAGGGATTAAATGTGAACTGGGATCCAATTCAAACATAGGTGTTGATCTCAAGGCTGAGCACAAATACCTTCTGCTATTCTCTTCTGTTTCTTGGGAAACAGACTGCTTTGAATCTGGGAATAAGCTTCACAGGGACTGACCTCTCAGTCAATGCTGCATGAGTGTAACTGGTGCTATATAGTCACTCTTATCAAAAAACACAAACTTTGCAACTGTAACTTTTAAACAACATTTAAACGTATTTTTGCTACAGATTAATCAGTAAGCAGAAGTGCAGTTTAGTGCAGTGTTTTATCTCTTAAACTAAAATACAGTTATTCTCAAAACAGTTTCCTGTATTGAATAATGATATTCAGAAAATAAGCTACAATCAAGCGAAGCAGTGCTGGTGGGAGAAAGCTCTTTATACACCACTCTTTCCTGCATCACAGTTTGAAGGTAGCAGCATCTTTTAACTTACTTAAAATGAATTGAACACTTTATATCTGAGCAGAAATAGAAGGTGAATGCAGTTGAGCGTGTACCAACTTGTAACCATTAAGTACCATATGCCAAACATACATTTGGAGGGAAATTGCCACTCACCTACTTCCCATGCATTCTTATCACTGCAATAGTGTTGTGAGCTTACAAAGTAGTTTCTGACATATTAAGAATGGTCATTTATATTTAATCTTAGCTACTATCTCACAACTGAAGTGGCGAGTGCTGACAGAAATGAAGCTACAATGAGACTAATGAAAAACATGAGGGATGTCTGCATGCTAAGGGGAAACTGGGATGTTTCAGACAGGGTCTACAAATTATAGCTGGCTGTGAAGTCCAGTCTCCCCAGGAGAACACAACAATATTATAAACATTTTAACAACACTGTTTTTTATTAGCACTGTATTGTCTGATTAAAAACTGAAGTTGTATAGCTAAGGTTTTTTGTAGGTTGATGAACACATGCTTTAAAAAAAAACCTCTTGACTTCTGAATAGCTGCACTGCTTTTTACAGTTTGTTCTCCTTCATATGTCAAAGACCGTATACTCGAATGTGTTAAAAAATGTTTTAAAAATAGTAAAGTGAATGTTATTTCTAGTATAAGCATCAAAATATGGGGAATTTTGGATTTTGGCTTTTTAATTTTTAATATGTACGAATGCCCCAGTATTTCACGGAGTTGTATGGCACCTTAGAGACCAAATTATTTTGTGTCATGACTACCATCTTATGCAGAATACCTACCTGGGAGTAAGTGCTATGGAATGTAACCGTGCTTTACTTCCTTCTACATAGGTTCTACATGCAAGACATACTGAGCTTTAACTAACACTTGTGCTTCAGTCAGCTGAAATGCAACTTTTAGCTTTTAATTAAAAATGAACAATCTTACAAAGGAATGTTACCATTTAAACTAGCTTCCTGCTAATCCAAGAAAATGATAGAAATATCTAGCCTCTGTTTGATTCCTCACTTGGGTCTTTTTTGTTCTCTCTGTGCCATTGTAAGTTTTACAGGCCAAAAGAGAAAATTATGCCCATCAGTGGAGCAGTTTAAAGAAGCTCCCACTCCGGCTCACACAAGCTCCGGCTCACGCAAGCTGAAGGGCGGGGGGCTTGTTCAGCTGAGAAGTGGGTGGTTCAAGAAAGCCCGCTTCTCAGCTGATCAAGCCCCCTGCCTCCAGCTTGAGTGTCCCTCAGCGGGGGCTTCATTAAACTCCTCCACTGAGGCATGGCAGCCGCACACCCTTCAGCGGAGCAATATAAAGAAGCCTCCTTCCTATGCAGTCCTTCTGGGATATGAGGGCCAGAGCTCGATTGCGGTTTTACCCAGTGTTTATTGCAGGTGAAGCAGCCATTACTCTCTGTCCCTCATACCGGTCCTAGCGCATGTATTGATACAACGCCCAGGCCTAGTGTACACCACAACCACTCACACATCACAACCACACAAGTGCCCTCACAATTAAGATTAGAAAAAGCATTTTAGCTCTTTCCAAACCTGATTTGGGAGGTAGGAGTGATCCTCCTGAAGAGTGATTAATTTTCCCTCCCCAGCTGCTTGAGGAAGACCTGCCCCACGCACGCACACCAATTAGGCTTCTCTTGAAGCCAAGTTTTCACCCTAATTGGGGTGCAGAGGGGCTACAACTGGGGACCATAAAACCATTGTTAAGACATCTGTCGAACAAGCAGGCCGAGGGATGGGGGGAATGATTGAAGAGGAATGGAGCCGAGTTGGAATCCTTTGCTCACATAGGACTTGATCTTGCCCCTGGTGTTACACCTATGAAAAAGGTGTTAACAAGAATTCAAACACTTTCTTAGTGGAGCACTTCAGATGGCTGCTGCCTCTGTCTTTCCCAAATCTCAGAATAAGATTCCAGTTTGGCAGCCAATTGCAACACATCACAAACAACAAACCACCAAGGAAGATAGGAAGGGTAGATGGATAACTCTTGTGCTCTCAGACCCTTTACAGGTACTCTGCTTCCGAACTCCAGACACACACATGCACCAGGAATCCCAAATCCACTGCAGCAACTGGAAGCTGAAGGAGAAGCCACCCTACATAGGTAATCTGGGTGGGTGGTGGGTAACCAGGGATGTGGTGGTCCATTCCTTAAACTACGACTTCTGAGCATCCTCCATCTGTTCCTTATAAGCATCCCAAAATGTGCAGAGTACGTGCACCCATGGCCAGAAGGTTTTCCTCTCCTACCCTAGAACAGAGTTTTTCAACCTTTTTAGGTCCATGGTTCCCTTGACCAACAACATTATTTCTGCGGCACCCCTGTGAGACTCAGAAGCCCAGTTATGTCACCCCTTGCCTGCAGAGCTGGTAGCCCCTCACCCGTATTCGAACACCCTCCCTTGTGGAGTGTTCCCTCAGCCTCCTCTTCTCCCCTCTCCTTGGGAGTCCTCTGGGCAGCCGCAGTTGATCCCCCTGCCCAAAGGAGAGGGGCCTCCTCACACTGTCCCACAGAGGCCTGGGAAGCACCCCCTGGCAAGCCCCAGAGGCACCGTTCACCTGGGGAGTTTGTAGCCAGAGCTGCTGCAACAAACAGCTGTAGAAGCCTTTGGGAGGCAGAGATATGAGAGGGCACCAGAGGAGAGAGGGGCAGAGGCCAGTGTTGCCCATGGCACCCCTGACCATCATTCAAGGTACCCCAGGGTGCTCTAGCACAGTGGTTGAAAACCACTGCCCTAGACGGAATGTCTAATCTGGATGAAAGATTGGATAACACTGGAAAGAACAGACATTTTAGACCTTGAGAGTCACGAGTGAAACCAACCACCTGTCTCCTTGATCCTTGCCCATCCTGGCTTATAAAAGCTAGCCGGGAAGGACTGGGCGATGGGCTTCGTGGGGTGGTGAATGCTTCCCTCCGTGAGGGAGCCTTCCCAGACCCGCTGAAAGAGGCGGTTATTAAACCGCTTCTTAAAAAACCATCTTTAGATGCGGCCACGATGGCCAACTATCGCCCAGTCTCAAATCTTCCATTCTTGGGCAAGGTGATTGAGCGAGCGGTTGCCGAACAACTCCAGGCACGCCTGGAAGAAGCGGACCATTTGGATCCCTTCCAGTCGGGATTCAGGCCTCATCATGGGACTGAAACTGCCTTGGTCGCACTGGTTGATGATCTCCGGCGGGCTAGGGACAAAGGTGAGAGCTGTTTCCTAGTTCTGTTGGATCTCTCAGCGGCGTTTGATACCATCGACCATAACATCCTTCTGGACCGTCTTCAGGGGCTGGGAGCTGGAGGCACTGTCATACACCGAGAAGGCCCTCTGCCTGGTTCCCTGTAGCTTTGCTTCTCGCAATGAGGGAACCGCCAGAAGACCTTCGGAGGAAGACCTCAGTGTCCTGGCTGAATGATGGGGGCAGAGATGCTCCTTCAGGTATACTGGACCGAGGCCGTTTAGGGCTTTAAAGGTCCGCAACAACACTATGAATAGTGCTTGGAAACGTACTAGAAGCCAGTGTAGGACCTTTAGGACTGGTGTTATATGGTCCCAGTGGCTACTCTCAATCACCAGTCTAGCTGCCACATTCTGGATTAGTTGTAGTTTCTGAGTCACCTTCAAAGATAGCCCCACATAGAACTCATTGCAGTAGTCCAAGTGGGAGATAACCAGAGAATGCATCACTCTGGCGAGACAGTCCGCGGGTGAGTAGTGTCTCAGCCAGCATGTCGGATGGAGCTGGTAGACAACTGCACTGGACACAGAATTAACCTGTTCTTCCATGGACAGCTGTGAGTTCAGAATGACTCCCAGGCTGCACACCTGGTCCACACCCACCTGCCCCACAAAGGGAAGTGCAACCAACTTCAATAAAAGCCAAAAATCCACTCCACCTTTTCTTAATGCTAGCAAAACTTGTAATGTGCTCTTCTTTGCAGGATCAGAACCAGGTTACATTGAAGCAGAACCGTCGCAGGAGAGAGACACTCTACATTTGATGAGTAAGTACTTTGCCCAGAACAATGTTAACTCCAATGGGTCTTTCCAAATACTGATGCCAGCAGAGCTAAGAGGTGAGAGCATTCTTGTTTGAAGAAAAAGGACATAGGCAGTGGCATCTAGAATAAAAAGACTCTTAAGTGTTGGCACCGTTTTTCATTTACTCATTACCTGGGTCACAGCTAATGTCTTGTAACACCTTGCCTATGTTTCTCTTGTCTCCTCAGGCAATCCAGCAACCATCCTGCATACACAGAAGCAAGAATGCTCTTCGCAGAACATGACATGCAGACCACAAGGGATGTCTACAGCTTCAGCAACCGCCAGTGAGAAAGCAGCTTTTTTCTCTAGAGTTGCTACCATTTTATTCCTACAGGGTTTTGTGCCTTTGAAAGCTGAATGACAGGCAGTGTGGCAAACAGGTGCAACCGCACTCGGGGAAGTCTGCACCAGTGAACCCCTCTGGCTGTTAACAATGTTTTCGAAGGCAGAGGACTCCTGTGGAAACAAAAATATGGCAACCCCCACTGTGTGGTACTGTCAGGCCTCACTCCACAACTGGTATTGTTCCACAAAATCTGTGACTGAATTGCTTTTCTTATGGTGGCTAAGCAGTTAGGGAAGCCTTTCCCCTTCTTGATCACCTCAGATGTCTTTAGAGGACATACAATGGAAGGGATTATCCACAACAGCCCACCTGGGTTGAATGTCTGTATCTTGCCTATGTTTGTGCCTTCTGTGTGTCATTAATTGGTGGACATCATGAGCAGGATCATAAAACTGGCCTGCACAAGAAGCCAGAAGAACTGATACTACACTGTAAGATACAGTGGACCCTCTGGATACAAATTAAATTAGTTCTGGGGGTCCATCCGCAACCCGAAAAGTCTGTAGGCAGAGGTGCTGCTTCTGCGCATGCGCATGGTGCAATTGAGCGCTTCTGTGCACATGTCAAGCGTGCAGAGCACTTCTGTGCATGGCGAAACCTGGAAGTATACACTTCCAGGTTCACCACGTTTGTAACCCAAAAGTTATGTATCCAGAGCGGTATGAAACTATAGGGTCCACTGTATTAAAATAAGATGTAAGAAATAAAACATTTTAAAACCATGGTTCTGTTTAGTCACTTGACCAATTGAACTGATGAGAGATACCTCTGTTTCCTTCACTAGCCTCTGTTGCAGTTCTGCTTGTCTTTTGACATCTTAATTAACCAAACTGGATACTTTTGTTTAAAACATAATAAAGACACTATGCCACTGAAAGGTAACTTTAACAAAAACATAAAACCTTTTTTAATGGAATTCTGTTTTTCTCTCTCCCCCTTATCTGAAATACAACTTTGGAAGAATGCTGTACAAATGTCAAGAGAGAGGACAGTATTGGAGAATTTGCAGATGTGGAAGAAATATCGCAGTGTGAAGAACATCTTCTAGATTTTAATATGGTAAGCTTGGCAAATATTTTGCAATAGCCAGCGCAACTGGAAATCAGTTCTAAGTCACATGTGGAACCCCAGTGAGTAGAGGAGATTCCCCGTTTCAGAGTTTGCCTCTCAGTTTGTGGAGAGGGGCAGGGAGAAATAAGGCTTGCAGAAGTGTTCATATGAGTAGAGTGCCTGAAGAGAGCAGGCACTGGAGGTTGCAGAGGAGCAGTTGCTGACTTTCCTTTTCAGACACAGCTTTTCACATCATGTTGAATCCTCTTATAGATGTGATGGGCCCCAGAGGGTGCAGTGAGAAGTGGGGAGCATGAAAGTCCCTATTGTGTGCATGTAACTCTCTTTGGATCTCAGTCAAAATGTGTGATCATAGTGCAGTAACACTGAGATTTAGCTTTTCTGTATATAGGATTACCATACAGTGGTACCTTGGTTCTCAAACGTAATCCGTTCCAGAAGTCCGTTCGACTTTCGAAACATTTGAAAACCAAGGCGCAGCTTCTGATTGGCGCAGGCACCCCAGAAACAATAGCCGACAACCGCGTCAGATGTTTGGCTTCCAAAAAGGTTCGAAAAGGATCGACCAAATTTGGACGTCTAGAGGGCTGGCACCCAAGACCAGAAAGGTGGAAATCTGCCCAAAAACATGCTCCGACCACAACGCCTTGAAATTAGAATTCAGACTTACTCAAACCGGTTCCTTCAGATGGAGGATGAATGACACCCTTTTAAGAGATCAAGAGATCGTGAAAAAGGCCCAAAAAACGTTAAAGGACTACTTTGAGATAAATTTGAACACTACAGTAGAAAAAAGAACGATTTGGGACGCTAGCAAAGCGGTCATGAGAGGGTTTCTCATACAACAAAATTCAATCAAGAAAAAGCTCTGGAATGGAAAGAAAGACAAAATAATGGAGAAGATTCATCAGGGAGAGAAAAAATTGAGAACCAACCCAAAGTCAAAAGAAGTGCTGAGAGAAATCAAATTCCATCAAGCACAATATTCTAAATTGATAAATCAAGAAATCGAATGGAAAATTAAACAGATGAAACAAAGATCATTTGAATCAGCAAATAAATGTGGAAAGCTGCTAGCTTGGCAGCTGAAAAAAAGACAAAAGTTAAACACAGTCACAAATCTAGAGATTGAAGGAAGAATGGTTCAGAAACCAGAAGAAATTAGGAAGTGCTTCCACAGATATTTTAAAGAACTGTATGCACAGGGGCCACAGAATCAATTTGAGATAGACCAATTCTTAAAGACAAATGGATTATCAAAAATTACTCAAGACAAAAGAGTAATCTTGAACACTAAAATAACTTCACAGGAAATTGAAGGTGCCATTCAGAGCATGCAACCAGGCAAATCTCCAGGCCCGGATGGGCTTACCTCCAAATACTATAAGACTTTGAAGGACTACTTGATACAACCTTTGATGGAGGTATGCAACCAGATCATGGATGGGAAGAGGGCACCAGAAACGTGGAAAGAAGCTTTCATCACATTGATACCTAAGACAGAATCTGAAAAGACCCAGCTAAAGAACTACCGTCCCATCTCACTCCTGAATGTGGATTACAAAATATTTGCAGACATTTTGGCAAGTAGACTTAAAAAGGTCTTAAATGAAGTAATTCACAAGGACCAAGCAGGCTTTCTCCCTGGTAGACATTTATATGAAAACACCAGAAACATCATTGACATCTTAGAACTCTTGCAAACCAACAGGAACACAAGGGCGGTGTTAATCTTTATTGATGCGGAGAAAGCATTTGACAATATATCTTGGATGTTTATGAAGAAAAACTTAGAAGGGATGGGAGTGGGACGGGGGTTCGAAAATGGAATAGAAGCAATTTACTCAGAACAGAAAGCTAAATTAATAGTGAACAATGTGGTGACAGAGGAATTCAAAATTGAAAAAGGGACACGACAAGGGTGCCCTCTATCCCCTCTTTTATTTATATCAGTCCTGGAGGTGCTATTGAACATGATTAGGGAGGACCGGTTGGTACAAGGGATAGAGGTCGGAGTGAAACAATATAAATTGAAAGCTTTTGCAGATGACTTAGTTTTGACATTACAGGAGCCAGAACCCAGTACAAAAAGAGTTCTAGAACTTATAGCAGAGTTTGGTCGGGTGGCGGGATTTAAGTTGAACAAACAAAAGACTAAGGTTCTGACCAAGAACTTGACATCCACAGAAACAGAGGGGTTCCAGAGAGAAAAGAATTAAATGTGGTTAAAAAAGTGAAATACCTAGGGATTTATTTGTCTTCCAAAAACTTGAATTTATTTAGAGATAACTATGAAAAATGTTGGTTGGAAATCAAAAAGGATTTAGAAATTTGGTCAAGACTGAAACTTTCCTTGTTAGGTAGAATTGCAGCTATAAAGATGAATGTATTGCCGAAAATGTTATTTTTGTTCCAAACCCTACAGATCGTGGACAGAGTGGAATGTTTCGGAAAATGGCAGAAGGAAATATCTAGGTTTGTCTGGCAGGGCAAAAAGCCTCGAATAAAGTTTAAAATACTAACTGACTCGAAAGAAAGAGGAGGGTTTGCCCTGCCGGACTTGAGGTTATATTATGAAGCTGCAGCCTTCTGCTGGTTGAAGGATTGGTTCTTGCTAGAAAATACTGATGTCCTAGATCTGGAGGGTTTTGATAATGCTTTTGGTTGGCATGCATATTTATAGTATGACAAGGTTAAAGTTCACAAATTGTTCAAAAACCATATTGTCAGGAAAGCAATTTTTGCAGTCTGGATGAAATATAAAGACTTATTAGAGAGTAAAACCCCGAGGTGGCTATCACCGATGGAGGCCAAGGCTCGAAAAAGGCCCAATATGGAGGCCTACTGGCCAAAATATTGGGAAATAATTGAAAAAATTGGAGATAACTGGAAGCTGCAGAGCCAGGACAAACTAAAAAATAAGGTGAGAGACTGGTTACATTATGCTCAAATTCAAGAGGTTTTTAAAATGGATAAAAAGGTTGGTTTCCAAGTGGAAAAATCGAAATTAGAGATGGAACTGTTAGAACCAAAGACTAAGATACTTTCTAGAATGTATAACTTGCTGCTTAAATGGAATACACAGGATGAGACAGTTAAATCTGCCATGATAAAATGGGCACAGGATGTTGGACATAACATTTTGTTTGAAGACTGGGAAAGGTTATGGAACACCGGAATAAAATTCACGGCATGTAGTGCCCTGAAAGAAAATATTTTGAAAATGATATACCGGTGGTACATGACCCCAGTCAAGCTAGCTAAGATATATCACCTGTCTGACAATAAATGTTGGAAATGTAAGGAGGCAGAAGGGACATTCTTTCATCTCTGGTGGACCTGCCCAAAAGTGAAGGCTTTCTGGGAAATGATTTATAATGAACTGAAAAAGGTATTTAGGTATACCTTCCCTAAGAAACCAGAGGCCTTCCTGCTGGGCATGGTGGACCAGAAAGTGTTAAAGAAAGACAGAACGTTGTTTATGTATGCCAGTACAGCAGCAAGAATACTTATCGCAAAGAACTGGAAGACACAAGATTTACCCACGTTGGAGGAATGGCAGACGCAGTTGATGGACTACATGGAATTAGCTGAAATGACCGGCAGAATCCGAGATTTGGATGAGGAATTGGTTGAGGCGGACTGGAAAAAATTTAAAGACTATTTGCAAAAATATTATAAGTTGTATGAACCCTAAGATAGTGCATGTTACTGGAAATGTTATGCTTTAGCAAATATGATTAAGCAAATGGCAAAATAAGTGATAAAAGAGAAAAGAAGATAAAGTGAATCAAACATATTATGTTTATTTTAAAGGTATCAAATTTGAGACATAATACATTGAATACGGATACATAATAATTGAAAGTGGTAACAAGGTTTGAAATAAGGTAACAAATTGCTGATATTATTGTTACAAAGAATGCAGATCCGGAAGGTGTGGGGAAGCACAATGGTGTTTTTTTTTTTTCTTTTTTTCTTTTGTTAAAAAAATCAGAAAATTGTTTCTTGTATTTGATTTGTTCTGTATTGTTTGGAATGTACAAAATTATGAAAAGAAACACAATAAAAAATATTATAAAAAAACAACAACAAAAAGGTTCGAAAAGTGGAACACTTACTTCTGGGTTTTTGGCTTTCGGGAGCCGAAATGTTTGAGTACCAAGGCGTTCAAGAACCAAGGTTCCACTCTACAATGTTTGAATGTTTATTTACTAAGGGAAATTTTATATTCTCTTTTGCAAAGCTGTATTCTACATTTTAATTTCTTAAATCTATAGGTTTCTTCTGTACATGAAGCAAGGTGTGCAGATCCCAGAAGTTCTGAAACAAAATCAAATGGCATTAGGAAAAAGCTATACTCCAGTGACAGCCCCAGCTCTGAAGGCACAGCATCAGAAGGTGGAAATGGATGGGCAGATCCTTGTGAAGAGCTTTTCTCTCGAACTCAGCTATAAAAACTGCAGAGTAAAAAAAGTATGGTTTAAGAATAGCATGAGATGGAAAACTCTTCCTGAAGGTCTGTGACTCAGCAATGAATTGATTTTCCCTTTGGGTTAATGGATTCAGAAGTGTATTTATCTTTCTCTTCTTGATATTTTATTTTCAATAGTTGGGAACATTGTCCCATTGAAGGCTTTTTTTCTCTCCCTCCAAACTGTTAGTTCCTTAGCCATTTGGACCTAGATTAGATTGTGTTGTCAAATCAAGAATGGATGTGCATGTGATTTGTCATGGTAGTATCACTGCTCTTTTGCATCTTAGCTGCAGTTATTTTTATTTTTAACTGTAGCCTTATCAGTATTACTATCTAACTAGCATTGCAGTTTCCACAGCTATTCAGATATTTTATCTTTTGGCTTTTAAGATTTGGGAGATAAATACTTAACACTGTAATCTATCAGTGCCTTTCTGAATGTGAGAGGACAACATGTGTGGCTTGTCCAGTCTTTAAGATCTTCTAACTTTGGAGTAGGAAAACTAGGGCTGTGCTTTAGAGACTTTCAGAAACTGTGTTTTCTATTCTAGGATCTCTCCTCTTAACTCGCATATAAACTAACACAGTTGAAACTATTGTTTGTTCTTGCTAACTGAAGAAGCCAAGGATTTTTTCAGGCCTGGGAAAGAAACACTATTCCCCCCCCCCTTCTTCCTTCCCCCTCATTTCTTCTCTGTTCATCTCTTTCAGGGCTCAGTACTGTAAAGTAGATGATTAAAAACAAAATGACCCTATGTCTTGATTCCCAAGCACACTTACTTCAATGGTACTTAGGTGTAAGTGTAGTTTGGGTTGCACTGTTAAACCCAATGGATAAATTTAATGGATGATGAGCTTTGTCACAAGCTGCAAAGATTTTGCTTGAATAACTAAAATAATCTTGGAATTCAGTGTTTGGTAATTTATAGGCGAAGGATTAGTGTGTCACTCAAAACAAATCCTGTGGCTCCTGCAGTTGGCTACTATTGTGGTTCTAATTTAGTAAATCTTGTAGCGATCTTTGTGTCCTGAGAGAATGTTAGGAGTAAGTTGTGTGTTGTGGGTGGGAGTGGGGAACGTGATGACGACTTACATGTGTGATTGCAGTAGTGATTGTTGCTTTATGTGACCTGCTCTTAAAGTTTATTTTAACATAGTCAATGCATCTGTCAAGTTGTAACTGTGCAAGACTATCAACTCCTTGTGCTACTAACGTATTATGCAAATCATAAGAGCCAGGAGGAGCAATATTGGTTTGTACCATTTCATAGTTTTAAAAAAAAGATCTATACAATAGCAGCATGTTTAAGACATCAGAAAGTGCAGAAAGTTTACTATTGACTTGAAAATGCTAAGCCATTAATTTTGATAGGCAAGAAACTCCTAACAATTATAGTTGTTTCAAATATTAAGCTGAACTGGCTTTGAAATTTTTATTCTGTGCTAGTGAGCTGAACTAAATTTGAGTTTTGTTGCCTTTTCTTAATTGATAGTACATGACTTAAGATCTAGGGTATCAACACCTTGTAAGATTGCATGTATCCTTTCTGTTGAAACTTACTCCATTGGCTTGGTTTGTACTTTCCAGGGAAATGTTATTAATAACTGCTTTTAAGCTACATTATTTTAGCATTCATACAACAAATCTTTAGAGTGTTTGGGTTTTTTTTCTTATTTGAGATTCGGGATAAGTTTTTATATATTTACTTTCTTCTGGAGCTTCCTTAAAAAAAGTTGTATAGCACATGCACTGAGAATATTGTCTGTCAACATGAAAGCAAAAAGAGTGAGACTGATAAATCATAATGATTAACTAAACTAGTAAGTCATTATTACAATAAGAAATGACCAAATGGAAATATTGCAGTGGGCGAGAAGAACCCACACTTTTTAAAACTCAGCTTATTTAGGTAGATCTCAGTGAAAGGGTTGTTGGTTACATTATGATTTAATATTTTAACACCTTTGAAAATGTACATGTTTCATGTGTGGGCAATAACAAATAATATTTATTTGTTCCATAATTGAATGGAGAAAATTCTGAAGCTTTCCAGGGAGGAGGTTGACGTGTGAGTTTGTGTTTTGTTTTTTTGCAAGGATAATTTAAAAGTGGAGATGCTGAAATGCACTGTGGTCTGAGGCGCATTGCATATCCATAGCACTGAAGGATCAGTTTTTTCATTCCTGGGCTGAATTTGTTTCTACTTTTTTGCTTCAAGTGGTTGTATTGTTCTGATTTCACATACACCAGAGTAACTGAATTTGTTTTTTGTGGAGTTACTTAACACCAAATAAAAAGATAAAAGGACTGCTTTGTTGGTTTGTCTGTTGTTATAATCAATGTACAAAATTCCCACTCACTATGAGAAGCAAGGTTACATAGGTTGAGAGCTCCTGGGCTTGTCTGTGGTGGGACATATCCCTGTGGTCAGACTGCAACAATTTTCTTGAAGGTGAGACAAAGGATGCAGGCATGACCCTCCCACCCAAAGAGATAACTCTTAACAGCCTATGTTGAAACAAAGTCTTCGGACAGGGGAGACAACCTAAGGCCCAGGGGCTGGATGCGGCCCAATTGCCTTCTAAATCTGGCCCACGGACGGTCCAGGAATCAGCGTGTTTTTACATGAGTAGAATTTGTGCTTTTATTTAAAATGCATCTCTGCGTTATTTGTGGGGCATAGGAATTGGTTCATTTCCCCCAAAAAAAATATTGTCCGGCCCCCCGCAAGGTCTGAGGCACAGTGGACTGGCTCACGGCTGAAAAAGGTCACTGGCCCCTGTCTTAGGATAACCTAGACACAGAGCTGAATACAGCACTCAAAAATGGTGCCTGCTTCTCTTCCCAAAATGCCCAGGCCAACAGAGGAACAAGACCTTTAAGTATACAGTGGTACCTCAGGTTAAGAACTTAATTCGTTCCGGAGGTCTGTTCTTAACCAGAAACTGTTCTTAACCTGAAGCACCACCAGAGCACAATTTCTGTTCTCATCCTGAAGCAAAGTTCTTAACCTGAAGCAATATTTCTGGGTTAGCGGCGTCTGTAACCTGAAGCGTCTGTAACCCGAGGTACCACTGTACAAGAATTTACTAAGGAATTCTAACAGCTTACCAAGAAGTCAACAGCCAAATGGGACAAAAATTTCTGAAACCTTTTGAGTAGGGGTGGCCTCTATCTGGTTTTCAACATTACAGTATATCACTAAGCTATATCACAAGTATAGCATGTGCACAGGGTTGTTCCCGAGTCACAAGATAAAACACTTGCTCAAGACGTAGTGATCAATTTTGCATGTTACGTGTAGAAAGGGGATATAATGTGGCACCTGTGAAGCATACATGAACTGACAATGGTCAACCAGTGCTTGTTTTGCAAAACCTGTCACCTGAAACCCTGAAGCATCATCAAGAACTGAAACTAGTGGCCATCAAACTGGCGGAAAAATAAATCATTTACACCCCTTTAAATTGATGATCCAAAAAAGTGGCACACTGCATCAAATTTAAAGGAGCTACCTGAAAGTTGTAAGATGATCAACAAAGAAGATGATCAGGAGGAAGAACAAGAGTACCAGGAGGAAGAATGATTGCCGCACTGTGGACCCAGAGGTCACCAAACATTTTAGACCAGTGGACACATGTTAAATTTTGAGAGCGCTCTGGGCACCACTCACAAAATGGCTGCCATGGGGCATGGGGTGGTAGGCAGGAAATATTTGGGAATGCCTTGGTGGCTGAAATGAGGCAGAAATTACAGCCTCCAAGACTTAAAAGGAGACTCTGAGGAAGGTGAGCAGGATTTTAAATCTGATTTAACTGATAGCCTCCTTCCAGTGAAATTTAAATATGCCAAAGTTAAGAAAAAGAATGGGAAACACTTATTGTATATGTGTAAAATAATGTAAATAAATTGATACATTGGCAGGCTTATACAGCACACTTACGATCAGCAAAAAGTTGGATAACACTACAAGAAGAATTGATGAAGTATGTGTATGGAAATGCAGAAGGAGGAACCATAAGAGGGAATGGAGGGAAGTCATGAGGTCTAAAGAACCTCAAAGATAAGGTTTTGAAAAGTTTTTGTGAATGGGGATGGGGGTTGTTTTTTGTAAATTGTAGAAATTGGGGGGGGGGGGGAATTACATAAAAAATTTAAAAAGATGATTCCCCCTTCACTTCTCATTTTCCTCTGTAGCCCCCTAGCCTGGTTCTGTCCCCTCCCCCCCCCCCATTTATGTGGTTATACCTTGGGGGCCCTTGGAATATCCTGGGGGGCACCATGGGACCATGTGGCCCCCAATTGGGAAACACTGATTTACTTGGTCACTAAGAACCTTCTGCATTCTGAGTGTAATCGCTCAACATCTTTCAGGCACAACACACACAACCCTCAGAAACCTTACACACCTGAGCAATAGGCCTAGCATCCATGAAGCTCTCTACCCACACCAAGATAGATTTTTCTAAAGACTTTTTAAAAAGTTTTTTTTAACCAAGCATCTGGCTCTCCCTTCCATGCACTTGACCTGTTGTGTACCAAGGCAGGCACTGGATGACTTGCTGCTATTAGCATTATCAATGTTTTTATCCTATTCTTTAGCCAAGACAGACTCCTACAGCAACTTACAAATAAATATTGACCTCTTAATCAATGTCACACAAAAGAATTTATTGCTATGCAAATTTGTGTAGGATTGCTGCTGAAGGACAGCCATTTTGTGGTAGCACACCAACACATCATCAAAATCCCAAGCCCACCCATGTGTCCAAAGATAAGGAACCCTTGCAAAATCCCACCAGTGGGCCTTTCCCCCCTTTGGTCCTGTACCCACCGCAAAGGTTTGTTACCCACCACGCTGCTTGTGCAGAAGGCAGCAGTTGGCCCAGAAAGAGGATGTGGAGAATCTAAAGAGTTGATTGAAAATATGTTCACATCAAGGCACTGATAGTTTCAAGTTGTTACTTTTTGAAAGTAATTAAACTAAGCACAACTATCAGTTGGTGAAAACTTTTAACTGACAGTTGGAAGCCAGTTGGACAAATTGATTTGGTTTTAAACCACTGTTATCTTCTGGAAATAGGAACAATATCTGGAACAAAGATTCTAAGGACAAACAACTAATTGCTATTTAATGTAATATTTTATAGTGCACACTCTACTTTGCTCTTTTTGACAATTAAAATAAAGTTTAGAGCGGTAGAAAAGATGTCACCCCTCTGATTTTCTTCTTTACCCCTTTGCAAGTAAGGGAGATCGCAGCATGATGGCGTTTCAGTACCTCCAGCCTTTCATTCAGCATTTCAGCAGCAGTTACCTTATCTTCAAAGTCCCTTAACAGCAGTGTATTCCCAAGTAAGCCGCACTTCTGGTAAAGCCTCTGATTGTCCATTCGCAATTTGTCCCTAGCCTGTTTAGTCTTTGTTAGAATCTCTCTCCTTTGGGCCACTAAAGCCTCAACTGCCATTAGTTGAGACCTTTGGCCATGATTCTCTGCTTCCACAAACTGCAGTTTTTCCTTCACTTGAGTAAGAATTTGCACTGTGTTGGTTATCTTTTTCCGGAGCTTCATAAGCTCCTCATTGCGCTCTTCAATCTTTTCATTGTAGGTTTGGTTCTCTATTTTCAGTTGCTCAAAATCTATTAAGTGCAGACCTTCTGCTAACTCTTCCATGGCTTTTAAACTTGCATCAAGCTTTTGGATTCTGTGTTTCAGCTTTATATTTTCCAGTCGAACCTAGCATGATAAAAACTGAAGTGAGTCTACAGATATCCTACCCAAGGCTGGTATTCAACTAAACAGTTGTGCAAATGCAAGGATCACCTCTACCACACGACTTCCCCCACCCCTGTCTCCTCCACATACAGGTCTCATTTCCCCCAAATCTGTTCCAGGGAATTTAAGGAAACCCCAGAGCAGGTAGGAGAGGCATGGTGGAAAGTTAAAATGTTAAAAATGGAAATTACAACATGCACAAATATACATTTCCTACAAAAAGAGACAAAACCCTTGCTGGGATGGAATCATAGACTTAGTGCTACTTAGAGTACAACCCAAAGGATTTAACTCAAAGCAGATTTGAAAAACTCGAGGAATGGAATAGAAGCAGCCACAACTCCCCTATTGACTGTATGTGGAACAGTTGACTTGGGATGAAACTCTTCCAGGTGAGAAACTATTATGGGAGGTGATTGGGGTTGGAATAGGAACTGTCGGGAGCTTATGTGAACTCTGGATCAGTCTTTACCAGCCGTAACACCTATGAATAAACCTCAATAAAATTGACTTTTAAAATAGTTCGGACTACAAGATGCTCAGGAAGTTGCCTCTTACTTTTTTTATCACCATAAGTTTCTATCTATAATAAGCCTAAGCACATGTGATGGAAATAACTACATAGGCTTTCCTTGTTTACCCGTGGCCCTATTATTGACTACAATGGTACCTCGGTTTACGAACTAATCTCTTCATGAAGTCCGTTCTTAAACCAAATCCATTCTTAAACCGAGGCGCGCTTTCCCTAATGAGGCCTCCTGCCGCCGGTGCCCTGCTACCGTTCGGCTTCTGTTTGTAGACCAAGGTAAAGTTTGCAAACCGGAACACTACTTCTGGTTTTGCGGAGTTTGTAAACCAAATAGTTCATTAAAGGGCTGCTCATAAACCGAGATACCACTGTACTATTACTATCAGGGTTTACAACTTGGTTTTGGTATCGTTGCTCTAACATGGGTAGCCAATGTTGTGCTGTCCACATGTTGATGGACTATGACTCCCATCAGCCCAAACCGTTGGTTATGCTGCCTGAGGCTGCTGAGAGGACACCATATTGCCTTATCCCTCCTCCACTGGAACAGGAATGCAGAAGCAGTTGTAAAGCATGGAAGGGGAGGGCAAATATTAACTGTGCATCACACCTGAAATAATAAACTGCCTAAGCTGATAAGACCGTAACTTCCAGGGGAGAATTAACTAGCTGCACCAGTCTCCTGCCAGTGAGGTGGTTAGAGGGGGCCGAGGAGTTTGTTTGTTTTTTCGTTGATGGGTGAGGGGGAGAAGCAGGTCTAATCCATCGCTGGACTGTCTGGGCAGGCTTCTCTGGGCAGGTCTCACCTCGGTCATCTCCCTTTCCTTGCTCTGCTCCCTGGCCTGGATCTGGCCCACTCTGTCGATAGCGGCTTGCTTGCTCCCCAGCCGGCGCCCCACGGTGTACACGGCCACCTCCATCTTGAGGGCCTGGTGGGCCTTCCAGGCGCTCTCGACCTTGGCCAGCTTCTGGCTGCAGGAGAGGCGGGCGTCGTCGATCTGCTTCTGGAACCAGGCGGCCTCGTCGGCCTGCTGGGTGCGCAGCTCCTCCAGCATGGCCAGGTAGCGGCTGTAGCGCTGCTCCTTGTCGGAGATGTGCTGTTCCAGCTCCTGCCGGACGCGCTCCTTGCTCTTGGCTTTGTTCAGCAGCTCGCTCAGCTTGCTCTGCAGCTTGGCGTTGTAGTGCTGCAGGCGCGCCCGCTCCAGCAGCAGCTGCCGGTACTGCTCGGCCAGCTCCTGCCGCCGGAGCTGCTCCTCGGCCAGGCGCTGCTCGCGCTGCTCCTCCGTCTCCACGGCCACCGCCGCCTCCTCCTCGGCCTCCGAGGAGCTGGCGGCGCTGCTGCCCACCTCCAGCGACAGCCCGCTGTGGCGCCGCAGCTCCAGGTCCCGCAGGCTCAGGCTGATGCGGCGCCCCAGGTCCACGCCCGTCTGCAGCGGAGGCGGCTCCAGCAGCTCTCCCGCCGCGAAGGAGACCTCGCTGGGCAGCGCCACCGACACGGAGGGCGCCTCGCGCGGCTCCACGGCCTCCTGGATCTCCAGGACGGGGGCGCCGTCAGGCGGGGCCCCTTCCTCCGCCTCCTCCTCCCCCTCGCCGCCCTCCTTCTCCTCCTCCTCCTTCTCCAGCCCGCCTTCCACGGAGCCCGCGCCCTGCTGCTCCGCCCCCGCGGCCTCGCTCGCTTCCTCCGGGCCGGGGGCCTCTTCGGAGACCGGCTCCTGCGGCTCTCCTTCGCCCGCCGCCTCAGCCTCCGCCGCCGCCCCCGCCTCCTCCGCGCCCGGCTCCTCAGCCCCCGGCTCGGCCTCGGCCCTGTCCGCCGGCGAAGGCTCCTCGGGGCCCGAGGCGGGCGCTTCCCCCGGGCCCTCGGCCTCCCCCGGGGGCGCCTCCGCGGGTTCAGGGGGCGCCTCCGGGGGCTCGGGCGGGGGGAGCGGGGCTTCGGCAGCCGCGTCCCCGCCCGCCGCCTCCATGTTCTCCGTCTCCTCCATGGCTTCCCCGGCTCCGCGCAGCGGCGTCTCCGCGTCTCCACAGTAACCGCTCGGTGGGCGGGCACGGCGGTTGCTAGGGGAAACGCGGACCAGAGCTGCGAAACGCGATTGGCCACGCTAGCCTGGGCCACGCCCACGGACCTCTCGGAGCTGCTGATAGGCGAAGGGGAGAGCCGCTCAACCGGCGGCGCGAGAGGAAGCGCGACGCCGAGCCTCGAAGCTCTATTGGCCGCGCCGGCCTCGGGCGCCGATAGGCGGAGGTGGCGAGGCGGGGGCGGGGCCTGCCCAGCCTCTTCCCCGGCGCAGTCTCTCGACGTCAGCTGTGCGCCGGTCTCCCTCCCCCCTTTTTGTTTTCCTGAGGGCGGGGGGAACCAAGATGGCGGAGCTGGGCAAGAAGTACTGCGTGTATTGCCTGGCCGAAGTGAGCTCCCTGCGCTTCCGCTGCACCGAGTGCGCCGACATCGAGCTGTGCCCGGAGTGCTTCTCGGCGGGCGCGGAGATCGGGCCTCACCGGCGCTGGCACGGCTACCAGCTGGTGGACGGCGGGCGCTTCACGCTCTGGGGCGCCGAGGCCGAGGGCGGCTGGAGCAGCCGCGAAGAGCAGCTCCTGCTGGACGCCATCGAGCAGTTCGGCTTCGGCAACTGGGTGAGGGAGAGGGCGCTCCCGCCTCGGGCTTCGGCCCGCCCCACGCGGCGCGGGAGGGGCTCTTCTCGCGTGCCCTGGGCGCCCCCCCCCCGGCCTCATTCGCGTCCCTTTGCGATGCTTTCCGAATGAACTGTGGGCAAGAATTAAAAAAGATGGGTTAAAGATCATTAGAAAATGCCATTACTTATCAGCTGATTAGGACTTCATCTGTCACTCTGTTGTGACTGGTGGGCTGAGTAATTTTCAGACATCTCAAGAGGGTCCTGGCGGCAGTTTGAGAACCCAAGAAAAAAGCCACCATTGGATACATTTAATACTCTTCTTTTAGAGAGCTTCAGTTTAATGTGTATGTATCAAGATGTGAATTAGTGGGAAAAGGCATGGATATAACAGCTCCAGTTAGGGACTACTTGATCTTGGTGTGTGCATATAACAAACTAGCATTCCTGTTTGGGGTAAATCCTTGGTATGAACAAGCCCTAGCATTCATTAACACTATTTAAAAGTATTATAATGTGAAATATTACTCTCTAGTTTTATGAAGGAATGCCACTGCTCTTATTTAGAAATTGACATTTAGTACATACAGTATAGGGATGTGGGTGGTGCTGTGGGTTAAACCACAGAGCCTAGGACTCTGATCAGAAGGTCAGTGATTCGAATCCCCACTACAGGGTGAGCTTCCGTTGCTTGGTCCCAGCTCCTGCCCACCTAGTAGTTCGAAAGCACATCAAAGTGCAAGTAGATAAATAGGTACCGCTCCAGCGGGAAGGTAAACGGCGTTTTCGTGCGCTGCTCTGGTTCGCCAGAAGCGGCTTAGTCATGCTGGCCACATGACCCAGAAACTGTACGCCGGCTCCCTCGGCCAATAAAGCAAGATGAGTGCCGCAACCCCAGAGTTGGTCACGACTGGACCTAATGGTCAGGGGTCCCTTTACCTTTACCTTACATACTGTATATGGGATAATCTTATAATTTTAAAGGTCTTCATATATTTAATTTTAATTTTATTCTAGGAAGATATGGCTGCTCATGTTGGAGCATCACGAACGCCTCAGGAAGTGATGGAACACTATGTAAGCATGTATATACATGGTAACCTTGGGAAGGCCTGCATCCCTGATGTTATTCCCAACAGAGTGACTGATCACACCTGCCCAACTGGTGGCCCACTTTCACCTAGCCTGACCATGCCTCTGCCACCTCTAGATATATCTGTGGCTGAACAGCAGCAGCTGGGATATATGCCACTTCGAGACGATTATGAGATTGAATATGACCAAGATGCAGAGACTCTAATCAGTGGCCTTTCAGTAAACTATGATGATGATGATGTTGAAATAGAATTAAAAAGAGCTCATGTGGACATGTATGTAAGAAAACTGAAGGAGAGACAGAGACGAAAGAACATTGCCCGTGACTACAACTTGGTCCCTGCTTTCTTAGGCAAAGACAGAAGAGATAAAGAAAAACCTTCAAAACGCAAAATCACAAAAGAAGAAAAAGAGCTGCGGTTAAAATTAAGGTCTCTCTATCAGTTTATGTCTTGCAAGGAGTTTGATGATTTCTTTGAAAACTTACACAAAGAGAAAGTACTTCGAACCAAGATTAGGGAACTACAACGATATCGGCGGAATGGTATAACAAAAATGGAAGAATCTGCAGAATATGAAGCAGCTAGACACAAACGAGAGAAAAGGAAGGAAAATAAAAATATTGGTACTTCAAAGAGGGGGAAAGAAGATGGGAAAGAGGGGGAATTTGCAGCAATTGAAAACTTACCTGGCTTTGAACTGTTATCTGACCGAGAGAAAGTGCTTTGTAGCTCTATTAATCTGAGTCCAGCACGTTACGTGACTGTTAAAACTATTATCATTAAAGATCATCTCCAAAAAAGGCAGGGCATTCCATCAAAAAGTCGCCTTCCTAGTTACCTGGATAAGGTACTAAAGAAAAGGATTTTGAACTTCTTAACTGAAAGTGGTTGGATATCCAGGGATGCCTCTTGAATCTTGTTCTTTCTCCCTTGAAATAGGATGAACTCATAGTCACTTCACTTGCTTATCCTTTTCTTAAAACCTAGGGTTCTCTTGTAAAAGCTTAAAATCCTAAACTGAACTGGATTCTTCTGTATTGAATCATGCAAATGCTAGATCGTACTTTGCGACCCAGACAGCTTCCTTGAGAGGAGGAAATTGCTTTTAAAATAATTGTGGGATATGTGACTCACTTATCTTTGACTAGTATAGCAAATGTGGCAGTAGTTACTGAGATCCACCTCTACTGTAGAAGCTATTTGTGTGGAGAGGGGGAGACCTTCAGCTTCTTACGGACATAGTGCAGAGTGAGGCTGCAGTCCTCTGTACACTTACTTGGGGAGTAAATCTGACTGAATTCAGAGGAACTTGCTGTTGAGTAAACTTGAATAGGATTAGGGCGCATGTGTCTTTTTACTAAATCCTGGGTACTAAACTTCAAAAGCACAGAGAAATTAAGATTTTTTGTGAAGATCCTTAGCTATAAGCTATGGTTCATTGCCAAAACAATATATTTTGCTGCAACAGTAGAAGAGCATAATGAACGCAAGAGGGCATTAAAGGGTATCTGCTCACTTGCTTGAGTGTACACATGGCAATTTTTAGACTGGCTCCACCAGCTAGCTGAATATAAACCCATGACTTGTCTTTGGCAAGTAACTGGCATTGTGGTTCTGAATGTAGTGGTTAGCCAGCAGCTCTGGCGTCTACATGACACTATTTCTGTGACTAAAGACACAGAGTGAAGAATCTTTGCATGCACAAAGGTTTTCTCTGGATGCATGTAGAAATCTCATACACACACATCCGTTACATGCACTACCTGGCTCAGTAGAATCCACTGTCACAATATGTGCTTATGGGAAGTTTGCACCACTTGAAACTATGACAGGTGGGTGGGATCTTAACAGGTTCCTTGGTTTTTCAGTGTTGGGCAAGAAGCAAAAATATTGAGGCTTTCTAAGCTGCTGCCTGGATTACAAATTATGCAGGCAGGCCTGATTTAGGCCTGATTGCCTCTTAATGCAGCAGGTAGCATAGTTATCAAAAGAGTAAGCTCGAAAAGGGTCGTGTCAAATGCAAATGCTCATTTATCAGTTGTTGGGACAAAGTATAACTTTGCTGTTACCACAATCCAGTCTGGGATAGCTCAGTCTGGAGAGCATGAAACTCCTCATTTGCCTCATTTTGGGCAAAAGATTCCTGCACTGCAGGGGGTGGAATTAGATGACCTTCATGGTCTCTCTCAGTTCTCCAATTCTAGGGCAGTTGACTGTGTGCCCAGGGGCCTTGTCCTTTATACAAACTTATGAAGTGGGGCTGTGGCTAAAGAACAGCTTCCTGTATGGTGTAGATGGAAAAAGTTTTTTTTTAAAGCACTTCTACAAGCTCTCCTGTCCACATCAAAGGCTTCATTGGCTTGTGGTGATAATGCCTAGGGCTAAAGGGATGCTTCTGGCCTGCTAAACCATCTCTGGGCCTTGAAAACACTGATCTTCATGTGCAGCTCTACCATAAGTAGGTTTCACCACCAGCTTCCTTGATGACTGGGGTTTACTAACACAGTTACAGAATCTTAACTATTCAGGATTACAGATTATTCCTCAAACTCCTGTGAATTCAGAGTTGATATACACCTTACACAAAATTCTGAATTCTCCCACTTTATAAACCACACCAGCTGGTGGATTCAATTTTAAATGTGTCACCTCCCCCTAGTGCAATGAATAACACATCAGAGGGAGGCATAGCACAAACCTGTCACTGATACGTGGCTCCTTACACATCCAGTGTTCAGAAAGGACATGCCATTTGCCATCTCGTTCTACTGCACCTATAGATCCATTTATCTGCTGTTGCATGTGCTGGTGTTTAACCCCTACTCTTTTTCAGCTGAATACATGGGTAGCTCAGCAGCTCTTGCACATTCCACTTTCCGGCCACTAATGGACTAGAAATAGCACAAAGGTCCCTGAGGAAACAATAGTGTTCTTTTTCAGTTTGTGTTCTCTTCTGATTGACAAAGCAAAGGTTTTTTCTCATTTTATATGTGGCTTTAATTATGATACTTTGTTTTTGACAATAAGTCTACTCTGGTCAGAAACTATGCAGTGTTTTATGGTCAATGCACTGTTCCATCCAGAGGTCAGTCCAATAGGACTGAAGCACAACTAACCCTAAGTAATGACAGACATGTTTTGTTATTCCTGCCCTTCAAAAAATTGGTAAACTTTGTAAACATGAGTGCCACTATCTAAATGTATTTATTTAGCTCTAGTGCCATAACTGTAGTTTCCTGAATGTTAATCAATACATCTGCTAGACAAGGTTGATGTAAGCCTTATATTTCATTGGCAGCCCTTTTAATGTTGCTTAAGAGGAGCAACTGGTGCTAAATATAACTTATTTGATAATCTGAACAATTTTTAAATGTGTTAATATTTATTACACTTCTGCAAAGGTCTTTACAGTGTGGCATTTTCACATTCATGCAAAGCCTCTTAGCAAAACTATAGTGAATAAATACTTTAATATAACTAATGTTTCATTAAAATTATTTAAGGGTGACTGACATCTAATAGAGAAATATGGGCATGTAAGGAACCACAGTGGCGCTGTGGTCTAAACCACAGAACCTAGGGCTTGCCAATCAGAAGGTTGGTGGTTTAAATCCCTGCGACAGGGTGAGCTCCCGTTGTTCGGTCCCAGCTCCTGCCCACCTAGCAGTTTGAAAGCACGTCGAAGTGCAAGTAGATAAATAGGTACCACCCTGGTGGGAAGGTAAACAGCGTTTCCGTGCGCTGCTCTGGTTTGCCAGAAGCGGCTTAGTCATGCTGGCCACATGTCTGCGAACAAACACTGGCTCCCTCGGCCTATAGAACAAGATGAGCGCGCAACCCCAGTCAGGGGTACCTTTAAGGAACACATAATTATTTATTAGCTTTTAACAGTTAAAAGAAACATTGAGATTTTAATGCTTATTGTGGGTGGAAACCTCAGCTGCAGGGGCCAAATGCAACTCCAGGCCTTCACATTCAGGTCTCAAGACTGCCCAGGCTACACCTCGCCAAAATTATACTATACACCCTTGTGCTTTTATCTAGGTGGAATGTGTTTTTGAACTTGGACTATGCCTCTTGCAAGCCAGAAGAGGTGGATGCTATATCCAGCGAACGTATCCTATTAGCACAAGGACTTCCACCTATCCAATGAGATTTCCTTTCCCCATGGGCCTCCAAATCTGCTGAGGAGAGGAAGGAGTCCTATTGTGCAGAACAAGCCTTTAACTAATGGTACAACTTTGCAGGATAAAATCCCTTTTCATGGCTTAGAATGCAGCCTATAATACAAAGGCTGTTCTAACCATTTCTACCTTGGACTATACCTACATTTTGGCTCTGGCTGTACCTACTATTAGCATGTGCTTCCCTGAATATCACCCACAAGGGAATGTAACCCATGGAAAAAGTGCTCTGACAGAAATAGTTCGGGGAAGACATCAGACATACTTTTCACAGGCATGTGTCAAGTTAACACTCTTAGCCCAGTTCACAATTTGAAGGGGAAGGATGTTAAAACTATCAATTCATTTCTTGCCACTCTCTTTTCTAATCAGATGTAGCATAAAGTATCTGTACACATGAGAGGCAAATCATTTTTAAGCAATATATACTACTACCCAGGTACTATTACTCTATACTATATATTTCCTTGTCCATACATGATGTTGGCAGACTCCATAATTTCATTCACCATGGGAAGTGCTGAGCCAGTTTCTAGAGAGCACAATTCCCAGGCTTCTGACCAATGCAGGAGGAATGGTAATCTTCATGCTCCACATAGCTGAGAAGAAGCCTATATTCTGGCTGTGCAGTTGTGACTTGTGGGGAGGAGGGAGGTATGTCTACTTGTTTTTGCACTTGCTAGGAACTCCAAGCAGCTGGAAAAGCTAGAAGTCCATACACATCTCCCTTCCTGTATCATCATTTGGGGCTGTATGTTTTCATGTTTAAAAGTAGAGGCTATGCTCCATTATTGTTGCGGGTGATCTATCACATACTACAGCTAGCCCTAGATGGGCATTCCTATTCATATACAAAGACACATTCAGTCTTTGTGATCATCATAATGTGCAAAAGTTATTATAAAGAACAAGTAGCATATAACAATAGCGAGCAGCTTCAAGAGGGTTTCACAACAGTTTCAAGCATGTATTTGAATGTTTGGAGTTCAGCAGAACTTTGGAAACCAGTTGGCTGTATGAGGAATTTTTGCAGGTGCATCTGGGAGTAGAGTACGACACGAGTGTCAACTAAAGGACAAATTAAAAGCATGGCAATATCTAATCTGACATTTAAAAGGCCCATCAACGCACAAATCTGAGTTCTGTTATTTAAAAAACAACAACAGCTAATTAAGACAAGAGCCCTGCTGAGTCAGACCAAAGGCCCATCTAGTTCAGGATGCTGTTTTCAGAGCGACCAATCAGGTCATGCACTTTCCCGACTTTGTGGTTCCCAGCAACCGGTATAGAAGCATACCGCATTCAACGATGATCATACATAGCCATCAAGGCTAGTAGCAATTGATAGCTCCATCTTCCATGGATTTGTCTAGTCCTGTTTTAAAGCCATCCAAGTTGGTGACCATCACTATATCTTGTGGCAGCAAACTGCAAATAACTAAGCTGTTGTGAAGAAGTACTTTTGTCTGCCCTGAATCCCTGATGTGTATGTCAGGTAAGCTTGACTTGGCTTTTAGTTTTGGTTAACTGATTCAGCTTCATTAGATGACCCTGGATATAGAAAGAGGAAGAAAATCCTCTCCTGATCCACTTTCTCTGGGTGATGCACAATCTCACACACCTCTGTCATACCCTCACTCTTACTTGCCTTTTCTTACTAAAAACCCCCAGATGTCATAACATTTCCTCAAAGGATGGGCAGTTGATCATTTTGGTTGCCCTTTTCTAGCTCTGCACTGTCCTCTTTTAGGTGAGGCAGTAAGAATTGCACACAGTACTCTAAATGTGGTCACCTCATAAATTATTATATTGGCAGTCCCTTTCCTAAAGATGCCCAAGACTGAATTCATTTCACAGCCGCCACAAATTGAGTTCAATGAGCTATCTGTTGCAACGCCAAGATCTCTTTCCTAGTTAGTCACTGCCAGTTCAGACCTCAACCTCATATATGCAAAATTAGGATTTTATTTTTGCCCCATTGTGCATCACTTTAAACTTGCTTACACTTAACTGGATTTGCCATATACCGTAACTGTCTTTCACCTGGTTTCAGAGCTCCTCACAATCTCTTTTTGTTTTAGCCTTCTTGAACAATTCAGTATCATTAGTAAATTTGGCTCCCGCACTGCTCATCCCAACCTCCAGATCACACATGAACAAGTTAAAAAGCAAATGTCTCAACACTGATCTTTGGGGGCGGGGAGACTTCACTTTCTACATTCCTCCACTGGAAGAACTACCCATTGATTCCTAGCGTGCTTCCTGTTTCTTAACTAGTTACTGATCCATAATATAACCCTTCCTATTCCATGACTGCTAAACTTACTGGTGAGGAACTTTGGCAAAAGCTTTTAAAAGTCCGAAGTACACAATGTGAACTAGATCACCTGGTGATTTGTTTTTATTTTTCATTTGTTAATAAGGCTTAAAACGTAAGCATCTTGTAATCATTTTCCTTGGTTTGTCTGCCCTACATCTCTCTGAAAACAGATGCAAATATTTCATTCAGCTTCTCTGTAGTCTCCTTTTTCTCCTTCAGCACTTTTTACTCTCTTGTTATCCAAAGGTCTAAACACCTCCCTAGCTGGTTTCTTGCTTCTGATGCATTTTTTAAAAACTGTGGTTTGTTTTGCAAGTTTTTAGCAATATGATTACAGTGGTACCTCGGGTTACATATGCTTCAGGTTACATACGCTTCAGGTTACAGACTCTTCTAAGCCAGAAATAGTACCTCGGGTTAAGAATTTAGCTTCAGGATGAGAACAGAAATCGTGCTCCGGTGGCGCAGCAGCAGCGGGAGGCCCCATTAGCTAAAGTGGTGCTTCAGGTTAAGAACAGTTTCAGGTTAAGAACGGACCTCTGGAACAAATTAAGTACTTAACCCGAGGCACCACTGTATTGAATTCTTTTTTGCATCCCTTATCTGCATGCATTTTTTTGGCCAAAGTTTGTGTTCCCTCTTGTTCTTTTTTGGATTAGACTTCCACTTTCTGAAGGAAGCCGCCCTGCTTCTAAGTTTCCTTGACATCGCTCATTAATTATACTACATTTCTCTTAGCCCGGATGGTACCTTTGTTTACTGAGGTAGTTTACTTGGGAGCTTGGGTTTTGTTAGGTCACTAAGGAGAGTGACAGAGCAATCTGCCATGACCTCTTCACGGTGTCAACCTCACCCTACTGCTTAACTTGCTTTGTTACTACAGTGGGACCTCAGGTTAAGTACTTACTTCGTTCTGGAGGTCCGTATTACCTGAAGCAATATTTCTGGGTTAGCGGAGTCTGTAACCTGAAGCGTATGTAACCTGAAGCGTATGTAACCTGAGGTACCACTGTATAACTGTTTCATTACTAAAGTTCCCTCTCACTTTTGGAAAACACTCCATTAGATCGTTCCAAATTTATTGCCCTGGCTAAGCTTCCCCAGCTGTTGATGCAGCCAATTAGGTAAAGTAGACCTTGTTTGGAGAAAAAGCACAATACAGAAAGAAATGTAGCTCAACTCGTGGGCTTAATCAATTCCAGTTAACAGGAAGAGATGAAACTAGATTATCTACAGACTTTCCATCCCTAGGATTTAGCTCCTATTAGTTTAAGGTACTTGAATTAAACAAGTATGTGGTGGTACTTACCCTCTAGTTGCTTCATTGCTAACTCACTTGTTTCCTTGGTTTGATACTTCAGCACTGGGGCTTGTTTGCTCAAGAAGTGAACAATTAAAAAGGCCTGTCACCGTAAATCACCATCCAGTACTTACTAGTGACATTTTTCCTTTGCAAGTTTATCCACTATCCAAATCAAACTCATTAACTGGAAAACTACTCCCCTCCCCCTTAACAAAACAACTTTAACTTTATGCTGTATAGTTCAGGAGACTGGTACAAGTCATCAACCTAAGTTAATAAAAAAGTTTTGTCACTAAAAATAGATAATGGGTTTTACCCATTTACCTAATCTGCAGCTTAAAAAAGCAAAACCAAAACAGGAATAAAAAGTTGAGCGTGTTGTTCTCAGTGCTTTTTTTTAAGGGGGGGGAGGTGCCAGTGCTGCATACCCTTGAGTACCGCCAGAAAAGAAAAAAAAAACAATGGTTGTTCTGGACAGTTTGTTTATAGGCAAGACCCCCAAAATGCAGGAGTAAAACTTTTAGGAAGCTTCTTTTCATCTGCTTGTTGAACTTGGCCTGCAGGGATGGGGAGAGAAAGCCTGTTGGGGCAAAATGTTCCCTAGCCCTAGTCTAGGAGCAGGTGGTGCTACAAGGCTCAGGCTTGAAGACAAGTAAGCCTGGATATAACCTGCCTACGTCAGATTATTTAAACATTTTTAAAAATAAGTTTGCCATTTTGTTTGCAAAGCGACAAAGCATGCACCTTCCTAATTATCTGTTGATCAATGTAAAAATAATTGTATATTAATCCTTGTTGGGATCAATCATCATCCCAAATATTGGGATCAAATATTGCAAAACTGATGACTGCATCTGGTGGAAATCAACGCAAATACAGAAAAGAAAACATTGTAAGAAATTAAGCATGAAGAAAGTGGAAATGTGATCATTGTATCATTTGCAGTATCTGTAATACTGGCACCAACTTTGATGGATTTAAAAGGATGGTTAGAGCAATTCATGCAGAATAAGTACCAGTCACAACAGCTGTATGCAGGGGTAGGGAAGCCACAGACCACAGGCCTAATTAAGGCCACCAGTTTTCCTCATTTTGCCAGTGAGGTCACTTTGACCACAATATGCCCACTTGCTCTACACCAGACATGCCTGATGTCAGGTACAGAACAAGTGCTGATGATCAGCTGGTCAGAAGCACTTTGCAACCTGTTTTGTCTGCAGTATCATTTAAAATCATGTGGGCAGAAACTGGACATTTGATGTCAGGTAACTGACAAGTGGGCAGCCCCACCTGTCAAACTTGGCCCACCAGCTGGATCCAGTTCTCCACCTGTGGGTATATGCTACTTCAAGGCTCAGAAGCACCAGGTCTCCAAATACCAGCCATTGGGGAACAACTGGAGTAGGAGACTGTCCTCACATCCCACTTGTAAACTTCCTATAAGCATCTGGTATGCAACTTTGGGAAACAGGATGCTGAACTACATAGGCCTTGGGTTTGATCCAGTAGGGATCATTTGGCATTCTTAAGGTTAACTGGCAGGATTCAGAAAACAAAATCCCTAACAAGCTGTTCCCAATGTATTGGAGAATTCAGAAGATGAAGTGCTCATATTTTACGTTGGTCAACTGCCTCAGACCTCCCATGCACTCTTCTATGTGCCAGAGGACTTCGATGAAGCAGGCAGGGAATGGCAGGTATTAAAAAATTCTGGTTTCAATGAAAACTAGCTGATGTCTGTGAACTCTTAAAACACTTAATTTGGTTGTGTGTCTGCAAGCAGTTACTAAATGAACTTGCTATTCTTTTCTTTGTAATAGTCTCAATACATCTCTAGATCAATTGTCATTTCAAGGTCGTGCAATGCGATTCAATACTAAACTAAGTCTAGAAAAGGCTAACAGCTCTTATACCAAATACTTGTGTTCTGTGACATACAATTTGATACTTTCCATGGGAACAGAAGCTATTTAAGTTAGTACTTGGCTGGTGTCCAACTCTGTATTCATAAAAGAATAAGCAAAAATGCTAATTTGTACACAGAACACGACACTGAAAAGATCATATTTTCATTCTGAACAATCTACATTGCATTATTGTTACTAAATTGCCTAATTACAATGCAGAATACCTTTCATTAATCACCATAATATTATTCACGGGACACAGATGACTCATGCTTGCAATTCATACCACTCACTTTGCACTCCCCACATTATTGGTATTCATTTTAAAAACACATTTCAACATTGCTTCATTGGTATTAAAGCTTCTTCCACCATTTAGTTTAGCCTCCCACACTGTTTAGTGAGTCTTTATCTGGGCATCTATTGGTTCTGTGGCACTCTAAGATTAGACTAAGGTTCCTTTACAACACCTACTAATGCAGGCCTCAAAGTACGGCCATGCAACTTATAGCCCACCTTGGATACTAAAGCCACAGTGCCAGGTTCTTTCCCTTCCATGGGAACGTGGAATAATGCTTCGTGCTCATAGGGATCAAACTTGGCTCCAAGAGGATTCAGTTTCATCAAGCCATGTTTGGTGAACACTTTCTGTATTTGAACCTCAGTCATGACAAGACCTTCGTAAAGGTTTTTGAGATGTGGATTTTCATCCTTGAGTTCTTCTCTGGGAACACTCTCAGTTGCTTTTTCCAGAACATCAGCAACTTCCAGCAAATCTTTGCAGAAACTCTGAATTCCTAAAACAGGAAAAGCAAATAAAATTTCAGATAATCCTTAAAGATGCATCAACATTTCATCAGACAATGAAAGGCACCATTAATTTTATATTTTATTCCAGGATTCAAAGCTTAGGCATGTATATGGTTAAAGATAAATTATCAAGTATTACCAATACCAAAAATGACGTGCGACTGAATCTCCATTAAATTCAGATTTACCCTTATGTTAATGAAAATATATTTGGATACATTTGTAGAATTGGGGGCATAAAACTTATAGCTAGAAAATTATAAGTAACTTAACTCTTCACAACCACCCTCAAGCCTAAGTTTTAATAAGGTACCAGTGTATATGATAAACGTGCATTTTTTCTGTTCTGTACAATGACCCAATGTCATCTCTTGAAAATTTAACTGAAAGGGGTATTTGGCAAAGCAGTAAGCAATTCAAGCTGCAAAAATCTCCACCTTGTGGAATTCTTTTTCCTAGAGTCAAGATCAGTGGTGAATTTCCAGCCTGGCATCCCTATGATGGCTCAGCGGAGGTCCTAATTTTGCATCTAAGGTCAGCTTCCCAAGTCACACACACCTGACATATATGACTTTGGAGTAGTGTGGGAGAAGTGAAACTGCAGTTTACCTGTGTGCTGTGAAGTATGACTTCAAATCAACCGGGCAATGGAAGCAGGGTTTCCAGGTGCCACCAATCAACTGATCATCAGCACCTGCAAACCCAAGCCTTTGCCTGCACTGTTTTTGACTTCAGACCACATGTGCAAAGGGAAATGCTTTACCTGGTGTCATGATGATGTCACATTGATCACAAAAACGGCCCACAGGGGTTCTTGCTCTCACTTGTACCGTATTTTTCGCCCTATAGGACGCACTTTTTCCCCTCCAAAAATGAAGGGGAAATGTGTGTGCGTCCTATGGGGCGAATGCAGGCTTTCGCTGAAGCCTGGAGAGTGAGAGGGGTCGGTGCGCACCGACCCCTCTCGCTCTCCAGGCTTCAGGAGAGCCCCAGCGCCAGCCCCACAAGGTCGGGGGACAGAGGGAGGTGGAACGCCGCCATCCTGCTGTCTCCCGAAGTGGTTTGGAGGCTGACGGCGGGGAGACCCCGCCGCCAGCCCCGCAAGCTCCGGGGACAGCGGGGAGGCGCAGCACGCCTCCCCGCTGTCCCCGGACCTGGTCTGAAGGCAGGCTGCGGGGAGAAGAGCGCTTCTCCCCGCTGCCTGCCCCGCAAGCTCCGGGGACAGCTGGGAGGTGCAGCGCGTCTTCCCGCTGTCCCCGGACCTGGTCTGAAGGCGGGCTGCGGGGAGAAGAGCGCTTCTCCCCGCTGCCAGCCCCACAAGCGCCTGGGGGGGAAATAATTTTTTTCCTCTTTATTTCCCCCCCCCCCCAAAACTTGATGCGTCCTATGGGGCAAAAAATATGGTATATTTTCTCTCATGCTTACTAACCAAACAAGAATCATGTTCACTGATTCAAAGTACCAGCTGAAAAAGTATGTATCTAGATCTCTTGAAGCAGCACAGCATATGAGCTGAGTGGAAGTTCCATTTTGGAATTTCCAAGCTTAAGTTTTTATTTATGTTTAATGTGGTGTTCTAGAGCTAGTAACAACAAATATAGCCTATACCTACCATATAACTTTGCTTCTTCTACCAATTTCTGAGTTCTTTGTCGTAGATTTTCTGCATCTGCCAGGGCACGTTTATACTTGTCCTGGACAAGGGGGAAAATAAACAGTGGAAATGTAAAACCAACTGCCTATGTAAAAAACTCCCAGGATATGGAGACACAGAATGAATGAGTCCACCAAACACACCATCCTAACTGTGCTCCTGGGTCAAAAGAGCTGTCTTTTCCTCCAAATGAATTTGTGATGTGTCAGGTTTTTAATAGAACTTTATAAATGTTGTGACCCACAAGTGAGGGGATAATGGTTAAAAGCAAGACAGAAATATAAAGGGAGAGATACTACTTCAGCCATTTGCTATGCTGTTAAATCCTACAATTATCTGGCAATATTAAGAGCAAGATCAGCAAACCATGAGACACTCCTATTTTTGTGGCACCAGGGCCCATTTAAGTAAACAAGATAAAAGTCCTATTCCTCTTTTTTATTAACTAGATATATGGCAAAAACCTAACCCTTCCCTTTTTAGACAAAGATGAAATCCAACTTTAGTTCACCAGTGGGGGGAAATTAATGACATGTACAGAGCTCAGGTAGTCTCAAGACATTTCAGTTATATATACATTCTCACTTTTCTGACGCTAGCACTTTCAAGACCCAATTGCTAAAGGAAACTACTGAAAAGTAATATGCATATCCTATATCTGCTGTTTGAGGGCTGTACAAATATATAAACCAAAAGGAGTCTTACAGTGATTTCTTTTAATTGTTCTTCTAGTTTGGCCTTTTCCTCTATTAACATCTTTTCAGCAGAGCCAGTAACAGATTTTTGTTCATGTTGAGTCTGGTTTGGCTCTTCTTCCAAGTTTGGTCCAGTGCCTTTCTCCTGTGTCACTATGCAAAGCAGCTGAGAAGTCCTGAAACAATATCAGGTTCAGTAAAACTCAAAGCAACTTTTTAAAACTGAGTACAAGAGGCCACCAGCACATTGCCACCTCTTATCCCCAAATCTTCTCTGAAAATTTATTATATTTATATGCCACCCTTCATCCAAAGATCTCAGGGCGGTTCACAAGATAAAAATAGAAGATAAAATACAGGATGAGAGACTTATACTGTCCCTCCTTTATGTTTCACCTGGGGTTGGTGAGTATCAGCATATTTAAGTGAAGCAATACCCTCTATTGCCCACGTTGGTTTCAAAAACGTCCCGTTGGCACGTGCAAGGCAGACAATCCCTGCTCAAAAGGAATCAAGTCATTTGCTATTAAGGTGGATCGGGTATTGAAAAGCTTTTTAATGCTGCCCCAAGCACTGGCCAAAGGTGAATCTGAAAGGATTCAACTGCCTAAAGAGAAAGAGAGAAAAGGTTGGGGGGGGGGGGCTGTAAATAGCAGCCACTCGCCCCGTCCACGCAGAGGAACTAAACCGGGAAAGATACCTCCTCCCGGAGTAAGACAGGCTGCGTGACGTGATGGAGTAGGATCTGAGCGAGACCACGGTTCAAATTCCGCCCCTGGGCTGGTGAAGCTCCCTGGGGGAGACCTTGGGGGCCAGGAGCTGCCTCCTCTCTGCCCAGCCTGCCTCACAGGGCGGTTGTGGAGCGGGGAGAGAACGACCTTAAGTCCCTTGGAGGGAAACGAGGCATTAAATGCGACGAACGGAAAATATGTAAAATAAATAAAAACAGATTCCGGGACGGGGGGCTGTGGGCCCGGCTTCCCGCCTCCTGCCTCGTCGCCTCAGGCACGCGGAGCCCTCCCGGCCCTTCCCCCAGGGCCAAGTCCCGCCGCCTTTGCCGCCTTACCGCTGCGGGTGCTGTGGAACGAGAAAGGCGCCTCGCCCCGGCAGCCCCGCCAGGCGCCACACGGACCGCACGGCTCTCGCCGCCGCCGCCGCCGCCGCCATGTTGCCGCTCGGCCTCCTCCCCTCCCCCACCCCAAACGCACCAACGGAAATCGCCTCCGCCCAATCAGCAGGCAGGTCGAGCCGGCAGGTTGGGCCATGTAACCAATCAGCGACGACCTCAGCAACAGCCTCTGCCCAATCATCAGGCAGGTCGACCGGAGTGCTCCTCTTCCCTGACCATGCAGCCAATCAGCCACGCCCTCGGAAGCACGTGCGTGAGAGGGCGGGAATAAAAAGCTATGTCGACATCCGGGGCCTCCAGTTCGCCTTTTGAAAGCGAACTCATTGCGAGTCAAACGAGAGCCGAGGAAAAGGCAGCCATAGATCTAATAATTAGACTCACACTGGCATTTAACTTTTGGGTTCAGTCAGACCCGTGCTAGCTCTCCCAACGCAGAAGGGTTAGGCAACAACTGAGAAATCTACGAATTTATTCTTAATATTTTTTAGCGCACTGGCGCTGAGACGCCTCCAGATGCCTGCATTCCAAAATAAAGTGAAGTCGTAGAAAGAGTTTCTGTTCTTTCCCACTCAGGACTTTGTTGTTGTTTAGTCGTTTAGTCATGTCCGCCTCTTCGTGACCCCCTGGACCAGAGCACGCCAGGCCCTCCTGTCTTCCACTGCCTCCCGCAGTTTGGTCAAACTCATGCTGGTAGCTTCGAGAACACTGTCCAACCATCTCGTCCTCTGTCGCCCCCTTCTCCTTGTGCCCTCCATCTTTCCCAGCACCAGGGTCTTTTCCAGGGAGTCTTCTCTTCTCATGAGGTGGCCAAAGTACTGGAGCCTCAGCTTCAGGATCTGTCCTTCCAGTGAGCACTCAGGTCTGATTTCCTTAAGAATGGATGCGTTTGATCTTCTTGCAGTCCATGGGACTCTCCAGAGTCTCCTCCAGCACCATAATGCAAAAGCATCAATTCTTCGGCGATCAGCCTTCTTTATGGTCCAGCTCTCACTTCCATACATCACTACTGGGAAAACCATGGCTTTAACTATACGGACCTTTGTTGGTAAGGTGATGTCTCTGCTTTTTAAGATGCTGTCTAGGTTTGCCATCACCTTTCTCCCAAGGAGCAGGCGTCTTTTAATTTCGTGACTGCTGTCACCATCTGCAGTGATCATGGAGCCCAAGAAAATAAAATCTCTCACTGCCTCCATTTCTTCCCCTTCTATTTGCCAGGAGGTGATGGGACCAGTGGCCATGATCTTCGTTTTTTTGATGTTGAGCTTCAGACCATATTTTGCGCTCTCCTCTTTCACCCTCATTAAAAGGTTCTTTAATTCCTCCTCACTTTCTGCCATCAAGGTAGTGTCATCTGCATATCTGAGGTTGTTGATATTTCTTCCGGCGATCTTAATTCCGGCTTGGGATTCATCCAGCCCAGCCTTTCGCATGATGAATTCTGCATATAAGTTAAATAAGCAGGGGGACAATATACAGCCTTGTCGTACTCCTTTCCCAATTTTGAACCAATCAGTTGTTCCATATCCAGTTCTAACTGTAGCTTCTTGTCCCACATAGAGATTTCTCAGGAGACAGGTGAGGTGATCAGGCACTCCCATTTCTTTAAGAACTTGCCATAGTTTGCTGTGGTCGACACAGTCAAATGCTTTTGCGTAGTCAATGAAGCAGAAGTAGACATTTTTCTGGAACTCTCTAGCTTTCTCCATAATCCAGCGCATGTTTGCAATTTGGTCTCTGGTTCCTCTGCCTCTTCTAAATCCAGCTTGCACTTCTGGGAGTTCTCGGTCCACATACTGCTTAAGCCTGCCTTGTAGAATTTTAAGCATAACCTTGCTAGCGTGTGAAATGAGTGCAATTGTGCGGTAGTTGGAGCATTCTTTGGCACTTCCTTCTTTGGGATTGGGATGTAGACTGATCTTCTCCAATCCTCTGGCCACTGCTGAGTTTTCCAAATTTGCTGGCATATTGAGTGTAGCACCTTAACAGCATCATCTTTTAAAATTTTAAATAATTCAGCTGGAATATCATCACTTCCACTGGCCTTGTTATTAGCGATGCTTTCTAAGGCCCATTTGACTTCACTTTCCAGGATGTCTGGCTCAAGGTCAGCAACCACACTGCCTGGGGTATACGAGACATCAATTTCTTTCTGGTATAGTTCCTCTGTGTATTCTTGCCACCTCTTCTTGATGTCTTCTGCTTCTGTTAGGTCCTTTCCACTTTTGTCTTTTATTATGGAAATCTTTGTACAAAATGTTCCTTTCATATCTCCAATTTTCTTGAACAGATCTCTGGTTTTTCCCATTCTATTGTTTTCCTCTATTTCTTTGCATTGCTTGTTTAAGAAGGCCTTCTTGTCTCTTCTTGCTATTTTTTTGAAATCTGCATTCAATTTCCTGTATCTTTCACTATCTCCCTCGCATTTTGCTTGCCTTCTCTCCCCCGCTATTTGTAAGGCCTTGTTGGACAGCCACTTTGCTTTCTTGCATTTCCTTTTCATTGGGATGGTTTTAGTTGCTGCCTCTTGTATAATGTTACGAGCCTCCATCCATAGTTCTTCAGGCACTCTGTCCACCAAATCTAAATCCTTAAACCTGTTCCTCACTTCCACTGTGTATTCATAAGGGATTTGACTTAGATTGTATCTTACCGGCCCAGTGGTTTTTCCTACTTTCTTCAGTTTAAGCTTGAATTTTGCTATAAGAAGCTGATGATCTGAGCCACAGTCAGCTCCAGGTCTTGTTTTTGCTGACTGTATAGAGCTTCTCCATCTTTGGCTGCAGAGAATATAATCAATCTGATTTCGATGCTGCCCATCTGGTGATGTCCATGTGTAGAGTCATCTCTTGTGTTGTTGGAAAAGAGTGTTTGTGATGACCAGCTTGTTCTCTTGACAGAACTCTATTAGCCTTTGCCCTGCTTCGTTTTGAACTCCAAGGCCAAACTTGCCAGTTGTTCCTTTTATCTATTGACTCCCTACTTTAGCATTCCAATCCCCTATTATGAGCAGAACATCCTTCTTTGGTGTCACTTCTATAAGGTCTTGTAAGTCTTCATAGAACTGGTCAATTTCAGTTTCTTCAGCACCAGTAGTTGGTGCATAAACTTGGATTACTGTGATGTTAAAAGGTCTGCCTTGGATTCGTATCGAGATCATTCTATCATTTTTGAGATTGCATCCCAGTACAGCTTTCGCCACTCTTTTGTTGACTATGAGGGCCACTCCATTTCTTTTACGGGTTTCTTGCCCACAGTAGTAGATATGATAGTCATCCGAACTGAATTCGCCCATTCCCGTCCATTTTAGTTCACTGATGCCCAGGATGTCAATATTTATTCTTGCCATCTCATTTTTGACCACATCCAACTTACCAAGGTTCATGGTTCTTACATTCCAGGTTCCTATGCAATATTTTTCTTTACAGCATTGGACTTTCCTTTCGCTTCCATGCATATCCGTAACTGAGCGTCCTTTCGGCTTTGGCCCAGCCGCTTCATCAGCTCTGGATCTACTTGTACTTGTCCTCCGCTCTTCCCCAGTAGCATGTTGGACGCCTTCCGACCTGAGGGGCTCATCTTCCAGCGTCATAACTTTTGTCTTTTTCCATGGAGTTTTCTTGGCAGGGATACTGGAGTGGCTTGCCAGTTCCTGCTCCAGGTGGATCACATTTGGTCAAAACTCTCCACTATGACCTGTCCATCTTGGGTGGCCCTGCACGGCATAGCTCATAGCTTCTCTGAGTTATTCAAGCCCCTTCGCCACGGCAAGGCAGTGATCCATGAAGGAGCACTCAGGACTTACTCGGGTTTTAATTTTTTTCAGCATTTTAGAATAGTGCCAGTGCAGTCCATTATCCCCAGATGTGGGGCGTTATCGCTCTCACAATGTTATATGGAGAAGTCAAATTAAACCGAAAACTAGACGGGGGTGCTTCCATGCGGCAGTTTCCTAGAATCATCGAATTGTAATGGATTCCCGAGGGTGATCTAGTCTAACCCCCTGCAATGCAGGAATCTCAACATGCAGTCCCCCTTCCAATTGGAAACCATACTAGGTTTGCAAATCTGCTAGCAGATTTATTGCTGCACCTGTGAACTCCACGTGGCTGACACATGCAACTGTTTTTGCAGCGTTCACAGAATGATCACGTACGCATCATAACACAATCTCATCCCACTCCTGCTTTTAAAAACGAGTTTACTGTTTTCAGCAAGCTCTCTCTCTCTCTCTCTCTCTCTGTGTGTGTGTGTGTGTGTGTGTGTGCTACTGGGTTGTCTGTGGTAAATCCAGATTAAATTGTAAATAATATGTGATGGCATTCTGATTAAGGCAATGTCATATGTGGGCACTGAACAAAATTTAGTGCCTCAAAGGAAGGAGATTCCACCACCTTTCAAGGGACTCCAACAGGTCTTACTGTCAGAAAGTTCTTACGGATGTTTAGTTGGAATCCATTGGTTTGGGTCCTACCCTCCAGAGCAGGAGAAAACAAGCTTGCTCCATCTTCAGTATCTCCTCTCAGTCTCCTCTTTACCAGGTGAAACACACCCAGCTCCCTCGACCATTCCTCATAAGGCTTGTATGTATGAACAGCACAGAGTCCAGAAGAAACTACTGCCTAGAAGCACCATGTGCCATCATGGCTTGAAAGCTGAGTTTTCTCTGCACAAAGAGACACACTATGCACGCCATAGGCTTCAAAAAGCATAGCTCAGAAACATGGGCGTAGTCAGGGTGTGTGGGCAAAACCGAGATATCTGCAACACAATTGGTCAGTTAGTGAAGTATTTTTATTCCTCCCTGTGGAACACCCTCCCACTGGATGTTAAGGAGATAAAGAACTCTACAAGTTTTAGAAGACATCGGAAAAGAGCCCTGTATCAGGAAGTTTTTAATGTTCAACATTTTATTATGCTTTTATACTGTATGTGCTGGAAGTCGCCCAGGGTGGCTGGGGCAACCCAGTCAGATGGGCAGGGGTATAAATAAAATAAATAACAACAATAATATTGACACTGTTTGTGCGGGGGCACACCATTTTCATGTATTGTTTACACAGTACATTTGTTACTGCAGCTGATACTTCTTGCACTCAATTATATGTAACACTCAGGCCCAGATGAGACAATCTATCTATCTATCTATCTATCTATCTATCTATCATCTATCTATATCTTTTGTGACAGTGTGAATCATGTGACCTAGATACAGGGGGGGGGCGTGTTTCTCTTTCTGAAACATGAAGTACACTCTGAGCATTTTCTTTTCTTTTATGTTTGATGCTGTTAGATTAAATAACGGGGGATGAAGGTTTTATGGTAATATTTGCGGTGGGGTGGACTGGATGACCTTTGGGGATGCCTTCCAAGTCTATAAGTCATGTGATTCTTTGGTTGTATGATGGGGAGGGGTAATCTTGATGTATATTTTGCTTTAGGAGGCTTAGTTTGGTCAAAATCGAGCATACACTTTCAGAGTTAATGCTAAATACATTACTGTACTTCTGGTAAATGAGCCACCATAGCCACTAGAGGGCTGTGAAAAGTTGTGTCCCAGGCTTTTTAGACTTTTTAGATGCAGATGGTGCTGTGGGTTAAACCACAGAGCCTAAGGCTTGCCGATCAGAAGGTCAGGTTGGCGGTTCGAAAACCCACAATGGGGTGAGCTCCTGTTGCTCGGTCCCTGCTCCTGCCCACCTAGCAGTTCAAAAGCACACCCAAAAGTGCAAGTAGATAAATAGGTACCGCTCCAGCGGGAAGGTAAACGGCATTTCCATGCACTGCTCTGGTTCGCCAGAAGCGGCTTAGTCCTGCTGGCCACATGACCCGGAAGCTGTACGCCGGCTCCCTCGGCCAGTAAAGCGAGATGAGAGCCACAACCCCAGAGTCGTCAGCGACTGGACCTAACGGACAGGGGTCCCTTTACCTTTACCCATCTGAAACCAAAGGGGAACATTGGTTGCCAAATGTGATTTTTTAAAAAAGCTCCCACACCCCACTACAGAAGCCATCCCAGTTCCTGATTTGATCCTGGAACGTCCCACTTTTCCTTAGGACGTCCCTATTTTCATCAGATAAATGTTGGAGGGTACGGAGTTATGCAACCCCCGACTCAAGGAGATAAGTAAGTATACCATCTTTAGAAGACATCTAAAGGCAGCCCTGCATAGGGAAGTTTTTTAAAATGTTTAATGTTTTATTATGTTTTTATATATGTTGGAAGCTGTCAACCCAGTCATATGGGTGGGGTATAAAGAATAAAGTTATTATTATGGAATAGGATGTCCCTGTTTTTATCAGATAATTGTTAGAGGGAGTTACCAATGCATGGACCACTGTGGTCAGTATTGGTTGCAGCTGGTATACCAGCCAAAGTTGATAGAAGGCACTCCTTGTCCCAGAGGTCAACTGGGACTGTAGTGACAAAGATGGATCAAGGAGTTTCCCCAAGTTGCAGACTTTTTCCTTCAGAAAGGAATGCAGCCCCATCCAGAACAGGCAACTGACCTATTTCCCAGACAAGGCCGTTGTCTTTCTAGGATGGAAGCTCAGTTTGCTGACCCCCATCCTTCTACAGACTAGATTCAGCTTCTGGTATGTTAGTGCAACCTACTCAGCATTCGAAACTCCCATTGTTCTAGGCACATTTTGCGACTGGGAATTTCATTAGCACAAGCATTTTTTAGCTCTGGGCGCAGGACTGCGCCTAAGATTTCAGATTAAAACTGCCACTGAAGACTTCCAAGAGATTGCTGCAGCGTCAGGCAAGCTGACAGGTTCTGCCTCTCAGCTGGCCTTACAGAAAGGCAGTGTTTTGAGGGACCCTCATAAGAATATTAGGGGGGCGGGCTGGGGAAGCATGGCTTCATTTTTTGCATTCTTCAGATGAAGGCTAGACCATGTGAAAAATGAACATAAGATTTTAGCTGCAGTTCATTCATTTTCAGCTTTGTATTATTCTTATAAAAAATGCACCTAGACATTCTGTTGTGGTGCCCATAACCTAGGTTTAAGGTGCCATTTAGCTCCTAGCTTTCATATCTTAGTTTCTAACACTGAACTCACTCTAAATGAGGATTAGTGGCAGTGATGTGCAAAAACCCAATCTCGCATGTGGCAGCAGGATTCAGCAGTGTGTTCAACAAGTGATTGGTAGAAATGGATGGAGATCAGCTTGAGCTGCTGTTTTCTCATGGCCACCACACACAGACATTGTTGTGAGAAATGGCCCTAAGAGGATCAAATATAATATGTGCCAACAAATATGGGGGTTGGGGTGGAGAATGCACATAACAGACATGTGGAAATAGTCTATTGTGTGGCATCCTCCCTCCCTCCCTCCCTCCCTCCCTCCCTCCCTCCCTCCCTTCCTTCCTTCCCATGAAAAAAGTAAGATCCATCTAAATGACCAGAGGAATCAGCTGAAAGATACTGGAAACCCTACTAATTTAAAAACAAAGAAACACACTAGGCCTCAATAGACATGAAGTTACCCCTGAAAAGAACATAGTGTATCTTGGAGCTTATTTGTGGCAGTTCTTCCAGAATTCATTGTCAATAAGGATAATTTTTCACATAAGCCTTCTCATTGATTTCTCACACATGGCATTTTACTCAGCGCCTGCCATTGATTTTCTTCTCAGAACCCATCATTCTCCTCTCTGACTCTTTTGACAGCCTGCAACCCCACGGGAACTTCACTCATGAGCCCTGTGGGCAACATTATCACCTTGTGTTCTGCTTCTGATCAGCCTAGAGGCCCTTGCTTATGAAGCCAAAAGGGTGTCCTGGCTCCCGTCCCAAAACACGACAGCAGATGGTCTTACTTGTAAGCAGGGATAGGATCTTTATTAAGACAGAGCAGCAGTACATTGTTGTGAGGTGGAAAGGTATGTCATGGGTATGTGAGCAAAATAGGTTCTCACCCTCATATTCCCATGGACTTGAGGGAGGGATGAAAAAAGCTAACCATGCTGGGGCATTTTAAACATTGGCCTATACAACACGGGGACTACGTCCACAGAGGGGGTCTACATACATCCAAGGGGTGAACATGTACAGGCATGTACAGTGGTACCTTGGTTTAAGAACAGATTAGTTTATGAACAGCTTGGATTAAGAACGCTGCAAACGTGGAAGTGTTTTGGTTTGTGAACTTTGCCTTGGAAGCAGAACATGTTCTGCTTCCTGTTGAGTGTGTTCCATTTGTAAATTGAGTCCCCCGCTGCTGTGGGAAAACACACCTTGGTTTAAGAATGGACTTCCGGAATGGATTAAGTTCAAATATGTGCCAAATATCTGCCACAGCATCTAGCAAGGCAGCTGATACACTGGTTCTTGGCATCCTTGTGTGCAAAAGAGGGGGGAATTATAATAAGCACCATGGTTGTTCACACAATCACAGCGGGGCGGGGGGTGTGTGTAGTCCTAATCCCCTTCAGGGAGCCCCCAAGAGTGCTAGTTGGGGCCACCACAGTCACAAGGAGCAGACACAGCTGCCTCCAAGACACAAGGTGAGCAAGTGATCCTCTCAAGCTGGTCAGGCAGCTTCCACAGATGCTCCAGTGGAACAGAACCATCACCTCCATTCTCTGTGCAAACCTCTGCTACCTCAGCCACAGGTAGGTCCCTGGCTCTGTTTTGGCTACTGCACACATCCTCCACAGGAGCTGAGAGTTCTGGACTTGGGGAGAGAGGGGGGAAAGGGTGGAGAATGGTTCAGACCACTTGCTTCAGCATCCACACCCACAGACCTATCACAACTGTAAAGTTATGTCCCACTGTGCATAACAAACTGTTTCACAGGGCACAATCGCTGCAAAGATCTTCTCTAAGGTTCTGTCTGGAGTTTCCTTGAAGGCCATGCTTGAATGGACAAGCTCCCAGCCTCACTTTCTGATGGAGGAGCCCCCTCACTTTCCATAGCACACAAACACTGTGGCTGCATACACCATACGCTCCAACATTTCTCTGATGAAAATAGACAACCTATTCAATAATTAATAGTAGTAGTATTTATATCCCACCCATGTGACTGGGTTTCCCCAGCCATTCTGGGCATTTTGGCAAATTAAAAAAATCCACCCGGACTAAAATCCTCTGAAAAAGAGGAGCTGTACGGGAGATACCACGTATGGCAACTTCCAGTGTGGAAGCCCAGTGCATTGTTGCTCTCAGTTGCATTCACATACCACTTTCTTCTGTGCTCCTTGACCAGGCTCCAACCACAGCAAGGATCATCTCATGACCACCCACAACTGGCCTTCTCAGCATGCCAGATCAACTCACACTTGCGTTTGTCTGGCAGGGCCCTTCTCACCTGCCATCAACCATTCCACCAGGCTCCCTCAGTGGGAGAGATGGGAAGCAGGGCTCCTTCCACCAGCTCCGCTGAAAGGCCAGCTGCATCAGGCACCTTCTGCCCCTGAGATGGTTATAGTCCAGGTGCTCATTATCAGAACCACTATCTAAGAACTGGTGCCTGTGTTTGCCTTTTCCTTCTCCCTCCTTGCCCCCTTTCCCTTGCGTGTTGTTTTTGTAAGATGGTAAGCCTGAGGGCAGAGACTGCCTTGTTTTAATTGTATGTAAGTCACTCTGGAAGTCTTTTTGGAAGATTAGGGTATAAATGCTCAAAATAAATTTTAAAGATGCAGTGTGTGGACATATTATTTTATTCCGAAATGCAAGATGCACTAGGCTGAAACCTATTTTTCAAGTTTGTTAGTATAGCAGTCTGATAGTATTTAAAAGTAAAAATAGAAGAGACAGCTAACCCTCCTTTTACAACTTTCTCCAGGAGACTTTGTACAATGAAATATGCTAATATCTCTGCAAATTTCTCATACAAAGTATGGGGAACCCTGGGCTCTGCAGATGTCGATCTACAACTCTGTGAACTGCCCCAAGACTTGCAGTTATAGGGCGGTATACAAATATAATAAATAATAATAGTAAAATAACTCCCATCAACCCCAGTAAGCATGGCCAGGGATTATGGGAGTTGTAGTTCAGCAACATAGAGAGAGCAAGAGAGCCAAATGTTTCCCAAACCTGAATTATACCAATGATCTCTCAATTCTGGCATATAAGGTGTATATTTTGGCATATAAGGTGTATATAAATTAATAAAGATTCATGTGCCTGGCCTTTTCAATATGTCCTACTAGTGAGCAGGTCACCCACGGTCCACAGCTAAAGTACTTTCAGTTTTGGGACAAAGGAGTTACCAATAAGCATATGGACATTATTCTGCTAGATTATGACAATGGGGGGGGGGGAGCTTCTGGATGAGGGCAGCATAACTGAAAAATAAGACACCTTGATCAAGTGGAGCTATTTCTTTCACTATTTCTTCACAAACATTTTCTAGTACTTTAACTGAATTTTACATTATCATCACTGTGCTACAAATGGGGGCTTGAGGCTCTATTAAAACAATTTTTTTAAAAATGTAACTCCACACCTGAAGATATAAGATTCAAAGCAACTGAACAAGTTTATGCATCTATTGATAAAGGAAAAAGTATATAGGCTCCATTTTCCCAAAGAGAAGCATTTTGCATTTTTTAAACTTTGTAGACAGTTATCCCTAATGGGATGAATGGAAAATGTGATTTATTTGCCTATTTGTAATGAGGTTTATTTGATGTAACATCTACTTTCACATACTTAATTACAAACACATGTAGAAAAGTGGCTACTTCTTTAAAATGCTTTATTGATTGTCTTATTCACAGAGCAGCTGTTAAGGCTGGCATAAATTAATTTAGTTTGAAGTTGCAATCATTCTTTCCTCCAGTTAATATTGTGAAAAGCAGGTGATATAAAGGAAAAATATTGAGCTGGGTTGGTCATTGCTGAAATCTGTTTAGCACTCAGATGGTAAGTGCTAATGGATTATAGTTATGTTGTAGCTTGATATTAAATGGAAATAATGCATTATAGGAATTATGTTTTGGAGACGGAAGTTGTAGCAGGAGGAATTACCGTACATTAGTTAAATGCAACTTGCGGACTTGAAAAATATATTGTACTGAACTGGAACTCTGTTGTTCAGGACTATTTCACACTTCTTTGCAATATCTATGAAGTAAGTTGTATATTTTATACGATATTAGTCTATCTTACTGTAACAACTGTACTGTATATGCTTATCACGTTTGAGAGTGACAGCACCACAGAATATGTATTAGAGTCCTGTTTGTGTTGGGTTTGTTTGATCATAGATCTGATCTTGTTGTGGGCATCACACATGCCAACCCTTGCTGCTTTTGGTATAACCTACCTGGGAGGGCTGTTATGGTTAAAAACAGGTGAGACACGTATGCCGCTTTGGCTCCATGATGGAAGGGTGGACAACAAATGAGATGTCTTCAGGCCCTGAATCTTTTAAAGAGCTAGCAACACTCTTGTACTGTCTCTCAATGACAGAATAAGAAGTGCCTGGCTGTCAGATCAGCGAAAGTCCCAACTAGTACAGCACCACATGTACAAACCAGATGCCTATGGCGAGTTTGCAGTGGATTAGAAGAACTAGCTGCAGTCTGAACCGAGCAGGCGGTAACTACTTTTAGAATCAGTCCGTCTGCTGACAGCCACTTCAGTGGGGACCAACGCTGAATTTAGCGTGGTGCAGGTGGTTCCTTGGTACAGGGTGCCAAGCCAAGGGGTCACAAAATTAAGAAAATCCATAATTGAGAAGATTCATTTGAAGAAACCAATTTTGGCCTCACACAGTGCCATATTATGACACATAGGAGATAACTCCAAGGGGCCGAGGTCCCTTTGCTCCCCCTAAAATATTTGAGCAGGCTGAGCCCCCCAAAGTTGATGGGCTTTGACATTTAAATGGGGGGTGGCGGCGTGGCATGTGATAAATTATGTGAGGTTCAAGCTGGTCTTTGACCGTAATAAATTATGATGATGTGAGGTGGGGTCTACCTGCCCCCCCTCAATATTTTATTCAGGCTGACACCCCTGCTATGAAAGATTACTAAAGTCTGCCCCTGTGGTGATGTGTCATAACATTGTGCAGGCCCAGTTTGAGGGCACCTTCACCCGACTGGGTCTTGTGGGCTTGCCTGCGCTTTCTCTTCCTTCTCCGCCTGTTGCTGCCTCCTCCCTGTGCCAGGCGCTGGCGGGGGAGAGATGTGCCGGTTGCACCCCAATTTCTGACGGGGGCCAATGCTGCTTGTTCCTCCCTCTGCTTTTCAACACTGCAATATATCACTACCGTATCACAACATCACTATCCCAATGTTGAAAAGTTGGTATCGTCTGCTTTTAGGGGCTGAGGGGCTTACTCAGTAGGGACAGGGGCACTCCTAGGAATTTATTGGGTTTCAAATCCCATTGAGGAGGGGCAGGGGCGGACTTTGGTAATACGGCCCCCACCCTGAGTGAGGACAAAATTTGGTGGCTCCCCCAATAGAATAAATAGGCATCGTTATCATTATTTTGTGCTTCCTTGGCCCCGGGCGGGTGAGGCACCCGCACGGCTCCAAATCTGGCGCTGGTGGAGGAAGCGAATTTCCCCGACGGGCCGAGCTGCCCCTGTAGATCCTGCTGCCTGAGGCGGCCGCCTCCCCTTGCCCTCCGTGGCAACAGTGGCGTAGCGTGGGTTGTCAGCACCCGGGGCAAGGCAAGTAATTTGCGCCTCCTAACCCATGGATTTGCGCCCCCTAACCTGTGGATTTGCGCCCCCTAACCCATGGATTTGCCCTAACCCCAGATGTTGCGCCCGGTGCGGCCGGCCCCCCCTGCACCCCCCACGCTACGCCGCTGCGTGGCCAGCAGGGGCTGAGGGGCTCCCGTCCACTTGCCAGCAGCCGTCGGGGCAGGCGGGCGGGCGGGCTGCGGGTCTCGGCGGGGCCGGCCGGCAGAGGGCGGCGCTGCGCCTCGCCTGGGCGTGGAAGCCCTGCTGGCACGTTGTTTCCCACGCCGCGCGTCCGCGCCGCGCTCCCGCCTCCACCTCGGCTCGCTCCCTCCCGTCCTCCGCCTCCGCGCCCGCCTCGCCTCGCCTGCCAGACTCGCATCCCTGCCCGGCGGCGGCGGCGGCGGCGCAGCGGAGGCCGAGCATGGCGCCAGCAGCAGCGGCTGCCGGGGCGCGCGGAGGAGCGTCCGGCCGGGCAGCCCCGCTCCGCTTGCTGCTGCTGCTGCTCGCGCTGGGCGCCTCCTGGGCGGCGCGCCCGCCGGACCGGAGCGGGCGCCAGAGACGCGGCAGCCCGCGGGACGAGGCGGGCGGCCTGCGGGGTCGCGCCGGCTGGGCAGCTCCGGAGGCGGCCTCGCTGCTCACCACCTCCTTCGTGCTGAAAGGCGACGCGGCGCACAACCAGGCGATGGTGCACTGGACGGGCGAGAACAGCAGCGTAAGTGCGGCTCCCTCGCCCTGCAAAAGAAAAGAAGGGGGGGGGGTTATTTTGGGGGTGTAGTCACGTGTCGGACTGGGGAGGCGGCAGGGGGGAACCCGACCCCGGGGCATGTCCTGGGCATGTCTGGGTGCCAGGCTCTGGCAGCGGAAGAGTTAACCCGAGGGCGACGGGTTGCCGATTCAGACTTCTTCCGAGGCTCCCCCCGCCGATGCCAGCTGAGCGAGTGAGGAGCCCCCTTCGCCCATCTGTCGGGCGGAAAGCGGGACGCGCCAGAAAGGGCTTCGCCTCCGAGGCTCCGCGCCGCCTCTCGCCTTCCGACGCGCGCCTTGGCTTCGGGATTGGACGGGGATTCCTCGGAATCCTGCGCGGCGCCGGCTGGAAACACCGGGAGACCCAGACTAGGTGGCGGCGAAACAATGGGAGACGCCCCCGCTCTCTTCTCCCGCGCAGTATTTTGGGGCTGTCAAACTCCCCTCTCGCGGAAATGTATTGTCTCTGTAAATGCCCCTGGCAATTAATCTAATCGTGATTTACCGTTTTTCAGATTTTTTTGGTTAACTTTGCTGCATGCAATGCACATTCTGTGGCAGACCTCCTTTGCAATGTCTTATTTTGAAATGTATAATATTTTAGTTTCCCGTTAATTTTTATGTATACTTTATATCTGACTTTCTTTGGTATTGTTTTATTTTGGATTGTTTTATTTGGTGTTTTAATGTAGGCTGTAAACTACATTGAGGTTTTTTCCTTAACAATATAAAGCAGTATAGAAATTAGATTAATGGTGATCCTTCCAGATTGTAGTTAGAGGCTTCCATCTAGCCTTCCACATGGCCATAGAAAAATGATGCATGATCTGCCAGAGAGCTTAATGCTTGCCACAACACCTGTCTTCCACATCTCCTTAGGAATGCCATTTCCTTCCCCCGGTGCCTTGGGAGTTGTTTCAGAGACATAGGAGGACCACATTGTCACACACATGGGAAAGGTGTCTTGCTGGTCACACACAAAGTTGCCCTGGGCAGGGCGGCCACTGGTGTTTGAGGGCAGCTAGTGCTTTGCTGTGGTTATTGGGAGCGAGTGAAGTTGAGGTTGTGAGCACCAGTGCAGCTGCAAGATGCTTGAGTGGTAGATGTGCTTGGGTCCCTCTTGGGCCCAGTGAATGGTCTGGAGAACACATTGCTGGATCATGACTTGGGCATGTAATCCCCATGTAAGCTGGATGGTGGATATTTAAATTGAACCCCCCCCCCCAGACAATTTGCTTCCTTTGGCAGAGCAGCAAATGGCTCCTTCTCCCAACCAAGACCAGCGGATTTGGGGTTTCATGAAAAGGCTGCAAATTGCCAGTTGTTTAATTCCTTATTGCATTTTTGTTGCCAGGGAGAAGCGCTTGTATGGTTTTCTGCCTCATGTGCGAAAATAATTTGGGTTACCTTGACTTGGCTTGGTGGGGCGTGGGGCAAGGGGGTATCATTTTTTGTTCTGTATTAGCGAAAGTGAAGCTCTGCTTCCAGCCAAGAAAAGGTGCTTAGTCACACAATTATGTTTGTACCTGAGTGGGAAATCCCATGAAAACCCTTGCTTTTTTCTTCCCTGGCTGTAAAAATGACAATGCTGTCTTTTTGTGACAGCCAACGCCACCTGCCCAAGGTGGATGCACCTCTCTACCTAATGCTATGGCTAGCTCTGACACACTTGTGCACTTACATGCATACTTAGAAATACAACATCCATTGCCTTTTTGAAAGCCATTTCTTACACTCTGAGGTAGCAAGAATACATAATGTACTACAAATCTAATAGTTTGTGTATGCAAATGCTATGGCCCCCTCACCACCTCCTGTGATTCCCACTGAGTCCCGTGACTTCTCATAGGGTTCTGGATGTTTCTTATAGTTGATTGGAGGACTGTGGTCAACACACCTCAGTGCATATGGAAGGAGAATGGTGGAGCAGAGCGCTTGCAAGTTTCAAGGTTTTCCCAAGTTCTTGGTGGTGGGAGGAACGCATTGTGTTTCCCAGTGACTCTATGATAGTATTATTAGATAACCCACAACCTCTCTGGCAATTCTGGAGGACAACTAATTTCTGTGGGGGTTGAGGATTTGATGATGGTAGAAAACTCACTTAAGATACTCCTTAAAACTGTATTTCCTCTCCCTTTCTACGTCCAACTGAGTGGCAACGTATTTCTAAAGGGATGGTCTAGTGGTGGGGCTCAAGGCAACATAGCAATCCCAAGTGCTTTGAGGTAGGTCAACTGCAATTCTATAACTATTGGAAAGAAGAACATTTGTAGATCTTGAAACCAAGGCCAACATTGTCCATTTGGATCTATTAAGTGTATTCATTCACCTCTAGACGGTTCTATCCTTATTTCAGACATCTTGCTATATCAATATATCTCCCAGCCCTCTTCTGCTTGACTGTTTGGTGCCACCCTTTTTCATAATCTTCCACCATAGAAGATATAAGTTCAGAAGTGATTGGAGCATCAGATCTCCTTAACCAGTTTTCTGCTGGCGTGGGCAGAAAGCAGTGAAAGGGGGGGGGGGGTCATACACACACAATGCTCTTTTCTGAACAGCACTAGCATTGCATTTGGGGACTGCTCTCAATGAGTGGATTCTCCAGGACTTACTTGAAGATTCCTCCTAGGCCCACATGGGGGATTGGTGGTTCTTGGAGACTAAGAATATGTTTGAACCATTGCCTCTTGCTTGCCTTTTGTTTGTTCCTCTTCGTTTCCATACTATTCAGGAGATACTGATTTTTAAATCACCAAGGAAATGATGATTTTTAATTAAATTAATTTTCCCGTTTTGTACACAATGTATTTCCTTCGCAGATCTGCACACTGATAATCACACATCAATCAAAGCATAGTTGTTGCAAATAAATAAAGTCTTTGTACTACCTAGGTCATGCAGCCAACAAGCCATTTGCCCTCTCACAGAATGATGTCTGCTTACAGACAATAAGGACAAACTGTGGAATTGCTGGATTTTTCTTTGACATTATCTGAACATATGGAAGAACACTAAGGGCAAGCTAGTGTATTTAAATGCAGACTTAACCCAATCACATGGCTAGGGCTGTGCAGGTGAAGATGAAGAATCACCATTCCTACCACACATGCCCCTGTTGTACTTCAAATTACACCCCCTCCTCCTGCTTTATTTGTGATTGGGGAAATTCAACATTTACTGCCACAAGTAGTTTGACCCTAAGCAGGATTATACCAGGTGTTTCTCATATATCCTTGGGCAGGGCCGGATTTAAGTTTGATGAGGCCCTAAGCTACTGAGGGTGATGGGGCCCTTTATATGTCCAGCTGTCCTTTGTCAACAACAAATTGTTGCTGGTTTTTTTGTGTTGAATATATGCTATATGGTAACCCTAATAGGTATCTAAAGCCTGTTGCTTTAGATTTTATTTTATTTGTTTTTTATGTTATATTTTGGAAATGTACATCCAGTTTTTCCCCTTTAATTTTTTGGGGGGACCCCCGAGAGAGTGGGGCCCTAAGCTACAGCTTGTTTAACTTATACGTAAATTCGGCACTGTCCGAGGGCATTCCTTGGGAAAACAACAGATGCACCCTCAAGGATTAGCCTTGCCTCCCTTTCCTAAAATCCCAGGTTGTGTTTTTTCTTTTATTTTCAAAATTCAGAAATTTTGTTGTGATCCACCCCCACCCCAATTTAGCCAGCTTACAAAAATGCTCTGGGAATATCCTTTGGTGGTATCCAGCCTTACAAGCAATTTAAGGAGCTGAAATGATGTTATACATCTGTGCCAGCAGCTTGTTCGTTACCTTCAGTTTCTGCTTCATCTTTGTGTGATGGAAGATTCAAAGGGATAGAAGAGGTGGTGCAATAAAATATTTATCTGACACATAGGCACATATGCATTAACCTTTCCACTCCTGTTAGTGCTTGCTGGCAATATGCTGTGAAACCGCAGAATTTGCTGATGGCAGAGAAGTGGCAGAACCACCACCGATTTTGGGCAGGATCACACCAAAGTCAGCACCGATGGCAGACTGGGACATTGCCAAGCATGAACTCCAGGTGCTGCTTAGAATGACAGAATCATATAATTTAAAATACAAAATAGAAATCTAAAATGAAATGTTGTTGTTATTTAGTTGTTTAGTCATGTCCGACTCTTTGTGACCCCCTGGACCAGAGCACGCCAGGCACTCCTGTCTTCCACTGCCTCCCGCAGTTTGGTCAAACTCATGCTGGTAGCTTCGAGAACACTATCCAACCATCTCATCCTCTGTCGTCCCCTTCTCCTTGTGCCCTCCATCTTTCCCAACATCAGGGTCTTTTCCAGGGAGTCTTCTCTTCTCATGAGGTGGCCAAAGTCTTGGAGCCTCAGCTTCAGGATCTGTCCTTCCAGTGAGCACTCAGGGCTGATTTCCTTCAGAATGGAGAGGTTTGATCTTCTTGCAGTCCATGGGACTCTCAAGAGTCTCAAAAGCATCAATTCTTCGGCGATCAGCCTTCTTTATGGTCCAGCTCTCATTTCCATACATCACTACTGGGAAAACCATGGCTTTAACTATATGGACCTTTGTTGGCAAGGTGATGTCTCTGCTTTTTAAGATGCTGTCTAGGTTTGTCATTGCTTTTCTCCCAAGAAGCAGGCTTCTTTTAATTTCGTGACTGCTGTCACCATCTGCAGTGATCATGGAGCCCAAGAAAGTATAATAATAATAATAATTAATAATTAATAATTAATAATAATAATTTATTATTTATAACCCGCCCATTCTGGATTAATTGCAGTTTCCGGGTCACCTTCAAAGGTAGCCCCACGTAGAGCACGTTGCAGTAGTCCAAGCGGGAGATAACTAGAGCATGCACCACTCTGGCAAGACAGTCCGCGGGCAGGTAGGGTCTTAGCCTGCGTACCAGGTGGAGCTGGTAGACAGCTGCCCTGGACACAGAGTTAACCTGCGCCTCCATGGACAGCTGTGAGTCTAAAATGACTCCCAGGCTGCGCACCTGGTCCTTCAGGGGCACAGTTACCCCATTCAGGACCAGGGAATCCCCCACACCCGCCCGCCCCCTATCCCCCCAAAACAGTACTTCTGTCTTGTCAGGATTCAACCTCAATCTGTTAGCCACCATCCATCCTCCAACCGCCTCCAGGCACTCACACAGGACCTTCACCGCCTTCACTGGTTCTGATTTAAAGGAGAGGTAGAGCTGCGTGTCATCTGAATACTGATGAACACCCAGCCCAAACCCCCTGATGATCTCTCCCAGCGGCTTCATATAAATATTAAAAGCATGGGGAAGAGGACGGGAACCTGAGGCACCCCACAAATGAGAGCCCAGGGGTCTGAACACTCATCCCCCCCCCCCACTTTCTGGACACGGCCCAGGAGAAAGGAGCGGAACCACCGTATAACAGTGCCCCCAGCTCTCACCTTTGTCCCTAGGCCGCCGGAGATCATCAACCAGCGCGACCAAGGCAGTTTCAGTCCCATGGTGAGGCCTGAATCCCGATTGGAAGGGATCCAAATGGTCCGCATCCTCCAGGCGTGCTTGGAGTTGTTTAGCAACCACTCGCTCAATCACCTTGCCCATGGTAAATTTGAGACTGGGCGATCTCTTACTGCCTCCATTTCTTCCACTTCTATTTGCCAGGAGGTGATGAGACCAGTGGCCATGATCTTAGTCCCTCCCCCCCACAAAAAAAACCTAAGATAAAAAAATGAAATGAAAGTAATATAAATAATAGAACCATAGAATCTTAGAGCTGGAAGGTGTCCAAGTGTCATCTAGTCCAGTCCCCCACAATGCAAGCATCTAGGCTAAAGCTTCCATGACAGACGGCCATCCAATCTCTTCTTCAAAACAAAACTCCAAGGAAGGAGAGTCCACCTCCTCTTGTGGGAAGCGTCACCTGCCAGACAAGGAAGGAGCCAGTCTGGCTTCTGCAGGGAGGGAGTTCCAAAATGAGGCACAGTAGAGGCCATGGTGGTTTTTTAAATGATATTTGGTTTATATACAACCTGAACCTAGGTGGAGGGATAGAAGATTTTTCACATCCTATGGGGGTCTGGCTTCCCCCTTCAGGGTAGCATTGCATTCAAAGGGCCGCAAAAAGCCACCCTCTGTGTCTCTTTGTTCCAGCTGGTCATCCCCAGTTCACTTGGACCTCTGCCCCGTCTACTCCTTTTCACTGCCAACCAACTCCAAGGACCTCCCCAAGCCTACGGCCTTCAAAGCTGAAGCCCTAAACCATGCATTTTCCTCTTTCCACTAGCACCCAGCAAGAAGGGGCACCACTCCCCTTTGTTCTCCAGTGGTTTCCTGAATGGCCACCCCTGGCTTTTGTCTCCTGCTAATGGCCCAGACCGGGACACGGGTGGCGCTGTGGGTAAAAGCCTCAGCGCCTAGGGCTTGCCGATCGAAAAGTCGGCGGTTCGAATCCCCGCGGCGGGGTGCGCTCCCGTTGTTCAGTCCCAGCGCCTGCCAACCTAGCAGTTCGAAAGCACTCCCGGGTGCAAGTAGATAAATAGGGACCGCTTACTAGCGGGAAGGTAAACGGCGTTTCCGTGTGCGGCTCTGGCTCCCCAGATGCAGCTTTGTCACGCTGGCCACGTGACCCAGAAGTGTCTCCGGACAGCGCTGGCCGCCGGCCTCTTGAGTGAGATGGGCGCACAACCCTAGAGTCTGTCAAGACTGGCCCGTACGGGCAGGGGTACCTTTACCTTTAATGGCCCAGACAGACAGCTCTGCTTAGCCACCGTGACTCTTTAGCATAACTCAGGGGTCGGCAACGTGCGGCCCATGGGCCGGATGCAGCCCACGAAGACGGTTTTACCAGCACACAAGCCGCCCCCGAACTGAGCCGCCCGTGCAGATACCGGAAATCGCATCTGCGCACATCCAGACACTGAAAATCGCTTCTGCGCAGGCACGATTTTTGGCGTCTGGGTATGTGCAGAAGTGATTTCTGGCGCCGCGGACATGTGCAGATGCGATTTCTGACGTCATGCTGCACCAGTCCGGCCCACGGACGATCTCCATGGGAGTGATCCGGCCCATGGCCTGTAAACCTTGCCGACCCCTGGCATAACTAAATCCAGGGGGTTTCCCTGTCTGGCCAAGTTTAATCAAACCTTGATTAATTCTAACTTTTACTAAATCCAGGAGCTGTGGGGAGGAGCTGCCACCCAGGAACTTAGGGGAATGAGCCCCCCTCCAAAACTCGTAACAATATATATGTTAAGTAACTCTTAGGGGGATACCCCCCCAATGCCCAGTCTAGTGAGCATGCTTTGTTGCCATGGAACGAGGACTGACTGCTTGGGAAGGGAAAATGGAAGAGGAAATAGAATGAAGTGCCTGGAATCCTGAACAGAAGCACTTCACACTGCAACATTTTGTTGCAGGTGACACATGTATTCTTTAATCCTGTGATCTGTTAAACTAGAGGCTGATACTGGGTGTGCCTTCCTTTCAGAGATCAGGAAGCAGTTTGCAACAGGGATTGCTGTTTATCAATCCCGTTGTTAGACTAAAAAGAGGTGTTAAGGTTTCTGAACGTTTTCTTCTTTTTCCAGAAAATGCCGATGGTAAAGAGAGGAGACCATTTTTAAATCCACATAATAGACATTTCCTTTTGTTTATTACATTGCTGATGGTTTCTGTTTTCAACTTTTATTCTGCACCCCCCCCCATCCCATTTCCACAACTGGTAAAAACTAAGATAGGAGCCATTGGATGTAGCAGCTCCGCCTAGTATGTGCTGTTATTGTTTCAATAAAATGAAGACCATTTTACTCCTTTAGTCTATCATATAGTACAGTGGTACAATGGGTTAAGTACTTAATTCATTCCGGAGGTCTGTTCTTAACCCGAAACACCACTTTAGCTAATGGGGCCTCCCACTGCCGCTGCTGCACGATTTCTGTTCTCATCCTGAAGCAAAGTTCTTAACCTGAGGTACTATTTCTGGGTTAGCGGAGTCTGTAACCTGAAGTGTATGTAACCTGAAGAGTATGTAACCCGTCGTACCACTGTATGCTTTTATGTGCAAAGTTATACACAATGTTGTTTATGTTCTTAATGTCGCAAAGTAAGTTTGCATCTCATTTGCAGTTATTTGTTTCTTATGTTTCAGTCTCTCCCAATTTTTGGTGCCTTCAACATTTTTGAAAATCTTACATCTGTAGCCAAGGAAGAGAAAGGATTTTCCTGTGCTGGAAATCTTTTTCCTTCTAACCTCTCTTCACCACCATTAACCTTTTTGCTCCCAGGTCCCCATTCTTCACCTGTGTTGACACTGGGAGGAGATCTAGATTGTGCCTTGAATCTTTAATATTTTAATAAAAATAAAAATAGTTCCATGTTACAGCTTCATAGTTTATGTTTGATTTGATGCTTATTTGAATTTCTCTTTCTATAATAAACATGTCATAAACATATTCCATATAGTCGTTGCTAATAAACACTGGGATTACCAATGCTCTACTTTATGAAGGTTGATACAGAGTGAGCTCCACTTTTAAAAACCAGTCCCTTCTTCCATCTGTCTTCACAATAATTATCAGTTGTGAGTATTTTGGACATTGTTTCCATTTTTACAGAGGCAAATTCTGAGTACAGCCGTTTCTGAAGACGGTTGTCCCACTTTTCATTGCTGCCAAGGGATGACGGAGGCTTTGAGAGAAAGGTTTCAGACTTAAAATCCTAAAGTGGTGGCTTTGTTATAGTGCAATGCAAAGGAGGGGTTTTGGTGCTGTTCCTCTGGGGCGAGTGTAGGGTTGGGGAGAAAGCAATTATTGTCTCTTGCCCATGGGCCCATTGAAAAACCAACCTAGATTAGGTGACTTTAAAAGAGATTCAACACCATCCCCTGTGGATTAGACTATGTCTATCACCGTACCAGATTCCAAATGGAAAATTAATAGACTTGGCCCTGCCTGCAGGCTTACAATTGAGAAAACTCAACGCATGAGGGAGAAGGAAATGGGATAATGTGTCAAAAGTTAATTAGGAAAAACAGAGACTGCTGGCAGTGAAGGGGAGACTGATTCTTTACACCAGAGCTTTCCAAACTGTGTGACACGTTAGTGTGTTGGCGTGTCACACGAATGCTCCCCGCTCTCTTCCCAGGGCTGGAAAGGGGTACGTTTACCTCTGGTTTGCTAGTAAAACTGAATTACTGTGTCACGAAATGATGCACGTCTAAAAAGTTTGTCAACAACATGAAAAGTTTGGAAAGCTCTGGTCTAGACGGACCAAAGGTCTGACTTGATGTGGGGAGGCTTCTTATGTTCTCAGCTGGATATTCACAGTTTGAATTCTACACAGGAAAGGACAAAGGGACAATGAAGCTTATTTTGATGCTGGGGAATTGTTGTTATTTTTGTTACTATATATTTATTAAATTTGCTAGTCACCTTATCCTGCCCAGGGCAACCCAAAGCAACTTACAACCTACCGACCAATGAAACCAACAATAAATCCCACATAAATACATTAAACTAAGAGGACAGAGAAATACATTAGAAACACCCCACTCTCTTCAAAAAGGCCACATATAGTTAAAGGCCAAATGTCTGATTATAGGGGAAAGTTTTTGTAACGAAGGTGCCAGGCGAGCCTCCCTAGGGAGAGCATCCTACAAGTGAGGATCCACCCCAGAAAAGGCCTGTTCTCGTGTTGTCAACCTCCGAAACTCTCCTGGAGGGGGCACATGAAGAAGGACCTCAGAAGATGATCACAGGACGCGGGTTCATATGGGGAGAGATGGTCCTTGAGGTATTTTGGTTCTGAGCCATTTAAGGCTTTATAGGTCAAAACCAGCATTTGAATTGGGCCCAAAAATTAATTGGCAGCCAGTGCATAGTTCAGTTTAGGAAGCTCTAATGTAGTATTTCAGCACATAAAGAAAAAATGTGTGATAAAAATAGTATAAAATACTAAATATTAATGCAGCTCATTGAATAACCACTGCTACAGAGAAAGAACTTAGACTAAAGGTTATTGGTGACAGTGAATACCAAAAATGTACATTATCAGTATTTAGAATGTATGATGTAGGGAAGATTTAGGAAACTGAAAGAAATAAATTGTATGTTCCCTCTTTAAATTGAGCTCCATGCCAAGTGTCAAGGAAAATTTAAATTGATTACTGGTATGGTTGCAGAAGGAAACTGTATCTATTGTATTTTATGCTTATAAATTGATAAGCTGGTAGACTGTGGCTTTTTCAATGCCTCTTGCCAAAACACAGCCATGAATGCAGGTGGTCTGCTACATAGATATCTGAGGTTTACAAAGGACTGTATATCTGTGAGCTCTGTATCGGCAGTTTTTCAGGTTTTACCACTCTTCTTGGTCGCAGGATTTCTACCTTCATGTCAATGGAGTCATTCCTTTGAGCACTAATATGATAGAAGCATTGTGAACTTAATTTTGGAGCATTTTGTTACCATTAGCATTTACTTTCATAATAATTTACCAAACATGGCATATGACAGATATTTTTAAAAATTCTGGTGGGAGGTATTGGGGCAGAGGGCAAGAGGAAAGGGTGTATTCAGAGGTGGAGAATATTGCATTAGTTTTCTTGATTATAATGCTAGCACTTCTGTCCTGTTTTCTAATGATTCTTTCACACTGCAGTACCTGTTGTATTGTGAATTTGTGGCTTTTTAACCAATATACCGGCATGACATGCTGAATTTCATTCACACCCATGGCCATGGAGTGACACAACAATGAACAACCTTGGACAGTTTTCTATTCCCCCAGCCTTCTTCACGCACATGCTTCTGTTGCCCCCATGTCCCCCTCCCCCCGTGAAAACAGCAGGAAAGAACACTATGCTGACATACTGCCCAAAATTTCGTAACTTTGCCCCCCTTTATTTTTTGAGTTAAGGGGATCAAATAACACGGAAATAAGTGCTAAACACGCACTATATCCCATTAGTTTTACAGAAGTGGCTTTTACGTCATATGAAAGCTATAATATGATGCAGCAATTAAGGAATCCTCAGGGTAACTGAATAAACTGCAATGTGAATGCAGCCTAGGTTGGGTTTCAGAGCACATGTGTTAAAACTACAGTGGTACCTCGGGTACCACTTCAGGTTCAGGTTACATACGCTTCAGGTTACAGACTCCGCTAACCCAGAAATAGTGCTTCAGGTTAAGAACTTTGCTTCAGGATGAGAACAGAAATCGTGCTCCGGCGGCGCAGCAGCGGGAGGCCCCATTAGCTAAAGTGGTGCTTCAGGTTAAGAACAATTTCAGGTTAAGAACGGACCTCCGGAATGAATTGAGTACTTAACCTGAGGTACCACTGTAATTTCTCCTGTTTCTGTCTCTCACGTGAGATCTGACCATTCACAGGTCTCGTGAGGGGCTATCTGTTCACAGATCACTCCTTCCAGAAGCTAAAGAAGCTCTTACATTAGAGGGAAATCTCCTGACACCAACTACTGGTCTTGTCCAGGGCCTGTCATATATGGACTGTGTTGTACCTTCCTCTAAATTCTGGAGAAGAAGGGAATCCAGCTATCCCTGTTGTCCCTCCTGGTGATTACTTTTGTGGGGGAACACGGATAGATCCACAGGAGGCAGTGTGTTTGTGGGTCCCTGGATTGAACGGTGATCACTTTTATTTTGACTGTTTGAAGCTGATGGCCGTCTTAACAAGAATTATTTAAAAGCAGCTTGCATTCCCAGTGGAATGCATGTAGCCAGACAACTGATCACCCAGTTGCCAGCAGTCTGAGGAATAAGGTAGGATGAAAGCGGACGCGGCACAGCTGCAGCGGCCTAATGAGGATTGGTGGCGGCAGCGAGTGTTGAGGCATGAGTATGACACCCAGAGCTGTGCTACGTGTCAGAGGAGATGGAAGCAGCTCCAGTTGGATTTTATTATTCTATGTAAGTTACCTTGAAGCAGAGCCAGCCCAAGACAGTTTGGCACCTGAGGCTATCCACAAGATGCGCACATACACACTGCCAGGGAAGAAGGGATGAGTGAAGATGTATGTACATCAGAAACAAGGGTGGGAGGAGACCGGAAGCACCTTCTATTCACCATGAGGCTGCTGTAGAGGTGGCCTTGTGGAGACTGCCAGGAGGCAGCAGATCTGGCCTCCAAGGACTGTGTGGCAACTGTTGCTGCCACAGTGACAGCAGCAGGTGATGCATTTGGTGGGGGCTGAATCTGCTGTCCCTGCCGATCCTGTCACCTGAGGTGGTTGTCTCACCCTGTCCTGCCTTGAAGGTCCTTCTGGATTGAAAGGTGAAGAGAAACAACTAACAAAAAAAGGCAGATGATGGTGGCTGCTCTAATGGAGAGCTTCTGTGGTGTAGTGCGATGAAAGTGCCAGACTAGGACTGGAGAGACCTGAGTTCAAATCTTCAGTCAGCCATTAGCTCACTGAGTTACCTGGGGCCAGTCAGCGTAAGCAACCATAGCTCATGGAAAACATTGTGTTATACAGTTCCCTTTACTTTCTTTAACCTAGATATCCGCTTTGTTGTTGTTGTTTAGTCGTTTAGTCGTGTCCGACTCTTTGTGACCCCCTGGACCAGAGCACACCAGGCACTCCTGTCTTCCACTGCCTCCCGCAGTTTGGTCAAACTCATGCTGGTAGCTTTCAAGAACACTGTCCAACCATCTTGTCCTCTGCCGTCCCCTTCTCCTTGTGCCCTCCATCTTTCCCAACATCAGGGTCTTTTCCAGGGAGTCTTCTCTTCTCATGAGGTGGCCAAAGTCTTGGAGCCTCAGCTTCACGATCTGTCCTTCCAGTGAGCACTCAGGGCTCATTTCCTTCAGAATGGATCGGTTTGATCTTCTTGCAGTCAATGGGACTCTCAAGAGTCTCCTCCAGCACCATAATTCAAAAGCATCAATTCTTTGGCGATCAGCCTTCTTTATGGTCCAGCTCTCACTTCCATACATAACTACTGGGAAAACCAAAGCTTTTACTATACGGACCTTTGTTGGCCGCAGTCTAGATAGCCGCCAGACTGCAGCATTAAACCCCAATCTAACCATATTTGCTGCTGAAAACCTGTGTTTGTCAACTCTTAGATAAACCACTCAAGCCTGTTATTCTCTGTGTCTAGCAAGAGTCACTTTTGCTTAATTTGTTAATCGTTGTATTAAATCAGAAAATGATTTATCTAGATAGGGCATTTGAATATGTGCATGTTGTTTTAGTCCTACACAACTCCTCTACTCGGTTCATTGTTCTGGTTAGGTTTTAGGGAGAAGGTTTCTGACTTCAGCTGCCAGGCATAAGGGCATTTAACCAAACAGATCAGGCATATTTTCCATAGCTGCTACTGGTATTTAATTCAACGCTTCAAACTGTAACTCTTTATTAAGTGATTCTTGAGTTTTCCAGATAATTAATAGTCTCTTGTGTTGTCTAGTGCCTGGCTGGAATATTTTCTGGGACTCTTTTATAAGCAGCTCTGAGGTTCTCACACCATACATTTGCAGTGCTATTGTGTCACTTTAATAGTCACGGTTTCCTCCTAAGAATTCTGGGAAATGTAGTTTCTTATGGGCACTGAGAATTGTTAAGAGACTCCTATTCAGAGCTACAACTAATCCCTCCTCACAGGAAACTGGGGAAGTGTAGCTCTGTCAGGGGAATATGGGTCTCTCAATAGCTCTTGGCACCCTTAACAAACTACAGTTCCCAGGATTCTTTGGGGGAAGCCACTGTTAAAGTGATATAGCAATGCTTGGTGCAGATGTGGCCTTAATTGCTCCATAACTGCTTAAATGAAAAACCGTCCACTCAAAAGCTTTCATTATCAGTAAATAATACAGCTACTTTAAAAACAATGGTTTCCCCCCCCATAACACTGATTATCCTGTGGATGTTAGTACCTAATATATGCACTGGCGGAGGAACAGGAGAGCGGAGGGAGCGGACTGCCACCGGCACCACTATTCCAGTAGGTTGCCATCGCGGTGGCCCCCCCCAGACACACGTTGCCACCCACCTGCGCGCCGGGCGCCATGCCCCCACAGGCAGCGCATCACGCTCCCAGAACGCGTGCCACACCCCCCTGGGATGCACGCCACGCCCCCCAGGGGTACCAGCCACACCCCGCCTGCTCTCCGTCCCTGGTAGCGGAGCATGCAGCTTCACCACTGAATATATGGCCCACATATGATGGTGATAGTAAGTGGCAGCCCACTTGCCAAAATGGATTGTAAAGTTCTAAAATTATAGTTTTGTAATATTATTGAATAGTACGAAGTAACCAATAAATTAATCTTTTATTTCTTTGAGCATTATGCATTTCTGACCTTATTTCAATAATATAATTTATTTATTTATTGTAGACTCTCACAGAAGCTCAATTTCGCAAAGAAATAATTTATCATATTCAAAACAAAAAAAATTGTGGGGTAGTGTGTTGCTTTTAGGCTGAAATCTGACACACACACACACACACACACACTCTTACATGGGAGTACCTTCCATTAATTCTTATATATGTTAGCTATGTAATTATAAGGGGATGCGGGTGGTGCTGTGGGTTAAACCACAGAGCCTAGGGCTTGCCAATCAGAAGGTCATGCCAACCTAGCAGTTCGAAAGCACGTCAAAGTGCAAGTAGATAAATAGGTAACGCTCTGGCGGGAAGGTAAACGGCGTTTCCGTGTGCTGCTCTGGTTTCGCCAGAAGCAGCTTAGTCATGCTGGCCACATGACCCGGAAAAACTGTCTGCGGACAAACGTCGGCTCCCTTGGCCAGTAAAGCGAGATGAGCACCGCAACCCCAGAGTTGTCTGCGACTGGACTGGTCAGGGGTCCCTTTACCTTTACCTTTTTATGTAAATATAAGCTCGGAAAATAGTTCAATTGTAGTATGTGCATAATTCTTGTGTTTGCTTGTGGTTTTATTCATTATTATTAAAAAAACACTTTTACCACCTAATCCTAATTTCAGTGGGACAGTCTTAGATGAGGGTAAACATAAAATAACTCTTAAGAACTCAAAGTCTTGACATTTATTTATTTAATTGCATGCTGCTGTTTATTATTTTTGTTGTCTGACATAAATACCTTAGTTCTCTTATTCATTTGTTTTCCTTTAGGTGATTCTGATCCTTACCAAGTATTACCACAGTGATATGGGCAAAGTATTGGAGAGCTCTTTGTGGAGGTATGTTATTGTCTCATGCACTCAGTATGTGGTCAGATAGAGTCACATCTTGCTGTTTATTTCTTTTGTTGTCTTCAAAGAGCAGCTTGAAAAACTTGGAAAGACATTTAAAGGTTTGGAGCAATGGATACTCCTCTGATGTTACAATTTTAATAATAACTAGAGATTACAGGAGAGTATTTCTTTTTCAAGAGTGGAACCTATTTGTAAACTTCCAGAGCCTTAATTTTGTTCAGATCTCTTCTAGCCTTATTTTATCTTATTTATTTTAGTTGTGTAAATGGGCAAGTAAATTAGCTCAGGATGTGGTATGTGCAGTTTTGGGTGCGTTAGTTTGCTTTATAAGCATTTTTACAGCCTTTACATTTTACATGTACCGTTCTGCACATGTTTACTCAAAAGTAAACCATACTGAACTCAATACTTTTTAACAGTGTTAAACACTGCAACCTTAATGATGATTAACCTTTAAAACCTTGATCAAATACATATATGCACACGCACACCCCACCTAATGCTTCTAGCTGTTCTTAATGGATGTGATGAATTTCTTACTATATTCATGCACTTTTGTTAGTCTATATTTAAATCATCCACTGATTTTAATGGGGGGAAATCTGCAAGAGATGACGGCAAGTTACTTAAGATTCCATTTACTTCAGTGTGATTCATACTCAGCAGCAGAGCATGCCTTCATGGCGCCCGGAGGGGAGGCATTTGTTTGTGCACTGGGGGAAGTACACCATCTCAGTGCCCATTTATTTTATTTTGTTTTTCTTCTAACTCTTATTTATTGGTTTTTTACACAGAAAGAAAAAACTTTACAAATTTTAAGATGTACTGTAAATTACTTTATCCTTTGACTTCACATTCTCCCCTTCCATGGTTTCCATATTTACTCTTGAATGCTGCATATTTTGCATATACTATTCAATACATCAATTTTAACCTATTTATCTTAATAATTAATGCTGTTGCTTGCTCATATTTCAAGTCCTGCATGCGATTTCATCTTGCTATAAAAGGTAAAGGTAAAGGTACCCCTGCCCGTACGGGCCAGTCTTGACAGACTCTAGGGTTGTGCGCCCATCTCACTCAAGAGGCCGGGGGCCAGCGCTGTCCGGAGACACTTCCGGGTCATGTGGCCAGCGTGACATCGCTACTCTGGCGAGCCAGAGCCGCACACGGAAACGCCGTTTACCTTCCCGCTAGTAAGCGGTCCCTATTTATCTACTTGCACCCGGGGGTGCTTTCGAACTGCTAGGTTGGCAGGCGCTGGGACCGAACAACGGGAGCGCACCCCGCCACGGGGATTCGAACCGCCGACCTTTCGATCGGCAAGCCCTAGGTGCTGAGGCTTTTACCCACAGCGCCACCCGCTATAGTAGTTCTTTAAATACTCAATAAAAGGTATCTAGACCTCAAGGAGTTTTTCGTCTTGATCTTTCGTTTCGATCTTTAAATTTTGCTGTTAATTTGCCTGTTCCACATATTCTTCCTTTGTTGGAACTTCTTCTTTCCATCTTTGGGCATACAGTGTTCGTGCTGCTGCTGTGGTATACATAAATGAGTTAATCAACTCTTTTGGTACATCATTAACTATAATTCCTATAAGAAAAGCTTTGGGTTTCTTGGGAATCATCAACCTGAACATCTTTTTAATCTCATTCTATATAATTTCCCAATAGCCTTTAACTATTTTTACAAGTCTACCACATTTAAGTGGCCATTGACATTTATTTGTTTACTACTGCCTTTTTTCTAATTTTACACACCAGTCTGATGAAGGGGTGTGTGTGTAGAAGTAGAACAGTCCGATCCCAACCCTTGCTGTGCTCACCCTACCCAGGCTGGAAGGCTGGAGGGGAAAAGAGGGGCTTAGATGTGTCGTGTGGACACATCTAACCCCCCCACCCCAAAAACATGGCCCAGTATGCCCTTTGTCCCCTCCTATCACAGTTGGAGTACTTATGGCTCCACTGAGCCCTGGTGGCTTCCACAGTGGCAACAGATCTCTGCTCTGTCTGCAGATCTCCCTTTCCTCTCCGTCCCTCACCTGTGAGAGGGACAGCAGCAAACTCCTGTGGCTCTCTTCCCTTAAGGATTTTGATGGGATTGCTGTTATTGTGCTGCAAATTTATTTTGTGATCTCATGTTTTTGTGCGTGCTGTTAGCATGCTATCAGAGCATTCTGCTACTGTTATTGGGGAGTGTTGTTTTGTGTACAAGAGTGCCGACATGAATAAAATATTGTGGGGGCCCAGATAAATGCTGCCCTGCATAATCAATCACATAACACAGTGCACACACACCATTTGAGTGGGAATGCCCATCAACTTTGTGGGGGCCCGGCCCTCTCAAATATTTTATTGTGGTGGCCGAAGCCCCCACCGTCCCTAGGAGTTGGGTCCTATGTTTGTGTATATGTCTCAGTGTATTTTTAAAAAAATTATGTGTTTTTGTGTAGTAATACTGTGCATTTTTTCCTTGGGCTTAGGTTTTAAAATATGCTGTAAGTCGGTCAGAGACATTTGTGCAATAAGCAACTAATAAATAATAACAATAATCTTAATGTTTTAATATCCTGTCTGGCTGCTGCAGTTTAATTGTTTTGTGACCATGTGTTATTGGTTATAATTATAATGTTTCTATGTTGCTGCACATTTGTTTTGTGTATATGTTACTGCGTAATTTAGAATATGATTTGTAAGCTGATTTTATTGTAAGAAAGTTTTCCTAAAAGGCAAGATACAAATTCATGAAGCAGATCAAATAATGGACTTAGTCCAGAAACACTGGAGAAAATAAAAACATACTGTACTTCTTTTGGAACATGTGCTAAATGCTTATGCATCACTCACTGTCTCTGCTTTAGGCTTAACCCAGAACAGGTTAAATCAGACCTCCTAGTGCAGGTGAGCCGCCTCCTACCAACACTGCCTCTGATTTCCTGGGCTGAGCATCACTTGGTTGGCTCCCATCCAGTCTGTTATGGATTACTGATTATTGTGCATGAGCAACACAGAAGCAACAAGATTTGTGGCAAAATACAGCCTATGCTTCTGAAGGCATTTGCAGCATCTCTCTTAATTCTGTAATTTTATCAACATGGAAACACTGAGATTGTGGTTGTTTGTTTTTAAAACCCCTGTGATTAAATTTCATAGGTATTATCAAAATGCCAGGCATGATGAGAGGTTGTGGTAGAGGTTGGTGGAGTGTGTTGTGGGAGCCCATGAAGGGGTGCAAAGAGTCTTTCTGTGTGCTGTGGACAGAGGCCCAGTTCTACCACTGCAGGGTCCTCCTCCACAGAGGCCATGTCCAGTGTCAAGGGCATTTTGTACAAGCACTGCCACATATGCTACACACTTTTTTGGGGACATACAAGTAAATGAACGCCATCCACCTACATAGTAGAAAGTAAAGGAATTGTTGGTGGGGGGACTTAACCACCTGAACTGTGCTTCTTCTGACAGCTAGTCTACTTGCCCTTAGAATTCAGTGGGAGCCATAAACTCATATTAAGAAAATAATGCACACAGTTGGAGTGGAGTCCTTTGGACCCAGTGAATTTGGCTGGAATTTAGCCTCGTGCTAAGGAGCTAATTCTGTAATTTCTTCTAATGGGATGATCTCCCCTTCCCCACGTGTGCTGTTCTGGGGGTTCTCATTGTTGTGGAGGGTGGGGTGATTAAAATATCCCCTCACACCCAGTTTAATATTCCACCATTCTTCAGCAGAGTTTCTTTCTTTCAGCAAAGTAAGCGGCTCACGTTTATGTCAAGCAAAGCTTTAATAAAAAAGAAAATTGTAACACAATAACATACTATCTGAGGGAAACTAAAACAGCATCATAAGGCAGGAATGAGACAAGAATGAAGAATGATAGTTTGTCTCTCTTTAACTGAACTTAACTGAGCACACAAAAGGAGGGGCCAATTCCGGAGCAGAAACCAAAGCCACACCCACCAGATGCCAGACATTCTACTATTCAAATTAGGCCCCAGTGTTTTTCTAACACTCATGACCCTCCAGAGTAGATTTGGGGAGGCCTGGGGGTGGCATGAGGCAAGGAGAGAGAAAAGCCCCATTATGGGAGTCCTTGTGCTGGCTTTCACTAAAGGTACAAGGTAGTTGAAACCAGACCTTAATGTCGGAAAAGGGAGGCTGATTTGCTATTGCTTCAGGGTGTCTGTTATTAGGGCCCCAAGGGTCACATTACAGGAAGTTGTACAGGCATAAGACAACTGGATCCTTTTGTCTTTGTGTAGATGGCAATGACCTTTTCTGTGGCACTCCAGAGTTGTGCCTTGGCAGGGGCTTACACAAGAAAAAGATGTGGGGCGGGAACTGGGACAGGAAAAATATTGCAGGGGAGGATGTGGTTTTGCCACTCCAGCCCAGGGAAGGGAAGGTAAAGAGCTGCCCTAGTTACTTCCACCATGGCTGGTGAGGGCTGGCAGACCTGGCTTCTCTAGTGGTGCCTCCTGCCTCTTTCCCTTCCTTATTTTTCCTCCTTCCAGCTGCTCCCCTCTGCTCCCCCCATCCTGCCTGCAAGAGGGTTTTGTTCTTGAAGCTGCAGACTGGCTCTCCTTCTTTGATGAGTCGTCCTCCCAGCTGCCATCAGCTGCTCCTTGCCGCTTCATAATTGCAGTGCTGTGCAGCCGCCATGGGAGAAGCTCATTTTGTTTGCCAGCAAGGGTGCTGGCTTAAATACAACTTTCACCCTGTGTTCCTTGTTGCTGGGATGGAGCAGGCAGTGATATGTGACTGGAGCTGGCTGCGGTGTCCCTGAGATCAGGGCTCTCATTCTCCCCATCATCTTAAGTGAATGGATGCCATTCACCTTATTGGAGGGCAAGGGAATGAATGGCCACTGCCAGTGCTATTTTTTTCTAAAAAAATGTTTAGGGGTACTCTCATTTTGGCTGCTCCCCCTCCCTCTCATTTGGGCTGCTCCACCGCCACCTCGTCCCCCTTCCCCCTCCCTCCCCTGGACGGGGGACGAGGTGGCGGTGGTGCTGAGAAGGCCCCTGGTGGCGGCGGCTTGAGCGAGGAGGGGCCAGTGCTCGCTGGCTTACTCTAGCCCGGCAAGAGGAGGAGGAGCAGTGGTGGTACCATCATCTTCACCGCGGCTGCCCCAGACTCCCCTCTCCAGGCACCGATAGGGAGAATGATGGAGCTCCAATCTGCGCTGCTACTGTGGAGACAGCTGGCATGTCAATCCGTCTGTTGGTCGGTCGGTTGGGGCAACACAAAATGTTTAGGGGTATGCGTACCCCTGCGTCCTCCCAGAAAAAAAGCACTGGTCACTGCCAAAAATATATTTTGGGAACTTAGCTTTACAGCTGAAAGATAACATTTTAAGTGCACTTTAAGTGCATTATACAAATGTGACACTAGGTGGCGCAGGTGAGCTTATGGGAAATTCTATATATATATTTAAATGGGTTTTTTTTAAAGCATTTTCACAGCTTTTTTTATTTATGTGTAGATTCAGCCTTTGTGTAAATTAAAACCGACCATGAAGGTGGCAGGTTCAGGGGCAGTGGGCAGGTTCTGCTCCCACCCTCGTGGCACTCCTGTGGTTTTACTTTCTGTCTATGGCAGGAAGTTGCAGGCTGTGTGAGGCAGCAGCCTTGCCCTCTAGTTCTCCTGTGAGCGTGGGGGGGGGAGTGTATCTCTGCCTTCCTTGCTCCTTTCCACACCTCATGCACAAGAGCAATTCTGAGGCAGTGGATGCTGCTTCCGCTGCTGGAGAGAGGGGCCAGGCAAGAAGACTTGGACGCACCAGGGAGAGAATCATAGAATCATAGAGTTGGAAGAGACCACAAGGGCCATCGAGTCCAACCCCCTGCCAAGCAGGAAACACCATCAGAGCACTCCTGACATATGGTTGTCAAGCCTCTGCTTAAAGACTTCCAAAGACGGAGACTCCACCACACTCCTTGGCAGCAAATTCCACTGTCGAACAGCTCTTACTGTCAGGAAGTTCTTCCTAATGTTTAGGTGGAATCTTCTTTCTTGTAGTTTGGATCCATTGCTCCATGTCCGCTTCTCTGGAGCAGCAGAAAACAACCTTTCTCCCTCCTCTATATGACATCCTTTTATATATTTGAGAGTCTCTTCTTGCTTCCTCACCTCAGCCATGGCAACAGCCCTCCGACTGGGCTGCCCTCACTCCGTATTGTGGAGGGAGGCTGGTTGTGGGCAGCTTTGAGAAAGCAGCAGCGCATCTGGAGAACATGCTCCCTTCCTTGCCTGTCTACACATTGTTCTGCTCTCAGTGGTTGATTTGCCTAAGGAAGAAAAAAAGAAGCAACTTTTAACGCATAATGCCTTCTGCTGACCTGTAAGGGCATATAACAGGGTCCCGTAAGCAGATAGACTTTGTATTTGTGGGCAACTGCAGGTGGAGGGTACCCAACATTATTTATTACATTTCCCACTATACACAGAACCTAGGAGGCACTTTTTAAATCCCTTGTTCGTCCAGGAAAGCTCCCTCTCCCTGGTGGAGAGGGTTCTCTGGCTGCTCAGTGACGCTGAAATATACTCGGAGTCGAGAGTGGATTTCATGCTCCTTATTCAGCTCATAGTGGTGAGGAGGAATGGAAGTTCCCCCACTATATCTCCTTTATATACATTATTTACACAATGGGCTGCACATCATTGGCTAATTCCAGAATTCTCCTGTAGGCCAATCAGGTTGTGGATTCACTTCCACCTGGAGCTGGATTGGGTGGCTCCTGCGGACCAATCATACTGCTGCATTGTTCTAGGACCAATCAGACTGCTGCATTTTGGATCCTATTCAACTCAGTACATAACAGATGCTAATGCTCCAGTAACTTTTAATGTGGTCCTCTTTGCACTGGTGGCAGGTAAGATCAGGAAGAAGGACCTGGACAAAATTGCAGTAAACTGTGAGGGAGATTCAGAGCTCTAAATAGGAAAATACTGTATGCTGTGTGGAGTCCCCATTCTATGTGTGAATCTTCATTTTATGATTTTGATTATTCAGGCAGTGGCTCTGCTTTTCATATACAGTTATATAGATATTTCTTTTCCTGAAAGTGTTTGTATGGTATTGTTGTGACCTTTGGCTAGTGCAATAAAGCATATTTACTCTAACTAGAAAAAATTAAACAGGAAAACTTTTAACACACAAAGTTTTCTTTTTAATATATTTGGTGGTTGGGAGAATCTCCTGGCCCTACAATAATTATTGCTTTTTATTTTAGTAAAGTAGGGAGGACTTTAAAGGTTTGGGTTTCATTGCATCCTCCAAAATTCAAGGGTGCTTGGTTTGTACAAGAATTTCCATGGTAGTTTCTAAAGTGCCAACAGATTTAAAAAGAAAGTGTTCTCAGGCTCTCAGTAGATGGCAGAATTGATATCAGGCCTATTCAGGGAGGTGCCATGGTGATAAACTGGTGCTGGAAGCTGAGAGGAAACAAAATGCCAGTGTTCTGTTAAGCTTCTGCAGATTTAGCCAGCTGCAACTAAGTGCTGTGGTGACAAACAAATTAAGAATGCCACAGATTAAAAACAAAGCATTGTCTATGTAAGGACCAAGGCCTGGTTAAATTGCTAAGGATGGTGCTCACTCCATGCATGTGTTTGTGGTTTTTGAAAGCAACAGTAATCTAAAATTGTATTTTCCTAGCAAGGTGCCCACCAATGTGCATCAAAATATGGCCACAATGATAAATTATAGCTGAATGGGTAAACGAGTGGTCACCTCAGCGATCATTCCCTGTTGTTTTAACCACCTCCTGCCTTGGCCTTGTTTATTGGAAGGGACAAGGTTCTACTCCTCTGACCTAAAGGATCATGTTTGCTGTCTGGGGACCCAGATAAATGTCACTGAAGGCCCAGAGACAGTTGTGACGCAATGTGCCTTCCACCAACTGAGGCTGATGTGCCAGCTGCTGCTCCTCCTAAGCAGAGGTAGCTCAGCCACAGTGATCCACACCTGGGTATCTTCAGATTAATGACCACCAATGCTAGTCGCCAAAGAGCACCTTAAACCCAGGTTACGGTCGCCTCAAATGAATGTCTGTTTTCAGGGGGCTGGACTGGATGACCCTTGGTACCACCCAGCACTACAATTCTATCATTCTATGATCTCAACTACATCGCTTGACTGTAGCTTACACTTACAACAATTCACTTGTCCCGGTATGCAGGAATGAGAAACACACACAGTAGAAATGGAAATGGTATTACGATTCGCAGACAGACTATGCTGCTGTGGACAGAGTCATAGAATCATAGAATTGTAAAGTCCGAAGGGACCCCAAGTCATCTAGTCCAACCCTTTGCAATGCCGGAATCTCAGCTAAAGCATCCCTGACCGATGGCCATCCAAAATTTGCTTAAAAACCTCCAATGGAGAGTCCACCACCTCCTGAAGGAGACCATTCCACAGTCAAGCAGCTCTTACTGTACTGTCAGGAAGTTTTTTTCTGATGTTTAGTTGGAATCTCCTTTCTTGTAACTTGAAGCCATTTGTTCAAGTCCCAGGAGCAGGAGAAACCAAGCTTGTTCCCTCTTCCATGTGGCAGCCCTTGAGACATTTGAAGATTCATATAGAACCAGTTGTGCATGTTCTTTTGCACTGCCCCTTGTACCAGACAATTCAGTCTAGTTCATTAATCATTTGGTTGTTAGCAGGGAATGGCAGTTAGATGTATGCAAGGTGACCTTCCTAATGTTTACTCGGGATGGGGAGAAGATGGAGATAGTAGCCAGGTTGCTGCAACACACAGTGAGGATTTGTGAATGTTATACAACAGTATTTTAATTGTTAGATGCAGATTCTGCTAATTGGTTTTATTGTACTGAACCTTTCAGAATCTTGTCCATATGCCAAAAAAGGTTTGAGGCTGACTAAGATTGATTGATCGAAATAGTATTAACTATGGACTAAGGCAGAAGTTTCTAAACTATGGTCTGTGAGTTCCATTTGGGAGGCCTGTGGAAAAGCTGCAGCAGAGTGAAATTCATCTGTACTCAGCTCTGCACTTACTTTCCTTGATACGATGATGGAGGACAGAATTATTAAAAGGTTAGCAAGGCCTTAGACCAGGCCTCATGATTCTCATAATGCATTGGATGATGATGGGGAAAGTGTTTTATTTTTCACATCCCTGTACGAGATAGGATTTTCATCACTTGTCACCCTCAAATCCAAATACAGAAATGGGAGGACTGCTGAGCCCAACCCAAGGCTAAAGCTGACAAAGATTACACCTGACGTTTGCTCACAAAAACCTCTGAGCTGCATCACCAAGGAAGTGCCACCACACTTGATGAAATGCTTCCCACCGGTGCCATCTGGTGCCAGGTGTGGATTGGGGCACAGGGCCACATGTGCAAAGTTGGGAGGAGGGGCGCTGTTGGCAGGCAGTCCTGCACGCACTTAGCCAACCTGCCAGAAAAACTGTCTGCGGACAAATGTCGGCTCCTTCAGCCAGTAAAGCGAGATAAGTGCCGCAGAGTCGTTCGCAACTGGACTTAACTGTCAGGGGTCCTTTACCTTTTCCTTTTTTTGTTGGTTTTATGAGACTGGTTATCCAACACCATTGACCATGTGGGCTGAAGTAGGGCTGATAGGCATTGTAGTCCAAGCATCTAGAAAGGCTGGAGAAGGCTGTTCTGTATGATTAATAACTTTATATTTAACCATGCTTTCCTCCAATTTACAAGGATCAGAAGTTATGCTCATGGTCCTAGATCTTTCTTTTAAAATTGGTGGTATATGCACTACTTTGCAATCGTCTGGTATGGACAATTTAGGGACAGCTTACATATTTTTGTTTCAAGAACAGCAATTTCTCAGCTTACCCAGGGAGTCTCACTTGGCACCTGTCATTACGTCTTTTTAGCACCATGCAACAAGAGCTCTTAAAAGCCCAAGTGAATTGGTTTTATTCTTCCGCTACAATTTTATTTTTGCTTTTTCTAGTCTCCTGTTTTTATTGTTCGTATGTGTTTTTATTGCTTTTATCAGTTTTATCTGATTCATTAGTTGTCTTGGGAGTGATAATACTGAAAGGCAGTTTTCAAAACACCTGATAAATAATAAATAGCATTGACACCATCACCCCACAGGCTTCAATTTCCTGCAAGGAGCTGTAAAGTGTGAGTTCGAGGGAGTGGGGGGGATAAGGGCTGGGGAAGACCACTATCAGCTGCAGTACCAATTGGGACAGAATTAGTAACCTTTTCCGCCACAGCTCTGTGTATCAGCATTGTGGTGTGTAGTTGTTGCTGCATTTTGCCAGCCATCTATATATGAGAATATCTGTGAGTACATTAGAGCAAGGCTTTCATGCACATTTCTTTGACACAAATGTGGTTTTTGTTTGTTTGTATTTTAAATGCATTATGATATACAAAAAAGGGTGTACCATGGAAGGAAACTTTATTAAGATGTGCAGTATACCGTACATCCTTTAACAGCTGTATACATGAGATAAGGGCTGGGGTCCAGAGTTCCTGTGCTCATGTTCTGCATGGCCCCATTTACAGTAAATGCCCCCCCCCATGTCCAAATGGTATGTATGGAATGTGTACCCCTTTCTCTCTTGCCTCATTGCCATAGAAATATCACATTTCCTGGTTTTGGAATAGACAGATAAACACAGAGAATAAAGTGGTATTAATTGTGTGGAAAAGGATTGTGATATGTTTGATAGGATTATTTTCCATGATGATTTTAGTATATTGGAAGTGCCAGAGGAAATACGATACATGCTGGCTGGTTCTTTGCCTTTCCTATTTCTCTGCTTCAAGCTGGTAACTTGAAGCTTTTACAAATCAATTTTCATACTTGTGGAACAGCTTCCCGGTTGCCAGTTTCTCATCAAACATTTCTGTTGTTGGATGCTGACATATGTGGCCTGACCGTCCTATGAACTTTGTAAGAATTCAGTCATAATTATTCTGCTTCATTCAATGTCTACAGCAACAATTTGCCACAGTATAGTATGCTTGATGTCAGAACTGCTCACAGATTTTCATTTTCTATTCACCTTTTTATTATATTTTTTTTACAAAGCAAGTGCCATAAAGCAAGCACTGTCTCCTCCGTATTAGACATTTGAAACAGGGTTCTTGTTTAATAGCCAAGTGGGTAGCTTGCTCATTTGTGGCACCCCTGCTGTGGAACTCCCACCCAAGGAGGCTTTTGTTTTATTGTCTTTTAGGTGTCAAATGAAGAAGACATCTCATTCTCTTAGGCATTTTAATTGGTTTGATGTTGGATAGTATGGGGAAGCTGCTATATTTTAAAACACAAATTCTTTGCTTTTTTAATAGATATTTTAAATGTATATCATGCTAATTCTGTTGTTTGTTTATTGCCTCTAGATAATTTACTGCATTTTATTATTGTCCTACTGTAGATTACACTGTAAAGCAATTTTGCATCCTGGTGTAGAAATGCTCTTAAATAAACAAACAAGGAAGCAAATGTGAACTTCCAGAAGGGAGGTTTGTGCTCAGAGGCCATCACCATGTGGGGCACTCCAGGGGCACGTTGGGGGAGCACTTTGGACCCACCAGAACTGGAGCCCCCTCTTCCCCTGACACTCTCGGGCTGAAAAATGTATGCTTGCCTTGGAGCTGGTGCAGTTGTTTTCTCTCCCATTAGAGTCTATAAGGGGAGGGCTAACTGGTGGAGGGCGACACCTGGAAAATCCACCCCTGCCCCTGCCTTCCTAGCTGGTGTGAGTTGGCAGGGCCTAGGGAGTGGCAGTTTATCTTCCACATAGTCCCAGCACCACCACCACGGCCATAGGATCGCTCTGTCCATAAATAATTGTGAAGATAAAATATGTATCTGAGTGAAGAAAGGAGACAGTGGAGGCACCATAGCTGAAGAATTAAGACCTCAGTTAGCAATAACTTTCCACTCATTTATGGCTTATCATAAATATAAAACCCAGTTTCATTTCTTGGCAACTTTGGACTTTCAGGGTGGCTAATAGAGCAAAGTTGTAACACCTCCTTTTGTGGCATCTTCGAGTAGCTTCTCCAAGAGAAATTATACAGGACCGTACTCTACATGTTCTCTATTAGTGATCTCATCAAAACTTACAGCTTTCAATATTGGACATACACTTAATATCTAGCTCTTAAGCTCTGCCTCGTAACTTTCTCCCTCTTTCCAGCTGTGTAACTTCACCTGCCTCCTTGCTATTTCTTACAGGATCTAAAGGTGTGAACACATCCAGAGGTTACATTTGCCCTGCTTGTTGCTCTATGGCATTGCTGAGCCAGAGTTAAGTGATCAGCCAATATGCCTAGAATTTTTTTCTCTATTGAGCCCCTAGCCAGCAACAAAAAATGTGCTATTTTCTCTGTGTACATCTTATATTACTGAATTTAATTAGTATTATTCCACAATTTGAGATCAACCAATTCATCCTGTGCAATTTCCTAATAATCTGTATTAACAATGGTTTGGGGTTGCTGTCATCTAATGGTTAGATTCTAACCAAAACATTTCTCCTCACCCCCCAGGCTTCTGTAAAATATGCAAATATTTAATAAAGTGGGCCCCATCACTGATTACATCCACTGCTTTCTTTTTCTTCAACTGTACTGTTTGCTTTTAAGCAAAACCCCAACTAGTCCCTTTAATACATATTTGACATGCCTCTTTTAAAGCAGAAATAATAGTTTCTTACATCATATGTAACCAAATGTTCTGTGAAATTTTAAACTGATTCAATCTGCTGAATTTAATTTTATCTGGAAAACCATCTCCCTTCTAAAAAAAGGATATCAGATTAGCTTTAGTAGCCCCTGTAATGCCTTGCAGCTGTTTTCCTTCTCTTTCTCTGGCCCTGATTCAGAACTGCTAACAAGTAAAAAGGCAGAATGAAAACCAGCCTCAGTAGGATCTAATGTACTGTAAGCAGGGATCCACTCCTGCAACAGGGCTTCTCATTCCTCTTCCCCCCCACAGCAAATCCCATGTGCCCCCCCCCCATCTGGATGGGGACCCTATGGATCAGATTTTGGGGCTGCATGAAAGGGTGGAGAAATGCAACCAGACTCACAATTTCTCCCGTGTCTAGAAGTGGTTCCAGTCATTCCTGCATTGATGGATGGAGGGGACGTCTCTCCTTTGTCTGAGTGGCAGCAGGGGAGTTGGGCATCTTCCACACAATCTCCTGGATCTGACTTTCACTATGCAGTACCAGCAAACTTTATGGGAAGAGAGAAATGCTTTGTTTTCAGTCAAACCTAACATGGGTTGGCATAGTGCAGATGCATACACCTTAAGTACTAAAATGATTAAAACTGTTGAGCGTTTAAAGTACATCCACAGCTTCTTTCATCTTCACCTGGCCTTTTGAACGCATTCACCCCATTTGATCTCTTTCTTACTATTTCTCCTACATGACCCTTAAGTGGCTTTTTACTCAGTCAGGGTGTTATGCTAATGCAACAACTATATTGGCCAGGACAGTAATTTTGTATCACAAATATTTCTCTCCTGATTTTTCTTTGATATTAATCAGCAAAGAGAAACCCCGTGGATAAATACACTTAAAGATTATTACTTATCCAATTTGGTATGGGACCTGTGCTTCCTATGCAAATTGCTTATAATTATTGCACTGTTGATTGAAAGAAGTTCCACATGTTTTTCTGTATATACAGTATCACCCACCTCTATAATTGTTTTAGCTTCTCAACATTGGTCCTGTTGAAATCAAATATTTCAGTTACTCTTCTAATACCCACCTAAATTTTGCTAGAAAATAGTGATGTCCCTCTCTTCCATTTTTAGAATATAATTGAGACTGTGTTGTTAAGAACAATTTGATTCCTCACTAGTCTTCCAATCTGGGTTGGGAGAGGAGCAAAGTTGTTCCGTTAACTCTCCCTCCTGATCACCCTTTTTACTACTACTACTACTACTACTACTACTAATGTATTATTTATTATTTATACCCCACCTATCTGGCTGATATACAGTGGTACCTCGGGATGCGAACGGGATCTGTTCCAGAGCCCTGTTCGCATCCTGAATGGAACGTAAGATGCGATGGCGCGTTTGCATGTGCGTGGGTCGCGTTTCGCCACTTCCGCGCATGCGCGTGGCGTCATTTTGAGCGTCTGTGCATGCGCAAGCGGTGAAACCCGGAAGTAATGTGCTCCATTACTTCCGGGTTGCCGCGGAGCACAACCCGAAAGTGCTCAACCTGAAGCACATTCAACCCGAGGTATGACTGTATTGGTAGCACCATGTATACAGAACCAAACACCACCCATGGCATTCAATTATATACACTTGAACATACATATGTGAATCTGAATTGAGTAAAACGGGGCTAGGAACAGCCTGTAGTTACTTGGATTATTAATATCAATCCAAGGCATTGCTACATCTTTTCAGACGCAGGAATAACCTGTGGGAGTCATCCAGTAGCTCTGCAATTTAATAAGTGAAGCAGCCCATAGATTATCACTATTTTGGGTCTTGTCAAAAGACGGCATTGTCTTATCCCCCCTCCCACTCTCTCTAGCTGTGGAAAGCTGAGGGCAGCATTCTTGCATTTATTTTATTACCTAATAGAGGATGTAGATCTTCAGGCACAAGACAGCTGTGGTATTGTGCTGAATTTGTCTTGGAAAAAATTATGTTGAAGCTGAGGAGCTGAGAGTTAACCACGCTGTTTCCCGCCCCGCCCCCCTAGGCCTGACCTGGTGGTGGAGTTGCTGCAGCCAGGCGCAAGGCGCACCGTGGCTGAGGAGGGTGGAGGGCAGCATTGCCACCCATTCTCCTGACCCGAGGGCAGAGCTGCTGCAGCCAGGCGCAAGCCCCACAGCCAAAGCACAGCTCCTTCTTGTGAAGGTCCCTGCTGTGGAGGTGCCTGTTTGTGCCCCCTCACAAAATTGCGCCCTGGGACATGGCCCCCGTGTGCCCCCCCCCACTAAGCCTCTAATGCCTTGCCCATCGGATCATGTTTTTATTAAAGGGCAGATGAATGTTGAACAATGCTGCTCTCAGGGAACACTCAACAGTTTTTCAATCAGTGGGGATGTCTTTTGAAGATTGTTCAGAAACAGCACTAGATTCAGAATATAACAATTGTTAACTGGAACTGACCTTTGAAGACACATAATGCCTGTTTTCAAAGAACGCTGACTGTTAGTTTTCTGGGCCAAGTTCAAAGTTTTTGAGTTTGAACATCCACAGTGACTTGAATCAGGGCGCCTTACAGATCTGCTCTTGAATATACGGCCATGTGTATTACGATGGTCCCATGTGCAGGAGGCAGTCTACCTGCTGTCTTCTGAAAGTGAGCTGAGAACCCGCCTCTTGGCGCTTGCCCCCTTATTGTGGAATTCCTGCCTTAAAGAGCTGCTCTCAGTATGTGGTTGCTTAGGTAGACATTTGCATCTGGATATGCTTCTAGATGTTGACTTTGATTTCTAAGAATTTTAGCTGGCTCCGAGTTTTGTTTTTATTTCAGTGTTCCTTTTAAAATTATTTTAAGACCACCTTGAGCATTTCTAGTTACTAAGTGAGATAAAAGTATTCAAATAAATACAAAAATAAATTCAGAAATGTTCCAGATTTTACTTTTCCTATGCCTGTAGCTTCAGGTGCACCACGATTTTGCTTTCAAATCATTCAGCTATTCATTAGTTGCTTGTCCGCTCCCCCTGCCCCCACCCCAAAAAGTGGCCTGTTGTTTTGCAGGCAGGCTTTTCAAATGCCTTCACTGTTTTCAGTACCCAAGAATAAAGCTCAAGGTTGCACAACAGGAAGGGCAAAGGAGGAAGACTTGATGTGATTCAAACTGTGCGGGAAGAAATTAAAGCTCAACTGCTTTGAAAGATGGATGCCTCTCAGTAGGAACTGAAAGAGGAATTACATGTAAGAACAGAAAATTGAGATGGGTTGCTAGGAAACTGATAAATGAACTGGAAGATAGGTTGAGAGGAAAAATAGAACAACAGATGGAACCTGTCTTTAGTGTCACATAGACTGACAGTCATTCCTGTGTAGCTGAAGGAGTATGAAATGTCGCAACTAAGCAATGTGATGGTGAATTACCTCCTCCCCTACTGCTCTACATGCTGTCTAATTATATAATACATTGTTATTATTGCTGTTTATAAATAAACAAAAATAGAAAATGAAGCTATTGCCATTTCCGACTAAATTAGGGTAGCAAGACATAATTAGATCCCTTAATCTAGAATCCAAAGTCTCCAAGTTTAGAGCAGTCAGCAAGACTGCTTTGATGACAGATGACACTCTTCTACTCTCACTCTGCAATGCTGGAGAGGGTGCTTGGGGTGACTGTGTCAAAAACCCAATGATCCCCACTGTTATATAATGGAAAGGGCTTCAACAGGGCCCTCTGCCCTATGTGCTGGAAAGCCCCCAAGAGCATTCAGGAATCCATTGGATTCCATTAGTCTCTGAAAGTAAACCATCTGGATTGATGGTGGTGCTTGGCCACTTAGATTTTTCTTACAGCTATGACATTTTTTTAAAAATATTAAGTGGTTTATAAATGCTTTTATGAAGAAATAAGGAACCAGGAGAAACCAGAAAGTTCACATGTGCTTTAAATGTTTGTCTGTGCAGCTTATATTAAAGGACTCAGATGGGAGCAAATTTTCTGTTGGAACAGGGACTTGTACATCCACTGGACTCCAAGTTGTAACTGTGTGTCCTGTATCCTCTGTTAGGCTCAGGGTGCCAATGGGTATGACTGATTTCTTTGGTTCACTAGAACCCTCCTTATGTGGTTTTATGGCACTTGCTAGTATCTCTCAGGCTGCTGGAAATGCCTGCTGTCTCTTATCCAACACTGTAATCAGAAGCAGGCAAACTTACTTGTCAGTAATTAATTTTATTGCTCAGCAACCAGGGAGTCAGCATACATCACATCCATCAGATAAGCAGGTCAGTTGCAGAAGCTAAAGTTCTGTCCTCTCTCTCCCTTATTTATACCTCCCTCCTTGCATTTTTTGCTGTGACTCAGCTTTTCTTAATTGTTCTAGCCTTTTCACGACACTTTATTCCTGCGCTGAAAGCGGGAGGAGAAGAAGCCGAATGGGGACTGTATTGCGAAGCAGGAGACCCAGCTCCTTCTCCATCCCTCTCAGCGTCTGTGGCCACCTCAAGCCTCTCCCTTCCCCCTCACTCTCTGATGATGATTCCTGCCTGTCCCACCACGCTGAACCTGGTTCAAAGTCCCCTTCCCCCTCAGGTGCCTCATGAACCACCGGCTGCCACCACTCTTCCTCATCCAGCCAGTCCCTGACAGTGTGTCTCTCCAGGCATAAAAAAATCTGGAAAAAGAAACCATAGTTAAAGGGCTAAAGTAGTAATAGTTACACAGAGGAGGAATCTTGTTAATGCCTTCATGGGGGGGGGGGAGAGATTATGTTCTTATTGATACAAACGTATCTAGAGGTCAGTCTCCTAAAAAATCAGAGGCAGAGAGCAATTTTGATGTTCTCAAACATCATCTCTTATACAGTGGTACCTTGGGTTACAAACACCTTGGGTTACAAACACTTCAGGTTATAGACTCCGCTAACCCAGAAGTAGTACCTCGGGTTGAGAACTTTGCCCCAGAAATCGCGCCGCAGCAGGAGGCCCCATTAGCAAAAGCGTGCCTCAGGTTAAGAATGGTTTTGGATTAAGAACGGATCTCCGGAACGAATTCAGTTCGTAATCAGAGGTACCACTGTACAGTACACTGCTAATCTATTCACGTGAGTACAAAATAACCAATCAAACAGTTACCACAATTACAGCAATCTTCCCTATGACAGTTACACAATTGCAACACACTGTCATCATTCTTAAGTCACTTGGAGATACTTGGATTCTTCTGACTAGCCAACCCTAACCATCTCTTAATGTGTGGCTACATGTAGCCATCTTTCAGTGTCTCCTTTCATTGTCTTCTATTAGTGGTCTGCCAGCATCTGCTTTCAGTTACCTGTGTTAATATTTTTGTTCTCTTCTCGACCTAGGACTTAGTGTAACTTGTATGCTTGACTGATCTTCTAGCGTTTAGTACACCATCGTCATAGCCTAGCTGCTTACATTCCATTCCTTCAGTATTCTTTCACTGCTATCAGTAGACAAGCTATGCACAGCTTCTACCTTTTCTGTTGGGCCAGGGGGTGTCAACCTGGTCCCTAACACCCACTAGTGGGTGTTTCAGGATTCTAGGTGGGTGGTAGGAGTTCTACAGCAGCCTCCAAGGATTATGAAACACGTGTTTGTTGAGGAGCCCGTGCCACTATCTCAAGATGCAGAGGCATCCTTGATGTAGCTTCATTGTAATACTGTACACATCCACATCCCGATAGAGACAATACGGAGGCACTTACTCAGCTACCTGTGTTGCCATTATGATATGGTGTGGCATGTGTGCTTCAAGTAGCAGAGCTCCTCAGTGTGCAGCTAAAGTGTCTGGAGGCCGCACACACACAAATCAATTCCAAAAAAATATCTACAAAAGCCGCCTTTCAACAAAGTAGGAATGTGAGCACTTGGAAACTTCTAGGATGTAAGGGATATGAAGGTTGCCTTAAGCATCCACTTCTATTAAAAAGGCAACACAAACAAATAGTATGCTGGTGTGCAACCTAAATAAAAAGCAACTGAAGATGATTTGCAATAAATGATTTCCACAAGAAGATATGCTTCGATATTCTGAGCCAATGAAATGGAAATGGCAAGAATCATTTTGGCTCAGGCCTATTGCATATCAGCACTGGACTTACTTTCTCTCTGTGCTGACAGATCTGAGCCTCTCCACTGAGCACAGAGCCACCTCCTAGGGGCTGTGGGGGCTTTGGCCCCCACAACAAAATATTTTAGGCAGCTGGAACCCCACAAAGTTGATGGGCATTCCCATTCAAATTGTGTGTGCGCACTGCATCGTGTAAATTGATTATGCAGGGCGGGGCTTACCTGGGCCCCCACAATATTTTATTCAAGTTTGCACCCCTGCCACTAAGCAGCATTTTATGGGCATTGTACCATTAACGGTCTGATACTTTTCCTCTTCCATGCTCTGAGGCCTAAAAAAAACCCAACAAGTGTGCAGGCGGACAAGTGAACTGACTAATTATACCAATTAGGATGCCCCTTGGTTTCTTTTGGTTACATGTGACTGAGGAGAACAGCAATCAATGTCATTTTGACTTAGTGTTTGGGAATATATAAGGAATCTGAAGGTGTTTTGAGAAGCTGTTGTAAAATGTACGTTAGGCATGCTGTCATGTCCAATTTTCCTTCACAAGTTCTAGTTTCTGTGCTGCTGAAAAATTGCTTAAAATTCTGTTATTGAATTCATTTATTTTTCAAACCCTTTAACCGCTAAGGAGAGCCAAGTGAGAAGCAATCGAACGGTTTCTCTTGCATGTCAAGGGCTGTGAAATGAACAGATTATGCAGAATTTCAAATCTTCACAATCATAGATATCTTTCCGATGTTGACGTTAATGCAGAATTATTTTTACAAGATTATTATTTCCATGGTGACTTTGCCGTCTTCCCCCTGTGATCCTATTTATGAGATTTCTTACCTGCCCTTAACTGTAGGGTCCCAGGATGGGTTACACAAATGTAATATACAATCATAAAACCAGATAAACCAGCTATAATAATAAAAAAGTAAAACTTTTACAGTCAGAACAGAACAGTATAAATTCCACAAAATAGGTATGTCCCACAAAATAAAATATTTTAACTGACAGAAACCAAGGTAAAGAGAGATGTTTTGGCATTTGGTGAAAGCTCAATGTACCACTGTGGGGAATGGGGTTGCCACAGAGAAAGCTTACAATCCTGAGGGTGGCAGAACTAGCAGGAGACCCCCCTCAGTCTTAGCACCCAAGAGGGTCAGTAAGAGTGGAGATTTATTTCAGATATTAAAATGCATTGAAACTTAGCATGGTTTGTGCATGTTTTGGTGCGCCTCACCTGGTGTCTTGTTCTTCGATCACATAGATCATGTTCTCTCTTGTCCTTCCCCTTGAAGGGCCCCACTGAGGGCAGAACTCACCATTATTTGTACATCCACTATTGTTTCTATAGGCTGTTGTATTTTGAAAATGTCAAGGCTAAGGCTAAAACTGGAAAGATACCTGTGTATTTTTTACTCTTGGAGGCAAAAGTAAGAGTTCATTTTCTGATGGGTTCTTCCTACAATATAAGGTCAATGTCTTCTGTTTCATAAATCTGGGTGATGCAAAATGGTGTGAATTTATGTAAAGCTTATTTCATTCATATTGTTACAAAAGTTGGGTAGCACCCTGCCCCCGCCAAGTGGTAGCAAGATTTCAGGGGGCTCCAGGCACTTGCCCAGGGGTTGTGCTTCTTTGGGGAATTGAAGATGCTGCTGGGACTTTGAAGAAACAGGATTCAGTCACACATTTACAGCTTCAGTCTACATGCAGGGAGTCCAGATCTTATGGCATGGTCATTTCGAGAGGGGCTTGTTTCCCCACAGCAGGGTAACCATGGAGTCCAAGGCATTTTTCCCAGCCAGCCTGCTTGGCATAGGCACTGAGTTGCACCCAACATGTGGGCGGGGGCAGTGCATGATGTCACATGTGTGACACACCTCCCCCTAGCTGGGCTGACTCAGCCTGCCATCCCCCACCCACCACTAGCCACCTTTTTGTCCTGCCCCATCCCTGGTGATCCTCAAAAGGAGGCAGCAGGGCCAAGCATCTTCTTCCCGGTGCGTCCTTTCATCCCGGTGTGTGGTGGAATTTTGGTGAGCCCAGGCCCCCTTCTTGAAAATATGGGGGGCCCGGCTCCCATGCCCCCCATAGATGGCACCCCTAGCTCTGTCTTTGTTCTCTCCTCCTTCCCAGCACACCTTCCTAAAGACACCCTTTTCCTGTCATCTCTCACATACCCCATCACCTCAGCAACTTCTGCCTGCCCAGGCCCAAAATTCCCCTTAGATGGGCCATCAACACCCTTTGCCATGTTCATGCCTCTATCCCAGGAGAGGCCCTGGCTTGGGAAGGAAGCTTAGCCTGCATTTTTTCACTGGCCTGCAGTCTTCCCTTCCCTACAGGGACGTGGGTGGCTCTGTGGTGTAAACCACTGAGCCACCAATCGGAAGGTCGGCGGTTCAAATCCCCGTGACGGGGTGAGCTCCCGTTGCTCGGTCCCAGCTCCTGCCAACCTAGCAATTCAAAAGCATGTCAGAGTGCAAGTAGATAAATAGGTAGCACTCCAGCGGGAAGGTAAACGGCATTTTCGCCCACTGCTCTGGTTTCACCAGAAGCGGCTTAGTCCTTCTGGCCACATGACCCAGAAAAACTGCGGACGTTTCCACAAGCCTAGAGTCGTTCATGACTGGACTTAACTGTCAGGGGTCCTTTACCATTTATTAATTTCTAGGGTTTAGCCCCCCATCTATAACAATATGTTGTATTTGAGCAGGGCCTTCAGAATTGGGCAGTTGCTTTACCTAAAGTTTTTGTTTATAACAGTTTTCAAATGTATAACATGTGAGCTGTATATCAGCTGTATTCTGAAATGTAAAAATACTGGTTAATTACCACCATGCATTTAAAGTTCTGTTTTCCACCATACCAGGTCCTCAGATTTTGGAACATTATATACCAAGTTGAATCTACAGCCTGGAATTGCTACAGTCATTGAAAATTTCTACATCTGCCCCACTAACAAAAAAAAGGTAAGGGGGTACTCTTTACTATACAACTCAATAGGTCAGTTCAGGAAATGGCTGTCTTTACCTTCTACTGGTGGATTATGCCATCCATGTTTAGCTCATAAAGGAGCAGCTGTAAAATAGGGATTAATGGAATACTGAAGAACTCTGTATCAATACCTAAATATCATGTTTGAAGGATGCTAGCAATAAATAGCTTTAGTATTAACCATAGTTCGGTTTATTTAATCTTACTCTTTGAAATATTCATGTATCTAGCAAGTGACATAAAGGGTGGGAAGAAAGAACAATAACATGCATGAAAAGGTAAAAATAGATAACCTTGCCTGCAGGATCATAAGGAAAGCTGGAAATGTGTGCTGACATGAGCAGGAAGTAACTATAATTTATCTGAAAACATTGTATGGAACAATTGAAGAAATCTCATCTTTGTTGCCTGAAATGTTGTGACCTTTTGTGGATGCACACACAAACTTCCCATCTTTGCTCTTGGAACTCTGGAACAAGAGGCAATGCTAAATGTGAGTTTTAAATAACATAGCTGTGACTTCAAATGAACGTTATGAGAAGGTAACAGTTTTAAGAGCACTCAGGGTGCATTCAGACGTGGAGATAATTGCATTAGAGTTCCTGGTCACTTCTGTTCTGGTGTCTGATGTTCCTTTTACACTGCATTCCCAGTTGCATTATGCATGGAATTGTGGCTTTTTGAGTGAGACATTCATGCTACATTTAATTCACACTTGTGGGTCAGTTGGGACACAACAGCAGGCCTCATTAAACATGTTGCCTCCACTCCCCACCCTTTATGTAAATGTGTACTTCTGTTCCCCCATGATTCACCCATGAAAGCAGTGGGAAAGAACTGTATGCTGGGCATAGGAGCAAACTCCTAGGGGCTGAGGGGTTTTCAGGCCCCCACTAAAATATTTGAGAGGCCTGCCCCCCAAAAGTTGATGGGCAATGGTGTCTGTGCACCATGTCATGTGATCAGTTATGCAGGGCAGGGCTTACTCTCCCCCCCCCCAATATTTTATTCAAGTTGGCACCCCAGATGCCGGGATTCCGCTCCCAATTTTTTCACCCCACAATTTTTCAGGTCAACAGAAATGAGTGCTAACCTTCTACTAGATTCCACTATTATTTCCAGAAGTAGCTTTTACATTGTGTGGAAGATCACACAAAATGTGAAAATGATCAAGTAAGGAAATTTTGGGGAAATGAAATAAAACACTGTATGAATGCAGCTTCAGAACTGAATAATTCTAAGGAGTGTGGCATGTACAAGAGAAGGGGCTTTAAAAAAGAGGAACAATTGTATTGTCATCCAGACTAAGCTGTTCTCCAGTTGTTGCTTCTAATATCCCAGGATTTGATGGATGCTCTGTAGGAAAGATCTTCAAGTGGGAGAGGTTGTGGCCATCAGAATTAAAGGGTTGCGAAACAGTATTTTAATTGTTTTGGTTAAGATGACTGATTTATGGTCTCTAAATCATATAGAAAGCTGTTTTTTCAGTGTCCTGGATGTGGTGTTCATGGTGTCTGTGTTCAGTAATGTATGTAACATTAGATTTTCAGGTGATGTTCTGCTTTATGAAATGGGCTTTATCAGTTGTCCTGCTTTAAAGGTAACCATTTTCCTATGGGAGGTCCAAGTGATACAACAACTCAGTTTATCATGATGTGACCCAGAATTGTTGATTGGTGGTTTTATTTCAGCACTCAGCTGTAAATTTAATAGATTTTGAGGTTGGCAGAAAGCAATTATGGAGGCTTGCTGATTGCTTTTGCATGGTGTTGTGAACTGGCTGCTAATCGGGTTGGAGGAATATAGTAAATGCCCAGTGTATGTTGATGTTCAGGGTATATCCACAGTGTACAAGGTGGGCACCTGTGGTCTATATTTTCCAGTGCATGTGGAATGGAGTGGACCTCAGTTTTCTGGTTCACACATTGAATTCCCCTAGGAAGACCCCTGGATTTATTCCAGCCTGTGACATTTTGTATTTCCATTCTTTTGATACTAATGAGCTGTAAAAACACCAAGTTCTCTCAGTTTAGTTAGCTTTGAAGCTGACAAAACCTCTGAAATCTTCACTTCTTGCTCTGAGCTATTTAAAAAGTCTAGTTCCCATTTCCTCTTTTCAGCACACTGGTTGCTTTGTTAGGAGTGGAGTTGGGCATTTGTAAGATTGAAGGACTTCCTGGCTTTCTGTGTGTCACCCTTGTTTTAGTGCCCAAGACAGACAAGCATTGGTCTTGTTAGGATGGGGCCATCAGGCATGCTGGAAGGACTGGGATAAATTACAGGCTGCTGTTAAATGAGGTGACCCGAGCTGGAAGCATATTGATAATGCCTGGTAATTTGGCTTATTTGTCAATCAGTTGCTTCAAAATGATGTTTGAAGGCCTGATCTCTGTTTTTCTGGAGCCAAAGATGCATAAAGCTGGAGTCTGGAATGTAATGAATACTGCTTAGTTCACATGACAGATGTCATTAATTATGGGTTGCCTTGGGACAAAAGAATTGTGTGTGCCTTTGTGGTTTGTTCATTGGTTGTAATGCTGTGTTACAGAAATATAATGAAAGCAATTATCATAATAGTCAAGACATGAGATGATAAGGATTTGATTATTCAAAGACTTGTCCAGTCATCAGTTGACATATTCGAGGGACATCACTGCAATTGTTGTGGGCCCCAATGGTGTCCCACGGGTGTTTTCTGTCACAAGTGTGGAAGCAAAATATGTGCTTATATGCATCTTTTTTTAAAAAACCAACCATGTCTGATAAAAATGGGACAATTGAGCTTTCCCGGAGAGTGTAAAGACACATGGTTTTACACAAGTTGCACACCCATTGTGTACTGCTGCCCTTTGACAAATTACAATGATACAGGTCTTGTTCACTGAGCTGGTTTGAAGATAAAAGAAAGGCAGGGATAAGACATGACTTTGAGCAGGAGAAGGATGGGCCACCAAATCAATACCAGTAAGAGAGGGGATGGGAATGAAAGAGAGTCTGGGAGAAACAGCCAATGAATTCTATTGATCTTGAAGGGGGCACTGGAATATCCAGAAAGAAATGGCAGAGAAAGACAGAGATACAAGGAAGACAGAGCTATTGATCAGTGCAGAGTCAATCCAGATCAACTGAAGCTATATGATCACAGAGAGAGGGAGAGAAATGTACTCAAAAGACGCCTTAATGAAAGAACCTTGAGGAGATAAAGTGGGGAATATTCTTATGGGGAATCTTGAAACAATGCACAAAAAGTATGATATCTAAGCACCAAGGACCAAGCCACATATGATGCGGGAGCTCTGTCACTGAGACTGTAATGCTCTGTATGTTTACCTGGGAGTAAGTCCTGTTGAAATCATTGGGATTTATTTATAAACATGATATGATCGATACTTGAATCTCCCAGGTACAATACAAAGAAGTCATGGGGTTTGGGGTGGCAGTGCTGGAGAAAGGAGTGTTCAACTCTTCCTCTGTGTCTTTTTCCTGATCAGTATTTCTTCCCACCTGCACAAACTGCTAATAGCCTAGCTAGAAAAAGACAGACACCAAACATGCCCCCCCAACCCAGCCATTTTGGAGTGATTTTGAGTTGAGGAAATTGCACAAGGGCAATGCTGCTAGGTGCCCCTTCACCCATCACTGCTGCCCAAGTCCACTCAGATTCCCCACATCCATAAGTGCTTTAAAGCTCTCACATCATCTGTGTGGTTCAGCCCTGCAAAAAAGAAAAGCAAGAGAAGTAAGATTAGCGTGAGCAACTGTGTGACATGCAGAGAAGAAATAGAGGAACATAAGAACAAAGATGACACCTTGACCTTTAGCTACCAGCAGACCATTTGACATGTTTTGTAAGGGAGGCCTTAGCAGAATAGTTTGAAAAGAAACCAGATTGCAGGGATTCAATAAGAAAAACAGGGAGTGGAGGGAGATTGAGACTGTAGGAATAGACTATAAGTAATAATAATTTATATGGAAAATATAGCAAAGCAATAGCTTGGGGAAAAGTATAAAGATAAAAGGTATTTGCCAAGAGGAAGGCTGTAGCTGGCTTGGAAGGTACTCATCATGAGTATCATAGTGGGGAGCGTGGGAAAATGACAAAGAGCCAGAGTTTCGGGCAACATGAGCACCAGAATCAGCTTGGGAGAGCCAAGTTTGACCATGAGCCAATATGTGGAGATGTTCCAACAAGAAGAGTTGCCGACAATTACAAATTTGTTAAACACTGAGCAGCAATTAAGAAGGCCACAGAAAAAGAGAAGCAAAGAAATAGGAACTTGTCAGTTTAAGACCGATCAGATATGAAGAAAGGAAACAGTGACTGCCAAGGGATAAAGAATGAGAGAAGAGAAAATCAGGACAGTGCATGCAGCAAGGTAGGAAGGCGAAAACAAATGCACAGAGGCATACAAAGCTGAGCTAGTTCAAGGGCTGGTGAAAGCCAAAGGCATCTGCAGGGTGGTCTGGTCCCATGCTGCTCTTGGAAGAACATGTGAGCAGGTGGATGGTGAGCTTACTTCCTATACCATTGTTGCTTATCAGGGCCAGTAGTACTAATGTAGAAGGTAGCCACTCCATCCTGCCCACAAAGATGGTAGCCTGTTACTGGAGCTGCATAGATTGGAAGGTGCAGCAACCACGCTCACACTGCCAATGTATCTTTTGAATTAGCCTTAGAAACAGCAGTTGACTGAATATATGGGTTGCACAAACAAGACTGGAGAGTGCAGATAAATTGTGTGTCATATTGTAACGTCCAGATATCCCCAAGACCTCACACTTTTCATTTTTTTGGAAACTGACAAATATTTCCTTAAATGGACCCACAAGAAGGACCCATGCTAAGCATGCTGCAAAATCAGTGCCATCTTTTTATGCATTTAACCAGTAGTGGCCAGTGGGGGGGGGGGGAGGGTATGCCCCTGATACTGGCATCGCTGCAGCTCCCATGGCAGAGCCAGCCTGGTGCTCCTGACCTCAACACCACTCTGATGCCAACCTGCAGCAGCATCAAGTGTTGGGAAGGAGGTCCCGCAGCTCAGCCATGCCACACTGGCTGCTACCACATTTCAATAAAAATGTTTGGTGGCCGTTTCCCGGTGTGTGGCTGCTGTCACATGCTGACAGCTTCTAGAAGCCACAGGTGAGAGCTGAGTGCAGGAGCGGGGGAGCAAAGGTGGACAAACTACCCCAGAAGGAGCATGACATGTCCCCCACCAGAGGTACTACCCCTCCTCTAAGACCCCAGACACCCCAAAAGATTGCAAAGATTGTTGCTTCTGGTGACTCATGTGACGGAAACCAAGCCCCTCCCCCATGAGTGCCATCATATGTGCCGCCTCCCCTCACACAGTCGCCAGTGCATAGGCATAAATGCAATGATATGTCTCCTCAATGCACTACATCACATACACACCCCAAAAACCCAAACAGATTCCCAAAAACCTAAGCAGATTTCTCTAATAAAGGCTCACACCTGTGAGGTCTTAAAAATTTTAAGTGTCAAGTTGTCAAAACTTGCGCTGTCAAAGTTGTTGCACCACAGCGCCCCTAGTGGCCACTCTGTGGTAGTAGCAGGCAATGCCACTGGTTTCAATGAATGAAACACCCCACTGTGCAATTGTAGCAAGCAGCACCACGGGATAGGGGCCACTCTATCTATTTAAACTGAAGCAATTAATCAAGCTTGTTTTGCTAGGGAAAGTTTGTATATATGAATATTTCGTAAATGATTTATTCTATAACATAAACCTCCAAAATTACCCCCACACACTTGTATTCTGGGAAACCTCTGCTGCCATAATCCCCTAAGTGTAAGATTCCCAGTACATTTCCAAGCACAATTCAAAGTGTTGGTGCTGGCCTTTAAAGCCCTAAACAGCCTCAACCCAGTAAACCTGAAGGAGCATCTCCACCCCCATCATTCAGCCCAGACACTGAGTTCCACCTCTGAGGGTTTTCTGGCGGTTCCCTCACTGCAAGAAGGGAACCAGGCAGAGGGCCTTCTTGGCAGTGGCACCCTCCCTGTGGAACACCCTCCCATCAGATGCCAAGGAGATAAAGAGCTACACAACTTTTAGAAGACCTTTGAAGACAGCCCTATATAGAGAAATGTTTAACATTTGATGTTTTATTATGTTTTCATATGTACTGAAAGCTGCCCAGTGTGGCTGGGGAAACCCAGCCAGATGGGCGGGTATCAATTGTTGTTGTTTGTTGTTTGTTGTTATGCAGGCTGCAGCTTGTCAGGGGAAGGATCTGGGCAGGGTTTCTCCAGCACAATGGTTCTTGGTGAAGATGATTGGGGAGGTGTATGGCAATGATTGCCCAGACTTTCCAATGAATAGGATGTACCAATCCTGTTGATTGCTCATGTTGTTATTTGAATGTAACTGTTTAGAAGGTTTCATGCAAATTCTGTCTGGAAAGGTGTAAGACTTATAATTCACAAAATGTTTGGTTTGACACATTGTGATATTGACCTATCTGACGTGCTGTAACCCCTTCTAATTTTGTGATGCACCTTTGACGTTTTCTGTGCCACAGATGCTTTGCTTATTGTTTTGTGGGAAATGTAAACCTTCAGAAGGCAGAACACCCTTTGGGTTCTCCTTTCTTTGCTTTTAGAGAGGTTGAGTCTTTGTCACGACTAATAAACGATCAAAGGCTTAACAGCCCACTTTGCTTATGGATTTATGCTTGGTTGTCTTTTCTGTTAGTCTTCTACTCTGACCAGGGAGCCTAGCTTCTAGCAAAAACCTCAGGACAGCGAGCCCCAATTTCGTGTTGCAATGGAAAGCAAATTGATAGCACTCACAATGGCAATGCTAACTTCCATCATTATTTCTGACTGAGTTTACAGTAGGTTGCTAAGAGCCAGGGACTCACTTGTTCCTAAGATCCAGCCTGGCTCCACATGAAGCATCTCAGTTGCCCCCATGGATGTCAGTTGAATTTGCAATCTAATGTGCAACATGGCTCTTCCATGACTGTAGCTCAAGCAGCCTGACGTGAATATATACAGATTGGGGGGGTGGGGGTGGGAGAGAGCCCAGCAGTCTTAGCTGTTACTCAAGGGGACCAACTGAAATGAATGAACCTAAGTTATGTCCATCAATTTCAATGGGTCTACTCTGAGTACAACTTAGCTGACTGCCATCCATTTCTAGCTGAATAGAAGTCACAGGTTTGGAGAAAGGCTGATCCACACATTGCATTCTCCATGTGTGACCACAGATAGCTTTGGACAGGTTGCATGGAGCAAATTTTGAATGTCTGAATAAGCACTTAGACGTTTTCTGATCTCAGCAAGGTAAGAAAACATTGCAAAAAGCATGTCTTACATATTTAAAGACCTAATAGGTTGCAGTTCTCTTTGTGCATTGTTGCTAGAGATGTGATCGCTTTCTTTCAAGTTCTTTCTCCATATAGCTCTGGTACCAAAGGGGGAGAAATTGGGTTCCATTTGCTTTTTAATGTAAACTGTCTTATTTTCATTTTTCAAACCAATATATGAATATGAAATGCAACCACCTTTCAAAATCTAATTTCCTTGGTTTCATTAATTTTAAAATTTGGTAAAATTGAACACTGGCATGATGTCAGACATGCCTGTGATTTTAGCCACATCTTGCCAGGCATGTGTGACACCATGAGAGTTTTCAGTTTTACCCAATTTTCCAAACTAGTGAAAAATTGGATATGAACTTGCTTCCAACTAAAATGTTGGAAAGTCAGTGTTGTTGAAAGGTCACTAGGCAGCACTGAAATCGGTAGCTAGACGTGCTCCTTTTCTGTTGCCAGTGGTTTGCCCACCTATTGTGTTTTTTATAGAAGTGAGACACTGTTCTTTTCCAGGGGGTTTGTGAGAAATGTGCTACCCCTGTGGGTTCAGCCTGTCAGCTGTGGTCATTCTCCCCCAAGCACATTTTCTGATTATTAAAAATGCATGATGTGCTAAGGCCCGCAGTTCCTTTTTTTTTCTGCACCTAAAAGATCTGCTCCCCCAAAGTATTGAAAAATTTAACACCTTACTGGCAGAATGTGTTCAGAAGATCAGTTGGTGAGTCTGCGCTAGCACTTTCAGAGGTTTTGTTATTTCTTAAAATGACCAATTTGGGTATACATCAGAAGATCTGTCTGTGGGTAAGGAATTTCCTGACTGATAGGCCGCAGACAGTGAGAATGGGACCTTACTATTCTTCTACTCTAGTATTAAGCACAGGAGCCCCTCAGGGATGTGTGCTAAGTCCCTTTCTCTATTCCCTGTACACATTTGATTGTACCCCACTGTATAAGTCCAACACAATCATCAAATTTGCGGATGATACAACAGTGGTGGGGCTCATTAGTGAGAACGATGAGACTGCTTATAGGAAAGAAGTACAGGGGTTAATTCAATGGTGTAAAGAAAACAATCTTATGCTTAACACCAAAAAAACCAAAGAACTCATAATTGACTTTAGGAGAAAGAAAAGTGTATTTTTACCATTGCACATAAATGGCGAGGAGGTGGAGAGGGTTGGTAGTTTTAAATACCTGGGCATTTATATCTCTGAGGACCTCTCATGGACTGCAAATATTAATATGGTTGTGAGGAAGGTGCAGGGGAGGTTGTATTTCCTGAGAATGCTCAGGGGACTGAATCTATCTCAGCACCTACTTCTGTCCTATTATCACAGTACCATCGAGAGTGTCTTAACCTATAGTATATTATTGTGGTATGGGAGCAGCTCTGAAACGGATAAAAAAAGCTTTACAGAGAATAATTAAAATTGCCCAGAATGTTATTGGGCTCCAACTACCAACCCTGGATGAGATCTTCACGTCTCGCACTTTGAAGAAGTCACACAATATCCTGAGAGATCCCACCCATCCTGCTCACAACTTCTTTGAACTGTTGCCTTCGGGCAGAAGATATAGGACAATGAAAACACGAACCACACGCCTTCTGAATAGTTTCTATCCAAGAACTCTGATTGCACTAAATAATGATCTCAGGGCCAGTTGCAAGAAATAGCAAGCAGGGAGTAGGAAGGAATGAGATAGGTTTTAGGTTATGTTATGCCTTTAATAGGTTATGTTATACTCTGGATTATGTTATGTTTTTATAGATTATGTCTGAATAGGATGAGAGTGTTGGAGATACGTGCAAATGTGTATGTGAACCCGGTCTTTGGGTGGGTGTTTGATTTTCGTTGTTGTGTATACTGTGTATATACGGACAATGACAATAAATTTATCTATCTATCTATCTATCTATCTATCTATCTATCTATCTATCTATCTAATATACTTAGTACAAAAGTCTTGTAGAGAAGGTTTCTGATGCTGATGCTTGTTCTGCACTGTCTTTCTCAAAGCTGCACACCTGCAGTGCTGTGACTAGTAGGTTTCCTGGCCAGAGGTTGTTGGCTATACAACAGGCCATCTCTTGCTGTAAAAAGAAATATAAGCCCCCAAATGTATCTTGTGCATTGCACTCTCTCATCTTGACCACAATGCCCTCTTCTCTGTTCATCTTTTCGTGTGTTGCCCTACGTTTTCTTCCATGCCAAATTCACAGTATATTCTCATTTTTGTTTGAAGGAGAAAAGAATATGATTTCTCAAAAGGCAAATAATTATAGCAAATTGGACTCTGCTGCCTGTCAAACTTATAATAGCCGGAGAGCTGTAAGACTCTGCCAAGCAAAGGTGATGATCTGATTTACATTCCCAAATTCAATTCAGATCAATCCCCAAAGGCAATTTTGACTTAAGCAATACTTCAGAGGGATAAAGGGGGAGTTCCAATCCTACAACAAAGAGTGTTGAGAGCTATGATATGCCACTTGGGATTTCAAAATGCTTTTAATCCAGGGGAAGGAAACCTTAACATTTCCAAAATAGTATCATGGAACATGATAGGGGTGACTTAATACAATTGTAGATGGAAAGCAAGTAGAACATTTAACTGAATTCCATATTATACTCCTCTGGCAGACAAGGATTTTATAGTCAAATTGGATTTCTCCTCAGGGGCATGTAACTTTTAAAACATCAGCTCTTGCATCAGTCAGGAAATTAATATGAACATAAAGCAATCCTGCCAGCTCCCATAGTTTTGTCACTATAGGCACACAAAGTTGGTATAAACAACCACATTTTGGGAGGGTGTGTGTGGAATCTATAAGGTCTCTCTCTCTCTCTCTTCCAAAATTCTCAAAGTAATCATCTGCCAAAGATTTATTACTTTGGTAATATTTACTATATGCCGTATGCTGCTGGGGAACTAGTTGTCTCCAGCAAGGAAAGGGTTTAGATGGGGAGAAAACTAGCTGAGGAATCCATTATTCAGAATGCTTGTTACTTCCAGCCATGGCCCTGTGTTTAAGAATGAGTTGGCTGAACGGGAAATTGGTGGGTGGTGGTGGTTAAGTAGGTCATACGGTTCAAAATGGTTCAATGGATCAATTTGAAACTTGGCAGTATAGAAGAGGTAAGTTTGAGGATGCCAGATTTCAAGCAGAAAGGATGACAAAATTGGTTATTTTAAGAGATTATTTACATGGTTTACATTGAGGGAAAGTAATTTCTGTCTGCCCAAGAGCCCCACTCTCCCCCAGTGCCAATTCTAAGTCATGTAAAGAACTCAAGTTGGAGTAAAAACAAGAAAAGATTTGGGCAGCTTGATGATATGTTTTAAAATATATTAAAAACAAAAACCTGTAACAGGGTACAGTGGTACCTCGCAAGACGAATGCCTCGCAAGACAAAAAACTCGCTAGACGAAAGGGTTTTTTGTTTTTTGAGCTGCTTCGCAAGACGATTTTCCCTATGGGCTTGCTTCACAAGATGGAAACGTCTTGCAAGTTTGTTTCCTTTTTCTTAACACCATTAATACAGTTGCGACTTGACTTCGAGGAGCAACTCATAGAACACTGTGTGGTAGCCTTTTTTGAGGTTTTAAAAGACTTTGGTGATTTTTGAAGCTTTTCCAAAGCTTTCACGACACCGTGCTTTGCAAGATGAAAAAAATCGCAAGACGACAAAACTCGCGGAACGAATTAATTTCGTCTTGCGAGGCACCACTGTAAACATTTTCTGGTCTGGAAATACTATCGTGGGGAAAGCATCACATTGATATTCTGTTTGTCAGACCTCTTATTGCTTGTGTGTGGCCTTTGATTTATTTTTGCATCCTTCACCTCCATCGCAAAAGGGCACAAATATCCACATAACAGCATATAAGTTTCACGCAAATTTGTGTGTTTTGTGAATGCAGCAGAAATCCCAATTCACATAGGCACACAAAATCCTGATGGCACTCCTGTTCAAAAGTATATTGTAAAGTTGTTGCAAGGTCTTCATTTCATAGGGAAGGAAACCATCTGTTTCTTGTAAAACTAAACCGGTGGTGCAACTGCAGTGGAGTAAAGGGCAAAGACATTGAATATGTGCATTTGCCAAAGTGATTTTTGGAAGCTGGGTATGTTTGGCCTGGAAAAGAGGAGGCTGAGAGGAGATAGGAGAGCCATCTTCAACTATCTCAAGGGGCATCACATGGAAGAGGGAACAAGCTTGTTTTCTCCTGCTCTGGAGGGGAGGACTCAAACCAGTGGCTTCAAATTACAAGAAAGGAGATTCCAACTAAATACGAGGGAAAACTTTCTGACAGTCAGAGCTGCTTGACAGTGTAACGGTCTCCCTCAGGAAGTTGTGGACTCTCCTGCCTTGGAGGTTCGTTTTGAAGCAGAGGTTGGATGGCCAACTCTCATGGATGCTTTAGTTGGGATTCCTGCATTGTGTGGGGTTGGACTAGATGACACCTGGGTCCCTTCCAGCTCTAAGATTCTATGGTTCTCTTAGGGTCCCTTTTATAAAATATAGAATTTCAATGGCACTTGTGGGTATTCCCAGGCATGCGAGAACAGAATCCCTGTGCTAGGAAACTGAACCCTGCAACATTCCTCAGCTTTCCTGAGTGAGGGACTTTCCTCACTCAGCCCAACTCACCCAATTGATAAATGTCGGCTCATCCTGAGCTTGGCAGCAGCAGCAGCACTAACAGGGGAAATAGGGACATTCTGGGATCAATCCAGAGGCCAGGGTGGCTTTCGTAATTCCAGGACTGGCCCTGGAAAATCAGGACAAAAGATTCCAGACCTTTGGGTAATATAGGTCCAGTGTGGAGTGGATCTTCAGTACATGATCTGTTCAGGCATTATGTCTTTACAGTATATGAGCCACACCACTAAAAATGGTGAATTGGTACCAATTGGTGCTGGATAAAGTTGAATGTGTGTGTGTGTTTTTTGTGTTGTTGTTTTTTGCAAGATTTATACCTCAATAGTTAGAATATAGGTGGTAATCTTGCAGTTTTCACTGTCTTACATATTTTCAGTGATGCTAAAGTTGGTGCCCATTTCCTTATGTGACAAAGAGCCAAACTAATAGCCTCAATAGTTTATTTGATCCTACACCAGAAAATGTGAATTATAATACCCCATATCGTACCTTGCAATCACCTCTCCCCTTCAAGATACATTATTGTTTGCTGGGATAAAGATTGTTGTTCTTGAGCACTTCAGTGCTTGATGACCTCAGCCTGCTGCTATGAATTAGAGAACTGTAGCTTTGCACCCCAAAAGAAGCGCCAGGCCACCCCCAAACGATACTTCCACAGCACCAGGGGATTGTCTCCTATGACATTCCATAGAGTTTTATCTCACCCACTGCTTCCTTTTTCTGCAAGGCATAGTCATTGCCCAAGTCAGCCCAAGACATTTTGGCACCTAAGGCGAACCGCAAAATGGTGGTGCCACACCCACAAACACCCAGGTGGCGTTGGAGGGTGCTGCTGAGGAGGAGGCAGATCTGGCCTCCAAGGAGTGCGCCACAGCCATCAGTGCTACTGCAGCAGCGGCAGCAGGCAATGCATTCCTTGGAGGCCAGATCTGCTGCCCCCGTGATCCTGCTGCCTGAGGCAGTTGCCTCACTTTGCCTCATGGGTGGACCGACCCTGGTCACTGCCCTCCATGACAGTAATGGCCACAGCTGCCACAAATGTTCAGGGGAACTGTAGCTTTGCTCCTCCAAATAAGCATTGGGTCACTTCCCAAAGACAGCCCTGCATAGTGTGCACGTTTGCAAGGGAGCCCTGCAAGAGGAGAAACATCTGGCATGGGGGATTTGAAGCTGAGGAGCAGTGCAGTTCCCTGCAGTTCCCTGTTCAAAATCACATTCTCCAGTAGCCAGTTTTCTTAGCCAATGCATCTTGTCACACCATTGTTGCACACTTGAGTGCTCTTGTGCCACCGAAAGGTCAGTTCCCCTTACTCTCAGTTGCCACATAGTACAGCTCATAACATGCCCCTCATTCATTTCCACTGTGTAAATGCAAATAGGACCAAGAATGTTTATTGTACTACTGCATTATAGGACTCAAAAAGTTGATTGCATTCTACCTAATATGGAAATTTTCATTTGCTTCTAATCGGGCTCCCTCATTAACTATTCTTCTAAAATGTCAACCTGGCAGCCTTTCAAGTGGGAAATTGATTTCTTTTGTTTTATGTTTTTTTAAAATAGCAAAAGGCTGATCTTCAGGCTGGGCTATTTATCTGGAAGATGCTCCAGAGGTGAAAACTAGACTGTCACATTTATCTCACAGTTTCAGCAATACTCAGTTATTGCTACAGTCAGTTCCCTGGGCGTATACGTCTGAGAGTTAAAAACAAAAAACCGGAAAAGAGAATGAGAATATACACATTCCCTTTAGCACAGCTTTTGAAGGGAATCTGCATAAAATGTTTCCTCTAATTTCCCTTTCTGTGCCTAAATAAAAAACACTATTTTTGTGTATAACACTCAGTCGCTTGAAGTCACCCTAATATAGATAAGCACATTTATCCTTGCCCTTATAATAGAATCTGTTATTAAATTGATGGCAGCAGATGGCCGTATTGTTGCAACGTGAAGATGTTCCCATATGCTGTTATGATAAAATGGTGGTTTGTTGTTGTATCTCCACAGGCTTATGGAAGAGTGGCAGTACTGTATTTCTCAAGCCTAGTGAAGCACAGGAACCTTCTGTGTACCAAGACAGACTATTCCAGCTGAGTTTTGTCTGCAGTGATGGGCAGGTGTCAGACTTGTAGGATCTACTTTGTTTTCTTCCCTAGAACCTTGAGATCTATTAGCCCAACGCATTTAATAGACCCCTAGATCCAGAACTCCATAGTAAGAGGTGCTTCCATCGCCCCATTTAAATATTTAGAGGCCTAGGAGGGGGTGGGGTTGAGGAGGCAAGCATTCACGTTTTTCTCTTTTCACCAGATGACACAGTTGTGTAGAGGACTGGAAAAGATAAGCCTGATGCAAGGTGTATTGACATAAGCAGTGATAAAGAGAATATTGTTTAGCTCTTGGAGATAGTTGTACACCCTTTAAGCCAAATATTCAAAACAACCAGTAGGGGTTGAGAGGTGGCATGGAACAATTTGCCTTAGGTACAAATTGACTTTATTCGTCTTGAGCAATTTTAGCCTTCAATGTGATGCCACCTTTGCCCCGTCAAAGCCTTTGGATGAATGCCAAGTTAAAATAGAAATTGAGATTAGTCTATTCAGCTACAAATATTTTATTGTCAATCACCATCACTATTTTGAATGACAGTGTGTGTAACTGAATGTTGTATTAACACAACAATTAACACAAAAATACAGTTTTTCATTTACCTGGGTAATAATTATTTGTTAATTGGAATACTTAAAATGCCAGTTTTTTCTGTCCTTACTGAGACTTTCAAAGTGGCCGACAATCACCATAAAAAAATCTACCAATAAAACAAAAACAGCGACAGCAGTCTTTAAGCAAAAGCAATCTGCCCCCCAAAAAGGAGAAAACTTCATTAATTTACTGAGTAAATAGCTGTCTAAACAACAGTGTCTTAACAGCAGAAAGGGCTGGGAAGTTCAGAGCCTGGGTGCCACTGCTTTCTCTCTGCCTCGGAGGGCCGTGGGGCGTGGAGCAGACCTCCCCGATGACCCAAGCATGTGGGTGGACTCATGTGGAGAAGGTGGGCCTTTATATATCCTGCTCTGGAACGCTTTAAGCCAGGGGCCAGTAACCTTCTTCAGCCGTGGGCTGGTCCACCATCCCTCAGACCACGTGGTGGGATGGACTATATTTTGAAAAAAATAATGAACGAATTCCTATGCCCCACAAATAACCCAGAGATGCATTTTAAATAAGAGCACACATTCTCCTCATGTAAAAACACGCTGAATTCTGGACCATCCGTGAGCCGGATTGAGAAGGCGATTGGGCCACATCCGGGTCCCCAGGCCTTAGGTTGCCTACCCCTGGTTTAAGCCTTTAAAGGTTGAAAGCAGCACTTTGCATTGGGCCCAGAAACAACTGAATTGAAACTGGTTTGGTTTTGTCTGATAGTTTGAATCTTGCCAGCGTTCTTACTGTGGTATTTGGCATTCAACTGAAGTTTACATTCTTCAAAGGCAGCCCCACATACAGTTAGAAGTTATGTATAGCTAGATCTTGCTGGGATGCTACTAAGGCAGGCAGTAAAATATATAAGAAATCAACCTTTTCATTATAAATACTTTCGGGGGGGGGGGGGGAGGAAATTGATCCTTTGCTTGCACATTTTGAAATGTAAGCATGGTTTCAGCATAATTTTTGAAGATGCTCTTTTATTAAGCTTATTTGTGATACTTCTTCTTTCCCCCGATATAAATAAGCTTGCTTCTTACTCTTCTATCAGCTACAGTGGTACCTCTGGTTACGAACTTAATTCGTTCCAGAGGTCCATTCTTAACCTGAAACCGTTCTTAACCTGAGCTACCACTTTAGCTAATGGGGTCTCCCCCCCGCCACCGCACAATTTCTGTTCTCATCCTGAGGTAAAGTTCTTAACCTGAGGTACTACTTCTGGGTTAGCGGAGTCTGTAACCCGAAGTGTCTGTAACCCGAGGTGTTTGTAAGCCAAGGTACCACTGCATAAAGATTTTTCTAGCATCCATCTCCATGTATTTTGTATGAAAAGGAAGCTACCAAATGTGACAATGTAACCTACATTCTTTTTCTTACCTTCTGAATTTTTGCATTATTGTTTTCAGTGACTGCTTTCTATGAACAAATGAACAAACAATTGATGTGAGTTGTCATGACATGATGTGCCTGGGGCACTTTGATCAGTCGTAATTTTGTAGACCAGCCATGACCTTCCTACCCTGTTGTCATCTTCTTCTCTTTAGAGAAATGATGTCCGATGCCACAGTGGCACATGCACCCGGGGCTATTATTTAGAGGCTGCCATAAGCATTGCTAATTACAGTAATTACTTTGGCCACAATCCAGCCAAAGTTAAGCACTTTTAAGTCCCATTGATTTCAAATCAAAACTAAGTGCCAGCATTTAAATCAATGAGTTTGAATGTGATGTTTTCACACACAAAGTAACACCCGGAAGTGTCTAATCGAATCTGTCTGAGGTTACATGAAGGCAAGCAAATTACTCTATAAATGTTAGATTTACCCAGTCTGTATGGAAATAACTTTTATAAAAAGACCAGGACAGCACAGAGAAACTACTGAGGTGACAGATGTGACTGGAGCACTTGATCTCCCGTATTTGGGCAGAAAACCAAATATTTAGACTCTGTTATACTATACGGCGTTTCCGTGCGCTGCTTTGGTTCGCCAGAAGCAGCTTAGTCATTCTGGCCACATGACCCGGAAGCTGTACACCGGCTCCCTCGGCCAATAAAGCGAGATGAGCGCCGCAACTCCAGAGTCGTCCACAACTGGACCTAATGGTCAGGGGTCCCTTTACCTTTACCTTATACTGCTCATTAGACTTTGGCTGTGTGGCTTTGTTTGAGACAGAAATATGGGGAAATGATTTTTTTCCTCTTTTGTATAGAACTTTTAAAATTTCCTAATCAGTAAAGAAGCTGTACTTTGCTGCTTTTAAACATATGTATAGGAGCATGAACAGTGGGGGATCAGATAAAACATAGTTGATATAGCCAACACTAATGCCATGTTAGTTTTTTAAAAAATCATTTTGGGTGTATTCTGGAAGCACCCATTGCCTCATTCAGTTCTGACATCTCTATGTACAAAAGTACATTACATCCACAGCGTTCCCCTGCTTGTTCCACCAAGCTTGTAACTCTTATCAAAAAGAGACATGAGATTCATCTGGCATGACTTGTTTGGGGAACTATAAAATAAGTAATTGCTTCCTCCTAACATTTTCTTGTCTCTGTTGCTTGCATTCTTCTAAAATACAGACCTCACAATGGATTCTTTGTTCTGGTTCCACTCAGCTCCCCCTCCCCATAAGGCACGTCTGGTCCTTGAATTGTGCATTGTGCAAGGGAGGGGGCCCTTGATTTGCGATGGCCATGGTGAGGGGATGCGGAGGCCAGTCCCATTTGGTGGAGCAGGTGGGAATGGCGACTCTTTGCCTTGCTCTCTTCTGCCCCCTTCCTTCTCACAGCTGGGTTTCCTACTCCCAGACCCACTAATGATATGAGGGAAACAGACAAAACTTTTAGGCATTTTGGTATAGATCAGGCATGTCCAACAGGTAGATCGTGATCTACTCGTACATTGCGTGGTGTTCCTGGTAGATCCTGGTTGACCTCTGGCTCCTCAGCGATTTCCTTACAAAAAAGCAAAAAAAGCAAAAAAAACCCCACCAACTTTGGCTTCCTAAAAAAGCTCCACAACTTTGGGTAGATCACTGCCAGTTTTTTTATACTGTGAGTAGATCACAGTCTATCGGGAGTTGGACGTCCCTGGTATAGATGAATACTGTTCACATGGAATCATATCTGCAGCCAGTGGCGTAGCACTCGCACTCGCAGCTCTCTGCCCCTACCTGGCTCGCTCACTCTCTCTCACTGCAGTGCTGGCTGTGCGAATCCGATCTGAGCCGCTGGGTCGCCGCCCACTGTGGAGGGGGGGGCGGTGCCAGGCATGCGGTGCGGAGGGGTTAGGGGGCGCAAATTACTTGCCTTGCCCCGGGTGCTGACAACCCACACTACGCCACTGCCTGCAGCGTCTTATCCAAGGAGGCACACAAAATTAATATGCACGCAATGTGAATTTTCCAGTAGCCAAAAACTAGAAGGTGTAAATTCTGTTGCATTACGTTTTATGGTTTTTTATATTATAAGACATTTCTACATACCACCTGCTACATAGAACATATGCTGACAGTGTACAAAAATAAGCTCATAATTTGGTAACGCTCCCAAATTAACAGCAGTTGCATGATATTTCTTTCACGTAGTAATTAAAAACCACAGCAGAGTACTTCTGGAATGTGAAATTGCATAATAGTATGGGATAGAGGCTAGAACAATACAGAGGGAAATTTAATGCTGCCATCTCCAGGTAGCACATAGAATAGCATATGTCAACTGAGATCAATTTACCTAAATTCATGTTTTTAATGAGTAATGGAGTGAACAGACTCCTCCATACGGTTATATACACGGGTGCACTGCCATGTAGAGAGACTAGTGTACACTGGATGTGTATGCAGGAAGTCAATAGCCATTTCCGTGATCACAATGGCTGAGGTGAGTGTGGCAGGGATGAGGGCTGCATGTACAGACTCATCCCACCTCCGTTTTGCCTGCTGCTTTCCCCTGGGGAAACCCATGGCTTAGTGCTGAATCAGAACAAATGGCAACCAGGTTTGTCTCAGATTGCTGTTTGTTCCGATTTAGCACTAAAGAGCAGGTTTTCCAGGGGAAAGCGATAGGGCAGAGACAAAATCATTTGGCACAAGACAAGCGGAAGTGTGAATGAGCCCTGACTCACCCTAGACTTTCTCCATGTACCTGTTACCCACTTACACAATCACACGGAGAAATCTGAAAGAAAAAACTGGCTACTAATATATGAAGAGCAGAATGCCACTGTATATTGGTACATTTCTTATCACAGAAACCTGGTTAGCAGGAGAATTTTATATTATTACAAATCTGACAAGTTACTCCTCTTTCTGTTGTATTGCAAATGTCCTTGGCAGTTCGTTGTATAGGTGCAAGCAAGGTTGGTATGTTTTTGGTGTGTCAAAAGGATGTGGACAGGAATCTCTAAACATTATGGATTTCCTTCTTCATGTTTTGATATGCCGCATTTTCATTTCATGCACATTTCTTTTGGTGGTACATGGACATTTCATTGGAAAGAGATGTAAAGCATCAAAGAACTTATCTGGCTTTGCTGCCAGACTACAGACTCTCAGTGAGCTCTGGAAATTTATCTGTGATTGGTTTTTCCAGGCGCAGTGGCCCACATGTCAGAATAGTTAGGAGTTGCTTGGTTGCAGGGGTGCCAACTTGAATAATAGGCCCAGGTAAGCCCCGCCCTGCATAATCAATCACATGATGTGGCACACACAGACACTATTTGAATGGCAATGCCCATCAACTTGGGGGGGGGGCGGCCCCCTCAAATATTTTTTTTGGGTGGGCTAAAGACTACTCAGCCCCTAGGAGTCGGCTCCTGTGCTTGGTTGCCAGTTCCTCTTTTGTATAGCTTCTAAATGTACAGGGTGAGTCTTTTAAAAGAGGCCCCGTGGAACATGTATACTCTGTATCCACAGAGGCTCTTTTAAAGGACTCACCCTGTAGCATAGCTTCTTCTTTATGGGGCTCAGTCCACTTCCACATGGAGTAGAGCACTGGAATGCATGCAGTCTGAATACCACCAAGCAGTGCTTATAGTCTTTCTATTTAAGCCTGTGTTGAGCAGACATGGGGTATAATTTAATTTCTGCATGATTTGCTTGTTAATTGAGCATTCTGCTTTCATTATATTTCCCTCCTAAACTGTTGTTACTAGGCTGCAACTCTTGGGAATTGGTGGGATAGAAAATGAACTCAATGAATAACTACAGTGGAACCTTGGTTCTTGAATGGCCTAGTTGACGAACAAATTGGCTCCCAAACGCGAAAAAACAGTAAGAGTTCTGGTTTTTGAATGTTTTTTGGAAGCTGAATGTCCGATGCGGCTTATGCTTGAGTGCAGGAAACTCCTGCAGCTAATTGGAAGCCGCGCCTTGGTTTTCGAACATTTTGGAAGTCGAATGGACTTCCGGAGCAGATTACGATCGAGAACCAAGGTACCACTGTAATTGTCTTCTAGAGTGAGCCCAGTTTACTCTGTTCTTTGCTGCTACTGGAAATCTTTTCTCCCACTATCAGAGGCTGATGGAAGCACGTAAACTGAGGATCCCTCTGTGCAGCACATGAATTTGGAACAGAACACCACAGTTGTGTTGTTATGAATCATGTTGGATCATGTGTAATTTGCACAGTGTTCTACAATCTTAATCTTACTGATTACTGCAACATTAGAGATAATGCAATATTCTAATTTTACAAATAATGAAAGGAAATTGAGAAATGGCAAATTGCCAGATAGTGAGCTAATTATGGTAATTCATATTAGGATTCCACCCCCTCCCAACTTGATCTCCTATTTAAGTCCAAAATCAATTTTAGTCTTTTCCTCTTAATATTGTAGTTCAGGCTCAAGGTAAGCCCTGATAATGAACACTAGGTATTTTCAGAGTATCCATTGCAGATATCCTGAAGTTGTAGCACTAGCCGACTCTGGCCTGATTTCATTGTTGCTCTTATTGCTGCAGCATGAACGGCAGCAAAACGCTTCTTTGCCATGCTCTTGGCCCCTTGCCGTATGTAGCGCTTAACATTCATAACATCTGACCGAAAAGGCATGATGTTGAATGTGTGAACACATTTAACATGCCTGATTTTTTCTTATAACAATAGCAGCTCTCTCTTCCTGCAGCCCCAAGAGGGATTGGAACCTCAGCTTTGTGGTAATGGAGTTAACTCTTACCTCCCTCTGCAGTCCTGCCAAAAACCCTTCCTCCAGAAGCTTCTATTAGCTCAGGGGTCAGCAAGGTTTACCTCGCCTGGGCCGGTTCACTCCAGCAGAGATCCCTCCGTGGGCTGCATTGCGTGTGCACACACCCGCAATTTCCGGTGTCTGCGTCTGCGCAGATGCAATTTCTAGCGCCGCAGAAGCGAGTCCCCACGCCACGCAGGTTTAGTGCAGCACGTGGGGACTTGCCAAGCGGGCGGCTCGGTTTGGGGGCGGCTCGTGGGCCCCCATGGGCTGCTTGTGGCCCATGGGCCTTAGGTTGCCTACTCCTGTATTACCTCCAGGAGGCAAGCATGTTGGGACCGTTGCACGCGTTAAATGGTTAACCTGTCCCCCCTCTCTGTGTGCTGCAGTCCCAGCCCTGATTGAATGTCCTTGCAGCTTGCTATTGCTAAAATAAGCAACAGCTGCTGTGTGCATTTGCATGCTTACATCACACCTGTTTGGACCCACAGTCCACATGCCAGAGAATCACTTGGGGCATCTCTACACTCGTGCATTCAGTCATAGGGGTTGCAGCCACGGCCCCCTCCCCTCCCCTCAAATAAGTATGGATATTCTGCTACCTATGTTGCCTGCAGCTCCGCAACCCTGCAGGGATTCTTCAGCAGCAGCCACGCTGCACAATAATGTGATAATCTGACCTTTGGCTCTGTGAGGAGGGGGGAGTCTTCAGTGGTTTTGCTTACACACAGAATGTATCTTGAACTAATTTGTTCACCTCACCGTGTTATTTCATAATCCATGGTACAACAGCCTTTCAGTCTCCTCTGAAATGTCACTTGTGGACAGTGAGTGACACTGTTACTCACACTTGAGTTGAAAACAGCTAATTCTGGATCTGCAGTTAGTGGATACAGTCTAGTTCCAAGCAAAATCTGGAGTGGATTGTCATCTGGCTTGTGTGCAAACTGGCGGGTGAGGGGGAGCAGGCTGGCTGAGCTGCCAAGCCCCAGCCCTGCTGGCAGGTCACCTTTTACAGCACTCAATGGGTTTGAGGATGAAGGCCAGGCATAGGGGGCCTCCCCTGCTTCAGGGCCCCCCAGGACATTGCTGCTTGGCTGTTAGCACATGGAAATTATAAATGCCTGAATAGGTCTGCCAGTGGGAACCGTGAAAGGTACTGCAGAGTGGCCCCAGTAGGATCCCTGCATGAGGCGATTCCTCTTGCAGAATTCAGTTAGTTTCTTTATGCAGTTTGCAGTGAATTGTGATCTAGACAAATCATTGACTGCTGACTCTCACCACCACTAGAGATTTACCATGTACATGTTGACATTTTTTAGATTATGAGCACATGGGCAAAGAATTGTCATTTTAAAATGTATTGTATCGCTCAGTAAGGAAAATACTGTCTTAGGAAGCAGCTTTGCAGCATTAATGGTAGTATTAGGAAGATTAGTTCTTTCCAACATTTTATTATCCCCTCCTCCTTCCAACTGCAGTCCTTGCCCCCCCCCCCCTTATTTTGCTGCCTCCTTCCAAACATCTTGTGCCAGTTGTGATATGATCACTGATAAAGCACGAGGGTAATTCTGGTTCTAGGCTGCAACCCCACTAGGGAATAAGCACCGTAGAACAAAATGGAACTTTATTTTGAGTTACATTTATATGATTGTGCTATAAAAGTCCCTTATCGTCTTCAGGGGATTCTGGGAATTGTAGTTCTATGGAGAAGTAGCATAGGGGATCGTAAAAACAGAATTCCTACATCATCATCCTACAAATCCTAGGTTGTTGTTTTTTAGGAAAAGCCATGGGAGTTGAAGTGGCATAAAACCAATGGTTATAACTGTAGCTTATATGACCTGTCCTAAAGGAATTATCATTAAATGGCTGATATAGTTCTTCTTTTGGTTTCTGGACCAGTTGGAAGGAAGATTGAGCTGAATCAGCTCAGTACATGTCTGCCTATTTTCCGCTCCTACATTTCTTTGCCTTTTAATAAGATGAAAAAGATTCCTGTAGGTAGTACAAGAGTCTGCTAATCTGCTGTTCTTTTCTTTTGTAGATAATTCTTGTAAGTTCTTCCCATAATGACCTGGATCAGAGTCTTTTTATTAGCACAGATGAAGGAGCAACTTTTCAAAAGCAGCCTATTAATTTCTTTGTGGAAACCCTGATTTTTCATCCAAAGCAGGAGGATAAAGTGCTTGCCTACACCAAGGAAGGACAGGTAAGAAGGGTCAAGCGGTCATTTGACATTTCTGAAATGTTATACCAAAATAAGTTCTAACCACTTTAGAGGAATAGTATTCAGATAAGGTTGACATTATTTAGCAATGGAAAATTATTATTCAGGTCATTCAGTGTAGGCTGTACCCTACACACATCCATATCATACTATTCTTCAACAGCTAGTGTTTCACAGCTGAATAACTGAACAGAGTCCATTGAACAGCATTGGGTCTGAGATGACACCAGCCAGTAAGGAAGTGATATTAGGCATATGAAAGTCATGACGATGAATGTACATGTGTGAACCATTCTGTTATGCTATGATTATTTATATGACTCTGAATGTTGCTTCCTTTTTGGTCATGTTTTGTTGATATTTAAACAAATTGAAATGAACTAAGGGATGGCAGCCAGAAATTTGATCACCTGGACAGCTCACTCGCATATTACTTCCAGCCTTGAAAATTCATTTGCCTATGCTTATTGTACTTTGTAAGAAGGATTAAATAAAAACTGTACTAACATGTTCTGCTTTTATTATATTTTAAGCTTTATGCATCTCTTGACTTGGGGACAAAATGGACACTCCTGCAGGATCACGTGTCAAAAGACCATATATTTTGGTAAGAAACATAATGTTGGTCTCCAGAAATTAGAGTTAAGGCAGATCTTTTGTTGGTTTGTTAGTGTGGTTTGATGAAAGCTATCCTACTCCAGGGCCGGGGAATCCTTGGCCCTCCATATATTATTGGACTCCCATTAGCCCCAGCCAGCATGGCCAGTGTTCAAGGATTCAGGGAACTGGCAGTCCAGCAACTTCTGGAAGGCTAATACAATTGAGTGACCTGTGGTTTCTGTAGACATGGTAGAACAAATAGATGCAACTAGTCCTGCTTCTTCAATGGCCCACTCTTCAATGGTGTCACCCTCATCCACTGATTTGGTAGCAGCATGTGAGCTCTGATTTAGACAAAGAACTTGCATATTCCAAAGGCTTTCCAATTCATTGCAACAAAGCAGAAAATTTTGCACCTGCAGATCTGATCCCTGTGTCAAAGGTAACTGAGAAACCTCCTCAGCTCCACTAAACACTAGATAATAGATAATATACTTATCTTTTATATATTTGATTCCACAATCGGATCCAGTTATTTCAGTATAATTCCTTGAATCACTACTTTTAAGTTTTATGTGACAAAACCCAATCAAACTACCATTTTTGTAAGGAGGATTCATATACAGTAGCACATTAATGGATGAAAAATGAATGTGGGAAGTATAGAACACACCAAAACATATATCAGGGCACAGGTCACTTGGAAAAAATAATATTGTGTGCAAAGTTGGAGGTGGCCACTGCTGGCTTTGTAAAAAAAATATAAGTGAGACTTCTATCACATGTGCCCTAAGGCAAAAAGCTTTTGGTATATGGCAGAAGTGGGGATGGTCAGGCCCAATAACCCTCTTGACTTCTCTCTTTGGCCCTTGAGACTCTCCCCCTGCCCCCTCATGGGCCCTTCTTTCCACCCTGAGTGGGTTTGCCTGGCTGGAACAAACTCTGATGATGCTTCTCGCTTGCCTGGATGTAGGATGGAGAGCAGTGTATTAGTGTGTGTAGAAACTAACTGGTTTCCACTTCTGCCTCAGCTGATGACGACTGATCGTTCCAGTCCTCCAGGGCTGAAGAGAGGCTTGGACAAAAAGGAGGAGGGTAAGGAGGCCATAAAGCCCCCTGAACCTCCTCAATAGGAATTGGGGAGACTAAGATTCCTGCAGGTCCCTGTGTTGCCTGGGTTTGTCCCTGTGGGGGCAGGCAGGAGGAAGTGCTGGGTGAGAGCTTCTCCATTGTCTGCCTCAGTGCCTGGTAGATCTCCTCTTCGAATTTTGGCTAACTTGAATAAAAGTTAAAAAGGCGCTCTCTGGGCAACATATTGAAGGGATGCCACAAGCAAATCAGCTGCCGGCTCAGAGGATTGGGACTATGAAGGTATTCATTTGATATTTCAATGACTTGAAAGGACAACTCCTGCTGTTAACTGGAATTAGAGGCAGTGGGGCAGATTTTTTGATGTTTTACTTGGAAATTGCCAAGGCTTTATTTTACTGCCCACCCCCCACCAAAATGAGGATTAAAAAGTGAGGAAAGTGCTTGGAATGTGAAAGCAAAGCAAATAACAATGGCATATAATTTCTCCATTAGAGAAATGGAGGAGAAGAGATCACCTGAGTTGTGCTTGGTGACTTTGAGACTGGTTGAATTTGCAGTGGATCATCTTGACAAAAGACCTCAGAACAAAATTTTAATTTATGTTGGGAAGACTGGAACTGATCACTATGATCAAGGAATAGCCATGAGGGATTAAAGTACCGGTAAATAGTACGTCGGCCTGAAGAAGTGAATATATTGGTGTACTGGTTCATCTGGAACTGTAAGGGGCAAGATACATTTGCCCTCAGACAAAAGGAGGTGGCCAAGTCTTTTATGGTTGGAATTCTCCAGGAAATATGGCAATATGGCACATCTCCTTCCTAACACAAAGGGTTGGTGGTAAAAGCTTTATCTCCAAAGGAATATAACTAATGGCCTTGAAAGGTTGGAGCAAAGACAGAATATTAAAAGGAAAGAATCTGGTTTAAGGATGAGTCTTCATTGGAAGGATCTGTGTAGAGATTGGAAGAAAATGAAACTACACGCAAGTTGGAAAGATGAAAGATTTAAACTACTATAACCTCACTTTTTGTTATTTGATATAATTTTGTTTTATTTTTATGCAGGAGTTAGTAAAGGTGCAGCTGAGGGATGAGGAATTTGCTTAAAAAATGGATGTTAATTGGTGATAAATTTGTAAAATAAGCAGCATGTAAAAGGGATGAATTGGAATACAGTATATGTCAAAGAGTGGGAAACCAGTTTTGAAAAAAACTGTATTAAATTTATTTTGTTTTGGTTTTGATGTGTTATAAATTTGAATAGGAATAAAAATTAATTTGCAGAAAAACCCTAGCTGACTACATTTGTTGCTGCACCCATTTTTGCTTCCATATGGGTCTCAGAAGGTTGTTGAGAAAGGAGTGTGGCCCTGGGCCCAAAAATGGTCCCCCTCCCCTTATCAGGGCTGTCAGGCAAGCAGGATCATCCACAGGGCTGGTGCCTCCAGCCAGTCCCTGACACCCCTGGTGTCTGATCACTGAGGTGGAGTAACTACTCTTGCAAATCCAAATGTCAATTAGCTCATTATGTAAAGTTCAATATATGTTGAATGTTGGGAGAACAACAACAAAACCCGCTGCTGAAATAGAACTCATTAGAAAACTATGTGATAAATAGTAATTGGCAAGCTTGAAATTATTAGCTGTGAGGATATATTATTATTATTATTATTATTATTATTATTATTATTATTATCATCATCATCATCATTATACCCACCACTCTGGATGGCTTACAGCATATATAAAAACACAATAAAACATCAAACACTGAAAACCTCCCAATAGCCTTCAGATGTCTTCTAAAAGTTGTGTAGTTTGTGTAGTTCTTTATCTCCTTGACATCTGAAGGGAGAGCATTCCACAGGGAGGGCACCACTACAGGGAGGGCCTGGTTCCCTGTAACTTCTCTTCTTGTAGTGAGGGAACCAGCAGAAGACCCTCAGAGGAGGACGTCAGTTGACTGGGCTGAGCGATGGGGGTGGAGACGGTCCTTCAGGTATACTGGGCCAAGGCCATTTAGGGCTTTAAAGGTCAGCACCAACACTTTGAAATTGTGCTCAGAAACGTACTGGGAGCCAGTGAAGATCCTTTAGGACCGGTGTTATGTGGTCCTGGCAGCAACTCCCAGTCACCAGTCTAGCTGCCACATTCTTGATTAGTTGTAGTTTCTGAGTCAAGGGCAGCCCCACGTAGAGCACATTGTAGTAGTCCAAGCAGGAGATAACCAGGGCATGCACGACTCTGCCAAGACAGCCTGCGGGCAGGTAGGGTCTCAGCCTGCGTACCAGATGGAGCTGGTAGACAGCTGCCCTGGACACAGAATTGACCTGCGCCTTCATGGACAGCTGTGAGTCCAAAATGACTCCAAGGCTGCAGACCTGGTCCTTCAGGGTCACAGTTACCCATTCAGGACCTGAATCCTGATTGGAAGGGATCCAAATGGCCCGCTTCTTCCAGGCGTGCCTGGAGTTGTTCAGCAACCGCCTGCTCAATTACCTTGCCCAAGAATGGAAGATTTGAGACTGGGCGATAGAGAGCCAGTGTGGTGTAGTGGTTAAGAGCAGTAGTCTCGTAATCTGGGGAACCGGGTTCGCGTCTCCACTCCTCCACATGCAGCTGCTGGGTGACCTTGGGCCAGTCACACTTCTGTGAAGTCTCTCAGCCCCACTCACCTCACAGAGTGTTTGTTGTGGGGGAGGAAGGGAAAGGAGATTGTTGGCCACTTTGAGACCCCTTAAAGGGAGTGAAAGGCGGGATATCAAATCCAAACTCCAAACTACTACTCCTCCTCCTCCTCTTCTTCTTCTTCTTCTTCTTCTTCTTCTTCTTCTTCTTCTTCTTCTTCTTCTTCTTTCAGGCGTGCCTGGAGTTGTTCAGCAACCGCCTGCTCAATTACCTTGCCCAAGAATGGAAGATTTGAGACTGGGCGATAGCTGGCCATATTGGCCGGGTCCTAAGATTTTTTTTTTAATAAGCAGTTTAATAACCGCCTCTTTCAGTGGGTCTGGGAAGGCTCCCTCACAGAGGGAAGCATTCACCACCCCGCAGAGCCCATCACTCAGTCCTTCCCGGCTCACTTTTATGAGCCAGGATGGGCAAGGATCAAGGAGACAGGTGGTTGGTTTCACTCGTCCAAGCAGCCTGTCCACATCCTCGGAGGTAACAAATTGGAATTGAATTCTACATGTTTTTTTAGATATATTAAAATATTTGTTGTTGTAGTAAATTGTATTATTTTACCACTTTGGTGTTTGCTGCCCTGGAAGGGTAGGGGTAGCATTGTAATAATTAAATGATAAAACCAACCGTGATACTCAAAATGTTGAAGTATCAGGAAGCGCTGATTGGTTGGAAGCCTGTGGCTACCTACATTTAGTGGCAATAAAGAATTATAGGAATAGAGTTTGATTTCATGATTCTATGAAAATATTAATGATATATATCTGAAAGAAAATTAGGCTGGAAGTCTTCAAATGATTAACTTTTTTGAAATGTAGTCTTTTAAATTACTCCACCTTTGTATTGGCTTTGTATGTTCTTTGATGTACAGCTTTCAGTCTTTAATATTATTCGAAACATTGTACATCTATATAGCTTTCTATTCTGCTTATACCTCATTTGCCTTTGTTCTTCTGTGTTCTTTATAGAGATAAATAATTAAAATAAAAGTAAAGAAAATGCACAGTGTGGAATGCAGGACAGAAATGTCATAAGCAAGCCTATTTAGTAAAAAAAAACCAGAGCCCATAAATTAAACATACTTTGTTGTGAAGATCAAGTGATTTTCTTTCTCTCCAAGTAACTCAAAGTGCCAGAAGACATTAGCCTTTCATGCTAATTAGAGCAGACTGCTTATTCAGTACACTTTATATATATATATAAATAATCCCCAATAGAACAGTATGTAGCAGCAACAACAACAACATCAATTGAGCTGGTTGTTTTATTGTACTTATGAATAATGCTGTTTTGACTGGAGGATCGAGCAGTGATTTACTTGTCAATCAACACTGCGAATAATAAATCTTGACTCCATTTATGTGTTTGGGTAAGCTCAACGTTAGCTTGGTGCAGAAGGACAAATGGGAGAAAATTCTCTAGGGCCATCTGTGATGTTAGTGAGGGTTTTAGGTTGTTATTCAAAGGATGACATTTATGACATCTCTTGGATCAGATACATAAGAGTGAATGCCCCGTGGGAGGGGGGTAATTAGAAAATAATAATTACACAGATATGACAGATTCTGTCTGGTTAGAAAGCTTCATTTGTGCAGCATGAGTTTAGAAGAGTTTACAAGACCTAAATCTGCACAAGAACTGAATTTGCTCACACTGCTACGAATCAAGTGTTGACTAGAGGCAGGAAAAAGTTGGCCAGAATCTCTTAAGGGTTGTTTTGGGTATAATACAGCCTTGGTGGCTAAATGTGGGTTTTGGAGGCAACCCAATTATCCAACAAAGCCTGCTGCATGAAATGGGAACAAATGGTCCCACCACGAAAGTGGTATTTTAGATTTTTTTTTGACACATTATTATCTGTGTTAGGAGTTAGTACTGAATCATAGAGTTGCAAATTTAACACCCTTAATTTCCTCAAGACTTTAGGGAGGATTGTATGTACATCTATTAATTTGATATGCTATTGAGTTTGTTTGTTTGTTTGTTTGTTTGTTTGTTTGTTTATTAAAATTAGTTAACTTCCCATTAGAAATACCCACAATGGTATGCAAGAGTGGAAAAATAGGTATACAAGGAAATAAGAAATGAGACAGCCTACGAACACCCAGACAGGAATAACAAAAGCAGAGCATCATAACTAAAAGCAGACTCACCATGTTCAAATAAGAACAAAAAAAAATGTAGAATAGAAACAATTGGTTTGTTTCCAATGCTCCCATTCTGCTCATGCACCAGACTTCTGCTCACACATTAGTGCTTCCCCCTACTCTTCTTTTCCCCAAAACGCCCTCAAAATCTGCTCCAGATGTTTTGCGGGGGGGGGGGAGCAGAGGAGAGAAAATGCAAGTCCTGTTATGGAACTGAAATGCTTCTCATGAAGCACTGGGTGCAACCTGCTGCCTGGCAGGCTTCTCTAGGAAAACTTCCTTGCTGCAGATCTACCCCGACAAAGAGAGGAGAAGCTTTCCAGACAATTCTCCATAAGGTGGGCTGAGCCAAGGGCATTGAGAGCTTTAGACATCGTATTCAGCACATTGATTTGAATTTTGTAATGGATACACTTTCTGAAAATAATCAGACATGACTATTAGAAATAATGGTGTGTTGCTTTCAAATTTTTTCCTGCTCTTGTTATTTTGAAAACAAATACAATTATTTTTTAGATAAGGAAGGATTATGTAGAAAGGAAAGAATAAGTGTCATGAGGAGAAGTCCACACAGAGGCTGCACCAACAAGCTTTATTTCAGAGCCTATTTCTTTTCCGCTGTGGTTCAGCTTCCACTAACACCTACGTTGTTTGTCTTGCTATCTGCTATGATTGAAAGCAACAGTTACTTATGTCATAGTGAAGGGATGGGGCTTGGCTGCCCTGAACTGCCTGTGTATTATATGGGAAATCATATTTTTGCTTGTGTGCACTATGGGAATGTATGTGTTGCTTGCATGTAACCTACAGTGGAGTTTTAGGGATACTCTGGACTCCTATTTTTGTGTTTTTGACCTTTTACATTTTTTGAGATATTATACTTAAAAATCAGGAGGCAGAAAAAATTATGTTTTGCTTGATGTTGTGAGCAGTTGCATATAAATCCTTCTGTTTATCTGCTGCCCTGAGCTCCTTGGGGAGGAAGGGCAGGGCATAAATATAAGTAAGTAAGTAAGTAAGTAAGTACCCAAGGTCTATAGCTGTCCTGCAATAAGTTTTGGTTTCATTATGCTCCCAGGGCAGTTGATGGAGTTGATGAAGACCCTGATTTGGTTCACATGGAAGTCCAAGATCCCAGAGGAGGTAGGCATTGGGGAGGCGATCCCCATTTCCTGCTTTCTTTTATTTAGAAACACACTTTTCATATATCATAAATTTGTTTTACTTATATGTATTCAGCAGGACCATTTTATCTCTCTTGCCTTGCTACTGCAATGGCTGGATGAGCTGTCATTGTCATTGTGAACCTGCGTTGATGGTTGCGGCTTTTCAGATGAGATAAGTCAAATCCTTGGCTGCAGACGTACTAGCTCACATGGCAAATATATATAGTGTGAGGCACAGAGTTCACAGTTCAGGCCTTCTTTGTACACAATTACAAGTGAGGATACGCAAACAAGAATTAGGCTGATGGAGGTTTCCACCAAGCAGCCCAGCCCAGCAAAGCTGAGCTCCATTAAGTATACTGACGTTGCCAGGCACCCAAGAGGTGTGCAAGACCTCTGTGTTAGGAATGTTTCTACATTACTGTAATGTAGAACTATAGGATGAATTTGAAGTTCTTTTTGAGTTAAAGTCAAGCCACCATACTCTGCTTCATTGAAAAGGCTATAAAGATGGTGATCTGTTCTTGCTTTTTAATAATGAACATGTAATCCTAATTTTGAGTGAATGCTGAGCTAAAGTCAAGTTCATGTGCTGAAATAATATGTGGATAGTGTCCTTCTTGGGCTATTTGGAGACCTGAGAAAGAGTTGCTTCCTTCTACCAGTGCTTAGAACAACCAGTTCAAGCAGAATATGCTTCAGGAGCTGACTGTCCCCTCACCCATTGCTCCAAGAAAGGAAGAGTGACCTTCCACCGCTGCTACTCAGTACCAACCACCTCCAGAAGATGTAGGCCATGCTACACGTAATGCTAATCCAGGCTCAATACTACAACTGGGGAGGTAATTTTAACCTTTCTGGAGCTGCTGTGATCAGCAAAAATCCCCTGGCCACCAGGCTGCTATTTGCATTGTGAGGGAAGTCTTCATTGGTGGGAGATTCCCACCCTATGCAAATGGCAGCCATGGGTGTGTGTGGTTTCTCTAGTCTGCACAGCAGGGGAAGGGTTTACGTCTACTGACCCTTTTAGTCCTGAGGACACACCACAGCTTCTACTTGCATTTGTAAAAAAGATCCACCCAGCTTAAAGTTATGCGATTCAATGTCATGGGTAGTTTGCCTCACAACTGGCAAACTGCTTTAAAAGGAGAAAAGCAGCTGTCAAAGAAGTCAGGCAGCAAAGCAGTCCCTGAAGGAGGGCCTGAAGGAGGACCCCCACCCACATTTATATATCCCTAGCTACTGGGTGATAGATTTGTTGGGCAAACCTTTTCTGGCATGTGCATTTTCACAATAGGTCAACTGCTTCAGGAAAAGAATGTTAGTAGTTTAAAGTAGTGCATCTGTTATTTATTTGCATGGTACCTAAATGTTTCCTGCCCTCTCTAGGCTTTCGCTACATGGCTTGTCAAATTCAGAACTGTTCAGATAAAACACCGAGAGCCCTCTTCGTTGATAGCATTGACAAAAACTCATTGACAGTGCAGGATGACTACATATTCCTTCAGGTAATGCCACTCATGGAAGGTAAGTTGCAAACGTTTTAATGCAACCCTTAGCATATTTGCTCCCACAGCGTGGGGCTTACTGGCCAGAAAGTTTCCGTTTGTAGCCTACGTGACATAAGGACCATCAGAACCAAAACAGAAATTTATTACAAGGAACATCTTTTAAATGGCCACATAACCCATTATGTTTCTTTGAAGATCTATGACAGGCAAAAGTGCTAATACATCAACATGCAGCTTCTTTGGCCCCTTTTTAAAGGTCTTCAGTCAAGGGGTCTCTTGCGGTTGATGAGAGGTCCCTGCATTGCCTGTTGCGCCACCCTCCAAAATAAGGCTTTTCCAGGTTAGGGACAAGGTAACAAAGGGTGGAAGACATTGGGGGGGGGGGGACACACACACAGTAGAGTAGCAATTTGAGTCAGGCCAAGCTAGGATGGGGTTTGAACCAAGTTGACCTGGTGTCAGGGTTGGTTCAGATGCAGGTCAGCGCTCAAGATCCAGAGACAAGCAGAAGTGTTAGCTCTTTATTCAAGAAAACAGCATACCAGGCAGCAATGCCCACAAATAAGATTGGCCCCCATGAAACAGTTGCCAGGACTGAAGGTCTTTGCCTTCTACTTCTCACTAAGTCTCCCCACCAGCTGATGTCTCCCAAGCAGCCTTAACCTATGTCGGGGAGGGGCCACCTGTGCTCGTTGTTATGCAAACGCAAAGCTCTCCTTGATCTTGGACTTGGGGGGGACGGGAGCTTACTACAGTAGGAAAGACAAGTTCTGTGGATGCAACTGCAGCCTCTGGCCCCTCCTCCTCTGCTCCGTGTCCTGAGTCTGCATTGCTTTCTTTGCTCTCACTCAAGCCTGTTGCTTCTGCAGCCTCCAACCCTTCTGCTCCACTTCATCCTCTGACTTGTCCACCCTCTGGGCTCTAAGCCTTCCTTCTCAGAGCCCTAGTGGGCCTCCCTAGTGGACTCCCCAGCTGGTGCCTCCCACCACGCCTCTTCATCCAGCTAGTCCCTGATATTTGAGGCCTCCTTCAAGTGGAGCAATTCACATTTCAAGTCCCCACTTTTGAAAAGTCACTGCCTCTCTACTCAGCAGGTCAAATTTCATATGGAAAGGAGAATTTGTCTTCAGAGAGTGAGAGTCTCTTTTGAGGCCACCAAGTGAATTCATGGTGGAAGCAAGATTTGAACTGAGAGCTTCTTGATTTGTACCTCTACACTATACCAGCATTGTGTTGAGATGCTATATAGTGACATTGAAATTTCTAGTTTTAATCATCAGTAATGAGCTTTGTTTCTTTAATAGTTAGAAACTGATGATACACACTATAAAACGGTACTAACCTTTTCTCTTTCACAGACATCATCAGTAAATCAAACAAACTATTATGTGTCTCACCTTCGGAATGAATTTGTACAGATGAAATTGCCAAAGTATGCATTACCTAAGGTAATTATCCACAAAATTCCTGCCCCTTTTCTTAGCCCAAAGCAGACTTGTTCTGTGCTTTGCTAGATTTTCCCACTAATTATTCTGTGCAAATGTTTAAATACAAGTAGCTAGCTCCCTGGCTGCATGCGTTCAGCACATGTGCGATCATTGACATGTGCTTTGTTTTCATCTCTGGAAGGGGGCAGAATGGGGCAGGGCAGGCTTGTACACACACCCTTCTAAAAATTGTCCACTTTAGAGCCAGTTACGTGTCAAATCTCTGGCCAGCCTCATTAAGATTATCTTTTACTGAGCTGCCTGGATGGACGATACAACAGAGTGAAGACACTCTGTATATGTGGACAACCACAGGTGGAGGACATCTCTCACTATTTACTATACTGCCCACTATACACTGGACCCCAGAGGCAATTTCTCACCCTACCACCCATACAGGAAAGATGTCTCTACCCAGCAGAGAAGATCCTATGACTTCTTAGCAATGTACCGGTAAACGTTTCAATGACTCACAAAGTAGCCCTTTTTGCTCTGGCAGCCAAAAAGATCAGAAAGACGACCCTGGACAAAATTAGCATTGAATTGCAAGGGAAACACAGAGATCTAAATAGACACTATTATTTGTGGTGCAGCATCCCTTTACATATATTTTTTTTTTATTCAGATTTGTCGTGGCCAATGACTAGTACAAAAGTTATTTACTTATACACCCCATTGAAGCACTCAGTGTGTCATAACACAACCACCTCGCAAACAGGGAGTTGCTTGTAGTTTACTTGGCCCAAACATAGTTGTTCCACTTCACCCACAGCCCAACGCTGAAATACCCTTATATGAAATTGTGGGAAGTGTATCCCCACATTCTCCCTGTGTGTAATAGTCCCCTCAGAGCTTGAGGTCTAGATATCTGGAGGATCACCTACTTCAGTATCAACATGTTGTCCATGCTTTGGGATCTTCTTTGAAAGCCCTTCTCCATGGGCCCCCACTTCCTGAGATGAAGTGAATATAATCTGCAGAGAGGGCCTCCTCAGGTTGCTGCCAGATAGCCTGTTTATCAAACATTCACCCTGCAGGGACATTTGACAACATAGACTATACATTGAGCATCCATTATTATTTGTATGTGGATGTGTTAGACAATGTTGTGTCAAGCGAGAGTGAGTGATGTTGATACCTGATAGGTTCCAGAGAGGATGCACTGAACTCAGGAACCTATCGTGATCAACAGTGACCATGGACTTAGCTAAGTCTGCCTTTCTCAGTCCTCAGAATTAGATATCATCAACCATAGCTACAAATTCCATCTCAGTCCCATACACAAGTTTAGACCTCAGACTGGGCATCTGATGTGTGTGGCAACCATCTATTCTACCACTTCAACCCAAAAGAAGTAGATAAAGGACAGGCAGTTGTTGTCCGGAGCATAATTTCTTGGTGCTTGCTTCCTGATGAGAGGGGGTCACTACAGTTTAGGGAACCAGCCTTTCAGAGTATTCACTGCCTATGTTAACTGGTACAAGATCAAACTTCTCCTTCATCAACTTGGATTGCCAGGGGCCCAACCTACTTCTGATTCCCTGCAGCTTCACAAGCACTTCTGCATCACTGATTGATGCATATGATGTTTCTGACAAGTCATTCAGTATCCAACATGAGTAACTTGCTGTATAATCACACAAGCAATCCCAGCTCCCCCTTTGCAGAGGCTGTCATTTCCGTTCTCCTCAGTCCATGTATCTTCCTCAGAGATGTTGTATCTTGTAATCATATGGAAACAACAGAGTCTTATCTATTTTGTATAGCAGATAATGTGCTAGCAGATAAAGCTACATATTCTCTACCCTTCAGTTTTTCTGTTCCAAATAATACATGTGAGATTGGTCTGTGGGATGAGAATTATAATAGTTTTTTTCTGGCATCTGGCAAGCGTGAGTTGGTTGTAAATGCTGTCCTGTCTGGTATACGTTTTATTTTGTATTGATCTTTTCCCCTTCAGGATTTACAAATTATCAGCACTGACGAGAGCCACGTGTTTGTGGCTATCCAGGAATGGTATCAGACAGATACTTACAACCTTTACCAGTCTGACCCACAGGGCGTCTCCTATTCCATTGTGCTAGAGAATGTCAGGAGCACCAAGCAGCCTGAGGAGAATGTGCTAATAGATATTCTGGAGGTAAAAGGCTCTTCATTTATTAGGCCCTCGTTTTGCTGACTCTTCTTGTTCCTTGTTCCTTGTTCCTTTGAGTACTTTTGAATCAGAACGATTGTTCCTCTTTTTGCTATAATGGAATAGTCATGTTAGCATAAATACACCCTTTTGTGAGGGTGCTGGTTGAACTTGTTGTCTCTGGCTGTGTGTGTGAGAGAGGGGGGGAAGGGGGGCAGAGAGAGAGAGAGAGTGCCTTTGGGGGTTCATGGAGCTCCTCCAACCTGCAGAGGGAGGATTGTTCAGTGTGCAGCCTCTATTTGCATTGGCCTTATGCATAGAGTACCAGACCTGTTAGTGTCTTTCCGCATTATCTTTTCTAGACATCTGAAATCTTATATGTCTGTAACCCAAAGAATCTTAATTACTATAAAAATTGGGCATTTGTACTACCCCCCCCCTTTCAAAATAAGGGACATGACAAATGCCCCCAAATAGATAAGAGGTCAGAATTTGGTATACAACTAGTCTACTCTTGATTACTAGAACTACATATTTCTGAGGTGCATATTTGACTCTCTCAGAATAAGAGGAAATAATTGCCTCCCAAAGTATTTAAGGTATTTGCACATTATTTAAACAGCTAAAATTTAGTGCCCAATATATGATGAGCACTGTTTAGCCATAGGCAGAAGACGGATCTCTAGACCTATCCTTTGTCCCTAGGCTTAGCGGAATATTCAGTCTTATGCACGTGAAATACTTATTCTGCATCTGCTACAGTTACCACATGTCCAGATTGGTCCTTGGATTGGAGGGCATAACCATGGATTTCACATTATTTAATCTAAAGAACTTTCAGTGATATAAAAATAAATGGTTATGTAGATAAGCAACTGGCATACTCACTTTTTTGTTACTCAGTAGCAAAATACTGAGTTAGAGAATATATGTTAGAGAAGGCTATGAATACTGCTTATTAACCTTCCTACATTTTGTGTTTGTAATGTAGATTAGGGGAGTCAAAGGAGTGTTTTTGGCTAATCAAAAAATAGATGGAAAAGTTACCACTCTTATAACATTCAACAAAGGCCGTAACTGGGACTATCTTACACCGCCAGCTGTTGATATGAATGGTAAACCAGTTGACTGCAAACCGGTAAGCATCTTCACCCCTAATTTGTAATGACAAAAATAGTTATGATATATTACAGGTGTTGGGTTTTCCCCCCACCCTAAAATGTTTGTTCAGATTTTCAGGAATTAATCTAAACATTCAGCATAACATTCCAATTTTCCTAGTACCTTTTCAAGCTCCAGATGAAGAATTTCACAGTTTAATGTTCCTCCATGAGACAATTCCCTGCACATAAAATGCTAGAAGGCCAGCCTTGAACTCTTCTCCTGGACGTACAACTTTTCTAGGCACGGTTACATTCCTCAACCCCCAGGGATGCCGTCTGAAAGGGACCCAGTACAGCAGGAGCTGCACCTTGTGGTTCTGCTGGATGTTCAGATTGAGTCTCCAGCTCTGGAATTTACCTGGATTTGGAACAAGTTTTGATTGATCAAATATACAAATCTGATTAGAATGAGTGAGAAAATAATATTCAATATCTTTCAAGCAAAACAGTATTTGTTCTTGCATCATATGACCAGGAAATTTGAATATGAAATTTGGATGTGTCTTTCTTCTATAATCTCAGCGTCCCTTGAGACTATGCAGTTTTTCCTCTTCTATTGTTGTTTCATAGAATTGATGTAAATAAATAAAATAAAAAACTGGATTCATGCTGTAACATAAAGCAGCAAAAGTTTAAGCTCAACAACCCCATTAATTTTGTTTAAATGGCCAGTCACATACAAATTTTCAGGTCCATTGAGATCTGTGTTAAACTTAGATTTCTGAAAAGTAGCAGTCTCAAATAAAAGAAATCAAGATTTATGTGTTCTGCATCAGTAATAATAATAGTAACAACAACAACAACAATAATAATAAATTTATTATCTATACCCCTCCCATCTGGCTGGGTTTCCCAGCCACTCTGGGCAGCTCACCATTTGTATTTGCAATTAGGCCAGACTAATTACTACTATTCACTGCTTACATTTGGGCCATATGGGATTGAATTGTTTCTACTTCACTAATTTTCATTTAAAACAAAACAAAACTCCAAAGGGCATGATTTGGCATTTGGGACAAAAGGCGGAACTTGATCACTAAACAGAAGGAAGTGGGGGCTGCCGTGACTTGGGCTTCAGCACCAGCCTCTCTTGTATAGGAAATGTATTGTAATGATTTTAGAATCATAGGATCATAGAATTGCAGAGTTGGAAGGGACCCAAGGGTAATCTAGTTGAACCCACTGCAGTACAGGAATATCAGTTAAAGCATCCATGACAGATAGCTATCCAATCTCTTGACAATAGTCCATCTAACTTTCCTCCATCCTTTCATCTTCCTTACAATTCAGAGTAAAGGCATCATAATGCATGTAAATATATGTAATTAATTTGCCATCATTCTTTCTCAGCCTTGCCCCTCTGCCTGGAACATGGGAATAATAATACTCATATGGTGGTGATGGTAATTGTAAAGGATAACAACTCTGAAGCTGCCACACATTTTGTATCTTAGCCCTATTAGGGCATTATGGTGATCTGGAAATTCCACATGTGAATATTGTTCGTGAGGACAAGCACACTATCTGTGACCCCACCTTGTCCCCCTCTTGGAGAGCCTACATGAGTAATGCAGCATGGGGAGCATCTGTGAGCATAGGAGTCTCCCCATTTCAGACCATTCATTCATTCACATTTATATCCCACTTTTTTCTCAATGGAGCTCAAGGTAGCATACATGGCTCTACCCCTCCTTGGTTAATCCCCACAATAATAACTCTGACTGGCCAAAAGTCACCCATTGAGCTTCATGGACAAGTGAGGATTTGAACCCTGGTCTCTCCCAGCTCATAGTCTGACATTCTAACCACAATGCCACACTGGCTCTCCAGTTCATGGAGGTTGATGAGGACGGGGGTGAAGGGCAGAGCTAGTGTGCTTGATCCCACAGGTCCTCTCCTCACTTATATCACAGAAGGCATGAGGAGGACTTTTTTTTGCTTTATTTCCCACACTTCCCCCCCTATATGAGGATTGATTACTGTGTTTTTCTAAACTGTTGTGCATTAAGGGATTGTGTTTTGTGCTGAAGAGATGTCATGGAATACTCATAAGTATTTTATCTATGGAGTCAGCTGTAGAATGTTTCCATCAGTCTGAGTTGATACAAAACACCAGTTTGTTTGAAAAACAGGTTCACACAGACCTTAGAGCAGGGTTGGAGAACCTGAACTACAGCTGCTATCATGCCTGATCTTATGGGGCTGTTAGGGCACTCTCCCCTTCTGTTTCTCCTTTCGGATTTTTTGTACTTGTGTGTACCTTGGGATTATCCTAAATCTGCCACTCTTGGTGCAATTTAGCTACATAAATATAAGCACAGGAATTATTAGTACAGCTGTACCTCTGCTTACGTATCCCTCTGGATATGTAAACTTTGGGTTGCGAAAACGGCAAACCCAGAAGTGTATGCTTCCGGGTTTTGCCGCATGCGCAGAGCACGTCTCCGGTTACAGACTTTTCGGGATACGGCCAGGCCTCCGGAACGGATCCTGTCCGTAACCAGAGGTACCACTGTATATAGATAGAGTTATAATGTTGCAACACTATAGTGCAATATCATTATAACTTAATGTTATAGCACTATAATTTTTAAAAACAATTAGAATGATAGGATTATAGTGCTATAACACCCTTTCACTTTAAGTAACAAGTATAGCTAGAGAAGCATTCTAGCTCTGATTAAAATATTGATTAAGGTAGGCAAATAAAGGGACAATAAAATGCCAGTCACTGCATATATTATAATGAAGGTGTGCTGAACTGTGATGTGTTCATCTGCCCCAAACCTCACTGCCTATTTCAAATCTCATACTTAAAAAAAAAAAAAAAGACAGTTTAGTCCTAAGGGCATGTACGTCAATGAGAATTGCACTGTTCTTCCATTCTTCAAAAAAAAAGGTGGACTTTCTATGGTCTGAGAAAAGGCAGAAGAAAGGAACAAAATTGGCACAGGAAAAATGTTGTTGTTGTTGTTTAGTCGTTTAGTCGTGTCCGACTCTTCGTGACCCCATGGACCAGAGCACGCCAGGCACCTCTGTCCTCCACTACCTCCCGCAGTTTGGTCAAACTCATGCTGGTAACCTCGAAAACACTATCCAACCATCTTGTCCTCTGTCGCCCCCTTCTCCTTGTGCCCTCCATCTTTCCCAGCATCAGGGTCTTCTCCAGGGAGTCTTCTCTTCTCATGAGGTGGCCAAAGTACTGGAGCCTCAGCTTCACGATCTGTCCTTCCAGTGAGCACTCAGGGCTGATTTCCTTAAGAATGGATGCGTTTGATCTTCTTGCAGTCCATGGGACTCTCAAGAGTCTTCTCCAGCACCATAATTCAAAAGCATCAATTCTTCGGCGATCAGCCTTCTTTATGGTCCAGCTCTCACTTCCATACATCACTACTGGGAAAACCATGGCTTTAACTATACGGACCTTTGTTGGCAAGGTGACGTCTCTACTTCTCAAGATGCTGTCTAGGCCTGTCATTGCCCTTCTCCCAAGAAGCAGGCGTCTTTTAATTTCGTGGCTGCTGTCACCATCTGCAGTGATCATGGAGCCCAAGAAAGTAAAATCTCTCACTGCCTCCATTTCTTCCCCTTCTATTTGCCAGGAGGTGATGGGACCAGTGGCCATGATCTTCGTTTTTTTGATGTTGAGCTTCAGACCATATTTTGCGCTCTCCTCTTTCACCCTCATTAAAAGGTTCTTTAATTCCTCCTCACTTTCTGCCATCAAGGTTGTGTCATCTGCATATCTGAGGTTGTTGATATTTCTTCCGGCAATCTTAATTCCAGCTTGGGATTCATCCAGCCCAGCCTTTCGCATGATGTATTCTGCATACAAATTAAATAAGCAGGGAGACAAAATGCAGCCTTGCCGTACTCCTTTCCCAATTTTGAACCAATCAGTTGTTCCATATCCAGTTCCATATCCAGCAATTTGGTCTCTGGTTCCTCTGCCTCTTCTAAATCCAGCTTGCACTTCTGGGAGTTCTCGATCCACATACTGCTTGAGCCTTCCTTGTAGAATTTTAAGCATAACCTTGCTAGCGTGTGAAATGAGTGCAATTGTGCGGTAGTTGGAGCATTCTTTGGCACTGCCTTTCTTTGGGATTGGGATGTAGACTGATCTTCTCCAATCTTCTGGCCACTGCTGAGTTTTCCAAATTTGCTGGCATATTGAGTGTAGCACCTTAACAGCATCATCTTTTAAAATTTTAAATAGTTCAGCTGGAATACCATCACTTCCACTGGCCTTGTTATTTGCAGTGCTTTCTAAGGCCCATTTGACTTCACTTTCCAGGATGTCTGGCTCAAGGTCAGCAACCACACTACCTGGGGTGTACGAGACATCCATATCCTTCTGGTATAATTCCTCTGTGTATTCTTGCCACCTCTTCTTGATGTCTTCTGCTTCTGTTAGGTCCTTACCACTTTTGTCCTTTATTATGGTAATCTTTGTACGAAATGTTCCTTTCATATCTCCAATTTTCTTGAACAGATCTCTGGTTCTTCCCATTCTGTTGTTTTCCTCTATTTGTTTGCATTGCTCGTTTAAGAAGGCCTTCTTGTCTCTCCTTGCTATTCTTTGGAAATCTGCATTCAATTTCCTGTATCTTTCACTATCTCCCTCACATTTTGCTTGCCTTCTCTCCTCCGCTATTTGTAAGGCCTCGTTGGACAGCCACTTTGCTTTCTTGCATTTCCTTTTCATTGGGATGGTTTTCGTTGCTGCCTCCTGTACAATGTTACGAGCCTCCATCCATAGTTCTTCAGGCACTCTGTCCACCAAATCTAAATCCTTAAACCTGTTCCTCACTTCCACTGTGTATTCATAAGGGATTTGACTTAGATTGTATCTTACTGGCCCAGTGGTTTTTCCTACTTTCTTCAGTTTAAGCTTGAATTTTGCTATAAGAAGCTGATGATCTGAGCCACAGTCAGCTCCAGGTCTTGTTTTTGCTGACTGTATAGAGCTTCTCCATCTTTGGCTGCAGAGAATATAATCAATCTGATTTCGATGCTGTCCATCTGGTGATGTCCATGTGTAGAGTCGTCTCTTGTGTTGTTGGAAAAGAGTGTTTGTGATGACCAGCTTGTTCTCTTGGCAGAACTCTATTAGCCTTTGCCCTGCTTCGTTTTGAACTCCAAGGCCAAACTTGCCAGTTGTTCCTTTTATCTCTTGACTCCCTACTTTAGCATTCCAATCCCCTATAATGAGAAGAACATCCTTCTTTGGTGTCACTTCTATAAGGTCTTGTAAGTCTTCATAGAACTGGTCAATTTCAGTTTCTTCAGCGCCAGTAGTTGGTGCATAAACTTGGATTACTGTGATGTTAAAAGGTCTGCCTTGGATTCGTATCGAGATCATTCTATCATTTTTGAGATTGCATCCTAGTACAGCTTTCGCCACTCTTTTGTTGACTATGAGGGCCACTCCATTTCTTTTACGGGTTTCTTGCCCACAGTAGTAGATGTGATGGTCATCCGAACTGAATTCGCCCATTCCCGTCCATTTTAGTTCACTGATGCCCAGGATGTCAATATTTATTCTTGCCATCTCATTTTTGACCACCTCCAACTTACCCAGGTTCATGGTTCTTACATTCCAGGTTCCTATGCAATATTTTTCTTTACAGCATTGGACTTTCCTTTCGCTTCCAGGCATATCCGCAACTGAGCGTCCTTTCGGCTTTGGCCCAGCCGCTTCATCAGCTCTGGATCTACTTGTACTTGCCCTCCGCTCTTCCCCAGTAGCATGTTGGACGCCTTCCGACCTGAGGGGCTCATCTTCCAGCGTCATAACTTTTATATGCCTGTTGTCTTTGTCCATGGAGTTTTCTTGGCAGGATACTGGAGTGGCTTGCCGGTTCCTCCTCCAGGTGGATCACGTTTGGTCAAAACTCTCCACTATGACTTGTTCATCTTGTGTGCCCTGCTCGGCGTAGTTCATAGCTTCTCTGAGTTCTTCAAGCCCCTTCGCCACGGCAAGGCAGTGATCCATGAAGGGGGCAGTGATCCATGAAGGGGACAGGAAAAATACTGGGTGCCAATGATTGGATAACACTGTTGTGTGGATGTCCCATAAAAAGTGAGTGACTGAAGCATGGCAATTCCAAAGTTAATGTCTAGTGTGGAAGCACCCAAGAACAGGGGTAGCTGCGTGGAGGACATAGAATAGGAAAACCTGAGGAGGTGTCTAACCAGGAGAAAGAGAAACTTGGAGTTAGGGAACCGAGATGGGACTGCTGGAGGACAAGGGGAGAGAGTAGTGAAGTAAAAGCAAGAATCAGAAGGGACGGAAGGTAGGAAGAAAAGGCAAAAGCGTTGGGAAGAAAAGAGGCAGGTTGCTGAGGAGAGACTGGGCCAAGGATAAGAACAGGAGGGCAATTTATCCTGTCCTTAGGGCAAGGCAGGCTGTACAGTGGTACCCCGCAAGACGAACGCCTCGCAAGACGGAAAACCCGCTAGACGAAAGGGTTTTCCGTTTTGGAGGCGCTTCGCAAAACAAATTTCCCTATGGGCTTGCTTCGCAAGACGAAAGCCCATAGGGAAATCTCCGGGACAGCGGGGAAGCGCAGCGCGTCTTCCCCACTGTCCTCGGACCTCCTCCGAAGCCTGGCGGGGGGGGGGCGGAGGGAAATAAAGGGAAAAAAATTTATTCCCCCACCGCCAGGCGTGGGGCTGGGGCGGGGGAAGCCCGAGCTTCCCCCTCCCCCAGAACGGGACCCAGAGCCATGCCGAAGCTGCGCGCAGCTTTGGCATCGCTCTGGGAGCTTGCGGGGCTGGGGGAGGAGGAAGCCCTCCGCCAGCCTCCAAACCATGTCGGGAGACAGCGGGATGGCGCGCTGCGCCTCTCCCGTTGTCCCCCGAGTTTGCGGGGCTGGCGACGGGGAGGAGCAGGCTTCTCTCCCCCCCCCCCGCCAAGCTTCTAGCCAAGTCGGGGGACAGCGGGAAGGGCGCGCTGCACCTCTCCCACTGTCTCCCGAGTTTGCGGGGCTGGCGACGGGGAGGAGCAGGCTTCTCCCCCCCGCCAGGCTTCTAGCCAAGTCGGGGGACAGCGGGAAGGGCGCGCTGCACCTCTCCCGCTGTCTCCCGAGTTTGCGGGGCTGGCGACGGGGAGGAGCAGGCTTCTCCCCCCCGCCAGGCTTCTAGCCAAGTCGGGGGACAGCGGGAAGGGCGCGCTGCACCTCTCCCGCTGTCTCCCGAGTTTGCGGGGCTGGCGACGGGGAGGAGCAGGCTTCTCCCCCCCGCCAGCCTTCTAGCCAAGTCGGGGGACAACGGGAATGGCGCGCTGCGTTTCTCCGCTGTCCCGGACGGCTTTCAAAAGCCTGCCTTCAAAAGCCGTCCGGGACAGCGGAGAAACGCGCTGCCCCCCAGCGGGGGGCAAAAGTCTTTGCTAACCCCTGCCTGCCTTCAGAAGAGGTCCAGGACCTCTTCTGAAGGCTGGCGGGGGGCAAAAGTCTTTGTCCCCCCTGCCTGCCTTCCCAGGGGCTTTTAAATAGCCCCGGACAGGGAGAAGTCCTCCGCTGTCCCGGGCGATTTTAAAATGCTGCCCGCCAGCATTTTAAGATCGCCCCGGACAGTGGAGAAGTCCTCCGCTGTCCCGGGGTTTTTTAAAATGCTGGGGGTGGGAAGAAAAGCCCTTGTCCCCCCCCCCCCAGCCTTCAGAAGAGGTCGGGGGACAGACTGTCCCCGGACCTGGTCTGAAGGCGGTTTCCATAGGAACGCATTAATTGATTTTCAATGCATTCCTATGGGAAACCGTGCATCGCAAGACGAAAAACTCGCAAGACGAAGAGACTTGCGGAACGAATTAATTTCGTCTTGCGAGGCACCACTGTATTGCCATTGACAGTAGAGGTGGCGGGGTGTGTATGTGTGTCTAAATGCTGAACAGGCAGGGAGCGTGAGTCATGCTAAAATGCTTACAGACCTTAGAACACACAGAGGCAATGCATAGGAAGAAGTAGGAACTTGTGGAAATGGAGGATAGGGGCAGCATAGGAGCGAAGAAAGAGTGGCAAAAGAGGAAGTTGTTTGAAACTCAGCCTCAAGAGATCCCAGGTCCAGGAGAGGCTGTGAGCGGCTGTTTTGTGGGTTAGGGAGCCAAAAGGGGGTGAAGTACCCTAAAGCAGCTTCTGACCCCCCCCAACCTAATTTGCACGTTCTGAAACAATCCATTGAAATGCAGTCATCCTTTGAAATTCACGCTTTTGCAATTGATATTTTGCAATGCCATTCTCCAGCCAAGTGGTGTGAATAATAATAATAATAATAATAATAATAATAATAATAATAATAATAATAATTTATTTAAACCCTGCCCATCTGGCTGGGTTTCCTCCAATCAAGTGTTAAAACAATACAGCATTTAAAATATATTTACTGGGGGTAAAGTGTGCATATAAATGCATATATTAGTGAAAATAGTGTATGCACTGTGTTGGAAGAAATTGCATACAGATATGTGTCTGTTAGGAGAGTTGTGAAAATTACAGACTGCTGCAGAAATGTGGAAAACTGAACTTCATGTTGGGAAAATGTGAAACTGAGAAAAAATGAGTTTGACAGATCATATCTGGGCTCATCCACAATTCCTTTTGACCAATTGCTTTCCCCCAGGGAAAACCAATCTTTAGCTCTCAGCTGGAACAAACTACAAGTTTTTTCCGGATTGATGTTTGCTCCGATTTAGAGTGGGTTTCCCTTGGGAAAGGAGCAGGGCAAGGGGAAAGCTGCTGGGACCCAAACTTTCTAGACACAGGAAAATCGGAAGTGTAGCTGACCCCTCTCTTAATACATTTGTGAAGTCCCGGATCTAAGCTTGAAGAGACTCCAGTGAATGACTGGGAGGGTGATTCTTTGGACAGTGATTCTTTGTTGAAAAAAATGCAGAAAGTATTTTTTTGTCAGATCCTCTAATCATCAACTGTGGATCTGTGGAAATGTAATGTTTCTATTACAGATTTTGATTATTATTGTTTTTTATTTCCACCCTTCTTAGGGTGAAGAGCAGGATAGAAATATCAATGATAAATAAATTGTGAATAAGAATAAGCATAGTTTACAACTGATGACCACAAATTATCATCTTTGGAAAAATGTGATTGGTTAACCTTTGCATTTTATTTTTATTTTTTTGGAAGCAGAAGGGTGTGAGTAACAGGGATATTACTTTTGATTTTGCAATGAATCTTCTTTATTTACTTGTAATAATCACAATAACTTCCAAGCCTGGAGGAAGAAATTAGATACAGTAGAAAACCACGGGGTTGTCTGATATATATGGGAGATATGTCTTATTCCAGTACAGAAAGAAGTATAAATTACCCTGAACTAGGAGAATTCTCTTTAAAATATATTTCTCAAAGTGACTATGGTGACTATGTAAAACATCCCTGTGACAACACATTTTTGCTGGTTAGTTAGTTGATTGTGTCTTGATGTTTTTTCCTGCTACAATTTCAATCTGATTAAGCAAAGGATGGGTGACTTTTTCAAAGACCACCAAAATCTAACAGTGCTAATGCTCTTAGAGATACAATAGGGTAATATCTCAGTACAGGGTCTGCTTCACTGTGCTGTTGGCATTACTGCACATTACATCAGCACAGGAGCAGTAGTCAAAGCAGAAATAGTAGCTGTACTAATAGTGTGTCTTCATGAAATAATTACCCTTGTCTCTCCAGAGAGAGCTGTCATTACATACCATTTACCCATAGTGTGTGGCTGTTTCAAAAATTAGAGGCATTCCTGCCATTCTGCTAAAAACAAAGACTTTTCTTTGTTATCTTTATAGCCTGATTGCCACCTTCACCTCCATCTCCGCTGGCCAGACAATCCATATGTGTCAGGAATGGTTCATACCAAGGATACAGCACCAGGACTCATAATGGGGGCAGGTAAAAAAAGAGAGTGCACTTTGTGTGTGGTGTTCATTGGTCAAAAAGTTACATAATATTATATGATATTTAACCAATTCTCCATTGCATATTATCTATCCATATAAAGCAGTTAACTTACTTCATGTGTGCCTGATTATTTTCATTGTGCTTGAAGAATAAAGCAGCACAGAAATGACCAAGGATGGGGCTCTCTCCTCTGTCTTGCTTTTACCTTGCTGTACCTGTTGATGCCATCACCACAGATGCCACACCCTAGGTGGAGAGGAAAATGCAGTGTATCTAATTCTTTTTATTCCTGACAAGGGAAAGAAGAGGCAGTGGCAGCAACAAGCACTTGGTAGGAGGAAGGTGGGAGCCACTGGGTGCTGTGTGGAGTGTTGTGCTCCCCTCTTTCTCCAGGCAAGTTGAGCACCAAGCACACTGCACCCAGGAGGAGAGAGAGAGCCCAGGGGAAAGCCACATGACGCTGTGCAGTTCACAGACCCACAGCCCTTGCACTCTTGCCCTGAGTGCAGAACATCCAGTGGGAGCAAGAGAAACAATCCCATGAGCAGAAGGGGAGATGGGACAGTGGGGTGAAAGCAGGGGTGGGAGGGAGAAGCTGGGGGTGAAGGACTGAATCTGTCTGTTCCTCCTCTTCACTACTGTAGTTCACGTATGAATTAACTGAAGTTTGAAGACAGACTGAGATATCGTGGAACATAATTAACCAAGTGCATGCAAATGCTTTTTGCCATGATAAATTTATCCATGATAAATTTCTGCTGCCCTAGCTTGGTGCAAGGTGATTCAGCTCTGTCTGAACAAACAACCTGGCTCTTTCCCTTAGTGCTCCACGCCTGGAGTAACTGATTGCAGACACTTTCCCAAGGCCCTGCCACTGTAGTGTTGCTTGCAGGGGGTGAACCAAAAGCGCCATTGATACAACATCAGAATTATCAGAGCCACTGGGAAAAAATATTTGCCTATTCAGTGCAGTACCTTTTTCTTGCCCTCTCTTGTTGGGAAACTGCCAGGGAGATATAGTCCATCATGGCCCCAAGCCGGCTGCCGGACTTCCATCGATCTCCCGTAGCCAGGCAGATCCAGCAGTTAGCGACACGAAGCCTCAGAAATAGATTGCCACATTCCAGGCTTGTGCACACTGTTCTTTATCAGCAGAACCACAGCCAGAAAGCTTGCACCGTAGAAGAGAGCATAATTTACAGACTTTATTTAGCGTTGAACAGAACAAAAGGAAAACATGACCGTTCTGTGTCAGTGTCTCCGACCGACTGAAATCGAAAGGAAACAGCAAGCATAAACATCCTCAACAGGAAATACGCAGACTCTGTGACTCACAAGCCTGCTCTCTCTTAAGGTGGAACGGAAATATCCTAACATCCTCCCCCTTTCCGTGTAACCTGTTGTACCCGTGGTTCACTCAATTGCAACCTTTGTACATAAACCTTAAGTTGTTCTTTGTTAACAACCTTAGACAACAGATCAGCAGGAATTTCATTTCCTGGCATGTAGGACACCTGAATCAGTCCTTTCTGAATACACTCTCTTGCACGATGTAGCTTAATCTGCAAGTACTTGGTTCTTTGCTTGCAACTCTCGGAGTTCAGCAAAGCCAAACACGATCTATTGTCTTGATACACTTGTATAGGACATTTCACAGAAACCCCGATGTCCTTAAACAGTTGCATCAACCATTCACAATCCATGAGTGAAAATGACAGAGCATTGAGTTCTGCTTCACAGGAACTTAGGCTCACTGTTGTTTGCTTCTTGCACAACCAGTCAAACAGGCAGTGGTTGTACATGTAGCACACACCAGAAGTGCTTGTACCATCCGTGGTGTCACTTCCAAAACTTGCATCTGCAAAGATTTCAAGACCTCCAGTCTTCTGACTGGTGAACCTCAGCCTGTAGTGCATAGTCCCTTTCAAATAGCGGGCTATGCGCTTCAGAGCTTTCCAATCCTGAACCGTAGGATTGTTGGCATGTCTGCTAAGCAGATTACAGCTTACAGCTATGTCAGGTCTTGAACATCTGGCAATGAAATTCAGCTTGCCTAGAACGCATCTGTACAGCGTTGCGTCAGAAAACGCTTCAGCAGTACTATCTACCTGGTAACCTGTCACCATCGGTGTGTCTGCTGGGTTTGCATCAACCAAATTCAACCTGGTTAATACATCAGCAATTTTCTGTGTTTGGTGTACCAGAAAATTACCTGCTTGGTCCTTCTCCACCTGCAGAGAAAGATAGTTGGATACCTCACCAAGATCCTTCATGTCAAAGTGCTCCTTCAGCTGAGCTAGGGTGCTTTGGTAGAAAGCCTGATTCTTCCAAAACATCAGAAGATCATCAACAAAACATAAACAATACAGTTTGTTTTGCCCCTCCTCCTTGACAAACACACATGGATCAGCTTTGCCCTGGTGAAAACCTAGAGAAAGCAACGTTTCAGTGAGTTTTGTGTTCCAACATCTAGCACTCTGCTTGAGACCATATAAGGATTTCCGCAGTTTACAGACCATTCCCTTCTGTATCTGCATCCCGTCAGGTGGAAGCATAAACAGCTCCTCGTTCAAAATCCCGTACAAAAAAGCTGTATTAATGTCATGATGAGAAACATGCAGTTTCTCCTCCGCAGCGATCTTGAGCATCAGCCGAATGCTCTCATATTTGACGGTGGGTGAGTAGGTCTCGTGGTAATCCTGTCCTGGTACCTGTGAAAAACCTCTGGCAACCAATCTGGCTTTGTGTCTGACAACCTTGCCATTCGGGTCTGTCTTGGCCTTGAAGACCCATTTGCTGCCAACCAGTCTCATACCTGGGACTACCGGTACCAGCTCCCAAGTTTGGTTCCTGTTCAAGGAATCAACTTCAGCCTTCATGGCATTAAGCCAAGGCTCAGCATCTTTAGAGGTTAACTCCTGAACCTCTTTGAAGCTTGAAGGTTCCCACACCTTCTCTGAGCTACTAAGAACAGCAGTTGCAGTCTTAGCAAACTCATCAGCAAATCTCTTAGGAGGTCTGCCTTTGGTCGCCCTTTCAGACCTGCGAACCAGACGCAAGTCTTCTGGACTCATCTCCTCTTTCTTAGGAGAAAAGTGACCAATGGTGAACAGTGGTTCTTCCAGTTCATTGTCAGACGCATCAGATGGTCTGACTGAGGCCTTTGCACTCTTGTAGTCTGCTGTGTCATCACTCTCACTGACATCAGCAGCAGCGCCGCCCAATGAACTGGAATCCGAACTCTGATCATCATCATCATCATCATCATCATCATCCTCAGTTTCCTCAGCAGCTTCCTCAGCTTTAGCTGCTTGCTTGACATCACCTTCATCCTCCTCTGGGTAACTCTGGAAAATTCCCACATTTTCCCCCCACTTAGGATTGTACTCAACACTCCTTGTGAACTTTATGGATTTTGAGTCAGTCATCCATACCCTGTATGCACCTTTTTCGTACCCCATGAACAAACCATGTGCCCCACGCTTCCCAAGCTTGTTGGTTTGTGGGGTGCGTACCCACATGTCAGAACCAAAAATTCTCATGTGTTTGGTATTGGGTTTCTTGCCAAACATCTTCTCATAGGGGGTACAACCAATGGGTGATGACAATCTGCGATTAACGGAGTAAACCAGATTCCCCAAAGCTTCCCCCCAAAACTTATCAGGGAGATTGGCATCATGCAACAAGGTTTTCATTCCTTGCAGCAATGTTTGATTTGCTCTCTCCGCAAGCCCATTCATCCATGGCGATCTGGGGGTTGACATGTCATGCTGGATTCCCTTCTCAGTCAGGAAAGCTTCAAACTGCTGAGAAGTGAATTCCCCGCCCCGATCGGTAAAAAGACAGGAAATACGTTTACCGTGAGCATTCTCCAACCAAGCACAGAATGCCTTAAACTTCGGAAACGCTTGTGATTTCTGTTCGAGCAAAAACACATGAATGTACCTAGAAAAAGAATCAATTAGAACCATGAAGAACCTTGCTCCTCCTAAAGAGGGCGTAAGTGGCCCAACCAGGTCTGCGTGCACTAGCTGGTAGGGTTTGGAAGCCTGCCTGCTAGACTCTTTGCCTTTTGGAGCAACCTTCACCTTGTTCTCAGCACAAGATACACATTTCATGTGATATTTACAGGGTTTGATGTTCAAACCCTCAACCATCTCTGGCATCTTGGCCAGTGCCTTCCAAGAGAGGTGACCAAACCTTCGATGCGCTTCATGAATGCAACCTGCATGAAGAACTTTGTTAGTTTGTGCAACACAACAAGAATCAGCATTAGATACAACAGCAGTGTCCTCATAAGTTATATGGAACAAACCATCCATAAACTTTGCATGCAAATAGTCCTCTTTGCCTTTACTGATGACACAGACGCTCCTCTTGAAGGAAATCTGAAAACCACGTCCAGTAAGCTGCGGGACGCTCAATAAATTGCTTGCAGCTCCAGGAACATACAGTACATTACTGATGGTTGTATGCAAACTTGCAAGTTTCACAGTCCCTTCTCCTGCAATTTGCAACGTCCTTCCATCAGCCAGGTGGATCTCACCTTCCTGAGGCTTGAAGGAGATAAAGAGGTGCCGATCCTTTGAGATGTGGCGGGTACAGCCCGAATCAACAACAAAGCTGCCTTTGGCTGTTGGAGCAGCCTTCACAGCAAGCAAACCCTTGTTTTCCACTTGCTTGGGCTTTTGCAGCTTGCCCCCCTGCTGCTCCTGGCCAGCAGACGTGCCTTTAGCCTTTGGTGAAGCTGTGCCAGCAGACATAGCCTTGTCTTCCACTGGCGTGGGCTTTTGCAGCTTGCCCCCCTGCTTCTGGTCAGCAGACGTGCCTTTAGCCTTTGGTGAAGCAGTGCCAGCTAACAAAGCCTTGTTTTCCACTGGCGCGGGCTCTTCACCCTCCCTTCGCTCCTGGCCATCTGCAGACGCCTGTTTACCTTTGCCTTTCCGGCCTCTGCAAAGGCGATGACCTTGGTTCTCACGAGAAACAGAGCTCTCAGCTGCCGACTCCTTGGCTCCCCCTGGAGGCTGGAATGCTGCCTGGGATGACATCACAGTCTGCTCCCCCTGCAGCTTGCAACCGGTGCCCTCAGCATCCCTGCATACACTCGCATTCTGGGAAACAGCTTGGACCTCCGATGCAGTCAAACTCTGGGCTGGGACAACTGAGTTGTGAGCTTTCATCAAAGCATACCACATTCCACGTGCAGTGGTGTTGCCAGCCAGCGTCTTAATTTCCTCAAGAGATACGGATAAGACTATTACGTCAATCGCCTTCGAATCATCGGCTTTCCATCTCTCTGTCAGAGGAACTGGGGGGGCCTCACTCACGGTATGCCACACCCTAAACTGACGCAGCAAACTCTCACACCATTTTGCCCAGGTTTCATAATTCTGCCCATTTAGCTTCGGTGGACACGGAGCTACTTCTGAGGATTGTAAAAGATCCATCTCAGGTCTTTACGTGAGCCCAAGTCTTTATGCCTTCAAAGACTTATTATCTCGGCAGCCCATTAATCACGAACTCCCTGGCTTGGCTCCCAGGCCAATTAAGCCTTGCCGGAGTTCAAAGGCTCCTTGTTGAGGTAAACAGAAAAGCCTCCGCTCTCGCTGCTTTCGCTTTTCACATACCTCTCAAACGCAGTCTGTTGCAGCTTTACTCTCCTGTAGGTGCTGTGAATCTGGGCCCATAACCTTGTTGTTGGGAAACTGCCAGGGAGATATAGTCCATCATGGCCCCAAGCCGGCTGCCGGACTTCCATCGATCTCCCGTAGCCAGGCAGATCCAGCAGTTAGCGACACGAAGCCTCAGAAATAGATTGCCACATTCCAGGCTTGTGCACACTGTTCTTTATCAGCAGAACCACAGCCAGAAAGCTTGCACCGTAGAAGAGAGCATAATTTACAGACTTTATTTAGCGTTGAACAGAACAAAGGAAAACATGACCGTTCTGTGTCAGTGTCTCCGACCGACTGAAATCGAAAGGAAACAGCAAGCATAAACATCCTCAACAGGAAATACGCAGACTCTGTGACTCACAAGCCTGCTCTCTCTTAAGGTGGAACGGAAATATCCTAACATCTCTCTCAGTTGACTTCATTTCCCTTCAGTGATAGCACATTGCCAAATATTATTGGCTATGTTCTGTAGTGTAGTGATGTCAACCTGGTACTGCTTAGCTTGGATCACACATGTGACTAAACCAGGAAAGAGACTGTAGCAACCACCTGGAGAAAAACAGGGAACACCAGCAACGCCAAACAGGATTAAAAATTATATTCTCACGATGGAAGTGTTTTTCACATAATTTTTCCAATCCTCCCTCTCAGTCAAAAAAATTAAATGAATGAATATTGAATGCAAATCTGTTCATTATTAATTACTTTGAAAGCTGCACTGTATGAATTAAAAGGAAAAGGAAAAAAAGAAACAAGTTAGCCTACAATTTAAAAACAAGACGCAAAAGGCAAAGCCCTTTTGAGGTCACAGGGAACCCTGGACTTATCTACACTTCCTCTTCTCCTGCTGCTTTCCCCTAGGGAAAGCCACTCTTTAGTGTTCAGTTGGAGCAAACAGCACTTCAGGTTTTCCCTGGATTGCCATTTGTTCAGATCTTTTGCTAAAGAGCAGGTATTCCTTTGGAAAGGAGCAGGGCAAGGGGAAAACCACTGGGACCCTTGCTTTCTAGGCACGGGTCAAACAGAAGTGTGGATGAGCTCTTTCCCCGATGATGATGATGATGATGATGATGATAATTTTATTTTTTATTATATATAATCACCCATCTGACTGGGTTCCCCCAGCCTCTCTGAGCACTGCCTTCGGATGTCTTCTAAAAGTCAGGTAGTTGTTCATTTCCTTGACATCTGATAGGAGGGTGTTCCACAGAGCATCACATATAGCATTTTAATGCAGAATGAGTATAATCACTTTATACAGCAGGTGAGAGTAATAATCTTTTTGAATGCTCCCTGGACCCAAATTAATTACTTTTCTTTTAAGTAGGTGTATCAAAAGCTAGCATATCAGAAGGCATAGCCCTCTCTTTAATATACCTGAGTTTGTTCTATGGGAGCATTCAAAGTAGTCTGGAGCAGTATAGTGCAGAATTCTAGCACCTCATTCTCTCCTCAGATTTTGCACAAAATAATTCTTAGAACCAGTTGAGGCCTTACTTCCACCCTCACTGCAGGCCTTACTTCCACCCTCACTGCAGGCCTTACTTCCACCCTCACTGCAGGGATATTGGGAACAGACCTTTGGCTCAAGCCCTCCCTCACCTGACCTCGTGGCACATAGAAGGGAAGGTCATGCAACTGGAGAATTTTGCATGCATTTGTATTTTGCTTCTTGGACTGGCTTTCAGTGCTTTTTTATGTTCCTGGTCTTACAAAACTTAGAGGCATGTGTGTGATCAAGGCCAGAACACAATAAGTGTAGGACCACTGTCAAAGTGTAGGATGAAGATGCAAGCTCAGCGACTGATCAGAAAACATCAACTTTTGTGTTGATGCTTGTAGTAAATTGTGCAGCCCAGCAAGAGACAACTAGTGGCTTCCTGTTAGTCATATGTGTTGTTTTATACCAGTTTGAGGAGCAAACTAGAATTTAAAATGTAGTTCTTACTACTGAAGTGAAATGGAGTGTCTCTCATATCTGGAAAGTTACTTTTGAAGGCGTCGAGAGAGAGGCAGCCGCCTATATACACACTCCAAAAAGCCTTCTGTTCTCTGGTAGTCAGAAGAGACAGCCAGGGGCTGTGCAATTAAAGTTCTGGGTTTGACCAATAGGAAGTCACTTTGGAGGAGACAGTCAACATAGGCATCAAGACAGAAGAGGAAACAGCAAAAATATATTGAATTGCATCTCAGAAAGTGGATTTTTACGAGCACCGAAAAAAAGTAAACCCCTGTGGAATGAAGTGCTTCGTTTTTGAAGTGTGATACCAGCGACACACACTAGTGAAGGGAAAGAATGGCAGAAAACTAAACTGGCCACATAGGGATCTTCAGAATTAGATGAAAACTTACTGTTTGTTTGTAAAGACTTACTGTCTATAGAATAAATTTCAAGGAAGTAGACACTGATGTAGCACAGGCTTGCCAGAACAGAATCGGAAAGTAAAGGCAGAGGATGGGTTGTTAGAAACAGGCGGAAGCCAACGCGATACAGTGGGGCCATTGTTCAGCAGAAGAAGAGACTCGGGGAAGCCTGAATTACTGAGAATGCTCAACTTCTGACTTCACAAAGAAGGAAAGTTGTGACATGATACTTAGCCACGTTGATCCAAACAATGATGAGGCCAACCAAAAGCATGCTCATGGATACATTGCTAAGCCCATAATAATTCAGATGAGCAGGACCTAGTAAGTGTCCAGGCCGAGTGAGCTTTCCCAGTTTCTTTGCTGTCATAGCAGAACTCCTGGGAAACCAGTTTCCTCCTAGAAGACTGGAGAAAAACTAATTTTGTCCTTGATCTTAATAAGGCTGGGCATTCTTTTCAGAATGAATTAACAGTTAAATCAAATGGGATTCATTCAGTTCAATTTTAATTCGTTCAAAAAGAACACCCAGAGTATCAAAAGAATGTGAATGAAAATGGTTCTTGTTACTCACATTTGTATCTATTTGCTCTTAATTGGTACCATTCAGAGTTGGGGGCTTACCTTCAGGAGTGGCAATGGTGGCAGTGAGCTAACCTCAGAGACCCATCCTAATATTCTCCCCCACCCTTAAGAAATGCTCTGAATTTTACATTGTCTTGGGGCAATCCAGGGGGAAAATGTTGTCTGCTATTTTAAATAACACAGCATCTCGGGGGGGGGGGGGGGAATGGGGGAATGGTAACCTCCAGAAGGACCAAAGTAAAAGTCTCTTGCCATCTGAAAACTAAAATTAAGGGAAATAATGAAATGAAAGTTCAGTATTTTTTTTAAAAGGGCACCTCTGTAAGAAATGCACATCACTTGCATTAGTTGCAAATAGAAAAAGGGTGACTAAGGAAATTTCTATTCCTGGAAAGGTCCCAGAGGAAATAACAAAAAAGCTCATTAAACTAGATATAGCAATTAATAGTGGTGAGTGTGGTTTTATACAAAGTTGCCACACAGCCCAGTCCTAGGCAAGTTTACTCAGTTTAATCAGAATTGCATCCTGCTATGTTCCATAAAAAATTGGGGTGAATTTGTAGAGTGCATTCCAGGATTGGGGTGCTGTGTTTGGAAGGGGCTTAGCATATTTGATAACTAATTCTGGCAGCCCTTCGTCTTCCATGCTGAGCCTGAACACTGTGGCCCTATTTTCATTTTGCAATTATTTTATTTAACAAAATGTTGATTGAAATGAAACCTCTAAATGATTTACAAGAAATATTTTTAAAGTATCAGTAAAAAACAACAACAAAACAGCAACAAAGTGATGAAGGGGGTGAAGCAACTCCCCTATGAAGAAGGGTTGCAGTGCTTGGGACTTGTTAGTTCAGAGAAAGGGCAAGTAAGAGGTGACATGGTACAAGTTTATAAAATTATGCATTGCCTAACACCAGAACTCACAGGCATCCAGTGAAGCTGAATGTTGGAAGATTTAGGACAGGCAAAAGAAAGTACTTCCTTGCGTAGGGCATAGTCAGACTTCGGATCTTGCTCCCCCAGAGGCAGTGACAGCCACCAACCTAGATGGCTTTGAAAGAGAATTAGGCTGTTGTGGTCCTGGGCTTCCAGCCACGGCAGAGCTTAGTGGAGGGAGAAGCCAGCCAACCAGCCAAGTCTCAGTGGGGTCCTTGCCTGAAGGCAGAGTCTGTATACAAGGTCCAGTCCAGTCCTAAGGTCAGGAGTATCATCACATAGTCAGATGGTCTGGGAGTCAAGAAAGCTGAGGGTCCAAGGTCACGAGAAGTAAGAAGCAGCAAGGTCTGGTCAGGAACGATGAATGTCCCCAGCCTCCACAGTGGAGAGACAGTCCCTCTCTGTGTTTCCATTCCTTCAGGCCGCTGCTCAGCAGGTGAAGCAGACTCTTGGCCCATGGCAGACAAATTCATGGAGGAGGGGGCTATCAATGGCTACTAGCTATGATGGCTATCCACAGTTAACAGTGGGTGGAAACCACTGGAGGAGAGAGGGTAACCCAGCAGGCTATTTTTATGTTCTTATGTTCTCATAAAGTACTTCTCTACATCAGCCAGTGTATGGGGTGTAAGAGTGTGGAATATGCATATATGTGGAACCAGGCATGCTTAATCAACATAAATGATTAAAATGATTTTTTATGTGTTGGAAGCCACACAGTGTCTGGGGCAACCCAGCCAGATGGGCGGGGTATAAATATTATTATTGCTATTGCTATTAAAATGACATATGCAAATTTTTAAGAGGCTCTCATACGAGGAGAGGGAATAGTTAATGCAACTTAGCACTGAGGCTATGCCAAGAAGGGATTACTTTAACATGAGAGAGAATAAGGGCAGCTCTCTGCAGCCAAAGTTGAGCAAGCCCCTGGCAGAGGAAATAAGATATTCTGCTTTGAGACAGAACTTGGACCACTAGTCATTCCATTTCAGTCATGCAGTTAAATGGTCTGGTAATTGTAAAGTCTTTAAATGTAATTCTTCAGAACTGCCTGACTCATTATTGGGTGTTGGGGTTGCTGTTGGGAACCTGGAAGACATAGACAGCCTTTCACAGCTTTTGTGAGGCTAATTCTCATCATAAGATGAAAGCCCCTTGCTTGTGGGGTAGGTGGGTTCTTGTGTTTTGGAACAAATAACCACGAGTAACCCTTGCCTATTTTGCCTTTGTTCCCAGGCAATCTGGGTGCCCAGCTTGTTGAATATAAAGAAGAAATGTATATAACATCTGACTGTGGCAAAACCTGGAGACAAGTAAGGAAAATGAATCTGTTATGTTGTGTTCGTGTGTAGATTGCTATCTCCATTTCCTTACTGGCTCAGGCGTCTCTTCTCATATTATTGCAATATAAGCACCATAGACACAGAATTTCACCCCATATATTCAAATATTTCTTATGTATTTAAACAAGTCTAGCACAATATACAGTCAGTTCAAGGAAATGTGTAAGCATTTCAGTGTTTTAAGGACTGGTCAACACATTTCATTAATAATTAAATACATAGCATGGGATACTTTAGTAATACATTCCCTACCCCAGCCCAAAGCATGGTCATTTATTGGGTTTCCCCCCTGCTTTCTAGGTCTTTGAAGAGGAGCATCACATCTTGTATCTGGATCATGGTGGAGTGATTGTGGCCATCAAAGACACCTCTATTCCACTGAAAATACTCAAGTAATTCTACAGTAAACTTCCATTTTCAGGAACAAGTCTATTCCATTGGTTGATATGAGTTTTTCCCTCCAAGAATTTACTAATCTAATATTTGCTCTGCAAAGATGATGGTTTGGTTATATTGATGCAGTAATAAACACCGGACCTCTCTGAATGATACAAAGATCATTCATAGATGGGGCAGGCTGTTTGTTGAGCATGCTTCCTCTGGGTTATCAGGGTCTGTTGCAGACAGAGGCAGGATGCTGAATGGGCAGTGCTTTGATCCCAGTGAAACCTCCTTTAGGTAAGATATGAACTCTACTCACTAAGATGATCATCACACTTTTTGTAGGACACCCAGCCACATGTACAAACATACATGCATGCTGAACAGACCGTATTGTGAAGTTGAGGTGCTGAGGGGTGGGACATCACTACCATCCTACTCCCCTTCTATAAATATGAGGATCACCTGAATAGTGTTACAGTGGGTAGGGGTTAAGACTGTGAAGGACTGTCCCCAGGTTAAAGCAGCTAGGTCATGTTTCTGTGCAGTGCTTGCTTTGTTTTCTTGTGTTGCTGGCAATATTTCCTTGAGTCATTCAATTTTTTTAAAATTAATTATTCCTTGAGTTATATGTTTGTGTCTGGTGTGGCGTGAGAAAACTTTGTTTCATCCTGGACTGGACTGCCTGGGCCAACCTGCATAGGGTTGGTGCATGGGGGACCCTGGAATAGGCTGCAGGTTTGGATGAGCACTGGAGACTCCTTTGCAGCCCTGTGCTTCTATATTTAGTGTAGAGCCCTACACCAAGCTTTTGAGTTAGGCAAGATTCCAGAACGTACTAATTCTTCATGAATTCTGTTTTTTAAAGGTGGGGATGAAAGAGAATCTACTGAGAGATACTAGAGAATGCAAGGTCTGAGTACACACTTGGAGCCAAAAGAGACATTGCACTAAATCACTTGCTGCTGCATCTTTCAAAAAAACAATAAGAGGTGCACAGTGTGATTGTCATCAGAACTGTATCACAATGAAAATCTCTCTCCCCTGTAGCAGTTGTTAGTTCCATGAGGAAAACTCCCTTTCACCTTAATATAAGTTTCTCTCTCTGAACTTATCAGCAGCTGTGGAGAGTGGTATGTGAGATGGTACAGTTTCTGTCTACACTGTTCAGTTAGCCCCTCTCCCCAAGCCACAGTCCCAATGAAAACAGCTCCCACACCTGCCCTTAATTGATGTTTTTTTAAACAACATACCGTCAAGTTTAGTGTCTTGCCTAGCAAGGCCCTTAAACTGTGGGTGGGGTTTCCCCCCCACCCTCCTGCAGCTTAAGCTAGTGCATAAACCTGAGATTCTCCAGAATACTATAGGACTCGGAAAAATATAGAGCTTATCCATGCTTACTTTTCCTCTGCTCTCTCCAGGCACAGTCCCTGTGAAAATCTGCTCTTTAAAGCTCAATCAGAGCAAACAGCAGTCTGCAGAAAACCCGAATTGATGTTTGCTCTGGTTAAGCACTATAGTGTGGGTTTTTGTGGGGAAAGCTTGGAGACAAGAAAAAACCACATTTGAACATGGAGCTTTTAAATGCTGACCTGTGCCTGGAAAAAAACAGAGCAAAAGGTAAGTGTGGATAAGAACATATATGAGAAAATTTGCAGACTCTGGACTAATATAAAACCCACCATGTTGGTTTACTGGAGGAGAGGGCCTAACACCAACTTTTAAATTGCATCTTATAGTGTAATCCTTCCATAGACATCTGTCCAGAGCAGCCTGTATCTTTGTTGTTGACGTCCATGCCTGGCACTCTGAATGGTGTTATAGATGTAAGGTAAATTAACAAATGCTAGGGTTTTGGTTATTTGTGATATGAAAGGAGAATATAAGTTGCAAAGGAATTTCTTGGTTGGCTTATGCAACCTGGCTGGCTTAGTGAAGAACAAACCTAACATGACAAAAAGTGTTGATGGGCCATTGAGGAGAGGAATCCTTTAGCCTGCAGGGGTGAGATGTTGGTGGGGTGCATGTTTGAGGGGACAGGAAAATGAAGTTTTCAAGCAAGGGGTTGCTGGGAGAGAGAAGGAGGAAGGATTGTGGAGATCCATCTTGGAGAGGGAGACAAAAGGTTGCCTGCACTGCTGCGGGTCATGCTGTGAGATCTGGACTTCCTCCATGCAGACTGAAGGTGTAAATAGGTGGAAAAAACATATTTCTTAAAGCACAACAGTCTCCGCCATGTCTTCTATTTTCCAAAGGAACACAGAGAGAGGGGCAGGCACCTGACTTTTGTAACAATATGGACATCTTCATCATATGTGAAGCTGAACTTCCACAGCAGGTCACCAGAGTAGATGTTATAATGCTGGAAAAAATATTTACATGTATGTCTAAGAATCAAGACAGAAGTAAATCACAAACACTTTATTCTAAAACAAGTAGTAACAACCATAGCACAACTGAACACATATTCTTAGGTCTCACTATTCCCTATAGTTGATTCTCATTTCTTTTTATAGGCTGAATCCCTTCAGCTGTCGTGACTCTGAGAGAAACTGCTGTACATACTGAACCACCATAATTTGTCTATGCATGGCAAATTCTGTGTTCTTTCCTCTGGAGTGCTTATCAGTCATTGGTTTACTGGTGCAGTGTGCAAGACATGCTATTCTACAATGGAATGTGAAGATTTTAAGTTTCTAATTTGGAGAACTGATATGGTTGTTTGAGGGAAATGTACTGGTGGAGAGATTTAGCTGACTGGGATAACAACCAAAATAGGCATCCACACATTGTGACCTTCTCCCTTCATTGCTGTCTTCCTCCTCCATGAGTTTTAGGGGATGGATTCAGTACATTCAATCTCAAACCTTTATTGGCATATAGACAAAACTCCAAAAGGTTCAGTTCAATAAAATCGCTCAGCAAAATCTGCACCTAAGAATTAAAATACTGTTGTATAACATTCACGCATCCTCCTTGTGTACATTCACAACTCAACTACTATGGGCTTTTAAAGTCCTATGGCTTAATTAATTATTTCTAATGATGGTGATGATCAGTACTTATTTTCAAACCATTCTGTATAAATGAGACCTGCAATAAATAAGAAACAATATTTTTTTCATTTACAGGTTTAGTGTCGATGAAGGCCAAACATGGAGCACTCATAACTTCACCAGTATCTCCGTTTTTGTTGATGGCCTGCTCAGTGAGCCTGGAGATGAGACTTTAGTCATGACGTGAGTAGAATCTACTGCACCAGTACACAAACTGCATGGGGAAAGTTGGAAGTTGCCTTTAGAAGACATTCCTTGTTTGTGTGTGCGCGTGTGCTCATGCACACACCTGGGTATACATACATGTTACAAGAATCACATCAGCCTCCACAGGCAACACAGATTCTCTCACTTCTGAAGATCCCCTAGAGATGGGCAGAGAAGGCTGTTGAGGATGACAAGGATACACGCAGGGAAGGGGGAGACATTGGCCACCACTTGCCCCTGTTTATCTTCCCTAGTGACAAGGACTCGTCCACACTTCTGCTTCTCCTCTGCCTAGAATGCATGAGTAAGAGCAGTTTCCCTAAACCCTGATTGCTGTTTGTTCTGATTCAGAGCTAAACCATGGGTTTTCCTGGGTGACATCAGTGGGGCAAACGGAAGTGTAGATGAGCCCTGATTGTCCCCAGGCACTGTGAAGGGAGGGATAGAGACACAATTTGTCACTTATATGTAGAATTGTACACAAAATACTGTGACTACTAAAAGAGTCTGAAAATGCAATGTACGTTTTTACACCCAACAGCCAAAATAGAACTTATTGATTGGTGTTACTCTCCTGCATTTTATCCCCTGTTTAACTGAAATCTAATTCTGAAGCTTTTGATCTTTCTCTTAGAATCTTTGGACACATAAGTTTCCGCTCAGATTGGGAGTTAGTGAAGGTAGATTTCCGCCCTTCTTTTCCTCGAGAATGCACTGACGAGGACTATGAATCATGGGACCTGACAAATCTACAGGTATAAAATAGTCACTGCCACAACTGGTGACACTGGTCTGATTCAGTGTTACATGTACAAACCAGAGTAAACCCTTCTGTGCTTCTCCTCTCCTGCCTCCCACTTTGGTTTCTAAAGGGTGGATATGTAAAGCTTCCATTCATGGTCTAGATATAACAAGCTGCAGTTGCCTGTTTCATGTAATTACAGAAAACTGTGGTGGTTTGCACAAACCATAGTTATTTAATAAGTCATGGTGTCATCCTGGTTTAATATATTGGTTTCTTAACTAACTATGATCTGTAAAAACTACAGTTTTCTAATTTCGGACAAACTAAGAAACTGCAGTTTGTTATAAACATCAATTGAAAACTTTTTAATTTCCTCCTCTTGTAGAGGAAGGGAAGTAGGGAACATTTGATGCCAAGGCTCAAAACAGCTCATGTATTTAACACTAAGGCCTGCAGTTTAAGGAGTAAGACCATTAAACTCAGCCTTTACTTCTGAGTAGACATGCCTAGGATTCAATAGGAAGTTTTTTCATGCCTAATTGTGTTGTGGGGAAATTTTCCACAGGGGTCACAGCACACATTAACCATTTCCTCCCTATCTGTGCCCCCCTCAAACAAAGCCAACTTGCCACAGTAATTAGACAGACCCCTAGAGTAATTAGACTTTAAAAGCCACTTGTTGGTTCCAGTAAGATACTTTTTCTCAAGCCTAATTACTGTACTGTGGGGAGGGGAGGTTGCAGTCCAGATGGGGAAGCCTCACAAGCCACACCCAGCCTGTGGGAAGAATTTCCCCTACCCTTGGACGTTATTTGGGTTTCTAAATCTATGTCTTGTTTATTCCCAGAAATTGTCAGGGACTGGGCAGAGGAGGAAGGGTGGAGACCGCCTCCCCAGCTTGACCCTTCCAGGGAGGAGGAAGAGGAAGACAGTTTAGATTTACAACAAGGGTTTAAGGGAGGTCACAGCTCAGAGGCAATGAGGGTGAAAGTTGGGAAATAATGGGAGAAGAGGAGGAGGAAGAGGAAGCATGGGGGGGGGGGACAACTGATAGACACAGTGTCTTTAGAAAGCATTCCAGACACTCCATCTCCCAGAACCCGGCAAGACTTGAAAGTAGAAGAGCAAAGAGCTCAAAGACAGAAGGCCCTTGTCAGCACTCGTAGGAGAGATGATGCAAATGACGAATGAGAAAGTGGGGGAGACGGGGGTGGAGATTCAATTGGGACAGCGCCATTATCCAAGAGGCTGGGTTCTATAGCCTCTCTCTGTAAATACTGAAAGCAAACAGTAAGAAACATTTCCATGTCTTTGTACTTTCCTGGGCAACCAGCCAGAGGTCACTGGCAGCAGCCTCACAGAAATTCAGGTTGATAGCTGGCCATTAAGGAGTCACCAACAATGATTAGTATAAATCAAATATTACCTCTACTAATGTCAACCATTTAAAAATCTATTTTTTTAAGTGCTAAAGAGCTGTTAGCTAAGGTGAGAGAGTCTGCATTATTAAAAGCCCTCTAGGCCAATTCAGATTGCTGGTTTTGACTTATAAAGCCTGAAAACTGGAGGGTGATAACGTGAGAGTGGGCCTTTTCTGTGGTGGCTCCCCGTTTGTGAAATGCTCTCCTCAGGGAACCTTCTTTAGGCACCAGGCCTTCTTCCAGGCCTTCGGTTAAGTAAACAATCTATGTCCTTTTAAACTGAATGTGTGTGGGTGTTTTCATTGTTTTCGTTGTTATTATGCTATGTATTTTAGTTTTTTATACTGTAAACCTTTCTGTGATCCTTGGATGAAGGGCGGTAGGTAAATAACAAACAAACAAACAACTTTTGTATATTTAATCCTATCTGGTAGTTATGAGAGTTCACATTCTAATGTTCAGGGCGACCTCTGCATCATGGGTCAGCGGAGAAGTTTTCGGAAGAGGAAGAGTTCCTCATGGTGCATTAAAGGAAGAAGCTTCACATCAGCACTCACTTCCGTAGCTTGTGAATGCAGCCCTTCTGATTTCTTATGGTGAGCTTTTCTATATGTCTTTGTGATGGCTTAGCTACATATTCTGTATTAATCTTATTGAAAACCCTAATATTTAACAGAAGTGGTAGTTATGCACTGGTTAGAAAGAGAAAATTATTTCTAGCTTTCCTTTGAGGATGTGGTGGTGGTAGTAGTAGTAGTAATAGTAATAGTCAACACTTCATATCTCCAGCTGTTCTACCCCACCTAAGCATTTGTCAGAGTTACTTAGAAGACTTCATACCCCACCTTTCAGTTCCAAAGGACCCCCATGGTACCTTACAGAGAGATTTTGAAAACAATGTAGGGCATTTGAAAATAAAGTGTAAATATGTACAATTTTGAAGTACATACAGCAGCAGCAGTAACTTCCCTCCCAAGGCCTTCGCACATAATGTGTTCACTGCCCACCAAAAGTTGAGCAGTTATTGAACCTGCAGGAGTATCCTTGTAACATCATTTCGTAATTGTGAGGACTTGACTGGAAAGGCAGTGTCTCAGTCACAACCCCAAGCAATTTCTGGTGCCCCCCAGCCGCCCACAGTTGGGCTGTTGGACTTGTTTGTTTGATTCCATTTATGAATTTCACAGTGATTCCACAGCAAACAATTGGAAACAAATTTCATATGTAAGAACAGTTAAAACCCAATACAGATACAGGCCAGGATAACGGACAACACTTTAAAGGCTTGTTGAAAAGGATTGTGTTGTGTTTGGCTGCTAGCTGCTCTGGTCCTGTGTCAGTCAGAAAATGGACTGAGTGAGGACAGGAAGTAGCTACATACTCAGCTCTGAACATTTTTTAATGTTCTGTACTGTTTTTAACACTTGATTGGGAGCCGCCCAGAGTGGCTGGGGAAACTCAGCCAGATGGGCAGGGTATAAATAAATTATTATTATTATCTTCTTCTTCTTCTTCTTCTTCTTCTTCTTCTTCTTCTTCTTCTTCTTCTTCTTCTTCTTCTTCTTCTTCTTCTTCTTCTTCTTCTTCTTATTTCCTGCCTTGGATGCAGGGTGGCTATCACAGCTCATGTGATGGCCTGAAACTCACTAAATCCATATTTCAGCTGAGACCAATGGTCCTTTTACAAGCACAAATGATCAAGCTGGTGGCACCTGCACTTAGTCCACAAAAACTAGGGAGAAGCCCAGGACACTGTGGCTCAGCCATGACCAGAATCCTACTGCCCAGGTCTGGACCAGCCCTTATATAAAGGTTGTTCCTGCATGGAGTGTTGAAGGGCCAGCCCACATTGCACACATTCTTTCCACAGCCTTTTTGCTCACCACACTGCATGCTTGGGTTTGGGAAGGAGCTTGCAGGTGATAGGCAGTTTTTTTGCACTGGGTCCTCTGGGCCCTGTGGCTGCATTCCGGTTGCAGGGCTCAGTAGACTCCTGCCATAGTAAGTACAAGAGACCCTGGGGTGGGGGCTGGCTGACCCTCCCACACTTGGCATGAGGTGCCCTCCCAATGGCTACCAAAGATGCCAGTTGTGTACTTGTACTCCCCAGGCCACGTACACTACAAATAACACTTCACAAATTAATAGTAAAGACAAGTCAACTTCATGATTATTGCCTGTTTGTTGTTCTGTAGTGATTATGGGTTTGAGCGTTCAGCGCTGCAAAAATCTGAGCCAAACACCTGCTTTGCTGACTTTTGGTTCAACCCTGAAACTCCTCCTGAAGACTGTGTCTTAGGGCAGGCCTACAGAAGCAGCACAGGGTAAGTACTTGGGGAGTGTTCTGCTGTGGAAAGCAGCCCCATAGCTTCCTTCCTTTCTTCAGTTAATCCATTGCCTTTCTAAATGGATATTGAAAGGTTGCTGTTAGCCATTCCCAGTTTGGTTTAACAGACAAGCCTTTTTCTCAGGGAACTCTGAGAGTTGTGGCTTTGGGAAGAGAATAGGGGTCTCCTAAGACTCTCAGCACCCTTAACAAACTACAGTTCCCAGGATTCTTTGGGTGAAGCCATGACAGTTTGAAGGGGTATCTTATTGCTTTGAATGCATGGTGTGGATGTGGCTTTACGTGGAAGCAAGTCCCATTGACCTTGGTGGGAATAACTTCCAAATAGAGATATAGCTCAGTGCTTTCCCTGCAAAATGTCCCCGGTTCAATTCCTGGTATCTCCAGGTAGGGGTCAAAATGCCCCCTGTCTGAAACCCTGGAGAGCCACTTCTGGTTAGTCTGAACAAAACTGAGCTAGATGGACCAGCAGCCTGGCTCAGTATAACACAGCTTCCTGTGTTTCTGGATTGTGCTGTTGGTTACCTTGGTCTGGTTCTCTTCCTGTTTTCCTCCTGCCTCATCCATGGAGAGAGATCAGATCCCTCCAAGTTATGATGCATGCTGTGTTTGGTGCACAGTCCCATTGTGCACTTAGATATGCTCTCTATTTCCGTTTTTCTACAGGTATCGCAAAGTTATATCTAATATATGTGAGGGTGGTGTGGATTTGCAGCAAAACGTATCTCAGCACCTGTGCCCTCTGACTGCTCCCAGAGGACTGCAGATAAGCATCAAAGGAGAGAGCCTTGCTGTTAAGCCTGGAGAAGATGTCACCTTCATTGTCAAACAAGATCAGGTAACTGTAATTTCCTGCCTCTGTAGATATTTGACTCCCATCTGCTAAGTGAATGGATAGGAAGCTGGGAAATGGCATGAGGCCCTGCATACTTGTTAACCACAGAAGAAAAGGCATATTAATCCAGGTGCTGACGGTTCCAATACCAGGACACTTAACACATTCTAAAACATTCCCCATATTAGTATTTGCTAACTGGGGCAGTTCAGTGGCACCCATTGCAGGCCCAGGCCGCACACTTCCCACTCCTCCGCTCAGTTGAGCTACCAATAAAAGGCACCACACAGTTGAATGGGATCAAATCAGGCCACAACTTTATTGACTACAGAGGAAGTGGTTTGGCATAGACATTGAGTAAGCATTTTAATTTCTGAGCTGCCTACGGGAAATGATATCAGGGTCAATCCGGCAGCAGGGATTCCTATGACTTACATCAAATGGGGGGATCCCTGCAGGGATCCCTGCCTCTAGGAGCACTGAGGCCCAAGCCCACCGTCTGGGCAAATGAACAGAAGCAACTCCATCACGGATCCCTTTAATGGGATACCCTGTTTCTGGAGGGGAAAGCGGGAGTACAACCCCTCTCCAATCAAGACCAAGGTCACTCAGTGCCTAAACTGCCGAAGTTGTGGTGATTGCTACGAGGTAGGCAAAACCTCCAAGTCATAACCAGTTCTCCTGAGAGGCAAATTCCTACCCAGCCACAACAGCCACCGCAGCCGTAGGAAGGTCAATTCAATGAGTAAATGCAAAATTACTAGAGTGAGTGGTGGGTTGATCCAACGAAGAAGAGCTGGGTGTCGGGGGCCGGTGTGGGCTGCTTTAAATCCCCTGGGAGCGGACCTGAGGGAAGCCTGATTGTTCTTTCAGAGCCCAGCTCTCTGTGCCAGTCTGCCATTGGCCAATTTGGCAGGCTGACGCAGAGCAGGTTTTCAAGCTGGGAGCACGAAACGAAGTTCATGCTTCAGCAGGGATCAGACCCTTCATTGTCGGTGTGGTGGAGGTGCTGGCCGTCCTGCAAAGCCACCGCACCCCTACCTATAAGGGGGCAAGCGGACTTGCCCATGATCCTTGCAGCTGGGATCAACTTTCATTTGGAAGCAGGACACGCGTTTTAGTCTTTCAGGATAGAGTTTCCACTTGGGGGGGGGGGGGAACCTTGGCCAATTCTTTCTGGGGAAAGATTCTGTCAGAGACTGCCTCCAGGTCCCAGCTCACAGAAGACCAACGCTAGCCAGCAGAACTGTACAAAGTCTTTATTGAAGTTTAGTTCCCATTTTCAAACCCTAGCGTGCGTCTCTACGTCTAGACCCTAGACCAGGGAAGCCTCGTCTGAGTCTCCGCCCCCTGTACACCAGTTTAAGACTCTAGCCTTACTCCACCTTCTACGTTTCTCCTTCCTCCTCTGGGTCCTACTACCCCCCTGGGTGCCTTCCTTCCTGGACGCCTCGGAAGCGGACCCTTCGGACTCCTCCCCCTCTCTTCGCCGGGCTTTGGGACCCGGCTCCCTCTCCGGGCTGCTCATTGCGCCCCCCTCTTGTACATTTGAACTTGGCGCACGCGCGCTGCCCCTGACCTTCCTTTTGACCGTTTCCTCGCTCTCTGATGCAGGCGTGGCTAACCCTGACTCATGTCCTTCCGCTGACGGAAAGCTGCCTGCTGCCGATGTTTGGGACTCCTCCCCCTTACTGCTCTCCGGTGGGGAAGCTGGTCCCGATTTCCAGCTGCTGCTCTCTGAGTCCCCTCTGGCCCCTCCTTCCTGGGGTGTTCCCTCTGGCAACCCCCTAGCTCTGACCACGGGAGCCCCTTTCTGTGAATCCTCTGATTCGCTGGAGAGACTTAGAGACCTCGGACGGCTATCATCGCTGACCTCTCCCTCGGATTCCTCTCCCTCGGTCTCCAATCCCTCCCTTTCCTGTCCCTCTGCTCCTGAACCCCTGACAGATTCCTTCCAAACTCCTTGTCCTCCCAGATCCAGCCCTGCCAATTAATGTGGAAGGAAGTTTGCTGCAGAGCTTTTCCTTGCTATTAATCCCCTCTGCTGTCTTCACATAACTTCCTCTTAACATATGTTAGGAAGAAAATGGCCCTTTGTTAGGTTGTTTGGGTTATCCAAATATCACTTCTTCCAGAAAGTACTCCCAGACTATTTTTCTTCCCCCACGATGTTTTCCCCCTCAAGGCCATGCTGTTATGAACACCGCAGAGTCTCTTCTCTTGAGATGGAGCAGGAGTGGCAAGCTACAGGCAGCCCTACTCTTTGTCCTCTCCTGATATCAAGGCTGGACAAGGGTTGCAAGACAACCCTAGCATTAATTAAAATGATGCAGCTGCCTCAGGTTGGGGGATGTTGGTGAGGGGGCAGGGAGGAGTAGCAGCAGCCCCCTATAGCTACTCCTTCTGAGTCCTTCACCCATTCTCCTCTCTGTGTCTGTCCTGTCCTGGGTCTCCTGGGTTAGCCTGCTGCCCTCAAATGCAGTGGAGTCTGCTGTCTTGTTGCCAATGTTGAAGTATGAGCCAACTGCTAGTTGCCTTCTGTGTAAGGGATGTGGCGGTGGGGAACATGCCTGTGTGGGATGGCATCCCTTGCCCCGGAGTGAAATAAGCTAGGGAAAGTCAAAGATAGGGTGTGTAATCTAGGAACATCCTCATCCAGAAGACATCTGACCCTATATAAACCTCTGGGGAGATAGGCCACACCTCAAATTCCTGGACTTTTATTTGGTGTGGAGCTTGTAACAAAGCTTTACAGAGCTGCGTAAACTTGGGAAAGGGAACCCACATATTCACCAGTTCTGAAGTTTGAGTGTGGAGAGGAAGTTTGAGGGTTGGAAGACTTGATTCCCATTTTGAGGAGGGTCCTCATTGACATTTGAATCCAAGCCAAGCATGGATAAATTCATAGGAACTCCCACATTCTGAATGCTGAACAGGCATTATTCCAGGGAATAGTCTCACACATTTCATCTGATTTATTTAAGAATCTTCCACATGTCTATGTATTAAAAGAGATGAAAGCCCTATGAAAGAATTGGCAGTAATAATCCTCCTGATGACTAATTCTGTTTGTTTCCCAGTGTCAGTTTTTATGATGGAGCTGAATGCAAGTGTGTGTGTGGCTTTGTTTTGGTTTTACCTGTCTCTTATTTTTGCTGTCCTTGGCTTTTCATAGGGAGATATTTTAAACACCAAGTATCAGCTGAACCTTGGCGATGGCATTAAGGCCATCTATGTGAATCTCACATTGACAGGTGAACCCATACAACACCGCTATGCAAACCCTGGGATTTACCGAGTCTCAGTGATAGCTGAGAATGCTGCAGGCCGAGATGAAGCAGTTGTGTTTATTCAGGTTCAGTGTAAGTCTTGACCTCTTTTTCTTAATTCTTCTCTAGCCTTTTGTCATCAACATCCTTAGTAGCAGTAGAAGTAGTCATAGCCATACTACTATTGCCATAGGTCAGTCTTGGCAACCTGTGAAATGAAGGCTTTTGTCACTTCAGAAAGAAGCAGAGACTCAGCTAAATTTGACCAGCTAAGTGCTCTTTTTGTTTATGAACCCAAGGTGTGTTGGTGTGTCAGGGACTGCCAGAGGTCCATAGTATGTGATCTCTGACACATTTATTCAGTACGCTGGATCCCTGAAAGCTGTTCAGCACCCAAGCCCACCTGCTAGAAATCAATGGAAGCATACACAGGTGGCGCATGAGCTCTGCTTTGCACAAATCCCTGTGCTACAACATTAGGTAAAGGGTAAAGGGACCCCTGGCCATTAGGTCATACCATTAGGTGCTACAACATTACTATTTGTCAGTGTAGTACCTCTTGTGCAGTCTGTTTTGCAGTGATGTGCAAAACAGATAGTGTGGAAAGTCTTTCAGTAACACTTAAGTCCATCAGATGCTCTGTTTTGTTGCCCTAGCATCAAACTAGTGTGGGAACAGAGATTGTCTAGTCGGTCATACATCCAGCAAAACCATGACTTAAGCTTTGGGCAGAAATTCAGATGTGCAATTCCTGAGCTTGTCTGGCCAAGATGGAGAAACTTTCCCCATCCCACTAAACTGAAGCTGAAGCAAAATCTCTTTGCATACTCTCTGGTCCCATAGGGTGTTGAAAGTGACTCTTTTGGCTCAGTCTGGTTAGGGAGTTGCACTATAACTTGGTCTGTCAATTTTGGGGGTTGCACAGCTCCTTTTATCGAAGCAGAAGGCTAAGCTACTTCATAGAGTCTCCATTCTCTGAAGCCTGAAATGCCTTTCAAAGTTGGTGTGTTCAGTGCTGCTCAAACATGGATATGAGGGGCTTCATAAAGGCTTTGGAATCTACTTCCTACTTGTAAGCATAATAAAATCCACTTCTCTTTTTCTTGATGAAAATTTCAATGTGTCACAAATATTGCTTGGGTCCCTTAACGCTTTGAGTGGACATGCTGAACTTTCAACCAAGAGCATCTCAAATTTAATTCTGTAGGAGAGTTAATTCGGTGACCATTTTCTTGTATATTCTAGCATGCAAGAGAAAGTGCTGCCGGAAAGTGATTAACCACTTGGCTTTGGCCATTTACATCAACCTGTTGGCAATGTGGGATTTGCTTGAAATGCATTGCTTATGTCTCTCAGCACTTCAGTATGATATTGCTGATTAATTGTTTAAAGATTTCAGAACCTGAAGTGCTTGATAAATTAATAGTTTCTTAATTAATGATAGGGACTTTTTTTAGCTCCACTGCAGGCATTACAGCTAGAAGTAGTTCCTGTTACTGGCAAAAATCAGAAGGTGAACCTGACAGCCATCATCTTTCCCAGAAACGCTAACTTTACACTGTTTTACTGGTGGATTGGAAACAACCTTCAGGTATTGACTAGTAATTCTGACTTCTCCAATATTTAAAACAGGAGTTCCTAACCTGTGGCTCTCAAGATATTGCTAGACTCCAACTCTCATTAGCCCCAGCCATCACGGCTAATAGGCAGACATAATGTGTCTTGTAATCCAGCAACTTTTAGAGGTTTACCACCCCTGTTTTAAAACTTTGCTTCTTATTCTTGTAGCACATATAAGAAACATCACAATCTTATGCGATACCATTCTGTTACACAAAAGTTTGTCTCTAGTATCCTTTGTATTTACCTGAGAACTGCAACTCCTTTTTTTCAAGAGTACTCACAATTATAAAGACCTTTTGGGTCTTTAGGATTTTAAACTATTATCATTTTCCAAAACTAAGGTTAGCATTAACCTTGGCTAAGTGTGAACTAAGGAATTGGCTCTTCTGGATAGAATCTAGAAGAGACCTGCAACTAATTAGAAACACCAATTTCCCCCTTGATATCCATTCCTGAGAACAGAGCATTTTAGAACTAGTTACCTGAGCAAATTCTCACCAGTTTCCTTAAGAAATGCCTCTATTGAGCTGCATTCCCAAGTGATACCCTGCAGTCTTGGATGGTCACTACAAGAAGGTCCCATATGCAGACATACCTCAAGTGGAAGACATCACTCGTGATCTGTCAGCCTGCCCCTTATGTGGAGACCCAAGAGATCGTTTTCTGAAGCCTTTGTTCACACAAGCAAGCTAGCACACCCCCAGCAGAAAATGTGATGTTTCTTTGGAGTGACAATAATAGTTTCGTAACACAGACAGTGGCCCTCTATACACGGGCTGAAAAAATCAGGGAAAGGGAGTTAGATCAAATTGCTACAAATTGTTGTGGAAATTCAGAGGTTTGATCTCAAATCAAATTGGATTTGAGTTTGTTGTCTCTGGTAACTTCTCTCTCTTAACATCATGGATGTTGGCTTGTATTATGGATGTATGACCTGTATTATTTTAGTAATACTATTTCTACAAGTTTGTCATGGCCTTTGGCTAGAACAATAAATTTACAAAGTATAACAGTACTGAAGAGTGATAATCCTTTTATAAAGAGTAAATAATATTTTTATTAGGAATTCAGTGTATGAGAGGGTAAGAGGTCACCTTAGATACTCTGATAGAAATTGGCTAAATTTCTTACTTTGGTCAACTTAACCTGTCCAGCTTCTTAAAACTGTGCCCGTTCTCAAGCAACCTGTTTGATGTGGGTGTTCAGTTTCCCATGTACAAATCACAGAAGGGAGAATCGTTGTCACTTACGCAGATACAGACAGACTTCATCTACATTAAGGTCCCATCCAGGAGTGGCGTGTCCCGTTTCTCCACTGGAGATGAACAGGAAGTGCTGCTTTGCCCTGCTTGCATGGCTCCTGCCATCACTGACCTGCTCCCGCAGCTGCCACGCAGCCTGCCCCATCTCCCACTGGTGAAGGGCTGCCACCATCAATGCCAATTTTGGGCACGTCAATTTTTGGTGAAATCTCACCCAAAATGACTGTGATATTGTCCCAAATCAGCACTTCTGTACTGGTGGTGGGGCAGGCAGAAGCAGCAGCCTCACCTGCCTCATGGCTGCACCCGCTCTGGTCCCATCCACACCATCTGCTTGGCTTTGTCCAAAGAATCCTGGGAACTGTAGTTTTTTGAGGTTGCTGGAAATTGTAGCTCTGTGGAGGGTAAACGACAGTTGTCAGGATTCATTGGAGAAATTCATTGTGTGCTTTAAATATGTTTTAAATGTATGGTGTTGATGCGACCTAGGTTTCAAAAGCTTATTTGCCTACTTTTCTTAAGTTGGCTAGTTTTTTTAGTCCTTTCCCTCATTGGCTAATGTTGTGTCTGCTCATTTCAATTGGGTAAGATTTTGAAACAACTGAGAGAATTTAGGTACCGTATTTCCTTGAGTCTAATGCACTATCAAATTTAATGCACATCTCAATTTTCAGAACCTTGAAACCAAAAAAAAAATGTTTGCTGGTAAATGTAAATGTGCCATGCACACCTTTATTTTTGCAACGTGATTTGGCCAAAAAAGGTGCACATTAGATTTGAGTAAATATGGTAATTCAAACAGCAATCTCTTGGCAGATCCAAAACTGGAACTGGTTTTGGCCATGATGTCAGCTGTCTGCTTTTGCTTGCATCTTTCTACTGGTGTTACATTTGCTTGGGAGCTCTGGAAACCAGCCCTTTGTGCACTGTCAGCCCCACCCCCCCAAAACCCATTGGAAATGGCTGAGATCAAAACGACTCCTGAAACCAAGTGGAGTTTGGGGCACTGCCCAGATACAACATCACGCCAGACAGTGAGGAAAGGCTTTTTGTCTAAGGAAACTGGTATTTTGTTAGTTTTTATTCTTTTTTTGCCAGCTCTAAAGTGTTCGTCTTCCTTATTTATTCCGTTCAAATATACCGTACATTCTGATTTCCTTCATAATATAGTTAATATTTTTGCATTTTCCTTAAAATTTAGTGTCTCACATCTTTCATACTTCTACTCAGGCTTGTTCTGGATAACATGCACCCGATGATACTCAGATAATTTTGATGTCTATGTATGTATGTATGAAAAAAAAACATTTTAAAATTAAAAGCAGCACCAGGAGGCTGCAATTTTGAGGAAAGTAGCAGCAGGGGACGAGGGAAAGCTGCTTTATTTACTTTTTTCTGCTCAGAGCTGCCCCTCCCAAGCTGCTTCCCCCTGCCATGTGTTCTAGATGCATGTTTGCAGGATAAACATGTTCAGAACTGGAAAAGTCACCGTAGGAGGATTTGGAGCCAGTTGAGAAGGGATTAAGTGCCTTTCCTCCCCTGCTGTCCTTCCACTCAAAATTGCAGGTTCCTGAAGCTCTTCTTTTTTTTCAAAACTGATGAGGTTTCGTTATGCACATTTGCATGCAGCATCTAGCTTCCCATATGAATTTCTAAAAAAGAAGAAACAAGAATGTGTACTGCATGCTCCTCTGAAAATAATTGTTGCTTGACCTTGGATCTTCTGCTGCTAATCCCCAATGCCTTGGAGCAGCCTGCTGCTCCCCAGAGAATACCCAGGAGCGCTTTCCAGGGTTGAGCCTTGGCAGCAAATACAAGTTCCAGGGTAATGCCCTGGTGAATCCTCACACAAACAAAGCCCTGCTTAGACCAAATTAAATAAACAGTTTGTTACCATATGAAATATTTATGCTTCCACAGTTGCAATGTTCTCAGCATTTTTCTTCACCCTTCATTTATTCCTCACCCTCTGCTCTAGGACTGAAAGAAAATGGCCCCCATTCCACGTGCCATTTGCAGGTTTTTGTGAATTGGTGCTAGCAATGGCAGTCTTCTTTTTGGTTTTTTAAGACCTTTTTTGGTGCCCTTGCTCATAGGCGTTGGAGCTTCTCTTGGCGGCTGCCACCTGTTGGCTTCTGTTTTTGTTTCATAATGTCCTGGAATGACCCTGAGACATTGCAGGGAACAAAAATGGCACCTGCCAGCTGGTAGTGATCAAGGGAAGCTCCTCTGCCGACAAATGTGGTGTGGACACACTTTTTTTATAAAAGGGTTTAAAGTGGGGAGAAAGACTAGCACCATCGCTGCTGCCAATGGGAAGTTCCCTCAGATGTTTCAAATAATTTTGCTTCCCCTGAAAATTGTCCCCAGGTTGTTCCCCCCTTCAGTTTGAAGATGAACGCTCTTAGTTGAACATTTGGGCTTTGCTTATTTTTTCCTCTTTCTTTCTTTTTAGCCACTTCTGTCACTGGAGAATTTTTTGGTAACCAGTTTTGCAGAGGTGGGGGAAGTCAGAGTTACAGTTCAGGCTTCCTGTGGAAACTCCATGCTTCAGGATTCCAAGATTGTCCGGGTTTTGGGTGAGACACTTTCCTTTCAAATATATATTTTAAACTATGCAAATTCTGTGGGTGCTTCAGCTGTGAACATGACAAATCCTGGCACGCAATCAGCTTTGGGGAATTAATTCTACTCTTCCAGTGATTGTCATGGTTTTGTTACTCATGTGTGTTCATGTACTATGTAGTTCTGCCCTTAGTTGCTTGTTTCCTGTTGTGAAAATTTTCAGATAAAGTCTGTCGTTATAGAATATTTCTTTTGCATAATAACTTTGTGCAGAGAAACTTTTGTGCAAATCCAGAATTGTTTTTTTATATATACAAAATTTGTTTTTAAGTTCTCTCTTCCTGTTTCCAGATAATTTTCAAGTACTTCCTCTAAGGTTTTCTGAACACCTGGACTTATACAACCCAAACATACCTGCCTGGCGGGAAGATGTTGGCCGTGTTGTAACACAACAGATTGCAAAGGTGCTCTGATGGTTTGCAAATTTGTTTAGCGGAGATGGAACAGAGGGAATGTGGAGCCTTTGGAGAAGCTTGTATATAGAGTTAGTGGAGCAGGATGACATAACTGGGTTTTGGTTTTACTTCTTGTTCCCTTTGTGTCTTTAAATGAAGTAGAGACATTTTTCAGGGAGAATGTGGTTTTACGTTATTTATTTATCAGGTTATCAAGGTTTTAACAGTGATTGTAAATAAATGCTCTTGAATTGCTTTTGTAGATACTGTATTTACTCAAATCTAATGCTCACCATTTTTGGCCAAATTGCGGTACAAAAATTAAGGTACGCTTTTGATTCAATGGCACATTTACAATCACCAGCAAATACTTCTTTTGGTTTCAAGGTTCTGAAATTAGAGGTGCACATTAGATTTGAAATTATGGCATATAATTTAGGGCTCAAGCAACAAAGAAAGGAAGTGCAAACAATGCTTTGATATACTCTACATCAGCGAGGATCCATAACAAGCACAAATTGACTCCTCTTGAGAGGAATATGATTAACTCATTATTCGGGAGTAGTTTTCTTAAAATACTTGTCACTGGCTTGAGAGGAATGCCTATCATAAAAAGAATAGTGGAATACTTATGATACAAAAATGATTTTGATCTGTTATGTTTCACCTCCTATCAGTATTTCACTAAATTGTTTTGCTCAATTTCAGACACATTACCTACATCACTATAATTTTCAATATCACCTCCTCACAAGAAAATGTTTCACATTCAGATTGTTTTTTTATTTATTGTCCAACGGTGGAAGGAACCTCTAATAAACCAATAGGGGCTTGGGTTAATAACATCTGGAGCATTGCTCTATCAAAACGCCTCACATACCATCAGCGATTAATCAAAGGTTTCTACAAAAAAGATACATTTGACACAATCTGGTCTCCCTTTTTCTCTTTTATTGAAGAAGAACAGGATATTTTAATGTCGTCATCATCCTAGAGGGGATATATCGATTAAAAATGTCTAGCCAGATTGTTGGTTGGGTTCAAGCCAACATGACAGTGATGTGGGATTGAGGATCAGAATGATCATTCTGTGATACTATGGCAATGGACAAAGCTGTATTGTAACTTTTGAATAAATGTTTTAATGTTTTTTAAAAAAATAATATATACATATTCCACCACCTCCCGCCTCCGGTTTTGATGTAACTATGCAATGGGTTTTGTTGGTTGTTCAGTTGGAAGTTGCCTTGAGCAAGATAAAATGACTAACTAAATCAATCAATCAATCTCCCACCTTGCCCTGCAAGGTGCACACAGACACACATATTGCTTACCATGTTAGAAGATGGAACTGCAGTCTTTTGCATACTTAGCTAGGAAAGAGACTCACTGAATACAATGGGACTTAACATAGTGTAAATGCATAAGATCAGACCATAGCTGTCAACTTTTCCCTTTTCTTGCGAGGAATCCTATTCAGAATAAGGGAATTTCCCTTTAAAAGGGGGGGGGGGGGGAATTGACAGCTATGGATCAGACTGCATAACCATCTGTTAAAATTGGGGAGGAAAAAAGGGAATCTTTGCCAACTTGAGTCCCATCAGGGGGAAAGGTGGGGTATAAATAATTAGATGATGATGATGATGATACAGCACGCAGCACTAAATCTGTCATTAGTGCAAGCAGTAAGGCACTGGTGAAACTACAAGGCACTTGAACTTAATAAGTATTTTCCACTTTTTAAAACAAATTGCCTAAATCTTCCTATTATTATTATTATTATTTATTCTTTATTGTATCCATTTGTTTGTTTGTTTGTTCTTCTCCAGTAGTTATTCCAAACCTTGACTAATTCATGTGAGGCAAGAAACAAATCAAATCACTTTAAAGGAGCTATAGTAGAGCAGTTTATTACAAAGGTAGCCGTGCAGTCCAAGTCCATTTCTGAATGGTTTCTCTCCCCTCAGGAAACAGGCGTACCTGAAGAAGGTCTTGTTACAGTAGTAAAACCTGGACTGCCCACAACTGCAGATTTACATGTGCTTCTATCCATGAACCACACCAAAAGCAAAATAAGTATGTCTAGCAATAAGGTAAGAAGACAGATGAATATTAATTTAGAACACAATACACATTGACTGCCTCACTCCTTATTAAACTTAAGAGTACCGTGTAATTTTGCAACATGTCTAGCAAAGCAGAGAATCAGTCTTTGAAGGGCCTAAAAGTGTTTTAGGAGGGAGCTGTCGCATGTTCCCTCCAACAGCTGATGCATCATTATGACTACATCTGTTCTATGTGCCTGGAGCCCCCAGGACACAGGTCATGTATGCGCACTCCTAATATCTGGGGATGTGCAGCACTGGTATAGGAAGCAACCGTCCAATTAGGCTGCAATTGTAAGGTATGAATTGGCCCTAGATTCACATTCCAATTTTCTTATTTCTCCTTCTCCTCCTTGGAAAGAGTGCAAGGCATTAGCCTTGGAGAGCGTATCATGTTACATGAAAAAAAAAAACCTGTGCCCCAAATACTGTACATGCTGAATTGAGACAGATATCATCCTGACAAACACTGCTCAGTCTTGTCTTATCATTTCTTTTTTAATATGGGCAGTTACTGGATGCATAATCATGCCTCAGTGCTCTTGCAGCTGAAGCATGAAGTGAAAAGTCCTTGTGGCTACCACTGAACAAAATCAATATTTCAGAAGTCACAGGGCCCCTATAGTATTAAAATATTCATCTTTTGCCATCAGCTTTAATAGCAATTATTTCAGATTCTGCAGCACCAGGATTCACTGCCTTCTCATAGATGAATGTTTTGCCTCAAAATTTGCTGTGGGTAACCCAGATTTGAGTACAGTGGTACCTCAGGTTACATACGCTTCAGGTTACATACGCTTCAGGTTACAGACTCCGCTAACCCAGAAATAGTGCTTCAGGTTAAGAACTTTGCTTCAGGATGAGAACAGAAATCATGCAGCGGCGGCGCAGCGGCAGCAGGAGGCCCCATTAGCTAAAGTGGTGCTTCAGGTTAAGAACAGTTTCAGGTTAAGAATGGACCTCCGGAACGAATTAAGTACTTAACCCGAGGTACCACTGTATAAGAAACCCCTACTTCATTTTGAATTTTACTTTTGGCTGAATTTTCATGGCAACTCAACAGTGAATAACTCCACATAAGCAATGACTTACTTTTGGTGGTTGTGGAAGGTAGGACCTGCCTAATGCAGTTTTTCTTATGTTTCCAGAGAATAGCTGCTATTAAGCAATCTTTGAATGCCCATAACATCAGTTTCTTCATGAGAGGAGGACACTGGGTCTTTGTGACCTTAGTTAGCTCTGATTCAGGTAAAATTTCTATCCTTTTTTGACAGTTAGTTGATGTTCCTCTCATGTTTAAGTTATCATAATATTGAAGCTCCATATTGGTTTGGAATTCACACACACAAACACACCAGTCAGCCTATAATTACAATTAAAACAATCACTTTGAATAAAATTTAAATCTTGCTCTTAAATGTTATATGGAAGAAAATCCTATTGAAGTGAAGATTCCCTGGGTCCAGAAATGAGGTTAGGCCTGGGGAGTTAGATCTTTTCCACACCATACATAAAGCACGTGGCCTCCCCCAAATAATCCTGGGACTTTGTGAAGGGTGCTGGGAATTGCAGTTAAGTCAATGGCTATACTGTTCCCATTGACTTTACTGCATTGTGGAAAAGTTGAGTGGATACAGTTTAGAGTCACTTTTTTAAAAAAAGTATCTGCACTAATGCTAAATACAGAGGATGGTTGATTGTTCTCAGGATTGAATTTAACAGTGTGTGCCTTTGGTTTCAGATTCTCAGAGTATTGGAGGAGGAGGGTACTGGGCGATAATGGCCCTTTTTGTCATCTCTCTGGTGGCTGTAGGTGCTATCATCCTCTACAAGTTTAAAAGGCAAGTGATTTTATATCTGGCATCATATGCAGAATACGTTTATAAAGCAGAAGTTGTCTGAAAATCATAGGAAAAGCTTTTCTTTTCTTTTTTTCAACATCTTTTCCCTAACCCTATTATAATAAACTTCTCGTGGTTTGTTAATAGCTTCCAAAACAGATATAATAATAATAATTCCCCTTTTTAGGAAACAAAATATTATTCACAGTAGGGACAGATTTTTTAAAAATTAAACTGAAAGTAACTTTGCCTATACAAAACGTTGTGAGTAAAGTCTGTGGGAAAATGATTTTTCCAGGATGTGTAGCAGGTTCAGAAGCCCTGTCCCTGCAGGGCAGAAAAGTGCCAGTGGCTTTGCGTTCTGTTCCCTGCCCCCCACCCCCAGGCTGTGCTAGGCCCCTGTCCCACGTCCCGGGTGGAAGCCTTTCGGTCCAGAAATTAAAAAGTAAAAAAACAAACCCTTGCCTGATCAAGTATTTGGGGGCGAGTCCTGAATGACACTGTATGACTAGACTTTACTCTATGAACTTCAAAATGGTTTGCAGTGGTTGATGTGACTGTTATTCCCTCTGCTGCAACAAGAGAAAAGTAAGAGTATCTGGTGAGTTGGTGTCATTCCTCTCTGCCAAAACTCAGCAGAGCAGAAGCTGGTGCTTCCATGCATCTTTCAGGGGTTGCCTGGTGCTCAGCTTCCTAAGAGCAGCATTGTAGAGTTAGGACTGTAGCATTCATTTCACTTTAATTATAGTCACAAGCTGTACCAATCTGAGTCACTAAAGATCTATTGAGGAAACGAGCAATCTGTTGTTCCAAGGTCAAAATTCAATTCCTTTAAGTGAGCAATGAGCAATCATAACACCGGAAATACAAATGAGGGGCTAAACAAATCATTTTATTAGTCAGCTTATGTCACAAACACTAGGTTAGATCTGGGGATGCTTGAAGAATCCAGTTTCTGATGCAAAACAACCTGATCTACACTTCCCAAATGGAAGGAGGAACATAACTATCCTTCAAAAGTAGTTCTCAACTCAAATAAAATACACAAAAATGTGTTAAACTTTTTAAAATAACATATATTTATAAATGTGCACATTGCAATAATAATGAACAATCACAAATAAATGCAGAAATGGAATGGACCTATCAATGAAGACCTGAAAAATTGACACAGAATGGAAATAGATTGATCTGTCCAGCCCTAGTTGGATACAAGAGTTCTCTGGAACTGAGGGTTGGGACGTTGAACTCTACAGACATCAAATTTCCCATTCTTTGGCCATACTGACACATAACAATCAACCGTTGTTTCTGGTTTGTTGTGCACAATCAACACGCAGGTGCGACCTGATGCTTTGCTTCTCCCCTGATGCAAATAGAGAAACAAACCTGGGGGAAACGAAACCTGACTATGGGTTCAGATGTAACAGGAAGGCAAGCTTAATTGACAATTCCTGGTTTGTATCTCTGCTTGCCTCAGGGAAGAAGCAGAACATCAAGTCGTACCTGCATGTTGATTGTGCACAACAAAGTCATATAGAACTGTGTCAGATGACCCAGAATGCCAGTGGTGTGCCCCATGGGCAGACGTCCCACAGGCATCTTGTTGGCCACTGTGAGAACAAGATCCTGAACCATGGCCCTGACCCAGCAGGCCTCTTTTTATGTTCTTAACCAGGGATTTGCCTCAATGCACCTTTTAAACATTCCTTTTGGAGGCAAAGATTTAGGCCAGGGGTCGGCAACCTTTTTTGAGGCTGGGGCGGTCCACTCCCTGACAGACCTCTCGATGGGCCGGAGCGTGTGCACCCATGCGGGTGCTCAAGCTATTTCCAGCGCTCTTCTGAGATGGAGGAGCACCTGTGCGCATGCGCACATGCTATTTCCGGCGCTCTTCTGACCCGGAAGTCAGTTCCCATGGCGAGGAAAAAAATGGTGCCCCCCCCCCAAGCACGGAATCTGCACGCCGATCCACGGAACGGCCGTGGGCCAGTTCCAGGAAGCTCATGGGCCAGAAAAAGTCCATGGGCCTTAGGTTGCCAACATCTGATTTAGGTCCTAGTGTGGCTATAAGGTAAAGGTAAAGGTACCCCTGCCCGTATGGGCCAGTCTTGCCAGACTCTGGGGTTGTGCGCCCATCTCACTCAAGAGGCCGGGGGCCAGCGCTGTCCGGAGACACTTCTGGGTCACGTGGCCAGCGTGACAAGCTGCATCTGGCGAGCCAGCGCAGCACACGGAAACGCCGTTTACCTTCCCGCTATAAAGTGTCTTTATCTACTTGCACCCGGGGGTGCTTTCGAACTGCTAGGTTGGCAGGCGCTGGGACCGAACAACGGGAGCGCACCCCGCCGCGGGGATTCGAACCGCCGACCTTTTGATCGGCAAGCCCTAGGCGCTGAGGCTTTTACCCACAGCGCCACCCGCGTCCCTAGAGTGTGGCTATAGTGCAAAAACAGGTGGTTCTAGGTTGGCAAGTACATTCCCATCAGCATGAATAGGTGCTTCTAGCCAATTCAATTGAGTCTTAATGAGCTGGTACTATCCACACCCATTTGTGGATCAGGGCAGCACTGTACAACATTGCATTACAATCCTGTCTTGTACTCTTAAGGAAATTACCAGGCAGAAATGTCTATGCACAGATGCAAAATGAAAAAGAACAAGAGATGACCAACCCTGTAAACCGTAGAGAGGACACCCAGAATATCATCCAGGGGGAGGAGTTTATTGATGATGATCTCGATTGTCAAACACTAGGAAATGCAAGAGGTAAGTACACCTTCTCTTTCTTTACTGGCAAATTTCTGCTCGGCTACCAAAAGGGTTCTCATAATCAATAATACCAACTGCTATATTATTGCAGCATCCAAAAAAATGTACACATGTCAGTCCATGGGAACAAATATTTATTTAGGACCCAAGTGCTGAATGAATAAAATAAGGAAAATTATAATGGCAGTGGTGGCAGGGGTAGATCACTACTAACTGTATGCTTGACAAGCACTATATGGAAGTGACTCACTTTTTCTTTTTTAATTACATTGATTATGGAAGCATTTGTTTGAGTCAGTTCCATAACCGTTTGGAAATGCATTTCCAATGTACCAGCAGCCTGAGTGGCATTCTTCATTATATTGTGGTCATTGTAGACCACAGCAGCTGTATTATTCATATCTGAATTCCACATCCACACCATACTTCCTTCAGAGAATCCTGTGGACTGCAGTTTGTTAAAGGTGCTGGGAATTGTAACCGTGTGAGGGGTAAATTGCAGTTTCCAGGATTCTTTGGGGAAAGCCATGACTGTTAAAGTGCTATACAGTGGAACCTCGGGTTGCGGATGTAATCCATGATGGAGGCACGTCCGCAATCCGCAGTGTTTGCATCCTGAAGTGGCACGTCTGCACAGGCGCCAGAGCGATTTGGCGCTTCTGCGCAGGCGCAAAGCGCGATTTAGCGCTTATGCGCATGTGTGAGTGGCAAAACCTGGAAGTAACCTGTTCCAGTACTTCTGGGTTTCCTGCAGTCCGTAACCCGAAAACACGTAACCTGAAGCATCCATAACATGATGTATGACTGTAAATGTGCTTTAAACATACATTCTGGATTCTTCAATGTATATATTTTATTAATTAATGGAAACACTGATTTTAAAAAGTATATGCTGAAGTAATCTAACATTTAATACTTTATAAAATATGTCAATTAGGCTGACATTTATTAGTTCTTGTAAAAAGTGACTACAGTTAAATCTGTTAGCTTGACTAGGGGTTACTTCCTATTCTAGTTACTCACTGCTGAGGGAGAGGTGGATCTGAAGCCCTAAAGACTAGAAAGTGAGCACCGTGGCACCAATTTTAAAAAGGGGATTGGGGCTACAGGGAGTGGCAAGAGAGGCTGGAAATCACGGGCCAATTAGCTTAATGTTTGTCCTGGTGGAAACAAGAGTTGAAGATAAAACAAGCAAGCATTTAGAACAAGCCCCGCTGAAGCAAAACCAGCATGGCTTCCGCAAGGCTACATCCCATCTCACTCCTTTTTAGAGTGTCAAGTACCATATAGATAGTGGTGATCCAGTTGACAAACTACTTCACCAAAGACTCCTGAGTAAGCTTAGCAGTCATGGAATAAGAGGCAGGCTCCTCTTTGGTATCAGGTATTGTTTAAGTAAGAATAGATGGACAGATCTGTCAACAGAAGGATGTAGAAAGTGGAGTCCCCCAAAGATCAGTATTAGGACCTATACTTTTTAACTTATTCTGAAATGATTTGGAGCTAGGGGTGAGCAGTGGGGTGGCCATGATTGCTAATGATGCAAAGTGGTTAAAACAAAAAGAGGTAGTGAAGAGCTCCAAAAAAGGTGAGTGGTGAAATGGTGAACACAATTCCATGTAAACAACTGAAAAGTGGTGCATGTGAAGAGAAAAAAACCAATTTCACATATACCCTAATGAGGTCTGAACCATCGCTGACTGACCAGGAATGATACCTTGGGGTCATACTGGATAGCTCAACAAAGATGTTGAGCTGTGAAAAAGGCAAATTTCCTGCTAGGGATAATTAGGAAAGGAAAATGAAACTTCTGATATAATGCCATTACACAAATCAATGGTTCAACCGCATTTGTAATACTGTGTAGAGTTCTAGTTTCCTCATCTCAAAAGAAATATTGTAGAGTTGAAAAAGGAAAAGAGCAACCAGAATGATTGAGGAACTCCTTATGAGGAAAGGTAGCAGCATTTGGGGTGTTCGAGTTCAGAGAGTAGGCAAGTAAGAGGCAACATGATAGAAGTGGATGAAATGATTCCTGCCACTGAGAAAGTGGACAGAGAGGTATTTTCCCCCTTGCTCATAACACTAGAACTCAACGACATCCAATGAGACTCAATGAATTCCACAAATTCAGGACAGATAGATGAAAGCTCTTCCTCATGCAGTGCATAGTTAAAACTCCCTCCTACACGAGGCAGCGATGGCCAGCAACTTGGATGGCTTAAAAGAGAATGACTGTATAGTGGTACCTCGGGTTACAGACGCTTCAGGTTACAGACTCCGCTAACCCAGAAACAGTGCTTCAGGTTAAGAGATTTGCTTCAGGATGAGAACAGAAATCGCGTGGCGGCAGCAGGAGGCCCCATGAGCTAAAGTGGTGCTTCAGGTTAAGAACAGTTTCAGGTTAAGAACGGACCTCCAGAACGAATTAAGTACTTAACCCGAGGTACCACTGTATACAAATTCATGGAAGGTAAGACTAGCAATGGCTACTAGCCACAAGGGCATTGTTCTGCCTCCACTGCCTCTTCCACTGTGAAGACGAACACAAAGAATTCATTCAACTTTTCTACAATCTCCTTTTCTTCTTTTAGCACACTTTTGACCTTGTCAGTCTAGGGTCCAACCACTTCTCTATTTAGCCTCCTGCCTCTGATGTATTTAAATAATTCATTGTTATTGTTTATGTTTTTAGCAATTTGTTCCTCAAATTCATTTTAAGCCCCTGCTATTGTCTGCTTTCATTTCTTTTCTTTTTTGTTCTCTTCATTTAGACCAAACTTCCATTTTCAAAAGGAAACCTTTTTGTCTCTAACAGCTAATTGAATTCTGCTTTAACCACAGAGGCTGTGGTGGTACATTTCTTGATCTGTGTTATATATTTTAGCTGAACTTCCCAAGCACATGTGTGTCTGCAGAAATAATTTCAGGGGCAGGGGCAAAGTAGATTTGTAAAAAGATTTTTAATTATAGGTTGTTGATGATGCTTTGCATTCTTCATAGAACGTAATTCCACAAACCACTGCATTGTGCTAAAGAGAAGCAACGAGAAATCATAGTGGATTGTGCCTGTTGGAAATTTACTGCATTTTATTGGATTATACATATCAGAACTAACTTCTAACAAATTCCTTTATTTGTCCATTTACCAATAACAGAGAAAAACATACAGCTTGAGTTTGTCCATTGAACATCAATACTTGGAATTCTAAACCAAATTAAAACCCCTAAGGCTGAATTTCCCCTACTTTTACACATATGTTTTATTCATTGTGGTGAATGCCAAACCCAAGGTCTGAAACCAGTCAGGTTTTTTTGTTAATGCTTTAAAAATTATTATTAAATTTCTATACCAAGGGACACGGGTGGCGCTGTGGGTTAAACCACAGAGCCTAGGGCTTGCCGATCAGAAGGTCGGTGGTTTGAATCCCTGCAACGGGGTGAGCTCCTGTTGCTTAGTCTGTGCTCCTGCCAGCCTAGCAGTTCGAAAGCATGTCAAGTGCAAGTAGATAAATAGGTACCGCTCTGGCGGGAAGGTAAACGGCGTTTCCATGCGCTGCTCTGGTTCGCCAGAAGCGGCTTAGTCATGCTGGCCACATGACCCGGAAGCTGTACGCCGGCTCCCTCGGCCAATAAAGCGAGATGAGTGCCGCAACCCCAGAGTCGGTCACGACTGGACCTAATGGTCAGGGGTCCCTTTACCTTTACCTTTAAATTTCTATACCACCCTTCATCTGAGGATCACAGGGCAGTTTATAGTATAAAAACACAAAAATACATAACATAGTAACAAACAAACAAATAACTGCCCCGCCCCCCAGTTTAAAAGGCCATAGATTGTTTAATTACCCGGTGGCCTGGAATAAAAGGAATGGTTTTGCCTGGTATCTAAAGATATATAATGATGGTGCCAGGTGACCCTCCCTGGGGAGACCATTCCACAAATGGGGAGCCAGCACAGAAAAGGCCCATTTTTGTTTTGCTACCTTCGAGATCTTTTGTGGACCTCAGATGAGGGTTGCCGGGTCAGGGTTCGCTGATATGGAAAGAGGGTTGTCTTTCCTTGACACTAAATAAAACACAGTACTAGGTGGATCATTCTGTAAACAAAAAGTGAAGTTGTCAACGGTCTTTTATGAATTTATCCTTGGGATAGCTCTTCCATTTTTCTCTATGGACACTCAACAAACACAAGCCTGACAATTAGTCTTCACTCATTGTCGATTTTAGCCCTGCCTTCACCCTCCACAATGTGCCAAAGGATTGTTTAGTTGTGCATTTTGTAACTGGGAGGGAAAGTGCTATGAGAATGATCATTTTAATAGCAGAGCACATTTTGTTGTGGTCCAGTAGTTCAGTAAGGCTCATGTTACAAACATCACCCAGTGATGGTTATATTTCTTTGGTAGACTCACAGCTTGTGTGAGGGCAGTGTTCCCAGAATGTGGGGGGGAGGGGGGGTAGGCATAAAACTGAAATCACATTTAGTCAGAAAACCCTTGGCACCAACAAGTTGTGTTTCATTTGTGCAATGTCAGCTGGCCAGCTGCAAAGCAGGTAAAACTGTGATCACACAAGTTAAATGTGCGCAAGTTGTGAGTCTTTTTGCCAACAATTCATACCAAGTAACAGACTCATCCCCAAAGTTTTCAAATTTGTAAAGTTCTTGAATGGGATTGAAAGTTTCATCAATGAAAGAGTACATCCGTGAGATAATTAGCGAATGCAAAGACAAACAATGCAAGTTGTTGTCCATGATGCACACAACTGGAACAAAATAGGTCTTCTCTTGGTTTTGCATGGTCCTGCTAATTGCTTGAGTTGCATGATAATAAGGGGTAATTTTCTGCAAACACACAGATACTCTTTCATTGCTGGATCCCCCAGCTTTCACATAGCATCGGTATGTTGGGAATTAGTCTTTGGTTGCTCTTAGGGAAATTTTTTATGATGCCTTTAATTGTGCCAACTGTGGGATTAGCAGTAGACAATGGTGGTCTAATATATTGCCCTGATTTGTGCTTGAACCCTATAGTTGAGCAACCCTTGTATACTTGTACAACTAACTTATTGAGATTGAGTCCAAAATCAGAACAGGCAGATGAGATGGCATTGACAATACCTGCTGCAGTTTGGTCTGAGACTGAAATGAACCCAATGAATTCTCACGTTCAGATGCATTCACATCACTTTCTGCCGGGCTGGAATGGTTTTCCATGTTTTATCACTGCTTTCATGATTTGTTGTAACCTGCCCTGTGCCCTTATGGTGAAGTGCAGGTAAGAAAACTTATAAGCAAACATAGGGCAGCCTTCCACCCAACCCCCATGGAAAATCCATGGAAAGTCAGCAGAAACAAGGGCTGCCATATTTCACGAAGTGAAAATCCAAAAACATACAAATTGTGCCCCCCCCCTTTTGGAAAAACAATTTTTTGGTTATGTAGCAAAAAATCCAGGATGAACTGCCGCTTTTCGGAAATTCCCCCCAGACGTCACTTCCACCGTTGAAATCCCGGAAATTCTCCCCAGACGTATGGCAACAATGTTGTTTCCTTCTGTCCCACGCCAGGGACATTTAGCCTCATGGTAATATCATCCCTACCCTATCTGAAACTGCATTTTTCTGGTGAATGGTCCATTCCAGAATTTTTATTTTTTATTTTTGTTTCTATAGCCTCCATTTTGCTAATTAGCCGTAATAGTGGTTTGATACACATTCCCTTTTTCGAGATCTAGTGACATGCTGTTCTTTTGAGAGAGATTCCTGTGATACACTCTGATTCAGCACAAGGACCTATAAACATGAGTGCAGCACCCCTAGGTGGCTGAGGAACAGCTGCCAGGCTTGGTTCCCAGCACCCTCAGGGCCGACCCACCCAGGAGGCAAGGGGAGGTGGCTGCCTCAGACCGCAGGATCCACAGGGGGCACAGATTCGGGGGGCCATGGTAGCAGCAAGAGCTGTGGCACACGCCTTGGAGGCCTCCTCAGCATTCGCACCCCCCACATGCTGCCTCTGCCGCAACATCTTGGCGAATAGGAGGCATTGCTGGTCTCCTCCCACCCTTGTTCCTGGTGTAGATCTTCATTCATCCCTTCTTCCCTGGCTGGGTGCAGGGACATTTTGTAGTTTGACTCAGGTGCCGAAGTGCCTTAGGCCAGCCCTGCTTAGATGATAGACCAGAACTACTATTCTGAAGGGGAAAGCAGGATTTGGATTAAGCCTTCCCTGCCCCGCCTCCCACTCCCAGCCAGGTGATTGGTACTCTTGTTGATTGACTGGGGCTGCCTGTATGCCCCCCCCCGCCCCCCCCCCCCCGTTTAGTGCAAATGTATCATCAGGTCAGGGCCATGGTGTAAGGAAACTTCAATTATTCCATTCATTCTTTTTGTCATAGATTTTTCTTAGCTAAACTGCAGGGGACGCTTCCTCCAATTAGGATCTGAAATACATGTGACAAACGCTAGATTTGCCATGGGGATTCCCTTCTCATCTTTCAGACAGTTTGAACAGACCCTTCTCTGTTTTACAGCGTAGTGTGACTAAACAAATCCTAGCTTTCTGTTCTCTCTTCTCATAATTTTGGAATTTTTACAGTGGCATATTTCTAGACTCACCCATCCACTTCTTTTGTTTTTATATATTTTATGTTGCCTACTTTATCGCCACCCCCACCTTGGGACTTCTCCACACCATTACCTTGCAGTGACTCCTTCTGGGAGAGGTGGAAACTTGAACAGCTACAGAGTTCCCTTATTGCTGATGGCAGTCAGTGTCCAGTCCCAGGTCAGTGTCATCTTAAAAGGAAGCCTATGGTTCCATTCTTCTCCCTTGCCTCCTCCCCCAAAACCACTTTATGATGTCACTTGGCTCAACACTATAGGGATTCCCAATAGTTCATTGAAAGCCAACATTTTTAGCAACACAAAACTGCTGCACCACTCTCACCTGATGCAATTTTGATAAAACCCACCATCCCATTTGGTGGAATTGTTCCTGGAATAGATGGGGGTGGGGTTCCTGTCAAAATCCTGTAATTTGCTAATCATTGTGCTTTGTTTTTCTGTTCCTTAGGCAATCTCTCAGGCATGGTTCTGAACACTAATTCCAGGGAGAAGCACAGTTACCTGATTAGCTGATACTCACAAATGAACATATAGACTCTTCTGTTGGGTCCCTCCTTCTCCCTCTGAAGATATAACTACTGGTGGGATGGAGAAGTTGTCTTGAAGATAGGCACAGATGTGTAATACTTGGAGAGAAAGATAATATAATTTGTTTCCATGGCTGTGGACTTTTTTTACACCTCAAACTAAGATAGCAGATCTGTAGCCCTAGGCACACTTGCAACCACCTTTTCTGTCTCCCGTGTCTCTAGTTCTCAATGTTCATTTAATTGAATGCATACAGCACTTAGCTCACTGTGGCAGTATCAAGTAGGAGGCTGCAGTTCTTGAGCCATGAAGACTGGTTTTAAAAGCTGTTGGCTAGTTGAAGCAGAAATCTGGTGGAATGTTGGGAATAGTTTCCTTTTACAAGGAAGTGACTCCTGGGTCTGATGTGGCACAACCGAAGAATTCAGAGAGATACTGTCAAGAGACACGTTGATGACTCACTAGCATCCCTCTTCAGGCCCCGTGCAAGTCCTTCAGGCTGCAGCAGCTGTTTGAAAACATCGTACAGGGTGATGCTGAAGTGGGAAGTCTCACAGCTTCTTGTACATCACCACTAGGAAACTCTCTGCTTTGTTTTGTTCCCAGACCAGGTTTCCTCCTTTTCAGACACCACCCACCCTTCCGTAAGTGGGTACCACTAGACTGACTGGTAGTTTGCAACCTACATAATTATATAGTATACAGCTTGGGCTGCCTTACTGTCTTTTGGTCCCCATAACAGCAAGTGTAATTACTTTTTTTATTTCTGTAACCCTTTTTTGTATCTTTTTAAACTTTCTATTTTTATAGCTATACAAGCATTCCTGTCTCAGGATAGTACTGTCAAAGCAGCATACTTGGAACTTGCTATTTTAGTCTTTTTCCTTTTTCTACTGTGGGGCGGAACAAACTGGAAAAAAACACACTGCCTTGGATGTGTCTGACAATCTGGTGAATTAAATTTGAGAATTAATTCCATTGAAATGATTGCACTTTCTCAATCTTACCCCTAGGTGTCACGCTTCATTCCTGAGACCTGCGTTGAGCTAGACCTTATTTCTGTGTGCAGCACAGTGGTCTCCTGTGATGGTTACTGTTGTTTTGAAGGTGTGCAAGTTAAATGCTGTGTTTGCTTATTCTACCCCAAGTAGCTTCATGGAGCAGGAACTGCAAGGTTGCAGCCAAACCTGCATCTAATTGTATTTGCTCTGAGACTCTTGTGTAGGAAATGAACCACAGCACTGCTTGGAACTAGTCACTGAGCATCTTTCTAATTGTCTCACTTTTTACAAAGAACTAGCAGAGTTACCTTAGGTTTGCTGAATAGCAGTGGATAACCAAGCATAAATAAGAATGAGTTATGTCACACTTACTAGTATTGTATGTATTAGAGTATTATGTCTCCAAGGTGCCAATGTTTATTTTTGCTGAAAGCACATTCCATTTTGTCATGTTCTATTTTGTCCTCTTGTGAGCACTAAAGCAAATCCTGCAGAACTGTTAAGCACAATGCATTCAGGAACTGGCTATCCAAATGGATGATGACATTGCTGTGAATGAATTGTGTCTTTTTGCCACTTGCTCAGGATCTCAGTCTGTCTTTGTTGATGCCGCAAGACCTACTAATGCCCTGAACGTTTGCCTCAGAAGGAGCCATGCAGACTGCCGCTTTGCCCGCACAGTGCTTAGCAGCTGGTGAGAGAACATGGGCACGAGGAGTCCCAAGGACTTTATTTCACTGTTCATAGTACTGCTGGCACTGTAAACAGCAAAACCTCGCCAGATAGGATATAGGATAGAATTCCTGTCCACCAGAAACCCTATGAGGAAGGCAAATCACCACAGGTCCATGGGGTACATCCAGATGGGTGTTTATGCTTCGCATGTGGGCAAATTTTTCACAACATTTTCATGATGATTGGTATCAAATGCCAACTCTTATTTCAAGGATAATCAGGATTTACCCATTCTGGAAAAATCCAATAAATTATATATTTAAAAAACCTGTTTACAATATTAAGCCCCTGTTTAGAAGAACACAAGGTCCTATGCCCACAGATCAATAACGGATTACTAAAAATGGGGGGAAACTGGTCTGTGTTATGACTCCAGCAAAATTAAATCTTATGGCATTCAATAGTTTCTTGGAACACTTTCTGGAGAAGTGGATTATTAGAACAACTGTATTTAAAGTGCTAATAAGTCAGTTGATGTCCAGTGCTAATTCTTTATTCTAGATTTTTAGTATTGCCTCATGAAAAATATTGCTTCTCGTCCTTGGAATGGAAAATCCCCACCTTGAATCTACACACAGGAAATTCCAGTTCTGCTTCTTCCCCAATAATAATAATAATAATAATAATAATAATAATAATAATAATAATAATTTATTTATACCCTGCCCATCTGGCTGAGTTTCCCCAGCCACTCTGGGCGGCTTCCAATCAAGTGTTAAAAACAATACAGCATTAAATATTAAAAACTTCCCTAAACAGGGAATAGAAAGAAGCTAAATGGTGTGTTTGTTTTGAGATGTTTTGGTTGTTGTGCTTTTGATTTGTTACTTGAGCACTATTTAACATTAGCATGCATTTACTGTAAACGCACACTTGTTTTCTCTGCCTGCCTTAATGTTTTTATAAGGTGTACTGTTCATGCTGGGTATGAGTTACAGTCCATTATTCCAACCTATAGTTCCATGGGCATTGTTGCACAGACATGGAACTCCTGCTTCTTATGTTCTTTAGTCAAGAGAGAAGCCTTGCACATACGAAAGAACATGTGCAAATATGCAATCCCCTTTACTGAAGTGACTGAGCTTTCATTTCCATCACCTTCTATCTTTTCTTGCATGTGTGAAAAAATCTTGACTTTGGCTGATAAAGTGCAATGCAGAGTTAACATTTTTCTAACTTTGCTGTAAGAGCTCCTCCTTCCAAACATGGAGGGAGACTTTTTTGGGAGGCGGGGGGACAAATTAAAAGGGTTGGACTCTTATTGCAAGAAAGTTCAGATTCTGACAATTTGAAGTCACATAATATTGACATCGCTTTTGCTGTGCTTTTTAATATATATATTTGCATAGCGGTCACAGCAAGATGTTTTCTCCATTGCCAGATAAACTGCTGGGAACTGTGGGTGAGTTTCTGCTTGGATGCCAGCAGGGAAATCTTGACACAATAGGGGTTTTCACATTGCATTCAAAGAGTGTACAATCTGTGTACCTGTGTACACAAATAGCTGAGCTGTACACTCGTACAGCTACTCACATGTAGCGTTCTAGGAGTGTGTAATCTGTGTGCACAATAGTTGAGGTGTACCAATCAATATGTGTACACTCTTTTCACAGAAACGCTTGTACATATGTAAAGACAGCTTGTACCTATGTACAGTGTAACATGTGAACAAGCTTTGTATCTTCTCCCTATATGAGAGTGGAGTGGAGCAGTACTGATTGCAAGGGTTTTTTTTCTGTGTAATAAAAAGTTTGGAATCTTTTAGCAGTTCTTTTATTGACAGGTAAGGCTGCAATCCTAACCCCACTGCCTCCAAAGTAAGTCACATTTACTTCTGTGTTTGCACAAAGAGGATGCCTGTTACCCTTGCCTCCTTCCTCCATGTTGTGGTTGACTAGATTTTTAAAGTCCCATCCTTAGCAGCAAAATTGAAGCACAGGAATTAGGCTGTAAAGCCGCCTTTTGAGCAAATCCAGCCAACTAAGTCGGCTGGCTTCCCCCTTTCTTCCTTAACAAACAATCAGGCAACAACTTGGGAAGTAAGTTTAAAAATATAATTTACTTCCTTATAATCTTGCATTAGGGACGCGGGTGGCGCTGTGGGTTAAAGCCTCAGCGCCTAGGACTTGCCGATCGAAAGGTCGGCGGTTCGAATCCCCGCGGCGGGGTGCGCTCCCGTCGTTCGGTCCCAGCGCCTGCCAACCTAGCAGTTCGAAAGCACCCCGGGGTGCAAGTAGATAAATAGGGACCGCTTACTGGCGGGAAGGTAAACGGCGTTCCGTGTGCTGCGCTGGCTTGCCAGATGCAGCTTGTCACGCTGGCCACGTGACCCGGAAGTGTCTCTGGACAGCGCTGGCCCCCGGCCTCTTGAGTGAGATGGGCGCACAACCCTAGAGTCTGTCAAGACTGGCCCGTACGGGCAGGGGTACCTTTACCTTTTAATCTTGCATTGGTTCAACAGTCAAACCTTTGCAGGCAAAATATTTATATTGACAGTATAGCCAGCTTCAGGCTGGAGCAAGCAGAGACATGTCTGCATCCAAGACTGGTCAAAAAAAGCAAGCAAGAAAAGAAGGAAAATGTTTTTCAAAGGTCTGACTTTCTGCCTCTCAACAAAACAGCTCTGTGGTATTAGCCCCTTCTCATGCTAACTAGCAAGAATATGCATTTGTTAGATTTGGCAGCTAATCTCCCGCACGTGTCTAATATTAGATTGTAAACCCCTTGGTGCAGCAGTTTTTTTGTTTTTTACTCTGCAAAAGCATAATGCACACTGATGACATAATATAAATCATAAGAAGATGCTACATGATCTGTTGCCTGGTGCAAAGCCCCACAATGAGGGTGGCCGGAAGAAGCAAGGGTAGGGATACTAGCAATGTGAAAGCATGGCTCAGGCATAGAAGCTTTGAGCAGTGGTGACCTGTCCTGGGCCAGCTGGGCATAAGACTCACGGAGGCCTGACGAGAAGGGGGCAGCTCAGGTCCCAGCCCTTTAGAAAGGGTTGATGATTGCACTCATCAGTTGATAATCGGGACTCACTGTCCAGACTTTTAAGAGAAGGCATAAGGAAATTTTGAAGCCGCCTAGCAGGGAGCACCTCTTTTCATAAAGCAAGGTGGAGGCTTAAAAAAATTAAACAGAAGCAGCACTGTCTCATTGGTTTTGTGGTGACCTGCAACTTTCACCTCTCCTAAGGTATGTACTGCAGTTTCATGTCTTTCATTTTGCATCCTGCCTCTCATAGCATGTGCATGAACACACCCCACTGTCTGCAGCTGCCAAAAGGCTTGTTAAGCTCTGAGATGCCTGATTTGAATTCATGAACCACTTAAAATGGGAGCAGTATAAGGCAGAGACAGGTGACCAGTAGACCCCAGTAGACCAGTGACAGCAAATGCAAAACTCAGCTACCTCAACTTCTGCTACAACTTTTGTCATCTTGTTTGTAGGTAGTAGGTGACAGCTCATGGTATTTGCTCCATGGATTAAATTGAGACAAAGGAAGTGGCTGCCGCCACCCACATCTCTCTTCACTGCCAGAATCATCTAAAAACACTGTCATCCCTATAGCCATTCACTTTATCTCTGGCTGAAGCTGTGGTGGAAGAAAAATTTCAGGAGAGCTGACACATTTCAGAGTTTGACAATGTATCCAAGAATTTCTTCTGATTTAAAGAGATGACTCAGGCATCTTGGGAGAGTTCATAATCTTTCTGTTCATAATTATGATGAAAATTGACATTTTGAAAGGGGAAATTAATCCATCTTAAATTAACTGACTGAAAAGCTTGTGGGAAGGCAATTAAGTACAATCAAATTAATATAATTGATCAAATTACTAATTGGTGCAAATTCAGTTGAAATTAATTATTTTAAAGTTCCACTGATTTCAGTGGGAGATATTAGCATATTAGTTCAGTCTGCTTTATGGAAAGCAATGGGAGTTAATGCCTTGACTGGAATGTACCTTCTCTGATGACTAAGAGAAAATGGGTGGTTATTGCAGCAAGAATGACCTACACCTGGAGATTCTTTCCAGAACACTACCAATACAGAGAAAACATTATTGGGGCATGTGTGTTGCCATGTGCCATGTATTTTGTACATTAAAATACATAACAAGAAGACAGGCTTTCAGATCACCCCCACTAGAAAACATATATATTTCCTGATAGTTTTGGTTTTTATGGACAGGTGGACTTGAATGTCTGTGTTTCTATCAAGTTTTGTAGCCCTTTCTAAATACTTCAGAGCAAGAACCAAGCTAAGTATTTATCCATCAGCATCCTTTTGAAAAGAGCTATGCACCAACAGACAAGACAGCCTTTGCTGCTTCAAAACATCTCTAAAATCTGCAAAACATCACCTGTGTGGTGTTCCCAGCCTATTTCACCGATGTCTCTACCGTACCTTCCAACATTCTTCAGCTCCAGATAGCGACATTTCTCACTCCACTCCCCCTCAACCAACTCACCCTCCGCGACCCCCATTTTTGTGCTCCTGCCCACAGAGCATTTCCTGTCAGAAGGGGAAGTGCTGCCCCCACTTCACCAACAGGACACAGCACACAAGCCCTCCACCATTCTGAGAAACCCTCTTAATCCCTATTTTATTTTATTCTTTGGTATGCTTACAAAAAGAAAAATGCACATCAATAAATACATTTGAGAAAGATTAGATATGGATGCACAAAGCATTAAAAAAATAAAAATAAATCAAGACTCCATGCCCTTTGCTCCGCTCCCTTTCCTGCTGTCCTGGGCGACCCTGCCCTCAGGTGTGCCAGGCAGGCTTGGCATCAGTGTCAGCCGCCTCTCCTCCTCTCCCACTTTCCAGCAGTCTCTACAAGCTGCCCAGGGAGGAGACTGGCAGCAGCGGCCCTGGAGATGCTCCCTCATCCCTCACAGCAGCCACCACAGCTGCTACTCAGGACAAGTGCCGGCTCCTCCTCCTCCTCCAGCTTAGTGGCAGCAGCGCTGGGGGGGGGGGGGAGATAGGGCATTCCAGGATCAAATCAGAAGCTGGGATGGCTTTCGGAATGCCAGGACTGTCCCTGGAAAATTGGGACACTTGGAGGGTATGATCTACTCCTATTTGATATGTAATATCATATGCATTTTGTTTTTGTTTTTGAAAAGTCTTCTGGGATAGCTCAGTCAGGAGAGTATAAGACTCTTTAAGGGTTGTGGATTCAAGCTCCATGTTTTACAAAAGATTCCTGCATTGGATGATTCTCGTGGTCCCTTTCAACTCTACAGCTCTATGATTCTGTGAAATACAAGAGACCCCCAGGAAGCCCCTGGCCTGAAGAGCGGGGATATTGAATTATCAAAATTAAATGACCAAACCCATTAATTTGTGAACTGAGGTGCAAGTAAGACTGCTTAGGATTTGCCTCCCGCTACATTTCTAGCTCAGTTTCAATTCTTATTACAAAAGAATTTCAGAAACAGACTTGAAAGAGAAGTTGCTGAATTACAACTTATCACTAAACTGAAAACTATGGCGAGACCTGGTCTTAATAGAGATACTGGATTCCTGTCTCATTACATGCTAATCATCTGCATACTATCCCTTGCTTTTTCCTGTAGGACTAATTGCAGTCGTTAACAGTTGTCAACAGGTTTACCATACCCACTGAGTCAATCACCCATCTCCTACTACCCTCCTGAGAAAAACCCCACCCCACCCTCCCAGTATACATAAGGGTCTGGTGACTTCTGTTTCAGTGTATCTGAAGAAGTGTGCATGCACACAAAAGCTTATACCAAGAACAAACTTAGTTGGTCTCTAAGGTGCTACTGGACAATTTTTTTTATATATTTCAACTGCATCAGGCCAACCCGGCTACCTACCTGAATCTAGCTGTTTCAATCATTATTCACATGCAATCTGCAGCATGTACTTTGAGGGATGAAGGCCAACAGTGCATGTTATGGCTCCACATTCACTCGTAGTTGATGGCTTGCTGTTAACTCGCAGAAGGCTCAGCCATCCCTCCTCCCCTCTCGGCCTATAATTGCAACAAAAGGTGATTAGCATCACATCCAAACCATAGGTTGTGGTTCATTCTTGGCTTGTGAATTGTGGTTTTGCTCAGTCTGCATTTCAGCCCTAACACTGAACTAGGGAGTGTGCTTGGTTGCTCCCACTCAAACTAGGTGGTGAGTGAAAGAGCAGAGATCTCTCCATTCATTGTAAATCATTATGGTTTAACATGCTGTGTAAACTGGCTCATTCAATCATTGTCAGTTAGTAAACTCCAATCTTTGAGCATGTAGGCACCAGGAACCTGGATTAAGGGGGTCCCTCCTGTTAGCACCCTGTGAGTTTTCTTTCAGCCCTGCGTTACAACAATCTAGAGTGTGTATTTTCAGTAGTTTGTGAGGTACTGGTGATGTGTGTGTGGAACCTGGGTCCCAGAACTGCTAAAAACAGTTGTGGTTCATTATTGGCAGGGAAGCAAAGGGTGGGTTTCTCCCCTAGGACTCCTGCCTCCCCATTTTAGTCTGCAATAACCCAAGATAAGGCGGGGGAGGGAGAAAGAGAGATTTGTCTTTCCCCTTCACATACTAATGATGGCCAAAAGCCTACACAGGCCTCTTTAATGATCACACTCTTCTTTCTTGCTGTGCTATTGTCTTTCCTCAAGAGGCATCTCTGTAAAAGATTCCATCTGTGCACTACCTACAAACATCAAGGCAAGAGAGGCAATAGCTGCTTCATGTTTGTGGAATTTCCTACCCCACCCCCTGAAGGCCTTTCAGAAATCTGCCCTGAGAACATTTTTGGAACCGTGAAGCAATCCTGCCAAAGTAAGGTGTGGCTAAAGTGGAGATTTAACTGTCTTGTGTTTTCATTCTGATGGTTCCAGTGGGACTGAGGCACACCTAGTGTACTCTGGATTTCATCCACTGTGTGTGTACACTTTGGGCTTTGGCAAGGGAGAGATGTGTGCATTGCTGTTGGCTTTATTTCGTTAATTCTTGCTGCCCACTGTCTTAGTTACAACTACAAGTGAGGAATTAATTTGATTTCTCCAAAATTATATGTATAAAACGATGAGCAATCAGAATGGCTTGGCACCAGCCAATTTGCCTGCCCTGGCTGATATTCTAAATAGTTTTTCATATGAGCACCTAACTACAAAACTCCATGGAACAAGCTTCTTCCATGACTTGCTCTTCACACCAGTATGAACAATGCCTCAGATAAGAGAATCTTCAATCTAAGTGCTGCAACTTTCCTTATAGTATTGCATCTATTATTATTAGCATTTATGCCCTGTTAGAATTATTGCCCAGCTCATTCTGAATGCAGAACAATTCCATTAAGACAATCTTGCAATGCATCCAAAAAGTGCTCAGGCTTGGACTTCTAGGAGTCTTCAGGTAGGAGCTGTGGATCTGGGAGAAGGGTCAGCTACTGAAAAAGAAGAAGTGAGAATACTTTTCTAGACAGTTTGAACCTGGTGTTTCTCTCAAAGATCACAAGCCTTGAATTTGGATCCAGAAGGTAATGAGTACACAATGAGGAAGACTCTAAATGTTCTGGTGACTGATGCAATGCATTCTGCACTAGTTGACATGCCTGAATCTTCCCTGAAGGCAAACCGGTAAGTCTCTTTTAGTCCATTGATGTACACTTGCCAGGTTCCTGATAAAAGAAAGTGCAGCTCTTATTGGATAGCATTGGAGGGAGGTGGTCTTGGCCACTGTTACCGTCTGGGCACTTCTAAGACTATAGTCCTGAGTGATGAGAATATGACATCCAGCCCCTCAAATCTTTGTTGAGAGCTCCTGCATGACCATCATTTCATTAGTCTAGTCAAATTCAGTTTTCAGTTGCCCTCACATCACAGCACCCTCACAGAAAGCCGCTATGCTTATAGTAACCATGACATTTGTTTATTAATGTGAACTAGACTTTAGGCTCATGAGAAATGCTTGCGTCTCTTTATATGGAAATACAGTAACACTAAAGGCTTTCAGCTCCTGGATGTAGATTTGAGTCAACTGTGATGCTTATTTATACAGGCCATGAAGGTGTAAGTTACCTTCCAAACGTCCAGGAGCATGAGGAATAATTTATAAACAGTGATTTGTACTCAGATTTCAGAAATATGTTCAATATGTTTATATGCTTTTAATAATCATCACAAGTTTTCCAATCTTTTACTTCTGCCTCACCTAATTTTGATGTGATAATACCAGACACACTTTCCTGTTACTATTTTAGATAACATTAGCCAGGTCTCTTGGTACATAAGGGGTGGGAAGAAAGAGGAGTCTTGATTGCCAAACTGGCTAGAGGGTGGGTAGGATGGAGGAGCCAGTATATTTTTGTATATTTGTAGTGGCAATTTTGTAGTGATGTGTTCTGGTTTTGAGCAGCAGCAACTAAAACATTTGAAGAGACTTTATGTTAACACTTAACTATGGTTCAATTGCACAATCAATAGTTCAATCTAAGTAGCTGAAGATTCTGAATTAGGAGCAGCCACTGATTTGATAAATAAGTACATAAGGTGCACAATACAGCTTTATGCACATCTACATCAAAATATGTAAGCAGGTCAATTGCTGTATCCCACAGCAAATTTGCATTTGTTCTGAGAAACTGTACCACAAAATTTCCTTTATTAAAAGTTGTTTGACACTCTTGATTTTGTCTTTATTTTTGAGGGGGTAAAGTTAAGGCTCTGAGTCAGAGTACATGCAGAGGCCAGATGGGCAGGGTATAAATAATAAATAATTATAAATTATTATAACCTTTCTATGCACAATTGCTAGGATTTAACATATACCATAATAGTAATAATATGAGGCTGAATTTGGTCCAGTTGCTTTGCATTGATCATAACTGACCATATTCTGGTTATAATATGTAGAAAGAATGATTGGTCTTACCTGAAGTGTATATTTGGGAGCAGGGATGCTGGAGCCAATGGGAAAAATATCAAAAATATCGACCTCCTGGAGGCGGAGGTGTGCTGTGCCACGAGCACATTACTTTGGAGAAAATTATTGGAGATGAGGAGAGGCCAAAGGGGAGTGTCCTGAATTGAAAAATGATGGTTGCCTAGGGTGAATCGAAGATATTGTTGATGTGTGGGATGGAGTGAGAAGTGAAGAAGAGATTGATACTCAATATGAAATCTCTGTGGTGTAAGGACTCTCAGTTTGAGTTCTGAGATTCCATCTTGAATCTCTTGTAAGCCACGTAACGGTTGAGGAAGCGTAAATTGAGAACAGGATGCCATTTTGGGGGATCTCTTTTTGGCACAACAAAAAATATGGAGTAGGAACCACGAAAGTGCTGATCTGAGGGAACAGCGCTATAGCTTCCACAGACAGAAGGTGGCGAACACAAGTCCAAACAGCTTGCAAACGTACTTTATTTCTTGGCAAGGGCAAGGGAATGAAACGTTGGGGGACGGACGGAAATGAATTCTATGAAATAATTTCTGAAACCCAGCAATTGGATACTGGCGCCTGCCAGGCAAGGAGGGAAAGAATAGGCCCCCGCACCCGGGGCACAGATCCGCCATTGGGTTTGCTGTTTTGTGGCTTTGGTACTGGAAAAAGTTGGAAAGCGATGAAACCCTTGCCTGCCTTGGAAGCATTGTCTAAAGGGCTGAGGTCTGAACCTGACGTCCCTTTGCCTATTCTGGGAGTGAAAGGATTGAAAACAAGAAGAGTCGGAAGAAACGCCTGGTTGGGCGCTTGTCATCTCTCTGGGTCAGCAAGATTTTTCTCTTATCTTTTGATTCTATAAAGACATCTTTCAACACCACTTCTCCAAAAAGCTGACCTCCTGAAAAAGGTTTAGAGGCAGCACCAGCATTCCAGGACTTCAGCCACAGAGTGCATCTACAGCTACCTGGATGCCACTGCTCTAGCTGCAAACTGCATGAAGTCCATGGAAGCATTTGCCATACTTGAGCTTTAAGGAGTTTGGCAAGAATCTGTTGCTGTCGAGCTGGATATTGGGGAGGAGATTGCAACAGATCCTCAAACCAAACAATATATGCTCGAGCACATGAGGATGCTATGCAGGCAGCTCTCATAGAGGGGGCCGCTGCATCATGGGTCTTAGTAAGGCATATTCAATTCTCCTATTAGTAGTGTCCCAAAGTTGAGCATTTCCTTCTTGGGAACCAGATGTTGCAAGGACAGATTTAAAACTGGTCTGTCTATAGAAGGAGAAGACTATATGCCATGAATTCAGGATTCAAGTCATTTGTTGTTGTTGTTTAGTCGTGTCCGACTCTTCGTGACCCCATGGACCAGAGCACGCCAGGCACCTCTGTCCTCCACTACCTCCCGCAGTTTGGTCAAACTCATGCTGGTAACCTCGAAAACACTATCCAACCATCTCGTCCTCTGTCGCCCCCTTCTCCTTGTGCCCTCCATCTTTCCCAGCATCAGTGTCTTCTCCAGGGAGTCTTCTCTTCTCATGAGGTGGCCAAAGTACTGGAGCCTCAGCTTCACGATCTGTCCTTCCAGTGAGCACTCAGGTCTGATTTCCTTAAGAATGGATGCATTTGATCTTCTTGCCGTCCATGGGACTCTCAAGAGTCTTCTCCAGCACCATAATTCAAAAGCATCAATTCTTTGGCGATCAGCCTTCTTTATGGTCCAGCTCTCACTTCCATACATCACTACTGGGAAGACCATGGCTTTAACTATACGGACCTTTGTTGGCAAGGTGACATCTCTACTTCTCAAGATGCTGTCTAGGCCTGTCATTGCCCTTCTCCCAAGAAGCAGGCGTCTTTTAATTTCGTGGCTGCTGTCACCATCTGCAGTGATCATGGAGCCCAAGAAAGTAAAATCTCTCACTGCCTCCATTTCTTCCCCTTCTATTTGCCAGGAGGTGATGGGACCAGTGGCCATGATCTTCGTTTTTTTGATATTGAGCTTCAGACCATATTTTGCGCTCTCCTCTTTCACCCTCATTAAAAGGTTCTTTAATTCCTCCTCACTTTCTGCCATCAAGGTTGTGTCAAGTCATATAGTTTGCTAACTAAGGCAGAATTTCTTTTAGAGTGCATAGGTGCATCAAGCTCAGGTTTAACGACTGCCTTAAGCACTGAGGGAACCAACATGAAGTTGGATGGGATATGGCTATGAGTTAACAAATACACATCACTCTCTGGTTCAGTGACTGATCTGTCAGGTTGAGCAGTTAATTCTAAGATGTGCATTATCTTACGTTTCAGGGTGAGGGCACTAGCCTCCTGAAACAGCCACACGGAAAAAGGTTCATTCTGCATAAATTCTTCACATCTATCATCATCCACCTCCTATTCCTGAAAAACGGTTGGGAAGGAAGGCAAGGGGAAATCCTCATTCTTATCATCACCTATGGAGGTGAATGGGTTAGGGGCGCCATAAGAGTCAGAGAAGCAGAACACAGACAGAAAGACTACAGAGCCACAGCCCTTGATTGCAAATTATAAGCTCTCAACTCCATTTGCTACACTGTGGACCAGGAGGAGGAATAGGCAAAGTCCACCAACTGCCTCGGTTACACGCAAGCAGCCATCTGGGGGATAAAATTAGAAATGTAGAGGCCCCACTCCATCTGTCATTCCACGGACCAGGAGGGCAGAGTTGCCAATCACCATGTGGAAAGGGCTAGCTAGTGGCTGTGGTGGCAGAAGGAAGGAGGAAACCATGGGGAAAGGGCTCCTCCCTTACCGCTTTTGTGATCTGAGGGGAAAAGGCGCGCAGCCTTTCAGGGCCATTGTGCACCAAGGCAACACAGAAAGCAAAAAGAAACAAACTGCCAGAAAGTGAAAACAAACCCCTTAAATCCAAGCACTAAATAGAAAAAAAGGACAAGAAGAAACCAAGGAGAAGAAAACAGTTTGGTGGCAAAAGCCACCAAAATGCTGCAGAAATAAAGCGTGTTCCTTATCTTTCCAATCAGCGAAGCTGTAGCACCTGAGGCGCTGGTGAGAGAGGCTAGAAAAAGAAAGAAAAAGACGTTCACAGGAACTCTGGATTTTCAGAATGGCAACAATTACCTAAAAACAGGGTAAAAGATAATAATGCAGCAAATGGAAGAAAGTAGGAATGGGTTTTAGGGAGAGTTGGGGTTTTTTGGTTTTGTTTTCCAAAGACAGGAATCTAGAGAAAATGACAGGGAAGGAAATTAAACTGAAAATGAGAAGAAATGAAATAGACTTATCTGGCGAAAAAGTAGAGCCATGAGGAATGAACTGCTGTGCCAGGAAGAAGGGAAAAACTGGGGAAGCCTAGCCTACTTCACACCATTCTTTGCTCCTGCCTAGTGTCCTGTGACGAGGACACAGCCATCCCATTGGCTCCAGCATCCCTCGAGGTGAATTCAGTGCTTTTCTCCTAGAAAAATGGTGCCGGTCCTGCACACCCTTGAATACCCCAAGAAAAAAAGCTGTGTGGAATTGCCATTGGGTCACTGCCATCACATCCTGCGCCTCACCCTCTGCGGCCACAAGGAACATGGAGCGGGGGGGGGGGGGCATGGAAACGGGAGGAGGGGTCCAGGGGTAATTACTTCTATGCCAAAGATGGTGAAAGCAAAACACACTTTTGACACTGAAAGTTTTCCACTCTTATCACCGGAACCCAACTTAACCTTGTAGGTGAAATTTGAGCTTCCAAACATATTTCTGCTTCTGCTTTCATTTCCTTGGAGGTGGCCCAGATCAAACCAAAGTGTGATCTGGATGGCAGCTGCAGGCTAGAGGTATGTTCCGGTAGTAGAGGAAGGCACAGGAACGTGTTATTGTGTTTTCCCTACTGTTCTAAACCAATCTAAAGTTGGCAGTGTAACCCAGAGACAGAAATAACTTCCCAGCAGCTTCAAGACATCACCAAAAAGCTGTCATGCAACAGATCAGAAAAGTGAACAGTTAAGATACAAAGGCTGAGTTTTCACAGGGTATTTTTATTAATAATGTCAATTAATGTGTTACACCAATTAGGTGCCTGTCATATTATTTTCTGGGAAAGAAAGGTAAAAAACTAAAACAAGTAAGGCCTGCATTTCGTGTGGCCCTTTTCTCCTTTCAATTTGGGCTTCTACAAACTTCTATTGTCTTTCTCAGAAGATAGCGATTGCTCTTGACCCAGCATTTCATAACTAACAGCAGCCACACCAACACTGAGAAATGAAATGTAAAATACAATGAAATAAAACATAGGAGATATGAAAACATAATAACAGCTCACAAAAAAATCCCCTTGCTTTAGTGTTCCTTCTTCATGGAAAACTTTAAATACGATTTTGTCTTTGAAAATACAATCATAAAAATAATTACATTCTTAATACAAGAGTATTCTTTTAAGTGAAACAACTCAGATCCATTGGTAGGTTTGGTAATAATGGAAGACTGATACAGAATTATTAATACATTAAAAATTTATTTTTTGCAAAGTCTTGCTCCCCAAATTATAACCTGATATTTAAAAAGTAGACCCACATCCCCATCCAATGACATAAATTACAACTTCCATAACAAAAATAAAAAACAGTTCCTGATTCATACTTTATTTTGGAATACTAGATCAGTAAAATGTCCTCACAAACATAGAAATGCAGTGTACAAAACCACTTCCTTAAAGCAATTCTTGATCATTAGTAAAACCTTTGCTAAAGGCCTGTGTGAAATGCATGATGGGAACCGGGGGGGGGGGGGGAGAGAGAGAGCAGGTGAGGAGTAGATCTCTCTCCAATCTGCACTTATCCTGGATTCTGTTTTTCTAAGTTGCAGCAGAGCATGACAGAATGCTTGTAGCTGGTTTATCTAGAAGGTTGCACAGGAACCCTTCTGCCCAAGCTAGAAATCAATGAAACTGCTCACCTGGAAGCACATCCAGAGGCCTTCCTGGCCATTCAGAGCTCTGCCACAGCACTATTCTGCGCATGCGCACACACAAACATACACACTGAGAAAGGGGTGGAGTATATTTCACAGCATTTAATATGGTCTATTTAGAGGTTCTTTCTATTTTGGTTTGTTTCTGCTTTTTTATCTGTATAAATCCATACTGTACATTATTTGTATATACCTGGCACTTCCAAGACAAAAACCAAATAACAGCAGGAACATCAGAAGGACTCCCACTGGGCTGTGGGGAGGCAGCCCAATCCCTTTACAATGCCTTGTTTTTGAAAAGTACTAACTCTCGTGGAGAAGAAGTTCAATAATACAGTTACAAAAATGGTTCCTGCAAAGTCAGCATACCAAACAAATCCCCACCTTCTGCATTAAGGGCAATACACACAAACCCTCACTCTGCTGAAAGGTTTTCCTCAAAGGGTGTAACTACACAGGGACTCATCTCCCTCTCAGGCCCAAGACAGGGACACCTCCTCCTCAATGCAGCTCCCCGTTTCCTGTCCTCCCAGTCACACCCTGCTATTTGGGAAGGCTTTTGTGTTTTCTTAAAAAGTCCTCTGCACATCTTAAGAATTTTTAGGTACACATTTTTATGCCTTCTTAAAAATGTACCAATACATATATATTATTATTTTAACCAAAAAAAAAGGGACACCTGCTTTTTGATGGCCACACTAACCAGTCAATTAGTATTCTGCTAATTCAGATGAGGAGGTAACTTTGTGCTTGTCAAAAGGGTTAGCCAGCCAGAACTCCATTGAGCCTACTTTTACTGGGAACAGAAGGTACCTGATGTTCCTTCATTTCATTCACTCACTTATGTACCTTTCCTTAAAAAGCTGCAGACGCAGAGCAGGCCCCCTCCTCCAGCTCTGCACGTCTGTCTTGGGCCTGAGTTTAGTGAAATTTACCAACCAGGGGGGCAGATACAAAGATGCAGCAACTGAAATTTAGAATACACACTCTGCTCAAAGTAAGTTTCACAAGGGAAAAATAAAATTGCACATATCTGGTAATTTATTCTAGTTATTGTGCTCTGTGATCTGTTTAAAAGGGACAGCAACAGAAGCTGCTTCCTTATTAAACGTGCTGATCTAAGGTCTAGCATATATCATAAATATGTACATCTATAAATTAAACATTTAATGAAATATACAAATAAATTAGTTTAAAATAATTTGCCTAAATAAAATAACTTTTGTATACACCTCCTTGCACGGGACATTTTGTGGGATATAGATGACCTTTCTGCACACCTGCCAAACCGCCATACAGGCCAGAGAACTAAAGGAAAAAGCAACATGGAATGAGAGAGGTGGGCAGTGCTTGCCACAATTAACCCCTTCAGGGAGCATTTTATCCTCCCTACACGCTTCAGAAATTAACAAAAAGCTTATTATGTGACCAGTTTGCAACAAGTGATGCATCTACAGGGTTTACTCAACCCCGTCCATGGGCTGCTCCATTCAGGACACTAGTGGAGGCTGTTCTTATACAAATTCCTTTGCATGTGCAGAGCTGCCCTCATCACTTCCTCGATATGAAAGCAAAGCATGGGCTTTCTGGGGATATTTTGTTTGCTTCCCCTCCGCAGGCAGACAATCCAAACAGCTGGTCAGTAGGGCACCAATGGACTATGACAGTAGATTGCCTTTCCAGTCACATATGCAGGAAATAAAGCCCTCTAATTCTTTGTATGCGCAGTGGTGCCCATTGACACCAGCGGCAGATTCAGTATACATGCAGCAAAACAAATGGTCCTGTGCTCAGATCTGGCTCTAATCATTCTGAACAAGGACAGTGCCTCAAAGCTTCACAGTGTGGTCAGGGTGAATGATTAGATTAGGAGCACAGGAGCACGAGGAACATGTTGGGAGTTTTCATGGGAATTTTAAACCTTCCTCTGATGGAAATCATGCAGATGGAGGGCAGAACTGTGTAAAAGAGCCGCCTTTCATCACACCAGCCTGTCCAAACTTGAGGTCCTCCTCCATAAGCCCCTGCCAATTAAAGTTAGGTAGGTGGTGGCCAGCGGGGGGGGGGGGGGAGATGACACTTTAATTCATAGCACCCCATTTGTGGATTGTCGTCTCCAACTATGATGTCATTTTAGCACCAGAGGAAGATCTGAGCATTTCAGCATATAATGTGAGCTGGTCTTGATTACAATTTTACACATTCTGCTGGATTGTATGAGTTTGCTTTAATTCCTGCTTCTACTATGCAATATATACCACATCTCAAGGCTTGGGTGGGGAAAACAAAGTCAGTTTATCCACCTTCTTCCATGTTCTGGAGGGATCCTGCCAACAGGGAGGGTGAACGTAAGGGTGTCCCGTCCCCCACCTCTGGCCTTGATTTTTAAACACAATTTCCCTCCCATTGGAAATTAAATGGAGTGAACTGATGGGCTGACGTAATTTTCTCCCTGGTTTGGGGACATCAGGGGAGCCGGGAGGCTGTGGATCCTTTGGCTACTGAAGTTGTTATGACAGCACAGAGGAGAACTCCAACGTCAGATCCCCCTTTAGGATCAAAGCTCTCTCTTTCCACCAACCAGGAGGGATCTCGGCCATCCTATGGCCCATGGGGTGCCTTCAATGGATTTGTAAATCACAGTGAATAAAACAGCATAAAACCAAACATAAAAATGCTCTGTTACATTTATCTGTAACACAGCACTCATCCAGAAGGTGCCATTTGCCTACGACCTGACCTTCCCTATCCTCAGTTTCTGGGTGGTGGCTGAAACTTTCACTTTCGGTCTGATTATCCCTTTCTGGAAAGTCCCTGGTGGGCCTACCTGATCTTATGTGGAAGGATATTGCTGGGATAGAAGACTCAAAAGAAGATTGATGCCACCTCTCTTGAGTAGTTTCCCCCCTCCCTATTTATCTTATTAAAATAAAATGCATACATACATAAAATTAAAACTCTGAATTGAGCTTGGTCTCCTCCGTGACATGGTGATGGGGTGCCTTGGACCCCTTGAGTTGCAGGGGAGGGCAGGATGGAAAACTTGTCATTTGGGGAGGGATTGTTCCTGCTCTGGCTCTTAGCTGAGCACCCCCAAAGTGGCAGGTAGGTCAGAAGAGCAGCCTGCTGTGTTGCAGCAGGGCGGGAGAGTGTCCTGGCTATCTTGTAGCTTGACCTGAACTCAGCTCCATAGAAGGGATGAAGAGACGCTCTCCCTGGAAGGACTGCCTGCTTACAGAAAGAGGCAAAAAAGAATTCAGGGAGCAGACACACCCTTCTCACTAAGGCTGCAACCCTAACCCCACTTACTTGGGAGTAAGACTACTGAATTCAATAGGGCTTACTTCTGAGTCGACATGGTTAGGATCACACAATAAACCTCCCTATCGTGGTCTCTTCTGTCTGTTCTCAGGAAAGAAACAGAAAGAGCAAGAAGCACCGGCCAGTGGATGCTGCCTCCCAGCTGCCTCACACAAGATGCCTGAAGAGGGAAAGACCTTGGAGCAGCCCATCTGCACAGCAGCTGTTTTCCTAAGATCACACAAAACTCTGGACTGAGGCAACAGATATACTAAGGAGTACCAGAGGAAATTTTTGTTACACTTATGAGACATTTCTTTGGGAGGTGCAGAATAATAAATGATCATTTATATTCCACTTTTCAAGCGTTTGAAGCATTTCACACACATTATTTGCAACAACCCTGCAAGACAGGCCAGTATCATTATCATTAATGATTATTATTATTATTACTATCCCCATATTGCAGATTGGGTGGTGAGGCAAAGACACTGCAGCCTGCCCATGGCCACCTAGCAAGTTCACAGCCGAAGTGGGTTTTCAGCTGCAAACTTCTTGGCTTACAAGTCATGCTTTTAGCAGGAAAAAGAAACGTCATATAAACTTAGAAAAATAAACATTAAATTGTTTTCTTTAAAAAATACAGGGACACATACCATCTTCTAAGCAGAGATCACTGAAGAGAAGAGGTGCTTAAGGATAACAATTAAAAATTGGTTTATTCTAAACATTCATTGGAGGTTGAAAGAATTTTACCTTTTAGCATTGAGAGAAAAGTGGTATTATTTTAAAAAGGGGGGTGTTACATTTTTTAAAAATCAGATTTTTTTTTTCTTGGAATGTTTCTGAATGCAATGATACATTAGTTGTTCCTTATTTTCTTCCTATATATCCTCCTCAAAACAACTTTAACTCTGGAGGGGAATTTGAAGTAGAGAGTTATTGGTCCTGTTTACTTTGAGTGAAGTGGGATCCATTTCTATTGGCTTTTTGTGGGAGTGGGGAATCCATCTAAAACATTTGAAGAAAATAAAAACATCTTCAAAAATAACGTTTAAAAATGATGGAAGCTCTTTCTAGTACAGCTGGGAGGAGCCGTTCTACACTAGTACCAAGGTAATATTTCAGTTGTGTTATCCTTCTTGGTCTCTAATCACCATGGAAAACAGCAGGTCCACGACTTCCACAGCGGCTGCAGTTTTTCAGTCTTCTACTTTAAAAACCTTGTAAGAACTGAATGAATGCCACAGAGTTGACAATCCCCACATTTATCCAGCAACTTCTACAGAGAGCCAACATCTGATTTTGTACCAAATGATTAAAGCTATCTAAAACTATTTCAAATGGGTACTGAAACATGCCAATCTCAAATTCCATCCAACACAATTGCTAGTTTAACCTGATCCATCTACGTAACCATTTAAAATGTTCCTTTTATATTATGTTATTTCTGGAAGAAGTGTCACAGTAACACAAATGACACATTCAAGATGGCCCTCCTCTTGGCTGTGTTAAACTATATTGACCACTAACTGAACAGGATTGACAAACCCTTTACATCTTGGTGCAGGTAAATCTTCTTCAGTCCATCTTGAGCCATACCAAACAGGCACTAGTGACGATATTACTTCTTTATGTTCCATTTTTCATCTCCCATTCCTAGAGGGGGAGACATTATATCAAAGTCATGTAATACTTGACTCAAGTACATCTAAAATGCAAGAGTTGTTCAGTGGACTTTACTGTATTCCAGGCTGCCACAGCCTATGCAGAAAAGGGGCCGAATTGCAATTTATGCAAGTTAAAAGTAATCTTTGTCAAATCTGTATTTACTTCACATGAACTAGAACATGAGGTTAATACACAAGAGAGACATGCTGCCATTCCATTATCTGCAGCTTACTGGAAGGGAAGAAATCAGGCAAGTCCAGAAAGAAATTCTAGAACCTAAAATTCTTATTGGCTTGAAAAAATAATTGTACTATTTAACATCCTGTGATTCTTTGTATATCTGCCCCTGCTCACTGCTGGAATAAGGCCCCAAAGGCTTTCCGCTGTGGTAATGTGGCTGTACGATTTTAAGAAGTTACTGCAACTAAGGGCCTGTTGGATGAGTATGTGTGAACTTGATAGAGCAGGACTGTAGTGGTGGAATCCAGTCCAGTTTCCTTCCTACCTCTGGGGTAGGAGACGGGGGCTCGGGACCTTTCAAAGCTTGGCTTCCAGCCAGAAGAATGGAAGTAACTGGACCGGATAGGACCAGATCACAAATGAGACTGCTAAAGCCTGCCCCATCTCCTTAAGGAAGGGTGCAGCCTAAGGTGTAAGCAAAATTTCCCCTTTTTAAATCAAAATTGTGAGTGGATTTTATCTCATATTCTAGGCTTGGTCCAAGACATCCATTTCTCACATGACAGCATGCCATGCCTTCTACATGAAGATCTGCTTGCTTGAAAGCACCCTGAAGTGAAAACTACACACCCTGTTAAAACCACAGAAAAAGAAAGGCCTTCCCTCTGAGGCGGCATGTGGGACAAAATCCTCAGGCTTTTAAACCAGCAACTCCCTACAGAGAAAGTGTCCTAAGAAGACTGCATCATCTCTGCGACTGAGATAATGTCCCGCTTGTCTCTCCTGCACCCACCACCAGCTACTGGGCAAAGCATTTCTTTGTAACAAAAATGTGAATCACAGCATCAGAAAAAAGATATACTGGAAACTGGACTGCAGTGCAGTACAAAACAGGCAACCAATGAAAAAGGAGGGAGTCGGTTGTTATCCAGGCACAAGTCTTGATGTGAAGTTTGTTTCTGGGGGGAAAACCTACAACTGAAATTATCTGAGGCTGTTAAAAATGAGGGAAAGTGTGTTTGCCTCCTGTGAACAGTTGGCAAGAATACAGACAGAGGAAGCAAAAACAGAACTCTGAGAATGGGACTGTTCCACTTGCTGGTGGTACAAGAGTTGGTAGAGATGATTGCTGCTAATTTTAAGTGCTAAAATTTATTTAAATCATGTTTAAAGTGAAAATACATTTAACATATTTATTATGTAATTTGATTTTTTTAAATTGAAGTTTAATGGAAGTTTTTGCATGGTTAAAAGTGCTCTTTTTAAGTTATTTCCTTGCCAGTGTAAATTCCTTTTTAAAAAAACATAAACCCCTGGGCTCAGGAAGTGAATTCTACGCAATACCAAGCACAAGAGTCCAGTAAGAAAAATGCAGACCTTTGACAGGAATGAATGCTAATCCCAATTGTATAAAACCAAAGTAGAGCCAATTTTCAGTTTTGTTTCAGTTGAGTAATTTGACCTCATGTATATCAACATTAAAATAGTGAGGTCACACCACAGATAGATAAAATTTAGAAAGTACTTTTTTCACATCATCAAGAAAATGAAAAATGTCTTATGATAAACAGGGAAATGTATGCAATCAGTGACTGAGAACAACAAAGCATGTATGAGTACGTATTTCAAAAACTTAGGGCTCATCAGCCCTTCTGCTTGGCCCAAGGCTAGAAAGCATGGGCTTGTGTGGATTGCTGCTTGTCCCACACCTCCTAAGCACAGGACTGAGTGGTTTTGTCCTTGCCCCGCTGCTTTCACCAGAAAAACCCACTCTGTAGCAATAAATAGGAACAGACACCAATCTGTAGAAAACCAAACTGAAATTTGCTCCAATTCAGTAGCAAAGATCAGGTCTCCCTGGGGAAAGGGGAAGGCAGGGGCAAGTCTGGATGAGTCCTCATTCTTGTAAGCCGTGGGAAATACAATAATTTAACAAAGTTTCAGCTCTTAAAGCAAAATACAAGGAGTGTATTATAGGAAACTGAAGAGGACCTGAAAATGTTCAACTATTCTTCCCTTCAGTGTGAACTAAAAGAGCAACCACAGCCTTATAAGACAAGATAGCCATTAACTTTTTCTTTTCTGAACAGTGGCAACCCTTTCAGAACCAAAGTGAGACAGAAAACTGGCTCCTCTAGTGTGGGCAAAAAGCAAATAAGCCAAGCCTGTAAATATTGGCAGAGTAACATCAGACGCTGAGGCAGATCTCACCTTTGCCTTCTGAAGCACATGGCCTCTGCATGGAGAGGTGCTTGAGGAGGAATGTCTTTTCAGGACTACAGCACTGTTCACAGGCACAGAACATTCAGTATCACTTGTATCGCAGCTGGAGATAGGTGAATTCTCCAGAGTCTGATGTTTTAGAACTGGAGACTGTAAGAATACAAAACCATTTGAAATCATGACAGCTATCAAAACCTGCTCCTTGGTCTCAGGAACCATCGTGCAAATTTAGGATGCAATAGCTTAAGAGGTGTGCAAGTGGACCATGAGCAAACGACTTTCCAAAATGTATAGATGGGACTGAGATGGTTTACTAATTGCCTTTATCTGGTAACAAGATCAGTACTGTAATGCAGTGGTTCCCAATTAGCTAATTACTGAGGGCCCCCTATTTTTCACAAGTCAAGTACTGACCCCCTACTTTCAAATTTTTTGATACCACAAAGCAATTTTTTGAACAAAATGTTGGCTAGCCCCTAATAAGCAAAGAATTTTAGGTACGCTAAAAAACAAAACTAGGGCTAAGTGATATCTGGTTTTCAACATCGTGATACATCAGCAGCTAAACATCACAATATTCCGATATATAATGACGTCTGAAACTGGAGATCAGGCGTGGGGATGAGGGAAGGAGCAGCCGCAGAGATCGGATGGGTGGGGGGAGGCGAGGAAGGGGAGTCACTTCCACTGCATGGTTTGAGTGGGAGGAGATGGGGAGGGGGGTGCATAAGCCCCCCGGTCAGCAAGGCAGCCAGGGAAGATGCACGTCCACTGTGGCTGCTGCTGCTTTCCTGCTGACTGAGCAAAGCCGCTCTGCCTCAGTGCCAGGGGAAGGTAGTGCCACGGTGCCTTGAAGTGAGGGCGATCAGCTGCCCTGTTCTCCATCAGCGTGAGGGAAGGCAGCTCAGATCAGCAGTGTTATCGGCTGAGATCATCATGTGATATTGACGACACCTTGAAATTGGCTGCTCTGCTCTCCCCTCACGTGAGGAGCGTTATATTGCTGCACATTGCCAGGTCAAAATTGTTATTGCGGTGTGATTTCAAAACTGGTTTGGGCCAATACATTGAAAAATTGCACAGTGCTAGAATAGACCATAAAATTTGTGATATTACCATGCAAAGATGACAAATATTTAGTTGGGGGGAGGCAAGGGATGGGGCCACAGACATCCTGGGTGTGTTCCACTGACCCCCAGGGGTCCCCGGATCCCTAACTGGGAACCGCTGCTTTAATGGAAGTACCTGTGCAGTTGAGGTTCCTGATTTAGGCTCAATCGCCAGTCCCAATGTGATGCCACCAGCCAAAGCTTTCTTCAGGTTCTCTTTCACCTCTGTCAGCTCTAGTTCCAGAGTCACACGTTCAGACTCTTTCAACTTACACTCCTCTTCCAACTTCTTTAGTTTATCTTCAAGGATAACTAGTGTTTTCCTACCTGAAATTCAGAGGCAAGGTAAGTGATATCTGAGGCAGGGGGAGATTTGTACATTCCTAGTTACTCAATGAGGCCACAACCCTGCAAGCAACTTCAAGACGGAGGCATAAGACTTACTGCAATTTGACCAGATACAATCTTGGTTTCTTCCTCCTTTGTAATATCTAGTTGAGTTTACATCTCTGTCCTGGTGCCATTACCCCCATGACTCCTTTAATGATTATTTAGTAGTAGTAATAGGAAGAACCAATGATAATATTTCTGATTATGTTTTATGCGTTTTTATCCTATTTTATTTCCGCATATTGCTTTGGGGCATTCTGTTGTGGGAAAAGACTAACTAACTAACTAGTCATGTACCTTCTCCTGCTACTGGAAGTATCTTTCCTGAGATTCTGGTCATACAGTGGTCTAAGAAGATCAAACACCCAGCATACCAGCATTTGCTTCCAGGGCTGCTCTAAGGTCTTTCCTTTCCTTTCGAAGCTGAGCCAGGCGATTCCTCAGAGCTTCTCTTCTCCTCAACAGCTCCTCCTCTTTGGTCTGTAACCTCTTTGCATCTGCTTCAACACGGTTCTTTCCATATTTGTACTGTTCAGCATCTACACATAAAGGTTAACTATTAGGCATCAGAGAGCAGGAATGCTATTAATCTTACCTTCTTATATGGGGGGCAGGGCCTTGGCTCAGTGGTTAAGTATCTGCTTTGCATGTGGGAGAGCTAAGGGTCACTCCCTGGCACTTCCAGGTTATGCTGGGAATATGCAGTATTTCTCAAACTTGGGGTCTACAGCTTCTGTTGAACTACAACGCCCATCAATCCTGATAACTGCTACTGCTGGGTAGGGATGGCAAGAGTTGCAGTCCAACAACAGCTGAAGGCCCAAGTTCGGGAAACACTGCCCTCGAGAGCCACTGCCATGTAGACAATACTGAGCTAAATGGATGAAGGGTCTTGACTCAGAATAAGGCAACTCCCCAGGTTCTTATTAATCAAAAAGGTAAGTCCCAACACAGACATTCTAACAGCCATCCAGCAGATGTGGCTGTTTTCCGAGGCATACAAATCCTTTCTCAAATGTAACCACCAAATCTCTGAGCCGTATTCCAAGATCTCTCTGCTTGTCACATCTCTTTCCCAGTGTGGTTGCTGCACCCACGCCAACTGTGGTCCAGGGGTGTAAACCTTTCAGCACATTTCTCTTAGCTTCCCGGCATGTTTATGAACCACACATGACACCTGCAGCCTTGGGATGTCTGTCACTTGTGTGGTTTGTAAAACACGCCAGGAATCAAACCCATGTGGGTTTAAATACGTGGACCAAAGCAAGAGCAGTCAGGAAGGCTGTGGCAAACATGCCAGCGAAGTTACATTGTTCTTCAATGTCTTCATAAACGACTTGGATGAAAGAATTCAGGGGATGCTCATCAAATTTGCAGATGATACCAAACTGGGAGGGGTAGCTAATGTCGTAGACGACAGAATCAGAATTCAAAATGACCCTATCAGATTGGAGAACTGGACACAAGCTAACAAAATGAATTTCAATAGGGACAAATGTAAGGTTCTGCACTTAGGCAGATGCATAAATATAGGATGGGGGACATCTGGTTTACTAGCAGTACATGTGAAAAGGATCCAGGGGTCTTGGTGGACCACAAGCTTAACATGAGTCAAAAGTGTGATGCAGCAGCAAAAAAAGGGAATGATGTTCTAGGCTGCATCAAGAGAAGTCTAGTGTCCAGATCAAGGGAAGTAATAGAACCCCTCTATTCTGCCTTGGTCAGACCACACCTGGAATACTGTGTCCAATTCTGGGCACCACAATTTAAGCAGGATGTTGACAAGCTGGAACGTGTGCAGAGGAGGGCAACCAAGATGATCCAGGGTCTGGAAAGTAAGCCTTATGAGGAATGGTTGAAGGAGCTGAGTATGTTTAGCCTGGAAAAGAGGAGACTGAAAGGGGATATGATAGCCATCTTCAAATATCTTAAGGGCTGTCACATGGAGGAGGGAGCATGCTTGTTTTCTTCTGCTCCGGAGGGTAGGACACAAACCAATGGCTTTAAGTTGCAAGAAAGGAGATTCCAACTAAACATCAGGAATAACTTCCTGATGGTAAGAGCTGTTCAGCAGTGGAACAGACTCCCACGAGAGGTGGTGGACTCTCCTTCCTTGGAGGTTTTTAAACAGATGTGGATGGCCATCTGTCATGGATGCTTTAGCTGAGATTCCTGCATTGCAGGGGGTGGGACTAGATGACCCTTGGGGTCCCTTCCAACTCTTAAGATTCTACAATTCTATGTAGCTGATTCATCAGTTAACTGATTAAAAATATCTTAACTGACTGAAAAAGTCGATTTTTCTTTCCTTAAACAGGAAACACTCACTAGAATTGCTGCGTTTTACATTTGAAGCAGATTCTGATTTCTTTTGTGGGTTGTTTAATGTTCTTCCTTTCCCCATTATTCCATTTGTAGCAGCAGAAGCCTTCTTTCCTTTAAACTGATAGAAAAAATATATGTGTTTAGTAATTAAATATATATTTAGCAGTAATTATTCAATGACAGGGTTTACACTTTTCCTAGAACAAAGCTTCAAAACTGTCCCAAGCTGCCCAATTGAAAGCAGGTTACAAGTTTAAAAAACTAGCTCAGCTGGGAAGGATGCTTCTTCTAAAGGAGCAAAGATAAAACAAAAAGCACCTGCAGTTTCTTACTGAGCAGCACACAACAGTGAGACTGCACATTTCTTAAGTCACAGGCTACAGGTGACTATTCAAAATTTTGAGGAACCATTCAGAATGTGCCACATGGTTTTGCAAGGATCTATGTTGCTAATTAATGGCAGTGCATGCTGCTCAAAAGACCACACTTTGTCCCTCTCTTCAGGAACCTGGGAAGGAAGCAAACCACAAGTGCTGGCTTACTGTTTTGTATAAAGCAGCATTTGTGGTTCACTTCTCGCCTAACAAATTACCAAGGTAAGCCAGAAACAAACTTTGGCTCACCATCATGGTTTGTTGGAAGAGAAACAAAGAATGAGTGCTGGTTTACTCCCCAGCACATTGGAGAAAGAAGTCAGGGGAGGGAAGTTGGGGGGGGGGGAGTACGCTTGAGCAGAATTGCTTGCCCCCTTTTGCTATGGTTTGAAGTGAAGCATGAATCAGGTCAGTGTGAAACTCCCCCCCCCCCCAAAAAAGGAAGTCAATTTCAAATTTGCATACAAAAAGCAGAATTTCAGCACTAATTCTGCTGCCTACGTTCAAAAGTAACTATACTGCCAGAATTTGACTTTTCTACCTCAAAGCTGTTTTACATATAACAATTTCAAACTTGGGGAACATGTACAGTTGCAATCAAAATTATTCAACCCCTATTGCAAATCAGGTTTACTATCAAAATTTACAGGCTTTCAGCTGTTTTCAATGAGCAGCATTACTACTACTACTACTACTATTATTATTAATTATTATTATTATTATTATTATTATTATTATTATTATTATTATTATTATTATTATTTATATACAGCCTATACCCAGGAGTCAAAAAGAAAAGCAATTGAAATAGCTCAGGAAACACCTTGGGGTGGATTCAGATGAGCAGCTTAGTTGATAAGCTACCAAAGCATTTTTTTTTTAAAAAAAGATGCTCCACAGTTCAAATATATTCCAAGATAAAGTGGTGACCTTGCCCCTAGGTTGTTACTACCTTGCCAACAACAACATCCCGCCCAACTGCTTGTGAAGGTTTTCACCAGCTCATTTTTTAATCTGAAAATGCCCACCATGCACGGGGTTCACAGACTGTTCGGAGCTTCTGAAAGAATAACACCCCAGAACGAATTTGAAGAGAGAATGGGGCATAGAATTGAGGACACATACAGATTCAAAATGTAACTTTTGTATTCAAGATTAGTGGATGTTTTCTTGTGGAACTGAAGGATGCCTCCTATTCAACAGAGTGGAAAGGCTCAGACAGTATGAATTACATGTGGCTTCTGCACTCTTAACTGTCAGTAGAGTACTGCCAACACCTGTGTGTGAATGTGTGTGTGCATGTGCATGCTCTACTTTTAAAATCTAGCCCAGGCGTGAACAACCTATGGCTCTTCAGATCTTGTTAGATTCCAAATTCCCATCACCCCATGCCAGCGTGGTTAGTGGGACTTGTAGAACAATGACATCTGGAGGGTCAGTGGTTTGGTAGCTCTGACCTAGACTAACCCAATGAAGAGAATCCCCTGGGAGCATAGCATGGGTTGATGGGCTTGTGTTTTATTTCACTGATTCCTCCACCCTCCAAAAAATATTACGCATTCTTATGTGACTATTAACAACACAATTGGCAATGCAGCATGCCGCCTTGGTTAAATTTCAAGCGTTTGGTGCCAGTGCATTATCTCAGAGATACACAAAAGAAAGTTGGATTAAGAGAAATAAGCAGCGCAGTACCTGTGAGACAGATCCCCTCCCCACAGCAGAGGTATTAGTGACAGATTGAGCAGAAGACAGATTGGATGAGACAGGATATTTATAGTGGTTAGAGGACAGTTTGTCAGTAGATAACCTATTGGCTTTTCGGTCTGCTGGTGGGTAGCGTGCAAAGATTTTCGGAGACGGCAAGTTATCGTACAGGCCCATATTATCATAAAGCCCATCTTCTCTCATGTTTCTGCCACGAGAAGCAGGAAAGCCATCTTCCGGTTCCCACTGAAACACACATACTTAGTAAATTAACACAAGCTTCATGCATTGGGGGGAAAACATGAAACCATTAGAAAGTTATCTCTGAGATCCCCGTCTCAGCATGCATTGCCTCCATAAGAATCTGCTCTAATTTTAATTACCATAATTCTCTCAGTTCTTGAGCTACTTTTGGAGGCTGCAGTAAGGCCCATCAAGGCTCTACTGAAAGGGATATCATGGGGTTGCCATCTTGGGTCTATTCCCCACACGGCCACAATATGGGAGGAATTCAGCATCATGCTGTTAGGATTGTTCAGTCAGCACAAGTATTTTTGCTTGCCAGGTGGAATGATCTCCCCTCTTCTCCCCCGTGAACTGTTCTGGGGGATTCTCCTGATCCCCCCCCCGAGCCAATCTGGCAGGGGGGGCGGGGAGAGAAAACGTTCTGCTGTGCTAATGGGACTCATTGTGCTTGCTCCTGCCACCACAACTATTTAGTTCAATCCAGCCCTGTGATTCCAGATGCAGCATTTATGCTATCGGTCCTTACTGAACCTACAACACAAGTGCCAATGACATAATAAAGATACAGAAGTTGGCTGGTGGGTCAAAACCACAAGGAAAATGAGATAGCAAGCACCTGGCTATACCATACTAGGATGTGGCCTGGTTCATATGTAGAGAAGCTGCTTAAGAAACCAGTTTGTTTTGGTAGAGACGACCTCAAACCAGTTTCCATGAAGTCCAAAGCAGTTTAAGAGCTTCCCAGAAACCAGACTCTCATCCTGGTTTGTACACAGAGCTTAAACCACAGTTTCCTAGTTTGAGTATAATGTGGAAATGGTTTAACAAGTCAAGAGGTCTCCTTTGCAGCCCGGAGAAGAGAAAGGGGATGAAGGAGACAGCAGCATCAGCAGCATCATTCCCATTTCATTCTTAGTTTGTGAGGTTCAGATCTGATCAAATCTTAACTTTAAACTTTTCACTGGAAGTTGCATTAATGCTTTGGCTAATAGAGGACTATTGAACTGTATATATTTATGCTGATTTACATGGGCATGTAGTATTAAAACTATATGCCCTACTTTCAAAGAATCTGTACTTGAGACCTAGCAGTATGTTGGGATCATGCCCAGTGAAACTCTGACAAGTGACTTTGGGGGCTCAACACACGTAAATGATTTGACCTACACAAAAATCAATTCTTACTGATCCATTTATGCAAGGAACATCGTCATAATGAAGTGCCATCCCGCTGGGACACGCATAGCCATTGGCAGCATTTCCTCGATAAGGATTAGTAGACAGAACCCGTCTGTTCATAAAACTAAAACAAAAGCAAAAACAGAAGAGAGTTTATGCTGAAAGCACACACAGGGAGTAAGCATGATTCACCCTTCAAATTCTTCCTTGCAGTTCTCCCTGCCCACCGAAGGGCTTTTCATTACAAACACACCCAGTATAGTATCACAGGCTGAAGTGTAAGCCAGGAATCTATCATTTAGCAATGCACTGTGTGGGTGGCGGTGGGAGAGCAGTTCCTGTACACATTAATTGATTTTTAGGAAATATAGCTATGTACTCCCCATGGCAATGGAAAGTAGGATTCTGAAGAAAAGGGCCAAAGATGACTACAAGATTTTAGGAACAAGGCTGAAGTTTTAAGAAATGAAATGATACTCTTAAATCTTCCTAGTGGTAGGAAGTTTCTCAGGCAGGAGAACGTATTTTCTGGAAATGAAAGCATGTTGTTGCATGTGGTGTCAGCAAATGGCTTCAGCTTTTTTCATCACAACTTGTAGCTCCAAAACGACAAATAATGGGAAGTGATGGACTTCACCTCACTAGAAAGAACCATTATAAACATGCTATTGATTATACAAAGGTGGCTCCTTCCCTAGGGCCTGTCTGTAGCCAGATGATGATTGCTGCATCCCAATGCTGTTTTGGGCAAGTCTGGGGCCGAATGGATATACTGCATATACAAGTTGCTTTGATTAAATTAGTAACTTGAGTAAAAACTTGGTCCTAAGAGAAATTCAGGGTGGGTCCTTCCTCCCCAAACCATGTATTTTCTCTTTCAAGTATCTGGCAGTGGTTCAAGATTTCCAAAGCTTTCTCTATTTTTGCAGGTTGGTCCTCAGCAGGTTGGTAATACTGAGAACACTTGAAAACTGCCGGGGGGGGGGGGCTGCTATCGTCTATAATTATAGGTCTGCTAGCCAACAGGGAAGAAGTACTTCATTTGATATTTAAAGGGGGTTTGAGTTGACAGTAGGGCTTCAACATGTAATTAATTGATTGGATTAATCTATTTCAACACTTTTAATTTACTTTAAATGATGTTAAAGTATCATGCAGAATATTTTAAAATAATACACATACATTTATTAACAGTGCTTATAAAACTGCAGTTGGCAAGCACCATCTGAAAAAAAAACTTCCTCCTTTGCTTCTTGCTTCAGAAATACTGTTTTTATCCTTATGCAAATTTATTGGTTATTCAACATTATTAATCAATTAGAATTTATTTGATTGGGCTGCAGCCCTAATTCACAGCAGGTTTTTTGTGAAGCATTTTGAGTGAACACGAGTGTTTAACAATAACATCACAATGCTCTGATACTTCATTCAGAAGTAAATCTCACTGGCTTCAATTGAATTTACTTTCTGGCAAATGTGTTTAGGACTGTAGCTTAAGTTGTTTGATGGATTAGAAATGGATACCTTCGGCTTCTCCTCACAACATCAAGCTATCACAGACAAATCTGGTACCACTGGTCTAAATTAAGTCAGACTAATCCTAGCAGAGGGAAAACAAGCCTTTAACCATTCTTTTTGCCAGCTGGTTGCCAGGTTACATGACTGGGGAGGGGGGTAAGGAGCCTTCCTCTCTGCTCCTGCCCCCCCACCCCTTTTTAAGGGTTTACATCAGCTTATTTTAGCCATCTGGGATGGAGGAAATACAGAGGTGCATCTCTGGCTGAGCAGAGGATGAGGGAGTTAAGCTGACACAGCCCAGTTCCGCGAGGAACTCCTTAAGGCCAGCCGGAGATCCACCGAACCCTAACCCACACATCCAGGAGGATCTTCCTATAGGATTGCTCCTTACATCTTTTTGAGCATAGAATCATAACAATGAAGAACCTAGAGTTCCTGAAAATGTTCTTAACTGGTTTAGCTCCTCCTACCAGAAGGTCTGTTTTGCGGCTTGAATGACACTTGCCGTCACATCCACATCTATGTAGTCATAGTGCAGAGTGCCAGGATCTGCAGAGGAGCCACTTTCAGCCAGCAAAATACCAATCCACCTGCCCATGTCTTCTGAAGATGAAGCCTACACAAAGATGGGGAAATGTCAGGCAAACATGCACTCTTGTCACGTGAAAGGCATCGTTTTTCATTCAAGTGTACTTTTTTTTCATTATAAAAAACAGTGCATTCTAGTGAACGCATGCCTCGCTCTTCAACATAAAAACATTTTCAGGACAGCTCACCAAAATCAAGCTAAAAACAAGAAGAATGCACAAAAACAACAAGTAAGCAGGGATCAAAGCAGCAATTAATACAATTACACAAAATTAAAAGCGTAAAGAAAGTGTAATTGGCAACAGAGGCACCTCTGTAGAGAAGAGCATGTCCTTTCTAGCCTGATATTATAGATCAATAGTATAGTACACTGCCTTGCAAATTAGGGTAATCTTGAGACTGATGTGCCCTACAGATAAGATTTGGAAGAGAGCTCAATTTCCCCCAAAATAGAAGCAATTATTAGACACTTTAAATAATGGAAGCACTATAATAAAGACGTTTCAAAAGCTGTAAATTGATCCAACCATGAAAAGTGTGGGACAAGAGTGGGAACAAAGAAAATCCTCCTTCCAACATATAACTGGAGACTTTCCTAGGTATGGCATACATTGTTTGGTCAGAGAATGGGATTTTGCTTATGTCACTATCGGCAAAGGATAAGCACACTAAACAACTTAACCTCTAATACGGCAACCTCTTGTGCATTTCGAAGCAGGCGGAATGTCAAGGGGTGTTTGGAGTCCAATCCTGGAATAACTTCACAGCCACGGAGAGGAATAGAGACAATATGGGTCTTTAGATCTGTTCTGTCTTTGTGGAAAATGAGCTTATTATCTTTCACTCTGCACCAGCGCTCACGCCACCGGTTATTTGACAGCACATTAAGATATCCTGCAAAACACAAAGACAGGCACTTTCCACTAAAAAAAAAAAGTTCATTCAACTGGACCCACCACAAAGACCCCAAAATCAACGGCAAACTTGTGGTCGTACAAATGCCCTTCTCTCTCTGCAGTGGCAAAGGAGTGCCTGTGGTTGTGTCACCACAACACCATGGGCTCCTTTGAAATGATATATACCCACAAGGCTGTATTACTGGTCAGCCTGTGTAAGGTGTATAAACCTCAGGACAGAGTCATATGAATATGTAAATGATTTGACCCACCAATGCTTATTAGGGTTGTTGTTCATCTCAGCTGTATCATAATTGTGTTTATTTGGGGATGACGACAAAAACATATTTTTTAAAAAATCAAGTCAACTCTGGTGCTCATCAAAATTAAGGATGTGAAACTGAAGAATAAATACTACAGCTGAGCAGAAACAGGGGGTGCTTTTAACTAAAGCTTTATTGAGCCACAGAAAAGACATCTCTCTTTGGGCATTCTCCAGCTGGGGTGGCGGAGACAGCGCAAGTGTTTACCATGCAGCTGCACGACTGTCCAACGCACACACAAGACATGTGCTCTCTCCCCCAAGAAGTAGAAGCAGCAGCTTCCATCTTTCTTTTAAACTAGAGCTCTCAATGGAAATGTCTGAAGGCGGTTTCCAGGTGTGCTTAAAATCTTCCCCACAACAGAAAACTGAGAACAGGAAGGAGGCTTCCAAGTGCATTGATTCAACGGCACTTAGAAGCCTCCTTCAGACCCACTCAGGGCTGCTCCTTCAGACCCACTCAGGGGGCTGGAGTAGGCAGGCCAGCACATTCAGGGACACTGAGGGTGGGGTAGCAGGACTGCCCCCACCACGAGTCGCTTAATCAAAATCAACACAAGTCTGCATTAGCATATTGTCTTTTTTTCAGAGACCTAAGGGAGAACCAGGTACAGAGCCAAGCATCTCTGATGATTGCTACTGCATCAAGGTCGGCTGCCTCTGTAGAATGCCATGGAAACTTTAAAGAAAACTCTTTACCCTGGGGCATTTTTCCCTATTACTCTTGCTTGAAAGTGGATGAGGACCCACTTCTGGTTTGTGTGTTTGTTTGTTGTGTTTATATCCCACCTTTTTCTCCAAGGAGCTGAAGGTGGTGTGTGTGGTTCTTCCCCTCCTCATTTAATCCCCACAACCCCCCTGTGAGGTAGGTGAGGCTGAGAGGGAGTGGCTGGTCCAAGGGCGCCCAGTGAGCTTCATGGCCAAGTAGAGATTTGCATCCTGGTCTCCCAGGTCCTAGGCTGACACTTTAACCACTGCACCACACTTCTCAGCACTGTAGAGATGGAAAAAGTACTAGAGAGCAATAGAAAGGGGCTGCATGTAATAGTAAACCATGTTTTAGCACTATGTACTTGCGCAGGAAGACACAGCCACAAGCACATGGCGCTCTCTCTCTCTCTCTCTCTCTCTCTCAACAACTCCTATACAGCAACCAGGAGGAATTCAGCAGAGTTTAGTTGCACTTTCCACAAAACCTGGCTTGTCAGTACCTGCAAATCAAAGATTCTGGTTAAAATGAACAGTGTTTAAGCTTCATAACCCATACTTTGAAGCTGGATTGTTTAAAAACAGACCAGAATTTGTTTTAAATTATGATCTGTGGTCCATACAAAGCAAGCCAGGTCTTGTGGAAAGTGAACCTAAGCACTGCTTAAGTCCTCTCAACCACATTTGAAGTTGGGACACAGATGAGAGTGGAGATGCCATAATCTTTAAAGCTACTATTAAATCATCAGAGCCCAAATTCAGTGGGTGAAAGAGGAACGTAACAGTAAACCTAGGAGATTGAAACACCACTAAATACTGAAGTTTGGTGGAGCTTTTTCTACCTGTTGCCCTTTCAAGTTTAATTGCAGGTAGCAACATGGGAAGTTACTCACCACAAGTTGGGATATCTTCTTCAGCTGATGAGGTTTGTTCATCTGTGGAGGGCTTCTTCTTTCCTAGGCCAATTATCTTTGTTATCTTCTTCCCTGTTACTTTAGACACAGTGCCCTTGGAATCTGTCTTAGAGCTCTTTTTCCTCTTTACTATTAAGAAAAGCATGCATGTGTCAGTCTTGCAAGATTTCAAAATTTCACACCTGCATCTTTAACAGCAGCCCGGCATCTACTATATACTTTGGAAAGTTGTTGTCTATGCATTTGGAGACCTCTTAAGATATTGTAACCAAATTTTGTGTGGTGGTTCCTGAGCTTAAGGAACAGGTTTTCAGCTACGTTGCAATACAACTGGACATCGTTATGAATCAAGCTGGCAGAATGAACCTTTCCTCAGAGTGAATGTCTATGAAAATTCCATTTTTCTTTTCACCTTTCCAGCACTTAAAATACTGTGAACATTTTATGGTGTGACTCAAACACTGTCAGTAGCATATTACCTTGCTCTTTTCCATTACAGATGGCAGCTATTCCATTTTCTACAATCCCCTCACCATCAGAACTTGGTCTTTCTGAAGATAGTTTCTGCAGGACAAAAGAACTAGGTCATCAGTAATGGGGTCACAGTAGAACTGATGCATTATGAATCAGAATGTGCCAACTATTTATCTGGCCATGGGACAAATTTGAGACAGTCAGTAATTTATTTTCAAAAATTAACCTCTTCACAGAAGCATTAAATGCATAATACTTGTCAAACCCATTCAATATTACATTATTCCTCCACTGTGGAATTATCTGTACAATACTTTTGTAAAAAATGATCAAAGTGCTTTGACTCTCTCTATATAAACCAGAGTCCAGATTTACTTTCCTTCTGTAGTTATTTATAAATGACCCGCGGGAGTCATGTGGAGCTCAGTCACAAAATGTAAAGTATTGCATTTCCTAATAGAGACTATACCTCTGCCCTTGTTTCCCATGACATTTCTGCCCATGGCCTTTACTTGACCGCCCTTGGATCATTCTCCTAAGAATGATTCTTGCTATTCTCCTAACAGAAGAGGGAGTTCATTCTAGCCTTTATCTGACACCAGATCACTTGCATTGCGATTAAATGCCTCCTTAAAACCACTTTTTCAGCAACGTTTGGCTTCACCTCTAAATTCCCACCCAGCCACAACTGTGACCCATTACTTGTGACTGGCCTGCCCCTGGACAGACATGTGTCGGAAAGGATGCCTGCAGGAAAGGAGCCTAGGCATGAACAGCTGCTGCTGCTGCTGCTTATGGGTAGACTTCCATCAACTCAGAACTCCCAATCATGCAGAGGTCCCAACTGATAGCAGCCTTATTGCACAATGCTTTTTATATTTTTGGTACTACGAAAATATAACAGGAAGAAAATTAGCCTATCCACATGTACATCTGAAAAGAGCTGTTAAATCTTTTCACAGTACACCTTTTACCCTCTTTCTCTTCATTCCACCTCCCAGGGATTTCTATGTTCATTTTCTTTATGCATATATTTAGTCCTTGATCTCACTATGCACCAAAATTTAAGCATTCCTTCATTGTGCTGATGTTCCTGAAAATATCTGAATAATGGTGCTGGAATCCTGCCTGTCCTTATAACTTCTGTGCTCACAAACAGTCAGAGCTCTCTTTGGCAAACACTGGGCCAAAAACAACATTCACAGCAGCTGCAGAAGAAGATTGCTCTTATTCCTGTATGAGTGTGTTGCAGTTGTTTTGAGGGAAAGCCTTTTTCCCATTTCCTTTTTGCAGTAAAAGAAAAATAAACTTTTTTGTAATTCGTTTTCCTCCACACAGGCTGATGCCCCAGCACCCAAAGCACACTTCTCCTCCTCCTCTGCTCTGTTAACTTGCAGGCAGGAGCAGCAGCAGCAGCAGCAGCAGGAACAGTGGCAGCGGCAGGGGTGTGCAGTGAATGGAAACTAAGTTTTCCTTTCTCTCCTCCATCACCCCAATGCCCTGGGCAGCACAGCACATCAGGGCAGAACACGCAGAGGACTAAGCAAAGCAGCCCAGAGGAAAATAACTGTGCTTTTTCGTCTATAAGACGCCCCCATGTATAAGATGCCCCCTATTTTGGGGGACTGAAATTTCAGAAAATGGGGGAGATGGCAAAGCTTTTTTTGCAGAGGATTGCCCAGAGCTGTTGAGCTTTTTGGGGGGGGATTACCGAGGGTTGTTGAGCTTTTTAAGGGGGGGGGGAATGCCAAAAACCGCTCACCTGCACACACCTCTCAAAATCCGCCTCCTGTCTGTCCCCTCGCCGGCAGAAGCTGCCAACTGCCTGCCCAATTGCTGCAGCGTCGGACAATCAACACCACCCACTGACGCAGCAACCAACAACATGCATAATAGCCGCTGACAGCAACCAATCAAACGTCCACCCTATGCACTACCCATGTATAAGACGATGCCCACTTTTTAGCATGATTTTTAAAGGGGAAAACCTCGTCTTATCCACGGAAAAGTATGGTACAGTGGTACCCCGCAAGACGAATGCCTCGCAAGACGGAAAACCCGCAAGACGAAAGGGTTTTCTGTTTTGGAGGCGCTTCGCAAGACGAATTTCCCTATGGGCTTGCATCGCAAGACGAAAGCCCATAGGGAAATGCTGGCGGTCGGGAGCAAAGACTTTCGCCCACAGCCGGCCTTCAGAAGAGGACCTCTTCTGAAGGCCGGCGGGGGGCAAAAGTCTTTGCTCCCCCCCGCCTGCCTTCCCCCCGCCTGCCGGGGGCGATCTTAAAATGCTGGCGGGCGGGAGCGAAGCGTTAGCTGCCGACCCCCAGCATTTTAAAATCTCCCCCTGTCCCGGGGAGGTTTTAAAATGCTGGGGGTCGGGAGCGAAGCGCTGCCGACCCCCAGCATTTTAAAATCTCCCCGTGTCCCGGGAAGGTTTTTAAAATGCTGGGGGTCGGGAGCGAAGCGCTGCCGACCCCCAGCATTTTAAAATCTCCCCGTGTCCCGGGGAGATTTTAAAATGCTGGGGGTCGGCAGCGAACGCTTCGCTCCCGACCCCCAGCATTTTAAAACCTTCCCGGGACACGGGGAGATTTTAAAATGCTGGGGGTCGGCAGCGCTTCGCTCCCGACCCCCAGCATTTTAAAACGCTGTTCCGAAGGGGGGGGTGGGGACACCTGCCCCAGCCGCCCCACTTCGGAAAGCTGTTCCGAAGCGGGGAGGGGGGGCGGGGACACCTGCCCCAGCCGCCCCACTTCGGAAAGCTGTTCCGAAGCGGGGAGGGGGGGCGGGGACACCTGCCCCAGCCGCCCCACTTCGGAAAGCTGTTCCGAAGCGGGGAGGGGGGGCGGGGACATCTGCCCCAGCCGCCCCACTTCGGAAAGCTGTTCCGAAGCGGGGAGGGGGGGCGGGGACATCTGCCCCAGCCGCCCCACTTCGGAAAGCTGTTCCGAAGCGGGGAGGGGGGGCGGGGACATCTGCCCCAGCCGCCCCACTTCGGAAAGCTGTTCCGAAGCGGGGAGGGGGGGCGGGGACATCTGCCCCAGCCGCCCCACTTCGGAAAGCTGTTCCGAAGCGGGGAGGGGGGGCGGGGACATCTGCCCCAGCCGCCGCACTTCGGAAAGCTGTTCCGAAGCGGGGAGGGGGGGCGGGGACATCTGCCCCAGCCGCCCCACTTCGGAAAGCTGTTCCGAAGCGGGGAGGGGGGGCGGGGACATCTGCCCCAGCCGCCCCACTTCGGAAAGCTGTTCCGAAGCGGGGAGGGGGGCGGGGACATCTGCCCCAGCCGCCCCACTTCGGAAAGCTGTTCCGAAGCGGGGAGGGGGGGCGGGGACATCTGCCCCAGCCGCCCCACTTCGGAAAGCTGTTCCGAAGCGGGGAGGGGGGGGCGGGGACATCTGCCCCAGCCGCCCCACTTCGGAAAGCTGTTCCGAAGCGGGGAGGGGGGGCGGGGACACCTGCCCCAGCCGCCCCACTTCGGAAAGCTGTTCCGAAGTGGGGAGGGGGGGCGGGGACACCTGCCCCAGCCGCCCCACTTCGGAAAGCTGTTCCGAAGTGGGGAGGGGGGGCGGGGACATCTGCCCCAGCCTCCCCACTTCGGAAAGCTGTTCCGAAGCGGGGTGGGGGCGGGAACACCTTCTGAAGGCGGGCGGGGGGCGAAAGTCTTTGTCCCCCCTGCCTGCCTTCCCAGGGGCTTTTAAATCGCCTCGGACAGCGGAGAAGTCCTCCGCTGTCCCGGGGTTTTTTAAAATGCTGGGGGTGGGAAGAAAAGCCCTTGTTCCCCCCCCCCCCCAGCCTTCAGAAGAGGTCCGGGGACAGACTGTCCCCGGACCTGGTCTGAAGGCGGTTTCCCTAGGAACGCATTAATTGATTTTCAATGCATTCCTATGGGAAACCGTGCATCGCAAGACGAAAAAACCGCAAGACGAAGAGACTTGCGGAACGAATTAATTTCGTCTTGCGAGGCACCACTGTATGTCTCCAATGGTTCCCTGGGCTTCATGCCCTGAAACTGGAGGGTATCATTTGTCTACCATGTTTGACTTTAAAGATCAGGCAGATCAGGAAACCAAAAATGAAAGGTAATTAACAAGAAAATTAAAAGGACAGCAATCTTCCAATTTTTTCAAAACAGACACGGGGAAGGGGGCTTGTTTTGCAAGTCTGTGTGCCTGAAATGATTAGCACACAACTAGCAAAAATGTATTACTTAAAAATGTAGAAATCCTTATTTGAGATAGTACATATATGAAGAGACTCTCAACCAAACCATTATTCTTAGAAAAGGTTAACTACCCATATTTCATGGTGCAACACTCATACACTGCATTTTTCAGTAGTCTTATTGTACAATTACCTTTTCCAGTTCAGTCTTGTGCACAGGAGAATTAGATGAAGGTCCATCTGAATCTGTAGCTCCAATATAGTTGCTGCAAACTTCCTTAATTACCTTCAAAGAAATGCAAAAAGAAAAGAGCCATTTTTTCTTGAAACTGAAGATATTGTAATGGAGGGGAGGAGAACATATAAGAGATTGTGATTGTAGTTAGCTGCTATCTTGAAAATATCATAAATATCATAAAAATATGAATTCTGATACTTCTCAAGGATGCCATCTTTTTATACTTCTCATTATGTTTAGTCAGCTTCTTTATGCATCTCGTGGAGGAGCCACAAGGTAAAGAGGTGGAAGGTTTCAACTTCCATAATAGCTAAACCCAAATCTGAGACAGAAAAAGGCTTGCATAAAAGGGCCCTGCAAACCAACATAACAGGACTGAGCCCTGAGGCAAATAATACTGTGTCAGACACATTAAATAACAAGTTATCCAATGTAGGAGCCTCGAAACAGCAATGCAGCAGTAGGGACAGCCATGGATCCCAATATAGTCCATTCCCCTGAGAGGTGCATGAAAAAATGTTGAAATACACACACAAATGCCACTTTTGCCCTGGCTGGAACAAGCCAACAAGACTTCAGGTATGGGGTCGACCTTTTAACTCAGCCTTGCTGCTCAGGACCAGGGCTTAGGATTGCTCAACCCATCTCGCTTTTTAGCCTTGTTGCACAACCACCATTTATAGAAATAGCTTACAACAGTTGTCTGACCCTTCATAATTTTCTAAATTTCCATTGATGCTATTATTTTTTCAAGCATCATGTACCATACCGAAACAATTTTATAGCAAGTGTAAATTATGTAAGTTATGTTGTCACTGCATTATTCCACGCCAGGGGTCAGCAACTTTTTTCAGCAGGGGGCCGGTCCACTGTCCCTCAGACCTTGTGGGGGGCCGGACTATATTTTGGAGAGAAAAAAATGAACAAATTCCTATGCCCCACAAATAACCCAGAGATGCATTTAAAATAAAAGCACACATTATACTTATGCAAAAAAAACCAGGCAGGCCCCACAAATAACCCAGAGATGCATTTTAAATAAAAGGACGCATTCTACTCATGTAAAAAAATGCTGATTCCCGGACTATCTGCGGGTCGGATTTAGAAGGCGATTGGGCCGGATCCAGGCCCCAGGCCTTAGTTTGTCTACCCATGTTCCACGCCATTTACTTCAATGCAAAGAAACACAATGTGGGGGGGGGGGGCGGGCGGCAATCCATCACATATCATTTGTGGAATGAAAACAGCAGCAGCAACAGTAAATACAGATAGTATTCACTTGATTGATTTCAGTTCTGGGTGTGAGACAAACAAGCATACATGGGAAATTTTCGCTCCCACTTCTGTTTTCACCAGGCACTCCTGACAGCAACAGAAGCCGAGGCTGGAATGGAGACATGCCCTTGCATGAAACCTCCTTCTCAACATCACAATAGAATGAGTTCTTTTTCCCTCTAGTGCCAGCCATATCTTCCTACTTATTTTGGCATTATAGCCAGATGGGATACGGATTTTCTGTTCTGCCACTCTGGAATATATCTCGAGGGATTTTTCAGCAACACCACTATACTTAACAACTTTTTCTTCTGTATCACAGGCACCCCCACAAGACTAGTTAATAATTCTTTTCAAAGCGTCCTCTTTTTAACAAATTGGTAGGAAAGTTGGAGTAACAAGGCTGATTTGTTGGAAAAAGTGCTAAGCATTTTTATCCAAAAATGTGAATTCTAAAACAGATTTGGAAGTATTCAAAAAAATTCAAATGGATGTACTTCCCTTTACTGCAAATGTGCTGTATTTACACAAAAAAGCTGCACTTCTGCTGCTGCCTCTTTCATGACCCTGACAAAATTGCTCATATTTTCAGCATCTGCTCATCCCACAGAGTCAATTAGTTTTGGCCACACACAATAATGGAAGTCAAAGAGAGGACACAAGAAATAACTTGGCAGTGATCATGGAGCTGTATCTGTGCAGTCATGCATTTTCGCAAAAGCCTTATTTCACCACTACAGCAGGAAGGGATCCAGAGTCCTCACAGTCATCAAGACAGCTGTTTCCATCCAAAGAGATTGCTACAAAGGAAGCTTTGGTGGGTTGTGGGCAGAGACCTGCACACCCTCAATCCCACTGCAGTGGCAATTTTATTTGATTTAACCATGCTCTTCAAGCACAAATCAACAAATTAAAAACAATGAAATCATCAATAAACTGAAAATTATAAAACGGCAGAAGAGATCCTGCAGCATCCCACTCACTGTCTTGGCTTCTTTGCTCTTTGGGGCTGGGGGGGGGGGACCCGGGCTTCCCCAGAAGCTCTGGAAGAAGTGCAGCCTGTCCACTGCTCTTTGGGGCTGGCGGGGGGGAGTAAGATTTTTTTTCTTGATTCCCCCCCCCTAAAAACTAGGTGCGCCTTATGGTCTGGTGCGCCTTATGGAGCGAAAAATACGGTAAATAAAATGTTGAGATTTTACACTATAACCAAAATGACTTCTGCTTGTTATTTTTGAAATCAATATAATCTGTTTACTTATGAACACACAAGGGATTATGATTATGTCTAAACAAATATTTTAAAGCACTTTGGACCAGATTCAACTAAGCAGATGCAGAATGCTAGCAGAATGAGACATTCCTCTCCTCCCCCATGCATATTCCTCTCCCCCCAATGACCTCTGAGGGGTCTGGAGACCCTCCCTGAACAGCCTGTGCAGGGGGAGAGGGGAGATCATTCTGCTGGGCAAGCTGAAATGCTTTCACTGATGAAACCATTGGAAAACCATGATGATAAATTATTCCCCCAGCTACACACACACAAAATTCAGAACAGCTACTGAAAAGTAAAAGGTGCAAAGTTTTCCCCAGGAATTTTATCAGAATAGATATATGGTTGATTATTTCACAATATGCGGCAGATGACTAAAGAAGAATTTTGGTGTATATTATGCAGTGGGTATGTTAAATAACAAGACTTGACCAATTTTATCCAAAAGTAAAATCTGAAGAACAATATTTATTTTATTTCATGTTACATAGGATTAAACATTTCCCCTTATTACTACTGAACAATGTACAAAAACACTTAGAATGAAGTCACTTAAAAGTGCTTTGACAAGACAACTATTAGAAATCTGAAACCGTTTTTGGGATTCTTGGCTACATAATCCATCCTCAAGTATTGGAATGAAACAACACCATGTGCCTCACCTACTTATACTTAGGAAGACCTACCTCAGAGATTAAAGGAGAAAGGCAAAGGAAATGAAATAATATATTTTTAAAAAGAAGATTATCTGAAATTCCCCACAAATAAGCAGGGCATAGAGTAGGGAAAGCAAACAAACCTGCCTGATCCATCTGAACCTTCCTAGTGCTCCAGAGAATATAGATAGATTAGATAGATAGATAGATAGATAGATAGATAGATAGATAGATGATAGATAGCCCATCAAACCAGAATTGAAAGACACAGGGGGGAAAGTAGGAAGGTTGGTAGGCATACTGATGTTTATGGTACAGTAGTAGCTTTCCATATTGAGGCACACTCTGTGTCAAGAACCTGTTACCAATAGTTTAAGCAACCAATAGTTGAAAGGCAAGGGACAAATACTACAAATCAATGTTGTGAAAGAGACTTTCCTCCAACCCTTTTCTGGTTTAGACCAAGGAAGTAGACTTTATAACCTGATGAAAATCAGAGTTCAAGTAACATGCAAGGGGAAGGTTTTTTACGGATCTGGGAAAGTCGTTATGCAAGAATCCAGCACAAACAAGTAGGCACAGGACCTAGGCTCACACAAAGGGAACTCAGAAGAAGCATTTACAGTTAGAACCGAAAAGGTGCCGTCATGCAGGCAGGGCAGGAAGTCGGGAGCAGGAGCTGAGCTCAGGCTACAAGGCAGAACAGAGGGCAGACATAGTAGGAAGGCTCCAGAATAGATCAAAGGGTCTCTGAAGCTTACCGCTACCAGGACAGCTCCAAAACACACTTATTCAAAAGAGGACTCCCAACTTGGAAAGGAGCATGGACACATAGGAGGAGATCCCATCAAAGGAGGATTCCAGACAGGACAAGACGGCACAAGACATGACAGACCTGAGGCAAAGAACAAGGGGCTGCACCAGCCAGCTGTGTGGAGAGTTAATGGGAAACCTGCTGCTTCAAACACAAAACTTTAAAGGAGATATACAGTACACTCTACGATAGGGCAAGCAGGGGAAAGATGTGACTGTATTCACACTGCCATTTGCCACCAAGCGGCACACTGTTGACACAACATTTTATAAAGCATTTAATGAAGATGTCCAATTCAGGGAAGGTTCCTGTATTGCAAAATAGCTCATTTGCAAGAAAGGAGTGGAGTTAGAATGAGAGAAGGCTGCATGTGAGACCGGCTTCCACTCTAGCCAGTGTATCTTGTCTCTGAAGCAGAACAGGCAGTGTGAAAATAGCCCTTCAGTCCTTACAAGGTAGCTGCTTCCTTGTGCAAACGGGCATGAATCAGAATGCCAATTTGCAAACGAAACAGCATGTAAAAGCAAATGGGAAAGAATTCTTCATAAACTACTTTAATAAATTTCAAGAGCCACTGGAGAAAAGTTACCTTGCCTGAGAGTCCTTCTGAAACTAATTTAGGCTTCAACACTGCAAAGGAGGTGGAAGTATATGAAAAACTGAACTTTAGCAATTACAGGCAACTGCTTACTATGCGGCAAAAGTGCCTTGATAAGAGTAGCAGCATTGAGCTCATTCCGTTTCTGAGGTCAAGGACAACTTTCTGCCAAAATGAATCACCTGCCTTTCTATTGTGCTTTGTCAGCATGCAGTTGGATTTCAAAATATGGACGCTTCAGAGCCCCCCTAAGGCAGGAAAATTTTAAGTGGCTACTACAGAATCATAAATACAAATGTAACACTTTTTGCCTTAGCTTTTTAGAGAAATAATACTTTTCGCATGCAAAAAGATAGCCCTAACATTCTACAATGTGCAGTCATCAGCCAAGCTGCAATTGTTTGGAACAAAGTCCCAATGGAACAAGAGAAGTGAAATCTGGTGACTTTTAAGTGAACTGAATCAGGACTAACTTTAGCTAAAAGTAGGGCTATTTACATTTCAACTACTTCGGATTGTTGGTGAAACCTGAATAATTACACTATTTTAAATAACCAAACATATGAACAGAAAAAGTAAAACAACAAAAAGTAGAAGCTGGGAGTGAAAATTTGAGAAGGCAGGAGCAGATTAAAAGATGAATGAGTACTAGGTCACATCACCAGTTGATTGAATCCTCAGAGGAGGACAACAGCAACAACAACACCACCACACTAAGCCATCTCATACAATGTTTATGTATGGGTTAAGGATACTAGTGGGCTGAATTATCATTCCACCAGTAGCAGCTGACAGGATGCAAGGGGTGGAGCTACATTGCTCTCCCAACTCCCCAACACCATGTGTTGCTGCTACTTATCAAGGGGCATGGCATGAACAGCTCAGCGTGATGCTCAGTGTGATGCGCAGTGGCAGAGCCAGTTTGACTCTCCTGCCACAGTGTGAGGAACCATGCTGCGCTGCCTGCACCTCACCCTCTCAGTAAGCAGCAGTCAAAACATGGCGTTGGGAAGCTAGGAGAGCAATGTATACCCACCTGCACCACACCATGGGCCAACGCTGCTGCATGCCCCAACGCCACGAGTAATGGAATAGTGCCAACACTTCACACTTCCAACAGATCTTCAAGTTTACTCACATTCTTAAACACACTTTTATGGCACCAAGATCACTATAGGAAATGGGACTGGTTAAAATTGCAGTACGTACCTTCAGCCATTGATCTGCCTGCTCCTTGCTCTGAACAGCAAGCACTAAAGCATCTTGCCCCTGGTGTGTGATTTTCAGCTCATGCTTCTTCTTTTTACTATCTTTGGGAATGTATGTAATACTGCAGCCACTCAACAAAAGTTCCATCTGAGGCTGTTGGTCCTTGGAACTCTTATAGCACTAAACACACAATTAAGAATGATATTAGGACAAAGCTTCATTGTGTGCAAAAAGCAGTTCCAATCTAAAGCTAAAAAAAAAAATTTGCTTCATCTTTCCACTAATCAAAGATAAACAGCATCAACATTAACACAACTATATTGAGACCATGTCATGGTTCCTAAAATAGCAATAAAATTTGTTGTCAGAAAAACTAGTAATGAAACAGAAGCCCCAGCTGAATTCTAGTACTCTGATCCACAAAGCTTTTACCTATGGCAATAAATTTTGCTGCTGTGAGATTATGTGATAAGTGGGTTGTCCTGCTGGTTATGTTTTCACCAGGCTAATGGCAGCAGCAAGTCAGCCAGCACACTCGGGCAGGTGGCTCACAGCCTCATGGATAGTTTCCCCAGGCTTCAATACACTATAACTGGCATTATCACAAAAACCATAAATTTTAGTCACCAGTAGTTTGTTTTCTTTGATCACACAAAGCAGTTTAGTCCACTGCCCAAATCGCTTCTTTCTTAAAAGGAAGGCACAGATTTTAGCATCCTTAACAAGGTCCATCGATGCTTCTTCAGAAGGCCACTGGTGTCTCATTTTCTTCCCTTTCCCATCCTCATCCTCTTCATCATAAGACTCGTAAGAGCTGCTCATAGCATCAGAATCGTAATCTTAGGGAAAAAGGTGGTGGGGTGGGGAGTTCTATTAAAATAAACTTAACCAAACAGCACATTCCAACAAAGCAACATTTGGAACAAAACGGTCTGCTCAGAATGATTTCATGTCTATCAAAACATTTTCTTAAGTAATATCAGTAGATTAAAAGATCAATAGACGTAACTCTACTGAGTAACTTTTTATAGAAGTCTCACATTTACATTTTCACTATCAAAGTTAGCTTACAAATAATAACCAAAGCCACAATAACTATGAAACAAAGAAAGAAATGCAGAATCCTAAACCTATTTCTTTGGGAAGTTGGTTCAAATGTTTAAGGGTCTTGTTGTCCAGCCCTCTCTCATTAACTACACCTCCTCATAATGTGAGAAGGAAAATGCTGATCTGAAAGACACCCAAATCCCAGGCCTGCCTCCTTATACATAAAATAAGTTTTATATGCCCATGAAAGGGCAAATGTTTAATCAGTTTGTGCAGTCCCACAATGACTTCAATTCGACATTCTTAAGTGAGCCAACCAGATATCTACGGGAAGCCCTCTCTTGCTCAGAATCCCCAGAAATTGGTGCTCAAAGACATTCTGTTTCTAACGCTGAATCCACAGATATAGTGACAGCACAATTCAAACCCAAGATCCACCAGGATGATAAGTAAGTTTTCTCGCGGAGCCCTTATCCTGGCTTAGCCAGAGGCACAGCAGGGGAAGTCTCCTATCCCAGCTCAGCCAAAGCTGGCTGAACTGAGGCCAGTGTAAAAAGGAGTGTGGCTGGGTGGGATAACACATGGGCGACTTGCACCTATTCCAAACCCCCTTCAGCTTGGTCATGTGACCTAAGATCCTGGTAAGTGGACCCTCAGGATCCCTTCCAACTCTATAATCCTATGGAAGCTACACCGTCAAAAAAGGTGGTGAAAGTCAAACTCTACTATAAAGGCTTGTTTTCTCTCTGTCAGACTCAGGCCAGCTCAGCTGGCAGTAGCCTTGTTCCTCAATGGAGTTTGGAAATAAGGGTAACTTATGCCAGCTTCATTTATGCCAGTTTAAATTACCCAGAGTAGATTCTGCTGGCTTCCTATAGTTAGAATTGCTTAGTAAAAAGGTCAAGCGGATCATTATTTGAAAAGTGCAAGACAGTCTTGAATGCTTGAGTAGCATACAGTGAGCAAAAATAATTCTTGGTAGGTAACCTAGAATACTGATCAAGTGTCTCAACATTTACCTTCTCAATCCTACCAACAAATGAAATGGAATCTAGTTTAGCTAAAACAGGTTTATCAGTTTTGTGCAGATATAATATATATTGTCTGCATTTTTTTCCTGTTTGCAGTTGACTTTACTCAGTTGTGTATCTTTTACTTACTGGCTGTGATGTATTCTGGAGCCTTTCCTGGACTGAGTGGTACTGCTTCCTCATAGTAACCTTCAGGAAGGGACGAGGAAGGTAATGGTGGTGGACCATTATCTGGTGGCTAAATGGGGGAGGAAAGTTTATTTTTGTTATTATTTATTTATTTTATATTATAATTATTATATTATATTATATTATATTATATTATATTATATTATATTATATTAATATGCCACTGTATCAAAAAACTATTATTGCAGCGGTTTACAACAATATAAAAACATAAAAGCAGGCAATAAAAGAAAAAAAAGTTAAAAACAAATTAAAAGCAAAAAACAAAAAACCAAGCATCAATAGACCATTGTGGGGGGTGTACTCCCAATTGCCTACATAGGCCTGGCACAACAGAAAACTTTTCAGCAGGCATTTAGAAGTTGGCACAGAAGCCACCCCCTGACTCTGTTGGTAGGGTGTTTCTCAGGACTAGGCCGATGACACTTAAAGCTCAATTTCTCATTGTTGTCAAACAAGCCTCACCAGCTCTGGGAATGACCAAAAACTCTCTTGCAGATGATCTCAGCGGCTGAGCTGGAATATAAGGGTCCAGGCGGTCCCTGAGGTATCCTGGCCCCAAGTTGTTCAGGGCTTTGTAAATAAATGCAAGAACCTTAAACGTGGCTCATTAGCAGATGGGACAGCTAATGCAGCTGTTTTAACAACACAGTCACATGTTCTCAACCAGAATCTCCCATCATCAATCTGGCTGCGGCATCCTGCACCATCTGGAGCTTCTGAACCAGACCCAAGGGCAGCTCCACAAAAGTTAAGCACATTGAATGACCAAAAGAAAACACCAAGGTGTTGTGGTTGTTGTTTTTATATTATGTTCAGATCTTGCAACTTCTTTAGGAATCGTAAATGGAAATTTAAACGTCCAAACGCAGCTTTTGTATAATTACAGCAGACCACTCAGCTAAGCTGCCTTTTCTTCTAAGGTGTATCAGTGGAGAATTTATTGGCTACTGCAAGGCTGTAATCTTAAAGAAGGACAGAGAACCAAATATACTTGAATGACCTGCTGGTCTTGTCAACAGGGTGGAGGAGTGCTCTTGTGCCCCTCCACCCTTTTCCTTTCCCCCACTTTAACTAGTTGCCTTCTATAGAAAGCAATGGGAGGGAAATAAAAGGGCCCAGACTATGCCACCTCCAGGGCTGGCATCATTCACCCCCTGGTTTGGGGACCTACCAGAAAGGACTTAGTCCCACACAACGCACTCAGGGCCAAAGGATGGCATGGCCTGATAAATTCAGCAAATTTGCTGGTTGCAACGTAAATCAAGCAAAACCAAGCAACGGGTAGTCATTTAAAACAATAAAACAAATGTTTGTAATTCTAAATGGAAAGACAGAGATGTTAAATATTCAAGAATAAAGTTATCAAAGTACTTGCCCAACAGTTAAAATATCACATGGGCCTAGGGCTAAGATGTGGCAGCATTTACAAAGATGGTCCACAGCAAAATGTGCCTGGATGAGTCAGATGCTTTCCATAAAAATGCAGCTTCAACCAAGTTGGAGAGACTGATTGGGAATAATAAAATCACTGAGTTGAGAAAGTCATGAGAAGGAGGGATGGAGATCCCTAAACATTATCATGTTGCTATTATAGCAGCTGTGGTAGAATGAACAAATACAAGTAAAAATTACTCATGCTGGGAATTGGAAGAAAACAAGTGGGACCGGCAACAATATGTGGTGTGGATTAATTCTCTTTAGGACTCCAAGCAGCCATACCTGGAAGAATTTCACTATTAGTTATAGGATTGAACAGATATTTCTCTGGCAGCATATAAACATTATTAGTGGGCTAGAATGTGTTTTTTCTTTAAGGTGGAGAATGCAGACAGCCTGATATTAGGATAGCTTTGGTCCTGTAGGTGAGAGGTGATGGGAGGAAGGGAGGGGTATTTATATGAGGCATCATGTTTACAGAATTATTTTTCTTGGTGTAGTGTGAGGAAGATGGTGAAGCGTCACTGCATGGTTTGTGATAAAGTTGGAGGAAGTAGTTTCTATAACCTCCAGAACCACCTGCCCCTGCAGAGTGAGAGATGGAGAGGGCAAGTGCTTGGTATGAAGGCTTTGTTCATGGGATGTTCAGTGGTACCTCACAAGACGAATGCCTCGCAAGACAAAAAACTCGCTAGACGAAAGGGTTTTTTGTTTTTTGAGCTGCTTTGCAAGACGATTTTCCCTATGGGCTTGCTTCGCAAGACAGAAACGTCTTGCAAGTTTGTTTCCTTTTTCTTAACACCGTTAATACAGTTGCAACTTGACTTCGAGGAGCAACTCATAGCATGTGGTGTGGTAGCCTTTTTTGAGGTTTTTAAAGCTTTTTGGGGTTTTTGAAGCTTTTCCAAAACTTTCCCGACACTGTGCTTCGCAAGACGAAAAAAATCGCAAGACGACAAAACTCGCGGAATGAATTAATTTTGTCTTGCGAGGCACCACTGTTTATGGATTATTGCTTGTATGTCAGTATTTGTCCAGGTTTGTCTGGGTCTCACAGAGTAGGCATGTGAGTATGTTGTTGTTTGAGGATGGGAAGCTGAACTGTGGGAATAGTGTCAAGAGTGTGATCTGACAGTGTCCTAGAATAGTAATTATGAGCATATTAGTTTCGGGTGTTTTTGAGTTTAATTAGTGTGAATGTGTTGTTCATGTATAGAATGTGCTTGGGTGGAACAGAATGTGATGTATTTTTAGCAGTAATTATGTTTTTGTTGTATAGGGGGCTGGGAATGCAATTGGATTGTGATAGCTTTTGCATATGTGGACTTGATTTTTCTTTTGCCCAATTGTTGATCCTGTTGTTTAAAATGTGGAAATTACACTTTTCATCTGTAATATTCTATTTTCTAGTCCTTAAAGGATTTTTCGTTTGGCAGTTTGCTATGTTTTACAATGTAGAATTTTATTTCCATTTGTGAAGCTGATTTTTATGCATAATGTGCTAAGAAGATGCACTATTTAGTTGTTCATTGTGTCAAAATGGGAAATTAGTTGTATTTTTGTATTTGTTTTTAATTCTCCTAAATAAATAAATTATCAACAGTCAAAATACTAATTATCAACTTACGTTATCAAATAACAACTAAATATTAACAAATATAGTCTATCAAATACTTACATTAAATACAATTATACACTAGCTGTCAAATACTGTCTAATATTAACTTCTATTGCATTCAAGCCATAAAATATAGTCATTTACATTGTAACAGGGATTTTCACACTATGTCCCAGGGCACCCTGAGTTCTTTGGAGGAGTAGATTAAAGACAGCTTGTGCCCTTGGTCTGCAATGTGAACTACAGGGATGTCTGGTGTTACAAGACCCAAGTGAGTACAAGACCCATGAACACACTGCAGCATCTTGTACAATGTTCAGGGATTCTGTGGAGAACACAGATAAATTCCTTGGCATATGTCAGTAGAGCAATTATTCCCTGAAGATAGAAGTATGAAAACAACTGAGACTGATTAACATGTCAGCTATCCAATATCGCAAAATATTAATTGGCAGGCATCAAATACAGAAATCAATTAAAATGGGGTGAAAATTTGGTGTAGTATCTTCATTGAAAATGAAACACTGGGAATAGTCAATAAGCAAATTTGTTTCAATGATATTTAAGTATGAACAGGAAGACCTGGTGGATAATCTGTTAAGTATTAGCTCAAAGTGAAAGTCAAATTGCTCTACAAGTAGAAGATATGGCAAGGAAGGTATGGCAAATCATCCTACTGGATATGCTGCTTTCACACTTTAAACAGATATGAGGGAACAGGTTATACATTCAAATAAACAAATAGGTAAACGAATTCCAAAGCTGTACTATTTTTAAAAAAATGAGAAAGATCTCTTCATTAGCAAACACTTAGAATATACTCACCAGCCATTGCTGAGGAATCTCTGGCAGAGGCATCTGAGGAGGAGCAGGTAAGTTACTGGTAACTTCTTGTTTCTGTGCATTTTCTTTTATTTCAAAATCTAATGTGAGGATGGGGAAAAGACTATGTAAAATTGATATTAATTAATGGAGTTGGTGATGCTTACCATGGCATCAACTCAAAGCTTACACATAGGACATGGGGTGGGAGAGAAGGAATAACACATTACAAGGGGAGTGACTTACTAAATGAAAATACAGTGGTGCCCCGCAAGACAAATGCCTCGCAAGACGGAAAACCCGCTAGACGAAAGGGTTTTCCGTTTTGGAGGTGCTTCGCAAAATGAATTTCCTATGGGCTTGCTTTGCAAGACGAAAATGTCTTGCGAGTTCCTGCAGGGTTCCCCCCCCCCTTTTTCCCAAGCCGCTAAGCCGCTTATCAGCTGATCCGCTAAGCCGCTTATCAGCTGATCCGCTAAGCCCGCTAAGCCGCTAATAGCACTAATCCGCTAATGGGCTTGCTTCGCAAGACGAAAAAACCGCAAGACGAAGAGACTCGCGGAACGGATTCTTTTCGTCTTGTGAGGCACCACTGTAAAAACAAGAGGGGAGTTAAGAATCCTTACTTTAAGAAGCCACTAAAGTTTATCATGAGGGAACATCCTTGAAGCTGCAAAGAAAAGAATGGGAAGGCACTCTTGCCCCCACTTGAGGCATGAAGAGAATGATGCAAATCTTTCCTCTGGGAATGGGGCACTAGTGAGAGTTGTGGCCTATCCAGTGCAAAGACCCCCTCCTCCCTTGAAAACAGCCTTTAACTGAAACCAATGGCTGTTTTCAAGACAAAATGCCATGGGGTGGCAGTTTTAGAAGGGTCAGAAAGTAAGTGGTCAACCCTCCACTCTCCATGCCCTGTGACACCACCACCCCTTAAAAAAGAAGTCCCTCACACGCAGGGAAATGAGACTTGAAAACAGCCTTTCATTGGGCTGAATGAGAAGCTGCTTTCAAGCCTAACTGCTGTGCAGAGAAGAGTTAACCCTCCTCCTTCCTCCCCCCAACTCCATGAAACACCCCTGTTCCCTGTTAGAGGCATGCACTGTTTGTGCCCAATTTGACCACACTCCCTGCACTCAGCACTAATAAATAATAATTAATAATAATAATAATAATAATAATAATATATTATTTATACCCAGCCCATCTGGCTGGGTTTCCCAGCCACTCTGGGCGGCTTCCATCCGAATATTAAAAACACAATACAGCATCAAACATTAAAAACTTCCCTAAACAAGGCCGCCTGTAGATGTCTTTTAAAAGTAAAATAGTTGTTTATTGCCTTGACATCTGCTGGGGGGGCGTTCCACAGGGTGGGAGCCAATACCGAGAAGGCCCTCTGCCTGGTTCCCTGTAACCTCACTTCTCGCAGCGAGGGAACCACCAGAAGGTTCACCCCTGCAAGAATGGCCACTTGGAAATGCTGTTCTACTCGGGTGCAGAACCTGTAAGCCAGACTGCAACAAGATGAGGAGGGGGGAACTGGGTGAGGTTTTGTTTTCCTAGTGCTCTGGGTTAAACACAGTCTTACCTCACCCCACACCATATGCTAATAACATAAACCTGGCATTAACCTTTTGATGATTGTATCCTCAGAAGAATGTTACTCAAAGCTGCCTTCTTCTCCCTGACTGTGGTTGTTAAGTATTCATGGTCCAGAAGCTGAAGAAACAGCTGTAGTTCAACTATTAATTCTTCCATGGCTGAAACAAAATAAAAACAATTTCGTGTAATCAAAATAAGCGTAAAAATGACATTTAGAACAGGCAGCCTAGCAGAACTGTAAAAGGAAGCTGCTGGTAGTGGTTTAAATTGTACATAGCAGCTTCCTGTCTATTGTTGTTTGAGACAGTTCCCCCTTAGGTAGGAATGGTATTTATACCAAGGGACTCCAGTGACAGGCAACTGAAGGGAAAGCACACTTCTACGGATAGGGGTAAGATGGCCAACTGGTAAATCCACCACCCAAACCAATTTCATCTAACCCTTCGCTTGATGCCATTTTTCACATTTCTGCATTTATAGTCCACCTTCACTGACAGTCTGTTTATTTGGCACAACATACTTCTGGCCTCTATGAGACGCGGGTGGCGCTGTGGGTTAAACCACAGGGCCTAGGACTTGCCGATCAGAAGGTCGGCGGTTCGAATCCACACGACGGGGTGAGCTCCTGTTGCTCGGTCCCTGCTCCTGCCAACCAAGCAGTTTGAAAGCATGTCAAAGTGCAAGTAGATAAATAGGTACCGCTCCGGTGGGAAGGTAAACGGTGTTTCCATGCGCTGCTCTGGTTCGCCAGAAGTGGCTTAGTCATGCTGGCCATGTGACCCGGGGAAAACTGTCTGCGGACAAATGCCGGCTCCCTTGGCCAATAAAGCGAGATGAGTGCTGCAACCACAGAGTCGGTCACGACTGGCCCTAATGGTCAGCGGTCCTTTTACCTTTACCTTACTTCTGGCCTCTAGACTACTGTCAGGAAAATGAGTGATCTTTGAAGATTCAGAAAGTGCTCCTCCCTTGGACAGAGGGATAAACAGTTTGCAGCAAAGCCAGTTCAAGCATTACCTACTCCCTCATTAGACTAGAGCACATTCTTCCCTTTATTGATGCTCATCTACAAACATTAACATGTGGAAGCCAAGGGATGGGATGGGTATAAAGTGCCCTACACTGCCAGATGATGATGGTGAAACAGGACACTACACATATTTGGGTAAATGTGTGGTGTAAACAGCTTTTAGATGTCTGAGGCACCATGAGGAAGAGCTTTGAGCTTTCTAGTAACATTTGAACCTGCCCTTCATATGCAAAGGCACAGAAAAAAAGAAGCAGAGCAGGTAAGATGATCCAGGCGATGGAATGCAGGGAGCCTTAATAGATTAGAACAAATCTTTCATGTACTGACAGTATAGCACACAGTTAATACTGTCTGTTCTCTAGGAAAAAGCAAAACAGATTTATTGACCATAAAATTTCTGATGCCATGGAAAAATCAACTGCTAGATTTATTTATCAAACCTCATCACCCTTTATTTAAGGCTATCCATAAAGATAACCAGGTAACTTTCTGAGAAGCAAGGTTTAATTAGATACAGTTACTGAAGATGTTGTTATGCTGCCTAGGGGAAAGCAGCACAACTGAGAGATCACAGGGGAAGGTCAATTCCCAGGTGGTCTATATTCATCCTCACCCTTGATCTGGCAGCACATTTCTTCTATGAAAAGTAAAAAAAAAAAAAAAAAAGGATACAGTGAGGGCAGAGACACAAATGGGGGCAAGCCCTCCCATAATGAACAAGCCTAACTTTCAACAAGACTATAAAAAAATGAATGTAAAGATTAATTCGGTTGGCTGGTTCAGATGTTCTGAGAAACAAAGTTTTGTATATGAACACTTAGATGTAAGTGTACAAACACCTGGATAACTATTAATCATGGCCACAAGCCTAGATTGCTTTTAAAGGAATTAGAAATGTTTATATTTCATTTTTTATGCCCATCATCTGAATATCTTAGAGTGGTTCACAGCATAAAAATACAGAATGAACAAAACAAACCAATAACCTCCCTCCCAGTGTTCATGGAGAAGGAGCCAGTCCCCCCTGGTTGTGAGCTCCCAGAGAAATCTGGCTGGCTGTGTTGGAAGCAGAACGCCAAGTGAGGAGGAGCTCTGGTCTCTTCCACCAAGACAATTCCTACGTTAAGAGAAGATGGAGCATGCATTTCCAATTATGAGACACACATTATGAGCAGCTCTACATATCTGCTGCATATTAAATGTTAAGTGTAAACAAAATATGGATAAATATGCTGATATGCCGATCCCCATACCATCTCAAAGGCAGGAGGAATGTCTGTCCTACACTGAGACTCTCATTAGTTGGCCATCAGGGCTGCACCCAGCTGAGTCCTCCAGCTCAGGCAATGACAACCACTAACCACACTACAACGGGGATGGATTTTCTCATCTTGCCAGCTGCTTCTGTTGCTCACTTGAAAATTAATAAGGCTCATATCAGAATTAAGAAGCTATTGCTGCCATCTGTCTTCCTTAAAACACCACCACACTGAATTATTAAACCCTGCAAACAAACACACATTTCTTTTATGTGATTTCAGTTACTTCTGCACCAACAGAATCCTTTGCAAATAAAAAGCCAGAAGACTTTATTTGCCATTTCATTTTGTCAACCTGCAATTCCTAATAGCACTTTTCATTTGTTTTCATCTTTAGCCCTCCACAAAGAATTACACATTTGAGTTACCTCTTAAATATTTAAATGATTTTATATTTTGTACAACCAAGTCAAAACCCACCACTAGAAGTATAACTGAAAGGTTTCTTTTGCTGGGGGGGGGGGGGGCGGCATGTTTCTTGGCAAAGGAGGAAAAGGGAAAATCCTTCATTAAGTCTCCCCATTACCATCAACGCTATCAAGCCTTCATCAACATATGGCTGAAAATGGTCACTATGGGACTTGGCATGGCCTGTCTGTCTGAGTGTGCAGCTGCCAACTGTCTGTAGAAAACAGCTGTGACACACACAAATGACTGGTAGAGGCAAATCTTACAGAGGTCTTGCTTCAGATATCACATTACAATGTATTTCATAATCCTCTCCCCACCCCATCCTCCATTAACACGAGGGAGGGTATGGATTAGGTATTTGAACTTCCAAGAGATAACTATGTCATAAATAAGTTTCAGTGTGGTATATCAATGCTCAGAGATAATTCACATTACACTGTTGCTGGTTTTAATCTGTTGTGATTCAACTTCCATGTTGTATTCTTCTATCTTATGCTTTCAATCTTTTAATTGTAAACAACATACGTAAGTTTGAAGTTGACACGGTAACCAGAGTAAAACATAATTCTGTTCACATCACTTTTTTAGGTGTCTTTCGATACCATAGCAAAACGTTTCGAGTTTTCAAAAGACAGTATGTTGGAGCTTATTAGCCAAGTAATCCAGCAGAACACAGGCAAAGTGTTTACAATTCTGCAAATTGTTTGAAATGCCATATGCCATTATACCTCTTTGTTCCTTTTCTGCACTACTTCTCCACAAATGAACTTCAGATGCCAGGAGTTTGACTTAACACTCCAAAACACAAGAACCACACCTAATTGGAGAAAGTTGAGCAGCTATATGCCAAGTGCCGAGGGGTGTAGCTTTGAGAGACTACAAGTCTCTAAAAGAAACATTACATCAGGCATCAGTTTGCCAGAAGTGACCAAAACGAGCATACACACCCCATCTCCACCACAACAAAAATGTGCAAATATCGTTCTTTCTAGTGCTATTCACAATCAACAAAAAGTTAAGCTGTCATGTACACAGTGGACAACAGCCAAATAACCAAGTCATTTGTCAGCATTTCACCAGTCAATTGACGGGTCTACCACCTTAAGAGGGAAGATCCCAGTGTTTCCCAAAACACACCTATGTCTGGGGAAGGGCACAACTGCTTACATTTAAGTGTGAACTGGCCCCCAGATCAAGGTGGCAGCTTTTTCAGGGAGATGCAGTTACTCAGCACAAGCCTGCTAGGCTCCCCCTTGGTATGACTCCAGTTTCATTTACTTTTTTATAACCACAGAATCCAGGGGAAAGCATGGCAGACCAAACCAACCAACCAAAGGCTCACCTTGGTAGGAAACACATCAGCAAATTTTAGTCTGATTTTATGGGCAACAATTGCAATCAATTCCTCTTTACATGTTCCAAACTTATCAAAGTAGCACATTCTCAAGGTAAGAATGATTCTGGCAAGAGTCGCTGACAAATCTTTCCCTACAGAGAGCACACCATTAACAAAATAGTGCACCATTATCCTCACCTGCTTGTTGTCAGCCATCATATTAGTACATAGCACACATATTTCCAAGTGGTGAGGTCTTCCAAGACAGCACAACAAGGTTAAAATTCCTTTGAATGAGAAAGCACTGAAGATCAGACACACCAGTTCATCCAGAGGATCAGAAGCGCCAGACACATCCTTTGAATACTGAGGGCCCCACTCCCCCCAAAAAATATTATGGGGGCTGAAACTGCTCTGGCCCCTAGGAGTCGGCACCTACGCTGGAGATTTAGGGCATTCTTACAATATTTCTTTAATTTACAAATATACTGTATAAGCAAAGTGGTCCTATAAGCAGAGAGAATCAATCCAACTCCTAGAGAGCAGCTATGGCAGGCTGCTCTAAAGCAGCGTTTCCCAACCTTGGGTCCCCAACTGCTTTTCAGACTACAGTTCCCATCATCCCTGACCACTGGTCTTGCTGGCTAGGGATGATGGGAATTGTAGTCCAAAACCAGCTAGAAACCCAAGGTGGAGAAACACTGCTCTAAAGTGGCACTCAAGTTCAGCTCGCCCTTACTAAACTGTCTCTCTTTGCCTGCTTCTGAACCCCAGCTGCTGGAAACCACAGGAAGGGAGATTGTTCTGGTGTTCAAATCCTGCCTGCGGGTTTCCCACAGGCATCTGGCTAGCCACTGTGAGAACAAGATGCTGGACCAGGTGGGCCACTGCCCTGATCCAGCAGGCTGCTCTTATGTTCTTCTACCCATTCATTTCCCAAAAACCGCACACACATATAAACAGACCTTGTGGTGCACAGGTCCAGGCCCCTATTCATGCAGATGAATTGTCCATTCCAGAGAAAGGGGACACTAAGAAAATTGCATAGCTCAGTTGGTTAGAGCATGGTGGTAATAACACCAGAGTTGCAGGTTCTATCCCCATATGGAACAGCTGCATTGCAGAGGGTTGGACTAGATGATCCTCAGGGTCCCCACTGTTCTATGATTCTTTTTGTCAAGGCCATGACCATTCTTTCACAGTGAGTAAACCGGCCAACCATATCACAATGATAAGAATGACTGCCAACCCGTCCCATCTTGTGCATTCCTTCCAAAGAGGTCACTGTCATATTATTATTATTATTATTATTATTATTATTATTATTATTATTATTATACTGCTCTATACTCAGAGGTCCCAGGGCGGTTCACATAGTCTGGAAGTTAACAGCTGTGCAAGCATCTGTCAAGGAACTAGATGTAAATCATACATTCAAGATTCTAAAATAAGAGTTGATTTTAAAAGGCAACACCAGCAAAAAAAAAGTGCAGGTTATAATTCATTCCACATCCTCCTTTTAATCTGTGCTTCATTCATTTCCTAGCTCTATTATCATCATGAGCCCTCAAATCATCTGGGAGTAGCTTTCATTCTCTAAGATCCAATTGTTGTCTGTGGGTTTCGCAAGTAGCTTCAAACAACTGCCACCTTATGAAATGCAACTACAACCAATATTGAAGCAAATGTGCTACACACTCAGGAGGTCATTGTCCAAAAGCCTACTTCAGTCCTCAACACCACTTCCTATGTACGAAGACCTAACTGTAGAAGACCTAAAAAACAAAAACAAATTTTGGGTCCACTGTGCTCCATACTTCAGTCCCAAAACACATTTGAAAGGCAATATTCCACATAAAGTTATTTAAAAGCAGGAAAATATATTACCTCCCTTAGATTAAGCAATATTTAGCATATTTGTCATTAACCTGTTTATTGTTTCCAGACCTTGGAATCTTGTTGCTTCCAAATGCGACTTCAAAATATATTGTGGACGTAAGAGTTAATGACATTAATTTGAACAGACAGATAAGGTTGCCTTCCCAAATTCCCCTGGTGGTAGCAATGTTATCAATAAGATGGTCATGTATAACTACAGCCTTTTCCAGATATTAGCAAGTTACAGTTTAAATCAAAGTCAAATTTTGCTTACCAAGACAATGCCAGGTCAAATCAAAGTCAAACAGAGAAGTTATCAAGCTTTACCTGCAGGTTAGGGAATTAAATAATTTAGAGAAGGGGAGGCTAACCCCAGTTTGGGGTCCTGATCTGAACTCCCCAAGAATTTTTTTCTGCCCCTCAGACCCTACAGATTTTGGTGGCACAGGCAAAATAAAGAAATGAAGAACTAAAATAGATACTGGGGTGAGCAGAGATAGAGCCCACCACACTGATAGGGATGTAAACTGCCTCCACTCTGGTCATGAGATCGATTAGAGAGGTGGGTGGGTGCCTTTTGTGCTTGTCTGCCCATGATTGCACATCCTAAAGCGCATACGTGAGCTTATGACCACACCCACTTTTGCAAAGCCCCACCACTAGCATGAGGTCCCTGGAGAGTTGGCCAAGGACAAATTTGGACCTCACTCCAAGAATATTAGTCATCTCCAATTTAGAGGAAATTGCTGAACTAAAATGCTTTTCTTCTTTGATCCCCCTGTTCTGCAGCTCTTAGTTGCTGGTCCTCTGCTCAATCCTCTGCCTAAAGGGAAAGATAATGGGTCATACCCAATTAACTTATTGAGAAATTCAGTTCGGATCTTAATGCGAACCTGCCTAATATGTAAACCTAAAGACTGCTAGCCTTCTAAATCTGCACTTCTCCAAATTTTGTGATGCTGTTCTCTGTCCAAATGATGCATATAAAAATGTGCACAAGGATACACATATACTAGTTAAAATAGCATATCAAAATGCATTATATTTGCAAAAATGTGTAAATCAAACAAAATTACATGCAAAATTACATGCAAGACTGGCAAGAAAATGCTGGAAAACTTTCACAATGATTTTTTAAGTTGCAAACTGATATGGGAACGTGGAGAACTGAACTTGAATCTGGAATAAAGATGACAATGGGTCATTCTTGAGGCAATGCATCATACAGGATAAGATGCAGAGCAGATTAATGATGGAATTATTTAATTTGGTATAAAAACCACCCTAAAATTTTCAGAAAGACTACCTCAAATTAAAATTCTCAATTCTTCTCAAAAGCAAGCCCTGCCAAATATAATAGGATTGCTCTCAAATTAAGTATACAGAGGATTTTTTAATATATTTTTTAAAACAGACAAATATAGCTACGGTTCTAACAAAGTACATGAAAGTAATTTCTATACAGATGCACAAATCACAGAAGGCTACCAATTTGTTTTCAGTCATCTGGGGAAAACAACAGCTGTCCCCTAAACCATACAACCAGGAATAAACAAAATAAAACCAAGCATAAATTATATTTTAATTAAGTAAAATTCTGTCCCTTCTCCAACCACACAGAAAGAGGGGAAGCACATTTTGAAAAGACCAGAAAAAGGAGCAGGAAACTGGTAGGAAGGGACTCTGATGAGATGGAAGAACACGGCAACCAGGAGGCATCAAAAGAGATCAGGGGCAGAATGCACCCCCTGGGCTGCCAGTTGCTCACATGTGGCCTAATAAACCGGTAACAGCGCATTTGGGAGCATTCCAAACCCTTTGAGAACCAGTGGAACTTCTTCCCAGCCCTGAGCAGATTTTCTGTTCTGGTTAAATCCAGGCCAAGTTATACCTGAAATTAACTCTGCTAAGTGTTGAGCAATTGGCTTGTTTAGCCTACAGGCCATGATATTTTCCATTTTAGTGCAAGACCCTGCAGAAGAAAAGAGGGCCACTGGGAGTCAGGGAGAGCCTCTGCCTTTCTTTGGAGCCCAAGTAAGGGTGCAGTTTCTCTTTGAGCTTGTGCTGAGTTCAGAGAAGCTTGGAAAGCACAAAGATGCCTCATTGTTTTCCAAGTGTTTTTAGGGTTCAGTGAGAGGATGGGAAGAAACCCTGCCCTCCTCTAGGTTCCAGAGCAGATTGGGAGCACTTGCCAGATTAAAAAGTATGATTGCCAATGGCGAGCACATTTGCAGATTCGGGTCAAACCTTTGGGGACTTGACCTGTATTGTTAATAACCAGGACTGGTGGCCATCATTTTAAGTTTGTGTGGCAATGTGTTTTCTTCTGGCATCTTTCTACTGGACTATCTTACAATTAACTTTCAGATTTCACTTATAGTTACAAGAGCTCAGGGAGTTGAGTGAACAGGATATCAATCCCATTTGGGTACTCTGGTTGGCTACTAAAATATTTCAGCAAAGTAGTCCTTAAGTGGACTGCACTTCAATGGAAAAATAATTTTCTTGCAAATCCTATCAGTCTATGGGTCCCAAATTTAGCATAATTGTTTTTAAATATGTCTTGGCCTGGACTGGACCAGAGCTGAACCTGAAAATCAGTCTCCATTTTTCTACAGTTCCTTATGACTGCTAAGACACTGACTTCCTTTTAAGATGCTAAAGCCAAACATTACAGCTACCCAGTACTCAGGCTCACATTCCTGGAAATCATCAGAATTAAAATATGTTGTTGGATGAAGGAGTTAGGGAACCAGAGTCACAGTATGTAAAGTTTTGAATCTTAATGATTGGTTCAACAGAATTAGAGTATGTGTTATGCTTTTTCTGTCATTTTTAATACTTATATGGAGAGCAAAATTATTGAATTAACAATGGGAGAACTAAAATTAATTTTCCAATGTGAAGGAGGAAACCCAGAGCCAAATAAATAAAGAATGAAGCTCAAGCATGGCATTTTTTTTGGTGCCGTCCACAAATAAAAGGTTTCTTTTCCTTCTTTTGGAAATACTGTATGCAATAAAGAATAAATAAAGCTAGAGATCATTATGTCCTCATGACAGTTTGCTAGAATATATTTTTAACTGTGTGATGAAGGAACCCATTAACTAATCTGTTAATTACAGGGAGATGGCATCTAAGAAAGAAGCATATGAAAAATATCTAAGTATGGAATACTCTGCTGACAGTGGCACTTACACGCCAATATTTAAAGTGAAGAAAGAAACCAGGTGTATCTGTGGAAAGTGGAACCAGTGTTTGAACTTTTAGAAATATAAAATATGGGTGAAATATATCTAGGGACATTCTACTTCATCATGTCCTTCTCTCAGTTTGAAGCACATTTTTCTACAGATTTTTCTGTTAGTAATACTTTCCTGAGCTATAATTTTGTATATTTAGATGGAAAACTTGAGAGTAGAAATTAAAACAACTTCTCAAAGAATGAAAAATAAATTGTAAGAATGACAATTGCTCTACATTTCTTACTCTAGTATATGCTTTCCTTAATCCTCGCAAATTTATTAATTGGAACTAACCTGACACATTCTGCAGTGTAGCTTAAATATTCCTTTAGCCAAGTAGTCAGATTTTTATCAGGCTTTAGTAACAATGTGTTTGGTAGCATCCCGTTTCTACTAAGTCCACAAAAGTTGCTACCTCAAAGATTTTTACTAACCTACCTGCTTACAAATATGTATGTGAGCAATTTGTAGCATACTGACAGGCTAATTTAGGAAGAAGAAAATGCAAACCAATAATAATAAATGTATCCCTGGTCACCTGAAAGCAATTCCCCTCAGCACCAGGCAAGTCCCTATTTAGATATGCCAAAGTCATTTGATCCTTGAGTGAGACACCAGCGACTTACTCGGAGCTGCACTTTTCAGTCTCCTTGCCAGAAGTCATCAGGAGCCAAACACACACACAGTGGGCAATCTTAGGCACCTTGACCTGGGAGTAAGCCCAACTGAATACACAGACTTACATCAGGATACCCGCTTAACTCTGCGTGACTTGGCTCAGGCATGACCCAGAGTCCCAGTCCGCGGCCTCCAATGGGTGTTGCCACTCACAACTAACTTTGGCCGGATTCTGAGGAGTTCCCATTAGCGAAAGGCGGGCAGGCTGGCGGGCCCCTCGAGAGCCTTGCCAGGATCCTGGGACGAAACTGGCCCGCCCGTCGCCCTCCGCTTCTGCCTCGCTCCCTGTGACAGGAATTCCCCGAAGCGCATCCGCATCTGCCGCTCGCCCGCCGCCCCCGCCATCCTCCGAGGCGCCGCCGCGGCGCAGGGAGCCAGGAGCGCGCAGGCAGCGGCTGCCCGGCGGAGAGACGGCTCCTCCCGAGCGGCCGGCAGCGTCTGGGCAGGGCTGGCCTCCGCCCGCGGCGCCCTCGCCCTCCCGCGCTCCGGCCTGGCAGCCAGCGAGGGAGGGAGGGAGGGAGCGGCCGGGGCTCCCCGAGGCCGCCTTTTGTCTCCGCGCTCGGGGCGCCGCTGACTCCCCCCTTCGCCTCGCCGGGAGCCGAGCGCGGGGCTGGCCAGCCCCCCTCCAACCCTGCCCGCCCGCCCGCCCGCCTTACCTGGCGCCCGCCGGGTCCCGCGGCGGCTGCAGACGAAGCAGGGAAGGAGGAGACGCCCGCCCGGCCAGCCCCGCGCGCTCCCGCTCCCTCTCGGCGGCCGGGGAGCGGGGCCAAAGCGGGCCCCCACCCGAGTGGCGGCGGCGCGAGCCAATAGGCGAGCTGGGGGAGAGGGAGAGGCGGGGCCCCAGAGAACAAAGGAGGGAGGGGGCGCCCGGGAGAAGGGGGGCGGGGGCTGCGCCGGACAGCCTCGCCCGGGACGCCCCTGTTCCGCCGGGTTAGAAGCCGGAGGCCTGTCTCTGCTGGGCCGGGGGGCAGCCGGGTCTGGGTCGCAACCCCGAGAGCGGCGGGGTCCGCGCGCAGCCTGCCCTCCAGGCCGGGAAGCGGCTCCTGGGGCTCCGCCTGAAGCCACGCAGAGCGACTTGGCCGGGGCAAAAGGCGAAGCGGAGCCTCCGGAGGGAAAGGCGGCCGGATTCCCCGCCTCCTCTGAGGAAGGGTCTCTTCTTCAGCTTTTCTGATCCTTCGTGGCCCCCTTGGGAGAAGCCGAAATAAAGAATGGCCGTGCCATTAAAGTTCTCTCTTTTGTAAAAGGGATCCTAATAGAATCGTGGAGTTGGAAGGGATCCCCAGGGCTATCCAGTCCAACCCCTGCAGTGCAGGAATCTCAGCCATAGCATCCATGGCAGACAGACATCCCACCTCTGCTTAAAAACCTCCACGAACGAGAGACCGAGGGAGACCCTTCCACTGTTTAACAGCCCTTGCCAGCAGAAAGTTCTTTCCCATGTTTAGTCAAAATCTTTCTTGTAACGTGAATCCACTGGTTCGAGTCCTACCTTCCCTAATGGAAGAATACAAGCTTGCTCCATTTCCCATGCGAAATGCCCCTTAGACATTTGAAGATGGCCATCATATCTCTTCTCAGTCTCCTGCCTTAGGTTGGTGGATCGGTGGACCTCCCATGGGAACGTGGTCCAGAGGGAGCAGGCCTGGACGAGGAACCCTTGACTGAATGCTGAAATCCTCCCCGCAGGCAGGAAACTCCCTGCCATCAACAGAGGAAGAGCAGCGCTTACTCCCCATGACCCCACAGTAGCTGCTGCAATAGTATTTTGACAGGCGTGTGACACCCATGTCTTTATCCCAACAGAAGTGCATGCTTTTAGTACTTTCAGGTGGGATCGGTCTTGGTGGTGCGTCCTGGAGGCTGCTCTTTAAAATGGAGGCTAGGGACCCTGTGAAGATTGAAGCACCCTGCCAGCTGACTATAAAAAAGCTGGCGGAACTGGGGGTTATGACCTGGCCTAAGGTGGTGTGAGTGTGTCTTCTGTGTCACTCCCCTCTACACTTGAGGATCTGGAAGTGTAGTTGCATTCCCAGGTGCCAGAAATGGTGGTACCCACCTGCTTCGCACTAGAGGAAAATGAAGTGAAAGGAGACAGGGATTTCTAAAAATGACGTATAATAAAAATGTCCATAGTGTGGTGATGGTGTAAGTCAGGATTGGGGGGGGGGGGAGCTCCCTTGGTCTCCCTCAAGAGGAGGGAGAACAAACAGGATTCACTCATTTTTTAAGACACTGTTTGTACCTCATATGAACGAGGCAGCAGTACGAAAGAGTAAGGTGTCTTATCCCTTCTTTGCTATTAATCTTGGAGGGCTTTAAAAAGAAAAAAAAGACAAAAATCAACCAAGATGGAACTGTGTCAGGATTGTCCTTCCTCGCTTCTTTGTCAGAGGCAGCGAGATCTGTGGGCAGAGACTTGTGCTTGGCATTATTGTTTTGTGTGGTAAGGACTATGCCAAGCACCCCATCTTTCCTCTCAGATAAAATAGTTTATCTCAGGGGTCCTCAAACTTTTTAAATGGGGCCGGTTCACTGTCCCTCAGGCACTGTTGGGGGCCGGACTATACTTTGAAAAAATGTGAACAAATTCCGATGCACACTGCACATATTTTATTTGTAGTGCACAAAGAACAGGAAAAACAATACAATATTTAAAATGAACTATAGTGGTACCTCGGGTTAAGTACTTAATTCATTCCGGAGGTCCGTTCTTAACCTGAAACTGTTCTTAACCTGAAGCACCACTTTGGCTAATGGGGCCTCCCGCTGCCACCGCGTCGCTGGAGAACGATTTCTGTTCTCATCCTGAAGCAAAGTTCTTAACCCGAGGTACTATTTCTGGGTTAGCAGAGTCTGTAACCTGAAGTGTATGTAACCTGAAGCCTATGTAACCCAAGGTACCACTGTATTTTAATCAACATAAACTTATAAGCATTTCAATAGGAAGTATGGGCCTGCTTTTGGCTAATGAGATGGCCTACACATGGATCTCCCTCACCCCCATGGCCCAGTCTACATGGGGGCCTTCCATGCCCCCATCCCCACAACCCAGCCTATACACGTGTCTGCCTGCGCACACACATCCCCACAACCCAGCTTATACACGGCTCCCTAACCCCCACGACCCAGCCTATGCATGGGCTTCCCTAACCCAGATCCCCATGACCCAGCCCACACCTGTGTCTCCTTAAGCCCCATCCTCACAACTCAACTTGCCTGCGTGTCTCCATCCACCCCCCAGCTTGCACGCCTGTCCGTCAACCCCAAATCCCCACACGCCAACTTGCCAGTGTGTCTTCCCCAATCATCACTGTCGCCTGGCACATCACAAACTCCACGTCACAGCCCTGCAGGCGCATCAGAACCAACGGCACAGCCGGGCGAGGCGGACACCCCGGGAGGTGGCATGAGGGCGCGGTGTGCTGCAGCGCCAGCAAGGCCCTCGCACCAGGCCCCTCACCCACTGCTGCAACCCATCCGGGGTGGGGAGGTGGACGGACGGGCAGGGAGAGGCCCAGGCTGCCCAGGCGGTGCGCCTGCAGGGGCGCCTCTCTCCTCCGCAACCCCCTCCCTCCCTAACTGCCTCCTCCTTCTCCAAAGACACGAGAACTCATCTTCCTCTCCCAAACCTGGATGGGCCGGGTTCAGGACCCTGGCGGGCTGGATCTGGTCCTCGGACCATAGTTTAAGGATCCCTGGTTTAACACACCAGGCTTCTGAAACTAAACCCACTCAACAAGTTGTTCAGAAACATCATTTCACTGGGGTGCGGTTTCACATTGCCACACGTCCTGCCTGTCTCTAATTGTGGCTGCCATGTTCAGAGAAAGGGGGTGACCCACATGAGGATGTGGACATGAAGGTGCCTTCCATTAACTTATGGGCGAGCAATTAACATGCCAGCATAAACACAGTTGAAAACCCTTCATAAATTTACCCAGTTCTGCCTTAAAACCAGTAAGAAGTAGCTTGGCTTCTCCAGCTGGGAAACACTTCATGTTCTACAATTTGTAGAATAAGCCAACACTTCTTTTGTCGAGCACAATACTCCAGGCAGATGTGGGACCCATGGACACAGCTGCTGGCCTCCTCCCTTGGGCAGCTTGTAGCGGTTGCTGGAGAATATGGGGGGGGGGGTCTGCTGCCGCCATGGCCCAGCCCTATGGGACACACTGGCTCTGAGGGGCAGGCAGAGGAGAAAGACACAAGGAGCCTTGATTTAAAAACTGTTTTGTGTGTGTGTGTCTAATCTTGCCCCTGTCTAAAATTTATTTATTGGTGTGTGCTTTTCTTTTCATAAATCTACCGAGGAATAAAATAAAATCAGGATTATGGGTTTTCTCAGGACAGTGGAGGGCATGTGCTGTGTGCCGTTGGTGTAGAAGTGGCACTCACCCTTCCTCTGGTAGGAAATGTTCTGCAGGGAGGTAGAGGAGGGTCAGGGAGGGAGAGAGAAATGTCCCTGTTTTCATCTGAAGAATGTTGGAGGGTATGACACACACACTAACCACTTTTGCAAGTCTCCTACTGAGATTCTATTATTAGTTTTGTGCCCAGTTTGTCTTTTAAATTTGTTGCCACACAATTAAAAAGCCCATTTTGGCCACACCCTTTTGAACATGAGGCCCCCAGAAAGTTGACCATAGATCCCTGGCCCCAAGGGATTCGCCACCCCTGGTTGAATATTATTGTCGGTATGTAGTTGCTTAGAAGGAAAGCCCCAAAATACTAACTTTTATTTTATTTTAACCTGAAGCTTAATCAGCATTAAAAGGCTTATAGCATCCGTGTTAGCCCTCACAGGCTAACTCCCATTGGTCACACATTCAGCAAAGGGGAAGGCTCTCTCTGCATGGACATGTACGAAGTTCCTTTGCACAAAGAGGAGGCTGCTTAGCACAGACTCTCTCTTCACAGGGAAGGGCGCTAGGCTTATGTACTGATATGTGCGTAACACCCCTTCACACATGCATCAAAGAATGAAGGTGGGGGCTTATCTAGCTGGGAATGGGGCTGTTCCACGCAGCCCTGTGAGGGGGTTGCTCTGAACTCCATAGTGAGACAACTGAAATTTTAACCAGTCAATGGTGAAACAAAATGTAAACTTCACCTATATGCCAATTGAGGTCTAAACTGGCAGAGAGAGATGTGCAGAGAGAGATGTGCTGGAGCAAAGAGTGAGGGAGAGATGTATATGCAGCTGTGTAGATGCTTAAAATGTTGAGGTAATTTTAATCTGTTTTAGTATTTCAACTTTTGTATGTTTTGAAGTATGTGGTTAATTTTTCTCGTATTTATTGTTTTGTCCTTTTGTAAACTGCTTTGAGCATTTTTTAAAAAAATAAAGTGGTGTATAAATTTTATGAAATAAATCAATAACATAAATAACATATGTAAAGTGTGTGTGTATGTGTGAATGAGAGACATGTGTGGCTGTGGTGTGTATGTGTGCTGAATAGATGTAGTTGTGTGTGTGTGTGTGAGAGAGAGAGAGAGAGCACACGCACGAGTGTGGTATGGCCTCCTTAAATGTTTTTTTGGGGACTGCGCACAAGTGCCAAGTTGCTCCCAAGCTTGTGGCATCACACATCTCCTAACACTAGGCAGGCCAGTGCAGCCTTCCACTAAGCCATACTGGTCCCCGCAGCGTCGGAAGATGCTGTGCAGGCCAGTGGAACCTCACGCAGTGGAAGCACACTAGTCCCCACTGCTTTTCCGGACACCATGCAGGCTGGGGCAGCCTTCCACTAGCTGCAGGAAGACCCAATGGGGCTGGCAGGCTGTGGGATATTGGAAATTTTGGAGAGGGGCCTTGGCCCCCAGCCCCCACTAGATGGCGCCTCTGGTATTGGGAAATGTTCCTTGTAATATGAACGTTGGATTTTACAGGATTGTCACAAAATACAGTCTTCCAACACCAATAATAATAATAATAATAATAATAATAATAATAATAATAGCCCGCCACTCTGGGCTGCTTACAGCACATACAAAAACATAGTAAAACATCCCTATACAGGGCTGCCTTCAGATGTCTTGTAAAAGTTGTGTAGTTCTTTATTTCCTTGACATGTGATGGGAGGGCGTTCCACAGGGCGGGCACCACCACTGAGTAGGCCCTCTGCCTGGTTCCCTGTAACCTCACTTCTTGCATGGAGGGAACTGCCAGAAGGCCCTCGGTGCTGGATCTCGGTGTCCGGGCTGAAAGATGTGGGTGGAGACGCTCCTTCAGGTATTCTGGCCCGAGGCCATTTGGGGGCTTTAAAGGTCAGCACCAACACTTTGAATGGTGCTCAGAAATGTACCTGCAATGTAGAGATTACAGTACTGTACTACATCAAAGGGCAGTTGTAAGCCACTCTCTCTTAACCACTGCCACCACTCTCTCCCTCAATAACTGTCTTAATAACTGTCTCTCTAACCTAGACATACCAAGATGTCTTGGACTACAATCCCCATCATCCTCTGACCATTGAACGTATTGGCTGGGGCTGTTGGGAGTTGTAGTTATTCATGCATTGTATTTGTATCCCTACTTTTTTCTCCCAGGAGCTCAAGGTGGGGTACATGGTCCTCCCCCGTCTCATTTAATCCCCACAAGAACTCTGCAAGGTAGGTTTGGTGGAAAGTGACAGGCCCAAGGGCACCCAGTGTGCTTCATGACCAAGTAGCAGGATTTGAACCCTGGTCTCCCAGGACCTAGCCAACACGCTAACCACTACACCACAGACTGGAATGCGCAGTGGTTCTCAAAGGGAGCGGCACATGTGCCTGGAAGATTCTAGGACAGTCAAAGAAACAATTAAACATTTCAATAATGTGCAGTGTAGTATAGTGTGTATTTATAGGAACTCAAACACTGAGATCCTGCTCTGTTCCAGTAACAAGAAGCCGAAAGCACCAGCCTGAAGATGACGAGTGGGACCTCGTCGAAACGTCGCCTAGACACCCCAACTTTTACACGGGAAGACACCCGAGGACACCAAAACCTGCATATATATATATAAATGCACGTATCGCAGAACACAAGAATGCCGTCAAAAAAGAAGAAAAAACTTCCTCTCTCTTCCAACACATGAAAGAAACAGGACACGAAATTAATTTTGCAGATTCCAAATTGCTCTCTAACATGGAACATCACCACAAGAGAATAATCATGGAAGCCATCGAGATAGAGAAACACCCTCACAACATGAACAAGCGTGACGACACATCCCGCTTGCCAGACATCTGGAAATTAGCCCTCCCCACAAAAACTGACACCAGATCCAGAGGCACACAGAACGCCATCACCAATCAACCACACCAGACCCAAACCCAGACCCTCTCCACAGATAAATTACAGACACCATCCAGTAGCCAAACCATGGTGGCACCTCCGGATGCTGCACCCCCCTGCAATCCCTACACAGATCTGGCTGGCACAGGCCACAAAACCACAGCTCGCCCCTATACACGAAGCCAAGCCAGAGCACAAACTAAATGTAGTACACCCATCTTCTCAGAAAACTCTTCACAAAGTTCAAGAGGTCAAGACACAAAGGCTTTAGCAACTAATCCACACCTAATGACCCACCTAAGTGGTACTCAGGATATCACTCAAGAAATCACTCAAGATATCCCTCAAGCAATTAAGGAACAAAAGAAGAAAAGGCACACTAGCCTGGGAACTTCCTCTCTGCCCAGAACATTGGAGGCCACACCTCCTCAACAGTATTTATAGGAACTCAAACACTGAGATCCTGCTCTGTTCCAGTAACAAGAAGCCGAAAGCACCAGCCTGAAGATGACGAGTGAGACCTCGTCGAAACGTCGCCTAGACACCCCAACTTTTACACGGGAAGATACCCGAGGACACCAAAACCTGCATATATATATATATATATATATAATTGCAGAATATGGGTAGATATCTTTTCAAAATGAGAGCAAGAGCATCAAGTGATACTGAGGACAATCCTTGTTTTGATTTGTTTTTAATTAGTTTTTATTAAAGATTTTCTTGTGTAACAAAGCAAATAAGAAAGAAATGAAATCCTGGACATGTCCTCTTTTTGGGGGGGCTACATGCCCATCTGGGGGGCTTTTTTACAAGTTATAGCAATCGCCTGCGTTTGGTGGGGGTTGATTTTTAATTATAATTTTTTGTGCTCAGGTGATTCTGAATCGTGCTCGGGCTCCGACAACTTTCTTTTGTCCAGATTCATGTTCTTATGCATGTTCTTGGAGCCCAAGAAAGTAAAATCTCTCACTGCCTCCATTTCTTCCCCTTCTATTTGCCAGGAGGTGATGGGACCAGTGGCCATCATCTTCGTTTTTTTGATGTTGAGCTTCAGACCATATTTTGCGCTCTCCTCTTTCACCCTCATTAAAAGGTTCTTTAATTCCTCCTCACTTTCTGCCATCAAGGTTGTGTCATCTGCATATCTGAGGTTGTTGATATTTCTTCCGGCGATCTTAATTCCGGCTTGGGATTCATCCAGCCCAGCCTTTCACATGATGAATTCTGCATATAAGTTAAATAAGCATAAAAAATAATATATATTTTTTATGCTTATTTAAGCATAAAAAAGGCATGTGGTGGCTGTTCACATTCAGACCTGCATCCTTCCCTCCACATATTATGGCAGTGGCAAGTGACTGAGGAGACAGGCCTCTAAGGAGCAGGATGTATTCTATAACTTCATGAATTGGGGAATGATAATGGGGGGAAAATGCACTTCACACACATATTATAAAGCAAGAGCGAAACCTAACATGGAAAGCTACCATTTCACTTCCTTTCATCATCTTGAATTTTAATTTATCTATTTACTTTACCCAAAGCTGTTGGGAATCACATATTACAGCAAACAGCCAATGTTATAAGAATGGCTATGTAAGGGGTACAAAAAGTGAGCAAGGAAGGTTGTATGTACTTCATTGCGACAATGCAACGCTGCATTGAATCAGAAGAAATGGGAACTGAGAATCAACTTCAGCCTTGTAGCTATGATTAAAGGGAAAGAATCTGCTATCAGTGATGTGAAGCAGACCCAACTTGCATATTTAACAATGCATGTGAATTTTCTGTTCACACAAGCAAAGTAAATGTACACCTGGTCACATTGCAGTCTTGATTGTGCACACAAAAAGAAGTAACTTATGTGAATTGTTAAATGTGCAGATTGAAGCAGTTTCATAATTTTGAGCCAACAATGTGATGAAAGAAGAAGAAAATACAGTTTTTGGAAGCATCCGCTTAAGTCTTCTTAGCAGGCGCACGGCAAGTCTCATCTGTCATTGTGTATTCAGTGTTGAAGAGGAAAGTCAGGTTAGAAGTGATGCATCTCAAAGAGCAACTAACATGATTGCAGGACTGTGGAATCAGTATTCTGAACATAAGTTAAATGAGTTTGGCCATTCTAGCTCTTTTCTAAAATGGGAGGATGATGGCACTTACACTTCTGAGCTGACACTTTAGCACTAAACCAGAAATGTGTTTAAAATTTCTCTAAAAATAGGGGTGAAATGTGATGTTGGGCAACCCTCTGGCTGCCTTGGCCTCTCACTTTGCCTTGTCTGCGGTGCAGATGAGCAAAAGGAAAGGGAGCAGAGGCAGGCAGCACTGAGGAGAATCAGATGCACACGAGGTGTGTGCCCCTCAGCACCACCACCAATATGTGCTTAAAGGAGGGGAATTGTGCTCAGACATACATCTGAGAAGTGAAGTATTTGGAAAATAGAAGCATACACATTTGCATTTATAATGGTTAAATGGCCCTGATTCAAAAGGAAAGTCACAAATATGCGTCAACAGTATGTAAGGTCCTCCGTGCTTCTACCCAAAGATCTGTGTCATAACAATGGATTTCAGTGTCCTGTGCAGAGCAATCCTAAACGTGTTTAATCAGAAATAATCCCCACTCAAATTCAATGGGACTTACATGTATTTCCAGAGAAGTGCACACAGGATTGTAGTCTGGGTGTTTGTGCAGGATTGTGGCCTTGGAGTGATAAGCGCTTTATGCAGAGAACCTTTCACTAGCAAATATAAGCTTTTCTAATGTTTTTATCATTGAAATCCCTTACACAGGATATTTCTAGATGTTAAAAAATGTGAACCAGACCATATAGATCCACTTTAAATAAAGAGGATGGAAAGTGAATGTCAAGTTTCTAGCTCTCTCTTGTTTAAGGCTATTGTGTGAACTAAAAAGTGCTGGAATTCAGAAATTCCAAAAGCTGAACATAAACCGACTGCCCAGCCTTAATGCCGTTGTTTGTACAGGTCTGGTTTTCGGGACAAAGTGCCTTCCTTCCCTCCTCCTAGTCCTGCCCAAAATGGTTTGGACGGAGGCTTCAGCTCATGCTGTTTCACAAAGGTGACAGTGACCAGCAGAGAGGGCAAGCGCACACCAGTAGCAAACCATCAGGACAGGAAGCTGCTCTAGGGGTGGCGGGGGGGGGGGGGGCTTGTGGGAAGCTGTGAGCTGTTTCAGAAATCATTGTCCCTTGATGACTTCAGGGCTCCCAGCCTCCCTTGCAGACACGCCCTGGAGAAGAGTGGACAAGACAGAGAATAAATCCTTGTTCCAAAGCCCAGCAGAGTTGCCTGCAGTGGAGGCCCCTTCATCCCTACCAGAGACCAAAATGGCTGGCTTCCCTCTGTCCCAGGAGACAATGGAGGAGTGCGCCTTTGGGGTTCAGATCAAGCTATTGGAAGGTTACAGCATCTGTTGTGGCTGTAGAGACTGATACAGGACAGATATGTTTTGTTGCAGCTGGGGCAGATTAAGGCGTCCAGTTGTGCTGCTGCAGATGCACCGCAGCAGTTCTTTGCTTTGCACTCCTCCCAGTGGTCGTCCCCCCCCCCCATCACTACTATGAACTTGACTGGTACCACGGTCGTCTGCAAAGGATTCCCACACAGTGATGTTGAAGTTGCCGGCCTTCATGTCACATTTGCAGACATATTTGTTAACACAGAATTGATCTGCCAATTGGCCTGGTGCTGGAGGCCAGCTCCCCCCAGGGATCCTGTCCAGTGGGTTGTTAAAGAGACAGGTCTCTTTTATTTCCTGAGAGCTATCCTTACTGAAGAGTGGTGGCCAAGGAAGCAGGGAGGAACTTGCTTGAATCAGGGCCAGTCTGGACCCCTGGCCCCCAATTTATATGTTTGTGAGTTGGTGGGGGTTAGCTTGCAGGATGCCCGAGTCCCTTGGGGTCCTGGATCCAGCAAGGGTTAAAATCTCATGGAGGATTCAATTGTTGAACTGACCAGGCAAGCTTCTTCTGGGTAAACAACTGGACCCCTGGAGTCTTGCACCGTTCAGAGACTGGGGCCGGATGCAACAATATTTTCATCCCAGCATTCTGGCCAATGAGCAGAACATTCCAGCACAGTTGCCTGCTCTCTCCCAAAAGAAGTTCCTTTGGCTTTCCCCTCCTGCCCTTTTCAGCATCAGAAGATGATCTTTCTTTTTCAGAAGGCCTTTCACTTTGGGGCTCAGCTTGCCTTTGCTCTCTAGCCCGGCTGCTGCTTACTCCTGCAGTGATTTGCCTGTTTCACTGGAAGCTGGCTTGGTGTTGGTCTTGAAGGCTTTCCTGGGCTGGCTGGGCGCCCGGCCACGTTGGCTCGCCTTCCATTCTCCGGCGCTGGGCATCGCCTGCGTTTCGCGGGTTGGCGCCGAGGTTTCGCGCCGATTCGCAGCCTCCTGCCGGGCTGCCCAGCCCTGAGCTCCCTCTAGGACCCGGGGGGATCTTTGCGCGCCCCCCCTCGCCCAACCGAGTCTCGGTGCAGGGCTGTAAATTCCTCCTGTCAAGCCCCAGATGCGGCAGCAGCAGCGCCTGGCCGCTCTCGGCTCTCCCCGGGCGGCGGCGCTGCGCCCCGGCTTGCAGCCTTCGTGACATGCGGCAGCTCCACCTGCCGCGGCGGCTGCTTCCCCGCGGGCTGCTCGCCATCCGCTGCGGGGCTGCCCGGCCCGGGGGCGCCGCAGGGTGAGGCCGCCGCCGGCGGAGCGCCGGTCCCGCAAGCCGCAGCCTCGACGGAGGTCACCTTGCGGCCGCCGCTTGGCCCGGAGGTAAGTCCCGGGAGGGAAGAAGGGGGGGGGGGGGAGATGGAGCCTGCGTCCGTCCCGCCTCTGCCCCAGCCAAGACGGCGACGCCGCCTTCCCCTTCTCGGCGCGCTTCCGAAGTGGCGCAGCGCTGCGGGGAAGGACCCTCGGGACTGGGCAGGGGGACCCCGGCTCTCGGGCGAGGGGGAGCGAAGGCTGAGTGGCCGCCTCCTCCGACGGCAGCGCGAAGTCGGCAGCCCCGATCTTCCGGCATGCGAGGCATGTGCGCCCCTGGCGCCCGCCTGCCCGGCCTCCGCGTGGCTCCCCCAAGCCGCCTGCTGCCCTTTGCGGGCGGCGGCGGGACTGCCCTGGGCTCCCTTGGCACAAATCCATTTCGGTAACTCCCCACCTGCGAACCTGGGCTCGCAGAATGGTCGAGCTGGAAGGGACTCGGAGGGTCATCTAGTCCAGCCCCCTGCAATGCTCCGCCTGGGGCTCGAACCCGCGACCCCAAGATTTAGCCTCCTGCCCTGCCGGCTGAGCTGTGTCCATAGCACAGGCGCGTCGGGAGCCCCATCGAGGGGCCCGTCCGCCAGACGCATCCCCGGGGGTCCCGCCGGCAGAGAGGCGCCTCCTCCGCGGAAGAGAAGCTGCCGCTGGCCGGGTGCATCGGGCAGAGAACTGGCTGCCGCCCGCGCTCAGCTCCACTACCGTTTCCAGGGATTTCTCCCGAAGGGACGTGCTCGGGAAACAGCTCTGTCCCGGGAATGAAGGGGAGATGCTAAAGGAAGTCCCTTTGGCTTAGAATGCAGAACAAACTTCTGTGAAAACGACTAACAACACAATCTTATGCAAGTCTACTCTGAAGTAAGCCCCAATGAATTCAGTGGGCCTTACTCCCAGGTTGCAACTTATTAGAGCAGTAAATAATAATAATAATAATAATAATAATAATAATAATAATAATAATAATAATAATAATAATAAATACCACACCCTTCTGGTTGCCCCAGCCACTCTGGGTGGCTTCCAACTCATATAAAAACATAATAAAACATCAAACATTAACAGCAACAATCTGATACAATATAAAACAGTCACAACAATTTAAAAATAAACAACTTATATCAAATATAGCAATATTCAATAATCCATTAGAATCTAATAGTAAACAGAAAAATTAAACATCAGCAAATAATAATTAAATTGTTTACACTTATCAGTTACAATAATTAGTAATCTATAATCAATAAAGGAGATCATGTATTTATTCTTCCAATTCATTAATATAAATTTCTTGGCTACCATTAGAGCGTGTAAAATCCGTATTTGTTGTCCAGTTGTTAAGTTCCATACAGTAGGTATATAGTACAGCAGAATATTCTTTTTCTGAAAACTTTAGTTAAAGGCATAATCTCCTTTAATCAGTAGGTTGATAATATGAACTTGCAATTTATGAGTGGACTGCTTACAGACATAGACTCTGCTTGGATAAATACAACAATATTTGGAATAAATTTATACAAAAACTAGTAGGCTATTTTAAAAAAATGTATAATCAATAAAAAATAACAGCAAATCACAATGCATAAAATACCACAAAACATACAAAACCATATAAAATGATCAAATTGAGAAACAAGGACACACGAATTATTCTTAAAATTAAAAAAAATATCCCTGAACTCCTCTCTTCCCAGCTGCTTCTGCCGTTCTCAAAGTCAAGGTCTGAGAAAGATTTCCAGGCCTGGAGGGGGGGCGGGGCGCAAGGCGGGTGGAAAGAGCCATTGCCTGATGGCCAGCAGAAAATCCCCCTCCCCTCACGTAAAAGTGCAACTATTTGTAAGCTCCCCTGAATTTTGGAAGTCCCACAAAATTCAATGGAACCTGGAAGTAAGCAGAGGTCTACAGGATTGTGTGGGTGAAACTGCTGTTTATTTCCAATTAAAAATGGATCCAATGCATTGCTGCAGTAATTCTTCAGCTGTGGTCCATGGGCCACCAGTGCTCTATGGCGTTCCTTCAGGTGGTTCCCCATAATCACAGCGAAAGTAATTCAGAAAAGCTTCTAAACTGTATTTCCAGGACAAATGGTGATACCGTAAATGTCAAATTGTAACTCTTTCTTCTGCACTTTAATGCAGCTACACTGAAAGTGCAGAGAGAAGGAAATGGAGAAACAGATAGATGCCAAAATGTCTTGACTGAAAAAAGACTCAGTGATACTGACCAAACTGTGGTTCACACCTGTTCTAGCGTGGTAACCCACAACTCCAAATTTACTTGATATAGCGACACTGGTTTATTGCCACATGAATTCTGGACCTTGGGTCTCCAGCAGCTCTCGGTTTCATGCACTTTCACTGCAGGTTTGCCTATTTTTTATAACTAATTCTTGAGACAACCAAGTAAAATTTTTACGTAATGCTCCTGTTAATGTGGAATTTGTCAAAATATTTATAGTATTTACAAAAGTTACTCACAGTTTTTCTTAATGGAAATGGAAGAACACCAATGATCTGAATGCAGGATATTGCTTCATAAGGTTATAAGTACTTTTCCTGAATACATACAGGTTGCACAAGCAGTGTTCAATATAACAACCTATGAATAATTTTAGTAGTTTTATTCAGGATGAAGCCCATTTTGGCAAGTATCAGTGGGATGTCAGAGTTTGCATTTTGCCAAAAGTAGGTCAATGTGGGGTTTGATGATTGTTAGACATAGTCTCAGATCATTATTGTAGGGTTGCCATATTTCAAAAGGTAAAAACCAGGACACCCCAAAAATTGTTGAGATGTGTTGTTTTTACAATAACGCCAAAAAAATGCGGTTTTCCAATTGACTTGCCTAAGATCCAGGACAAAGGGCCACACTTCAGAAATACCCGCCGGATATCAATTCCGCCTTTGTAATCCCGGTAATGTCTGGCAAAATCCAGATGTATGGCAGCCCCACAATATTAATACATTGCTAAAAAATCTGTCTCAAAGACAGGTTTTTGAAAAAACTGTCTCAGGCAGAGCCACAGCTGGAGGGTGGGGGCTAACCAGGGGGGCGCCATTGAGGCTCCCAGCCTGTGTATGTACAGAAATGCACGGCCGGGGGGGGGGGGAGTGCCAATCTGGGTTTTTGACCTGGGTGAAATAAAACCTAGTTTCACCCCTGTACCTGAGCTTACCGTATATTGATTCATCAGCAAGCTCAGGATAGTACTAGAGTAATTTTAATGGCACGAAGCCAAAATTTGAATAGCCTAACTTCCAAAAAATTATCTTCGAGGGTCCTGTCACATGACAATTCAATTAGCTGTTGTTCTTTTTGTGCAGACACATTGAGCGATAACGTCCATTCAGTGCTGGATGCAGGCACCTTGGGGGGGGGGGCTGTATACCCCCATGCTGTCACTATTTGTCACTAAAGCACATTCTGCTGAAGCAGAAATAATCCACGTGATGCCAAAGTGCACTTCTCAGTTTAATTCTCATTAATTTTCCACACAAATGTTCTATATAATTCGGAAGCCATTTCTGCTGCAATACACAGGAGGCCATAATGTCAGAAAAACTGGTGGTCTGCAATGAGCAAGCAAGAATACAATGAAGTTTAAGGTTTAAGTTTGAGCAAACCTCAAATCGATTGAGACTGACCTTTGCAGAGTTCACTACACATCTAGCCTTTCACCGCCACCACCTTCAGAGTGAGGTAATAATAAACCCATACGGATAGGGAGGATAGGAACTATTTATCATCACAAATGCCATATTAGTTTTATCAGTCTTTAATTTGTGGTAAAAGTGGGCATCTTCAGTTGCTTCAGGGCAAGGACACTTTTTATCCAGATAGTAACTTGATCAAGCGCATTGCTTCTTAGGGGGCATATTTGGGGTCATAATGCATCCTGTTGATCTCTTTCCTCCCCTTAAACACCAGCTGAGGCCATGGCAAGTAGCTGCGAAGCCCTAAAAAGTAGGTTTTCTTTGCATTTGCAATGCAGGTGGAAGCCCTTATAGCATAGCAGCAAATCAGAAAGTGCCCCTTCAAATCTTGCCTCTGCCATAATCATGCTGGACACCCTTAGGCAAATCATTGTCCTCTCAGCCTCTGCTCCCCAGCCCTAGCTCAGGGGTGCTGTTAAGTGCTGGGAAGGATTGCTGTGAATTACTTTTTGAGAGCTAAAAAAAAAAAGCGCTGTATAAATGCTTATTAATAGGTTGCAAGTAACCATGGCTGTGTGAGGACAAGTAGAGTCACACAAATGTAATTCCCCACTGCAGTCTCTCTCCCTGCACCCAAGAGCCTCTCCTAAGAGTTAGGAAAGGGGTGGGATGGAAAAACCAAGCAAGCAGGTGCACAGAGGGCATTCCAGGCCTTTCCTGAGCTCCCCACCCGGAGAAAGGTCTTGTTTTGGGGGAGCATGCAGAAGCTTGCAGTGTGGAAGAGGAGGTGAGGAATCCCCCTTGAGTGACTGTTCTCCAGGAGTGTTGCATTAGATAAATCCATTACCTTATTTTATTGTGTGCTTTTGTAGCAAACAACATTCTAATGCATTAATGATTGCAAACAGAGGCAAAGGCTGTTTTTTAAAATACAGATTTAATTAACATGAAGCACAAGAGCTTGATTTTGTGCCCACAGAGTTTGAGTGAGTCTGTCTGTGGAAACATGCAAAACTGCAGCTTCTGCTCATGGTGAACGTTTCGCCCAACCTGTTTGCCATATGGGGAGAGCTGTGTGGTGCTGAGCCTGAGCATCAGCATTAACTCTAAGTAGTCTGTTTCTCAGGACAGAAGGTGACAGAGTAGATTCACACATTACTCTGCTAATGAGGAAAATGCATGTATTTCAGACCTTGCTTTACTTGTTTTAGAATCCTGTGGAAGCTTAAACGTTGGCATGAAACTGCGGAGTTGCAATACTATCCATCAAGATTTCAGTGGATATCCAGCAAAGGATTTAAATTGGTTTACCAATGTCAGGCTATGTGTGATATCAACAACAGTTTGCAAATTACGTACTGTTAATTACATAAATATCACTGTCTGTACTTGACTGCATTTCATTGCCCTCTGGCCATAGCTTCATACATCTGCTGAAGTGGCCTGTAGTCCACGAAGCTTATGACGCAAGACTCTGTCCTGTTTGCTGCAGCAGGCTAACTGTGCTACTCCTCTGTAAATCTTCCACCAGAGGCCAATAAAGAGATCGGGAAGGAGATGCTCCCAAGATTGGTTTAAATTGTCACATGTTTTGAACAGCAAGTGAGAGAAACCTCTTCTTGTGATATGGCACCTAGCTTTAAAAAAAAAAGCTAATGAAGAGAAAATAGCTGATATACCCTGGTAAACGAAGTATGACTGGTTCCTATTCTGCTACTTAAGACATGAATGGGTTAGGTCTTCTTGTATCTCTGGTGGTGCAACAGAGTTTGTTCCCTTCTACAGGCAAAACAAGTGCGTGTTTCCTCACTCTGAAGGTTAACAGGCAAACCAGCTTTTGCATTGCAGTCTCAAAGCGCACTGTGCATGCCAATAGCTGGGTGTGAACAATTTAGGGTTGCCATGTTTTCGGAAGCAGGATCCTGGACTAGATGAACTAGATGATGCAGCAGAATCCTTACCTCTGCATTTGGGATACCTGTCCTCTTCCACTGAGCTCACTGCTTTGGGAGAGGAGGAGCACACTGAGTGGGGAGGGAGGCAGGGGACTCCTGGCAAGTCAGCCAGATCAAGCCTGGCAATCAGTGGGGTAGCCAATGTTGCAGCCAGTCACCCTCACTATCTTTGATAGGAGGAGCATAATGCATGTGACTGACTAGCGGTAGCTGTGTTCGTTTGCACTGTATTTGGTCATGTCTGCAGGTTCAGAAACCAGTTTAGCAATTTGCAAACTTAGCTTCTTAAATTAATGTAGTAAAGTGTGACTACAAGACAGATTGTCATTTACATATTAGAATTAGATGCTATGCTCTCATATGCTTATCTCAAGGAGGATTAAAAAATTAATTCAGAAGATAATTTTTAAAACCTAAAACCAGGAATTATCATACATTAGAATTTGCTTTGGTATATTTGTTGTACTTTGTTTACACTGTACTACTCAGCCAAAAGGTTCTTGTTGTGGCAGCTAACTCACAAGTTAAAACCCATCAAAAAATAAATGTGAGTCTGTAAGTGACTGTGGAGCCAATTCTGGATTCACATGACCTTCCACAATGGGGACATAGGTTTCCGGGTTGGAGTTGATCACGGTGAGGGTTTGCCAAGTGTGCCTTCCTCTTAGCACGTTTCTCCCTTTCATCCTGAGTTCAAGCGTCTTCAGAGTCCATGACACCTTTGGTAAAGGCTGTTCTCCAGTTGGAGCGCTCACAGGCCACTGTTTCCCAATTGTCAGTGTTTATACTACATTTTTTTATATTTGCCTTGAGAGAGTCTTTAAACCTCTTTTGTTGACCACCAGCATTATCCTCAAATACTCTGCTCTTCAGTTGGGAGAAGGCTGCATTCGCAGAGCTCAGGCGATGCTGGATTTCAGCATCAATGTAGCCCCTGGTGGAAAGATAACTGCCCAGGTAGGAGAAGTGATCAGCACTTTCTAACATTACACCATTGAGTTGGATTTGCGGTGCTGCAGAGGAGTTGTTTTGTGCTTGTCAGTACAGCACTTAGGTTTTTTGGATATTGAGTAATAGGCAAATTTTTCTGTAAGCATCTGCGAAGATATTTAGGATGGTTTGGAGGTCATCCTCTGAGCGTGCACACACTACGTTTTCCTCAGCATACTGAAGCTCTATGACAGAAGTTACGGTAACCTTACTCTTTGCTTTCAGCCTGCTCAGATTGAAGAGCTTTCCATCTGTTCGATATATGATTTCTACTCTGGTGGGGAGTTTCCCTTCATCAAAGTGTAGGATCATGGCAATGAAAAAAATAGAGTTGAGGCAATAACACAACCCTGTTTAAGACCTGATCCCACTGTGAATGGTCACTTTGAGAGCCATTGTTATCCGCAATTATTGCTGTCATATTATCATGGAGGAGCCGAAGGATGTTCACAAGTTTATCTGGGCAGCCAATTTTCAGAAGGGCCGTCCACAGGGCATTACGATTTACAGTGTCGAAGGCCTTAGCCAGGTCAATAAACACCATATACAAGGCTTGGTTTTGCTCTCTGCATTTTGCTTGAAGCTGTCGAGTGGTGAAAATCATGTCTACTGTTCCCCTAGAAGGTCAAAAACCATTTTGGGATTCAGGAAGGGATTTGGATATTGTTAAGAGACGGTTTGCTAAGATCTTTACAAGAATTTTACCAGCCGCAGCTAATAAAGAGATGCCTTGATAGTTTACGTAACCTGCTTGATCACCTTTTTAAAAAAGATTGATAATTTTGACACCCCTAAAGCCTGCTAGGATTTCTGTCTCCAAGATTTTTTTGATGGGATTGTGAAGTTGTTGTGTAAGTTCAGTTCCACCCACTTTGAAGACTTTGGCAGGTATCTCACCAGGTCTCTGGCTTTGTTGTTTTCCATTTGGTTAATAGCTGTACACAACTCTCCCAGATTTGGAGATACTGCAAGCTCATCTCTAATTTGTTTTTGCAGAATTTGTGAGAACACCTCAGCAGCTACGGGGGAGTTGTGGTTAAGGAGATGCTGGTAATGTTTTTTCCAGTGCAGTTCAATAACTTCTTTATCTTTTAGAAATGTGGTACCATCTGTAGAGCATAGGAGGCTTATACCATAATTTAATGGCCCATAAATGGTCTTTGTGGCTTTAAAGAAACTCTGTACATCATGAGTGTCGGCTCAGTGCTGGATCTCTTGAGCATTTTTTATCCAGCAGATGTTCTTTAGTTCTCTGGTTCTTCTTTGAACTTCAGCCTTAGCGTTGGCATAGATATTTTTCTTAGTGGTGCAGTTTCTATCTCTTTTCCAGATCTGAAAGGCCTTCCTTTTCCTGTCAATCATTCATTCAATCAATCAATCAATCAATCAATTAATCAATCAATCAATCCCACTGTCATTCTCATCAAACCAGTCCTGGGGTTTCTTGGTTTGGTATCCAATAGTTTGCTCACAGGCTGCAATAATAGATGTTTCTAGCTTGGTGAGCTCCCGTTGCTCGGTCCCAGCTCCTGCCCACCTAGCAGTTTGAAAGCACATCAAAGTGCAAGTAGATAAATAGGTACCTCTCCGGCGGGAAGGTAAACGGCGTTTCCGTGCGCTGCTCTGGTTCGCCAGAAGCGGCTTAGTCATTCTGGCCACATGACCCGGAAGCTGTACGCCAGCTCCCTTGGCCAATAAAGCAAGATGAGCGCCACAACCCCAGAGTCATCTGCAACTGGACCTAACAGTCAGGGGTCTCTTTACCTAGTGTTCCTCAATGTTATCAGGGAACTCCGAAAGCAGATGGTCCTTAAGAGTCATTTGGAAGCAATCCTGCTTAATAGGACCTTGAAAGGCTTGAGTGTTCATTTTGCACCTTTGGGTCTGGTGCACAGACATGTAAGAACCCCAACAACCACTTTTTTTTGAAGTTTTTTTAAGGATAAGAGGCAAGAGGGCAGAGGTGGAAAGCAGAATGGTGCTTCAAGAAAACAAATGAATAATTAGTGAGATTAGCCTAGGAGTTCATGGCACAAACCTAGGGTTGTCTTCAAGCAATGCAGCATCTTGGATGGTCACCGGGGGGGGGGGTATGAGGGACAAAGCAATATTGGCAGCTTGGGCTCTGATGGACAGGTGACTCACTGAGGTTGCACATAGCACAGAAAATGCCCGGGGGGTGGAGGAAGAAGCAAGCAAGATAGCAAAAGGAAGGAGATGGGAGCTGTCAAAATACCAGTTTGTGTATTGGAAGGGAGATGCAACCTCTTTACATGATGGAGGACTAGTGAAGCTGGGTCATCTAAAGGGACTGGTTCGGGGTAGGCCAGAATCATGTCCCAGTGCCAGCGCTATCTTTAGGTGCCAGTTGCAGATCTGTCTCTTGCTTCAGATGTTTTGCATGCTGTGGAGGTGGTCTCTGTGGTAAAAAGAAAAGCCGACAGACAGTTGACATTTGACAGACAGTTGACAGACAGTTGATGAGTGGGTACAGGACTTTGTATGTGGATTTGTATGTTTGTTGTTACCCTTCCTAGTGTCTTACGATGAAGGGCGGATAGCTCAAGTACAGCAATCCCACCCCAGGAAGGGCCACAGGTAGTTTGTGCGGCAGGGAGAAGCTTGCAGGTGCCACTTCACCCTTCACGGCAGCACTGTGATAAGAGAAGCAAGTTCTACAGAATATTTTCAACCTCATATGTCATTGGGACACATTACCAGACATGGTATAAAAATCTTTACCTTTACCTTTATTCCCACCCTCCTTGCACATTTAGAGAAGGGTGGAAAATACTGTCACTTGCAGAAATTAATTTCAAATATACATGGTTAAAACCTTTGTAATTCAGGACTCTGTAATGTTCCTGAGAATCCCTTTTTTATCTTGCTTGTGTTAGCTGTTCATGAAAGGAGATTTTTAAGCATTAAGATTAATTCCTGTGTGAAATGCAGCCCTTATTTGCCTGATAAATCTGCATTCGTTTTATGTTCACAGCAGGTTATGCCATTGTAGCGCCAAATGCAACATGAAAAGGTTCTACTAAAAATAGTTTTTGCAATTCTGGCTTGACTTTCCCTTCCCATGCTAATACAAGTGTATAAACATTTGTCAATTAAATGAAATTGGGTGTTAGAACATAGGAGACGTGGTGGGGGTAAAACAGCAGTCCCTCTTGACCAGGACTACTCAAAGTGGTGGTTCATGAATTGGGTAATGGTCCACAAGCCACTGGCTGTCATTCCTCAGGGACAATCAAGGTTGGGGGGAGTGCTTCAGGGACCAAATATGGTACTGGTCCCTGGCACATTGGCGTTGGGGGAATTGCTAGTCCACCACATCAGATAGTTTGAGAAGCAGGGGTCTAGATCCGGGAACAGCAAGGTTTATCTTGCCTGGGCTGGATCGGTCCCGCGGAGATCCCTCCGTGGGCCGGATCACGCGTGTGCATGCTCACTTGTGATTTTCGGCATCTGCACATGCGCAGACGCGATTTCTGGCGCCTTGGAAGCAAGTCTCCTGCCCCGCTGCGCTGTGCCGGTTTAGCGCAGCATGTGAGCGGGCAGCTCAGTTGGGGGGCGGCCTGTCAATCGACCTCCGTGGGCTGCTTCCAGCCCCTGAGCCTTAGGTTGGTGACCCCTGGTCTAGACCATATTGTCATCTTGCAGAAGGGGGAGCAGGTTCTGAGTCTGAGTGAATGCTAACTTGCCTAAGTCCATTTAGTGATAATTATGTGAACCTTTTCCTGTTGTGAGCCTCCTTGAGCATGGTTTTAACTGTGGAATAGATGGCATACAAATCTAGTGATGGTGATGGTTAACAGCTCTGTCTCTTAACCCTTTTACTACAGTATCTTTTCAATGCCGTGAGAATCCTCTGTGGTGAAATAATTTTTAGCCCTATCATTTCCACACAAGAAGCAAATTGCCCAGGAAAAGTGATTTGTAAGGCCTAGGGATGAATGGGGCTTTTGTGCTAATTTGTGGTTTATTCCCTTTCTCATGCCTCAGGATATAGGATCTCTTCATCCCTTTTGATAATCGTCCACAAAGATTCCACTTCAGTGAGATGGTAGAGGAAAAGGAGAACAGGATGGATGGCTTGGCTGAGCAGAAGAGTGTCCTTAAGCAGACCAAAGCAGCTGATGCCAAGAAGAGGAATGGGCTGATCAACACCAGAAACTTGATGGCTGAGGGCAGGGAAGGTTTGGTGTCTGTGTACCCCACCCCCCAGTATCAGAGTCGGCAGATTGGTACTCTCTACTCTCCAGGCTACCCACGGAATGACCCGGTGCAACAACTCCTTGACCCCAATACACTACCACAGACAGTGGAGTCCCGCTACCACCCGAATATCATCCTCTATTCGGAAAGCATGCTGCGATCGTGGGGAGAGAGTGTGAGTGCGGAGTGCTGTGAAACCACCTTCATTGAAGACAGGTCACCCACCAAAGACAGCCTGGGATACTCTGATGGCAAATTCGTTAGCCTCTCCACGGATGAGATCAAGGTCCACACCCTCTCCTATGAAGTGGAAGAAGAGGATGACTTCCAGGAAGTAGAGGTCAGGCAGGTCTTCTTGTCATTAGTTGCAGGAGTTTTTCTATGATGTGATCTGGTCCAATGGCATGCCTTTATTATTACACGATTAAAGACTACTTGGAGTCCAAAGGGACCACCCACAAAAGAGGTTGCCCGTTCCCTCTCTGCTTGAGTAGCTACTCTGGGCTGCCACCCTTCCAGTTGGTCTCCACTGCAGGTGAGTAATTCTGCTACATCTCTCCATTAGGTGTGATGGGCTCGGTCACGTATTCCCAGTGCAGAGACATAGCAGAATTACGCAGGCAGAGAATCCTTCCCTGCTCAAGTGATGAGTTTGTTTTGAAAAATACTGTATATTTTAAAACAAACTTAAAACAAGTTTTTGTTTCTGTTTTTCAGATGACACCACTAAGATTCTAGTGTTTGTGTATTGCTATTTATGTGTTGCTGTTTATGTGTTTAATTATGACTAGTGTGGGAGAATACGTATAGTTGAAACATGTTCAGTTTGCTCAGAGTGATTGTTAGTCAACACATGTATTTAAACGAAGCTTGTATCATGTCAGTTCTTAAAATGGTGTGTGGCTTCAGTGTAAGTGAAAAGTCACAAGTAAAACCCCTCAAAACTACCATCATCTTCAGTTTGTGGATTTTTAGGCTACACTTGGGACAGTCCTGAAACATCAGGTGGGGGAGCAGGTAAATATTTGGCTCCCTGCTTGGTACTTGCAGTATCCTCTGCCTTTGACCATGTGGTGTAGAGTAAAGGAAGATCCATTACACTCTCTCTCTCTCTCTCTCTCTCTCTCTCTCTCTCTCTCTCTCTCTCTCTCGTACACACACACACACACACAAATTTGTAAATTAGTCTGTGTTTTGCTACTCAGAGCTTAAATACATGATCTTACACGCACCCTTTCAATTGAAAACATGCATTTGGAGAGGATCCCTAACTTGGAAGAGAGAGAGAGAGAGAGAGAGAGAGAGAGAGAGAGAGAGAGAGAGAGAGAGAGAATACATGAAATTCAGGACAGACTATCAGTACAGGACATAGCATTTTACATTGAAATACAGGAAAATCCTGTATTATACAGGACAGGTGACAACCCTATGAGATGTCCTAAAAGACTGAGGGAAAATAGACTGCTATTGTTTTGTGTCTTTCATTTTTAATTTTCTTATTTTGGAGGCAAATGAGACTCTTCCCTTGCAGAGCCCAATGCAGCAAAGTGAAACTGTTTTAATTTCAGTTGTTTTCGATGGGAGACATTTAAGCACATGTGAAATTAATGAGACTCAAAGGTGCTTTACTTCAGTTGTAGTCTCGTGTGCTGTCTCGATCTTTGTGGAAAGCAGTTAAAGTACTGCAATACAATTTGTGCTGGAATTAATATTCTTGCCTAGTTACCCGGCCATCCCTAATATCATTGCTCAGATCCAGGGTCCCTGGCAGACAATTATATTAGTTGCCTGACGTTGTTCCAAAGACTTGCTCCTATACATTAAACAGCGCCAGCAATACATTCTTCAGCCAACAAAAAGTCCCATGCCAATAAGGAAGCAAATTACAAAATGTGTATAGAATATATAATGAAATCATGCATGTCTGGATGCTGGCGCAATTTTTTTTCCATTGCACAGTCATTAGATGTTCTTGATTTTTCTTTTTGCAAAAGCAGAAAAAAGTCAAACTGAATATCTGATTTATTTATTTTTTTACTAAGATTGGAGGAATCATACCCCCCTCCCTAAAGTCACGTTATCATTTTAATTGAAATGTAGCCCTCAAGAGAAATAGAGAAACCAGGGGTATTTCTCCACACAGCCAACATTTTAAAAACAACAACAAAACCAAAATCTAGTTTTCTTTTATCTCAGCAGCCAATGGCGCCATCAGGGCAGGACTTTGGGCAGAGGTTCAAAGCCCAACTCAGATGGATGAGCAGGAGTGGCTTGCCATTTTTTGAAGTAAACAAAGTGGTAGCCATCAAAACCGGAATCCTCCATTAAGTCCAGAGCCTAAAATTATCCAAGTGCACCACTGACACCAGTCCATGTGCACAAAAAAACTCCAGCATTGCCCAGGTGTAAAACTTGGGTTCATTGATATTTAGTCTGCTGATTGGCTTAATTTAATTAAGACAGTCCATGAACGGCAATAATCTTGCTTTCCTCATTCTCTCAGCCAGGTTAAAAAAAAAAATCAATAAGGGGGGGACCACAGTCTTAAATGGCTCAATGTCAAATCCCTTAAAATAAAGAAAGTCTTCCCAAGCCTTTTTCTTCACTTGGCAAGCCTCTTTGGCGATACTGTCACCAACTACACACTGGAGTTTGGATACTAATTCTCATAGGCAATATTCCTCTCTGTTGGCAGCTAATGCATTGCTTTGAGTGACTTTTCCTTGGAAATATGCTTTCTACCGTTCCTCTCAGTGAAGTGCCTAAATCGGGGGGGGGGGGGAGCCCCCTCACCCAACCCTCAGGAATCTCCCTAGGCTGCGCCTCCTCTCCATGCCCTTTGCAAGTACTTTTGTCTTGCCAGAATGTGTCTTTGAAGTGTGATCATGCCTCTTGCTTGCCAGCACAGGAGAGGGAGGGTGAGGCATGTCGCCGACTCTACAAATGCACAGTCCTTTGCTCCATCCACTATTGCCTCTGGCTCAACCCTCTGCTTGCACATAGCCCCTGGGAAGTTGCTCTCAAACGAATGTGGCCCTCAGGTTGAAAAATCTTTCCCACCCCTTGTCTTAAACAACGGTGTCCTTTCAAAACACAGTTCAGAATGCCTCCTAAGTTGGATATTTATCCAAAGTGTCTCTCCTTACTTGGTTTCATGCCAGCTTCCAAAATTCTTTTGTGTTCTTCTTTTTAGTGTTACTCAGATTGTCTTCAATTGCATCTTCAACTGTTCGCTCTTAAGAGTTTCTGATCACAGTACTGATCTACACAATGCAAAATGCTGATACACTGGAGAGTTCTCTTTTCTCCAGGAAAATAATAATCTGTGCTTGCACTGAAACCTGTAGAAATATTTTTAATTCAGCCTCAGCAGTAATCTTGAGATTAGTCTACAAATCTGAAGGCTTTTTACTAAATATTTGAATGAGAGCAAGTATTGGAATTGAGGGAAGAAGAAACTAAATGATTTAGCATGGTGTAGCTGCGGGTGCTGCATTTATTTTGAGGAGACCCAAATTCAATCTCCCGCACAGTATGAACTTGGACCAGCCATTATCACATTGCCTGATCCACCTCCTAGGACTGTTGTGAGGACAAAGAGGCATGCATGCCAACCAGAGTGGGAACTTGTTTCTGATACACACCTGGGCTGTAAATTCCAGGTGTAGCCCTGATGCTAGCCATGGCTTTCTTGCCAGCCTACCTCCTTGCCTTTTTCTGTCAGACACTTTCTTTTTCTGTGAACAAGCTGTCAGTCACCAGTTGGCATGGCTGAGAAGGAATTCTCCCTGGATTCCTGGTTGGTAGCTAGGAGCTGGTGCTTTCACCAGATAATTTCAATAGCAAATTATATATTTATTGGTATTGGTTCACCTGTTATAGACTCAGTGCTGTATTCTATTCCCCTTCAGAAGAGCTGCTGATGTACTGAATCAGCGTGCAAGATGGACGCAAGGGCGCACAGAGTGCCCACCCTCCACACAGCCAGATTCCTCTGCCCCCAGCAGCCACACATACAGAATGAGCATCATGCATGAAGACTTTCACACAGTCTGGAAGCCCAGTTGTGTATGATTCTTAACTGTGCAGAAGTCTTCACACATGCAGATATACCCACAGATATAGACTTCTTTGCACTGTATGCTCAGATGCCAAGGGATGAGCACATTTGTGGAGGCAGAGTGGTCACTTGATTGTTTTCTTTTTTGAAGTGGGCTCCTCATGCCCACAGGGTCCATATTCAAGGGGTGGTGGTGATATGTTTCTCAGATATCCCCGCAGAAGGGTCACTTGAGACTGGCATGCTAGCTGCCGTGGGCAGAAGGAGTGGCATATTGGCAGCCTCCCTAGACACATCAACCAGCAGAAGGGCTGGAGATTCAACTGCTGGCAGATGAGCTGCTAGTTGAAGTCCCTGCCTGTGCTACACCAAACTTTCCTGGAAGTTAAAATCAGTAAACTTGTGGACTGATTTATGGCCGAGCAAAAATACTGCCACTATTTTAAATTCACCACACTATGCACAGACGGTGAATGGAAGAGGGTTTCGGTGATTTTTCCAGCAGAGTGAAATTATTAGCAGTAGCAGTTCCCCCCTCCCCAGTTTCTTTGAAGAGTTGATGCCACAAATGGTGGGGCTCCTTTCAGTATCCACCAGTGGGCAGCTGCCATTTTTGTTTCCCAGAAAGTCCAGAATAATGTTATGTCTGAGGCATTCTGGGAAACAAAAATAGCAGCTGCCAGCTGGTGGCTATTGAGAAGAGCTGCACCACCAATATCTTTTCTTTTTTGTTTTTATTCTAAATAAATTGTTACTTTGCATCTGTCACCCATGATAAAACTGCCTGCGCTGAACATTTCAAACAGTTTGGTTGCCCCTGAAATATTTCCCACTTTCATGAATTTCACCCCTCCTCACGAACGTGCTGTAGCTCCTCGCCAATTTCATTCTGAAGGTTATCTATTGAGAACCTCTTCCTTAGCCTTAGTCTTTTTTCTTGTGCCTCACTCACCCTGCTGAAGGCACAATCTTAACCCAGACAGGCTTTGGAGTTATTCTAGAGAGCATGACAGAACCTTGAGATTTTGCACGTGTGTGAGATGCTTTTTATATAATTGCCAAGTCACATCTTTATCTCTCTCTCTGCCCCGTCTCCCTCAAACACACACACACACACACACACACACACACACACACACACACTCTCAATATTCAGGAAGGCTGGTGATGGGGAGGGGAAGCTAGTGCAGACTACTGAGAACACAAAGATAAAAGCAGACATACCCAGACAAATGTCTTAGTCTGCAGTCTTATAACACTTACCTGGGAGAAGCCCCATTGAACTCTGAGACTTACTTCTAAATAGACAGTACAGGATTGCACTGCAAATCAGGAAAGGGGGCTGCAGATTAACTTTATTCAGGCACTAAACTATTTATGACCATTCTGAAGCTGCCATGCCTGAATAATGGCTGCAACCTCAAATGATTATGAATAAATTAGCATTCCTTTCAGCCATTTATTGCTGATTGATAGATGTTAAGATTTGAGAAATATTGAATAACAAAAGTTCTGAATTATGAAAAGTTAGATTAACATTTCATGGGAGGTGTCAGTGCACTGAGCTTTTCACTTGAGCTGCCGTGCTCTTTTATCCAAAAGTCTCTCTTTCCACAGCAAATGTTTGCTGGGCCTGGGCCAATTGAATGTCTACAGAATTCACTCAGTATGGCGGTGGAATCTTATAGTATAGACGTCATTTAAAAAAACCCCTCACGGTCTTTGTTGGCTTTACCTTTGCAAGAGATGAAATAGAACAAACCAGTCTTCATTTTCCAGACAGAGTCCAGGGCAGCAAATGAAACTCCTTCTCCAAGAACATACAAGGTGGCTATTGGTACACTGCACCTAAAAGCCTCTCCAGATGCAAAACATAACCTGACCTTTGTGTGCCAAGGCCCCGAGACCACCCCATTCCCTAGGTGAAAAAACCAGTCAAAACACGGTATAATGATTTATGGGGTAAATTAAGGACACAGCTTTATTGGTTACAGATGTGAAGGTTTGGCAATAGGCATTGGGTGAAGCCACCACTAATCCACTCCAGCCCGTCTGTTGGAGGTCTGATGGTAAACCCAACTGGCGGTGGGGGCACCCTATGGCTTACATTAGATAGGGGTGCCCCCAAGAGGTCCCTGTTTGAGGAGTGGTATGGCCTTAACCCCTGTCTGAGCATTGGACAGAAGCCACTCTTCCTGGATCCGAAGCTGAGTCTCAAGGCAGGTCCTGATCCCTTGATCCACTGCTGCACAAAGTTCCAACAAGAGGTCAATTAGCCTGGCAGGCCTCAGCTTATTCTGTCCAAGTGCCCCTGTTGGTCCGTTGGTCCCGCATCCAGGGCAACGTCCAAGACCTCCGGCCTGCTATTCATTGGTTCACTAGAGCAGCCTGAGCCCGTCCACAAAACCGCCTGCCTAGGAGGGCAAACAGACTTAATTCAACAGGGGAGAGGAGAAAGTATACCTAGAGTGGAATGTTAAGAACATCTGTTCAGCTTTCTGCCATTGACAAGCTACGAGAACTAAAAAGAGCTTGGTTGTGGTTATGATGTGCCCCATTTTCTTTTTCCAAAAGCAGCCAAGATTAATGTGCAAGTTCTAAATAATGCTAATCATAAAGATGAAGCCTGACTGCATTCCCCTTTTGGTCAAAGGCTTTCTCATAGTCCCACATATAGTGGGCTAACCCTGGCTTCTTAGAATCATAGAATCTTAGCCTTAGAAGGGGCCCAAGGGTCAACGAGTCCAACCCCCTGCAATGTAGGAATCTCAGCTAAAGCATCCATGACAGGTGGCCACATGACCTGGAAAGCTGTCCCTTGGCCTGAAAGCAAGATGAGTGCCACACCCCATAGTCGCCTCTGACTGGCCTTAACTGTCCAGGGGTCCTTTACTTTTACCTTCCCCAGATAAGGAAATGTATTCTAGAACTCTCTGGAATAGAAGTAAATGGTCATCAGCCCTCTCAGAATTCCCCTTGAAACATTAACATTGCCAATTGATTAGGGGGGAAATGCCTGGCTGCTGGGTTTTGTTTTTTGCTTTGGGGTCAATTCCCAGAAATGAATGGAGCAAGCTTGTTTTTCTCAACACTTCTTCAACCTGGCTAAGTGCACTAGGCTTCATCAGATGGATGTGCTTTGGGACCTGCCTTGTGACTCAGAAGCCTCCTTCCTACTGCAACCAAACCATCTCCCAGTGTTGTTGTTTTTCATTTCACAAAGTGGCAACCTTATGATCCATGTAGTCCTCTGCTGCTGCCATGTGGTGACTCATCCATGTGCTGGTGGTTCTGGGAAAAGGGAGGGTGTAACTTTCCTGGGAAGGACAACTGAACGCAGCCTGTGGGCTTCTCTAGGTTTAGGGGACTTTCTGTCTGAACTTGATAGCTTACTTAGGATGCTGCCCACCTCTGAAATCCAGGATCACCATGATCACTCACACAGGTCCCTTGGCTTCCAGAGGGCCTGAGGCAGGTGAAAGAGGAGAGACTCCTCAATAGGTAGCCTTAACAAACCACCAGTCTCTACCTTGCCTGCCCCAATTCATATTACATAATCATGATATTGACCTGCCTTTAACATTTGAAATGTGCTACACACTGTCGACAGCCAGTGTTTACTTTTCTTTGAAGAAGAGCACACTGCAGACTTAAGACAGATCCCAACAAAAAATGACAAAGACAGCCTATCTTGAGACACAATGGAGTGCACCTTGGTGGCAGGGGTGTGTGTGTGTGTGTGTGTGTGTGTGTGTAGTCAAACTGCTGCAGTAGCAGCACTGAAGGGACCAGCCCCATTGTGCAAGCCTGAAGGTCCTCACTGATGTGATCCAAAGGAAAGCAGAGCAACACGTTTGGCACCAGCTTGGCTTCAAGAGTTGCCGGAAGGAGGCTTACACGGCACCATCCAACTGTCTTAAGGACTCTTTATAATGTTAGCCTACATATATAGCTAGATACAGATAAATAAAGCAGAGCCTATAAGAAGCAAGCAGACTCTTAAAAACAGGCAGCAGATTCTCTGAGGGCAACTTGTGCAGCTTTCACAAAACCATATCCCCAGTTTCAGCTACAGACTCTCAGCTGTCTTTCTTCCAGGTCTGAGGCAAGCTGCCTGTTTCACTAATTCACCCCCTCCCACCTGAGACCCCACCCACACTCATCTGAGAAAACACCCACAGTCGCTAGGAAAGAATACATTTTTGTCAAGGTTCCAATTGCTTATTCCCAGTGGTCAGGGCAGCCAAATTCACAACAGTATTATTAATAAGGTTTGCTAGTTTTTAATAAGCTTTTGCCTAGTCAGTTCAGTTTTCGTGAGTTATTTTAAAAAGATATCTTCTTAAGATATAGAATAGTAGAGTTGAAAGGGATCCTGAGGGTCTTCTGATCCAACTCCTCGCAGTGCAGGAATCTTTTGTGGGTCTCAAACCCACAACCCAGAGATCAAGAGCCTCATGCTCTACCAGCTAAGCTATCCCGGCCATATAGCAAACTTTAAATAAATGACCGCAGATCCAAAAGGGGCAGGCAATAAGAACTTGCCTCTAATCAGTGTCCTCTGTACGTGCCCTCCCTCTTGCTGTTCCAGAGCGATTATTCAAGTGACACCGACAGTGAAGACCATTTCCTTATGATGCCGCCCAGGGACCACCTCGGACTCAGCGTGTTCTCCATGCTCTGCTGTTTCTGGCCACTGGGAATTGCTGCCTTCTATTTGTCACACGAGGTAATGTAGAATTCTGTTATCTCCATTAGCAGTGTGTGCAGGCATGCGCTGCCCTCTTTATGCTGAGGGCATGATGAAACCATCCAGGGACTGGGCAGACAGAGCTGAGTACCTAGGTGGCAGGATGACCTTGCGCCTCCATTTTTATTTCTGTGTAGCAACTATTCCCCTCCCTGGTTTGATATTTTAAGCTTGCCTTATCGACTGTACTCAGGAGTTCTTTCCGTTTCATGAAATAGAGGAGATAAATTCTCAGCGCAGGTGCTTGGATGGCTTTACTTTAGGCTAAATATGCACAAGATTGCATTTAAGATAAGCTCATCATGCAAGAGGCTGGTTGTCAGAAGTAATAATTTAGAATTCTAAAGCTTAGCTCATTAAAATTTGATATATCACTGAAAGTTTCAACCCTTCAAAAGAAGAGAATTGGGACTGAAAGACCAAGGGGAAATGTGGATGCACAAAGCATAAGTTGAAAGCAAACACAATATTCAGGATGTGGTTATTGCTTACATGGGGCAGAAGTTAATGGGGGCACTTTAATGTATAATGTCTATACTTGGTGCATTTGAATTTGTAAGTACCTTAATTTTTCTTTCAAACTGAAGGGCTTTTGATCCTAGAATGCATTCCAGACCATTTTTGATGAGAGATCAAAGAAGCATTGAGGCTCTTTAGTGCATTTTCCCCACCTGCCAACATTGTGAATGCAGGATAGGACTGAGAATCCACCTGCTTCCTTCCACTGCTGTTTTTAAATGCCTGTGCAAGGCTGTGATCTAGTCCCCACTTACCTGGGAAGGAGCCACATTGAATTCAATGGAGCTTACTTCTCAGTACACACATATAGATTGCACTATGAAACTCAAATCTTTGTTCTCTCACCTGACACCTTTACTATTTCCCACCTCTCTCCATCCATTGAGTGTCTCTCATCTTACACTGACTAGTGTTTTATATAGAGCACCTACTTTGTTTCTGCACTCTAGAAATAAAATTAAAGGGTGGAAGGAAGTCATTCAAATGTGCATTCTTGCTACTGTGAATTTGACAGTCACTTTATAGACTGATTTAAGCAACTGGCTTCCTTCTGTTGCAAAATCCCTAAAAATATACCCATTTTCACAAGCACATGGCACATATGATCATATAAATGTCACCAGCCCCTATGAACTGCTGTCAGGCTTGCCATTCTGCCATTTGCACAGTGCTATTACAAATACATTACTGCAGAGAAAACTAAAATAGTGGAGACATCCCAGGCTAATGAGTGAGGATGCTCTTAATGAGTGAGGATGCTCTAGGCAATAGACATTTAAAGATGATCGGTGCTGAAGGATCCAAGACCTTTACAAGGAAGTCAGCACTGTTATCTTTCATTCTGTCTGCTCTTGAACAAGCTGGCTTGCCCTGTGCTACTGCTGCAGATCGGAATCCCCCAACTTAGAATTCCGTTTGTGTTTTGTGCCTGCTTTTTATTTATTAAAGCTCTTGGCCTGCTACTGAAAACATTTCAGCCTGAAGACTGTGTTAAATTGGCTCATCAGTCATCTTGATGCCAACCACAGTCTGGCCAAGTATTTTTTGTTTTTTTCCTCCAGAAAGGAAAGTGCTGGAACTCATAGCCGCTGCAGAGGTGTCCTGCAGGACAGCAAAGGAGGGTTGATTTGGGGGGATGGCAATGTCGTTCCTCAAGGTCACGTGAGATAGATGTCTCTGGGGTCAGATTTTCTTCTTCATCATCATTTAATTTGTATGCTGTCTTTCCGTAGTTAAAACCATGCTGAAGACGGCTTACAACATGAAACGATTTACATAATTACAAACGTGCCAAAAGCAATTCCCCAGCCCAAGTGTCTGTTCAGCAGGCTCAGCTTTTGTAGCTGGAGTCAGTCAGGGTCCCGCCCTCCCAGGCCAGGTGGAAAAGCCTGCAAGACAGGGGGCAGGTTTTCTAGGACTCACAGGCAAGATTTTGCCATTAACCATGGCAGAATGACCTACTCTAGTTGCAGCATGCTACAACATGTTTAAAATATTGATTTCTTCATTTTGGATTTTAAAAAATAGGAGTTGTCTTATACATGGGGGCATCCTTTACACGGAAAAATACGGTGTGTGTGGGTGTGCATACCACTGAAGATTTGAAAACTTAAACCTATGGCATTCTGCATGCAAAGGAGGTGTTCTTTTATGACCTAGCATGGCACATAGAAAAGTGTTCCACCTGGCCTTTATTAGCCGAGCAATAATTTAACACACCATGTTTATTTAGACATGCTTGTCTCAACATTATAATAGTTTAAGTGTTATCATTTAGATGCTCAGTTATAATATCGCAAATTAACTCATCAGTAATTTTAAAACAGAACAGCTGCAGTGTAATTGCCTTTCACCATTTATGTTCATAAAAAATGCAGTTGGCAGGAGTTGAAGAACCCCCTAAAAAGAAAAAAAAAAAAAAAAAAAAAAATTCCTTGCAGTAGCACCTAAAAGACCAACTAAGTTAGTTCTTGGTATGAGCTTTCGTGTGCATGCACACTTCTTCAGATACCAATACGTATCTGAAGAAGTGTGCATGCACACGAAAGCTCATACCAAGAACTAACTTAGTTGGTCTTTCAGGTGCTACTGCAAGGAATTTTTTTTGTTTTGACTATGGCAGACCAACACGGCTACCCATCTGCCCCTAAAAAGAAAACAGACCCCCTAAATCCAGCATCCAGGGAATGCAGGATAAAGCACATTATTGTAAAAGAGATGTCAAAATTATTTGACATTTAAGAAGTGGGGCTGCAGCTTAATGTGGTTCATCTGTTTATGCCAAAAATGGATACCAGGTGGCAAAGACAACTAAATTACTAACTCAGAAAGTCCTATTCAATGCACCAGTTTGTCTGTGACGGGGCAGTCCTTTATCCTCCTGTGCTTGATGGAATGGATCTGACTTTGTAGTGTTTGGCTATTTCTACCTTAGCAACAGCTTTAAAAGTCCAAACTATACAGTATTCTAAAAAAAACAAAAAAACCTAAAGAATTAATTTTCCTCTTTCAAGTTGAAGAGTGCACCATATCCAGCTTTACTAAAGTGAGCTTTTCATCCCCCTACAGACAAACAAAGCCATTGCTAAAGGGGACTTCCACCATGCAAGCTCCAGTTCACGACGAGCCCTCTTCCTGGCTGTGCTGTCCATCACTATTGGAACAGGCATCTATGTGGGGGTTGCCGTGGCGCTCATAGCGTACCTGTCCAAAAACAATCACATATGAAACTCAAAGAAGTGGACTGCTGTAGAAAGCCACAGGAGGCCATGACATTTCAAATATCACTTGTTTTGATGGTAAGAAGGGCTGCTGTAATTTTGTACGATTTGAATTCTGAAGAAGAATGTTCAGGATCTATACACCCCCTCCAGTTCACTTTGAATGTTGGCAGTACAGTCATCACAAGAAGCCAAGAAATGCAGGTTCTTTCCTGAGAGCCAGATATACGTCTTCAGAGCTCGTTGCTGTCCTGAGCTGGAACGAACCCAAAGGGAGCTCTGTCGCATATATACCCTTGAACATGAGGTTCATCTGTCAAAAGGGGAGAGGCATCTGAATGTAGAGACCTAAAGCTCTACACAGCTGACTGTTTCCTGCATAAGAAAGGCGATTCCTCTCTCGGCTTTGGATGGTTGAGAAGATGAAACAGCTGGTTCAGTGCATATTCATGACCATGGCTCAAATGTTACCTGCAAAGTGAATGTCATATAGGAATAGCAGGAGCCCTATAGGAAAAAAACAAACTCAAAATGATAGGTTCTTCTCGTCCATCACATCCAGAGGTGAGGCAAAACGAGGTGGCTGCCTGAGGGCAGCAGATTTGGGGTGTTGAACTCATGGAAAAAGCTGTTGTGCAAGCTGTGTTGAAACCAAAATGAGGTGTGCAGAAGTACAGTCATGTTCTTGCGCAGCTCCTGTTCATTTCAGTGGAGCTTACATTGAGCTTCTTGGTGCATTGCTAACGAGAGGATTTGTCCCTCTCAGGTGCCAAAGTGTCTTGGGCTGGCCCTGATCCCACCCTGAAAACGACTGGCTTGCAAAGCATGCAGCTCTTTCTGGCAGCATCTCTCCTAACGAAGGGGACCTCTCCTGCAACTGAATATAAGAAGCCTGTCCACAGATTTCGCGACAAGGCATGGAGTTCCACATCACAGCATGGACCAAGAGGTCTGGTTACAGGACCCTGGAGTGTCAGCCTGATGGCACAAACTTTCATTCTTGGTTTATGGACTTTCAGTCATGCTGTGATACATTCCCCATTCTCTAGTTGCGATGTTCGCCTAAAATAAACTCAAGTGGGCAATGGGCATATTGAAAAGAATTAATTAATACTAAAAATCAACTGAAAATAATATTTATTTTGTGTATTACTGTGCTTCTATTTCTTTGATGTTCTTCTGATCTCCTGAAGCAACATCTTACCTCGCATTTTGCAGATTTCTGTGAAACCACTCGTTGCAATGAACCATTGTATTTATCTCTATTTATTGCTTTTAATCAAGGCTGTTAATCTAAGGTCCTGTTAACACTGAATTTGTTTATTTTCCATTTTTAAAAAGTGCCGCTTGAAATTAAAGGGCATACAGATGTGGAACTATTTTTGTGCAAGTTTAGGAAGTTCATTAAAATATAAGAAATGCAGGTGTTGGTTCATGTAATTTGCCTACTTGTTATAAGGGGAGCAGGTGGCTTTTACCTTTTACCTACTTCATAGATCTTGCGCAGTCAGTTAGCAAAATGGGGACAGACAACTGTCAACTGTGACAAAAGTGATGAAAGACAGTCATTTTACAAGATATCCTACAGGAAACTTTTGTCGATATATAAAGCCCATACTAATATCAAGAGACTTTGTTATAAAATTCTGGGCCTTTACCACAACCTCCCTCCCTAAATGACAGGGCATTTTATTTGGGGTATGTATATGTTTCTACACAGTATTTATTTTTTTATAATATTACAGATACATTGCTCGGTATGAAACCAATCCCTGAAAAATCACTTGATGGAGTTGGAGGCAGAATTTTAATTTGAGCCTGCCAGTTACATTCCTAACAACCGCGCCTTCAAGGGAAGCTTGCTATCTCTTCTGCCTGGAACTTTTAGTGGCTATGGGATGGCTGCTAGTAACACAGTTTACTGGGCTTTAGATTTGATGCTTACACTGTGGTTTGCACGATGGGTGGAAATGCTGTCCAGTTGCGATGATTTGCACAGAAATTGTCAATAGCGGTTGTTTCCATTGTGTAATATGTGGGTGTGGTGACTGCTGGCTCAGTGTAATAAGAATGTAGCATGCACAGGTGGGCTTGCCCCACTTGGGGTGCAGCAAACCATGCTGCAGTACAGTGGTCATCTTGCCCAGATCACACAATCATTCCACAGCTACTTCTTGTTCCCACAATAATCCTATTATTTATTTTTTGCCTTGCCCTACAAGGCATATTCTCTCACAAGGCAGTTTCCACATATCATACCTACCCTGCTTTACAAACAGGGTCCTGGAGCTGAGAATGCTACTTGTCCAAGTCCACATTAGAAATGGATTGTGAAGCCAGAACTCCCAAAGGAAAGCCACCAGTCCACATGTTGATTCCACCACAGTTACAGTAAGTTCCACACTTTCTAATAACAAAAAAGAGGTGCTGGTACTGCACCCCCTCGAGTACCCCCTGAGAAAAAGCACTGTCTGCACCCTTGTGAGACATCTTGGGAAGAAAAAAAACAAAGGAGTAAACCCTATACAAATCCAGAGTGGATTCCCTAAGACGGTTGGACGGTTGGTGTCTTGTACACTTCCTTCCAGCAACTCCTGTAGTCAAACTGGTGCTAAATGTATTACTCTGCTTTCCTTTGGACCATGCAAGGCCGAGAGCAGGGTCTTGTTGCCTCGGTGGTGGGAATGCAACTGTGATGGCCTGGGAATCTGATTCAGAATCTGAACCTGAGGAGTCCCAGCCTGCACAGGAGTCCCCGCCTCCAGGGCCGGCTGAGCCTTGACTTCACCTTTGGAGGCACCCTCCATTGTCGCTTGAGACAGACGGATGCCAACATCAACAGGAGAACATCATAAGTTACTTTTCAGGAAGCTCCCAGACATTGCCATATAAACTTTTGCATGCTAACTTAGAAGTAAATCCCACACGCCATAACAGCAACCCTATATAACCCTATATAAGCAGAATTTGAAACCAGGGATTCCTATTTTGATTTATTGTATTTTAATTCTTAAAAAACGCTGAAGCTAAAACAGAATTGTGTGCAATTTACTACTGCACAATGAAGCACATGAACTAACAGGAGATATTAATGCTTAAAAGTAGGTCTAATTCATGCCCCCTCTCGCCAGTATGGAAAAAGCAGTTTCAGGGATGGTGAAAACCACCTCAGCAAATACTACCAGCCTGGCATTAAGAAGGCTTCGGGTATCCCTGGCAAGCAACAAAATGTGTAGTCGTAAGGAGCAGCCTTTGCCACTCCAGAAAGCTTCTTTGCAAGCATCTCAGGTGGAGTGCATGAGTTGCCTTTCAAAACTGCACAAGACATAAATCAGGGGCTCTCTTTTGAAAGATGGTAGGGAAGAAGAATGCTCTGTATGGGAGCCGTAATTGCGCAGTTATGTGTATGCAAGCAAAGGTTGCCATATGTGAGCTTTGATAGTGCCAGGAAAAACAAACAGAAAATAACTGAATTTTCTTTACTCAATAACGCCTTGATTGGCGGATAGGCATTGGGTAAGCCTAGTCTTGGTTGGAGGGGACGTTGTAGCCTCCATTTGCCCTTCTCGGGCGAGCAGCTTTGCAGGTGGGTGCCAGGCCTCCACTGTGAAGCAGCTTATTGCAGGCCGGATTGTCCTGCTGCCGCCGAATTGGACTTTATTAATGAAAGTAGGAAGGAAAAACAAAGTATTATCAGTCTGTATTACAAACAAATCCCAAAGTGACCAAGTCACTGGGGAAAATTGAAACCTCTGATGGACAGATATAGAGACAAGGGGAGCTTGCTGCTGGGTGCCACACCGTCACTGGAGGCCTGGGTCATTTTGGTGGCCAGGAGTATCTTTTCCCCACTACCTGCCCAAGTCCACATTAGACGTGCTGCAGTCATAAGCACAGTAACATGGAGACACGCCCTGTTGACTTACTTTTGAGTAAGCATGCTTAGGATTGGTTAAAACATTCAATACATTGTATGTGACATTTCAAAGTATAAGTATAATTTATTTGGGCCCAAAAAAAGAGTGTTGCCTGCTTCACACATTAGGTGTGCACACCTAAGATTTTTAAAGATGCATCTAGAAATAAAAAAATGTGTTTACAAACAAATATATTATACAAAGGTGCTCAGAAGGAAAGTGTGATTAGAATGGTGGGAAAGCGGCCAAGACTTTTGTACCTTTAATAGGTGTGTAGAAGAGGGGAAGTTCAGCATGTCAGGTACACCTGTTGGAATACCCTCTTCTACATTCCTATCAAAAGCACAAGAGTGCTATCCTTTTCCTCACCTGCCCCTTCTACTTGGATTTGCTGCACCTGCCTGTACAGTGTGTTGATTGCTCAGTGGCAAATATGTGTCTCTGCTTAGTGTGTGAAGTGGCCCAAGCAGGAAGATTGTAAATGGATTTGGATTTGATATCCCGCCTTTCATTCCCCTTCAGGAGTCTCAAAGCGGCTCACATTCTCCTTTCCCTTCCTCCCCCACAACAAACACTCTGTGAGGTGAGTGGGGCTGAGAGACTTCAAGGAAGTGTGACTGGCCCAAGGTCACCCAGCAGCTGCAAGTGGAGGAGCGGAGACGCGAACCCGGTTCCCCAGATTACGAGACTACAACTCTTAACCACTACACCACACTGGCTTTCTTTGTGCATCTGAATGGGTGTATGACTCTGAACAGTGAGGTAGCCAAGTTTAAATGGACAAAAAGGGAGGGGGCTCTCAAAGCAGAAAGTGGCAAAAAGGCCCCCAAACTTTTAATACGGCCCTGCACAAAGGGATCTGGAATGAATGTAGGACTGACAAAGGTTAGTTTAAGAGCACAGCTTTCTTCTTGAAAGTTATGAATGCTCCAGAAGAATAACAGGAAAGTCACTTTAAGATACTAGCGTCTACATTTACTGCAAATGAGTGGATGTGAATATGCCAAACTACCTTCAACAGTTTAAGGTTTAGCTGGGTGTATGAACCCCACATCGATCCTTTCCTAAAAGAGCTGCTCTATTGTTGCTTCATAGACTTTATGTAAGGCATAATATCTATTAATAAATAGCCTGGCGGCTTGCTTATCACAAATAACTCTGCTGGCTGGAGGGCTCCTCCCGCATTAGAATCTGCTGTCCTGGGGGTGTTGAGTGGGGTGTAAGAATTCCACCACTCAGCTTTTGCCGCTTGCAAGGGCTGGCAGATTTGCGAGGGCTGCTACAGCAGAAGTGTCTGGATCTGTGGAGCCCTTCCTGACTGCAAATCCAATATTCCCCGTGTTCATAATGCCTGAGCAGACAGTGTATTGAACTTCACAGGGAAAGTTAGTGCCTCAGCACATTTCTGCACATTGTTTAATCAAGCACCAATTAAGAAGAAGTCTGCCAAAAAGGATGCTCTTTCACAGTCTGTTTGTTAACACTCTACAGACTCTTGTTCCTCAGCATATGGAAAGTCATTTATTCCCAAAGAAATGTGGCAATGGGAAATAAATTCTGCACTGAGCTTTTGGGAAGCTGGCTGTTGTGCTGCACCATGCAAATTTTTAAACTGCATGTTTACAAGTGTGAATTTGTTTTCTAGAATAGTGAAACCAGTCACTCTTAGGAGCAATAGGCTTAGTGCACACATGAACACAGCACAGACAGTAAACCTTTACAGGAAAAATATACGGTATTAAATTAAAACAGACCTTAAGCTGGAAACTTGTTTACAAAATTAGTTTTCTTTCATCTCTTTGGAGAGCAAGTGGCCCAAATCAGTGGTGGCAACAACTTTCCTGCAGCCTTTGAATCAACCCTACCCTCTGGAAACAAGCATTGCTAGAGAACTGGTACTCGGAAACATCAAAAGAGGCACGTGGGCACCTGCCCCATTTTATGGCTGAAGGCAAATGAAAGCGTGTTAAGACGCTGCACTGTCAATGTTGGTGTCATAGTACAACCATAGTGCCACAGGGCTGAGATGGGCAACTTCAGAATTCCTCAGAAGCCTCTGTGTCCAAATCTGAAACCCAAAAGTGCTCAGCCATGTCTGAGGGATGGTAAACGAAAACCCAAGAAGAGAGATAATATTCAAGTGTGGAACATCTACCACTCAACCTCTTTGTAAAATGTTCTTTTCTTAAAAATGAAACAGTGGGACATCCCCATCCCCACTCCAAAACTTTACTTAAATGCCTCTTAAATTTCTTGGTGGACTAGAGTTATACTATCTGCCTCCAGATAATACTATCCCTTCCTTGTCTGTATCACTTTATGTCAGGGGATTCTAAATACTTTCCACTCTGGCACTTATACAGCAGCACTAGCTCAAACCTTTGTAAAATGCTCCTGCGATGCATCTGGTGGATGCTAATTATAGGGCCACCTACCAAAGCAATGTTCTGAACAATAAGATTGGAGCATTACTCATCTTTCCTTTAGGATGTCAGTTATTATGTTAAAAGATGGTGAGGTGTTTTAAATAAGAAGAAACAATCTGGAACCAAGTTTTTTATGTAGGGCTTATCCACACCAGAGTTTACTGTGGGTTTCAAGATGATTGTGTTCCCATTTAATTTTTGTAGTCCACATGATGCTACACCAAAAAACCCACTAGTATCTACGTTCCCCCTCCCCTGTAAATTTGGGTTTACCTGATTTGGGGCTAATCCACTAAATTGGGTAGAAATGGACTCCAAATTAGTCCAGTGTTTTGGGGTGGATGGATCAACAGTCACTTTCTTCTATTCCTCTTTCCATGCCCACTCCTTCCTCCCTGCTTCCCTCAGTGCATGTATATTTTCTTCCTGGCATGCTCCTGAACAGAAGAGAGAGAGAGAGAGAGAAGATTCCTCAGATTTGCATAAAACCAGTAAACTGCAGAAGCAAACCAGATTTAAAAAAATATCCACCAGATATTGCACAGGAATCTGAAAAGTGTATGCTGAGAATTTATTTATTTTTTCCAAATTATTTTTATTAGTTTTCCAAATTATTACAAATCAAACCAAATTACTTTAATTTAATACAATTTCTTTTTTAAAAATCAGGTTTCCCGCTCCTGTTGCAAACATATGTCCATCATTTCAAACAATTGTGACCCATGAGGGGGGCGGGGCTTCTGAGTCAAGCACCTCTGGTTTGGCATCAGTGCCAGATGGGTGTCCTCAAGGCCGAGTTTCTGGGCTTCCTCACTGATGCTGACGGCATCCGCCCATCTCCATCCAAGGTAGCCAGCATCTAGAACGCTCCACCATCACATTCTAAGCAGGAGCTGCAGGCATTTTGGGGACCCTTGAACTTTTATCATTCCATCCTGCCGCACAAACTGTTGTGGAGCCCCTGCACCAGCTCATGGACAAGAAGTCCCCTTGGGTCTGGGGCCACATGCACGGCGACACCTTCTCTGCTGCAAAGGGCCTCCTTTCCTCAGACAGTGTGCTTGCCCACTTCAGTGAGTCCCTGCTTGTGGTACTCACCTGTGATGCTTCCCCATATGGCTTCAGCGCTGTGCTCAGCAACTGCTCGCTGGCCGGCCAGGAGGCTTTGGTTGCCTATTGCTTGTGGACCTTGTTGGCAGCTGAGTGGAACTGTGCCCAAATTGACAAGGAGGTTGTGGTGGTTGTGGCTGGAGTAAAGAAGTTTCACTGCTATGTACTGAGCTGAATCCTAGAACAATAGGATCCAGAATGCAGCAGTCTGATTGGTTCACAGGAGCCACCCAATCCAGCTCCAGGTGGAAGTGAATCAGCGACCTGATTGGCCTGCAGGAGCAGCCAATCAGGCTCCTGAGGAAGTGAATCTGCAACCTGATTGGCCTACAGGAGCAGCCTGGAATTAGCCAATCACAAGGGGCCCATTGTGTAAATAATGTATATATAGCTAGACGTTTTGGGGAAAGTTTCATTCATTGCTACCACGAGCTGAATAAAGAGCATGAAATTCACACTTGACTCCGAGTATATTTCATTCATGATGACCTCTATGGCCACCACTTCACAATATTCACAGATCACAAGCCACTGCTGGGCCTCTTTGCACCAGACCCTACAGATCTTGTCCCCCCCGCATGCTCTGGTAGTTCATCTTCATGGCCCCCTATGACTACTTGCTGCAGCAAGCCCATTGGCCACACACAGCTGAACCTTGGCCTTGGGTCATGCGTGAACCCACCTACATTTCAACACCCATGTTCATTAGGCTCCACCAACCATAGCAAAACCTTGCTGTCCCACCAGGTGCCACCCTTTTGTGGTTCCTCCATCTCACCAGGCTCTGCTTCCTATAACTAGAACATGGTATTGTTAAATCTGTTTTTAATATGACTATGCAAATTTTATCACTGTACTTTTTTTTTTTTTTTACTACGTTGTGAATCGCTTTTGGACTTTTTAGTGGGAAGTGTTTTACTAAACCTAATTTCTATACTAGAGCCTATACAGTGGTACCTCAGGTTACGTACGCTTCAGGCTACATATGCTTCAGGTTACAGACTCCGCTAACCCAGAAATAGTGCTTCAGGTTAAGAACAGTTTCAGGTTAAGAACGGACCTCTGGAATGAATTAAGTACTTAACCCGAGGTACCACTGTGCAGAATAATTGATAGAGATCCACATACAGGAAATATTCTTTTGTGTTTGAGCTCTGCCCCAATCTGTTCATTCCTTCCACATCTTTACTGAGGTCTGCTCTGGGTGGCGGCAATCACCCCCAAAATCTCACCCACCATCAGTGGCATTTAGATCAGCCCTTGTCTTTCACTTCCAATAGATGATTATCTGAGCCAGAGATACATTATCACTCCTTTGTCATTTTACAATTACCTGATTGTTACCTGACATTGTTCAAAAATATAATAATCACCTCAAGTGTTGCTATGACTACATACTAAATGAATGTTCTGGGGTGCTCAGAGCGAGGACTTTTGTTGGAATGGCGCTGCCTAAAGAAAAGTTGCTAAAGAAATAACTAGCAACTTTCAGACAGGGTTGCCCAGTCTGAGTATGACCTGGAGTTTTCAATATTTTTCCACTTCCCGCAGTGTCTTCAAGGGAAGTGCTTGACCCTTTTTCTCCACCAGGCCATACTCATTCCACCTCACTAGACTCCCTTCTCTAACCAACAGTGACCAGTCCTTAACAGCCAGGGCTATGTGGAGAAGGAAAAATGGGAGGATACTAGCTGCCAAAAATTAAAAATGAAGAGATTTCAGAAATAAACAGACAATGTAGCCCAAACTTTTCCAACCTGGTGCCCTCCTGATATTTTGGACTGCAGCCCCATAATTACCGATAATTGGCCATGCTTTCTAGGAGTGATAACGCTGTAGTCCAAAGCATCTGGAGGACACCAGGTTGAGGAAGGTTGAGGTAGCCCAGTGCAGGCGTTTGCCACAAGCATTATACTTGTCTGAAATGCCAAAATTGACAAACAAAATTATTGTAGAAAAGATGAAGAAAAGCAGTCTCCTAAAGTAGGGAAATAAAATCATGTTGTTCAGTAAAATCTGTGGGTGTTATAATTGTGCAAACTCAAACTACAACACACTTCCTTCTTTAATAACAGCTCAGTGTTGTGTTTGTTCAGCTTGTCTATTACCAAAGAAGAAATTAATGATATTATTATGGTCCAAAAACATTCCCTGAGAGGGTCCAGCTTATTATTATATTATATTATATTATATTATATTATATTATATTATAGTCAGGGGTGCCTCAGGTCCCAGCTCACAAAGGACCAACGCCAGTGTCTCTTTTCATCTCTAAAGTCTTTATTGAAGTTCATTGTTGGTTTTACATCCGCGGCGCGCAGCCCTACGTCTGTAACTCTAGACCGTCGAAGCTCCGTCTGACTCTTCCCCTCCCCTACACCAGTTTAACACCCGAGCTTTGCTCCACCTCTTCCTCTGCTCTTTTCTCCTCTGGGTCCTCCTGCCCCCTGGGGTCCCATCCTTCCTGGACTCTTCAGAGGCGGATTCCTCTGACTCCTCCCCCTGTCTCCGGCAGGCTTTGGGACCTGGCTCCCAATCCGGATTTTCTGCTGACCCGCGCGCCTGCACATTTGAACTTGGCGCGCGCGCCCAGCCGGCCACTTTCCTCCTAACGGCTACACTGCTCCTTTCACTGCTTCCTCCTTCGGAGGGGCTGGCTGGAACTGACCTCCGCTCCGCCCCTCCACTCTCCAACGGAGGCGTGGTCAGTTCTGACTCACTCTCTCTCCCTGCTGGAGAAGACGCCGGTTCTGATCTGTGGGCTTCTTCCCCCCCGCTACGCTCTGGCGGGGAAGCTGGCCCTGATCTCCAGCTGCCGCTTGGGGACTTACCGCTGGCCCCCCTTGCTCTGACCCTGGGCGCCTCTTTCTGGGAATCTTCTGATTCGCTGGAGAGACTCATGGAATCTCCCGGGTCACTGTCATACCCTCCTAAGCTCCCCTCAGATCCTTCCCCTTCGCTCTCCAACTCCTCTTTCCCCTGTGGCTCTGCCCCTGAGCCCCTGACAATTATATTATATTATTATGTTTTCCTTTGTACATTTCTCAAAAGCTCTTGTAATTTGACCAAGGCATGATTTCCTACAAGGGCATATGATAGCATATACTGTACCAATAAGTGCTACAGCTACATAGGATGTATTTTGGGGGCTTGTATGTCCTTTGATCCACAGAAACAGAAAATGAGTTTTCTTAATTGCATACTTCTGATATATGCAGTGACCAGACTGGCACTATCCTTTCCACAGTCGAAAGTGCAGTGTTCTCAACACTGATGTTCTCTTGTGCTCTCAGTCAGACTGAGTTTGCCCAAACCTAAGACTGTAAGTGACCCTTATTCAAACCTTGTGCGTCTTTGGCTGGACTTTATTTATAGTGTAACTTAAAGACATGTCTAGGTCTTGTCATATCTTAAAGACAAACAGATTTATTATGGTAAAAGCTTTTGTGGATTAGAGTCCACTTCATAAGCTATATGAAGAGTTACTATTTTCTTACGCAAATGGTTGCCATATGTCCTCTTTTTCCAGGACAAGTCTTCTTTTTCATGATGACAGTTGCCATAGAGATCCATAGTTAAAAGTAGAAGTCGGCAAATGTGTCTTCTTTTTTGCTCTTCAAAACATGGCAACCTTAGTTCTTTATGATAACACAGACATTTTAACATTGGTAAGTGGGAGGAGACCCCATTATCTACATTTAGGCCTCTGGTAGTAGGACTGAACTTCTTAGCCCTCGTTATACATTATTCAAGTGAAGGCATTAACAGGTACATAGGGCTGCATCCCTGTCCCCAGTGATGTGCAGCTGGCCCTGATGCTGCTATTCACACACTAGGGTGAACATCTTAATTGGGGAAGTCTGTGTGTATTTTTACCCAAGTCCTGGAACCTAGAACAACCAAGGAAGTCCACAGAAGGAGACTATTGCACCTCAAGCATCCACACTAATGTCAGGCAATTTCTACCTGAATTGCCCATTCACACGAATAACATGTGACGGGAGCTGTTTGACGTTCCTTTTTTCTAAGAACTGTCACTTTAAGGACAGTTGCATAGTGGTGGGTTGAAATGTTCTCCCACTGGTTTCTGAAAACTGCTTTTTCCAGTATTGGAGTCCTATCCCTTTATCCTGTTGCCTAAATCAGTGGTTTTCAACATTTTTGAGTCCACGGCTCTTTTGACTGTTATGTTGTGGGTGAACATATCAGACGACACAGCAATTCTTCAAACAGCTCTTGTTTATTCACAGGCCAGAACAGAACTGAACTGAAGGGTTCAGCCAGCCTGCTTATATAAAGCTCCACAACAACACAACTGTAACACTTTCTGTAACTATCCAATCACTGAATGTCACTTCCAATCCCTTATTTGCATATGTGGACCTGAGTGAAACCTATCTACAGTCTCCCCATGCTGGCCCAGGGTGAAAACTTCCGTATATAACATTGACCATCCACATTTTTCTGCAGCTCCCCTGTGGAAGCCACTTACACTGAGGTTCTGTTACAGGACACGCATAAGTGGGGATTTTCCCATTCCGCCCCACCACTTTTCAGTGCTATTTTTGGCACGTGTTTAAGTGGGAATGCATGTAGGAAGCCAAGCAACATCACTGCTCTGCAGGGCCGGACTGACACTCTCCACATGGGAGACCCAGCCGGCCTTTCCTGAAATTAGTGTGCGCATGGTGGGCGAGGCAGGAGGGAAAAAACAAGGTTAAGATCAGAAGCAGAAATATTTTGTTATTGCGAGGAAGGAAAGCTTTTTCACATCATTGGATCACATCATTTGGATGGGTAGTCTGAGAAATTAGTGACATAAAACCTTAGGTTGCAAGTCTAAGAATAAGTCAGAAAATAAGCAGTTGCACCAAGAGCTTGGCCTGGGCCTAACTGAGCAAGGCACTTCCTATGTTCTTGCCAAACCAGACACGATGTGGAGATACGAGAATAAGGTATAACAAGTTTAAAAAGTAATAGCAGGTGCAAAGGCTCCATTTGGATTTGGGTTGTATTTCTGGAGGAAGAGTGGTTAACCTGTTCCCCTCCTGCCATCATCCTGAGACAAATCCTTTCCCAAGCCACTGCTTGCCCCACACGAGCAATTGGGGTGTGGGGGGGTCAGGGCTTGACTATTATTAGTGTTTTGCAAAACCTGCAGAGAGCCCCCGCCCCCCGCCCTGTCTTGTAGGACATCTTGTTTTAGTGCTCAAGTATAATTTCTTCATGCCCTTAATAAACTTGCAAGACTCCCCCTCCTCCAAGAGGTGGGGTGCAGGGAGACTCTGGTCTGGTAAATTCCTTGCTGGTGAGCTAACCTACAGGCAATGTAAATAATTTTTGCTCATAAACAGAAAATGAGAAGGATGATTAGTAATAAAAATAAAACAATTAGAAGTCCCATCATCAGTGCAAGCATATTTCTAGATACACGGCGCACAGCTCAAAGAGATTGAAAAAGCAACCCTCTGGCTTGGCTGGAGGACAGCACTGCAGGTCAAATGCTTTAGGATTGACAGGTGGCTTCCTTCCAGGGTAGAGGGCATTTTGCATCTGCAGACAGACCAGCTGCAGGATTATTGATTCTGAGTGAAGCAGTACATGAACTTCTGTAAACAAGCAGAATTGCCGCATGGAGGCCCTTCTCTGTCCTTGACCTCTCACATGCCAATATTCAAGCAGTTCCATATTATCTTTTATTTTCACAGTGTGCAGTGTTTCCTGGGCTGGAGTTCTTCTAGTGCAGCTGGTAGCACAGTTAGCAGATTTGCATACTTGAATCAGTAGGTGGTTCAGTGGTGGGTGGCAAATATTCAGATATGAGTTGAAATCCCCCCCCCTTTCAATCCCACATAAAGTTTAAGCTATTTAAAACAGCATTGTACACTCCTGCACCAATGTAGAAACTATTCATTGGTAAAGATTACTCTTAATACCGCAAATATTCATTGTAAAACATAACCTTAAATGTTACTAGAATATAATTTGATAATGAGCTTATGTTCTGCATAAAGAGCACTAAGATCAAAAGTGGTGTTCTGTGTAAAAAAAAGTTTCCAAACTGCAATCATCTTGACTCACAAAGCAACAAAGGCTCCTGCTATGTTCATTGGCTGACGTTTAAATTTTGTGTCTTCTGGGGAAATAAGCATATTAACTTAAAAGAAGAATTGAAGCAGTATTTCCATGGTCTTGGCCCACATTATATGGTTGCACCTTCTCCCCTCACCTCATGAACCTTTAATAGTGGCCCAAACACACAGAGAAGTAGCTGGTGAAGTTTCCCCAAGGATGGAGGTAAGAGCCAGGCGTGGCAGGTATGCTTAACAGTCTCTTCATAACCTTTTTTGAAAGATTAGAAGCAGCCATGAGAGGCACATGCAAGGAAACCAAGCCCTGGGAAAGTGCTGGAACCTCTGGAGTATCTGGTCCCTTGGAGACTGGGATGCACACAACAATAACTATATCTCTTTGAGATTATCAGATTAACATTTCTCACCAGGGGAGCAAATTAATAAAGAGGTGGTAGCAGTAACTTGAGGTGTTGCAGGCTGGTCTTGTCTCAAGACAGCTGGGCAGGCCCACAGTCAGTCTCATACCAGGCATGAGTGGCCCACCCATGAGGCAAGGTGAGGTGACCACCTCAGGCGGCAGGATCCACAAGGACAACAGATCCAACCTCCAGGAAATGCATTGCCGCCTGCTGCTGCCGCCTCCGCCTCCACAGTTGCCACAATGACTGTGGCATCCTTCTTGGAGGCTAGATCTGCAGCCTCCTCAGGAGCCCCCTTCCCCCCATGCCACCTCTTCAGCAGCCTCTTGGTGAACAGGAGGTGCTGCTGGTCTCCCACTGCTGGGAAGAAAATAGCAGGGGCTGCCTTCTGGGGTCTCCTGGGGTCTGCACCACCCCAGCGTGACACAGAGCAGGCCCCTCCCCAGCAGCCTTTAATTCCCACTTCAACCACCAGGTAAGGTTGATTGGATTCCCCCCACCCCGTTTCTGAGGTAAATCATCACTCAGCCCTTCTTTCCAAAACAAAAAAAAATCCTTCCAGTAGCACCTTAAAGACCAACTAAGTTAGTTCTTGGTATGAGCTTTCGTGTGCATGTACACTTCTTCAGATACACAGATACACTTCTTCTTTCCAGACATGGGTGGGAGCATTTTGTGGTTTGCCTCAGCTGCCAACATATCTTGGGCCAGCCCTGATACCCATTCTATGACAAAAACTGTGGCACTAAGCATATATTTTTAAAAATCCAAGTAATTTGCTTCTCTATTTCATCACCTTGTACTTTAGGAGTAAAGCTTCTGATGTAGATTGACTGTGCTGGTATGATGGCATTGTATGTTCACAAACATCCCAATCATTCGGGGAACAAACCTGTCTGCCAAAAGGGTTACTTCTCATTACAGGCAGGTAGCCGTGTTGGTCTGCCGTAGTCGAAACAATTAAAAAAAATAAAATCCTTCCAGTAGCACCTTAGAGACCAACTAAGTTTGTTATTGGTATGAGCTTTCGTCTGAAGAAGTGTGCATGCACACGAAAGCTCATACCAATAACAAACTTAGTTGGTCTCTAAGGGGCTACTGGAAGGAATTTTGTTGTTGTTGTTGTTTTGGTTACTTCTCAGTTTAAGGTAAAGGTAAAGGTACCCTTGCCCGTACGGGCCAGTCTTGACAGACTCTAGGGTTGTGCGCCCATCTCACTCAAGAGGCCGGGGGCCAGCGCTGTCCGAAGACACTTCCGGGTCACGTGGCCAGCGTGACAAGCTGCATGTGGCGAGCCAGAGCCGCACACGGAAACGCCGTTTACCTTCCCACTAGTAAGCGGTCCCTATTTATCTACTTGCACCCAGGGGTGCTTTCGAACTGCTAGGTTGGCAGGCGCTGGGACCGAACGACGGGAGCGCACCCCGCCGTGGGGATTCGAACCGCCGACCTTTCGATCGGCAAGCCCTAGGCGCTGAGGCTTTTACCCACAGCACCACCCGCGTCCCCTTCTCAGTTTGGTTAGGGTTAAAACCTCAAAGGTTTTAAATCTGATAAAATCCTTATACGGAGGGGTGTTTGATCTGATAATGCTCAGGGGGCAATAAGAGCAAAGTTATAATGGGTTTTGGTACGGGACATCATATACGGTAGATTTGAACTAAACAACCGATCATTTCATAGAATTGTAGAGTTTGAAGGGACCACGAGGGTCATCTAGTCCAACCCCCTGCAAAGCAGGAATCTTTTGCCCAATGTGGGGCTCAAACCCCTGATGCTGAGATTAAGTCTCATACTCTACTGACTGAGCATCCCAGAATATTTGACTGCAGGTTTCTACTTTCCAGGCAAGAGCAATACTTGGACGATTCAACTTAATATTTTTAACTAGCAAGTGCTGTACAAGATGCATGCAGCAAATGACTCCTCTCCCACATGCTTTCTCCTTCTGACGGCTACAAGACCTCGCAGTATGAATCATTTTCTTAGCATCTAAAATGAAATCAGCTGAAGGAAAGAATCTGTGAATGGCTGGGAAAGGGGAACTTTCTGCCTGCAGTGCTGCTAGCTCTATTTTCAGTTTGTGCCCTTCCTTTCTGACATGAATCCGCACAACTGATTAAACGGGATCTGTTTTAAAGCATTTCACACTCCTTGCCCTACTTCATTTGAGAGAAGAGCAAATTATCCACAGGGTGCTCTGACTTGCCACAGACCCACTTGAAAACATTCAGTTGTTGAGGGGGGAGATGAAAAGCACTCTGGGATGCTGAATACCTGGCAGCTGCCGCTGTGTTCTGTGTATCGCGCCTTGCTCGTTAATCATAACTTCTGCTTCAAAGGATCCCTGACAAAGCACAACAGCAAGAGTCGGGCAATTATCCCTTACTGCAGGTTTCTGGGGACGAGTCTCCAAGGTGATGTATGTGCCATACTGATACTCCATCCTTGGAACATCCAACAGAAAGGAGACCCTTCTCTGCCAACGCTGTCACTACAGAGTAAGGTGTAGCCAATGTGGTCCCCTCCAGATGTTCCTGGATGCCAGCACTCATAATCCCTGACCGTTGGCCATGCTGGCTGGGCTGGGAGCGGATGGAAGTTGTAACTCACCAACATCTGGGAGGGAGCCACCTCAGGAGCAAAGGGGCAATCACTGACAAGCTAACCACACAGCAGCACCTGTGGTGGTGTAGACCCTCCAAATGTATTTCAGGAACTGGTCACGCATTCAGTGTGATAACGTGACACAAGTTTTGGGCTCTCCTCCCTCCTCCATCATCACTCTCTCTACAGTGTTCAAACTGTCTCTACCATGTTTATCTACATGAGAGATCTTCTCACCCCACAATCCACCTATATTCCCCACCAATTTCATGAGCGGGATCAGGAACATATATACAAAAGTGGAGTGTCTGACTACCAGGCCCTCTGAGTGGCTGTGGAAGACAGTATTGTATTGGGTGTATGGCTGGTGTTGTGTACTGAGTTGAATAGGATCCAAAATGCAGCAGTCTGATTGGTCCTAGAACCATAGTGTTATGTACTGAGTTGAATAGGATCCAAACTGCAGCAGTCTGATTGGTCCTAGAACAATAGGATCCAAAAGGCAGCAGTCTGATTGGTCCTAGAACAATAGGATTCAGAATGCAGCAGTCTGATTGGTCCTAGAACAATGCAGCAGTATGTTTGGTTGGCAGGAACCACCCAATCATGCTCCAGATAGAAGTGAATCCACAACCTGATTGGCTTACAGTAGAATTCCGGAATTAGCCAATCATGTGCAGCCCATTGTGTAAATAATGTATATAAAGCAGATACTCTGAGGGGACATGGATTCATTCCTCCTCACCACTATGAGCTGAATAAAGAGCATGAAATCACTTTGCGACTCTGAGTATATTTCACTGGCGACGAAGGTGGGATCCCGCTGAGCTGACTGCCACACACAGCACCGCAGCACCGCCACCTGCCGCACCGCTGCCTCGCACCGTGTATCCAGGCTTCAGCTCCGGGACACAAGGAACTCAGAATGGCAACCGACAGCAGCTTCTCGCCGTTCAACCCAGCATCTGGAGACTGGGAAGCGTACGCCTCCCGTTTCACCTTCCTCCTAGAAGCCAAAGGGGTCACCGATGAAGAAGACGCCAAGAAGAGGGCAATATTCTTCAGCGTCTGCGGAGAGGAGACGTTTGAAATTGCCCGGGCTCTCCTTGCGCCTGAAGACGTTGCTACTGTTCCATACAAAACAATAATGGAACAGCTGAAGGGGCACTTTTCGCCACAGCCCTCAGTGGTGGCTCGTCGAAATGCCTTCTACGCAAAGCGGCAAGCCCCTGGGGAAACCATAACTGGGTTTGTGACCTCTCTCCGCCAAGCTGCCCGGTTCTGCAACTTCTCAGAGCTGGAGAACATGCTTCGTGACCGCCTCGTCGGTGGCCTGAAGGATGAGAAGCTGCAACGACGCCTCTACGCTAAGAAGAACCTAACGTTCCAGGTCGCTCTGGAGGAGGCCCTGGCAACGGAAGCTGCCGAGAGGTCGACGCAAGAGGCACGGCCGAGCCAGCCATCCCAACCGAGGGTCCACCATGAAGACCTCACCAACGACTCAGGATCCAACAGGGAGGAGGTGCACCGAGTACAGCAGCGCACTCAAGCAGCCCACATACCACAGCTGCCTCGACGAGAAGGAGGGAACTGCGCAAGCTGTGGAGAAAGTCACGAGAGGAGGACCTGCCGTTTCCGCAACGCGGAGTGCAGGCAGTGCAGAAAGTTGGGACACATCGCCCGGGTGTGTCGGGCTCGGCCCACCCGACGCCAGGCATCAGATGACCAATCCAAGAGCCCCAGGTCCCGGGGCCCAACGCACCAAGGCAACTCGACGGAGCTCACGGACTTCCAGGTATACCAGTTGCCCCACCCCAACGTAGAGAAAATTTATGTAGAGGTACAGATAGAGGGGGCCCCATGCCGCATGGAGCTTGACACGGGTTCAACTCTATCCATAATCTCGGCAAGGACCTTAAGGAAACTGTGTCCTACTGGGGGTCCCAAACTAAGGCCGGCCCCATTCACCCTCCGGGACTTCCAGAAACGTAAGGTCCCCACCATGGGGGTGGGGACCTTCAGGGTGCAATACCGAGGGCGGACGCGGCGACTGGACTTGCTTGTGGTCAAGGGCCCCTACATTAGCTTACTGGGATTGGCATGGTTTGGACCACTGGGGCTAGCCGTCACCGGGGTGAACCACACGAGCTTACAAGTGGACGTGGACGCCATATGCAAGGAATTTCCAGGGGTTTTTGATGGGAAATTGGGACAGTATACGGGGGCCCCCATTGCTCTACAGCTTGACCCCGCAGTACGACCGGTCAGGCTCAAGGCCCGCCGGGTCCCGTTCGCCCTGAAACCCCGTATAGACGAGGAATTGGACCGACTCGTGGAGCAAGGAGTGCTGGAGCCGGTGCCTAATGCCCCCTGGGAAACCCCAATTGTCACACCCGTCAAGCCTAATGGTTCGGTCCGCATCTGCGCAGACTACAAATGTACCATAAACAAGGCCCTCACGGCCCATGCATACCCAGTGCCAGTGGTCAGCCATGTCCTTGCCACCCTGGCTGGGTCGAAAATTTTTGGCAAGCTGGACTTGGCCCAAGCATATCAACAGCTGCCAGTTGATGAGGCCACAGCAGAGGCACAGACGATTGTGACGCACAGAGGAGCGTTCAGGGTAAAGCGGCTGCAATTCGGTGTCAGTGTGGCACCAGGCATATTCCAGAATCTAATGGACTCGCTCCTTAAAGGGATTCCTGGCGTCACCCCCTTCTTCGATGATGTGTTGATTGCCGGGCCCACACCAGAGGAGTTTGAGGACCGCCTCCGCACTGTTCTGCACCGTTTCCAGACAGCGGGTCTCAAGGTGAAGCGGGAAAAATGTCTACTAGGAGTGCCTCAGGTGGACTTTCTGGGATTTATGGTGGATGCAGAAGGGGTCCACCCAACTGGGGACAAGGTACGGGCCATTTGTGATGCCCCAGCGCCCAAGAACAAGACTGAACTTCAGGCCTTCTTGGGACTATTGAACTTTTACCATTCCTTCCTTCCCCACAAGGCGGCGGTAGCGGAGCCCCTACACAGACTCCTGGACAAGCGGGCCCCTTGGGTGTGGGGCCAGCGCCAGGAGGCCGCATTCCAGGCAGTCAAGGACTTGCTTGTCTCAAACTCGGTCTTGGCACACTTCGACGAGAGGCTGCCAGTGGTGCTAGCATGCGACGCCTCGCCCTATGGCATTGGCGCTGTCCTGGGACACCAACTCCCGGATGGAAGAGAGGTACCGGTGGCATACTTTTCCCAGACACTCAATGCAACCGAGCGGAACTACTCGCAAATCGACAAGGAGGGTCTGGCAATCGTGAAGGGAGTAAAAAAATTCCATGATTTCTTGTACGGGCGGCCCTTTACTGTGGTGACTGACCACAAGCCGTTGCTTGGCTTGTTTGCCCCCGAAAAGCAGACCCCCCAAGTGCTGTCTCCTCGCGTCCTCAGGTGGTCAATTTTCCTTGCCAGCTACCAGTATGCACTGATTCACCGTCCGGGGAAGGCGATGGGCCATGCGGACGCCCTCAGCAGGCTACCACTACCGGAAACAGGCCCCGACCCAGCACCTGCACAAGAGGTTATGAGCCTGGAGCTGCTTCCCGACCGCCCCATTCAGGCACAAGAAGTTGCAGACCATTCCAAGAAAGATAGGGTCATCTCCCGGGTCCTGGACTGGGTGTGGAGGGGATGGCCCAGCAGCAGCCCCGGGCCAGAATTCGCTGGCTACACAACCCGCAAACATGAACTGTCGGCCCACAAGGGGTGCCTGTTATGGGGAAGCAGGGTCGTTGTTCCCCAGCCCCTCCGCAAAAGGGTCCTCACAGCCCTACACGAGACACACCCAGGGGTAGTAAGAATGAAGGCCCTTGCCAGGAGTTATGTGTGGTGGCCGGGGATCGACGGAGAGATAGAGGCCTGGGTCAAACACTGCCAGGCCTGCCAAGAATCCCGCCCAGATCCCCCAAGGGCCCCAGTCCAGTCCTGGGAGTCCGCACGAGCACCATGGTCACGCCTGCATGTGGACTTCGCTGGCCCCTTTCAGGGGAAAACATTCTTCATAGTGGTGGACTCCTACACCAAATGGCTGGAAGTCGCACTGGTACCGTCCACTTCTACGTCCGCAGCCATCCGGGTACTACGCAGGCTGTTTGCAACCCACGGGCTCCCTGACACTCTCGTCTCAGACAACGGGACTGCATTTACGTCAGGAGAATTCCAAACCTTTACAGCGCAGAACGCCATCCGCCACATCCGTTCGGCGCCATTCCACCCTGCCACCAATGGCCAAGCAGAACGCATGGTGCGGACCACCAAGGACACCCTTCGCCGCATGACGCAAGGGGATTGGGAGTACCGTCTTGCCACATTCCTTCTAGCACAGCACAGCACCCCCAGCTCAACGACTGGCCGGAGCCCCGCTGAACTACTAATGGGTCGGCGCCTTGCAATCAGATTGGACCGCCTTCACCCCGATAGAGCTCAGGATGAGGTAGTGGTGGGGGAAGGCAGGAACCCCCGGACCTTCGAGGCCCAGGACCCAGTGTACGCAAAGAATTTTGGGGCAGGCCCTGCATGGGTACCCGCCACAGTCACCAGGGTCACTGGCCCTGTGTCGTACGAGGTGCTAACAGATGGGGGGCAATGCTGGCGCCGCCACTGCGACCAGATACGGCGACGATTCCCGGGAGAAAACCAGGAGGAGGAGGACAGGTCAGAGGAGTCCCAAGGGAACAGGGGGGCAGTGAGGCCCATAGAGCAGCAGGGGCAAGTAGGAGAGGCAGAATCAGTAAATACAGAGAGGACCCGTGAGGCCGAAAGGACACCGGAGCCAGAACCACGACTGAGCGAGCCGGTTGCGCCAGACCAAACAGCCCCATCACAGCCAGCATCCTTGGAACACGAGCCAGAACCTGAACCCCGGACCAGGGAACACCCCAGGCCGCAACGCACACGTAGGCCGCCGGCATACCTTGAGGACTATGAATGCGACCTCCCGGGCAGGACTGGAACTTAGAGGGGAGGGGTGTTATGTACTGAGTTGAATAGGATCCAAACTGCAGCAGTCTGATTGGTCCTAGAACAATAGGATCCAAAAGGCAGCAGTCTGATTGGTCCTAGAACAATAGGATTCAGAATGCAGCAGTCTGATTGGTCCTAGAACAATGCAGCAGTATGATTGGTTGGCAGGAACCACCCAATCATGCTCCAGATAGAAGTGAATCCACAACCTGATTGGCTTACAGTAGAATTCCGGAATTAGCCAATCATGTGCAGCCCATTGTGTAAATAATGTATATAAAGCAGATACTCTGAGGGGACATGGATTCATTCCTCCTCACCACTATGAGCTGAATAAAGAGCATGAAATCACTTTGCGACTCTGAGTATATTTCACATAGGATCCAAAATGCAGCAGTCTGATTGGTCCTAGAACAATAGGATTCAGAATGCAGCAGTCTGATTGGTCCTAGAACAATGCAGCAGTCTGATTGGTCTGCAGGAACCACCCAATCCAGCTCCAGATGGAAGTGAATCCACAACCTGATTGGCCTACAGGAGAATTCTGGAATTAACCCATCACGTGTAGCCCATTGTGTAAATAATACATATAAAGCAGATACTTTGGGGAAACTTTCATTTCCTCCTCACCACTATGAGCTGAATAAAGAGCATGAAATCCACTCTCGACTCTGAGTATATTTCAGCTACTGAGTAGAAAGTGGTCAGCTCTTAACAGGCTACTCTATTGTGTGCCTCACGCTCATAATAATCTACCATATTATTTTCCCTCTTTTGGATCCATCCCATGAAATCAGTTGACCCTTCATGTTTAAATTGATTGGCACCCCATAAATTTGTAGCAAGCACTGCACACAAGAGCACAGACAGATGCAAAAAACAAAACAAAAATCTGGAACAAATGGGAAATTTTAGATTCAAGAATGAAGCGAATGAATAGTTTTAAATATTTGGTTTGAAAATTTAGCCATTTTTGAGAGATGTGGTGGAAAACTACCACCAGTGACCCTTTGGATATTGTTGCTCCACGGGAGAATAATCATTTTAACAGCATTGCTACTACAGAATGCTGCCTTTCTTAATTCAAGCAGTACAGTCTCCAGCGGCCTCTTTAGAAACAGACTCCACATTTAACCTCCAACCCACAGCATGGGATTTTTAAAATTAACCATATAAGTCCAACTTTCTCCTCTCTTTCCCTCTTTTGTTTGATTTAGGAAATTGCTTTTCCTGTTGTCAAAAGTGGTACTGCTGCTTAATATAAATACTCGTCTGATTTTCATCTTTGATTAACAAAATGTCCAAAGTTCATATGCACACAATAAAATAATAAGGTGAAGAAGAATACCACAGAGAGTAACAATTTCCAACATTTCAGCAAGATCCAACAGTCACAATACAGTAAAAGCAACAGCAAACAACTATAAAACATGCTAAAATACCTTGGCAAATACCACCTCACCTGACACCGAAGACTTGTCAAGGTGAGTGCCAAACAAACCACAGGCAATAAAACCCTCTCCATGGTCACCACTTACCTAACCTCAGATAGTGAAAAGAGCTGAAAGAGTTCTGATAAATATCATTTTGTACTCATGAGGTAGAAAATGGATCTTTGGATACCATTTTAAAAAACACTCAGAAACAGCCTCAGTCTCCTACATAGTAGAAATTCAGATGACACGTTTTGTTTCATCATCACATTTTTATAATTTGCTTATACAATGGAAATTGTAAGAGAGAGAAAAAATGAATGTGTAGAAAGAAAGAAAAGATCCTGAAGAGAGAAGGGGAAATAAACAGCAATAAACAGCAATATTAAGGAGAAAGAGCCTATATGGGGAAATGTTGTCTGTTATTTGTTCATTCCAGAATTGGATAAACAAAGCCTATATCTCAGTGAATTAGTCCTATTGGCTATTACTTAAAGCTTTTCTTTTGGATGTTTGTTTTGTCATAAATGCTATCTCCCAGAATTTTCTCAATTAGTCTGTTATAGCCAAAGGATCCCCCCCATTGGTAGGTAATGCAAAGTTTAACACTAGCCAATAAGCATCCCAACTGAAGATCTGTGCTTCTAACTCCTGACCGTATCATGCACAGAAGACTTGTTCTCAGAATTTAAAAATTCATATCCTGTTGTTTCTTGTATTATATTCAGTGGCCCAGAATGTTTTTATTTTAATGTACTTCCTACAAAGCAGGTGCTGGCAATATATTTTATTCATTCTATATGGGGGAAAGTACCATTGCTGTGGCCTAAATCACAGAGCCTAGGACTTGCCAATCAGAAGCTTGGTGGTTCGAATCCCCACGACGGGGTGAGCTCCTGTTGCTTGGTCCCTGCTCATGCCAACCTAGCAGTTTGAAAGCACGTCAAACTGCATGTTTATCTTGCATGTTTTCTGTTTTAAAACACCCAGTTGCTACAGTGCCATTGCAGGACATATTTGTTCACGTAGAGACAAACTAGGAGCCATGTCAAATACTTCTTTGTTCATGGCATGTTTGTCCCTGATATATATCTCTTGAATGTAAAAAAATAAAAAAAATAAAAATTGCAAGACAATTCCTATTTCTTCCTCTTGTCTGAAGTCAGTTTCATGCAGGCCCTGTATATTGCTGTTCTAAGGGTACCATCACCGAGGCTGCCAGGAACTGTATTCCTAAAATGCTGCAATAGTGCTGAACCAATCATAAGTAGTTAATTGCTTGTCCTATTATTTTGAACCTTTGGGATATGTTGGCTTAAAGTATTTGTACTGTGATCTTGATCAGTGAAGTTATGTTTTTGCCAATAAAAACTGAAAAGGTGGGCTTTTTTTTTATTTATACCCCGCCCTCCCCAGCTAAGGCTGGGCTAACAAGCAATAATAAAAAGAAGTTGAATGATTACAACTTAATAACAAAATTAAAATACAACATTAAAATATTGAAACATTAAAATATTAAAATGTAGCCTCATTGCAGGAGGAGAAAGGAAAAAGAGGGGGAGGAATCAAATTGGCCCCAAGCCAAAGGCTAGGTGGAACAACTCTGTCTTACAGGCCCTGCGGAAAGAAATCAGATCCTGCAGGGCCCTGGTCTCATGAGGCAGAGCGTTCCACCAGGCCGGAGCCAGAGTTGAAAAGGCCCTGGCTCTGGTTGAAGCCAATCTAACTTCCTTAGGGCCTGGGACCACTAGGGTGTTCCTATTTATGGACCTTAAGGTCCCCTGTGGGGCATACCGGGAGAGGCGGTCCTGTAGGTACGAGGGTCCTAGGCCGTATAGGGCTTTAAAGGTCAAAAGGTAAAGGTAAAGGTACCCCTGCCCGTACGGGCCAGTCTTGCCAGACTCTAGGGTTGTGCGCCCATCTCACTCTATAGGCCAAAAGCATGTTTAAAAGATAAAAGGTCTTTTAAAAAGACCTTTTAAAAAGATTTTTTAAAAGATAAAAGATTTTTTAAAAGATAAAAGGTCTTTTAGGCCAAAAGCATGTTTAAAAGATAAAAGGTCAAAAGCAGCACCTTAAATCTGACCCTGCACTCCACCGGGAGCCAGTGCAGCTGGAAAAGCACTGGGTGAATATGCTCCCATGGCAGAGACCCTGTGAGGAGCCTTGCTGCAGCATTCTGCACCCGCTGGAGTTTCTGGGACAGCTTCAAGGGCAGCCCCGCGTAGAGCGAATTACAGTAGTCAAGCCTGGAGGTGACAGTCGCATGGACTATCAGACTCTGGTATGTGATCAGGGTAGAGGGAGGTTGTGTGATCCACACCCTCTCCACTTCCCTATCCTACTTGTAACATGGGAATCCTCATCATTGGATTTTGATTTGAGACTTCGCGGGACTTGTGCTTGGGTAGCCAAACTGCACAAGGCAGCCACAAGTGAGTGGTATCAGAAGACTGAGGGTAGCCCTGAGGTTTGAAAATGGCAACAAATCTGCCAGCGGGGTGGGGGGGACCGAGGGAACCAATAAACCTCAAAACAGCACCAAAAGAACTCAACAGCAGGGAATATCATGCGGCTGGAAGGGGAAGGGGAGCAGTGGGTGAAAGGGAATGGCTGGAAGGGGACAGAGAGCGCATAGAAGGAAAGAACCTTGTCTGGCTTCACGCAGAGAAACAAGTCCTAAATGTCCCCGGGGATGCAAGTGAGAACCGCCCGAAGGAATCAATGGAGAAATTAATTTCTTTCCATGGAGTTGTGACTGGGCAGCAGTCTGCACCTTCCTCAAAACACAAATTTCCTGCTACGTACGTCTAACAGTCCTTATTTAGTGTGAACATTTAAAAAACAACACCATGCTAATGCACATTCGAAAGCAAATGTAGCGCATTGTCCTCAAATTCATAGAATCATAGAAATCTGGAATTGGAAGGGATGCCAAGGGTCATGTAGTCCAACCCCTGCAATGCAGGAATCTCAGCACCGAGTCCCTCATCCGAGAGAATCTGCCGCCGGTTCCCCGCCCAAAATCACGGCTTCCACTTTTTCCTCTTCCTATGCACAACTCTTTCCCCGACTACGAGCAGGCGGAGCAGGGAGGGGGCGGGTAAATGTAGTCACAAGCAGCATCCACGTCGAAGGGATGGTCACTCTGCATTCCCCACCCCTCCTGCGTCTATGGCCCCGCTAGCGGCCGCTTACTCAGCCCAGCGGAAAGCTCGCCTGCCATTTTGAAAACGGGCAGTTCGCCAGGGGCGGAGTCGCGGGCGAGGATGACGCGAGCGCCGTAGGTGACGCATCCGCCAATGGCTAAGCGGCAATTAAGACTATAGACAGAGGAATCGAGACCATAGATATAGGAAGAGGGAGAATCCTTAAGGAAATAGTCGAACAGCATGACCTTAGAACAAACTCTCAGCTTTGCTTTGTTTCTGGAGAAAGACACCCCTCTGCCTGTTCGCATGTACACCCAAGTCCAGTGTCTTTTATAGGTAGGGCTTTTGTTTTTTAAAAAAACTTTCGCGACTTAAAACACGGCTCTCCAAGTGGGCGCCGAGCAGAGCTCTTACGACGTCACTGGTGTGCGCCGCCTCAGCCTCCGCCATCTTAGTTGCGGGCAGCCTGCCGCTGAGGTGTCCTTTCAGCGGTTCCGCCAAACGGGCTGAAAGCGGCGGAAGGGAGAGAAGCGAGGCTGGCGCTGTCAGGTGGGGCCGCCGGGGTGAGGGCCTGGCCCTTCGGGGGCTGTGGGGGGGGGCGCGGCGGGCGCTGCTAGTTGCGGGGTCCCGGGCTCTCGGGGCGGGGAGGGACCGGGCAGCGCCGGGCATTTGGGGCCTACGTGTCCTCCTCTCCGACGCGGCAGCCCGTGAGCCTTCAGGCGGGCAGCCACACGACGGGATGCCCCTCCGTGGCCCCTTCTCCCCGCGCCTAGAAAACTCGCAGGCCATGGCCGCTTTCTCCTTTACATGCTAGCTTTCTACGTGCAGAGGGCATTGCGTGTGGAAGAAAGAGGATTTACTCCTGTAAAACACATACTGTACCTGCTCTCTCAACTAGCAAAGGTGAAAGAACTAGTACATTTAGGGTGTGTTGAATATTTCAGCTTTCAAATCCTAAAAATGAGGGGTGCCAGAAAGTTGTAGCGTGACTTGGGAATTCAAAAGCTATTTTGGTTAAATTAATATAATTTGGTTTTGCTTGGTAAGCGAAATGTGTATAAGCAGTAGTATTTTCTGGGGGGGGGGGGGGGAAGAGGCCAGAACTCACTGTGAATGCCTCCCGTGTTTTCTTAGAATGGCAATGGCCCCCACCTGAGAGGGGCCGGAACTGATTTTTGGTGAGTTCCAACTGTGTGTAAGATTGCCTAAAAATCATTAAAAATGACACTGAAGTACTTTCAGTTATATATTCCACATTCTCTGACATTTTCAGAAAGTAATATTAAATTTCTGTGGTTTTCCCTGAGCACTTTGTGTTTTTTTAATCAAACATAGACTTACCAAGTTAAATGTTGTCCAGTCACAAAAATGACAGCAGATTCAAATTCATCACACCCAAAAGTTCTATCCTAGGCCCGTTGTTGTTCAAAGGTCTTTATAAATGATTTAGATGAAGTAATTGAGGGGATGCTCACCAGATTTGCAGATGACACCAAACTGGGAGGGATAGCTAATACTGCAGAAGACAGAATCAGAATTCAACATGACCCTATCAGATTGGAGAACTGGGCACAAACTAACAAAATGAATTTCAATAGGGACAAATGTAAGGTTCTGCACTTAGGCAGATGCATAAATATAGGATGGGGGACATCTGGTTTACTAGCAGTACATGTGAAAAGGATCCAGGGGTCTTGGTGGACCACAAGCTTAACATGAGTCAAAAGTGTGATGCAGCAGCAAAAAAAGGGAATGCTGTTCTAGGCTGCATCAAGAGAAGTCTAGTGTCCAGATCAAGGGAAGTAATAGAACCCCTCTATTCTGCCTTACTCAGACCACACCTGGAATACTGTGTCCAATTCTGGGCACCACAATTTAAGCAGGATGTTGACAAGCTGGAACGTGTGCAGAGAAGGGCAGCCAAGATGATCCAGGGTCTGGAAAGTAAGCCTTATGAGGAATGGTTGAAGGAGCTGAGTATGTTTAGCCTGGAAAAGAGGAGACTGAAAGGGGATATGATAGCCATCTTCAAATATCTTAAGGGCTGTCACATGGAGGAGGGAGCATGCTTGTTTTCTTCTGCTCCAGAGGGTAGGACACAAACCAATGGCTTTAAGTTGCAAGAAAGGAGATTCCAACTAAACATCAGGAATAACTTCCTGATGGTAAGAGCTGTTTGGCAGTGGAACAGACTCCCACGAGAGGTGGTGGACTCTCCTTCCTTGGAGGTTTCTAAGCAGAGGTTGGATGGCCATCTGTCATGGATGCTTTAGCTGAGATTCCTGCATTGGCAGGGGGTGGGACTAGATGACCCTTGGGGTCCCTTCCAACTCTAAGATTCTACAGTTCTATGAAAAACATATTTTAAAGACCCCTCAGTGAAGAAATTTGCCAAAATTAAGTTTCACCCCCCCCCCTTAAAATGGCATGCCCTACTAGTACAACCCAGATAGAGACAGGACTCTTTCTCTTTCTTTCTTTCTTTCTTTCTTTCTTTCTTTCTTTCTTTCTTTGGGGGGGGGAGCAATACATTTTTATTTTCAATAACACGATCAGGAAAACAGAAATGAAGCCCCACCTGAGGTGTTAATAATGACCATGGTACAGCTTGAATTAGCACATCTTTGTTGCCAAGCACAGACATGCCAGAGATTCGCATGTCCTCCCTGTGAATGTTCCTGTTCCATTATGTGGAGTAAGGGGCCTTTCTGCCTGCAATTTTATGTGATATAAGTGAAAACAAGTGTTTCATCTAATGGGGTCCTCCTTTGAGAGTCCTTTCATCACTCTTCCTGTAGTTGACCCTCCTTTGGCAAGAGCTATGCCTTAGGGAGGATGTGGCTACTCAGGCAGGGAGGCAAAATGGACCTTCTTTGTTTAGATGCTGTGTATCTTAAATACTGTGGACAGGCAGCTGTGGGGAGCACTGTTTGCCCTGGTTCTCCGCTTGTAAGCTTTATTGAAGGATCAACCTGCAATGGGTGTTGGACCAGAGGGATGTGTGGTATGAATGGGAAAGGATGGGAAAGGAAGTTTCTCTGGTGATAAACTTGAGTCTTGCTGTGCGTTAATAAGGCATAGACAAAGATGTGTGATACCTTGTTCAGAGAGGTTTGGACACTAGCTGATACCAAGTATTACTCAAAAGTTAGCCTTGCTGATTTCAATGGGATCTATTTCCAGGTGAGTCTGATTAAGATTGCAATCTTAAGCACCTGTCAAATTGCTACTATGGATCTATGGCTCCAAATAGTTGTGAACAAATTTGTTGTCTGTCTTTGCAGAAACATTGCTATTCTATGGCGACTTACCTGGAGTTTATTCAGCAAAATGAAGAGCGTGATGGGGTGCGTTTCAGCTGGAACATATGGCCCTCCAGCCGACTGGAGGCCACAAGAATGGTTGTCCCACTGGCCTGTCTACTGACTCCTTTGAAAGAAAGATTAGACCTGCCGCCTGTCCAGTATGAGCCAGTATTATGCAGCAGACCAACTTGCAAAACTGTACTTAATCCACTTTGGTATGACTTTCTTTAACGTATATTGTTTCAGTGGAGCCATATTTTGTTAGTGACCTTATTCTTCAAAGCTCAAGACTGCACATTTTTCTTAAAGTAAAGAAAGCCCTAAATTTGAGTTTTGTAATTTAAACATACAGTATAGCAGATTCTTCCATGTCCTATCGGCAAGCCTGTGTGATACATTAAGATTGTATCATGATCCATTAATGTTAAAACTGGGTTGGTATACCCAAAGTACATTAAGAGAAGGGAGAATATTATTTTGGGTCAGAGGCACTGTATTGCGTTGCACACCTGTGAAGTCACAGGTGTGGCGCACATTGCGTGCATGTGACATCACACACACAACGCGTGTGCATCATCGGGAGGATATTGAGCATGGAGCCCAGAGCCTTGTGGCTTCAGTGGCTGGTGGCTCCTCCTGAGTGGTGGACACTGATTCTGTTCCACGCTCAGCCTCTTCCGCTCCTCAACATTTGGGGGCTTACCCCCCTGCCAACAAATATTGAGGGGGCCGAAGACAACTCTGTGCCTTAATCATTCAAGCAAGTAAGCCCTGCAGTATGCATGAGAAGTGTCAAAACTTAGAAACCAGACACACTATCCTAGGCAACACAATTGAACCAGGTAGATATTTGGGGCATTGTGTTGTAGTTAGAGCTCCGGATTGAAAAGTAAACTTGGAACCTCCGTATTTTTTATATAAATTTAATAAGCCTAATACAGATACACAGTTAGCTGTGGTTTCATAATTGGATTGTAGGACTGAGTGTGTTTTTTCTCTGTCCTTTTCTTCTTGTTTGTAAATTGCCTCCCCACGAAAAGTCTGGCTTTTGCGTTATGTGTGAAGTAAACCTGGGTATTCTCTTTAAATGTAATTGGAGAATCCTGATCACAAGTAACACTGAACCTAGCTAGAGAGGATTGGGAAAGAATCCAGGCATGGTAGGCAAGAGAAGCAGAAGCACAATCCTGTCACACACCCAAAACCTAAACACTGACTGGTTGTATGTATGGCATTGGAGTCACAAGGATACTATTTATTTTCTAAGACAAAGCAAATGTAAGGAAACAGGTCTGGCAGTACTTACTCTTGTCCAAAGGCTAACAGGTGAAATGAAAGGGCAAACAGCAAGCCTGGAAAAGTGTCCCACTCCAGGGAGGGACACACAGATGCCTTGACCCTTGCCAGTCTCCTTGTTAGAGCTCTCCTTGTTGAGGAACCACTTGCTGAAAAAATGTACATTTGCCTAATTGGCACTAATTGAAAGTACTCTTATTGGCTACTAGCAACTGAAATGAAGAGATTAAAGTTGGCTTTTATGAGGTAATGCCAGTAGTAGGAATTTTCTCTTAATATCATTAGTTTTGTTATGTCATATGTTTACCTTGAGGCTATGTATCAAAGACCTAATACCAATTATTTGAGAGAGAAATGGAGCACCCTGACATATATTCCCTTAAAGCGCAAGTTTGATATATCACAAGGATTTTAACAACTTTATTTCTTTTTTACAGTCAAGTTGATTACCGAGCCAAGCTTTGGGCTTGTAACTTCTGCTTTCAGCGAAACCAGGTGGGTTACATCTTCACTAACTTAACTCTCCCATTTGCCCAGATCAGTACACCTTTTTAATGTGTACTGCGAATGTACAACTTTGACCAGTGACATTGACAAAAATGCTGCATAAAAACTTTTAGTTTCTGTTATTGAGCTGCCATCAGTATTTGCCATGCATTTGGTTGTCTTTATGAACCAGGTGCATCATTATATGTTGCCTTTATTAGTCAAATGACAGTGGCTCAATTCAGACATAGCACCAAATTCTGGTTCATAGTTTAGAACCTTAACTGAAGCTTGAGCTTCTAAACCTACAATAGGAAAACTGTGTTTTAGAGGTGCTTGACTGCTTTCATTTTCCAGCTGCTCAGCACACTGGGCTCAAGAAGCGTTGATCTCCAATAGTCAATTCATACATCATGCCAGACCAGGAGTTTGCACAAACCATAATTTGCAAACACATTCCCAATCATGTCAGTCAGGTGTCCTGTTAAATCAGACATACGTTTGGTGTTAATAATGACTTGGTGTGATGTCTGAATTGAGTTTGTAAGTTACCTTGGCCAACCACTTGAGCTAGTTTGCAAATCCTGTAGCCTGATTTCCAGTTTAATCAGAAATTCATCCCAAATTGGCAGCTGTTACTTTTTAGTAGAATGTGTAATTAAATTCTCATTTTTTATTGAAATATAATGGCTTGTATATACGTTGCATTACAAGTGAGCTTTGACATATTTTGATGTATGTCCTCATCTTTGGTGTGTTTCTCCAGTTTCCTCCAGCCTATGCAGGGATATCTGAAGTGAATCAACCCGCAGAGCTTATGCCACAGTTTTCCACAATTGAATATATAGTTCAGGTAATCCTTTGTATGCTGTGTTAGAAACTCCACTGTGTTTACTTTAGTATCTCTGTGACAGTAATCTTAAAGTGTTTAGACTATGGTTTTCTGTAAGGAAAAAAGGAAGTATTCTATTGTATATACTTCTATGTGGTAAATAAATGTTTTTCCTCCCACACAAGCGTGGTCCTCAGACACCCCTGATCTTTCTTTATGTGGTGGACACATGTTTGGAAGAGGAGGACTTGCAAGCTTTGAAGGAGTCGCTACAGATGTCTCTGAGTTTGCTGCCTCCTGATGCTCTTGTAGGGTTGATAACTTTCGGCAGAATGGTACAGGTTCATGAACTGAGCTGTGAAGGCATTTCCAAAAGTTATGTTTTCAGAGGCACTAAGGATCTAACTTCAAAACAAATACAGGTATGCTTTGCTTTAACTTTTATATAAAAAAACCCTAACCCAACCTTGTCTGCCCCTCAAAAATTATTTTAAAGTGCAGTCTTCTGGGTTCCTCCAGTTCTGATATGTGTTTTGATTGTCAGGATATGTTGGGTCTTACAAGGCCTGCAGCACCTGTTCAACAAGGAAGACCGCATCAGCCTCAGGAACAACCTCTTATTTCAAGCAGGTATATGGTTTTGCAAAGCAAATTGTATTTAAAAGGATGTAGTTGATTGGCTTGCATGAAACTTCTAAAGATCCTTGTCTCTATAGATTCCTTTGCATGGATCAAATTTGTCTGTTTTTGGCTATTTTGAAGCAGCTGCTTTTCTTATATATTTAGGAGAGAAGTGGCATTTACAGAATCTTAGAATTGTAGAGTTGGGAGGTACTAGTGAGGGTCATCTAGTCCAGTCCCCTGCAATGCCCAATGTAGGGCTCAAACCCCCAACCCTGAGATTGAGTGTCTTATGCTCTACTGACTGAGCTATGATGGGCAAAGCTATGGTCAAAATAGCTTTTAGCAATTTTATCCAATTTGCATCTTCAGTTTGAAAAGATGGGAAATCACCATATGAAATGTTATATTAAAGTAGGATCAATAATTTAACACTTTCAGGGCATATGGATTCATTTGAAAATGATACCTGATTCATATATTGTGGTGCAGTTGGGTGTGTCTATTGTGGTGCAGTTGGGTGTGTCTCTCCCCCCCTCCCCAATTATGTGGAATTTTATATGCTGTTGTGTTCTCATGCTGACCCCCTTGGGGTCCTCCAGCAAACAGATATATTGTTGCATGAGCTTTCATAGGCTAGAGCAGGTGTGGGTGTAAAAGTGATCTTGTATGTTCTGTCTGGGTTGATATGCACAGTTTGTATCCTGTAGTTCCCAGCTTGCTTCTGCTTGTATTTACTGATATTTGAGTAGTAAGATAGGAATGCAAGTAACCTGAGAACTTTACACATAGTTTGTTCTCTGTGAAATAAAACACAGTGTACTTTTATTCTGAACTTCTGTAGATTTTTGCAGCCCATTCACAAAATTGACATGAACCTGACAGATCTCCTAGGGCAACTGCAAAGGGACCCATGGCCAGTAACTCAGGGAAAGCGACCCCTGCGATCCACTGGAGTAGCTTTGTCGATTGCTGTTGGATTACTGGAGGTATCTTTGTTATGCTGGTGGAGGAAGGAAGTGAAAATTATTTACTGCATTCAGTATCTGAAACTTACATTGTTGAACGTGCCTAAATTTTTAAAAAATGCCGTATGGTGTTCCTTGGAAATGAGATATTTTTGAATTGCTTATAGTGATATATGAAAAATAATAACTTGCGATTGCTATCTGACAATGACGTGTTGAAAGTGCATCCTTTCTGTATGTGATACCTTCTCCACCATTTTAATATAAGGTTGGAAAAGTGATAAAAGAGCATGAGCAGTCCTTATTCTTCCTAATGAAAATGTCAGGCTCAATGGATTTCTTTTTTTCTTAATAAAATAACGAAAATCCCCAGTGTGGTTGATGTATACTGTACTGCCTTTGCGGACTACATTGCCTGCTGATATTTCATGTGTGTTTTCTTCTCTTCCCATCTCCAAGGGAACATTTCCAAATACTGGGGCCAGAATAATGTTGTTTACAGGAGGTCCACCGACTCAAGGGCCAGGCATGGTGGTAGGAGATGAGCTGAAAACTCCCATCCGTTCCTGGCATGATATAGAGAAAGACAATGCCCGGTTTATGAAAAAAGCTATGAAGGTAAGAGTTGGTCTCTGCTTTAAACTCTCTCTGTGTTAGGGTTCTGCTGGATTCTGGCTTTCCAGCAAAATATGTAGTTTCAGGAGCTTTTCTGAATGGAATGGAATGGAATGGAATGAACATTCTGAACAGAATGGAAATGTTCACCTTGGATTCTAACAGTTCAAGTCAGATGCATGCTTCTTCTTGAATAATCTTCTAAATCGTTTTTTAATGCAAGCTGAAGTGGCTAAAATCTCTAATAAAGGTCCTGGATGAAAAATTTTCATATGTCTGTTGTACCAGCTGCTCCTTTGTAGACCATGATTTTTGCTGCTTTCTCTTCCCCCTAGTTGTTTTTGCTAGGACTGTAGTTTTCAGTCCTGCCTCAATAGTTGTTTCACAAATTTTAGTACTTGGGGGTAATCAGTTGTGCCCAAACAAAAGTAATTAGGGGTAACTGACCTGCAGGTTTGCTATGCCACATGCAGCTCACTTGGTTAGAGTGTGGTGTTGCAGGTTTGATCTCCATAAGGGACAGCTGCATATTCCTGCATTGCAGGGGTTGGACTAGATTCCTGCATTGCAGGGGTACCTTACAACTCCACGAATCTATGTACCAACATATGCATGCTCATCTTCATGTAGAGCTTTGGAACTCAGTAGTTGTTACATTTCGGTTTGACACCCATGGTTTAATGCAGTAGCGTAGCGTGGGGGGTGCAGGGGGGGCCGGCCGCACCGGGCGCAACATCTGGGGGTTAGGGTTAGGGGGTGCAAATCCACGGGTTAGGGGGCACAAATTACTTGCCTTGTCCCGGGTGCTGATAACCCACGCTACGCCACTGGTTTAATGGGTTTGGCACTCTGAATCCCATAGTTTCCCATGCTATTGTTTACCTGTTGAATTTGGACAACTTTTTGTTGGACTACATATTCCATCAAATTCCCGATGGGAGTTGTGGTCAAACAACAGCTGGAGGACACCATGTTGCTCTAGGATTATAATATTTAATCATATTGGTAATAAAATATATCTTCAAAATGTTTGTTATGTTTTCTTAGCACTATGAGACATTGGCTAATCGCGCAGCTACCAATGGACACTGCATTGATATTTATGCCTGTGCTCTTGATCAGACTGGACTTCTGGAGATGAAATGTTGTGCAAATCTTACTGGGTATGTTCTCAGTTCTCAGCGGGGGGGGGGGGCGTGTGTGTGCCTTTCTCTGTTTTCACATCATAGAGAAGGGATAAATTTCTGGATTGGTCCATAGTCTCTTTAGATGACTAGGAGGGATAGGTTTTCAGTCTAGGGTTTTTTGAGTAGGAGAACGGAAATAATTGCAGTTATTTACTTCAGTCATTATCATGTATATAAATCCAATTTCTGGGTTCCTCTTCTTTTGCATACTATAGTATTACACTCAGTTGTAACTAAGGCCACAAACCTATATACTTAGGAGTTTGAATTCAGTAGGAGAGTGAGAAGGATGGTTGGTTTATGTTTTGTAACCCAGCAGCAGTATTTCACTGTAACACATTCTTTTCTCAGGGGTCATATGGCGATGGGTGACTCCTTCAACACCTCTCTTTTCAAGCAGACTTTCCAGAGAGTGTTTAACAAAGATCCCAGTGGAGCATTCCAAATGGCTTTTGGGGCCTCTTTAGAAGTGAAGGTGAGTGTGGCAGACACCAGCTGTATTTTGAAGTTGCAGGGCAGTTGGTTAGGTATTACTGCTACACTCTCCTAACTTTGGAGGAATTGATAATATAGTTGCCAACTTCAGTCAAGATCCCTTATTCACAGTGGGGTGGTGTACAACATTTTCACATAATAGTGGGTAATGGCCCTACTTAACAGAGAGGTTCTCCATATCTTGACATTGTCTTGTTTTATTCAAATTTTTCCTCAAAATTCCACTTTCTCATTCTGTACTTTGCAGAATTCACAATTTGAAAACAAGGAGTGTTGTGGGGAGGATTTATCAGGCTGTGGTCAGGGTGGCTGCTAAGGGGACTTCAAGGGACCCAGTGGACAATTGTTATTACTTTAGGATTACTTCAACCTTCTTTTCACTTTAGACCTCTAGGGAGCTGAAGATTGGTGGAGCAATTGGACCATGTGTATCCCTAAACGCAAAAGGGCCATGCGTTTCGGAAAATGTAAGTGTGTATATGGTTACTGTTTGTTTAAGTTATTTAGATGGTATGTCAATGACACAAATGCTATCGTACATAAAATACAGTGGTACCTCGCAAGACGAATGCCTCGCAAGACGGAAAACTCGCAAGACGAAAGGGTTTTTTGTTTTTTGAGCTGCTTCGCAAGACGATTTTCCCTATGGGCTTGCTTCGCAAAACGGAAACGTCTTGCAAGTTTGTTTCCTTTTTCTTAACACCGTTAATACAGTTGCGACTTGACTTCGAGGAGCAACTCATAGAACGCGGTGTGGTAGCCTTTTTGAGGTTTTTGAAGACTTTGGTGATTTTTGAAGCTTTTACAAAACTTTTCCGACACCGTGCTTCGCAAGACGAAAAAAATCGCAAGACGACAAAACTCGCGGAGCGAATTAATTTTGTCTTGCGAGGCACCACTGTATTGCTTAAATAGTCTTGTGGAGTTTAGTAGCTCAGTTTCTAGTGAATGGTTATCTTATAGGTACAACAGAAAATGATGTAGAGAGTTGGGGAGGTGTCCGCCTTTTTGTTGTTGTGAGTAGCAGAGTTGAGATCAGATCTGCCATGTGGTTTGATCTTGTGCCATATGAAGAAGGCTTTCATTGAAAGGATATAGGATGTTCAGCTGCTAAGCAGGTTCTTGGCATCCAATTCTGGGGGTGGGAGACCCCCCCCAAAAAACTGCAGCCTGCCACATTACACCTTGGATTTTTGCTTCAGGGAGGAGGAGAATAATAAGAATAAGAATAAGAATAAATATAAATTAATTATACCCCGCCCTCCCCAGCCAAGACCGGGCTCAGGGCGGCTAACAACCAATAATAAAAACAAGTTGATTGAAATACAACTTAAAAAACAAGATGCAACATTAAAACATTAAATGCAGCCTCATCACAGGAAGAGAAAGGAAAAAAGAAAGAGGGGGAGGGAATCAAATTGATTCAAAGCCAAAGGCCAGGCGGAACAACTCTGTCTTACAGGCCCTGCAGAAAGAAATCAGATCCTGCAGGGCCCTGGTCTCATGAGACAGAGCATTCCACCAGGCCGGAGCCAGTGTTGAAAAGGCCCTGGTTGAGGCTAATCTAATTTCCTTAGGGCCCGGGACCTCTAGGGTGTTGCTATTGATTGACCTTGCGTTCCTCCGTGGGGCAGTCCCGTAGGTACGAGGGTCCTAGGAGCATGTGCTTTTTTCCCAGGAATGCACTGTGTGTGTGTGTGTGTGTGTGTGTGTGTGTGTGTTGGTGTTCCTCTTTTCCAGAGGGGGAAAGTATGTTTATGTTGCTTCAGATTTGAGAGCTGAGGAGTTCCCTTATAAAATTAGGTGTGTTGACTGTTTGTTTGTTTGTTTGTTTTTTTGCATAAGTTCATTGAAAAGAGTTGGCTGGTTTCTTTATCAGTTTTTTTTTTGCACTTTCCTTCATGTGGTGTTTTAATACTACATTGTGTGTTTGTTGCCAATACTCTACATTTGTTACCCAGTGTGATTTATCTTATTCTTTAGGACAGGGATGGAGAGCCTCCGACCTGCAGGTCTTCCCATTTGACCCACAGGTTCATTTCAGCCAAGCCATACCCACCAGTCCTACATCTGACATCATATATGAAGTCAGGTGTGGAGCAGGTAGATGGCCTGTCTCAGCCAAAGAGGACATTCAGGCACTTACAATCAGTTGATTATTGGATCTTGTGAAGCTCTTTTCAAAGTACTGGGCAAGCTAGTGCTTTGAAAAGGGCTTCTGAAGGCCCCTCTGGGCAAAACAGGTCACCTGACATCATGCTCCACCTACCTGTTAAATGGGAGCTGCTGACTGATCTTACCCAGTTTCGCACTGCTGCTTTTGGAGGTCAGGCAGGAAATGGGGACTGTTGAATGCAGTGCCACAAATTGTCAGCTTTCAAGGTTTTTAGCTGGGGAAATTGGAATAAGATCCACTATTTGACTATTGATTCAAAACCCTAAAATGTATTTTATATAATTGACTTTTTATTTCTATTCTTTGTATAACGTATTGTTGTTATACTACTATGGCCAATGGCTGATGCAAATAATCATTCACTCACTCACTCACTCATTCATTCTAAGGGACAGCCTTCTCCTTGCTTCCGGCTTGTGCAAGGTGGAGATGGGGCTGGGACTCCCTTAGACTTCTCTGTTGAGAGGTCCTCAATAGAGAAGATTAAAGGTGCCTCCAACTCACCTCCGTCGCAAGCCAGAGATAGGGTGGGGGTTCTGTTAGACACACACACCCCTGCCACCTTGCCAGGGCAGCAGGGGTTTAGTGTGCTTGCCTCATTTGCCACCACCTTGGCACAGGAGTCGGGCAGACTGCCACTTTCTCCCTGGAGAAAGAGGTAGCCCGCCTGTGCAAGGTGGAGGCAGCCTCTCAGAGGGAGCCTGGCAGGCTCCGTGCACCCAGGAGGAAAGACAGCCCGCCCTCCCAGTGAAGTCAGCTAGGCGGTGCAGAGTCTCCTTAATCCTGTTGCCGGGCCCAGCGCTCATCAGCAGCTTCAGGCGGCCCAGCTCCGCAAGGCACGGATAAGGTGGCTTACCCACTGGCTGAGAAGCACACAGAAGCGCCACATCCCTCTGGCTCATGTGTCAACAGGAAGGCTGTGGGGCTTGCTCAGCAACACGCAGTCAGCCGGGCAGAGGGAGCCTCTCACATCTGCCTGGCTGGCTGCTTGTTTGCCTCCAAGTGGAATGGGCAGCAGGTCTCTTTCCTCCTGAATGATCCACTGGGAGGAAAGAAATTAGCCACCCCTCCGGCTTGCGAGGAGGCAAACACACAAACCAGAGAAGCATTGGGGCTCCCTCAGCTGGAGGGCTTTGGGGGGAGCCTTCTGTAAGTGGGCAGAAGAAGATTTAGCAGGCTGTCTTATGCTGAAATGGGAAGTTGGTACTATGTGAGAATGATTGTCTGTAAGCAGTCCAAGCAAATGCATGTCTACTCATAAGCAAGCCCTACTGAATTCATTGGGGTTAAACTGGCATATGAATCTGCAAGAACAAAGATGAGTTATGGTTCATATTTGTAGCCATAATGTAAACAGATGTTTCGGGTTTCAGAGTAGATCTGAATATTTTGGATTCTCTTACAGGAACTTGGGATTGGTGGCACGTGCCAGTGGAAGATTTGTAGCCTTGACCCCACCACAACTCTTGCCATTTATTTTGAAGTGGTAAACCAGGTGAGCCCGCCTATTTATTTATTTGCCTTCAACGTTGTATGTACATTATGAATCATTTTTTACACTGCTGCTCAAGTCAGGCAAATTATCCACCCAGAGATTATAGCTGCTCTTTTTTGAGCAATGCTTCAAGTTTAAGAAAGTATGATTCCAAGCTGCATCCTTATTTTCTTTGCATGGGGGTTGCAAACTATTCTAACTATTTCTCATAATGTACTTAATTAGACTTGATTAAGCTGCAATCCGAAGCACTTATTAGAAGTAAGTTTCATTGAGCTCAGTGAGTGTTACTTCTGAATAAACATTCATATGATTACACTGGCAGTCTATTTCTCATTAGTTTGGTACTGCACAACAGTGTTGTTGTTTTTTGGTGGCTCCAAGAAACTGTTGATTTTGAGTAAGCCATACTGCTTTTATTTTGTTTTCATTTTGTAACTGCATGATGTTTTCAACCTGCCCTTAAAATATCCTAAAGGAAACTTCTGTTTGTCTGGTTTTCAGCACAATGCACCAATACCTCAGGGTGGCAGAGGGGCTGTCCAGTTTGTTACACATTATCAGCATTCCAGCACACAGAGGCGCATTCGTGTGACTACAGTTGCTAGAAAGTGAGAACAACTTGGTGATATTTGGCTGTGTATTGGCTTCGTGTTTATATTGTTTAGATTGTGTTGCTGCTTCATACAGGGTGCATACTTTTTCAGGAATTTGGGAGGGAGTTCGGTGTGTCCTTTAATCTTCAAAATCTAAGTGTACCAATTGTTGCTGTTATTAGTTGGGCAGATGCACAGAGTCAGCTGCAGCACATAGAAGCTGCATTTGACCAAGAAGCAGCTGCTGTCCTGATGGCTCGACTCGGTGTCTATAGAGCTGAATCAGAGGAAGGGCCTGATGTCCTACGATGGCTGGATAGGCAGCTAATCAGACTTGTGAGTATAATTAATTGTAAGCCTGTGTAATCTTAGGACTCAATTATTGTTTAAGCTGATTGGACTGCATTCTGGTAGAAATGTTTCAGATTGTGGGGTTTTTTTAAGCCCAGCTGGTGTGAAACAAAATTTGAATAATCCATTCCAAATCTATTGGCTAAATCTAAAACATTGGGCTAGTTCAGGGGTCTGCAACCTTTAAGACAAAAAGAGCCACTTGGACCCGTTTCCGAAGGAAAAAAACCTGAGAGCCGTAAAACTCGTCATTATAAAAATAACTTTTTTGTCACTTTTTTATTATTTCTTTGTTTGACCCCTCAGAATTACTCCTCCTCATAGAAATAAACGTTAAATAACAAGTTACCTTCTTTTGTGTGTGTGTTCTTCACTCCCCTTCAAAACAGTGACCAGTGTACATGCCCCCTTTCAATGCAGTGACCAGCATACATGCCCCTTACAATGTAGCAGGCGGGCGGGCGGGAAGGTGATGTCGGGACGGTGCGTGACTAACGCACGCACCGCCCCCATGCGACATCACAGCCAGTACAGCGCCCGCCACAGTGGGGAGTGTTGGGGCGCACAATGCGCCTCCTCCCCTCGCTAGTATCCGCATGTGGCTCTTTTACACCTTTGCTGCGGCTCCGGGGCCGCGGGTTGCCGACCCCTGGGCTAGTTCAAACAATTCTGAACTCTATTTTAACATTACAAGAACAAGCCTACACAACTCAGAGGCTTGCATATTCCCCTCACCTCTTTTCCTCTGGCATGGCCACAAAGAGAGCAAAAGAAATGGCCTTCCCCTTTAAAATATTCAGCATTTCCTATTATATCTGAACTCAGTGATGAATCGGTATGAATCGGTATGAACAAGCCAGGATTTTAAACCATGGTATGGTCTTGGCTTATATGAACTAATCAGAATTTAAACTAACCCAAGTTCCCCCAACTTCTGAACTTAACAAGCTTCAAACCATTGTTTAACATCCTGACTTGTCCAAAACTAGTAACCATAGTTTTCTGATTCAAAGGAAACAAGAAAGTGTGGTTAACTGGAGATTTCTTGACTTAATTGTGGCTCTCACAAAGGGAAGAGCAAAGGGACACTGAGTACAGGCAAAATGCTTGTTCATATCTTGCCTTGCTAGCTGAGATGGTAGTTCAAAGCCAGGCCACTAAGTAAAGTTCTCAAATGTCTAAATTGAGCTTGTGTGTTATTGTAGAATGAGTGACAGTTTCCAGGAGTGAGCAGAAAAGCATGGATGGAGAACCTGTGGCCCTCCAGATGTTATTGGATTCTAGCTATCACCAGCCCCAGCCATCCTGGTCAATGGTTGGGGGTGATGAGAGGTATAATCCAGCAACATCTGGAGGGCCACAGGTTTCCCACTCCTGATGTTATGCAGTTGATGAGATATAAACACTTGATTATCTAAGGACCAGTTTCTCCATTAGTAATTTTAAACTAAACTGCTTTATTAAATCCATCTGTGACAAATTTTATTCTATTATGTGATGAAATAAACATGCTTTTTCAAATTTCTTGGTAATATGATGTGATCTATTCCTTTTCTTGTTATGTTATGTTATGTTACATTATACTGTTTAAAACATTTAAGGTTTTATTACTATATATCTCCAACAGTGTCAGAAGTTTGGCCAATACAACAAAGATGATCCAAATTCTTTCAGATTGTCTGATTCATTCTCTTTGTATCCCCAGGTAAGAGGATATTTTTTTGAACTTTAAAAAAATTAGAACAATTGATAGGAGATAACAGTGGGGTTCCAAGACTCTTATGATGATTAAACAAATTCTTAAAACAATGATGGATTCTGTGTTTGTGTGACATTCACTGACTTAATTCAGAGATGCAAACAAAGAGGAGGAAATGTTATGGTAGTAGTTTTGATTGGTATTCTACTGAAAATCTCTACCATTTTCTGTGTCCCATGTAGTTCATGTTCCATTTGCGGCGATCTCCATTTCTTCAAGTGTTCAATAACAGCCCAGATGAATCTTCCTATTACCGTCATAACTTTGCCAGACAGGATCTGACTCAGTCTCTCATCATGATCCAGCCTATACTCTATTCTTATTCATTCTATGGACCACCTGAGGTGATTTGCTTTTGCTTAGACCAAAGTTCTAGTAGATATTTCTGTATATTTTGGGACACGTTAAGCTAGGAGTAAAGACCCCAAAATATCAAAATGTTTGTTTTTAGAATCTTACTGTGTGTATATTTTGGTGAAAATGTGCATCCCAAATTGTTAGAAGATCTAAAATATTTGTTCTCTGTTCTTAGTTACTGAAGAATAAAAACCCTAATGAAATGAAATCTGTGTTATAGTATTTAAAAGGCAGGGTGAGGAATTTGCGCCCCTCAAATAGTGGGGTCCAGAGGTTTTGCTATCTACTAAAAGTTGATAAGTGTGCTGAAGTTATATATCTTGATTTGAGTAGAAGATACCAGCATAATATTGAGAAGTACTGGTAGCTATTAATATTTGGTAGAAGTAAAAGATACGTTAAAAATATGTATTTGATTTCCTCTTTGGGTGGAGGGGAGTTGTTTGAGAATCTGCCTATTTTCTGTTTAGTTTTGTTGTTTGAAAGTTGAGGTTTTACAAAAGCTATATTCCACTTCACTTTTGTAATAAGATTAATGTGATTATTTTTTTCCTTTTCTTCTGCTTCTAGCCTGTACTTTTGGATAGCAGCAGCATTCTTGCGGATAGGATCCTCCTGATGGATTCTTTTTTCCAGATTGTTATCTACCTTGGTGAGGTAATGTGCTCATAACCTTTTGTTGAAACTGAATGCTTCCTGTGAGGTGCTAAAAAGTTTAACAAGCTCCTGAAAATATATTGTCTATTTTATTATCTTTTATGTACAGTCGTACCTTGGTTTTTGAACAGCTTAGTTCTTGAACATTTTGGCTCCTGAATGCCGCAAACCCGGAAGTGACTGTTCTGGTTTGCGAACTATTTTTGAAAGCCGAACGTCCAACGGGGCTTCTGCAGCCAATCAGAAGTCACACTTTGGTTTCTGAATGTTTTGGAAGTTGAATGGACTTCCGGAATAGATTCCGTTTGATTCCGTATGATTCCGTATGACTGTATTGGATAATTATTCTGGAATCCATATTCTTGTTTGTTTTCCCAGATGCTATTGCCTTGTGCCTTTATAATTTGGTGAGTGGGGTGTGTGTTTAATCAATGTTCTTGGCTTAGGCATAATGCCAAACCACAGTTAAAGCAGGCCTTTATGAAAAGGAAATATGTTCTATAGCAGTGGTTAGCCAAGTACTGTGGACCTCCTGTTTTTCTTTTTTAAATTTTTAAAATTGATTTTTCATTAATAACAGTCCAATGGAGGCCAATTAATACAATACCAAATCATACCAAACCATAATACAATCAAAAGAGCCAATTAATCAGTCCTGAATTCAATGCTTTTGGATGACTTCCCGTGTTCCAGCTATCAGGAGCTGATGTTATTCCTTGGTCCTGCTCCAATTCTCTTAATTAGTCCAAATACCACAATTCCGATCTTAATCCGTTGTTTTAGCAGCCACTGGTGTGATGACTTTTGTTCATATTTAACAAATCCATATCCATTAAGTTGCAGAGTGAATTTATATCTTGTATTTTTGTGTGTGAAATATTTGTTTACATTCTTCTTTTCCTTTGTGTTGTAATCAATCCTCTTCAACATTGCCCCTCCTTCAAGGACTTATTTCTTATTGCGCCACAGTTTCTCCATTTTGCCTCTCCAAAACTGAAAGCACTCCAGCGTCCAGCCATGACTCCTGGCTTACTTCCAGCATTTGTCTCCTTTGAACCTTTCCAGCCTTCTAACAAGCTGGTGTCTTGCCAAAACCATAATAAATCAGAATTAGAGCCCTCTTTAGTAGGCAATGTCACAAGTCACCACAGTATTTCACAGTCTATTCTTTCAAGTACTCCATAAAGAAAATTATAAGTTCTTGTTGAATCCCTCTTGCATTCCATATATAGTTATAATCCATTAATAATTTCATTCCATTAGTAATTAATTGGTTCTTCTTCAGTGAAGCCTTGTCAAATTAGCAAATATAATGTAAATATAATGTAAAAAGAGAACAAAGGCTCCCCTTCACTTACATAGCATTCCAATTACGATGAGAGTCCTCTCCAGATCAAAACCTTGGCACTCAGTGGCTGATTCATTTAGCAAGTTATCTTTCTCCTTCATCCAGAACACGTATGTTTCTTAAGTCCAAATTCAGATCCATCTTAAAAGAAACAGAAGTACCTCCGCTCATGGCGACTGCATAGGGGAGTTTCCAATACGTGCAGTGCTATGCACTCTGCATCCCTGCCCCCACATTCCATCGGAGCAAGAGGCAGTTATTGGATGATCCGCAAGTGAAAGCTCCCCCCCCCCGACCCTGGTGTGGGGCTTGCAAGGATAATTACTCCCAGATTATCCTTAATTAACTGCACAGCTGGCATCCACTATCGTGGGATCCACTGTTCGCCATGGCAGCTGCACCGGAAGTGGACCTCCTGTTTTTCAAAAGCCAAGCCATGGATCCCCTATTTTGAAAATGTTGATATCTTTGTGGTCGTTTTTGTTATGTGAATGGTGCCACCATACTCTCCAACATGTCCCATCGCAAAACTGGGACGTGCCACTTCTGGATCGTGCTCCCATGTGAATCATGTGGGCCTGGGACTGCACAGGGCCCCATTATAAACATCTTGCTTCTCCTTTATGTCTGAACAAGGTGAGATGAAGATTCTGCACTAACACAAATCATAGATTACGAAGCAAAAACAGGCTTGTCTGTCAGTACCTAATAATAAAAGTTGAAATACTTTGATTATTCCCTCATTCTCTTTCCTTTCAGACTATTGCCCAGTGGCGTAAAGCTGGCTATCAAGATATGCCTGAATATGAAAACTTCAAGCACTTACTGCAAGCTCCACTGGATGATGCTCAAGAAATTCTGCAGACAAGATTCCCAATGCCACGTTACATTAACACGGAGCATGGAAGCAGTCAGGTAAGGCAGAGCATTACAAAGGTGTGTGATCAAACTTAACAGAAGTGTATGTATAAGTGGATTTTGAACAGGTCACGATACCTAATCTTTATTTAGAGTCCAAAAGCATTTTTTTTTTATCTTCAGCTATATTAATAATTGTGTACCACAGCCACGCTATAAAATGTATGTCTCTTTCTTGCACTAAAGGTTACTATACTGGTCATACTGTACTGTACTTAAGATGTCAACTCCTGGGAGTTACTTGTTTTGATACAGTTTGTACCTCTTGCTCATCTGTTGATTCTCTCAGGCTGTTCTGTTGATTATTTTAAGATTCCTCCAGGAACCTTAGAACACTGATTCTATTAAGATAAAAGATTAAGATAAAATCAAAGAGGGAAAGGATTTGCTGAACTAACTAATTGAACTGGAATACAAAAAAGGGAGGTGTGAGGAGGTCAGGGAAACAAGCAAATGAAAGATAAGATTTGGAAAAACTGATCTGTTTTTAACTGTTTTTACTTTGTATTTTCTTTTTTCTTTCCCCCCCCTTATTTTTGTAAAACGTTGAAACTTTAATAAATATCTTTAAAAAAAAAAAAAAAAGAACACTGATTCTATACAGCTATCCTGTAGTGTAGGCTAGTACAGTGGTATCTCTGGTTGCGAACGGGATCCGTTCCAGAGGCCCGTTCACAACTTGAAAAGAGTGCAACCCGCAGCGGTGCATGCGCGGGTTGCGATTCGCTGCTTCTGCGCATGCGTGTGGTGTCATTTTTGCGCTTCTGCGCATGCGCGAGCGGCGAAACCCAGAAGTAAACCTTTCCGGTACTTCCGGGTTGCCACGGGACATAACCTGAAAGAACGTAACATGAAGCGGATGTAACATGAGGTATGACTGTATCAAAGCTGAAGACCTCCCCAAGGCCACCCAGTCTGCTTCATAGCTTAATAAGGAATTGACTATGCATTCCCCACTGCTTAAATGGAGCATCTGCATCTTCATTTAGTACCAGACGTTTACATTCTACTATCTTATAGTTGGGCTTTCCTCCCCACTCCGAGCCTACATAAAATCATAGAGTTTGAAGGGACCATACTTTTCAAATTTATACATTTCATTAGTTTTACAACTTAACATTCCAAAATTTTACTTCCTTCCCCCTCTTTCTGCGATTCCTTAAATGTATTTTTTAATATCTTCTGTGTATCCAAATTCATTTAACTTACTCATTTAATTATCTACTATAAATACTCTTATAAATCTGCAGGTTATTACAGTAATCCTGCTAATGTTTTTATCTGTCTACAATTTATCTGTAAATATTCAATAAACCATTTCCATTCTTTTATAAAAAGTTTGTTATCTTGATTTCTTATTCTTCTGGTAAGTTTCGCCATTTCTGTATATTCCATAAGTTTTTGTAGCCATTCTTCCTTTACTGGGACTTCTGCATTTTTGGGCAAGTAACATTCTTGCTGCTGTAGTAGCATACATAAATAAATTTCTATACAATTTAGGTAGTTCTGTCCGTATAATTCCCAAAATAAAAGCTTCTGGGTTTTTTTAATAAAAGTTATTTTGAACATCTTTTTCAATTCACTATATATCATTTCCCAGGAAGCTTTAACCTTACTACAATACCACCACATATGATAAAAAGAACCTTCTTTCTCTTTAAATTTCCAACATTTGTTTGATTTAAATTTATACATTCTTGCCATTTTGGTATTAGATATCAACGATATATAATTTTCATATAATTTTCTCTTAAACCATAACATGCTGTAAATTTTATATCCAAATTCCACAATTGTTCCCATGCTTCTATATCTATGACCAATATCTGTGCGCAGTGTATCATTGAGGATTTTGCTTGCTCATCCTTTGTCTCCCATTCCAATGTTTTATACATTTTAGACAACACTTTTACATTACACTCCAATCTTTTTAAAATACTTTATTCAGATGATGATATTGTAACCGTGTTGTTAATTTCCCAGATAATTCTTTAAATTCATTTAATTTATACTCTCCTCCCTCTTGTTTTAATAAATTTCTATAAGTTGTCCACACTTCTACCATATTCTTTTTCTTTACCGCTATAGCTTCCAGAAGTGAGAGCCAAAACGGTGTTCTTACCTCTAATGAACTTTATCCCATACTCTGTACAAATTTTTCATAATTATATGCTTTGTAAATCCTTTATGAACTTTCACCTTTTAGTACCATAAATAAGGGTGCCACCCAAAAATATTATCATGACCTTCTAAGTCTAAAATATATGAATTCTCTAATAACATCCATTCCTTCAACCAACAAAGGCAGGATGCCTCATAATGTATTCTCATGTGCCAGATATGCAATGCAGGAATCTTTGCCCAATGTGGGACTCGAATCCACAACCCTGAGATCAAGAGTCTCATGGCCTACCTGACTGAGCTATCCAGTGTTGAGGTTAAATAAAATAACAGGTATTCTCTCAAGTTCTTATCCCGTGAACTTCTACATTTTCCATTGGGATATAATTTATTTTAAGGTTTCTGTCCAAACATGGGTGTACAGAGCCCTCAAGGTAGCACACAATCAATCAATCAATCAATCAACCAACCAACCAACCAACCAACCAACCAACATAAATATTTATTGGACGATCCAAAAACACAAGCTCATCAGTAAGTTGTATCCTGCCCACTGCAACAGGGAATCTCAGAGTAAAGAGCTGGGCTGGCTTGGTGTGCTGCTTTGTAATGTGCTCAAGATGCTTGGGAGTTTCTCTTAGCTCGAAAGGCAGCCATTAGCTTGCTTTTTCAGTAAGCAGACTGCTGCCTTTTGAGCTAAGAGAAACTCCCTAACATCTTGAGCACATTACAGTCATCTACAGTTGAAGGCATGTATCATTTAAACTCTGATTTCATACTTGAGAAATGTCATGGCCCAAACAAATGTGTATTACTTCTTTCTAATCATTGACTTGAAATATGCCAGTAACCATTTGAACTACAGTGGTGCCTCGCAAGACGAAAAGAATCCGTTCCGCGATTCTCTTCGTCTAGTGGTTTTTTCGTCTTGCGAAGCAAGCCCATTGACAGCTTAGCGGATTAGCGCTACAGCGGTCTAGCGGCTTTTCGCGATCAGCTGTTAAGCGGCTTATCAGCGGAACAGCTGATAAGCGGCTTAGCGCCTTAGGAAAAAGGGGGGGGGAGCGAGAAAAAAACCGCGGGGACTCGCAAGATTTTTTCGTCTTGCGAAGCAACCCCATAGGGAAATTCGTTTTGCGAAGCGCCTCCAAAACGGAAAACCCTTTCGTCTAGCGGGTTTTCCGTTTTGCGAGGCGTTCGTCTTGCGGGGCACCACTGTATTAAAATCAGCAGACTAGTTTTTTGTAGTGGCAGAATTCTTCCTTCCTTCCAAGTTCCTCTTCTGTGAAAGTTCCCTGTTTTTTATTTATCTTGAGCTGAGAAGAGCAGTATACAGTGGTACCTTGAGTTACATATGCTTCAGGTTACAGACTCCGCTAACCCAGAAATAGTACCTCGGGTTAAGAACTTTGCTTCAGGATGAGAACACAAATCGCGGGGCTGCGGCACGGCAGCAGCGGGAGGCCCCATTAGCTAAAGTGGTGCTTCAGGTTAAGAACAGTTTCAGGTCAAGAACGGACCTCCGGAACGAATTAAGTATGTAACCAGAGGTACCACTGTACATGCAATCACTTAACAAATTCACGTGGACATTTAGGATATAGTGATAAGCTTGAGATTTCATTTTGTATTATGTCTAACCAACTTTCTCATTTTGGCTTTTATAGGCACGCTTTCTCTTGTCTAAAGTGAATCCTTCGCAGACTCATAATAATCTCTATGCATGGGGACAAGTAAGTAATGAAATACCTACTCCTGTGTTTAAAGTGTATATTTTTATTCTGTATATGTATTCACAGTTTAATTTACTACATCAAAATTAGGGAGTAGGGATGTGGGCATTGTTTTTTGGTATTCAGGAGGCTTGGTTTTCATCCCCTTTCATCCATTCTTCCAGTGGCTGTGGGACAGCCAATATGCTGTAAGAAGTGTGACATAAAAATGCACAAATTGGAACTAGGATATTCTGCCGTGTTTTGAGGGGGCGGGAATCAAAGATAGCGTACATCAGTCATGAGGAACCTGTGGTCCTCTAGATGATAACTGACTCCAGCTTAAATCATCATTGGCTATTGGACATACTATTGGGGCTAATGGGGTTGGAGTCGAGTAGATCTACAGTTAGTTCTGTTGAATTTGTTGGCACTTACTTCCAAGTAAAAATGCTTTGTATCAGTGTGTAAGTATTAAGGCCAGAAGTGGACCCTTTCAGAATTGTAGATAATGATAGTATATAGGGATACCAATTGGCTTTCTTAGGACTAAAGCTCACCCCGGCGGGGATTCGAACCGCCGACCTTCTGATCAGCAAGTCCTAGGCTCTGTGGTTTAACCCACAGCGCCACCCACATCCCATCCTTTGGACTATAATGTAACCTAAATATAAAACTATCTTTAGAAAGATTTTTCCTCCAAAAACATTTTATTTTTAAAAATCCGATTTAATTTTTTTTTAAATCATTTTTAAATTAAAAAAAAATCAATTTAAATTTTAAAAATCAGATTTACATTTTTTTTAAAAAATCAGTGATTTTTATCCATCCTGGTGCATTCATACCATCCATTCTGCTTACCATCAGTGTGTACATACTTGCAACAGAATTACATTGAATACATTTGCAGTGGATTCTAGTTGACAAAAGCTTACACCGTAATTAATGTAGTCTTTAAGTTGCTCCAAAATTTAGTCTGTGTTGTAGCAAAACAGCAAACATAGCTAACCTTCCAGAAAAGTTTAGTTAAGTCTGTCTAGTATAAGGCCTGTGAGAAATTAGAATAAAAATTGTAACATAGATTAGAAGAGCTAAATTAGATAGCTTTGTATTCTATGGTTAATTGCACTTAATCTGTCCAGTTACCACCACCCCTGCCCCCACTGGTTACATTAGCTTTGGTTTTGGTGTTAAAATGTATCTTCTTCTTCTTCCAGGAATCTGGTGCTCCAATCCTAACAGATGATGTTAGTCTGCAGGTATTCATGGATCATCTGAAGAAACTGGCTGTTTCAAGTGCATCATAATTTTGACCTGCTGAAGAAATCTCAAAAAATCATTGAACTAAGTGAATCATGCTACTGATTACAACCTGCCAAGAAACTGATAACATTCCTACCCCTCTCTTCAATTGATTTTTCTTATTGATTCTACATAACAAAGATGTGAGGGAGTTTTTTTATTTTAGAGCTAACTTATTTGTATTCTTTTTGTTTGTGTTCTGCCAATTCTACCTTTTCCTTCATGTCATTATTACAAAATGATGAATTATCTCACCTGTTGTCTCCCATAACTCACCTTTTTTTACTTGTACTTAAAAATAGTAATAACAATAACTGAGGAAGGTATTGATGCTTGGCGCTGTCACTAGCTAACTTCTTAATTGCCTGGTTTGCATAAATGCAGTTAAACTTTGGCATGAGCATGTTAAAAGGAACTGAATAGAAGTTCTAAACAGTTTTACTTAAGAAACACCCAACATTTCCAAATTGGTATTAATATTTTTTCTGCTTTTATGAGCTGTTTAGTGTAGCTGTAAATTTCAAATCTGGGCACATACTCTGGATACTGTATAAGGGGCCAATAGCTTCTGGGGAAAACCCTTGTTCTTACTTTACCTTTGAAAATACATCTTACCCACAAGAGTATTGCCTACGATTAAGTTGGCAATGCAGTGAATTAGGAGGCTAAAAGGGGAAGGAAGGGCTACCTGGAGCTGCTTTAGACTTGAAAAATCATTAATCCATCTAGTTTGAAACTGTCTACTAGAACTGGCAACAGCCCTCAAGCCTTGTGGTCGTGCCACGAAGGATGTCAGGCATTGACTCATGTGTACAATCCCTGAGCTGTGCCCCCAGAATCAAAGGGAATTCACTTGTGCCATTCTATAGTTGTGGATGTAGTCTTTACCTTTTCTAACTGGTGGAGTGGGCTGAGGTGCTACTGAAGCCCTGGCTTGAGAGGCTGATGATGTTAGCTGTTGGCTGGTAAGGGAGAAAAGAGGAAGAGTTGTTTCATTATGAACATTTAGCTGTTCAGCCTTCTTATTCTCTTGATCTTTCAGTGTGAGTCAACTTGGTATTTCTTGAGACAATGTGACAGCTCCTGATATTTTTAACCTTTTTCTATTGTGAACCACAGTAATAATACTAAATCTATTAAATCCCTGATAAATTGCTTATTTCTTTCTGTAAGGTGTCATTTTTATTTGTGTGAATCAACTATAATAAGGCACAGAGTTTTCCATGGGGAGCTAAGAAAGCTTAGTTGTATGAACAGGAAGATAAAGAATGTGAGTATTATGTGCCAAAAATAGCAGTAAATTTACAGGCGGCATCTGACTTTGCTATTGGTCTGTTTTCACAGGATAGAAGAAAAAAAATGCCATTGAGCTTTTCTTGCTATATTTTGGGTCAAATGTGTAATGCAGGACAGAACACAAACAGGAAGATGAATATGCATTTTTGCTATTGTAGTTTTGTGATTCAAGTATGCACTTGCCTGTTCATTACCAGAATGGAAGCTGCACCTCCTATTTTAAAATGGTGCTTCACATCCATCTACAATATCTCCACTAGAAAAGCCAATAGCAATCTGTAATTCAGTGATCTGTGGAAAGTGTGCAGCGCTTGCTTGCTTTCCTTTTTTGGGGGAGAGGGGTGTTCTGACAATGCTCCAATGAATTCTGGGCTTCCTTGATGAAAAGTTTAGTAATAGCAAGGAAAGCAACTGACAACTATTTTCTCTACAGCTACCGGTTTCCCCCTGAAATATACAATTAGAGAGTGTTAGGTCCTGTAAGTCTGGCTGACTAGCACCCCATACAAACTGTATTGTTTAGAATGGGCCCTGGATTCCTCCATAGAATCTATTGGCTGACAAATCAATATGAAAAGATTCCCCTAAACGTAGGAACTTTAAAAACCTGGTACAGGGGCAAGGCTAGCCCTACAGTTAGGCACCTTCCGCAGTCAAAAGATTTTCAAATACTATTAAAGGGCAGCAAATTGTCTACAGTTATCACCCACTAAAACTGACAGGTTCCTACTGGACTTTCTGCATAAGGCAGTAAATTACTCCGTGGATGGAACTGATGATACTTTTCCTTCTGTGTTCCGACCCTTCGTTAAGAGTCACTACTGAGTGCAAAATTGTCATTCCTGAGCTCCTATGTGGTGAGGTTTTTTATGTTAGTTTTGTTCAGTATCATATTTAATCAATTTTCTTATAATTGTTCAGTCAAACTTAACACCAAAGGTCACCTTTCATCAGACATCCCAAACTCGAAAGGGGTAAAACAAGGGTGTATTCTTGCCCCCTTTCTATTTAATTTATTTTTATCAGACTTGCCAGATCACCTTCAAAAAATAGAATCACATGCCCCTAAACTTAATCAGAAACCAGTCCCTCTCTTATTATACGCAGACGATGCTGTCCTACTATCATTAACGAGCTTGGGTCTGAAACGTCTTATATCTTCTCTGATCCTTTACTGTGAATGTAACAAACTCTCTATAAATTATGAGAAGACAAAAATTTTGGTCTTCTCGAATGGTTGGAAATTAGAGAAATGGAAAATAAGAGGGCAAGAAATCCAACAAGTGAAAATCTACAGGTATCTGGGAATCTTATTCCAGAGCAATTTAGGGTGGGCAAATCATCGCACAAATGCCATAAAACAGGCAAAGTGCACCTCATCAGCAGTTGCCCGTTTTTATTATCAGAAAGGTAATCAATTTATTCCTGCGGCCAATCAGATATTTCAAACAAAAGTGCAATCCCAGATATTCTATGGAATCCCGCTATGGGTCCAAGCATATAACAGTGATTTAAAAAAGATTCACTCCAGCTTTCTGAGGCGTATTCTTGGACTCCCAGCCGTGATCAAATATGAAACAATGTGTGCAGAAATAGGCATACACACAATGGAATATTGGGCCTGGTCCACCTCAATAAAGTACTGGTTACGCTGCCATTTTCGCTGCCCTCCATCAAGTCTGCTCGCTGATTTGCTCAAAGACTCCTATAAATCAAGATGGTATCAGTACCTCGAAAAAAAGATTGAATCTTTAGGCATCGAGCTGGAGCCCCTGTACAATTCTAATGAGCAATACATTTTCCATAATATCCTAACTAGACTAAAGGATGTCGAGAGACAAAATATTATGGCAGCTGTAAACAAAATTTGCTCCCCCATATTCTATGATTTAAATATCTTAGATAGCAGAGCCAATTATGTCACTAAATTAATAATCCCAGCCCAACGTAGGGCTTTTATGCTGGCCCGTTTGAATGTTTTTCCCTCAGCATTTGTCAGGCGAAGATATCAAAACATTCCCAGAAACAAGAGATTCTGCAGATGTTCTATGAATGTCCCGGACACTGTAGAGCATATTCTCTTTCATTGCCCATTGTACAGTACGCTCCGTCAACGCGTGCTGTCCCCTCTTTTGGGTGGTCTGGAACCCCAGCAAGGTGAATGTGTGGGATTCTGCCTATCCGACGTTGACCAAAGGGTAACGGCGGGGGTAGCCGAGTTTTTGGTAGCAGTCCTCCAAGGAGCAGGTTAACAAGGAAAACCACTGATTTTATATGTATATATATAAATATGTATGTAGCCAACTGCTGCCTTTCTATATATATTTTAAGGCTTTTATATGCTATTTTCTCTTTTATGGTTTTATTTGCATAATGCCTAATAAAGGTTTGATAAGTAAGTAAGTAAGTATAATTGTTCAAGCATTCACACTTAAGGCATGTCTGAACTTTAATGGGAATGTTGGGAGGAATTAGGCTCAGATATTCCAAATAATTTATCCTTGAGTCTGAACTTTCAGGACAGGTGTCAGGGACTGGCAGGGCTCTGAAGTGTGTGTGGCAAAGGCAGGGGACCAGGGGAGTGACCCAGGAGAGGGGACCAGCAGTTTATGGGTTGTCATGCCACCCACAAGGCAGGAGCCAGGGCTTGGGAGGAGGGAGAGTCAGGGCACTCTGAAAAGAAGAAGAGGAGGAGTTTGGATTTGATATCCCGCTTTATCACTACCTGAAGGAGTCTCAAAGCGGCTAACATTCTCCTTTCCCTTCCTCCCCCACAACAAACACTCTGTGAGGTGAGTGGCACTGAGAGACTTCAAAGAAGTGTGACTGACCCAAGGTCACCCAGCAGCTGCATGTGGAGGAGTGGAGACGCGAACCCGGTTCACCAGATTACGAGTCTACCGCTCTTAACCACTACACCACACTGGCTGGTGTGCAGGATGCAGCGGAAAAAGGGGCTGCTCAGGCAACAGACGTGTCAGTAGACACTAACCTTCTCCTGCCCCACGTTCTAGAACTGCTGCCAGAATATGACAATGTGAGGGAGTGATTTGTGATTACTCAACAACCCTAAAGTTCAAACTGCATCACTGTGTATGTATTTTAAGGGAGTGGGGGAGAATAGACCTGTCCTTGAAAGCTGTTGTTGCGCAACCCAACTGTACAATCTTGTGTAACCCAACTGATTTCCTACTTGGGAGTGAAAGAAGAAAAAAAGGGGGGTGGGCACGAGCATAGCCAGGATTTATTTTAGGGGGGCAGGACCGAGTTATCTTCAACACAATTGATAAGTCTGTTAAGTATTTTTATTTATTTACTTGATTGGGAGGCAGCTGCTTGTTAGCATTTCAGTCCCAAAACTGGCTACACAAAGAAGCAACTTGAGTGAGGATTGCTGCCTTAAGAGAAACCCCATTGACTTTTTTCTGAATAGACTGGTTAAGATTGCACTGTTGTTGATCCTCTCTCTCCTCAGCGGCTTTCAGTCCTCTGACACTGACTCCACAGTTTGCTGCAAAACACTTTCCTCCACTGTAAGTTTGTTTGAGCTGTCTTGACTACACACCTGTAATATGGCCAGCCTGTCCATGAGGCAGACAGAGGCAGCTGCCTTGGGCGGCAAAGTTCCAGGGGCAGCACCCCATGGGTGCCCCACCTGCTCCCACCTGACCTCAACAGAAGCAAGAAGCAACAGCTGTGGCTTCCAGTGAGATCTTGTAGAGCCCCACAAGATCTTGCTGGAACCCCAAAGCCGCTTCTGCAGCTGCTTCTCACTTCTCCAGCAGCGGGGTGGGCGGACAGCATCTGCAGCAGCAGCACCAGAGAAGGAAGATGTGGCAGCAGCTAGCAAGTTCTTGCAAGAGCCCTGTGAGGGCCCACCCTAACCCAGATGTTTTCACATGAGTGAGGCTTAAGTGGGGTGGAAACAACAGTGTGTGGATGCGTGGGGAAAAGATACTTCCTATTTCACCTCAGGCGCTGAAATGTGATGGACTGCCACTGCCTGTCATAAAAACAGTAGGCTACATAAACGCAGGGGTTTTTGTTTTTGTTTAAAAAAACAAAACAAAACATGCGCCTCCTCCAACCATAGCAGCCTACCATGCAACATGGGTGTGGTGGCAGCCGTGACGGGGTCCTTTAATCTATTCTAGGTGCGGACATTTGGATTAGCTTTCTTAGAAATGCTTTTAGAACTTTTATTCCCTGACAACTATATTCTCCCCAGGAAACGAGACCCTTATCTGCAGTTTTATTTTGTTTTTGCTTCTACCATTTGGGGCCGGGTGCGGTGCTGCTTAACCGCAGCTGCCATTAAAACCTTCCGCGCCGACATTTATTACTACTATTAAATTCGTTGGCCGCTTTTTATCTTGCCCAAGGCAACCCAAAACGGCTTACAACCAAAAATTCCCCCACGCAGCCCCGTCAATAGGTTTATTGAAAAAAGTGTATTTGCAGCAGGAGGAGTTACTGGTTTGGTTGGTTTGTGCTTTTATTATGTACTTTGCGGTTTCATTCTGTATTTTATGCTGGGAACCGCCTTGGAATTTTCGGATAAAGGGCGATATAAAAGAAGAAGAAAAATTATGATAGATAGATAGTGGCGCTCAAAGAGCCATCAGACCATCATCTCGGCCGCGCCCGGGTCGCAGGGAAAGGCGAGCGATTGGCTCCAGGCGCGGCCAATGGGAATGAAGCATTTCGCCCGGCACGCGAAGAGGCGGAGTCAAGTCCGAGGGACCAACGAGCGAGGGAGGCCAGACGGGCGAAGAAAAGGACAGGAAGTGGGAGCGGAAGTGCGTAGCGGGGAGCGCGGGCCTGGTCCTCCCCCCTGCCCCCATCTCTGTCTCTCAAGTTCCGGAGCCCTGCCAGGAAGAAGAGGTCGCGCAGGATGAATCTGTGGCAGGCCTGGAAGGCCGTGAGCAGCCGGCCCGCCATGGTATACACCTTCGGCGTGTGGACGATCCTGGGCTCCATCTACATCTACACGTATTCCCGCGTGGCGAAGGAGAAGGAGGCGAAGGAGGAGAGGGAGAAGACCGAGGAGGAGCGGGTGCTGGGTAGGAGCCTTCGCCTTCGTATGGGGACGGGGGCTGCTTGCCCCCTGAGCGCCTCTGAGCATGCGCAGAATGTGCCTTGCTTTCTTCACATATTGATGTTGTCAATGTCCGAATGCTTTCTTCTGTAACAGGAGAAGCAGCTTCCCAAAGCTCTTTGACTGGGGCAGGGGGCGGGGTACACCTGAAGGTAAAGGGCTGCAAGCTCTGAAGTTGTGCAGAACATCTGCCCGTTGCCACACTAGCTCATGGGTGTCAAATTAAATGCGCTTGAATTATTTATTTTTGAATTGTTTATTGTCTGGGACCAACTTAATGATAACTCCCTATATTTCAAAGTAAGGTTTTTGTGCAGAACTTGATGGCAGCAATCATTAGTGCTTTGGCAATGCACTTTGAAGTGTCCTTGTGTAAGTTAAATATGTGTAAAATAATCCATTCATATTTTAAATATATTGTCTCATCCATCACGATGCTTCAAAAAATGACAAATAGTAAAAAACAAATAGTTTTTTCTCTTAGGAACTCTTATGAAGTGGGACTTTTGCCTTTTCTTTTCTTTTTTCTGCATTTAGAGAATGCAACTGGATTGACCAAATATGTTTCAGAAGATGGACGGAGGAAAGTTGTTATGTTTAGAACAGCAGAGAAAGGCTTTACTTTCAACGTGACGACAACTTATAAACCAAACTTTGTGCCACTGTCAACTCGCCTGCATAATTACATACAGTCATATTTTGATGATACTACTAGATCAGAAAAATAAATGATTCTGAGCAAAAATTCTCAAGATACATAAAATGTCAGTATGTTTTATATTTTCTAAACTCACATGAAACCCAGTCTGAAATATCAGATATTTTATCAGCAGTTGCTTTGAAAAATCAATGGGTTTTCTAGACTGCCTCACTGAATTTGAGTTTTTTGTGACCTATTAAAATTTGATATCTATTGGAACATTATTATTATGGGGTTTTTATATACTGTGCTGCTTTTCAGCTCAAATCTCCCCCAAAACACCTGTTAATAGAAGAAAATGTACAAAATAATCAAAACAACGTAACATAGCAAAATCTCAATAAAAGAGGAACAGAAGTGTTCCTAAGCTTTCATCACCCCTATATCCCACATCTTTAGCACCTCAATGGGGCGTGGGGAGGGGAGTTACTAGTGTGTTTTGTTGATGTTTTTATTACGTATTTTTGGTTTTATCATGTTTTTATGCTGTGAACTGCCCTGAGATCCATGTATGAAGGGCTGTATACAAATTAAGCTAAGGAGGCAGTGAAGGAATCATAGCATGCATCACCAAGGAGTTGTCTAGGCAGAGTTGTTGCAAGTGGTCTGGCAATGATGGGCACCAGGAGCACATGGTGATGATTTGCAAGCAGCTTGCAAGGCATTCTGAGGACAATTGCTTGACCTCATAGTGACTTAAGATGCTGCTATTACAGTAAATCCAGCCAAGGTGTCTAATGCAGTGCGTGGTCCAGTGTTATGGGGCCGTTTCTAGTTCATGCAGCCTGATTATGTGGACAGGATACTTGCACAAATGTATTCAGCCGCATTGCCTGGAACTTTGCCTTTCCTGGCTGGTGAAAGCTAACTGAAGAGAAGTTGGACCGAGAGTGGTGAACCCATCATCACATGGACAGGTGCCAGCCGTCTTTAAAGAGGGACACCCCCCCTCCAGCCTTCTGGATGGCCTGCTCATAGAAACCAGGGCAAACTGAATGTGACTGGGCACCAGCTAGGGTGGCCAGGTATCCTGTATTGCAGAGGACAGAGCTCTGTTTTGAGGGAATTCTCCCCCCCCACAAAGATTTTTATTAGTTTTCACAATACAATAAAATATTATCTAGAACAAATAGAATCAAAGAGATGAGAGGGAAGAACAAGAAAAGACACATAATAAAGCACAGAATTATGTGTATATAGTCCTCCATCATAATTATAGCTGAATCTTCAATCCACAGACAAAGAAGTGAGTTTTCCCAGCTCTCAGCAGGGAGCGCTTCCCCCTTCCTTAGCCTCACACCCTGAGGAAAATTCATTCTGGTCTGTCTCTCACACAGGTCCCTCTATTCGACCTCTCTGTATGTATATCTTCATTTATCCCAAAAATAAATCTTCAGAAATCAAAACATATAAGAACCAAGTTAATAGAGTGCTATCAAATATTAACAATCGTAAAACAAAGTAAAGGAGAGGGAGGGAGGAAATTAAAAGAAAAAAATAGGCTTCCACTTTTCCATCTGCCAATTATTTGTATATCAATTATTCAAAATATTTAACGTATGCACTCTAGAAATATCCAGCTTTTTTCCATTCTGCTAATCCAAAATTTTCAAAAGAGTATGAGGAAATAAAAGATCATTTTCAGAGTTGGTTACATTATAGGCAATTACATGAGATGTATAAAGAAGATAACAAGAAAGGATTTAGTTACACCACTTCTAGATTTCAAAAGGAAGTAATAGAAGGGAAAGTGAAGTTGCTGAAGGGTGCATATAGTATTCTGCTAGAATGGGAAACAAATGATGAGGAGGTGAGATGGTCATGATCAAATGGGCACAAGATATAGGACATAACATACAATTTGAAGATTGGGAAAAACGGTGGCAAACAGATTTAAAATTTACAGATTGTTCTCTTCTGAAAGAAAATTATATGAAAATGATGTATAGATGGTATATAACACCAGTACAGATAGCAAAAATGTATAAAACTGGGTCAAACATGTTGGAAATGTAAAGAAAAGGAAGGGACCTTCTACCATATGAGGAGGGACTGCAGAGAAATTTTTAAAAATTGGGAAATGATATACAATGAGTTGAAGAAAATGTTTAAAATGACATTTATAAAAAAAACCAGAAGCATTTCTGTTAGGGATTGTAGGACAAGAACTGCCAAGGAAAATAAAAAAATATATTTATGTATGCTACAACAGCGGCAAGAGTCTTGATTGCACAAGGATGGAACAATGAGGAAACCCCGACAAAAGAACAGTCGCAAGAGAAATTGATGAACTATGCAGAAATGGCAAAATTGACATGCAAATTGCAAGACAATGACAACTGTGACTTTAAAGAAGAATGGGAGCCTTTTATAAATTATTTAAGAAGACAACAAAATGAACTGGACTCCTTGGCAGGTTTTGAATAAACACAGAAATTTATTGAGGATTAACATAGTAGACAGATATAAGGATGTATACAATTTTACAATATGCAGAGGTTAACGTGTTTAGAAATCAGAGAGGAGCTGAGGGAAGTCTTAGGGGGGAGGGAGGGTTTGCTGGGGAGGTGGGAGGGGGGAAATAATGAAGATTATTTGTTTTGATAATTTGTTATGTTGAAGTTGTTAATATTTTTTTAAAAAAGATGGTAATCCCAAATTTTCATCTCAGGCATCCAAAATTCTTCTTTTCTCAATGTAGCTCTTCATTAACTACTGTTACCTTCAAATGTCCAAAATAATATTTTTCCAGTTCCTTGTGGCAAGTTTCTCTTCATTGGTTCCAACGAAGCTCAGAAACATAGTAATCCATATTTGTTTGGCTGTAAAATTATTAAAGCATTGTCATTTTTCTTTTTTTCAATCTTTTGATCATTTTAGTCTCTACCAGATGGGAGACTTTTTCTGTTTGTATGTTCATTATTCCACAAATCTCATCAGACACAGCTTTGAAAGCACATTCAATGTAAAAAACAACTATGGGTTGATCTGTCTTGTGCTCTTCTTGCTGCAGATTCCATCATCAGCTCCCACCTTTCCAGAAGCCATAAATCTGTTTCCTCAGCTACTTCCTGTTCACCGTCTGCAGGTTCTGCATCTCCCATTCTTATCTGTAGCCCAGTCTCCTTAACCATCTCCTTTTAAGTCCATTAACTGCATTTTAAACAGGTCTTGCATGAGTTCAAAGATCAGGGGTGTTTTTTGTGTAGCCATGATTTAAGGCTGTCTTCGCTTCCCTGCATCATGTGAGACTGTAAGAAATTCCCACTTTCGTTTTTCATCAGCTCAGCACAAGGAAACAAAGATTTACAAAAGACGTAAAAAATAAGTTATATGCAATTCCAGTCCATTTTAATCTTTCCCAGTAATAAATTATTTAAGCTTGAAAGGGCTCTGCCTGTTATCTGATACTTCTTTTGACCACCTGCAGCCTTTTCACCTCTGTGTGTTATTTACCGTATTTTTCGCTCTATAACATGCACCCGACCATAACACGCACATAGTTTTTAGAGGAGGAAAACAAGAAAAAATATATTCTACACGAAACAGTGGATGTATGATTGTTGTGGTTCATGCTATGGCCACAGACATGTGATCTGACAGTGCGTTTGGAGTAGCCCAATGCAAAAATCCTGAGGATCCATGTGGATCCATGCTTTGTAACCACGTTTTTGCACCACTGCGGCCCCAGGCAACAGTGGGTGCGTGATTTTTTTGGTGCAAGATGTAGCCATGGACATGCTATGTGATCTGATGGTGAATTTGGGGTGACCCAGTGCAAAAATCCTGAGGATCCATGTGGATCCGTGCTTTGTAACCACGTTTTAAGTGGGGAGGGAAGGAAAAGCACTCAAGGGACAAGGAGCACGCGTGGGGTGTGTGGAGAAGGATGCTGCTAATAATGCAGGTGAGGGGTTTAAGGGGAGAAGAAGCACGCGTGGGGTGGGTGGAGAAGGATGCTGCTAATAATGAAGAAGAGGGGTATAAGGGGAGAAGGCTCCTCTCCTCTCCCGCTTTGCTCCTTTAAAGCAAGCAGGCTCTGCTTTTCTCCCTCCTCCCCACTCATCCCCGGCTTAGCGAGCTGAAAAACTTTGCTGCTATGTAGCGAGCTGAGTGGGGAGGAGAGAGGGACAGAGAGCCTGCTTGCTTTAAAGGAACCAACTGGACAGGAGCCGCTTACACTCATGTAAGTGGCTCCTCTCCTCTCCCGCTTTGCTCCTTTAAAGAAGCAGGCTCTCTGTCCCACTCAGCGGCTCTTCTCCCGCTTTGCTGTTTCAAAGCGAGCCACGAAGGAGGGAAGGAAGGGGAACCATGGATCCTCTGCTCATGACTGCAGCAGATCCCCCCGCCACCCGTAGGCATTCCCTCCATAACACGCACAGACATTTCCCCTTACTTTCTGGGAGAAAAAAGTGAGTGTTATGGTGCAAAAAATACGGTAATTGGCAACTAGAAAATCCAGTTTCTTTCCAGTTGGTGCTCGAGCCAGTATATTTGCCTCGCTGTAGACGTTCTTTCCTCCCCAGAGATTTTTCTCCCTCCCCATGATGATTGTCTTCTTCAGAACATCTAAGGCTGTGCCCTTCAACACCCCATTTAGTTCAAAGGGGACTTGTCTCCTGACCACCTCTCATTACTACTTAATTATCTCTGCTAGCGGGAGCGCTAGCAGACGATATCTCAATTTGGCATATTTCCAATTGGAATTTTGTTTTTGTTTTGAGGGAATTCTTGGTTCAAAAGAAGGAACTGTAAGAAAGGGAGAGCAGGGGCCTTGTTGCTGGTTTGGAGTTTATCTGCTAAATCTCATGCATCACCAAAATGAGCAAGGTTTATATGTGCTAATTTTTATATATTTAGAAATAATTTACTGTTAATAAAACTGGAAATTCATCTCAAACCAGTTGCTGGCATAAGACTGTCCTGAGAGACAATGGAGTGTGCCTCCAGGGGTGAGGTGAGCTGGAGAATCACAGTGCCAGCTGTGGCTGCAGAGACCGATAACTTTGCTGTGTCAGCAGTAGCAAAAAGTACCAATTATGAACCTCATGTAAATTAGATTAGAGGCTGGACTGAAGCAGGTGTCCACCCACCCTGTCCCCATACAAAAAAAAATTCTCAGTAGCAGAGCTCAATCTGCGGAAACTGCCCCCTGCATACAGAAGCCTTCTACACCATTCACATGCCGGCAGACCTGCCACACTTTTTTAGTGTTTCAGTTTTGAAATGATGTATCCCCCCCCCCCCCCATGAAATAAGATATAAGTTAGAAAAAGCAGGAAAACATGCTGCTCACTTTTTCCCCTTTTCCTTTGGGGTCGGGTTAGAGACTGCTAGGATTATTTATTTGTTATTTTTTCCCTGATGGGGACTCAGTGCAGTTTACAAATAAAAATAAGGAAAACGAGAGAACAAATGCAAGTAAATATTGAAAGAATATTTCATATATGTATATTTCATATATGTATATATGAAAGAATATTTCATATATGAAAGAATATTTCATATATGAAAGAATATTTCATATATTGAAGGTACATTCTTTCACCTTTGGTGGACATGCCCAAAGATTAAGGCTTTCTGGGAGATGATCTATAACGAAATGAAAAAGGTATTTAAATATATCTTCCTGAAGAAAGTGGGCATGGTCGGCCAATTGGTGCCAAAGAAGGACAGAACTTCCTTTATGTATGCTACTACAGCAGCAAGAATACTTATTGCAAAGTATTGGAAGACACAAGATCTACCCACCCTGGAAGAATGGCAGATGAAGGTGATGGACTATATGGAATTGGTGGAAATGACCGGCAGAATCCGAGACCAGGGAAAAGAGTCGGTGGAAGAAGATTGGAAGAAATTTAAAGACTATTTACAGAAACACTGCAAAATTAATGAATGTTAGAATGATGTTGGATTGAAGTTAAGCGGTTTTTAGTAGCAATGTTATAAAGGAATATGTAAAATGCTTTGTTAACAGGTGATAATATACAGCTATAATATATTAAGATAAAAGATTAAGACAAAATCAAAGAGGGAAAGGATTTGCAGAATTAACTAATTGAACTGGAATACAAAAAAAGGAGGTGTGAGGAGGTCAGGGAAACAAGCAAATGAAAGATAAGATTTGGAAAAGCTGATCTGTTTTTAACTGTTTTTACTTTGTATTTTCTTTTTTCTTCTTATTTTTGTGAAACGTTGAAACTGTAATAAATATCTTATTAAAAAAAAGAAAGAATATTTCATATATGTATATATATTTCATACATACACATAAACATATCATACAATCACAGAGTTGTAAGGGGACCCAAGGATCATCTAGTCCAACCCACACAATGCAGGAATCTCCACCTGCAGTCCCTGATCCAAAGGCTCTTCTTGAGCCGGCGGAAGGACGGCTCGGAGGGGCGAATCCTGGCGACGCCTCCCGGGTCTCCTTTGGTCCGCTCCTTCCGTCCGAGGCGACCCGGAAGTTGGCGAGGCTGCCTCCCTCTGCACTTTGCCGTCGCTCGCAGCACCAAGTCCGCCGCGGCTCTGCGAAGGGCGCTTCCTGCCTCTCCCGGAAGTGGCCTGACGCCACTTCCTGCTCCGCCGGCCGACTCTCCTGAGGGCCCGGAGCCATGAAGGCCATCATCCAGCGCGTCGCCCGGGCCAGCGTGACAGGTGCCCCGCGTCCCCCGCTCCCCTCCGGGTCTCCGCGCGGGCAGAGCCGCCCTCGGGCTTGCCGGCTGAATCAGGCTGGCCAAGAGGATTCGCCTGGCCGGGGGGGGGGGGAGTGGGGAAGCGGGGCAGAGTCCCTGCCTGGAACCCTCCAGGGCTGCTGGCACTCAGGGTAGAGAAGCCCTTCTCAACTGGATCCCCCCCACCCGATGCTGCTGAACTACAACTCCCATCATCCCTAGCTAGCAGGGCCGGTGGTCAGGGATGATGGGAGTTGTAGTCCCACAACATCTGGGCACCCCTCCCCCAGCCAAGGTTGAGAAAGGCTGAGGAACGCAAGACTAAGCTAAAGGATCAGACTCAGTATCACGTAGCTTTCCATGTTAATAAGAAGTTTAATTTTCTTCATTTGGGCCTTAGTAGAGACAACAATTTCCTATTCTGCCACAGATGTTAAAATGTTTAGTTTAGCTGTTGCAAGGATCACTTACCACTCTAGTCTTAAAGGGCTGCTGTGCTCTCTACATTTCATTTCCCATCTGTGTTCCTAATAGTGTAGGAAGTTCCTTGAGGACATGCCGTGCCTTTTAATCCCTGTGGTTGTGTCTGCATTGCTTTGGCAACAGGGAGCTGGCATGGAAGAGTTAATTAATTAATTAATTAATTAATTAATTAATTGCATTTGTATATCGCCCTTCATCCATAGATCTCAGAGTGGTTCACAACATAAAATTACAATATATAAAAAAAGACAAAATCAGACCAATAACAACCCACCCGCTCCCAATTTCCCCCCTGTTTTTCTCCTTGTGTGAATAGGGCAAGCTGCTGGATAGCAGTTAGAGACTTGATAAGCACAGGGTTGCATCCATATCATCTAAGCAGACAGTGTCCTAGAAGTCGTCATGTAAGGAGCATCCCAAGGTGCCATAACGCTTAAGGGAGCAATCTTTAAATCCCAGCTTGGGCTTGGTGGGCCTGAACTGAATGGTGGAGCTGTAGCCATGGTTGAAGCTGGGAGAAAGGCAATAAAGCTGCCTTTTTTTTTTGCTGTGTGAGCTACAGGCTTTTGCAGCAGAATGGCCAGAATTTGCCCAGTAGCTGGACTGGCTTAGGATCCCTTGGGTTCTTGGCCCAGCTCCCACCCTGGGGGCACTGGTGTACCCCACCTTTTAGGACAAGCCCTCACAACACATTTGAGCATATTGACAACTAAATGCATCAAACTAAAAAAAAACCCTTCCAACTCTTATGATCCTGTTATCTTTTTGCCCATGCCTGTACTGACCTCATAAGTTGTAGTTTTGTTTATATTATGTTTTTATGCTATGTTTTACTGCATACTACATATATATTAATGTTAGGCCTATAGACAATTTAAAAATAAATAAAACATAGCAGGCCAACAACAAAAAAGCTATAAAGTCTCTAAGGCCTCTTATGAATTCAAGAGTTATAATCATGAAATTGATTAATTGGTTGTACAGTGGGGTTCACCCACAGCATTGGCTTTGAGCCTGTTAGGTTAGGCAGGGTATAAATGTAAGAGAATAAACAAATATGCACTATGTATTGTTGCCAGATTGATAAAGTATGAATCCTGTGCATAAAATACCTCATGCAGAAGGAGAATTTTGATAGATGTATTTTTTCTTGCCATTCTAAGCACTGTGAGAACTTTATTAATAAAATGTCTCCCTTTGTTTAGCTGTAAGAGTACTCTGCTTCTGTATTGAATGAAGCAAAAAACCCCACAAGAATGTGCACGAAAAAGCTGATTCATAAATTGAATTATATATGTGAATTATATATTCAGCATAAAATGCTGATAAGCAAATAACAGACAGAGTAGCTAGCATAAAGCACCCATTTCCAAATACATCCTTCATCAGTGTATATACATATTGTTGTAAAGCCAAACACATAAAACAAGAATTAATATCTGTTCAGTATACCATCTATAAACATTTTAAAACCATAGGACTATGCTGATATAAATAAAGCAACTATTACATACCAATCTTGGGCCAGATCACATAGCCATTTGGCAAAGTAAAAAAATAAGTGTTTCCAATAGTGTATGTATGCTTGTTCTTTGGGTCTTGGGGAGGAACACAATGACTGTTTTCTACTTACACTGTCGGACGCAGTATGGCTCTGAATAGCAGTTCTGGGAATCAAAACTGGGAAGAATGCTGATGTGCTCAGGTTTGGCTGGCACGACTCCTATAAGCATTTCGTTAGTCACTGTGAGAGCAGGATCCTGGACTAGATGGGTCTTTCACTAGTACTTAAGGGACAACAAACCACTGGCAGTAAGTTGGTTTCTTAGAATCAGAAACTTTTAAAACTGCCTATAGTTTGCTAGGATATATAATTGCATGTGGCAAGTTTAACCTATTTTTTAAAATTCCCCTACAGTTGGTGGGGAGCAAATAAGCTCCATTGGACAAGGCATTTGTGTCCTGCTGGGTATCTCAGTGGAAGACACTCAGAAAGAGCTTGAGCACATGTAAGTCAATCTAAAGTATAAAACTTTTCCTTTGTATTGTGCTTATATAAATTTTACTTAATTTTTAACAATTTTGCATACAAATGCTAATTTTGTTTGTTTGTTCACTCATATGAAATAGCCAGTCAGGCTTCTGAATTAACTAGCAGTACGCTTCCTGATGATGTTAGTTACTGAGCTAGGATATAAGGGCTCAGGCAGTCCTTAGAACAGCCTTTCTCAACTTTGTATCCCTAGCTATTGTTGGACTACAACTCCCACCATCCCTTGTCACTAATCCTGCTAGCTAGGGACGATGGGAGTTGTAGTCTGACAGCACCTGGGGACCCAAGGTTCAGAAAGACTTCCTTAGGGTATCCTGGACCCAAGTTGTTCAGAGCTTTGTATATTAATACAATGACTTTGAATTTGGCCTGGTAACGTGTGTGCAGCCAGTGCAGATGTTTTAGTAGAGGTGCATGCTATCAGCTATTTGTGTCTCATCAATCTAGCTGCTGCATTCTGCATAACCTGGAGCTTCTGGACCAGGCCCAAAGGCAAACCCACATAGAGCACATTGCCGTAATCTAGTCTTCAGTTTACTAATGCATGGACTACAATGGCCAGGCTATCCCAATATGACTAGCTGGCAAACCGGATGAAGCTGGGAAAAAGGAGCTTGTGGTGGACTTCAGGAGACAGAAGAGCAATGTCCAGCCACTTTTGATTGATTGGGTCTGTGTGGAGAGGGTAACAACGTTCAGATTTTTGGGCATTGAATTACAAGAGGATCTGTCCTGGAGTGTCAACACAAGGGGGCTTGTGAAGAAGGCGCAGCAGAGACTGTACTTTTTGAGAATTCTAAGGAAAAACCATCTTCCGCAGAAACTGCTGCTTGCCTTCTATCACTGTGCCATTGAGAGCGTGCTCACTTATGGCTTATGTGTGTGGTACGGAAGCTGTACTACTCAGGACAGGTTGGGGTTGTGCAGAGTTGTTAAGGCAGCAGAGAGCATTGTTGGCTGCCCACTCTCCACCTTAGAGCAGATTTATGCCACAAGGTGCCATAGGAAGGCACTGGACATAGTAAAAGATCCATCGCATCCTGGTCACTGTCTCTTCGAGCTCCTGCCGTCGGGACGGAGATACAGGACGATGAAGACAAGAACGAGCCGTCTTAAGAACAGCTTCTTCTCCAGAGCGATCTCGGCCCTGAATGGGAAGCCTGGACTTTGAAAGCCATCTAATCTTCCTTGCTGTATTATACTGTATTGTTTTAATTAGTGTTTTTATAGTTGTTTTGATTTTGTGTGGAGTGCCCTACCCGGGTGGATGGAGCAGCCAAGTAATTTCGTTGTCCCCGAGAGGGGGCAATGACAATAAAGATATTATTATTATTATTATTATTATTATTATTATTATTATTATTATTATTTATTATTATTATTATTATTATTATTTATTATTATTATTATTATTATTAAAAGATACTACTGGTCACACAGATCACTTGGGTTTCTAATTACACAGGAATACCCTCTTGCTATATATCTGCTCCTTCAGCAGGAATGCAACTCCATGCGGAACAGGCAGTTGTGGCTAGTCCCTGCATTAAAGCACCTAGTCCATGATTTTCACAGCCATTCCCAGTTCAGCTGGTAAGGAGAAATAGAACTGCGTGCCATTGGCATATTTATTACATCATGCTCCAGCCTAATAACCACTCACAGTGGCTCATGTAGGGGTTAAATATTACTGGGAATGAAAGAATGTCTGTGAAACTCCATAGTAGAAGTGCTGGGGGATGAAGAGCAGTCCTTGACTGCTACTCTCTGGACCCAACCATGCAGGTAGGAACAAAGCCACTGTAATGCAGTGATTCCAAAACCCATTCTGCACAGTTGGTCTAGGACGATGCCATGGTCAATGGTACCAAATGCTGTTAGGCAGTAAGAGTAGCCGGGCCACACTCCCCCCACATCACTCTCTTGATAAAAGTCATCCATCAGGCGACCAAGGCCAATTTCATTTCTGAAACCAGGCCTGAACTCAGGTTGAAATGGATCCAGATAAACCTTTAATTTTCTAGATATGATGACAAAATAGGGAATCTTCAAGGTCTATGAATCTTTTCTTTATTCCATATTTTAAGGCTCTGGTTCCCCAACCCTGCTTCATATTTATGTGGAATTGTAAGAATGATCTTATTTTGAGACAGAGACCTTTCTTGTCTTTTGGTTTTCAACTTAGGGTTAGAAAGATTTTAAACCTGCGTGTGTTTGAAGATGAAAGTGGCAAACACTGGTCTAAAAGTGTAATGGACAAGCAGTACGAAGTGCTCTGTGTCAGCCAGTTTACTCTTCAGTGTATCCTGAAAGGAAACAAGCCAGACTATCATATGGCAATGCCTACAGATCAAGCAGAGACTTTCTACAACAGTTTCCTAGAACACCTTCGCAAATCATACAAGCCAGAGCTCATTAAAGGTAAGGCCAAATTAAAGAGTTGGATAAATGGGAAAAGCTTCCTACAGCACAATCCTATACATTTCTATTCAGAAGTGAGTCCCACGGAGTTCAATGAGTCTTACTCCGAGGTGAATATGTGAAGAATCTAAATATACAATAAAACATGTTTGCCTTTTGGTAGCTGCTACTTTTATTTTGCCTTTTCCTATCAGTTAATGGGATAATTATTTCCTTAAATATGTGGATAAGGACCAGGAAACGTACAATGGCTCCAGAACAAAAACAAAAACAAGTAGCCTTTTTGGTCTGTTAAAACAAAATTCACAGGAACACTTGAATAACATTGCTTTGTTAATAAAGTAGAGTATCTGCATATGCCGTATTTTTCACTCCATTAAGACGCACCAGACCATAAGACGCACCTAGTTTTTGGAGGAGGAAAACAAGGAAAAACATATTCTGAATCTCAGAAGCCAGAACAACAAGAGGGATCACTGCGCAGTGAAAACAGTGATCCCTCTTGCTGACCTGGCTTCTGGGATAGCTGCGCAGCCTGCATTTGCTCCATAAGACGCACACACATTTCCCCTTACATTTTAGGAGGCAAAAAGTGAGTCTTATAGAGCAAAAAATATGGTAGATGTGCTGGATGGGAAAATGAGTGGAGAGACAAGACAGAAGCAAGTCACTGCAGATTGCAAGAGGGGGAGGTCAGAAAAGTGTTGCAGGAAAAACTGAACTTGTGAAATGACAAGCCTGCTTGAATTGAGAGCTCAGTGTGTGCTCTGCCATAATATTGCCTTGGAACCCTGGCATCTGAGAGCAACACATAGGCATGAACCCTTAGCTGACTAGGGCTAGCAGTAAGGCTGAAGGAAAGTAACTAGACTGTTGCTTGATTTCCATCAGCTTCACATATGTCATCTGCACCCAATTCCTCTCCCTCACAGAGTAAAGGACTGGTGTGTGTGTATGAGCTTGGCTCCAGAGAATGCGTTTCCTGAGGCAATTCCCTGCTTTAGCTATGACCTCCCCCCACCTCGATCTTCTTCTTGTCTTCATGAGAACTACCAATGTTTGCAATCACTTTTAAGTTACTCAAAACTTTCAGGCTTCATGTTCTCTCTCTCTCTCTCTCTCTCTCTCTCTCTCTCTCTCTGAAATTAAAATATGAGAAAAAGATTTTTCCAGGTCCAAGCTTTTGGTCTTAAAACGGTAATGGAGGGAAGCTTTTGTGTTGTTTAGAATGGTGCCCCCAGATTATACAGAGGCCCACTGGAACACAGGACAAGATTCAGTCTTGCACCAGTGGCTGTGATGGACCTTCCTCTCCCTCTCCAGCAGTCCTGTGTTGCCCAGTCTGCATCAGAAGTTCCCCCAACCTCTGGGGGCACATGGGAGACTGCTGTGATGGAGAAGAGCAAAGGACATTCCTGTTTGTGTGTGCAGTAGTCTGTTGCATAAGTGGGACATAACAGTTGGATATCACTCAGCAAAGCGAAGATATTGCCTTAGATATACTAAAAACAAGTGACCCATGCAGTTAATAAATTAATTTATTAAAAGAATTTACATATACAGTATTGTCTTTCATTTCATAATGAAAGTAGTTATCTGGAAATTTATGTAGGTATCTTTGTACTAGAGTCTTTGCAATTTTGGAAGTGTTTTCTCCAACCCTTCGTTCCTGAAAAACTAACTTCCAAATTAATTTGCTTATAGATATTGGGGGGAAAGCAAATGTTGAAAGAATCCCTGTATCTCTTCCCCATCTCATTAGAAAAGAAGCAGTTGGAGATTTGGAATGGCAGTTGGTTGGCTGGGAAAGCTTCAAGTCACAAGAAAACCTTGCTCAATAGTTAGGAAAAGGGGACAGCTCAGTCGGTAAAGCACGAGACTCTTCATCTCAGGGTTTAGGTTTCAAGCCTCACGTTGGGCAAACGATTCCTGCATTGCAGGGGGTTGGACTAGATGGCCCTCATGGTGATTTCCAACTCTGCAGTTCTATGAAACATGTAGCTTGGCCCTGAGATCTCTTGTGCCTTTTGGAGACTTCTGCCTTATAAAAAAGGCATCACTTAATCTCTTGACAATGCTCTATACCTTTCTTTAGAAGTAGCATATTACCACCATGCCATTCTGTTTAATATTGTCCTGTTTTATAGGAAGCATTTGTGCTTGAATGGGAGGAAATAAATCAGTAGATAGAGAAAAATGTTATGATTCAAAATCCTGATTGGCAGTGCAAAGATATAATCACTTACCATTTTTCCTTTAGAAAGGAGCAGTGCCTGGTAGGGTTTAAATCAATTTCTAAAATGTCAGCTTCTTGTGACCTACTTTGTATTCAATGCAGTGTAGTTACAATTGAGATAATGATCTGCTGAATACGTGGATTGAAGCTTTTAGACATAAACATGTTAAAATAAAAGTTTTTGTACACTGTCAAGTCTGAAAACTAAAGCATCAAATGGAACTCTTCTGATTCACTTCAGATTCTGTTATGATTAAGAACTAATCTTTAAAAAGTTGTGGAGGAATTATATTCTTAGTTTACTTACTAAAATCTTTGCCAAGACACCAGCATCTTCAGCTTTTTTTATTACTGTTAAAAGATTTGTAGCTCTTAAAGTCAAAAAGAAAGGGGGAGTAGTAGTATATGAGAAATATAAATACAATGCATAAACTTTTAATTGAAGGAGCAATATTGTAAGTTTGGCAGAAGGAAAACTGTACTGCCACCTAGTGGTCACTTGGCTAACAGCATAGCATCTTAAGCTACCGGTAAGTGAAAAAATATTTCCTTGGAAAGAAACCTCAGCCTGCAACTTTACTGTTTTATCAATGGTTACATTAGACAAGGTTTCAAGGGCTATGGATGTATTCAGGCAAAAATTGGCAAGAAGATGGATATCCCTGTAATTCTTTGCCACCCCTACGGATGGGGAAAATGCTCTTTCAAACAGCGTCCCATACCTACAAAAAATGTAAAGAAAAAGAAGGTACCTTTTATCATATGTGGTGGTCATGTAAGGCAATAAAGGCTTTCTGGGAAATTATATATAATGAACTGAAAAAAATGTTTCAAATAACTTTTGTTAAAAAAAAACACAGAAGCCTTTTTATTAGGAATTGTAGGTACTGACATCCCAAAGGAACAGAAAAGACTTTTTATGTATGCAGCAACAGCAGCATGGATGTTGCTAGCCCAGATAAGGAAAGAAGAGTCCCTATCAGAGAGGAATGGCAAACCAAGCTGTTAGACTATGCCGAAATGTCAAAACTGACTGGAAAGCTCAGGGACCAAGAAGACAAAAACTTCAAGAAAGAATGGGGGGGGGATTATAATTTATTTAGGAGACCACTGTAAGCAGGTGAAAACATTAGCAGGATTTAATCTCACTTGTAATGTAACAAATACTATGAACAATATGGATAGATGTAAAATATAGATTATGAAATAATATGCACTTGAAAATGACGGTGGAAGTCTCAAGGTTCAGAGAAATCTCTTTATATGGCTATGTATTTGGCATTGTTATAAATTTATATTTGTAAAATCAAATAAACACAATTTTTTAAAAAAGGGACGGAGGGGAAACTGAAAGGGAAGGAGGCAGGTATTTGAAGCTGTTATTGCGAAGGCAGACACCACTGTTACAGAGAAGCTAGCGGAGGGAGTGTTCTGCTATTGGAGGGGAAACTGAAGGGGAAGGCAGGCAGGCAGGCAGCAATGATATTGTCCCTCACAGTTTGAAGGCTGTGACTTGCCTGCTCAATTTATTTGAAACTGTTATCACGATGTGGATTTAATATTGATTTTGGATTATAGATAGCCGCCCAGAGTGGCTGGGGAAACCCAGCCAGATCGGTGGGGTATAAATAATAAATTATTATATATATCAATATTTCACCCAGCCCAACTGCTATAATCTTAGGCTAAAAGGATATAGAAAAGATAGTTACAAAACAGGTCCTTTGGCACACTCTTCCAACCGCGGGAGATTCTTTAGGCTGGTAGGTGGCTGCCTGGGCTCCCATGCCCACAACACATCCAGGTGGTAAACGACCCTTTCCTTTGAAGTCTGTTTTTTTATACAGTCCCAGGCAGCGAAATGCCAGTCTCTAGCCATCAGTGTGCCTCCCTTCTATGTTCTCAGCAGTGAGCCAAAGTCTACGTCCAGGTGCCGGCTCCATGCCTGGGTCAAGGCAGACCTGTCCTCCCGTTGACTCCATTATCAAGGCCACCTGGAAGAACCCCTGTCTTATAATGGGCTAAATATATAGCTTATAATGGGGCTAAATATATAGCTAAGAAGCATTGGAAGCAGGTGCACCATGCAGTGACTGCCACTATAAAAACCAAAGGTGGTTCTTAGGTAAATGTCCTCTTCTTCCCACTCAACTCTAATTTAATTTTTCAGATGGCAAATTTGGTGAATATATGCAGGTACATATTCAGAACGATGGACCTGTGACTATAGAACTTGAGTCTCCTGCCCCTCCCATTGACCCTAAGCAGGTAAGTTACATTGATGCTTTCCTTCATCTGACGTGTATCTTCTTCTAAAAACAAGACTGTGATCTTGTGTATATATTACTGGTGTCATTTTCCAGTTTTTGCTTTATATGCTAATATAGAAAATCATAGATTCCCACCCACTCATACTTATGTATCAATACAGTTTATGATATGTTTGTAAGTGGGTCCATATGTGAAATGCCCTTGATAGAACCTGAGTTGCATGTGAAGATAATTGGAAAGAAAATGCCATGAGAAATTGAGAAGATCAAACTATTAAATTGTTGTTTAATGGTAATAGTTGTTGTAGTAAAGGACCTGGTATTTAATGGATGCCCATAACATCTACAATGTGGATTGGGATTGTTTCTAAAAATTAGTACCACTTTTGTTTTTATTAGTACTACTTTTGGGGCATCTGAGAACAGAAATATTTGACATGTAGCCATATATTTCAAAAGAGATGCAATTCATCAGCTTCAGATTTTATAAAACTTTCCCAAAGCTGTTAATCATATTTTGTGAAATTAAAATATTTATCCAGTAGATCCAAAGACAGCAGGTGTCATTATGTTTCATTTCATTAGTTCACCCACTTTTACCTCATTTTTTTTTTACATGCAGTAAAAAGAAATGCTTGTGTGGTCTCTGTACCTAAGTCTCTCTGTCACCATATGCTTCTTTTTGTTCTATTTTTATTTCTCATTGCTGCTTTATGTTCCTCTTATACTGTTTGCATATCTGTAACACATTGCACACAAATCAGTACTCTTTTCCCGTAGGAAAAGAGAACAAATAAGGGAATAATGTACAGGTCTCACAAGCAAGCTGAGCGTTTTTACTCAGATTTTCTTGAAATGGCATATTGTCCCCTATCTTTTTGAAAGCGACTACATTCCTTGTAAAAGAGAACTGACTTAGTGTGGCAAGATGAGCCAGGAAGTTCAATTGAAATCTCAGGTCAGCTGTGGTTTCACTGAGTAGTTTGCCCAAGGTTACTTGGCAAAATGAAAATGAAAACAATGGCCTGCCTTACAGGGGTTGGGGCTTTGGGTATAGGTTACTGACATAATGTGTGCAAAGCAATTAAGAACACTATATGCATACAAAGGCTGTAAATCTACAGTTAGTTCTGTTGAATTTGTTGGCACTTACTTCCAAGTAAACATGCTTAGTATCAGTAAGTATTAAGGCCAGAAGTGGACCCTTTCAGAATTGTAGATGATGATAGTATATAGGGACACCAATTGGCTTTCTTAGGACTAAAGATTCCTGACCCAAGCCTTCCATTATGCAATCTTTATTAAAACAGATACAGGAGCAGTATAACACCAAACAGTGGTTTGAAGTTGCATGAATAAGCAATTCAGAACATTCAGGCTCTCCTACTCCCCCTCCTTCTTCCATTGCATGCAATAATTCTCTTCCTTCTATCCTGGTGTGGGGGAAACCATGCCTTGCTGTTTGATGTGAACTGGTAATTTGTGATCTGCTTCAAAGGCAGTGGACATCTGTTTGTGAGGTTGAAGAGGGAGTTTGTGAATCTAAAGTTCCCAGCTGGCCTGATCTGCCCTATACAAAGACAGAGCAACAAGGAGCCTCTTAGCATAGGTGTGTGATCCATATAGGCACAGGTAATTGCCACCCTCAGTAGGACCTACTGAATTACAATTAAAAGGTAAGGTCCAAGCTATCCATATTGATACTCTGCTGCTAGGGGCCCATGGATACATTTGCAACCTGGAAAAACTAGTGGGCACCACAGTCTTGTATGCACTCACACCACTGCTCTTTCACCAGCAATAAGGCTTGGAGAAATATCATTTTTCAAGCCTAATGCGGGGAGAAATTCTCCTGGAGAATGTAGCACTGATCTTCCTCCCCAGTGGCAATATCCAGGAAAAGCACCTCCCTCTACAATCACAGAATTAGGCTAGAAAAAAGCTTTAATTGGATCCAATTATTGGAACCAATAAAAAGGCTTTTTTTCAACTCTTAATTGCAGCAATAAGGGCAATTCTAGATGGGAGTAGTAGCTGGGGAAAGAAAGAGTAATCCTTTACGTCCTAGCTCTGTCTCCACCTGTAAGTATCCTCCTCAGATGTAAGTTGGCTTCAAACAAGCCTTGTGTTGGCTAATTGCAGCATGTAGCTGTTTTCAGTGAGGTTGGGGGTCACAGAATTGTAGAGTTGGAAGCAACCCCAAGGGTCATCTAGTCCAACCCCCTGCAATCCAGGAATCTCAACTAGATCATACTTGACAGATGGCCATCCCATCTCTGCTGTAAAACCTCCAAGGAAGGAGAGTCAGCACCTCCTGAGGGTGTCTGTTCCACCGTCGAACAACTCTTGCCGTCAGAAAGCTCTTCCTGATGTTGAGTCAGAATCCCATTTCTTGTGACTTGAAGCCTTTGGTTCAGGTCCTAGCCTCCAGAGCAGGAAAAAACATGCTGGCTTCATCTTCCATGTGACAGCCCTTTAGATATTTGAAATTGGCTCTCATACCTCCTCTTTACCAGGCTGAACATAACCAGTTCCCTCAATTGTTCCTTATAAGGATCATCTTGGTTGCCCTCCTCTGCACGCGTCCCAGCTTGTCAACACCCTTCTTAAATTGTGGTGCCCAGAACTAGACACGGACATTCCAGGTGTGGTCTGACCAAGGCAGAATAGAGTGGGAGTTGTATTTTTATTTAAATTGTAGTAATTGGGCGGAATTCAACATTGTTCTGTGGTGAACGTCACATTAGTGTGAAAATTGCAGCTTGCCAGACAGAATGACCCCCCCTCCCTCCCCCCATGCACTCTTCTGGAGGTTCTTCTCACTCCCCACAAGCCAATTTTGGGGAGCTCCTGGGATGAAAGGGGGGAAAAACCTCGTTGTGCAAGTAGAAGTCCTCATGCAGTTGGATTTGTTCTAAAGTCACTTCAATGGCTCTATGTTCTTTTTGTAAAGTGTTTTGACTTTGAGGTGTTTTACAATCAAGTGGGATATAAATTGTTTGAAATAAAATAAATAACTATAATTCAGTTTTAGTTCATGCTTTCTGATTCTGCTTTTTTGGCTAATTGAAAACTATGGTTTAACAATTCAAATATACCACAGTTAAGTTTCCTTAACCATGGTTCATTGCAATGCGAGAATGAGCCCAAGTGTTTCTTCTTTACTACTTAATATGATGGCACTGAGCACACGATTGATTTTACAGCATATTGCGAAGGTGTGATGTTGTGGCAAAGCCTCGGAATTGCAGGCTGCTAGAGTGAGTGAAATTGTGGACACAGTGGCAGTCATTGTTCATATCCAGTGAATGCATCTGACTTGATTTAAGAGCATTAAGCAGCACCACAGCCTTATTCATACTTGGGAGGAAGCCTCCTTGAACAATACATCTGAGCGCAAGGGTGTGGTTTAGAGGGTGGAGTGTTGGACTAGGATCTGGGAGGCCAGGGTTTGAATCCCTACTACTCAGCCACCAAGTTCACTGGGCGCCCTTGGGCAGTCACTTCTTCTCAGCCTAACCTACCTCACAGGGTTCTTGTGGGGATTAAATGGGGGGGGCATGTACATCACCCAGAGTTCCTTGGAGGAAAAGGTGGGATATAAATGCAACAAACAAACAAATATGCCTAGGCTTGAATCGTCCCACACATTCTCGCCCCTTCAATGGCGGGGAAATTCTCTTCAAGTCCACCCAAAGAAATTAGATTGGGGGGGGGGGGGAGGCTGGTCTGCTGCTTTAAAGAGATCCATCTTGAATGAACATTTTGAACTCATTGAAGCTTATGTGATTTACGTTCTCTGTGATTGGGCCTTACCTTGGTAACTGTTGCCAAGGGAGCCATGTACACAAAGAACAGTCATTCTCCATGTTTTAGGAGGCTCTTTTAATTTTTCTCTTTCAAAGCAACCCAAACTCTCTCATTCTGATGAGATTCTTTTAATCTATTCTACTGTGTTACTGTGTTTCAAAGACATAATTTGCTTCCCTGTGAAGTTCACACCAATTGAAATAGATTTGAAAGAAAAAACTCATCATGGTCCTTCTGAAGGACTTTATATCTAACTGGAAATGCTTCATTGTGACAAAGAGACTTAAATGATGATACCTGGGGGCAGAGGAACCTCAAGGAGGACTGCATGTACTGAAAATGTACCACACTCACTTAATGCTCCTAGAAGAGGAATATTAGTTTGAATTTTTAATGCCCATTCTGCAATAGAAGTCTTAAACTGATCCCGTTTGTTCTTATTGTCGGTACTGAAATCAATCCTCTACTATTTCTGACCCATATTTTGGAGGTGCAGCCTGAGATAAGGAAGCAGGGAGGTGCTGAACTGTCAATGAGTCTGTTGTGCTTTTAAACATCACACATCGTTATGCAGCTAAATAGGTGATAATAACATCATTTTAATTATGTGTGATCATTGCCAGTTAAATTGTGCTTTGAGTAGGGGTTTATGTTATCAGTTCACAGGAACATCTTGACTGGAGTAAATTTTGAAGTTAGTTTAAATCATTTTTAGTTTCTTGACAGGGCACCTGGGGGTGGATTTGTCCACTGAGAACATAGATAGGCAAATAATGTCTTGGTGTAATGACTCCACAGTAATGTCAGCTGCCTGTTACACTAATTGAAATCATTTTGCATGGTGATGTCTTAATGTATTCAAGGACAAGGTGAACTCAAAAGAGAAGGGAATTCATACTTTCCTTATGTCTCTGTATTGGTATCCTGACACCCTTCACAGTCATCTCAAGCTTCCAGTCTCTGCTATTAAACTTCTTTGCTTCTTACCTGACTGTAGCTCCTTGCTTGTCTATTGTTGCACACCTTTTTGCATTTATTTTTTACAAAAACAGAAAACCTTTTACTCTGGTACCCTGATGTAGGCAAAATGTGAAGTTCCTTTCTCTGTCCTATTTTGAATAGTCTCTGGGGATAAAATGGACCTCAGCACAGATGTTTGGCAGATTCAGCGTTCATTTCAGCAAAAGTAAATTGCACCCTTGTAGCTAAGTAAGTAAAGCATAACTTTTTAGAAAATTGAAAAGGTGGGGCAGAGGAAGGAAACATCACAGGACAACTGGCCCCTTAATTGTTGAGGAATATAAAGAGTATGATGTGACTCAAGTTTGCTTTTAAAAAAATGCTAATAAAGTTTTACAAATATTTCAAACAGATGCCGGAAGGGTTAACACCTGTTACTTAAGATGAATGTCCATGTTACATGGTAATTTCATTATATCATGCCGTAATTAGTGTTTGTAATTCATTTTTTAAAAGACAAAATATGTCTCGTTTGCACAAATCCCAAGTTTCCGTAGCAGTAGGTGATTCTCGGCAGAAAATTAGATTTGATGCATAATCTTCCTAAGAAATGCCAAAGTTTTTTGTTCTCTGTTTTTTTAATGCAATGGTCTGTTCAAAATATTTTCAGTGCTGCTGAGCTGCTTCAGTCTCTAGTGTGCATTCATGAAACTTCTTGTTTTGCTTTTCTTTGCAAACAGCTGGCAAAACTTGAGAAACAGCAGCAGAGGAAAGAGAAGACCCGGATGAAGGCACCCTCTGAATCAAGCAGAGAGAGAAATGTTCCCAGAAGTAAAAATGATCCTAGTGCAAGCAGTGGGGCGGAGGGGGATGTGTCTTCAGAAAGGGAACCATAACCTATGAAAAGCAGGTTCAGGTATGGACTCTTGTTTCCCAGCTAATATCTTGAACTCACTCTTTGCATGCTTCCGTTCAGGGTGAAGGGGAATTCATAGGAATGCATAGTTCCTAATATTTTCAATTATTTCCTTGGTGCTTAAAAACACTGAGCTACATCATGATCAACTCTCATATAATCCAGGGATGAGAAGAGGGTAAGTTGGTCTTCTGCAGAGATGTGGGATCTGTGGCTCTCCAGGTGTTGCTGGTCTACAACTTCCATCCTCCCCGACCACTGGCCACTTTCACTGTAGTTGATGGGAGTCTGGCAATATCTAGAGGGCAACAGGTTCCCAATCCCTGGTCTATTAGTTTGCCAACTGGCAGCTGCTAGTTGCTGAGATTCTTACAAACAGTGCTTGACTAGGTTGACTTCTCCAGCAAACTTCTTGCATTTTTAAGCAAAACTGTATATGACTTAGCACTAATTACTTATGCCATAACAGTTAAGAGAACTTGAGTGTATATTGTTGTTTTGTGAATTTAAAGCAAGTTAACAGATCATGGCAGATAATGAAGACTAGACCATGCAAGACCGAAGGCAGCCTGTTCCTGGCCTACTCAGCTCTATTCATGCTGGCCTCCCATTCTTCCATTATCTTCTCTCAGTCAAAACAAAAAAAATTCCTTCCAGTAGCACCTTAAAGACCAACTAAGTTAGTTCTTGGTATGAGCTTTCGTGTGCATGCACACTTCTTCAGATACACATATTGGAAGGATTTTTTTTTGTTTTGACTATGGCAGACCAACACGGCTACCTATCTGTAACTTCTCTCAGTCAGTTTGATATGTCTCTGCTAAATTTTGTCGACTGCTGTTGAGATAATTTCTCTCCTGCCACTCTTTGCATGCACTTCAAGCTTTGGGTCCTTTTAATATTCTCTTTCCAAATGACTTAAAATTTCTTCCTCCTCTTTCCTTATGCTTAGCTTTTGCTCTTTTGGCACATAATACCTGTTACAAGGTCTAAAGGCTGGTAGGCAACCAAAAATCAGCCCTAGCACACGACCAGTTCTGTTTGCATTACAGATAGTCACGTGGCAAATCTGTTGTTTAACTTTTCCGTTGGGTTTCTTGACCCACTGCTGCACAGCTTTTTCTGGAAAAGTAAAAATCAGAGTCTCTGGATCATCTGGATGTAGCTCAGACTGTGGCTTCTGCACATTGATAGCGTCACCCCTCTTGCAAATGGAGACAACAGTGGCTTGTACCACTTCCATGTGACCTATGGCTTCCTTGGGGAGTTGTGATGCCAATAGTAGTATAAAAATAAGACTGTTGCTACTCCTTTGGGCATTCCTAATTTGAGATTAACATAGCATGTCATCCAGAAATGAAACAGGCTATTTTGAATGGGATGCATCATGATGCACAAAAGATTTATTGGGGCAGAAGGTGAAAACAATGAACCCTTATGATAAGCAGGGTGTGATCCCACTGGCCAGTCATACCACAAGCAGCTCATGCTCAATAGTGACAAAGGATGCATCATTTAGGTTGCAATTATCCGAGTCCATCTCTAGGTGGAGTTGGTCAGCCAAGGCCACAGGAACATTGTTTTTGCCATGCAGAGGCTGGAAGCCAGACTGGCAGGAATCCAGAAAGCTGATGGAATCCAGGTGTGCCTGAAGTGATCAGGCTACTCCTCACTCAGAAACCTTCCCCAAAAAGGGAAGGTTCAAAACAAGGTAGTAGCTGTTTGGAGAATCTGCATCCTGGTTTGTGTTTGTTTTTCTTCAGAGCAGAAACTAAGCAACCACAGATTTGATGCCATAAAATAGTATCTAACAAATCCTTCTCGCTTTTTGTGGCTGGATTTTATTAACTTTGAGTGGACATTGGTCCCATTTTAAAGTGATTACTTGGGAGGAATGAATCATAGAATCATAGAGTTGGAATAGACCACAAGGGCCATCGAGTCCAACCCCCTGCCAAGCAGGAAACACCATCAGAGCACTCCTGACATATGGTTGTCAAGCCTCTGCTTAAAGACCTCCAAAGACGGAGACTCCACCACACTCCTTGGCAGCAAATTCCACTGTCAAACAGCTCTTACTGTCAGGAAGTAAGTATATTTGAACATGGCTATCATATCACCCCTTAACCTCCTCTTCTCCAGGCTAAACATGCCCAGCTCCCTTAGCCGTTCCTCATAAGGCATCGTTTCCAGGCCTTTGACCATTTTGGTTGCCCTCCTTTGGACACGTTCCAGTTTGTCAGTGTCCTTCTTGAACTGTGGTGCCCAGAACTGGACACAGTACTCCAGGTGAGGTCTGACCAGAGCAGAATACAGTGGCACTATTACTTCCCTTGATCTAGATGCTATACTCCTATTGATGCAGCCCAGAATTGCATTGGCTTTTTTAGCTGCCGCGTCACACTGTTGGCTCATGTCAAGTTTGTGGTCAACCAAGACTCCTAGATCCTTTTCACATGTACTGCTCTCAAGCCAGGTGTCCCCCATCTTGTATTTGTGCCTCTCATTCTTTTTTGCCCAAGTGCAATACTTTACATTTCTCCCTGTTAAAGTTCATCTTGTTCATTTTGAAGTTGAAGGAGATTTAAAAGTTGTAACAGTTACTTGGAAAATGGGGGGGGGGTGGAATAAGATAATAAAATGAAGGGCCCCCACTGTTATGTTGAACAGGTTTCTGTTTAACTAACATTAAAGTTATCTGACACAATCTCTTTCACCCACTTTCACATGCCACCTCCCTTAATCCTTTCCCCCTTAGGCTGATGAGATGGCTACTCTACTCTGACCACTCCACATGTCCCTTGACCTCCTGACTCCCAGTTGCCTTCTCCCCCATTTTTATTGCCTTTCAACCACTATGTCATCAGCCAGTTTTTCTCTGTCCCTTTCCTTATTGAATGCAAACATGCCATCACCTTTCCTATTCTAAAAGACAACAACCCACAACTGAGAACGGGTTTTACTTTGCTAACCAGCAGCCAATTCACCATCTGTGAAAGAACTTCATTTGCAAATCCAAAGGTTGGTACTCTGGCATTCATCCATGTGCCAGAAGTGGTTTAGTCCTGCTGGCCACATGACCTGGAAAAGCTGTCTGTGGGACAAACGCCGGCTCCCTTGGCCTGAAGCAAGATGAGTGCCACACCCCATAGTCAAATTTGACTGGACTTAACCATTCAGGGGTCCTTTACCTGGGCTACCTTTGATAGAGTTGGTCATCCTCCTCAGCTTGACTTCATCTGTGTTGTAGATATCCATGACTATTCTTAACTGTTTCTTCCCCTTCCTGTCTGATCACTGATTTGTTCCCACTGGGCGAAGCTCCTCTTTAGCCTTTCCCTTCTCTGATTGATTCCTCAAGGTTCTTTTCTTGGTTTTCTTCTATTCCTATTCCACTCTTTTCTTTGTGGGGGGGACTCCATAAAGGCAAATTATTTTCAGTATCCTATGACAACATCTAGCTATAGATCACCATTTCCTCCCCTCTGTCTAGTGCCCCTCTCTCTGCCTCCTCGTTGTGTGTTTCCTCTCACTTGTTATGGCTAAATCTCTTGTTCATGCCTTGGTCTTTCTTACCCCTCCAGATATCATTCTTATTTCTATCCCAGACTCTTCTGTGAGAATCTGTCACTTCTGTCTCCCATACTTTTCTGTTTAATTTTGTATAGGAAAATTAACCTTTTGTAAAAGGTAAGAGTGGAGGGGATAAATGGGCCAATTTCAGATTGGAAAGAAGTAGAAGCCGGTGATAGTTTGGCTGTGTGCTGTTCATGCCTTGGATTAAGGATGAGGTGTGGCTTGGCAGGGTTGCACACTTTACGCAAAATGTGGACCATTAGACATTGGTGTGCTTTGAGAGGGACTGAAATCATGAAAAATCAAGCTACTGTGTTGGGTGCATCCTCAGTTCCCTCTCTTTCTACCAGTACATGGGTTGTGATATCCTGGTAGAACGAGTAAGAAAGCACCAGGTATTTCTTGCTGCTGCCCATGTGACAGCTGCCAGTCATGCAGGAATCCTGGAAGCATCACAGTTGCTAGAAAGTACAGTTTTAATCAAGGAAAACTTTGCCCCAGGTATCAGAAGTGTGGGAAATCCTGCTAATGAGTAATATATAAATAATATTTCAAAAGATTAACAGTTTTCAAACTGATGTTTAAAATGAAGCTGTCTCCTTGTTTATTAAGGTGAGGAAAAGCAATGGCAATATAAAATAATACTGTGTGTTTGGTGAATATCAGCTCTCCCTCCATGTCTTGTGATACTCCACTTCTTGCTTTGACAGAAGAAAAACTCCATCAGAAGCTCCTGGCAACCTTTTCTATTCATTAGCTGACAGCACTCAATTCCTACACGAACAAATTGGGACAGAAAGAGCATTTGGAACAGAGAAGTAAGATGTTACGGACCTGCACCATGTTGCATTCAGGAACAACCAAAGGGATGTTACCTGTCTCCATTGCTAAAGTGCTTCAAAGTGGGGGTAGTAAAGGACATTTTTCTGGTTTTCTGGTTCTTATGTTGTTGTTACTGAAGTGTGCCTGCCATATCTGTCTGGTTGGTTCCCATGTAAATGGGAAGTGATCAGATATTCCACATGGTTCTTGGCACACACCTACAAATGCTTTTGTCATGGCAAGTGTCTCTACCTACTTCTTGCAGTGAAAATGGCAAGCCCACTTGTAGTGGGGGAGGGGGGTTGGAGGATTGGGGGCAGAGGACGACCCTGCAGCTGTCCTGTGTTCTGGATAGGCTCCTAGCACATTGGAAAAATAGCTTCCCTCCCCCAATCTCAATTATTGGAGGGAGCCTGGGGCTCTTGAGTGTTGCGCTGCTCTTTTGGAGCCACACTTAGTGCAGCATTCTCCAGGCCACTTCTTGAACTTGGAACTGGGGAAGGGAACAGGGGCTTGTCTGTAACCTCATGTTGAGCTCCAGAGGCACTTGGAACCCCTTCCAAACTCAGAATGATGTTAGAGCCATCTGACATTCTTCTGGTGGTGTGGGTAGTGGACTCCTTTCCATGCCACCAGGAAGTGTGAGAAGATGCAGGCCATGCAGAAGGGGCCTTCCAGAAACCGGAACAATGTTGTTCTGAGAGGGCCTGCAGCACAGGCTCCTCCCATGTGGCACAAGGCTTTTCCTGCTGCCTTGGTGATAGAGGAAGGAACTCTCTGCAGCAGCTCTTTCATCAGCATCATGTAAGAAGAGGGTCATTGTTACTGAATGAGGAATGGTGGTTTTTTTCTGTGCAGGTTGTAGCAGTCCTGCTTGTGTGAGCTATTGAACGTATGCTTTGGTTTTATAAAATCAGGTTTTTCCCCCTTACATTTTCACTTGGAATCTCAAGAGTAAGCTTATATTTTGATTCTGTTGGTGTGATGTCACTAGTGTCTCTTTTCATAGCCCTGTATATGCCTATTGTATTGTCTATGTGTGTCTGGCTGTACAATTTGTGGGAAATAATTGAATTTAAATGAGACTGATTTGCCTGTTATTTATTTATTGTGAACAGTGTGTGTCTCTGTGTGTGTGTCTTTTAAACTTTTTGACAGAGAGAAAAACTTTAATAAAGTGTGCCTCCTGAGTACTTCTTCTGTAGGAGTCTGTTCTTTTAGGAAATTCAGTGAGGCTTATCCATGCGAACGGCATGGCGTATCAAAATTATGTCTTAAATCGGTATTTATACATAAGTGTGTCACAATCAGCCTTCTCAAAAAAGCTTTGCCACATTTCTTTCATGAGGTACATTCAGTATGTCACATTGTTCTGGCCACTGACTGCCAAATTACACACTGAATGCAAACGTACGTAACTGTAGCTCTTAGACCTCCTCCGCCCCACAGTATTTCTGCACTTGAAACCCAGTGGGGAGGAAAGCTGCAGTGGGGGTGGATTTGGAACAGGAGAAAGGTTGACCACTCTCTCACCACCTGCTACTTCTGTGCTCCCAGAAGCCTTTTTCTCCTCAAAAAGGGCGGATGAACTATGATTATTTGTGTTTGTGTTCTGTGTCTGATGGCATTTCTACCTGAGCCAGCAAAGGTCTTACCAAGCAGCGTTGTGCAAAGAGAGCAGAGACAGCAGATTGCAAATTGCTGTTGTTTGTGCTGGTAAGTCAGGGAATTTCAGCCCCCTCTAATCCACAGCTTGGCGGATGCCATCTGCTTGGCCAAATATGCCATTCTGTATCTTTGTTTTTATACCAGAGTCTGTGGCACAGGACTTCTAGGAAAGAACAGCAATTTCTATTGTAGTCAGATAGCTTGTCAGGTCAAGCAGCTCTGCTATATATGTGCTTTTAGGGGTTCTATGTGTTTGGATTCATTACCGCATTTTTCGCCCTATAGGACGCACCGGCCCATAGGACGCACCTAGTTTTTTTGGGGGGAAATCAAGGAAATTTTTTTTTATTCCCCCCCCCCCAGGTTTATGCAGCCATCCCCAAGCTAGAAGAGGGAGACGGAGCGATCCGTCTCCCTCTTCTGCCTTCAGGGACAGCCTCTCTAGCCTCTAGCTTACCCCGCTGCCCCCGAGCTTGTGGGGCTGGCAATGGGGAGAAGCAAGCTTGCTTCTCCCCACCCCCGCCAGCCTCCAGACCAGGTCGGGGAATAGCGGGGTGGCGGCGATGCGCCTCCCCGCTGTCCCCTGAGCTTTTGGGCTGCAGGCTGCTGCCCACAAGCCTTGCGAGCCCGCGGGACCTCCCGCCGGGCTTGCAAGGCTTGCGGATAGCTTCCTGAAGCCTGGAGAGCGAGAGGCGTCGGTGCGCACCGACGCCTCTCGCTCTCCAGGCTTCAGCGAAAGCCTGCATTCGCCCCATAGGACGCACACACATTTCCCCTTCATTTTTGGATGGGAAAAAGTGCATCCTATAGGGCGAAAAATATGGTATATATAACTATAGATTAGATCTTCATTCCAATTGTTACTTGCCTTGACCTTTCAGGCTATGTTAGGCTGCAGATCTGAATAGTCAGCATACTGAAGCATTGAAGACCCTGAAACTTGGTTTTTAGGCTTATTGCTAAGGAATGTGGAATTGGTAAGGAATCTGGAAAACTACATTTCAGATACACATGTCAGTGAACATATCTGAAGCTACCTGGTGAGTGTATACTTGGTGGCCCATAGAGATTTCCTGGCCAGTATGGAATGGCCTAAAGGTCAAAAAGAATTCAAGCTTCCCAAAGTTCTTTTCGCTTTCTGAGTGACTCAAAGAATCCATATCCCAACACTGATGTAGACTCTCTCTTTCAATATCATGGGATCAGCCACTTGTATTTTTTCCAGTGTTGTTATGGAAGTTATTATTATCATTCAAATCTATTTACTCTGTATTATTTCTGGAGAAGATTTAGGGGAAGGGTCCACCCACCTGAAATTGTATTGGACAGAGGTAACAGTTGTTCCATTGCAGGCTAACAAAGCTATTGTTATAAGTTGTGGTGGCTCACCGCTTGTCTTGAGGACCAGATTCAAATATGGTCAACCAGAGTTGACCCGGGCAAAAGACAATGGAAATTTCCCTCCAGTGTAATAAACCAAAACACAAATTAAAAACATCCATCTGAACGACACAAACAACGCTGACATCAAACTCTACACACATTAAACATAATAGAAACACCGCCACCTGACCCCACCCCCATCCATCTTCCCTCTCTCCACCCCCCCTTTTCTTCTCTCTTTCTTTTTTCTTCTCCCCCTAATGCCTCAACAAATGAAATGGATTTGTAAAAATGTTAAAGGAAAAAAACAAACAAAAAACGAGGCACTACACTTCTGTAAAACAAGAAAATCCTTAATAAAATATTTATTTAAAAAAAAAAAAAAACATCCACCCAAGCGGCCTCTCTCTCCATTAATTGTTATCAGAACACCTTTCTTCCAAAACAAAGTATCATCTGTCTCCCCAAAAGAGTGGTTTTCACACACATCTCCTTTGCAGTTTGATGCATGAAGTAAGACTGTTTGAGAAGTAAATAACAACAGAGTGGCAGCAATGTTATCCAGGCACTAAAGCAAAGGGTCCTCAAACGCAGCCATGAAAACTCATGGTAGGAGCAGTTGAGAACCCGGTTTGCAAAGCGCTTTTTGCTCCCAGCAGTCCAAGTAGCTTCCTCTGAAAGGGAGTGGGCAACATTCCGCTGTAAGCCAGGAGCTGTCTCTAGAGCAACCGCTGAGCTGCTAATAAAATGTACCACATTCAGGCTCTGCATTTCAGGAGGAGAAAGGAGGGACAGGGTTGCACTACAGTGTACCAGCAAAAGTAGGAAGGCACAAAAGGTGCAAAGTTCACGCAGTGCACCAGCAGCTGACCTGTGGAAGCAAGTGGCAGTTTGCAGTAGTGCTGCAGAGCACCAGTAGCAACCACTGGCCCATTCCCCCTGAATACGGTGGGCGGGGGCTCGGACTGACTCCAGCTACGAAAACTGAGGCTGCCAAACAAACACTTGGGCTGGGGTATTGTTTGAGGAGTTTTGTTGCTGTCATTAATACTTATTTTTTGCATCTTTATTTTTAGATCTTATGGAAACTGTTTTTGTGTACTTTTTGGTGTATTTTTCATGTTTATGACTACTTTTGTAATTACGTAAATCTTTTCATGTGAGCCGCCTTGAGCCTGGTTTTAACTACAGCATACAAATAAAATGGCTGTGGTGATGTTTAAAGATGCCCCTCTAGATTAATGGAAGCTGCAGCAAAGAATTCGCAGCTGAGGCCCCCAAGGAAAACATGGAAATAAAGCTATGGAGTGTGCAGTAATTGACATATTGACAAGTGAGCAGGAAATGGCCTAATGGGCAACTTTAGACCTATGGACTGGAAGCTCTGCACTGCTGGTATAAACCATGATGTATCGTGTTCAAAAGTAAGCGCTGTGGAGTATATTCACCAATGAGATAACAGCATGCAAATTAACCAAAATTTGATGCTGACTGGCATCACCCAACAGGCAAATGATGCCTGTGAAACCCAAACCCTACTCAGCCAGACATACAAGTAACACAGGTAACACAGCTGTTGTGTCATAGAATCATAGAGTTGGAAGAGACCACAAGGGCCATCGAGTCCAACCTCCTGCCAAGCAGGAAACACCATCAGAGCACTCCTGACATATGGTTGTCAAGCCTCTGCTGCTTAAAGACCTCCAAAGAAGGAGACTCCACCACACTCCTTGGCAGCAAATTCCACTGTCAAACAGCTCTTACTGTCAGGAAGTTCTTCCTAATGTTTAGATGGAATCTTCTTTCTTGTAGTTTGGATCCATTGCTCCGTGTCCGCTTCTCTGGAGCAGCAGAAAACAACCTTTCTCCCTCCTCTATATGACATCCTTTTATATATTTGAACATGGCTATCATATCACCCCTTAACCTCCTCTTCTCCAGGCTAAACATGCCCAGCTCCCTTAGCCGTTCCTCATAAGGCATCGTTTCCAGACCTTTGACCATTTTGGTTACCCTCCTCTGGACACGTTCCAGTTTGTCAGTGTCCTTCTTGAACTGTGGTGCCCAGAACTGGACACAGTACTCCAGGTGAGGTCTGACCAGAGCAGAATACAGTGGCACTATTACTTCCCTGGATCTAGATGCTATACTCCTATTGATGCAGCCCAGAATTGCATTGGCTTTTTTAGCTGCCGCATCACACTGTTGGCTCATGTCAAGTTTGTGGTCAACCAAGACTCCTAGATCCTTTTCACATGTACTGCTCTCAAGCCAGGTGTCCCCCATCTTGTATTTGTGCCTCTCATTTTTTTAGCCCAAGTGCAATACTTTACATTTCTCCCTGTTAAAGTTCATCTTGTTTGTTTTGGCCCAGTTCTCTAATCTGTCAAGGTCGTTTTGAAGTGTGATCACTGCACTGTGTCCGCACTGAGGTAAGTCTGAAAGGTACCCTACTATCTGGAATCCTACTGTTACCCTACTATCTGGGTAATAATTGGTAATTCTATTCTTATTCTGTTTTGTGAAGTCTGTTTTATTGCTTGAAATTTTAATAAATATCTTTAAAAAATAATAATAATTGGTAATTCTAACACACACACACAGTTGTGGAAGGGGAAAGAAAGAAAAAATTATTCAGATGAAGATCAACACATCTGAGGAAGCTGCTGTCTCAGAGGTGTACATGTCTGGTATCAGCCTCCAAAAATTATTTGGCAAACGCCACCAGGCTTCAAAGTGGCCTAGTCTTTGAAGAATTTGACTGCCACATCAAAGAGATTGACAGTACCTTGTGATAAAGGTGAATGCCATCTTTCAGTGGGACGTCATGAATGGAGGGAAGATAGTGGACTCAAGTCTTGAAGACTGGCTCTGGCGAGGTCTACCGTGGTGCTTCCTGCAAGCCTGCAAACACTCTTCATTCTCTCTGACCAAGACTTCATGGAGCTTGCACTGGGCAAGATAAAGCCACAGAGAGCTTTCCTGGTTGGGAAGGTGAAGGTGAGGGGCAATATCCTGCTCAGTCATAAACTGGAGGCTATTCTTGGCTCCATCAGCAAGAAAACTGATCAAATCCCTTATTCTCTTTAGTCAACATCTTGGTCATAAGAGAAAGAAATTAAAATGCAGAGTATTTTAATGGAAAGGGGTACTGTTCAAATTTGGTTTTTTATTCATGGTTGCTATTATAATGTTTTATTGTGTCAGATTCATTAATATCTATTAGCTACCATGCCTTTGTTATCTATTCACTATGTCATGGATTTGTGCCATCACTTCAGCAGTGTGAGTAATCATGATGTGTTGCAGCTGAAGCTCCAAATAGGTTCTCTATTCTATTGTTCCCATACCTGTGTGCACTCTGTGTGCGCTCATAGTAGTCGGTGGTGAATGTAGGAAGAAATAACAGCCGAAAAAGATCTAAAACAAAGACCTCTCCTCCGAAGGCCCAAACAAGACATTTTGAATATATATCAGGATTTGGAGCATCGTTCCTCAATAAAGGGAAAAATTCCCCATTGGGCATCTTCAAAAAAACACAAGTAATTACCGGTACTCTTTAAATTAGGGAATAATGGGGATTGTGCTTTTTAAAAGCAAGGTATAGGGAATCTCATCTGACAGAGTGTATTCATCAGTGTATTCATTTCTATATCCTGCTTCTTTATGATCAGTAGATACATATATTGGTTATATAAAACTCTCTGAGGGCGGCTTCCTTCTCTTGCATTATTTTGCATTGAGTGCAGATACCCAGTTACTGAACATACGTGCATTACATTTATTGTGAAGACATACATGTATATTATTTGACAGTTATTCGTTTGAAACACGTGGAAGCCCTAGTGCTTTCCTGTACACAGTTTCTGGGACAAGCAGAAAATAATGCAAATACATTCCCTTCACAACAGGCATGCCTCGTACATATCAGCTATATTTGTATCCAAAAACAAAATGTATGCAAAGCCATCCTGAATTTCCAAGGTCCTTTGGGAACTTGGCTGTTATTTTTATCATGGAGCGATGGTGGGGTGGGGTGCAGGGAGCAAAGCACTCTTCTGGCCTTGTTAGAAAAAGTCCTGTCTTTTAACAGCAGCCTGATGTGCAGAAGTCAACCAGTGAACCTTTTCAAAGCATGGCGAGAAGCACTATCACCTGCTAATATCTGTACATAAAGCTCTGCTCTTAGCGGCAAAGCTATGGTGGCTAGTTAAAAAGTTTTTAACCTTCTAAATGCTCTACCCAGTCAGTAACTGCCAAATTAAATGGAAGTATAACATCCTGAACATGGAAACTGCAGCCCAACACAGAATTGGATTTCAGTGGATTTAAACACCTCTAGCTCTGCAGCTTGGCAATTCTGCTCTTCAATTACCTGTTTTAAGTTTTGCCTTTACTTTTTAAGGAATAAACTAAATAAATAGTGAATTCAGTTTAAATCATATATCATTGCCTTGATGTCTGCCTCCAATCTTAGTTCTTTTCAATGGTTCCAGGATCAGTATGGGTTAGAATCACAGGACACTGGCAAAAATGTCATAGGAACCTATGACACTAGCATGTACAGATCCCTGTCTGCACTGACTAGCCACAGCTTTCCAAAGTCATGTGCAGAGACCTTTCCAATCCTCTCGTATAGCAGTGAGAGATTGCAGAGACCGGACCTGGGACAGAGGTGGTTTTAGGGTGGCACAACCAGTGCAGTGGCACTGGGCACCATGCTGCAGGGGGTGCCACAACAATGCTGTAGAATGCTGCGGGGGGGTGTCACCAAATTTTAGTGTCGCAAAGGTCACCACTGAAATTTGAGAGCCCAAAGTCCTGCCACTGCCTGAGAGCTTCTGGACTTAAAGGCAAGTGAGGAAAGAGAGGTTCCCTGTTGTTCACCTGTTCATATATATATGATTTTCTTAGTTTGCAAAAGTACGTGCATTGTCTCATTTTTCAGGTTGTGTTTTCTACAGATCAGTTACATTTGCTGTGAGACATTAGCATTAGATACAGTATAAAGTTGGGAAGAAAAGAGGTGGGAGAAGGTGGTCATTGTCACTTGTGTGGGTTCTCTTTCTATTCACTCGTTATATTTCCTTGGTGGTGAGAGAGGGTGGAGGTGGCCTAGGGCATCGTTGGTTGTATTTGGTGAGATTTGGGGTTTTTTTGGGGGGGGGGGTTGGATCAGGTTAGCCATATTGATTTCTATGCTGTCGATGGATTCTTGTTGGGCTGTGTATGTGATAAAGGGAAGCCACGCCAGAGTGAAGGCGTTATCTTCAATTTCTCCCATGTTTCAGTCTATTGGTTAGCTTTTCTAGTAAGGCTGTTTCCCATACAATTTGATACAGTGGTCCATGTTTACTCCTGACAGGTCTCCAATGTCTGGCTATGATGCTTCTAGCTGCTGAGAGTAGGTGGGTTATGAGCTCTTTATATAGTGTGAGAGGGCATTATTATCTTGGAAGATGTTCAGTAGGGCCAGTTCTAGGCTGAATTCTAATACAGTGGTACCTCGGGTTACATACGCTTCAGGTTACATACACTTTAGGTTACAGACTCCGCTAACCTAGAAATAGTACCTCGGGTTAAGAACTTTGCTTCAGGATGAGAACAGAAATCGTGCAGCGGCGGCACAGCAGCAGCAGGAGGCCCCATTAGCTAAAGTGGTGCTTCAGGTTAAGAACAGTTTCAGGTTAAGAACAGACCTCTAGAACGAATTAAGTTCTTAACCCAAGGTACCACTCTACTTGTTTAGTTATTTTGAATATTTCTGGTATGACTGTTGTCCAGAAGGGTTCGACTTTGGGGCATTCCCACCAAATGTGGAGGTATGTGCCTGTGGTGAGGTTCCTGGGCGTATCAGCTCTAGTTTCTGTGGGTACCATGTGTAGGTGAGTTTCAGAGTGAGTGCTTTTCTTTTGGCAGAGATGGATTTAAAGGGAGTTTTAGACCACATTCTAGTCCATTGGGTGGGGTTAATTTTGTAGCACATGTCACCCTCCCATTTTTTTTATTGAGTCAAGGGGGTTTGTGGGGTTCACATGTTGTTTCTAAGCTCCAGACACTTTTCTTAAAAAGTGGAAAAACTGGAACACTGTTTTGCTAAAGTCAAACAGTTTGGAAAGAAGTCTTTAAAGAGATGTTTTGTATTACAGCTCAGGCAATCCCAATTACCCCAGCATTAGTCTTACTTAATTTATATATTTTAGATATAGACCAATTAAGAAGTAGGGAATTAACACATTAATTAACAGCAGCTAGAACGGTAATAGCCAGAAATTCTAAAACCTTCCAATTAATGAATATTGACCATTTGTATAATATAGTCTGGCCAACAGTTTTCACAAAAAATGATGGTGGCAAGGGGGGGAGAGGAAAAAATTACACTATATACTATGATTTTATTAAATATTTAAATGAAAACACATGGATGAGAAGTACCTACAACATATAATGCAATATTACAATAAATACAGCATTGCAATAAATAGCTCACTCCTGTTCTGTTTTCCAAGTTGATTTACTGAATAATCTATTGAACTGCTGTCCTGTAATCATCTCATTATTATGTCTTGTAAAATAATGTTTAGTATTTTACCCCGTGACCTATATTTTGCCAGTCATGTCATGTTTTATGATTTTATGTTTTATGTTTTATGATTTTATGTTTTATGTTATGTTTGTACAATTTTGTAACAAAAGAGAGAGAAGGGAGGGAGAGAAGGAGAAGGAAAAGATAAGAAAAACAAACCAGGTGGTTCTTCCCCCTCAATTCTATCATCACAACAACCCTGTGAGGAAGTTAGACTGGGAGATAGCGACTAGCTTGAGGTGACCAAATGGGGAATTGATCTTGACTCTAGTCCTGATGTAACCATGGGCCCTAACTCTTGGGGGACAAAAAAATTCAAACCCAGTGTAAAATAACATTTTGTACGCTGTCTGTATTATTTTCCTACTATGTCACGTTTTCAAAAGCACCAGATGGTGTCTTGGCTTTTTGTGCAATTCAAAGCTACTAATATTTCATAAAAAGGCAAACACCAGTGGTTTAAGTGTTCCTGGTTTCACACAGTATTAGAGATTTTCAGGAAAACGCTTGATGGGTTTGTTTCTCTAAATACAGAACTTGAGCATATGGTACATCAAAACCAGAAGGCTTAGTAATATGAGGCAAGCAGATGAACAGTTTGGCGGGCAGGATGTGTGCGACTGCAATCACAAAGAAAGGGAAATGGTGAATGAAGGGAAATAAGCCTGATGTTGCCATGGAACTCATTTGCCCCAACAGCTTCAGTATGGGTGGTTTCTTATTGGTGCTATTAAAAATTGAATTAATTCCTCAAAACCCTACCTTCCTGATTCCTATAGCTCTCTCACACGAGGTTAGACATTCCCCAAGTGTGGGTCTGGACACAATAATGCACCACATATATTAACTGGAGGAAATAGTACCCTGAGACCAAAGTATGTATCTATGGAGGAAGCTGCCCAATGCATCTCTAGATGAGTCACTAGGCTTACCCTTTGGTGCCTTTCAATTGGTTTTTGCTGGAAGATGGGTGTCTTGCAACTTTGCTTGTGGCTGCATCATTCAATCAGTTCTGATACTGAAAAGTTGTAGAATTACAACCCTCCTTTAGAGGAGGGTGCCTGTTGCATATTGTTACACAACACCCCAATCTACGAACCGTGTGAGATTCCAGAGGTTCCAGGCGCTTATCCAGGGTTCATGTTTCCTTTGGGAAATGAGGCCCAGCAGAGACTGGTTTCAATATGATAAATGGTGACTTGAGCTGGAGGGGCCCACAGCATTACCCACCAAGAGGTTATTGCTCCCCCATGACTTGGCAGGGGGTTGGACTTGATGGCCCTTGTGGTCTATTCCAACTCTATGATTCTATGACTTCAGTTTCATGACTCACTGATCCAGACCTACCCCTCTGCTATTTGACCACTGTGTCCAGAACAATGATGCACACAAGCACAGAAGGATTAGGGTTGGGTTAGGGTTAGGGTTAGGGTTAGGGTTGGATTAGGGATAGGGTTAGGGTTAGGGTTAGCGTTAGCGTTTGGAATAGGATTAGGGTTAGGGTTAGCGTTTGGAATAGGGTTAGGGTTGGGGATGGGATTAGAGTTGGGGTTGGATTAGGATTAGGGTTAGGTAAGGTTTGGTTTAGGGTTAGGGTTAGGGTTAGGGTTAGGGTTGGTTAGGGTTAGGGTTAGCGTTTGGAATAGGGTTAGGGTTAGGGTTGGGGATGGGATTAGAGTTGGGGTTGGGTTAGGATTAGGGTTAGGTAAGGTTTGGTTTAGGGTTAGGGTTAAGGTTAGGGTTAGGGTTGGGGTTGGGGTTGGGGTTGGGGTTGGGGTTGGGGTTGGGGTTGGGGTTAGGGTTGGTTAGGGTTAGGGTTAGGGTTGGGGATGGGATTAGAGTTCGGGTTGGGGTTTGTCAGGGGCTCAGGGGCAGAGCCACGGGGGAAAGAGGCGTTGGAGAGCGAAGGGGAGGAATCTGAGGGGAGCTTAGGAGGATATGACAGTGACTCGAGAGATTCCATGAGTCTCTCCAGCGAATCAGAAGATTCTCAGAAAGAGGCGCCCAGGGTCAGGGCAAGGGGGGCCAGCGGTGAGTCCCCAAGCGGCAGCTGGAGATCAGGGCCAGCTTCCCTGCCAGAGCGTAGCGGGGGGGAAGAAGCCCACAGATCAGGACCGGCGTCCACTCCAGCAGGGAGAGAGAGAGAGTCAGAACTGACCACGCCTCCGTCGGAGAGTGGAGGGGCGGAGTGGAGGTCAGTTCCAGCCAGCCCCTCCGAAGGAGGAAGCAGTGACAGGAGCAGTGTAGCCGTTAGGAGGAAAGTGGCCGGCTGGGCGCGCGCGCCAAGTTCAAATGTGCAGGCGCGCGGGTCAGCAGAAAATCCGGATTGGGAGCCAGGTCCCAAAGCCCGCCGGAGAAAGGGGGAGGAGTCAGAGGAATCCGCCTCCGAAGAGTCCAGGAGGAGTGGAACCCCAGGGGGCAGGAGGACCCAGAGGAGAAAAGAGCATAGGAAGAGGTGGAGCAAAGCTTGGGTGTTAAACTGGTGTAGGGGAGGGGAAGAATCAGACGGAGCTTCAACGGTCTAAGGTTACAGACGTAGGGATGCGCGCCACGGATGTAAAACCAACAATGAACTTTAATAAAGACTTTTGTATATAAAGAGACACTGGCGTTGGTCCTTTGTGAGCTGGGACCTGAGGCACCCCTGACAGGGTTGATTTAGGGTTGGGATTAGGTTGATTTAGGGTTAGGGTTAGGGATGGGGTTAGGATTAGGGTTGAGTTAGGGTTGGTTAAGGATAGGTTTGGATTAGGGTTAAAGTTGGTTTAGGATTAAGGTTAGGTTTGGGGTTGGGTAAGGGTTGGTTTAGGGTTAGGGATACGGTTTGGGTTTGAGTTAAGGATGAATTAGGGTTTGGATTAGGGTTAGGGTTATGGGTTTCGATTAGGGTTAGGGTTAGGGTTTAGGATAGGTTTGGATTAGGGTTAGATTTGGGAAAGGGTTGGGTTAGTGTTAGGGTTAAGGTTAGGGTTAGGGTGAACAAAGGTCCACCCCTTGTTGGCTGTAGGAAGGTTTGTTTCAGATTTTGCACCCCTTGGATGGGTTGTGTATTTCTTGTAATTGGGTAATGTGGCTTTTCATGGTACTCACATATGAGGTGATGCACTTTCTTTTCAAAAGGTTCCCTAGCCATTCCGCCTTGTTTTTCTTATAGAGTGTTTCTTTGTCAACCTGACTGGGTTGCTCTGACCTGTATGGGAAACCGCCCTATTAGAGGAGTTACAGTTAGGGAAGGGTTGGAGGGTGAAAAATGCATAGTGGAAGATAGCAGTGTTTAGGGTAGTCTGGCCCACATGGCTTTCAGCCGATTAGTCCTGTGTCTTGGCTGCTCAAGAGCAGGCCACCCCACCCCCGTCACTTAAGGTCAGTGGGACAATGTCAGGCACCTTAAACAATGTTTTCAATAGTAATGGCAACATTGTGGGTTCTTTTGAGCATAGGTTGGTTGTGTATTTGTATTTGCTTTTAGCCTGTTAGTGACTTGTCTTGATGGGATGAAGGGTATGATGGTGTATAAGTGTAGCTGCCTTGTGTTGCTGAAGGTGAGTGCAGAAAATGGGACAATGACCTGAGTCAATGGTGGATCATGGGCATTCCTTAGTCTCTGTTGTCACATGGTCTGCGGGTGCTGGGGGTGCCCATTGGAGTGAACATTGGCCAACGGGGCCACGGTGTGTCTGTTGGGCTCTTATACCCAAGGTCCAGGCAGTGGGGAGGGAGGAATCATCGGAAATATTGCTGCGGTTGAATCTGACTGCTTAACTCATTTTTCATATCCTCAAGTTGTTATATTTAATAAATATAACAACTTTATATTTAATATATTTAATGTTATATTTAATAAATATAACCTTGTTATCTACATTGGGTTGTCTTGTCTTCCTGCTGTGCTGACAACTACTTCATTTGTGGGGAACGGCAAGACATGTGGTTTTCGCTACAAAACTTTGGGCAGACTTTGGCACCAATTTGGAGTGAATCGGACATTGGGTTTTGGATGTTAATTACGAACCCTGCTTTGATATATCCATTACTCTATTTGTGGGGTGCTGCAAAATGTGGGGGTTTTGCTGCAAAATGCTGCAAATGTTTGTCAAACTTTGACACCAGTTTCAGTGGGATCCCAGATTTGGGGATTCGTAGTTAATGCAGCTCAGGCTAGATTCAACTAAGCAATTGCACGTGTGGGAGCCAGCGCAATGGGGCTTTGTCCCCCACTCCTCTCCTGTGCCCTGGAGGAATCAGAAGAACCCCCAAAATAGTGTGCAGGGGAGGATAGGGGGAGGGTCCCAGCAGAAGTGCTTGTGCCAATGGAGCCAGATCCTTAGCACTACAGTGGATGCTCAGGTTGTGAACGTAATCCGTGCGGGAAGCATGTTTGCAACCCGCAGCGCTGCATGTGCGGGTTGCGATTTAGCGCTTCTGTACATGTGCAAGCGCCAAAACCTGGAAGTAACCAGTTCTGGTACTTCCGGGTTCGGCGTGGTGCGCAACCTGAAATCGCGCGGCCTGAAGTGTCTGTAACCCAAGGTATGACTGTACTTTGAATTCCACCTTCTGGCTTCTGGCAATGCTAGCAGCACAGGGACAGCCCCTCCTCCCTCCCCTTCTTGGTGCTACTTTGACCTGGGATGATAACAACAAAAACAAAAATGTTGCTTGCCCAGGGGAAGGTATCAACAAAAGAAGAATAGATAACTAAGATGGTGGACTATGCCGAAATGGCAAAGATGACCGCAAAGATCAGAGATCAAGATGAGAAAAAGTTTGAGCAGGAATGGAAGAAATTTATAGACTGTAAATATATTAAAATGTTAGCAGGTTCGATATAACATCCATGTGACTATATAATCAGAAATCAAGATAAATAAGAGGGAAAACAATGAGTCTGGAGATGAAGTGCAATGCAATAAATTATGGGGGGGCGGGAGATTGGAATCTAGGGGAGGGGGAAGTCTATATTGTATCTTATGGAAAAATATTGAATTTATGAATTATTGTGACTATAAAATTTTGAAAATAAAATATATATATTTTTAAACACACACTTGCCTGGCACCTATAGTGAGCAAGAGGCAACCAGCTGAAGAAGCTGGCCAAGACCTCCTCCCCTCCCCCCACTCCAGGCCCTTCCTGACGGGCCACAGGGGAGTGAGGCAGGCAGTCATGAGCAGGTTGGCTAGTCAAAATGTTTGTGGCCTTACTTGCCAGGCTGCTTTAAACTGTAAAAGCACTGTGTGTGCATCTGTGTGTGCATGCATGTACCTGAGAGAGTTGCATATGAGCCTATGGGACTGTGGTATGATTGCTAATGCTCATGCATATGTCTCTGTGCCCATCTCTGAAATAAAAAAAATGAAAACCAAGAGGAAGAACAAAGAGAATAGTATATCAGGCAGTTTTACACATGTTTGTAACTCTGTGCAACAAGACTTTGACTAGTTAAAGCAGGTGGAGGCTTGGTGCAGCGGCAGCGTGTAGGGGCCAGACGCAGCAGCTCAGCAAAAGAGCCCCCTCACTCCACCCTTTTTGTCAGATGCTTGAAGAGGCAGTTTGGAAATGCAAATGTTGGCCCCTGCAGCCTTCCTCTAGTGCTTGTCCTTAGCTTCTCTGCCACTGGGCTCTCCAAGGGTCAGCATCCTAAGCATTAAAGAGTAAAGAAGCTGCCAACTGGGGCTGGATCTACACTGAGCTAAAAAAATATGCAATATTCCATTGACTGCTGTACAGCGCCCCCTGGTGTCACATTTTAATAACACCTTTATAATGTTATAACTCACCAGTCCCTCTGCCTGCTTTTGACTAGGCAGCTTGCCTCTGACTCTCACCTGGGACTAATTTAGAGGCAAGCTGCCTAGTCAAAGGCAGGCAGAGGGACACAATTCAGGGAGGAGTGAGTAAGGAGGATTTTCCTACACATGGGGTGCAGGTGTGTGAGCAAATGTGCGGTCCATGTGGTAAAATAATATGCTTCCAATATGTAAGAGGAATTGATTGATAGATTTCTAATCCATTCTTCAAGGAAATTCTTCACAAAAGCAGCTTACAAAATGAACCCAAAATGCAACAGATAAAATCTGTTTTGGCACAATTTAACACATCTACTCCACCTCACCTTTCACTGTTTCACTTCTCCATAATTTTCACACGTTTATAATAAACATATAATGTCCCCTCTTAAAATGTATTTCTTCTGTTCAAAATGTGCATTTTGATGCAACTAACAAAACCACCCAAAACATAATCAAAATCAACTATGATATAATACAAGATTCATATTACTCAGTAGCTTAATTGTGAGAGCAAATAATTGTGATATTCAGTAACTAAGGCTGGTTGGTAGGTCCAGAGGGAGGAATCGAGTATTTTTATTTGTAGAGGAAACATGCAATCTTCATATTCAAAAATGCAAAAACATTTTAACAGCTTTAACACATGGAAGCTCATTAAGTTTAAAATTAAGTTTATTTCATTACAGGAGTTAGACATATGCTTAAATCTTGCCCATTGAAATCAATGGGACTTAAAATGCTTACATTTAGTTGGACACTGCTCTGTGCAGTTTGCTTTTTGGGGAAGCTGAATCCCATGTACAGTATGTTTATTTGGAGGCCAGTCGTATGGAATGCAGTGGTGACTTACTCCTAAGTAAATGTGTGTTGTAACCCAACCTTAATCTCTTGAGTTGGAGGAATGCGGCTTGTTACATTTACACTCTCCTTCCAAACCGTATCACTTTAATCTCCTCCATAGACCTTTCCAGTAATGCCTACTGGCAATGGAAAAACAAATTAGCTGAAGTTCATTTATTTCCTCCATAACACTTTAACTCTTGGGGAACTTAACACCAAAAGCAAATCAATGGGGGTCAGTCACTGCAGCATATTCAGAAAGGCTGCAGAGTCTTCTGGGAATGGAGGTGTTAACAGCAAGGTTTAGTTGCAGTCACTGCTAAAATACAGAAACAAAAGTTGTCACTGGCCCAGGCATTAATCTTGCTAGTACTGGGCCATTGGAAGGTTGTAGCTAGGAGGGCATGTTTTAGGATAGGAGAATAAAAACATTTCTCCAAGCATGTAGACAGTTTGTGTTATTTTCATGTTACTTTTTTAATGCTTTCAAACTTCAGGGTTAGTTCTGCTGCAGGAATGAGAACTTTTAGAGCTCCTGAACTGCTCAATGTGTTCCTCCCAATCTTGTTGCAGCCCCCCCACCCCGCCCGAGTAATGCAAGAATCCAGGGGCTTCAAGGGCTTGCCCAGGGTTTATGCTTCCTTTGGAACAAGGGACAGCGGTGCTTTTATGATATATGGTTTATTTACACATATATACAACCTGAGCGTACGATGCAGGGGTTCACAGCATTAGCACCCCATGAGGGTCTTGCTTCTCCCATAGTCACAGCCTTGGATTCAAACAGAAACCAGGCCCCTCTCCCCCCCCCCCCCAGCTTCCCAGTCTGCTGCTTTTTCAGCTTCTAGCCTGTAGCTGGCATTACTCAACCCTCTGTTCTCAGCTCTGCCATTGTCCTTCTAACTACCCACGAGTTGAGGAAGGGGCCACACACATATTTGTCCTCCTGCACAGATCCACTTCCTTTGTTCCCTTTAATGACCCACCACTTCACCAGGAAGCTAGCTTGGCTAGTCCAAGAATTAGAAGGGGATTCAGGCATTGAGTCTACCCTCCTACCTCCCCGCTCAAAACCCCCCACAAGTAATAATATTTTGGAGTCACTGGAAAGTGAATATCAGGTCATTTCAGAGATAATATTTCAATTGTGGCTCAATAGATTTGAATAGCTGAGCAATTCCAAAATATATGTAAAAAATCTACAGCGTACCTACTGCATCTCCTACCCTGAGCTACTGAATATAGGCAACTCTCAACTTATGTGGGGGATACATTCCGGGAATAGAACATAAAGCCAAAATCATGTATAGTCAAAACACACAGGGTTCAATGGTGGGAGGGATAGCCAAAAAAATTGCCATGTGCATAAAGCTACATGCATGCAAGTTAATGTATGTAAGTTGCACCTTACCCATGTATCTTAGTGAATGGGGTCAAATACTACTGATATCCGATCATTTTTTTAAAAAAAACACCTTTAAATCTATTGACATAATTTGTGGTGCAATTTCAGGCCAAATCTATTTTCACTCTACTTTATTCACATCCTGTTGTAACTCTGTATCTCATTTCATCATAAGCCTTTCAGTTTTATTATCCAGATTTGTGATTGTAGAATAATTTTTGCCAATTAAACTCTTTTTGTTTTCTAATACCAATAAGATTTCAAATTCAGATTCATCCCCAAGAACTCTGGTTTCTTTATTAAATGTAATAGTGCACCTCTTAGTGGTGTACATAATAAAACTGTAGATAAAGCACAACTAAAACCTACACAACCATTACAAAACAAATATACATGAAACGATTATCATTAAAATACATACCAAATCAGAAAACAGTTTAAAACGAATATATGTAACTATTATATGCCGAAGTGGGCATATAATTTTTATCAGCTGAGTTTTCATCACTTGCCTAAAATCTGAGAGACCTTGGCAGCTGTGTGTGAAAGAAAAACTATTTGTGGAATTCTGAAGTAAAATCTACTTTAGAAAGGCACCTGGTTTCATAGCCTTATGCATAGGTTGTTCTATATATATTAATGGAAGAGAGAGAGAGAGAGAGAGAGAGAGAGAGAGAGAGGTTTGCACTGCTGCTGCAACCAACTTCAAAGCTCTCTCACTGCATTTCAGTGCCTCTCCTGTGGTCACCCAGGCTATGAACCTTCTTCACCATCAAAGCTGAAGAGAGGCTCAAGAGATCATTCAAACATCACAAAACAAATGGTCCCCATCCCAACACAAAGAGTGATGTTTCTGCTGCAAAATTTAATAAGTGAAATGGCCTGAAGCTGACCTGATTTCTTTGGGTATCTGTACCTGCATATTTAGCTAGAACTGGATTCTCCCAGATCTTTAGAGAACTGCAGAATTGAATAGCCAAGCCACTTCAGTGACAGCTTCATAGTTCCCTTAGATGGGCCACAGGTGGCGCTATGGTCTAAACCAGGGGTAGGCAACCTAAGGCCCGGGGGCCAGATGCGGTCCAACCGCCTTCTGACTCCGGCCCACAGATGGTCTGGGAATCAGCGTGTTTTTACATGAGTAGAATGTGTCCTTTTATTTAAGATGCATCTCTAGGTTATTTGTGGGGCATAGGAATTCATTCATCCCCACCCAAATATAGTTTGGCCCCCCACATGGTCTGAGGGATGGTGGACTGGCCCCCCGCTGAAAAAGGTTGCTGACCCCTGGTCTAAACCACTGAGCCTCTTGGGCAGGGGTTGACAACCTAAGGCCCCTGGGCCACAAGCGGCCCACAGAGGTCGTTTAACCAGCCCACGAGCCGCCCCCCAACCGAGCCACCCGCTCGGCGAGTCCCCACACACTGCGCTAAACCGGTGCAGCGCAGCACAGGGACTTGCTTCCGCAGCACTGGAAATCACGTCTGCGCAGACGCAGGCGCCAGAAATCAGGTGCGCGATCCAACCAATGGAGGGATGTCCGCTGGAGTGAACTGGAACAGGCGAGGTAAACCTGCTCTTGGGCTTGCTGATCAGAAGGTTGGCAGTTCAAATCCGCACGATGGAGCGAGTTCCTGTTGCTCTGTCCCAGCTTCTGCCAACCTAGCGGTTTAAAAGCACACCAGCGCAAGTAGATAAATACTTGCTGCAGCGGGAAGGTAAACGGTGTTTCCGTGCGATCTGGCACTCGTCATGGCCCTCTGTGCACCAAGTAGCAATTTAGTCCTGCTGGCCACATGACCCCAGAAAGCTGTCTATGGACAAATGCCGGCTCCCTCGACCTTAAAAGCGAGATGAGCGTCGCACCCTGTAGTCGTCTTTGACTGGACTTAACCATCCAGGGGTCCTTTACTGTATTACCTAGTTCCCTTAAATATTTTCTTTGAGGTGGGTTGTCTTCCCTTGCTAACACTGACCAGAAATCTAAGTGTCAAGATGGAGTTGTGGTGCTGTACAGAAAATACAGTTTACATTCTGAAAATCAGAAAAGGAATTCACCAGTGACCAATTCACCAATGACCATGAGCTTCTTAGCTACTCACGAGTAACCTGAAGGGTGATGGATCTTTATGACATTTCTGGTTAACCTGACCCAGAGAGTGCTTCTGCTAATGTCACTAGCTGTTCTGTCAAAGCCATGGTGACCTTCTGGCTTGTATGCATTTTCCTTCACTTACCAGAGCTCAGGCATCTCTCTGGTTTACAGGGAGTCTGTTTGGGCAACAGCTAGAGAACAAGTAGAAGAACATACTCATTTTGGCCAAATATCATCATTTGGTGATATTGCAGAGCCATTGTACCTTTCTGTAATCTCTGTTTTATCTCTAATCCTACATTAGGCAGGGACTTGGACCTGCATTCCCCTCTTCCTCTAAGATTGATATCCCTTGATTGTAAAAAAACAAAACAATTGGATAAAACAATAAATTTAGCAAAAAATCACCACCATACTTAAAAACATAGAAAGATTTAAATTGCCTAAATGACCTCCAAAGTCCTTTCCAAGTTCGGTAGTTCCACGAGAAGAGGGAGATACCTTAGGGCTAGAGCACCTCACATGTGTGTGCATATTGCTCACTGATTGTAATTAATGTCAATAAGCAATGTTTTTGTGTGTGTGAATGAGCTGATACAGATGAATGACCACAGGCAGAGTTTTCATATTTTCCACTGTCTCTTCAAACCATGTTTTTTCTGCCCCAAGGGAGTCTGTTAACGCGTTCCTTTTTTCAGACATTCTAAGACTGTGTTGAATCAATGTGTTAGCTGATACTAATTGTGTTTTTTGTAAAAAAACAACAACACAAAAAACCTGCATGTAAGATTCAAAGACCCAGCTTACCTTTATGACTAGTTTGGCCCCAAATTACCTCAAAGTAGGAAATTCTATACTGTAAATGTTGCCTGTAAGAGTTAGCTGACAGCAGTCTAGTTACTTGAGTACAGGACACAGAACAGTATTCTTTCCACTTGCTCAATGTGATCTGCTTTCAGATTAATTTCTTGCTAAAAAAGAGGACCCTTTGCAGGTAAGCAGAGGGCATTAAAATGGTGCTTCAAAAGAATAGGCCTTGTTCTCTTCCCAACTCAAGTACCCATAACTGATTATATTTGATGAATGAATGAAAATTGTACACATGAGTCTGCAATCCCTGTGACAAGCCTAATTTTTCTGGTTGTAAAAATAGCCACCTTGGCTTTATGAGGCTCTACAAATCTGCGCTCTCTTCTCCCCATCAACATTACCCTGAGAGATCTGGGTTGTTCAACTATTTGGTTTATGTCCACACTTAACACTCAAAAGTTCTGCACATCCACAATCTTACAAGGCAAAGGAGCTGCCTGAGGCATCAGATTTTGGATTTGTGTAGATTTGATCCTGAAAAAATAATCTAGTAAAATATTATTTAGGGCTTAGGCAGGACAATGTCTTACTGTGTCCTGTGTTAAAATATGGGAGGGGAAGACACCATTTTCATTTCATTTTTTACTTCAAGCACAACTGTGTTCTAGGCCAGCTGGCCTTGGCTTCACGTTGGCACCTATATAATTATAAACTTTTCAGTGAAATCTTCATGTTCCCATTTTTCTTGAAACAGTTTTGTGCTTTTAAAGAAATTCTTGATAATGTGGAGTTTTTAATAGCTTTTAATTCATTGGTTCATAATGTGCAAATTGTCTTTGATTACAAAACCCAATGTGATGAAAACCAACTTGGTTTTATGTCATTTATTTTAAACTGCATCTGGGTAAAATGTGAGAACAACAAGAGTTATATTTGAAAGAACTAAAGAAATGGAAAACAACCAGGGCTGTTTATTAGTAAGAAGGACTGCATTCTGAGCCTAAACAGTTTCCCCATCATGCTTCCTACTATTCATAATGTATTTAGGCCATTAAATTGTTAAAGATGCACCACACTTATTCTACTCAGCTGTTGGTTTAAACTGAAGCAAGCAAATGCAAACATGCAAGAAATCAAAGAAAGTACTGTACAACTTGGGGCAGCGGCGGGCGGGCGATAGTAGTAAGCACATTAGACCGGTTCATGCAATGCATGTTAATGACTCAACATCAAGTGTTTTGTTTTACATTTTAGTCTCACCCTTTCTCCAAGGCCAGAGTAGCATGCAAGGTTCTTCTCGTACCCATTTTATCCCCACAACAATCCTGTGAGGTAAGTTAGGCTAGGAGATAGTGGCCAAGATTACCCAGTAAAATTGACATCTGTGTGGGGATTTGAACCTGAGTCTCCCCAGTGCTTGGAATGGAAACCTACAGGAGGGATGGATGGACCTGCTTACTTGCCCAAACACCTGGGCTGCACTGATTGGCCGTTAAGTCAAACCCTACAAAAACACACACCCAAACACATCAGTGTTCCTCAGCCTAAGTGCTTAGCTTGAAAACTTTAGCAGTCCCACCACCTTTCTCAAACCCACACTATTTCCTCCTCTGTCCACCTTGTCAGTTTCCCTGTTCCTCAAGACAAAAGCAACAGTACCTGCAGGAGGGGGCAAGAGAGGAAAGCAGGCGAGGAAAGGCCGGGGGGGGGGGGCTTTTTCCAGGGGCAAATGATGTTGTCTGCTGCCAAAAATCAGGGGGCCTGCAGTCAAATTCTATGGTTGGTAGGAAGTAATACCTGGAGTATGCCACTTGCTGCCAGTGAGAGGCCCTTTGCAGATCCTCTGGACTAATTTTACGCCACGCACAGCCTACTCCCCCCCCCCCCCCGCTCCCATATAAGGAATACTTTTCCCTTGGATATGCCGAGGTTTGTGGAGCAGATGAGGTGGGGTGTGAGCCTATTTTCAGTGTGGCTCAGCTCAAAGGTAAAAGACTGGGCTAAACTCAAAAAGGGTTTGTGCCTTTGAGCAGAGGGGAATTGCAGTTTTGAGGCCCCGCCTTTTCAAATATGTTAAAAGTCACCCAATATAAGTATTAAATCCATTACAAACGGATTCATACAAAGGGAAGACTGTTGCTGCTTTGAAAGTGGTTTCAAAAATGCATAATTAGAGAAGTCAGCCTGAAAGCAAAGTAGTGCAGATTATAATACAGCAGCAATTTTCATTTTAATAAATATGTATAATGTAAATAAGATATCTGCTCCATAAAGTCAATGGAAGTGCAGTCCATCATTTTGGAAGAGCATTGTTAGCAGCAATAATTCACAAGGCTTAATGGCATAGTAATGAGTTGTGTGGACAATCGCTCATAATGATACACTCCTAAGAGTACAAAGAACAGTTAATCAGTCACAATACATTTATCCATTCATTTGCCTTGAAATGAGTACAAATCTATAAACCTGAGCAGTGCATGTCCAGATGCTGCCCCAATGTCAGAGCAGCTGAAAACCCAGTAAATTATGGAGACATTTTGCATGCTTTCATGTACACTAATAATTGCAAATCTTTTCACTCTAAAGGATAAATTTAAGAAGGGCTTAACTCTGTTTCTCTTTTGGCAGATGCCACAATCCAGTGGAAAAATCTCTCATGGAAGCTCCACCAAAACGAATGGGAGAAATGCAAGAGGGTGGTAGTAACTCACATATAGACAGCATATTGGTCACTATTGCTGTCATCACTTGTCAAACCACGTCACTTGCACTTCATTGCAGACAAGTTCATTGTCCAGAAAGTGGGAGAAGCAACAAGAGGAACAGCCATTTTAGATCTGGTCCTAACCAATGTTGATGACCTGGTTAGTGGAGTAGAAGTGGAAGGATCATTAGGCGCGAGTGATCATGCTCTTCTGAAGTTTACTATACAGCGGAAAGGAGCAGCCAAGCATACTAGGACTCAATTTCTTGACTTTAAGAAAGCCGACTTCATAAAACTTAGGGAAGTGCTGGGTGAGATCCCATGGACAGTAATACTGAAAGGAAAGGGAGTTCATGATGGCTGGGAGTTTGTTAAGAGGGAGATAGTAAAAGCACAACTTCAGGCAATACCAATGAGACGGAAACATGGAAGGTGCCTAAAGAAGCCAGGGTGGCTATCTAAAGAACTTTTAACTGAGTTAAGATTAAAAAAGGATGTGTACAAAAAATGGAAAAGGGGGGAAACCACCAAAGAGGAATTCAAACAAATAGCCAGCACGTGTAGACACAAAGTCAGAAAAGCTAAAGCACAGAATGAACTCAGGCTTGCTAGAGAGGTTAAAAGCAACAAAAAAGGCTTTTATGGGTATGTTCGTAGCAAAAGGAAGAACAAAGAAACAGTGGGGTCACTCAGAGGAGAAGATGGTGAAATGCAAACAGGGGACACAGAAAGGGCTGAACTCCTCAATGCCTTCTTTGCCTCAGTCTTCTCCGATAAAGAAAACAATGCCCGACCTGAAGAATTTGGAGCAAATGATTCAGCAGAGGAAACACAGCCCAGAATAACTAAGGAGATAGTACAAGAATACTTGGCTAGTCTAGATGTATTCAAGTCTCCAGGGCCAGATGAACTGCATCCAAGAGTATTAAAAGAACTGGCAGATGTGATTTCAGAACCACTGGCAGTCATCTTTGAGAATTCCTGGAGAACAGGCGAAGTCCCCGCAGACTGGAGGAGGGCAAATGTTGTCCCTATTTTCAAAAAGGGGAAAAGAGAGGACCCAAATAATTACCGCCCAGTCAGTCTGACATCAATACCAGGGAAGATTCTGGAGCAGATAATTAAGCAAACAGTCTGTGAGCACCTAGAAAGGAATGCTGTGATCACCAATAGTCAGCATGGATTTCTGAAAAATAAGTCATGTCAGACTAACCTGATCTCGTTTTTTGACAGAATTACAAGCCTGGTAGATGAAGGGAACGCAGTGGATGTAGCCTACCTTGATTTCAGCAAGGCATTTGACAAGGTGCCCCATGATATTCTTGTAAAGAAGCTGGTAAAATGCGGTCTTGACTATGCTACCACTCAGTGGATTTGTAACTGGCTGACTGACCGAACCCAAAGGGTGCTCATCAATGGTTCCTCTTCATCCTGGAGAAGAGTGACTAGTGGGGTGCCACAGGGTTTATCAACGACTTGGATGATGGACTCAAGGGCATCCTGATCAAATTTGCAGATGACACCAAACTGGGAGGGGTGGCTAACACCCCAGAGGACAGGATCACACTTCAAAACGACCTTGACAGATTAGAGAACTGGGCCAAAACAAACAAGATGAACTTTAACAGGGAGAAATGTAAAGTATTGCACTTGGGCAAAAAAAATGAGAGGCACTAATACAAGATGGGTGACACCTGGCTTGAGAGCAGTACATGTGAAAAGGATCTAGGAGTCTTGGTTGACCACAAACTTGACATGAGCCAACAGTGTGACGCGGCAGCTAAAAAAGCCAATGCAACTCAAGATTTGCCCACGCTGGAAGAATGGCAGACGCAACTGATAGACTATATGGAACTGGCAGAAATGACCGACAGAATCCGCGACCTGGGAGAAGAAGCAACCGAAGAGGATTGGAAGAAATTTAAGGACTATTTACAAAAACATTGTAAATTGTATGAGTGTTAAGAAGGATGCAAGATTGAGAACAACAGGGCATCAGCAAACTAGTTCAAGGGAATATGAGAATAAGTGAAATTTAAGAAGAAGATAAACATCGGATTAATATTATGTCTAAATTAAGCATCTAAGCGTATGATAAAGAAATTTAAAGTCAGAGACATAAGATTGGAAAAACACAAAATAAGATTTGAAACAAGGTGATAATTTGCTGTTTAAAACTTTAGAAATTGGGAACGCAAGAATGAGAGATGTGAGGAAGTCCAAAAACAAAGAAAATATGGTGACATACTATTTGATTTTGCTATTGTATCTTTTCTGTATTATGTGTTATCTTTTTTTTATTATGTGTTATTTTTATGTGCTCATTTTTGTTTATTGTATTATGGTGATGGTTTTATATGTGTTTGGTGATTATAAATGTCAAAAATCTTTAATAAATATTTATAAATAAATAAATAAATAAAAAAGCCAATGCAATTCTGGGCTGCATCAATAGGAGTATAGCATCTAGATCAAGGGAAGTAATAGTGCCACTGTATTCTGCTCTGGTCAGACCTCACCTGGAGTACTGTGTCCAGTTCTGGGCACCACAGTTCAAGAAGGACACTGACAAACTGGAACGTGTCCAGAGAAGGGCAACCAAAATGTTCAAAGGTCTGGAAACGATACCTTATGAGGAATGGCTAAGGGAGCTGGGCATGTTTAGCCTGGAGAACAGGAGGTTAAGGGGTGATATGATAGCCATGTTCAAATATATAAAAGGATGTCATATAGAGGAGGGAGAAAGGTTGTTTTCTGCTGTTCCAGAGAAGCAGACACGGAGCAATGGATTCAAACTACAAGAAAGAAGATTCCACCTAAACATTAGGAAGAACTTCCTGACAGTAAGAGCTGTTCGACAGTGGAATTTGCTGCCAAGGAGTGTGGTGGAGTCTCCTTCTTTGGAGGTCTTTAAGCAGAGGCTTGACAGCCATATGTCAGGAGTGCTCTGATGGTGTTTCCTGCTTGGCAGGGGGTTGGACTCGATGGCCTTTGTGGTCTCTTCCAACTCTATGATTCTATGATTCTATGACCACAGGCGGTCAGTTTCATTTGGTGTACATACATGCTGTTGATAATTAGCTGTGGCTAATGGATTTTGATGATGCTCATTATGTACCAGGAAACACCTTCTGATTTGATATAAAGAGAATGGGGCCTAATGTTTCCTATTACTGTCCGTAGTCACAAAAAGAACAGCTCAGCGTAGCCTTTCAGGCACTGTTGTCTACAGAGTTTTGGCCTTTTAAATTAAAAGTTGAGTGTACCTGCGGGTGGTTGTTGGTGAATGATAGCAATCTTTGTGTCTGTTTGGAGGTAGTTAAAAGTGGTATCTGTTGTTCACCTGATTACACCCCCCTCTTGCTCTAGGGTGTATATGTACATGCTAGCTTGGATCTGGATGTTACTATCTACGCATTTTTCTGCACACAAAACATGCTTATCAGGTAGGAAATTGCTAATTATGAAGGAGTGCTTAGTTTAATATGGCAGCCCTTTTTAGGGAAGCTTTTAATGTTTGATGCATTACGGTATTTTAATATTTTGTTGAAAGCCACCCAGAGTGGCTGGGGAAGCCCATCCAGATGGGCGGGGTATAAATAATAAATTATTTAATAATAATAATAATAATAATAATAATAATAATAATAATAATAATTACCCTTCTGGTGTAGTTCCATCTGTGATGGGACTGCAGTAAGAATATGTGATGGAAATGGATGTGTGGCATCATTTGGGGGGGGGGGGGGGAGATAGGAAGCTGCATTCTACTGAGTCGGTTCATGTTGCACTGAGCTTAGTCTGGGCTGTCCTGAGAGACAGGCTTCCCCCAGGCTTTCAGACTCCTCCCAGCCATGTCTGCAGATGTCAGAGACTGGACATGCATGCTGAATATGTGTTCATATTCAATTTTTTTCTTACGTGCACAGATGATAGTCATTGTTTGTATGGTGTGTGTTTTTTTAAATTCATTTCTGCAGTCACACCATTAATCAGCTGCTGAACTGGGCTCCACACAGTCACAAAAACAAAGTCACAAGTCACAGTCACAAAAATGAAAAAGCCACACAAACAAAAACACAAAAAATAGCAAAAACAAAAGCTCCAAATATCACATCTGTGTTGCCTGGGTGCTCCGGACTCAGGACTCAGCCTCTGATTAGCAGTGGGGGACTCAATTTACAAATGAATATATTCGACAGGAAGCTGAACAAGGCAAAGCTCACAAAAAGGGACACCTACTTCCGGGTTTGCAGCGTTCTATTTCCAAGTTGTTCATAAACTAAGCTGTTCAAAAAACCAAGGTACCACTGTGCTCTCCTTCCTGTTAAAACCCACCACACACAGTGACATGATCCTGAAACTTTGGGAAGTTCTCTTTAAAATGATCAACAACATGTTAAGGAACGATGAGCCTGTAGGTTGACATTTTAATGGAATGACCCTGTGATTTCAAGGTGTGATGTTTACGCAGCCTTAGAATTAAGAGAATAGAGGCATGGAAAGGTCATATGGCTCAACCTTGTAACCAGCCAGATATTCACAACAGAAAATATAATCTGGGGACCACAGCTGAGGACCTGCCAAGCTGTCAACATCTGTGGACAAGTCAAGCAAGGGAACCACACATGCACCAGTGACAGGCGACGCTAGTTGTTGTTATTATTATTATTATTATTATTATTATTATTATTATTATTTCCATGCCCCCTCGTCTCCTCTGGGCCTTGCAGCTCCTCCTACCTTCAGAGTTCCTTTTCATCATAACTGTTGGGCACATTTGTCTCAGCAAGTCTCTCACCATCATCTGACAGGCATCCCTCTTGCAAGCCACTATAAGGCTTGCTTGCAAAGCAGCACTTTGTGACATCAGCTGGCAAACAGGGGCCAGGCTGCTGGGTTGCCAGGCAGCTGAATTCAGAAAAAAAAATAATCGGGGTGTGTGAGTCAAAGTGTGCTGGGATGAGGCCACCACTGTGAGTCAGGCCAGAGGGTGCTGTTAGGGTATGTGGTTGTGCCTCCCCTTGTTCTGCATCTTGCTCCCCCACCCATTCCTTTAGCTGCTTGGTAGAATCATAGCATGGTAGAGTTGGAAGGGATGCCAAGGATCATCTAGTCCAACAACCCTCAGCAATGCCAGGATCCTGCCCACAGTCAGCCCTGGCTGGGCTCCAAACTCTGGCCATTTTCTTACCAGCCAGATGCACTGACCCCCTTGCAATTCTGCATGGGGTGGAGAAAGGGGAGAGGAATTTTTTTTGCTTTCTCTCTCAGGACATTGATATGAGAGCTACACCATCCAGCCCTGTCAATATCTCAAGGGCCATCACAGGGAGGAGGGAGCAAGCTTGGCTTCAAGTTACAAGAAAGGACATTCCGACTAAACTTCAGGAAGACCTTTCTGACAGTAAACGCTGTTTGACAGTGGGAAGGAATCCCTCGGAAAGTGGTAGACTCTCCTTCCTTGGAGGTTTTTCAGCAGAGCAGGGCCATCTTACCCATAGGCTGAAGGGGTGCGGGGCACCCAGGTGCCAGGCTCTCAGGGAGAGTTGAATCCAGGCAAAGCCTGCCCATCAGTTGGAGCGCGGTGGCAGGCTCTTCTGCTGTGGGCGGCTCTGTGGCGTGAGTTTGGGGGCAAGCGAGACAGTGAGACGCTGAGGCAGCCTGCCAGCTCTGTGAGAGCCCATACAATATCCTGCTTCCTCCACAGATTCATGCCTCCAGGGATCAGGCTCCAGCTCCAGCTCCCGGGATGAAGAACCAGAGGACATCCTGGTGATTCCTGGCTGCCATTCCATGCGCCTCTTTCCCACTGCCCCTTCTCCGTGTGAGTATGGCTTCTTTCTCTGGCCTTGTTGGCACAGAAGCAGCAGCCAAAGTTTCCTCTGATTAAGACCACATCTCAGCTAATTTCTGAGAAAGTGGCAAAGTGGGGAAAGGTTCAGGTAGGTGGAAATGCCACTTGAGTGCCCTATATGATAGGGATGCTTCCTTCCTGTGTCCTGTTAGCATGGCTGGGAGCCAGGCGCCTGCTGATGTTTCCATTTTCTTTGCAAGGACCGAGCCTTTCCCCAGTGTTTAACTTGTTCTGGCCAAATCCCTGGAGAGACGTGACAAGCCTCAAGTACCGGGGCAGAGGGAAGGAAGGGGTCTTTGGGAAACACATTTGGAAGTCATAGGAACACACTTCCCACCTGTGGTTGTGAAAGCTGAATGGGCGTCTGAGGTGACTTTCTGTCCCTGGCGTTCAGTCTGTGATAGCCCTTTCACATGTTCAGGGATTCTTCTTTCAAAGCAGCCCATAGCGCAGAGTTGTCTCATGCTTCAAAGATACCTTCTTTCTTGCAGGAACAGCTTTGTGCACCACTGTGGCTCCTGCAGAAGCGCTTTGTGTAAAAAGTTGAGCATAAACAGAGAATGGAATAATAATAATAATAATAATAATAATAATAATAATAATAATGTCACCTGTCACTGATGCATGTGGCTTGGCTCCCTGGCTAGACTTGTCTACAGATGTTGATAGCTTGGCAGGTCCTCAGCTGTGGTCCCAATATTATATCTTCTGTTGTTAATATCTGGTTGGTTACAAGGTTGAGCCATATGGTCTTTCCATGCCTCCATTCTCTGAACTCTAAGGCTGCTTACACATCACACCTTGAAGTCACAGGGTAATTCCATTAAATGTCAGCCCAGAGACTCATCATTCCTAAACATGTTGTAGATCATTTCCCAAAGTTTCAGGATCATGCCACTGTGTGGGATGAGTTTAACAGGAAGGAGAGTATACGTTAATTGAAATTTATCCCTCCAGATACCCACGAATGTGAGATGAACAGAGTTTTAAAATCCCCTCCTTGACAGCAGAACTAAAAACTTGGGAATTAGGCTGCGAAACCTTGTTTTGAGCAATTCCCGCTATGAAGTCAGCTGTCCACTTCAGAAAGAATCAGGCAGCAAGCTGAGAAGTTTAAAAATAAGCCTTCCTTGTTTTATTATCATTCATTTTTTCATAGCAACAGTAGCAGTAAAACCTATGCAGGCAAGAGAGTGTTGTGGATTTGCAGGGGACACCCCTAAGCCCTAGAGATTAATAAATGGTAGGATTTTGATAGTTTGGAGTATTGAAGGAAAGCCTGGAAGTCAGTGGGAAAGTACAGGCTCAGATTTGTTTTTAAGCCAGGACCTCACCTGGGACAGAGACAGGAACATGCCCAAAGGGGTTGATGGCCCATCGGAGAGCCAGGGAGAGATGCCTGGGACCCCAGGGCTGCCCTGCTGTGGGGGACAAGCCCCTCTGGACAGGACCAGGCAGTCAGATCCGGGCTCCCTCCACACAGATGGAAAGAGCCAATGGGGAACAAAGCGTATTTTTAAGTGGTACGGCAGTCTCTGCCGTGTCTCCGTTCTCCCAAGGAACACGTACCCTGGGTGAGTGCCAGGACCCCCCTGGCACCTTGCAGAGTGTGGGGGTGGCAACCAGCTTTTGCAACAAACCTGACATTTACGTAACCAACGCCAGGCACATGCGGAAGAGGCATGTCTGCATCCAACACGGGCCCAAGGAAGAGAGAGAGGGAAACGAAGCACAATATGCTCCTTTCTCTCCATGAGATCAGGGGAAAGGACATCACACAGAGCCCTCTCTGCCAGAGTCCCTGCTTATCAGCAATGCAGCTCTGCAGACTTAGCTCCTTTTCATGCTGCAGGTTTTAAGGGAAAGGCGTCTAGCGGGGTTCATCTTGCACAGGGCAGGAGCGTAGTGTGATTTCTTTTGTATTATTTCTTTGCACCATAGCTGCGTGTGACCCTTGAGAAAGAGGTTCCTGCCCCAAGGGGCTTACAGTCTTTAATAAGACACAGGGAGGGGACAGAGAAAGGCTGAGGTCCAGAGTGGATCCTAAGTCCTCCTGTGAGACATAAGCCAGGGTCTCTGAGTTTAGACTTTGGGATTCCTGGACATTTCCCATCTGTAACCTGTCCCTCTATTTGTATTTTCCTTTCTGTCTCATACTGAGAGGCTGCTGTGGCGCCATGAAGTGAGGCAAGAAGGGGAAGCCGCCATGGAAGTAGTGGTATGTTAATTCCATGGGGAATCCATCCCCCCCCCCCGTGCCAGGAGGTCATGGTGCCAACCTGAGTGAAACACGGCTGGGGTGGGAGCAGGCCTGACTCCCCCCAGCTGCTCACCCCCCTCCTTCTGAGCCAGGGGTTGGGCCGTCATGTGCCCAGGCAGGAGCAGTGAGGTCGACAGCCAGTGGTGACGTGGGCATGGGCAGCATGGCAGGGAAGCTTGTTCTGTCCCCCTCCTTCCCTGGGTCAGCTGGCCAGGCATGCTTGCCAGTGCTCAAGCTGTCCCTGCCATAGTTTGGGGGCTGCCCTCCCATGGGGCCCTATGTCCCCACCGCAGGAAGGCCCTGCCTCCGCTGGCTCGCCTTCCCCTGCGCTGCTGCTGAACTGCTCTGTGCCAGCAGGAGGAGGAGGGAAGTGGCTGGAGGGAGGCAGCAGACTGAGGACAGGAGGGAGCTGGGAAGGCGGGGGGGGGGGAAGAGAAAATATTGAGGGCGATGTGCCCCAGAAGAACATTATTGGGGAGGGACCACGGGATCCCTGTCCCCTAGAGTGGATTCCTGTGCCAGGAGAATACGATGTCCTTCTTCCTTCACAGGGCCGTGGTTTGGGAAAGGCTCTGGCCAGCAGCAGCAGCAGCAGCAGCCCAGCGGTGCCGTGGGGAAACCCAGAATTTGTAGGTGTGCTGAACTAGGCTGGCCGGGATGGAGCCGAGACGCCCGTACGGAGGCCAAGTGGGAGAAGTTAGTAAGATCAGGTGGGGAGAAATGCCCCCTTCCCAGACCCCCCACCCTCCTGCCCCAGACTGGGAGCCAGGCGCCTGCTGACCTCTTCTTTTGCTTTGCAGCGAGGGAAAGATGTAGCCTGGGAGGGACAAAGGACACCTGCCTCAGAGGTAGGGGGCGGGGGAAGGAGGGGGCCTTAGGAAACACACCAGAAGGGTCTGCAGGATCAGGCCAAGGGCCCACTTGGTCCAGCCTCCTCTTCTCCCAGGGGCCACCCAGATGCCTGTGGGAAAGCCCCAAGCAGGATTTGAGCCCCAGAGCCCTCTGCCCACCTGGCACTTCCTGCAAGTGCTTTTCCGAAGCATTGTTTCCTGCATCAGGACTAGTAGCCTTTCACTGCCCTCTCCGCTGTTCAGTTGCCTATGCAGTCAGAGATGCTCTTCTGCTGCATCTCATGGTCATCTGTTGGCTCCTTCAAAAAGGCGGCTCTTGTGAGCTCAGCAGTGGGCTCTGCTTTAAGTCCCTGGGGTGGGTGTGACAGGTGAATGGGCATCTGAGGGGACGTACTATCATTGTGTCCTGAGACCTTCCAGAGCAATTGCTGGTCTCTCTCTCTCTCTCTCTCTCTCTCTCTCTCACACACACACACACACACACACACACACACAGAGTAATGTGTAAGGTAGATTTCATGCTGCTGTCTTGTAAAACACAAGCATTCATCAGAGTTTAATGTCAGTGTTTTGCTTAAAATAGCATTCAGTGTGGTCTGAGGAGTAATTTTGATGTTGCAGTTATCTAATATTAATATTTAACATTAAAACATTGAGATATTTTCTAATGAGCTGGTTGTATACCCTCTCCAGAGTCTTTAGCCCATGTCTAAGACAGAAGCCTGGAAAGATTTCCCTGCCAAACTTGGCCTGCAAAGGCTGGGGGAGATAACAATCTGAGCCACAGAGCCAAGAAGGCTTCCCACCCTTGTGATAGGAAAACAAGCCACCAAAATACTTGGGTCATGTCAGGCATCCATTGTGGAAAAGAAGATTTCCGTTTGGGGAGTTAATTTTCGCTGACACAGAAGGTGAAAGGGCCTGCGGCTCAAAGATAGCTGTTGCTGAATCACTTGTTTCTTGCAATATAAGGCATTAATATATATATCTCATCATGTACACAAAAAGAGAGAAACCCCAAGAATGAAGGAAACAAGATGAAGGAAATCTTGAGGATACAGCTGAAGAACCTCTAGGATTCCCTGGCAGGACAATTAGTTCCAGTTGCTTTATTATTGCTGCCATTTGCTGGAGCCTCTAGAGCAGGATGGCTCAACTTTTCATACCAAGTGGGCCTTGCGACTACTTTGACACAGAAGCTATGGGCCACACACTGCCTTCCTGCATGGGATGTGAGGAGCAAGCCCAAAATTTGACACCCCACCCTCCAGCTTTGGTGCTGCCTTCCCAAGCCTGGCTAAGTAACATGCTGGGCTTTGGGAAGGTGTGAGGGCTCTGACAGGGTCCTAGAGTCCTCCCTTCTTCCCAAAGCCTAGTTAGCACTTTCACCTCTTCTCATACTCTTGGCCACCAAAACTGCCGTGTCACCTGGTATAAGGTCTTGTGCTGTCTGATGTGATCCACTGTAGGGTTATCATGACCTTGGCTCTAAGGTCACCCGCTAGAGCGTAAAGAGCTTCTCCTTTGTACAGTAGTCCCTCTTTCTCAGAGAAGCCCTCTGCCCCGTTGTTGTCTCCTTGCAACATTGTTAACTTGCCTCTGGCGAAGGCATCCTCTCGAGTTTGCCATTGGAAGTCTGCGTCATCCCCCACTGATCCTGCAGCCAACTGTAGTTGTGTCAGCTTCAAGATATGCCTATATACTGAGACTGGTTCATCCTCCTAGAAAGGGCATCCGTCCCCTGATTCTGACTGCCTGTCGCATCCTGGACTCTGAAATCAAACCTGGCAAAGGACTGTGCCCAGCGAATCTGTCTCCAATTCAAATGCCTTGTCGTCTGCCAATACTCTAGATTACAATGGTCAGTGCACACCTCTACCTGGTGGTGGGCCCCTTCCAGGAAGTGTCTCTGCACTTCAAAGGCTTCCTTGTTCTTCCAAATGGTGTAGTTAGTTCTGCTTGAAGTCAGCAGAACTAGAGTAGGAGTCAGCTTCCTAGAGTGGAAGGCGCACGGACAGAGGTTGCCATCTGGGTCTGCCTGCAACAACATCACACCTGTCAGAAGCATCCGTTTCCATGATCAGCGGCCGCTAAGGGTCTGCGTGTGCTAGGTACACCTCCGAAGAGAACATGGTTTTGACCTGCTCAAGTGCCTGTTGCGCCTCTGCCGTCCACTGGAAGGACTTCTTGCCCCTCAAACAATCTGTGAGAGGTGTAGCAAGCCTCGAATAGGCTGGCACGATCTTGCGGTAGTAGTTTGTGAACCCCAATAATATCTGAAGGTCGTTCTTTCTTTTGGGTTCCTGCCATGAAACCACACTCTGCACCTTAGTGGGGTCTATGTACACCCCCTCAGGCATGAGTCTGTAACCCAGGAAATCTACAGTTGAGATGTGGAATTGGCACTTTTCCAACTTAGCATAAAGCTGGTGTTCTCTCTATCACTGCAGCACCTCTGTCACATGCTGGATGTGTTGCTCTGGGTCCTCTGAATAAATCAGCACACCATCGAGGTGCACCACCATGAACCTATCCATTAGACTAGTGTTTCCCAACCTTGGGCCTCCAGCTGTTTTTGAACTACAATCCCCATCATCCCTGACCACTGGTCTTGCTAGCTAGGGATGATGGGAGTTGTAGTCCAAAAACAGCTGGAGGCCCAAGGTTGGGAAACACGGCATTAGACCACTGAGGACATAGTTGATGAAGGCTTGGAACGTTGCTGTCCCTGACTGAAGTCCAAAGGGCATGACCAGATATTTGAAGCTGCCGTTTCTGGGGCAGAACATCATTTTCCACTCATCTTCCTCATTCCTGACAGTGGGTGACATACTACAGGACTGGCAAGTTGCAATCCAGAAAAAAGCTTGGAACTTGATACTAATCCCTCAAAAATTTGTGTTTGTCAACTACCCAAAACCGAAGGGCTTCTTCTCACAGATAGATTGCATAATGCATTTCCTGAACATCCTGAATGATACGTTGCCAGGAGTAGTAAAGCCAAATGATATTGTTTCTATAGAGTACTTACATTATGATGGTTATTTGGTATGAGCAATGATCACCTTTCAAGATCAAAATTTGGCCAAACTTATCCACATATCAAGACATCTGTTCTTAAAGGAAAGGATAGCAATACTAAGATTCTTTGAAAATAGGGTACCATTGATGCCCAATGTGATAAGCCAATGGTAGAAGAGGATCAGGAAAAGCCCAAAAAGGAAAACCAACCCCAAAAGGTCTGGTCTGATAATCACAAACAAGAGACCCCAAAATTAGAAAGGAAAAGCACACCCTTACATGATTTGCAATGCCCTGTGAGCGAGCAAAAGGACAATTTCTTTACAGAAGAAAACACTGTCAATTCTGGTCATTTCCTTCCTCAATCCAAGCTGAAATTTTAGAAAGACTAGAAACACCAAGTGGGTGAACCTGTGACACACTGACAGATGCCAGCCATGCCAGCAGAAAACTCCTTCCATGAAATCTGAACACCATTTAGATCCATGAGTCTTCAGTACAAGCTTAACTGGTTCCTCTACTTTAAGGTAAGGTTGCTACAACTCTAAATCTCAGCACCCACAGGTCTTCATGCAATTGTCCAGCAGAAAATGCCAGGTCCAAAGTGTGACATGCAATTTATTTTAGGCTGATCATATGCTGGCATAGTCCTGTGGTTGCCATGGTGCCCATGATGTTCTAAGTGGCTTCTGCTGAGCTTCCCTCAACATGGGTGTTGGTCTTTCAGAACCAACAGCCCATGGGGACTCCTTAACATCTCCACCAGCTCAGGCAGGGTGATAGTTGGGCAGGCAGCAGCATAGTTGGTACATCTGCAGAGTCCACATCTTGTCCCCTGGACTCAAAGCTAGGTGCAAGAACACAAGACCAGGGCTGTGGAGAAGGAAACTGAACTAGCCATTAAGCCATTAAGTCTGTATTGGTGCTGCACCAATAATCTAGGATTACAGAACTGGGACAGACTGAGTCCCCATCCCCAGCTCATCCACCAAATTATTGATGATGCAAGCCGGGTTGGCTCCTCCCCACTTCAGCTGTCACCTGGCAGCAGCCATTCCATTGGCTTACAGCAAAGCGAGAGGTGGGAGGCAAAGCTACTCCACCAGTTCTGTTGAGACAACAGCAATTCTTTGATCCTCCTTTCCTCAAACTGTTTCCATTCCAGCTGATCATATTTAGCTAAAAACCAGTGCATGTTTGTTTTTTCCTCCTCCCTCCCAATCCCTTCTTCCTTTGTGTCATGCACTCTAGATATAAGCCTGAGGCAGGAACTCTCATCCCAGATGGGGTTTGCAAAGTCAAACAAACAATAATCCCGTATTAGAGTTGTTTTACCCTTGTATCAGCCTGGCATTTAGCAGCAGCGCCTCAAGATTTGGCAGCTTGTTGATAAAACAGCGAGGGTAATTGTGGATCAAAAGGGACCAGAAGCTGCAAGCAGGCTTTATTTACCCGACCTTTCTTCTTCACAACTGGCTTGCCCATTAATGAGATGAGTGGAACATTCCCCTCCCTAAGAAACGGGCATCATATGCTCTGAGCAGTTACTAAGCAGTAGTATGACATGTGCCATATGAAGATAATAAAGGCAAAAACACACCTCTCCCTCCCCAAGGTTCACAATAAGCCAATTTTTGCAATCCTCTCTCTTACCAGTGGTGGAATGGTCCCTCTTCCTTCCTCATCTGTCAGGCTGGGGCAGACTTCTACTATCTATTTCCTGCACCGTTAGATCCATTCTCATACTAGACCATACGTTTGTTAATGCCATAGGAATGGCCACTCCCATATTCCTTTTGCTCTGAAGGCACACACTGCGAAGCTGAAGGTTGTCAAAACACACATTCGGAGGTCATGAAAAACCACAGATTTAATTCTTGATGAGGAAGAAATGAAAGTATGAAAGAAACGAAGTATGAAAGTGTAGTGTGGAAATAATTGTCCCTTAGCCAATAAAACTTTCCTCTCTCCTGTGGACAGTAGTCTCTCACATGCCATGGTGGTTTCTTGCTGCTGTCACTGTCTGCCATTTCCCATCACTGTTTCCTCTCAGCAGCCCACGCAGAAGCAAAGGGGCACAAGAGAAATTGACACAAGGATGCCTGGTGCTCCCTGTTGGGCAGCTGGGCTCTTGAGATGTGGTTCAGCGCACAGGGGTCCCCCTCCTGTGGTGGCACTCTGACGGGCTTGCCATGTTGTGGACTGGTACATTTCTCTGGGAATCTAACTTAAGGGGAAAGGGAACTGTCACATCTTGCTCTGTGGAGAAACCTAATTAGACAGCTCTGTGGGGGCCTGAGAAGCAGAAGACAGTGTGTGGGAAAGGCAGACTTGTATCAAGAGGCCAGGGAGCCTCGTGGCGGACTATTCAGCGTAGGGTGAATGAAACAGTCTAAACTCTTCCCAAACAAAGTGGTAATAGAACTTCCATCAATGCAGGTTTGGAATTAAGTGGACAGTCATCAAACAATTATTTGTTGGTGGGCTGTTTTGATCCCAACTCTGGCACACTCTACTGCATGCTTCCCTCAATGTCTCTGCTGCTCACCAGCCTTCTCAGTTCATATGCTCAATATGTAAAAGGCTGGTTTGTAAATGGAAATACACACACACACACACACACACACACACACACACACACACACGTTCCTAGTTCCCTCTGCTGCCAATTTGCTTCCACTGCCTTCACTCTCCAAAGACAACTCTTTCCTCTTTGTGCCTAAAACCCATTAAGGGAAACAATTGACAGACTTGCCCCAGGGGCCCATGGGCAGGGGGGCCTGAACTCTTCTCCCATCTGGGACTTAATCCCCCACAGCCCCTCTTCTGAAGTGCTTTTCTGTCAACCAGGGTCACTTCCAGTATTGCGACCTTGTCTGGAAGAAAAGATACGGTTGTCAAGAGGCTTGACAACCATATGTCAGGAGTGCTCTGATGGTGTTTCCTGCTTGGCAGGGGGTTGGACTCGATGGCCCTTGTGGTCTCTTCCAACTCTATGATTCTATGATTCTATGATTCTATGATTCTATACCTGGAGAGAAGGTCTGTGTGGAGGCGACAGGGGGAGGGTTCTACCCTCCTCACCTAAACATGCCCTTTTTACTTTTAAAATTTCCAGGACTGGAGCTCTTCTGTGTCTATACACACTCTGTTCCTAGCACATTCTAGGTTAGAACCCCGTTCCACTATCATTTCTTGCCAGTCTTCCGCAAGGTCTTCCTGACTTAGTGGGCTGATTCACTCTATGCAAGTGACCCCTAGATGATTCAGTGCTGGTAGTTTGAACAGACCCAACGGAAAAGCATGGCCTTGACCTCTTGTGGGCTGCTCTCATTAATGCTCTTCTTTGATCAGTGAGGGCCCATTCACAGTTGGGAAGTGCCCTCCAAACCTTCAGTCCTGAAGTGATGTCCCTCCTCAGTTATCTCCAGTGAAATGCAAGGCCTAGAGAGGGAGCCATCTGGCAATGACAATAGTTGTGCATTGTGAACCAGTTCAAGGTCCCAGGAGGCGTAAAGTAGGTGAGTGACAAACCTAACTAATTGGCAGGACAGTTGCTATTGCCCTTTTTTGTTTCTTCTCTCAGAAGAGATATCCCCCACATTTCTTTCCTCCTCTTCTGCCCTTTAGCGTTTTGTGTGAAATTTGCAACCCCTTGGGATCCATTTCCATATTTGCTGTGCCAATTACTCCTATAGCAGGAAATGCCCCTTTAAGAGAAAGCCTGGCTAGGTTGACTCTCCAGTGCTTTGTCAACAAACTCATGCATGTAAGCTAATTAAATTACATGCCGTGCCAAATACTAAATCATGTGTCTGTCTGTTGGGGTGGGGGGAGTGTCTGCCACAGAACTAGCAGTTGTAGATGATTTTCAGAAGAAAAATAGAGAACTGAAAACCTGACATATCACTAGGGCAAACAAGGCAGTCTGTGGGAAATACTCACAGATGTTGTTTGTGTGGGTCTGTGCCCGTTGTGTATTTTTAATATGGAAGGGAGCTGAAGGGAGCTGCCAATTAGATCAAAGCTGTGTGTGTGTGTGTGATTACCCTGTAAACAATTTGCCCACTCAAAATTGCCCTGCATAAGCTGCTTTTCTTCCCATAATGACAGGGACTGGCAGGACACTGAGCAGTGTGCACTGGGGGAAGGGGGACTCGTGAGAGTGGGCCAGTGATTTGTGGGACCTGTACTGGCCAGAAGGCAAGTGTTGGAGGCAGGGGAGGCTTCAGAGCTGGAGGATGGAGGGCAGGATGGGTTGGAAGAAGGGCTGGAAGAGGCAGGTCAGGCAAATGAAGGGCTGGGTGCTCCCCCACCCTCTCCTGCACCACTATGTTATGGACTGGTTGGACGCAGAGGAATGGTGGGAGAAACCAGCTGGGGAATCACCAAGGGAAGAAGGTTCAGAGCCCAGGGACTGGTGGTGGCACAATGATGGGTGGTCAGAGGGAGAAAACTTGGAAGAGGAGGTGTCAGAAGCTGAAGAGGTAACAGGGAGCCGGGGAGTCTATGGCAGAGAGATGTCCGGAATCAGAGGCAGAAGCTGATGCAGGGGAGGAGGAAGACCAAGAGGCAGAGATGAGTCACAGGTGTCTCCCTCTCCTGCTGTGACAAGCTCCACTCTGCACTTATCTCCCAGAACCAGAAGAAGCATAAAAAGGGTGGCGGAGAGGTTGGCTTCATAGAGGCGCAGTCTCTGATTGCTTGGAAAAGGCCCTGGAGAGGAGGGGACTTAGACGGCTGTGAGTAGGAGGGGATCCCTGGGACAAGACCTAGCGGGAATTAGTTGCTGTGCTCATTGGGCCTGACACTTTGCCAAGTCTGTGCCGATTGTGTTCTTGCTAATAAAGAGTTAACGCCAATGTGCATGGTGTGATTTGCTGTTGGCTCGCTCCTGCGGAGGGTATTGAAGAGATAGCTTCCACACAGGCACAGTCTCTGGCTGTGTGTGTGCAGCCCATCAGGGGAAGGTACATAAACTGGGGGAGGGGGAGTGTCCTCCTGTTACTGCAACTGCTTCCTAGAGAGCAGACCTGGGAACAGCTACACAGATTCTAGACTCCTGTGTGTGGGTATTTGGAGCCATAGAAACTACTGTAAGTGTCTGCTTTTGACAATTATGAGTTAACCATGTGCCATGTGCATTTCTTTGGCTGGGAAGCCCCCGTGACACATAAGGACAGGATGAGAAACTCTCTCCATCTCTGACTTGGTCTGATGAGAATTGGAAGTCCAACAGCATCTGGAGAGGCATAGGCCCCCAGCCCTTCCGTATGGGGGTGGGAAAGGTGTAGCATAACCTTCTCCCTGCCATGCTACTTAACTGCATGTAAGAGCTAGTTTTTTTCCATGCGGCAGCATTCAAAATTATGATCCCCCTCAATCTGTATTCTGATGTAGTGAAGGGAGCAAAACTCTGCCTAGGTGCTCAACTTTCCCTCCTCCACTCTGCTGCCTCAGGCTGTTTTCTCCCAGCCCAACTCCAACAGCGATGTGAGGAAACCTGGGGAGATGAGGGGATGGGTTATAGCAGGGGTGGGTACAGTATGCGTCCCAATTTGGCTGGTGAGGTCATTTGCCTGATACCATGCCCACCTGCCCCACACATGATCAGGTGCAGGGCAGGTAGAGTAATGCTGCATTGACTGTGTGACTGCACTCCTCATGGTCTAATGGGCAACGAGTTAAAGCCTGCTGTATAATCCTCATAGTGAGGTGAGGGTTCCTCTCACCCACACCTCCCTTTTCATGTGAAAGTTAGACCTTCTCATCTCCACTTGAGACATGAATGATGCTGATAGATAAATAAGCAACAAACTGCCTCTGCCATCTCTAGGTTGGCTTTGAATGCTTACATAATTGTCATAGACATTAACCCCTCACATTATCTAACCCTGTCCTGGCAGCTGACTCTGAAGCATCTTATGTGCTTTCCTGTAAGTGTGGGCCCTGTGTCATGAATTCTGATGTGAATGGCAGAGCAGTTAGTGATGTCCCAGCCTCAAGATCCATGCACACTTTCTGCATTCCATTAGGAAAGCAGGACTTTTCATGAGTTAGAATCCATTCCATCCAAAACACACTTTCCTAAGAACCTATTAGATGAAACGATGTCAATTCTATGCAATCTAATTATAAATGTAGAGCAGCACACTGCAAATTTCCTATCCCATTCCAGCAAGTTGCCAAACACAGGCATAATCTCACATTTCCATTTGGTTGTGGTTTCTAATGTTTGTTTGTTTTGTTTAGTGTGCATTTTTTCAAATATTGGAGCAATTGAGTTGGCTAAATGTACAGAGCTTTGCAAATGTAACTTGGTTTCATTTCCACAAGAAATGAGAAGTCAGGAACATTTATTTTGGAATACCGAGAACTCTGTTGACTTTATGCACTTTTTTGGAGGGAGGGGGAAATGTCATAGAATTGTAGAGTTTGAAGGTACTCCCAACGATCATCTAGTCCAATGCCCTGCAATGAAGGAATCTCAAATAGATCATACATGACAGAGGACCATCCAACTTCTGCTTAAAAACCTCCAAGGAAGGAGAGTCCACAACCTTCCAAGGGAGTCAGTTCCTCTGGAACAGCTGTTACCACCAGAAAGTTCTTTCTGGTGGAGTCTGAATCTCCTTTCTTGTAACGTGAAAACATTGGTTTTGGTCCTGGCCTCCAAAGCAGGAGAAAACAAGTTTGCTCCATCCTCCAGCCCTTTAGATATTTGAAGATGGCTATCATCTCCTCTCAGGTTCCTCTACGAGGCTAAACATACCCAACTCCCTCAACCATCCCTCATAAGACTTGGTTTCCAGACCCTTGATCATCTTGGTTGCCCTCCTTTGCACACATTCCAGTTTGTCAATATATCTCCTCGTATCGTTTACAGGATGATACCGATGGCTCACCCTGGCATAGTTCAGTCATGTAGATGGGTTGGTATCATCCTGCCAAGCAGAGGCTTCTACACCTGATCAGAATTCTGGGGACACAGAGGAGAAGTCAAATTCTTTTTGGCTGGACAATACAGATGACTGAAATATACTGTCCACTTTCAGTATACTGTAATGGTTTACTTAGTGGAGAATTGCCTTTAATCACCTTTAGTCATTTGCATCTTTACTTTGTGGCTAAGATGGAAGTTGAACCCAGATCTCCACAGCAGAAGTTCATGACCACGCACAAATTAGGAGAGGATGCCCTGAACAACTCATTTCATATGGATGATTTGAGGAGTGGCAGGACCTCAAACTCTGTAACAATTGCCTCTACAAAAAAGCACTGCATAGCCACCTCCACAATCCTAGGCAGCCACACCTGAAATGGTACAAGCACTACAGGCTCTAAAAGCTATATAATGATGCTTTACGTGACTCAAAGGATTATAGACCAGGAGGTCACAAAGTCTTTTCAACGCCAAAAAGCAGGTTCCTCTACACCAGTAACCTAGAAATTAGTCTGCACAGCCCAAGCCCTTAGCGTGGAACAGGCAGAGGCACTGCCCCAAGGAGCCTACACAGTACTTAGCTCCTCATGACTAAAACAAATATTTGCATGTGAATGTGCTTAGTTTACCTTTTGGTTTCTGTTTTGTTGACGCTGTTAATATTGTTTTATATATTATAAATGGTGTATCGATTTGTTAATCATATAATATGACTTTTGCTTTAATTGTGATTCTTAGCTTATTTTTTAGTTGTTGCTTTGTTAACAGTGTTTTATAGATTGAAGATACATTTTATGCTATATTTGTGATGTATGTTCATCATGTTATTGTTATTTATTGTTTGTAAGCCACTTTGGGATTCATTTAAATGAAAAGTGCTTGCATTCATCCCCAGTATCTCCTGGCCCCATTCTTGTTTAATTCCTCTTCCCCCTCCTCCTCCCTAAATTGAAATGTGGATTAAAAGCTTATTGAGTCAGTTCTGTCTTTTGTTGCATTGCATTACTCTGTAAAGCAGCCTGTACTGATGGTGTATAACAGGATTGGGCCAAAGATACACAGGTGTCCACCAGTATGCCACTGCCCAATTTGCAGGAGACTCCCAGATGCTTGCTGGTTGCTGGATTTTATTTTATTTTTTTTAAAAAAAGAACATGTCCAAGGTGGGTTTTGTTCCTTGTAAGGCATTTATTATACGCTTAAGCAAGAGAGCATGTTCAGGATCACTGAACATGGATTAGTTTATGCCTAAATTGTTAAGAGATCCTGGAAAACAACAATATCCACCTATTTCCTTTTACTGCAATCTACTGTATGCCTTCTTGAGAATTATTCAATCAAACAGTGGGATACATAACATTTCAAAATGAATTAATTAAAATATTACTATAATTGTTACTATTCATGTGCTTAAAAAGAAGAGATTATTTTCTTTTTTAAAATTGTTTTTATTGAAATATTTTCAGTACATATAGAGTCTCTCTTTTCACTTCATAGAGTCCTGTCTACAGGTCTGTTAAATTTGGTGTGAGACACTGTTATCATGAGCACTGTGAGAGGAGAAGGATGTGGTGAGAGAGAGGTTGGAGAAAGAAGGGGGGGTAGAAGATGACCGTATTTTCAACACATAAAATGACAAGTTCTGCACAATCTAACTGAGATAGAATTGTAAAAACCAAAAATAAAATAGACTAAAAACTGGAAAAGACCAAGAACAATATGTTTTATGATGCAATTGTATGCACCTCAACTCAGAAATATAAATGAATCATGGTTGTTTTAAATTGACAGGTTATTGTACTGTGCTCTGCCCTTAGATTTGCTCATTTCATGAAATTGTCAAGGTACAAAGAGCCTGAAAAACACAGAAACCAAGGAGGAGAAATGTAGAGAGGTCAGAGCTCAAATACTAGTAAAAGCTAAAGAGAATGAATACATTTGAAGGTAAGTCACTGATTCTTACATAGGAAAAGTAACCAGTGGAGTGAATTTGTTTTGAAACATGCAGAAACATCGCCACATCTGCGTGCAGAAGACAATCAGGTGAGTGGTACAGTTCAAAGCAAAAACAAGAAACTTAAGCTGGAAATAGGGGAGACTGACTAAGACTGTAATCCAAGGCACATTTACCTGGGAGCAAGTCCCACTGAATTTACGTCTATGTTAACATGTATAGGATTATACTCTACAGAGATTACAGTAATCCTTTCAGGACAAAATTAGGGAGGAACTAAAATATAAGCAGAATCAATAGCAAGGGGATTTTTTTATTTTTATTTTTTAGCAATATTTGATCACTGAAAAAGTAAGTAAAGGTGACATCTGATATGATCAAAAATAACACCAAGCTCTCTAGCCCCAAGAAAAATAAACAAAAGGAAAAGGAAAGGAAGAGTCTGAATGATAAAAGAATAAAATCCTCTCTTTGAAAGAAGTGCAGAGCAATTATTCATAAGTTTTAACTAGAAGTGGAAGTCCTGGAGCACCTCCAGACTGTCACTATTTTTCATAGAATCAAAGAATTGCAGAGTTGGAAGGAACCCCTAGGGTCATCTAGTCCAACCCCCTGCAATGCAGGAATCTCAACTAGTCCATACATAACAGATGGCCATCCAACTTCTGCTTAAAAACCTCCAAGGAAGGAGAGCCCACCACCTCCCAAGGGAGTCCATTCCACTGTTGAACAGCTCTAACTGCCAGAAAGTTCTTCCTGGTGTTTAGTTGGAATCTGCTTTCTTTTAACGTGAAGCCATTGATTTGGGTCCTGCCCTCTGGAGCAGGAGAAAGCAAGCTTGCTCCATCCTCCATGGGACGGTCTTTTGGATATTTGAAGGTGGCCATATATCTCCTCTCAGTCTCCTATTTCCCAGACTAAACATGCACAGCTCTTTCAGCTGTTCCTTGCAAGGCTTGGTTTCCAGGTCCTTGACCATCTTGGTTGCCCTCCTCTATATGCGTTCCAGGTTGTCAATATCGTTCTTAAATGGTGGCACCCAGAACTGGACACTGCACTCTGGGTGTGGTCTGAACAAAGGGGCTATGGCTGTCTCTTTTTTCAATTACGGTTTCCATAGCTCAGTTTCATTTGTTGAGACATTAGGGTTACATTAGGAAGAAAAGGGGAGAAGAGGTGGAAGGGGCCCTGGTGGGTGGGGGTGGGGTCAGGAGGCGATGTTTCTATTTTGCTTAATGTATGTGTGGGGTTTTGTCTCAGCATCGTTTGTGCAGGTTCTCTTTGCTATTAGCTTGTGTTCCTTTGGTGGTGAGAGAAATTGTGGTTGGTCTAGGGTGCGGTTGCTTGTTTGTGATTGGCTGTGGTGAACTTTGTTTTTGTGTGCGAGTGGGGTGTGTGTGTGTGTGTGTGTTTGAATCAGGTTAGCCATATTGATTTGTATGCTGTTGGTGGATTCTGGTCGTTGTCTTGTTGGGCTGTGTATGGTTGTTGCAGCCTTGAATAGCGTTAGGGCAGGTTGTACCCCTCAACCTGTACCCCTCAATCCCTTTTGCAGGCGGTTGACAAGTTAAAGTGTATTAAAGGGCTCTGATGCTCTAGCACAATAAATGTGACTTAAAAAACAACCAGACTTTTTGCAGTTTAGAAAGTGATGGAGAAGTGCACGGAAAAGTGTGGGAAGAATAAATGATTACTGTAATGGGAAAGACATGGGAACAATAAAAAGGAATGAATGCAGGATGAATGCTCATTGTCATATATGGGGGGGGGGAATTGGATGAATGAATGCTCAATAAATACTTTGAGAAAGCAAATCAGGTGAATGCTTTATAAACAGGTTGTCTGGAGGGAGCTGAACTGAGTGCAATGAGGTTTACTCCCAGGTGGTTAGTATAGGATTGCAGCCTGCTCAAAAAAAGTAGAAAAGAACTGAATATTGCTTGCAGAGAGAAGATAATTAATGCCAAAAAATGCACAAGAGGTTTGAAAGGACAAAGATAAAGGATAAAAAGCACAAAATATGAAACTGAGCCTTGTGGAACCCTGACAAACTGATTAAAGAACTATTAACAGAAACATGATGTATACTTAGAAAGATAAGAGGAAAAAGCCAAGACAGAACCGAACTGTGAAAACCAAGTTCATACTATGAAAATGATCAGAAACAATGAAAGTGAGGATATATCAAGAAGATTAGTTAATGAAACAAACAGCAATATCCTATACTCAGGATCTGCCCGGTGAAGGGTTTGGCAGAAGCTGCACAATACCAGTGGCAGCTATGCTGGAAGAGCACTCCAGCACAATGGCCAAAAGCAGGTAGGGTCAAGGGCAGGATGGGGTTGGAACAAAGCAGGAGTGCACTGATGCCCTAACCTACATTCCTCCAAATTGCAGACATGGCTCCATCAGTGGCGCAACTTTACATCAGCCCTAGATCTGGTGCAAGAAAATCCCTCCCTGTAGACTTAAGTGGGAGGGGGAGATATAAATGGCCAGCCCTGCATCGATAGCCGCCCTGCCCACACCACCATAACAGAATGTAAAATATGGTGTAACTCAGCACCCAGTGCCCTCCCACACCCTCCACACCACAGAGTATTTATACTGGACCACGCACCATTACACTTCTTAATGGTTGCATTTTTGCCACATTATTGCCATCTGGAGCTGCACAGTTGCCGTTTCACACAACAAAGGTGGAGCCCTCACCCCGAAGAACACTTGCAGAATGAAAAGCTGCAGGATTTCAGCAGGAAGCTATAGGACACGCTGGCGCTTGGGACGGCGCAAGTGTTGCACCCTCCTGGTGGACTGGGCAGTGGTCAGTCCCTTCGCTGGCCAGCATCTATGCAAGGGAGTCTCTCTTTGCAAACCAGCCCCAACTTGGGAGCAGAGATAAGGCAGAGGAACGAGAAGCAGGAGCACCACTGCGCCCCTTCACCCTCCTGTCCTTGCAGCGAGACTGTCTGGCCAACTCCTGTGGCTCCAGCAGTGCTTTCCCACCTTCCTCATCCTCCCTCCCTCCCTCCTTGGTGGGTGGTGGCAGCAGCACCCTCCCCCTCTTGGCCTGCCTCCCTTCACTGGCCACGAGAAGAAGGCACCACCAGCTCAGCCCCAAAGGCCCAGGCTGGGCAAGTCTTGCCTCCCTGCGGCTCTGGCCTTGATGTGGGAGCCTGTCATGAAGGTGCCTGGTTGCGCCCCCTCATAAATTTGTATCCAGGGCCATGGCCCCCCACGCTACACTACTTCTAAGGGCCCAGATCCTTGAGGGATTGCTGGCTCCCTAGAATGCCTGTCCAAACATTAAGGTCCAGTAGGGACACCCTCTTAATGGAGGGTTTGATATGGGAAATGTGACATTCTCAGAAGATTCAACTAGCACAAACCCTGATAGGTTTCAAACGTCAGTTAAAAACATTTGTCTAAGCTTTTGATTAAGGTGGCTGTGGAGGTGGGTAGCTGCTCTCACAGGATCTGTTGATTTAAACTGCTTCTTTTATGTGACTGATAGAGGTATTATGCATTATTTTTGCATATTGCACCCCTCTCAGGGGTAGTTTTAATGAAGAGCAGACCATATATTGCCTAGATAAGGAACAATAAAACAAATAACTGCCTCCCCTACACAGGTTTCTGCACGCTTGCATGCTCCATGGAAGATGATTATTGGGTAGATGAGACACCTGGGATGCTGCTGTCAAGCAGCTCCACACAAAGGGGCAGAAGCCCTGCTGGGCTGACCAGCTGGCACCCCCACATATGTTTCAGAATCTCCTCCATCCTGGATGCTACCATTGCCTCGAGTTGTTCCTTTGTTGCTGGAGATTGGGAGATGGGATCCTTTGCCCCCATCATAATACAGTCTGGCTTCAGTTGGCTTCATGATGCAATGCTGCATGGGAAGCTGTCAGGGACTGGACTGAGGAGGAATGATGGAGACTGCCCTCTCTCCTCCTGAAACTTCCAGAGAAGAGGGAGACAATATAGATCTACAACAGTGGTTTGCAGAAGGTCACGACTCTGAGACAGAAGAGACAAAAAAGTTGGGAGATAATGGGAGAAGAGGAGGGGAAGGAGCAGAGCTGGAGCAGCTGGCTGACACTGGATCACTGGAAAGCATTCCAGACCCTCCTTCTCCCAGAACCTGGCGAGCAGTGAAAGTGGGAGAGCAGAGAGCTAAGAGGCAAATGGCCTTAAGCAGCCACCATAAAGGGGGTAGTGCTGTTGATGACTGCAAAGGGAAGCAGGGAGGAGATTACTCTGAGCAACACCATTAACATGGGAGGCAACGTTTCTAAGCTGCTTTCTGTGAACATGGAATAAAATACATTGGTAAGAACTTCTTGTCTATCTATTACTGGCAGCCTGCCGTGAGGGAGAGGGATCAGATTCCCTGTAGCCTGACAGAAACCCAGCCAGATGGACAGGGCATTATTATTATTATTATTATTGCTGAGGGTGTGTGTGTGTGGGTGTGTGTGGGTGTGTGTGAGGTGCTTGATGGGTGCAAGAGCAGCAGTCCTTCTGTGGCTGGCTTGCTCAGATTCTCTGAACTGTGGGGGGACAGGCCTCTCAGAGCACACAACCAGGATGGTTGCTGCTGCAAGGGTGTATGAGACAGTCTGAGGAAAGGGATGGGCTGTCAGGTGTGCTGGAACACTCACGGGCAAGGCTGGGCGGAGATGGGAGGGAGGGCTGGTCACATGGGTTGCCAGTGGAAGGAGTATGTCATGCAGGGTGGATTTCCCCTGCAGCAGCCAAGCCATTGATCCTGATGGACTCAGCAGTATGGGGGGGGGCATTTCCTGGTGTGGGGCTGCATTCTGCATCTGCACATGCTGCATGCACAATGGGAGACATTCCACTTTGCTATAGATCTACATAGGTAAAGGTAAAGGTACCCCTGCCCGTACGGGCCAGTCTTGACAGACTCTAGGGTTGTGCGCCCATCTCACTCTAGAGGCCGGGGGCCAGCGCTGTCCAGAGACACTTCCGGGTCACGTGGCCAGCGTGACAAAGCTTCATCTGGTGAGCCAGAGCCGCACATGGAAACGCCGTTCACCTTCCGCCAGTAAGCGGTCCCTATTTATCTACTTGCACCCGGGAGTGCTTTCGAACTGCTAGGTTGGCAGGCGCTGGGACCGAGCAGCGGGAGCGCACCCCGCCGCGGGGATTCGAACCGCCGACCTTTCGATCGGCAAGCCCTAGGCGCTGAGGCTTTTACCCACAGCGCCACCCGCATCCCTGATCTACATACAGCCCCTCTAACTGTTGTATCAATGACTGTGTTGGAGTTGAGTGGAATGGGAACGTCCTTTTTTTGGAATAAATGTTATTAGATTTTATAAAGAGATACAGGCTGTTCAGTGGAGTTTGCCATGTGGGGTTGAGTCCACAGGGGCACCATCTAATTTGCATTAGCTAATATGGTATCTCAGGTTAAGCACAGTTTCAGGTTAAGAACGGACCTCCGGAACGAATTAAGTACTTAACCTGAAGTACCACTGTAAATTGTTATTAGAATGGGAAACAAAAGATGAACTGGTGAAGTCAGTGATGACATATTGGAATAAAGATTTAGGATATAATATTATGACTGCATGGGAGAAACTATGGAGAGTGGATTTGAAATTCACTATGTGCTACACTGTGAAAGAAAATTATATGGAAATGATGTATAGGTAGTATTTAATGTATAAAACAGCATCAAGTACTTGTTGGAAGTGTAAGTGGTCTGAGGGGTCATTTTATCATATATGGTGGACTTGTGGCAAGGTTAAAGGTTTTGGGGACATGATATACAATGAATTGAAAAAGATGTTTAATTTGACCATTCTAAAAAAACTGAAGCCTTTTTGTTTGGAATAATAGGGACGGTAAATCCCCCAAAGCTGAAAACTGTTTTATGTATGCAGCAACTGCAGCTAGAACTTTATATGCACAAAAATGGAAAGATGAAGTCAAAGAGACTCCCAACTACGGATGAATGGTTTATAAAACTGATGGACTATGCAGAAATGGTGAAACTGACTGCTGAAATAAGAGGACAAAATGATATTTTCAAAGAAGAATGGAGGCCATTGATGGACAACCTATTGAATTATCATTCTTATATGAAATCATGTGAGCAATGGAAGAATGTAGAGAATGGATTTTGGGGGCTTAGAAAATAAACATAGATGTGTTTTAATGCAGCTATTAAGGAGGAATTAAAAAACAATCCAGGAAGGAGGGACGGGAAGTCAAGAAGATGTGTAACAAAAAAACAATATATATGATTGGAGTTGTGAAATAATTTAGAAAATTTAATAAAAACGATTATTAAAAAAATGAGAGACCACAGATTCTGCTGCATGTGTGTTTCCCCCCTCCCAGGCCTTCTCCCCTAATGTCATATGAGGACATGATTGCTCTCTTCCGTCTTGAATGGCAGTGTTTGTGTGTATCAGATCTTTTCTAATATGTGGCTACTTACAACAACTCCTTAGATCAGGGGTAGGCAAACTAAGGCCCCTGGGCTGGATGTGGCTCAATCACCTTCCCAATCCGGCCCGCAGATGGTCCGGGAATCAGCGTGTTTTTACATGAGGAGAATGTGTCCTTTTATTTAAAATGCATCTCTGGGTTATTTGTGGGGCATAGGAATTCATTCATATTTTTTTCCAAAAAAATATAGTCCGGCCCCTCACATGGTCTGAGGGACGGTGGACCAGCCCACAGCTGAAAAAGGTTGCTGACCCCTGCCTTAGATGATGACTTTGTACCACTGACAGTGGGTTCTGAATATAATCTCTTGGATGGTTAATATTTAAATAGCAAGAGGGCTATAAAAAGCTTCTATGAATATAGATGTTATGCTGAATATTTTAAAGACAGGCTTTAACCATCTGTTGGCAAGCACTGCTTACTATGGTGTCTTTTTAAATTGTGGTGGATCCCTGAGGAAGAAATGCTGCTTGAAGCACGTTGGGGGAATGTGTTTAGAAAAACTTTGAAGAAAAAGGAACAACAACTTTGATTTGCTGCCTTCTCAGTGTGTTTCTGAGCACAATTCAAAGTGTTGGTGCTGATCTTTAAAGCCCCAAACAGTCTCAGCCCAGTATACCTGCAGGAGGGCCTAGGGAACCAGGCAGGGGGCCCTGTGGAATGCCCTCCCATCAGATGTCAAGGAAATAAACAACTATCTGACTTTTAGAAGACATCTGGAAGCAGCCCTGTTTAGGGAAGCTTTAATGTTTAATGCTTTATTATGTTTTATATATTCTGTAAGCTGCCCAGAGTGACTAGGGAAACCCAGCCAGATGGGTGGGGAATCAGAATAATCATCACCATCAACTCAAGTTGCTGATGTCAATAAATCCATATTGATAATTTCTGATGTTTTATTCATATCAGAATCCAGTTTCAAGGTGTCAGTATTCCATCTTTGTGTCTGAGGCTTCCTTATCCACCCTATTTTTCCAAGAGGAAAACCCATGCCCTCCCTGTGGAGACAGGCTGGTCCGAGCCATGAGATTGCTCCATGAACCTGCTGCACCGTGTGACTGTGGCTGCAGGACCCCCTGGGGCAGCATGGAGGATGCTAAGGAGCAACTGTCAGCTCTGTGAGAGTTGACACCCCACGTCCTCTTTGCCACTGCAAGGCAATCCAGCCATACCACTCAGACCCCCTGCCTGTTTCACCGGTAATGTTAGGGGCTGCCCAGGTCCTGGGTCTTTTGTTCTTGACCCTTCCTGCTCTGTTTTAATAGAGCGCTAAAAATATTTTTATATCTTGATTTTATTCTGTGAATCGCCCGGAGACCTAGGGTGGTATATAAATTCTAATAATAATAATAATAATAATAATAATAATAATAATAATAATAATACATATTTATAAATACTGCCTGGGTGCAGTGCTAGTGAGACTTCCACCCTCCAGCCATGTTGGTGCAAATTGTATGCAAATCTTTGCCCTGAGCCTGTGCTCCCCGCCATTTACATCCCCACCAACATCCCCTGCTGTTTCATGTAATATTCCTCAAAGAACAGACACTCTCTTGGATCTGCTTGTGCCAGTTGTACCAGCTCTGATCTGGGGTGAAGGAAATCTTACCTTGTAAAAAATCGCTCGCTCTCGGGGTTTTCCCCCCAATGGCCAATGCAGAATTCATAAAATGAAATGTTTTAAGGGCTCAGCTTTGCCACCTTTACCACACCTGTCTAGCGGGGAGGGGGTCACCAGGGCTCTCTCCGGACTGGTTCACACGTGCAGCTGATGACAGCAGCATCAGACGGTGCGTGAACGAGCCAACCCTGACCTAACACCACGGACAGAATTCTTGGATCTCCCCTGCCCGCTTCCCCTTTCCCGAAGGGAACACTGGTCGGCCGAGCGTTCACACGTTCAGCCGCCCGCCGCCCCCCAATGGCGAGCAAGCAAGGCGTGTAGCGGGTTGCGAGGGGAAAGGGGCGCCCCGGGACGCCTCCACCCGGGGCCGGGGCCAAGCCAGGGCGCGCGGGGGACGCAATCCGGCCTGCCGGCACTTGGGGTCCCCCAAGCTCTGCCCGGCGCTGCTGCTCCATCTTCCAGGGAGGGAAGGAGACCCGCGCCCAGCTCTCCGCCCGAGGCTGCGGCGGAGGCCGCGCTTGCCAGACGCCGAGGAGGCGGAGCGACGGGCGAGGCCCCCCCCCCGACCCCCGTCTCTCGGTTGGGGCTGCCGGGCCGCCGAGCGCTCGCCCCCGCCGCCGAGGAGGAGCCCTGCCCAGGGCGCAGCGCCTCGCCCCCGCCGCCTGGCGCTCTCCTCCCGGCAGCGGCGCGGGGAGGCGGCGCCCAGGCGAGGCGGCACTGCCGGTCTCTCCCGGCAGGCAGGCAGGCAGGCAGGCAGGCGCTCCGGGCCGGCGCTGCGGGTCGGGCCGAGATGCTGCTGCCGAGCAAGAGCCCCGCTCGCCGGCGGAGAAGGGAGCGGCTGGCCGGCCAGCTGGGGCTCCTGGCCTCGCTGCTGCTGCTGGTGGTGGCGGGCGCCCTGGCGGGCCAGCGGGCGGCGCGCCCGGACGTCGCGGCCGGTGAGTGGGGGGCGCGGGGGGCCGGCCGGGCGGGGAGCGCGGGGTCCGGGCGGCGAGAGGCGCCCCATCTCGCCTTGGCTTGCCCTCCCTCGCGGGGCTCGGGGCTTCGTCCTTCCGCCGGAGAGAGCGGCGGTCCCCTTCCGGCTGCGCCTTAAGTTTCCCGGCGCCTCCATTCCCCGCGTGCTGGGAGCCGAGTCCTCTGCCCCACGGCTTCTGCCTCTGCCAGCCACGAAGGGGGCTGCGGAGGGACAGCCTTCTCTGTGGGGCTGGACAGAGGGAAACGCGACCCCGCCGTCCAAGAGGCGAGGGGGACAGATTTGGGGCAGATCGGACCCATGTAGGGCAAAAGCCTCCCCTCCCCAGAGGTTTTTCCTGCGGGAGCCCCATTGCAGTGGGTGGCAGGAGCGCAAGAGCCCCCATTCCTTGCCCCCTGGCCTGCGCCCCATGTGGATGACGCTCAGTGGGAGGCGAGTCTCCATTGGGGTTTCCACCTGAACTGAAATCTCTTGAGCTGGTCCTGCCAAGTCTACCTTTCTTCTCACCGGCTAATTGTGAAAAGCAGTGTACAGAAAAGGCAGGATTTGGCTGGGATCACAGTAGTTCCAGTGGCCTTATTAAGCACACCTAAGGCTGGGTTGGACAGCGGCCAGCCTGCATATACCCCCATTCAAACAAGGGTCCAGGTATGTGATTCGATACATGTTTTTAAGGCGCCTACAAATATACCTGGGGAAGCAAAGCTGCCTTGTACAGAGCCAGCCAAGCAATCTGTCTAGCTGAGCACTGTTGGCACTGACGGAGGTGGCTCTCCAGGCAGGGATCTTTCCCATTCCTACCTGGGGGCCCCCAGTGCTTGCCAGTCTAACAGAGTCCAAAGGTGGGCAAATTAAAAGGGCCTCTTAAAGCGCAAACAATTTCATGTGGGCGCTGGTGGATCCTTTGGGGTACCTGGCCCCAAACTATTCAAGGCCTTAAAACTCGCACTTTGAACTGGGGCCAGAAATGCGCTGGTGAGAAGTGCAGCTGGCATAGAATAGGCATACTATGTTCTAATCACCTGGTCCCAACAAGCACACGAAGGGATGAATTTGCACCACGTGAGATTTCTGGATCGTCTTTAAAGCTGGCCCGTTGTAAAGTGCATTACACCCACAGCTAGCCTGGGTGCATGGCTGCAGCTGTGTCCACACGCCAGCCTAAGATGGCAAAAGTCACTCCTGCATGCTGCCTGCACAGGTCTTGAATCCAGAAGTAACCCCCTCCCCCCGCAAACTGCAGATGTGGTCCTTCAGATGGAGTGGATTTCCCTCCAGAGCTGGTGACACCTCTTCATCCAGATCAGCCAGTTTCCCTGCCCATAGCACCTCTGCCTAGATTAGGCTTCAGCATATTCACCCTCATCCATCCCAAACCCGCCTCCAGACACCTGTCTGCTCAAGAGTGTCACTGCCTCCCTGCAAAAGGTGAAAGAGAGTCCACCCCACAGCCTGCAGTTAATGGAAGCAAACTTTTCTCCTCCATAACTGACAACCTGTCAGTTTCAGGGGGGCACTTTTCAGAGCCAGCCTCCATTGGTGAATGTGGGTTACAGTTCTGTGTTGTGGCAGCAGCTGGACATTTTCTGGAGTTGCAAATGTTACTGTTTAGCTACAGTTGCATAACTCTAGTGGAAAGGCTGTTCGTTAGATTTCTTTTGTAATCTCCTCTGTTGGATTTTGTGAAGGGAAAGGCTTTTTGCAATGTACCACCTATCTTCGTACAAAGGAAAATCCCTCTGGCTTCAGCTATTGTCTATTTCTTCAATACAATGAGAGTCACTGACTCAGTGCACAGTTCTGGATTTTTGTAGGAAGATAATGAAATGTTTGGCTTTGGGAAAGTGAACTGACTGACAGTTTAATATCTTCATGTTGCAGTAGGATACTATCAAGCAATGCTGGGAATATGTTAAGAGGATTTTTAAAAAAAGACGATATACAATCACTTTGATGGCTGAGGGACCCATGCTTAATTTCAGACACCTTTTGATTCTTCTTTCCAGTCACAACCACAAAATGTATTGAACATGAACATGCTATCTGCCAAATCCTGGCATGCAATCCATACTTGCATTGAAAATTAGGATGTGTAAGGCTAATCTACAACTGCACAAATAATAGCTGCAGTGATACAACAGAGTACTGTATACACTCCATACTGATTTATAAAATGGTTATTTGTACAAGGAAAGTTCATATATCCCTCTGCATGCAGGAAACATGCAAGGGGGGCATGTGAGTTAGTCCTTCCTTCTGATGCTGACGTGCCTGGTGGCCACATACCCATAGAGCCCCTTCTCACATTCATCAGATTGGCATGTGTGGTGGAGGGAGGGCTAGCCCACAGAGCCCCAACCCCTTTTGTTTGTTCCTTGAACGTTCCTTGAACGTAGCAGGCACATGTACTCTATGTGCCATCTGAAAACCCTTGAAATTACCAGGAAATGAAGCTTGCATTCAGCAAGCACAGATGATGTTTCTATCTACGTCTTGTTGTCCCCTTCTCCTTGTGCCCTTCATCTTTCCCAACACCAGGGTCTTTTCCAGGGAGTCTTCTCTTCTCATGAGGTGGCCAAAGTCTTGGAGCCTAAGCTTCAGGATCTGTCCTTCCAGTGAGCACTCAGGGCTGATTTCCTTCAGAATGGGTGCATTTGATCTTCTTGCAGTCCATGGGACTCTCAAGAGTCTCCTTCAGCACCATAATTCAAAAGCATCAATTCTTCGGGGATCAGCCTTCTTTATGGTCCAGCTCTCACTTCCATACATCACTACTGGGAAAACCATAGCTTTAACTATACGGACCTTTGTTGGCAAGGTGATGTCTCTGCTTTTTAAGATGCTGTCTAGGTTTGCCATCGCCTTTCTCCCAAGGAGCAGGCGTCTTTTAATTTTGTGACTGCTGTCACCATCTGCAGTGATCATGGAGCCCAAGAAAGTAAAATCTCTCACTGCCTCCATTTCTTCCCCTTCTATTTGCCAGGAGGTGATGGGACCAGTGGCCATCATCTTAGTTTTTTTGATGTTGAGCTTCAGACCATATTTTGTGCTCTCCTCTTTCACCCTCATTAAAAGGTTCTTTAATTCCTCCCCACTTTCTGCCATCAAGGTTGTGTCATCTGCATATCTGAGGTTGTTGATATTTCTTCCGGCAATCTTAATTCCGGTTTGGGATTCATCCAGCCCAGCCTTTCACATGATGAATTCTGCATATAAGTTAAATAAGCAGGGATACAATATACAGCCTTGTCGTACTCCTTTCCCAATTTGGAACCAATCCGTTGTTCCATATCCAGTTCTAACTGTAGCTTCTTGTCCCACATAGAGATTTCTCAGGAGACAGATGAGGTGATCAGGCACTCCCATTTCTTTAAGAACTTGCCATAGTTTGCTGTGGTCGACACAGTCAAATGCTTTTGCATAGTCAATGAAACAGAAGTAGATGTTTTTCTGAAACTCTCTAGCTTTCTCCATAAACCAGCGCATGTTTGCAATTTGGTCTCTGGTTCCTCTGCCCTTTCGAAATCCAGCTTGCACTTCTGGGAGTTCTCTATCCACCTACTGCTTAAGCCTGCCTTGTAGAATTTTAAGCATAACCTTGCTAGCATGTGAAATGAGCGCAATTGTGCGGTAGTTGGAGCATTCTTTGGCACTGCCCTTCTTTGGGATTGGGATGTAGACTGATCTTCTCCAGTCCTCTGGCCACTGCTGAGTTTTCCAGTATATGGTTTGGAATAATTCTTAGAATAAAGTTTATGTAATCTTTTAAGACACTAACTATAATGCCACTGAGACTTGATGAGGTATCAACTTACACCAAAGAACATGCACAGTTGCAGATTTTATTTGGCCCATTCTATCCCAAATCAAACTCAACTAAAGAAAGTAAACATGTGCTTCAGTCTTTGAAACCTCCATAGCTATTGATTATAACAGCTCCAGCTTTATTTCATTGAAATGAGTCTTCCCTAATGGGTGTCTCAGTCACTATGCGGTGTGTGTTAGATTCAGACAAACCCCAGATCTCAAGACGAAGCAGGAGGCCTTAGAGATATTTTGAGTTTGTCAGAGGTGATGCAACATCTCTACAATGTTGGTGTGAGACAAAGAAGGGACCCCAAAGAGATCCAGGCATCAAAATAATGCGACAGAGAAGCATCTGCTGAACCTTTAAGCTTTACCCTAATGCCATAACACCAGGGTGCAATGATAGTGGAAAGGAGAGCAAACACCAAAGCAGAGATAGGATATGAAGGAAAAGCTCTGTTGTAGCTCACAGGTGTGTCCTGTAATCGAAGGGAATGACTGGGCCATTGCTCTCCAATCCGAGTGTTTCACGGGGAATGGAGCAGATTTGTGAGAATGAAACTTATATTTCTAAGCTTCTGGAAGATATCAGGTTGAGGAGATGGCGAGAGAGCTCCTCTGTGATTATGATCAGTGGGATATTTTTTTTTACCTAGAAAATGAACCCCTTCTAGTTTTTCTCAGCTCAAAATCAAATTTAAAGGTGCCTAACACAAAAGCCCCTTGATTTATTTATTTTTGCAGCGTGGCAGGTTTCTTACCCACAGATACAACTGTGATGTTTTCCGACCAATTGCCCACAAATCCCATGTGGAGATCAAGCAATTTCTTTTGCTTTTTTAAAGGAATATTTTTATTAACTTTTACATTTCGAATTAGACATCTTTTATTATACCATGTGTTCATTGACTTCACTCTCTCCCCTTCCAAGATTCATTTGACTTATCTACCATTCCTACATATTTTAATATATCCATCTAATTTGGTTTCCCTATCTTGCATCAGTTCAAAATATACTGTTGAATTACTTTAATACTGCCAGTATTTTTAACTGTGCACAATTTTTTTCAATAACTCGACAAAAAAATCCCATTCTTCTTTAAATATCTGTTCTTCTTGTTCTGTTATTCTACTTGTTAGACCTGCTAATTCTGCATATTCTATCATCTTAAATTGCCAGTCTTCCTTACTAGTGACCTCTCTCACTTTCCATTTTTGGGCTAACAAAATCTGAGCAACTGTTGTTGCATATGTGAATAAGTTCTTCTGACTCCTGGGAACCTTAATCAGAACAATTCCTAACAGAAATGCTTCTTTTTTTGGGGGGGGGGGAGTTGTTTTAAATATTTTTGTTCATCTCATTATATATCATTTCCTAATATACTTTCACTTTTTTGCATGTCCACCATATATGGAAAAAAGCTCCTTCTATTTCTTTGCAGTTCCAACATAAGTCCAATTCCACATTATACATCTTAACCAATCTAATCTAAGTTAAATACTATCTATGGATCATTTTCATAAAATTCTCTTTCAGTGTGTAGCATGCAGTAAATTTCAAATCATTCTTCCAAAGTTTCTCCCAGAGGTTTAAGTTTATATTATATCCTATATCCATTACCCAGTGGGTCATTGATGCTTTAACCAACTCATCTTTTGTTTCCTGTTCCAATAATAGTTTATAGATTATGGACAATAATTTTTCCTTGTTCATCAATAACTCTTTTTCAAATTGTGAGCTTTGGTCGAAAAAGCCATTTTTCTTATCTAATTTAAACATATAATGTAATTGGTGATACTGTATCCAATCAGTAACTTGGCTTCTTACTTCATCCAGTGGTTTCAATCTGGGTTCACTCCTTGAAAAGTTAAACAAATCTTTATAGACCGCTCACCGTCTATCCGTGTTTATTCTTTTGATTGTAATTGTTTCAACTGGTGACAACCATGGGGTGCTTTTCTTTTCAACAAATGTTTGTGTTTCTCCCAGACTCTGTACAAATTTCTCCTGATACCATGGTTCATAAAACTCTTATGTACAGTGGTACCTTGGGTTACATACACTTCAGGTTACATACTCTTCAGGTTACAGACTCCGCTAACCCAGAAATAGTACCTCAGGTTAAGAACTTTGCTTCAGGATGAGAACAGAAATTGTGCAGCAGCGGCGTGGCGGCAGCGGGAGGCCCTATGAGCTAAAGTGGTGCTTCAGGTTAAGAACAGTTTCAGGTTAAGAACAGACCTCCAGACCGAAATAAGTTCTTAACCCGAGGTACCACTGTATTTTGAGGGACGCGGGTGGCGCTGTGGGTAAAACCTCAGCACCTAGGACTTGCCGATCGCATGGTCGGCGGTTCGAATCCCCGCGGTGGGGTGCGCTCCCGTCGTTCGGTCCCAGCGCCTGCCAACCTAGCAGTTCGAAAGCACCCCCGGGTGCAAGTAGATAAATAGGGACCGCTTACTAGCGGGAAGGTAAACGGCGTTTCCTTGTGCGGCTCTGGCTCGCCAGAGCACCGATGTCACGCTGGCCACATGACCCGGAAGTGTCCCCGGACAGCGCTGGCCCCCGGCCTCTTGAGTGAGATGGGCGCACAACCCTAGAGTCTGGCAAGACTGGCCCGTACGGGCAGGGGTACCTTTACCTTTACCTTTACCACTGTATTTTAAAGCAATTTCTTTTGCACCCACCTCCAACGGGGTGCTTGCAAGAAACTGCAGCTGGAAATTGGTAACCTTGCTAGCAAATTTAATCCAATTATGAAAAAAAAGTATAGATAATTCCTTCTTAGAAGAAAACCCATATTTTACAGATATCCAGCACAAATGCCCTTGAATCTGTTTGCCTGTAATCTGGCAGGCTTTATCTCTGAAGGATTCTACTATGCCTTCAAATTTCGCCCTCTTTGGGTGTGGGGAACAAAATAGACTTGGGCTTCTGAGCTGAATCTGGCAACCTCCAAACTGGTCGGCTCAGTTGGGTTGCTTTACAAAGTGCTGACTTGGGGTCAGTGCCCATGCCCATCAGATCATAAGGCATTGTGGAATGTTTATGTACATTCCAGTTGCTCAAAAGATTTTAAAACTCAACAGTAGTTCCCAAGGCCAAGGGATAAGGCAGTGTGCTGTTGGTAGAAAAGAATGCAGCAGAGAAAGGAGTAGGGGACACAATCTCATTGTTGGTCGGCTGTGTGTGTATATTTCAGTAGTGTGAGCATATTAGTATTGCATGTAAGTTGTGTATGTGAACGTAGATATGAAAAACACATCTACAAATTTCATGTCTCTTCACTTTGGGATTTTTGTGTAAAAAATGTGTTAAAGACTAGTCTTCCTGTATGCATCCTATCTTTCTTTGAAAACTGAGGCAATGATCCAGTCAAAGTTAAATGCATCCACATTTCATTGAATTTAGTTGGAGAAATGTAAGTACTTGTTTAATTTTTCCCATTTAAACAAATAAAATAAAAATGCTTATCTTTGGCTGGGCTTCTTTGATGTTCTTTGCTACATTGTTTTTCCCCTCTCTCAAAGTTATTGTACAAGCCTTCCAGTCTAAGAGAAGAATCTAGGGTTAGAAAAGTCAGGGATAAAAGCATGGTTATAAATACACATAGATCACTTGTATCTGTGCAAAGGACTTCCCTTATGAAAGATGTACAGAGTACTTTCTCTTTTTGTTAGTTACTTTACTACTACTGAATTGCAGCTATCCCTGGGGAAAGCCATGGAACAGAGTGCATCAACACTACAAAGCCATTTCTAGATAAGGAAGAAATTCACTGATCTTTCGCCAGCTATGTAGGGCAATGCTCTCTCTGATCTCTAGGTGGATTTTCCATGTACCGGCTCCCTGTAGTTTCCCCCATTTTGATGTCAAAAGATGTTTTAGGAATGAAGCAGAGGCAGGTGAGAATTCTGACCTGAGCGTGTGTAGCTTTTGTATTTTGATTCTCTGTGCTGTAAAGGTTTTGATGGTTTTGGGTGAAGCCTTGTGTCTGTACTTTGCCAAATCTTAGCTTCTAAGGAGCAGGTCTTACAAGAGGATTTTAAGATAGGTGAGTTCGCCTACCAGCCTCCTGCATCTAAAACCAAGATAATGTAAGGAAAATTCATATGGTGCCCACTTGAGCAGTTCTCAAACGAGCAAACGGGTGGTGCTGGTGGGGTTTGGGCAGCGGAGGCAGAAGAAGTTCAGCAGTAAGGCAAGAAATGCAAAATATTTGAGAAACACTGACCTACTCAAAATAGCAGTTGTATTGGGAGTGACTTCAGGATCACCCTGTAACTAGAGCTCTTGACACACTCCATGTGAACAACAGGCAGTAATGAGGGAGGGAGACTAACAACTTTCTAGTGAGTAGAATTGTCTAAACTAAGGATGTCTTATTAAAATGTGTTCGGCTTATTTTTAAATTCTTCAAATATTTCATCCTCATATCCCCTGATTGTTACCAAGTTTTTACCCAAAGCCAAACCTTACGTTTGTAACAAGGGAATTGGCCCCAATGGTGGGAATTTCCCTTTTATGTTATGTGGTCCAAGTTCTGACACCTATCCGCCTGTTGGTATACAGTGGTGCCCCGCAAGACGAATGCCTCGCAAGACGGAAAACCCGCTAGACGAAAGGGTTTTCCGTTTCGGAGGCGCTTCGCAAGACGAATTTCCCTATGGGCTTGCTTCGCAAGACGAAAATGTCTTGCGAGTCTTGCCATTTTTCCCCCGCTTCCCCCCCCTTTTTCTAAGCCGCTAAGCCGTTAATAGCCTTTTAGCAGCTTAGCCTCTAATCCTTTAATAGCCGCTAATCCGCTTAGCCACTAATGGGGTTGCTTCGCAAGACGAAAAAACCGCTAGATGAAGAGAATCGCTGAACGGATTCTTTTCGTCTTGCAAGGCACCACTGTACTTTTTTCTAGGGTAAACTTGACCTGGTCCCATCAGTTGGCTTTGTAAAGTGTCCTATGACCCTTTATAGTTCTGAAGGGACTGCTCCTCTTACTTCCTGAGTCTTACAAAGATGCTGCTGCTGAGTCTCCCCAAGTTAACCATCTTGTCGTGGCAGGATGATCTTCAGCACAAGAGTGGCCTTTTAAAAACTCCTATTGATGTCAGCCGCTGTTGCATGCAGGTGAGAGCGGAGTGCAGGGTGGAGACCGAAGGTGGGCAAGCTACCCCAGAAGGAGCACAATGTGTCCTCTCACCAGAGATACTACCCCTCCCCTAACACTCCATACATGGCTTCGACTGGCTGGCCAAACCAAACTAGGAGAAGGAAAACTCTGATCCTTAACCTCTGCTGCATTGTATCCTCAGCAGAAGGCTCAGGAGTTAACCCTGCACAAATCCGGGGTGGAGTCCCTGAGATCAGGCATGTCCAAAGTCCGTTTCTAGGGCCTAATCCGGCCCCCCAGTTGGAAACCTCGACAACTTCAATCCTAAAAAAAGCTGAAGCCTTCCATATTAAATATCTTTTGGATTATAGGTCAAAATTTCTTTCGGAAGTCAAAAGAAACAAAGATCATCAAGCTTGAGACAAAACAAAATGACTGTCTCGGTTTCTTTATCTTTCGTGGTTGGCTGTCTTAAAAAGGTCAACAACCTTGGTTGGTCCTTCACTTCATCAAATCTGGCTCTCTTTGAAAAAAGTTTGGACACCACTGCCTGAGATGGTTGGGTGCCTTCTGGCAACTCCTGCAGCCCAGCTGGTGCCAGATGTCTTGCTCTGCTTTCCTTTGGACCACATCAGCCAGGCCGAGAGAGGGGAGTTTTGTCATATGGGCTGCCCAAGACCTCCATACACACTGCCTCGGCTTGTGTCCTGGAGAGGTCACTTCAGTGCTGCTAACACAGTAATTTGATTTCACCCTGGGAGGTGCACTCCTTAGTGTTCTGTGACAGATGGATGCCATCAATAAATTGAAGTCGGTGGGAAGAAAATTTATTGCACCATGTCTGGGTCTGGAGTCAAGGTCTGCTGTTGGCTGGAATGTGGCATGAGCTGAAGGAGTATAGCTGGTTCAGGGACCTGTGGCCCTCCAGATGTTTTTGCACAACAGCTCCTATCATCCCTGATGCTAGCTGCAGCTGATGGGAGTTCAAATCCTCCATCTGGCAGGCCACAGGCTCCCCACACCTGGAGTATAGAATATGGCATAAGTGTACTTTCCCCCCAATCTGACCACAACTCCACTCCCATCTTGGCCATTCCGTCAACATTTCTTCCCCAGTGGTCCAGCTGTGTTGGCATATCTGGCTGCGCTATCAGCATATCTATCATGGGGGTGGCATACCTAGTGTTCTGCTGGCACGGAGGGGCTCTCACCAATCCTAAAGCCCCTAAACCAGCATAACTCCAGAATAGGGATTGTGTGCTTCTAGTCAGCATATCGAATAACACTCCTTTTATGCAGTAAGGTTGTGAATTTTAATTACCAGGGATGCAACGGAGAGATATTGCACAGATTTCCATTTTAGGGCACAGAGCAAGCAAATTGGGTTTAGTTGGGAGGAATTTTCACTCACAGCTGTTGGTATCTGTTCTGTGACATGTGTTCGCTAAAAAAGCAGACACACATCAAGATTTTAAAGGAATTTGCAGTGAAAAATGATGTCTTCATAAAGCATATATTACTTCCTAGCATCACTAAAGGTTATCTGTATGCTACAATAAAGTATTAACAATATTTCTGCACCAAGACGACACAAATCCTGCATAAAGAAAAGCTGATTTCTTCATACATTAGAATTTAAAAGCTGGACTCTCTGACTGGTAGTGATCCTCCCAGTCTCTCAAGCAGAAATCTTGCCTTGTCCTGCAACTGTTGATTCTTAACAGGAGGTGGGACTGTCTACATTCAAAGGAGGGGCTCTATCACTCATTCCTGCATACCTGAAGGAAATCAAGCAAATATGCCTGTATATTTTGCACCATTGCTTCTAATTTTGCTAGTCATGGAGAGAGGCATGAACTGCCCTGAGGGTGGTATATAAATTGAATAATGATGATAACTGTTCACTTACTCCCTGCTCCTGTCCAGTTGAAATCTTACCTCTGACAATTCAGATGACAAAATCATCCCACGAAAACTGGAGGAAAGAATTGAAGGCTGCTCATGCTAGGATATAAACATTGCCTACCAGAATCCTCCTGATCATGGAAGTTAGATGAGCCAGTCCAATGCCATTGCCTGCTATAAAGGCTTCACGCCTTCTGTGACCCTTTGAAGCAAGTCATTACTCTGTCTCTGGCACTTCTAAATAGTTTCTTTGCTTGCTTCCCTGTTTGTCTTCCTGCTTGGTGGTTCCTACATCAACCTCTTGGCCCTTCAGCCATGGAAACTACAGCATTGGCTTGGCCTTGTGTTGGGCTAAAAGCTGCCTCTCGGATGGCTGCCTCTGTTTCCCGGCACCTGCAACTTATGTAGCTTGACAAATTGAGATGCTCCAAGACCAACTATTGAATCCCAACCTTTTACTTTTGTTAAGCTGACACAACCATAACATTTACAGTCATTTTCTAAAGAGTAAAGATGGTGAAGACAGCAAACCAAGTGGACGGGGACAAACAAAAGTCAATAGCAACTCTTTAAATGTCTTGTAAACTTTTTTGAAACCTAGGAAGTGGATCATAAATAGATATGACCTGACAATGTATTTTGCAGAGTGGGAGCAAAGGCTGCAAAAACAATACCCTATCACAACCTCACCATTCTTCATCTTTTGTTTATGGAACTTTGAACAAAAATGCTCCAGCCGAATTTGAAAGGGGTGTGTTGCATGCGTGAGTGCGCATATGTTTTGTGCCAGGAACTTCAGCCATGGGGGACTTAAATTGCAGACCTTCTAAGAACTGAGGTGGAGATGGGCTACTAACAATACTCCTCAATTGTAACTTTCTTCCTTCTGAAATTTGATAAAGACCCAGTTAAGTAGTTCCTGCAGAACCATCTTACTCAGCAAGCAGTTAGTGGCTGCAGATCAGCAGGATTTTTCAAATTAAAGATCTATTTAAATATAGTTTACGTGGGTTTTATTATATAGTAAATGTTTTTACTTCAGCCAGCAGGAGTGATTTTCTCTGCAAGTAGACAGTGTGTGTCTCACCCTCAGAGGGAGAAAAATAATTTGTGTTATATTGGAATCTGCCCAAAAAAATCTGCCCCCAAAATGCAATGGATATCCTTGAAAGGAAACGCACACTTGCAGAGCAGCTGAAAGAGACACAATAAAGATTATGCCAATCAAGCAAGCAGGCTGGAAAGGACATGATGGTCACTGCGAATCCCACATCCCAAGGAGCAGATGGACAGATTCTTGCAATCTAAGCGTGACACTGCAAAGCTGCATCAAAGAGACTGCAAGGGGGCCTGTAGTGTAGGTGAATCCGCAGAGGTGATGATGGGAAAGAGAGTGGCTGGAGTGGCTTTCCAGGGGGAAAGAGGAACAAGAAAGGACAAGCTTGTGTTCTATCCAAAGAAAGACACTGGTAATGTCAGGCCAGCGAGTTACAACATCCCAACCCCTTCTCATTCATAGTTGCACAGTGGACCGGTTTATGCTCATAGAATGGCATCCACTCTAATACAGTCAGCAACATTCATAATGTGGGAAGGTGGATCTGTACTTGTTGTTGGTCAAGGTGCCACGAATTCAGAGATTTAGAAGGAGGCTGAAGTTGGAAAGACTCTAATGCATCTAATCCCAGCATCTCCCCAGAAGGCAAAATAGGGACATGGACCAGGAAACAGGGACTGTCCCTGGTTAATAGGCCATATGGAGCACAAGGAAATGCAGCGTGTGGGTGAGTTATTCACATCGGCTGCTTCCATATCAAGCAATGTACTTTTGAATTGTAGTGTTTATGTCTGGGAAGCATTTTCATAATGCAATCACACATTATGTACTCATGGATTTTTTAGTCATGATGATGCACACAGGAATGAGCCTTGTGAGTGGCAGATGTAAACCTTGATTGACACAAGGGTGGGATGAGCTCTGGCTTGCTTGACCTAAAATGAAGAACCGGCGGACAAATTTGTGGAAGTTCTTTTTCCTTCTTGATCTCAACAGGACTGCAATTTGGCACACACTCTGAATGTGCACGAACTCTTCCGTGCAATTGGGACCCGTGTTAAACGGGCCGTGTACAATTGGGGCGCCTGATCATGTGTGTGCTTATGCATGTCCAGATGCCAGGTGTCAAACACGACTTTCCCAGTGCATGCACAGAGTGTCTCTGAAGCTCTTAGAGCTGAATTGTCTCTTTGCAGCAGCCTCGAGGCATCAGCTGTATTGCACCAGCTGTGTTGCACAGCTTGCAAAGACTAAGCAGCCACACCTTTGTCTTTTGAGGCTAGCTTGAAGTGGTCCCCAGTTAGGTGTCTGTCCTTAGGTGTGACTTCCACCTTTGTCTGCCAGTCACAGCTTCCTATTACAATGCTTTCAGGTTGTGAAGTGCAAAATGTTCCCATGTGACAGAAAAAACTTTTCTGCTGCACTAGGTGGAGTAACTGCTCCTTCCCCTGCCACCAAAACATGGACTTCCTGCCAGGAATGTGCACAGCCAGGATGCTAAAAGCTGTAGGGTGATCACTGATTCTCAGGTCACCACTGACAAGTATTTGATTCAAAATGGATGTAGCATTATCTGACTAAAAACAGTTCTGCAATTCACAAACATAAAACCACAGCCATAATAATGGCAGTAATAGTGTTTCTTCCAACTATGTGGTAGGTAACTGAGAGTCCTCTAAAACAACTGGAGGAATTATAGTAACATAGAAGTGGCAATGTGTTGTTCTGAATTCCTTTTCAAAAGTAGCATCATAGAAGAGTTGTGTTTTCTGTTGACGAGGAGGATTGTAGGGCCAGAGATGGACATGGCGAGCAAGGAATCTGCATGCTTTCACTGGGAACTGTGGTTCACAGCTTGCTAGTGATTCCCTAACATTTAAATGTGTTATTTGAGTAGGAGTGCAATGCTAGAAGACCACAAAATTACGGTGGCAAAAATGTAAAAACATATGTTTGGGATTTGTGGGCTATAGAAATAGGTTTTAAAAATCTGTAACATGCCATACCACCAGGTATCAAGGGAGAAGTTAAAGAGCTTGTAGCTGTAATATGGGTCCTTTGTTAATTTAATCCATGCCCTTATATTCAGGTCACAAGAGTTGCTGGAGGGCATAAGCTTGAGGCAATGTAGGATTCAAATTTGTGTTGTCTGTTAGATATATCCACTTGGACATCTCATTGTCATCTCAACATGTTGAAGGTAAAACTATTTATCTTGCCTCCTAAAATGGCTTTCCAACTCCTCTCAGTATTGTCAGTAGTACCATCCTTCACATCTGTTTGTCAGGCATGCTGGCTTAGCTGCTATCCCTTGACTCTTCTCTCTTGTTTGCTTCCCACATTCAATCTGCTGCCAAGTCATGCTGCTTCTGCCTCTACAACCTTGCAAAACTCCCACCCATTCCTTCTTGTGCCTTGGCTAAAATTGGTTCATCCTCTGGTGGTCATCTGCACCTTGACTGCTGGAACCTTAATCTGCCTGACTCTTTTCTTTCATGCCTCGGTTTTCCCAAAGCACCCCTCTCTCCCCTCCCTCTGGCCATGTGACCTCTTTTAGGTTCCTTCACTGGCTCCCCATCCCCTGCCAGAACCAAGCCAATCTTCTCCTTCTTGCTAAAACTATCCACATCTTTCATGTCTCCCCACCCCAACTCACTCCTATCTTTTGGCTCCTGTTTTATGTTGTGTAGTAGAAACGTTAGTTGTTTTGTCCACCAAGTCCAGGATCATCTGCTGTGAGTGGCTTCAGCTCTCCAAGATCTCAGGCGCAGAGCAGTCTTGGCCATCATCTACTGCCTGATTTCCCCCCATTTTCACCTGAAGAAACCAGGAACTGAACCCTGGGCCTTCTCCATCCACAGAGTGTGCTCTGCCACTAAGCTCAGCCCCCTCTCTTCCACAGCTGCTTGTGACCTCTGCCACCCCAACTCTGCCATTCTCAGCTGAATGAAAGTCTCCAACTCCTTTATGCAACTTCACCCATTTTCCCCATATGCCGAATGCCTCTCGGAACATGTTTGTGATGCCACCTCTGTCTCCCCCTTCAAATTCTTCTTTAAAACTTACCTTTTTCTGTATGGCCTTTCACTTATCCTCTTAGTACTCATTACCACATGTAACCAAGCTTTTGACACATGACATTTCCCAAATTTCATCCTCCTCCCTCCCTTTATTTCTCCATCGTCTGTTTCAGCTTGTAGGCTTTTTGCAGTGCCGGAGACTCTGTTACCAATAATAGCCAGGCAGGCAGATGTTCTGCACAATGAATAGTTTTTCCTGGCCAGTTCCGTCTACCTTTCCCCCTCCCTTGGTTTATACATTGCTATAAATATGCATGCATCGCCAAAGGGGGAGGGGACAAAAGAGAATACAGATTTGCATGAAATTTGTATATGCTAAAGTAGATGTATAGATGCAAATTTAGAAATAGTGATCACTTAAGGAGAAATGCAATGTATCTCAGCATAGTGAGGAAGAGTGTGACCAGATTACAGTATGTGTGAACCTGCTCAGTGTGCTGTCTAGGTGTCCCATGTTGATGGGCAAGTTTGAGGGACTCTCTGCTTCCCTTTCTTTTGGTTCTTTATCTTTAGACTGAATTTAAGCCCTTCAGTCAGAGGGCACCTTCAAACACAAGGCAAAGCATCCCTCTTGTAATTGCTGCAGTGAATTGTGAGAGGCAAAGGCAAAACTCAGCTTGACTCTTGGAAGCTGCCAAAACCCAGGAATATCAACAACAGTTTAGATTTTGCATTTGTAAGAGGTAATTGTTAAGGAAGTGAATGTTCTGATGAAGAGTTATGATTCCCCCAAGCAGTGATGAAATGGTGAAACAGTAAAAGCTAAAAATACTCAAGACACTGATATTTAAATCAGTAATCTCCCCTTGCCTCGAGGAGGAGGAGGAGTTGAGTCCCCTTGTTCCAGATGACAGCAGAAAGCTGCTATGAAAATGAGTAACTTGAGTGAAAGAGAATTAAATGGCGCAGTGCATGGACAGTGGTGACTGTTATAGCAGAGGTGAAGATGCCAGGTTTGTTCCTAGTGGGACAGCTCATTAAGCTGAAAGAAAGCTAATATACATAGTTGTGATACAGTATAGACTTGCAAGGTTGTTTAGGTCATCTGGGGAGGTTCTACTCATGTCAACTCACCCTACAGGATACTAAAGGGTGTTGACCCAAAAACAGGCATTTTTTCCTTGTGCTGTGGAATGCCCTTCCCCCTGATATACATGATGCAGCAACCATCAGTTGCTTCAAGATGTCTTGGGAAGAATTCTCTTTTTGGCCAGGCTTTCCATGACACATAAGATAGGTCCCCACTTTACATGTTTGGAGTTCTCTGAAGTTCTGTTCTGTTAGCTTTTATACACTTTTATGACCTTTTTATACTGCTGTTTTATTGGTTTTGGGTTGTGTTTTTGTTTTAAAGTTTTAAAGATTTATTTTTTGTTTTTTTAGACTGTACATTGCCTTGGCATTTAAAAAATATTAAATGCTCTCTCTCTCTCTCTCTCTCTCTCTGTGTGTGTGTGTGTGTGTGCAAGAAACATCCTGGCACACAGCTTTCTTGGCCAATCTAGGTTAATCTAGGTTATATGTACTCAGAAGTATTTTGCCCTCCATGCTACAATTTTTGAAAGCAGAAAGTTGGAAACTCCAGGACCACTTCATACATCACATTCTTTAGACATTCAGTTAATACATTTAGAAAGAAATTTAGATGGCCATGTGGTTATAAATATGTATGTACATAAGCAGCTGTATGTATGTGTATTGGGAACGGTGAATAATTTTGTTCACTTAACATTTTAATGCAGACGTACCTAATTCACTCTAACTGAACTAATATGCAGACCAAAACACAGCTGTCCTTTGAAATCAATGATGGAGTTCTCTAGCCAAAAGTATACACAAAAATGTGTATATTAGGTGCACACAAAAGTGTACATATACCGAATATTAGAGAAATGTTAAATGAGGCAAGATTGTATACAAAAATACAAACAGTAGGAGAAATATATATATTTTCATGCAGACTCTTAAAAAAAAAAAAGCAAGGCCATCTGAATTTAAGACTGGAAAAATGAGAAACTGACAGAAACCAAAACTGTCAAAACTCTTCCATGGACCTCAGAGTGGTGCACATGGTTCTCCTCCTCCCCATTTTGTGTTCACAACAACCCTGTGAATTAGGTTAGGCTAAGAGATGGTCACCCAGTGAGCTTCATGGCGGAGTGGGGATTTGAACATGGTCAACACACTCTAACTATTATTATTATTATTATTATTATTATTATTATTATTATTATTATTATTATTTAGGGTTACCATATTTGGAAGATCGAAAAAAGAGGGCAGACAGTGAGTGGTGGTGGTCGGGTGATTGGTGGCAGCGGCAGCAGGGTGTTCGGGTGATTGGCAGTGGTAGCGATTGGTGGCAATTGGGGTGATCAGGTGATCGGTGGGGGCTGAGTGATTGGACAATCGGTGGCAGTGGGCGATCAGGCGATCTATGGCAGTGTTGGCAGGGCGAGTGGGTGATCAGCGGCGGGTGAGTGATTGGGTGATCAGTGGCGGCGGCGGCCAAGTGTGCAGGTGAGCGGGTGAGCGGTGGCGGCAGGGCCACTGGGCAATCAGCGGTAGTGGGGTTGGCAAGTGGGCAGCGGGGCAGTGGTAATCTTGGGGAGGGGGTTGGGTTAAGATTCTCCCCTGGAGGCCACCATCTTCCGCCCAGACTGCTTGCCCGCTCACTCAGGCCTCAGCTTTGTCTGCCTGCCTGGGCGCCGCCTCCTCCACGGTGGCTCCACGGTGGTGGCATGGCCTGTGGGGGCTCCCGCCAGGCCTGGGTCTGGAGGTGCCTGAAGGGAGGAGGAAGAGGGAGGCCTCATGCGGCTCTTAACTTGGGAGAGGGAGAAGCGGGACCTGCTCAGCTGGCCAGCCAGACTGATGGACGGATTGATCACCCAGTCCCTCAGTGTATGCAAAAGAAAAACCACAGACATTTTCCAAAATATAAAAAATCTGCCTGGATGATGCTTTCACCTTTGGAATCCTGGGCGTGTCTGGGGAAATCTGAGCATATGGCACCCTATTATTATTATTATTACTACTACTACTACACCACACTGGCTCTTCTTCCCTTCCCTTTTGCCATTTCTCCAGTCTTCAGAGACACTGTGTGGGGCCCCTGGTTGCTAAAGAAAAGAAAAAGGAGGAAAAGTGCATAATACCCAAAGTGTGTGACTATTTTCTCCAAGAGTTGAACTTGGGAAACACCATTTGGAAGTTCTCATAATAAGACATTGGAAGGGTATAGTGCTAATAGACAGGCCCTTGTGACTTCATGAATCCGCTCCCAGCATCCTTACTGTAGTTTTGCAACTCCAATTGTATTGTGCCTTTAAAATGGAGTGAATGAATGCAAAAATGTATATGTGGTGCTTTAAAACAGTCTTTGAAAGGCAGACTGCCTTCCTGAGGCACGAGGAAGATGGATGTCTGAACCAGTGTTTGATTTGCTGGAGTGAGCATCTGTCGTTTATATTGCAAATGTGGGAAGAAACATCAGAGGAGAAAAATCTGCCACAACTCTGTTTTGTTGTTGTAAACACTCTAAAGTTGTGCAGCCTGTTCTATTCCTGATTTTCTCTCCTCCCACTAACGTCAATTAATCTAATTGAAGGAGCTGCACATTTCACATTTCTGTTTCTGTGAAGTATTTGCATACATTTAAGGCTGTAGATTCTTATTTTTATTTTTGGGAGCATTGATTAGACTCCAGCAATTCATTCAACACAGGGTAGCTTTTGAAGAGTATTTGGGAACGCATTGACATTGCAGAATGCTTACCCTCCAACTCTCCCAACTGAGAGCAGTAGCACCCCCATCTTCCAGTCCCCACACATTTAAAGAAGCACCTATATGCCTCTGATAGTTAAAGCCAATACCTAGACACTACAAAAAAGCCATCTCAGTGTCTGAAAGGAAAATTCAGAGGGAAGAATAAAATTCATGCTTGCGTTTGCCTATTGAGCTAGACATTCACCTTGCTTTAAACTTTGACCTAGATGCTTTCTGAGGTTTCTTCTGATTTCCTTCCATTCCTTCCATTCCTAATCTCCATGATGCATGCATATGAAACAACCCGTTTTTGAAATCTTGCATTCATTGTGAGACAGTTTTTAAAGAAACAAACTTTGTCAAAGCTCTGTGGAATATTCGGAGATGATTCTCTGATTGTATGTGGTTTTATCTTTGTTTTTTTAAAAAAAATAATTTTTAATAATGATGATGATGATGATAAAAGATAAAGTGAAATTGTTGTGCAATTCTGATCTTGGATGACCCTCTGAAACTATGTACCATGGAACACAACAGGAAGCTCCTGTCTTTCGCAATGTCTTACCTTTCCCAGAAGAATGTTCCAAATTCCATAGATGTGAGGGAGTGAAAATGAGGGAGTGTAAATGATGGCACAGAATCCTCCTTTCTGCATATATAATAGTGGTATGACAAGGGGGAAACTAGGCTAAACCCTTATCCTTGGCATGCTAGTTTTGTTCATTCAAACCTACAGCACCCCTATATTTTGCCCAAAGTAGTAAATACCCTCTCCTTGGTTGTTAAGGAGACATTAGATTCAGTCTGCACTTAAAAGTTAATCTGTCAATTTCTCACTTTCCCAAACAATATGAGAAGTGAAACATAGAACCAGCCTTCAAAATTCACACATCTGAAATTTGTAATGCAGTTCTCCAACTTGAATAAAAATGCATAGATTGGGAGAAAGTGTGCATAAAAATTAATATTTTGGTGAAAATAACATACAAAAATGGATTATATTAGGGAGAATTACCTGAAAAGTGTGTATGCTAGCCAAAACTGCACACAGATGTATTCCTTAGGTAAAATTTACACTAAAATGTTGAAGAATTTTCATTGTTGCAGCACTGTGGCGAACTGAATTTCGGATAGGAATTGAGAGAACCAAAATGGAGAGATTTTTCCATTACTATTGGTTGTACATCTAGTTATTGTTGCCCTAAGTTTTGTGAAAGTGCTTCCCTTTGCTGCTACCCTCAAAGGAAGAAAAGTGCAGGCGAGAATAGATGTTAAACTGTGCATGACTCCTGAAAAGGTATGTCTGTGTCTTGTCCGCCTAGTTTCACAGTTCATAGAACCTCCGTGGCGGCAAAGGAGAGCCAGGGATCCTGCCAACACTTGACAATCCTTCGTTGAAACTTGCAGTGATTCTGCAATGCTGCAGTAACACATCATTCTTTTGTACCATTTGACTGGCCAGTGTTCAGTGTGCCCTGTGCTAGCATGGGCTTCTTCTTTCCTGCATGTTCTTTTCAATGTGTGCAGTAAGTTTGTTTGGGCAGATTCTGGAATAGCACAAGTTAATGTCACTGCACAATATTGTTTGGGCTAGATGGTTTTTCCACCAGATGAAGACAGTTGTTTCATGCTTCCTACTCTCATGTGCGCCCTTGGGTAGCCTTTTAAGGAAACAGTTTCCTCATGACGGGAGAGTGCTGGAGCCTCAACTTGTGCACTTCCAAGTTGAACAGAGTTGCAGCCAAATATAGATAAGAAGTTAGTATGGGAGCACCTTATTACTCTCAGTGAATTCAGGTTTTAAGGGCCAGATAAGTTGTGCGTTAGGGTACTAAAAGAAGTTGCAGATGTAATCTCAGAGACCGTTTATGATTTTTGAAAATTCTTGGAGAACAGGTGAAGTGCTGTTAGATTGGACAGAGGCAAATGTTGGATCCATCTTTAAGAAGAGGGGGAAACAGGATCTAGGCAACTACTAACTGGTCAGGGTGATGCCAGCGCTTTCCAGTGCACTTTCCCATATCTTGCCTTACTGCAAAAATTCTGGACATTTTTTAAAAATAGGGGTTTTTTGCACAAGAGCCCCAGATCCACTTTAGCTGCATAATCCACAGTATTCCTGTTGTTGGGTGAGATGAAGCTACTGTTGGATTTGCAGCCATGAAACAGGACATTCTGGGGGCACGGAGGGGCTGAGCTGGCCTGGGATCAGTTGGATCCCGAATTGGTTCCACTGCTCTTGTGTGATGGTATGGGGGCAGGGCCAGTCCAGGCCCTCTTTCTGCGTAGCTTGCGGCTGGCACAGCATTCTCTCTGCCCATCCTCCTACCATTCGTGTGGTGGGGCTGCAGGTGTGGTGGCCCCTCCACCCTGCTCCGTCCCAGGGGGATATTTGCATGGCATTATGATCTCATTTTTATAACAAATATTACACAGAAACAGAATAAATTTGTTTGCTGTTGCTCCAAAGGGCAGGACTCAAGCCAGTTGGTTCAAATTACATGAAAAGGAATTTGGAGCAGACATGAGGAAGAACATCTTGATGGCAGGGATGAGGGAGTGGGGTGGAAATTTTTCCAATGCTTTATTTTTCCACCAAACGTTTTCCATTTCCTAAGTTCATTAGTAGCAATGAATGGATGCCAAGTGCCAAAGGCAATATTGGGCAAGCTTGGCAGTTTCAAAGTTGTAATGAATGTTTTTCAGGTGATTATCCCTGACAGACCTGTGAGTCAGCCTACCACGCAGAGTTCTCCAGGATGCTAAAATTTATTAAGTGTGCCAACAGCCTTCAGTACTTTTGGGGTTTCCCTCCACTTAAATTTAAACATTGCAAGAGAAGTTCATGCTATTGCCTTCAAATGTTTACAAGTATTTTAATAAAATGTTTCTACATAATATAACATTTAAACCATATTAAGTGGGCCTCAAATATTTCAGGTCAAATACTTGAGGTCTATTGGGACCAAAAAATTAACATGGGGTGGGGTACTTTTTAAAAAACTATGTTTACTAAATACAAGTAAAATAAACATACTAAACTAGAAAATTAGGGTTGCCATGTGTTTTCTTTTCCCAGGACATGTCCTTTTTCTCATGGGTAGAGTCATCATAGGGATCCATAGTTAAAAGTAGAAGTCGGCAAATATGTCCTCTTTTTTGCTCTTCAAAATATGGCAACCCTAATACTAGATTATTTGCAACAACATCAGAAATGTTGATGCAACTGATAATTTCGCAGTGCAAATGGCTTCAGATCCCTCCCTATAGTGAGTTTTCCCTCCTATACCAAATAGCAGTTTGGATGAGGGGATTTTCATTAGGATCATAGGGAAAGGGTTCAGGATTCCAGCCAAGCAGCTATGTCTTTTTATCCATTTTCCCTCCCCGTTTTTCCATTTTTCTCCCTGCTCCCACCATCAGTCAGCATCTCATGCACATTCACAACACAACTGAATGAGGACGAAGTGTGCTCAATGTGTGTGAGATGCTGACTGATGCGTGAGTCCTGTCCTCCCCTTTTAAGCCCCCCCCCATTATTTTGTATACTTCTTCAAACCTTGGGGTTCCTCTAAATGTGCTGAGACCTCCCTGAGCCAGTGTGGTGTAGTGGTTAAGAGCGGTAGTCTCGTAATCTGGGGAACCGGGTTTGCGTCTCCTCTCCTCCACCTGCAGCTGCTGGGTGACCTTGGGCCAGTCACACTTCTCTGAAGTCTCTCAGCCCCATTCACCTCACAGAGTGTTTGTTGTGGGGGAGGAAGGGAAAGGAAATTGTCAGCCGCTTTGAGACTCCTTCGGGTAGTGATAAAGCGGGATATCAAATCCAAACTCTTCTTCTTGTGTGTGGATGGTGGTATTTTGGCTACATAAGGATCCATAGTTGCACAATTAATTCACCATTAGTGTATACATAACACCAGTGCTTTTTTCTCCTTAAAAAAATGTTTAGGGGTCCTCTCATTTTGACTCAAGAAAATCACCATTTTATAGTTCAAATCAGGAAAAATAAATACAGTAAATGGAAAAAAGCACTGCCTTTAGCTCAGCATCCCACCCAAAAAAAGAGGGTGGGAGACTGTGGTCCCTCAGCGGCTCGGTGTTAAGAAGTAGCAGCAGCACTAGCGTCAAGGTGTGCTGGGGACTCCATGTCCGTGAGGGGCGGTGGGGGGAGAGAGGAGAGTCGCCTGCACAGGCACCCCCATGCATCCCTTGTGCCCTCTGACAGAGCCTCTGCTCAACATCTCCCGCCTCGGGGACACCCGTCCTGAGCCGCTGAGAGGCCGCCCAGCCTCCAGGCTGCTGCCATGCAGCCTTAGGTGCCCGCCCGCCTAGGGAAAAGTTGTGGGGGGGGCACGGAGAGAGAGGACGCCCCTGGCAGCGTCCCCTCAGCAGCGGTGGAGCAAGCCGATCAGGCGCCTGGGGCGGTGCGTGTGCCCTGCACCCAGGGGCAAGCCGGGGCAGGACGCTCCATAGGGCCTCTGAAAAGTCTGCCTGCCTCCTCCCACTCAGCCACCCTACAGCCATTTGGGCAGCGCGGAGCCGGTGCGTGTGCTGCAGGCCCTGCGGTGAGTGCCCCCCAGCATTCTGTCACCCCCCTCAGTGGTGACACACGGGGTGGACCGCCCCCCCGCCCCCTTCCTCCAAAGCCCAGCCAGAAACCCCAACTAAATACGATGTGCTAAGGGGGGGGGGGAAGGAACCCACCCACAAAGAGGGCGTCTCATGCTCTTTCTGCAGGGCTCCTAAGCTACCAAATCCCCGCTGCTACGCCTCCAAATGTGTAGGGGTACGCATACCCCTGCGTCCCCCCCCCCCAGAAAAAGCACTGCATAACACCTTCCGCTATGTGACATGCCATTGTGCTGTGTCAAGGCAAAAGAGGAGTTCTGTTGGAATTAGGACTGTGCCTCTGGGAAGGGTTTTGAAACTTTTTAATTCTCAAAGGCACCCTTGTCCCTGGCATTCAGAATCGTTCTCTGGCAAGTCCCGACCGTATGCCTTTTGTTATGACCTGCCACTTCAGAATTCCTTTGCTTCACGTGTGACTTCCCTGAGGTCACTTTCAAAAAGGAATCTCCTGAGTAATCACTGACACTCATCTGAATGGCAGGTGCAAACCTGCAGAAAAGAGGCACAGGTTGATCTGAGTTCTGCTGCTTAAGGTGGCCTTCCGTAAGAGGTAACCGCTCTGCCCTGTTGCCTTCCAGCTGGGTTCCAGGCGACTGTACTGCCCAGTAGGAACACAAACTGAAGTGCTGTGCTTATTTCTTGCAGTATGCTCAGGCCGTTAAACAACAACAACAACAACAACAACAACAACAACAACAACAACAACAACAACAACTCTGAGGGCTTCTTGTTTTTCTTGTTTGGTATGAAAACTTCTGACCATGATTCTTGTTCTTATTTAAATTTCTGTACTGCCCTTCATCTGAATATCACAGGGTGGTTTACAATATAAAAACACAAAAATACATACCATAATAACAAAAAATATACCCCTCTCCCAGTTAAAAGGCCATATATTGTGCAATTATCCAAAGGCCTAGGAGCAGAGCAATGTTTTTGCCTGGCCCCTAAAGAGATCTAATGAAGACACCGGGTGACCCTCCCTAGGGAGAGCATTCCACAAGCAGGGAGTCCCCACACAAAAGGCCTGCTCTCATGTTGCCCCCCCTCTAGTCCTCTCACGGAGGGCCTCAGACGATGATTGCAGGGTCTGGGTCAGTTCATATGGGGAAAGGTGGTCTTTGAGATATTGCACTCCTGATAGCTATTATGATTATTATTCACTCTGACAGCTAGTTGTTTATATGCCTGGCAGTATTTGTGGTCCCCAAGGATTGGACAGCCAAAGCCATAGGCTTAGGGCCCCAGGCATACATTTAAAAAAATATTCTGGGAGATTACATGATAGATAGCAAAGTTAAAAAGTGTAACATTAGTGTTCTTGGTGGACTGATCACTGTTGGTGAAATCTGGAATGAGTTTAGAACGGCTGTGGCCTTGGCCAGGTTGCAGACACTCCTGTTGTGTGATGGTGCCATGGCTCAGAAGCTGTAGTGCAGGCAGGTCCAACCGGTCGATCGCGATCTACCGGTCCATCACGGGGCGTCCCTGGTCGATCCTGCTCAATCGTGTGATCCTGATCTATGCCCCCCTAAAAGCTGAACAACTTTGGTCAATCCAGTGGGTAGTTCACTTCCAGTTTTTTTTTAGTGGGAGTAGATCACAGTCTCTTGGGGGTTGGACATGACTGCTGTAGCGCAAGAAAAGCTCCAACTGCTGCTGCCCAATGAGGAATGGCTGACCAGAGACCCGTGCCTCTCATTTTCTCCTCCCTGTCAGCAGCGCACAGTGACATTTATGTATTACAGTGGTACCTCGGGTTACATACGCTTCAGGTTACATACGCTTCAGGTTACAGACTCCGCTACCCCAGAAATAGTGCTTCAGGTTAAGAACTTTGCTTCAGGATGAGAACAGAAATCGTGCTCCGGCGGTGCGGCAGCAGTGGGAGGCCCCATTAGCTAAAGTGGTGCTTCAGGTTAAGAACAGTTTCATGTTAAGAACAGACCTCCAGAACGAATTAAGTGCTTAACCCGAGGTACCACTGTAAATGCAAAACCATCTGCAGAGGCGCTGCTTTGTCAGGCCTGCTCCGCTCACTAAGCTTCTGAGTCAGCTGATCTCTGATTTGTGCAGTGTGTTCCTGTACATGCCTTCTCAGCAGTAACTTAATGTGCCTCTGTGTGATTGTGGTGGGGTGTGCGTGTGTGTGTGTGTGTGTGTGTGTGTGTGTGTGAAAATGTGGCAACTGTACTGAATTGTCACACACATTGTTTCCGCCTACTTATATTGTCTGGAGTGGAGTTAGAACTTGAACCCACACACTATTCCACTCGTCCACATTTAGAGAAAAGGTGGGCACGAGCAGGAGTGGTTGCATCCCTTTTTGTTTATTGATTCCACTTCTGGAGAGCCAGTGTGGTGTAGTGGTTAAGAGCGGGAGTCTCGTAATCTGGGGAACCGGGTTCGCGTCTCCGCTCCTCCACCTGCAGCTGCTGGGTGACCTTGGGCCAGTCACACTTCTCTGAAGTCTCTCAGCCCCACTCACCTCACAGAGAGTTTATTATGGGGGAGGAAGGGAAAGGAGAATGTTAGCCGCTTTGAGACTCCTTCGGGTAGTGATAAAGCAGGATATCAAATCCAAACTCTTCTTCTCTTTTTCTGTGCCTTTAAGTGCAACCTGACACACAGATTTAGTAGTGGATGTTGTTCTTGGTGTGGAGTTATTATTATTTTTTTATAATAATATTTATTGAAAGTTTTAAGCAATAAACAGACAAAGATAAACATACAAAACATACAAGCAAAACATAGGGTAAAGAAAAAAAAGAAAGAAAAAGAGAAAAGAAATAACACAATATCAACTATTTAAATATCAAATTTTCATAGCTTTTTGGACCTCCTCACATCTCCCTTTCCTGTGTTCCCGATTATAAATTTATAAGCAGCAATTTATCACCTTGTTTCCATACTTATGTTATAATTTTCAAATACTATGTATCCATCTTTACATATTTTTATCATATACTTAAAAACCTAATTTAGACATGGTATTACTCCAGATTACTTCTTTTTTTCTTAAATATCACTTATTCTCATATTTCTTACAGTTCAGTTATTAGTGCCATGTTATTTTCTATCCTGCATTTTCTTAACATTCATACAGCTTATAGTATTTTTGCAAATAGTCCTTAAACTTTTTCCAATCCTCTTCCATTGTCTCTTCTCCCAAATCTCGAATTCTGCCAGTCATTTCTGCCAATTCCATGTAGTCTATCAGTTGCGTCTGCCATTCTTCCAGCGTGGGCAAATCCTGGGTCTTCCAATGTTTAGCAATAAGAATTCTTGCTGTTGTTGTTGCATATAGAAAGAAAGTTCTATCTTTCTTTGGCACTCTCTGGCCTACAATGCCCAGGAGAAAGGCCTCTGGTTTCTTAGGAAAGGTATACTTAAATACCTTTTTCAACTCGTTATAAATCATTTCCCAGAAAGCCTTGACCCTTGGGCACGTCCACCAGAGGTGAAAAAAAGTCCCTTCAGCTTCCTTACATTTCCAACATTTATTATCAGGCAAATGGTATATTTTTGCGAGCTTGACTGGAGTCATGTACCACCGGTATATCATTTTCATAATATTTTCTTTCAGGGCATTACATGCCGTAAATTTAACACCGGTGGTCCACAAACGTTCCCAGTCAGCAAACATGATGTTATACCCAATGTCCTGTGCCCATTTAATCATAGCTGATTTGACCGTTTCATGTTCTTGGTGTGGAGTTAGGTGTTGGGAAGAAAACAATTCTGCATTTCTGAGCACAGGCTGCTGCTCAGCGTACAGGGGCAGGGTGTGTTAAAAGTAGATGCAAACAGTTGCTTTATGTGTCTGCTCCGATCTTGTGTGGCCAGACCTGTCCAACTGCTCTGCTGCTGAGTCATGTGTTTTCCCCAGAGGCTGAGAGGGGAAAAAGCCCCATGGGAAGCAGATGTGTGGGGAAGGAAGAGCTGCTGTGTTTTAACTGAAGGGAGAAAGAGCAAAACTCTATTTTTTGAAACGGAAACTTGGCACAAAGCTCCTCTAACACTTTGCCAAAAGGGGTTGAACTATGGGCTGTGCTGCGCACGGTGGACACCCTACTGTTCCCCCCCCCCAGCATGTTCAGCTCTGCCAGATGTTACTGGCACATGAGCATGCACTTTCTGCTTAATCAGAGCAGCATGCAAGTTTCCAGGATGAGCAGCTCAAGCAAAAATAAAAACCCTTGGAGAGGTGCCATGTGTTTGCATTGATGCTGCCAAGGCAGAGTTTTGCTCACCAGCCTCTCTTTCTTCTAAAGCAAGGCAGAGAATGAAGGCAGTGCAGAAGTGGAATGGTCCACTACAGATGATCACTACACATGTCTACTTACTTGTGCCTCATAGCCTCAAAAACCTGAGAAACAGTCTTCCTGCAATCCTGAAAACATTATATAGGCAAATTTGTTAGATGAGCATAACAGGGTTTTTCCAAGTTCCATTTTGTCCATCATTTTGCTTCCAACAAACAGCGAGTTGCCACTATAATGCTCTTTGCTTTACGAAGTCTCTAACTATTTTGTTTCAGTTTTATTGGCTCAGTCAATACCTAGGAGAAAGTCAAACCCTCATGGTCCTTTTGCTTGTGTAAGGAAGGACCATATACCTGAATAACAGAACACCTGCCTCAGGTACATAAGCACCCCCTGCAGTTCAATCCCTGATATCCAGATCTAGCTGAATGAACAGTGGACGGACTCCCTTGGGAGGTTGTGGGCTCTCCTTCACTGGAAATTTTTAAGTAGAGGTTGGATGGCCATCTGTCATGGATGCTATGGCTGAGATTCCTGCATTGCAGGGGGTTGGACTAGATTGCCCTTGAGGTCCCTTCCAATGCTATAATTCAATGATGGGTTTCCGGGGGGGGGGGGGGGGCGTTCAAAAGGTCTTTGGTTGAGCAAAGGCCAGATGAGTGGTATTGACTTGTTTCAAATTAGGTATGATTCCCTGTCAATTTTTGTTAGTTTCCCCAACTAGATGCCCTTGTACGTTTCAGCCATCGCAATTTGCGCAATTATTTTGTCTCTTTTAGGGGCTGGCTCAGTTGTTTTGCTTAGTCCTCATCCCACCCTGTGCTGTTTCTGTGACTCACATCTCTTTTTGAGCCCACCTCCGAGTCTGCCAGCCTACTTGGGCAATATGGAAACTCGCCACATCATGCTAACCTTATCACAGATATCAACATATGGACCTCCCTCACCACCAATTTTTTACACCTCTGCTTGTCCTATCCCCAATATTCTTAACTAGGAACCATATTGGCATTATTGCACCAGCAGCTTTCCTGGGAGAGAATGTACATGTTTAAAGAGGAACTGAATGTTGCCAGAGTTCAACCTCTGTCCAAATACCAAAAGGGCAATCCCACCAGTAATGCAGCATGCCTGTACTGGGGCAGGCTCATGTTTTGGATATAGAAAGCTCCATGACACCTTCTCAGTTCTAACACCTGTCTCCAGTCCTTACTGCCAGCACAATGTACAGTTACTATGCATAGGAGATCCCACATTGCTGAAAAAACTAACTTTTGTAACAGAAGGATATAAAATCTAGATTAATAAGTGTGGTAACGTGTGAGGTCACTGTAGGAAAGGTGCCATAGGTCTACACTGATCACCCCTTCATGCCACCTTCATGCCACCCTCTACCTACTTTTATCCTTGCACTATGTAAGTAAAAGCAGAGCACAGTGGTGCAACTTATTGCCCGCTTCGTTGAATTAATGTGATACTCTGTTCAGTTGTGTTCCTCACTCTTACATTTACCGTGGTACTTTTCCCTCTGTAGGTTATGATGTTCTGAACACTGCTTTGGAAACTAGTGACAAGTGGATTGGGCGACGGCTACTGCTGGAAGTGGAGGAGAATGTTACAGATAACCCTGAAGAGACAGAGCATCCAAATCACAAAAACTGCACTGAACCAGGTAGGATCAGCTTTCTCCTGCCCCTCACATGCTTACAGCTGGTTTGCCAAGCAGTAGAGCTCTAGAATTGCAGACACACGACTCTCATGCATTTTTGTTCCTTTTTAGCTTTATAATCACATAGGTCTTGGATTTATTTGGAGCATGAATAAATCCCTCTCAATTTGAACTCAAGAGGATAAGACTAGTAGAATTTCAGGTGTTGCAGCTGTATCATAGTTGATATATATGAATGTGGAGTGCAATGGTTTTTAAACTGGAAATATGTTGATATTATTGCACGGGTGCTGTTCTCTTATTATGATCTGAAAATGTGATATGGGCACTGCAGTTTGAAGATGCAATTTAAATAGAGTTTGAGGAGAGGGCATGATTAATAGTAATTCCTATTCTTGTTTTTCAAAGCTACTTCTGATTCTTCTTTTTTAATGGATTTATTTCTCTTTCACCTTAATGAAAACTGAGACCCATTTACAGTATCTTTGCTGCAGAGAATTGTTGAAGTCCTTCTTATGCATAAAACCTAAGGTTCTGTTGCTGTTTTTCCTACAATGATCATGAGTCATGTTTGTTTTGCCTGAACTTTATATTCTGCCTTTCTTTGATGAGGAGTTCTCCAACTCAGACTCCCAGAAAAATGAATGGGACTTGAGAAGAGCACTTGATTGTCGCCCTAAAGATTGCCTTGTCTGGGATTTCAAGGGTGAAATCGCCATCTTGGGGGCGGGGGGAATCACCGAAATATCCTGGGGTTTCTGTTTGCGAAGCCCACGTGGTTCACCATTTTGCTGGTGGTGGCCTGAGGGCTGGTCAGGGCAGCAGTGGTGCTCCCAGGTGGCGGAGCAGGAGCAGGAGGTGGCAACGGGGGGCACTCATCTCCTGGCGGAGGTGGCAGTGCTTCAGTTTGTGGCGCCCCAGCCGTGCTGCCCATGTGGTCCTGCCTTTGCCCCCTCAGCAACGGAGGGTGTGCAAGAACAAAAGTGAGGGCCAAGGCAGAGGCTAGTGCAGCCAGCAGCCTGCGAGCATGCTCTGCTCCTCTCCTCTCTGCCTGCCTGCTCACTTCCTCCTTGGCCTTGGCAGAGCGGCTGTGTGTGCCCAGGGCAGCAAAGGCCAAGCGATCGACAGGAGCACAGAGTGGAAGCAGAGCCCCCTGTTGCTGCCCAGCCCTCACCTTGGTTGATGGGGTCAGCACACCAGCTGTTTCTGGTGGCGCTTAACTTGCTGCTCTTGCAGAAGGTGGGAAGCTGGCGGAGGCAGTGAGAGCACATGTGTGCTCTGTTCCTCCTCAGGGAAGATTGTGAGGCAGTCTGCTCCATGCATCCAGTCTGATTTGTGGCATGTAGCCAACACCTATGTTTGCTGGGAAGCAGGTCTCGTTGGAGTCAGCGTAGGGCACATTCCCAAGGAAACCTGTCTAAGACTGCAGCCTCCCCTCCCCACCCCCGCCTCAAAGGTTCTTTAAGGGCTACATGCCAGGCAGAAGTTCAGCAGATCAGTTGCACTGCATTTGTGAATGGATGTGGTTGGCGTGTGTGTTTGAGAGAGGGGGTGGCTTGTTCTGTCTCTTACCACTGGTATGCTGCAGCTAACACTTTACCCCTAAGAATAAGATTTTCACCCCATGCTAGAAGGTGCAGCTGCCCATGATGTTTCTTGAATCCAAGGTTGCCGTCTTCCGTTGTCTGTGTCTTTTTCAGTGGTTATAAGAGCGATGGGAAGGTGCATAATGCAGTCCTGTCAGAGGGAGGGTTAACTATCTTGGAATATAGGTTTGGGTGGGAAACACTTTTGGGGAAATGTCCTCATGGCAAAATCTCTCTGTGTATGGAAGGAGGCGGCAGACACCAGGATCCTGACCAAGCCTGATGTCTCATTCCCCAAGCTGGGCAAGCGTGTCCTGGGCATGGGGAACGAGGCACTGCCAGCATCCCGGAGCCTGAAACAGGAGGGCTCTTGAACCCTGGCAGAGGCCGACTGGGGAATGAGGCACGAGGCTCTGCCAGGACCTGGAGCCCTGCTGCCTCTTTCCCTGAGCATGTGCAGAGCGCCTCCCCTTTCCCCACTCGGCTGTCCCTCTTCCAACCATTTATAGACAGTGAGCACCAGCACCTTATTTTTTTTTTTTTGAGGGGGAGAGCACTAGCTAAGAGGAATGTGATCAAGGGGTGGGAGCTTTAGAGTTAAGTTATGTAACACAGCATCAGTGCAGAGTCACAAAGGATAAATGGGATAATCATAAGTGTATGTTTATGACATTACTAGGAGGAATATGGTTAAAGGATGATAGTGGATATTGTTTTTATAAATGCTGTGTCCACTTGAAAAGGCTGCAGAACTAAGACCTTGAAATCTAAGGGAGCTGAGATATTGGAAGAAATTTCTGGAGGTTGAGTTAACGCTGAGTTGGCCCAGATGATGATGATGATGATGATGATGATGATGATTTTATGTTGAAAGTTAAGAACATTGTAGAAGTTAGCAAATATGTCCTCTTTTTTGCTTTTCAAAATACGACAACCCTAAATTAAGAGAAGCTATTCAAGGAGCAATTAACAAGCTAATAGTCAGTAAATCCCCAGCCGAGCTCAACAGGAAACAATAAAACAGGATGAACCTGCAGCCCGCCAGCATTTGATGAATGTTGAAGGGACCTGGAATGGATGGGACTAATGAGTAAAGAGAACCGAAGGATCTTGGTCAAGGGCAAGGGCATTGCTAGATTAAGTGCTGTGTGGAACCTCTTTTTTAGTTCTGCCTCTCACTAATTGTGGAAAGGGAGTGAGGAAGGGTACTGGTCTGGAAACAAAACATGATGGGAAAGAAGAAACCTTTACTATTCAGTTATTAAAGGCATCCAAGTGTCAGCCTTCTTGCCATCATATTGTGTGAGGTCTTCTACAACACTCATCAAGGCTCCTCCTCTGTATTTTAAGATAATGAATGATTACAAAACTAGTGTAGAAAACCATGAGATTGATTGAAAGCTGAAATAGCCGTAGTCTTCTGACTCTGTGAATCAGGAACAAATCTTGTTCCTTTTCTTTAACCCCAAAATAATGTGTGTAAATATTTGCTGAATTAAATAATTGTGAAAGCATAGTTTTGCCAACAATAATCTCCCATAAGGCAGTGGGAGTTTTGTTTGTAAACTCATCCCTATAATTAACATTTACAGTCTCTCTTGCTGTTTTCTTTGTAGAGGCAGGATTATCTTTTTCAAAGGAGTGACTGTTCTGATGATGTATTCTTTCTTTAAAAAGCTCAACTTTAAATTAATGTTTCATTTTATGCAGTGGTGTAGCGTGGGGGGCCTGGGGGGCCGTGGTCCCAGGCACATTTTTTTTTAGGGGGTGCGACCAGTCGCCTCCACGCCGGGCTCCCTCATCAGAGCCTGGCTCCAGCGCATGAGGGAGCTGCAAAGACAGCTTCCTCGCATGGCCAGACGCCACCAGCTGCAGCGCCATCCATGGATCAAGCCTGACCCGGGGCAGAGAGAGGAGAGTGGGCGGCAGCGTTGCTGCCCGCTCTCCTGGGCTGAGGCGTGTGAGGAAGCTGCCCTTGCGCCTAGCCACAACACCTCCACCCCTGGTCCAGCAATGCAATTTCTTTTTCAGCTAGAATCTGTGGCACATTGACTGTGTAAAGTGGAGCCCTAATGTCTTTCTGAGGGAGTTGATTGATGAAAATTGCTTGACCTACAACATGTAACTGATTTTCCATACTTGCGATTAAGAAGGTCAGGGAGTAGCAACCCTGTTTAGATTGTGTTGTCTGTTAGTTTGGTGGAATCTGTGCTGCTCTGGGGGTTCCATGGAATGACTGACCCAGCTGGGCACTGACATATTCAGGGCAGAATATGCCATCACATAGATACCCCACCACACATCCTTTAGGAACTATCAATGCTTCCTGAGACTGAAAAGAGAGGAACCGCAACAGTGGAGGCTCACTGACAAAATGGTAGCAGAAATGTCAGATCAATCCCTTCTGTCTGTCAAAACAGACCCCAGTGTAGCCCAGGCCTGGGATCCGGAAACCTGACCAGGGTGAAGTATACATCAAAATGCACGTATTAATGAAAATAGCATACAAAAATGCATTATATTATGGAAAATTGCATACAAGAAAGTATATTGCTGGCATCCGTTTGTCTCAAGAGACAATAGTGTGTGCCTCTGGGGGTGATGTCAAATCTCTGGAGAATCATAGCACCTGCTGTGCTGCAGAGACCAGTAACTTATAACTGGAGCCTTCCATGTTGTTTTTTGCCACGTTAGCCGCACTGAAGTGACCTCTCCGGGGCAAAAGCCAGGGCAGTGTGTATGGAGGTCCTGGACTGCCCAGACCACAGGACCCCCTTCAGCCTCACTGATGTGGTCCAAAGGAAAGTAGAGCAATATATTTGGCACCAGCTGGGCTGCAGGTGTTGCTGGAAGGAGGCATAGAAGGCACCTTCCCTCTTCCCAAAACAAAAACTGGGCAAAACTTTTGTAACTGGTGAAAATGGGTGAGTAGTTTCAGCACCGTCCCAGGTTTCCAATTCAAAGGGCTGTGAAATCTCTTTAGTCTAGAAGAGGAAAATGGAGACTTTTTGGTGGAATAATTAAGCCCATGCCACATCTGTCCTCCAGTTTTATTGAAGACATTGGATTTTGACACTGTTTGATTTATAAATGGCAAAAAGCTAGAGTGGGACTTCTGTGTGATCCTTCCCTATGTGATTTGTTGCAGATTGCTGGAAATGATTTTGCTTTTTGCCAGTTCTTCTTCTCCGCAGCAGCTGCAGCCTTGCTTAAGTGGAGCTGCAGCACTGATCTGAAAGCAGCGAGTTCATCCAGCTTCCTCACCTGTAATTATGTTCAGCTTAAATCACTTGCCAGTTTTCATGTATGTTTGGAGCCACGGTCAGCTTCACCTGAAAGTAGGCCAGCTGTGAATAGAGCATATTGGGGTTCATCTGGGATCCCACATCCTGAATTGCTCTCAGACAGTTATGAGAGTCCTGTGTAAGGAGCAGCGGGAGGGTCACTCTTTGTGCCACAAGCACAGCAAGACCAGAGATGATGATGAACATATAATGTAGTAGGAATATTAGACAGAGAATTCCCACACAGTTCTAAGGGTGAAGATAGATGCAGCAGCCACAATAGGGTTCAGTGGCTTGAATTCAGCCTTGCAATTTGGGTTACAGACATACCAAAATATGACTGCTGCCTTTGCCCCAATTCAGCCACAAGTATGCTGCCAACCTACAGATTCCACACACATCCTCTCAAAATCTCACTCTAGGACAGAGAACTTGCCATTGTTTGGGGAGGTTTTGAGGGTGTTACAGAAATGCCTCTACCACATTTGGTATTTGTTACATCTGTCTTAACCCCTATAATTCTTAACAAAGGCAAATTATTCTTACGGCACTTAGGGTCAAACTAGATGTGACACTAGGCATGATGCGAGATCTCTGCATCCTGTGTTTAGGATTATCCTTTATTTACTTTTTCTTTTGTGGGAGATTAGCAGCCAAACCTAACAAATGTATATTCTTGCTAGTTAGCATGCTGAAAGGCATATTGTCAAACCCAGCGCTGTTTTCTGGGGTTACTCAAGGGCACACAGTACCGGCACCTTTCCCCCCAAGTGTGACACTTATTGTAGCAACTTCATGGTGAGTACCAGCACCTTTGTTTCTAAAAATGAAAACCCCACTCAGACCATAGAAATACAATTGGTAGAGAGGACTCTGTGTGATGTCATTTCCCCTCCTCTCCTGGAGTGGGAGGAGTATATAGTGCTTCCTTTTCCTTTGACCAGTGTTGAATGCAGACATGCCTTTGCTTGCTGCAGCTTCAGGCACATGCCTGAAAGTGGTTATACTATGATGTAAGCCTGCGTAGTTTTTACTTCTACTGTTGCTGTCAACCAAAGCATGATTGTCAAGTAAGTAAATTTCATTTTTAAACTTACTTTACAAGTTGTTGCCTGATTCTTTGTTAAGCAAGGGGAAAGCCAGCTTGCTCAAAAGGAGGCTCTGCAGCCTAATTCCTATGCTTTAAATTTTTGCTGCCAAGGATGGGATTTTAAAACTCTGTTTAGCACATGTACATGGGCACCTGGAAGGATAAATTACAATTAATATATCCTCTGCCACCCATTAAAACCTATCCCACACTTCATCAAATGGCCCCAGAGTGGATTGCAAAAACACAACAAATTTATCTCCCTGTATATATGAATGATAAGAAACCCACAAAACAAACCAATAACAAAACTACAGAGCAAGCGCAGAACAACACAGCCCAACAACATTTGTGTCTGGATTTTCACTTTTTGAAATATGGCAACCCTAGCTAACAGTAGCCACAGATGAGAGTTCAAATCAGATTTAGGACTGTGGCGTGGAGTGGGAAGTCGGATTAAACCCTTCCCCTCATGCCATTTCCTCACTGGATATCAATTCCCTGGGTTGCTATTTGCCCCTGAAGCTGCAACCATTTGGTATCAAGGCAGCGAGCGTGTGTGTCACAGACAAGGGGAAGGTCTACGGCAGAAGGCTGGAAGGTGGAGCTGCAGTGCTTGCTGGAAGACCAAAGGAGAAAGTCAGACCCTTGTTGTTGTGCTACCTAATGTCAACAGTAGCCTCTTTCTCATCATCTGTCCCGAAATCTGCCATCAACCCCCAGGATCTGCTGTCCTCGGCTGACTTTGTAAACAAGTTGCAGGACCACTGGCAAAGATAGAGGAATTGGTTGCACAACATCGCTAAAAATTCTGGATGTCCTTCTGCTCAGGGAATCTTTGGTGTGTTAGAACCACAAAAAAGCACTTTTTAGCTGTGGCGAGGAAGTGTGCAGATCCTTCAGCAAGTAACTGAGTGAGGAAATTACAGCAGCAGGATTGGTGTGACGATGGCTGTCAGCCTTAAGTAGTCTGATAATGGTGTCTGAAATACGGATGCTAGCTTGTCGGGAATGGTGAAGCTGGGCTTCCTGCGCCGAGGCTCCCTCTTCTCCCTGAGTCAGGCATGTGCACAGCACACACATTATGCTCATTCGCTGTAATGTCACGAAGATTATACTCGGGCAGGCAGGAACTTGGCAACACAAAGCTTTCAGTGTGAGTTATTCTCCGTTAGATATTCTTAAGCTGAGGCATGACAAAGGAGGGATGGCATTGCTAACGGTTGCTGGTTCTGTTCCTGTTCCTCTGCTTCTGAAATAAATCTACATACAAATATTTATTTTAAATTGTTACAGAATCATAGAATTGTGGAGTTGGAAGGGACACTGAGGGTCATCTGGTCCAACCCCCTGCAATGCAGGAATCTCAGCTAAAGTATTCATGACAGGTGCCCATCACCTTTCCATAAAATTGTGCTCGAGCCATCTAGTACACAACAATTTAAATTAAATTAAATGAACAAACATTTTTAAACTACCAACAGCTAAACAATGTACCTCAATATTTCTGTTTCAAGTGATGGGAAAAAATGAGGCTTGTGCTTCATTCTTGACTTCTTGTGCTCGTTTTGTCTGAATTGTAAAAACCAGTCGTCATCATCATCATCATTATTATTATTAAGCACTGGAATAAGCAAATCAGTTATCTTCCATAGCTTTAAATAGTGACCAACAAGACAAATTCCTCCTTTTAAAACCTCATTTTGAATGTGCCTTCTTGGTAATCAAAAACATGTATAAAAAGGAAAGAAAAAACAAACAAGTTTCTCTGAGCAATGGATAGGGTTGCATCATGTGAAATCACTCAGTTTTTCTATAAATGCATTTTGTTCCTATCTTCCTCTCTTGTCAGCTTTGCCATGTTCCCCCCTCCATTTCCCACGTCCTCCCAAGCCATTCATCAATAAATGGAGGGTTATTGTTCCGTCCTCCCCACATCTGAAATTTATAACCATTCATGTAGCAGTGAGTAGATGAACTATCATTTCCATGTCTTCTGGGAGAACTAAAGATTTAACATAGCAAAACAACATCACTATTGCAGCTGAAGGTAACCAGTAATCTTGTTGATTTTGCTTGTATTATCTACTCAGAAGTTTTTAATATTAGGGACAGGACTAGAGTCTATTTTGTTTGTGGGTCTTGAGATGCTACTTCCCCAACACTGATCATTTACTGATGCATAAATATACCTGTTTACATGGCACCCAGATGCCATTAACTTGCCTTAACTTTCATTTTTTTTGGGTACTTTTTCCTGTATGAATGAATTCTAATATGTTTTTGTTAGGGTTATTTTTAAGCTGTGCATACATGTACCCAGATGGGATAGAACTATTTTTGGATAACAAAGGAAAGCATTTGGAAATAAAAGCTGGACAAATTCAAACTGCAAGCAAGAAACACGCTTTTAGCAGCGAGTGAGGTTAATTGATGGCAAGATGTGCCAAAGAAAGCAGAGGAGTCTTTGTCCCTGGAGTCTTAAAATCATGGCTATGTGCTTGTCTTGTGAAAAAGACACATTGTGCAACCGTGCACAATTGTTGCAGTTGCCTCAGTAATGACTGAATAAAAGTCACTGACCGTGTGCTAAGCAAGATGTCAGAATATATAAAGTCAGTGGGACTATTGGTTACAATCAACCTGGATTTCTGTTCCCTTGAAAACAAATTGTGATTCTACTTGAAGAAACATGGGCACTTCTGTAGCCTCTTTGATATTTTGAGATCATCATCATCATCATCATCATCATCATCTTACCCTGCCCATCTGGCTAGGTTTCCCCAGTCACTCTGAGTCACTTCCAACACGTATAAAACATAATAAAATGTCAAACATTAAAAACTTCCCTATACAGGGCTGCCTTCAGATGTCATCAAAAAGTTGTGTAGTTCTTTATCCCTTGACATTGGATGGGAGGGTGTTTCACAAGGAGGGCACCACTTCCGAGAAGGCTAGCCTTTTCCAACTGGGAGCCCCCCAGATGTTTTCTATTATAAATCCCATTAGCCCCAGAAAACATGGCTGGGCTGTCTTGGCCTTGTGGGAGCTACAGTCCAAAGCAGCATAATGACACCAGGTTCGGGTCGGCTGGTTTAAGCTGTGATGCTGTTGAAATTCCACTTCCCTGGTTCAGGATCAGAGATAGCAGTTAGCCACTTTTTATTAATAAGCTCAGGTGGGAGCAAAGCTTTCTGATCAGGATGCTGCACCACAATCCGCATCGTAACAGGTTTGCATAAACCTAATTGTCTCTTAAATTCCCTTGTAGTTAAGTTGAATATTCTGCATTAATAAGAGGTTAACTTTGGACACTCCCTCCATTTTTCTGTTTATTTTCTGCTTTATTGTTCGTCAACACATCTGTACAACATAAACAGTCATTCATTATTATCCATAAATCAAAATTGTCAAACATCACAACACTAACACCAACAAAAAAGCTACAAACTCTCTGACATTAAATTTTCTTCATCAACCTATGACTTCCCGTCCTTTCCATATTTCTTCCATTTTAATAAACTTGTTGCATGAACTTAACTACTTAATTACTAAAAAGATATTAAAGCTCGTGTACATTTCCCTTTACAGAAGTTACTCAAATGCTACAACCGTGTTCAGATCATGGCAACTGTTTTTAAATATATTTTAAAGGGTTCCTAGCTTGAAATAAACTCTTGTTTAGACTTTTCTTTGATATTTTCATCGACTTGGAACTTAAAAAAATGTTAAATATAAACCTTTTTTAAAAACCCAGAGTCATTCCTACTCGGTATACCAGGCTTAGATATTCCAAGAAAGGCAAGGACAATTTTTCTATACGCTACTGTTGCGGCGAGAAGACTTATAGCGAAACATTGGAAGAGTGACATAATTCCAACTAGAACTGAATGGATTCTGGTTGTTAGTTAGTAGAATACGCTGAACTAGATAAACTTTCTGGCGCTTCCCTTTTTGTCTCCCGGCTTACTGGCATTTTTTCTTTTTCTTTATGACTGCCATTTCCCCTTTTCCTTTCCATTTGTTTAACAGTATTCCGTTGTGAGTGTGTGCAGCAGCTCATCTTGTACATAATTTTATTTGTTGTCAAACATAATGATGGTGATTTCAGGATTCTTCTAAATTCTCAGTGTTGCTTCTTTGTTTTCACTTTATCATTCAAAATCCTTTACTCTCCAGATCTTAAACGAGTTCCCTTTTATCTTTTACATTTACGACTCCTTTGCGGTTCCAGAGCATGCTGTGTGTCATGGGAACCAGAGATCAGGAGCAAATGACCTTGCTGTGGAACTGGATCTAGACCAGCATTGTAACTAACCATAACTGCTCCTAGTGTAAACCACACATTGTGCATCACCCCTTGCTTTTTGCATAAACAAGCAAAAAATGAAATTTCCAGGACAGTCTTATTTTTCGCAAACTCTTACAAACATTTATTACACAATGAAAATAATAACTTTTGTTATAATGTCAACGCCAGTCACTGATCAGTCTTGTGCACCCCAGATCTTATTTTTGTTTGTTTGTGAATTATTACATTTATATCCCACCTTTATTTGAAGGAGCTGAGGGACACTTCTTCCCTTGTCCATTTTATCCTCACAACCTATGGCAGGTTAGGTGGGGATTTGAACCCTGGTCTCCCAGATCCTTATCCTGCACTCTAGCCACTACACCACACTGGCTCTCAATCACTACAGCCCCTTGTGCCTGGTGTTGGTGTGCTGCATCACTCTGGTTATGTTACTGAGCCAGACCTTCATGCTTCTCTGGATTGAGGATGTTATGTAAAAGTGAGTCACATCCCTTTGCCTTCAAGAGAGTCTTGTTCATGCTGACACTCAAATGCACACATGGAGCTCACTATACAGCAGTGCTGCCACTTCACAGAGGCCCAAACCCAGTGTTAATGCAGTTAATGCATGTATTTTGTTATTTAAATAGCAGCTGCCGAGAAACCTGAGCAGCTTCAGGACTATGGTGGCGAGGACAACAAGTATAACTGTTTCTCTCTGCCGCAAATCTGACAAAAATTGCCTCTTTGAAGTGCACCTTATATCAACTGAAGTCTTCCCACACCGATGCGAATGGGGAAGCCAACATATATATTGTACAGCTTGCACTGCATACCAAACTGAAGTACAGCATGTAAAATAGTTCTATATGTTGCTGGATTCCCTGTCAGATTTTAAACATTGGATTTGTAAAAGGCTAAGGCTGTGTGAGAGCAAGCCACAATGTCATCTAAATTTAGTTATCCTGAGATGCAATGACCTCATCCAATTCAGCTTTTTTAAAAAATGGGATTAGAGATGCTGTAGAGCATGCAAATAATGGACCACTCTGTCCTCTTATACCCTGCTATACTCAAAAGGTTATAGGTAGCATATTGGAAATTGCAGTTACAAAAATTTGTCTGGCTTTTATCTGTCCACATGGCTTTACTCTGTACTAGGGCTGGCCCAAGACATTTTGGCACCTGAGCGACAAAATGGCACCCCTCCCCACCACCAGAGAAAAGAAGGGACGAGTGAAGATCTTCATCAGGAACAAGGGTGTGAGGAGACCAACAGTACCTGCTATTTGCCAAGAGGCAGCAGATCCAGTCTCCACAGAGCACGCCACAGCTGCAAGTGATGCATTCCTTGGAGGCCAGATCTGCTGCCTATGTGGATCCTGCCGCCCGGTCACCTTATCTTGCCTCATGAGTGGACTGGCCCCACTGTGCACTCATAGGATATCCCACTGATCCAGTGAAGTTTTCAGACCTGACTTATCTAGTTGCGTGTCGAGCCCCCAGGACACCCCCAAATAAAGACACAGTTCACACAACATTTTTTGTTTTGGTTTTTGGCATAATTTTGGCCACAACTTTATTGAATTACAGCATGTTAGTGGTTGCTTAGGCATTGGTTAGCAACGATCTGTTCCCACATAGAGGTAGGAACAGAACTGACAACTGCAAACCTGTGGAAGTCAGTAAGGAAGGGTAAACATTTTTGGGGAGAGAATAGAGCTGGACGCCAGGCTCTCCCCTCTCCCCAAATGCTCCCAGGGGCTCTTGCTCTCGGCCCTAGCTCCTTGCCAGGGGTTCGGACAAGAGCATGGGGAGCCCCTGGATTCCTTTAACGGAATTCCCTTGCAGCAGCAGCATTGGAGGGGCAGGCACAGCCAACCTCATCCCCTCCACCAACCAAAAAATTAACCAATGCCTAACCACAACTTACAAGTTGTGACGATTTGCTACGCAGCAGGCAAAAAACCAAATGGCATCAGCCAAATGGTAAAAATTACTACCAGGCCGCTGCTCCAAAGCAGATGACCCCATGACAGGCATAGCAAGGGCAGCGCAAACAAACACTAAATAAAGGGAGGGTGGGCAGGTAATCTGATGTGCGCAGCAAAAAGAAGAAGCTCAGCGCTTCGCACAGGGAATAAATAGCACCCCCATCAATCAAACAATTTTGCAACATTAAATTCTCCCCAGCAACAATTGGAGGTGCCCTATCAAATTTGTGGCCATTCATACTAACCCGCCCAGCAACAGGGGATGTCATGGTTGCCCCCACCACCATGAAGGAGAACCCGCTTTGTTGAATAAGTGAATGTGGTTCTTCGTAAGCTTCTTAATAAATATTTTTTACTTGATTTGAGGATGCTCATGTTGCCACCTGCTTTTAGTCAAATATTTAAAGCCAGGTGGACAATTTCATGAACTGCATGCAGTGTTTAGAAGAGATAAAGAAAAAGCTTTTGTCAAAGAACTGTCCTACCTAGAAAAAACACTATGACAAAACTAAACAGAAATAATCTCTAAAACATATGACTTACTAGTGGAATGGGAGGTCAAAGATGAGTAGATTAAGGAGGTAAGTGGGACATAGATATAGGGAAACCCATAGATTTATCAGCATGGGAAAACTTATGGAAAAACAACTGGAGGTTTACAGCTTCTGAGGCATTAAGGGAAAATCAAATCAAGATGTTTTACAGGTGGTATCTAACACCTTCAAAAATAGCTAGAATGTATGAAACAAAAAATAATCTGCCTTGGAGGTGTAGAAAAACAGAAGGGACATTTATGCATATATGGTGAACCTGTGATGAGATCAAAGCCTTCTGGAACATAGTATATAATGAATTAAAGAAAATGTTTAAACATAACTTTGCTAAAAAAATAGATGCCTTTCTTCTAGGAATAACAGATACAGACATACAAAAGGAAAATTACAAAATTTTCCTCTATGCCACAGGTGCTCTAAGGGATTTAATTGCTAAGAACTGGAAAAAGGATTACATGCCAACAAAAAAAGAATGGCAAAATAAATTGCTGGATTACATTGAATTGGCTAAACTAACAGAGGTAATTAGGTAAAGGTAAAGGTACCCCTGCCCGTACGGGCCAGTCACGTCCGACTCTAGGGTTGCGTGCTCATCTCGCTCTAGAGGCCGTGAGCCGGCGCCGTCCAAAGACACTTCCGGGTCACGTGGCCAGCGTGACAAAGCTGCTCTGGCGAGCCAGCACCAATGCAGCACACGGAAACGCCGTTTACCTTCCCGCTATAAAGCGGTACCTATTTATCTACTTGCACTTAAGAGTGCTTTCGAACTGCTAGGTGGGCAAGAGCTGGGACCGAAAGATGGGAGCTCACCCCGCCGCGGGGATTCGAACCGCCGACCATACGATCAGCAAGTCCTAGGTGCTGAGGTTTTACCCACAGCGCCACCCGCGCCCCAACAGAGGTAATTAGAGACCAACATAAACAAAAGTTCAGAATGGAGTGGGAAAAGTGTAAAGATTACTTTATAAAATGGTGTCCCCAAGTGAAAACCTCGACTTGTTTTGATTAATTTCTGCAAGAAAATTTATGATTCTTAGGTTATGTATGTGAGACAATCATAATAATAATTCACAAAGGAAACAGTTGAAAATAATTTTAAAAGCCGATATCAGAGTGAAGTCAAAATTTTATGCTATTTATATTCATGTGGTGTAAATGTTTAGGTTTCGTTGGTTGTAACTTTTATTGTTATTATTTAATTTCTAATATCTTTTTATTGCTGTATTTTGGTTTTTTCCCTTCTTCTGTTTTGTTGTTGTTGTCCTGATGTATCAAAAAAATCATTTAAAAAATAAAAAAATATTTAAAGCCAGGTGGGTATCCTAGAGCAGAGGAAAACTTGGAAGAGCTGAAGACACTGCAGATTAAAGTTGTGTGTTTGCGCCAGTTTTCATTCTCTCGTTGTTATTTGTTGTTTAGTCGTTTAGTCGTGTCCGACTCTTCGTGACCCCATGAACTAGAGCACGCCAGGCACTCCTGTCTTCCACTGCCTCCCGCAGTTTGGTCAAACTCATGTTGGTAGCTTCGAGAACACTGTCCGACCATCTCACCCTCTGTCGTCCCCTTCTCCTTGTGCCCTCCATCTTCCCCAACATCAGGGTCTTTTCCAGGAAGTCTTCTCTTCTCATGAGGTGGCCAAAGTATTGGAGCCTCAGCTTCACGATCTGTCCTTCCAGTGAGCACTCAGGGCTGATTTCTCTCATTATGGACTCACAAACATTGTAACTTTTATCAGGGCAAGACTTGAAAGCGTATCTTCCTGGTTCACATGCCGTTAGTCTTTTAGCTGTACTAGGAATGATTCATGATAGCAAAACACAGGTTTATAACTCATTGTATACTGATGATGCAACCAAGCAGTCTACCTGTGCAAAGGCACACCTTGTTTTATTGTGCTTTGCAGATGTTGTGCTTTTTACAAATTGAAGGTTTGTGGCAACCCTGTGCCGAGCAAGTCTCTCAACACCATTTTTCCAACAGCATGTGTTCACTTTGGGTTTCTGTCTCACATTAATTAAGGCATGTACATTGGGGATATTTTAATTTTTTTACATAATACTATTTCACATTTAATAGACATTGTGTAAACATAACTTTTATATCCACCAGGAAACCAAAAAATAATAATGTGTGACTTGTTTTATTGCAATATTCATTTTATTGCAGTCGTCTGGAACCGAACTGACAGTATCTCTGAGATATGCTTGTTCTTACTCCAGAACTTAATATTCCATTCCATTATTCTTATTATTGCTCTTTTTTCTGAATTGGGCATACAGTATATAAAGGGAAAACCTCTGTCTGAAAAGGGGTCTGGACCACTGATAAGTTCTAATTCTGGCTGCTTGGGTTAATTTAAGCTTTCTAGGAAGGAGCCATAAATGGGCTCAATTTTTGTGACACTTTTCTGAATAGTGAGCAAGGGTATCCTTAAGGCAAATAGGTCTAAGTATGACATAATGTCAGAGTTATGCTAAATTACCACGTGTGCTGTTATAGTGCAGGAAACCTTGGTTTTGTTCATCATTTTGTAAGACTTTAAAGAACTTTTACGTAATGGATTTTTTTTTTTTTAGGACTGTGCATAGTAGATGCTTAAAGCATTTGGTAAAAAATTAAAGCAGCGCAGATGAAAGCGTCAAATAAGGCATCTGACAATAAAATGGGAGTTTTTAATGCGAAAGGAGCTCATAGCCAGGCGGCATTCTCCACAAGAGACCATTGCGAGCTCATGTGCCCAGTGTACACCACTTCCATCTATTACACCTGCCCTTGCTGTATAAAATATAATTTTTTAAAATGGGAATGCATTTTGCATAACAGTGCATTGCCTCCTGAGCAATCAACTGTTGCAGGGATTTCAAAGTTTGAAAACAGCAGGTATGTTGAAAGGGCATGCAGAATATAAATGTGACTTTTAAAAAGAAATTCATGAGTCCGACTGTTCAGAAGAAAACAAACGTCTCATGAATAAACAAATCAATTTTGAAGTTCCAAAAAGTCATGTTGACATTGCTATGCCAACCAAGGCATGCAAGTACGTATGACCCAAGACAAATGATATCGTAGAAAACATGCAGAAAATTGAGTTGTTTTGGCACTCTAGTGTTTTAATAATCCTGTCCTTGTGTCCTTTGTTCATTTCACTAAGGATCACCATTCTGGAGCGCAGTGTGTGCCTTTTGCCATCCAAGGAGCTCTCGTTAGCCTCCTTCCATGATCTATGTAGAAGGACAGGAAGCATCACACAGTTGCCTGAGCGACACATCGCCGTCTCCTGTCACCCAGAGCTGTCCTGTATGTGCATCCTGAGTGCAAAGGAAGGGCATCTTTACATGAAGTTACAGGCTGATAGAAAAGTAGCTGTTTTAAACTTTGCCACATTCTCTGATCTAATTAGTTAGTATAACTAAAAAGCTAATTAAATAATATACTGCTTATATACCAAAAAGCCTTCTAAGTAGTTTACAGCTATAAAATCAATATATAATTAAAATACACAATAGCAAATCTCTTGGAGCCGTAAAGCATCCTTAATGAGACCAAAAATTAAAAAGCTTAGCAACTAAAACAATTTAGAAAACAATTAAAACGTAAATCAGAAGTTCAGTTCAGGTGAGTGCTTGCCTAAAACAGGTGTATCTTCAGCAGCTGGCAAAAGGGCAACACTGATAGGGCCCCTCGTATTTCATTAGGGAGTTTGTCACTGCAGAGCATTCCAGATTGCCACCGGACTGTGATGCAATGTTGCCAGTTAGATAAGGCTTCCTCTGCATTTAATAATAAGAATAACTGAAGGCAAGTGACCTGATAACGATTGGTCTGTTGCGGACATAGTAGGGCAGTTCTCAGTTAGTAAACGGCTGGAGAAGCTAAAATTCACTAGATTAAAAGATGGTGTGACAGACACCAGAGTCTGGTGACGCACTGCCTCAGAATTCCCCCCGAGGGCTGGAGCCGCTCTCTGATTGGCCACCAAGACAGCAGCCAGAGGAGGCGGAGCCAGCACTTGGGGAAGAGAATAAAAGGAGCAGTTTCTGCGCGAGTGTTCAGATCCATCGGGAGATGGTTTGAGACAGAGCAGGAGGGAGGGAGAGAACTGGTCCTGGTTTTTTCCACTACAAGAAAGGAGTCTCTGAGCTTAGATAGGAAGACAGTGTTTGGGAGAGTATTCAGACAGGAGTTAACTGGAGGACTGAGTTTGAGTCAGGAGAACCATGATCTGCTCCCCTAGATCAAGTAAAACAATAGAAATACATAACCATCTGACCAATCACATATGTTCTGCCCCCCAAAAAAGTCTGCCCCCTCTAATAAAAATCCTGGCTACGCCCATGTCCTGGTGAGAGTTTATTGGGTAAACAGTTAAACCATGGGCAGGCAAACTAAGGCCCGGGGCCTGGATCTGGCCCAATCACCTTCTAAATCCGATGTGTGGACAGTATGTTTTTACATGAGTAGAATGTGTGCTTTCATTTAAAATGCATCTCTGGGTTATTTGTGGGGCATAGGAATTTGTTCATCTCCCCCCCCCAAAAAAAAAATAGTCCGGCCCCCCATGAGGTCTGAGGGACAGTGGACCGGCCCCCTGCTGAAAATGTTTGCTGACCCCTAAACTGTTAAACATTCTGAAAATTTTTATTTCCTATTCTGGGTTTGTTTGTTTTTTAAGAGAATTCTGTTGTTTACTTTAGATGCAGGAAATGTCAGTTACACATAGATTATTTGCTACTGTTAAAGCATTTCATGAGTCTTTTTGTATGTATGCATAATGCACATTTCATAAAAAATTCACCTTACTGCACCTCTGTCCTGAATTATGTGGATATACTGCATGCCAAACCTGCTGAACAACACAGAGCTGAACATCTGTATTTCCTCCACCCCCAATTTAATCTTAAAACTATCCCACACTGAACAGGGGAGATCCAGTAATCCTATCTACATTTATAGTGCGCTTTAATGTATTTGGTGAGAAATCTCATGATGACCCCATTACTTTCTCATTTTACTTCTTTTCCTACTTAGGGTAGCCTTGAGTTTAATGAACATGGCTAACTTAATTTCAGTGGGTCTGCTCTGAGTGAAACTTAGCTGATTACAGACGTCATTTTTTATAAGTGCAGTGACTTGAAGTCTTAAAAGAAATATGAGAAACCACCAATTTCTTCAGACTTAACTCTCCAAATGTGGTTATGAAATTTATCAGTACAACCCTTCTTTTCAAAAGGATCTGTTAATATATAAGAAAACTGCAGCCAGTGCTTTATTCCTAGAAAAATAGGTGCCAGCACTCGCCATGAAGTTGTTATAGTCAGTGCCACACCTTTTAACAAACAGCAACATAAAGAGTTGTCAGTACTGCGTACCCCTGAATACCCCCAGAAAGAAAGAAAAAAGCACCGACTGCAGCCTGGATGATTATTAGAAAATTTGCAAATTTAGTAACATTTAAGTTAACTGCAGCCTGGATCATTACCTGGATGGTGATTATTAGAAAATTGGCTAATAATCATCCAGGTTGCAGTTAATTTATGTTACCATATCCTTTTGGGAAGAAAGCAAGGGAATCCTTCAACGAAAAATCAGTAGCACACCCAGTGATGTGATGTTGCAGAAAATAAGACTTTAAAAGTTAATGTCACAAGGGGGGGGGCAGGCCATGGTTGGTTACCTTCAGTTGACTGCAGTGAGTTTTGTTTGGGGGGGGGATAAGGGGTTGTTGGATCAAGTTAGCATATTGATTCATATGCTGTTGGTGGGCTCTTGTTGGTGTCTTGTGGGACTGTGTGTGTAATAAAGGGGAGCCACACTGGAGGGAAGGTGTTCTCTTATTTGTCTCGGTGTTAGTTTTAGTTTGTTGGTTAGCTTTTCTAGTAAGGCTCTTTCCCATACAGTTTGGTACCAGTGGTCCATGTTCTCTCCTGACAAGTCTCTCCAGTGTCTAGCTATGATGCTCCAGGCTGAAAACTAATAAATGAATAAAAAGAGAATAGAATAGAATAGAATAGAATAGATTCTTTATTGTCATTACACAAGTGCAACATTGCACAAGTGCAACGAAATTGGATGCCATCCCTTAAAAACAACAAAAGCAAAACAACAACAACAACCAAACAAACCACATTCCAGCCACACCCACACCAACACCCATCAAACTCCCAGGTCACACTATCACAGAACATACCCAACATGATGCTGACACAAAAAGCTCACACATACACTATGTAAAAGAATGAAAGTTTACTACCCCGCGTCTCTCTCCTCTCTCCTCCCCTTCTCCCCAACCTTATACTGTAAAAAGGTAAAGGTAAAGGACCCCTGACAGTTAAATCCAGTTGCGAATGGCTCTGGGGCTGTGGCGCTCATCTCGCTTTACTGGCTGAGGGAGCCGACATTTGTCCGCAGACAGTTTTTCCAGGTCATGTGGCCAGCATGACTAAGCCGCTTCTGGCGAACCAGAGCAGCGCACGGAAGCGCCGTTTACCTGCCCGCCGGAGCGGTACCTAATTATCTACTTGTACTTTGATGTGCTTTTGTTTTTTTGTTTTTTAAAAGATATTTATTAGAATTTTACAAAATAAAAAAAGAAAAAAGAAAAATACAAAGTAAAAATAGATAAAGAACAATTCCATCTTTCCATCACTTTCTTTCATTTGCTTATTTCCCGGACCTCCTCACACCTCCCTTTTTGTATTCCAGTTCAATTTGTTAGTTCAGCAAATCCTTCCCCTCTTTGTTTAGCCTAATCTTTAATCTTAAAATAATGTAACATTAATTTTTTGTCTATTAATAGTCCATTTTTTTTCATATTCCTTATAGCATTATAGCTGAAAACCACATAACTTTTCATCCAACATCATTCTAACATTCATTAATTTTACAATATTTCTGTAGATAGTCTTTAAATTTCTTCCAATCTTCTTCCACCGACTCTTCTCCCTGGTCCACCGACTCTTCTCCCTGGTTGATGTACTTTTGAACTGCTAGGTTGGCTGTATACAACATTAAAGTCTCACATCAAATATAACCGATCTATAGAAAAGACTTTATGATCTGAAAATACAGGCAATGTATGTACTTCTGTAACCCAAAAAAATCTTAATAAAAACAATTTTAAAAAGTTAATGGCACAACATAATATAGTTTGACATTCTTTCCTAAATTGCTTCAGTTTCCCAACATGTACTGTTTTCACACAGGATCGTTTACATGGATGTGTGCTCTCTATCTCCTGCCACAACGTACTGGTGTAGGATAATTGTTGTAGATGAAGTGTACCTAAGAGACAGTTGTAGGCCCTTTAAGGTGGCTTATTCAAACGAGTCATGTTATGTTATGACCTGGGAAATCATACATTTTCCACAGTGGCAACTTCCCTGGAAAACTCCATAATTTACCTTTGGAAGTGTGGAAGTTGCTGTGAATTTCTGGTTGATGTATCACACTACGCAGTGATAGAATGTACCTATGAGTCTTTTTAAAAAACCATTAGTAGTTCTAGAGCTTACAGTTCAGTCCTGTGCAATCTCACTTGATTTAGTAGGGCTTACTCAGATGTAAGTGTGCATAGGTAAATGTGCCCTAATTGGACAACATCTGTCTTGCAGCATCCCAAACATTCATTTGGCGGGCTCCACCATAACCAGCAATCTCTCCATTGATTCTGATCTGGAAAAGCATATTGGCATATTGCACAGATGTAAGTGTGCATAGGTAAATGTGCCCTAATTGGACAACATCTGTCTTGCAGCATCCCAAACATTCATTTGGCGGGCTCCACCATAACCAGCAATCTCTCCATTGATTCTGATCTGGAAAAGCATATTGGCAAGGCTGTTACAAGAGTGGCTTGCTTCTCCAAGAATGTGATGCTAACAGTGCTGGATTACCAAATAGGCAGAGTAGGCACTGGACTTTAGGGGCCCCGCAACAACGGATCAAAATAATATTGATTTGGTTTGTTAAAATTTTGGTTGGTAAAATAAAAAATGTATTAGAAGATAATTTGTGAGGAGGGGGGTGAGATTTCGACTGCCCAGGGGCCTCCACAGGGATGCTAACAACCAATGCCAAGCTAAAGGTCTATGAGGCTTGTGTATGGAGCACACGTCTTTATGAATGTGAGCCATGGGCAACTTACACCCACCAGAAGCGACGCCTCAATGCCTTCCATGTGCACTGCATCAGGAATATTTTGGGCATCATGTGGCAGGACAAAGATGTGCTCTCCCAAGCGAACATTCCCAGCAAGTTTGCACTTCTGTCTCAGCAACACTGGAACAGATCTGTAAGAACTTAGGTACTTCTTCACACACAGCATTGTTAAGCATAACATTGTTATGTTATGTTAAACATAAGACGTAGTGGCCAGCAGCTGGATATCCAGAAGGGGATTAGATGCATTCATGGAAGATGAAGTTATGAGTGGCCACTAGTGGTGGTGTGTTCTGAATACTGGTTGCTGGGGAGTACATGTAGGGAGAGTGCTGTTCTGCTCAGCTCACACTTGCAGGTTTTCCACAGGAATCTGTAGAACAGGGAGAACAGAATGCTGGACTAGATGGGCACAGCTCTTCTTATGGTCTTATGTCATGGATCTCTATCACCTTGTTTTGTTTGGCCTTAGTGTTTGAGATATTAAGATCTAAATGTATTGTATACAGAATTATTGCTTTTCCCCTTTTTGCCATCCGGTGAAAGCAACTCCGGATTGCTGCATGATTTATTTGTGGAATCCATTTCTTGGTCTGAGATTCAATTGCAAATTGGTCACCAGCAGGGGGTGGTATTGTTGACCTGGTAGTTTTGCACTCTTCTTGCCCTCCTCTGCCAAAGCAAATATTCAGATGCTGCTAGGGATTACTCTTCTTCCAATCCCCAAAACGGCCTTCTCAGAAAATAGCATGTGAAACTGAAAATAGAGATAAAAGGCTGAGATCTGAAAGAAGACATTTCTGTTTGTTGATTGATGTTAGTCCCAATGAATTAATTCCATGATGTAACAGGCTCCCTACAAAGAGGAGAGTAAGGGACTACAGATTAAATTGATTAAGAAAGGATTCAGCTGAGCTTGGGGGCGGGGTGGTGGCGGAAGGGAGACTGAGAGACAATGCTGGCAGGGTAATGGGAACATCATCTAGCTATTCGAGACTGAAATAAAGAATAATATTTATTAAGAACTACCGAAATTCCTGACATGACGAGCCAGGCAGGGGACAGAAGGAGGGTGTGTATACTGCAAGGACCTTGGGTGTGTGTGCATCTGCAGTTAATATGCATGCTTTGTCAAAAATATCATTTTCAGTGAAGGCAGGAACACTGACAGCCATTTATTCATATGGGAAAAGGTGAAGGCGTAAGAGTGTGGATGAATATCACAGTTGCAGTAGCTGGAACAATACTCCCAGTGTCTAGGGAAGAGGACAGATTTTTCTCATCTTCAAAGACATGCTGATTCTTTGAATAAAGTAAGAGAGATGCCACTGGGACAATAATTTTAGTGAATTACACCTTGCTTTCTCCCCAGCTACTCTGGGCGGCTCCCAACAGAATACTAAAAACACGATAAAAGATCAAACATCAAAAACTTCCCTAAACAGGACTGCTTTCTTCTAAAAGTCAGATAGTTGTTTATTTCCTTGACATCTGGTGGGAGGGTGTTCCACAGGCCGGGTGCCACTACCGAGAAGGCCCTCTGCCTGGTTCCTTGTAACCTCACTTCTCTTAGTGAGGGAACTGCCAGAAGGCCCTTGGAGCTGGACCTCAGTGTCTGGGCTGAATGATGTGGATGGAGATGCTCCTTCAGGTATACTGGTCCCCCCCACCCACTCACCCCCTGTCCCTCAAAAACAGTACTTCTGTCTTGTCAGGATTCAACCTCAATCTGTTAGCTGCCATCCATCCTCCAACTGCCTCACACAGGACCTTCACCGCCTTCACTGGTTCTGATTTAAAAGAGAGGTAGAGCTGGGTATCATCCGCATACTGATGAACACCCAGCCCAAACCCATAGAATCATAGAATCATAGAATCATAGAGTTGGAAGAGACCACAAGGGCCATCGAGTCCAACCCCCTGCCAAGCAGGAAACACCATCAGAGCACTCCTGACATATGGTTGTCAAGCCTCTGCTTAAAGACCTCCAAAGAAGGAGACTCCACCACACTCCTTGGCAGCAAATTCCACTGTCGAACAGCTCTTACTGTCAGGAAGTTCTTCCTAATGTTTAGGTGGAATCTTCTTTCTTGTAGTTTGGATCCATTGCTCCGTGTCCGCTTCTCTGGAGCAGCAGAAAACAGCCTTTCTCCCTCCTCTATGTGACATCCTTTTATATATTTGAACATGGCTATCATATCACCCCTTAACCTCCTCTTCTCCAGGCTAAACATGCCCAGCTCCCTTAGCTGTTCCTCATAAGGCATCATTTCCAGGCCTTTGACCATTTTGGTTGCCCTCCTCTGGACACGTTCCAGTTTGTCAGTGTCCTTCTTGAACTGTGGTGCCCAGAACTGCACACAGTACTCCAGGTGAGGTCTGACCAGAGCAGAATACAGTGGCACTATTACTTCCCTTGATCTAGATGCTATACTCCTATTGATGCAGCCCAGAATTGCATTGGCTTTTTTAGCTGCCGCGTCACACTGTTGGCTCATGTCAAGTTTGTGGTCAACCAAGACTCCTAGATCCTTTTCACATGTACTGATCTCAAGCCATGTGTCACCCATCTTGTATTTGTGCCTCTCATTTTTTTTGCCCAAGTGCAATACTTTACATTTCTCCCTGTTAAAATTCATCTTGTTTGTTTTGGCCCAGTTCTCTAATCTGTCAAGGTCGTTTTGAAGTGTGATCCTGTCCTCTGGGGTGTTAGCCACCCCTCCCAGTTTGGTGTCATCTGCAAATTTGATCAGGATGCCCTTGAGTCCATCATCCAAGTCGTTGATAAAGATGTTGAATAAGACCGGGCCCAAGACAGAACCCTGTGGCACCCCACTAGTCACTCTTCTCCAGGATGAAGAGGAACCATTGATGAGCACCCTTTGGGTTCGGTCAGTCAGCCAGTTACAAATCCACTGAGTGGTAGCATAGTCAAGACCGCATTTTACCAGCTTCTTTACAAGAATATCATGGGGCACCTTGTCAAATGCCTTGCTGAAATCAAGGTAGACTACATCCACTGCGTTCCCTTCATCTACCAGGCTTGTAATTCTGTCAAAAAACGAGATCAGGTTAGTCTGACATGACTTATTTTTCAGAAATCCATGCTGACTATTGGTGATCACAGCATTCCTTTCTAGGTGCTCACAGACTGTTTGCTTAATGATCTGCTCCAGAATCTTCCCTGGTATTGATGTCAGACTGACTGGGCGGTAATTATTTGGGTCCTCTCTTTTCCCCTTTTTGAAAATAGGGACAACATTTGCCCTCCTCCAGTCTGCCGGGACTTCGCCTGTTCTCCAGGAATTCTCAAAGATGACTGCCAGTGGTTCTGAAATCACATCTGCCAGTTCTTTTAATACTCTTGGATGCAGTTCATCTGGCCCTGGAGACTTGAATACATCTAGACTAGCCAAGTATTCTTGTACTATCTCCTTAGTTATTCTGGGCTGTGTTTCCTCTGCTGAATCATTTGCTCCAAATTCTTCAGGTCGGGCATTGTTTTCTTTATCGGAGAAGACTGAGGCAAAGAAGGCATTGAGGAGTTCAGCCCTTTCTGTGTCCCCTGTTTGCATTTCACCATCTTCTCCTCTGAGTGACCCCACGGTTTCTTTGTTCTTCCTTTTGCTACGAACATACCCATAAAAGCCTTTTTTGTTGCTTTTAACCTCTCTAGCAAGCCTGAGTTCATTTTGTGCTTTAGCTTTTCTGACTTTGTGTCTACACGTGCTGGCTATTTGTTTGAATTCCTCTTTGGTGGTTTCCCCCCTTTTCCATTTTTTGTACACATCCTTTTTTAATCTTAACTCAGTTAAAAGTTCTTTAGATAGCCACCCTGGCTTCTTTAGGCACCTTCCATGTTTCCGTCTCATTGGTATTGCCTGAAGTTGTGCTTTTACTATCTCCCTCTTAACAAACTCCCAGCCATCTTGAACTCCCTTTCCTTTTAGTATTACTGTCCATGGGATCTCACCCAGCACTTCCCTAAGCTTTATGAAGTCGGCTTTCTTAAAGTCGAGAAATTGAGTCCTAGTATGCTTGGCTGCTCCTTTCCGCTGTATAGTAAACTTCAGAAGAGCATGATCACTTGCGCCTAATGATCCTTCCACTTCTACCCCACTAACCAGGTCATCAACATTGGTTAGGACCAGATCTAAAATGGCTGTTCCTCTTGTTGCTTCTCCCACTTTCTGGACAATGAAGTTGTCTGCAAGGGCAGTGAGGAATCTGTTTGACCTTATGCTCTTGGCTGAGTTTGACATCCAACAAATATCCGGGTAATTGAAGTCCCCCATTACTACTATCTCCCTTCCTTTTGCATGCTTGGCCATCTGTTCCAGGAAGGCATCATCTATGTCCTCCGTTTGGCTTGGGGATCTATAGTAAACTCCCACAATGAGGTCACTGTTATTCTTCTCTCCCTTAATTTTGACCCAAATGCTCTCACTTTCGCTTTGAAGTTCTAAATCTTGGATCTCTTCACAGGTATACACATCCCTGACATATAACGCCACTCCTCCTCCTTTCTTGTCTGGTCTGTTTCTTTGAAATAGATTGTATCCCTCCATTATTACATTCCAATCGTGGGATTTATCCCACCAGGTTTCAGTGATTCCTATTATGTCATATTTAGTTTGCTGTACCAGGAGCTCAAGCTCATCTTGTTTATTTCCCATGCTTTGCGCATTAGTGTACAGACATTGAAGTCCATTAATCATTCCCCCGTGTCTCTTATTTAAGGATTTTCTCCTCCCACCACTAGGTCTGCATGCTCTTTGCTCCATTCGGTCTATGACATTTGGATGATCATCTTCATCAATTGATAGACTCCTACCTTCAGGAGCACTGTCTCCCTCCCCCACATTAGTCAGTTTAAAGCCCTCCTGATGAGGTTTCTGAGATTTTTTGCAAAAACATTCCTCCCAACCGTTGTGAGGTGCAGCCCATCGCTTGCCAGAAGTCCATCTTCAAGAAACTGCATTCCGTGATCTAAGAATCCAAACCGTTCCTGTTTGCACCATTTGCGAAGCCAGTTGTTCACTTCCACTATTTTTCCCTCTCTCCCTGGGCCACGTCGTTCAACTGGGAGGACAGATGAGATAACAATTTGTGCATTTAATTGCTTCAATTTCCTGCCCAGAGCCTCGTAATCTCTTTTGATCTTCTGGAGGCTATTGCTTGCAGTGTCATTGGTTCCCACATGAACCAAGAGGAAGGGGTATTTGTCAGTGGGTTTTATGATTCCTTGCAGTCGTTCAGTTACATCTTGGATCTTAGCCCCGGGGAGACAGCACACTTCCCGAGACATCTTGTCAGGCCCACAGATCACTGCTTCTGTTCCCCTCAGTAGGGAATCCCCTATCACCACTACACGCCTCCTCTTAGGTCTGGTCGGGGTTCTTCTGTGAGCTGTCGGTTCCAAGGTCGCCTGGACATTCCCAGAGGACTGCCTTTGCTCCTCGTCTTCATATACCTGATCGACTGTAATGAGGGAGAGATCCTCAAATGGAGTCTGCTCTTCGTCTTCCATGCTAGGGGAAAGGACCTCAAAGCGATTGCTTATTTCTAAACAATCAGAGCGAACCCTGGGCCTCCTACTTCTTTGAGTCACGTTTCTCCATATATCTGACTCCTGTGTTGGTGAACTAGCCACCTTCTCAGGGGAGTCCCCTGTCTCTTCCTTGGTGGAGACGGTGTGCTCTGTTGCTTCCAAGAAGAGTTCCAGCTCTCTAATTCTTTGGAGCGTAGCTACACGTTCCTCCAGTTGCTGGACTTTGTCTTTTAAGAGGGCAATCAACATGCAATTGCTGCAGGTAAAGCTGCCTGCAACCTTTGGCAAGATGGCAAACATTGCGCAGGAACCACAGGCGACTGCAGCTGTTCCCTCACCCTCCATCTTGGGAACGTGTCGTTGGGGGTGACTACAGTGGTCCTCTATCATAAAAAGTGTGGAGACAGGACAAATAAATCCCTCCCAAAAAACCTAGGTCTCCCCCAACAAATGTTTGAGACTAGCTCCCCTAAATCTAAAATATGGATCAAACTGCGCGCGCCGCCAGGCGCGCGCCGCTGCCCTGAAGCTCTGATAAGCTCCTCCCACAGCTAATCACCTACCTCAACAGAAGCCCTGCCCCCTCTGACCTTTGCCCAGAGAGAGCAGCTAATCAGCCACAAGAAACTCACACAAGAAAACCCCCTGATGATCTCTCCCAGGAGCTTCATATAGATGTTGAAGAGCATGGGGGAGATGACGGAGCCCTGAGGCACCCCACAAGTGAGAGCCAAGGGGTCTGAACACTCATCCCCCAACACCACTTTCTGGACACGGCCCGGGAGGAAGGAGCAGAACCACTGCATAACAGTGCCCCCAGCTCCCAGCCCCTCTAGATGGTCCAGAAGGATGTCATGGTCAATGATATCAAAGGCCACAGAGGGATCCAGCAGAACTAGGAAACAGCTTTCACCTTTGTCCCTAGCCCACCGGAGATCATTGACCAGCACGACCAAGGCTAGTGACCCTGGTGTCTAGGGCACTGGACATACGTTCTGTCTCAAAGTTCAGCCAGTTTCTCTTGTTCCATAGAATTCAATGGAAGCTACTAAGAAATAATCCACCCGTACCTGTACAGCCGTTTCAAGTGCACACTAGATTAGACCACTATGGCTGAATCTGCATTGATATAAAAAACGTTGTGAAAATGCTTTTTAAGAAAACGTTGTAAAGTATATATGGAATTTGTCATTAGCTCATCAGCGCAATCTGGTGTCACATTTGCATAATGCACTTAAAATGCACTTAAAACTTTATATTTGCAGTTGTATAGCTGAGTCCTTGAAGGTTTAGGCTGCACAAATGACTTATGCCTGGACTTACAAAGGGTCATACAAATTGATACCATAACTACTTTCTTCTTTATTTTAGGATTTAAAATAAAATTAGTGAACATTTGGGGGGTGGGCGGGAGATTTATACTACTGTGAAATAAAATAATTCCTTTATAGTTGGTTAAAGACTGGTCCCAAGACTGAAAAGGTAGTACTAGATGTCCTCGCTATCTGTGTCGTCTAACCTCGTTATGTGTGCTCATTCATTTTCACATCTCATTTCTGGATTTGTTGTGGTTTCCTGTATTGTTAATTGGCAACGTGGGAAATGCTCTTTCTGAATAAAAGTGAGCCCAGCCTAGTATTTACAGATGGGAGGGTCTACTGCAGCCTGCAATGGAATCTAAGACCAGTGCAGTCTTGTCTCTTTTCTCCATGTGGCTCTTTGATCATTTGTAATGAATCTCATGTGACTGAGAAATTCTCCCACCAGACTTTTAGTATGATCTTGACCACACGTATCTGTGGAACTTGAATTGTAAGCAAGTCTTCTCAGGACTTTTATCAGAGAGGGAGGAAATCTTTGTGTTCTAGCTTTCCTGCACGGTTACTGATTTGTATATTAACACAATGCAATCTCTTCTAATGATCTCGCATGTTTTCTGTCTCAGCCACAGACCATCAGTTAAAGGCCCCATTGGTGAAAGTGCACCGTGGGTTGCAACCTGTTTTGGTTTACAACCGGACCTCCGGAACGGATTATGGTTGTAAGCCAAGGTACCACTGTATTACACAATGCTACCCCCAGGCTCTGCTCAGAGACCCAGCAGTGCAGGGTCTGAGCCTCAGCCTAGCCAGCCAGCATCACGACACTCTGCCTCCTCATCGCATCGCCTTTCCTTCAGGGGGCAGCAGCAGCTCTTTCTTCTGGGCAGATGTCAGAGGGGAGCAGGCAGCTTCCTGCCAACCTGCCTCGGCCGCCATGGGGAGGGAGGAGGGCCACCATGTGCACTGCCGGACCCTGTGGACAGGTACCTGGGTGCTTCCTGGGCGCAACAGCCATTTGGAGGAGGGGTGGAGCGCTCTGTGCAGTGTAAAAATCTGGCTCCCCCCACCTCTTGCCCAGCTCCAATACCAGCTGGGCAAAAAGCACGTGGGAAGAGGTACCATGAGAGGGAAATCATGAAAGGGAGAAGGTTCCTGCATTGCTCAGGACCCCTCTAGACTGATCTTTTATTACAGGTGGCCATCACCCTTCGCACATTGTTGAGGGGGTGCAATCAGGTGTCCCCACAACAGGCTCCCACTGGAATGCCTGCGACCTCTCTGGGCACAAGGAAGCTGCCTTGGCAGCTCCCTTGCATGCCGGAGCCAGACTCCGATGGGAGCCTGTTGTGGGGGCGCCTGATTGCACCCCCTCCCGACATTGTTCCCAGGGCGATGGGCCCCCCCAGCACTTCACACTATGCCACTGCACACAATCAAGCTTGATTTTCACCTTCATCCTCCTAAAAACACGGCCTGATGCATTCCAAAATTACCTACTCCTCATGATTTTACTTTTGAGATGCACTTTAAGTAGACGGCAGGTGCTAGAAGAATTCTTGTGGCAGTGATGAAATCACATATGCATCTCACAAATGTTTTACTTACCCATGTCTGGTTTTGAACAAACATATATTAAGTGCTGTAAAATGATAGCCATGTTCAAATATATAAAAGGATGTCACATAGAGGAGGGAGAAAGGCTGTTTTCTGCTGCTCCAGAGAAGCGGACACGGAGCAATGGATCCAAACTACAAGAAAGAAGATTCCACCTAAAGATTAGGAAGAACTTCCTGACAGTAAGAGCTGTTCGACAGTGGAATTTGCTGCCAAGGAGTGTGGTGGAGTCTCCTTCTTTGGAGGTCTTTAAGCAGAGGCTTGACAACCATATGTCAGGAGTGCTCTGATGGTGTTTCCTGCTTGGCAGGGGGTTGGACTCGATGGCCCTTGTGGTCTCTTCCAACTCTATGATTCTATGATTCTATGATTCTATGAAAATGTTGGATAATTGGGTCTGAAGTGAATTTTGATGAGTTTTGAAAGTTGGTAACATTTCCCTTAGAGAATGTTTTGAGGGAAGAACATGAGATATAAGCTAAATGTGATTTTGGTAGATCTGTAACCTTAAATATGGAACAGCCTTGGTGATGCAGAAAGTGTGGTGAGGGATCTGATTTCAAACAAAAATGGGGTGCATTAGGGCTCCTCCAGGCATCCGTTTTGTTGCACATTCATGATGATTTGTGCTCATGATGCTACTGGAGCAGTCACACACAATCCAGCATTTAGTACTGGTTGTTTGCCTGCAAACCTTTCCAGTGGTCCACTGTTTCATTTCCAGCCAGTGTATATCCCATAAAGTCATGATGAAATCCTATAACTTTTGATACCACAAATGTTCTGGTTTATTTTTGTCCAACTTTGCTGCACAGCAGCCTCCCTGACAGCAATAATGTGGCTTCGTCAGGAAAGTCTCACAGAACAAACTAAAGCAGAATAATTTCACCACTAATGTGCTATCATCAAGAATGTGTCACATAATGTTGTTGTTGTTGTTTAGTCGTTTAGTCGTGTCCGACTCTTCGTGACCCCATGGACCAGAGCACGCCAGGCACCTCTGTCCTCCACTACCTCCCGCAGTTTGGTCAAACTCATGCTGGTAACCTCAAAAATGCTATCCAACCATCTCGTCCTCTGTCGCCCCCTTCTCCTTGTGCCCTCCATCTTTCCCAGCATCAGTGTCTTCTCCAGGGAGTCTTCTCTTCTCATGAGGTGGCCAAAGTACTGGAGCCTCAGCTTCACGATCTGTCCTTCCAGTGAGCACTCAGGTCTGATTTCCTTAAGAATGGATGCATTTGATCTTCTTGCCGTCCATGGGACTCTCAAGAGTCTTCTCCAGCACCATAATTCAAAAGCATCAATTCTTCGGCGATCAGCCTTCTTTATGGTCCACCTCTCACTTCCATACATCACTACTGGGAAGACCATGGCTTTAACTATACGGACCTTTGTTGGCAAGGTGATGTCTCTGCTTTTTAAGATGTTGTCTAGATTTGCCATCGCCTTTCTCCCAAGGAGCAGGCGTCTTTTAATTTCGTGGCTGCTGTCACCATCTGCAGTGATCATGGCGCCCAAGTAAGTAAAATCTCTCACTGCCTCCATTTCTTCCCCTTCTATTTGCCAGGAGCTGATGGGACCAGTGGCCATGATCTTCGTTTTTTTGATGTTGAGCTTCAGACCATATTTTGCGCTCTCCTCTTTCACCCTCATTAAAAGGTTCTTTAATTCCTCCTCACTTTCTGCCATCAAGGTTGTGTCATCTGCATATCTGAGGTTGTTGATATTTCTTCCGGCAATCTTAATTCCAGCTTGGGATTCATCCAGCCCAGCCTTTCGCATGATGTATTCTGCATATAAATTAAATAAGCAGGGAGACAAAATACAGCCTTGTCGTACTCCTTTCCCAATTTTGAACCAATCAGTTGTTCCATATCCAGTTCTAACTGTAGCTTCTTGTCCCACATAGAGATTTCTCAGGAGACAGATGAGGTGATCAGGCACTCCCATTTCTTTAAGAACTTGCCATAGTTTGCTGTGGTCGACACAGTCAAAGGCTTTTGCATAGTCAATGAAGCAGAAGTATATGTCTTTCTGGAACTCTCTAGCTTTCTCCATAATCCAGCGCATGTTTGCAATTTGGTCTCTGGTTCCTCTGCCTCTTCTAAATCCAGCTTGCACTTCTGGGAGTTCTCGATCCACATACTGCTTGAGCCTTCCTTGTAGAATTTTAAGCATAACCTTGCTAGCGTGTGAAATGAGTGCAATTGTGCGGTAGTTGGAACATTCTTTGGCACTGCCCTTCTTTGGGATTGGGATGTAGACTGATCTTCTCCAATCTTCTGGCCACTGCTGAGTTTTCCAAATTTGCTGGCATATTGAGTGTAGCACCTTAACAGCATCATCTTTTAAAATTTTAAATAGTTCAGCTGGAATACCATCACTTCCACTGGCCTTGTTATTTGCAGTGCTTTCTAAGGCCCATTTGACTTCACTTTCCAGGATGTCTGGCTCAAGGTCAGCAACCACACTACCTAGGGTGTACGAGGCATCCATTTCTTTCTGGTATAGTTCCTCTGTGTATTCTTGCCACCTCTTCTTGATGTCTTCTGCTTCTGTTAGGTCCTTTCCACTTTTGTCTTTTATTATGGTAATCTTTGTACGAAATGTTCCTTTCATATCTCCAATTTTCTTGAACAGATCTCTGGTTCTTCCCATTCTGTTGTTTTCCTCTATTTGTTTGCATTGCTCGTTTAAGAAGGCCTTCTTGTCTCTCCTTGCTGTTCTTTGGAAATCTGCATTCAATTTCCTGTATCTTTCACAATCTCCCTCGCATTTTGCTTGCCTTCTCTCCTCTGGTATTTGTAAGGCCTTGTTGGACAGCCACTTTGCTTTCTTGCATTTCCTTTTCATTGGGATGGTTTTCGTTGCTGCCTCCTGTACAATGTTACGAGCCTCCATCCATAGTTCTTCAGGCACTCTGTCCACCAAATCTAAATCCTTAAACCTGTTTGTCACTTCCACTGTGTATTCATAAGGGATTTGACTTAGATTGTATCTTACCGGCCCAGTGGTTTTTCCTACTTTCTTCAGTTTAAGCTTGAATTTTGCTATAAGAAGCTGATGATCTGAGCCACAGTCAGCTCCAGGTCTTGTTTTTGCTGACTGTATAGAGCTTCTCCATCTTTGGCTGCAGAGAATATAATCAATCTGATTTCGATGCTGCCCATCTGGTGATGTCCATGTGTAGAGTCGTCTCTTGTGTTGTTGGAAAAGAGTGTTTGTGATGACCAGCTTGTTCTCTTGACAGCACTCTATTAGCCGTTGCCCTGCTTCGCTTTGATCTCCAAGGCCAAACTTGCCAGTTGTTCCTTTTATCTCTTGATTCCCTACTTTAGCATTCCAATCCCCTATTATGAGCAGAACATCCTTCTTTGGTGTCACTTCTATAAGGTGTTGTAAGTCTTCATAGAATTGGTCAATTTCTTCACTTGGAAGCGAAAGGAAAGTCCAATGCTGTAAAGAAAAATATTGCATAGGAACCTGGAATGTAAGAACCATGAACCTGGGTAAGTTGGATGTGGTCAAAAATGAGATGGCAAGAATAAATATTGACATCTTGGGCATCAGTGAACTAAAATGGACGGGAATGGGAAGAACATCCTTCTTTGGTGTCACTTCTATAAGGTGTTGTAAGTCTTCATAGAATTGGTCAATTTCAGATTCTTCAGCACCAGTAGTTGGTGCATAAACTTGGATTACTGTGATGTTAAAAGGTCTGCCTTGGATTCGTATCGAGATCATTCTATCATTTTTGAGATTGCATCCCAGTACAGCTTCCGCCACTCTTTTGTTGACTATCAGGGCCACTCCATTTCTTTTACGGGTTTCTTGCCCACAGTAGTAGATGTGATGGTCATCCGAACTGAATTCGCCCATTCCCGTCCATTTTAGTTCACTGATGCCCAGGATGTCAATATTTATTCTTGCCATCTCATTTTTGACCACCTCCAACTTACCCAGGTTCATGGTTCTTACATTCCAGGTTCCTATGCAATATTTTTCTTTACAGCATTGGACTTTCCTTTCGCTTCCAGGCATATCCGCAACTGAGCGTCCTTTCGGCTTTGGCCCAGCCGCTTCATCAGCTCTGGATCTACTTGTACTTGTCCTCCGCTCTTCCCCAGTAGCATGTTGGACGCCTTCCGACCTGAGGGGCTCATCTTCCAGCGTCATAACTTTTATATGCCTGTTGTCTTTGTCCATGGAGTTTTCTTGGCAAGGATACTGGAGTGGCTTGCCGGTTCCTCCTCCAGGTGGATCACGTTTGGTCAAAACTCTCCACTATGACCTGTTCATCTTGTGTGCCCTGCTCGGCGTAGTTCATAGCTTTTCTGAGTTCTTCAAGCCCCTTCGCCACGGCAAGGCAGTGATCCATGAAGGGGTGTCACATAATACACCTGCAATAAAAGATCAGTCTGGAGGGGCCCTGAGCAATGCAGGAACCTTCTCCCTTTTGTGGCTTCCCTCTCATAGTACCTCTTCCCAAGTGCTTTTTGCCCAGCCGGTACTGGAGCTGGATTATGGAGAATAGCACTTGGGAGAAGTTGTCAGGAGCTAAACTGGAGCAGGGGAAGGGTGTACTCCACACTCAGCTTTTTTTGCTTTTAAAATCAGAGCCCACTCCTTTTCCCCATGTAATTGGGGCAGTGTTTAAACAAGTGTACTTGTTGCTATCATATCCAGCATGGCCTTGAAGCTGATGATGCTGTGTCCTTTGCTTTAACTTTGCTCAAATAGCCTCACTCCTAGCACAGTCATATTTGTTTACGGGACTGCAGTTTGTGGGAATCTGAAAACCTCCATTAGACAACAGAAATTAGTGATTGTCCTCAATATTGTTCTACAACCTAAGTGATTGATTTTATGCCAGTGACCGTTGCAACCTGCTTTCCGTTATAGGAAAAATACTACAGGATCTGTGTGCATGTAGCTGTGTTAGAAACTGGGTAGAAAAGCTTGGAGCCAAATGGCTTCTGAGACCTGGGTTGTGGGCAGCAAAACAGAACATCTAGTTGCCACTGGTGGGGGGGGGGGGTTGGCAACACTTTTTATGTATTATTTTGATAAGCATGAATTAATATGCAAGTGACACATTCTTAATTTAAGCAGAAATTGTTAATACATGTATAATTTTGTGTTTACAATAAAAAATATTGGTACCATGCTTCAGTTTTCATGGGGTTGCCATATGTCAGGAATTTCCCATGCATATATGAAATTCTGCAGTCGGCAGCAGTGTCCAGTTGGAAATCTGCCGAATATCCAGGGAAATCCAATCCCCCCCATAAAAATAGCTCAAAAACAACCTTTTTGCAATTTTGCCAAAACTCTTTGGCCAAAGAAAGCTCAACAACCTTTCTGTCTGGATTTTTACTGTTTGAAATATGGCAACCCTAGTTTTCAAAACACTACTCTTTATTGTTAAACTCTTTAACATATTGTCTATCCTTAACATACTTCAAGGCTTCAAAGCACATAAAGGTAAAGGTACCCCTGACCGTTAGGTCCCGTCGCAAACGACTCTGGGGTTGCAGCGCTCATCTCGCTTTATTGCCCGAGGGAGCCGGCGTACAGCTTCCAGGTCACGTGACCAGCATGACTAAGCTGCTTCTGGCGAACCAGAGCAGTGCACAGAAACGCTGTTTACCTTCCCACCAGAGCGGTACCTATTTATCTACTTGCACTTTGATGTGCTTTTGAACTGCTAGGTTGGCAGGAGCAGGGACCGAGCAATGGGAGCTCACCCTGTCGTGGGGATTTGAACCACCAACCTTCTGATCGGCAAGTCCTAGGCTCTGTGGTTTAGACCACAGCACTACCATTTCAGTAATCCTTGAGTGTCAGCCAGGCATAAAAATGGCGCCCAGACTTTTTTAGGTGCTTGCAAATGGATAATCTTTAGGCACAAAATGTGCCTGGTGACCTGCTAATTTTGAACCCTGCTATGTAAAACTCCCGAAGGCTTAGTTACGGTAAATGATTGGGAGCTGATTTGTGGATTTTATATTTCTTACTGCCCCTCCCTTTTGACTGCAAATGCCTCCTGCCCTTCCCTTGTTAGGCTGAAATACTTAACTGCAGTTAAGGCTAACCAGGATCCCTTCATAACCATGATTTGAAATTAGTGATCAACATTAAGCAATAAAAAGCACGGTCTGTATGTGCAGGAGTCCAAGATCTCAGGGCTAGAACAGTATATACAGTTCTCTCCCCTGCAGCCACCTACAGTGTGGAATCCAGTGTGGTGCAGTGGTTAGAGTGTTGGACTAGGACCTAGGAGACAAGGACTGAAGCTCACTGGGTGACCTTGGGCCAGTCATTGCCTCTCAGCCTAATCTGCTTCACAGACTTCTTGTGGGGATTAAATGAGATGGGGAAGAACCAGGCACACCAAATCAAGCTTCTTCCAGGTCTATGATTTCCCACATGTCAAGGAGGGGGTCGCTTTCCCAAGTCCTCCCTCCAAGCTACTCATCAATCACATGCAGGCACCAAATGGGTTACCAGGCTTTATTGGCTTCTTCTCTGGCACCAGCTACAGAACATCAAACAGCAAGTCTAAAACACAGCGTGTTCTCTCCCTCCCCCAGCAGGTTAACTCAAAGACTTATAGAGGATGGGGAATACTGGCAACCAGCCAAAGCCATCACATGCTTCCACTTTGGGGACTAATTGTTACCACCTGCCACCCAGCAACACTTGCTCACAGGATCACTACTTCATGACACCACACATCCACCTTGTACCATCCAGAGGTTCAGGCATAAACCCATATGAATTGTATACAACCTGGTGCTTTGGTGCATCAAGAAAACAGCATTTATCTCCTCATACAATCTTGTTTTTCTCTCTCAGACACTGTCAAGCAGTGACATATTCTGCAGACAGATTGGAAAGGATCAACAGGGCTGGTGCTATAATTTGTGTAATTTACATAATTTATGTTGCTTCCACTGAATTGGCAGAATTCAGTATTGCAGCTTCTGAGTTGCAAAGGGTGTCCCTGGCTGAAGACATCTGAAGAGCACATTTGGTCATTAGATAATCCAGCTCCTTCTGAGGAAGAAAGTAGAAGGGGGAAGCAGAGCCCTAAGCACTTCCCTCTTCTACTTTCTTAGGGAAGTGCATCGGGCTCTGCTTCCCCCAACACCATTGGCGTTTCTGGAACTTCCCGTGGGACGTTACAGCTCCAGCCCAGCTTTCTGCAACTACTTCTAATAGTGTGTTCTAGCTTCAGTCCAAGAGTAAATGGGAACATTAGCACCTGAACCTTTGAAATGGGACCTAGTACTACTGTACAGAATTGAGTGCATAAATTGAATGCAGTCAATGAACTTCCTGTTACCAACTAAAGGAAGTTGACTCACCCTTTTGTGGTACTGCCTACCTGTGGATCATCAGCTGCCTCTGTGCACAGCAGTAAAAATCAGACAGTAAAAGAAAGTAGAAGAGGCAAGGAAGAGAGGCATGTGGAGAGGCAAAGGCACAGCAGTGACTGGGAATAGGTGAAGCAAATACCCCTCTCCCACCCATCTGACCTAGGAGGCGGTACCATTACCACTAAAGATGACAGGCTAACCCCATGTTCTTTCTGGAGATTGATATTAATTTCCCCAAATCTCATTGATTATAACTAGCACTTTTAAAAAGGATAAGTAAAAAGGGCCATGAAGTTGTTACAGTAAGTGCCACACTTTTAACTGTTACGGGAAATTCTGGGTGCAGGTTTACTCTGCTGCCCTGCTCATCGGGGTGCCACTCCCCGTGGGTCTTTCCTGGTCAGCAAAAGCAGGAATCTCCAGCAAAGTTAAAGAAGCAAACAGCGGTCAGTAGACCTGATCTTTATTGTTGCAACAAGGTTCAAACACCACAAAAGAGTAGGAACCCCAAGCATGGGGTTGCATGGACTTCTAAGACCTTCCCTCCCTTCCCATAATACAGTTCAAGAAGCATCATTGATACATCATCAATACATCACCAACATGTCATAAAGAGGGAGGGGATCTCTTGAGGTTGTTGTTGTTGTTGTTTAGTCGTTTAGTCGTGTCCGACTCTTCGTGACTCCATAGACCAGAGCACACCAGGCACCTCTGTCCTCCACTACTTCCCGCAGTTTGGTCAAACTCATGCTGGTAACCTCGAAAACACTATCCAACCATCTCGTCCTCTGTCGCCCCCTTCTCCTTGTGCCCTCCATCTTTCCCAGCATCAGTGTCTTCTCCAGGGAGTCTTCTCTTCTCATGAGGTGGCCAAAGTACTGGAGCCTCTTGAGGTTACATGAGCTCAACCCCCAGTCCTGTTATCAGATACAATTCCCAATACATTTTAAGTACCCACCACCTAAAGAACAATAAAACTATTCATACCCAACCTTGCCCTCTGGGCTTCCTGAAGGTGGGCTTTGTGAATACGTGACTTCAGCAAACTCCATCAATGGATATCTGTCTGGTCCATTGTTACCTACTGACTCTATGCCTCAGGGATTATGGAGACAAGGGAAGCCCTGGATTCCCCTCTTCCAGAGGAGTTATTTGCCATTGGAACCAAAGAAATGATTCTATATTGGATAATTGGAGGAAACAGTACTGGTACATGGCATCCACTTATTGCTACAGGTTTTTATAGACAACTTTTCTGAGCTTCTTTGTTGTTGTGTATGTATGTATGGTGCCTGTGTCAATGGTCATTGTCCTGGCCTTAGTCAGAGGCTGTGGTGGGGACTTGGGATTTTGGGGAAGTTGTTTAACTGCCCCCCCCCCGTTCCTGGTTTTAACATAACATTTGGGGGGTGGGATGGGTGCCAGTTCTGCATACCCCAGAAAAAAGCACTGATTATTACATGGGCACTAGTCACAAGGAATGCCTCCCAGAACTCTCAGGGCAAAGAAAGAGACATATACAATTGTTTTATGACCAGAGAACTGGAGGTTAAATCCAAGAGAAAAGATGATGGCCCAGCATGAGACTGAAAGCTATTTACAGTTCTGGCTGCCTCACCTCAAAATGGATATTGTAGAGTTAGAAAAGTTTCAGTAATGGGCAATCAAGAAGCAACTCCATTATGAAGAAAGGTTGCAACGTTTTTAGTTTAGAGAACAGGCAAGTAAGGGGTGACATTATAGAAGTTTATAAAATTACCATATTTTTCGCTCTATAAGACGCAACAGACCATAAGACGCACCTAGTTTTTGGAGGAGGAAAACAAGAAAAAAAGAATTCTGAATCTCAGAAGCCAGAACAGCAAGAGGGATCGCTGCGCAGTGAAAGCAGCGATCCCTCTTGCTGTTCTAGCTTCTGGGATAGCTGTGCAGCCTGCATTCGCTCCATAAGACATACACACATTTCCCCTTACTTTTTAGGAGGGAAAAAGTGAGTCTTATAGAGCAAAAAATACGGTATGCATGGCACAGAGAAGGTGGATGCAGAAAAGTTTTTCTCTCTTTCTCATTGCCCTAGAACTTATGGAAATCCAGTAAACCTAAACGCTGGAAGATTCAGGACAGGTAAAAGAAGGTACCTGCTGCCAAGAATCATTTCCTTCAACTCAGCTTTTAGGAAAAAGGAGAAGAAAAAAAAGAGACAAGCTTTGGATTAGGAAAACCAAGCTGAAATGTACACATTACATTTGAACAATGTTTAAGGAAGTCCAGTGACTCCTGTTTGCCTGTAACCCCTCTCTAACATTTATGTAAAAAAAAATATTTAACAAAATTTGTAGACCTCTTGACAGTGGTAAAACCTCTAACCTCTAACATTATCTGCCTATACAAAGGGAGTATTCAGAAGTTTGGGCAGGCAATACACCTGGCTACTGTTCACCTAGTGAGTGTGATGCCCCATTGCATCTTGGGGGGGCAGGGTGCATGTGTGGCAGCAGATTGTTCAAGAATCTCAAGTTCAAATGTTTTTGCTTATTGGTCGCCACCAAAATAATCCAGGGCAAATTGTAATTTGTAATGGAGGCTTAGCTCGCTGAAGGCCAACTCGGAGCTTGTGGCATTGAAGCAACTTTATCTAGCCTCTGGAGAGCTTTTCTCATTGCATTGCAATTTCATGCACATCTTGGAAAGGTAAAGGACCTCTGCCAAAGGTCCGCCTCTTGACAGGATCTTTCAGGAACACATTATTTCATCTGATGTGTGCCAACCCTCTGAAGGTGATGCCAACTGTATTTATAGGACCTAACGTGGTTCTCTTTGCTCTATTTCCATAATGGTTTAAGTTAACTTATTTAAACTTGCAGCCCTAGTGTTACTGCACAAAACTTCATATTTCCAAAGTCCCATGGGTTAATAATAGTGGCTTATTCTCTCAGAGCAGAGGTGCACAGCCTTTGGCTTCCTGGATGTTGTTGAACTCCACTTCCCATTATTCCTGAACACTGGCCATGCTGACTCTGGCTGAGGGAGTCCACCAACATCTGGAGGGCCACAGGTTCCCCACCCCTGTTCTGAAACCTGCTGGTACTGCGAAGTAGATATTGTGGCTTAAGCTGTTGAGAAAAAGGCATGATGGACATGCAGGATACAGCTGACCCCTGGCACTAACAACTCTTTCAAGGGCTAAACCCTTAGCATCCACGACATTTTCATACCCTCCTACATATCCAGGCCAGAAACCAGGATGCACGTTTTCTGGGTCATCTTCCTGGGTGAGTCAGGTGACCTACATGAGAGGGTGGCCCTGAAAAAAGCACTTTTTCAGGGGGAGTTTGTGTGAGATCACAGCACCCAAAATGGCTGCTGTGCTCTCATGTGAAAAAATGGGGTGTCCTGGTTTTCCCAGGACAGTTGCAAGGTGTGGTATATGGGTATGCTGTGATGGCCATGAGAACAAAGCTTCAGGGAAATTAAAGGGTGTGTTCACATTACTGCCTTAGAGCACAGTGAAGTTGTTGTTTCTTCAGTGTATTTCACAGCTCTTCCCCCCCCCCCCAGCTGTTATATTTGTTTCTGTTTGTGTTCACACCAGGGGGGCATTGAGGGGTGGGGATGTCCTTGACCCTATGCAAAGGTTTCATGTCTTGGATAGACATTAATAAGGGATTAAGGACTCCAGTTGGTGTGAAGCTGGTTTAAGAAACAACACATCAAACGGTAGTAATTTTTAACAAAGTACAGAATATATAAACATTTGGATAACATTGTGTGAACACGGATTAAAAACCCAGCACTGGAAACTCACAGCAAATGGGAGAGTGAATACAGTCTTAATTGGACTCTTCTTCTTAAGTGCAGCCAAGTGTTTTTCCCCCCTAATGGCAACACCCTGCCTCAGTTGCTTTGTGTTTGTGTATGAAGAAAGTTCTGCTTCTTTTTTTGACATGTGTCACGTCTGCAAAAATACAGAAAAGCTGGGTATGCAGATTGTGCGTGAAGCATTGGCCATGCAACAAAAAGACAAATGGCTCATGAAACAAGCAGGCTGTCAGGAGATCTCAGTGAAAATGCCTTGAATCCTGGCACTAAGCTCATGAGGACACAGGGCATATCGAGACTGTGAAACTCGAAGCTCTGGTGATGTGTTTGTTTTTTGTCTACCTTGACAGCCTTATATCTTCCTTGCTCTCTGCCTACTTGTGCCTTTCATGACTGTGTTTATTTCAGTTAATGGTTGTTGAATCTCACAGCATGGACCAGACTCTTCTTAAATGGTGCCAGCTAGTCTAGTTCCATTGATTTATTTGGAGCTATCCTAATGAAAGTACTTTAGTGCATCTTGATCCAGCTTCATTAATGGCAGCGCTGCAGTGTTTAGACAATTAATTGGTTAATCAATTAAAAACTTTTGGTTAACCAGGTGCCCTGATTAATCAGACAACAATATTGGAGGAAATTCACTATTTTTACTCCCAAGTATTTAAAACACGGATGGTAGCAGCCATCATAGAGGAGCCATCCTGCCCTCTCTCATACATATGAGTGGGTGCCTCTATTAAGATGATACCTTCTGCATACCCTCCAACATTCCTCAGATGAAAATAGGGACATCTATTCTACATCATGATCACTGCTTGCACATTTCCTCCTAGTCAAGAACAAAAGTTATTAGAGGAAACACACAATACCACAATATTTTAAGCACAAAAATCTTTTAATTCATATATTGCTTTCAGGGAAGCCGGAGGGGGGAAGAAAACCCCAAATCAATGAACACAACTCTCTCTCTCTCTCTCTCTCTCTCTCTCTCTCTCTCTCTCTCTCTCTGTGTGTGTGTGTGTGTGTGTGTGTGTGTAGACTGTGTGATGTCATCATGCATTTATGAGTAATTTGGAAGCACGACAACTTTGAGTAACCATTATTGTTGCAATTGTGCAGGTGTATGATATGAGGTATCCCAATGTTTATTTTGGGGACCAAGGACATGCAAACCTTTGAGTCTGAGGATACATAAAGTTTCCTTTTTTTAGTATTTTAAACTTCTGAGAAAATTAGAAATGTGTTAGCGACTGCAACAACCTGGTGCTGTGGTGAATCCTGGATAGATCAGCTACTCCTACAGCCTCCCCCACCTGTCAGGTATGCCCTCCGCCAGCTGTCCTGGGACTCCCCTTCACCCAAATGTACAAAATGGGGAGACTCATCAGATATCAGAAGGTCCCACCAATGCAGCTCATGGGACAGATCAATGCCTTTGCCCCTTCTGCATGAGAAGCCAGACAAGAAGGGGCTTTGGAGGGAGGTGTCTTTGCTTTGGATGACATCTCCCCACCTCCACACTCCCCCTTCTCTCTAGGAATCTAGTCTGATTTGTTTTAAGCCATAGAGAGAGCCAAGCTGCAGGATCAGAGCTCTCTCAAAGAGGAAATGCCCGCTACACAGAGAGGTGGCCGTGGCTCAGAGATACTTCAGGTTTCCAAACGAAACTGGCAATGAAAGATGAGGCAGCAATGCAAAGAAGCTGGGCAGGGACCTAAGAGGCTTGAATGCAGAGCAGACCCTTCCTGTTGTGTGCAATGTTACTGAGCAGCTCATAAGAGCCTCCAAATGAGAATGGCTGCTTCTCTCTTTCCCTGGCCAGGAGGTGGAAGGAGCAATGAATCAAAAGGTGGAGAAAGATCTGAGATTTTTTGAGGGGAGGGGAGAACAGGCTTGCATTTGGGAATTTGGGACTCTGCATGACAAAGTGAGAAGCCAGGATGTCTTAAGGGTTTTCATGAAGGTCTTGGCATTTTTGTGACAATTGGAGACTACGTATATATCATAGTGGGGGCCCTTCAAGACCCCACTGCTGTTTGAGTAGATCTGAAAACTAGGCTTCTGCTGGTTCATCACTCCTAGGAATTAGCTCCTGAACTCTTTTTTGTTTACAGGATTTTGTCCCCGGCACCCAGTGCCCTTACTATGCCCTTATTACAGTCTAAACTGACAATTTAATTAAACAAACAAATACGGTAAATAGTTGGTGCATACCCAATTGTTACTCAGCTGTTACCTTGATCTTTTGTCATTGGACTGAGGTGCTTAATCTACTGAAGCTCCACTTTTGCTCATGGAGCAGGTGAATTCCCAACTGAGCTGAGATTTACGTTCCAGGATTCTAGAATCAAGACTGTCCAGTTGACAGCACTGACAGGTCTCCTTGGCAACCATTAAAGCACCTAAGAAGAGGAAGGAGGAAACATGGGTAATAAGGCCTGATGTGTCAGCCACTGACTCCTGGCTAATGTTGGTTGTGGTCCAGCACGCAGCTTGTGGACGAGGAGGGTGGCAATTACACAGAGAGAATAATGACAACAACAAAGCTGTCCACTAACACAGCCTCCCATCAAGAGCATCTAAACCAAGCAAGCCACAAAAGAGACAAGAACATCCCCAGAGGAGGAGTTCATGGCAGAATCTTTTCATCACTGTTCCTTTGTTCCCAGAGTTCCCAGAGCATGAGACAGGCCCAGGCCTCCTTCCTTTTCAGAGATGGGAGCATTTACAAAACGCTCCTTCTCTAACCCTTCTCTAGGTTTCCTTATTCACAAATGTAGTCCAATATGCTTGCCAGGGTGGGGTAAGGGACAAGTCAGAGTATGATCCTGTTTCCTCCTTTCCCATCAGGCAGCTGAATATTTGAGCTTCCCAAATGGTGTGAAAGATTGTTTGAATTAAATTTCAAATATGTCTTCATATAGAAATAAGAAGCCACTGTTTTTATATTTCTAGATACAGGTAGGTAGCCATGTTGGTCTGCCGTAATTGAAACAAAATTTAAAAATTCATTCCAGTAGCACCTTAGAGACCAACTATCTGAAGAAGTGTGCATGCACATGAAAGCCCATACCAATAACAAACTTAGTTGGTGTCTAAGGTGCTACTGAAAGGAATTTTTTTAATTCTGTTTTTATATGTTATGGCAATAGGTTAAAAGCTGTTACCAGCAACGTGCCTGTTTGCAAACATTCTAGGGACTAAATGGGTGGCTAGGATGCCATGCGACATTCAGAAATATTCTGACTTCCTAGTTTAAAAGCAGTAACCAAACATAATTTCTCTGGGCCCAGCACAAGCATATAGAGCAGAGAAGCAAAGATAAAGAGAAACTTGGGATAAGCTTTTCTCCAGGGCCTCAGAGAAGAAGGAAGCTGTGTTCAACAATGCAATGGTATAACGAAGGAGCTTTGGAAGAAATAAATTGGGGGCTGGAGAATGAGGGAGCAACAAAGTCAGAAAGGTGGTGAAACTGAGGGCTCTCAGTCTCTGTAATTTCCTTGAGGTCACATTTACTGTGACTTGCCCTGGCCCTCCCCTCTGCTCCGACTGTCCTTCGCTTCTTTTTTCCCTTCTTCCCAAGGGATGAACTCCGTTCCTGTCACCTCAGACTCCACCTCTTCTTTGCTTTACTTGCATTGCCTCACCATGTTCTTTGTTTCTCTTGCTTCAACCACAGAGCTCAAGCACCTATTCCTGCCCAGCAAAAGCACCCAAGAAGAGTGCAAAGCAGGAGCAATAAGGGAAAATGTAATCTCTCATAGCTGCATGCTGCTTCTGTGGACAGCAATAATACTGTTCAAGTACGGTGGATTTAGGTGGTGTCATAGGCGCCGCCGCCCCCTTGCGCCTGCATCAAGCCCCGTTGGGTGTTCTCATGGCCTGCCACAGGTACAGCAAGGCCTGGCTCCTCAAGGGGGGGGGGGCTCAGCCCATTCCAATTTGTAGGGGGCTGGTCCCCTCAGCCCTAGGGAATTGGCTCCTATGGGTGGTGTGGTCAGATGAGTGCTGCCATCCTAAACCTTCCCAAGTCTAGGTAAGTGCTTCATGAAGCCCATGAGAAGGGATTTTTCTTTTTGTTCTTCTAAGTCCCACTCGTCCCTTTCAGCTTGAAAGTCTCTACACTTAGTCAGGAATAACCAGCTGCACCAATATAAGATGGAGGACACTTGGCTTATCAGCAGTACATGTAAAAAGGATCCAGGAGTCTTAGTAGATGTTATGTATTGGGTTTAACACATTTTATGTTACAAGGCGCGTTCTAACCAATCGTATAAGCGTTGGTGGACAAACGTTCTAATGGCTAGTAAGCGCATGGACTTTCAACTGTCAACGGTCAGTTCATGCTCAGCATTATTATTGTGTTGTCCAGTCAGATCGGTTCTTGTTTTCCTATGAGTGAGCTGTTGTCACTGACAAATGTTGAATAAACATAGTTGAGGATCTTATACTGCCTTGGGCTTCTGACTTTTTCTGAACATTTAACAGTAGACCACAACATGAGTCAACAATGTGATTCTGCAACAAAAAAAGCTAATGCTATTCTAGGCTGCATCAACAAAAGTCCCATCTCTTGATCAAGAACCACTCTATTCTGCCTTGGTCAGACCACACATGGAGTACTGTGTCCAGTTCTGGGAACCACAATTTAAGAAGGACATTGACAAGCTGGAACGTGTGCAGAGGAGGGCAACCAAGATGACCAAGGGTCTGGAAAGCAAGCCCTATGAGGAACACTTGAGGGAACTGGGTATGTTTAGCCTGGAATAAAGGAGAATGAGAGGAGATATGATAGCCATCTTCAAATACTTGAAGGGCTGTCACATGGAAGATGGAGCAAGCTTGTTTTTTCCTGCTCTGGAGGGTAGGACATGAACCAATGGCTTCAAATTACAAGAAAGGAAATTCCAACTCCAGCTCGTTCTTCCTCCCAGGGCACCCTGATTTTGCGCTGCCTGTGGATGGGGTTTGAAACCTGCACAACCACCATGGTGAAAACCATTTTCATTACAAGGGAGGGAAGGAATAACTTTTCTCCTGCATGTGATAACCCTCGAAGACTGTATGCTTTCTTGTAAAATGAGCCAACCCTGCAGTCCTTTCTTCCAGTCGTGTCCCTTGCAATGCTGTGGTGTTGCCTGGGGGTTTCTGTCAGGAGTGCTCCTTAGCACTGCAGACTGTTGGATCTCCCAGCACCTTGCAACCACTCTGCCCCCTCTCACTGTTTTGTTCTGCCTCTTTCACCTCACCAGATGTACTTCGCAAATGTTAAATACTTTCTTCTTTATCACTAACCCTCCATTCCTTCTCCCACACTGCCTAATGTCCCTGAACAGTCCTTTTCCCAATATTATAATTCCCTTCACAATGTTTGCCAAGGCTGCCCAGATCTATTTCACCCTTAACTGTGTGCACATTTACTTATCCCCTGTTTTTCCCAGGCAACTAGCCTTATGGAATATGTTAAATCCAAACAGAAACATCTCATCAGAAGCCCGCATGGATTAATAATACAGTGGTACCCCACAAGACGAACGCCTCGCGAGACGAAAAACTCGCAAAACGAAAGGTTTTTTCGTTTTCGAGTTGCCTCGCAAGGCGAATTTCCCTATGGGCTTGCTTCGCAAAACGAAGCTTGCCCCGGGGACAGCGGGTCTTCTCTTTTGAAGCAAGGGGCGGCGGGGAGATCGCTTCTCCCCACCGCCCCTTGCTTCAAAAGAGGTCTGCCCCCGGACCTCTTTTGAAGCAAGGGGCTGCAGGGAGATCGCTTCTCCCGGTGCTCCGAAGCGGGGTGGGGGGGCGGGAACACCTGCCCCAGCCGCCGGGCTTCGTAGCGCTGCTGCGAAGCCGGGCGGGGGGCGGGAACACCTGCCCCAGCCACCCCGCTTCGGAACGCTGCTCCGAAGCGGGGTGGGGGGGCGGGAACACCTGCCCCAGCTGCCGGGCTTCGTAGCGCTGCTGCGAAGCCGGGCGGGGGGCGGGAACACCTGCCCCAGCCACCCCGCTTCGGAACGCTGCTCCGAAGCGGGGTGGGGGGGGGCGGGAACACCTGCCCCAGCCGCCGGGCTTCGTAGCGCTGCTGCGAAGCCGGGCGGGGGGCGGGAACACCTGCCCCAGCCACCCCGCTTCGGAACACTGCTCCGAAGCGGGGTGGGGGGGCGGGAACACCTGCCCCAGCCGCTGGGCTTCGTAGCGCTGCTGCGAAGCCGGGCGGGGGGCGGGAACACCTGCCCCAGCCACCCCGCTTCGGAACGCTGCTCCGAAGCGGGGTGGGGGGGCCGGGAACACCTGCCCCAGCCGCCGGGCTTCGTAGCGCTGCTGCGAAGCCGGGCGGGGGGCGGGAAGACCTGCCCCAGCCACCCCGCTTCGGAACGCTGCTCCGAAGCGGGGTGGGGGGGGCGGGAACACCTGCCCCAGCCGCCGGGCTTCGTAGCGCTGCTGCGAAGCCGGGCGGGGGGCGGGAACACCTGCCCCAGCCACCCCGCTTCGGAACGCTGCTCCGAAACGGGGTGGGGGGGCGGGAACACCTGCCCCAGCCGCCGGGCTTCGTAGCGCTGCTGCGAAGCCGGGCGGGGGGCGGGAACACCTGCCCCAGCCACCCCGCTTCGGAACGCTGCTCCGAAGCGGGGTGGGGGTGGCGGGAACACCTGCCCCAGCCGCCGGGCTTCGTAGCGCTGCTGCGAAGCCGGGCGGGGGGCGGGAAGACCTGCCCCAGCCACCCCGCTTCGGAACGCTGCTCCGAAGCGGGGTGGGGGGGGCGGGAACACCTGCCCCAGCCGCCGGGCTTCGTAGCGCTGCTGCGAAGCCGGGCGGGGGGCGGGAAGACCTGCCCCAGCCACCCCGCTTCGGAACGCTGCTCCAAAGCGGGGGGGGGGGCGGGAACACCTGCCGCAGCCGCCGGGCTTCGTAGCGCTGCTGCAAAGCCGGGTGGGGGGCGGGAACACCTTCTGAAGGCAGGCGGGGGGGCGAAAGTCTTTGTCCCCCCTGCCTGCCTTCCCAGGGGCTTTTAAATCGCCCCGGACAGCGGAGAAGTCCTCCGCTGTCCCGGGGCGATTTTAAAATGCCGCCCGCCAGCATTTTAAGATCGCCCGGACAGCGGAGAAGTCCTCCGCTGTCCCAGGGTTTTTTAAAATGCTGGGGGTGGGAAGAAAAGCCCTTGTCCCCCCCCCCCAGCCTTCAGAAGAGGTCCGGGGACAGTCTGTCCCCGGACCTGGTCTGAAGGCGGTTTCCCTAGGAACGCATTAATTGATTTTCAATGCATTCCTATGGGAAACCGTGCATCGCAAGACGAAAAAACCGCAAGACGAAGAGACTTGCGGAACGAATTAATTTCGTCTTGCGAGGCACCACTGTAATAATAATAATAATAATAATAATAATAATAATAATAATTTTTATTTATACCCTGCCCTCCCCAGCCAAGGCCAAGCAATAATAAAAACAAGTTAAATGATTACAACTTAAAAACAAAATTAAAAATACAACATTAAAATATTGAAACATTAAAATATTAAAATGTAGCCTCATCGCAGGAGGAGAAGGAAAAGAAAAAAGAAAGAGAGGGAGGGAGGGAATCAAATTGGCTCCAAGCCAAAGGCCAGGCGGAACAACTCTTTCGTACAGGCCCTGCGGAAAGAAATCAGATCCTGCGGGGCCCTGGTCTCATGAGGCAGAGCGTTCCACCAGACCGGAGCCAGAGTTGAAAAGGCCCTGGCTCTGGCTGAAGCCAATCTAACTTCCTTAGGGCCTGGGACCACTAGGGTGTTGCTATTTATGGATCTTGAGGCTCTCCGTGGGGCAGACCGGGAGAGGCGGTCCCGTAGGTACAAGGGTCCCAGGCCGTGAAGGGCTTTAAAGGTCAAAAGCAGCACCTTAAATCTGACCCTGTACTCCACCGGGAGCCAGTGCAGCTTGAAAAGCACTGGGTGAATATGCTCCCATGGCAGAGACCCTGTGAGGAGCCTCGCTGCAGCATTCTGCACCCGCTGGAGTTACTGGGACAGCTTCAAGGGCAGCCCCGCGTAGAGCGAATTACAGTAGTCAAGCCTGGAGGTGACCGTTGCATGGATCACTGTGGCCAGGTCGGGGTGGGAAAGGTAAGGGACCAACTGCTTGATGCGACGAAGGTGGAAAAATGTCGCCTTGGCTGTTGCTGTAACTTGCGCCTCCATGGAAAGGGAGGCGTCAAGGATTACACCCAAACTCTTAACGGAAGGCAACGGCACTAATTGGGCCCCCGCAAGAGAAGGGAGTTGGTCCCTCATCCCCATGCCATCCCGACCTAGCCATAGGACCTCTGTCTTCGAAGGATTTAGTTTCAATCGGCTCCAACGAAACCATCCAGCCACAGCTTCATCATAAATGTACATCATCCATTTATAAGACTGCATAGTTAATGTTTAGTAGCATACAAATTATGCTTTTTAGAAATGTGTTGACCAAGAGTGCTGAATGTATTTGTTCTTAGTTTTATAGTGGCTGAAACCATGACAGGTTAATCTAAGACCTACATTAAGGAACCTTTTGGAATATGAGGGAAGTACAAAACTAAATTGGAGAAAAGACTTTGAAGAGTCGTTTGTTCTTGCACTGCTGTGCTGCTCCCTGTTTAAACCAATGCATACCTTAAACATGACTCTTGCAGAGACTTATGATTGATTTTTATGCTCCCAATTAAGCTGCAATTGCTATATATGGGGATTATACTCTTCAGACTCTGTCTCCAGTGTGCAAGGTATCCTGTCGGTAAAAAAGGGAATAAAAAAGGGAATAAAATGGGGCAAAAACTAATTAGTATATCAAACTAGGAAAATTGTCACAAATTGGGTTCTATATTAACATTAATAGCTTTGCAGGTATGTTAATAAGTAATGGATGCCCCATCCTCCAGTGTGCTGCAATGCCATCATTTGGCTCTGCCTCATTTTCTGCTCTACCTCCTTCTGTTTTCTAATATTAATTGTGTACTTGAATTTTGCCACAATTTGCAGTTTATGTGTTGTTTTTCTTGTACCCCGTGCACCCCATCATATACACCTTGATTTAAAACATTGTACAACTGATCTTGCTCAATAAAGCAAATAGGTTTGAAGGAGGGGTCTTGATGGATGAAGAGTCCACTTTTGTAATTCAGATTTTTTGCCCTCTGCTATGCTGTTGCATTTGCCTGGAATACTTTCCACCATCCCTTTGTGGCTCCCCAGCACACCAGCCTCACTTCCACTGTCCCAGGCTATCAGGGCTGGCCCAAATCATTTTGGCACCTGAGGTGGACCCCAAAATAACTTCTTATCAGGGAAAGGGGGATGAGAGAAGATCTACATCAGAAACAAGGGAGGGAAGAAAGATTGACATTGGGATCTGCTGCCCTGGTGAATCCTGCTACCTGAGATGGTCAACTCACCTTACCTCATGGGTGGGCCAGCCCTGCTGGCTATCTACAGATGGACAGTACATCTTAATGTGACATGTGTGTATAAACCAAAATTGTGTGGTTGGTTGTCTTGTATTTTTTCCAGGGGGCTAACCACGTTTTTTTGGCACAAGGATTTTATGCATGTACACAGCCAAGGATGGCAGCAGCAAGGCTGGAGCAACGGACGAGGGGAGAGGGCTGGTACACTCACATTTCCTATACACAAAGGGCTAGAACAAGAGTGGGAGAATATCCATTCTGGCCTTTTGTGTATTTCGTTTGGACCGTCCAGTCAGAAAACGCCTCTGTACTCTGATTCAGTGTGTTGTTTCTCTTTGATACCTGTAATGATAACATAATATTTGATGCCCTCAAAATGGCATTTCCACCAAGACATAAAATGTGATTAAGAATACCATGAGGAAGCTGTTTTAAACTATGCAAGATAATTCTGGCTGCAGAGGATAAATCAGTAGATTAAATATATAATGGAAGCCAAAAGCATGGAAATGAAAAAAAAAAAAAATAGCTCTGAAGCTTGAAGGAATGCAACTAACCAAGGAAGGGCAGCATGGTTGGGTTGTAGTCTGCCTTATTATTCACTCTTTCCAGAGTTGCCCAGGCAGAAATGTATTTCTTAGTAACTTTCGACAAGCAGAGAATCTTCCAAATCATGTTGTAACAGGTAAGAAGGCCACATGTTACATTCATCACATGGAACTTATCTTATTTGTTTAATATATTCATATCCTGCCTTGTCATATGTAATTTCAGGAAAGAGGGGAGCTAAAGAGGGGGGTAGAAAATGAGAAAGGCAGCCAAGAACTCTCTTTGCCTGCCTCCAAATAAACCCTGAAAGCTCTCTGCAGCCAGAGCCTGACTGATACGTAACTATTTACATGATGTTTGGAATGTGTACCTAGAGAGAGGCAAATCTGTTGGTTTCAGTTTCTCTCATTTTCTCATTATTCCAACCTTAATTTCATTTCTCCACATTTCTACATCATTTATTATTTTTTTAAAAACTTCATGAAAATTCATCAGTGAATTTGTAATACACCCATTTTTGTATGCTATTTTGTAATACACACATTTTTGCAAAGGAAATTTCCCAAATTTAATGCATTTTTGCAATGCAATGTACACTAATATATGAATGCTATGCACACTTTACCCTAATATATGCATTTTTGTACCCAGTTATTGGCTAGAGAACTGCATTGCAAAATTCAGAGAAGTGGGACTATTGAAAGATGTTCTGCTTCAGTTCATCTATTGTTTCAGAAAGTACAATTTTTTTATGGTTAGCTTTAAATGTGAATTGAATCAAATTTCTCCCCCATCCCTACATGCAGCCTTGCTCTCAGTAGACAGTGGTACCTTGGTAATCAAATGGCTTGGCTCCTGAACACCACAAACATTCACAAAGTGCGTGTTCCGGTTTGCGAACGTTTTTCGGAAGCTGAACATCCGACGCGGCTTCTGACTGAGTGCAGGAAGTGTCTGCAGCCAATCAGAAGCTGCGCCTTGGTTTTCAAACCGTTTCAGGAGTCAAATGGACCCCCGGAACAGGCTAAGCAAAAAGCGCTGCCTCTTTGAGAAACGGCTCTTTCAGAAACAGTTAGCTTTCCCTGCCATAGCTGCACAGTCTCCCCAGATGTTTGGCTGGAAGTTTGTGATGCTGCTTCGTCTCTCCCCTCCCCTTTGCCTTGCTCTGCAAATTGCTTCCTTCCTTGCTCCACCTTCTCTCCCCCCCCTCGTGTGATTCTCCCCCCCCCATTTGTTGGTGTGCTCAGATGTGTAAAGCCAGCTGATGCTTGGCACCCTTTTGTTAGTTGTCTGTGGAACTCCCCCCCCCCCCCAGATGCTTGGCTTGGGACTTGCTTCAGAATAAAAGTGGGGGACCCCCTGTGTTTGTTATGTGTGCCTTTCTTTTGAGGAAGAAGCAGCCCAGAGGTTTCGTATTAACCCAGCCTACGCAGCCAGCCCCATACTCCCCCCCCCAGTTCAGGCAGGAGGGAAATGCACTCCTCTCAAAATTCGCTCTCCAGACGCTTGCTGACTTGCAAGTTGCTTCAGAGTTAAAGAAAAAAGGGCTCTGCTCTGCCTTTTGAGCCTCTTCCCTTTCCCTCTGTCTGCATCTGTGTCTCCCCCCTCGTTATGCCCCCCATTTTCTCCTCCAGTCCCACTCCCTACCCTAGAACTCTTCTCAATTCTCCCCCCACCCCTTTGATTTCTCACACATTTGTGATTATTAATAACAAATCAATATATTAATATTAAATGTGAAATTTTGGGTGCACTGTCAATCAATCAAATAACTGGTGTGGGATGTATAAGACTCAGTGGTGAATTATATTTGAATAGCTAAAAGTGTGACAATGAATTGGTTTTTTTTCTTGTTTAGTAATGTAATTAAATTTTTAGGGAACATGCTCTCACCTTACCTTTAATATATATGCTACTGATTGTTATGTACTGAAGTTCTCACCCTGGGCCACCAGGAGTATTGTATATGTAGTTTTCACTCAGGTCCACGTCAGTTATTTTAGGCGGGAAACCCTGGGTTGTTGTTGCTACAATGTTGACAGCCAGCTGCCTATAAAAGCAGGCCGGCTGAGCTGTTTGCTGTTCAGTTCTATCCAGCTTACAAATAAAGAGCTGCTCTGGAGCTGCTGTGCCATCTGCCATGTCTACCCACTATTTAACACTGATTACTTTAATTTTAGAGAAAATGTGCTAATTTAAACATTATTGCTACAGTAGTACTATAACATAGCAGTTGTAACAATATGTTAAAGGTAAGTAAAATTTTAGCAGTTTTTGAACTGGACCCATAAGTAGCAGCAGTTGCCAAGGATATTACCACGTTCACCTCCACATAGCTCCAGCCTTATTTCAGATATCGTGATATATCGAAATATCGCAATGTTTAGCTGGTGATATATTGTGATGTTGAAAACCAGATATCAACCAACCCAGTCCAAATATATTTGCGCTTCATTCTGACAAAAGTGGCTTAGTGCCTATCATAAATCTAATTGGGAAAAGGGGAGACAACCTCAACCCTGAAAATTCCCAAGTGATCAAACAGGAAAGGGTTATAGAAAGTTGCTGTTGCTTCTTTTGGGTCCTGGGTCAGTGCATCTGGCTGTTAACCAGAAGGCTGGTGGTTTGAGCCCAGGCAGGGATGGCTGTGGGCAGGATTCCTGCAATGCAGGGGGTTGGACTAGATGACCCTCGAGATCCCTTCCAACTACACTTGGGTCATAGAGGTAAATATGTTTGTGGGCTGAAGAAAACCATGAATAATCTCTAATAATCAATTTGGAGTGTAGATATGGAAGTACAGTCATACCTCAGTTTGAAGTAGCTTCAACTTGAGTGTTTTCGGGTTGCTCTCCACGGCGACCCGGAAGTAATGGAACACTGCTCGCGCATGCGCAGACGCTCAAAATGACGTTACGCGCATGCGCGGAAGCGGCGAATCACGACCCACAGACGCGCAGGTGCGAGTTGCGTTCGCTTCAGGATGCGAACGGGGCTCTGGAACGGATCCTGTTCGCATCCAGAGGTGCCACTGTATAAGATCTGGACTTGCCTTTCTTTCAGAACAAACAAATGGCAGTAAACCACTAACAATCTAATGTGCTTTATTCAGTCACATTTTCTCTTTTATTCATAGCAGCATATAGGCTTTGTTACAAAGTGCAGAGAAGTGAGCTAGCAGTTTTGAAATGCTGCCTCCATGTCTTTCTTTCAATTAAGTGCGCCCTCCCTGCGAGTCTGTGGGACCTTGACGTCAGTAATAGCTTCTTAAAAGAGAGAAGGAAAGTTCAATTAGAGCCTCATGAAAAATAGGCTTCTCCAGGATAAGATTGATTACACAAGAGCTTTTTTTATTCCTTCAAGAACATATGGTCAAAGAGGCAGGTTTATGGTATCTAACCCAGTTTTCCAATCCTGGATTTTTTAAAAGCATCCTCAAGCTTCCCCCAACCCCCATTAGGGTAAATATTCACCCTGCAACATAACTGGCTTGCCCCTAAATTTCTTCTCATGTCAAAAGAGTAGCAATAAAACTGCTAGCACATTTGCAAAGCTAAGCAGGGTCCAGGATGATTTCAAATTGGATTTGGGATCTCATGTTGAGATTCCTGCATCCCAGGGGGTTGGAGTTGGACTAGATGATTCTTGGGGTCCCTTCCAATTTATTTCTTGAGAGATTCTTTGAACCACATGGTTTTGGATTCATGGAGGATAAGACAAGATAAATCTTCCATCTGATTCACCAGGACCTTTCTCACGATTTCCGCAGAAACCCCTTTCCTTTCCTCTATCCAGTCATTCCTTGAAACTCTATGAACAACTTAAAAAGAAGTTTATTGAAAATGTTGGTGTGCCAAGGGCGTAGTGTCCTCAGATGAAAATAGGGACAGTTCTCACTTTCCCTCCAACTGACCCTCCTTGACCCCCCATTTTCTATCATCTCCTTCCCACTACAGAGCATTTCCTATCAGAAGAAAGGCAAGTGTCAACATCTGTACACCAACGGGACAAGCACACAGAAAACCCTTCATCCCTATTCTATTCTATTCTATTCTTTGGTAGATTTACACAAAGAATCACCCCAATAAATACTTTTTAGAAAGGGGCAAGATTTGACGTGGACACACAAAGTCATCATCATCAATCTTTATTACGGTCCAGAGATCCAACAAAACACACAAAGTGTTTTTTTTAAAAATCCAGACTTCTTGTGCTCCTCTCCTCATCCACATTCTTCTTGCCCACCTCAGAGCTGGTGTGTCACCCAAGGCTGGGCCTTGGTGGTGGCAGCTTCTCCCCCTCCTCGCCCGCTCTTCATCAGGCACCATGAGCTGCTCAAAGGAGGAGGCTGGCAGCTGTGGCTGTGGAGAGGCAACAGGATGCTTCCTCACAGCCGCCTCTGTCCCTGCTGTTCAGGATCCTCACCCTCCTTGAGAGTGGCAGCTAGCAGGGCAAATAGGGACAAAGTGGTACCTCTGGTTATGTACTTAATTCGTTCCGGAGGTCCGTTCTGAACCTGAAACTGTTCTTAACCTGAAGCACCACTTTAGCTAATGGGACCTCCTGCTGCCGCCGCGCCGCCAGAGCAAGATTTCTGTTCTCATCCTGAAGCAAGGTTCTTAACCTGAGGTAATATTTCTGGGTTAGCAGAGTCTGTAACCTGAAGTGTATGTAACCCAAGGTACCACTGTAATATACAGAAGCTTATACAAAACAAATAAACTATACACACAAACACCCACACACCATATTTCAGTTCTTCTTTTCTTCCAATTGACTTCCTTCATCTTCAGCACAGTTCTATTTTCATTTTTGGTAAACTGTTTCCTTCTTATTTCGTTTTTAAACCCCCCCCCCCCTTTTTCTTTCTATTTTTAGCTTTTACACCATAATTTGTTTTGTAGAGGTTAATCGAAACAAGTCCAAGTATTAATTTGAAGGCATTGCTTTTTAAGGTGTTCTCTATACTTTCCCCATTCTTTTTGATATTTTTGCTTGGGCCTCTGTCAGTCTAGCCAATTCAATAGAGTCAAATAATTTGTCCTGCCATTCTTTTTTTGTCGGTATTATTTCTTTTTCCCCAATTTTTGGCAATTAGTGTTCTTGCAGCCCCTGAAGCATGAAGGAATATTTTCTTATTTTTTCTGGCTATATCTGTATCTAGTATCCCCAATAAAAAAGGTTCTGTTTTCTTAACAAAATTTTGTTTGAACATTTTCTTTAGCTCTTCATATACTGTGTCCCAGAAGCCTTTGATTTTATCACAGGTCCACCACATATGTAGAAATGTCCCCTCTACTTGGTTATACCTCCAACACAGATTTGATTTTGTTTTATACATTTTACATATTTTGGTTGGTGTTAGATACCATCTGTAAAACATATTTATCAAATTTCTCTTTATTGCTTCGCAAGCCGTAAATTTCCAACTCTCCATCTATAATTTTTCCCATGATGATAAATGAATAAGCTTACCTATGTCCATAGCCCATCTAATCATTACCTCTTTTACTTGTTCATCCTTAACCTCCCATTCCAGTAGTATTTCATACATTTTAGAAATTACCTTTGTCTGATTTTGTAATAACTCTTTATCAAGTAATGAGATTTCATTTGTAAAGCCTTTTTTTCTTGTCTGCCTTGAACACTTTGTTTAGTTGGTGATACTGAATCCACCCTGTTAAGTGTTGTCTTATTTCCTCATAGTCTTTTAATATCAACTTATTGTCTTTTTCTTTTAATAAATCTTTTTATGTAGCCCAATTTAGTTCCATGTTTTTCTTTTTTACCGTTATTGCTTCTAAGAGTGAAATCCACCAGGGTGTCTTAGTTTCCAGTAATTCTTTATATTTTACCCATACTCTATATATCGATTTTCTTATGATTTGATTAAGAAATCCCCTGTGGATTTTCACCTTTTCATATCCTAAATAAGCATGCCACCCGTAACAGTTATTAAACCCTTCCAGGTCCAGTAAGTCTCCATCTTGTAATATTATCCACTCTTTTAACCAATTTAGGCAAACTGAATCATAATACAAATTTAAATCAGGCAATGCCAATCCACCTCTATTTTTTTTTATCTATTAAAAGTTTATGTTTAATTCTTGATTATTTATACTGCCAAATTTTTTTGATAGATCTTTTTGCCATAATTTGAAACATCCCACCCCTCCAATAATTGGTTTCATTTGAAATAAAAACATCATTTTAAGCAACACATTCATTTTTACTACTGATATCCTGCCACAAAGTAATAATCTTAACTTTTTCCAAATCTCCAAATCTCTTTTGATTTCTTTCCAAATTTTAATGTAATTATTCTTGAATAAGTTACTATTTTTGTTCGTCAGCCAGATTCCCAGATACTTAGTTTTGTTTTCTCCTGCCAATCCTGATATCTTCTGTAATTATTCTTTTTTCTGCATTGTCATTTTTTTGCTAACGTATTGGTCTTATTTTTGTTTAATTTAAATCCTGCCACTTTTCCAAATTCAAGAATTCTTTCTAATATTTTTGGAACACTCTCTTCTGGATTTTCGGTGGTTAAAATCAAGTCATATGTGAAGGCCTTTGTCTTACGTGATTTCTTTCCCACTGTTATACCTTTTATATCTGGATCTTTCCTTATTGCAATCGCTAAGAGTTCTAGTACCATAATAAATAATAAGGGTGAGAGAGGACAACCTTGCCTGCTCCCCTTGCCTATCTTAAATTCTTCAGTTATCTCGTCGTTAAGGATCAGTTTGGCTCTCTGATTTCGATATATTGCCTCAATACCCCTACTAAAATTTTCTCCAAGTCTTGTTCTTTCTATAGATTTTTTTCAAGAAGTTCCACGAAATGTTATCAGAGGCCTTCTCCACATCTATTAGCACCAGAATGGCCTTTTTTATCAGATCTTTCTTCCAAATACTCTAAAATATCTATTATATTTCTCATGTTGTTGTGCATGTATCTGCCTGGTAGGAAACCCGCCTGATCTTTGTGTATAATTTCATTCATTTTTAGATTAAAAAATATTATAATACTTGCATGCTGGTCTCATAGTCAAAACTAAAAACTAAAATAAAAAAATGACAACCCACTCTATTGACTTCAACAGTCCTCCCCAAAATCACTGTGATTGGATTCAATGGATTGGATTTTATGTATTGTGAATAAAAGCTAGACCTGTCTGTCAAAACAAAAGATCACCTCCTCCCCTCTCAAGCTCTGAGCATTTCTCCCCTCAGATTGCTTTCATTTCTCAAAAATTAAAATGTGGGCAGGGTAGGGAGAGAGGTCACACATTATTATTTATTTTATTTTTTCCTTAGTAAAAACTAAGTTTACATAGTGACTCAGAAATATAGAGGGGGTCCTCCTCCACCCCAATATGCCTTGTTAGCAATTCATTCCACCTTGGGAATGTGAGAGCATGACCAGAATCACCCCAAGTTGCTTTATTATTTGGTGTATGCACAGAGCTGATGCACAACCCTACAAGGCATGAATTACTCCGCTGAAATAAACAGGATTAACTCATAATAATAAATAGTCCATAAGCTCCTAGATTCGTCCTGATACAAACAACGATTCTACTGTAGGCTGAGGGACAATTTCAATGATGCCATATACTGTATGAGATCATTACAGTTCGTAGCATGGACGGAGCCAGGGTTTTTTTTTGGGGGGGGGGCAGGACTTTTGTTCAGGGGAGCAGAACCAAAGTGATTGGTCAGTTAGTTACAGTAAATATTTCTAATGTTTTACTTGATCTAGGAGAGGCAGATGCCTCCCCATCCCCCCTACGCCCATGGTTTGTAATGTGATAATGATAACCAAGACTATGAAATTATGTCAGAACTGCTAATGAACTCAAGTTTAGCTATCTACCAACTCTACCTAGCCCTTAATTTCCCATCCCACTTTAGTGTGGTGACTTTGAGGAAATAAATGGAATATTTAAAAATAATGCTCAAAGCTTTGCATTGTATAAATATTACCTAGAGGTGTACTGACCACAAAGCAGCCTGTGCTCTGATGTATTGAATTTGCGCTTGCTGTGACTTTGTTTGGAGAGAGAGAGAGAGAGAGAGAGAGAGAGAGAGAGAGAGAGAGAGACTGTATATGGAGCAGATGGTAGAAACCCTGTGTAGACCTTTAAACTATTAAAGGGTTTCCTTTACTTCTTAACTATTCAAACGGGAAACATGAACAGTTGTAATACATGGCAGCCATTCATTTGTAAATGGGGGGTGGGAGTTACGTTGCAGGGACATAACAGGGTTGGGGCTTCTCTTGTGATCTTAGTGGCTGGAGTCGGGGTCAGGTTTGGCCCTCTGCCTGCTGCTCAATAGATTCCAGCCAGTGTGCTTAGTGCCATATAACTAAGTGGGAGAAACCAAAAACTGAGTCAGCCCCTTTTTATGACCTGCATTCTGTTTCCTAGAGTGCATTTTCAAAGAGCCATAATTTGCTTCACTAGTAACTTCAGCAGTAAAGGGCACCACTTCTGTACAATTTGCACTATGGCGATTAAGCTACTGCTGCTCTTCCCTAATTTATCTCCAGGCTAAGAAGAAAAAACAATAGTTATCTTGAAATAAATATAGTTCCTTGAAATATGTAAGAGAGTATGGAGAATTCTGATTTTTAAAATGACATGCTTTCACAGGGACGACAGAAGTTTCACTCTATTCCAGAACCCTTCTTACTGGCTCAGTTCAAACATTATGCTGTACCATAGTTAGGAAACCATGGTTAGCAAACAGCTGGCAGATTTAACACTGAACTGCAGTTAACAATACCAGTCGTACAGTGGTTGGTAGAAAGGGAGCCAACACTAAACCATGTGTAAACTGCCAGTGTAAATGCACAGTTTGCTATACCCTTTTGACTTCTTCCTCTCTGTGCTTCAGTGAACACAGGGAGAGGAGGAGCAGGACCACACCCACAGGCCCGACAGGGCAGCAGGCCCACAGAGTGCCCCTTGTGGCGTAGTGTGCGCTGCCAGCGCCTGGGGCAAGGCAAGGATTGTGCCCCCTAACCTCATTCTGAGTGTTGCGTGGGAGGCAACGGGTGGACTTCACTTGCTGCACACCTGTAGCAGCTGCTCCTCATAGAGGTCGCCTACTAGTTCCTGCGTTTCCCCTCTCAGCTTGTTGAGCTACCAGTGGGGGGCTGGGGGCTGCTGCTCCTTCGCAGGCTTGGCTGCGCCAGCAGCGCCAGAGCCATGGCTGCAGCAGGTCAAGGAGGATGGCGGCAGAGAGCAGGCCAATGCGCCAAGTGCAGCCCTTCCTTGGCTTCCTCTCTTTGGCTGCACAGCATGAGGGTGGGCACTGACCAGTCCTGGGCGAGCAAGCAGCTCTCCTCTCTGTGCTCCTGCCGTTGGTCATGTGCCTTGCCCAAGGACACATGCCAGGAGGGAGGCCCCAAGGAAGGGTCAGCATGGGCAGGGAAAAGTCCAGGCTCAGGCCAGTGGGAGTTTCGCCCAGGGGCAGGAGAAGGAGGCACTGCTGCAGCCCTGAAGGCCCGGCTCAGGCGTGACTCGCCTCCCCAAGGTTTCAGAAGGTGGCAGCCGCGCAGCCTCGGCAAGGGAGCCTGTGGTGGGGGTACCGGGTTGTGTCCCCTCAAAATTCTGTGCCCTCCACTACACCACTGTACCCCCCAGCCTATGAGTGTTCAACTACATGCATAAAAAGGGCCCCTATGCAGGTACAGCTGCATGCTCTAGGGAAATCCACATGACTGAGAACCCTGTACAGTCAAGCACCCAAGTTCCTCTGCCCATATGTTCCTCTGTATGTCTGTAGAGGTCTTTCTCATATGTTCAGCTGAACATGTATAGTCAGGGGCATGGCCTGTAGGCGTAGTCCTGCCCTCTGCTGCAAGAGAGGAGTGAATGAAAAAGATTTTGAAGAATGAGAGTTAAGTGCTGACTTTTAATAGACACAAGTGGGACTTGGAACAAGACATGGCAGTGTGGCGCACCCCTCTTCTGGGTGCTGGTCAGGTCTGCCTTTTCCTTTTCTCAGATACTACATTGCACCCCCCCCTTTCCAGTTTTCGTCTTCTCTTCCCATCAATCTGTTCCGACTGTACATGTTCGGTCCCCAAAGAGGTGTTCCTACTTAGAGTTTTTCTTTCCCTCCTAAAGTTTTGTTTTTTGGTAATTCTTCGAAATTTAGGATTTCCCCAAGCTTGCTGAGTCCTCTGTCTTTTATGTGGATGGTGCCATTTTGGCTGCATAGTATAAAGTGGCCATATATCATGCCTATTGTGCAGATGATATCTAAATGAACTTCAGTCAATCTTCATCATTTACATGCATCAGAACACAACACAGTTAGCGAAACATAGTAGGAGATACTTTAGGATAAAATTGTCCAGACATTGTGAGGTACGAAAATGACTCTTGGGACCTATGCTGACATAATTTCATGGCATCACTCAAAAATCTTGCCACATTCTCCACAACATTGTTACTACAATTGTTTAGCAGATAAAACACCCTAGAAGAGACAGTGTGATAAATCCCCTCTTTCAATAAGGAGGCCAAATACTTATCATATACTTTTGCATAAAATGGGCAATAAAATAAGACATGTGTGATGGATTTGACCTGCTTTGTGCCACAAGGACAGTATCTTTCAGAATATGGGGTTTTCGAGAATCTACTTGCAAAACTGCAGACAGCAAGACATTAAGTTTTGTGTTGGAAAGAGCTCTGTGTAGTTGGGGATCATAAAAGTGATGTAAATATGGAGTGTCCTGGCCAAACAAGGCTGGAATTCCCAACCCCAAGAGGGAACAGGTTTTATTGGCTGTGCTGCTAAGGGGTTGGAATTCAGTCTCTGGGATTCTGCACTTGATTGCCGGGAATGCTTCCAGTTGTGGGAGCATAAGCAGCGACTCGAGTGAGAGACCACAGGTTCTGATTTTGCTCTCATTGTGAGCCAACTATTTGGAGTGGTGGGATTCTGCCAGCATATGGAAAGTTAAAGAGGATGGATTGGTTAACTGTGCCTGTTAAGTTGTGGGTGGACATAGCTGTCGACAGAGAGATTTCTCCAACTGGTTCTTTATATGTAGTAAACTGGAACTGAACTGAACAGCCTGCTTTTATAGGCAGCCGGCTGTCAACATTGTAACAACAACAGCCCAGGGTTTCCTGCCTAAATTAACGTACGTGGACCTGAGTGAAAACTATATACAGTGGTACCTCGGGTTACATACGCTTCAGGTTACATACGCTTCAGGTTACAGCCTCCGCCAACCCAGAAATATTACCTCGGGTTAAGAACTTTGCTTCAGGATGAGAACAGAAATCGTGCTCTGGCGGTGCGGTGGCAGCAGGAGGCCCCATTAGCTAAAGTGGTGCTTCAGGTTAAGAACAGTTTCAGGTTAAGAACGGACCTCCGGAACAAATTAAGTCCTTAACCCGAGGTACCACTGTACACAATTCCCCCTGGTGGCCTGGGTGAGAACTTCAATACACAACAGCACCAATCCATAATGGGATGCCATACAGGAGTTTTCGGCCTACTTTGACATTAAAGACCTTTAGTGCAGCAGGGACAAACTAATTTCCTCTGTTAAAGCAGAAATGGGTGATAGCCAGAGCCAGAGTATCCACCCCATTAAGTGTGAGTTTACAATGGTGTTGCCAGAAGACGTTATATTGGAAGTGGATGCCTAGATATTTTTTTTAAAAAAAAAAACCTGTTCCAACAGGTTTCCACTGGTCTCTCACCTTTGAGGCTTCCAAGATCTTGAGAAAACAAGCACTTTAGAGTTTGCAAAGTTCAGTTGCAGCCTGTTGGCTATACAATATTCCTGGCAGCAGCACAAAAGCCGCTTCAAGCCAACCTTTGTGCGACACAAGATGACTGTGTCGTCGGCATATAGTAAGATGGGAACATGGATGGAGCTGAGCTTTGGGCAATGGCCAACCCACCCATGTAAGCAGTGCAAGGTCGTTTAAGAAAAGGTTGAATAAATATGGGACTAAGACGCAAGCCTGTTTTACCCCTTTGTTGGCAATGATTTGAGGGGTTAACATGCCTGATTGGGAGCATCTCACCTGGCAGCACGTGGAGGTGTGTAGTTTTCTGATAAGAAAGAGTAACCTTTCATTGATGTGTCTAATTGAACTTTATAGGCACTGTGATGATCCATACAATGTTTTTAAATGTACTTGTTTTTACTTGTTGTATAACTTGTGTGAAAGGGCGCCTTTTATTTTCAGAATCCTATCAGTTCCAATTGTAGTTGTGAACTATAACAGATGTTTCTTTATTATGAAGTAATCCGTTTTAAAGGCATAAAGTGATTCCAGATTTATGCTATACATTGTGTCCTGTATGACCTCCTTAGCAGCAAAGAAGAATGTCACACTTTGATCAGTTGCAATGGTGGAGAGGTAATATTTATTCAGCTCTTTCTGTTCAGACATGTCTGTTTCATACCCTAAATTCTGATTGGTTGGCAGGGCACATGGAAACCTTGGATCATGTTTCTGGATTCTCTTCCTTGTCCCAGAGCCAGCGTAGTCATTCCAATTCTAGGCTTGTATCTAGCCAACATAAATGCAAGTGGATATATAGGCATGTTGGAACGAATTGCAATATTTACTCTGACAATTCATTTTTTTAGTTGAAATGTCTTGGGTTTAAGTTACATGTGGTACAATCCTATGCATGTTTACTCAGATGTAAGTCCTATAAAGTTCAGTGAGGCTTGTTCCCAAGTAAATGTGCACAGTATTCCAGCCTTGAAAGGAAATTGTAACCTGATAGACAAACAATAACATTATCTATGAAGCTTGACCTGTAATTCTTGCAAACCACTTTTCCTTTGCTAAACTCTTTTCATTACTGTAGTGGTTCTCTCTTAATTGCCAAGGCTGCATTCCTGTTCACAGTTACTTGGGAGTAAGTCCCACGAGAGCTACTTTTGAGCAGACGTGAACAGGACTACACTGTTCCCTTGCTTTGTGTATTTTCTGTTATGGCTGAAAAACTGAGAAAGTCCACAGTTTCAAGCTCACCTCTACCAATAGCAGGCAGCCTTAGACATGCCACCCTTTCAGCCTCACATGGAGATAGTAACTCACTTCCGAGTTGGGCAAACTTTTTGCTCCCAGGAACTGCATGGAACAGTGGGCAGTGGGTCAGTTGCCAGAGCTGCTGGTGGGTGTTGGTGGGGCTCTCTTTGCTTTTTTACCCCCATATGCTCATCCCGCAGTCTCTCTCTCTCTCTCTCCCTCTCACACACATGAGCCTTCTCCCCTCACTGAGTCTCTTTCCCTCTCTCTTTATCTCTTGAACCCACACTTTCTTTCCTTTGATCTCAACATAGAGGGATGGGAAGATCTAAACCAGGCACGTCCAACAGGTAGATTGTGATCTACTGGTAGATCACTGGACGTCTGCGGTAGATCACTGGTAGATCATTGGCTCCCCCAAAGAAGCTGAACAACTGTGGCTCCCCTAAAAAAAGCTCAACATTTTTTCTCCTCCCTGAAAAAACTCAACAACTTTGACCTGAACCCCCCAAAAGGGTAGTAGTTTTTAACTCTGTGAGTAGATCGCAATCTCTTGGGAGTTGGCCACCCCTGATCTAAACCTTTCCCCCCCACACACACACATTGCACTGAGATGACCTTACCCCTCCCCTCTCCCTAATGTGTGGTGCTGGGATGTCATGGGGATTCAAACCGCAGAACCACGCTACCCAAATCTGCCAGCACCACCACCGTGCTGCCTCCACCACTGGCGGAGAAGTGGTTCCTGCGCCCATTTCCAATGAGATCTGGCAAGATCTTGCTGGAATCTCAAGAGATCTCTCGTGCTCCATGAGATCTCATGAGATTTCAGCAAGATCTTGACAGAAATCGTCATCAATGCTGGTGCTGTGTGGCTGCTGCCTCAGGGGCTTCCGCTGCCTGAGGTGCTTCATCCCATCTCATGGGTGGGCCAGCCCTGAGTGAGAGTCACCCACAAAAACACTTCAGTGGAAATGCTTAATGGTCACAAGATACTGACTGACTGGCCCTCTGAAGAGGAGCATTCCACAGTGAAACCTTTTGCTACAAGTCCCACTTGTTGAGCAAGAGCAGTAATGTGTGATGAAAACAAGGCGAGGCCTCGGCTTAAAATGTCATTTATTGCAGTCTATAAATTGTATGTTGAAGTATTCATGGCTATCTATGCATTCCCAAGGTATCAAAATAGGTTCTGTTCAGTATAAGTCTCTCCAGAATGGTAACATAGCAGGGTTATAAAAAAAAAAGAATTTTGTGATCCTATTTCACAATTATCTGGTGTAGAATTCCTAACCAAGTCATGCTCCCTGTGTGCACATGCACTCTGTGTCTAAGATACACTGTGTTTGTATATACAATCTATTTATACTTAAAAGGAGAGGGGAGTCTGAGCTTGACACAAGGGCCAGCAGCATGCAACCACTGATGTTCCCCTCAAGAATCCATTTCTGGGTGCTTCCCATTTGGTTTCAGAATGTTTTCTACCAGCCAGTGGACCAGAAACATAATAAGTGGGATGCTAATCCTGTTTCATTGGAGCCTTCTTAATGAATGTGTTACTTTGAACAATGCAATATGGAACAAAATATTCAAATGCCACTAACCCCTGTAGCACAGACCATCTTTGTTGTCCATGAACTCCCAAAGTAACAGTCCTCAGTACTCTTTTAAGATCCTTTTAAAAAATATTAGTGTTTGCTGTGGGGGATGTTCATCTGTGGGATAAAGGTGCTGGCCGAGGCTCTGATGCACTGGCACCAACTCCAGGGTGCCTTGGGAATTTTTGCTGCGGGTGCTCGTGGGTGGCTGGACACTGCCCTCCACTGCTGCCTCTGTGCACTATCTGCTGTGGCCACTGCCTCCGCACACCTCCACCTTCGCGCGCTGCCACCCACCGCCTCTTTGTGCCGCCTACTGTGCCAGCCAAGCATTGCCCGCGGCTGCTGAACCAGGACCTGAGCACCAGAGGTAAGGCAGCGAGCAGCACTGTTGCGACGCCAGAGCCAATCTGTTATGACAGTGTGATGTGACATAACATCATCACGTCATGTTGCAACGTCATTATGGCCCACTGCGGGGGGGCTGTCGGCGCGCCTGATCTGATGTGTTGTTCTGTGGCCAGTCTTGTGTGTAGATGCAGTTCACCTGTCTGTTACTTTTAGAGGCAGTTTTAGCAAATATCCATTTGTTCTGGTGATACTTCTGTCTGAGGTACAGGATACAAATATGCCACAAGGCATATTTGTCAAAATTTAAAGTACTGTTTCAAATGACTAAGCAGTGCGATGACTTTAGTAAATTCCTTGTGATTGTTTTTGCACATGCTGCTCTATTTATGTTCAGTGTCCAGTAAGTGCACAATGTCTAAAATCAACAGTAACCTTCATTATAAAAGAAGCCAGACTTAAATTGAGATTGCAGGGGGGTGTATTAGATGACCCCTGGAGTCTCTTGCAGCTCTATGATTACATGATTCTGTGAAATATGTTATTATGGGATATTCTTAATATATGAAACAAGTTATTACTTGAAAATATTCTAAACCATAATAATTCAAGTGTGAAATCATACATGAAAAATATAGGACAATATATTGATCTGTTATTTGACAACATTTCCACAACTTTGTTGAAACATATGATAAGTTAACTAATCTGTGTCACTATTGGTCTCTGTTGGACTAGCTGATGGTATATTGCTTTGCTCAAAATCTGAACACCCATACAGTTCAGTTCAGTGCATGGGCTGTTATTTTATTTGCAGCTGCAGCTCATGGTTTTGCAACCTTTCTGGCAGTTGCACTTTATTAACATCAGGATTGCTTCTGCTACAAGTGAGTTTATGCATGTTACCAAGACAAGCACAGCATTTGATTCCACAAATAGCTCATGATGAGCAGGCAAATGAAGTTGTGGGTAGACTGAATTAGCTGGATCATAATATTCTGAGTTCTTTGAACTATGGATAATAATGAGCCTAATGTAGCCGGAATAAGTTGTTCAACCTGAGCTTGTCAGTTTTGCATATAGTGTAAAATCTAACTATGGAAATAATATAATTAAAAATGCAGTTAGGAACCAGTACCATCCTGTACCCTTGAGTGGATCTTTGGTTTTTATATCAAGCATACACTTATTTCTGTCTTTGTGACTTAGGCAAATATGTAGTCTTTGCTTTTCTGTTCCTTTTTCCTATTACCATAAATTGATTAAGGCATAGCTGGAAATAGTTGGATCAAATCGAATCAAATACCTTTATTGGCATCACAGTATAAAACATTTAAAATCACTGGGATAATTAAAAGGACAAGGATGAAGCTGTCAAAGGTCATAAGATTGTGTGCTTGTGTGCTGTGATTGTGTGCACTTAGATATTCTGCTTTGCCCTGTCTGTTTCCCGAAGGGATGGTTTGTTAGGAACCCTTTTGGGTAAAATTGTGGCTAAAAAGGAAGCTACTGGAGCAGTGATATCTTTGTCCTGATCTGCCAGGAGAAACCTCGTTTGACTTCTTCTTGGAGTTACAGGCTGGAGGTCCAACATTTTGCTCAGCATTAGTTGGCAAGGTCTGCTGTGTAAAGAGCAATATAAGAGAATGCGGTCCAATGAATCAGGTACTCCTTGGTTGCAGACACACAGGTGGGCTTGATATGGAGGATGTGAGAATCTGTCTTTGGTCACTGCGGAGGGGAAGGCATTTAATCTCGTGAGCATAAAGGCTCTTCGATGAGAAGGGAGTAGTAGGTTCTTTAGATATTTGGCACAGGTTCCGTGGGGTGTTGTGATACCTAAGGCCTCTGGAGGACAGTATGAGGTAACAAGCGCTGTCTTTCGTGGTCGTAGAGCCACTGCTTGATTGTTTGGAATATGTAACTTTTGTCACATGCTTCAAGGCTCTTGAGAGCAATGCCCAAACTATGGATTTGGATCATCAACAGGGCTAGTATATTGGTATCTGGGGAAGAATTGAGCTTATGTGAAATAACATGATGGTCCCGTCCCAGCTTTTCTTGACTATGTGTTTGCAGAGAACATGGATTAACAGTGCTCCTTCTAGTAACAACAGAAACAATTGCCATTGGTTTCTTCAGTTGATTACCTGACGGAGCTTCTTGTAATCCTTGAATAGAAATGCAGTAAATTATCCTTCACTGTTTATTATGAGAGTGAGCAGTGGTTCAAAAGAAGTATGAAGAAACTGAAAGTTTTATCTGAGCCCTGGTAGAACGTTCCTTTCCTTTAATTTTGTCTCACCTGTCTCTCTTCCTTCACGGAATGTTTGGTGCCATGGTTGGTCACCACCACACTTCATGATAACATTCTGCTGTTTGAATGTGTTTACGGCCAAGCACAATAGGAGCAGGTGAGCCATAATTTTGATAATCATGCTCAGAGAAATACTTTGAGAGGGTTTCTGTGCTTGTCAGGTGTAATATGCATCATTTGGCCATTACTCTGATCTAATAGTAAAATGAACCTTTTCATGCCTCCGAACCACACATATAAGCTCTTGCCTGCTGTTTTCATCAGGCATTCATTATCAGTGCATTATCAAGGCCCCACCACTGACCTCTGTGTGTTTGGCCAAAGGTCTGAAGGGGACTTCTATGCATGTAGGAACATAGGTGCTTTACAACTCTGTGGCAGAAGGTGGGAGTGAGCTAGCAGACACGACCCCCCGTCCCAATGTGTTCAGTATGTGCAAGATCAAATTTGTGAGAAGAGGATAGGTAGGGCCTGTTAGTGCTTAAGTAACTATCATGAACCTCCATATCTCATTGTCATCACCTTTTAGCAATGAAAACGTAAGTCTACAATGGGTGTTTGAATGGTTTTAGGAAAGTGCTTTCTGCTTTTGAAAAGTTGGCTGTCCTTCAGTATTAGGAAATGCCCTTTGCCTTGGGGTTTTCTATTAGTGTAGCTATTGGTTGATATCAGTGGTCAGGGATGAGCTGTGGGCAGCATTCTGAGGTGAGATGTGGGATGAACCCGGTCGCAAGATGGAAGAGCAAGTCACAGCTGAAGGAAAGTAAACTGCAGGTCCCAGGATTCTTTGTGGCAAAGCCATGGGTTTTAAATGTGCTTTAAATGTATGGTGTGGATGCAACCAAAGCAACACATCATTTAAACCACAAAGTCATAACAGCAACCATTCAGCTATGAGTAATATCAGAAAACTGCACCTAAAAATAGTTTGTCTCATTATACAAATACCTGGCCAGTAACCTTGTAAAAACAGCATCCCAGATCCCCTCCCCTCCCTTTTCCACTTTCCAGACACATATTGTCTCAAGTGAAGGTGAGACTTCAAAGTGCAATAATTAATAAATGCTACGGCAATTTAATGACTCAGTAATGGCAGAGCAATAAGAATAAAACAAGTACAGCAAAACTATCAGCTAATAGTAGAGCAGTACAAATAAAACAAATACAACAAAATAATAGCTAATAATAGAAAGCAAAAATAAACAACGTTGTACCTTACCCTCTTCTCTCCACTCCATAGCAGCTGCAGTAGCTTCAATATACAGTATATATACACCAACACAAACATAAAGCGACATGCATAGGATATAGTAACTGAATCACTGCCATTTCCACAGTTTCTTGCGTTCGTGGTTACAGTGATCTTCCCCGCAGTGCCTCAGATGGTGGTCTTCCACTGACACCAGGCCTCTCCCCCAAGCTCTCACCTGGAAGCAGCCCCTGTGCCAGTCTCTTCTCCTGATACACCTTTCTTTCCTTACACCCACTTCAGATTCATCCCACCAGCCACTGTTAGATGAGTGATGCCCGCGTGTTGCTCTAGAAGCTGCTCACACTGCCCACATCACACCAGTGCTTTAGCAGAAAAATAGAGCTAAAACAGGGCCTGAGAAACAAGAGGGAAGTTTCAGATAAACCTAGAGGTTTGCAGAAATTTTTGTTTTTAATCTCAAAAAGCACAAACCTAAGGGCACAATCCCACCCCCTGAAAAACAGCCCAGTGAGAACTGAGCATGTTCAGAGGAATATTGAATATTGGTTGGGGGAAGGTGGATTAAAAATGAAAACAGGTGGAAAGACATGCTGGAGGAGGGCACCGTTGATGGGCTGCCACTTTCCCATAAGGAGGTAAAAGTACGTTGCCACATTTTGTCACGGGTCTCGCTTGCCTTTATTAATGGCCAAAAAGTCTCTGGAAAGTAGAGTGAAGTCATTCACTATTTCTGAACAATAAAATAAGAAAGTGCCCTTTAAACATTACACTTACACCATAGGAGGTAGCTTTCTGTGAGGTGGTTCCCCTGGCATTTGTGTTACTTTTAAATGCCTGCAACCACATGGGCAGGATTTCACCTCAGAATCACAGCCTTGTTTTAGCCACTTCTCCTTGTGCTCTTTGAATTGGGGATATGTCACTACATGGAAATCTCAGCAATGGCGAGTACTGTGCTGCGGTGTTCTGCTGTTGAAGATGCGAATACATCAGTACTTCTTTTCTGGAAATCTGTCAGGTCCTCAGGCTGGATCTACAGCGATCTAAAAAAATGCTAAGGGGAAAAAAGGTAGAATGGTGCGCACCCACCCACGCGTCACTGCCGCTGCTTGAACCCAAACCAGAGGTGTGTTTCTGGTCAAAGGCAATGCGCACACAACTGGGCTATCAGACGGTCTCCCTGAGGAGGCAGATGCAGAGCTGCGGTTGGACTCAGGGGTTGGTGTACTGGAGGCTTGGACTTGCACTGACCTCTCCTCACCCTCAGCCTCCCATCCCATCCCCATCTGCTTTCCTGCCCTGGCAACTGGTGGCGGCGGCGGCAGAAGGATTGGGGCAGTGTCAGGAAGCCAGGCCACAAGGGCACCTACCTCCTGAGGGGTGCCAGAGCTGCACTTTGGGGTGCTCTGGCTGGGGGGGGGAGCCCTGGAATACAGTATGTGTCGCCAGCCAAGGGAATAGAAACAGTCAACTTGAATTTTATTTACGTACTTAATGAGAGCTACATACAGCTAGACTGCGTCATGTCTATGACTTTGTCAATTTTGACCGCATATCAGATGTATTAAAATAGCCGAATGAGCTTGCAGTTGCTTTTATTGACTGAAAAACAAGACCAAATGCACCCTGTGAGGTAAGAACCTCAAGGGTGATATATATGAATACATTGTTCCTTAAATCCCCTCCTGTTTCCTTGTAATTAAAGGACTGCATTTTGAAGGGTTGCATGTGGAGTAATAGCAAATCTGACCAAAATAACTATTCAGTAGAACAATCTACAGCAATAAGTGCCATTGCAGTTTGTGGTTATTTTTGAGAGTGGTGAATAGACTGGGAAATGAGTCAGATTCACGGCCCTCTGTAGCAATCCAGGGCTCAAATGCGTACGTGTCTAGCCCTCAGTTTTATGATGCAAGTGTATATAGGTATACTCGGAAGTAAGCTCCGCTTTGTTTAGTGGGACTTAATCTCAGGTAATAATGTATCGAATTGTATTCTTAATTTAATTAAAAACAGAGCTAAGGTGACTATCAAAATAGATCAGGAGGGCGTCTTCCTTCTGGTACAGTGGTACCTCTGGTTACTTACTTAATTCGTTCCGGAGGTCTGTTCTTAACCTGAAACTGTTCTTAACCTGAAGCACCACTTTAGCTAATGGGGCCTCCTGCTGCTGCCACGCCGCCAGAGCACGATTTCTGTTCTCATCCTGAAGCAAAGTTCTTAACCCGAGTTAATATTTATGGGTTAGCGGAGTCTGTAACCTGAAGCGTCTGTAACCCGAGGTACCACTGTACTTTCTAATTCATGTACTGCAGCCATCTCCTCTGGTGTACAAATGGCAGAGCCATCCAAACTATCGGAAACCAATGCAGTTTTTGCCAGTTTAAATGTTGTTGTTGGCATGTGTCTATCTCGGGAGACAGTGGAGGAGTGCACCTTTGAGGTTGAAGGTAAAACTGTTGGAAGGTTACAGCGCCTGCTATGGCTGAGACTGATATGGGAGAGACGTGTTTTGTTGCAGCTGAGGCAGATGAAGGGGTCTGGTTGTGCTGCTGCAGATACACTATGGTATTTCTTCTCTCTGCACTCCTCCCAGTGATCATTCCTCTTCTGGTCCCTGCTATGGATACACAGCATGACTGCCAGCGGCGTAGCTAGCTGCTTGGCTGCCTGGTGTGGGGGCGTGTCCTGCAGCCGGGGGCGGGGCAAGTTACCCCTGGGGGCGGGGTGAGCGTCTCTGATGCTTGGAGCCTCCCCATGCCTCCCCCTCAGCTGTAGGGCGGCTGAGGGAGAGGCAGACGCAAGTCCCACACTGTCATTTCTGGCAGCGCGGAACCTGCAGGCGCCTAAGCCACCACGTCACTCCTAAAAAGTTTCATGAGCCCATTTTTTTTTAAAAAAAAACAACCTCATTTTGTCACTCAGTGATGACACCATACTTGACACTAGATGGCCTGAACTCCACAGAGAAAACATCCTTCGAACAGAGGTCCCATAAATATATTGCTCTCCCTTCATATTTCCTCCTGCCACTGTGACATACATATTAGTATAATGGCACAATAACATTTCATCAGTTCACATAGAGAGTTAAGATGTATACAGCCCTGTTGTAGAATTATTATTTTTTTCAGAATTGTTATTTAAATTGTAATCATTTATGAAGACATTAATGAAGTTAATATGCCAGGAGAAGAATAAAATAATATTGCAGCTGAGATCAATAGTCAGGGCTGGTGCCTGCTAATAAAAAATGACATGTTTCTAAGCTTGGTAGGATCAGACTTGGTGTTATTTGGGGAGAATCAACCTCCCAAGTGCCATATTTGTAGTCAATTTGCAGGGGATGCCTGCAAGCTATGTTCACAACATAAACAGCTGTCAACCTTGATGTGCTTTCTACCCCACTTAACACATCAGAGTAACAGTGCTTGATTAAATATGTCATTAGATTTTTTATAATAAATATAATATGGATTTTTTATTATTTTTATAATAAAAAACTATTTCATGCCAGTCCTCACATTATCCGTTTATGTTATGTATTTATCAGCTGGAATTCTGACCAAGAAAACACACAAGGCATTATATTTCACTACATTGAAAGCCAACAAGGTAGCTATAGGCGAGTGGCCAATGCGAATGCTGCTGATTCACAAGAATGCAAACTGGAAAACCATGCTTCCTAACAAGTTGTATGTCATGTTATTTTAAATGCTCACATCCTTTGAGATAGTGTTGCCATACATCTGGATTTTCCCAGACCCACCCTCTTTTTCATATGAAAATTTCTGTCTGGGGTGATTTTTAAAATATGACAAAATGTCAGATAATATTAGGGAGGTTGGTAGCAGTGCGAGCCCCATGCTGAAGCAGGGAGGTCTGGAGTTGTCCCCCAGTTGCACTTGGGAGAGGGCGGCGGGTGTGCTTTCTCACAAGGAAGTTCATGGAAGGACTTGCAGCCATGCAGCCTGCTCTGTGGCATATGGGTTGGCGTGTTTACGTGGCACTTAACTTCCAAGCAAACACGCCGAGGACCACAGGACTTGGGTATTCCGTCTTGGCAGGAGACGGCAAGTGAGTGGCCTGCTGACACGCAAAGCCCTGCCACCAATCTGTGTTAGTGTTAAACTTTTCCCCTCCAAGTGTCCTGGCTTGTGCATAGGGCTTGCTTTGTGTCCCTGCCCCTCCCCCCAGCCTAGATCCAAGTAGTTGGCTTTCCCTCTTGCCTGCGTTGGGGGCCACTCACTCTCTGCTTCCCCACCTCCCTTTCACAACCTCCTGTCATTCTGCACACCTACACTGCAAGCTGCTTAGAAACCGCAGACTTAGGAGGCGGACAGGGTGTAGCTCTGACCCTGACGTACAACTCGGAACTTCTCTCAGGAGTAAGGCCCACCGCAAGCAGCGGCATTTTGGATGCTTTAGTTGAGATTCCTGCATTGAAGGGGATTGGACTAGATGACCCTCGGAGTCCCTTCCAGCTTTACAACTCTGTGTGTCCTCTTTTTTGCTTTTCAAAATATGGCAACCCTATTTTTTGTTGTTGTTTAGTCGTCTTAGTCGTGTTCGACTCTCTGTGATCCCATGAACCAGAGCATGCCTTGGAAGCTCTCACTTTCTTCTCAAACCTTTTCCTTTTTTATGTCCATGGAGTTTTCTTGGCAAAATACTGGAGTGGTTTGCCAGTTCCTTCTCCAGGTGGATCACATTTAGTCTAAACTCTCGGCTATGACCTGTCCGTCTTGGGTGGCCCTGCACAGCATAACTCATAGCTTCTCTGAGTTATTCAAGCCTCTTCACCATGACAAGGCAGTGATCCATGAAGTGGAATCCTATTTTAGAGCATGTCAATAATTTTATTATTTGTGTCAGGTTTTCTCCCTCATCCTGTTATAGTACCTGATACATCTGTCTAGAACTGCCCAGCCTTCAGCATCATAGATCCTGGAATGTAGGGAGAAGAGCCATGGAGTTAAAGGATGATGCCTCGTATATGAGCCTGAGTATGCCTGGTATCTACAGATGTGGCCCAGAGCAACTCCCTGATCCTGGCCCCTTACCCTGAAATTGTACTCTTTCCCCTGGAAGTGGAAACCCTGAGATGAAAGTTAAAGCCCTAAGCCTGAGACCTGGCAACCCTATACCTGTCCCCCAGGTACTGGGAAAGGAAACTGCTGCCATATTTGGGGGGCTTCAGTCGTGTGCTGCAGGTGCTTAGCGGGTGCAAGCCAGGATGTTGCACTGGAATCTGCTTCATCGCAGCAGCTTGCTGCTTCCATCCACCTAAAGTTAACGTGCAGAAGTGCTACTTGTGACTGTCCACTCCCTCTGTCCTGCAGCAGCCTTCTTGGCACTGCACCCAGCTGGTCCTCAAAAGCCCCAAGTTTGGTGCAAATCATAATGGATGCTGCTGACTGGATATGAGTAGGTCACCCAGAGTTCCCAGATACATATACCAGGGATGTAGAGTTCAGTCTGTTTCTAGTCCACGTCATTCATTCTTAAGTCCATCCTGTCCTGTGTCTACATCAATCTGTAATCAATAAACCACATGTTAATCCACCTTATTTTTCTACCATATATGATTTACTGAACATGATTTCTGTACCCTAAATTAAAGGGTGTTTTTTTTTTACATATGTTAACTTAAAAAATGCATTTTTGTACACACACAACCTAAAAGACACATCTTATAAGCATCTTGGTGTGTTTTTAAAGTTGAGAATTGTGTCACAAGATTCAGAGAAGTGCAAAAATCAAAGAATGACTGTTTTCTGACCTGCACATTAGTTCAAGAAGAGCAAAACAGATTAATTCAAGTAAAGCTGCAGACCAATCCTTAACCATCACTATGTTTACACTTTATATGTGTGCTGTGGGAAATATCCCTATGACAATTGGTGCAAATCATAATGGATGCTGCTGCTCTTATTGCTGAAGAAATAGAGGCGTACCAGGAGCCCCTACTTAATAAGTGGATTACATCCCTTCGTTTCAATTCTCTTAAGCCTCTGATTTATCCTTTAATCATGTAAGCAAATCAGTAGCTGAAGCAAGGCTAAAGCTTTTTTTGGCTTTTATAAGTTTGGTGTGGGGCGGGGGAGGGAAAATGGTGTGATAGTGGTTTATAAAATTATGAATGATGCAGAGTGAGTAGATAAACACTGTCTCTTCCCCAACACCACTAGATTGACAGAAGCTCCTGGTTTCTGTTTTGATCCTGGAATGTCACGTTTTTCCTTAGGACATCTCTATTTTCATCAGAGAAATGTTGGAGGGTGTGTAGTTATGCGACCCCCCCAAGCCAAGGAGATAAGTAAGCATACAACTTTTAGAAGATATCTGAAGGTAGTTCTGTATAGGGAAGCTGTTTAATGTTTAATGCTTTATTATGCTTTTCTGTATGTTTGAAGCCACCCAGAGTGGCTGGGGCAACCCAGTCAGATGGGCGGGGTACTACTACTACTTTACTAATGGAATAGGATGTTCCTATTTCCATCAAATGTTGGAGGGTATGGTGTGCACATATGCAAGTGAGGGGGCTCCGCGTCCTCTTTTTTGCACTTCAAAATATGGCAACCCTAATCAATGGTCTGTTGATGTTCCTGGAGCTGGGAAAGCAAGACACACTTGCCAGATATAAGAAATAGTTTTGCAGTTTGCAATGAAGAAGCAAACTCTACAGCCACAAGACCTCTAGCCATGTGAAAAACTTGCAATAGTGACAGAAGATTGAGGCCCAGGTATAACATCTGCAATCTATAAAATTTACTCAGTGCATTGGTGAGTTAACTTGACCCTACTAAACATCAGTGAAAATGTGATTCCAGCTATGAACTTGAACTAGGTCAGTGGGGAAAAAACCCTTTAAGACTATTTCAGCGAGTAATAGAGAATTAACCCTAAAACTCATATATTGGTAGAATAAGATAATTGTGGTACCAACTCCCAGGAAGCTGGCAAGGATCTATCCTGGTGCCTCACCATATTGCTGGAGGGACTGCCCCACACCTAGTACCTATCTCCACATGTGACAGGAATGTAAAAAAATCCAGCCTTTCTGGGTAGCATGCCTATTTATGTTATGATAAAGTTAAGGTACAGAAAGGATTTTTAAATCATTTTATAAGAAGGAGTGTTTGGATGAGATATAATGACCTTCTTGAAAGAAAAACTCCACACTGGTTATTGCCCATCAAAGCTGTATCAATTGAAAAGATAAATATGGGAAAGAATTGGGGCACGTATAAAGAAATTATTGAATTTGAAGAAGGGAAAGCAAGATGAAAAAGAAGACAAGAGATACAAGAATGGATCACCAATTTGTTTAAATATTATCAACTACCGTATTTTTTGCTCTATAAGACTCACTTTTTCCCTCCTAAAAAGTAAGGGGAAATGTGTGTGCGTCTTATGGAGCGAATGCAGGCTGCGCAGCTATCCCAGAAGCCAGAACAGCAAGAGGGATTGCTGCTTTCACTGCGCAGCGATCCCTCTTGCTGTTCTGGAGTCTGAGATTCAGAATATTTTTGTTGTTGTTTTCCTCCTCCAAAAACAAGGTGCGTCTTGTGGTCTGGTGCGTCTTATAGAGCGAAAAATACGGTAAATGAGATATTCCAAAAAGACAAGGAAAAAGGATTTATGTAAGGAGGTTCAGAATACAAAAGAGTGATATTATGAAAAAATGAAAAATTAATCTCCAAAATTTATAAATTTCTGCTGGAATGGCAGACAAAAGATGAAATGATAAAGGCACCAGTGATTCAATGGGCAATTGATACAGGCTACATCATAGAAATGACGGTGTGGGAGAAACTATGGTAGACAAAAATGAATGTCTCGACCTTTTTTGCTATAAAGGAAAATATGCAAAAAACAATGTATAGGTGGTACCTAACCCCAAGCAAGATTCTAAAGATGTACAAAAAAGGATCCAAAATGTGTTGGAAATACTGTGAGATGAGAGGGGACTTTTATGCATATGTGGTGGTCATGTAAGCGGGCCAAATAATTTTGGGAAATGATTTATGTAGAACTAAAAAATATGTTTTTATTTACATCCCCCCCCAAAAAACCAACAACAACAACAGCAGAGGCTTTCTTACTAGGTATAATAAATGGTGGCATCTTGAAGAAGATGCTCTGTCTCTTCCTCTACGTCAGCCAGAATAGTCTATGTGCAGAGATGGAAGGAAAAAGAAATCCCAGCAAAAGAGCAATGGCAAAATAAGTTGATGTGAAGTTAGCTACCATGACAGCAAAGATAAATCAAGATGAGTCATGGATAAGGGAGGAGTGGGAATACTTTGGAAAGTGTATAAAGAGGTAGAAAAGTCAAACTTGCAAGAAGGGATTGACTTACGTGCAGCAGGAAACAACAACTAGGAATCCAAGTAGAATGTAATTGGGTGGAACAAAAGGATATGCAGCTTAATAAAGATCAACTAGGATGGCAAGGAGGGATAGGCTGGGAAGTATTGAGATATTACATGAGATGATTGAAAAGGAATAAAAAAAACCCTAAAAAATGCTTAAAAAGAATTTGATATTCCAAAAAATTAATAAAATAACAAAACAACAATTGGAAGTCAAACCAGAATTAGCTTTACAGTGGAACCTCATGTTACATACCGTCCCCCTTACAAACGCTTTGGGTAACGAGCTCCACTAACCTGGAAGTAGTTGCTCCAGGCTGCGAACTTTGCCCCGGGATGCGAGCGGAAGTCGCACACTGGTGGCGCGGCAGCAGTGGGAGGCGCCATTAGCGCAAGCACGCTTCATGTGAAGAACGGTTTCCGGTTACGAACGGACCTCCAGAGTGAATTAAGTTCGTAACCGGAGGTACCACTGTATTAAATATTTTTCAAGACAACAATCTGGATTTACATAATAAATAATTAATAAGTTATTTATTACAAGCAGCAAGATGCAACATAACCATATATGGGAAAGACCTTTCTGGCACAATGATGGACAATTGGTACAAAACAGTTTGGAAAACAGTCCACCTTGAGAGATTAACAAATTAACTATAGCTGATACACAGACCGATCAAGAAATATGGATGTACCCTGGTGTGGTTTGATTTATTAACATATGCCAATATTCCACAAAAAGGAACACATCAGCAGTTGACTCAGTCTGGTTGATAAAAATTTAAATGTAAACATAGATTACTATCTTCACACCCCACATTCAAATATACAGTGGTGCCTCGCAAGACGAAAAGAATCCGTTCCGCGATTCTCTTCGTCTAGCGGTTTTTTCGTCTTGCGAAGCAACCCTATTAGCGGCTAAGCGGATTAGCGCTATTAGCGGCTTAGCGGCTATTAAAGGTTTAGCGGCTAAGCTGCTAAAAGGCTATTAGCAGCTTAGAAAAAGGGGGGGGAGCGGGGGAAAAATTGCAAGACTAGCAAGACGTTTCGTCTTGTGAAGCAAGCCCATAGGGAAAATCGTCTTGCAAAGCAACTCAGAAACAGAAAACCCTTTCGTCTAGCGGGTTTTCCGTCTTGCGAGACATTCGTCTTACGGGGCACCACTGTACCAACACTTTATGTTGTTTCATGCATAACTGACTAATACTCAGACTTAATCTAAGCACAACCCCAGGGGCTCCTTTTCCTTTCTTTTTGTTTAAACCAATTCACAAACCAATAACTTATACATTGAGCACTAATAATGAACTATATGTTGTAGTTATTACTGCAAATTTATTGTGCTATTTTTGTGATTGACAAATGACACGAGGATACTTGGTCTGTTTATTTGTATCATTTATTATGCCTATCATCCTTGTTTATAAAACCCAATAAAAAGTTATTTTAAAAAGTAGGTAGGCATCACCTTGATTGTGAGCACTGGGCATCATGTGGCAAAACAAGCGAGGAGGCAGGGCTACGCATTGCAGGTCCTGCTCCTGGGCAGTGGCTAGCAGTGCCAAGGCTCATAACACCAGTGGCTTACAGTATGCTGTGTTACAGTATGTCCAAGCATGATTGCCAAACTAGCCAAACACAGGCACCGAGTGACGGCCTTTGGTAAAAGCAGGAGGCACATCCTCAGTTGCCACTTCAGCAGTGTTGACCAAGCAGTGCTGTCAACGCTTCTCTCCTTATGCTCAGCCCCACTATTTCGGAGTTCCTAGAAACAAGTTCTCATATCGGTGCTCATTGGGGCAGACTTAAAGCAACAACACAGTGTAGTCTAGCCATTCTTCAAATCATGTGAGGAATCATAAGCATAAAAACGGTAAGGTTCCTAAGAATGTATTGTCTTGGCTACAGCTACAGTTTTAATATCATAATCTAATTATGTGTTTAGAAAGTGCTCTTATAATTATGTCCAGTAGTACAACTCTGAAGATTGCAGAACAGAACACCGTGTTTAGAATTTGTTGGCTGTGCCCAAGGCAACTTGATGACACATACTGTTACAATTAATGTAGCATCAAATTTCCCAATAAATGTTTACCCAAAAAAGGCTTAAAATGTCCAGGGGACAATGAAGTAATTTGAAAGTAACATGAACAGTATGATAGTTTCCATGGCAGGAAAATGCAAGGATTGTCAGCCTACAGAAGCACTTGGCTTGTTTAATTAAAGTATCTTGACTGTGAACTAAATGAATGTTTCCATTTGCTTGATTCTTTGCTTTTTCCTTCCTAGCTCTCAATGAATTCCCTAATGACATCTTCACAAATGAGAACCGGCGGCATGGAGCAGTCGTTTTGCACGCCTTCTGTGTGAGTCACTATTTGCCTATATGCATATTATGTTTAATTTTAAAATATATATATATCTTACAGCATTAAAAAAACACATTACAACATACAATTGAAAGATAACGTCAGCAGGAACAATTATTAATAATGCCAATCTGCAGACACCACCAGCCTCAAAAATGCCTTATAAATATTTAAAATACTTTAAATGTTCAGCAGCAAGTGAAGATCTATGGCTACCACACAGTGGCGCTGGGTATATGGGGCATGAGGGGCTTCAGCTCCCTCAATATTTTGAGCAGGGGGCATTGCCCCCCTCAATATTGTAGTGGCTGCCATCCCCCGCTGCCCTGGGCAAGCTCTGGCGCCCTCTGCAATTGCCTGAGCGCTGGGATGGGCGGGAGGCTTGGAGGGTGATTTTTGCCCTCCCCGCCACCCACTGGGATTGCCAGAGTGACCCTGCAAGCGTGGCCTGATGGGGGCGGGGTGTCACACATGTGATGTCGTCATGCGCACGTGACAGCCCCCCTCCATGTGGGGTCCAACCTGGCGTGCCTGCTACCACAACAGGGTTTTTAAAATATATATTTAGCCATTTAGTCATTTCTCACCAGAAATTCCTTGTAGGAAGGTGTTCTTGTCTTCCATTGCACTGATTCACTTGTCATTTAAGCCAGCGTATTCAGGGTTTGTAGTTTACAGAATCATTGACTCTCTTTGAATCCTTTTTGAATGGACCCCAAGAGAACTTGATTGAATCAGTGACTCAGTTTTCATGTCATGCTAAGCTAAGCCAAACCTTGGCTGAGCACAAATGCACTAGCATTACAGGCTCCCAGAGAGGAGCTCATAGCCACTTTGCAGCTGTGGTCTTTTTCATGACTATGTTGGCACCAGCCTAAGGAAATAAAAAATAAGGAGAGTGCTATTGCATCCAGGCACTATTTATTTACTTTTATTTCTTATATTTATCTGTCACTGACTGCAACCCCCTCTCCACCTCTTTAAAAAAGCATAAAATACCACTGAAAGGTTAAAAACTATTATTAAGTAAAGGTTCTCCACTTACAATAACATTAAAAATGGCACACCCTACCTTGATTATGTTGTGAACCATCCTGAGATCTACAGATGAAGGGCACTAAATAAATAAATAAATAATCAATCAATCAATCAATCAGTAAAGTGAAATGCCTAAGTAAAAAGTCTCTACTTGCATACCCTCCAATATTTCTCTAATAAAAATAGGGACGTCGCAAGGAAAAGCATGACATTCCAGGATCAAATCAGAAACCGGGGGCTTCTGTCAATTTGGAACTGTCCCTGGAAAATAGGGACGCTTGGAGAGTCTACACTTGTCATCTGAAAGTTGATAGTGATGGCACCAGATACATCTCTCTGGGGAGAGTATTCCAGCCAGGGAGTCACCACGGAGAAGGCCTGATCTTGTGTCACCATCTTCTACACCTCCCTCACAAAGAAGGGCCCCAGATGATGAATTTGGGTAGATTCACATGGGGAGACACTATCGCTTAAGCTTTTGTGGTCATGAGTCATAAGACTTTATAGGTCAAAACCTGCACTTTTAATTGAGCCCAGAAACTACCTGGCGGCCAATGCAGTTGGGCCAGGATCAAACCTCCTACTCCCCATTAACAGCCTGGCCACTGAAATGGCAGGCCACTGTTTCCTGAGTGTAGGTGCAACTCATATCACGGGTCTTTTTCTCTTCTGCCTATTTCTCTTCTGTTCACGAGGAGCAGCTTCCTTTCTGTAACTAGCTAGCTCCTTGAGAGTACAGCTGCTTTTCTTCAGACCAGGCAAACAAAGCCCCCAAATAATCAGCCAAATAATTTACATAGAGGTGGCTACCAGTGCTTAAGATGTTATACACAACTTCTAAAACTTATGTTGTTACAGAAAATAATTATCATACCAATAAGCAACACAACTCTGACCATATGGATGTACGCTTCAGTTGCCATACGTCTTTTCCTTTAAAGAGACATCTCAGATAACACTATAAACTGATAACGCTATTAATTCATTTATGTTCTCGTTGTCAGAAATAGGACATACATTATTTGAATTGAATAACTCTCTTTAATTAAATTAATCATTTTTGAGTTTATATAATTGGGTACAAAACATGTTGTCTGCAACTAAATAAACTGTGATCCCTTCCCTTTAACATAACTGATGTGGTCACAATGTATGAAGAACCATATGAATGCCTCCTTCACCTTGGGTGAAACATTGGGGAAATTATACATGGGGCAGAGAGCTTAATAGACTTGTGTGCAAGATGTGCTCTGACCTTCCATCTAAATTAAAATCAGTTTTAAAATGCCGAAAGAAGTAATGAGCTTTCTTGCCATTAGTCTTTCTTTTGTGTCACTGAAGAGAAACTGATAGGAGTTTTTATGGGATGAGTTATTCAGCTAATTTGAATGTTTTCTCTACTGTTAGGCTGTTGAAATTAGGATAATTCAGTTCTAACCAATAGACCATTAATTAATTCCTTGCTTATCTCTAGTGTCTTTATAGGGTTGTGTTGTGTTGAGATGTTTTATTTTCTGGAATAAAAGGTTGTGTTTGCAGAGTATCCTTGCTTGCCATTTTCAAGCTTGGATGCTTACATTAGTATTTCTGTGACAGTGAAGAGCTGTATTAAAACACCTACTCTTAATGTTATTTGTGTCTCCATATGAACGTGGGTGGCGCTGTGGTCTAAACCACTGAGCCTAGGGCTTGCAGATCGGAAGGTCAGCGGTTCGAATCCCCGCAACGGGGTGAGCTCCAGTTGTTCAGTCCCTGCTCCTGCCAACCTAGCAGTTTGAAAGCACATCAAAGTGCAAATAGATAAATAGGTACCGCTCTGGCAGGAAGGTAAACGGCGTTTCCGTGCGCTGCTCTGGTTCGCCAGAAGCGGCTTAGTCATGCTAGCCACATGACCCGGAAGCTGTACGCCGGCTCCCTCGGCCAATAAAGTGAGATAAGCGCCGCAACCCCAGAGTCGTTCACGGCTGGACTTAACTGTCAGGGGTCCTTTACCTTTTTATAAAAGCTATGTGCCAATCCCCTGTCAGGGCTAGCACTGCTTCACATTGGCTTGGCCCTTTAATAGCACACTGTTTTTACCTACTTTGAGGACATCAGATGTTGAGTTTGTTATCAGGCACTCCATAGCTTAAACTGGAAACTTGATGGCTTTAAGTTGGGAGAGTCTGGTGAGTTAGTATGATCTGCAAGCAGCTCAGGCTTCTCAGACGCAGAGGAGGGGTGGGAACCTGTGGTTCCCTAGGTGTTGAGGACTTCAGCTCCTATCAGATCCAGCCAGCATGGCCAATGGTCAGGCATGGGGTCCAACAACATGTGGAGGACCACCAGTTTCCCACCCCTGCTCTAGACCCGGCTTTTCTTCCTTTGTTCAATCGGCAGATCAACATTTTCTCATTGCTGCATTCCAGCTTTCTGCCTCGCACTCAGATCTCCCAAGCCGAGGTTGTGATACACTTGGATTTCTAACAAGATCTTGTGTGCAGTACTTTTTTAGCTAGATATACTTGTTCAGTACTCAAAACAAGACTAGAAACCTATCATAGTACAAGATTACATAGTTTTGTCCTGTAATCCACAACTCCTTTGGGTTTTTATGTGTGGAGATGTCTGCCTTGAAAAGTGAGGAGGGGCCTAAGGCCCCCATCCCCATTGCCCAGCACATGATATTTCTGTCATCTGCCATCCCCTCCACACTCCCCTTTCAACCTCTGAGTTGGGAACCAGGCATGGCCTCTCAAGAGTCATTTGACTAAGAATACCTCAGCCAGTAATTCCTTGTTTAACTGGAAGTGATTAACCTTTTCGTGGAAATTTTAATCCTTGCTGCTTATTTTTAGCAGTGGCTCCCCACATGCGCTTCTGATCCAGTTGTGATATTCAGCTTGCACGAGGCAATCTACCAAACGCAGACAAAACTCTGCAATGGCACTTGCTAGAACCATTTGTCACATGGCAAAGTTGCAGTTTAGCTTCCCATATGCTGGGTTTCGTTTTTGAAATATTCTCCCATCTGAAGTGTTCCAGCCCAGAAAGGACTCTACTGTATGATGTTTCTGTATATTTGATTTGGCTCTGTAATTGTATGTATTTAGTGACCAGCATCTCCTTGTAGTAACAAACCTGTTCAATGATCATAGACTAGGTAGGGACCTATGCCAATCACAGGACTTTTAGTGGTTTGAGAAAACTGGAAAGTCATCACAATGTGGCTGCGAACATGATCAAATTCACTGGTTATTAGGTGCTAGATTTTGTAATGGAACATTTTAACCTGGCACTATTGTTGGCTTGTAAAAGAGGAAATAACTGACTGAAAAGTTTGTTTTGCTTAGACATCACATCTTCTGGATTCTTGACTGAACATAACAAAAAATGGGGAGAGGTTGCCGGGTCCCCCATGCTTAACCTGGAGCCTCAGGTTTCTAGGACAAATAAGTGAAATCCCAGGGTGAGGGCAGTATCAAGATGGTGCACTTATTTTCTGCCTGACCTGATGAAAGCTTTTTCTATTCCATGCTTGCCTGGCTCCATCCTGCAGACGCAACCAGGCTCTTCCCCTAACTGGCAGGTGATATCATAGAACACATCTGTATCCCACCAGGCCACCTTCTGATCTGCCTGGCACTACCCTTAAGCTACCATGCCAGGAGACATGGAAACTCTAGATCATTCACCTTCATAGAAACCTCCCTTGAAAATCAAAATCAAGCTCCAAATTTTGCAAACCTCCCACATGAAAACTACATTTGTTTAGGAATAACTGGAACATTTGACTGGCTTAAGTTTTCTAGAGCCGACATATATTCAGTGAAAAAGGGCCATGGAAATGTAGCGTTTGAAGAGACCAGGAGAGCCATCTAGTCCAACCGCCTGCAATGTACGAATCTTTCGCCCAACATGGGGCTCAAACCCACAACCCTGAGATTAAGAGTCATATGCTTCACTGACTGAGCTATCCCAGCAATCCAGAGGCAGCCCTCTCAGGAGGCAAGATGATGAGGCTCCACAGAGAGTGGATTTTAGGTGCTGATAAGGGCAGCAGGCAAAGAAACAGACATCTGTGACCCAGAATCCACCAGGAAGTTCTGTACAAGCACCACTGAAATGAAAGGGAGTTGTGGCTTGTTTCCCATGGATTGATGCCGTTTTTTCCTTTTGTTATAAGAAAAAACTGCTCCTTTTCTTTTATGGGGTATCCAGGAGCCTGTATCGAGTCCTTAAGTAGATTCCCTATCGGTAGGAGAAAATAACAGAGGCCAACCAGAGAATATTGAGAAGCAAAGCAGCTAACAAGCCTGATCTTTATTAAACTGTTGCAACAGGGTCCCCCACGCAGGGAGGGAGGAGAGGAACTCAGAACATTGGTGTGCAAGCTCTTATATAGACTTTTGAAATTTTCCACCCTGTAGCTCGAGACCACCCCCAAAACATCATACATACATCACAGAAAGAGGCGGTCTCCAGCAGAAATTCTGTTTGCCAGGATACTTGCTGTTGGTCACTGGTTGCTTTACTGGGCAGCCTGGCCATTATTTTGTGATGGTAAATACTTTAATTCCTGTTACAGGTTCACCCTATTTTCTGGGTAGGGATGTGTCTTAGGGATGAGTAGGGGCTAGGATGAGTACTAAGATTTATCTGCTAAAGACACCCCCCACACACACACACTGCAGTTTCTAGGGTTCCCTAGACAGCAGGGTTGACTATTACACCAATTTAATTCTGTGGTATATCTTTGATGTCTTTTCAAAACAGTATACATAATGTATTCCTAATTCTTTTAAAATAATTAAATTATGACAGTATCCTGTTTTAACTGGTGCCTTGTAAACACAATGCTTTCTGTTCCTGCAGGCTGTCTACATGTTCTATGCTTTGGCTATTGTCTGTGATGATTTCTTTGTCCCTTCGTTGGAAAAGATTTGTGAAGTAAGTCTATGTTGATGCTACTTACGCATATTTATTAATGAAATTACCAAACCAGAATTGTAACCTTTGTTTACATCCCATCAGTTTTACGCACTTCATTTCTATGGGCATTGCCAGGTCTTTTTTCAGCTGGAAGGTGCTGGAGCTCATTTACGGCACCTCTCAGGTGGGCTCCATTGCCATGCGAAGAGAACAAGGGAAACGTTCGTGGAGATCTCTGGCACCTCTTTTTCTAGGAAAATATCGCTGTGATTGGTATAGCTTTCATGAACAACTGTAGCAACTTGATTTAAGGCCACTGCCAACCCTGTAGCATATGAATCAAGTACTAAGTCATGCGCTTTCAAAGTGTGTTGAATGAGCTTTAAGTGAATGGTGTGGATCAGCAGGAGGACTACTTGATCTTACCTCTTAGAGGTAAAAATAAAAATCTACTCTTATTGGATGTTTTTATGGAGCTTGAGCTATCACAAATTTTAGGTAAAAATCATACAAAATAAAACCCAGAGGACAGGATCACACTTCAAAACGACCTTGACAGATTAGAGAACTGGGCCAAAACAAACAAGATGAATTTTAACAGGGAGAAATGTAAAGTATTGCACTTGGGCAAAAAAAATGTGAGGCACAAATACAAGATGGGTGACACCTGGCTTGAGAGCAGTACATGTGAAAAGGATCTAGGAGTCTTGGTTGACCACAAACTTGACATGAGCCAACAGTGTGACGCGGCAGCTTAAAAAGCCAATGCAATTCTGGGCTGCATCAATAGGAGTATAGCATCTAGATCAAGGGAAGTAATAGTGCCACTGTATTCTGCTCTGGTCAGACCTCACCTGGAGTACTGTGTCCAGTTCTGGGCACCACAGTTCAAGAAGGACACTGACAAACTGGAACGTGTCCAGAGGAGGGCAACCAAAATGGTCAAAGGCCTGGAAACGATGCCTTATGAGGAACGGCTAAGGGAGCTGGGCATGTTTAGCCTGGAGAAGAGGAGGTTACGGGGTGATATGATAGCCATGTTCAAATATATAAAAGGATGTCACATAGAGGAGGGAGAAAGGCTGTTTTCTGCTGCTCCAGAGAAGCGGACATGGAGCAATGGATCCAAACTACAAGAAAGAAGATTCCACCTAAACATTAGGAAGAACTTCCTGACAGTAAGAGCTGTTCGACAGTGGAATTTGCTGCCAAGGAGTGTGGTGGAGTCTCCTTCTTTGGAGGTCTTTAAGCAGAGGCTTGACAACCATATGTCAGGAGTGCTCTGATGGTGTTTCCTGCTTGGCAGGGGGTTGGACTCGATGGCCCTTGTGGTCTCTTCCAACTCTATGATTCTATGATTCTATGATTCTATGATTCTAAAACTGAAACATGAAAAGCTTGTTATTAAAATTCCAAGCCTGAGAAACATTAACTTAATTGTGTAAAGTTTTGATATCTGAAATCATTTATAACATTGTAAGTATAAAATAATGTGACATTTATACATGGAAAATCAAATGGGACAGGCTGATAATTCCTCTTACCAGCAGTCAAGTAATTGATAATGATAATTTAAAAATAATATAAATAATTTCTCAAGTTCAGGCAGCAGCTGACAGCTAATTATTTTGAACATCAGTAGAAAGCTGCTAGAGAAACAGTGTGCTAATGTCCCATTTAAAAGACACAGACAAGAGTAAAGTTGTAAAAAACTGTGTGTCCCTGGAGGAGCATAGGATGAAACCATGCAGAGTAGCCGTGACAGTGCTCCGAAACTATCAGAAAGATAAATGGCATCCCTAAAGAGTTCTGCTGCAGGCCCCTTGCGCACCTCCAACATCCTCCTGTGTTAGAGTGACATTGGAGGTAATACTTTGGGGAAAGGATTCTGCTGCAGCTCCTACTGCATTGCATATCCTTTGATACTATTCTGCCTGGGGAGGATGTTGGGATGACCATGAATCCTGAGTCCTGAAACACTAATAGCCTGGGGATGTGTTATATTTTGCTTCTGATAAGAGACTTTTCTCTTCTTCCACAGCGCCTGCACCTGAGTGAAGATGTGGCAGGGGCAACCTTCATGGCAGCCGGCAGCTCGGCTCCAGAACTGTTTACATCTGTCATAGGTAACTAAATCATCCGCTTCTTTCTTGCTGTAACTGCGAAAGTAAATGCAGCTTTTTAATAGTTTTGTGCCTTATCTTTCCCACAAAGAAGATGGGGGATAGATATGCACACCCAGGTTTTGGGTAGAAGACCAAATCCATAAGGTTAACATTAGTCCAATAAACACTGGCAGAAGGATGGAATGGATGTTGTTGGAAGATTGCCCCAGTGCCAACAACAACATCCCAGGATGATCTTCCTGGGATGACTACCCAGCAAAATATTATGTTTGTTGGGAATTTTCCCACCTGTGTGTTCTTAGTAAGTACAAAACAATATGCTTTTGAATGGCATCCCTGTTGTCATGTGCCATTCAGAAAGAGATGTGAAGAATGGCTCAATCTACAACTAGATGTGACTATGATACATTTAATGTGAAGCTGCACAGATAATGAAAATGGATTCGACCATAACTCAAGAGGTGCACATGCCTTGTACGCATAAAGATCCTAGCACTTCCATAAAGGATCTCAGGTAGCAAGGTAGGAAGGACCCCAACCTGAGATGTGGAGAACCACTACCAGTTTAAGTAGTTAATATTGGGATGAACAGAAGCTGATAACGGAAGCTGTAAGGCAGTCTCAAACGTTCGTGTTTTCTTTTGTTGCATCTGAGGTAGTAAAGGTTAGGTGGAGAGAGTGGGGAGCAGCACAGTCATTTTCAGTAGTTCTCCTCAGAGTATATAACACACTGCAAGGTCAGGCTGGTTGATTGCTAGTGAGTCAAAATTCCTTGGAGGAAGCGGAAAGCTACTTTTAAAAAATGCCCTTGTGTTAAGAAAAAACATGTTCACTAGCATAGGGCTGCCATCCATCCGGATTTTCCTGGGTTTTCAAAGGCAGAAATGACATCCGGTGGGGTGGGGTGGGGAAGCTCAACAACTTTCAGGTTGTCCTAGTTTTTACTTTTTGAAATATGGCAACCCTGCACTAGCAGCCATGGTCAGACAAGGAGGCAGCTCAGGCCCCTGCAGGACAGAGAGATTCTGGGAAGAAAGGATCAGAGCCACAGGATGCGGCAAGCTCAGCTGTTTCATCTCTCTAAGTTTAGGTTGATCAATGTGCTTATGTGTGGTCCTTAGAGGGAAGGATTCATCACATTCACACCAGGTAATTTGGCCTCCAAACACTGTTATTCATTCTTAGATCAAGGCCAAATTTGAAAAAATGACTGGGGATAATCCTAATGTTGTTCAAATTATTTAAATTCCTGCCAAACGTGGAGGCTGGCTCTGTGAGCTGGGATCTTGATCAAGCAGGGCTCCAGCTAGTGATGGAGGAGAAATTCCATTCAGCTCATATTTAAATCTAAATCTATATCTATCAAATGTTCACTTTCCAAAACCTTTATGAGAACTGAAACACAGGAATTTAGATAATAGCTATCCTTTGAAAGCCACACATCCAAATTTTGCAATGCAGTTTCTCAAACTAAATAATGTTTTAAAGAATGCATATAATAGGTAAAGGTGTGCATAAAAATGAATAACATACAAAAATGCATTACATTAGCAGAAATGGCTTTTGGAAATTTGTCTGCATGCAAAAATGTGTTTCTTAAGAGACATGCTGAAGAATTTTAATGATCACAAACTGCTGCAGAAATGTAGAAAATGTAGAGAACTTAAGATTGGGGAAATGGGAAACAGGGAGGACCAAAGTTAACAGGTCTGATTACCCCAATTTCCAGCTCACAGAGGCAGCCCAATGCAGGCCCTACAGCCTTCCCCTCTACCAACTTCCCCCCAAAGGCTCTTCATGCAGTGCTAACCATGCAGAAAGAACTCCTGAACACGGGCCATTTGACTTTAAACAAGTATTTTCCCACCCCAAATTTCTACCGCAATGTGTATTGGAATCCTATGCACATTGCCCCCCAAATACCAGACAGCAGCAAAATCTCAGAAAGCTTTTTCTAACAGCTCAGGGCATTCAAGTAAGACTTGGTCTTCACATCTTCACATGAAGTAGAATGGGTCTTGTATGAGGTGCTACATGGTGGGCAAGTCCTAAAGTGGTAGAATGCCTGTGCCATTTAAGACTGCGGTGGTGGAGAGAGAGAGATCCCTGCAAGTAGAAAACCAGCACAGCTGCAAACAGGCAGTATTTCTCTCTCTCTCTCTCTCTCTCTCTCTCTCTCTCTCTCTCTCTCTCTCTGCCTCTTGCTTGCTTAGTGAAGCATTCAAAAATGGTGTCTCCTCCACCTGAAGTGGAACAGCTCATTCTACCATCTCATTCTAACATGCGCTGATCAGACCTGCATGTACTGCTAACCAGATGATGAGAAACCTTTGCACTTGTTTCCTTTTCCATACTATAATGAATTTGACTGTTCAGCTAGTTGATCGTGCTGAAAACACCTTAAGCAATCTTTTTATTACACACATTTTCTCTGCTTTTCTTAGTTTTAGAAAATATGCTCTGGTATTTTCTCCTTAATCCCAGCAGTCTTCTTGAATAGTTCCACTTGTTCTGGTTTGCGGAGGGAAATCCTGCCTGTTCATTCTGAGCGACACAGGAATTATTTTCTTCCTTCAGGTGTGTTTATCACGAAAGGAGACGTGGGTGTTGGGACCATCGTTGGCTCTGCTGTCTTCAACATACTCTGTATAATTGGGGTTTGTGGCCTCTTTGCAGGGCAGGTAAGAGAATATGACTAAATCTCCTCCTCCCCCTTGAGTAGAGGCCACCATTTTACAAACTGCTGCACAATCAGTATGGAAATCTCCTGCTTGCCTCTATTTATATAACATTTCACAAGAGTTCAATGCATTTCTTATACCGTTGGTTGTAACAAACATGTAAGATAGCTCAGTTTTATTTATCTCTGTAGCACAATGAACTCATTAATGTTGCTTCTACCCTAGAGGCCTTAAACACTGTTTGTGGAATTGTATTTTCATAATCAGTTCAAAGTAGGATTCAACTGTAGGTCCCACAAAGTAGTTAATATACCGTTATGTTTTATCTTGGGACCCTTTCTGTGTTTCCGTAGAAGTCACTCCCCTTCCCCGGTATTAATAAAAGCTTCCTGCTTACAAATTCATTTTTATGCATTTCAACAAATACTTTTCATTCAATCATTCATTCAGCCTTTATTTGCATAATTCTGACCATTAAAAATAGTCCAATAAAAAATTAATAGTCCAGACATATTAAGCACACAAAACATATAAAAGACTCAGTAGCCATCATTAGGTAAGATTAAGAAGTTTCAAAATTGACTTTTAAGAATCTCAATTTTGTATCCTGAAACAACCTCAGTAGTTTCGGGAATATCATCCTTCATCAGATATTGGATTACAGATTCTTTGCAAGTAGATATTTGGAGCTTCAAAGGAATCACCAGTTAAGTCTCTCTGAAGAGTGTTGAATGAAGAGAGAGCAGTCCAAAATTATATGATATATTGCATCTGGTGTGTTCACACCACAGGGGCAAAGTCTATGCTGGAAGGGTATTTTTTTGAACCTTCTAGACAGTACATTTAAACCAGCTAACATAAAAGCTCTAAGATGCAAAGGGGTATCTAAATTATAAAAACAGTTGGCCATCATTCCATGACAAGGCTGCAAACCCAAGTAAGCAGATAGGCATACGGAGGGCTGAGTGGGGTAAATTTTTTGAATTTACATACTGGATTTTACATACTGAATTTACATACATACTGGATGACTATGTGACTCATCCAGTAAGAGGAAAGAGTCTATTGCAATCCCTGTTTGTTTGAGTTTAAAAGTAATTGCAGAAAACCATGAAAAATATGTGAATCTCTCAATAAATAAGTTAATATGCTTTCTGAGTATGTACTAAAATGAATTTTTAACCAGTATTTAAAGTCATGATCCAACCCCTAGATTCTAAGAGATGTTGATCTAGCTCAGCACATATAGCCACACTTTGGAACTCCTAGGATCTGTCGAAAAAAGAATGCCAGAACTTTGCTGTTAAAATCTGTTTTCTGTAGAGGGGTCCCATAAAGGAAGTGTGAAACTGTTTTCTTCCTATAGGCCCTAACCACTACATGTACATTCTGATTACCATTAAGAAAATAGAATCGTTTAATTTTACAAGTTTACAGATCAGAGGCAGGTAGAAATCTCACTTGGGTCTGGCATGAGATGGGAGCCTGGGATCTCACCTAATGTCTTATGGAACTGTGCCAAATGTTTTTTTGCAAAAGGGATCTATCTGCTTCTGAGATCAACTTGGACTGCTTAGACATTTCATGTGCTTTGATGAGTGCTTGGAATTTACTAGCATTTGAACATTGTTGTGTGCTCTTCCACCTCCCATAGCAGTTTCAGAGGCAGTGCTACAGGATTTAGGCTATAATCCTAAACCCATTTACCTGGGAGTAAGCCTCATTGATCTTAAAGAGTTTTACTTTTGGGTAGACAGGTATACAATAGCACTTTCCTCTTGGCTGAGAGATCACTGGCAGGAAAGGGGCAATACTTAATAGAACAAACATCTGGGAGGCAAAGGGCAAAGTTAGAAGAAAGCTCAGATCACACTGTAGGTGATGTACCATTGTAACTTCTCTGCAAATATTATGTTTCTCTCCACCCTTATTTACTGTTTTTCCTTCCAGTAAAGTTCTCTCTGGTTAGAGCTCTATCTGAATGATGTTTTGGTTTTGATGTGGGGGGCGGGGTGGTAAAAAATCAGAGAACCAGCTAATAGAGCAGTTTTAACTAGCAGTGGAATCCTTACAATGTAAGGCTTACATAAAACTCATAGCAATGTTAATCAGGACAAAGGGTAAGAAAAGCTCAAGGAAGGTGGCTTTTGATCTAATATGCTATCTGTCTTCTGGGCTGCTACGGCCAAACAGGCTTAATCATAGCAATTACACAATAACAATTTTACAATTGTGGTGGTGTAATCTCATGGAGGAGTAATCTACAGTAGGCATAGAAATAGGATGTTAATTACATTACCTTAACTTTCTTTATCAGAAAGAGCTATGAGGTTTAAGAGAGAGAAATACTCCCACTCTAAAAATAAATATTAATAGACAAAAAATGAAGTAACAGTATCTGTGGTGGTGCCTGTTATAAGAAGGCACCCTCCAGTCTTGTTGCAAAAGTACCAATTGGTAAGTGTATTGTGTTAATTACACCCAAGTAACCACCAATTGTTCATAATTACTCCTAAAGTTGGCAGCGGACAAAGTCAATAAGAAGTGAAGCCTTAGACTGTCATTTTTCTTCTTCTGTGTGTAGGAAGGAAATTTCCCTTGCAGATTCTCACTTGTTTGACAAATAAGTGCTCTGTTCTAAGGTTATTCTCAATATCTGAATTCATTCATATCTCTCGTGCTCTGTTTCCTTGTGAAGCAAACGTATCATCCACACAGAAGTAGGTAGTGAAAGGTCCACAGTTGGTATCTACTAGGTTGCAAAAGGTTTTCCCCAATAAAATCTCTGTTCTAAGCTTTGGTGAGTGTGCCAGTGCTGTGCAGGTTTTATATTGCCTATGCCTAATCTAGCAGAACCAGTCCCTTTTTTCTAGAAAAAAGTTGCCGGTTCTCACCATGAAGTTGTTAAAGTAAATACTGCCAGGGGAAAAAAGCATTGGGTAGAAGTAATAAATTATAATTCTTCTTGTATACTAAGGTTGCCATATTTTGTAGAGCAAAAAAGAGGACACTATGATGGCCATTCAAAGCGCATAAATGCAATTTGTCTCAAATTTTACCCCTGAAAAAGAGGACGTGTCCTGGAAAAAGAGGGCACATGGCAACCGTATTATTCAGCCCGTAATAATAAAACAATGCATCATCATCATAAAACAATGCCTACTGGGCAAGACGGAGAAAAACATGCTTTTGGGGTGGGAGACAGCCAGGCAGAGGCGCTTTCCCCCTGGCCTCCTGCACCCAACTCTGTCTCCTTCTCAAATGCTGATCCGAAACGGGGTGGGAGGTTGCACACACACACACACACACAATTTTTTCTTGCAAAGAGAAAGTTTGTTTCTGTCCCCTCTCCCCTGCATGCTGATGTTTTCCAAAAGGCACACAGCTGGGCGCTGCTGCTGCAGCTGTTGCTCCTCCAATGCCCACCCACAGAAGGTGCACAATCTCTTCAGATGAGAATCGCGTGCCCCAGGCCCCCTAGGCAGGTTCTTCTGCAAGGACGCCCACCAAAATCCCCCCTTCTCTCCAGGAAGGGGTGGGTAGCCAAAGGCAAGCTTAAAGCACCAGGGGACTGTCTAGCTGGTGGAGGGAAGGAGCTGCAGCAACAGCAGCAGCCACCACCAAAAGAGAAAATTTGGTTGCCAAGATCCACTCTCCTCCACTGCTGTGGCTCATCCAGCCATCTGGAGCTTGGAGCTGCCCAGGGCCACCAGCTGGCCCTGCAAAAGCAGCAGCAGTAGTTGCCGCAACAGCAGCAGCAGCAGCATGGTCCACTGGCGGAAACAGGCACAAGCTGCCACTGCCCCTCTGGAGTCACCTGCACGACACACTTCCCTCCCGTCCCCTCAGAGCCCTCCTCATCAGAGCAGCTCCCTCTGCCTCTCCCTCCCTCATAACAGGACCCCAGCTCCACCTACATCGTAATGGGGTGACCCAGCAGGAAAATGGTAGCCCCACAACACAGGGGAAGGGGAAGTGTGCAGTCATTTCCTAACTTTGCCCCCTGATGTGCTTGGCTTTTCCTCTCTGCCTTGTCGCCCAGGATCACTTCCTTCTCCCTGAATATCTGGCAAACATGTCCATTTGCCATTATATTTATTACTCCATAACCAGTACTTTTGTCTGGAAAAAAGGCGCTGGTACTGCATACCGGCATCTGACACCAGAAGAAAAGCTCTGAGCACAACCAATATATAAGAATGAGCTCCTCAGCAACATAGAGAATATTATTGTTCATAGAAGAGGTTATATATTATTCATTATGGTTTTCTTGCCCAGTTGGTTTGCATGTATCTTAATGTTTTAAGCTTTAATTTTACTAACAACAAGTAATTCGGTTTGCTGACTAAAAGTAATTCACACTGGCCCAGCCTTTGATCTCTGTTAACATAATTGTTTATATGAACTTCCTCCCCTGCAAATGGTTTTGGGTGTGTTCATTTTGGTACAGGGCACTCCCTGAAAAAGCTTATAGCCTATGGTGCACTTAATGTACTGGATGTTGTAAATGGGGCAGGGTGTTGTTGTTTTTCTCCACAAAAAGGGGACATAAATGTAGTCTTGTATCATGCCACCTTTTGAGAGGTTATCTGCTACAACCTGATATTAGCCGCATTGCACTGGAGTTAGTGAGGTCACTGAATGAAGTCTTTCCCCTGGAGATTTTTGCCAAATGCAGGATTTCTGCTAAAATGAAATACTGTGAGTCTGACTGGAAATATCCTGGAACCATACAAATATAAATGGGCACGTGTGTGTGTGTGTGTGTGTGTGAGAGAGAGAGAGAGAGAGAGAGAGAGAGAGAGAGAGAGAGAGCGCATGCACTCACATACACACTGTGGCATATAATTTGTTTGGTACCAGCTACAGTTGGAGGTCTGGTCTACATGTAGCAGAAGGAGGGGGGAATTTAAGTAATGGGATGGACTATACCACTTGAGACTGCAGGCAAGGATTCATATTTTTGAATGCTCCCATATTTTCTCCCAATAAGTAGAAAATTCACATAAGACGGAGTGAGTAGCATAGACACTTTCTCTGTGATGTGTTAGGTTGTGTGTGTTTTTTGTCCCAGATGAAGGTTGAAGAGATGTTGTCAACTTACTCTACCACCTCAGGATTTTGTTACCTTATGATGCAGGTTAGACCTCAAGAGTTTTCTGCAAGAAAAAAGTGACCACCACGCCCCCATTAAATAGTTGAAGACACAGGCTTACCATAGTATAGCAATCAATTATCTAGTTAGTCAATCTTCATTCAAGTCAAAATGTGATCATCAGGTTGCCAGCAATGACCATAAATTTGTTTCTGACAGTGGTATATCTCTTTCTGGTTTTTTTAGCTGTCTTCATAAAGAGACCCAGTGTATCATAAAGAACCTGGAACGAAGAAGGAGTATCTCACTTCATGCCTGATGGGAGACAATCTCCCTTTGCGCTTCGAAGCACTGAGAGATTGTCTCCAGGGGCTGACGTAAAGTGAGACTGACCCTGTCCTGAGTTTTTGGCCATGCCAGAAGATTTGGGGAAGGACTGGCTGGTAACCAGAGATAATGGCTGGCAACCATTGCTTCTTCCCCTCAGAATGAGGAGTCTGAACCCTGTGTTATAGACTGGGCAGGGCCAAACCCTAGAAATTAAGACATTATAGAATTTTGATTATTTGGGATGTGAAGAGGAACCATAAACTGCAGAGGAATTTCTAGGCTAGCCTATGCAAAATGACCTGGCTAAGCTAGGGACATTGAGGAACAATATGGGGCCACTGAGGGCCATTGGCTTGCAAAAGAACTATCCTTACGCTTTGCCCCGAGGTGTGAAGAGACTGAGTTTGGAAGGTTACCATGGTAACTGGGTGTGAGGTGACAGGAAAATAGTGCTTTGAGCATGGTTTGCTGGGAGGAAGAAGGTGGCAGGAGATCTGAGATCTATCTTTGGACAGGCTGACTGCAGAACTGGCTGGGAGAGATGCCCTGGACTGTGGGGTACAAGCTCCTCTTGAAATGACCATGCTGTAAGATCTGGACTCTCTCCATGCAGACTGAAGATGTAAATAGAAGAATAAACCATATTTCTTAAAGCTACGACAGTCCCCCCCACGTCTCAGTTCTCCAAAGGAACACAGACCTGGGGTGAGTGCCTGGAATCCCATGGGCTCTTGCCACCGCTCAGCAGAGAGGTGGAGGCACCCAGCTGTTGTAACAGGTAACCGCAGATCATGGCGAGCAACCATTGCTTCTTCCCCTCAGAATGAGGAGTCTGAACTCCTCATGATGTCTCTTCAGTATAACAGGCTCAGCACTTCTGTTGGAGAATCTGGCCAAAACTTGGAGATAATGGACTTTCCACACAGTGTTTTTCTTCCTTCTCAATAAATGTTAATTGCATATTTGTTTTAATAATTGCATAATTGCATGAAATCTTCTTTCACAGATATCTTTCAAAGTAACACTTTTGTTGCAGGAATGTGACCTTTTGAGGTATAAATATTTTATGCCTGGAAAAAATGTGATTCTTCTGACTAGGTTAGTACACCTGTTACAATGACTGTGTAGAATTCTCTGGTCTTTGGGGGGGGGGGGGACCCATCAGCTCTTCCTTGCAGCTTGCGGTTATTGTGAATCTTGGGATCATATATGGCCAGTTCATTTTCTTCCTGTCTGTTTTCTCAGATTGTTGCACTGTCATCTTGGTGTCTCCTGAGGGATTCCATGTATTATACCTGCTCTGTTGTTGCACTTATCTTGGTAAGTGCTCAGAGATCGCTTTCCTGAATAAGTCTTTCTTTGGCAATCCAAAGTGCCATTTCTCCCATTTCATAGGGGTTCACTAAGCTGATTTATTTTTACAAGAAGTTTGCTTTTGTTGAGTGTTTTATTTAAATGAATATAGGACCTTGCCCATTGCAATTTACATCTTTACCAGTTTCATCCATAGTGATTTAAGAACTAATGTTCTGCAACTTCAGAACATAGCTTCAAATGCCAAAACCAGATTTGGGTTGGTCCAGCGAAGTCAGGGGGGGAGATTTCATTCTAGGTGGTTTCATTTAGAAAATGTGCAATAAGACTCTAGCTGAATGGTGAGACCAGAATTTTTCTCTATTATAAGCAATTGTTATTTCACACTTCTGGCGAAAATATTGTTATTACTTGCTTTCACTCCCTAATCCATTATGATTCCTACTATTTATGATCAGAAATAGCGCATTTCTGGGCATCTGTTGGAATTTATGAAGAATTTTCTGCAACAGTGCCTCTTAAATTGAGTTCTGAAGACCACCAGTGGTCTCTGGTATATTTTCTGGTGTACCTGAGACCATAATGAAGAGTCTGCTTCAGTTACTGCTGGAGTCCAATCAAGTGGTTTTCTGTGGGCATATATAGGGCTGCTGTTCAATTTGTGGATGTGTGGGAACCTACAGGTGCTGGGGATGAGGGGCAGCCAGGCAGCCACCATGATCTACAGAATCATGGCAGCTCAAAACACTGAGAAAATTGTGGCAGGCACATGTCCAGAACCATAGAAAGGCATCCGTTTATAGAACCAGCTGGGTTGTGAGACTGCTGGGACCCCCTCTAGGTTTGCCACATGTCCCTTATAATAAGGCATGGGTAGGCAAACTAAGGCCCGGGGGCCGGATCCGGCCCGATCACCTTCTAAATCCGGCCAGCAGACAGTCCGGGAATCAGCGTGTTTTTACATGAGTAGAATGTGTCCTTTCATTTAAAATGCATCTCTGGGTTATTTGTGGGGCATAGGAATTCATTCATTCCCCCCCAAATATAGTCCACCCCCCCCCAAGGTCTGAGGGACAGTGGACTGGCCCCCTGCTGAAAGAAAGGAGTGACTTTGGATAAGTGGGAGGGAGAGAGGAGAGGAGAGGAGGGAAGGTGGGGCTGGCCAGCAGGCGTGTGTGTGTGTGTGTGTGTGTGTGTGTGTGTGTGTGTGTGTTTCACATTCAAGCTGGCAGTTCTTTTCCTACTGACCAGGGAAGTGGGGGGTAGTAGGCATGGGTCCTTGTTGCTTTTACGTGCTTCGCTGACCCTGTTCCTTTATAGAGGGGTAGGGCGGATATTGCAAAGCTATTCTTTAGCTACCAAAGAAACCTCCCCCCCCAACCCATGACTTTTTAAAGTGTTTTAAATGTGTACAGCAGATGAGGACTCAAACTCCCTTGCAAGAAACTCTCACAGTCCTAAATTCACGTTCAACCTGATCCTTTGAAAACAGAAATAAGTCCCAATTAGTTCAGTTGAATTTACTTTCAATTAAGTATGCAGAGTATTGAATCCTTAAAATGGTTATTGTTTTTACTTATTTAAATAAATTGATGCAAAATATTGTATAAACGACCGGGCCAAAATGAAGCACACATGTAACCCTAGTGGCTGGATGACCTTGTCTGACTAGGAGGCATGTGCTTGAATGCGCGTAGCATTAGCAGCTACATGAAAGGGATGTTGGAGGCAAAGCTCTGTGAGGAAGAGAAACAGAACTGTTGCTGTCTTCACCCCTCCTCCTTTTTTGGGCTGGGTTTCTACATTTACCATTCCTCTGACAGGCAGAAATCCAGCAGCTGGGAAGGATGTGAGTCCATTTAAATTAATGTGCATCACTAAGATCCTTAAATTTCTTTAAACTCATTGTAATGGATTGCTTTGAAGTCTTTTCTGCAGCAGGTAAAGTAATTTTTAGCCCCCACAATTCCTCTCTCCTGACACATTCCTTATTTTGCCCAAACCAAAGGTGGCAACCCTAATCCCCTCCCATGAGCAATCATAGGAGAGGGGGGTCAATATCTGAACCCACCATGGAAGAGAAAAGATGAAGAGGCCATTTTTGTGATTCCTCATGATAGCAGATCAAATAGCAGGAGCCTTTCTCTTCCCTCTTGGTCTCATCAGCAGCTCCGTGTCCTTTACATTCATCCTTTTGCTTCTTGATTCCATACCTCTTACGAGAAATCTTAATATGTGTGAAAGTGCAAATATCTTCCAGCCTTTCATTGTATCTATGTCCTGGGGTATGGGGGGGGGGGGAGTAATGTAAAAAATAAATAAGTAGAAGATAGAGAATTGGACATTAGCTGTTCTGGGCAGAGTTCTTTTTTACAGCAAATAATAGTAGCCCCCTCTCAGGCTAAGCACAATACAGAAATGTCACCCCTCTTCCCAGTTTCATATAATTTACAGTGTCATGTTCTGGGAGCATTTAGCCAATTTGGAATGGCAGGAAACAGGACAGTAAAACCTGAGGAAGAACTGCGTCCTCTCTGCCTGACTCTGCCTTGTCACATTATGCCCAGACACCTTACTGCAGCATGAACATGTGTCCTTGGCTATAAGCTGACTCACAAGAAGGCCTGTACTTGAGGGTGACATCTATAAGCCGACAGCAAAGAAGCGATGGATTCCTTCCCCTCTCACACACACTGACTGTAAAAGCAGGAGAAGGCTGGAAGGGGGGTGGGTTGCAAATATTTCTTCCCACATTTATCAGGGCACTTCATTTGCTACCATCATTCCAGGCAAAGCCGAGGGAGAAAAGAAAAGAAAAGCTGAGACGTAGAATTTGAGTGCAACCTAGTGGTGACTGAGGAGGAGAATCTCTTTTTTATCTGAATTTCTGAAGGGTAGCCACGCTTGAACTGATCTATACATTATGTAGAATGAAGTGCTAGGAGTCTGGACTATCTCTTCAGACGGCAAGTGGGGGATTTGCATTCTTGAATTCTGCCTTGCCTAAAAAGGCATCTGACTAAATCGTAATCTGGGTGGGGCCATTGAATCAGTTGTCTTAAGTAAGTAATGGTAACTTAAGCCCATGGATTTCACTGGGTCTGATCTGAGTATCGCCTACACCACCCTCTCTGTATAGGAGTGATTCAAACATATGATACCTTTTGGCTGCTTTCTTGAGTGGCACAGAGCAGAATTCTGCAGAGAGAGAGGGAGAGAGAGAGAGAGAGAGAGAGAGAGAGGGAGAGAGAGAGGGAGAGGCTGGAAACCTATGCAGGTTTATTGTAGTGTGGATATGCTTGTCAGCTAAACATATTAAAGCCAAACTACACATTAGCTCCTGGTGGGCTCTCCTGGCATCTTGGTTTTTTGCTTAAAGGCAGCTGTGTAAGAAAGAGGATGCAAATGAGGTCTGAGCAGGAGTGAGGCATTTCCCCCCCCCATGCAATTTTTTTCTCTGAGAAGAATTTCCTCCCCCAGTGCTGCTTCTCCCATACTGTTTCTCTTCTTCTTCTTCACAGCTGCTAAAAATCAAAATGTATTGAGTTCTGATTGTAGATAGCCTTCATTTCATGTACTTTGGCCCCGCAGGCATCTACTTTCTGTAGCACCTTAGGCTCTGAAGAATATGGGCTGCTGACCCTTAGGCCTCAAACTCATGGCAGCACACAGCGTGGTTGCAGGACAGTACCATGGTCAATGCCATGAAAACCAACATGTCATTCCAGGCATGGTTGTGCAATGGAGCCCTCTGCACAAGTCTGGTATGCCTTGCATACACAATAACCCAATTTCAGTCTCTGGATCTCAGATGGCAGGGCTGGAAAATGTTCCATTAAAGCTGTGCCATATTCACGTGTTTGCTTCTTCATATACTCATTTAGTACATTGGAAGAGAGTTATATAGAAACCTTTATCTAAAAGTTAACAGATAATTAACTTTTGCATAGAGATTGGATTGAAAAGTGAAAAATCTCCTTTCCATTTTACATTTTGTGTTTCTCGATAAAATCAATTCTGCATCTATAACAAGTAGAGTTGTACATTACAGATGATAAAAATTGGATGTTGGAAGTAATGAACTGTGGGAAATTATTTGGGATACTAGAAGAGAGTTTGTGTCAAGAGATATTAAAAGTCTTTAAAAAAGTGTGGCATACCTTACAGACAGTCTCACATGGTAATACATTTTTATAACATTTTTCTCCACAGATTATTTATGATGAAAAAGTTGCTTGGTAAGTAGTGCAACTGTCATTTTTTGACTAATGGTAGCGAGGGAGGCAAAAGTTCTGCTGAGCAACCTGGGGACCAATTTCCATTTCTATAGAGGTTCTAAATAGGAAAGTGATTCATGGAAATCTTTTTAGAGTTAAAAGAGGAAACATCTCTTTCCCAGCACTTTCTGGGCCACCCACACAGATCTCCCCTGAAGATGCAGGGCCTGTATAAGCAGCCTGAATAGACTGTCCAAACAATTTCCTTTCAGCGTGACAGTCACAAAAGTAGAAAGCTGAGGAGGGCACAGGAGATGTGTAGTTGTGTTGCAAGTACTATTGCTCTAAGAGGCTGGCAACATGTGATGGCTACCATGGGGATGTCTGTAGAAATGGCCTCATTTTGGGGAGCTATTCCTTGCCTGCCAGCCATCTACTGTCACGATCACATTGTGAAGGAATCTCCATGAGCTCCCTGTGACTGCTGGGGTTCCCTTGTGTCTGGGTTTTCCAGCACTGCAACAACCTGCAAACCCATCTGAGCTGAAAATAGGGTGTGGCAAAGTGAAGGTGGGTATGCACAGGCAATGATAAGACTGTTATACTGCAAAGACAAAGAAGTGGTGCAGAGAATGGTTTCTAGGACAGAAAAGGAGAATTGGCAGCTGGGGAATGAAAGGAGGCAAAGACTCATCTGTATGCTCACCTAGATGCATTGGTGCTGCTTCTTCCAGTGAAATGCTGATTATTTGGGAAAGGCTTGTCTCTGGGTCCCACTCAGCTAGCTGTAGTGCTTATATACATGCGCATACATCTACATACCACAGACATTTGGAATAGTACCATTAAGAAGACAGTCCTATGTAACTCAGTGAGAGTGTGAAAGGAACAGAAGACATGTCAGCAAAGAGGAAGAAAGATTTGGATGGCAGCTAATGGGAAGTTGGAGCTAGGAGGCAATGACTCAAGAAGAGAACAACAGAGAACTGGAAATGAGCATGATAAGTGTTGCTAAAGTTATTTAGCAAATTATTCTGATATTTTATGATATGGCAATGTAGAAATAATGAAAGGAAAGAAGGAAGGGATTATTCCCTGTCCACCTAGTGAGATTCATTCAGCTACTGTGAGTGAAGGTTTACTTGACTTCCTCTGGGGAGAAGGAGTTGGCTCTGTGATTCCCCATCAGCTTTCAGTACAACAATAAACTAAGCAATTTGGGCAAGGCCACAAGGAAATGGCAGTTCCATAAACCCTGAGGTCACAATCAGCAAGAGCAAGTACTAAGTTAGGAGACCAGGCTGGAGCGTCCAGCAGGAATGAGGTAACAGGAGCAGGGTCTTGGGCAGGAGTCCTGTACTAGCAGGGAAGTTGTCCAGCAGAATCCAAGAAGCCAGAACTAATTTTGCCAAACTAGATGAGGTTTCCCACAGGGTTGTTGAGGAACTAGGGGCTGGTGGCGTGTATTTTTAGTGGATTGTTATCTCCTTTCTGAATCTTCTCAGTGTCATTTAAAGTCTACTCAGTATTGATCCAGAGTAGATTCCAATGTATAGTTAGCAGAGTAAAAACTTGAACACATTGCAGGATTCCCAAAATAGACCAGAGGCAATTATATTTCATCCAGCAGAGCTTTACTGCCACTGAAGGCAAATGAGCATCATGGTCACAAATCCAATACATTCAGGATTGACACATAAGAAATCCAGTTGCAGCAGACTTAACGTAAACTTACAGTAACTTATAACAAGACTAAAACTTAACACTAAGCACACAGAACACCACACCAGACAGAAAAGAGATAGAAAGACATCAGATCAACACATCCTTGCACTAAGAAATGCACTGAGCTGACACTCAGAGCTCTGAAGCAGAGCATGCATGAGACTTCTTCCTCCCAAGCTGGCCAGATGGAGGGAAGGCCTCACAGTACCAAATGAGCTGCAGAGGAACCATCAGGGCAAGGCAGCTGCCCTGCTCCTCTCCTGCCTCCCTCCACCACTTCCTTCCTTCTTGATCTCTGCTGCCGAGCCTGAAATGGAGGTATCAGTGTGAGGGAGGCATTATGAACAAGATGAGCAGTGGTGGTTGAGGCTGTGGTGGGACAAGATAGTTGCTGAGGCACCGGAGCTACAAAGGGCCTGTGCCTAAGACTCTGGCTGGCAATAGCTCTCCAGAAGAGGTTGAGCTAGATCTATAGTTTTAGACAATCGGTCCCTGGCAGTTTCATAAAGTGCCTGTGTTGACTAACTGAAGCTCATACAACTATTAAAAGAAGTAACAGATAAGAACACCTGGTTCCAATTGAAAGAAGAAAATTTGCTGGTCTACCAAGACAACACGTGCTTTAGCCACTTGATCATAGGAACTCCTGCATAGCCTCATAGTAGCTTTTGAGATTCCTTCTTCACTGATATCATGTTAGGCATATGGGATCACCATGCTAGTTTTAACTGCTATCTGAAATATATTAAAATGTTGTTTTAAATTGTTCTATGTAATTTCATTTATTATAAGCTGCCCTGGCGTTCCCTTAGAGAGGAAGAGTGGTGTATAAATGTGAAGCTGATGATGGCTGATGAAAATGCAAGGCAAAGATCCATATAGAAAGAGTAATGATATAGGAAGTTAGAGTAAGGACCAGCTTTTATGATGAGATTAGGTAGGCTCCATCTTTGAAGCACAAGACACTGCCTGCACCACTAGACTCAGCTGCTGCCCACCATGCTCCACCTCCTATCTGCCAGACACTAGCCTGTAGCACCCAGGCTCACTTTCCTGAGTCATGGGCTCTAAATTTCAGAAGACCTGGTAACTCTAGGCATCAATGGTCTAGAAACAGATCCATTTCAGCTACGTGGAACCCTATTCCTTATTTGTCTTCATTTTCTTCCTCTTTTGGTTGCAGGTGGGAGTCTTTAATTCTAGTTCTAATGTATGCTGTCTACATTCTCATCATGAAGTAAGTATCATGTATTCTTGTCTGCACATTGCTAAGGTTACCTTAAATGGATGTGGGTCTAAACCACTGAGCTTCTTGGGCTTGCCAATCGTAAGGTTGGCAGTTCGAATCCATGCGACAGGGTGAGCTCCCATTGCTTTGTCCCAGCTCCTGCCAACCTAGCAGTTTGAAAGCATACTAGCATGAGTAGATAAATAGGTATCACTGTGGCGGGAAGGTAAATGGTTTTTCCATGCTCTCTGGCCTTCATCACGGTGTTCTGTGTGCGAAAAGTTTAGTCATGACCTGGAAAAGCTGTCTGTGGACAAACGCTGGCTCCCTCAGTATGAGTGCTGCACTCCATAGTCGAATTTGACTGGACTTAACCGTCCAGGAGTCCTTTACCTTTACCTTACCTAAATGGTTGTCTTTCAAGGAGCACCACCTACAGGTAGAGATGCTGTTAAAAAAAACCAAGCCGCCAATTTTCTATTCTGTTAAATCAGAACAAGAGTGTCAGTGTAGCCTCAGGACTTGGTTAATCATGAAAACCTGACTATGCATTCTTTTAATTAAAAGTAGGTGCCCTGGTTCCAGGCATTTGGACAACACTTTTGGTCAGGCTTTTGGAAGCTACTTGTGTCCATCCTTTGTTAGCTGAGTGGATATTTTGTGCTGCTTTGGACAAGTCTTTCTTTGGATGAACACTTTTCATATGTTATATTTGTATTGCTTTATTGATTTTCTTTTTAAAAATGTATTTTGTATTTTATTCTTTTGTTATTGGAAATCTCTTTGGGACACCTGAATATGTGAAGTGATATATAAATCTTCTTTTTTGTCAATATCTTGTAGCCGAGTAAGATTGTATTCCATGAATATGGTCTTAATGGTATGTCCATAGTTGACTGTGGAGGCCAGTTCTGGGGACATCGGTTTCTGGGTGGGAGTTGATCATGGTCAGGATTTGCCAAATGTGCCTTCCTCTTAGTTCGTTTCTTCATTTTGCCCTGTGTTCTGGCTTTTTCAATGTCCGTGATGCTTTTGGTAGAGGTTATTCTCCAATTGGCGTGCTCACAACCAGTGTTTCCCAATTATCTGTGCTTATACTGAATTTTTTTAGATATGCCTTGAGAGTGTCTTTAAAGCTCTTTTGTTGTCCACCAGCATTTCGCTTTCCATTATTAAGATGGGAATAGAGTGGTTGCTTTGGAAGACGATAATCAGGCACCTGAAAAACATGACCAGTCCAACGAAGCTGATGTTGAAGAATCATTGCCTCGACACTGGTGATCTTTGCTTCTTCCAGGACACTGGCATTGGTTTGCCTGTCTTCCCAAGTGATGTGTAAAATTTTTCGGAGACACTGTTGATGGAATCTTTCGAGGAGTTGGAGATGGTGTTTATAAGTGGTCCATATTTCACAAGCATGCAATAAATTTGCTAGTACAATAACTTTGTAAACAAGCATTTTGGTTTCCCTGTGAATGTCCCAATCCTCAAACACTCTGCACTTCAGTTGGGAGAAAGCTGCACTTCCAGAGCTCAGGCAATGCTGGATTTTGGCATCAATATCGGCCCTTGTGGAAAGATAACTGTCTAAGTAGGAAAGTAATTGACACTTTCCAGCGTTGCATCATTAGGTTGGATTTGTGGTGTGGTGGTGGGCTGCCTGTTGGTGCAGCATTTTGGTTTTCTCGATATTGAGCGATAGGAGCAATAGTTAGGAGACAGTTTGTTAAGATCTTTACAATAATTTTACACAGCTAATAAAAAGATGCCTTGATAGTTTCCGCAATCTGTTCTATCGCCCTTTTTTTTTTTAAAGATAATTTTGGCATCCCTAAAGTCTGCTGTGATCTTCACTCTCTCCCAGATTTTTTTCGATGAGCTTGTGAAATTGTTGTGTAAGTTCAGTTCCACACACTTTGAAAACTTTGGCAGGTACCCCATCAGGTCCACTGGCTTTGTTGTTTTTCATTTGGTTAATAGCTGTACACAACTCTCCCAGATTTGGAGATACTGCAAGCTCATCTCTAATTTGTTTTTGCGGGATTTGTGAGAGGACCTCGGCAGCTACGGGAGAATTGCATTTAAGGAAATGCTGATAATGTTCTTTCCAGCACAGTGCAATGGCTTCTGTATCTTTTAGAAGTGTGGTACCGTCTGTTGAGCGTAGTGGTCTTATACCATAATTTAATGGCCCATAGATCTCTTGAGCTTTATATATATATATACACCAGGTGTTCTCTGGTTCTTCTTTGAACCTCAGTCTTAGTGTTGGCATAGGTATTTATCTTATTGACACAGTTTCTAACTCTTTGCCAGATCTGAAAGGCCTTTCTTTTATTGTCAGTAATGTGTTCCATCTCACTATCATTCTCATCATACAGTCCTGGTGTTTCTTGGTTTGGTATCCAATACTTTGTTCACAGGATGCAGTAATGGATAGTTTTAGCTTGCTGAAGTGTTCCTTGATGTTATCAGGAAACTCTGAAAGCAGGTGGTCCTTAAGAGTTGTTTGAAAGCAATCCCGATGAATTGGATCTTGAAGGGCTTGAGTGTTCATCTTATGCCTTGGTTTCCTTTGTTGAAGCCTGTGTTGAGGTATAATCTTAACAGCCATCATGGAACATATTAATTGTGATCTGTCCAACAGTCATCGATACTCATTATAGCTCTGGTAAGGAGTACATCACAGCAATCATTAACTTGGACAATTACATAGTCTAAGAGGTGCCAGTGGTTCGACCAAGGGTGCTTCCATGATGTTTTAATTTAGTTATTTTTCAAAAGAGTGTATTGGTAATAACAAGGTTGTGCACTGCACATACAGGCAAAAATAAAATTCTGTTCTGGTTGCTGTTGCCAATTCCATTTTCCCCAATAGTCCCGGGCCACAGATAGAAATCTTGCCCAACTCTTGGGTTAAAATCGGTGTCTCTGATAGGTTGGCATCCAGTTGAGAATATATTTTTTCTTTAATGTCTTCATCAGCATCCAGCGTTGGTGCATAAGCGCTTAAAATAGCTGCCTGCTGGTTTTTTTGTGAGTTTTATTTGAAGGGTTGAAAGTCACTCATTATGAGAATGTATAATAAAAGCTTTGGGAGAGGCAGAAGAGGAAGATCAATCCCAGCAAGAAGACTAGATAAGACTTGAAACGCTAAGAATATGAGTGACCTTAGACTTTTTTGTGGGATATAAACTGTTTGAATATTAAAGCTAAAAGAAATAAAATTATGAACTTTCTGTTAAAACAAAAACTGGATTTATATGTCTACAAAAAACACACATAAAAAGGCAACACAGGAGATTATTAGTGAATAAAAAGCTGGGCAATGAATTTATTGCTTCAGACACAGTTAAAAAAGGGGGGGGTGATCTGTGCCAACCCCAAACTAGAACCAAAACAAATAACAAAGGATGAAGAAGGCAGAATATTAGTGGTAGAAATCACTATAGAAGGAGAAAAAATACTAGTTATGGGCATCTATGTACCTAATGAAAGAAAGCTGGAATTTTATAAGTCCTTGGAGGAAAAATTAATAAAAGATATAATGGAAAGAAAATACTATTAGGTAACTTTAATGGGATAGTATCTCTAGAAAAGGACAAAAGAACTAAGGATGGTGTGGCCAAAGAAGGTAAACTTCCAATAACCTTTTTTGACATGATACTATTTTTGGACCTAACAGGTGGTTGGAGGTACAGATACCCGACAGAGTATGAGTTCACATACTATTCCTACCTGAAGGATGCCCATACCAAAATCAATATGATGATATAGCTATCAAAAGAATTAATACAAAGAATGAAAAAGATAGGTTGCCTGAGATCACTCTCAGACCACAACCCAATCAAAATGGTTTTAAATGGAGAAAATAAACAATATATAGATGGAGATTAAATGAAAACCTCCTAAAGAAAGAGGAAGTGGTAGAGAAATAATTAGAGAATACTTTAAAATAAACCTAAAGGAATGGACCATGAAGTGGTCTGGGATGCTGTTAAAGCAGTGCTGCGAGGCTTCTTTATTCAGAAGAAAATATATTACAGAAAAAAGAAAGAAGAAGAAAAGCAAAAGATTTTAAAGAAAATAATGTGTTTTGGAAAAACCTTGGTGGAAAAGCCAGGAGACAAAGCAATGTTACAAAAGTTGAAAACGCTACAAGTACAATTCTCCTTGTTAATGCAACATGAAATTGAACAGAATATAAAATCCCTAAAACAGAAACAATTTGAGTTTGCGAACAAATCAGGGAAGTTATTAGTATAATACAAAGTCACAGAAAAATATATCACCAAGGACAAGTGCTCCAAAATAAGGAGTATAGACAAGCAGACAAATATAGACATAGTCTTTTTCTTTACAATCACTCGTGTATTTGATAGATGTAACATCAATTTTTCTCATTATGAGAAAATTGGTTAGAAAGAAGGGTGGCTCCCGAAGCTTTATAGGACCAGTCAGGTGAGCTGCATTGGCTTCCTGATTAGCTGTCGAGTCGGTAATGGGGCTTCCATCGCAAAAGATAAGGTACTGAAGGCTGACACTTTCATTCACCCAACCAAAAGCCTTTGCTCTGCTGCTCCACACCCCACAGCTTTGTAGGCATCGCTCCTAGTCTTATTTTCTATGGACTCACATTCTGAAGTTTCTCTTCAAGATCTTCTGCAATGGAAGAATTGCTGGTAGAAACAGTGTGGTCACTTCACATATAGCCATATTTCAGTCCTTATTTCTTCTATTTTAAAAATGTAACATTTATTTATTAAAAGGCTTCTTAGACACTAAAATACAGTGGTACCTTGGGTTACATACGCTTCAGGTTACAGACTCCGCTAACCCAGAAATAGTACCTTGGGTTAAGAACTTTGCTTCAGGATGAGAACAGAAATCGTGCAGCAGCGGCAGCAGGAGGCCCCATTAGCTAAAGTGGTGCTTCAGGTTAAGAACAGTTTCAGGTTAAGAACAGACCTCCAGAACGAATTAAGTTCCTAACCCGAGGTACCACTGTATAGGGACTGCCAAAACCTACAAATTGATACACAGGTCTGTCAGGAAAACCCCATGAGAAAGCCATTGAGAAGACATCTCTTTGTTCTTTATATAGGTTTAATGCCAGTCTACAACATATCTTTGAAAGGAGGACAAAGAATGCAACAAATATGGTGAATGGACTAGCAAATAACACAGAGATGGATGACAACAGCAACTGTGATGCTACAGTAGTATTATTAAAGAAAGGTAACTGTTCCAGTAAGTCACACACTGCTTGTTTGCAGGATCCTTCTTGATGTTCTGGTGGGCCAGGCTAGATGCCACTTTAAATACATCTTTGAATCCCATACTTGGGAATCCCCATGTCATCTTTTAATCAAAGCGGTAGTGGAGTTCCAGTCTAGATGTTGTTTTCTCCCTAATAAAGCTGCTATTTGCTTCCTGGAGCAATATGCATCCGGGGGAGGGGGAAGAAGCACAGGGGAAAGGGTTAAACCAGGGGTGTAATCCTGATCCATTGGTCACAGCTTCCTGTAACTTCTTTTGAAAACAGTAACAGCAATTCCAAGCATGGGATTCCAAGATGTGAAGTAGCATTTAGTTTGGCCCCGATCTTTGTGAGACATGTCAACAACTGGAGAAGTTAAAGAGTGAAATGGTGAAATGCCATTTTTGCAAAAGAGACCTCAATGTAGGAGCATATTACAGCATTATAACAGATTTTCATGATCATTTTGCTTTATCGCCCATTGTTTATAAGACTTTATAATCTACGTGGCACTTTACAGAGTCACATTTAAAGAAAGGGGGGTCAAAGAAAGAGCACCTCACCCAAGGAGCTTAAAATCTAAATTTAAACAGTGGAGGAGCTAATAGAAGAGGAGAGGTAAGGTGAACTGGGCATGACCAAACACAATTATGTGTTTTAGCTGGGGAGGTGAGAGCTTTGACTCACAAGAAATTATATCATTTTTAGAGAGTTGTTGACAGCTTGAAAGAAGAATTGCTGCTTGTATGTACATTCATCCCACTTTTGCCTCCAGTAAAAAAATATATGCCAAACTTGAATGATAGAAGGAAACAGAGGGGTAAAAGATTTGTGTGTGTACACCATGGGATGCAAAACCTCTTTTGAGTCACTGTCAGGTCTCTTAAAGCTATTTTCTGTCTCAGAGATGGTTCCCATTGATTTCAATGACATTTACTCCCTGGTAAATGGAATAGGATTGTAATCTGAACCATCTATTAGGATAGCCTGGATACTGACATTCAGCAAGAAGATACTGAGTATGCAGGCAGAAAATTCCATGATTACAGGCAATCAGTGAGCTTATGCAGAAACAAAATAGCAAGAAGATGATTCCAGCTGCCTGTAAGGGTGATGTCAGGTAAACCCAACCATGCTCTTAGCTAGACTGAATTGTTTAATTAGTGTTAATTAATCTGAGTGCAGAGTCTGCCTTTTTCAGCAGTTTTAAACTTTTAAAATATATTTAGTAGTCAGGACTTCACTTTTCCTGTCTGAGAACCTGGTCTATAATTTCTTCTACAAACTGTATAAAAGTCTTATTCAAGCTGACCAAGATAAATTGCCCTTTATAATGTATTTTACATGTCTTATATTCTGGTGCAACTGGACATCTCCTGTTTGTACCCATTATCAGTTATTTAGATTACTGATTGATGTGCTTGCCGCTTTATGTGGCTGTCCCATTATGTATTAAGTCACATTGAATAAATCCCCCCAAATGTATGAACAAAACTGATAGAGCAGTCTTGCTCACATGAGAGTGGCTCCAATTATATAAGGGGAATATGATTACACCAGTGTTTCCTGCAGCAAACTCATAAAGTGTATACAACATGCATTCACTTTGGACTGCACTGGGTCCTTGTTCAATGCAAGCCTTTCATGGAGCTAGTTTCAACCTTTGAAGCCCTAAATAGCTCGAGACCTGGGTACCTAAAGGACCACCACCTTCCACACCTCAGAGGTGAGGTGTTCGTATATAATGTTTTAATCCAACAGACCAGTTTTTCTGTTGCTATGATTTTATGCTCTTTGTATGTATTTCTTGATTTAGTCATTGTTATGTTAGCTGCTTGGGTGGCTTTATCTGAAGGGTAGGACAGAAATGTCTTAATTAAAATAAAACAAATAAAACTGGGCCGGTCATGGTTCCCTGTTGAGAGTACATGAGTAGGTTGTCTTGTTTACATGTTTGCCACAGGGAATAGCAGAGCAGATGTGGCAAGGACAATGTGGAGCCACCAACAGACCTAGTGCATTGAATCAAGAGGAGAGGATGTGGTCAAAGTTCCCCCAAGTAGAAGGCAGTGATAATTAAGAACTAAGCCTGGGAGCTGTAACCCCCACCCCCAGTTTCCCTCATGAGACTGATCTGCATCGTGACATCAGTCTGGTCAGAGGAAGGATCATGGGGGAAAACAAAACCCAGATGATGACCACCAGCAGAGCACTGCTGCTGATGCCACCAGTGAATTTTGTGTGTTCTACTTTCACTCTTCCGGAAGGCAGTCAAAATGCCCTCCCCTCATTTTTGCCACTTGCAAAATGGGATAGTAAAGTGGGAGGGATACATATTGGCTCAACCACACAAATCAGAACTGTCCCCCTGATGTGGTCTGAAGGTCTTCAGTGGTAGAGCACCAGCAGGTCACCACAGGTTCTTTCCCCAGCCTCTCCCGGTAGGGCTGGGAGAGACCCTCTGCCTGAAGCCCTGGAGAACCACTGCCAGTCAATGTGAACGGAAAGAGTAACAGCAGGTGGGCTAATTACATCTGCTGCTAAAGCGTCAGGTTTTTCTGAACTAGACATTCTTTTAGAGTTTCTAAAAAAAATTAGGAGAGATTCTTAGCGCTGCTTATTAAAGAGAAGCAATGTTAGGGAACACCACTGAACAGCTGACTGTCATATCGTGGCTTCAAATAGGATAATTATCTGATGATGCAAAAGACTTTTTCTCTCCCTTAATTGTCTTTAGGAAACTTCCATCGCAAAGCCTCTGTGATCATGGTGGATGAATTGTTGTCTGCATATCCACACCAACTTTCCTTTTCAGAGGCCGGGCTGCGGATTATGATAACCAGTCACTTCCCCCCCAGAACCCGGCTCTCCATGGCCAGCCGCATGTTGATCAATGAGGTATATTTTATGTTTTGTGTAAACAGTGCTTGCTTCAGCAGTGATCTGTAGACTGGAAGCTAATCTGGACTCTTTCTTATGGGGCATCTTGGTGGGTTGCTATGAGTGATGACCACACTTCTTCCTCTCGCCTCATACTGGATGGCCAGAATCTTTATGACAGCAGGGCTGCCCTGCATGTTTCCCCAACTGGAATATAATGGTAGAATGAGCCATATTGGGGTCTGGAGCACGAGAGTAGAGGAACATGAGCTGCACTGACAGGGTCAAGGAGGACCTCTGTTGTCTGAGGAGAAAAGAGGAGGGAAGCAGGTCCCCAAGAATGGAACACAGCCCAGTCATGGCAAGAACTTGGAAACACAGTCCAAAAATAGAATGCTGCTTTGTTTTCAAGACAACGTATGAGATGGGACCCTTTCGCTCCTCATGTGTTTCTCAAACAGAAATCTCTGCCCTTAGTTCAGGCCATTTCTGCATAGGACAGAACAAAAAAGACACCACCTTAAAGGATCCTAAGTATTCAAGTAAAAAAGCATTGTATTGATTAAATTATTTATGATTTTTCAAAATAAAGTACATGAATATATTGTTATTTGTACTGCTACTTAAGAGCCTTTAAAGGTAAGGTTGCAGTCTTTAATAAGTTTACTTAGCAGGTTAATCAACTAAAGCTTTAGCTGATTAATCAGTATGTTCAGTTATAATCAGTGGGGCTTGGAACCAAGGATGAAGTTGTTCATTTCTTGATGCTGTTGTAGTTTTATAATACAACACAAGTGGCTATTTAAGATGGCTGTTCTATCTCACAAGGAGTGAGAAATTTTTGTAAATTCAATTACAAAAAAGTGTCAGTGATGTACATATATTACATAAAAGACATATATTAAAATAATGTTATTTTGATAATTTAAATATATACTGTACTTTTCTGTATATAAGATGAGGGTAGCATTCCTGCTCTGGCAGGAAGGTAAACAGTATTTCTGTGTGCTGCTCTGGTTCGCCAGAAGCGGCTCAGACATGCTGGCCACATGAAGCTGTACGCCAGTTCCCTCGGCCATTACTGGACCTAATGGTCAGGGGTCCCTTTACCTTTTTATTTAACTCTAAAGTAATGTTCTAAATGTGGGCTCGTCTTATACACAGTGCAGAGGGGGGAGCAGGAGGTTGTAAGTGGCGAAAGGGTGGGTGATTTGTGGCTGTGACAAGGGCTGCTTTTAAATGGCTGCTGCGGCAGCAGTTGTGTGTGCGCTTGCTGGCTGCTGGTGGTGATCAGGCAGATGCTTTATGGCTTTTGTTACACATGCGATTGTCAGCGTTTGTCAGTCTGTTGAGTGATTTTTGGCATTCCCCCTCCCAAAAAAGCTCAATAACTCTGGGTCATCTCCCCCCATTTTCTAAAATTGGAGTCCCCAAAAATTCATGGGGGCGTCTTATACACGGAAAAATGCAGTATATATTACTTGCCCTCTTTAAAAGCTAGCAAATTCAGCTTTTATCAATCTATATTGAGATTCTTATTAACTGAGGTATGCAGCGGTTTTGTACATCAGCACCACTTGTAAGAGCTCTGAAATAACATGAGTTGATACTACTATATTACCTGCAGGTGAAGCATTTGTCTTCAGCAGTTGCTATGGAGATTTGATCCTACAAATCCATTCTCCCTCCTCCCTATTTTAGTCTCGTTGCTTTTTAAAAACTCCTAATGCATTTGCCATTACTTCTTCCAACAGAGACAAAGACTAATCAACAGCAGAGTATACACCAATGGAGAATCAGAGGTGGCCATCAAAGTCCCTGCCAAGCGCACCGTAGAGAATGGGTCAGGACCCAGCAATTCTGCAGAGAGAGGCGCAAATGGAGCGAGGCGAGACGAAGAGGCTGCAGAGGCTGGGAATGAAACAGAGAATGAAAACGATGACAATGAAAACAATGAGAATGATGAAGAGGAGGAGGAGGAGGAGGAGGATGAGAGTGGAGACCCTTACACTCCCTTTGATGTACCATGTAAGAAATTCCTAAGTTTCACAAATCTGTTTGCTTGTTTAATATTAAACATACTTATTTAATTTTAATATTTCAAAGTCTGCTTTTTAAAACATTATTTAGACATCTAGACAATTGGGAGAGATCTCCTTCAGAGTAAGGCAAGTTACTGAGCAAAAAATCCTTCTTGCCATTAGATGCTACATGAAGGCTTTGGAGTGGGGAAGCGCAAATGATCATCCAACCTAAATGGCAGAAAATTTAGACCTCAGTTGAAACATCTGCTTTGGTTTGTAGGCAAAGTGAGGTTGTTGTGCTGGCCTCAATTGCTCAGTTCTTCATTTTGATATGCTATATTCTTTTTCGTATGCATTTATCTTAGCTCTGTACTTAAGTAGAATTTTTGTCATTTTAAAAAAGGAGGTCATAAGGCATACAAGATGGAATCACCTTCTAATGTTGGGGTTTGGGTCTTTTGCAGCTGGCGTAATAGAAATTGCCAAATGGTTATTCACCTGGCCTCTGTCCCTCCTCTTGTACTTCACGGTGCCCAACTGTAATAAACCCCGCTGGGAGAAGTGGTTCTTGGTCACTTTTGCTTCTTCCACCCTCTGGATTGCAGCTTTCTCCTACGTGATGGTATGGATGGTACGTATTGGGCCTGACGAATGCTGGAGTGCTTTGAATGCTGGAAGTGTCCCCTTCTCTTGACAATGCCTGGGCATATGGTGGGTCAGATCAAAGAATCATCTGATCTAGCATCCTGTTTCCAAAAGTGGCAAGCCTCCAAGGCCCTCCATGATTTACCCTTCTGCAGCCAGCTTGCTAAGTACAATTTTGGTATCATAGAAAGGCAGAATTGGAAGGGACCCTGGGGCCATCTAGTCCAACCCCCTGCAAGGAAGGAGAGTCCACTACCTTCCAAGAGAATCTGCTCCATTGTCAAACAGTTCTTACTGTCAGAAAGTTCTTCTGATGTTTAGTTGGAGAATTTTTTCCTGTAACTTGAAGCCATGGGTTCGGGTCCTACCCTCTAGAGCACAAGAAAACAAACTTGCTGCATCTTCCATGTGACAGCCTTTAAGATATTTGAAGATGACTATCATATCTCCTCTCAGTCTCCTCTTTCCCAGGCTAAGCATACCCAACTCCCTCAACTATTCTTCATAAGGCTTGGTTTCCAGATCCTTGATCATCTTGGTCACCCTCCTCTGCACATATTGCACTGGTCAATATCCTCCTTAAATTGTGGCATTCAGAATGGACACAGTATTCCAGGTGGGATCTGACCAAGGCACAATAGAGGGGTACTATTACTTCCCTTGATCTGGACACTATATTTCTGTTGATGCAGCCTAGAATAACATTGTCCTTTTCTGCTGTTGTGTCACACTGTTGTCTCATGTTAAGTTTGTGGTCCTCTTTTAAGGGTAGAACTTTACATTTGTCCCTACTGAAATTCATTTTGCTTGTTTGGACCCAGTTCTCCAATATTTTAAAGTCGTCTTGAATCCTGATTCAGTCTTCTACCCCTCCCATTTTGGTGTCAACTGCAAATTTGATGAGCATCTCCTCAGTTCCTTCATTCAAGATGTTTATAAAGATGTTGAACAATGACGGGCCCAGGACAGATCCCTGTGGCACCTCACTTGCCACATCCAGGATGATGAGAAACCATTAACGAGCACACTTTTGGTTTGGTCAGTCAAACAGCTACAAATCCACCTAACACTGACCTCATCCAGCCCACATTTTACCAGCCTCTTTGCAAGAATATCATGGGGCATTTTGTCAAAAGCCTTACTGAAGTCAAGATACAGTACATCCACCTCATTCCCCTGATCCACTAAGCTTGTAACTCTTATCAAAAAAATAAATTAGATTAATTTTCCGTAACTTGATTTTGAGAAACTGGGTCTTAGTAATTACAAGTCCTCAGTGACTGACCATTTAAATATCTGTTCTAGAATCATATTTTGTTTTATTAATTATCTGCCCTTCACCCTAAGGTTAGGTTAGCAGGTTACAGTATTAAAACAACTTTAAAAACGGTTTAAAACAACTTGCAATCATGAAAATAAGCAAAGACTGGCTGTGCAAAGTACTGATTGGCTAGCTCTTCTGACAATCACAAAGCCCTACCCCACCCCCTGCATTGTTTCTTTAAATAAAATACTGGCTTCATACCATTAGATAAATTTAATGGGATGAACGTGCCAAATGTCTAAATTTCTTTTCCCTTTTCTTTTCCTCTTCTTCTCTTTTCTTTAAAAAAGACTGCTTGAAGCAAGAAGGGAGGGAATCAGCACTGGATCTGGAGCTAAACTGGTGAATTTGGAAGGGGCACAGCTCAAATTAAATCCACAACATTACCAGGCAAGGCTGGGAAAGATTCCTGCCTGGGACTGCGGAGAGCTGCTGCCAGTACTGTATTAGATGGCCCAGTGGTCTGACTCAGTATAATGAGCAGGGGAAGCTGAGTTCTTCCTGGAACAGAAAAACCCTCCTATAGATTGGTACATCTGTATGTGCTCTGAATGAGCTTAAGCATCCTAACGGTCCATTTATTTTCTCTAGGTAACAATTATTGGTTATACTTTGGGTATTCCAGATGTGATCATGGGGATCACATTTCTGGCAGCTGGAACCAGTGTCCCGGATTGTATGGCAAGCTTAATTGTAGCAAGACAAGGTAGGTTTGTGTAGTTTGTTAAAACATGGCTATCAAAGAAGCTGTTGAAGGTTTTTAAAACAGAACCATTGCCTGTGCTTAAAGGTAAATGCACAACAAATACTGTAACATAGAACAGGCACTTGGAGATGGGAGGCTATTCAGATGCTACCTGGTAGAACACTAACTTAACTGAGTGAATTGACAAAAAAGTTTCAGATTAGTTTCAGTATAAGTACTGTAAATGAAAGTGATGCACCAACCTCAGCAAAAGCCTTTCATATACTTCTACTGAAATTGAGGGTGTCTAAACCTTTTATTCCACTGAGTAAATCTGAGGCAGTGTGGAATGTTTTGTGGTGGCTCATGCAAAAAAGCCTGTGTGAATGAAGAACCAAAATTCTCGTCATTATTATGTGGATAACGGTTGAACTTTCTGAGACTATTGTGTGGGTAACTTCTGGACCTGTGTGTTCCAAATTAGTGAGCATCAAGACACCTAAAAGAAAGCAGGGCAAGCAGAATAAGAGAGAACTTTGCAAAGGAAATAATACTTGCAGCTCGGACATAAACAAACTTGCATAAGATGGGTCTATAATAATTCTTGTTTTCTTAAAAAAAGTCCTAACTACTCTTGTTTCCTCAGGAATGGGTGACATGGCTGTGTCAAACTCCATTGGAAGCAATGTTTTTGACATTCTGATTGGCTTGGGGCTTCCATGGTCTCTACAGACTCTAGCAGTGAACTATGGCTCCTATGTAAGTACTATGTTTCTAGTCGCTTTTTTCTTTAAGTCGCTTTTTTACAAATTGCTACAGCTGCTTTTGTGTGATATCGTGGTTTATTTTCTGTTTAACAAATAGCCAGCAAACTGTGGGAGTGCTGGACTCGAACATGATCAGGAGAGCCAGTGTGGTGTAGTGGTTAAGAGCGGTAGTCTCGTAATCTGGGGAACCGGGTTCGCGTCTCCGCTCCTCCACCTGCAGCTGCTGGGTGACCTTGGGCCAGTCACACGTCTTTGAAGTCTCTCAGCCCCACACACCTCACAGAGTGTTTGTTGTGGGGGAGGAAGGGAAAGGAGAATGTTAGCCGCTTTGAGACTCCATCGGGTAGTGATAAAGCGGGATATCAAATCCAAACTACTACTACTACTACTACTACTACTACTACTACTACTACTACTACTCTTCTTCTTCTTCTTCTTCTTCTTCTTCTTCTTCTTCTTCTTCTTCTTCTTCTTCTTCTTCTTCTTCTTCTGTGGTGTGAGAGGTTGACTTCAACTCTTTGTCCTGGCCACAGACCCAGCTAGAATTGAGCATCCTTGCTCCTGCTGTTTGCTCTAGGGTGAAATATCCCATTGATGGGATGGAAATATCCCATTGATGGGATGGAAATATCCCATTCAATTCAGGATTAGGGCAGGTCCAAAGTCCTTTCTTTCACACATCATGGTCCCAGTCTAGGTCGTCTTCCCTGTGTCAGCTATTTGCTGTTGCTGTTGTGTATATATATATATATATATATATATATATATATTTGCTTTCGTAGATTTTCACGGGTATAGGAATGCAGGTTTTGGTGTCCTCGGGTGTCTTCCCGTGTAAAAGTTGGGGTGTCTGGGCGACGTTTCGACGAGGTCTCACTCGTCATCTTCAGGCTGGTGCTTTCGGCTTCTTGTTACTGGAACAGAGCAGGATCTCAGTGTTTGAGTTCCTATAAATACTGTTGAGGAGGTGTGGTGTATAGCCTCCAATGTTCTGGGCCGAGAGGAAGTTCACCAATCAACCACACCAGACCCAAACCCAGACCCTCTCCACAGATAAATTACAGACACCATCCAGTAGCCAAACCATGGTGGCACCTCCGGATGCTGCACCCCCCTGCAATCCCTACACAGATCTGGCTGGCACAGGCCACAAAACCACAGCTCGCCCCTATACACGAAGCCAAGCCAGAGCACAACTAATTGCAGTACAGCCATCTTCTCAGAAAAACTCTTCACAAAGTTCAAGAGGTCAAGACACAAAGGCTTTAGCAACTAATCCACACCTAATGACCCACCTAAGTGGTACTCAGGATATCACTCAAGAAATCACTCAAGATATCCCTCAAGCAATTAAGGAACAAAAGAAGAAAAGGCACACTAGCCTGGGAACTTCCTCTCGGCCCAGAACATTGGAGGCTATACACCACACCTCCTCAACAGTATTTATAGGAACTCAAACACTGAGATCCTGCTCTGTTCCAGTAACAAGAAGCCGAAAGCACCAGCCTGAAGATGACGAGTGAGACCTCGTCGAAACGTCGCCCAGACACCCCAACTTTTACACGGGAAGACACCCGAGGACACCAAAACCTGCATATATATATATATGCAGGTTTTGGTGTCCTCGGGTGTCTTCCCGTGTAAAAGTTGGGGTGTCTAGGCGACGTTTCGACGAGGTCTCACTCGTCATCTTCAGGCTGGTGCTTTCGGCTTCTTGTTACTGGAACAGAGCCGAAAGCACCAGCCTGAAGATGACGAGTGAGACCTCGTCGAAACGTCGCCTAGACACCCCAACTTTTACACGGGAAGACACCCGAGGACACCAAAACCTGCATACCTATACCCGTGAAAATCTACGAAAGCATATATATATATATATATATATATATATAACCCCACGCCAGACCAAACACTCAGAATAATGTCACATCCAGCTTGGTTCCGCATCCAACTCATTAGCTGTACACCACAATGTCTAATTCCTTAGGTGGAAGCAATGTAACATTCTAACTAAAGGCATTGAGATGTTTTAGTAGCAGCAGAAGAGATGAGATGATGACATCTCCTCTGTTGGCCCCCCTGGGACCAAATGCCAGGGAGCAACTTCCTCCTCTCTCAGAATTGTCTCCTGCAATGGCTATTCCACCTGGTTATTATGTAACTTCATTGTGTAGTAGCTGATACCTAAATTTTCTTTCCTTCACTATCTTTTTTTCTTTCTTTTCTTTTTTTTTTTTTTGCTTCTGTAACTTGTCTTAGATTGTAAGCAATATTTTAACCTATAAATTACTATGAGTACTTAGTTTCATAGAAAGCATGTGGTCAGTAAGTAAATAAGCAACTATAAGTGTTGTTCAGCCATAAAACTTGCTTTAGGAGGGGAAGAAATCTATCTTGAAAAGATTTCCAGACAGCACCAAATATAGAGATAATTAGGTGTCATTGGGCATCAATTTATACTATAGGTTAGACCAGGCTTTCTCAACCTTTGGTCCCCAGGTGTTGCTGGATTACAACTCCCATCATCCCTAGCTAGCAGGACCAGTGGTGAGGGATGATGGGAGCCGTAGTCCAACAATATCTGGGGACCCAAGGTTGAGAAAGGCTGGGTTGTACCATCACCTATCAAGGTCTGGACTTCTGGGACTTGCCTTAGGGTATTTTTGGTGGTGGCACTGAGGCTGTGGAACACTCTCACCTGACCTTAGACTGCACTGACATTGGCTAGTTATCAGGGCCAGTTGTAAACATTTCTCTTCACCAGGCTTTCTGATTAAACATCATCTATGACAGTTGAAGGGTAGTATACGTTGTTACCCACCCAGAGATCATTTTAAGATGGACAGGATATACATTTTAGAAATAAAGGGTGGGGGTGTCTCTGATGACTCCTATGACTCAGAATCTCCCTGAATTGTTAATTCATTCCACATCTAATGTAACATATTCAACAAAGAGAAAATAATTAATAGTGAAGCCTTTATATATAATTCCTATAAATTTATACAGTTTTATTAAAACCACAACATGTGAACATGCTCACAACTTAGAAGCTCAGAGTAACTGTTAGTGTTCCGTGGTAATTTCATGAAACCACATGACCACAGAAAGTTTAAAATTACAGGAAAGATTGTTAGCAGCAATGTAGTGTGTTGTCTTCTGACCTCCACCTACTGTAAGGATCCTGGCTAAGACTCTCCTTCTGACCACTTCTGGGAAAGAGAAGCAGGGTGGGTTGGCTGTTGTTGTTGCTGTTGTTGCTGCTGCTACTTACCACTATTCTCCCTCTTATTGGCAGCTCTCTAAGTTGCATTGATTTTCTGTCCCAATTGTCATCTGTGCCAGTAGGCCTTGTTTCTGAGCAGACTACAGCTTCTGCTCCTGACTGAAGGAGTGTTTCGGGTCACATTCCATTGTGCATCTCTCCTCCCAAATTGGCTGCTGAGAGGACACAGCCCCTCACCACTTCCACAGTCAGCTCCTGTTGCTCCCTCTGTGATTCTCCCCCTTGATTCAGCCCTCTTTCCCTTGCATGGACCCCATTCCTATGCAGGGCTGAACTTCAGTAATCTTTCATAATATGGCTTCTTCTTCTTTGGTGATCACTCGTAGCCGAGTAAGATTGTCTTCCATGAACACGGTCCTAACTGTGGGTCTGTAAGAGATTGTGGAGGCCAATTCTGGATCCACACATTCTTCAACAGTGGGGACATAGGTTTCCGGGCAGGAATTGATCACGGTGAGGGTTTGCCAAACATGCCTTCCTCTTAGCATTTTTCTCCCTTTCGTCCTGAGTTCGCCTTGCATTCGTGCTTCTTCAAAGTCCATGACAGCTTTGGTAAAGGCTGTTCTCCAACTGAAGCACTCGCAGGCCAGTGTTTCCCAGTTATCAGTGCTTATGCAACATTTTAAAGATTTGCCTTGAGACTGTCTTAAAACCTCTTTTGTTGTCCACCAGTATTTCATTTTCCATTATTAAGATGGGAATACAGTATTGCTTTGGAAGACCATAATCAGGCATCTGAACACCATGACCAGACCAATGAAGTTGATGTTGAGGAATCATTGCTTTGACACTGACGATCTTTGCTTCTTCCAGTACACTGGCATTGGTTTGCCTGTCTTCCCAAGTGATATGTAAAAAATTTCAGAGACACTGTTGGTGGAATCTTTCGAGGTGTTGGCGATGGCGTTTATAAGTGTTCCATGTTTCACAAGCATACAGTAAAGTTGGTAGTACAATAGCTTTGTAAACAAGCATTTTGGTTTCCCTGCAAATGTCCCAGTCCTCAAACTTTAATCGGGAGAAGGCTGCACTTGCAGAGCTCAGGCGATGCTGGATTTCAGCGTCAGTGTAAGCCCTTGTGGAAATATAACTGCCCAGGTAGGAGAAGTGAACAACACATTCCAGGATTGCACCATTAGGTTGGATTTGTGGCACTGCAGAGGGGTTCTTTTGTGCTTGTTGGTGCAGCACTTTGGTTTTTTTGGATACTGAGGAATAGGCCAAGTTTTCTGTAAACTTCTTTTAAGATATTTAGGATGGTTTGGAGCTCATCCTCTGAGTGTGCGCACGCTACATTTTCATCAGCATACTGAAGCTCTATGGTAATGGTTATGGTAACCTTACTCTTTGCTTTTGGCCTACTCAGATTAAAGAGCTTTCCATCTGTTCAATATATGATTTCTACCCCAGTGGGAAGTTTCCCTTGGACAATGTGTAGGATCATGGCAAGTAAGATAATAGAGTTGGGGTGATAACGCATCCCTGTTTAATGCCTGATCTGACTTTGAGAACCATTGTAATCCACAATTGTTGCTGTCATGTTATTGTGGAGGAGCTGAAGGATGTTCACAAAGCAGCCGACTTTCAGAAGGACAGTCCACAAGGCAGTGCAATTTATACTGCCGAAGGCCTTAGTCAGGTCAATAAATGCCATATACAGGGGTTGGTTTCTCTCTCTGCATTTTTCTTGAAGCTGTCGGGCAGTGAAAATCATATCCACTGTCCCCCTAGAAGGTTGAAAACCATTTTGGGATTCAGGAAGGGTATCCTCAAATATAGTTAGGAGACGGTTTGCTAAGATCCTTGCAAGTATTTTGCCAGTTGCAGCTAATAAAGAGATGACTCGATAATTTCTGCAATCCGTTCTATCATCTTTTTAAAAAAAAGATTGCTAATTTTGGTATCCCTGAAGTCCGCTGGGATCTCCTCTCTCTCCCAGATTTTTTCAATGAGCTTGTGAAGTTGTTGTGTAAGTTCAATTCTGCCTGCTTTGAGGACTTTGGCTGGTATCCGATCAGCTCCGCTGAATTTGTTGTTTTCCATTTGATTAATAGCTGTACACAACTCTCCCAGATTTGGAGATACTGCAGGCTCTTCTCTAAATTGTTTTTGCGGGATTTGTGAGAGGACCTTGGCTGCTACGGGGGAGTTGTGGTTAAGGAGATGTTGGTAATGTTCTTTCCAGTGCAATGCAATAGCTTCTGTATCTTTTAGAAGTGTGGTACCATCTGTTGAGGGTAGGGAGCACATGCCATGATTTATTGGCCCATAGATGATCTTTGTGGCTTTAAAGAAACTCTGTGCATCATGAGTGTCGGCTCAGTGCTGGATTTTTTTAGCTTTTTTATCCACCAGGTGTTCTTTAGTTCTCTGGTTCTTCTTTGAACCTCAGTCTTAGCATTGGCATGGGTATTTTTCTTAGTGGCACAGTTTCTGTCTCTTTGTGTGCGGCCAAAATTTGGCACCCCCAAATGGATCTTCTCAATTATGGATCTTCTCAGTTTCATGCCTGCTTGGCTTGCTGCCCTCTGTGAGGGAACCACCCGCACCACCCTTAATCCAGCGCTATTCCTGTATCTCAGAGCCTCAGTGTGGCAGGGATATGTCCCAACAACTCTATTCTCAGTAACTCCAAAATGGGACACACCATTCCACCACAAAAATTAAAGGATTCTGTCAAGGTTCTGAGGGTTTTCAGTTCTCCATCAGGTGTGATTGGATCATTAATTTGGGAAACACTGGAATAATGGCTGTGGTCTGTGAGCCCATATGGTCCTTGTCACAGACCTGCCTTCTCTTTCAACTCTGCCCCATATCAGTCAGGCCGAAGCCTGAGCCCAGAGTGACTCCTGAACTGATGACCTGAGCTGGGAGATGTCAGCGCCACCACCTGCTTCTGTCTAAAGGAGGAAGTTCCAGGAAGACTAGTTATACCAGCTAAGGAAGCCTCATTTCAGCATTAAGCCAAGGAGGTCTGGTGCCAATCCCTGACTCTTATTAAAGTTTCTGGACCTGGTTTGTTTGTCTTGCTGACCTAAGCAAGTAAGAGACCTGCTGAGCTACAAGTTACCTTTCAGCATTGCACAAGAACCGGATTCAACACTGACATATTTTGACCAACTTTGCCCTACTTCTCCTTTGGCTCATTGAATCCGACCATGCTCCACCCCACCCTGGCCCTGGGGCCTTTCTCCTTGAGTTGGCAGGAACAAGGTTTGGCACCAGCATATGTTGACTGAAGGACTGGGCGATGTGTGCAATTTGCACATGCAGTTTGCATCGAAGTGTGGATTTATATGTGCCTGGTGTTAAGTGTGACGCAGAATATCCAGGAAGCCGTTGTGCTTGAGGAAAGAGAAGATGGAGCGGCTAAAATCCTACATAATGAAAGACATTCGCTGTCTAATACTCCCTCCTCACATACAAGACTGTTTTTCCCACTGTCCACTCTAATAGGGACACTGTCATAACCATTAAATCAAGGTATTTGCCACTAGAGATGATCAGAAATAAAAATATATTAGTGGCGATAAGGAATGCTTTTACTGGTATGGAATCTGTATCCAAATTGCTTTTGGCTTTAGCAGCACTACCTCACTTTCTCCTGAACCAAATGCCAGAGTAGAAGTGAAAAATGGAGTGTGCCCTTGTTCCTACTTTCTGGTTTTTCCATTGCAGAAACTTGTTATTCCATTGATATTCTCTGTAAGTAGGACACCAGGGGAGACTCTGAGAGCCACAGGAATACTGAAATGTGTAGGTATGTGTGCTGCTTTTTTTCTGGGGATACTCAAGGGTATGCAGTACCGTCACCTTTTTTCCTAGAAGAAATGCACTGGTTAAAAGTGTTGCACTTCATGGTGAGTACCAGCAGCCTTTTTCTAGAAGGAAAGCACTGGGAGTAATATTATTCTAATAAATGGGAGATACGTCATAGTTCTGGCTCGTATGCTCACTGGGATGGTGACACTCTTTATCTGGTAAACGATTGAAGATGCCCTTCTTCCTCCCCATCAGTATGCACATAACGTCATGTGCAAGCTGAGAGTACACATATCCTACTCAAAAAAGAGAAGAAATGTTGTCCAGTTGGGCATTCTTGTGTAGAGTGCCTGGTGGGCAGGCAGAGGGATGTTCTTTCTTCCACCATGTCCTGAGTTCTCAGTAGATAGAGCTGAGCCACAGCTCAGCATCCTGATGATAATCTTTGTAATCTGAGAAGGCTGGTGGTCTTCTGGGAAGGGAAACCTAAAAGAGCTTCCCTTCCCTACTACAAAACAGAAGAGAGCTTCCCCCTCATTCTTGGTATGAAACTTCCTGATCAAACTCTAAGAAGGCACAGGCAGGAAATGTGGCTTTTTGGAATTGGTTGCTTTTCTGCAATTCCAGCCAAGTCAAATTTTCATTGTCTCTCAGTAGTATACAGAATAAGAAGCAATTAAATGATGCCTAGTGGATAATCTAGGCACTAATGTTATATCCAGCAGGGGGAGTTACTACTGTGTTGCTTTAGTCCTATTTTGCCATTCAGAGTGTGCATATTCCTGGTCCCTAGCGGGTTTTTCAACTATAGTTTGAGCTGCTCTGTTTAATTCTTCTGCCTCTACCTGCAATGTGGCATGTCAAGTTCACCTTACTGACACCCAAGGGGAATTTACGCTTTATGTGCCAACAACAAAAAAAGCACAGTGAAATCTAGCCTTTGTTCCAGGAAATGCAGCTGTGATGTCTAGTGTGGGCAGCCGAACTTCCTGACAAAGTGCATTCCAGAGCCATAAAGCCATCTTGCCAACTGTCCCTGGGAATTTCCACACACACTCCAATCAGTCTTCCCTAGGGAAATTAGCCTCTTTTGTTTACTTGAAATACTTTTAGATCTGACATCAAATGGAGAGTGCAGAGAAACAGAGTGATTCAGATTTTACTACAAATTAAAATGCTGCCCCCAACCCAATTTCATCTCTTATAAGCACCATAACACCAGCACATTAAGTGACGAGGAAGAGATCAGGATATAATTTAATGCTTTGTCTCTTAGGAACTTGCCTCCTACCAGGTCAGATTATTTATCCATCTGTCTCGGTAATAGCAGGCCTACTCAGTCTGGCAGTGGCTCTCCAAGGGATCAGACAGAGGCCTTTCCCCCGTTCCCTTCCGTGATATTCTTTTAACTAGAGATGCCAGAGGCTGAAGCTGGGATCTTCTGCATGCAATAGACGTGCTGCAAGAAAGGACTGAGCTACAAGTCTTTCTTTTATTCCCTCTATTTTACAACGGGTGTCTATAGAAATCTTTATCATGTTTCCTGGACTGTGAGTGAGGAGCTGCTAAGTTGTCTCTGAGCACCTCCTGGAAAATCGCAAGCAACACTTTATCTCCCTGAGTCATTTGCATAGCCATGGCCTTCTCTTAAAAATAAAACTTTTTTTAAAAAAAATAGTGATTCTGGTGGGAAGCCTGCTAGCTGAAGATCCATGTCCTGTGTCTTGATAATTTTAGAATCTTTTGTGTGCTTATTATAGATGGTGGTAATGATCTAACTTTGGCATCCACACATTTGCTAACTAAGAAATGGGTGAAAAACTGCTGCTGATGCAGTGTGGAAAATTATTTATTCAACTGGCAACACAGTAAATTACTTTAATGCAGAAAAAAATTGATTTGAATTGCTCATTAGATTGAAAACAACTTTACGAAGCAGGGGGAAAGCCCAGCTGGTGAACAAACAAGAGACACATTGTTAGTAGTACATGAACTTTTATCCTCCAAGTTATTTTGTGGTGACAGACAAATGCTTTTCCTCCCCTCTTTCTGTCCATGTGTCAGCCCAGCTGAGTAACCGAGATCTGGAACCCGTCCCGTCACCTTTGGAGAAAGAGCGCTAGTTCTGCCCTGAGCCCTCAAATGGCAGTTTGCCATTAAAAATATTCTTGTACTCTAACCGAAACAAAAACAAGCCAACCAATATTAGATCATGTCTTTTATCAAAATGACTCTGGGGGAGAAACCCCCCACTCATGTTTAATATAAACTGAATTACTTAATTAAATATACAACAGAATAATTCAGTGTAAGGTCTCGAGACAGGCAATAATTTCTCAGAGGATTGAAACCAGTTTAAGGAAGTCTTTGCTTGCTATTTAGCATACCACACACAGATTTATTTGGTCGCCCTGTCACCTCTGATCAAACAGTTTGGCAAGTTTTATTTTTAAAAAAAAACAACTTTACAAACCTGAGGCAAAAGTAGGCCAAATTTGTATCCCTTTCAAGCTACCTTCAGTTGTTCAAGAAACTTATATCTCTCTAGCCTAAATGTGCCTTTGCAATTGCATTTATTCTAACTGCACATTTTGAACTCACCTCATCCCCAGTTACTAATATCTTTAGACAATATGTCTATGCAGATACCCAGTGCAAAAATATGGTGCTTCTACGGTGACTAAATGCAAAGGTGAATGGGGCTCCTGTACCTTTAATGACTGTCCAGACTAGCAAAGCTAGCTGCCTGTCCAGATTCCATACAGGGATCCTGCACCCACGAAAGTAGACAATATTGTACCATAATCATGATGTGCCTAGCAGATACTGCTTGAAAGCCGGTGTAGCATAGTTATGAAGAGTGCACCAATGATGCTGAGGGATGGGGATGCTGCTACTGTGATGGACGCCCCAGCTGCACCTTAGGGGACAGAAAGCTGGTGGTTGTCCAAGCAGTAATAGCAGGCCCTGAAGTGAAGTGTCATTCCTTGAACCTGCTGGATCCAAAGCCCTGTGGATCCTGGAAGGGACCCAAGCTGAAGCTGGTGTGATGAGAAAGGGGAAAGGCCCACTTACCCAGCTTGTCCGGGCTGGTGTGAGGTGGCAGGACTTTTGATGGGCTGCCCTTCCTTAGGACTGCTTGGTAGGAGACTGTTCTACTATGTGTGTCCCTGCCATGTCCGTAGAGTATTCCTAAGTGTCTCTTTATTCAAGTCAAAGCCTCCCATCTGCATTACGGAGACAATAATACAGAGGTAGTACTACTATATATGTGCCCCAAGCTTCCTCCAAGGAGTGGAAGGGGGCAAGCATGGTTTTCCTAGGCCGGGCTGAAAGAGGGTGGAAGACAGGCTTTTGCCTTCATGTCCTGCTTCTGGGCATTTGGGTGCCGCTGTAAGAAACTATTAGGCAAACTAGATGAGGGCCTTTGATGGGACCCAGCAGGATAAAACTGGAGCAGCGAGTTTACAGGTTAGACTACTGCTGGGTGTTGTGATTGTTCCTGAATGTCCTCATGGAGGTGGTGACCAGGAATGAGTGACAGGTTTATTTATTGTTCCCGTTGCACCCTTTCCCACAAAAATAGGACTGACCTCAATGACTAAGGCCTGTAGTCACCAGTAGGTTAGAGAGGTTTTATACATTTTTTGTGGGTTTCACCTTCAAAATAGTCTGGAAGCTTCTTTCGATTCAGAAAATAGTTTGCAGGGTTCTAAATTGTGCCATTAGATCAAATCACATTACACCAATCTTTTGGCAACTTCGCTGGTTATGGAATGGGTAGGCAAACTAAGGCCCGGAGGCTGGATTCGGCCCAATCGCCTTCTCAATCCGGCCCACCGACGGTCTGGGAATCAGCGTGTTTTTACATGAGTAGAATGTGCCCTTTTATTTAAAATGCATCTCTGGGTTATTTGTGGGGCCTGGCTGGTGTTTTTACATGAGTAGAATGTGTGCTTTTCTTTAAAATGCAAATGGGTTATTTGTGGGGCATAGGAATTTGTTCATTCCCCCCCCCATATAGTCCGGCCCCCCACAAGGTCTTTTGGACAGTGGACCGGCCCCCTGCTGAAAAAGTTTGCTGACCCCTGGGTTATGGTTTATTTCTAGGTTCAATTCAACCTCCCCCTACCCAAGTCATTCCTTCCAGCCTCTTCAGTGTGGGCCCAGTCATTGGCTGGTGGGCATTAGAGACGGAACCTTTTTGGTTGTAGCACCCATAATCTGGAACAGCCTCCTAAGAGAGGGATACCTGGCCTCAGTGCTGCTCACTTTTATTAGAAACAAAGACTACCTTATTCCTGTGGGTTTTTGCCAAATACTGCCCTTAACAAGGTTTTGGCAACGGCTGTGGCTGCCTTTAGAATATCTGCTATAATTTGCTCTTGGTCTGATTATTATCCTATTATTTTAAGGAATGTGAGGTGCTGTGATTATTATGGAAAGGTGAGGTTGAAATGCGAAGAATAAATAAATAAATAAATATAGATTCAGAAATTGAAAACAGCCAGCCCTGCCCAATTCTGTGGATCAAAGGGCAGCATTGTTGCTTTGAATACAATATTCCCTTTGGTGTAAAAGAATGTGACATAATGGACTTATCTCATTTATATCTATGAGATTACAGTTTTTTGCTCTGTAGCGATTATAACTAGTTCATTAAAATCAAAGTGGAGACAGAATTCTTAAACAGTTGCATTAACTTTTCAGATTCATTTAAACAGCCGAGGACTTATCTATTCTGTGGGCTTGCTGCTGGCATCAGTTTTCGTTACTGTAAGTAGATCACAATTTTATTCTGAACTTTTAAGATAGTAGCAAATAGTGAAATAAAAGCTTAACCCCATTTTGGTGAGGCATGTATGAAATATGGTGCAGTTGTGGAATGTAGCAGTGTGTGTTATGATAAATGTAATGGGTGATTCATGGGCAGCCTCTTCCAAAGACTTCTAGTGCCCAGAGAGTCTGCTCAGACCAAATGGTAGCTATAGAAGTGATGAGAGATTTCTAGGAGCAGGTTGGTAGATCTAGGCCGTGGTGGACTTTGGGTCTCAAATTTCAGCAACGCCAAAATTTGAAGCCCCCTTCCTCTCTCCTTCGATTCTGCATCATGGCTGTGCTGCCCTTGAGGCTTCATGCCCAGTGCAACCAAACCGGTCACGCTCCATTAAATCTACCTCTGATCTAGGCCAGCTCTATATCTATGTGAAACTGTTTTATGTGCCTCAAGAAAAACATTTCTTATTGTCTATTTGCAGGTGTTTGGCGTTCACTTGAACAAATGGAAGCTGGACAAGAAGTTGGGGTGCGTGTGCCTTCTGCTCTACGGCATCTTCTTGTGTTTCTCCATCATGACAGAATTTAATGTCTTCACTTTTGTGAATTTGCCTATGTGCAGAGATCACTGATCATGTGGATGGACTGCTGAGAGGCAATTTTCTTCTTCTGTACCTGTGCAATATGAAACACGGTTGGCATCTCCAAGCAGTGTGGGTGCCTCATGAAGGCCGTGAAGTACACCTCCTCACTCTTCATTGGGTCCTCTTCCTGTTTGGGCTTAGCTCTTTCTAAGCCACTCCTTCACACATACAGACACACACCTGGAAACTCCTGAATCGATGTGAAGATTTACAAACTCAGATACTCTAAACAGTGACTTGCAGTCTATATGAACTATCTTCTACCTGGCACCGAGCCAGAGAAACTGAACTGCCACAGTTTCTTCTTTTTAACTTATTTGAAGACTAATCTAATTTATGAACTGAGACTATAGCTAGGATACAAAGAAGAGGTACATTGTGTTGGGTGCTTTCTGAGGAAAATAGAAGGGACCTATTTTATCCCCCCCCCCTCCAAGACAAGCTTTCTTGCAACTTCCTTACGTTTCTGAGTTTTCAGTTTCATTTGGAAGACCCAAAAGTCACAAATGGCACTCAGGGAGCTGAGTTCCAGGTACTTGTTAGTAGGAATGGACTTCATACTTTTTGAAAGAAAGCACGGAGGTAGTATAACATGGCTTCCTCACAGGAAGTCATGTATTGCTCAAAGCTATTTGAGAGGAACCCTAACTGAATGCAGACTATAGAACTGAATGTTGCTACCATTTTATTATTATCATCAGAATTTGATTGCTAAGTTGTTATATTTCCAAGCAATAGTTTTAGGCCTACTCTGGAAGGCTAACAAGGTGGAGTTCTGGTTTTTAACTGTCAGTAATCTGAAATGCAAGGTCAGAAGCAAAGCCTGGACTGACCTTTTTGTGATTTCTCAATATTTCTAGTTTCTGTAGCACTTTTAGATTGAAAAGTGCTTTGCAATCCTTACCTTCTTTGCCCTGACAACAATCCTGCAAGGTAAGTCACTCATATTCCCACAGGGAATTTTTTCTTCCAATGGTGGAGCTGAGGCTGAGCGAGAACGATGTGCCAAAAGCCAATGAGTCCCTTGAGGGCTGAGCCAAGGCTTGAACCAAAGTAGTCTGGGTTCAGCTCAGACCTCAGGCTACTGGATTGTCAGATGAGCTCTCAATGTATTGGAGACTGGGAAGTGAGGAAAGGGCATGTAAAGCTATCTTTTTAACTGAGAGGAGAACATAAGCACATGGCACACATTTTTTAAAAAGTTAGTTATAGACACTGGTTTCTGAAAGGCATATTTTGCACATTTATTATTGCTGATGTTATCATTTGCCACTCTGCAAAGGATACACTGGACCTGGGTAGGGTTTTTTTCTCTCTTACAGATGCATCTGGCACAATATACTGGGAATTTGTCCTGTGTGAGCTCCATTTCAGGAGCACTTCCAAGTGAATTGTGTCATCTTCCTAATACAAAACTGCTAATTCATCCTATGTCCTCTTGGAGGTAGGGCAGGGGAGAGGAACAGGGAGGAATGACGATGACACTTTGAAAATTGAGTATCTAGTAGCTGAGGTGATTGTGAAAGATTTGCCATTCAGCATTACATTGGCCCTGCTGTCTTTGGTGCAATACTGCATTTGTCCGTATGACAAATGCATTACACCTTGGTAGAGCCACCCATCACTGTCCCAGCTTCATAGTTGTCCTGCTAGGCAAATGTTTGAGGTATATTTTGTCTATGGTACAAACAAAGGTCATTATTAACAGAGAAGCAGCAAGCTTGAAGTGTTGGGGTTAAAAGCATGCTCCAGAGTAAAAAAACCTATCTACCCACTGGTTTGCACTTTTACACTTGATTATTTTAAAATGAATTTCCTTGGGATAAATGGTGTGAAATAAAATTTTCTAATCTGCAAACTCCCTTCATCCTAGCACCTTGCTTTATCTTACGATATCCACAGTGAGCACCTAGTAGTTGTTGGAGTTTTCCTTGTTTCTTGTAGCCACATACATGGCTGATCAATGGCCAGCCTGGGAGAGTGAACCCCATAGATCAATGGAGAATGGAGGAGGTGGTTCATTTTCCCTCCATCCCACCACTCTCACAAACACACACATACTTTTTTGATGTTTGCATTTCTGTGTCAAAACAACTTCAGTAACATTTGTTCAAGTTGTACAATAGGCCCACAACTTACATGGGGGTTACGTTCCAGGGATCCTATCTAAAGCCATAATCACATAGAGTCAAAAACCTATTTGGTTCAGTTGTGGGTGGGATTGCCAAAGTCATTTTTCCTGAAACCTGCCCACTTCCCACCCCCTTAAAAAAAATTCCACGTGCGTAAAGCTGAATGCACACAAACGAAATGCATGCAAAATGTGGGTTTACTGTACAGTTTTCTACTAGTTTATGAATAATTTTCTAATGCAGGGGTCAGCAGACTTTTTCAGCAGGGGGCCGGTCCACTGTCCCTCAGACCTTGTGGGGGGCCGGACTATATTTTGGAGGAAAAAATGATGCAAGAGCACCACGAGCCCCAGTGGCTTCTTTCCTGTGTCTCGCGAGCGGCAGGGGCTGGTGGTGGCTGCGGCAGAGCGACAATGAGTGGCACGTGAAAGGGCTCCGGAGAGGGGCTGCTTAAAATGGCGGCCGCTTGAGCTCTGGCACCAACAAAGCCCAGCCCCCTTCCTCCTCTAGGCAGGGCGGGGAGAGGCCAGGAGGAGGGAGGGAGGTGCCGCCACCGCTGCCGTGTGAGGGAGAGAATGTGTGTGCGTGCTAGCGATCCACGCGGCGATTCCTGGACCGTCCGCGGGCCAGATCCAGAAGGCAATTGTGCCTGATCCGGCCCGCGGGCCTTAGTTTGCTGACCCATGTTCTAATGTCTGTCATGAGGTAATCCCATTTCTCTAGACCAGTGGTTTTCTGATTTCTATCTTTAAGGGAAGGGTGATTCCACATCAGCTTGTCTGTGGAGAAGCCCCAAGCATCTCTCATGGGACACATGTGTGCTGCAGAGGATTCTGGGACATATTCTAAGTTGCACACACTCTTTATATAAGGAACTAGTCTCGCCTTCAAATGGCAGTGCAGTCTAGAACAGACCCAACACTTTGCTACAGCTGTTGATTGCAGGGAAAGTTAAGTAACGGGGATGGAACTTGTCCTCCTGATAAGCATCAGAGGAACTCCAGGATTCCCAGAACACAGTTTGAAAAGGTTTGCTTTTGACATTTGTGCCATTCCTTCTTAGTGGTGTTTTTTATTAAATCAGTAATAGTGACCATTCTTCCTTTAATCAAAATTTTAGCACCCAGAAATACATCAGGATTTTTAAAAGTTAGTTGCTTACTGCTTACTTGATTGTACAATAGGGCTTAGCAACACTTACTTCCCCTCCCCTCTTTCCAGGCATGGTCCACACGTTAAAGCTCTGTTTCTGAGCACCTCCCCCCCCCCCCACCCCTTGCTCCAGAGCTTTCCCTGCAAAAAGCCCTTTCTTTAAAGCGCAGTTGGAGCAAACAGCAATCTGCTTAGACTTGACACTTGCTCCAAGCACTAAAGAACAGGTTTTCAGGGGGAAAGCTCTGCAGCTAGAAAAGGAACGTGCTGGGATACAAAGCTTTTAAGTGTGACCATGCAACTGGAAAGAGCAAGGCAAAAGGTAAGTGTGGATAAGCCCATAGCTTGTATTTGGAAGACCTTTTTAAGCAGAGTATCTTTCAACTATTTGGAGGGCAGCTCCAATGGAGCCAGTTGGATTTATTTCTATGAAATAGCCTTTATATATCTTGTGATACAGCATAGTATTATCTGCATCAAAGAGACCTTTCATGTGGGAGGGAATCATATATTGTAGGAGTTCTGTAGCATTGAATGTGCTTTTCTAGCACAGCAGATGGACATTATGAAAGCGGGTCAGGAATGTGAGCCAATTTGATTCAAGTTGGGGAGTGAGGATTTGGTTTGCATGTCAGTTCCAGAGAAAGACCACTGAGTGTTCCTAAATTCAGACCTGAAGTGTGTGCCCCCCAGCCCTGCCTCTCTGAGGTCAGTTGATGAAACTGGAGTTGGTGAAGGTCGGACTCCTAGTATTTTATATACAGTCTTGGTCAGTCCGGAGGCTTCATACTAAGTGCTAATTACAGGGTCTGGTGTTGCATAGCAGTGTTCCCTGTTGCGCATGGCTTGGACTCTTAAGGCTGGAACACACACAACCCTAAGTAGCTTTCTAGACTGAATCCTTGCCCCAGCTTCTGATGACCATGTGTATCCAGCCAAAATGCAGTGCTTGGTGATGTGTGTGTATCTGAATGAGAGATTGATTCTCCTTGAATCACTCACTCTTGGCTCATTTACAGAAGTAAAGTCTATGTAACTTTGAAATGCTGGCTAGATGCATGCTGACGTATTAATGCAAGACAAATGGATCATTCTAGAGTGATCCATTCAACCCACATTTTGAACATATCAATTTAGTTGTCTGAATTGGCTCCCGTTGCTGGTACACTGGTTGCTGGTTTTAGGAAGACTTCCATACCTACTGCATCTTAACAATGTGTAATAGCTTACTGTGATGTGTAGGCAAGAATTAAAGTGGTCAGGTGTAATGCCTAGTTGTGAAGATAATTTTACCGTCCTTTCTGCTTCAAATCATATAATTAGGGCTGACTTGGGGCAAAATTCTCATTACTTAGTAGGATTGTACAGGTTACCAACTGAGGTCACACACACATTTATAGTGAGTTACCACTTGTTATATAGTGGATTGTACCATGTAGGGTATAATCTGGAGCCTGTTGCTCACCCATAAGTCCTGCTGAAATGAGTAGAATGTATTTGGTAGCCTTCCCCCCCCCCCCAACCAATAAAATAAAATAAACCCGGCATAATAGGTTCAAAATGAATTGGAGACATTTCTTTGGTGAGCAAGTTTCCTTTGTTTCCAAGATAAAATTAATAACACAAGCTTTTGTACCAAGTTGTGAACATTTTTTTGTATAATAATCTGTGTGCTTTTTAAGTAGCTACAGTAATGGAATCACTGCATATATAAAAGCAAACACAGAACAGAAATCCCCAGGAATAAAAAAAAAATGTTTTCATAGTTTTTATCTTGGCTGTTGTTTCAAAGAGTTCTGGGGAATTTTTATGTAGACTGAGCAGCAGGGTCAGCTCTGTTAGCCTTGAGTGTACTTTCAAGAACTCAGTGAGTTGGCTGCTACCAAAGAGAATGTTGTTCTTGTAGTGTTTGGGGTGGTGGGGTGGGGGGGTTGTTGGAAAATGTATGTAAGCAAGCATGGATTTTTCTAACAGAAAATGCACTAGTGTTGGAACTTGGTTTATTCAAAAAGTATCCCTTATAACTGTATAGCCAAGGATTCATATTGGTTGGGTCAGTCAACATGCTTTGCATTTTTCTTTGATGTGTGAAACAGGAAATGCTTGCCAATTTGAGATATACAGACTTCTCAGGGGGAAAATATGATTAAAGATTATCTGCAAAACCAGTTGAATGAGCTAGGCATTGAGAAAGCTTCACAAGGACAGGCTCACAAGCTGCTATGGCATGTGTATATCATGAGCTGGGCCAAACCACTGCACTGGAGAAATGATGTGGGTCAGAAGTACTGTGCCAGACACAGAGAGCATTATCAAAAGCAGAAGTGGGGAGCCTGTGGCCCTTCAGATGCATTTGGACTGCAGTTGCCATCTGTCCTAAGCAGCAAAACCAGTTGTCAAGGATAGTGGGAGTTGTAGTCAAGCAGCAGGGAGAGGACTACAGGGACCCCCACCCCAGCGTAGAATCAACAAAGACATACATCCCAATCCATAAATAATACAGACTTGATGTTTTGTTTCCTGGGCATCCTCTGGACTGAATCAGAGTTGGGAACAAGACATTTCCCTGGCCCTGGGCAATGACATCAGCTGCTGCCATGCTCTAGGGCAGCAGTAGGTTGCAGGTTGCCAAAGAGATACAGCTTTCAGCCTAAGTCCAAACCCCTGTGCAAGCAGTCTGCTCAGACCTCAGGAAAGTGCAATCTGTCCCCACTGGGCGGGGAAGAAATGAGAGAGATTGGGGAGGCATGGCAGGAAGAAAAGGGGTGACCTACTGACCTGGGTCCCACCTACAGCCAGCATGCAGCTCCTGGCAGATTCCCATGAGAAAATGTGACCCTTCAGGACCTTGCTAATGGTCTTCACTCCACAAAAAAGGCTCCCCTCTGTTTTGAGTAGAGTATTGTTTCATATCCCTTGCAGCCTGATCCTGTACATGATCAAAATAAGTACTGTGCAATTCAGTGCAATTTGTAGGTTTACAACTTAATTCGTTCTGGAGGTCAGTTCTTAACCTGAAACTGTTCTTAACCTGAGGTACCACTTTAGCTAATGGGGCCTCCCGCTGCCGCCGCGCAATTTCTGTTCTCATCCTGAAGCAAAGTTCTTAACCCGAGGTACTATTTCTGGGTTAGCCGAGTCTGTAACCTGAAGCGTCTGTAACCCAAGACACCACTGTACTAGATTAGCCAAACTGTTACAGTAGATTTAGTCAGGCTAACTGCTTTTAGATGGTTCTCCAGAACGTTCTGATTGTTCAACGTAGCTACAGAAAATAATAACTCTGGAGATGAAAAAAGAAACGTTTGACTCAGCAGATTTTCCTTACCAAAACACATGCTAATGAATGCACTGTCTTTTACATTGTTCTCAATAGACAAATGACCATAATACAGAAAATGTTTTTGGTCATTTGTATTGAATTACTTCGGCTGCAGTTGGAGGCAGAAATTAAGAAGTATCCTGGGGAGGCAGGAATGAATTGCCAGGCCTCAACACAAGTATGCTCCAAACCGTTCAGGTTTCGTGACTTGGAGAGAGAAACTGACCATCAGTCTGATTGGACAGAAGCAGGTGGATGGTCCAAAACAGGCACAGGGCTTGCCCTCTAGAGCATCAGTCAGGAGAAGGAAGCAGGGATTTAAGAGGATCCGCTTGGAATGTGATTTGGCATCAGGTTTGCACTGCCTTGCCCACACACCCCACCAGATGCACTCATGTACAGCTCCCCTACACAAAGGTTGCTTTTTCACATGGAGGACCTGTACAGAGAGCCCCTTCACATGACTGTCAAATCCATGGTTGGCAGTGCGATGAGAAGGAGCAAAGCACACTCAGCCGTGAGGGGGCTCCATGCAGCATGACCTCAGGATGCCCTCATGCACTCTTTCCCTACAGAGCAGGATTTGCTGCCCTTTGGTCAGGCAGTCTTCACCCAAGAAGCAAGTTCTTCAGTCTGAGGAACAAGCTCAAGAGTTAGGCTGTCGCACAAACATACCATGCCATGTTACAGGACTAGACCATTTCCAACTGCAGGGTGCAGGATTTTTTTTCATAGATCCATAGAGCTGGAAGGGACCCTGAGGACCTAATCCAACCCCCTGCGATGCAAGAATATTAAGGTGTCCCGTACAGGGATCAAACCTGAGTCCTTGGCATTATCAGCAGCATTCTCTAACCAGCTGAGCTATCCTGCTCCCTCTCAGTTAAAAAAGCATCTCTGCAAGTAGGAAACTAACTCAGCAGGGAGGGCTGGGTTGGGATGTTTGCCTTCCTGGTTTTCTAGCTTTCTACTTTGAAAGAGGGTCTTTTTAAATGCATGGAAATGTTAAAAACTGACAGCCTGAAATTTCAGCTGTAGCCAGAAATTATATAGTTTGTCCGTGTGTGTGGTATGTATGTGTCTTAAGATGTCATTGTGTCTTTCACTGTGGCTTCTGCCTGTACCACCAATCCTCTGTTTCCCTTGCAAGCTTGGCAGATTGGCCTGTAGTTAACTGCTGTTCAAACTGTGTTTTGATCATAGAGTTTTAGAGTTGGAAGGTGCATTAAAGGCCAACTCTCCTGCCGTGCCAATTACAGCATCCCTGAAAGGGGGTCTTCCAGCCTCTACCCACTAACAAGTGAGAGTTGGGGGCCCTCCAGATGACCTGTTTGCAGAGTATTCATCCTGATTTGCAGTATTTATTGAACATCCATCCTGAGCTGCTTGTGGGGTGTTTCTACATATTTTCATTAGTCGTCTATTCACCCCACACTTTTCAATGCATTTTCCCATCAGTTTTCAAACTGCAAAAAAGTCCAAACAGAGCCCTTGGATTCACTTCAACTGCCCAAACCTAAAGTTCCAGTATGTCCTTAATCACTCCCCAAGATACTATCAGTCAATACAGCCTCACAAAGGTGCAGGACTATTACTAACATGACCCTCCATTGTGTCACAGCTCCTCTGACATCATTCAAAGGTGGTGTTACCAGGAAGGTCTTCCCAGCTGATCTCAAAATCTAGGCAGGACAATATGGCAGGAGGTGCTCCTTCAAGTAATTGGGTCCTAGGTCCCAGGTAACTCATAAATGAGATCCCAGCTTTAAGCTATGGGGAGCGCTAGGCGGTTGGTTTTGAGAGATGCCATTTATATTTACAGCAAATTGTCCCTGATGTGGCCAGGTACATTTACACCCCACTTTTAATCCAGTGAGGTCAACATGACTGTTCCCATGTTATCCTCGTAACAACCCAATGAGTGGGAGTTAGGTGAAGATCAATGAACTTCATGGCTGAGTAGGAATTTGAACCTGGGTCTCCATGGTCTCAGTGCTATGCTTTTACCCATCAACAGCTACTGTTTAAAGGGCAGGGAGAGTTTGGGTCCTGGCAACTGCTCTAGAATGCCACAATCTGACACTAGGCCCACTAAGGACCCCAGAGTCCTTGACAAGTATTGACTTCATATCTGGTTTCCCACAGAGAAACCCCCCAGTGTCAAATATGACAAGCTACATGCCGGTCCTAGGCTAACTGCTGCATATTAGCGCCTTCTATTTGGGGCATAAGGGACGCGGGTGGCGCTGTGGGTAAAAGCCTCAGTGCCTAGGGCTTGCCGATCGAAAGGTCGGCGGTTCGAATCCCCGCGGCGGGGTGCGCTCCCGTTGCTCGGTCCCAGCGCCTGCCAACCTAGCAGTTCGAAAGCACCCCCTGGTGCAAGTAGATAAATAGGGACCGCTTACTGGCGGGAAGGTAAACGGCGTTCCGTGTGCTGCGCTGGCTTGCCAGAGCAGCGATGTCACGCTGGCCACGTGACCCGGAAGTGTCTCCGGACAGCGCTGGCTCCCGGCCTCTAGAGTGAGATGGGCGCACAACCCCAGAGTCTGTCAAGACTGGCCCGTACTGGCAGGGGTACCTTTACCTTTTATTTGGGGCATATGAAATGGTCATTTTCTTTGGGTGATAGAAGAAAAATCCTGGAGACATAGGCTCAGAATGCATCCAGCTGTCTTTCATGATCATTTATTAACTTCATCTAGAGCCTGCCTTTTCCTGCAAGGAGCAGAGAAAACAGAATTCGTCCTATTAAGACTATGAGGTTTTTCCGCCCTCCTCCTTTCAATGAATGCTGATTATGCGCACATATGTCTTTCCACCCCAACACCTAAAAACAAACAAGGAACAGACTTAGGAATGTTGGCATGGGGTTAAGATGTGCAAGTTTTGTTTTGTTGGTGGTTTTTTTTAAAGGACAATTGCACTTCCCCTTGAAGGGAGCAATAAGGTGTCTCCTGGGGAAATTGCTGAATAGGTGGGCATGTGCAAAATCAGGTTGATCTATTTCCGTTTTTAAACAGAGCGGCAAAAAACACCATAGTCCCCCGACTGGACAGTAGACAGGAAGAGGAGATTCAGAATAATCGCCAGGGCTGGTTGGTGCCCATTGAGACCAGACAGAAGGCAGAGAGGCCACAGGCACAGCCAACTCATTCCAGCGTTGTCCCCATCCTCCTCTCTGCCAAGTGCTACAAAGGCAACACGGAAACTAAGGAGCAGGAAACTGGCAGCCAGAACCACCTCATGGGCTGGATATTAGTAAGTAGGCAGGAATGTGGAGCCTAGTTCACGTTAGGGCATTCACACTAATGGACAAGCAAATCTTGCACAAGACGCAGAGAACAATCTAACAATCACTACTGAATCTGGTGTGGTGTAAGAAGCCACATCTGTTTATTCATCTGCCTGTCCCATTCACGCATAAAGCAATAATGTTTCCAATGAAGAAAGTGCATGCAGATAAAGGGAACTGAATGCTTCTCTCTGTCCTGCCTTGCTGCACTGGGCTCGGTTTCATCCAACAGCCTGATACCAGAAGGAGCCACCATGCCATCTTACAAATTGCTTATGAATATGAGTGAATGTTACAGAATGTTGCAAGGTGGTCTTTCTCTGTGAGAGATACACATGCTATAAAGAGATTTAATTGGCATTGCAAGGCTGTAGGCTGAAAATGAAGTCTTTCTTTGTTTCTTAGGGCCTCCTCAGTATGTTTTTAGGGTACCTATGGTGTTTTGAGCATACATTTAAAAGTCTAAATTATAGATTCCACTTAGGCATACCAACTTTATGGCACAATTCCCCAGATACCCCCTGTACTTTGAAGCAATGCAATATACAATCCCAGTGGCGTAGCGTGGGTTGTCAGCACCCGGGGCAAGGCAAGTAATTTGCGCCCCCTAACCCGTGGATTTGCGCCCCCTAACTTGTGGATTTGCCCTAACCCCAGATGTTGCGCCCGGTGCGGCAGGCCCCCCCTGCACCCCCCACGCTACGCCACTGTACAATCCTAAATTCTTAATATGAAAGGTTTCACCAAAGGCATTTGGTTATGCCAGTCTCAAGAACTAGAGTGCAAATGGGAATCTGTGGCCTTTTCAGATGTTGTGGGACATCAGCCCCAGCCAGTGTGGCCAGGGACCAGGAGTGACGACAGGAGCTGTAGTCCAGCAACATCTGGAGAGCCACAGGTTTCCCATCCCTGAATCAGTAGAGATAAACCAGAGACATAGCTATGGGTGGGGAGGGGCTAGCGAGGTTTTTTGCCCAAGGTGAAGCCTCCAGAGGGCCCCATTGAGGCACCCATCGTGTGTGTGTGTGTGTGTGTGTGTGTGTGCGCGCGCGCACATGCACACACAAAAGGGGGGGGTTGCCAAACTGGGTCTTTGACCCAGGTGAAATGAATCCTAGTTTTGCCCCCGAATAAACCCTCCAGTCTTTGTGTGTGTGGTTGATCCCTTTTTTCCAGGCGGTGGCAGTAGGTCCAGAAGGGCCAAAACGTGGTTGGCATGATCCCACTTCAAGCAACTTTGTCAGAGTTAAAGCAAATAAGCAGAATTCAAACTTCTCGCCAGGGGAGCCATCTCCCTCCACCAGCTGAGACATAAGAATTTTCTGATTTTTCTGTTTATCATTTGATAAATAATAGTAACCCATTTGATATAAAAGCAATAATTTTATCTTCTTGGACCAGTCAGTCTCTTGGATACAGAGAGCTCTCAAACAGGTATGGGGAATCTGAGACCACCCAGATGTTGTTGGACGTTCTCTTCCATCAGCCTCTGCCAACTTGGCCAATGCAGCCCCATCATATCTGGAGGTCCACAGGGTTCTTATCCTTGGTCTACACAGGGTTCTCTGCTCATTTCCATGCAACATCACACATGCACAGGAATGCATGCATACCTCCCCCCCCCCATCATAGAAGTGAATGGGAAAGCCCACATTTACAGGATCTCCACGCAGGCCTCAGAATATAGATTGTTGCACTGGAGTGCAATCCAGAAAAAGACAGACATAATTGGGGCCTGGTCTGAGCATGCAGCAGAATATGGCAGAAGAATCCTTCAGTGGTAGGACCACTTTATATTGCAGGTGGGGACTGCATGTGAATGTTCTTTCACGTCCTAAACACTGTGGCAGGGGAGAAACCTATCGTGCCAGGGAGAAATGCTCTATGTTTTGACTTCCTGCTGTGCTAGATTTCTACTCTTGGGGAACTTGAAAGGAAAGAAACAAACTTAGGCGAGCTTAGGAGTGGCCTTGGTAGGCAGCCATGTTGGAGGAGCCCAATGAAGTGGCCTTGTCCATTTACCACTTCAGTCTACTGTGCGTGTATGGAGATGAGGACCAAGTCCCTACTGCTCTCTAGCTTGCTTTCTGCTAGGAAATTAATGGGTTTAACATTATATGTGGCATAATTTACCTGTTGGTTTCGTGGTGGTGGTCGGCTGAGGTAGAGAATGCAAAGAAGAGGCCAGAGGAGAGGAGGGCTCCTCCTGAGCTCCCCTTCAGGAGGAATGCAGTGAAGCATTGAAGTGGGAAGGGAGAGGGGGCTTTATGTCCCCCCTCCTCCAATGCTTGTAGGTCCCAACTTGTATATAATGCAAACTATATTCGCAGTGGTGTCCTTCCACAGATGCTCCTGTGATCTTGGCCCCTTGCTTGTAGGTCGGCGTGTTGTGCTGTTGTATAAACACAAGTATTTGCTGACACAATCTGCTCCTTTTCTTTTTGAGTCTTCCTACATATCTACAAACGTCTTTCCACACACACTAAAACTGCATGCAGTGTACAGCTTTTCGTTTGCACAGAAAAATGCAGGGCAAGCGGAATTATTCCATTTGTTCCCGTTCTACTAATAGATTACATATCCACTGAGATGTCAATAATTAATTATTCACAATCTCAAGTTATTCAGTGGAGAAAGTAGCATTTTCAAAGTGGAGTTGGCACTGAGCACAGATAAAATTACTCTTATGTATAATTCTTAGCCCACCTGTTTGCTATGTGAAAAGAGGGTCTCCTGCCTTTTTTAATGATGTGATGGTAGCCTGTGCACTGACTATTGCTGTTCCAATAGGATGAATGCAATTTTCATGAGCATTTAAATGTTCTTGAAGACTGAACATCCTGCATGGATAGGTGGAAACATTTCTGTCCTTATTTTTTAAAAAATTAAGGCGCATAGATTTATATTCAGGTTTGTATCTTACATACTTTATATTATATTAAGATCCTCCAGTCTGTGGTAGCTGGCTGCCATTTGAATAGAAATTAGTTGTTGGTTGCTGCTGAGCTGATTACTGTCAGCAGTTTAAAAGGCTCATATTTCTAAGCATAAACTATGATTGCTAGTTTTGCATATTTATGAATATATGAAAATCTGAACAATAACATAGCACTTCAGTCGTGTGTATAATGCATTAAGTGTAACTGGGTATATCTTTGTAACTTTTGTAGCATTTATCATTAGTGTTATTGCTGAACTGGTTTCCTTCTTTGCATATAGGGAAAGTTTTTGATTTGCATGCAGTGGCCTGGGAAATTATCCACATATTTATTTTATTTATTTTCCATTGAGAATGTAGGTTGTGTACCAAGGAAGCAATCCTTATACTGGGAGGTTATGTAAATCTGTTATTTAAATATGATCATATTTTAGTTCTTTAAGCATAGTACTCCAAATGAGCCATCTGCTTTTGTGCTTTCCTGTACCAAAGCCTAAAATTGGAACAATTTAAATATTTTGAGCACAATCTGTCTAGAAGTTATCTGGCACGAGCACCGCTGAAAGGAATAAGCAAGAGCTTATTTCAGTGGTCATTGCACAGGATTTCTGCTGGATTGTGCCCTTTAGCATTAATTGTATCAACCTCTGAGCTGGTCATCTATTATATTGTTGCTGCAGTCATTCTTATGTACTAAACAATGAACGTATATGCACAGTTAGAGCTGGCACACTTCTTAAGGTGCGTACTGAACATACACTTTAAAAAATATAAGTAGTAATGGCTCAGGTTTTGTGGTACATTTGTGCGTGCATATGTGTTTATACAAGACACCAAAGTTATCCCAACTTCATAACTATTTCTTATGATCTCTAGTGTTTCAATAAAAGTGGAAAAATAAAAGAAACAGTAGTGTTTTCAGACCAATTATTTTCTTATGCTTGCTGAAATTAATTCTAATAAGAGTAAAGCATTTGTAGGAGGAAACATTCCTTAGGATAATTTTAACCGTGTAGGAAGACTCTAGGATTTTGGGTAGGGGAGGTGAGGGTTGTACATATCAGAAGTCAGAAGACGACATCCATCCATTTTAAGTATCCTTCAACCCATTCCACAGTTCTTCATCATCACTTGTGAATTTGTGCTAGTATGCTATTAAAAAAAAAAAGTTGAAGGCTCTTTACAATGTACAAATGCACAATGTCTGCCGTCCCCTTCTGCAGCTGTTATGCGATTTAGGAGTGGAGAGAATAGTAGGGCATTGAGGAGAGTTCTTTGCCACCCTTTAACTCTTCTATACAACAGCCTGGACAGCAACAGGGGAAAGGGTGTAAGTTTCCCATGCTCCTCCCCCTGCAGTGCCCATTGGTGCCATCCCATAACCATCTATACTTGTGTGCTGCAGTGCTGAACTATTGAGAAAATTAAGAATTTACCCCCCACCCCGTTTGTGTCCCTGGTTTGCAGATTCCTGACCCTTGTAATGACTTTCCATTCACTTCAATGGAAGGGGCAGAGCCAGGATCGTTCTGTAAGCAAGCATGATGGGGAGCTCGCTGTTTTGTGCCTCTGTGCTTCGGAATACAAATGGGCTTTTCAACGTGGGTTTTGATGTATCAAAGGGACAGAAAAATGTATGTTTTGCACAACACAAGTGGAAAGCAAGTGAGAATGGTTTAAACATATTTATTGAAAGGATGGATGCCAGCGATTTGTCTGTTCTATTGTAGTGATTTTCTCTGAAGTAATATTGGCTCTTTATAGTATTTTGTAATCCACATCAGTTGTAAATTATGTTTTTTATTCAATTGCGGGAGGTGGGGTGAGCTAATTATTAAAAATAAGATGTAAACTCCATTGGTAAGTTCTCCCGCAGAAGCTTAATGGAAATTAATGGGAGCTGTACTGGAACAATACTGTGCGTTCTTGCACAGATCTCATTCTTTTGCATGGGACTTGGACAGGAGAACCTCACCATGGATTGTGGCCAATTTTTTGTTTCACTTTTTGAGTGTGCACATATATCAGTAAAGTGAAGGGCTTCTTTGGCCCTAGCTTGCACTGACACAATAATTGTCCTAGGAAGATAACATAAATAGTTTTTAAACGGCAGCTGCATGTATTCTGAAAATCTAGTCACAGAGCAATATAAAGAGATACTGGCACATGAGCACGGCCCAACAAGGTTGAGTTTCATGAGCAAAGTATTATTATTATTATTATTATTATTATTATTATTATTAGTTGTAGTAGTAGTATACCACCCTTCATTCAAAGATCTCAGGGTGGTTCACAACAAAGTTAGAATTATGTTGCTAATAATTGTTGCTTTTAGTGCTTCCCAAAGCTATTCAAGTGAATCTTGAGCATGCTTACTAGGGGATAAGTCCCACTGAGCTCAGTGGGTCTTACATCCGACATGCTTAGGATTGTATTATGTCTGGTTTCACTTTCCATTTCCATTCCACAAAATTGAATTCCCTGTCACACTATGCATGATGGCCATTAGCATACATGGTTTTAAAAGTGGATTAGACAGATTTGTGGAGGATAAGTCCATCAACATGACCCATGAGCTGAATGCATGTACAGAGCATCTGGCTGGCTAATGCTCAGAAAAGAATTTTAGACTAGATGGACCTTGATCTTATACAGCAGATCAGTTCTTATGTTCTCAAAATAGAAAGCATGTTTTGCTGGATTACTTCCACCAGTACTGAAAAATACTGGATGCCTGAAAGCTATTTCATATTTTCCAGGGATGGGGAACCTGAAGACCTCAAGCTGTTGTTGGACAACAACTTCCATTGTCCCTGACCATTGGCAATGCTGGTTGGGACTTACGGTAGTTGGCATCCAGTAATGCTTGGAGGGCCACGCTCCTCTTCCCTGACCTATTTTGTGCTGGAGCTCCATTGAGGCAGAGGTATTTAAAGGCACATGTATGGAGAAGAATTCTCAGACATAACACTCCTCTTGCAATGCGAATGACTGCCCAAGCTCCCCTCATGTGAAATTCTTCCGCCGTGAGCTTGGCACTTTGAGGTGAGTGTTCCCTCAAGGGCGCACTGAGGTCCCTGGAGCCCCATCCCCTCAAGGAGAGTCCTCTCAAAGACTCTGGAGTGGGCTCTGGAGTTGCACCAGGTTTCTAAATATAGGGTGGAATTCCTCCCAAAATTCAGTCCTAACAGGGTGGAGAGGATAAGCACTTTGGAAATATATACTCTTGCTTTTGTGGCCAGACAAACCCACCAGGCCTGCACATCAAGCCCAACACATGTTTTTGCCGTCCCAGGCAGCCAGCCAAAACAAAGACATTTTATAAAGCCCCTGGTGGGACATGTTCGCCTTCATGGATTACAAGTTGTACAGGCCTAGTTTTATGAATGCACTTCTTAACCTCTTTGTTACATTGTAAAAATAGTTAAATGAAAATGCTACATTTAAAAGCTATTTAAATGGTGAATACTTGTGCCCTGATATGGTTTGGACCTTGCTTTGAGGCTTCCAGAAGCACAGCAATAAATACGACAGATGGAGCATCTCTGAAATCAAGCAACTCTTATGATGTTAGCTTTTTACAGATCAATGGATGACTCAGTGTTGGTTTCATGCTATCAGGAATATTGTAGATGAAATAAAGTGTAAACATGACAGTGCACTTAGAATGTAAGATAGTTAGTTAACTGTTAACTTATTAACAGCTGGGACTTCCTAGCTGAAGTAAATCAGAGGTTTGTAATAATAAACATTTTATTCATTATACCCTTTCCTTAAAAAAAAGTTTTGAAATGTTCCGCTGTTAGAGGCACACATAAATATTTAATATTTTTTTAAAATAAGTTGAAATAATTTTGTGATACTTAGACTAGTATTTATGAGTTCTGGGGCTTCTTTTGTGTGTTTCTTTTTAAAGTTTGTTGTAGAGCCTTTCTAGTCTGCGTTGCTGTTCATCCACTTGCTTGTGAAATTAAAAAGAAAAAAACCTAAGAAATGAGAGCATGCATTTTTCTGTTTGCTGACAACATGAAGTCAAAAGTTTGTACCTGTGTTTTAAAAAGTCTTATAACTTTAAACAATGACAGCATTACTGTATCTGAACATACAAAAGAAATATGAATTGCTTTCAGTGTTCTGTCATTTGCGTTTTGTGATGTATCTGAATACAATAATACAGCATTTGTGAATATAAATATTTTTCTCTGCTTTCCAATTTAACAGTGCAGGCAAACAAAATGGTTCACATTTGACCATCAACTTCATATTCCATAATGAGATGCTTAATAAGTAATATTGTATGCAATATTTTAGAAAATTATAAAGCAGGAGAATAATTTTTTTTAAGTTTCCTTCTGAGAAAATAACAGGACCCAAATTTTGAATTGAGCAAAGGCTGGAGTCCCCCAAAGCATTGTCTCTGTGCCCATTGACTTACACCTACATAAGCTCAACTAAGCACTCGGTGCTTTAACTGAGTTACCGTATGTATTTGTTTGTTTATTTGGATCCACAGCCACTAGTTATTTTATCTTGTCCCTGCCCAACAACCACCACTTTGAATAAACCACGTTTTACTGCTTTGGAAAATTCCAAATCCACTATTTGCTTTTCCTATTTCCTGCAGGGGAATCAATATCTCATGAGAGAATTATGTTAAAATGTCTGCTGCTGTTGACACTGGGGAGAAGGTGCTTTGCCTACGTCTCAGCTTGTGCAAGAGACACTAACTGAGTGATCCCATCTGGAGCCAGGGGCAACAAAATGGTGGTGCAAATCCACCCTGGCGACTTGTACCGGTCCAGGGCCAAAGGGGGTGGTGGCTCTCTTACTTTTTTCACCAGGCCAGCTCCATGCTGGTGTAGCCGAGGGCCCGTGGGGGTTCCAGGGATCCAAAGCTGCTCTGCCTCTGGTTCCTATTTGCTTCCTACTGCTAGAACTGGCAAGGGTCGCTTTCAGCACACCTGGGCAAGCCCAGGACCTCCTTTCTGTTGACAAGAGGAAAGCAGATAGGAAACTACATACCATCCTAACCCCATCCCAGACATCAACACTGGGGGTGGGTTAAACTGGATTCCTAAAAACACTTAACTTTGGGTGAGTCCCGTCTAGCTAAGTGGGACTTATATCTGAGTAAACATGCAAATAAGGGCCTCAGTTGCCTATTCCTAATTTAGATATTTGCAGACTTAACAACCTTCTGAAATTCCTGCAGAATACAAGAAGGGTAACTGTTATGTACTGAGTTGAATAGGATCCAAACTGCAGCAGTCTGATTGGTCCTAGAACAATAGGATCCAAAAGGCAGCAGTCTGATTGGTCCTAGAACAATAGGCTTCAGAATGCAGCAGTCTGATTGGTCCTAGAGCAATGCAGCAGTATGATTGGTTGGCAGGAACTACCCAATCATGCTCCAGATAGAAGTGAATCCACAACCTGATTGGCTTACAGTAGAATTCCGGAATTAGCCAATCATGTGCAGCCCATTGTGTAAATAATGTATATAAAGCAGATACTGAGGGGACATTCATACATTCCTCCTCACCACTATGAGCTGAATAAAGAGCATGAAATCACTTTGCGACTCTGAGTATATTTCACTGGCGACGAGGATGGGATCCCGCTGAGCTGACTGCCACACACAGCACCGCAGCACCGCCACCTGCCGCACCGCTGCCTCGCACCGTGTATCCAGGCTTCAGCTCCGGGACACAAGGAACTCAGAATGGCAACCGACAACAGCTTCTCGCCATTCAACCCAGCATCTGGAGACTGGGAAGCGTACGCCTCCCGTTTCACCTTCCTCCTAGAAGCCAAAGGGGTCACCGACGAAGAAGACGCCAAGAAGAGGGCGATATTCTTCAGCGTCTGCGGAGAGGAGACGTTTGAAATCGCCCGGGCTCTCCTTGCGCCTGAAGACGTTGCTACTGTTCCATACAAAACAATAATGGAACAGCTGAAGGGGCACTTTTCGCCACAGCCCTCAGTGGTGGCTCGTCGAAATGCCTTCTACGCAAAGCGGCAAGCCCCTGGGGACACCATAACTGGGTTTGTGACCTCTCTCCGCCAAGCCGCCCGGTTCTGCAACTTCTCAGAGCTGGAGAACATGCTTCGTGACCGCCTCGTCGGTGGCCTGAAGGATGAGAAGCTTCAACGACGCCTCTACGCTAAGAAGGACCTAACGTTCCAGGTCGCTCTGGAGGAGGCCCTGGCAACGGAAGCTGCCGAGAGGTCCACGCAAGAGGCACGGCCGAGCCAGCCGTCCCAACCGAGGGTCCACCACGAAGACATCACCGACGACTCAGGATCCAACAGGGAGGAGGTGCACCGAGTACAGCAGCGCACTAGAGCAGCCCACACACCACAGCGGCCTCGACGAGAAGGAGGGAACTGCGCAAGCTGTGGAGAAAGTCACGAGAGGAGGACCTGCCGTTTCCGCAACGCAGAGTGCAGGCAGTGCAGAAAATCGGGGCACATCGCCCGGGTGTGTCGGGCTCGGCCCACCCGACGCCAGGCATCAGATGACCAATCCAAGAGCCCCAGGTCCCAGGCCCCAACGCACCAAGGCAACTCGACAGAGCTCACGGACTTCCAGGTATACCAGTTGCCCCTCCCCTCCACCCCAACGTAGAGAAAATTTATGTAGAGGTACAGATAGAGGGGGCCCCATGCCGCATGGAGCTTGACACGGGTTCAACTCTATCCATAATCTCGGCAAAGACCTTAAGGAAACTGTGTCCTACTGGGGGTCCCAAACTCAGGCCGGCCCCATTCACCCTCCGGGACTTCCAGAAACGTAAGGTCCCCACAATGGGGGTGGGGACCTTCAGGGTGCAATACCAAGGGCGGACGCGGCAACTGGACTTGCTGGTGGTCAAGGGCCCCTACATTAGCTTACTGGGATTGGCATGGTTTGGACCACTGGGGCTAGCCGTCACCGGGGTGAACAACACTAGCTTACAAGTGGACGTGGACGCCATATGCAAGGAATTTCCGGGGGTTTTCGATGGGAAATTGGGACAGTATACGGGCCCCCCCATTGCTCTACAGCTTGACCCCGCAGTACGACCGGTCAGGCTCAAGGCCCGCCGGGTCCCGTTCGCCCTGAAACCCCGTATAGACGAGGAATTGGACCGGCTCGTGGAGCAAGGAGTGCTGGAGCCAGTGCCTAATGCCCCCTGGGAAACCCCAATCGTCACACCCGTCAAGCCTAATGGTTCGGTCCGCATCTGCGCAGACTACAAATGTACCATAAACAAGGCCCTCACGGCCCATGCATACCCAGTGCCAGTGGTCAGCCATGTTCTTGCCACCCTGGCTGGGTCGAAAATTTTTGGCAAGCTGGACTTGGCCCAAGCATATCAACAGCTGCCAGTAGATGAGGCCACAGCAGAGGCACAGACGATTGTGACGCACAGAGGAGCATTCAGGGTAAAGCGGCTGCAATTCGGTGTCAGCGTGGCACCAGGCATATTCCAGAATCTGATGGACTCTCTACTTAAAGGGATCCCTGGCGTCACCCCCTTCTTCGATGATGTGTTGATTGCTGGGCCCACACCAGAGGAGTTTGAGGACCGCCTCCGCACCGTTCTGCACCGTTTCCAGACGGCGGGTCTCAAGGTGAAGCGGGAAAAATGTCTACTAGGAGTGCCTCAGGTGGACTTTCTGGGATTTATGGTGGACGCAGAAGGGGTCCACCCAACTGGGGACAAGGTACGGGCCATTTGTGATGCCCCAGCGCCCAAGAACAAGACTGAACTTCAGGCCTTCTTGGGACTATTGAACTTTTACCATTCCTTCCTTCCCCACAAGGCGGCGGTAGCGGAGCCCCTACACAGACTCCTGGACAAGCGGGCCCCTTGGGTGTGGGGCCAGCGCCAGGAGGCCGCATTCCAGGCAGTCAAGGACTTGCTTGTCTCAAACTCGGTCTTGGCACACTTCGACGAGAGGCTGCCGGTGGTGCTAGCATGCGACGCCTCGCCCTATGGAATTGGCGCTGTCCTGGGACACCAACTCCCGGATGGAAGAGAGGTACCAGTGGCATACTTTTCCCAGACACTCAACGCAACCGAGCGGAACTACTCGCAAATCGACAAGGAGGGTCTGGCAATTGTGAAGGGAGTAAAAAAATTCCATGATTTCTTGTACGGGCGGCCCTTCACCGTGGTGACTGACCACAAGCCGTTGCTTGGCTTGTTTGCCCCTGAAAAGCAGACCCCCCAAGTGCTGTCTCCTCGCGTCCTCAGGTGGTCAATTTTCCTTGCCAGCTACCAGTATGCACTGATTCACCGTCCGGGGAAGGCGATGGGCCATGCGGACGCCCTCAGCAGGCTACCACTACCGGAAACAGGCCCCGACCCAGCACCTGCACAAGAGGTTATGAGCCTGGAGCTGCTTCCCGACCGCCCCATTCAGGCACAAGAAGTTGCACACCATTCCAAGAAAGATAGGGTCATCTCCCGGGTCCTGGACTGGGTGTGGAGGGGATGGCCCAGCAGCAGCCCCGGGCCAGAATTCGCCGGCTACACAACCCGCAAACATGAACTGTCGGCCCACAAGGGGTGCCTGTTATGGGGAAGCAGGGTGGTTGTTCCCCAGCCCCTCCGCAAAAGGGTCCTCACAGCCCTACACGAGACACACCCAGGGGTAGTAAGAATGAAGGCCCTTGCCAAGAGTTATGTGTGGTGGCCGGGGATCGACGGAGAGATAGAGGCCTGGGTCAAACACTGCCAGGCCTGCCAAGAATCCCGCCCAGATCCCCCAAGGGCCCCAGTCCAGTCCTGGGAGTCCGCCCGAGCACCATGGTCACGCCTGCATGTGGACTTCGCTGGCCCCTTTCAAGGGAAAACATTCTTCATAGTGGTGGACTCCTACACCAAATGGCTGGAAGTCGCACTGGTACCGTCCACTTCTACGTCCGCAGCCATCTGGGTACTACGCAGGCTGTTTGCAACCCACGGGCTCCCTGACACTCTCGTCTCAGACAACGGGACTGCATTCACGTCAGGAGAATTCCAAACCTTCACAGCGCAGAACGCCATCCGCCACATCCGTTCAGCGCCATTCCACCCTGCCACCAATGGCCAAGCAGAACGCATGGTGCGGACCACCAAGGACACCCTTCGCCGCATGACGCAAGGGGATTGGGAGTACCGCCTTGCCACATTCCTTCTAGCACAGCACAGCACCCCCAGCTCAACGACTGGCCGGAGCCCCGCTGAACTACTAATGGGTCGGCGCCTTGCAATCAGATTGGACTGCCTTCACCCCGATAGAGCTCAGGATGAGGTAGTGGTGGGGGAAGGCAAGAACCCCCGGACCTTCGAGGCTCAGGACCCAGTGTACGCAAAGAATTTTGGGGCAGGCCCAGCATGGGTACCCGCCACAGTCACCAGGGTCACTGGCCCCGTGTCGTATGAGGTGCTAACGGATGGGGGGCAATGCTGGCGCCGCCACTGCGACCAGATACGGCGACGATTCCCGGGAGAAAACCAGGAGGAGGAAAGGGCAGAGGAGTCCCAAGGGAACAGAGGGGCAGTGAGGCCCATAGAGCACGAGGGGCCAGCAGGAGAGGCAGAATCAGTCAATACAGAGAGGACCTGTGAGGCCGAAAGGACACCGGAACCAGAACCACGACTGAGCGAGCCGGTTGCGCCAGACCAAACAGCCCCATCACAGCCAGCATCCTCGGAACACGGGCCAGAACCTGAACCCCAGACCAGGGAACACCCTAGGCCGCAACGCACACGTAGGCCGCCGGCGTACCTCAAGGACTATGAATGCGACCTCCCGGGCAGGACTGGAACTTAGAGGGGAGGGGTGTTATGTACTGAGTTGAATAGGATCCAAACTGCAGCAGTCTGATTGGTCCTAGAACAATAGGATCCAAAAGGCAGCAGTCTGATTGGTCCTAGAACAATAGGCTTCAGAATGCAGCAGTCTGATTGGTCCTAGAGCAATGCAGCAGTATGATTGGTTGGCAGGAACTACCCAATCATGCTCCAGATAGAAGTGAATCCACAACCTGATTGGCTTACAGTAGAATTCCGGAATTAGCCAATCATGTGCAGCCCATTGTGTAAATAATGTATATAAAGCAGATACTGAGGGGACATTCATACATTCCTCCTCACCACTATGAGCTGAATAAAGAGCATGAAATCACTTTGCGACTCTGAGTATATTTCAGTAACACTCTCTAATAATCGAGTTTCTGGCATTCTGGGTGGCAAAAAAATAAACTACTGTTCTATCTTAAAATCAGTCTGACCTGCGTCCCATTCTGATACTGCCTAATTTACTCCCAAATCTCTTCCCAAGAGCTTGTCGGGTACCACACCCTCCAACATTTATCCAATGAAATTAGGGTTGTCCTAAGAAAAAGCGGGGCATTCTGGGATCAAATCGGAAACCAGGACTGCCCCTGGAAAATAGGGACACTTGGAGGGGCTGTGTTACTGGCCGGGAACACTTTTGAGCATTAATACTTTGCACAAGCAGAAGATACTCCAGAGAGAACTCACTAGCATCTTTCATGCTCCAAATCCTTTACCTCATCCTAGGAAAATATTTGGACACTTTCAAGATGGAGTCTGCACAAGACACAACACCTCTGTGGTCCAAGGAACTAGTTATTTAGAACGAAGGGGAAGATATACTTGTACAGTATCTGCACCGCTTTTATGTACCCTCCATTCTTCTCCTTAGTTTTGTTTTGTTACAATGGATTATAATATTTAAGAAAATGTGATATCATTTTTAAAAATAAGTATGTACCACAAACCTACAAGGCAACTTGTAATTATCACTTCTTATTGGAGAGGTTTCTTTATTAGGTTTTTATTCTACCCTCCCACCAAGTAAATTAGGGAAGAACACAGAGTTTCCCCTTCCCACACGCCATTCCATTCCAGAGCCCCTGATCATCCGAGGTGTGGTGGGGTGGTCAGGAAAGAGGGCACCTTCTTCTTCATTGTTCTTGGAACTCAGCTCTTTCAGGGGCAATTCATTTAATTGATTTGGTCTCCCATATAAATATTTTCAACTGCTGCCATTTATTATTTCATTGTTATAGTTATTGCTTTCAGTCTGTTTTAAGCCACCTTGAGTGCCCATTATAGAAAGATGGGACAGAATAAACTTCTGTAATAAATAAACAAATACACAGGATTAAAAAACAACTATTAAGGAGGTTCGGCTGGGAGAGAATTACTAGCCCAAGGTTACCCAATAAGCTATGCGGCTGAAAAGAAATTTGTATTGGCAGGAGCCAGGCCCCAAATGTATCCTATAAATATGGCATGAAGGAAATGTTCCTAGCAAACCATTGGGGAAACTATGAATACATTTCCTTTTGGCTACTGCTAAAGCAACTGGCAGTCATTCCTTTCAGAAGGTTAAGCCTTCAGTCCCACTTCCCTTCCAGCTGCTAAAAGAGAGACAAAGTTAGCATTCAGAGGAAAAAGGAAGAACATCCTTCTGATATACAAGCCAAATCTATAAAGGAGAGCAAAGTATGCATATGTATGTATCTATATCAATGCAACAGTCCTTAACAAAGCAAATGAAGTGAGCCCATCAGCGACATACTGCTTTCCTAAAAGGTGATTTCTTGTGATATTTTCAGGAAGGTAAAGCAGCATCTTAGAGCATTAATTGAAACCTGCTAATAATAAATGTGCTTAGGAATACACAACCTCAAAAAAAAACTACTGACACCACTGACAGACATTTTGCAGAAGGATTTTATTAGACAAAGAATCTGGCTTCAGAATGATCTCTCCTTTTTAAAAAAACTATTCTCTGACCATAAAGAAGGCTGATCACTGAAGAATTGATGCTTTTGAATTCTGGTGCTGGAGGAGACTCTTGAGAGTCCCATGGACTGCAAGAAGATCAAACCTCTCCATTCTGAAGGAAACCAGCCCTGAGTGCTCACTGGAAGGACAGATCCTGAAGCTGAGGCTCCAATACTTTGGCCACCTCATGAGAAGAGAAGGCTCCCTGGAAAAGACCCTGATGTTGGGTAAGATGGAGGGCGCAAGGAGAAGGGGACGACAGAGGACGAGATGGTGGGACAGTGTTCTCAAAGCTACCAGCATGAGTTTGACCAAACTGCGGGAGGCAGTGGAAGACAGGAGTGCCTGGCGTGCTCTGGTCCAGGGGGGCACGAAGAGTCGGACACGACTGAACAACTAAACAACAACAAATTCTCTTGTTCTTGTACTTTTTTGCACTGTCAGTTCTGTGCCACAGGGTTCTGTGCCTGTTCAACATCTTTATAAATTACTTGGATGAAATAAATTAAAAAATTTAAAAAATGTCCAGTTGCACCTTAGAGACCAGCTAAGTTTGTTCTGGGTATAAGCTGTCGTGTGCATGCACACTTCTTCAGATACCTGAAGAAAAGCTTATACCCAGAACAAACAGTTGGTCTCTAAGGTGCTACTGGACAATTTTAATTTTTATTTATTTATTTCGACTGCGTCAGACCAACATAGCAACCTACCTGAATCTAGATACTTGGATGAAGTTATTGAAGGGATGCTCATCCAATCTGCAGATGACATCAAACTGGGAGGGGTAGCTAACCCAGCCACTCTGGGCGGCTTCCAACAAAATATAAAAAATACAATAAAACATCAAACATTAAAAACCTCACTAAACAGGGCTGCCTTCATATGTCTTCTAAAAGTCAGTTAGTTATTTCCTTGACATCTGATGGGAGAGCGTTCTACAGGGCAGGCACCACCACCAAGAAGGCCCTCTGCCTGGTACCATACCTGGTGCTTGTTGAGTTTTCTAGCCACATCTTAGGCATATAGTAGGCCCACAACTTACTTGGGGCTTATGTTCCAGGGACTGCACCTAAAGCCAAAATCACATATAGTCAAAACCCATTGGGTTTAGTGGCAGGTGGGATTACCGAAGTCATTTCTCCCTGAACCCTGCCTCCTTTCTGCCCCTTCTTCTTTTTTTCCATGCACTGAAATATAATTGCACACAAGTTGTGGACTTACTGTACTCACTGAGAAAGGTCTCCACTGGATTTAGTGGGACTTACTGTATGGGCTTTAAAAAATGTGTGTCACAAGTTGATAAAAGCTTCACAATTATTGTGTTGTCAATAATTACGGTTAGCAGCTTTTAATAAATGTAAATATTAAAGGGGAGCACAAGTACATACATAAAACAAATCCATATTCTGAGCCTGATTTAACTTAAAGCTGGGCATATGCAGAGGTGCCAAGTAGAGCTAAGAGACAGCGTAGTGAACATCCCAATCCTTCATGCTTTTTCTTCTTTCTGCAGTGTTTTCCAGAACTTGGACGGCAATCCCGCAGCCCTGCAAAACTCCCGCCGCGGAATGTTCGGCTGGCGGAGCCGCCTTCTCTGCTCCAGCTCCGGGGCTGGCGGAGCACGAAGCCTCTCGCGTCTCCCCCTTGCACGCTGCATCTTTTCCGCCGTCCTGGGAAGGGAGCGGGGAGTCAATTGCAAAGAAAGAAAGAAAGAAGGCAGGCAGGCAGGCTGGTTCTTTAAAGGGAAGGAGCGGCGGGCTTCGCACTGATTCCTCAGCCCTGCGCCGCGGAGCAACAGAAAGCACTTTCGCGAAGGGCGCGCAGCGAGCACTAGATCTGGCGAAGGCAAAGCCCTCTGGGCATGCTCAGAGGCACGCCTGGCGAGGTCGCGCGGCTAAACCTGACCCCCCCAACCCAGGGCAAGCAGTGGCCTCCCGCCCTCGCCCAACTCTGCCCCAGATGCGAGGGAGGGGAAAGCGCTCTGGACGTCCTCAGAGGCACGCTTTTCGGACGCTGCGCGGAGCCCCCCCCTCGCCCCAGCCGGGCACCTGCAGCACCCGCGCCGCCCCCAGTTCCTGAAGCGCCCGCCTGGCCGCCTCTCTCTCTCTCTCTCTCGCCCGCCTCCTCCCTCCCTCCCTCGCTCGCTCCCGCCTGTTGCTCCCGGCCTCGTCCCGGAGCCACTTCCTCTTCCTCTCCGACGCCGCCCCCCGCCCGGAGTCGGCTCGCCTGGCGCGCCTCTTGGGGAGCCGCTCGGCCCGAGGAAGGGGGTCCCGCGAAGCGCCGCTGCGCCCCGAGAGACGGGCGGGGGCGGGCGAGACCCGGCCAGACCAAGCCCGCGAGGTGAGGAGCGGAGCCGCGCCGGGGGGGGGGGGGGGAGGCTGCTGCTCCGGGAGCGAAGTGTCGCCCCCCCCCCCGAGAGCACTTGGGGTGGGGAGGTCGCTCTGGTCGCGGGGACGTTTTCGGGGAAAGAAAGGGGTCGCATCCCGAAGTGTGCTGGCGCCCGAGGCATTTCTTTTGAGGGGAGGGGGCTGTGCTCCGAGTGCCGCTCCTGCCTTCGCCTGGACTCTCGTACCTGCCTTTCCAGTCCCCGGGGCGGGGGCCAAGCAGGGGGGGGGGTCTCTTGCGCTTTGCCAGCCTCCCAATTGCGCCTCAGCCGCTTGCCCTTCAGACAGCCCAAAATTCCCAAGCCCTACTCCGTCCGGTGTAGAGGATGGAGCAGGAGGGCCAACTTGGCCCTGGCACCAACATTTGTGGGAATCCGACCCCTCCATGGGGAATTCGGTGGGTGCTGGCACCCCAGGGAGTTGGCACCCATGTTATGGAACACGGGGCGCTTCCAGACAAAAGTTCGGAGCTGCTCCTTCTTGCAGGCAAGTTTTTTGCAGCTTCCACAGCTTGTCATCAAAACGCCTGCCATGCTTAACATATCAGTAATCTGGAAACATTACTGTGGAAAACCTGAAAAGTAACAAATACTGTAAGCTGTTCCACATCTGCCCACTGCTCCTTAGCACATTTTTTCTTGGTGGGCAGTTTGTCACTTGCAGAGAGTTTCAGTGAGTGGCCTCCAAAGCCACACTATTGCTTCCATTCCAAGCCATTTTTCTTATGGAGCAGCACAGTTGATAATGAAGGTGCCCATTTCCACCAATAGCTAAAGACACACTTGAGCTGAAGCAATCTGATCAAGAGGAGCTGTTTCCTCAGGATCTCCAGTAGAGCCAGTGTGGTGTAGTGATTGGAGTGTGGACTAGATGCTCGGAGACCAGGGTTCAAATCTCCACTTACGATGGATCTCATTGGGTGACTATGGGCCTCTGTAGCTGTTCCAGAGGAAAAGGTGGGGTATGTAAATAAATGAGTGAGTAAACTGAAAATGAAATTGGGCTTTAAATAAAATAAAGAATTAATTCAAAGGTCTTATGTAAGATCTTTTTATTCCTCTTGTGCAAGCCTTGGTCAGGTAAACACCACACTTGCACAATACTTTGGTATTAAGAATTAAAAACAAACAAGCAAACAGAATAGTTATTGTCCCCTCCCTAAAGCAGAAGACTTCATTTTTCCCATTGTGAAACATGATAATGAAGACTGAAGACCAAGTCGCTGGCCAGCAGTGGCAGGACTTGATGGCACAACCACCACCCCATCTTCAGCCCCTCCACTTGTGTGAACAAGGGAAGAAGGGTGGTAGTGGTGAAATGACCTCTTTGCTCCCAGGCTGGTGCAGCAAAGAGACTTGGATCAGGCCCATTGCCATCACATGATGGCAGAAGCAGGGCCAGCTTGGGATCCAGCAAATCCTGTGCTGATACAGTACTGCCTCCAAAATGCCCCATTTCAGGCAGGGATAATTCTGGTGGTATTTTCCAGCAGATTTAGTGGGCATGTTGGGACATTCTTTGCTAGTGTGGCTTCCTTGCCAACGGCAGAGCTGGGCATGGCTGGGTGGAGGGACAACTCCATCCCATCCTAATCTCATCCAGCACAGTGGATCAGGATTTGAATTGCTCTTCCCAGCTGCTAAATTGTTCCTGCACACTTCCTGGATCTTTTTTTAAAGGTGCACATGCACAGGTATTTGTATGTATGCATTAGAATCAATGTTAAATATTTGAACTAGCTGTAATAATAAATGCAAATTTCACATTTGTTTGTAATTGTGAATTAAGGATGTATTGAAGGTGGAAAAAGCAGGGGGGAGTGTTGTGGTAGTCCTTTTCGGAAAAATCAGCATAGAAAGAGCTAAAGAAGCCTAAAAATGAATTTTTGTTCTGTCAACATAAAAATGCTTATTTGCTGATATTAGACTTTGGACCAAACATTTTCTGCAGGATTTTTGATCAAGGCCTTGGAAGTCAAACGTTTTGGAAGTCAAACAGACTTCCGGAATGGATTCCGTTCGACTTCCAAGGTACGTCTGTATGAGTAGTAACTTTATTAGTGTTTATCTAACATGGGGGCAAAATGCAATAAAACAATTATTGAAAGTACTCAGATTACATGGTACAGAATGTGCATAACATAGCAAAGTTTCTGTTTTTTTACTGTCTTACCAATGGGTTTTATTATTTATTACCATATTTATTTGGAAGGCCCCATGTGTGGCTGCTACTCAAAATCTATCTCTATATGGGACATCTGTGTGATAAGCAGCAATGTTTAATGTTTCTCCAGTGGTCTTTTGAAGTGCCATGCAGACCTTGGGACAGTTGAAAGTGGCATGTGAACATAGCACATAGCAAGACCATGACATGTGGAAGAGACATGCAAGAGTTGTTTCCCCATCGGGAGGAGTGGAGAGAGAGGAAGACTAGAATCACATACCACCACTATCCTATTGGCATACCTAGTGCAACCTTCCTGAACCTGGTACTCTCTAGGTGTTTCAGATGACAGCTCTCAGCTATCTAGGCTGTACTAGATGGGACTGGTGGGCATTACCTTTCAAAACATTTGAGGAAGGCTCATCTAGTGAAAAATTGAATCAATGCAGCTCTGCTAACTCCCAGTGCAGCATTTTAATAGGGTTTTCACCACAGAGTCCCATAAGAGAATTTTTCTGGCTGACAATGGCTCTCAGTGTTTACCAGAAAGCCAGGCTGTTTCACTCTTCTTTTTCTGTCGCTTTTCTTGTAAATCTATTATTGACCTGTGTATTTCCACAATGTCAAATTGGTAAATGAAAATTTGAACTGGTCTAGTTTTTTAGAGCAGTCTCATTAACATGGTGATTGTTGTTGTTGTTATCCATCTGCCTTGAGAGACAATGGCGTGACTTCCCTGGGGCACAGGCCTGGGCAGTATGTAAATGGAAGTCCTGGGCTGCCCAGACAACAAGACATCCCCCTCGGCCTTGCTGGTGTGGTCCAAGGTGAAGCAGAGCAATATGTTTGGCTGGAGGAGTTGTTGGAAAGAGGCACCATCCAACTGTTTTAGGGACTCCACTCTGGATTTGTGTAGAGTTTATTCCTTAGTCTTTTCTTTTCCTGAAGATATCCCACAAGGCAGTGGCGGCTTAGGATCAGAGTTTTCCTTCTCCTAGATGGGCTATCTTCCCATGTTGACAAGCCCCACCTGCTCCTCCTTTCCCTCTATAGCGTATGCAGAGGCCACCTTCTTAACCGATGAACCCACTATTGGTCTCGTCCACTCAATCCACCGGAGACTGTCATCGCATGCAGGGGAAGTCCCTAACTCCCTGAGGGTTTGAGACCCATTGGTTACCCTCACCTGGTTTAGCTGGTCAGTCAAATCCATTTCCTGGAATGCTGATAGCTTCTAGGAGCCACAGGTGAGAGCTGAGTGCAGCGTGAGAAGGTGGACAAACTGTACTACCCCTCCCCTAATACTCCTTGGATTCTCTTCAAATGTATGAGGGTCAAACAGTTTAAAATACGGTTTTGAAACCTAAGAATAACTTGATTGTATTGACACAACCTTTCTGCAGTTTTCCATATGAAATAATAATATGAAGTGGTGGCAGGCTTACCCTCTGTAGACAGGGAAATATTGAGAACTCATACAAAAGCATGAGACAGCCATAAGACATGTCCCCCCCCCCCCCCCACAGAAAATGACTCAGTCATTTTCATGAGTCTGAGGCTCCTCTTATGAATATGTTATCAAGCTTTCCCACAAGAATTTACCTGCAAAGGAATCTTTGTGCAGTTGCCATTGCAGGGGATTGTGGGCATGCACATGATTCATAAGTATCAACGTACTCCATAGAACAGGCATGTGCAAGATCCGTTTCAGGGGCCTAATCCGGCCTGCCAGTCGGTTTAATCCAGCCCCAGTGGCAGTTTATTTCCTTGGGTAAAATCCTAAAAATTTCAGTCCTTAAAAAACCTCAACAACTTCAATCCTAAAGAGAGCTCAACAACTTTGGTCGGCCCTCACGGCCCTTCACTTCATCAAATCTGGCCCTCTTTGAAAAAAGTTTGGACACCACTGCGATAGAACATCTTCAGCATTTCTCTCCTGATGCATTTTGCAAGGGAGGTTACAGGCAATCTGTCTTTCTGAGAAGCTTCTCCTTTACAGATCCATTATAGAGTTAGTTATTGAGAAACACTTGGAAAACTTTTCAAGAACTCAATACCCCCCCAAGCAGAGTTAGAAAGGCGCTTATTTTAGAGTATTGACTGGTTCAAGTGGCATTTTTATATATGAGATTTAAAATAATTTGTTTTCTACCTTAGAAAAGTATGGTTCTGCTAGTGAACTTATTGAATTACTGGTTGCATTCACTCAGTCAGAACTAAAAATCTGAAAACATTCAGTTAAACGCCAACTCTACAATTCTGTGATTCTGTGACTTTTAGGTTAAAAGTAGGAAAACCACACTTAGTCTGCTCACTGCTAGTAATTTCATGTCTCTTGCTACACTCCAGTTTTGTCTGATGTGTCCTGAAAGAGAGGCTGTTTTTTGAATGGGCAGAAAAATATTCCCAGTTCACAGAAGACAGCATAAACTTTCTAGACAGCTGTAGGTTTTTGCTTTTCTTTTATAGCCCTGTTACTGACCCAAATTCCAAACAATGGTCTGAAAATTTTGGATGGGCTGGCTCTCTTCCAAGAACTTTGTGCTCCTTTTAAGATTTGGAGAGCGCACAAGCACCACTGTTCTGTAACTGGTTAAGCTTTCAGGAAAGGACAAGTGTACCAGTTTGGACTTTGTCACAGATTATGTGTGAGAGAGAAAATATGCAGCGGGTCCACTGAGTAGCGGTTTGTTCATAAGCTACATCAAGTTTTGGAAAAGAGTAGAAAGCAATCCAGTCTTGAGCAAGTGTCTTTTCATTGCAGAAAATTACTAAACCCATCAGGAATTCTTACATAGTATGTGAAAGTAAATTTATTTGCTTTGCTCATAGAAATGAACACCACTGACTTCATGCAAACTTGTGTGTGTGTGAGTGTCAGAAGTCTTGATGAGCTGAGCTATACACAACATGTTGTTAGTGATGACTGGAATTCAGACTCGTTAAAGTCAGTTTCCAAGGTTCTTTCACACTAGTATCATTTCCAAAGTTTAACATATAGAACATGTTAACTATATATGAAACATATATATATATATATATATATATATATATATATATATATATATATGCAGGTTTTGGTGTCCTCGGGTATCTTCCCGTGTAAAAGTTGGGGTGTCTAGGCGACGTTTCGATGAGGTCTCACTCGTCATCTTCAGGCTGGTGCTTTCGGCTTCTTGTTACTGGAACAGAGCAGGATCTCAGTGTTTGAGTTCCTATAAATACTGTTGAGGAGGTTCTGGGCAGAGAGGAAGTTCCCAGGCTAGTGTGCCTTTTCTTCTTTTGTTCCTTAATTGCTTGAGGGATATCTTGAGTGATTTCTTGAGTGATATCCTGAGTACCACTTAGGTGGGTCATTAGGTGTGGATTAGTTGCTAAAGCCTTTGTGTCTTGACCTCTTGAACTTTGTGAAGAGTTTTTCTGAGAAGATGGGTGTACTACATTTAGTTGTGCTCTGGCTTGGCTTCGTGTATAGGGGCGAGCTGTGGTTTTGTGGCCTGTGCCAGCCAGATCTGTGTAGGGATTGCAGGGGGGTGCAGCATCCGGAGGTGCCACCATGGTTTGGCTACTGGATGGTGTCTGTAATTTATCTGTGGAGAGGGTCTGGGTTTGGGTCTGGTGTGGTTGATTGGTGATGGCGTTCTGTGTGCCTCTGGATCTGGTGTCAGTTTTTGTGGGGAGGGCTAATTTCCAGATGTCTGGCAAGCGGGATGTGTCGTCACGCTTGTTCATGTTGTGAGGGTGTTTCTCTATCTCGAGATAGAGAAACACCCTCACAACATGAACAAGCGTGACGACACATCCCGCTTGCCAGACATCTGGAAATTAGCCCTCCCCACAAAAACTGACACCAGATCCAGAGGCACACAGAACGCCATCACCAATCAACCACACCAGACCCAAACCCAGACCCTCTCCACAGATAAATTACAGACACCATCCAGTAGCCAAACCATGGTGGCACCTCCGGATGCTGCACCCCCCTGCAATCCCTACACAGATCTGGCTGGCACAGGCCACAAAACCACAGCTCGCCCCTATACACGAAGCCAAGCCAGAGCACAACTAAATGTAGTACACCCATCTTCTCAGAAAAACTCTTCACAAAGTTCAAGAGGTCAAGACACAAAGGCTTTAGCAACTAATCCACACCTAATGACCCACCTAAGTGGTACTCAGGATATCACTCAAGAAATCACTCAAGATATCCCTCAAGCAATTAAGGAACAAAAGAAGAAAAGGCACACTAGCCTGGGAACTTCCTCTCTGCCCAGAACCTCCTCAACAGTATTTATAGGAACTCAAACACTGAGATCCTGCTCTGTTCCAGTAACAAGAAGCCGAAAGCACCAGCCTGAAGATGACGAGTGAGACCTCGTCGAAACGTCGCCTAGACACCCCAACTTTTACACGGGAAGATACCCGAGGACACCAAAACCTGCATTCCTGTACCCGTGAAAATCTACGAAAGCATATATATATATATATATATATATATATATATATATATATATATATGTTAACTATATATATGTGTGTGTGTGTGTGTGTGTGTGTGTGTTAACTATATATGAAAATGAAAAATGAATCATTGGTTGTAATTTTTACAGAATTACTCTGCAGTAATTAGAAGCACTGGTAAGGATGTTGCAGTCAAAGCAATCAACATTGGCCCACAAGTTTGTATTCCCTCCACCCCACCCCACTAGTGTTCTTGATTGCTGACACTGCCTTATTTGATATTTACAGACTGTTATTCAAATAGCGTGCAGAGAGGCTTCGACAATTTTACCCCAACGTAAATTGAGGGCTTACTATATGTCAAATATATTTGCATGATGGAGTGATCAGATGGTAAGGGCCCCTTTTCCCCTGTCCTGCTTTGCTCCCAGTTAAGTGACACAGTCCAGCTTTTCCCATTGGCCATGTGCTGGAATGGCTGGTGTCTCTGAAGAAGAACCCTCACAGGGAAACACAAATATCCAATAATCGAGACTGCCATTGGGTCCTGTGGTGGAAGGAGAGTCTTTCATGTGGCCTGGCTTGATGCCCATAAACTTTCAAAAATGGACTGAATTTTGGAGTGCCTGTATTCAGTGCAACATGTGAAACCACTTTCCTTTTACTCTTCCAAAACTGACACTAAATGGTAGTCAGCTATGTTTTACAGAGTAGACCCATTGAAGTTAATCAGCATGGCTAAGTCAGGTCTATTAATTTTATTAAGTTTTAGTAGGTCTACTCTCAGTTAAATGAATGCCACTCAATGAATTTCTTAGGTTGCTCTGCAGAACTTTTCAAAGCCAGAAGTGTTTCTGCAACATCCAAAGCCCAGTGCGCTATGTGCATTCCTCTTCTTCCAGTTGTGGAAGGTAAGCTGTGGTTTCTTACATTGTGCTTCTGTGGTGTGGTTTCAAAGCGCAGTATGGTACGAGTTCTGAGGCATGTGCAGAGGGTTTGGGAAGGGGGATGAGTGATTATTATTCTAAGGCATAATTTGTGAACCTCTGGATAAATACCAATCCTGTGTGAAATACAGTACTTTCAAAACAGTGAAATCTCAAATACCAGTAGTACTAATGTTCCCTCTTCCTCATCTTTTTCTTTAGATGCAGATTCCTAGAGAGTGAAAGTTGATCCTCTGGTATTTCTGTTGATAATGTTTTATCTTTCATGACTTCTGCTATCCCCAGGTTCAGCACCTTTGCACTCTGCCTTGAAGTTTTCTCATCCACTTTTTCCTGGTTTGCTAAACTCCTGCTTAGGTCTACTCTGTTAATGAATAACACCTGGCACTTGCCATGTTAGATAAGGGGCAAAGTTTCAGAGAGCCAAATAATTGCACTAGAGCAGATCTCAAAATGCAATCCAAGCCTTGTTAGGGCTGCTTTTGAGAGTAATGTACAATCTTAAAATGACTGTAGTTGAATGTGCATCTTGGTAGTGAGACACACACACACACACACACACACACACACACACACACACACACACACAAAATTGATAAATTACATTTTTAGAAATATTTAGAACTGGAAGAAGGGGTTAGGAATCTGTAAACAATAAAACTGGAGTAAAGTTTAAAGTCACACATGTTTGCAGACTACACTACTGTATTAGCAATCTGAATAGTTTGTAAGATCCTGTCCTTAGTTGGAGGTGGTTAGGCTTGTCTATGAAAGATGCTCACAGGTGGCTTTCTCCATGGTGATCGCATGATTGAGGGCCCCTCACTTATTTTTGTTTGTACAATGAGCAGACTTTCAATTTCTTTGTTCACATTGCTGAACTATTGGGGAAGAGACTGGAACTCTCCATACTTCCACCCCATTAAATTTGAGCCAATTTGCCTTTTTAATTGACTTTAATCAGTGCCTGAAATAGGCAAAACAGGAAGTAGGGTGGTCCCAAAACTGGAGAAAAGTGAAAGTGGGATGGTTAGGCCAGAGTCAGTTTTGGCTTCCTCTTTGTTGAACAAGCATCCTGAATTGCTTAGACAAATCTTATTTGGAGGTTATATTATATCTAGTCTTGATGAGCATTTCTCCTGATTTGTTCATGGGGTGGTTAATATGACAATGAATATTTTTCTTACATTTATCCTAATTTGCTTATGGGGTGTTCATACATCTGCCTGCTGATCATTTATTCATCCTCCTTTTCAAAGCATTTTACTTTATATCTGTTTTGATAAAAAATTTAACTTTTATTCTTTGTTATAATCTATAGATTTAAACAAATACTATCTTCCTACCTGTCAGGTTAGAAACGCTTGCCTTTTATAATCCACATACAGCTTTATTGAGGTCCGTAGACCCAAAATGCACAGTAAAGGTAAAGGACCCCTGACAGTTAAGTCCAGTCACGAATGACTCTGGGGTTGCGGCCCTCATCTCGCTTTACTGGCCAAGGGAGCCGACATTTGTCCGCAGACAGTTTTTCTGGGTCATGTGGCCAGCATGACTAAGCCGTTTCTGGCGAAATCAGAGCAGCACACGGAAACGCCGTTTACTTTCCTGCTGGAGCAGTACCTATTTATCTACTTGCACTGGCGTGCTTTTGAACTGCTAGGTTGGCAGGAGCTGGGACCGAACAACAGGAGTTCACCCTGTCATGGGTTTTCGAATTGCCGACCTTCCGATTGGCAAGCCCAAGGCTCAGTGGTTTACAGCACAGTACAACAATAGTAAATATCAACAGTTATTAAGGTGTAAGATCAGCCTTACTAGCCAACAGAGGAGCTTTAGCCTGTAAATATTGATTTCTGATTCTTACTGCCTCCAAGAGGAATTTTGCTGCAGCCAATCTAATAGTATTAAACTTATCCTCAAGGAGAACCGTAGCATAAAATAAGTCATTAATTTTAGGTTGTTTCGTTAGTATTGGATTGATTAGATGCTTTCTGACCTGTTTATACAGATTACAATGCAATAAAACATCTTGGGAGAATGGGCACAGCCTGTCTTGGTATGTGACACCAGCGAATCTTCTCAGCACTTCAGAATGGAAAACATTTAATCTGGCTTTAGGAAACAGGCAACAGTAGTTAGATATGGTCAAATTCTTAAGGTAGTGAGATAACAAAAAACCCTGTAGGTATTAGATTCCTGACACAGATGGGCCACAGGTCACATGCGAGCGATATTGTAAATCACTAAAGCCAATATCCCATAACCTCTGTTTCACAGTTTTGAGGGCAGAATCATACCTCAGGTGGGTAAGAAAAGATGGTGAAAGGCCTATTGAAGAGGCCTTAAGTACCATGGTTTTTGACCAGGAGCTGATGTACTCCATTTATCAAATGAAGGAGTAAACATACAGATAAACCCATGAAAACATCAAATTTGTGCCCTGTTTCTCTGTGTTGTACTTTGCCTGTAGCGAGTCTGTACGTCCTGTTCTCTTTCACCCTGTAAGAATGAACAGAATCTCTTTCTGACGGTTTACGGAAGTTGGGACTCCCCCCTCCCTCCTCCTCCTCCTTCAAATCCCGTACTTTGTTTGCAGTTACAGCTGGACTAACAATGCAACATTTGAATTAAGAGATCTGTCAAGTACTGGCACCATAGACAGTTCCTGTATTTTGGCTCCTGAATGTCAATGTAATCCTGTGTGTCACTGTATCAGTGGACTCCATGAACTAGGCTCTCAGCCGATTGTGGAAAAGGAAATAATGTCAAAAGAAGGGAAGTTTGCCAAGGCCTAGATAAAGATGTGCTATTTTAAACAACCCTCGAATTTGTGGGCTAGATATAAAATATTAAAATTTAAATAGACCAGTACATTTATATTGGAAGAAAGTTTTTTGCTCTACCAGGAAAGTGTTCAGAACCATAAATCAGCATGGGAAATACTGGCACATGTAGAAGCAGCAACCTAATTATTAAGATTAGGGAAAGGCACTCTTGGTATAAACGCCAACCTGCCTTTTAAGAAGCAGTTGTGGATCTTGGAGGTACTCTTAAGCTCCTAACGGTACTATAGCCACTACTTAACAGCATTACCATCTTGTTTAATTTCAGTTTTAACCATTTTAAAGTATGACTCCTACTGCTGCATTTTGAAGTACATATCCCAACCATCTAGATTCCACAAGTTTTATGTGGTATGTATAGAACACCTCTTAAGATTTTAAAAATAAATGGCAGGGGAGTGTCATAAAATGATAGTAATTTGTAAATTGCAAATTCAGTAAAAATATATTAGGGTGTAATTGTGGAAGCTGCATCATGGGGATATTATTTCGAAAGTAAACAAGTAAGCAATTTGTGGGGTGGAAATAGTAACACTATCGTTATGGAATGGGACATCCCTATTTTCATCGGAGAAATGTTGGAGGGTATGGATTTGTTTGTGTTTATTGTTTGTGTTTTGTGTATTTTGTGTTTAAAATGAATATAAATCGATTTTCTCAAGAATGTTTACTTTCCTTTGTACATACGTTGGGAGGCCTCTGTAAGAGGGAAGAATTGAGAAGACAGGTTTATGATTGTTTAAGGTTAAGTTCCATTGAGTCTGTGCTGTTTTGTCGTGAGCCTTTTTAGTTAGGTTAGAATGAACAAGATTTCCTTGAGACGTCTTGATAAGGATTGGTTGCTTGGGAACCGAGATTTCCTTTCGTTTTCCCGTAACCCGGCTGGAGGGCGACGGAGGTTCGGCTATGGCTTGTCCTTAGGATGCTTTCGTGAAGGACCTGAGTTTGTGGTTTTCTTTTGTGTTGTAGAAACTGAGTTCTTTATCGTTGGATTCTCCAACAGCTTAAAGAGCTTTTGGAAATTCATTTTTTTAGTCCGACAGAGCGGCTTTCCATTTCGGCTTCCCAGTTTGATATTTTTAGGCTTTTCCTTTTTTTGCATTGAGTTTTTTCTCTTTAAGGGGACCCTCCCTCCTCCTGAGCTGGTTGGATTCTGTTTGGTTTTTTTGTAATCAAGGCCCAGTTGGGTTTCATTTCCATTGGTCATATTGTTAGTTGTTATGTGAAGGAAGGAGGCTTCTTGTCTCTTAATTAATTCAGTTAGGGTGGTAAGCAGGCACTAACTTTCTGAAAGGAACTTTTTAATTGGCTCCAGTTCTTTACTTAACTGTATAGAACAGTTTTTGAGCAGCTCATCCCTGACAGGTAAAAAATGTAGTTGTCCGGGTGCTGTAACCTTGGACTGTTGAGTTGTTTGTCTGTCTCAGCCAACTCAACTGAGGGGGAGCACCTTAATTTCTCTCCTGACAGTGAGGGTAAGGAAGTCCCATTCGTCCTGGTTTCTGTGTTTTTCAAGAATAGTTCCTGTTCCAAATATATTTCAGGGCCCTCTTTGGCTTTTCTGGCTTGTTTTAATTCGGTTGCTAGATCTATCCCTTCCCTTTTGTCCTAGTGTGGTCAATAGACCACTCATGAGAATGGAGGTTTCCTGGATTGTTTGCTTCGTTTTCCTTAGGCTGAAAGTAGGGTGAAATTTTGACCTGCTTTTTCTTTGGGGGGGGGGAGTTATAGTGGATTGTGTGGGGGGAATTCCCAGTTCTTGGTAGCACTGTCTTGTGAGTACCATGCTCGGACTCAGAAATAATTGAAGCTGCTTTTTCTGGCCCACGATTTTGAGGGCTTTGCTTGGGAGGAGTTCTAGTTGTTTTAAATAGTTTCAAAAGGAGGGGGAGATTAGATTATCAGCCCAGCAGCTCCCGAAGTTTTTTCTAACCGGAGTTGGCGCTTGTTTTCAAGGGTTGAGCATTTTAATCGGAGTAATTTGATAAATAGAGCTCCTACTCACTCAGCAGAGACTCAGTGGAGACTTGACCCAGTGTCATCTTCTGGCAAAGACCCATTTATCCCTCTCCCTCTGTGAAAGCCTGTTGGAACAAAATTGTTAATTGTTTCCGAAAAGTGCAGATAGTGGCCACCTGCCATGCTTTGACAGGAATGCTGTTCCACAACCCATTGCATGTCCCACCAACCCCAGCCACCATGACCAATGATCAGGGATGTTGGGGTAGATTCTTAAATATATCTCGAAGGCTGCTGCAGTAGATAGGACCCAAGTCCAAATTATGAGAAAGGGGATTTTGACTGAACATTAGGAAGAACACCACGCATAGGAGTATTGGAAGCCGCCTTAAACCAAGTGAGACCATTGGTCCATCAAGCCCAGCATTGTCTACACCATGTGTAGGCAAACTAAGGCCCAGGGGCCGGATCGGGCCCAATCGCCTTCTAAATCTGGCTGTGGACGGTCTGGGAATCAGCATGTTTTTACATGAATAGAATGTGTACTTTTATTTAAAATGCATCTCTGGGTTATTTGTGGGGCATAGGAATTCATTCATTTCCCCCCCAAAAAAATATATTCCGGCCTCCCACAAGGTCTGAGGGACAGTGGACCGGCCCCCCTACTGAAATAGTTTGCTGACCCCTGGTCTACACTGACGGGCAGCAGCTCTCCAGTATTCAGGCGGGAGCCTCTGCTAGCCCTGCCTAGACATGCTGGTATGCGTTCAAACTGCTGGATTGGCAGGAGCTGGGACAAAACAACGGGAGCTCACCCTGTCATGCAGATTCGAACCACCGACCATCTGCTTGCAAGACCACCTATCAGGAATGTTGTAATGGTAGGGGTTTTCATGCATTGATGGGTTGGATTAAATGATATTTTGAGATCTATTATTCTTATTCCAGATCTCTTATTCTTATTCATCATGGCATGACCATCCACATGTAGCTTTTTAAACTGGCAGAAAAAGTGAGGGTTGAGTGTGTCACTATAGTCTGTGTCTTGGCTCTGTGACCTCGATTTGTGGATGATGGCTGTGGCTGACTGACGCAATAATTGAAGCCCCAAGCTTTAGTGGCTGAGTACTGAGTCTTGGCCCAGAAAATGAGATCATAGGTGTGTTCTGTTGTTGTACCTTGTTTGAACAAATGGCCCTTTGGCCCTTTCATGCAGCACACAGATTATTATTATTATTTATTAAATATCTATATATTGCCCTTCATCTGAAAATCACAGGGCGTTTTACAACATAATCCCCACTCAGCCATGAAGCTCACTGGGCGACCTTGGCCCAGTCACCATCTCTTAGCCTAACCTAATTCACAGGGTTGTTGTGAACACAAAATGGGGAGGAGGAGAACCATGTACACCACTTTGAGATCCATGGAAGATAAAGGTGGTATATAAGTATAACTCCTCAAATATCTTTGTGTCCCCATCCTGCAGCAGTCTCTCTTAACGTTAGATCTGTAATCTTATAATCTTATATGGTAAAGGTAAAAGCTAAAGGACCACTGGACGGTTAAGTCCAGTCAAATTGGACTATGGGGTATGACGCTAATCTCTCTTCAGGCTGAGGGAGCTGATGTTTGTCATGTGGCCAGCATGGCTAAACCGCTTCTGGCACAACGGAACACTGTGACAGAAGCCAGAGCACAGAGAAATGCTGTTTAGCTTCCTGCTGCAGCAGTACCTATTTATCTACTCGTGCTGGTATGCTTTCAAACTGCTTGGTTGGCAGGAGCTGGGACAAAACAACGGGAGCTCACCCTATCATGCGGATTTGAACCACTGACCTTCTGATTGGCAAGTCCAAGAGGCTTGGTGGTTTAGACCACAGCGCCACCTGTGGCCCCTAATCTTCTATGGAGGATTAGGGGGGGCCCTACTATTTGCTCAATGTGCACTTTTGACTGAGGTCAAGCAAACAAAGCCATTTATGCCATTGCAGTTAAAATAATAATCATAATAAGTTGGTTAAAATCACCATAAGCAACTTGTGGGATGTATGAAGAGGGGGAAATGCCAGCAGCACTGTCTTTAAAGTGCAATCTACAGGAAATAATAGACCAAAAGGATAATCTTAAAGGCTCTGGTAGGAAATAAATGGCACTGTGTTGTTGACGGGAAAAGATCTTGGCAAAACTGTTGTGACTGTTCCTGTGGCTTAGAAAGGAATTTCCTACTGACTGGACTAACCATTAAATATGTCTCTGCTTCCAGGAGGAGTTCGGTGGAGCTTTCCCAGAGAAAATGTCAACTTTGGCCATGGAAGCGCAGGGTCTTGACGAGAGAGGAAGTTTTTTTAAGGTAACTGAAAAGTTGTTACTTTATTTTGAGTAGGGAGACATTTTTTTCTTTGACATGTAAGGTACTTATCTGTTAACTGCTAATTCCTTTCCATCCTCAGTATTTAGACAAAGCTATAATAAGAAAACCTGGCTTTTGAACCATTGAAATTTGTATTTCTGCAGTTCTAGACTTTTGTAATCTTAACAGAATAGAATAAACAATGCTATGTGCTATATTTGAATCTGATGCTGTGGCCATTTGATAAGAGATCCAGCTATGTGCTCATTTGTAAACATGCTGCTATTTTCAATTTAGCTAGAATCTAGATATTCCAGTGTCTGTTAAATAATTCTGTGATTTTTATATAGGCAAATACACACTGGTCTCAGCAACTATTAGTTTAGAATGCAGGCATGTACACACGGAAGCTGAAGTTTAAAGCTCAAGGATGATTAATAGATTGCTGGAGAGCTTTCAGTTTCTGCTGAAAACTTCCTTGATTTCGGGCATTTGTCATTTTACTTTGAGACTGTATGTGAACAGCCAGCAGTGGCATGATTTATTCTAAGGAAGATGACTTCAACAGTTTACCACTTAAAATAATGAAACTGGAAACTTTTGCTTATGGTCCGGTCCTTCAAATGCACTTCAGCTATGGAATCGTTCCGTAGAAATTGAAGCCAGTTTCTGTGCTTGGCAAGTGGGGCTGAGCTGTCCAGACATTCAGGGGTGGGAGTGAGGGTGTGGGTGGAAGCAGACTGTAAAACAATGATGTTTCCAGGCTATATCTGGGCCTGCTTCCTGTCATTGTCCCACTCTCAACAGGGGCATAAAATGGGCAAGCTGTACTGTAGGGGTGCTCTGTTTCAGTAGAGATGTCATGCAGCAGAATATCAGGCCCATTAAAAATTTTAAGAGTATGTGGTAGCACACCCCACCCACCCAGGGGAAAAAAGAAAACCCCACTGGAAAGATTCTTTGTGTTGCTTGTGAAAATTGCTATTGCATCCAAGGGTCCCACTGTTGTTGTTAATATTTATAATTATAAAGTATCATGAATGTGCACAAAAAGCCAGGAACTCAGCTAGATAGGTAAAGAAAAAGCATTTTTTATATAATACTGTGACACCAGATGCCGCTGTGGAGTCCTGTCTTTCCCTACCGGATTTCCCGGTATGAGTTTACAATGTGTTTAACTGAATCACTTCTTTGACATGTCTAGATCCAGCCCAGGTCTTTGTTCTGCAGAGCCTGAGATTTTAAACTGATGCTTAAACTGCTACAGATCATCAGTAATCTCTTGAAAGTTTGTTTAGAACACTTACCTAAAGGGAGCTTCTCACTGTACTTGACCAATACATTTAATGCCTGCATACTCTTCTTACGGGTGGCGCTGGGACACGGGTGGCGCTGTGGGTAAAACCTCAGTGCCTAGGACTTGCTGATCGCATGGTCGGCGGTTCGAATCCCTGCGGCGGGGTGAGCTCCCGTTGTTCAGTTCCAGCTCCTGCCCACCTAGCAGTTCAAAAGCACCTGTAAGTGCAAGTAGATAAATAGGTACCGCTTTATAGCGGGAAGGTAAACGGCGTTTCCGTGTGCTGCACTGGTACTGGCTCACCAGTGCAGCTTCGTCACGCTGGCCACGTGACCCGGAAGTGTCTTCGGACGGCGCTGGCTCCCGGACTCTTGAGTGAGATGAGCGCACAACCCTAGAGTCGGTCACGACTGGCCCGTACGGGCAGGGGTACCTTTACCTTTACCTTTTACTCTTCTTACACCAGGATTTTCTGCAGCATGTAAAAAGCATTTACACATCTTTAAACACCCATGCGCACATGTCTGAGGACCAAACCAGATGTGATATCATTCACATAATTAGCAATGGCTTGAACAGTTGTTGTTTTTAGCAAAACTCAGAGACACAGGGGTCCCAAGCTGGATCAGAACCTTTCTGGGTGGGTGGGGATGCTTTATCCCTTTGCCCTGCGCTGCAGTCCCAATCTGGATTTGGCCACCTGCACCTGCTGTTTGCATTGGGAGGAGAGCTCTTAATGGTGCCAATGGAAGCTTTTCTCTTGCAGCAAGTAGCAGGTGTGGAGGACTTGATCCAGACTGCAGCAGGAGACAAAAGGATTAAAGCGTTTCTCCCCACCAAAGTTCTGATTTGTATCCCTCCATGATTGCTATTTACTCATTTAAAACAAACAAACACTCCAGTGCAATTGCTTACTGCATGGATGGTGTCATTTGTGTTTGACCATAGAATTTGGATCGGTCTAAGATCCACAGAAGTCATGTGCAAAGGTGTATGTCACCCCAGACTTCTGTATTTGCCACAGGAAACACTGAGGTAAGACTGCTGAATATGAAAAAAAAAAGTTACGTATATAAAGTGTAGAGCTGCTCCAGTTTTGAAACCTGTTTACACCGCAGAGTGTACTTTGTATTAGCTCTTCTTCAGGTTTTAATGAGGTGTCTATTCTTTACTGTCTTGATGCTTGTAGCAACTAGCTCTCAGATCTACTACACATTCTACTTCACATTTGTCCTATTAAAAACAGCATAAAACACTTAATCACAGCAATTAATGTTTAATTATTTTTAAATTATTGTTTTCAATGCTTTTAGCTGTTCTTACTTTATCTGTAAGTCGCCTTGATTCTCTTACAGGGAAAATGGCAGGGTATAAATAAATATAAAATAAATGTATAATATATTACAGCAGGTTACCATGAGTTCTGAAAAACCCTGCTTATAGCCCTCTTGCTGTAAATTTATTCAATTCATTACTCTTCCCCAGCTGCCTGTTTTCTTGCAAGAGTTTAGTCCATCCAGTATGCATGCGAGACAAAATGTTAGAAATAAATTCCTGATTCACAGCACAAAGCACTGACTGGATGTTGCAAAATTAAAACTATCTTGATTTTGCATACACTGGGGAAAACACAAGCGTAGAAACTTGCATGTTATACTGCCATTGTTGGCTGTTTGCCAAGAATTGAAACAAGGTAGCTTTAAAAAAATGATGCACTTTGTCAGAAAAAGAAGGAAATGGCTAAGATGTCAAAGACGGTACAGGGCTTGGGGGTGGGTAGCCCCTGTACAGTTAAAAGGATGGGGGGGGGGGAGATGGTCTACGCTGTTCAGTAACATGGAACACAGAATATCATTTTAATTTTCCCTCTATTTTTCCAGAGAACAGGAGAGGTCTGGGTGTGAGCCACACTCAGCAAATACTTTTTAGGTGGCCATTAGACCACCCCTCCATTCACCATTAGAAGACACCTCCCTTCACCATGTTGCAGAGAGGCATAGTTTGTTTCTTCACAAGAGATGTCTTGTGACAACTAGCAATAAGAAGCAGCTCCCTTTACAAGTCTCCCTTGTACGGTTCCCCCTACTTTATAGCCTTCAGGAGAGTCCACAGCCTCCCGAGGGAGATTGTTCCACTGCCGAACAGCTCTTATTGTCAGAAAGTTTTTCCTGATGTTTAGTTGGAATCTCCTTTCTTGTAACTGGAATCCATTGGTTTGGGTCCTACCCTGTGGAGCAGGAAAAAACAAGTTTCCTCCCTCTTCCATGTGACAGCCCTTAAGATATTAGTAGGTGGCTCTCATATCTCCTCTCAGTTTCGTCTTTTCCAGGCTAAACATACCCAACTCCCATAAATGTTCCTGGTAAGTGCTGTTGAAAGTGGGACCCACTGAAAACTCTTATGTATAAGGTCTGAGACAAATCTGGGTTGAATTACTTAGAGGTGGGTAGCAGCCATTGCTTCTTTATCCCAGAATTCAAGGTGTGCAACCTGATATTTGTAACACCTGGACAGGACTGATTCAACCTGCACCCCTCCATTTTGGAACCAAGTTTTCAGGCTGGGTCATTCCATATCAAGTGATCCAACTTTTTTACCTCATGTCACCCAGTTTTCTTAATATTTTGTACACTTGCTGAATGATCAAAACTAAGTTTAAATCAAAAATTCTAATTTTTTTTATCTCAACCCGTTTGTGAGTTATGAACATTGCAACAAATGCTCATTTGCAACAAATGCATTTAGTTGTAATGTTCATGAAATGAAGTACTAACAAGAATTCTTTCAAAGCGTTATTTCTGTCATGCAACAGCATGCTATCACTCTGCTTTGGAACACATTTTTTAAAGAAAAGCCTGACTAGCTTTTCAGATACCTTTGAACTGAATAACTTTCTAAAGAAATGCCTGCAGCAAATGATATTGTAGTTTGAAGTCTTGTTTACTCTGTTATATTTTACTCCAAGAAGACCCATTTATCCTAAATAGAACCCAGTAAGGAAGACATGTCTGTACAATATAAATAATGTGATCCCATTGAAATCCCAAGATGAAATTTTGCAGGTAGCTCTTAGAAATATTAAATAACCAATCAGTGGCGTAGCGTGGGTTGTCAGCACCCGGGGCAAGGCAAGTAATTTGCGCCCCCTAACCCGTGGATTTGCGCCCCCTAACCCTAACCCCCAGATGTTGCGCCCGGTGCGGCCGGCCCCCCCTGCACCCCCCACACTACGTCACTGTAACCAATACCATTTTAAAGAAATTTTTAATCATATTAATTCTTTTAATCACTTTTTTTAAAAATTCAATTTTGTGACTTAAATTTAAAATTTAAAGTAAGTCCACAAGACATACCATGTCTTGGTATGTCTTAAAGCCCATGAAGTTCTGAAGAGATTGGTGTTTTTAGTTTTGATGTATCTCCATTCTGGCTGAGCTTTTAAGGTTTTTGTGTAGTCTGGTAAGACCAAATTTGTAATTTTTTAAACAAAATTCAAACCCTCATAACTCACAAATGGGATGAGATAAAAAATTAAAAATTTAGATTTAAAGTTAGTTTTGATCATTTAACAAGCATGCAAAATATTAAGAAAATTGAATGACACGAGGTAAAAAAGTTGGATCACTTGATATGGAATGACTTTGCTGATCTCATTCTGTAACATCAGTCTAATTTTTGAACTTTGTTTGTTCTCACCCCCTGCTTTGTGTAACACCATGCCCCATGCTTCTGTGACTTTTGGGTTGGTCCCAATAAAGGTATCACCCAGTTGTGAGTCTGGCACTCCTTTTCCTGTCATTGCCTTATCAATTTACTCTGTTTCCCACAGAGCATTTGAAGCTACCCGTATTTGGATTCACCTTAAATCAGTTCTGGTGTTTTCAGCTTGTCTGCTCACTGTGAAAAGAAAGAGGGGGAAGCCATTATTATTTGGATAAATGGAAATACAGTCATACCTCGGGTTGAATGCACTTCGGGTTGAGCGCGTTCGAGTTGCACTCCGCGGCAACCCGGAAGTAACGGAGTGTGTTACTTCCGGGTTTTGCCGCTTGTGCATGCGCAGACGCTCAAAAATGACGTCATGCGCAGAAGCGGCGTAAAGCGACGCGCACGTGCACAGACATGCCGTCGCTAGTTACGTTTGCTTCTAGATACGAACGGGGCTCTGGAACAGATCCCATTCGTATCCAGAGGTACCACTGTACAGTATGCTTTGTAATGTCGTAGAAGAACAATGTGTGGTTCCACTCTTAATGACTGTATTTGCAGTGGAATGTTTTGTATGTGCTACCACAGAGCAAACTTTTTCAGCAGGGGGCCGGTCCACTGTCCCTCAGACCTTGTGAGGGGCTGGACTATATTTGTTTTGGGGGGGAATGAATGAATGCCCCACAAATAACCCAGAGATGCATTTTAAATAAAAGGACACATTCTACTCATGTAAAAACACACTGATTCCTACTGTGTCCACGGGCCGGATTGAGAAGGTGTCCCTGGGCCTTAGTTTGCCTACCCATGGCTAGGGCTTGCCGATCGGAAGGTCGGTGGTTCAAATCCCTGTGACGGGGTGAGCTCCCGTTGCTTTGTCCCATCTCCTGTCAACCTAGCAATTTGAAAGCACACCAGTGCAAGTAAATAAATAGGTACTGCTGCAGTGGGAAGGTAAACGGCGTTTCTGTGCGCTGCTCTGGTTTCGCCAAAAGCGGCTTAGTCATGCTGGCCACATGACCCGGAAAAAGTGTCTGCGGACAAACACCGGCTCCCTCGGCCTTTAAAGCGAGATGAGGGCCGCAACCCCAGAGTCGTTTGCAACTGAACTTAACTGTTAGGGGTCCTTTACCTTTATACTGGAAAGAGGTGTGTCAGATGCCTGCATAGTGGACTTCTGACTGGTGGTGAATGCACAAGCAGAGGAGATATAAGGAAAATATTAAAGTTATGTTTTATATAGCGTTCATTTCTGCACTGCTGTGTGAAGATGGAGTTTGCTCAGAATGAAATACTGCTTGTATCATCCATGCTTAGAGCTTGCAGTGTGCATCCCTCTGGTGGACAGAACTGTGAAAGATACGCTCTTTAAAGAGCCCAAGATTCCATCATACCCAAACAAAAGCCAGATTGTATGTGGCTGGCTGCTCAATTCTCAGTTGCTTCCATTGAAAGATACAGGCTTTGCCTCACACTCAGCAATCTGCAGTGTGGAGTATAGCGACAGCAACACTGTCCATCACCCCCAGACACTTGCAGGGGGCAAGATATTCTATTCCAGCAGTATAAGTACACCCTGAGTACTTTTAGCTGAGTGATTACCATTCACTGCTGTGGTAAAAATAAAACAAATTACTGCACTGAGGGCAACTTCACAGTGGCAGTAAATTATCTCTGTATGGTGGGCTGCCTGGCTCCATTTACTGTGAATCTATGGGAACCCCTGTGCACCCCAGGAGTTTCTGTAACATAAAATCTTTCACTTCCCACATGAACCTGTGTTCTGACTATGATAACAACAGACAATTTGAGGCCTGTATAGCTAAATTGTTGCCTTTATCAATTGGTGATGCTAAATTGCAGCACAGTGTGCTTTTGTGTCCAGCAGGGGTCACATGAGCACTAGAAGCTCCAGCAAAGCAACACTAGCCCAGGCCACAACTTCGCAGATGTGGTGAACAGGCATTGTCTTCAGGGTTCCTTGCCTGTGTAAGTTGTGCCTTGCTAGGTTAGACTGAAATCCACTTTCTAAGAGTCTCAGAAGACACTAGAAATTGACCCGGGGTTTGTGTCCTACCTTCCATAACACCCCAACCATCCTCATTCCTTCTATAATGGTTTGAAGTTTTAGACAGAAATCCCTCAGAAGTGAAATTGTCCCTTGATCCCAGAAAGTGAGCACCCTCCCGTATTCACCAAATGTGCCATTGTGAACAATCCTGTTCAGCTTTCAAAGGAGTCAGAGTAGCAGAAGTGGGGTAATAGATCAGAAGGATTGCTGTATTGTGAAAGTACTAATGGAGACGATATTAAGGGTTTTCTCAACAAAATAACATATAATCCAGGCTTTATTATTAGTACAATGTTAGTGTTCTGTGTAAATTACTACTACATTACTACTGCTATATTTTGTCAAAATCTTCTGCTTCTGCTTCAGAATACCATTAAATTCCTGAATGTGCTTATGAACAGTCAAATGAATTGCCAGGATTTTTAGTAAAAGAGAATTATGTTTTTGTTTAATACATGGATCTCTTGTATTTTAACCAATGTAGCATTGAAAATATAGACACTGGAACATCATAGTGAGGAATTACGGTATTTTTTTCTAGGGGTGGACCAGCAGATTTCAAGTCTGTTAAATATTGCAAATTACTTTGTATTTTTTATATAAAAAACCAGGGGATGCCACCCCTGCTCGTGTTACTTGCCAACCATTCACAGCTTGTCTATATATTTCCATCTTTGTTTTATTCAACCTTCTGCTATTGTTTGAAACCACAATTTTAAAACCTGCCTTCTCTTTTGTTCCCCCGCCCTGACCATGCAAACTCAGGATGGTCTCATGCAGCACTACAAATTCTCCAATGAGGGCTACGTGATGACAGCCTGACATTTTTGTGTATATAGGGAGAAATACTAGAATACATCTTTGTTTACAGTAGAGGTAGGGAACTTGTGGCCTTCTAGGTGTTGGTGGACTATAGTATTTGACCCTGCTAAGAGAAAGAGTGGAAGATAGGAGTGCCTGGCATGCTCTGGTCCATGGGGTCATGAAGAGTCGGACACAACTAAACAACAACAAAGAGAAAGAGAAACATGGATAGAAAAGTACCCTTTGGTTACCATCAACCAAGACCTCAAATAAACTTTAAAATAAAGGCTAATTCATTCCTTACTGGTGCTTAGGGCCTTGCTGCGTTGACAGGGGAGCAGGCCTGTGCTTTTAGCCTTGTCCCTGACATTGTTGTGTCTTTCTGCAACAGCTGTGTGTTGGGCACGGTTGTCCGCAGTGAAATTCCAGTGTGCGCACGCCTGCTTGTGTTGTTGAGGCTCCTGCAGCTGGAACACCTGCACAATTCTGCAGTTGTGTCCTGATAGTTCATAGCTGCCACTTAAGCAGCAGCTCATGCACTGGACTTCACACAGTTGCACACAGCATGTGGTTGTTACAGAAAAGGAGCACCAGTGTTGGTGGCACAGCTTAAAAGCTCTCCATCAACACAGTGGGGCCTACATGAAAGCAATTTATAAATGGGGCTTAGCTGGTGTCCCCCCCCCTTTGATTTTTGGTAATAGTTTTCCAAAAATGTTAACAATAAAACCTAGCCAGAAGTAAAAGAGCGACAGGCAGGCTTCATGGAATCGAACTTGAAAGACGATAAATTACAGATATCAGTGTAACAATTACTTGATATTTATAGGGTGGAGCAGCATTTCAGATACTTTCCATCTGTTCTTTCTGTACTTTCCATACATTTTCTAAAAATAGATAACAGGTGGCAAAGGAAGGGTCTGGCCTGGTTTGGTTCTTAGAAACTCTGATCTATCTATTGATGCAACTCATTTCACTAGATGTTCCTAGCTGGGACTGAAGAGTGGAATCAGTTTGGCCTTTCCAGGGTGAGGCAACCTCTGTTCTGGCAGGAAATCAGATACTGTTTTTTCCGGCAAAACAAATAACTTTGCTTCAGCAGTATTTCACATTAATTTGGTAGAATGTTGAAAGAGCTGTCTTTCCCCTTCATATGGAGGGTGTAGCAAACTCCCTTCCCATCTCACATAAGTGAATAATTAAGGGAGCCATCCTATACTCAGAAAGCTGGCACAAAGCAAGTGGCTTTAAGTGAAGCCACTGCAAAGTTACACAAGATCCAAACGCTCTTCAGCAGTTGGGCTACTGGTAGCTAAGGCAGACAAAGCCTGGCAGAGGGAAAACAAGCCTTTAAAATAGTGTTTGATTTACATCACCCTTTTTTGCTAGCTTAGCTTCATATGCTCAAGCTGAACAGGCTAGGATCCAGCCTAAGCATGCATACCCCCCCTCCTGCTGGTCCTGCCCCCAGAATGCCCCCTTTAAGGACTTAAACCAGCTTGGGCTTAGCTCAGCCAACTGGAGATGCATTGGTGTACCTCGAGCCAAGCTGAGGATTGTTACTTACACTGGCGTAAACTGGCTGTGCTGGAAGCCTCCTCACTCAGCCGGAGATTCTCTGGATCCTGCCTTCTCATCCCAGCAGATCTTGCTATAGGATTGCTCCCTATGTGCCCAGCTTAACATTTCTTAGAAGGATGATTGAGGAAATGCTTTTTCGTAGCTTTTATGATACTTCGTTGGGGTTTTGTGTAAGTCTCTTAATGGATTATTTTTGCTGGAGAAGCCACATATAAATCTTTTAAATAAATGTTATCACCTGTTGTTAATGTATTTAGTTTTGTATTCCTGGGTTGTAATCTGAACCATTCTATAAGCCTCCACAATTTAAATGATGTTTTCCCCTTATCCTGGTCTTTTTCCTTCAGGAAAGGGAAGTCAAAATGGAAAGGAGCAAAACGGGTTGTAATCTTGAGTGACCCATTCTGGCTACTATTTTATTGCCACGCCTCTTCCACTTGTTTGACGTCATACTGTTTTTGCCCTTTCTCTAGCTGATTGACACAATTGCTTCAGAAATCGGAGAACTGAAACAAGAAATGGTGCAAACAGATCTGGTGCTAGAAGATGGACCCACCAGTTTACAAAGGTTAGTAGCATTATATGGCAAGCATTTTGGTGTGGTTGTGCTACAGAGGTCAAGAAGGTGATGTCTTCCACCATGCTGATTAGTTTATAGTACTACAACTACTTGGTACTTTGGCTAAGATTTAAAGCAGTTTTCCATTGACAGTGACTGGTGATCAAAACTGTTGTGTGTTCATTCTTTTTATATGCTCTTGTAGTAATTTAGTGGTTACTGGGACATAGTTGTCCAACTTAAAACTAATAGCATGTAGAGTCTTTAAGAACTGAATGTAGAAATGAATTTAGCTTTCAGGTTTAGTTACTGAGAGATTTCAGCCAAAATTACAAAAGAGCATACACTTTTTATTTCATGAATATATTGAGGGCAGCGAAGAGGGGCAGCTAATTAGGTTTAGACAGGAAATAATTGTTCTGTATGTAGAATTTATGCTTCCGTTTAAACCAGATCTGAGATACTATTTGTGTTTAAACTACTGTTAATTTCAGTAAGAACTGAGATTCTCATAATTTACAAACTAGTTTGAAAAATTTCAGATGGGAATAGTCCCCTTTCTGTTTTTCTGCATAACTGCTGATACTCTCTGATATATCTTTGAATGAAGTCATGCTGCTGACCAGTAAACTGAAAGATCGTGGGTCAAGCTGAAGTTCATTTTGGATGAGAATGCCAGCCCGGCATGTGCAATGGAAGCCTGGTTAGATGAGGTGTGGGAAATTAATCGCTTTCCAGCCTTGCCCGGCAGACTTCCTAACAGAGTAGCCAATTAGCCCTGGGGAAACAGCAGCAGAAGTGCAATCACCCTTTCATAAAACTAAGTACTGGCCAGGCCTGGTCCCTCCATGAGGCAGGTGGAGGCAGGCGCGCTAGCTTGGCCCTGCGACCATGGGTGCTGGGGCCATGCATGCTGCGGGGGCTGTGCGCGGCATCAGCACATCGTGAGGAGTGTGCGTCAGCACTCCCAGCAGCGTGCACGAGTGACATCAGCATGCCCCATGGCGTCACTCGCGCACACCGCCAGGCAGGCTGATGTTGCACGCGCACGCCCCACAGCGTGCCCGGCTGCCCGCCACCGCAATTTGCCCGGCCCCTTCATGGAAAATGTTGTGGGCCCCAGGGAGACGGTGCTAATGGGTGGAGGAATGCAAGGAGCACTTCCACGAGAGCTCATGCGCCACCGCCAGAGAAGTGAAGAGAAGCCAGAAGTCACAGCTGCACAACTCCTGTAAGAGGAACTTCAGCAGGGGTGGCACATAGCATGAGCACAGGGTGACACCTTCCCATTTCACCTCAGGCAGCAAAAGAGGATGGGCTGCCCCGTCTTTGGCATTTGCTGAGTTTTGAGTGTGACACTCCAAGATGCTGGTGTGCCATCTACTTTGCTGCTCCATCATCTTCCTTCCAGGCTTGTTGAGGTGGTCTTAGGGCGATGTTAAACTTATTATCCTAGGCCAGTGTTTTTCAACCCTTGACCAACTACATTCTTTCTCTGGCTCCCCTGTGGAAGCCACTTACCCTAGGGTTCTGTTGCAGTAAGTGAGGATTTCCCCACTTCTGCCCCACCCCTTTCCGGTGCCATTTTTGGCACATGTGTAAGTGGGAGCACATTTGTCAACAGGAACCCAAGCAATGCACCTGCTCTTCAGGGCTGAGCCCCAGGGCTGAGCTGACACAGGGCTGCTCCTCAGGGTGCCCTTCCCAGACTTAGTGTGCACACGATGAGAGGCATGGAGAGGGCAAAACAAGGTTAAGATCAGAAGAAGAAATATTTTGCTGTTGTGAGGAAGGAAAGCGTGAAACACACAGCACAGGAAACACATGCAGACATGGTCTTTTCCTGCAACACAGAAGACACTCCTCACTTTGAGGGTGAATTTTTAAATCCCCTAGTTTTGGGGCTGAAACTGCCTTGGTCATCTTGTTTTCTGACATACCCTGGGAATAGACAGCAGGATTGTGTCGTTTTTTGTTCTGTTGGACCTCTCAGTGGCTTTTAATACCATCAGCCATGATTACCTTCTGGACCACCCAGCTGGGTTGGACCTAAGTAATCTTACCTGGAGGGCAGGTTTCTGCAGGTGGTGCTGGGGAGTTCCACTTTGCTGTTGTTCATTCTTTCAGCATCCATATAAAACCACTAGGAGATGCTGTCTGTAGTACATTAATGTACAAAGAAAACCCAGCATTTTCCATTCTACTCCATGCAGGCAGTAGAAACCTTTGATCAGTGTATGGAGGCTGCGAAGGGCTGGCAGGTGGCCAACGTACTAAGACTTAATTCAAGGCAAGATAGAGGAGGTAGAGTTGAGCACTTGGAAAGCTGTTGTGAGCTGGGACATTGTTTCTTCTGGATGGGGTGGTGCTCCTTCTGAAAGGTGTGGTGTGTGCTTTGTACCTTGCCCTTTGCATGTCAGGGTAGTTTCCATGGCCAACATTTGTGCTTTTTGACTGGTGCGCCAACTATGACTCATCTTAGAGAAAGCAGATCTGGTCATAGTATGTTTGCACCGCATCCAGGTTGACTACTACCATGTGCTGTACTTGGGGCTGCCTGTGAAGGCAGTTTGGAAACTACAGCTGGTGAAAAATGCTACTGCCAGGGTAATGTCGGTTACTTGGGATAAATAAATCCTTTTCTTTTGGAGGTGGACTAGCTCCTTGTTTGTTTCCAGGCTCAGTTCAGACTGCTGGTTCTGACCTTTAACATACTGAACAGTGTTGATCCATGGTATCTAAAGCATCACTTATCCCTATATAAAACTGAAGAAGGGGAAGAAATGGAGGCAGTGAGAGATTTTACATTCTTGGGCTCCATGATCACTGCAGATGGTGACAGCAGTCACGAAATTAATAGATGCCTGTTTCTTGGGAGAAAAGTGATGGCGAACCTAGACAGCATCTTAAAAAGCAGAGACATTGCCTTGCCAACAAAAGCCCATATAGTTAAAAGTATGGTTTTCCCAGTAGTGATGTATGGAAGTGAGAGCTGGACCATAAAGAAGGCTGATTGCCGAAGAATGGATGCTTTTGAACTATGGTGCTGGAGGAGACTCTTGAGAGTCCCATGGACTGCAAGAAGATCAAACCTATCCATTCTAAAGGAAATCAGCCCTGAGTGCTCACTGAAAGGACAGATCCTGAAGCTGAGGCTCCAATACTTTGGCCACCTCATGAGAAGAGAAGACTCCCTGGAAAAGACCCTGGTGTTGGGAAAGATTGAAGACGCAAGGAGAAGGGGACGACAGGGGACGAGATAGTTGGACAGTGTTCTCGAAGCTACCAACATGAGTTTGACCAAACTGCGGGAGGCAGTGGAAGACAGGAGTGCCTGGCGTGCTCTGGTCCATGGGGTCATGAAGAGTCGGACACGACTACACAATAACAATATAAAACTTTGTTTTCCAGTTGAGAACTTCATGGAGGCTGTATTTCTCATATCATCATTGTCAGAAGTTAGGTTGGGCTCTGTGCAGCAGAGATGGGACAACAGATTCCTGTGCCTAAATCTGCCTTTGACTGGACCTAATCATCCAGGGGTCCTTTACCTGTACCTGTACCTTTACCTTTACCTTCACCTTACAGCCCATTGGTACAGTTGGGAGCTCTTCCACTGTGCTGACCTGGTGTACATTACTGAGACATGGATGGCAAAGATGGGTGGGTCACATCTTACCCAGGTCTGTCACACAGGGTGCTTGGTGCAGCACCAATCCAGGCTAGAGGACCAGGGAGGTGGGGCTGTCGTAGTTCACTGTAGTTTGTTCTTACTCAATGGGAAATGTGCTTTAGAGTGGGACTAGAAAACCTGTTTTTGAAGTTGGGTCTTAGAGACAGATTAGGGCTGCTGTTGGTGTGCTGTCCACCCAGTGGCCCAACAGCCTCCCTCACTGAGCTGGTCACAGTGGTCCTGGAGGAATCCCAGACAAGAATTCTGGGTGACCAACTTGGGATTTCATGGCCTCCATGGCACCCATGGGACTGTCTCAGTTTGTCATAGGCCTGACATACAGATCTGGGCCTACCCTTGACGTTGTCTTTGCTCCAAGTAGGGAGAGGGATGTTTTCAAAACAGGAAACTGTCATTGAATGTTAATTGACATGATTTAATTGATGGTATTGTGCTACAGCTAGTTCTGCTATAATTGTGACCTCATCTTTTACTAGAATGTCATTGTGACAAGTGTCTGCAAAGGTTGTTAAGTGCCGAGTAAATGGTGCACATTTGACAGCTAGTTTGCAAAGTACAGATACAAGTGTCTGCATTCCCCAATTTAACAGCAGTGGCAGAGGAGAGAACTGTTGGGCATTGTGTACTCACTGAGGGTAATTTCATGCTCATCCACCTCATTGTGTAAGTATCTTCCACGTGTCTGGGTCCTGCTGGTGACATATGTATTGAGCATGAGATTTGGCCACAGGTGGAAATATGGTAGCTTCTCATAGCAGCAGAAGAAACCATACCATGTCATTGTTCCTCCTGTGTACTAGTGTGGCAGTGGACCCAACTTCACAGATGCAGCTCCCACACTGCAGTGGTAATGAGTAAATCAGTGTGGAGAGGAAGTACAGCTTTGCTGTCTCTTCTCTTGAAACCAAACAGGAAGAACAGGACTGGAAGAGAAGAGCCTTGGTACTGCCTCCTCTTCCCACTGACAAGTCTGTACGAGGAGTTATGAATCATCATTCTGCTCAAAAGGGTGGTGCTATGTGAGTGGTGGATGAACTGATGATGCTCAGGCACCAGCTTCTGCCCCTGTAATATTTTTCTTATTACAAAATACTTTTACTTTCTCTGGAATGTAAATGCCCTCCTTCAATGAAGCATAGATCAGCTGTGTAATTGAGGTGTTTGTGTACCTGCTCCATGGTAAGTCACCTGCAATGAGTCTTATGGTTCCAAGTGCTCTGTTCTTGTGCTGGTGCAGTGCTATACAATTCTTCATTGTGAAGTCATTTAATGAGTCCATTGTGACTGGCAGAACTGGAAGATACATTAGAGAGAGAAATATCTTTAGCCTGGGATCTTGAGGAAGCTTGTCAACATGTCTCTTAAGTTCCCAGGCTTCTTGTCCCAGAGTCTAGTTTCTGCGTCGCTAGATCACTTCTGTAATAGTCACTTCTGATGTGAGTTGCAGGATGCTTTTCCGAGACAGTAAAAGACAACTGCAATCATACATTCTAAAATAGGCTTGTGACGGAGGGAAGAAAGTTGAAAGGTGTTAAAGTATGGAATGGATGCATAAGGTCTTGTGTTCCTCAAAAAAAAAGGTAAAATCCTGAAAGTTGTACTGGAAGCTGCATAGAGCATATAAATTTGCTGGACATTGTTTCATTTATATATCAATGTCCAGCAAAATAGCAGCTTATAATACAAATGTGTGGCTAACTTTTTGAAAATGGGGTAAATAGTCTATCATTTTATGGTAGAACAATAATTATATAATGTTTCAGAGTGCTCATAGTGCTTCATGTATATTAACTCAGAAATCTTTACAACAACTCTGTAAGGTAAACAAGTATAATTATCTCCATACCACAGAAGTGGGGGCTTGGGTAGAATAAGAGCCTGCTGAAGGCCACACAGAGGTGAGATATCAATTAGGGACCTCCTGTACACAGATTGCATTACATACCACTTGTTTGGTTGCCACTCATCTTATGGTATTATCTAGGGTTGCCATATTTCAAACCAGGACACCCCAAAAGTTGTTTTTTTAGGAAACCACCCAAATTCCCCCTGGACGTCAATTCCGCCTTTGAAATCCCAGTAATGTCCATATGTATGGCAGCCCTATATTAACATAATTTATGGTATTTCCTAACCTTGCCTCTACACCCTGTGTCCAAGAACAGGCAACAACACTCCCTAGTAAAGCTCACAAACAGCTAACTGCAATAAGGATTGTCTCTTCCCATATGAACTGACCCAGACCCTTCCATTATCACCTGAGGCCCTTCGTGTGCCTCCTCCATGAGAGATCCAGAGGATGGCAACTTTAGAATGGGTGGCTCCCCATTTGTGGAATGCTCTATCCAGGAAGACGTGTCTGGTGCCATTATTATACAGGTGAAACTCGAAAAATTAGAATATCGTGGAAAAGTTCATTTATTTCAGTAATTCAGCTTAAAAGGTGAAACAAATATATGAAATACTCATGACATGCAAAGTGAGATATGTCAAGCCTTTATTTGTTATAATTGTGATGATTATGGCGTACAGTTGATGAAAACCCCAAATTAATAATCTCAGAAAATTTAGAATATTAGATGAAATCAGCATAACAAGGATTGCAAATAGAGCAATATTGGACTTCTGAGAAGTAGAAGCATGCATATGTACTCAGTACTTGGTTTGGGCCCCTTTTGCATCAATTACTGCCTCAATGCAGCGTGGCATGGATGCTATCAGCCTGTGGCACTGCGGAGATGTTATGGAAGACCAGGATGCTTCAATAGCAGCCTTCATCTCTTCTGCATTGCTCAGTCTCATGTCTCTCATCTTTCTCTTGGCAATGCCCCATAGATTCTCTATGGGGTTCAGGTCAGGCAAGTTTGGTGGCCAATCAAGCACAGTAATCCCATGGGCACTGAACCAGGTTTTGGTACTTTTGGCAGTGTGGGCAGGTGCCAAGTCCTGCTGGAAAATGAAGTCAGCATCCCCATAAAGCTCGTCTGCAGAAGGAAGCATGAAGTGCTCCAAAATCTCCCAGTAGACAGCTGCGTTGACCCTGGACTTAGTGAAGCACAGTGGTCCAACACCAGCTGATGACATTGCTCCCCAAATCAACACAAACTGTGGAAACTTCACACTGCACTTCAAGCATCTGGCATTGTGTGCCTCCCCATTCTTCCTCCAGACTCTGGGTCCTTGGTTTCCAAATGAGATGCAGAAGTTGATCTCATCAAAAAAGAGGACTTGGGACCACTGAGCAACAGACCAGTTCTTTTTTTCTTTAGCCCAGGTAAGATGCTTCTGACGTCGTTTCTTGTTCAGGAGCGGCTTGACAAGAGGAATACGACATTTGAAGCCCATCTCCAGGATCCGTCTGTGTGTGGTGGCTCTTGATGCACTAACTCCAGCCTCAGTCCACTCCTTGTGAAAGTCTCCAACACGTTTGAATGGTCTTTTCCTGACAATCCACACCAGGCTGCGGTCATCCCTGCTGTTGTGCACCTTTTTCTTCCACACTTTCCCTTCCACATAACTTTCCATTAATGTGCTTCGATACAAGCACTTTGGGAACATCCAACTTCTTCTGCAATTACCTTTTGAGGCTTTCCCTCCTTATGGAGGGTCTCAATGATGGCTTTCTGCACAACTGTCAGGTCAGCAGCCTTCCCCATGTTTGTGCTTCCTACTGGACCAGACTGAGAGACCATTTCAAGGCTCAGGAACCCATTGCAGGTGTTATGGATTAAATAGCTACTGCACCTTTTCACAATAGTCTCATTTTCTGAGATTGTTAATTTGGGGTTTTCATCAACTGTACGCCATAATCATCACAATTATAACAAATAAAGGCTTGACATATCTCTCTTTGCATGTCATGAGTCTATCTCATATATTTGTTTCACCTTTTAAGTTGAATTACTGAAATAAATGAACTTTTCCACAATATTCTAATTTTTTGGGTTTCACCTGTATATCTTTAGGCAACGGGGGAAAACATTCCTCTTCTCCCAGGTCTTTGGCTAATTAAACATTCTATGCCCTTTTAAAATGTTTGTGGGGCAGTTACCATTTTGGTTTGTTACTATAGTATGTATTTTGTGTTTCTATATTGTAAACTGCTGTGTGGTTCTTGGATGAAGGGCCTAAAAGCATTATTTGCTTTTTAGCATAATATTTGCTGAAGGTATTGATGTCTTCTTGAGGGATCTAAACTTAGGCTTTAATTTCCCCCACCCCTTATGTTGTTTACAGTCTAGAGAAAGACATGGATGACATGTGTCCGGATCAGAAAGATTCAAAAAACATCATACGAGATTCTGGATATGACAGCCTCCCCAATAAGCTCAGCATACTAGATAAACTTCTTCATACGCACCCTATCTGGTTACAGCTTGGCTTGAACGATGCTGAGGCAGTGGAAGTTCTGCAGTCCCAGCCTCCTGGAGTAAGAAATGCCTTTCATTTGACCTAAATACAAAATAAATGCTTATTTGCTGCACCCTTTCTTCACACTTGTCCAGAATGGGCAACTCATGTGGTTGTAGTATTCAGACACATTGTGAATCTGCCTTATACCATGGCATACTGTTGGTTCAACTAGCCCAAATTATTTCGCCTACCACCCCCTTTTCAGAAAAACAATAACTCAGCACCCCCTCACCCCAAAATCCACCTTCTTTAAGTGAACAAGTGAAGCCTGGGAAAGGGTTCCCCCCCAGCTTTGGAAAACCCCTCGCCTCCAGCATGACTGCCGGATCCAGGGGAGGCGTCACTGTCCCGCAACGGTGCCCGACCTAGCAGTAAGCGTCATTACAGAACAGATGAAACATGTATGAATGGTTTTTCAAAACTTTCTTGTCTTTTCTTCTTTATGCTTCCACCCCCCCCCCTATTTTTATTCAATTGCACATGAGGTTGCTACCACCCCCCTGGACTGTTCCAGCGCACCCCAGGCAGCAGTATTGCCCACTTTGGCAAACACTGATCTAGGCCACTACTGGCAGCTCTGACTGGCAACAGCTCTTGCAAGCAGGGTTTCTTCCTTGACCATTTCTGCTGGGGATCAATTCTGATCCTTCAGTCAGGAGTGTTCATGCTCTTCAACTGAGTTGAGAACCTTCCCTGAAGGAGGTAAAGAGGTCATTTCTGGTTCTCAGCATGGGGTAGGTTGTGTTTGAACTTTCAACCCCAGCTGAGGGTAATTATTATCGCCATTCTGCTGTGCCATGACTGCATGAGTTACCTCACTGTCCATTGGGGGGGTGAGCATCATTCATTCACAGAGTGGACAATCAGACACTGAATAGGTTACCTTATGAAATGTTAGACTCCATTCTGTGCCTAGGTATCCGACGTTATTGGCCCCTCTGCTGGAACTGCTAAAGGAGGCCAGCCCAAATAGAAGTCTAGAATGATATTTCTTCAAAATGTATTTTATTTTTATAGACCTTCCTTGTGAGGAAATCCACAAGAATGCAGAAGAAAGTCTTATCTCTACGTGTACCAAATGATTTTGGATTGTGTCTCAAAGAGTTTGCAATAAAAGAGAGCACATATAGTAAGTATTTAAAAACTTGTCTCTTCTTCCCTTGGCTATGCTGTGATGAGTAGAAAAATTCCTGAGGTTAATTGACTGTGATTTCCCATGAACATTAGCTGAGTCAGTGACAAAGTGACAAAGATAACGAGGCTTCATCGCCTTAAATTAAGGTGCTTGTTTATAGTCCAGGTTGACAGATACCTGTCTTGGGTTCACCTGTTTAAATTTTAGCATCTGCATGTTTGCTATGCCCTTTTGCTATACACGCTTGCACTCATATAATTAGAATCTTTTAAAGCATTTTAGAAGTGTGTTTGGCGGGAGGGGGAGAGAATCGTTTCCTTTCTATGAGGATTCATGCCTGCCACTTACGAACTTTAAAATAATTAATCAAAGTGTTCAGAAAGGGTGGTGTCACCGTTATCTTGGAGCACTGCTAAATTTTGTAATTGTTCCTTTGGGAGAACTGTGATGCTCTAGAACAGGTTGAAAACCTCTATCCTGTCATGTTGTATGTGAACAGCCTTGCCACAATGAATGGGAAAACCTAAAGGACTTATTATTCAGGGGTGTAAAACAGTTGTCTGAACGTTTCTCTGTTGAAAGCTGAACAAGATCTTCAGCAACTAGATGCACACCTCTCTTACACAAGCTGGCCAGAGTAATGACAGTGGGAAAGAGCACATTTGGGTGCATTTCTCTTTGAAAATAATGGGCGGCACCTGCTTTTGGACGCACATTCAGATATGCTTCCAGATTACACCTATAGATGGCGTAAGCATGAGTTTCCAAGGCACTGCAAAGTTTCTGTAGATGTGCAAAGTTTTGTGGGTATCTGCTAAAACCACAGGGGCAGGCAGTGCAGAAATGGAAAGCCTGCATATATAAAGGGCCTGGTTTTATGCCTAATTATAATGGTTGCAATGGTGGATGTACAGCTAATGGGAGTCATTGGCTATGAGCTGTGCTTGTGCATTTAAGATTCATTAATAGGAACATTTTATATATATATATATATATAGCCTTTCATTTATCTATCTTTTCAATATGTTAAAAATTATTTGACTTCTAAGAAACTATTAGACAATAATAGCCTGATTTATATGAAAGAAATCTTGATGCATGGTTGTGATGCTGAATGGTTTGTGGAATTTGTGAATTAAAGGGCAAGTTATTTCAGCAAAATAAATAGTCTTTACTAAGATATGATGCAGCTGCAAAATGTATCAGCGGCTGTTGGCGTGTTGTGCAATGCAGGTTTTGTGACTCATTTAACTAACTGTTTAGACAAATGCTAAGAACTTTAAAAACAAAACAGCAACAACTAGTCCTTTTGCGACAGAATTTTGGCTGAGGTATTTCAGATGGTCAGCATGCAGCTGTGTGGCTTTTGTTACAAATGTAGTCTGTGTGCTGCAGATTCAGTACTACGTAGAAAGTAAGTTCAACAACATTTCCCAGAACATGTATTGAGTTTGTTTTCTTCTGCTTTGCAGCCTTTTCATTGGAAGGCTCTGGAATAAGTTTTGCTGATTTGTTCAGGCTCATAGCTTTCTACTGTATTAGCAGGTAAGGATGAATTTTCTTAGATTAGCCTTACAGTGGGATTGTTGTTGCCCTTTAATATTTTTCTCAAAAAAAATACAAGTTTGAAGAATCTTTGGAGAGCCTACCCAGCAGCTGTGAGAAAGGGAGGGGAAAACATCTGGCTCTTGTTGTCTGGTGTCCAACTGCCATTCTGCTTTCTCTCTTCCCAAAACAGACCCCATCATTGGTGATTCCACCTCGTCATTTTTGAAGTGAATGTATTGAATGCTGAATTTACCTCCGTGCTTCTTCCGTCCACTATCCTTTTTGCGAGGGTGGCCAGTCCCGTTTCGCCCCCTCTGCGCCCCACCCACCCCACTTTTGTCGCACGCCAGAATGCTCCCCACTCTCAGCATGCCTGCTCGCCCAGGGGTGAGGAAGAAGAGCGGCAATGCTGTGCGCCAGAACACCCCCCCCCCCGCCTTGCTGAACTCAGTGAGAGAGGGCAGCGTTCTGCAAGGCAGGGGGAGCGGTGAGACTGATAAGACACCAGCTCTTGCACTTCCACCGCCTGAGGCGGGTGCTTCACCCAGCCTCATCGCTGGGCTGCCCCTCACTTTCATGTCATTTCTCTTGGATTTTAAACAATCTAATAAATAGAAAGGTCCTATTTATTTTATTCCTTTGCACTTTATATATAATTATCGACTTTACAAGGACTTAATTGTGCACACACCCAAACCCCACTTAATTTTTTCAATGTCTACTTGAGTAGAAAGTTGAGAAAATTCTGAAGATAAGGAGCATCTAAACCGTCCCCCTCCCCAGTGATGGGGTGTAAATGAATTGGTTTCACATTCTTGCCTCCCCTTATCACTAGTGACAAAATCCTACTGCAAAAAATCTCATTGAAGATCAGTCTTCATCATGAAGCAGTGTGGACTGCCCTAGCACAATTATTAGAGGGCCTCAGATTTGGACAAGTGCTTTCCTTGGATCGACAGAAGCTGTTCAGTCCAAGTTCCTAAGGCAATTTTTTTCCTGTCCCATCCTGTGTTCCAAATGCTTCTTTGCTCCTGGTGGCTAATCTTCCCTCTCTTAAATTACAGATTTGGCATAGGACATTTAATTATTGGCTTTGGCTAATTTAACCCCCACCAGTCTTCCATCCCTAGTATTGCAAGACCATCATGAGAGCACTTGGACTAAAATGATCATCCAAAAGCTTTATTCCTCTGGTTTATCACCACAACAGTTATTAACATTGGGCTTCTTCAAGGCAAAGGATTTAATAAGCCAATGCCTATATGACACTGAAGGACAGAATAATCTGGCCACCATAAGGAAATTTTGTCCGTGGTGTGATTATTTCCCACCTAGTCTTCTGTACACATTGGCACCCTACTTGCAAAATTCAACAGTTCCAAAACACAGACGTGCTTTCACTTGTGCAAGTTTGAAAATGCTGCCTTCAGCTGTTCTTGAGGATCGATTTCAAAAAAATTATTGAGCTTTTTAGGGGGAAAATTCTCTTCTTTACCCACTCACCCCAATGCCGCAGCAAAAAAATAAAAGGCCACCTTATGCTCTCAATCTCCACCGTGCAGCACTGAGCTTCATGCCAAGGAACGACACCGCAACGCTGCAAAAGTCTCGAAATGCACAAAGGAGGTGCCAGAACTCATTTCCGGTGAGTTCCGGCGAAAAAAAAGGCTTGAGTGTCAGACTTTTTAACCAAAAAAGAGGTGCTGATACTCACCATGGAGTTGTTACAGTAAGTGCCAAATTTCTTAACAACAACAACAGAGGTGCCAGTACTGAGTATCCTTGAGTACCCCCTGGGGGAAAAGCACTGGATGGCAGTCTACTAAAGGAAATCTACTTATCTGGGATCACTGCATGTATAACAAGAGAGACCCCAAAGTATGAAGCTAGCTAACACTACAATTTTTTATCTCCAAATCAGGGATGTCTTGCCGTTCACCTTGAAGTTGCCTCATGCTATTGCAACAGCAGCAACAGAGGCAGATCTTGAACAGGTGGCTCAGCTAGGACTGAGTAAGTATGTCTCTTGATTTAAGTGAATTTTGCTCCACCAAGCAGTGTTCAAAAGCAAAAGTAGATTCTTTTCAGCAGTCTTCTGTAACATTCCATCAACGTGAAGACAACCAGTTACTGCCTAGGTTTGCAAGCTGGGACAGCTTTAAAGGGACATTGGCAGTGCTCTTGGTTGGAAGTCTGGTGACTATACCTCAAGAGTTTGGTTTTGCCCAAGATCCTCCAGATGCTAACCTATATCCTTTGACCAATATGCTGCTCTTTCCTAGCAATAAGTGGACCTCAAGCCAGCATGCAGTGAGTAATAAATTTCTCTTCCCCTGGCTGATATTCTGAGCTCTAGCATGCCACTATTTGGTTTGGTTTGTTTCTCATGTGGTGCCTGTCCTTCCTCCAAGGGAGGCTGCCCCTGTCTGTCTCACCTTCCGTCTCCCCATGACTCAAAATGATCATAGATGGCTCCCTCAAGGAATAGCTCTAGTCTGCACAGGAGCCAGCTCCACAGACTTATTTTTATGTTTCATTCCTGTTGAGTTACTAAACAATCACTGCAAATGGGGAAGGAAATCCCCTTTGGAAAGCAGACTTTTAAAAAGAGGGTGATATGAGAGAGAGAAAAGTAAGGCAAGAGGAATTGGGGAAATTAGGGAGGATATGATTATGAGTGATTTATTTGATTTTATTAAGTGATTTCTATGCTGCACTATACCAGAAATGGTCACAGGATGGTTAACAAAAAATAGATAATATAAAAAATAATACATAATAAATAAACAAAATGTTAAAATAGTTCTAATATGTAGCACAATTAAAAACATAATAAAAATGAAAGGCTGGGGGAAGCATTGGGTTTTTACCCAACAATGAAAAGTTGGGGTGAGACACACCTCAGTGTGGAGGTCATTCTACAGAAACAAAGTGATTATGTTTAAATTTATATGATGTGAAAAATATTTAAGCATAAAGAAATATATTCCATTGATGATTGATTGAGGAGACCTAGTCATGATCATTGGCTGATTAAGGGGAAATTGTTTCTCTCTGTTTTTAGGTGAAAAGTGGAATTTGTTGTTTGCTGGAAAGCTGAGATGAAATCCCTGCCTTCCACTAACAAGAATTTGGCTATAAAAACATGTAGACCAGATCACCCGTAAATGGGAATAAACACAATTCCAAATGTACAGACAGGGTGCCGTCTAGATGATTACATGATATGCCATAGTATTAGTGACACACACAATGTACTTACTCATGTAGGATGACAAGAGTTTTATAAAATAATCCATGGTTTGGATAAAAAATGAGAGGATTTTTCGCCATCCCTCATAATACTAAAGTTGGTGGCACTGATGTTCCTAAGTCAGACAGAAATTGAGTTCTCTGTGCAATATATACAGTATGATGGAATTTTTGTGGTGATGGCTAAGGGGCTTAGATAAATTCATGGGAAGTAGAACTGTCACCTGCTATTAGCCCCTGGACCTAAATAGAATGATTCTGTGTTTCTGGATGGCATTTGCAGGAGAGCAAGTTACTGCTTTCACGCCTTGCTTGTGGGTTTCCCCAAAGGCATATAGTTGACCACTATGAGGAAAGGGATAAACGGAACTAGATGTGATATTTATCCTATTCCACAGGATTGTGCTTAATGTGTTTAGCCCTCCGAAAATTGGAGCCATTTTTGAATGCCATAAACTGAAATATGGGATTCCTTTTGAAACTGCCAGCTCAGCATCCCCTCTGATTGGCAGCCTGAATTATTCTATTTCCCAGCTACCTGATGCTGGAGCCTTAACTTGGCCATTCTGCCACAGAGCGGTTGCCCCTTCCCAAAGAGAGATTATAATTTTCCAAAGAGGTTCATATTTATAACTCTGGTGCAAATCTTGTATAGCTCCCAGCATTTTAGTTGGACCAATACTTGAGTAAGTTACAACACCTAGGAATGTGGTCTGTTTATGTAACTAAGACATGTGGTTTCATTCAGCATATGTGCACTTTTAATGCCTTTTTCATATATCTTGGCTCACTCACATGTGTACCTTCACAATGAAATTGGAGGATATGATTGGTTGAGGAATTGATAAGAAAAGAGCCTTCATTCCGTTTCTTTCCAGTTATGTGTGGAGCCCTTTCAAAAGAGTCTTCCATATAAAGGTTCAAAATCCCTCTGGGGCAAGATGGATTTCCAAAGCAACTTTGATGGAAAAGTTGCATGACTTGACTTGTAACAATAAATTTCTTTTGAGATTAGTGGCCAGACTGAGATGGGACTGCAGAATTTATGGTTTGGCTCTCTTGTGGGTTCCCCTCCCCCCACAAAAATGGGTAAAATCAGCCCTGTAGCAAGATCTGAATAGGACTGCAACATGACGGGGGGGGGGCAGTTTAACCCTTCCCTTGCTGTGCTATTTTTGCAATTTGAATGTGCACCTAAGCACACCCCAAGATGTTGTTTGCCCTGTGAGATATCAACATATCACAGGTGCCAAGCAAGTTTCTGTATGTCCCGTCCCCCCCCCCCCCCCGAGGCAGACATCTTTGGAAAGAAAGAAATAATTCAGATTAGAAAATGGCATTGAGCTTCCTTCACCAAGGCCAGACCTCTTGTCTGATGGGGGGGGGGCGCTGTTGTGGCTGCTTTTACTTTTGACGGGGGAAATCTATGGGAGAGCTAATTGCAGATCCTTTAACATCCCACCTTATGTGCTCTTTATGGACAGACAGATCAAAGGAAAGTTTGGGAATTTAACCCACAGCATAATTTAAAGCCACAATCTCAATTCATATTAAGGAAGCAAATCAATTGGTGTGATGTCTAAACTGACAAACCATAGGCACAGCTGTTTTTTGCTTCTTGAGGCCCCTGCATCTAGAAATGAAAGCAGACATGCAGCTCTAAGCCAGGGGCTGCCTGCTCATTTGAAGTGCTTTGGAGTGATGTCTGAATTAATTCACCAAGAGAGGAGAAGGTCTGTGTAGAAGGCTGCTTCTTAGTAGTGCTGCCATCATTGGTATAAGTGAAGATAACCTGCCATGTTATATTCAAGCCCAAGCATTTAGGGGTCTTTCTTCAGAAGCCCCCCTCCCCCCATATACTTTAAGAAACTTAGTTTGGGGAAACATAGGCAGGTCTGCCATGAGGCGAAGTCAGGTGGTAAACTTTGGCAGCAGATTTGGGCCAAAGAGGTAAACAGACAAGTCTGACCAAGGGCCTGGCAGAAAGTTATTTTGCAGAGACTCTGCTCAAGTGAACTGAGGCTTGTACAGGAGAGCTGCCAGGTCATCTGTGCTGTGTGTGCACATGTGTGTTGCAGAGGGGAAGAAGGAGGTGCCATTTGGATTTCCCACCTCAGTGCCCAAAATGTCTTGGGTCTGCCCTTTACAGAAAGTCAAAGAACTATTTGCTTGAGCACAAATGTTGTTGAGCAGAGCATTCTGATCACTTGCTATATAATATTGGCATTCTTACACTAACCAAATAATTACTTTCAGATTTTTGGAGTTCTCCAGCTAACAACAGACTGCAAAATCCTTCACTCATCCAGAAGCCTCTGCCTTCAGACAGCATATGTAAAGGCTCCCAGCAGCTCTGCCTCATAAATGGAGTTCATTCTATAAGAACCAGAACGCCTTCGGAGCTGGAATGCAGCCAGACCAACGGAGCCTTGTGTTTTATTAATCCTCTCTTCTTGAAAGTGCACAGCCAGGATGTCAGTGGAAATTTGAAAAGACAGTGCCCAAGAACTCAAGATGTGACCTGCCCAGAGAGGGCTCGTTCCCCTCCACCTCGGCCACCCCCACCTTCTATTCATAGCCTTGTTGCAAGCCCTCAGCTGTCCAGGAATATAAACCAGGCAAGTCTGCCAGAAACTGCCGACCACAACAAAAACTGGAACTTGGATTTGCTGCAGAAGACTCCTGCTCCTGTCCCACCTCCTCGCCTGAAGAAGAAGGCGCTCTCTTTAGAAGCAGAGAGCAGTGCAAAAAGCTTGGCTGTAATTAGACCGAGCCATAACTCAGTGCATGGCTCAGAAGCTGCTCACATTCCAGGTGGAGCCCCGCCTCAGCAGCAGAACTTTGCAGAGAGCAAAAAGAGCTTAGCTGCACACTCTGAGTCACAAGTACAGTGGAATGGAGGCAGGCAGAGACTAAGCGACATGAGCCTCTCCACATCCTCCTCTGACTCGCTTGACTTTGATCGGAGCATGCCGCTCTTTCCCTACGATGGGGATACTAACAGCAGCCTGGAAGAGTATGAGGGGGAAAGCGACCAGGAGAGCATGGCACCACCCTTGAAGCCTAAAAAAAAAAGGACTAGCTCCTTTGTGCTTCCCAAAATTGTTAAATCCCAGCTGCGGAAAGTGAGCGGAGTTTTCAGCTCCTTCATGACCCCAGAGAAGAGAATGATCAAGAAAATAGCAGAGATGTCTCGAGATAAGCGCACCTATTTTGGGTGCCTGGTTCAGGATTACGTAAGCTTCCTGCAGGAGAACAAGGAGTGCCATGTTTCCAGCACAGACATGCTTCAGACTATTCGGCAGTTTATGACCCAAGTCAAGAGCTACTTGTCTCAGAGCTCTGAACTGGATCCTCCAATTGAGTCCCTGATTCCAGAAGACCAAATAGGTAAGCAAGTGTCTGGTCTGTTTGCCTCTCCTCACCTGTCAAAAGTGAAAACGTGCTGTCCTTGTAGTTGCAGTTTCCATACTTGTTGGAAAGGGCCAGGTCTTCTGTTAATGGTCAGAGTTCCAGTTGCTTCTCCTAGTTAAAATCCCATATACTTCAAAACAAAACAAAACCTACAGGAGGAAAGTTTGCATGAAACCAGTGCTTTTTTCCTGGGGGTACTCAAGTGAACCAGGTAGAGGGCCTTCTCAGTAGTGGTGCCCTCTCTGTGGAATGCCTTGCCTTCAGGTGTCAAGGATATAAAGAACTACACAACTTTTAGAAGACATCTGAAGGCAGCCCTTTATCGGGAACTTTTTAATGTGTGGTGTTTTATTATGTTTTTATATAAGCTGTAAGTCACCCAGAGTGGCTGGGGAAACCCAGCCAGATGGGTGGGGTATAAATAATAAAATTATTGTTATTGTTATCATTATTATGCAGTACCGGCACCATCCCCCAACCCCCCCCCCCCCGAAGAAAAGCACTGGTTAAAAATGTGACACTTACTGTCACAACTTCATGGCAAGCCCCGGCACCTTTTCTTCTAGAAGAAAAGCACTTCATGAAATACATGATTTATTCAATACAACACCATCAGTTTCACAAGGTAGCCTAAGTAAAAGTCAGGACCCTGCCCCAAGAGACTTGCAATCTAGACTTGGCAGGGGCACAGAGGGAAAAATAGAGCAATGCATTTGCACATGCTTTTTTCCAGAAAGAAATACAATATACTCAAAGCTGACGTTTGATCTTAAAGGATTAAGACTGCAGTCCTGTGCACACTTACCGTATTTTTTGCACCATAACACTCACTTTTTTCCTCCTAGAAAGTAAGGGGAAATGTCTGTGCGTGTTATGAAGGGAATGCGTACAGGTGGCATGCCTACGGATTTTCCTCCTCTAAAAACTATGTGCGTGTTATGGTCGCGTGCGTGTTATAGAGCGAAAAATACCTGGAAGCAAGCCCCACTGAACACAGTAGGAGTTATCTCCAAGTGAATACAGTATTGTGCTGCACAGTTGCAACCCTATGTGTGTGTAAACATGTGTGAGATGAGGTTGCATGGCTTATTTACAGTCACTTAAAATCAAGCATCTTCTAAACACAGATATTTAATATCTTTCCGTTTTCCATGTAGCATCTTATGTTCTTGCTTTTGTACTGCAGGACAGCAACACATTATTATTAAATATTTCTTAACCACCACCATTTACTTATACACTGCCCATCCAACTGCTTTTCTATTTAATTTTTTTCAGCAGTGCACATAAATCAACAAGTCAGTAAAAGCAGCAGAACAATAAATAATTAAGATCTTCTAGAAAGACTTAAAGCAGAAGCAGAGGAAAATTTAAGCAATACCATAAAATTTCAAAGCGTAAGCTATTTATTCACCAAAGTATTTAATGGTTTTAATTTTGTCTCCTGAATGGTAAAAGGATTTGGGCCTCTTTTACTTGTGGGGGAATGGCATTCTACAGATTGGGTGCCATCACTGGAAAAAAGGCTTTCCCCTCACTTTCTCCTTGTCAAGGGCACCTGGAGCTCAGTTCCAGAACTTAAACGGGACCATTTCTTATGCACGTCTAAGATTCATACGGAAGAGAGAAGAGGGTTTCCTCAGATCCTGTTTGCTCTGTGTTGCATATATAAGCATTTTAGAAAGACAGAGGGGATGTGGTATGAAAATGCAGGTTAGTTCCTTAAGATATTGTTTCTGCCCATCTTTATGTGCCTTCGGTGTTATAAGTATTTAAACAACCAAAACAAGAACACTGAAAGCTATTTTCCTGATGTACCTCCCTCAGGCAAAATACTTTCCATGTGAGCTCATTTCATCGAACTGCTTTCCTCCCCATTGACTTGGTGTTCTCATATGTTGTTGGGTATCCAGCATAGGAATTTGTATTCAGTGCTAGCTGATAACCATTCCCAAAGAAAGTAGTTAAGTGTTTTTGTACTGAAACTTTGGCATGCCCTGAATCGAGTAGCTATTTCCATAAGTATGACTCATTGTAGATCTAGTGTAAAGGGGATATGTTGCCAATGAAACAACATCCTGTGATTATTTTTTCTCCCGAAACTCAAGATAGTCTAGTGGCTTTCTATGATACTATACTGTATATCAAAGATTTTGCAGTGCTCTAAAACTTTTAACCTTGCTTTTTAGCAACATGCTCTTTTTACAATTCACAAAGAAATATCAGTTTTTTCTTGTGTTTGTTTGGACTTTTGCTGCTTCCCGCAAGGGCTTGGTTTAAACTATGTTGGTTTTGGTGGATTGTTAAAATGACAACTTTTTCATATGCTAATGACTATGTATGTGGAGGATCATTGTGCTTTAGCTTGGGTGAGTTTAGTTGAGCAACTGAGGGCCTGTGAGCAATCTCTCATTATGCAGAGTGGCAAGTTTTGGAGCAGTTTTGCTGCCTTCACCAGTCTTCAGATTTGCAAGTAACCACAACAGAGCAGATGCATCAGATCTTGCTGATTTAAGCACAGAGCTTATGTGGCGGATGGATTGAGTCATTCCAAACAGACAATAGAACAAACACCAGGCTAATATATTTTCTCCTCAATTTATTTCACCATTTCAATCTTACCTTGGGCACAAAAATAAAAGTCAAAGCTAGAAAAACAATTGCATGCATTTATTTACAGGTTAAACTGTGGTATTTCATTTTCTTATTTGTTCCAACTTTGCTTCTGGTGTTGTGATGCCTTCAGTACTAAGCTTGCTTCAAATAACCTCAAAATACCTGTTCCCTAGTAATGCAGGAAAAGATTTTAGGGTGAGACAAAATCAAAAGGTTTCAACTAGATGTCTGTTGTTTAATGTTTGGACAAAGAATGAGGCGCCCAATAGTAGTAATACTTTAATACTTAACACAGATTGTTGTTGTTTTTTAGTGTACCATCTACTTCACATAAACTTTAGTTTCTCATCCAGTCCCAGTAATGGCCAACCAGGTGACCCTGTGAAGCCCACAAACTGGACTCGAAAGCAGCCAGCCACTCTTGCCATTTACTATCTAAAGCAGTTGCTATACACATACTTGGGAACATCATACAACATCATAGCCCTTGATAGGTCCATCAGTTTGTCTGATGTCAAGCCACATTAACCAGTTGCCATTATGGAGCAGCAAATTCCTTTACAATTGCTTATGAAAAATTACTTATGAAGAATTCAAATAAGTCTTTACCGAGCAATAAATTTCTTTGGGACCCCTCTTCCCAAATCCCTATGTTATATTGTAGGAAGGGCACTCTTCAACAGGGGTGGTGAACCTATGGTTGTTGAACTCCAACTCAGGTTGTTGAACTCCAACTCAGGCTAGTGAGTGTGGCTAATAGTCAGGTCCTCTATGCTTGAAAAGGTCTTTTTGAACATGCTGCTCTTAGCCTCATATCTTCAGATCTAAAATTGCAGGGTTCGTAGCCAACTTGAGATGTCCCTACTCTAAGCCCCTATACTGCACCAGTCATTATTTTTCAGACAATATCTGGAGAGCCAGAAGTTTTTGCATAATTCCACTGTGCACATCCATCCAGTAGATAAATAGGTACCTCTCCGGAGGGAAGGTAAACGGCGTTTCCGTGCGCTGCTCTGGTTCGCCAGAAGCGGCTTAGTCATGCTCTCCACATGACCCGGAAGCTGCATGCTGGCTCCCTTGGCCTATAGAGCAAGATGAGCACCGCAACCCCAGAGTCGGTCACGACTGGACCTAATGGTCAGGGGTCCCTTTATCTTTACCTTACTCCAGCTTGCACTGCTCCTGTGCCTAATCCACACACAAATGGCGGGAGTTGCAGTGGAAGCCTGCTTTCAGCCTGGAATAAAACTTTTCAGGGAATGCAAGCTGCTAATGTGCGCATGTGTCCTCATTCCAGCAGCCATTTAATGCTGGTGTTGGAGGCCTGCTTTGTGTAGATATGGCTGGTGATTTTGGCTGTGCTGCTTTTGTTGATAGTGTGAAGAGTAAGCCCTTAATTGTTTCTTTGCCTTCCCCCATGCCAAGTAAAGTGAGTGTATGATGACGTGTTGTCATACTGCCTTTCAGCAAGGTTTGGTTGAAAACTTTTCTTTATTCTAAAGCCTTCCCGAATTAGGCCATTTTATTCCTGCAACTTTTAATTATCATTAGTTTCCTGTTTTTAACAATGTTTTATGGTTTTTTGTTCTAGTTTTGTACACCGCTCAGGTATTTTTTGAATGTAGAGCAGTTTATACATTTGGAAATAAATAAATAAAACAAAACAGGATAATAATTCCTGGCTTCTTCAAATGCTAACAAACTAGTGTAATTGAAATTTGGTGCCCAGCAGAGTACCAGCTAAAATGGCAGAGTAGAAAAGTAGGTCAGCTTAAATTAAATGAATGTTTCAAGCAGAAATGGAGTTTCATATTGTATTATTTTACTGCAAATTGTTTTAGTAATACAGCTGTTTAAGATATAACCATTACTTTTAAAATGATGTTTTAACTGTCTAAAAACACTTCAGTCAGTTGCCAGCCCTTTCTTCACATATATACAGTCACCAAGAATCACTCCAGGAGACACAAATATTACCTCAGAACTGGCTTTGAGATGAGCCAGATGGTTTGATTTCCAAACAAAGTCCAAAAAATGTGTTTCAGCCTTTATATTATTTTCAACCGCGCCATGTCTAGAGATGTAGCTTTTGCCTCTTTCTGATGGTACAAATCCATCAGGGAAATGAATAAACACCTTGGGTTCTCTGCAGCACCGCTACAGATTTCTAAGTGTGCAACAGAGCTTCCCCTTCATCTCCCCTGCAGGCTCTGCCCGCATCCTCAAATTCTGCTCCAGAGAGTTGGGGGACCCTCGGAGCAGATTGCGGGGTGGGGAGGCGAGGAAGGAGAAACCTTGCTTTGCAAGTGGAATGCTGCCCGTGCAGTTAGGGATACAACCCCTTTTTTTATTAAACAAAGGTGGTATATCGCTTAATCAGCTGATTAAATAGAACAGTATAAAATATTCATAAGAAAATACCAGTGAAATCAAACAAATAGAGATGTGAAATATATGAAATATGTATGAAATATAGCTAAACTGAACTATTTTGAAATTAATATACATAACTACATATCTGAGTATTCTTATTATTGTTATTATTTATTGAGTTTATATACCGCCCTATACCCAGAGGTCTTACTTAAACATAAAAAGTTTTCCTATTTCTCCCCATCACCACACCATAGTCTTTTATGAAATGTTCACCTCAGTTGCTTCTAAAATAAGTAACTCAACAGTGGATTGCGGTTAACTGACCTTTACGGCAAGATGTTACTGCCTGGCATAGAGAGCTGCTAGCAGAGTGCAGTGATGGGGAGCCGGTCTGATAAAAGATTATGTTATGAACAGCTCTTTACTCTGCTTTCAGGCTGTTTTCACATTATTTTTCTTCATTTACTATGAGGGACTTTGGAAGGACCATAGTTTAGAGAGAGAGCACATACCATGCATACAAATGGCTCTGGGTTCATTTTCCAAGGCAGGGCTGAGAGGGACCTCTGTCTGAAACCCTGTAGAGCCCCTGCAGTAGGGCTGGGCGATGTCTGGCTTTCAACATTGTGATATATCACCAGCTGAATATCATGATATACAGTACTGATAAATCACAATGTCTGAAATAAGGAGGAAGTAAGGTGAGGAGGAAGAAGCAGCCGAGATACAACTCCCAGTCCTACAGTTGAGCAAGCCCCCATGCTGGCTGACGTGAGCCAGAGCGGTGGGGTGTGTGCTTCCTTAAACTTCAGCATCAGTTAGCTTCACAAAACCATGTTTTCTTTGACTGCTTTCAGGCACACACATGCACACAAGAGAGAGAAGGGAGGAAAGAGCGCCTGCTCATTCAACCCAGGAAGACACAGAAACTCCAGCTGACTTCCTGGTGTTTTCCAGTATCATTATTTTTGCATAGCGCGCGCACAAACACGTGACTCGCAATATATTGCCAGCTCATTTATTTTGAGAGGGTTATCACGATGTGGTCTTGAAACCAGTTTTGGACAATATATCAATATATCACCCAGACATACCTTTCAGCTGTTCTCCCAGTTCCTTCATCTAAATTAGACTAACATTATTGCTGAAATATTTAGAAAGTGCAGAAGCACAAAATGCTCCAGCTTCTGAACCATTCACATGTTATCAGATCTCAATGTCTTCCCAAAGTGCGCAATACACAGAGCCTCCACGATTTCCTTGGGGTATTTTAAGGCTGCCAAAAGCCTGACCTCATTTCCGTCTCAGTGGACCACAAGCCTCAGTCAGCTTCAATGAAGGCTACGCTTTTCCCTGACTTAATAGTTTGTTTTATATGCAGGGATTTTAATTTTTTTTATTATTACTCCTTTTCACAAGAAGGAGCAGTCAGATCATATCAGCTCCATCCACTGTCTGAAGCAATGCAACCAAGTACACATTTATCATCTCAGTGTGAATTAGCTGATGCGCGCACATACATATGTACACAACTAAAGCCTTGCATGCTTGAAGTTGAGGAGAGGGAGATGTCTTGTAGAATAAGTTGCTTTCCCAACTCTTTTCGCCCACTTCAGAGTTTGCATGTGCTATTCTGCAGACCACTTCAGATACCTGAAACTGTGTACTGGGATTTCTTGCAAGCGATCTTCGTCCTGCTCACCTACTCCCTCCATTCTGCCCAAACTCTTGCCTTCATGCTGCCTGTGGCAGGCATACACTGCTGCTTCCCATCATACTTGCTCAGTGAACCAATAGGTGCACTATGCATGTGCCCAAGCAATCGTGGGGATGCAATGCTTTCACTTCCTTTTGGTAACAGCACATCCTGCTCTATGGGGCCTGGTGACTTGGCAGCAATGCTAGTGGGTCCTCAGTGCTGCACAGTGCATGCATCACATTGCATGACAGATAAAAGAACATGCCCCCTTTTAAAGAAAACAAAACTATCTGATTGGCTTTCTAGCAAATAGCAGCTTTGTATGACGCAGGTGGCGCTGTGGGTTAAACCACAGAGCCTAGGACTTGCCAATCAGAAGGTCGGCGGTTCGAATCCCTGCGACAGGGTGAGCTCCCGTTGCTCGGTCCCTGCTCCTGCCAACCTAGCAGTTTGAAAGCACCTCAAAGTGCAAGTAGATAAATAGGTACCTCTCCAGCAGGAAGGCAAATGGTGTTTCCATGTGCTGCTCTGCTTCGCCAGAAGCGACTTAGTCATGGTGGCCACATGAACCGGAAGCTGTACGCCTTCTCCCTCAGCCAATAAAGCGATATGAGCACCGCAACCCCAGAGTCGGCCATGACTGGACCTAATGGTCAGGGGTCCCTTTACCTTTATGTTGCAGCAGTGGTGTCCTTTTGAATTTTTGCACACCAGACAGTCCCTCATGTGGTATTATTGTCAGGTGGGTCTGGCCGTAATAGCTTTTAGGAACCAACCTTCAATGGCTGTTCTTTACAGAGTATGCCTCAAGCAGACTCTGGGATAGCTGCTTACCAGAGTGAGTAACAGCTTTCCCCAGTTAGGAAATTAATGGTGATCTCCACCATTGCTGGCATCTTTTTCTCCCACCCCAACAGGCGTCCTATGGCTGTTTCCATGCTGGCAGCTGACAATATAACCAAGTGTGGAGTTGAAATAAAAGATAAAAGGCTAGGAGTATCTAAGTCAGGTTTTCGGGGCAGGTGGGGGCAGAACCTGTTTTCTGCATCTTTCTAGATACGTCTGCTTTAGGTATTGTGAAGATCAACTGCCCAAAGTTACTTTTCATCTATTTTCATTGCTGAGGTAAACTCAGGCTGGTCTATTTATACATTTTATAAATGTAGCGATATATTTCTGGCATGGCAGTCTAAGAGAATTCATTCCTGGAAGAGCTAAAAGCACTCTGTTCTCATTGTATATTTGTGGAAGAAAACTTGACCTTCCCTCTTAAATCAATTGCTCTTTGCCAGTGACAATCTATTCATGATTGCCTACCTGCTCCCTTTAACAAAAGTGTGGCTTATACTAAGTTTCTTTATTAAAAAGGGTGTGACCTAGCATCATTTAGATGCCTTCGTGACACTAGCTGCTCCAGCCCCAACCCTGACTTTGATTCCCACCCCTCAGTCTATACTATCCAGTGTTGTTAGAGGTCTGTTGCCTCCCCATCCTGAAACTGTTCCCTACAAAGGAGTTATGGCTTCTTCCTCACAGCCTACAGCATGCCCAATGAGGACATGTAATTTGGCAGTTGACAATAATGTGTAAAAATGGCCAAAAATGAATGAAAACACCCATACTTTAGACTTCCATGATCTTCTAAAATCATGGCTGCTGTTCCTAAAGAAGAACCATTAAGTAGAACTTAACTGGTTGGTTAGGAAGCACTTAGATAAGGTAATGGGCTCTTGTCCAGTTAAGTTCAGTCCAAGGCGATTATGAGGTGTGGTGCTGATCTTGCTTTTCAGGTTGAAGGAGCTGGCGTTTGTCCACAGACAGCTTTCCGGTTCATGTGGCTAGCAGGATTAAACCACTTCAGGCGTAATGGGACACAGAGACAAGTGCCAGAGCACACAGAAATGCCATTTACCTTCCCACCACAGCAGTACCTATTTCTCTGTTTGTATTGGTATGCTTTCAAACTGCTAGGTTGGCAGAAACTGGGACAGCAACAGGAGCTTACCCCGTCGTGCGGATTCAAACCGCCAACCTTCTGATCGGCAAACCCAAGAAGCTCAGTGATTTAGACCAGTGGTTCCCAATTAGCTAATTACTGAGGACCCCCAGTTTTTCAAAAGCCAAACCATGAACCCCCTAGTTTTTGAAATTTTGATAACTATGGTAGTTATCTGAGCAAGTTTTTGAAGAAAATGTGGGGTGGCCGCTTAAAAGCAAAGGATTTTGGATATACAGTGGTACCTCGGGTTAAATACTTAATTCGTTCTGGAGGTCCGTTCTTAACCTGAAACTGTTTTTAACCTGAGGTACCACTTTAGGGACGCGGGTGGCGCTGTGGGTAAAAGCCTCAGCGCCTAGGGCTTGCCGATCGAAAGGTTGGCGGTTCGAATCCCTGCGGCGGGGTGTGCTCCCGTTGTTCGGTCCCAGCGCCTGCCAACCTAGCAGTTTGAAAGCACCTCCGGGTGCAAGTAGATAAATAGGGACCGCTTGCTGGCGGGAAGGTAAACGGCGTTCCGTGTGCTGCACTGGTACTGGCTCACCAGTGCAGCTTTGTCACGCTGGCCACATGACCCGGAAGTGTCTTCGGACAGCGCTGGCCCCTGGCCTCTTGAGTGAGATGGGCGCACAACCCTAGAGTCTGTCAAGACTGGCCCGTACGGGCAGGGGTACCTTTACCTTTTTACCACTTTAGCTAATGGGGCCTCCTGCTGCCGCCGCACCGCCGGAGCATGATTTCTGTTCTCATCCTGAAGCAAAGTTCTTAACCTGAGGCACTATTTCTGGGTTAGCGGAGTCTGTAACCTGAAGTGTATTTAACCTGAAGCGTATGTAACCTAAGGTACCACTGTACTAAAAATAGACCATAAAATTTGTGATATTACCACAAATTGCCTGTCCCCAGACAGTAGGAAAAACTTGTCTCCATTGCTCCACTAAAACTGAAATGTTTTTTGATCATTATTTTTTTTATTGATTTAATTTGTAAGTTGCAATCCAAAGTGACTTATAACCAAACAAACAAAAAGATCCCACATACACACATTAAAACCAAGGCAGTGTAGAAGGGGGGAAATACATTAAAACATCCTATCCAATAGGTGGGGAAACCAAGCAGGGTATAGTAGTGCATTTGAATAAGGTTCTAGGTGGGAAATCCACTGCGGCAGATGTTGACAATTGAGTGTCAAGAGTGTGTGTAGAATGCTTTAGTATTTTGTTTTTGATTTTGTAAAGCACTGTGATTACGAAGACCCTGCATGGGTCATGCCAGACGAATCTCATTTCTTTTTTTGATAGAGTTACAAACTTGGTGGATCAGTGGACGTAGTGTATTTTAAAAAATAGTTTTTTTGATTTCCAATATGTAACGAAAAGAGAGAGAGAAAATAATAAAAACAAAATCCCAAAATAAAATATGAATCCTACAGCAAATAATTAAATGGTCTGTGAGCACCAGATGAATCTCTTTTCTTTTTTCTTGTTGATAGAGTTGCAAGCATGATGAATCAGATAAATGCTATGGATGAAGTGCATCCAGATGTCAGTAAGGTTTTTGACATAGTCCCCTATGATATTCTTGTGGAGAAGTTGGTAGAATGTGGACTGGACAAGGTAACTGTTAGGTGGATTTGTAGCCGTTTGCCTGATAGAATCCAAAGTGTGCTCACTAATAGATCCTCATCTTCTTGGACAAAAGTGACAAGTTAGGTGCCACAGGGTTCTGTCCTGGGCCTGTTATTGCTCAATGTCTATAAATGGCTTGGATGAAGGAATCAAGGGGATGCTCAGCAAATTTGCAAATGATACAAAACTGGGAGGAGCAGCCAATGCCACTTGGCATTGACCTTAACGTACTGGAGAACTGGGGCCAAACTAACAACATGAATTTCACTTAGGCAGGAAGAACCAGATGCACAAATATAAGATGGGGAACACCTGGCTTGCCAGTAGAACATATGTAAATGATCTAGGGGTCCTAGTAGACCACAGACTTCATAAGAGTCAAGAATGTGATGCAGCTGCAAAATAAGCTAATGCTCTTCTAGGCTGCATCAACATCTGGTCTATTGTCCTGCTCTATTGTGCATTGGCCACATCACACCTGGAGTCCTGTGTCCAGTTCTGGGTGGCATAGTTTAAGAAGGATAATGACAAGCTAGAATGTGTGCAGATGAGGGTGGGCAAGATGAACCAGGGTCTGGAAACAAAGCCAGGAATGGTTGAGGTATGTTTAGCCTGGTTAAGAGCAGACTGAGAGGAGATGTGATAGCCATCTTCAAATATCTAAAGGGCTGTCACATGGAAGATGAAGCAAACTTGTTTTCTGCTGCTGTGGACCTGAATCAATGGATTCTGACTAAACACCAGGAAGACCTTTCTGAGAGTAAGAGCTTAGGAAACGGTGGGCTCTCCTTGGAGGTTTTTAAGCAGAGGTTGGATGGCCATCTCTCAGGGATGTTTTAGCTGAGATTCCTGCATTGCAGAAGGTTGGATTAGATAACCCTCAGAATCCCTCCCAGCTCTGTGAGTCTATAATACAGGAGCCCCTTTAATGGTAGCAGATCATGCAAGTATTTTTTGTTTTATTAAAATAGTGTGCTGCTTTAAACGATTGCAAAAGACTGTTTCAGTACAGGATGCAGATGGACATTCCTGAAGTCACAAGGAAACTGCTCACTCTATCAAAGCACTTCCTCTTTCCACTTTCAAATGGCTAAGACAGCTTTAATTAAGTCGGTCAACATAATTACAAATTATCTATGACAACTGTTCTCATCTGCCTCGTTAGTTTCTGTCATAACATTGGAGAGAGGTATGTGGTGATTAAAAATACTTTAAGATTGTAAACCTAAACATACTACTTGAGACTTCCCAGTAAACATAATGAGTTTGTGGGTGCTTTGTATATCCTGGGTGATACAAAGCATTCCCTAACTCTAGGAATGTTGTACTGTGTTTCACATCCCACACATATGGGGGGGGGGGGGCTTGCGCTGCGTTGTTGGCGGCCTTTCCCCTTCCTCGCTCTCTCCCTTCCCGGCCTTGTGGGAGAGGACGGGGGACTATGCACAGGGCGGGCACCGCTTTGCCATGCTCCTGGCGCTGTTTGCCCCGCACTCCAGGCTGCATACCTTAAGGTCGTGAATATAAGCCGCACTTTAGCTTTTCACGGTCGGAATTTGGGGGAAAGGTGAGGCTTATATTCAGGTCAATACGGTAGATTTGCCAACAAAATCATTGGAAGGTCTGTTGACAGATGTTTCTGTGTACTATTAGTTTTTGGGCGACTTTTCTCATACATGTGTCGAATTTTATAGCAAAGTAGCTACTATTTTTTACTTGTCTGACATTAACATCTTGCTGCTCAGAAGTAATCAAGCATGATAAAAAAAAAAAAAGAAGGAAGGAGTAAGGTCTAATAAGCCCACAGCTTTGCCAAAGATTATAATGGGACTGTTAAAAAAAATAAATCTCTTTCCACTTCCCAGAACCATCAGTCCATACATTTACTTATTGCTTGTTCACACTTTCGGATGTCCCGAAGTGCCCCATGCTTAGAAAGTCTGAGCAGTTTCCTGCTTGTCCTCTCTTTCCAGGCACAGGTCCAAATGGTTTTGCATAACTTGCTCTTTACCTCTAAGTCTGCCATTTGTTCCAATTCAGCAGTAAACCACAGGTTTTCCCGGGGGAAGGTGGCAGGGCAAATGGACTTGTGGATGAGCACTTAATTAAAAATATTTATATGCTACCCTGTAACAAATGGGCATTGAGCAAAATAAAAAGGATGGCACAATGGGACTTCCCTCATCACACCCTGTGTGTGCCCCCGTCATCCCCAAATCTGCTCCAGAGGGCTGGGGGAGACTCTCAGAACAGATTTAGGAACTTCATGGGGGAAAGAAAGCGGGGGGGGGGGGGACGACATTCAGTTGTGCAATGATGAAACCTGCTAAGCATCACCCGCTTAGTGCTGTCTTGTATACAGCCTGGGATAAGCGGTTGTCCCATCCATTTTGCTGCTGTTTGCATTGCACTGATTGCACCAGGAGACAGTTTCCCCCTTGTTAACAAAGAGACAGGAAAGTTGAGCCCTGGGTTTAGGAGAAGGTGTCAGGAATTTTGAAAGAATGTGGCCTAGAAGAAGCCAAGCTATGCACAACTGATAAAGGGCTGCCTTTGTGGTTATCTCTTAGGTGTGCAAACATTACTTCAAGGTTACAAATATTGACCCTGTATTGTGTATCGTAGGCTCAAAAGCTGGGAAACAGTGTTGCATTTAGTTCCCATATTTTAGCTGCAAAGCAGTTTGTATGTGGGGGGTGGAAGGAGGATGAATTTTTAGAGCTAAGAGCTGGCTACAACAATTCCTTCTTCAGTTTTTTAAAGTGCAACTCTGCCACCCCTAATGCTTTTTACACTGATTGTTAGTGACATCATAAGCCCATGTGTCATGTGTAAGTGCTTCCTGCTGCAGAATCACTTCCTCCATCCACACCAATGTGCTTCTTTAATCCCAAAGAGGTGTGTGTCATCTTACTAAGGAACTGACTCATAACAAATCCCTTTAGGCCTATGAGAGTTGTGCATCACTGCTCATGTGCCATCCTTCAATTTTCAGATGGCGTAGTTTGTTTGAATTCTCAAGGACAGTATGTATATCTTCATACTGATCCATAATTCATATACAGTGGTACCTCGGGTTAAGTACTTAATTCGTTCCGGAGGTCCGTTCTTAACCTGAAACTGTTCTTAACCTGAAGCACCACTTTAGCTAATGGGGCCTCCCGCCGCTGCGCAATTTCTGTTCTCATCCTGAAGCAAAGTTCTTAACCTGAGGTACTATTTCTGGGTCAGCGGAGTCTGTAACCTGAAGCGTATGTAACCCGAGGTTCCACTGTATTTTACAAAAGTACATTTACCTCCTGTTTATTCCTCCATGTTTTGTTTTTATTTGTATGGTTAGAAGTTGCACTTTGGGTTTTTGAAAATGGATGTTATTTTGCCTCTGCAGTTGGTTGCATGGTCATTCCATTATATTGTCAGTTAATTGATGGTTATGACCATCTTTTCGTGGCTACATACACAGCCTATTACTGGAGTTTGGAGAGGGGACTAGGCACCTGCCATCAAATATATCTGTACTCAGCCCTGCACTTACTTTCCTTGATGTGATGACAGAGGACTGCTCACGAGTCAGCTGGCTCAGTGGAGATGTCAGTCTCCAACTTGGCGCCCAGAAATCTCCATGTAGTCACAACTGGATTTGCACCAGTAGCAAAATGCACCTGGCACCCGCGGAATTTCTAACACGGGTGAGGAGATGGGCTGTTCACTGTTTTCTGTAGAGTTAAGGGATTGCTGTTGAGTGTAGCATTGAGGCTGAATGTGCTTGGCTTTGGCCAAATCATTGGTCTCCTTCTGCTTCTGTGTCTGAGATGCACAACAAATGACAGTAAGAACATGACCTCATCATGTTTCTGTTTTACTGTATACATGGCCATTTAGTAAAATGATAGCAGTAGCAGTGGAAAGAAATGGTACGTACAGATGTTTAAGCATGACATCATACAACTTTTTTAAAAAAGAAAAAGATGATGAAAGCACAGGCCAGCAAACCCTGACAAAAGTGCTGAGAACAAACACTTGACAATGGGGCCACTGTACTTGAGAGACTTGTTGTTAGCATCCGTCTGTTTGAGAGACAATGGAGTGTGCCTCCAGCCATGAAGTCAAACTGCTGCATTAGTAGCACCAAAGTGACCTCTCCGGGGTGCAAGCCTGGGCAGTGTGTATCAGGGTTCTGGGCTGCCCAGATGACGCAAAGGTCGAGAAGGCTGTGTGGAGCCCCAACCCCCGACGACGACTTTGGCTCCACCAGGACTGGGATCGATCCGTCTGGTGACTGGTGCGAGGGAAGCAGGCCGGGGCCTGTCAGGGAGCCGCACAAAAGGGATCGCCCGGGAGAAGATGGGCAGAGGGATGCCGCTGGTGACTGGAAATGGACACAGGATCCAAAAAAGTTATTTTCTAAATTTTAAAAAATATTTTAATACATTTATTTTATTTTATTTTTTAAAAGCTCAAGAATTAAAATGGCAGCACCCATAAAGGAGCCCTGAACCAACAAAGGCCACTTCCTGGGACTGCAGCTTCTACCCTAACTTCCTCCTCTTTTGATATTTTTTATTTCTCATTTTTTAAATTAAATAGAGGGGAAATGACAGGGTTTTTTTCTCCCCCCTGCCCTCCCATTATTATCGTCACATTTTCCCCCTCTCAAAACACTATATATATACTTTTTATTTTTACACACACACACACACACACACACACACAACTTTCAGATACCACCACCTCAACATCTTTCTTTCTTTCTTTCTTTCTTTCTTTCTTTCTTTCTTTCTTTCTTTCTCATAAAATCCCTGCTCTTTTCATCCCCCATCCCCTTCCTTTTCTCTTCTCTCTCCTTCCTGCCCAACTAATAATAATAATAATAATAATAATATCACACACCTTCATACATATATCTTGCCATCCACTTTCAATAGTAACTCCCACTTTTGTGGTCTAAACCACAGAGGCTAGGGCTTGCCGATCAGAAGGTGGGCGGTTTGAGGCCCCGCAATGGTGTGAGCTCCCGTTGCTCGGTCCCTGCTCCTGCCAACCTAGCAGTTCGAAAGCATGTCAAAGTGCAAGTAAATAAATAGGTACCGCTCCGGCGGGAAGGTAAATGGCATTTCCGTGCGCTGCTCTGGTTCGCCAGAAGCGGCTTAGTCATGCTCTCCACATGACCCGGAAGCTGTGTGCCAGACAAACGCCGGCTCCCTTGGCCTATAGCGCAAGATGAGCGCTGCAACCCCAGAGTCATCCGCGACTGGACCTAATGGTCAGGGGTACCTTTACCTTACCTCATACTATAACTCGAATTACCACTGCAATTTTTTATCATTACTATTACTATTACTATTTTTTCCTTTATTTTCCCTTTTTATTTTACTCTACTGTTCCTTTTCTTTTTTTCTTTTCCCCTTTTTCTTTTTGATTTTTGAATACTACCCTGCCAGCCTTTAATTTTTAACTTTTTATTACGAAATCCTAACCCCACTTCCCACCCTTAACTGGACCCCACTCCCCCATTTGTGTGTATGAGTGTGTAGGGGTGTGTCCACGAACAACCCCCTCCACACACACCCTCCCTCTGGCCCCACTCCATTGGTCTCTTGCATCTCTGTTTGTTAATCCCTTTATGTCAACTCTTTGTCTGTTCTGCTTGTCTTTCTGCCTGTCTGCTTGTCTGCTTCCGGCTTCGCCAACATCACTGAGGCGAGTACGGTGACCCTAGAGAAGTCCTTAAAATACAGCCCTGACATGACAAAAATAGCCGCATAATCCAGACGTTCTATAAAAGCCACCAGTCAACAATGCTGGTTCAACTCAGCAACACAACAATACCCAGGAACCACCACTTCCAAAACTCCTAAGCACAACACACCACTCCAAAAAGATACCACCACATCTCAAAACAAGGTCACCAGGGAGATTGAGATGGCACCAACCAGAGAGATGACGAACAGCACTGAGACCACAACATAGCCCCAGGATGACAACAACCCAACAACAACATGAGGCCTGAGGGAAATGGAACCGAGTCTAGCAGAACTATTGAAGAACACAGTGACTCCCCTGAAGAAAATAATCAGCAACCTGACCTCCAGAGTGGAAACCCTCACTAACACCATCTCCAGTCTAGAAAGTAAGAACCAAATGCACAGAACACCACAGGAACTAGTGCTCATATGCCCAGGAACCTCACTAAAATGCTGGAGAGGATGCATCTCCACAGGCACATACCTCCACATGTGGTGAGAATGTCCCAAAATCCAACTCTTCTGGACATCACGGAATATTCAAAATAACTAAGCAAGTATTAGAAGTCACCCCAGAACTGGCTCTACTGAACATCTTCCAAGATAATAATGCCCACTCACATTATAAAGAGCTCATAACCAACCTACTCTCAACAGCTAGAAGCAGACACTGGAGAGACCTGTCAGGAGTAAGCTTGGACCATGGTATCAAATAGTATGGGAAACAGCCTTCGTAGAAAAACTAACCAATAAACTGACATGGGGACAAATAGAAGAAGATGCCTTCACCACGGTATGTCCCCTTTATCACATACATAGCCCAACAAGACAACAGCAAAAATCTGCCAACAGCATACAAATCAATCTGGCTAACCAAAAACCCACCCTCTCACACACTCACATGCATAAACAAATCTCACTAAAGCCAACCAAATACAACCAACCACACCCTAGGCCACCCCCAACCTCTCTCCCCACCAAGGAAATACAACAAGCGAATAGAAAGAGAACCCACACAAGTGACAATGACACAAAACCCCACACATACACTAAGTAGAAGAAGAGAAGCAGTGCCACCCGCACCCTCCCCACCCACCATCCCCCCTCCCCTTCCGTTCTCCTCTTTTCTTCCCCACCTAATACTGCATGCAACACTAATGTCTCACAACAAATGAAACTGATCTTGAAGCAATGTCTGTATTTTTGTAAACAAAGAAATCTTTAGTAAAAATATATTTTTAAAAAAAAAGAAAGTGGAAAAGGTGGATAGAAAGAAGTTACTCTCTGGCTCTCACAGTACTCGAAGCTGGGACCATTCAGTGAAGCTGAACATGGGATTCATGGCTGACAAAACTAAGCACATAGTTAAACTATGGAATTTGCTCCCACGAGATGTAGGGATAGCTAGAAATGTGTGTGGCTTTAAAAGAGGATTGGACAAGTTCACGGAGAGTAAGGCTATCAGTGGCTAACAGCTGCAATGGCTGAGCCCTGTCTCCATTGCTGGAAGCAGTGTGTCTCTGAAGGCTAGTTGGTGGGGAGCGTGCAGTTCCACTTAGCTCCTGTTGTGGGGTTTCCAGAGGCAACTGGGTAGCTATTATGGGAAGAGGATGCTAGACTTGATGGACCTTTGGGCTGATCCAGCAGGGCTCTTTGTACATTCATACAAATAGGGTCTGTATTTTGCACCGTTGACTTTCTTTATTTTAGAGTTTTTCTTTTTAAAAAATTAGCATGAATAAAGATGATGTCTGAATTGTGGACTGTCTTTCTTCCTGTCAAGAATGCATCTAGGACTAGTTTTGACATTAAAAATGAACCTGGCAATTTAACGAAATGATTATTCTGGCCTCAGTAAATGGTTTCCATTCTTTCTCTCCCTCAAGAGAGCAAAAATCATGGCCAGTTCTTGGCCAGCTAATGAACCAAGTTTGCCTGTCTCTTTGCAGATGTGGTGTTGGAGAAGGCCATGCATAAGTGCATCCTGAAGCCCCTCAAGGGTCATGTCGAGGTGATGTTAAAAGAGTTCCATACAGCTGACGGCTCTTGGAAACAGTTGAAAGAGAACCTTCAACTTGTCCGACAACGGAATCCTCAGGAGCTTGGGGTGTTTGTCCCAACACCAGACTTTGTAGATGTTGAAAAGATTAAAGTCAAGTTCATGACCATGCAGAAGATGTATTCTCCTGAAAAGAAAGTCATGCTGCTGCTACGAGTCTGCAAACTAATTTACACTGTGATGGAAAACAATTCAGGTAAATGCTGTCTCTTGACCAAAGATTTCTTTGCTGTTCAGGAAGCTTCTGGAGGAAGAGCAAATGTTTTATCTCACAACAGTTTCAAATCTCCCTTTTTCTTTATCTCACAGGTTTTGTAATTTGTAATCTGATAGTCTGCAGTTTGGTTTGTTTGTTTTCATACCTGCACTATTTCTAGCATGTTGCAGTGACTCTTTGGTGTAACAGGTATCTTGAAGGCAGTGTCTGCTAAGAAGAGACTAACTAAAAAGGGATTGATGGGCCCAGATATTGGAGCACGATGGGAAAAACAACAGGGAATCTAGCTCACCATAGATGGGCATTTCTGAATACAGTAATTTGTGAAAGCAGTAAAACAATTCAGCATTGGTTCTGCATTTAAATCGTGTATTCAAACACTATGTATGCATTGCTGTAGTGTGAGAAATGGCCTGTGACACTGGTGCCAGTTCATGCCTTTTTCTTAAAGTCTGATACAAAAAGGGCACAATTTAAATGGGCAAATACATGTGTGGTCCTGCCAATTATGAATGGTGCGCACACACATGCAAATATCGCTTGCTAGAATTCCTGCACCCTCCGCATGCTTCCTGAAATTGGCCTGGAGGGTTTCAGGAGAACAGCACATGAGGTGGGTGGGATCTGGCAAGCTGGAGTGATGGTCCAGATAGAGGGGCTAGAAAAGTGTGAAATTGAATTCCACCCATTTTTGCATTGTGAAAAACATGGTGTTACATCACACTTGTTTTAGAAGCTTAGTGAGAATAATTTGAAAATGGTCTGAGCCTTGAAAAAATCTATGCCCAAAGACTAGTGCAGGCTTTTCCCATTCTAGGGTGCTGCAAGGTATACAAGGTGTGGCTAATCCTTTTAGGTGGAACAGAATTCTACTGCAAGTATGAGCACAGTCCCAGCCACCCAGGGGTAGTAGCATAGAATTGTACTCACCTGGAGCAAGCTAGCTCCGCAAATAAGTTTTCAGTAAACGATGAAGCTGGTCAAGAGCCCCACAAGAACATCTCACTGCTGAGCTAACATGGACATTGCTTAAACCAGACATTGCTTAATCCAGACATTGCTTAAACCAGAAGGCAGTTGCTTAGCACAAATTCCAAGCTTTAACTGAGTTGTACGCGGGTGGCGCTGTGGGTTAAACCACAGAGCCTAGGGCTTGCCGATCGGAAGGTCGGCGGTTCGAATCCCCGCGACGGGGTGAGCTCCCGTTCCTCAGTCCCTGCTCCTGCCTACCTAGCAGTTCGAAAGCACACCAAGTGCAAGTAGATAAATAGGCACCGCTCCGGCAGGAAGGTAAACGGCGTTTCCATGTGCTGCTCTGGTTCGCCAGAAGCAGCTTAGTCATGCTGACCACATGACCTGGAAGCTGTACGCCGGCTCCCTTGGCCTATAGAGCGAGATGAGCGCGTAACCCCAGAGTCATCTGCGACTGGACTTTACAGTCAGGGGTACGTTTACCTTTACCTTACTTCAGTACAGTACCTCAGCACTACAAGTATTTAACTTTGCATCCAGTTGCCATCCTTTAATCTGCTTATCCAGTCCAGTGATGGCATATAAAGTATATGAATATGTGTGCCTGTCCTAGAATCACGTTCTCTTTAATTTTACACCAATGGTAAAAAGTAAAGGTAAAGGATCCCAGACGGTTAAGTCCAGTCAAAGGCGACTATGGGCTGTGGCGCTCATCTCACTTTCAGGCCGAGGGAGCCGGCGTTTGTCCACAGACGGCTTTCCAGGGCAACGGAACACCGTGATGGATGCCAGAGCACACAGAAACGCCATTTACCAATGGATCCTGTGATAATAGCATATATGTTTGAGTAAAATTCGCTTGTCATGAATCTAAAATGATTCAGCTGAATGGAAGCAGCAGTGCAGAAGGCTGCCTTTAAACATGGAAAGAGGCAGACAAAACTGGCAGGGGGCTGTGATTAATGCCTATGTTTTCTTTCCCCACTCTTCCTCACCCTTTGCCAAGGGAGGATGTATGGAGCTGATGACTTTTTGCCAGTCCTGACCTACGTTGTGGCTCAGTGTGACATGCTGGAGTTAGATGCTGAAATTGAGTACATGATGGAGCTGCTGGACCCCTCCTTGCTACACGGAGAAGGTAAATGTCCTTGAAGCTCTGAGATGACTCTTTTGCCAGGAATTTGTTTATTTGCAGCCTGCCTGAAGAGACAGCCTTTAAAAGAATCCTGAAAGCCTCTAACTTGTTGCCACAGCTTATCGAGTAATGCCTACAAACAAAACATAAAGATAACCCCAACCAATGAAAATAAAAAGCCTTGTGTTCCTACCCACATAGAGAGAGGGTATTTTTAATTAAAAATAGTAAGATGCTTTTCTTTGTGATTCTGGAAGGAGGAAACTGTCGTTTGGCCTAGCAACTTGGGCGGTACTGATTTACAGTAAACTCTTAACCGTGTCTTCGCAGAAGTCCTATTGAATTCAATGGGGCATACTCCCAGGTCAGTGAAGTTAGGGTTGCAGCCTTAGTTCAGTTTGAAATGATAGATTAGGCCATACATCTTGTGGCAGGGTCTGAAATGATATTGTGACAATTTCTCTCTTCAATTTTCTCTTTCTCCAATATGGAAAACTTTGTTTTAACTTACTGAGAATTTTGAATTATGGAAGCTTATAAATTAGCTTTCCTAAACCTCAGGAATAACTTGTATTTCAGAGCAGGCTTCCTTCAGAGGCCAGGATATTACCACAAGTCTTCTTTCAGATTCATATTGACATTTAGTAGCATTATCATGGTCATCCCACCTCCTGCATGACAGTTCATTGAAAAAGAAAAACATTTCCTTGTTCAGTTGGTAGAGCATGAGATTCAGCAATCCTTACCAAAGCCCTGTATAGCAAGCAGATAAAGGTAAAGGACCCCTGGATGGTTAAGTCCAGTCAAAGGTGACTGTGAGGTATGGCACTCATCTTGCTTCAGGCCGAGGGAGCCGGCGTTTCTCCACAGACAGCTTTCTGGGTCATGTGGCCAGCATGACTAAACTGCTTCTGGTGCAGCGGGACACCGTGACAGAAACCAGAGCGCATTGAAATGCCATTTACCTTCCTGCCACATTTATCTACTTGCGCTGGTGTGCTTTCGAACTGCTAGGTTGGCAGGAGCTGGGACAGAGCAACAGGAGCTCACCCCGTTACAGTGGTGCCCCGCAAGACGAATGCCTCGCAAGATGAAAAACCCGCTAGACGAAAGGGTTTTCCGTTTTTGAGTTGCTTCGCAAGACGATTTTCCCTATGGGCTTGCTTTGCAAGATGAAAACATCTTGCGAGTCTTGCGATTTTCCCCTGATTCCCCCCCCCCTTTTTCTAAGCCGTTAAGCCGCTAATAGCCTTTTAGCCGCTAAGCCTTTAATAGCCGCTAAGCCGCTAATAGCCGTGCTTCGCAAGACGAAAAAACCACTAGACGAAGAGACTTGCGGAACGGATTATTTTCGTCTTGCGAGGCACCACTGTACAGGGATTCAAACCACCGACCTTCTGATCGGCAAGCCCAAGAGGCCCAGAGGTTTAGACCACAGTACCAAAGCCCTGTATAGCAAGCAGATATTCATCTTACCAAAAGGGGAAAGCACTGAGGATGTGAGAGAGTTGATAACAGAGGCAGGATTTTAATTGAGGATTGTTTCATAGTGAAATCACTTTATTTGTTATATGTGCAGGGGTTGCGTTCCTGGCCCATTCGTGTTAGCGGAGTGGGTGTAAGCCCCCCCCATTCCCCCCCCCCTTTCTGGTCACTTCTGGATTGCAGCAATGCGTGCGTCACAATCGTGTATGCATTGAACAAATGTAAAATAGTCTTTGCCTGTACTCGAAACCCTTTGAGGAACACTTCATTATTATTTTTTAACACACAGGTTAGTCATTTTTGTCAAAAAGGCATGGAGTGGAGAAGCCACACAGAGGTAGCAGCAGCTCTCCAGTTCATACTCAGGCAACCAAAAATACACTCTTTCTGCCGCGCAGAAAGAATGGGAGAAGAATATGTGAATCAGTTTTATTACTAGAAATTCCTCTTGACTTTTATTTAGGTTGCTTGAGAACAAGGGGCTTGTTATTAAGGTGACATTTGCAAAAAAACAAACCAACAATGATTTAGCTCTTAAAATATGGCCTGGAATACGTCTCCTGCTTGTGGCTCTGAAACGTTTCCTGCCTCTGCAGTTGTTTGGCTCCTTCCAAGCCTGGAGTGGGGAAGGATTCCAGAGGCCCCTCCCCTCCTGGGCAGCTGAGAGCCAAAGAATGCTGAAGCTGTGGAATCTGGCAAGGAACTTCTGTTTCCAAGAGCAAAACAAAAACAAGCAGGCCCAGCTTCTGGCCAAGCAGCTGGATGTGGATACTTCCTTGGCCTCCAAACTGCATCAGATTTCTCTGTGTTACTATTTGCAACAAATTGCATTTGTCTTTTCCAGAAATCCAATGGTGGGCGGGGGCATGAACAGAATTCCATCTAATGGGGAAGAGCATTTGAGTACAGCCGGAATGAGAACTGCAACAAACACCAGAGTCTGCTTTAAGTAATCTTCCTGATGTTTGTGCTATACTTGCCACAGCGTGTGGTGTCAAGAAACCAGGAGAACAAAGCAACTCAGAGGGTTGGATCCAGACTCTAGTTCTTTGGAACAAAGTTTGAAACCCACTGCACACCTCAGAAGGATGGCAGACCCCCATTTGTAGTAGTAGCAGTAGTACAGTATTTATTAAATTTGGATAGCCCCCTTCAAGAGGAGACTGAGAAGAGATAGGATAGCCATCTTCAAATATCTCAAGGGCTGCCACATGGAAGACGGAGCAAGCTTGTTTTCTTCTGCTCTGGAGGGTAGGACATGAACCAATGGCTTCAAGTTGCAAGAAAGGAGATTCTGACTAAGCATTCGGGAATAACTTTCAGACATTAAGAGCTGTTCAGCAGTGGAACAGACTCCTCTGAGAGGTGGTGGACTCTCCTTCCTTGGAGGTGTTTAAGCAGAGGTTGCATGTCCATCTGTCAGGGATGCTTTAGCTGAGATTCCTGCACTCTGCATTGCGGGGGGCGGGGGCGGTGTCCGTTCCAACTCTACTATTCTATGATCTGCAGATTTCAGGGTGCTTCACAGTATAAAAATACAAAATAAAAGCACAAAATACATAATAAAAACAAGAACAAGAACGAACTACTAGCACATTGATAGCTAACCCGTTGCTATCCAGATGCACACTTCCCATCATTCTTGAGCATTGGCCCTGCGGGCAGCGGCTGATGGAAATCCAACATCTGGAGGGTCACAGTTCCCCCTCCCCCTTTCATTTAATGCAAGACAGCAGATCACTCTTGTCTGTCTTGGAAAAGTACAGACATACTGAGTTTTACACTGATTATATATATATATAAGTAATCAAGCTGTTGGTAATTATCTCTGGAACACTCTTCTCCTGATTCCTTCACAGGTGGCTACTACTTGACAAGTGCATATGGAGCACTTTCTTTGATAAAGAACTTTCAAGAAGAACAAGCAGCTCGGCTGCTGTGCTCGGAAGCCCGGAATACCCTCCGACAATGGCATAAGCGTAGGACAACAAATAGAACGATTCCATCTGTGGATGATTTTCAGGTACAGTTAATGACTTTTCCATATGATGACTTTTCTACTGTGGGCAGAGTATAAGTGTGATATGACAGACAGCGTGGTAGATGTAGATTGTCCTTGGTGATGTTAGTTCTGGTTCCCCCTCATTTGTGAAGCTCAGGGCAAAACTAGTTCTGACAGGGCTGCCATTCATGTCCCCACTCCATTCACTGGTAAAGCCAGGGATGGGGTGAAGTTAGAATAAAATATATACAAACCCTGATGCCTTTGTTCCCCTCCATCTTTTGTTCTCCTTTTTTTAAGCTTCAATGTTGGAATTGAGCCAAGGAGGAAATAGACAACTGTGGGCAGTAAGATATACATTGCCCCTCACCTGCATGATCCTCAGTCTCTGTTTATATGTGCAAGGGGCAGATATATAAAGAGAAACAGGTGTCTGTCACCATCTCATCTAATGTGGCCATGACGTTGGGGGAAGGGAGTCTTCTCCATGTTGCAGTGCCTGGAAGGACTTTAATAACACTGAATGTGAAGTGACTGCAGAGTTTCATATTCTTCTTGGGGAGATCCTGGAGTGATTATGGGCAGCTGCTTCTTCCTTAACACCTCCTTACAGGATTCCTGTTTAGTCTGAGCACCTAAACAAGATGGAAGTACAAATACTGTTAAAATTGTTGTGTACTTTGATCTTGCATGGTCTGAGAAAATTACTTTTCATATCTAACTTGCAATTTTGGTGTAGGCTTGTTAACTTGGTAGTGATAATGGAATTGCAAATCAAGCTTAACTTCAGTTTATGTATCATCAGTGCTTTTTTTCTAGAAAAATAGGTGCTGGTACTCAGCATGAAGTTGTTAAAGTAAGGCTGGATCTAGACACATCAAAGAAGCAATTCAGTTAAACGCACTGTAAACTTCATACAGGGAAATTCCACTGGTGAAAGACGGGGCTTCACTGGGCCATCTGGTGTCACAGTGTTATAACACATTCTTTCTTTACGAATGTCGCTGAGTCCTAGGTGCCGGTACTGCATACCCTTGAGTACCCCCTGAAGAAGAAGAAAGCATTGTGTATCATGATAGTTCAGCACTGATACTTTTTGGGAAGCTAAAGCATGTTTCACTGTTTGAATTTTATGGTTAGCAAAAAACCTCCAAGATTTGGGTTGCCATACTTGCAAACATGTTAAGAGAATAAATGCGGAGGATGTTTCTTCCCCTTAGAAACAAAAGTATTTGTTGGTGCATCCTGAATGTACATTTTGCCCTATATTTGACAGACTCCCTCCAATGACTCATTTCATTTCATGTCAGAACAAGCTGTGTTCCAACATGCACACTCGGCTCTTCTTTCTTCCCTTCCTTCCTCATTTCTATTTTCTCCCCTTCTCTCTCCCCTCCCTCCTTTTTTTCCTTCCTCAAATCTCCCCCTTTCATGTCTTCCCTTAGATTCTAGACGATGTCTGTTTCCGCTTATGGCCAGCATGTGTGCGTATGCTTTTTGTGTCTTTTTTAAAAAAAGCATTCTTAATTATTTTACTGGAAGAAAGAAATGTTAACAAGGAAAAGCAATTATTCCCCACCTCCGCCTTCACTGTTGACTGTGCTTTACTTGTTTTATTCTGCTCTGGGTTTTGTTACATTTAAATTGCTTTTATTATCTCTTGCATTGTTTTATTTTGAGTTGATTGGAGGCCTTTCTTGGGCCAAAAAGTGGCATAGAAATGAATTTATGAAGAAGCAAATATACTGCTTCTGCAGTGGGCAAAATAAATAAAAAAGACCGGCATTCCCACTAAATGAAAATGCAAAAAAGGTGGGAATAACTAATAACAACTCACATGTTCTCCAAAAGCTCCCACAGACCTTGCCTATAATTAATGAAGCTTGAATTATTATCAAATTGGACTCAGGAAAAGAGACATGAATCATATTCCCAAATGAGCTTCCTGAAACCAGTTCCTTGCTTCAATATTAAAAAGCAAATGCCAGACACATGTGCTCTGTAGAATTGCAAAGTATGCTTTTCATCTGCATCGCTGGCTGATAAAGTCTGATTTGTTTTCTTTCCTGAGCTCTGCTGCATCTTGTGTTAGCCTCTCCAACAATAGGAGTTTCTTAGCATGACCACTGTTCCCCAGAGCAGGCTCAGTGACGCTTTGCCACCCTCTGGCATATGCCCAGGTCTCAGCTGAGTGAACTCAGTCTGGCCACAGATGATAGCTTTGCAGTTCACTTAGCTTGCTGTCAGGACACAATAAAGTGAGCTCAAAAGTACAATCCTCATGGCATGCTAATAATGAATAAGCAGAGGAAGTGTTGGGGCTAGTAAGTAAGTCCTTTACTCACATGGGCAGGTTGAATAAAATTTCAGTCAAGGTCCTGTGAATGGACCCTGACACCACTTCCTTACAGCAGGGGTTTTCAGTTCCTGCCTTCAGGGAACATTTACTGCATCAGTTTGTCTGCCATGGCACCCTTGTGGAATGGAATATGCATTCCATTTGAACAGAGCACTGGTTAGGCCTTATGTGAATTGAGGGTGCTTGAGAACATTTTGCTTTGAGTAGACCTGTTGCAATTAATGGCTCTAATGTCAGGTTCATTAATTTCTGAGGATCTGCTCTGAGTAAAATTTAGTTGTATACCACCCTTAAGGTTTCCTGGAACAAGAGGACCTCTGATTAATAACAAGAGAAACAACTATGTATATTTCACATTGATTAGCCCAACAAACCAGGTGAAATTGTGTGGGGGTTTTTATATTAGGTCTTGAATTTGAATATTTATTCTTCTCATGTATTTCCCCAATTCACAGAACTATTTGCGAGTTGCATTCCAGGAAGTAAACAGTGGCTGTACAGGGAAAACCTTGCTCGTGAGACCATATATTACCACAGAAGATGTGTGTCGGCTTTGTGCTGAGAAGTTTAAAGTGGACGTTCCTGATGAGTATAGCCTATTTCTTTTTATTGATGACACCTGGCAACAGCTGACAGAAGATACCTATCCCCAAAAAATCAAAGCTGAACTGCACAGCCGGCCACAGCCCCAGGTCTTTCATTTTGTTTATAAGCGCATCAACAGTGACAATTATGGTGCCATTTTTCAAAACGACAACAGCAACCACACATCATAACACTCATGTGTTTTATGGTTGGGTTTTAAGTTGCTGAAAGCACCCTTTGCTTGCTGACTTGAGTTCATTAGACACTGTCTGCAGGGCTCTAAACCAAATGTCTGATAAGAACATGAACAACAATCCCTGTCACTGACTAAATGTAATATATATACAGGGCCATTGTACAGCTGTAGAACAGAAGGGGGTCTGAACTTCATGGATCACTGATCTTCTCAAATATACTGCACATCGCATCAGCACATCTGTATTGCATTTTACTCTCATCTTTAGTTCAAGCCCTAGTTTGCATTAACTTTACTGATGGCCAGATTATCTATAAGCTAACTGGTGGGCTATCCATTTCACCCGTGTACATATATATGCAAAACTGTCCGATGCAGGGCATCAATAAACTCTCTTATATGGATGGTAGCAGCCTTCTCTAAAATAGTTATTTAATTATTATTATTTTACTGAAGGCAGCTTGTTTATATATATATATATCACAGAAATTTTAAAACAGTTGCAGGTAAACTGTCATGGTTGATCCTTAAAGTATTTTTTAAAACTATAATATGTTCTATAATTCTGCATGTGATTTTTAACATTTAATATACAAAATAAATCTCTTGCTGGTTTTAGAGTATTACATTGAACACTCCTGTGAGATTTAGATGGTTTATTGCCTTTTCTTCCCTGATTTAAGTGTTTTTAAATCTATCAAACTCATTTTAAGGTTGATAAAATTCTGTAAGTAATTTGTATTTTTGACATTGGCTACCCAAAGCCTTTTACAAACCTGATGTATCACTTACTGAATTATTATTTATATACTGCAATCTTGAATGGACAGATAAAGTGGACAGAGGTATTTGAAAGAAGTGAATATAGAGACCAGGAAAGTGAGAAAACATAGTGTGGCTGCTTTAGAAATGAGATGTTTTAGGGCATGTGTTTCAAATAACACAGTTTAGTTACTCCATTGTTGTACAGAAAGTTAGCCAAAGAAAGATAGCTGAGAGCTCCATCACTCCTCTTCGTGGAAGAGTGACTGGACATTGTTGAAGGTAGATGTGAGGGACAGTCACTCAAAATGGAGGGGGGAGAGAGAGATTGTGAGGTTACCCCTAGTCTGCTGGTTCAGGCTTCTTGCAGAACGTAAGTGAAGGAAGTTTGGGGGGGGGGGGAGTTTCAAAGTTTGAAATATTGTACATATACAAATATTGATTTGTCATCTGTTATGTTAGAAACAGAAAGGAACTGAATTTACAGGTTAAACAGATTTATGCAGACTGAAACGAGCAACATCACATGCATTTTACTGTGGCTGAAAAAGTAAATGTTTTCCATAGGCATACAAATTGTAAGCTTCTTTCCATATTAGATAACTAAAACTGGGTTGTAATTTTGAATAAAAGTAATCGCTCCCTCCTAATCTTCTGTGCGACCCCAGAAGAAGCGGGAGAGGAGAGATATTTCATGGGGTGGATTTTGCTGTCGCCTATACTTCATGACTGAACAATTAAATTATCCAATAGATACAAAAATAAATCTGGACAATGTTGTAATAGTTTAATGTTGTAACAGAAATATTAAGACCTACACTGAGCACCAACCAATCCAAGTCATTGTGTAAGATGTGGTTGAAAATCTTGGATCATAAGTCCCTTACTGATCTTATCAAAAGCCAAGAATCTTGTCCATCTAGGATGGCTTCCAAACCATGTGAATGCACTCCAGTGCTGAGTTATTAATTGCTGTACCTTAATGCCTTAATGCTCTGGAGTTACCAAAAGAATATTGGTGTCTGGCTCTGCAAGTGCATTTTGTATGTAAATGTATGCATGTTGATTTGCCACTTACCTGCCACCTTGACATGTGTCTATGTTGTATTTCATTTTGTAAATGATAAAACAGTAGTTTTGCACATAATACATTGTAATACTTTACTATAATGAACATGTTTGTGTATATGTGAATAGTCTGTATTTAAGTACCCATCCATTTCTTGCACAGGAGACATAGCCATTTTCTAGTCTCCTGAAACTATTCTTTAGTCCAGCTCATGTGGTTTGCTGTACATTGGAGTCTTAGAGCTGGTTCACACACTCATATCTATCCCTTCATTTTTATCATTTACTAACTGCCAGTTGAATGTGTAAACTGACTGCACTGGAAAACATTGTATTTTTGAGGTGATATATGGCACTTTCTCCTGTTACAGATCTGTGGTAACTTCTGCTGCAATAATGGCTATAGATCTGTGAACTAGCCCTGAGGACCAATTCACACATTATACTTTAAAAACATCTTGGGTGCATACCTATTTTAATGTGAACAGGTTGGGTGGAAATTATTGCTATCATGTTTTGAGCTCTGGCTCTTGTTCCCCTGCGCCAACTGCTACTCGTAAACTTGTGCCAGCAACAGTCACTGTAGGGATCAGCAGAGCTCACACTGGCCAAAAGCACTCCGATACCTGGAGGATGAGGACATCTGGAAAATCCTAAGGCCATAGTGACAGCTCTGCCTTAGATTGAAAATGATTTGTGTCATTTGATCCTCTTTCATTTTAGGCATATATCAGTGGTGTGCGGTCAGTGGACTAGGGGGACTAGGACAGTCCCCTAAATTTCCCCCTGGCATCTCTTTCCTAAAGCCTGGGAAGCTTCTGCTCAGCTTAGGGAGAGAGGTGTGATGCTCCGACGGGTCCAAAAGCCCTTCCACCACCTTCCCAAAGCCTGGGGAGCTTCTGCTGGCTTAAGGAGGAAGGCACAATGCTCACGCACGCGACATCAGGACATCACAATGTTGTGCCCGTTCCCAAGTACCCTTGCAAGCTGGTGCCTCTGGCCCTAACTGTTCCCCTGTGAAAAAAATCACCATACATGACTGGAATAAATGCTTAATTTGCCTGAAATTGGCACCATGGGAAGACTGAAACAAGTGCAGGAGACGACTCACAACTGGATACTATATGTGAGAAAAGTTCATGTTTCTGAAATGGTGAGTTGTATCTGAGGAGTTGGATGGAAGAAACCACACACTCAGGATTCTTTTAAGGTGGGTGCTTTGTACTCTGTTTTCCCTTCCAGAAACATTTTGGCATTGAATCATTTATTCCAGTATCTATAACAATCTCGTGTTCTTTGCCATGCTCCTATACACACTTACAATTTGCTTCTTCTGTACTAAACAAAACTGAAATTTTCGCCACAATTCAGAACCAACACCTAATTATTCTTCATGTCATTTTACTTAAAAATAAATAAATCGGTGGTTGCTGTGCTTAAAATATCATTGCCTCCAAATCAACTCCTATCTTTTCTCTTCTTAATGGACAACACTGATGCAGTGGAGAAAAGGGGGAAATAGCTGAATTAAACTGAAAATCGGTGGACTGCAATGGGCAGAGAAAGAGCTGAAGCAGTCAAAAAGCTCAAGATCATGGGCATCTTTGTTTAATGGTGCACATTTTTTAAAAATGTAATCATTGATTTCCACTCTTAGGTGAAAACCTATTTCTTTCAGTGGCTGGAAACAGGTGACAAAGATACTGTCTGCATGATGGTTAAAGCAAATTCCATCCTTGCAGAAGAAAAATGTGTTGTAAAATATTAAGACACTTGATAACTTTTCGAGAATGCTCACTGGTAGAAAGGAGTGGCAGAGAAGATTTATCAGCTTTAAAAACAAGTCACCTGAATATATTAGCAGAAAGTATGACTAAAGCAGGGAATGCTTCCTTAACTATGAGATGTGTGGTAGTTTGCATGTAAACCACAGACTTCAATGAGATTAATTTGCTGGTAAGTGTATAGGAATGCAGGCTTAGAATCACAAAAATAAAAATAATCCAGCAACAGTTAAATCCAATTTATTACAAATGTGCTCAAAAATCCCCTGCATAAATCAACCAAGTTTAGGAACTGAAGGCTGCACAATGTATCTTTCTATGACTGAAAATGGATTCAGACTCTCATATTGAATCTTAATGTTGAGATTCCCACCCACTGATCTTCCCACATTAAAGTTGTGTCATTAAGCAGTACCTCAGCCTTTTAATAAGCCGATTTGTAAACTGAATTTGTGGGACACAGGTGGCGCTGTGGGTTAAACCACAGAGCCTAGGGCTTGCTGATCGGAAGGTTGGCGGTTCAAATCCCTGGGAGTGGGTGAGCTCCCATTGCTCGGCCTCTGCTCCTGCCCACCTAGCAGTTCGAAAGTACGTCAAAGTGCAAGTAGATAAATAGGTACTGCTCCTGCGGGAAGGTAAACGGTGTTTCCGTGCGCTGCTCTGGTTCACCAGAAGCAGCTTAGTCATGCTGGCCACATGACCCAGAAGCTGTACGCCAGCTCCCTCGGCCAATAAAGCGAGATGAGCGCTGCAACCCCAGAGTCGCCCACGACTGGTCCTAACGGTCAGGAGTTTAAACTGAATTACATTTTGTGTTTGAATCAAACAGTTCACTAATGGGCTAATTTAAATTCATAATTATATGTTGCAGCTCTGTTCTGAAAACATTTCAAAATACCTTTCCAATTTGCCGAGTTAGGAGGTGTTATATGATGTTATCCAACCTTCCAATGCCTCTGGTTGCTGACCCCTATGGTACCAGTGAACAATAGGGCTCTGCTGCTAGACTTCCACCAGCAGATTTCTGGCGCCTTAATACTGTTTCTAGAGGCAGTGCTGTTACTGCTCTCATCTGTCAGGATAGCTGCATTGAGTGTTTTTTAAGTGTAGGCCTGATATTTATTTAAACATAAGCTTATAAGCCTTGCAATTCCTTTGAATTAGTAAGACATAATGGTGTTGTTCATAGGCCCTGGGTGCCAGGGGCCCTTGGGGCTCCAGTCCCCACAACATTCCCCATGAAAGGGCTGGGCACCCACAAATTTTTGCACCGGGGCTGCTCACGCCGCAGGGGTGTGCTAATGTCAGGCGCCTGCAGTGTGCGTGTCCTCGGGCACCCGCAGTCCTGGGGCCAAACTGCTGGGCTTGGTGGTGGTGTTTTGGTATTCGTATTATTTAAATATCTTACCTGCCCTTCACGCTAAAGTCTGAGGGCAAGTGGCAACAATTTAAAATACAGTTAAAAAACGAGAATTAAAAATACAGTCACTCAAACCAGGGTGGGTCTTGAAAATAAATATCTTCATCGTCAAAGGCCAGGGTAAAGAGGAATGCCTTATTGGTTAGGGTTATGCTCTTAGAGAAGCTATTCAGTGCCCTGATAGGTACCTGTAGCCCAGAAAACTGCACACACTTTGGAATTAGTTCCACTGATAACGGCGGGTCTTCTTCTAAGGAAGCTTCCATACATGGCTCAGTCGGTAAAACATGAGATTCTTAATCCCGGGGTTGTAGGTTCAAGCCCCACACTGGGCAAAGATTCCTGCATTGCAGGGGGTTGGTCTAGATGACCCTTGTGGTCCCTTCCAATTCTACAATTCTGTATTCTATAGGAGGGCTGACATACGTCTTTTTTGGAAAGAAAATCCACAATTTTGGGGGTGTCCTGGTTTTTCCTTTTTGAAATATGGCAACCCATCTTGATCTCTAGCCTCGGACTGCAGGGCAGCCGCTGGGACCAGAGAGGCGAGCTGAGCCCAAGAGAAGCTCCAGAGGCAGCACTCTTGGAGGGAGACTAAGGGCCTGGGTTAAAGGCGGATCTACATGGATCCTCATGGATCCTCCACTTTTTAAAAAATAACTCCAACAAATCCAGTGAAAAATTACATCTGGAAGGCACGCCTACAGACTAGACTATTAAAAACGTGGATCCAACACTTAGCCACGCTGCAGCACCACAAAAACATGGATCATGAATTCATATGATTTTTATATTGAAAAAAAAAATAAAAACACCATGATACTCTACACTACGTATTTGTCTGTAGGCAGAACCAAAAAAATCATGCACCCACTGTTTTGTGGTACCGCAATGGTGCAAAAACATGGTTAAAAAACACGCATCCTCGTGGATCCTCATGATTTTTGCACTAGATCAGCCCAAAGTCACCATCAGATCAAATATCATGGCCATGGGCACAGCCTCCACCACAAAAATCACGGATCCATGGCTTCATGGCAATTCCATGGCCCAAAAACGTGGTTCTGAAGCACGGATCCTTATGGATCCTCACGCTTTTTGCATTGGGCCACCCCAAACTCACCATCAAATCACACATCATAGCCAGGGGCACAGCCTGCACCACAAAAATCATGAGTTGCACTACAAAAATCACAAAAATGCCCTTAGCATTCATCATATATGGTATTTCTCCAGTAGCAAACTACCTAGAATTGAAAATAATACTGTATTTAGTACACTAACCTTTGTTTAACTCTTGATAAATGTCAGCTTGCTGAGTTATTTTGTAGCATTGTGATTGTGGTGTTATATTTGCCAGCAGGCAGACCCAGCAATACAGAGTTTTGCTGATTAGCAAGAGATTTGGGGAAGTTGATCTAAGGGTGACTTCGGGCTTATCTAGTGCAAAAATCATGAGGATCCATGTTTTTTAACCATGTTTTTGGGCCATTGCGGCCCCACGAAACAGCGGATGCGTGATTTTTTTGATGCTGCCTACAGACCAAGACATGGTCCACAGTATCATGGCAGTTTTATTTAATTTGAATGAAAAAAATCATATGAATTCATGCGGATCCGTTTAAAATCAGCTGGATCCGCCTTTTACCCGTTTCCGGAGAGGAAAGCCAACCGGCTGTGGGGGTGTCTTTTAATGCTGCTCATCCTCGAAGGAGGAGGGCCACAAATATGTTTTAATATATGCAGGGCAGCAAAAATCCAAAATGCCGTCCCCAATTTCCCCCCGACAGAGACTCTTGGGGCCCACAGAAAAAAGAACATCGAAAAACAGAGGAAGGAAGCAAACATTTCAGAGCACGAGCTGCTGTCCTGAGGGGAGGCGGCGGGAGGGCGACCCTTCTTCCCTTTTTGTTATCTCTGTGGGCAATTCTGACGCAAGGGGGCGTGGCTTCCGCCCCGGTTGGGCCTTCGCTTCTTCCTCGAAGGGTCGCCCTGGCAACCGGTGGAACGGAAGTGGCGTCGCCGTTGCCCGGCGCGGGGGAGAAGTGGTTCCGGGTCTTCGTCTGCTGTCCGGCTTCCCCGCCTCGCCGGGCGAGAAGATGACTTCGCTGCGCGCCTTCACCTGCAACGACCTCTTCCGATTCAACAACATGTGAGCCGGAGGCCGAGGGGCCCGGGGAGGGGCGGGGGGGGGGGCGGGCGGCGCGTGTCTCTGGCCTGGAGGCGCCTCCGTTGCCCGGCCTGGACCGCGAAGGCGCTCTTCCTGAGCCGGCCCGGTTGGGAGCACGCGCTGCCGCGCCGCCTCTTCGGGCTGCCATCCGAGAAAAGGGGGAATTGAGTTTTGCCTGGGATTGCCAAGTGCCCAGCAGCGAGTCTTGATCAGTTACGTGTTGTACCTTTAAACATCAAATTGACGAGCAGAAATCAGATGGAGCTTGTTGCAGATAAAGATAAGGATTATCACCTGCTCATTTCTGTAACCCAAACTGGTTAAAGGCACAGCTACAGTGGTTATTTTAAAATTTGGGAATTTAGTTGGCACAAGGAAATAGCTCTCCTCTACTGAATATTTCAGGATCTCTTGGAATTAAGGGGATGTTAGAACTTGCCTCCTGCTCTTCTTTGGTTATACTTCATTCCCTGACCGACTGAGTTGCATATCCAGGGTAGATCACAAAATTAATAATTGTTCAAGAGGCAAACTGAGGTTTCAAAATTGGTGTGTGGGGTGGAAGAGATTGAAAGGTTTGCCCCATACCCAGTTGTAACTGGCTCAAAGTTTCTCCCTAGTAATACTTTGGGTGTTTAATCAGTTCTTGTTTCCCACAGCAACTTGGATCCCCTCACAGAAACTGTATCCTTTTAAGCCTCAAGACCTCTGAATGCTAATGGCAGTACCTGTGAGCCTCTTCATACATTATACTACAGAAAACATGTTTGTCCCTGAATATTTTTATCAGGGAGCTGCAGCTATTCCTGGCGTCTTGCAAGTGTACCTACATGACAGAAATGTTTGTTATTGCGTTCATTCCTTATTCTTCTATGGACAGTCCATAAAAATGCAATATATGGGGCAGCCTTGAGAAGCTTGTAATATGGAAGTTAGTATGGATGCCAAACAGCAGTGTGTTGTATTTATTATTTAATTATTAAATTTCCATCTTACTCTCCCTAAGGAGCCCAGGGCAGCAAACACCAAAATAATAAAGCAATCATGGTTTTTAAAATATACAAAACTTATTTAAATCACTTAAAACAGTCATATAACCCCACAGCAAATAATATCTGGATCAAGTATCTTTTGACCATCAAATGCCTGATTAAACTGGAATGATTTTCAGTTTCTTCTGAAAGTTAATAATATCAGCTTCCCACCCTCAGAAGTAATATTTTGAATGTATCACTTTGACTGTTCAAATTGTTTATACAATGTTTAGTTGTAATCCATACAATAATATGGTAAATGTATGTGATGTTATCCCTATAATACAAATGAGCTTATGGCAAAATTGAATGAGACTCTTTCTGATTCGTAGCCCAGTGTTCTCCTCCAATATTATGTCCAAGCTAAAATCACTTCATGTAAGAGGTTCTCTATTTCCTTTTTTCTATAGAGTGTCTTATGTCTCAAAGATTAAAAAAAGTCATAGTAATCAATATTTAGAACTAATACTAATATCTTAGTAACCCATCCAATAGCCTACAAGGAAGATCAGTATAATTAGCCACTTCCTTGCTGTGTGGATGCAGCGGGGCTGACAGATAGTGGTATAGTCCAGGGGTCTGCAACCTTTAAGACAAAAAGAGCCACTTGGACCCGTTTCCAAAGGAAAAAAACCTGGGAGCCGCAAAACCATTGCGACATTTAAAGCATGTGCGCCGCTGCCCTCCAATCTGACAGGCGGGAAGGTGACATCGGGACGGTGCGTGACTAACGCACGCACCGCCCCCATGCGACGTCACAGCCAGTACAGCGCCCGCCACAGTGGGGAGTGTCGGGGCGCACAATGCGCCTCCTCCCCTCGCTAGTATCCGCCCCGGAGCCGCGGCAAAGGTGTAAAAGAGCCACATGCGGCTCCGGAGCCGCGGGTTGCCGACCCCTGGTATAGTCGAAGCTGAGGAGAGAGACGAACCAGAGAATTATCAGTTCTTACTCTTAATTGCTATTCCTTCTAAAATGTGTCATTCCATATCAAGTGATGTCATGTATTTTGTTGTAATGTTCACAATATGTACTAACAAGAATTCTTTCAAAGCGTTAATTCTATCATGCAATAGCAAGCTATCACTTGGCTTTGGAACACATTTTTTAAAAGAAAGGCCTGACCTTCAGATACCTTTTAATTGAATAACTTTCTAAATAAATGCCTGAAGGAACTGATATTATAACTTGACGTCTTGTTTATTCTGTTATATCTTACTCCAAGAAGACCCATAGAACCCAATAAGGCAGACATGTATGTACAAATTTTTTAATGTGATCCCACTGAGATCCCAATATGAAATTTTGCAGGTGGTTCTTAGAAATATTAAATAATCAATACAAATGTTTTGGATTTTTTTAATCATATTAATTTTTTTAATCACTTTTTAAATTTTATTTTATTGCTATGGCTGGTGGCTGATGCAAATAAACATTCTTCTTATTCTGATTTTACATTCTTTGTTTACCTGTGATATATTGTCACAAATTGTATTAATATTTATTTTTTACTCAGAAACAGACAGTAGTCTTAACAATTATTTTAGTATTTTCTGTGCAAAACCAGAACTGTTTGGAAAACAGTTACTTCGGGGGTGAGCAACTTAGGGTCCCCCAGATATTACAGAACTACAACTTCCATAGTCCTTTACCCTTGACCATGCTGACTGGGACTGATGGGAGTTGGAGTTCAGCAATAGATGGAGTGCTACAGATTGTCACCCCCCACTTGCTTACTGAGGTGATATTTTCTTAACATGCAATACTCCATAGTATGGAATTCCATTTTACTTGCAGTACTTGGCTCACTGGCCTGAGTATTTCATTGTTGCAGAGGCTCCTGGTGGGGAACTGATGGGCTACAGTAAGTAGGTTAATTTTCCTTGTTTCTGTGTGACCAATCTTTGAATAACCTTCTAATTATTTGGCAGTAGCACTGCAACATTTACTCAGTTTTTAAGGGCTTTTTATCAACCATGAAGGCGTCCTTGATTAATTGGGCAGAACCTTTTGTTAATATTAGTTTTAGTATGAGCATATAAAAACCACATATGGAAAGTAACATCTTAAGGTAGGGGTTGCCAGCCCATCACCTGAAGGCATCCAGATACCTGTAAGGATGAACCGTAGCCCCCAGATTCACAGTCTTCATTTTTTTAAAAGTAACTTTCTAGTTTTTATAATCTCCAGTATGAGGCAAAAGGTACACACGTTCTTTTTTTGTCCGTACCACCCTTACTGACACGTCTCCCACCTTGCACCTTCTCCCCCCAAAAACTTGCAACAGCCCCTTTGTGAGAGAAATGGTGTTACACACTTGGGAGCGGAGGAAAAGATGTGTGTGTGAGAGAGAGAAGAAGATTGTATGCATATGTGATCTGTGAGGGAGAGAGGTATGTATAAATCTGTTAATGTGTGGTCAGAGAAAGAAATGGACTTGGGCAGAGAGAGGTGTGTGTGTGTGTGTGAAGTGTGTGTATGAGTGTGTGAGCAAGGCATGTGTGTCTGATCAGTGAGGGTGTGCATGAATGTGTGTGTGAGAGTGTGGTGGGGCCACCTTGGATATTTTCCCTGGTCCAAGGGGATGCTCTCAGCTAGCAACAGCATCATTGGGTGTATGGGGCAAAAGCCAATATTTTGTGATCTTCACAGTCAGGACCAGCAGGGTGTAGTGACTTCCCTTGGCAAGCCTGAAGTTGTCCGTGTGTGTGTGTGTTGGAAGCAGCAGTGATGGTTCTCTCTCTAACTGATATGTCATGCCTCCCATAGCAGCCATTTTGTGACTAGTACTGCCTCAAAATTTGAAACGTGCCCCCTGGTCCAAAAAGGCTGGCAGCGCCTGTCTTAAGGTATTTTCCCTTCTCTCACACATCCAAAATGAATGCTTCATCTGATGTGATTTCGGCTACAGCACATCCATATATGTATCTTCTAGACACAAAATGTGCTTCTTGCTTTAGTAATAGTTTTTATCATATGCAAATGTATCCCAATTTAATTGATACATAGTATGAGTATTATAGTAATCAATTAGAATTTCTTTAATTGGGGTTCAGCTCTCCCATCAGATGTCAAGGAATAAACAACTGACTTTTAAAAGACATCTGAAGGCATCCCTGTTTAGGGAAGTTGTTAATGTTTGATGTTTTATCATGTTTTTAATATTCTGTTTGGAGCCACCCAGAGTGGCTGGGGCAACCCAGTCAGATGGGTGACATACAAATAAAATTATTATTATTATTATTATTATTATTATTATTATTACTACTACTACTACTTGGAAGTGAATACACTTACAATTATAGCTTTTGTTGTTCTCCTACAGTTCCGCATCTCTGAGTGTCTTTCTCCCTGGAGTCCTAATCACAGACTTCACTTTGATGTTGTCTATAGTCAAAGAGTTACACACATTTTTAGTATTTCCTCGTAGTGATAGAAAGGTGGCAAGAAGAGTCTGCTAGGGTACTGACCTAAAGACTGCTCTCTACCCACTAGAAATCCTGCTCAGGGTTTTAAAGCTCATTCACTTTAAAGCTGGTTTATGAGACATAAGAGTTAGACACATTCTATTTCTTTCTTGAAATTGGAGACTCTCTGAACTTTTTGTTCAGTGCTTAATTTGGTATGGGTGAGACATTCTGGAATCTGTATAGTTCTGATGTTCAACTTCTAGTTTGAGTCCTTTTTAATTGCCTGCATCTGTAGTAAAGCATTTTTTCTGGTTTTATGTCAAACACCATAAGTCCAATAGCTAAGTTTCTGTGGGATGGCCATGGTTTAGTCCAAACAAACTAACCCATTTTATCCTACTTTTCCTTGTAGTCATGGGGAAAGCTGAAGGTTCAGTAGCCAGAGAAGAGTGGCATGGCCATGTTACTGCCCTCTCCGTTGCACCTGAATTTCGGCGGCTAGGTTTGGCTGCTAAGTTGATGGAACTGCTTGAAGAAATATCAGAAAGGTGAGGGATGCCTACAAGAGCCTTAATTACCGCATGATAAACATATATTTTCCTCTCTTAGTGATGTATTGATCTGTTTGAATCCTGTAGATTTATTGGTGAGAACAGCTGAAGGCATCATAATTATATGGAGAATTATTTTGGGGACTCTTAAGAAAACAACTCAATGAGAGCTTTATAAAGTCAGGAGTGCCTCATCAGGAAGTTTTAGTTTAGGAGTGTTGGGGTGCTGCTCAGCTGACTGGTTAGGTTAGCCAGTGTCAAATAAAAGGCTAATAACGCTTTTATCTAAGGTAGGATAGCCTTGTGCTATCCAGAAACGGGATTCCCAACTCCCTTCAGCCCTTCCCATCCGTCATGCTGGCTGAGACTGATGGGAGTTGGGCATCCAGCAACATCTGGAGGGAACCACATTGACTACCTAAGTGGTGGAGGCGGCAATCCTGTGTACACTTACTTGGGCTAAGCCCTACTGAACACTGGGATTTCTTCCCACATAATTGCCTGCATGGTATTTCCCTGGTACTTCCGTTAGCAAGAAACATGTGCCAGTGAATAGAGTTGTGGTCGTGGGTAAATATATATTATTGAATTATTTCCTCCCCCAGCTTCCAATTATTTATTGAAATTCTTTTAAATAGGGTTAAATAGGCATTTTGGGAGTGAAGGGCCATGTTGATCCATAGGCCACATTAACCCTTTTGTGTAAAAGTGGTTGTGGCCAATTTTTACAAACTGATTGGGAAGGGGGTGCTTGGAGGGGGGGCAGGAAATTTTTGGCATCACAGCAAGGGGCCAGTAAAAGAATAAAAAACTTTTTTTTAAAGCAAATGGATAAATGGGAGAGGAGCCACATTCAGCATTACACAATTACAAATGTTACATCTGCACAAGCGTAGAAGCTTGCTAGAGGAACAGTCTCCCCTCTGCTCCCCCCACGTGCTGTTCTAGGAAGGTTTTCCTGTCCCTCCCTAAACCAACTTGGGGGAGCACAGGGGGAGGAGAGCCTTGGCGCAGGGCTTCCAATGCCAGTGTTTGTCCTTCAAATTCATCTGTTATATAGCAGTCACTATATCAGCACTGTTTCCCCTACTTTAAGCTATGTGTTGCATCAAACTGAATTTCCTGCTTCTCTCCTCCGCCAGTAAGTCCTCCAAATCTGCTCTAAAGGGAAAGGTAAAGGGACCCCTGACTATTAGGTCCAGTCGTGGCCGACTCTGGGGTTGCGGTGCTCATCTCGCTTTACTGGCCGAAGGAGCCGGTGTACAGCTTCCGGGTCATGTGGCCAGCATGACTAAGCCACTTCCTTCCCGTTTACCTTGCCATTTACCTTCCCGCCAGAGTGGTACCTATTTATCTACTTGCACTTTGACGTGCTAGGTTGGCAGGAGCAGGGACTAAGTAACGGGAGCTCACCCCGTCACGGGGATTTGAACCGCCGACCTTCTGATTGGCAAGTCCTAGGCTCTGTGGTTTAACCCACAGCGCCACCCGCGTCCCAAATCTGCTCTGGGTTCCCCCAAATCCTCTGGATCAGATTTGCAGAGGGTGGGACTATGCAAGGAGAGGATGGGGATGTTCACAGAAGTTGTTCCACATGTACAAAGGTTTAGTTTGATATATTCCTAGGTTTTCAAGACTTACTTCATTTTATTTCAGTATTTTAATTGCAATTTAGTAGTGTCCCATCGTGGTACAACACTGGCTGCATTTGGAAGCAATTATAAGCTATGGTTTTTTATTACAGAAATGAGCCTGGTTGAGACTTGACTCCTGTTTCTTCCTCCAGAGTAGCTGTGTTAGAACCTTTCTCTTCCATTATCAAATAAGTAGAATTTCACATTACTCCTGAATCCAGAACTCCTTGACTCATCTTAATTATGGTATATTGAAATAAGCTAGCTTCATAAAGCAAATTCAGACATAACTCTAAACTGATAAATCAGGACAGAAGAATGAAATAAGTACAAGGATGATGTTTTCCTAAGCTCATTTAAACCATAGTTTGTTACAGCCAAACAAAGTCGTGGAATCAAACTTTGGTTTGTGCCAATTCCAAACCATCCAGACAAATAGGCAAAGCGGGAGCTGCTTGTTGGTCTCATTTTCCATTTGCTCCAAAGTATTCTAACCCGAAGGCTCAGTGGCCTCTGGAGGCTGGAGCAGCAACCTGAACGGATTAGCAAGACAAACATCATACCAAATCAGAAGTGCCCCTTATTCTGGTTTGCCAGTTCAGACAAGCTAAATGTAAACCTGGTTTGTCGTGAGGCATGGCCTATTTGTCAGCTTGCCTGTTTCGTGCAGAATTCCCCCCCCCCCCCATTATTCACTGCTTAGTTCTTATGTTTTTTTATGTAGATCCCTGTGTAGCCTCTTACAAACTACGCTGTTTTCTGTTAGTTATTTTGTCTTATTGTGTCATTTTCTTTTCTTAATGAAGAAAGGGCGGATTTTTTGTGGATCTCTTTGTAAGAGTATCAAATCAGGTTGCAGTGAACATGTACAAACAACTAGGCTACAGCGTGTACAGAACAGTGCTAGAATACTACTCTGCCAGCAACGGGGAGCCTGACGAAGATGCTTATGGTAAGTGTTGTGCAGAAAGAGACACTTTGGACAGTCCTTGTGATGTAATAAATTCCCATGCTGTTAAAATGAAAATGTGAAACTCATTGACATATTGCTTGGGATGAGCAAAGCTTTTTGCCCAAAGTGGGTGGAACAGGAGATGTGACAGTGTGGGGCAGGGTATATTCCAGGCATGCAGAAGCCCACTCTCTGCCCTTCAAGGACTCATTCCAGCCAGGCAAAATCACTTGAGGAAGCTGTGAGCCAGAGCTCTCGAGGGGCTGTGTCCTAGGCAGAGGAGTTGAGCTTAGACAGAGAGACCTGAGGGCTGGAGGTTCCCCACTCTTGATCTCGAGTAGAATGCTAAGCCAGTGTAAGGGCACAACTGACCAAAAAGAAGTACTCCGTCTCCTCCCACTGAAATAGGCGGCCACTTGAAGTGTATGATGTTGTAAATATGTTATTAATCATTTCTCACAGATATGAGGAAAGCTCTGTCCAGAGATACAGAGAAGAAATCAATTATACCATTACCCCATCCTGTCAGACCAGAAGACATAGAATAAGCTTAAGCTGTGGATATTTAGTCAACGTGTTGAAAATAACATCTTTGAAAGCATTTTGGACCATCTATGGAAAACGGTGTTTAATTATGAATGTACTTGGAAACCCGAGAGCGACAAGGAAAGTGTGTGCAGACACGAAGGAAAAGCTTCATTTTTAGGCTACGGGGCTGATGCCCCCAAACCCCACACAGTTTTGCAGCTGCACTATTGGTCACTTAGGGTTTAATCTTTTTTACAAAAATCATTAATTCCTTGGCTGTACAGAACTATTTCTAAAAATCTAGTAGATTAAAAATTTTAGGAGCCTGGAGCTCATTGGTGTCACTCATTCATGCTTTGAGCATTGGAGCCTTAAAGTATATATTGAATAAAATAAAATCAACGGATTTTAAATGAATTCCTCTTATACTTGATTCACTTTGGTAAATACAGGCAACTCACATTTTACACTTATTTCACATGCAACCACAACTTTTTGTGGGGTGGGGGGAAAGAAATAAGTGGAGAACAAAGAAAGCTCACTCTAAATTTATTTATTCCTCCCCCCAATGCACAGCTGCAATTGCTGGCTTACTTTGGGAAGGCAGTACAATGGCTCTGGGAAGCAGCCTTCCACCTTGCTGAGCGGGAGAGGGGGGGCTTCAGTTCCAGGGATTCCTGTCTTTATGCATTTATATGTGGATGCTCCCCCCCCCCGAACCAAACCCTTACATAAGCCAAAAGGTACCTGTATTTAATCTGTTATTGATGGGCAGTTTGCCCTTTCCCTTTAATGAATTAAAAAGCATCATGAAAAGTTAAGTTTTGCTAGTATGAATGCTGTTTGAGTTACTCAGACTATTATTCTTGCCAGTGGCTGCTTCACAAAGTAGTAAGTAGAGTGGTGCTAATATGTCACCTTACTCAGACAAGGTTCTTATTACCAGGGCCTCTGGTTTGTAGGTAGGCTGCTTCTCTAGCCATAGTTACTAGTAATAGTAACATGCAAGTAAAGTGGCTATAATAAGCACTCCTTAGCCTTGTATTAATAGATTTTTGTACTCAGGCAATCCCAGTCAAGAAAAACTGAACTCTGTGATGAGTAAGAAATAGTTTTGGCATAAGTTTTTTTGTTTTCTATATTGATCCTCATTTTGGTACCCAGTACACACAATACACAGATGTAAGAATAAATCTGCCATTACATAGAAGAGAACTAGATACAGTTGGTGGCTAATCAAAATGAACAGTATCCCCAGAACTCGATTATTAAACAAGCACTATCAGGTGTCTCCTAGAAGCCCATTTCTCACTTGGAAGCCATGCATACCTCAAAACAAACTTCCAAAATGTTGTAAGCCATTTGATAATGGGCTATAAAGATTTCACAGCCTGTAGGAGTGCTTAAATGGTCTATATCAGCGCCCATGGAATGGACCATGTATGCACCAGATTGAAGAAACATGAAATCAATAAACATAAGTTGCAGTCATCTCACTTTGCAGTAGCAATTAAGGCTAGGCAATATCAGGTTTTCAACACCATCTCATTAGCTAACCATCACGATATACCAGTATAGCATGATGTGTGAAATAAGGAGGGGTGGCTGGGCTGCGGAGGGAGGGAGGCTTTTCATTGCATGATCTCCATGCTCTTTCTTAAAGCTCTGGGTGGTCCTTTCCAGCAGCATGCACAACCAAGGCACCTTTCCACTGGGGAGTGGAAAGAGCGACCAAGAGAAGGAAGGATCGCACCACTTGGTGCTCTTTGCTTCCTAGCAACACGTCCTTGATCGCTGTACCTGGGCTGGCAATGCTGGGCTGGCAGCGCTCGGCTGTCCTTCCTAGCAGGAGGAGTGACTAGGAGAAGGGGCAGGCAGGCAGGCAGGGCTCTTTCTTAAAGCATCAACACCGTGGTTAAGGGGAGGTGCTGAGGCTGACTTCTCAAATTGCTCACAATTATACCACCCCCCTGAAATTTTGAATGCTGTTCACAATGTATTGCTGGGTCAAATACAGTGGTACCTCGGGTTACAGACACTTCAGGTTAGACTCCACTAACCCAGAAATAGTACCTCGGGTTAAGAACTTTGCTTCAGGATGAGAACAGAAATCATGTGACAGCAGTGGGAGGCCGCATTAGCTAAATTGGTACCTTAGGTTAAGAACAGTTTCAGGTTAAGAACGGACCTCCGGAACGAATTAAGTTCTTAACCTGAGGTACCTGTGTATAATGAAACAGTTATCATGATGTGGTCTTCAAACAGGTTTTGAATGATGTATCATTATATCACACAGGGCTAGCAGTAATAGCTCCTTTCTCAGGCCTGAACCTCTCCATCTATAGATTTTGTAATTGGGGCAATGGAAATCTTTTATAAAAGAATAAATTTCCATCTGTGAATCAGGGCTTTACTTCTAATTTTGTTTTCTGGTGCTGCCCCTCTCTTTTTCCCACACATGGACACATAACATTACTACTACTAGATGAAGTGCTAATGGTTCTTTCTTGCATTTCAAACATTGCCAGTGATATTTTTTGGAAATATTTATTGTATTATTGGCAAAAATTCTGTACAAAATCGAACAGGGAAAGCAAGTGTGGGCATTAGGGACTGCTTTCATCCACATCCTTGTCTGGATCTCTCTCTGGATCATCATCTTGTTGCTGCTTCTTCCAGAGTTTAGCCATTGCAAGCAGTTTGAGGTTGGGCTGATTGGCAGCATCTTCTGGGAAGATGTAATCATAGTATTCTTCCCAGCCAGCATCAGACTAGAAGGAGAAAAGTTAACATAATTAGACACCCAAAACATTATGCCTGCTTGCTTCTTTATCAGACATAAATGTTCCTGCTCTCACTAGTGTTTCCATGCAATAGTTGATGTTTCATAGACGGTTTAAAAGCAGCACAATAGCACTTCATGCTGCAGATTGGGAAGCTGCATCTCTGAATGCCCCCCCCCTCCAGAAAAAGCTGCCCATGGAAAACTAATGCCAGGGAGAAGCCTAGGCTCCACCTGCCATGTGTTTTAGGAAACTTTTCTGTTATTACTTGTGTGAATACTTAGGTTTTGGTTTGAGTGGTTTTTAATTTTTATTGCATACCACTTCAAAAGCACTGCTATGAAGCAGTACACAAATTAAGGCTGCTATACACGTGTACCTGATAGCAAGTCCTACTGAACAACAGAACTTATGAATAAAATTGCACGGTAAATCAATGAATTGTGTGTGCGCATGCACACTTATACACTCCACACAGCCCACACGAGTATAGCTCACACAAACCTTCACTTGATTCTGCTGCTGTATAAATTGCTTCTTGAAAAGCCACCACCAAGCATGCAAAGCCAGGTCTCCAGCTTGTGCTCTTACCCCATCTTCAGCTTGAAGTTTCCTCCTCTTCTTGACTTTCTCTGGCATGAGTTTGTCTACCCTCTCTTTGCTGGATTCGGTTCCAAATTCCTCTTCAAAGTTTCTCCAGGATTCCAGAAGCATAAGCCTCTCCTCCTTTTCCTCACAATTTCTCATTGTTTTATTAGCCTCTTCATATACTTGCCGACAGCGTGGTAAGCTGTCATCTTTCCCTGCTGAGAGTTCAAACTGAGCAAAACTGATCCACACCTAAGGCAAAACCAAAGAAGTCCATATTAGGGTATATGGCAAATTTTTACACAGGAAAACAGGCTGCCAAAGGGTTTAACACGAATCCATTGCTATATAATGCATATCAAGTGCTCTGCTCTGGAGCTGTATATGTTGCATGCAGCACTCATAGCAATGAATATATTATAGAAGTGAGAAAAGGGGCTTTGGGTTTTTTATAAAGGTAAAGGTACCCCTGCCCGTACGGGCCAGTCTTGACAGACTCTAGGGTTGTGCGCCCATCTCACTCAAGAGGCCGGGGGCCAGCGCTGTCCGGAGACACTTCCGGGTCACGTGGCCAGCGTGACAAAGCTGCATCTGGCGAGCCAGCGCAGCACACGGAAACGCCGTTTACCTTCCCGCTAGTAAGCAGTCCCTATTTATCTACTTGCACTTAAGGGTGCTTTTGAACTGCTAGGTTGGCAGGCGCTGGGACCGAACAACGGGAGCGCACCCCGCCGCGGGGATTCGAACCGCCGACCTTTCGATCGGCAAGCCCTAGGCGCTGAGGCTTTTACCCACAGCGCCACCCGCGGATTTTTTATAGTTCTTATTAAAATGAAGCATTGAATTAAATTATTTTATTTTATTTCTAAGTGTATGACTTAGAAATCAGATTGCTCTCAAAAGCACACACAAAAATAATATTTTTTTAAAAACTGGGTAAGGAAAGGTGAGGGAGAGAAAGTACCATCTGAACAGAAGAATTGTCATACATTTTGAATGGAGGAACAAGACATACATAGGGGATCTGCTAAACAAAGACTGTCTTGCCCAGTAGCTTCAGGGGTGATTGTGAGTGGTGTCTAGACAAAGGTATGAAGATGTGGATTATGGAGCAGGTCTCTAATTTAGTCACTCCCTATACCAGAGGCATTAAAACTTAAAATGAGGGATGGCTGAATTCCCTATCCACATTTCCCCTACATGACAAATGTCATGGATATGACAGGTTGTAGCTCCACCTTGCGGCCAAAGACAGGAAAGGCAGACTGTTTATTGGACCATCACTCTAACTGGAAAAAATGCAAGCTGTCCCTACACTGTTGGCAACATCTAACAGTGGTACCTCAGTTTATGAACTTAATCCGTTCCGGAAGTCCATTCTTAAACTGAAACGTTCTTAAACCGAGGCATGCTTTCCCTATTGAGACCTCCTGCCGCCGGTGCGCTTCCACCATTTGGATTCCGTTCTTAGACCAGGGTAAAGTTTGCTAACCGGAACACTACTTCCAGTTTTGCGAAGTTCGTAAACAGGGCTGTTCTTAAACCGAGCACCACACTATTTGCTTTTCAACACACTGGTACCTCGGGTTACATACGCTTCAGGTTACAGACTCCGCTAACCCAGAAATAGTACCTCGGATTAAGAACTTTGCTTCAGAATGAGAACAGAAATTGTGCTCCGGGTTAAGAACAGTTTCAGGTTAAGTACAGACCTCCAGAACGAATTAAGTTCTTAACCCGAGGTACCACTGTATGTAGTAGTAAGTTGGCTTCTTTGCTCTATTGGTTCCAAAGCCATGAAAGATGGATCAGTTTGGGTGTGATGTGGGCCATGCTGAATGCTCTTTAAGAGCTCGGCAAGTTCTCATGGCCTATATTGCCCCAGGCCTTAAAATTCTGTAGCAATTTTAAAGGCAACCTCATCGAAATAAACTCATTCATTTTCTAAGCAAACCAGAATTAAATTAACCGTTCTATCAAGGTAGCCTAAATTACAAGCTTGCTGACTTCTCCAGTGGGCTTACTTAAGCTTCAAAAAAACTGCACACAGCCTTTTGTACCAATGAACTACAGTGGAATTTAGTTCTGCCTAACCAAGTACATACCTTGACATGCTGCGTTCTTTGAAGCAATCGCCGATAAAGATTTCTTGTGTTCTCATATTCCTCTTGTTCAATTTCAAAGTCTATGTAAGATTTCCAAAGAACCTAGTAGGAAAGCAGACAGGCCAGTTATTAAGGTACAGCAAAGTGAACATTCCCACATAAATAGGTTGTCTGGGCAATCAGCTGCAGCAGACCATTGCACTTTGTATTCAAAATCCAAATCTGTTTATTACTCCCATATTAGCCGAGTTATAATATATTCCCTCCAGAGAAAAATATGTTGCAGAGCACAGCAAACTCCAGCACCCTTCTTACCTCTGGCATGTCTAATCGTGGCTGGCCAATAGCCAACTCATATATAGCTCTGGCCCTATCAACATCACCAAGAATGGTTTCTAACTCTGCAAACTTGATCCATGATGTGCAGTTTTCAGGTGCAAACTCTAGAAATTTCTCATACAGTTTCCGGCAACGATCAAACTCGCGTAGCTGCAACTCCAGTTCAATGTAGCCTTTAAACAGTTTGTTCTTTGGACATTTACCTATGGATGTTCCCTGTAAAGAGTAGAGTCAGAAATTGCCCAAAGCCTGTTAGAGAAAGAGCACGAGATTCAAACATGCGTTTTTGAGGCACACCCAAAATTACAGTGAGTGGCCTTCTAAGGTCTGATTCTCACTCCCAGTTTTGACATGCCCTGACAACTACAGCTATCATGGTTAGAATGTTATATTTTGGGCCTGTTCAATATACTTTACAAAAGAAGGTCAGACCCACCAGTAAACGTGTTCAGGAGGAAGAGACAAAACTTCTGGCACCTCAGAGAATCAAGTGGTCCAATGGCTAATGGTGGTATAAAGACACTTCCTTAAATGAAAGTCAATTACCCTGTGGTGCCCATAGGGTTGATCAGGTCCAGTGGGTTCCTTTTCCTTACCAGAACTTGGTTAAAGAAGCAAACTAGGGATGAAGCATTTCTATAGGCTAAATCAATTTGTCGGGAAGGAAGTGGCCTGACCCTCCCCTTCCAATTCAGCTTAGAAACCCCACTGGGTAGATCGTTCCATCCCTGGGGACAAATGTAAATGATCACTGGTAGAAGGTTATCTATGGCATTGGGAAATGCAGTGTTACACTTAACCCTCACTTCAACAGCTAACAACAAAATTCAAAAACTGCCCCTTGATAAAATATGGAAGGATCTTTAGCTGTACCGACTAACCATTTGAATCAGATACTTTCATTAATTGTATAGCCCCATAATTATAGAATTACAGAGCTGGAGTAATACTGTTGCTTTTATATGAAACCAGATAGCAAGTTTTGTTAGCTGTAACTGTTGTTCAATATGCAAATACAAATCAATAAACATTTTTCTTTAAACAATCATGACAAATCATGACAGATCAGCTGATCACCCTCATTGTATCACAAAGGAATTAACTGGGACAATCACTTTATTTTCCTTACCAAGGCTCGCCTGGCAAACTGGAGATTCTTCTGTCTTATTTCAAATTGAGCATACAACAGCCATATTTTGGCAAATGTAAACTGAAAAGAGAAATAATATAGATTCTATGAGAGCAATGCCTCCAATTCAACTAAAATAAAGTCTTCTTAAATATGCCAAAGTAGAAAACTTGTCCCAAAGAATGGTTATTAACAAGCACAAAGCATTTCCCCCGATAAAGAGTTTTTTTGAAACACATGGAAAGCCATATCTGTGTGTGTTGCTGCATGGGTAAATTCTGCAGAAAACTGTCCAATGCTTTCTTTTTCATTGAATATTTTGTTTCATAAGTTCAAGAGTAACAATTAATGGATGCCAGTTGCAAATAAATATTAGAAAAGCTTGGCAGTTTCAAAATTCTTAATTAGTTTAATAAATAGATGTAAATACATTGCCATATAATATCACTCTCTAGGGACATCAGAAAATGTTCTAATTTGCATAGGCAATTTTCCAATTCAAGTTTTCCCAGAGAACTCACGTCATTGTGTAGCTGTCTTTTTTGTCTCTGGCAAGCCTATGTTCACTTACCTTCCTGCAAGTCCCATGGGGCAAAGTGTAACTTGTTTCTGAGTGGATGTGAACAGGTTTAGACTATGGGAGAAATCAACTGCAACCAGCGTTTATTGCTTCAGTGAACCATAGCCAAAACAGGAGCAATATTTCTACACAGGGGGACTCTTGAACTTAGAACTGAGGTGGAAAATGACCTCCACTCACACATGTACACCCTTATGTACGAAGCCCAGGCATACAACAGAATGTAGTACCTTTTTATGAGGAATGAGTTCAACACAAGCTTGATACACTTGTCTTGTCCGCTCTGGATCCTGAGAAAGAACACATTCTATGTCACATATTCAGAACAAATGCTTCTAAGCAATTATACTCAGAATGCCCCGTAGGAAAATTGTCTATATTGATGCCTGTGTTAGTTATACTACTTAAACCTGTACTCCTACTCTAGAAACCTAGACCTGCTTGCAGCTCTCCACCATCAGCTTTCCCCCCTCTTCACCTTCTCTTCCTGTCCCCATTTCTCCTCATCCCCCCTTTTACTCTCTAGGGGGTTCAAAGTATAGCTGCTATACTACTAGTTACAACTAGATATTGGGCACATATCACACCAGTGGCTTGAAGTGTTTCAGTGTTTTCTGCTCCATTTCGGAGCACAATTCAGACTCCTTTAAAGCCCTATACAACCTGGGGCCCCCTTTTCTCAGGGACCATTTTCTTGTACACCAAACTGCCTATGCATTGAGACTGTTTAACAGGACCTCTGGAAGTAACCAGAGGGTGAAAGTAACGCTAGGTGCTCCTTTCCCCTCTTGCACCATGGCAGTGGAACTCTTTTCCCAGAGAGGCTCACATGGTGCCCATGCTGTTATCCTTCTGGGCACTGGGTGGAAGTCTTTTTCCTTCCAAGGCGTATTTTTATCTCTATTTTAGTTTTTAAATGCTGCTTTTAATCACTGTTCTACTGTTTATGTTGTTCTGATTGTTACTGTTTTTTAATTGACAGGGAGGGGGCAGAATTAATTGAAGGGCAGCAAATGGATTTTGCCCACTTGAATGAGTCATCATTTATATATACACATATATACACATACACACACAAAAATTAGTAATTTATTTAAAATAATTCCATAGGTAAACGCAAGTCACATTTGGTTATTCAGAAAATCAAAGAAATTCAGGAGTTGTACCTTTGCCTCTAGCTCTTCATACAGTGCATAATTGATCCACAGATAGATATACCTCTTCCAGTGCCTCTTTTCTTGAATTGGAGGAACATTGGCAATGGCTCGTTCATAAACTTCACGTACAGCATCAGGATCCGCATCACTTTCCACAAGCCTCAGGTAATCAAACCAGGCATCATAATTATGTGGATTAGCCTTTAAGAGAGAATAGAGAACTTCAGAAATACAAGCTCTTAGTAGTATTCTGGAGATGGCAGTTCAGGGAACTGTCATAAAAGTTTATGCTTCCATTTGCCCCCAGCAGTTGCTGCACTCACTTTCACTTCTTCTTCATACTGGAATCTTCTCTTGCTAACTATAATATCCTCGATTCCTCGTCGGTCCCCAAACTTCTTCTCAAAAATGGTGTAATTTTTGAAGAGCTCTTGAGCTTCATGCTTTGGGATTCTGTCCAGGGCGTATTTATAGATTACTCTCACCCTTTCAAACTGGAAAAAGCAACAGCTTAGAAAGCACGGAGAAATATGCTCTACATGAATGCGTAGTAAAACTCTCTGGCACAAGGTTTTCAGTTAAAGGATAGGCAGATGATCTTGGGAAAGAACCCTGACTGAGACCTTGAAGAACAAACAGTACAGGACTAGATGAACCAACAATCTGACTCCGTGTGCACTGACTCACAACTCAAATCCTCAGCCATTTCTCAGAGTAAAGTTCTACAAGGCAAGAGATACAACTATCAGCTTGAGCATATAACAAGGTTCTCATTTTGCTCAAATATATATAAGCTAACATTTTTTATAAAACCAAGAAGTCCAATATAAGTTCTATGTTGCACTGTGGTCTAGTTGTTAGAAACTGACAACAGAAACAAATAGACCCAAGTCACAATACTTTAACAATTTATTTGGAAGTAATGTTCTACTGAAATAATGTTATTTCCATATTAAACTTGTGTAGAACAGTTGAAGGAGCTGTGATGTTTAGCCTGAGAGGAGAGATGAAAGTCATCTTCAAATATCTCAAGGGCTGCCACATGGGAAATGGAGCAAGCTTGCTTTCTCCTGCTCCACAGGGTAGGAGCTGAACCAATGGCTTCAAGTTACAAGAAAGGAGATTCCAACTAAACATCAGGAAAACTTTCTGACAGTAAGAGCTGTTCTGACAGTGGAACAGACTCCCTTGGGAGGTGGTGGACTCTCCTGCCTTGGAGGTTTTTAAGCAGAGGTTGGATGGCCATCTGTCAGGGATGCTTTAGCTGAGATTCCTGCATTGCAGGGGGTGGGACTAGATGACCCTTGGCCCCCTCCAACTCTACAGTTCTATGATTCTATAAATCATGCCCAATATGTAAAATTTTAACTCCCCCCCCCCATTCCCACTTCCTCCCCCAACCCTCAAACTGCCTTGAGATATTGAGGAAGAAAATGAATGAAGATGTTTGGGCTTCACTTGCTCACTAAGGTATAAAATTCTTAAAGAATGTCCACAATTGATAGGTGGACTTTAGCACACACATGCAGACCTGATAAATAGGAACTCTGAAAGCAAGACACCTTCACCTTTTCAGGCAACTGTCAGGCAACTAACAAACCCATACAGAGCAAGCTGGAGAACAAGCACAGATGGATGGGAATCTGGCGGTGGGAAACATTGACTGGGAAAGGAAGGTTTTGCAGTATCAGTCAAAAACATACTTTTGATTGCAAAATGCAAGCTATATTTTCTAATAAGCAAAATGTTACCTCTTTCTGGTTCTCTTCAAATTTGGCAAAAGCTACATACAGATGCTCATTCATATGTTCTTCTCCAAAGAATTCCACTGCTCTCTCAAATACTTTCCTTGCATGGGCAAAATAACTATGTTTTTCTTCAAAACGGGCATACTTGATCCAGTTCTTAACATCGGGATGCACAATGACAAGTGGAAGATGTCAAGGAATTCAAAGTATGAAGAATTTCATTTTAACTTCTAACTTTTAAGAATAAAATGCCACAAATATATTATGCAAGGATAACAAAAGGATGGCGAAGTTTTATATTTCATGGGGAAACGGAATGGTTTAGGATACAGATGTAAGATTTTGGGAAACTGGTAAATGCAGCAAGACTCAAAGAATTTGTTGTTGTTTTTAAATCTCAATCAAGCTGGCAGCACTTTAGGGGCACCTTTATCCTATATAACCTCCAATACACTTTTCTGCATGTGGGTCCTGATGCTAAAGCAAATCCCTTCCTTCCAATGTTGCATGCTTTTCACATGTTTAAGCACGTCTCCTGTTATGTTACTCTCAACCCAACAACATTCAAGATAAAAACTGGTTTCTTCAAAGCCTAATTAATACCAGGCAGAATTAGTGAAAGCATTGCGGTCACTGAGCATAACTGAATGCACAACATGTAGTCTCATCCAACAGGGAGCCAAGGTGCACCTATGCCAGCATAGGATCATGCTTTTGGAATGGCGTCTTTTGCTGCTAAGCTTCAGTAGCAGATGCAAAGGTGACACACAGGGCCTAATTGTCTCTGAAGTGATACACTTGTACCTGGCCTCTAAGGATTCAGATGGCAAGAGAATAATCACATGACTGAAGGCTCCTTCAAAGTAAAAACAATATTCCCCAACACAGGAAATTAGCTGTCAGGAAGACAGGTAAGTTAGTACCCTTCTCCTTCAACATCCAAATTCCTATAATTTCTACATTCCGCAGATAACCAGGTTGGAAAGATGCTGCTTTCATTTGGCCTAAAGACAAAATGTGAACAAAGCAACAACAGAAAAGTAAAACATTGGGCTGAAATAGAAGCAGCCTCAAAAGGATATATCTCTCATATATAGAGCGTGCTCTGTCCACCTCCTTGTACCTCAGCTCAAAGTTAATGTAAGAATGCCAGGATTGTTCTTCTGGCTGCCATTCCATCCAGCGCTCAAACACCTGGCGGGCTCCAGCAACATTCCCCAGCATCTCTTCCATGTAAGTGTATTTGTACCTTTCCAAATAAAAGCAACATAAGAAGCTTAACCCAGGCTAATCACTCTCCACACATAAGTCTATGTTCTAGTTAATATCTTTTTTAAAAATCACATATGGTTCCTGAATACAGAGTGCTTGCACATTTGGTATCTAGCACACCCAAGTAAGGATTCCTATTCTGGATCCTGGTCATCGCCCGGGGCAAGCAAATAGTTCACCAATAACTATGCAAGATGCAGTGACATCTCTTTTTCAGAAAACTACAATCTATAGAATACAATAAACACACTTTCCAATACAGTATTTATTTATCTTTATCAAATACTTTTCAGATGATCAGAAATAGATGCTTTGTCACCCATTTAGAGAGGAAGATATACTCTGGTTTACTGATTTGTCTGCCAAGCAGCAAACCATACTTTGCTTACCAGAACTGGTTGACTCTCGGTAGAGTAGTAATAGCACGATCCCAGATGTTTCGGGCATGATTAACTTGGCGGTTCTTCATCTCCATCTCGGCATACTTCAGCCAAAGGGTGACATTGCGGTAGTCTACATCTAGAGCACGTTCGTAGATGGAACGAGCCCTGAGAGCAAAACATTGTTGAAATTAATACATGTGTGATTCATATTATAGAGAGCTGGGCACTGTAAGTCATTCATACGGCTGGTGGTGCTTGAAATGCAACTCTTAACAAAGTACCTTTGTACTTCTTTGAGGCTTTCCTCCCATTGTGCGTACTTGATCCAGTTACTGATAACTGTCCGGTTTTTTCTTATATTATCTTCAAAGGTCTAGGGAGAAAAGTAGAGTGTGTAACTGTACTGTGTAACCAAAAGGAGATTGGTAAGGAATTTGACTGTCTGAGTTCTGGTGTGTTTTTTTAATCATAGAGAAGTATTCAGTCATGTGATTTAGGTCCAGCACACCTTAAGGACTGCCTGATTCCTTATAGCCCTGCCTTGATCACTGAGGTCTTCAGGAGAGTTTGTGCTAGTGGGGTCCCAGGGCTCAGATGCACAACTATGTATTCAGTATTGTGGGCCCAACTCTGTAGAATTTCTTCCCAGCTGAGATCAGACAGGCCCCCTCCCTGTCAAACTTTTGGCACCTTTATTTCAGCAGGCATTTAATTTTTTTATTGCTTTACCTATTTTATCTTTATTGTATCTTTTTAACTTTACTGTACACTGCTTAGAGAGTAAGGTGTTGAATGATATATGTTGTTGAAAGAATAATGACAAATACTGAAATGCCACTATTAAAGGATAATTTTATCAATCGGTCCACTGATAGCACTTCTCAGAAGCAGCTATCTTAGAGAACACTACTTTTCTTATATATCATCATGTTCCCCAAAAAACCCAGCAAGTGACAACTGCATATGAAGATGTGTTCTTAATAGCTAGCGAAAGTCTGGAGTAGCTCTTCCACATGTATAGAACTCCCTCCTCTTGAGCATCCCTAGAATGAAACCTTTTAGGAAGCAATGTATTGTATGGTTAGCATCAGGCAGCCAGACTTAAGCCACAGAAGGAAAGGGTTTTTTAAGGTTACAGCATGTTTCAACAAGTTATTACACATCAAGAGATTCTGGGATACAAGTTCAAATAAATAAAACCAAATATTTAGCATTCGATAAGCGTGATGTTTACTTGCCTTTCTTTTTCGAAGTTTATAATCATTTAGCTCCTCTTCATCTGTGATCTTCTGTTGAGGAGGTGGGGGAAGAAGCTCAAGTTCTCTTTCTTTAGCTTCTCTTAAAAGTTGCTCTGCTGTGATCTGTACCTCGGCTGGGGCTTTGTTTTTCACCTGGGGGACAAACCATTTCTTGTAATGACATATTTTAGCATTCTATGCATGGAGGTAACAAATGTAATTCCACAAGTATTCACTATCTATCTATCTATCTATCTATCTGTAAAATATTTTATGTAAAAGTACCAGAAACCTTCTGTAATTCAGCACAACACTGCAACAGATATTCTTAATATTTTATTTTATTCTTAAAAGTTACCTAGAGGGTTTCTTGTGAAACAGAAATATATGCGCAAAGTCATTTTTAAAAAACCAATAAAGTTCGCTCATGCAGTGTATGTGATGCTATGATAGAAATGTTGGCCATGACAAAATGCAATCTTTCAGGTCAATTTGCCTTTCAAAAATAAAAAATTAAGTCATTCACCAGAAGAGGAATTAACCCTTTCTTTACACTCACAATGAGTTTTTACAGACATTGTTTTTGCTGTCAGGAGTAATTTCTCATTAAAAAAAGTATCCTAATAGATAACTGTACATTTTGCACGAATCACGATGATCATTAGGAAAGGTAGAATTAATCAGCATGCCCTCTACCAATGCCCTGCCAATTAGATGGTGGCTGACTGCATGCAGTTTGACACAATGTTGCCAGATAGGGCAGGTGTTCCCTCTGAATTCAACAATAAAAAATAATGTCAACCTATAGTTTTACTGTGGTCACAATAAAATCCTTTTTGGTCCACTTGTTTTGTGCTGCTCAAGACAGCAAATGGTTGGGTCACCCAAAATTTGCTTAATAAAAGGGTGGTGGCTATACTTTATTTCAGATGTCAAAACGATAAACAACTACCTGACATTCAGAAGACATCTTAAGGCAGCCCTGTTCAGGGAAGTTTTTAATGTATGATATTTTAGTGTATTTTGGTTTCTATGGAAGCCGCCCAGAGTGGCTGGGGAAACCCAGCCAGATGGGCGGGGTACAAATAATAAATTATTATTATTATTATTATTATTATTATTATTATTATTATTATTATTTCAACTTCCCTTTCAGGGAGGGTGGCAAGATACAAATGACTCCCATTCGTTTTAACGGTTGTGAAGGAAAAGAAATTTCAGCAAGTGCAGCTTTTCTTGCTTTCTGCACAACAAACTGTGCCTGCTAAAGTTTCTTCTTCTCTAAAAAAGTAAACAAAACTACTTTATAGCCCGCGTCTACTCAGAACCAAATCCCACTACGTATAACCAGATGTGCATGGAACCTAAGCCTGGTCCTCAAAAGCAAGCCCCAGTCCAAATGTATTTTTGTGCTTTTATACTGTAAGCCATCCTGTGATGCTTGGATGAAGGGTGGCATATACATTTAATAAACAAAACAAAAACCCTCATTTAGGGTTTCAGTATGGTCAAACCTAGTAGTGTTGCTTTACTTCTGAATAAGCATGCAACTCTATGGGAAAAGGTTGTATTTGTGTAGCTGAGCCAATAGGAGGTATCCCTCCTATTTTGCTGTCCCATTTTGCAAACGGCAGAAATGAGGGTTGGGCATTTGGACTGCCTTCCGGAAGAGTGAAATTAGGGGGCACAAAATTCACTGGTGGCCTCAGCAGCAGTGTTCTGCTGGTGGTCATCATCTGGGTTTTGTTTTCCCCCATGATCCTCCCTCTGACCAGACTGATGTCACGATGCAGATCAGTCTCATGAGGGAATCTGGGGGGTGGGGGTTGCAGCTCCCAGGCTTAGTTCTTAATTATCACTGCCTTCTACTTGGGGGAACTTTGACCACATCCTCTCCTCTTACTTCAATGCACTAGGTCTGTACGGTGGAAACATTGCATGTCTACTCCGGTATTTCCTGTAGGGGGTCCCAGGTTCATGAGATGCCCCATCTTCTTCTGCATCAGGCTGCAGCTGCCTTCCTAAGCATCTTCATTACTGTACTACCACTACTGTACTATCATACAACTACAGAGCTGTCAGGTTCCCGGACGGTCACCTAATCCAACCCCCTGCAATGCAGGAATCTCAAGCAAAGCATCCACGGGAGGCCAACCAGTGGGACCCATTATAGATATAGTTAACTGTCTAGAAATTGGTGCCTTTTTAGAGTTTTATTTCCCACTTGCCTCCTCGTGCGTTGCATTTGTATTAATTTGCCTGTTTGTTTGTTCATTAGAATGTAAGCCTGCGGGTTGGGAATGTCTTGTTTCGACTTCATGTAAGCCTTTGGGGCTGGCGAGCGGGGTGCAAATAAATAACACTCGGCCGCCCAGAGCCCGAAGGAAGGCTCCTGCCTCCCCCTTTTCGGTCCCTGCCATCTCTCTCGGCTTTCACCCGCCGCCGCCTTCCCACCCGCTTCCTCCCCCCCTTCAGCTCTGCTCGGGAAGCAAAGGCCTCACGAGGCCCAGGCCGCATCCCGCGCCCCACCTTCGCCACTTTAGGGATCCGCTGCTTCCCGGCCGCCGTAGACGCCATCTTCCCCTCTTGTCTCGAGCGGCTCTCCGGCCCCGCCCCCTCCCCTTTAACCCCGTCAGCATCCCAGCATGCCGCGCGCGGCGGGAGGCCGGGCCTCCGCGTCGCCATAGCAACGGCCAAGCGCCTCCGAGCCAGTTGGGGAGCGGAGCTCGAGCCCCGGAAGAAAGCGGCGCGGAGGGGCGGGCGGCAGCCCCGGCTGGGCAGGTGAGTCCCCGGCTGTCCCCCCGCAGAGGCCAGGTGACCCTCCTGCAGCACCTGGTCTGATCCCGCCATTTGGGAGCCTTAAGACCCGGGCGGCGAGGGATCCAGAAATGTGAGGCGGAGGTCTGCGCTTGCAGGGGGGAGAACGGCGACGTGTTGACACCTGAGGCGAACCCCGAACTTGCTGCGGGGCGGGATTCGCGCGGGGAAGGAGGGTCGGTGCAGAGCGGCACCAGGAACAAGGGAGGGAAGAAGAGCTGCGTCGGCAGGAGAAGGGGGTCCAAGGCCTGGTGGCTTCTCTGCCTCACGCCGAGCAGCAGGCGGAGACCCCGAGGGGGGCAGCCCCCGCCCCTTCCTCCCAAGGGGCAGCCGTGGGCCAGGCGGGCCTGGGCGGGATCCTGCTGCCCCGGGAGGCAGTGGCCTCGCAGGAGTGGCTGAAGCCACTTGAGGTGCTGGCGCGGCTAAAGCTGCAAGAAGAGGGTGGAGCCTCTGTTTGGGTGTTTCTGTTAACTGGGAGGCTGGCTCTCTCTCAGAAGTAACTTGCTTATCTTGGACTATATTAAGAATAAGAAGTTAAAGGTACAACAACATTGCTCGTTGTTGGTTTGTGTGTAAGAGCAATCTTCTTTCTTGTAGTTTGGATCCATTGCTCCGTGTCCGCTTCTCTGGAGCAGCAGAAAACAACCTTTCTCCCTCCTCTATGTGACATCCTTTTATATATTTGAACATGGCTATCATATCACCCCTTAACCTCCTCTTCTCCAGGCTAAACATGCCCAGCTCCCTTAGCCGTTCCTCATAAGGCATCGTTTCCAGGACTTTGACCATTTTGGTTGCCCTCCTCTGGACACGTTCCAGTTTGTCAGTGTCCTTCTTGAACTGTGGTGCCCAGAACTGGACACAGTACTCCAGGTGAGGTCTGACCAGAGCAGAATACAGTGGCACTATTACTTCCCTTCATCTAGATGCTATACTCCTATTGATGCAGCCCAGAATTGCATTGGCTTTTTTAGCTGCCGCGTCACAGCAGCTAAATGCTCATGTCTTGTAATGATCTCCACCTAGTAAGCTAGTGTCAGAATCTCCACTCAGCCAAGCTGATAAAGCTCATATTCCGGCCGAGTCCTTTGGAATCGCCCTCCGACGAATGATTAATGACCTGAGCCTCTGATAAGGCCTCAAGGCACATTCCCCCATTCAGCAGAGTTCCCAGCACAGGGAAGAGACGAGAGGTTTGGGCTACATTGCAAAGAGTTTTATTATCCTAACTACACAGACAAAAAACACATCCTCTCTCTATGAAAGCAGAGAGCAACTGAACAAAGGAACAAAGGAAACAGGAAACCAGTAAACATCACATCCGTCTCCCTTCTCCCGTGAGACTTCCAACAGTCTGGAAGCCCTGGAATGTAAACAGAGTCCTGTGACTCCAAGCAGCTGCAGAGTGATAAGAACAGAAACTAGCATCCTCCCCCTTTCTGTGAACACCACTGGGCAGCGTGTCAGTACAATCTCAGTACAAACCCAATTTCTGTATACAGGTACAGTGCTGATCCCTTGGAACAACCTTGGACAATAAATCAGCAGGAATTTCATTACCTGGCATGTAGGACAACGATACGAGTCCTTTCTGAACACATTCTCTAGCATGTTGCAGCTTCAATTGCAAGTGCTTCGTGCTTTGCTTACAACCTTCAGAAGTCAGCAAAGCCAAACATGCTTTGTTGTCCTGATAAACCTGGATTGGACACTTTACAGGAATTCTCATGTCTTTACACAATTGTAACAACCATTCACAATCCACAAGTGAATAAGACAGTGCATTCAGTTCAGCTTCACAAGAACTCAAGCTAACTGTTGTTTGCTTCTTGCACGGCCAATCAAATAGACCCTGATTGCACATGTAGCAAACTCCAGACATGCTTTTCCTGTCTGTAGTGTCACTTCCAAAACTCGCATCAGCAAATATCTCAAGACCACCAGACTTCTGATTGTTAAACCTCAGTCTGTAATTCATAGTGTGCACTTGTTAGTGTAACCTTTCATGTTTTTGACTCCTTTTAACACTCAGTAACACTCCAAAAATTATCAACTTCCTTCTCTATACCTGAATGTACTTGAGGCAGGCCAGTTCTATGCACACTTCACTTTGAAATAATCTCCATTCAATACATTTAGGCCTACTCTCCCATCAGTTTGCACAGACAGCTACTTCAACTGCCATTCCTAGAGTTCTGTAGTGGTGCTAAGGACAGTAGCATAACCTTACAAAACTAGGGATTCTGGAGAAATTTTGTGGGATTCCTCTCCTGTCCTCTATTTCAGGTGAATTCACCTGATCCACACCACCTGGATAACAGACAGATCAGACAAATTCTTCATGGGAATCTACATACACACACCCAGAAGTTCTATGAGTTGCTCTGAGTGGAGTGCTCCCAAGACCATTTGTAGCTCTGTTTTCCACTCTTATCACAAGAACTTTGCTTCGCAGCTGCTCCAAGCAGCTATTACCAGGATTATAAAAACTGTAAATGGCAGACTATGTTGTGAAAATGTAAGTGGGGGATGGGGGGATCCAGAGGTTTGTGTGATTTTTTATTATCACACATTTATGCAGAAATGGGGTGGAAGGGAATGAGAGGCAAACCATGCAAAAGGGAAGCCAAACAGAATTAGACTGATCTGTCAGTCTCTGTACAAAACGGTAACTCCCATTATTTAAGTGTGACAGCTGACAAATACAAGAAGACTCTGTGGTGGTGTTGTAGACCTGCTTTGTGAAAGCAGAGCAGTTATAGAAATTCTGTAACATTTATTCAGATAAAGCGTAAATCACAAATTTCCCAATCCTAACCAAATAAACGTCAGTCTACAATTCTAAGTGAGCTTATTTCATTGTAAGTGTAGGTTTAATTCAAATACATCTGACCTACTTTCAGGGAAATGTGGCTAGTATCTGGCTGTGAAATCATTTTATGTTTAAATTGTATGAATTCATTTTTGTGATTCTCAGTGATATGTTGTACTGTCAGTCATTTATTTGAAGAATAGGAAATATTTTCTTTTCTTTTTTGCTGCAGAATGCACAATGTCTTCACTGTCTCCTACAACAGCATCATCTACCCCACCATCTTCTGTCATATTCAGTGCTAGAAGAACAGAATCCCATGATATTCCTAATATTGTCCAACACATGAAATACAATACAGAAAGATTATTTGGCAGAATTAATGTGATCTATCTTTTGTAAGTAGCAACATTGCAACCATTTATAGTGCATCTAATTTCCTGTTAGTTGTTTCATTAACAAAAGTTAAATGTTTGTTTTACAGAGAAAAAGCCAATCTTGCAGTGACTTTAGTTAATCAGAAGAATGTAACTGTTGCTCATGCTGTATTTCTGGACTATCCCAACTGGGATGTTGTTGATCAAGCCAATTGGGAACAGTACTTAGAACAAAATTACGTTCAAAACAAGTGTACGGTAAGGAACATTTTTTCCCTTCAAAATGTTAATGATAAAGGTTTTACATATTGTGTGTGGTCATTGCAGAGAATAGACAAGGCCCACTTATACTGTGCATGCTTGAGTACAGTAATTTTAATTGTCCTGTTCAAGAAGGTAAATGTGGAAATGTACATGACACTAAGCCAAACCACTGCTAAGCATTAATGAGCAAGTGTGCTGCTCCACAGAGTGAAAATGCAGCCATTTCCCTCCTTTCCTGCTCCTGCTGTTGCCACAGTATGTGGAGCTAAGCCATGATTTGGCTTAGCATTATGTGTGAATCTCAGCTTGTGGTTTGTCTTGTTCCAAGCAAACCATAAGTAGTAAACACCAAATAAACTACAAGCCCTGATTCACATATAATGCTATGCATCACTTTTAATATCATAACAACAGCAGAACAGGGGATGAGTGAGGCAGTCTGGTTTTTGATCTCTGTACCTGTACTGCTCATTTATGCTAAGCCATATTTTGGCTTAGCATTATGTCCAAACCAGGCTATTTTGCTTTAATTCATTGATTCATTGCCTCTTTCCTGTGGAATACCTCCTTGAATATATTGGAGAATAGCCACACTCTTCATTGGAAAGATGTACTACAGTTTGAAGATAAGTGGGAATAAACATTTTCTTGGTCATAAGCCAAAGGGGGTGGGATCTATAGAATCTAAGAAGAGGCTTATTTTACACTCCAACTCAAATCCTGTCTATCTATTCTACTGATCATGTCAAAACCATCTTCTGTGCATGCTGGGCTCTAAATGGTAAAAGAATTTAGAAGACTCCCTGAAGTAAATAGAAAAAGTAGAGACTATCAAATGTAACTTTTCTTCATGCATTTTATATCTCTCCTTTAGCAGCTAATTTTCCCAAAGTGTTGGTAGAGAGAGGAAGGTATAAGATAAGAAGAGAAAAACAACAAAAAGCCAAAGTAGGCGGCACCTGTATAATCTCCACTCAGCTTTCTTTGCCTATTTGTGGAGAAGCCCCCACAATTCTGAACAGAGCTGAATTTACACATTGATGTTACACTCTTTACATGAAAATGCTATCTAGCTAGCATGTGCACCCTCAAGTTTTGCTGTCAGAACCATATACATGTCTTCTAACATATATTCTCACTGACATTAGATATAGCCATCATAAGGCGAGCAGGTGGCGCTGTTGTCTAAACCACTGAGCCTCTTGGGCTTGCTGATTAGAAAGTCGGTGGTTCGAATCCCCACGATGGAGTGAACTCCCTTTGCTCTGTCCCAGCTTCTGCCAACCTAGCAGTTCAAAAGCAAACCAGTGCAAGTAGATAAATAGGTACCACTGTGGTGGGAAGGTAAATGGTGTTTCCATGCGCTCTGGCACTCGTCACGGTGTCCCATGGCGCCAGAAGCGGTTTAGTCATGATGGCCACATGACCTGGAAAACTGTCCACAGACAAACACCAGCTCCGTCAGCCTGAAAAGCGAGATGAGAGCCACAACCCCATAGTCACCTCTGACTGGACTTAACCGTCCAGGAGTCCTTTACCTTTTTTTAAGTAGCCATCGTATATTCATAGTAAACTTCTATAGTGGTTCTGGTCTTGTTCTGATCTACCACTTACTCCACTGTCCTGCAACTGCTCCACCTTATCTGATCATGGGCCCAGCACTCATTGTAGAAAATGCTCCTTTTTGCCAATTATTCTTATTGATTTTATTAATTATTACAAATCAAACTGAATTAATTTCATTTAATACAATTTCTTTAAAACCAGTTTCCCGCTCTCGTTACATATATATATATGTCCAAGATGTATCCCCATTGCTTCTGCACTTCTCTCTTAGTCTCTAGCGGACATCACTTCACTTGCCACTGGAATCAATTCATTCAGCTGCCCTCTTTATCGCCTTATTGTGGTTCGAGGACCCGTTCCCCCCAAAGTGGAATGAATACACAAGGACACGTGATATAAGGTTAATGGGCAAGAAAAAGGCCACAACTTTATTGATTACAGCAAGTGAAAAGGTATTGGCTTAGGCATTGGATTACGTCAGCTGACTCCACCCCCTCAGAGAGGGATGAGTCTGAAACAAGGGGGGTTTATTCACCAGTAGGTGGAGCCTGTTGATGCTAATTCAACTATAGGCTCTCCCCTGATGTTACCGAGGGTCGTGCCATGGCCTCCCGCCAAGCAGGCATCGGACAGAATACACGACCGCCAGATTCCTTTAACGGAATACCCAAAAATTGAAGGCATAGGCGATGGCCACACCTAGCTCTTCGACACCACAACACATTATTCCAATGCCTAACCTACCCACCAATACCATGAAAGTTGTGACGATTGCTACGAGGTAGGCGAAAATGGAAAAATTCCTACCAGGCCCCCCGGACAACCAGGGCGACCAACCTAAGGTCCATAGCAAGGCCAAGAAAAACTAAGACCCTGAGCTAAAAGGGAGTGGAGGGTGGGTGACCCGCGACGGGACGACGAAGAGTGAGGCCGAGGAGGGGCTGGCGCCGCAGCATTTAGGCTGCTGTGCACGCCCCCTCGGAGGCACCTGGCTGGGTGCCTGCCGATGGGGGTGGGCGCCAGCCTAGGTGAGTGGAAGGCAGGGGGCTAACGCCCCCTGCTAGAGGTGGGGCTCGGGTTCCCACCCACAACCACTCCCCTCTCTTCCAGGAGGAGAGTCTTTGTAGAACATGCTCTTGATTTGGTCTTTCCTGCTGAGCAGATCATGAGTGATCCAGCGGTAGAATAGATATGTGTCACCCTGCTGTCCTGTGAAATTTGGATTGCTGAAACTGACTCCCACTATAGGGGTAGGGTAATTAAGATGATCCATCTTAGGACTTGCTGGTTTCCACTCAAATTTAATACTACAGTTTATGAAGGTCCGGTGGAGATGTTTAGAGCACTTTCTGGTCAAACTTTATGGGATCAGTTTCACTTACTGCAGGCTGATGATGTAGATAAGATGTTTGCAAGGTTTGGGCTAACCATATGTTCTCTTGATCCTTGCCCACGATGAATTCTAAGATCTAGCAGGGAGGGAATTGATGGGTACGTCCTGGGAATTGTTAATGCCTCATTGCTGGAAAGACTGATGTCCTCCCACTTGAAAGTATTGGTGGTGCAGCCCTTCCTGAAAAGGTCCTCCCAGCCCTGTGATAATTTTTGCCCAGTTTCAGCTATCCCTTTCCTGGACAAGCTGATTGAGAGAGTGATGATGGTCAGCTGCAGACATGCTCGGATGGAACAGATTATCTGTTTCAATTTGAGTTTGGCAGCATATCATCCTTAGTCATCCTCTGATGACCATTACTGGGAGGGAGACTGAGGGAAGTGCTACCCTAATGGTTTTCTTAGCAATATTCAGCATAATCAACTACAGTATTCTCTTGGAGTGACTCTGTGGCCTGGGAGCTGAGGCACTATGTTACAGTGGTTATGTTCCTACCTGTTGGCTCACTACCAGAGAATTTTGAGGGACTTAATATGTTGGGGGTGTTATTTGGTTGTTGTTGTTATTTTGATCATGTATTTTGTGGTTTTATATTCTGATTTTATTCTGTGAACTGCCCTGAGACCTGCGGGTATAGGGTGGTATATAAATTCAATAAATAAAATAAAATAATTAAACTTCTGCTTGGGTCCTTGGCAGTTGTGGCTGTGGACCCCCACAGGGTTCCATTTTGTCCCCCATATCTATATGACACCACGGGGAGACATCATCTGGCATTTTGGAGTATGGTGTCACCAGTGTGTTGATGATACCCTGCTCGCTCTCTCCATTCCACCTGAATCAGAAGAGGCTGTACAGGTGATAGACCATTGTGTGTGGCATTGACAGTGATGGGCTAGACTAATTAAAATGAAACTGAATCCCGACACGACTTCTATACTGGTTCTCTGGTTCCAAAATTAGGCAGGTGGCTTGTTCTGGATGGGGTTGCACTCCCCTAGAAGGAATAGGGGCATATCTTCAGGGTCCTCCTGAATTCTAAGTTCTCTCGAGAGACCCAGGTGGTTTAGTGGTGAAGACTGCCTTAAACACAGCTCTGGCTTGTTCACCATATGTTCCTGGACCTGGGCAGTTTATATACACTGGCTCCCAGTACATTTCTGAGCACAATTCAAGCTGTTGGTGCTGACCTTTAAAGGCCTAAATGGCCTTGGCACTGTAAACCTGAAGGAGCGTCTCCACCCCAGTTGTTCAGCCCAGACACTGAGATCAAGCTCACTATGAGAAGTGAAGTTACAAGGAAACAGGCAGAGTGCCTTCTTAGTAGTGGTGCCCACCCTGTGGAACGTCCTCCCATCAGATGTCAAGGAGATGAATATCTGTGAGCTGTTGGGCCCAATTCAAGGTGTTAGTGCTGATGTACAAGCCCTGAAAAGCTTGGGGCCCAAGTACTTAAAGGGGGGACACCTATGCCAATAGCTGCCAAACCAAGTTTTTGAGATCAGTGAGGGAAGCCCTGCCTTTTGATATGACCCATGGCATAGTGGTATGAGATAGGTCCTTATCAGTTGCAGTTCCTCATTTGGAACTCTCATTGGGGAAGGTGTTTGCCTCCCATGTTGACATTTTTAGGCATCAGTTCATCCAAGCTTTGGAGAATGGAGCCCAATGGCTAAGGGAAGGGTTAAACTTTTGCCTGAAGCTTCTCTCTTGAAAATGTTTGCCACTGCTTTGAATATAAAAAAGAATACAGCCCTGGAAAATAGTATATTACTCATTAAAGGTCTAGCTCCACAAAACCATAGCTGTTAATCCAGTATCTCTTTAGAGTATGAGCTGTCCTCAGTGCTGAATAGCAGCAGGGGTCAGCAACCTTTTTCAGCCATGGGATACCTCTATCAGGAGTTCTGTGTTTATTCTGGCAGCCCTGTGGAAATTTAATCTGTATTTAAGCTATTTATCTGTAAATTTAAGCTATTTATTTGCAAACCTATATTCACTTGCTTGAGAGTAAGTTCTTTGGAATCAATGGGCCTACTTCTGTGTAGACACTCATAGGATTGCACTGTTATCCTTGCTAATGAACATAATTGATACTATTGCGCTTTAAATAGATGTTTTTTAAATCACTTAATTCTGTAGCTATCTAATTATGTGACTATTTTGTTGCAGCATTTTGTACACATATTTTACAAGATCAGTGCCTAAGTTGATATTTTGCAATTTATTTAATTGAATGGAAGTTGTGCTGAATTGTTTGTCTCTTTCATTCACAGCCTTTAAATACACTATTTATGCATCTTTTTGTGGCAACTGATGGATATGCTGTTGACTGTTGCCATGAAATTATGACGTAAGTTGATTTATATAGCGAATGTGGAGGTCCTGCTTGGTGTTTTAATTAAATAATAATGAAAGTGCTTAAATCCCATTTTAGCTGGTAGCATGTATGTAAAAATATTCATTGGATTGTAGGCAATGCTGTTTTCAGTCTCTATTTTTAAGTTTTACTGTCACAAGGAGAGTCTTGATTAGGTAAACAGATAACTTCTACATTATCTATTTTAGTTCTCACAAGCATAACAACCTTCCTAGTGACAGACAAAAATATCTGTGTGAATTAGCCACAGGTTCCAAGTATTTGCACAAACTTTGAGGTATTGATTCACATGCTGTGTGCGTGTGTCATAGAGACAGACAGAATTAACGTTGAATTTTGTATGTGGTACTTGATCATGTGATATTTGGTTCATTTTGTCTTTTGCTCAGCTAGCCAGTATTTGTGCAGATTGAACAGAAATTACAAGAAAAATACAGTCTGAATTCTCCAAATAGAGGACAAAATCAGACTTCTTTATGAAAAATAACGTGTGTTAGGTTAGCTTTGGAAACATTTATTAGAATGAAAATAAATAAATGTTTACTGTGCTTCATCGTGTAGTACATCTTGCAGTTAATTCTTTCAATCCCATATCAAGTATACTGACTCAGTCTTTAATAGGATGAAGCAGATATCATGACAGTAGTCCCACTTTGTTCAGTAGGCTGTGGGGCAGTTTCCTATGGAATATTAAAAGTATGTTTGGTAGAACTCATTGCTCCATTTAGATAACCTTGGCCTGAAATCAGGATAAGGCTGAATTACATAATACCTCTTATGCTTCCTATAGCTCATACCTCAGTTTAATAAGATACCTGCAGATTTCGCCTGAATGATTAAGCTTAATTTATTTGCTTCAGCCAGAGATCAGGTTGGTTTTCTACAAGCTCTCATCTGGCCTTAAAATAAATTGTCTCTGGAATTTCTTCATCATTTGATGTGGTACAGTTTCTCCTTTTGTAAAAATGCCTTCCTGTTTTGCTATATCTTATTGCCCATCTTATTTAACAGAGACATATCAAACACAATAACCAATATTTGAGTGCAAAATACATGTTTTTCAAAGCTAAAACAGAAACTATTACTATATATAATTCTCTTTTTTATTCAGGACTGTTTTTAAAACTATCCCAGAGCTACATTTCATACTTCTCTTTATACCATGTGAGGAGGATTTAGGTAAGACATGTTGAGGTCCTAAAACATTTAGGGAGCTGGTGTCATGGTTTCTCTTGAATAGTTGTGCTTCAAGCAGAGGTGTGAGGTTTTTTTTGCCAGATCATCTAAGGCCTAAACTGCATATAATGTAGTTATTTTCCCAAACATGTTTCTCACCCCCAAGGAACAGCATCTATGGGAGGGATGGTCGGCTGTGGGGAGGGGACTACTTAATCTTTTTCCAACCACTTATTCATTTAGTCAAAATAAAAATAAAACCACCCCCCAGTTTTTCTGAGTGGAGGAAAAAATATGAGGATCAATGGATCCTTTAAAAATGAAATAAAATGATACATATCAACAAGTAACTTGCAGTTGGCCTTCAAACTGCATAAGTGTGCACAGCTATGCATTGTTTTTTATTTTTACAATTTTACTTCCCTAAAAGTCCTGTAATATGGGCTCTTCCAATAAACTCCTGGATGTAATGTGAAAGCTCGTCAGCAAACCCATGTTCCTGTGCCTTAGATGCATAGCTGTCAACTTTTCCCTTTTCTTGCAAGGAATCCTATTCAGAATAAGGGAATTTCCCTTTTAAAAAGAGAAATGTTGACAGCTATGCTTAGATGGCTCTCAATATTGGCAAAAGAGGAAGCAAATATAGTGTCCTACTATCCTAGTTCTTCAGCTTGAACTCCAGATCCTATATTTTACTTGGTACCAATATAAACAATTATGTAAAACTACTTGTCAATAATTACTGAAGCCCATTGATTTCAGTGGGTCTCCTCTCAGTGCAACTCAGTTGGATACCACCCAAAATATCTCACATATTCTCAGTAATTCTTACAACAGCAGGAGGGAGACCAAGGCTGAGATATAATGGCTTGATGAAGGCTCCCTTTTGAAATGAGATATTAAGCAAGCATTTCCCAACTTGCCCTCATGCTGTAGCCCCTATAGAACACCAGCTTCCAATGCAGGATCGGGCTATAAGTATATATATTGTTAGTTCTTGGCGGTGTTAACATACTGGAAAACTTAACAAGTCATTAACTACATCTTTGCAAAACCTAGTTCTAAATTACCAACCAGGTTCTAAGTCTTCAGTCCTGTGACTTCTTTCTGAGTGGACATGTATAGGATTATACTATTTTATTATATTTTTAGTATTATTGTAAAAAGCCATTCTATACATCTAGACAGAACATGCACTCTAAAAAATGCTTATTGATCTGTACTGGATAATACCTGCCAAAAGTTGAGAAAAACAATGAACTAGTAAAATATTTTATAATAAGAGCATCTGGAAAATATACCATGATTAAATGACAACAGCAGGTCTAGCATATACTAGTTATGGAAACACGTGTGTACTGATTAAGACAAGAGTCAAAATTTATAGAATTTTCCTGTCCTCTCTGACATCAACATTTAATATTAAAGTATTAGCTTGGGTTTGAGCTCATATTTTGTTCAAAAGCTCTTGGTAGTTATTCATTTTATAATGAATTAATAAAAAAGTATAATGAGGAAAAATTGAGAAATTAACACAAATCATCCAGCCTGTCTTGGTTCATAATCCTTATTTCACTTTAAATATGTGATGTCGCTCTTTATTAAAAATGTTCAACTAATAGTAGGATTTGTACCAGAAACCATTGTTTACTGAAGCATGTTTACTAGTGACTGAAGATATTTAGTGCAAATCATGAATCATTTTCAGAATATTTTATTGTCTTCAGGCATAGACTTGGCAACTGCTTTTTCACCAGTGGAGAGCATAGCAGGTTCAACGTGGGATTCCGACTGTAATCTGTATGTGTCACACAGGCACCAATATTGTCCCCAGCTGTATGTCCGCTGTGCCAGGTAACAGTTACGCATTATTATGTGATTTTTGTGATAGTTAACTTCCTACTCCCTTCTTCATTTGTAGCCTCACAAATTCTAAGTCAGTCATTTTCATATATACCTTTCATTCCTTTCCAAGTTTTAGTTGGGTCAATAATTTATATGGTTATGAGTTGGCTAATTTCCCTATGTTTAAATACGAAGTGGAATATTTTTTACATTGCAAAGAAATTCTGTATTACATAAGCAAAGAAACCAGTGATATTTCAGAGTTCTCATTCTCCAGCAATTTCTAAATGCTGGAACTTTCTGTGGCCTAGTTCTCACTGGGGCAGTCTTTTTGTGTCTGAACTCCAGCACTTTATTCTTCAGATGAGGGTGCACATGACTGAATGTTCTGCCACATTTTTTTTAAAAAAAACCCCTTCTATATGTATAAAACTAAGTGTGAGGGAGAATCATTCTAGTTTCTAGTGTTTTTGGCTGGTTGTTTTTGTATGGAGGAATTGAACTCCCACCTGCCATTTGACGTATACTGGCCTGGTTCATCTGATATGGGGAGCACAAAATATGCAGGCTGCTGGCTCCCAAAAAGGAGCTCACAGTTGCTTTGCTCCTCACTGGTTCTTTTTGTTCCCATTCTGCACTGAACTAAGCCAAGGTTTGTCTTGTGAACCAATCCGCTGTGTGTCTACCACCTTTTTGGCAACTAGACCTCTTTAACTTCAGCAAGTGTTCTCATTTGTCCCATGCACATCATTTAAAAAAATATATATGAAGAGATTTATATTAAATTCATTATAGGATTTGGAGCATTTTCAAGGGTTCAATTGTCTAGTAGATTTCTGAAATAGTTTATTGAACTGTATGATATTTTCAAATAAAAAGGTAAAGGTACCCCTGCCCGTACTGGCCAGTCTTGACAGACTCTAGGGTTGTGCGCTCATCTCACTTTACAGCCAGCGCTGTCCGCAGACACTTCCGGGTCATGTGGCCAGCGTGACAAGCTGCATCTGGCGAGCGAGCGCAGCACACGGAACACCGTTTACCTTCCCGCTGGTAAGCGGTCCCTATTTATCTACTTGCACCCGGGGGTGCTTTCAAACTGCTAGGTTGGCAGGCGCTGGGACCGAACGACGGGAGCGCACCCCGCCGCGGGGATTCAAACCGCCGACCATGCGATCGGCAAGTCCTAGGCACTGAGGTTTTACCCACAGCGCCACCCGCGTCCCTGATATTTTCAAATACCAGCAAGCGATAAATGAGTTAGGAGTACCAAAATGGAAGAAACACAATAGTTAGTTCACCAGTAGAGGTCATCATAAGCCTTGTAACAAAGAACCTGTGCTATAGAAATCACTTTGGAGGGAGGGGATTAATGAATGACCAGAAGTACTTTTCATATCAGAACATTAACACAGTGTCTAAAAGCACTCTTTAGCTTTGGGTTTGTTTACCAAATTCAGTTTAATTAAATGCTAGTTAATGGCATGTCAGTTTGATGGGTGGATTTGGGGTGGGTGTATGCCTGTGGCAGGAGGGGGGTACTCTTCATTCCCTTCCATACTCTTTCCTTCCTTTCAGTTGCCCCCCTTCTCCTTTTACTGTCTATTATTTCACCTTTCCTTTCTAGAGATGCTGGATGACGACAGTGCAAAAGAATCGCTAATCAGTCCCCACAAAGTTTGTCAACAATGACATAGAAAGCTGCCTATTTACACTGACTGGAAATGGCTCTCAAGAAGTTCACAGAGGTCTCTCCCAGTTATCCATGAATATGCCAGGGTTTGAACCTTGGACCTTCTGCTTGCAAACCAGGTGTCTCTCGCATTGCTCAAAGAGACTCTGAAGGGAGGGAACTCCCATCTCTGGGCTGCAGTCAGTGCAAATAAGTATAACCTTAACTAACAAGGACCTCTTTCCAGCAATGGTGTGCTATAGCATTACACAGTAATCTGTGCCAGAATGGTATTGTGCCATCTTGATTGGAAAAGAAATCACCAACATTCCCATGCCTTCTCCTTTGTTATGTACCGTATTGGCCCGAATATAAGCTGCACCTTTAAAATTGGAGGGGGGGAGAGAAAAAAAGAAAAAATACCCAAATATAATTCGCTCCATTCCTCACTGCTCCTGGCTGCATACTGGGGGGAGGGGGTGTCGCGCTGCGTTGCCGGTGGCCTTTCCCCTTCCTCGCTCTTTCCCTTCCCGGCCTTGGGGGAGAGGACAGGGGACTATGCACAGGACGGGCGCCGTTTTGCCATGCTCCTGGCGCTGTTTGCCCCGTGCTCCTGGCTGCATACCTTAAGGTCGTGAATATAAGCTGCACTTTAGTTTTTCACGGTCGGAATTTGGGGGAAAGGTGAGGCTTATATTCAGGCCAATATGGTATATTTAGTATATGTGGTGCCAAAGCGAGCACCCAATACGGTATTTTTAAAGCCCCCACTTTTTATGATCAAATAACTTCTGTGGTGTTCTGTTCCAACCTATGAGCGGTTTGTTCCAAGTAACCAAGGCATTTTGCAGATGATTCCAGGAGCACTTAGATTGTATAGTTTTGTGTATACAAGGTGCTTACTTAATTTTATGCTGCTTTTAAAATAAATTTGGTTGTAAACAGAGCTTCTAGAATGTGCTACTGCATCAAAAATATATTCATCAATAGCTGTGTGTGTGTTGTAAAGCCAAGTTAGATTTACTTGTAAACAGCTTGTCCATGTAAAGAGATGTTCCTAGCTGCCAAGTCAAAGGCATTTCACCAATCTGAGGCTGATCAAGTCTGTGGAGGGGAGACACCCTTTTCTTTTCCATTTGAATTCTCTTTACTAAAATCCTGTCTGCTATTACAAAAGTTAACACATCACATGTTTAGACACTTAGATCTCCAGTCTTTCTTCATTTTCAGATCGCCAGTTATCAGAGTGACTCTTGACTCTTTTACAGACCATATTTGCTATTCCCACGAATGAGCAAGTGAAGTCCAACCATTTTTATATATGATATTTTTCAATATTAAAAATGTTATTTAAGTGTTTAATCCCAGTAATAATCTGCTATGTAAGACAAAAAAGAGGATAAGAAATTGCTGTATCTAATTTCTAACATGGAACATGTTCACCTTCTTGGAACTGTGTGTGTGTGTGTGTGTGTGTGTGTGAGAGAGAGAGAGAGAGAGAGAGAGAGAGAGAGAGAGAATGGAAAATAACTGATAATTTTTCATTACTTTTGAGAGAGAGGCATTCTAAATGTGATCAGAGAAACTCTGTTTTATTGCAGGCATAGGCAAACTCGGCCCTCCAGCTGTTTTGAGACTACAATTCCCATCATCCCTGACCACTGGTCCTGTTACCTAGGGATGATGGGAGTTGTAGTCCCAAAACACCTGGAGGGTCGAGTTTGCCTATGCCTGTTTTATTGTTTTGCATGCTGCAGTGCTGAAACACAAACTGAAATTTATTGGTATATGGTAAGCTTTGCCTCAAATTCATTTGAATGACTTGAATTTGGGTGCAAGGGCCATTTCACAAGTTCACTGAAATATCAAATTAAATGGAATATATTTCAAGGTCACCTACTGTAAATGCTCATCCTGATTTTAAGAAGATCCTCTATACATTGAATATCTTCCACATGATTTTTTTTTTTTGTAAACTTTGTCTTCTGCAAAGTAAAATGTAGATTGTTTCCAGACATTCTTAAACAAGTCATCTCATCTGTAGAGTGGAAGACCATGATGATCTCACCCCTATCTTTGCACGCCACAATGATACCCTGAGAAAAACCTATGGAGATTACTTCCTTGCTGAACTGATAGAAGCACAAGATGAAGAGAATCGTGCTGTAGTTTGTGAGGTGAGTCATAATCTTATTACAAAATAACTGCTGGTCTACTGCTTTTTGCCTTTTTGATGGTTACTGTATGTGCCAATAGGAGGGTAGCTTGGATTAATTTCCAAATACCTGAGAAAACAACAGTTCATCTGGAGGTTGGGACACACTGCCATCACTTCATTTTTTGCATATGATCTGCAGTGTTTGGATGATCAGGGTTGCTTATAATACACCTCTGTTTCTGTGAAAGAAATAATCCAAGCAGTCTTTGATCTTAAATTTACACAGAAATTCACCTCTCCTGAGAAGGAAAATAAAGCAGAGGCAATGGGTAGTCCCCACCTTGCTAAAGACATGTATTCTATCTTTGGCATACCTTTGATAGATGACTCCAGCCAGGATTTGTCATAAGTGTTATCTTTCATAATTTAGTGTTGAAATTTTACTTATTTAGTCACATTTGCATCACATGTCAAAGAAATACAGCATCCAGAAAAATGGACGTGTGCTCAACAGATAATAGCAGCAGAGAAGCAGTTAGAGGCTGAAATATTTTTAGATACCATAAGTCTTTGGTATTACTTGGGGTTGTTAACTTCTGGTTTTAAAAATCCTGCCCCTCCCATGTGAGGCTGAGGAATGGCACAAACTGGCATGTCAAGGGCAGAGCATGGGAAAAGCTGATTGGCACTTGGTAAATCATGGATAGAGCTTAGCAGAATCTGGTGTATCAAGGGTTGAGTTGGCAAAACCAGGATTCTACTGGCTTTTCACTTTTTAGTATAGAAATCATTTAATGTTTGTTTGGCATCTGTTAATTTCTTTATATTGAACTGAACTGATTCCTTTATTCTGTGGGATATTTGGTTGTGGGCTTATGTTTCTGTTTTAAATCATCTGCTACGGTTACATTATAGGATAGTAGTACAGAAAATATGAGGTTTTATAAAACACAACTCCATTAAAAAAGTTACTACTGAGTCTGCCTAACAACTGGGGAAAAAACATTATCTCATCTCTCACTCAACAGCACTTTATAAATATCTAGACAGTCTAGTATAGTGGTTAGCGTGTTGAACTAGGGCCTAGGAAACTAGGGTTCAAATCCCCTTTTGGCCATGAAGCTCACTGGGTAACCTTTGCCAGCCACTGCCTCTCAGCCTAACCTACCTCACAGGGTTATTGTGGGGATTAAATGAGGAGCGGGAGACCCATCCCATGTACTCCTTGGAGGGAAAAAAAGCTTGGATATAAACGCAACAATAAAAACACAGCACCTGGCACCCAGTTTGACTTGGAGTTTTCATTTTACGCTTTGCTAATGAATACCTGTGGGCGCAAAGTGGGAGCATTTTGATTGCAAACATTGCCTTTAGATAACGAGTTGATCACTCCCTTCCCCAGTGCTTCTGTTGCAATCTGTCTTATAGTCCTCCTTCCCTGATTGCTGTCTGTACCTCCAATTCAGGTATAATAATACTGAATTCTGTTGCAAGTTTCTTGTGTATATCTCTGATTTGTCCTAACCTTTCACCTGCAGTGTTAATAGCAGACTACACTGCAGAGTTGACATGAACCATGCAGAGCCACAAACTCCTTTTCAACTTGTTACACTAGGATAATAACAAAGAACAATATTTGCATTTTCATTGGAAAATCTACACATACAAAACAAAAACATTCACAGAAAATAAGAGAACAGAACTGCCTTTGCAGAAGTCTTTTTTCCTGGTGGGAAGGGCAGTGGTACAAATAAATCATGGGTTTTCTCATTGTTTCCTATGAGCTCAGGCCAGCTACAAAATTAGTGGCATCTTTGCTGATGGAGGGAGGATGGACCCCCTTTTTTGTAGAGGTTCCCCCAAAATAATCCTGACCGGCTGCTACCTGTCAGGCTGGACCTAGCCTGACAAACCCGAGGCCAGCCTTCTCCAACATGGTCCCCTCCAGGTGTTTTGGACTACAACTTCCAAGCTGGCTGGGGCTGATGGGACTTGTGGTCCAAATATCTAGAAGGCACCAGGTTGGGTAAGTCTGGTTGAGGCTGTCTGTTTGGAGAAGCGTTTGTAAGTCAGGGATAGGAAACCATCAGCCCCAGCCTGCATGGCCAGTGGTCAGGGATTCTGGGAGTGGTTGCCCAGCAATAGGTTCTCCATCCCAGTTCTAAGCCCTACTGATAAGTGTCCTTCCTCTATTCCACTTCTAGACAAAATAAAAAGTTTTCCCAAACTCCAAAGGACACAGGCTTTAACAAATCCTTGTAAAACAGAGCACAAGGGCTAGCTTATAACTGTGCAGTCTAGCACACGAGGAAGATTTCAGTGAGTAATACTGGAGAAATGCCTTTTTAAAACCAGTGAGGTTAACTGTCAATGTTTGTTTGGTGGGGAAGAGGAGGAAGAAGATAAGGCAGCAGATCACATTCATAGACTTTTAAATTTAAGCAAAACCACAGTCTGAGAACACTTAGTCCCTTACAGAGCATCTCGGGTCAGTTGTTTAATGTGCTTCCCAAGGAGACTAAAGCACTAAGGTGATGCTTCACATTTTTGTGGTAATCTGAGGCCAGTAGAAACCCATCCTTCCTTTGGCAGAGTATAAAGAAAGTTGAATGGAAGTAAAACAAAAAATATGGCTTCCATGTAAGAATCCAGATTCCCAGATACTTTAGATGCCACTGTTGGTCTAAATCAGAATATAGGGATTTGTCATAGCATCAGAAGTAACTGGGAAGTTCTGTCTCCAAGCAACAGAATAATAAGTACTGTAATAGAATTAGTATTCTAGGTTTGTTATAAGCCCTTGGATTTCATTGGTTTGCTAGTGCTCTCTGCCATGTTCTGACTTCAGTCCAATGAAACATTGGTTTCTTTGCCTTAGTATTGCTAAGGTTAGGCAGAAGTGACTGCTTATGATTGAAAAGCAGTTGCCAGCCAGTTTCTTGTTTTAGTTTCGCAGTAGTAACTGTAAACTCTGCTATGGAGTTCATTAGAGGGAAAGTGTTTATTCTTTTACATCATCTTAAGGATCTAGTACTTCCAGGGGGAAAGGGCTGGCTGTGGGACTTCCCTCTTGGTGAATCATCTTCAGGGCTTTGCCTGCCGCTCTTGAATCAATGCAGCAATTAATTATCAGTAAGCGAAGAATTAAAGAATTGGCAGAGTATAGTTGTGAAACTTTAGCTTAAAAAATGCTAGCAAAAATAAAATACTAGCCAGTGGTATGTCAATTTTAGTCATAAATTATGTATTTATCTATTTATCTGTTTTTAAGGGAGATGCATCACCATGTGTTCAAGTGTTATGAGTTCATGGGCCTATTTAATTTTGAGTGCAAAAAAGGTTCATCAGTCTCAAGAGGTTGAAAAACAGTGGTGCAGAGTATTTTTAATAAACTCCTTAGTTTAAATGACACCAGTGTAGCTTGCTTACAGCTTGATTTCAATTAATCATTTAGCAGAGTAAAACACTTGTTCAAAGCTTATCTTATAAATATTGCACCCTTGTCTGGCAATTATCAATACAAACCCAAGAAAATCCTTCAGAGGTTCATCAGTGCTGCTGTAGCTTGGGAAAGCATTGCCGTGTGGGCCAAGATAGAAGTCAGTTTGCCCTCCAAAGAATGAAGCTGGCGGGTTCTTTCTGCACATATGGCAGATAGATTGTTTAATCAGCTTCAGCTGAGCCTTGGGCCTAAAATTACACTGGAGCCAAGCAACTGCAGGGCTCCAGCTTTGTTCAGCTAAGCAAACAAATGATCAAGGGGGAAGGGGAACTATATGTGTTTTTATTTTTATTGAAGTGTTGATGCCAGCTGTGTCAATTCAGTTCTTTAGAAAAATATTGGTTTAGGACCTAGACGAAAAGTTGAACCACTTGGAAAGCTATTTTTGTCTAATACTGTTAGTCAAACAATTGCATGATGCTAAAAGACAGGGCCATTTTCCTTGGTGTTATGACTTCTGTGTGTAACAAAGGGCCTAACAAGATGTAGCACTAAACATGAAGTCACTCACAGCAGCAGCAGCAGCAGCAGCAGCAGTAGTAAAGGCAGGCAGCCCTGCTTTTCACTGGAAACACAAAATGCAGAGGAGGAGTTTGCTCTTTTTCTTCCCGAGTGCAGTGCCAACAAAAATTGTCCCATTGAAAATTAGTCCTGGGAGAGGAAGGTGAAGGATGGTTCCCCACACTTGCTCTAAAGTTTAATTATACAAATTTTGACTGGGAAAATCCTAAGTGTATTTATCAAGGAGACCTTCTGAATAAACCTGCTTAGGATTCATTCAAGTATCTATCTTTGCTTGTATTTTTTAATTTCCCAAGTTCTGAAGAAGAAGTGTGCATGCACACGAAAGCTCATACCAAGAACTAACTTAGTTGGTCTTTAAGGTGCTACTGGAAGGAATTTTTTTTGTTCTTATTAACCATGTTTTTGTTGTAATGGGATCTTTTTCAGTCTTGTCAAATGACTATTCAGTAAGCTGTTATTAAATAGATTGTAATTTCTACCACTTTGAGGGGTCCATATAATACAATCAGGAGGTCTTTGGGCATTTCCTATCCAGGAGAGAGGTGTGGAAGAGCGATTCTTTACTCTCACATAGCAGGGTTAGCACAGTGGCAGTTACAAGCACATTAAAATGCGAAGCCCGGGACTGCAGGCAGCTCTGCGCTGCCTTCGGGAGTCCGGCGTGACTTCACACCGGGCTCCCGAGGGCTGCGCAGAGCTTCCTGAAGCCTGGAGAGCCAGAGGGGTCGGTGCGCACCGACCCCTCTCGCTCTCCAGGCTTCAGCGAAAGCCTGCATTCGCCCCATAGGACGCACACACATTTCCCCTTCATTTTCGGAGGGGGGAAAGTGTGTCCTATAGGGCGAAAAATACGGTACTTAACCCGAGGTACCACTGTATTTCACATTGCATTTGGCATTGCATATTAACAAATACCATATTTTTTGCTCTATAACACGCACCTGACCATAACACGCACATCGTTTTTAGAGGAGGAAAACAAGGGGGGGGGGGAATTCTGAATGAAACAGTGGATGTATCATTTTTGTGCCTCATGCTGTGGTCTGATGGTGAGTTTGGGGTAGCCCAATGCAAAAATCCTGAGAATCCCTGTGGATCTGTGCTTTGTAACCATGTTTTTGCACCATTGTGGCCCCAGGCAACAGTGGGTGCGTGATTTTTTTGGTGCAGGCTGTAGCCATGAACATGCTATGTGATCTGATGGTGAATTTGGGGTGACCCAATGCAAAGATCCTGAGGATCCATGTGGATCCATGCTTTGTAACCACGTTTTAAGTGGGGAGGGAAGGAAAAACACAGAAGGGACAAGGAGCACGAGAGGAGTGTGGCTAAGAATGCAGGAGAGGGGTTTAACGGGAGGGAGGAAAGGAAGGCAAAAGTTTTCCCCCACACACACACCCAAGCCAGCCCTCTCTCTCTCTCTCTCTCTCTCTCTCTCTCTCTCCCCCCCCCCCCCTGCATGTTTTCCGGCTGCCTGCGAGTCCCTAAAATGCTTCCCTGGATGCAGCAGCACCGGAGCACGGAGAGGAATTAGAAGGAAGGACGCGATCCTTTCCTTTCCCCTCTGCTTGCCTGGAGGGGAGGGGATTTGCTTGCTCTTTGTTCCGTTTGAGCAAACAGGAACTGAAACAGAAGTGGGTGGGCAATAGGACCCTGAGGCAGAATGCAGGAAAGCAACAGCTTCCTCTCTCACGGAGCTCCCTCCTCCGTGACGCTCGTGATTGGATTTTTGTCTGATTTTTGCCCCTGCGCTCGGGCCAGCCAGCTCCAGGGACCACACATTCACTCAATAACACGCGCAGACATTTCCCCTTACTTTTTAGGAGAAAAAATCTACGTGTTATAGAGAGAAAAGTACGGTACACTTCTCTAATCAAATTCTACATTATAATACATTGCTCGGTTTGCTCTTAAAATTTCTCCAGAATAAATATATATTTCTTGTAAATATTTCTATTTAAGATATTCTCTGCCAGACATTCTTTAGCTGTGTTATATGAGAAAGCATTCTTTAGGGCACATTGAATTAGATTGGCCAATGGCTTCCCTCAGTCCTTTTTTTCTAAAAAAAAATGTTTAGGGGTACTCTCATTTTCCTACTCATATTGAAATACTGCCCCCAATGAGGCCAAACTTAGATCCACAAAATGTTTAGGGGGGTATGCGTACCCCTGCATCCCCCCAGAAAAAAGCACTGGTGTCCCTTCTTAGCTTTTGAAATACTTTTTTTAAAAAGATTGACATCTGTTCAATTATCATGTTTCAGGATGATGGCGTAGCAGTGGGCTTCATGAGTGTATGCTCTGAAGTGAGTATACAGTTGCTTCATGACTGTTTTGACTTGGGTCCCTTCCACGGACTATGTAAACCACACCCAGATGACATTCTGAAGCCCCCACGGAAGCCAAGTGACATAGGTAAAAATGCAACGCTTTGTACAGTTTAATTAACTGCATTGGTTTGAATATTGTTAAACGCTCAGGTGAGAGACAAGGGAAGTAGGTGGTATTTATATAAGGAACTCATTTTTATAGTAGATTTTTTCCTCTTTTTTTGTTCAGAGGAGAAAGGAAATAGGTGAAATTGCCCAGTCTGTCAGAAGGTTTGAGAAAGTGGTTTCTATACCTAGCCCCCAGGTGAGAGTCTGTTATTACAGAGAGAATCCTACACCCCCCCCCCCCCCGCTGCCTCCAGTGAGAAACAAGGGGAAGTACTTGGTATGAATGTTTTCCATGGGCATTAGAGGGTCACATGAGTTAATATCTGCACCAAAGTCCATGGCAAAAAATATTCAAACTCAGTGAGTAAGCAGCTACTTCCTGTGCTCTTTCAGTCCATTAGGTGGACCTTTCTCTTTCTAATTCCAGCTTGCTCTAACTGTAGACCTTAGTTTTTCTATGTATGTTCCAGTTGTCCTGTGAAGAAATCTTCACCTGAACTAGGGTTGCCATACATCTGGAATTTCCCAGACATTTCCCAAAAAGAGCTCAATAAGTTTTTGTCCTGAATTTACTTCTAGAAATATGGCGACCCTACTTGAACGCAATCCATTTTTCATGGTTAAAGCGGTGCAGGTTGGAGCACAGTCACAGTGTCGTGCAATAAGGCAAATACACCCATTGTAAATTTTCTATTTTCTCAAGTTATTCTAGCATATTGAAGTGTGAACATTGTTAACTTATAACTGAAAGATAATGACATGCATGAGCCTGGGAAAAATGCATTACCATCAGGGGCTTTAACTGAGCTCTTGCAAGTAAATGTGCAGCTTCCAATACCTGCTTTGGTGGTTACGCTATTGTGTGTAGCTTTGAAATGTGGTTAAATTAACCCATGCAAAATTTTACACCAGCAGGGGATGCTACCATTATGTTTTGCACTTGGTTTGACAAATGCTGTTTCATAGGTTTGCTGTTACAAATAATTATGTTTTCATGCAGCTTTAATAAAAAAGGGGTTTTGAACTGATTAGCTTGAAAATGATTATATATTTTTTCTCTCTGAAAATGTAATAAAAAACCATTTTTGAGCCATCTTGATGTAAGTGGTATTTTTCACAATAATTATAGTAATTTGGTTGTTGCTGTATCTGGAATTAGAAATTAGTAGTTACAGCATTTCTAACAGAGAATGAATTATTCTGTTGTAGCTTTCACATTGAATTGACTTTTTCAGCCAACCTGCTGATTTTCACCTCCAGTATTAATTCATCTCTTCCTATGATATTGTTTAAGGACTTTTTTAAAAATATAGTTAAAATGAGGGTTATGGTCCTCCAATATTTATTCTTGGCATATCTAAATCACAGTAATAATGCAGTAATTAAATTGATGCTGGTGAATTATAAGCATGTTTAAAGGAAGTTCTGAAGCTCTAATTAATTTGCATATAAAATGTAACCCTATTAGATTAAAAAATATTATTTGGCAGTTAAGTATGCTAATTACTTGTTCACCCGAAATAGTTAGAATATGTTGTGGTTAGAGCATCCTTAATTATGCCATGTAGGGTAAGCTTGTTTTTTTACTGTTAGTGTTTTTCATTATCTGTTCATGTTTCCTAAGGCTGCAGTTGAAACCACATTTACTTGAGAATAAGCCTCGTTGAATTCAATAGGACTTGATTTTGAATTATTGAAGCCTAAGTGTGTAGGATATGAAGCTTATGAAAATACCCTTTAATTCTCTACCTTGGGAAGGATTTACTCTGGCTCTCATATGTTGTGAATTTGCTGTCATATTGCTTTGCTTACTACCGTATTTTTCGCCCTATAGGATGCACTTTTCCCCCTCCAAAAATGAAGGGGAAATGTGTGTGCGTCCTATGGGGCGAATACAGGCTTTCGCTGAAGCCTGGAGAGCGAGAGAGGTCGGTGCGCACCGACCCCTCTCGCTCTCCAGGCTTCAGGAAGCTCTGCGCAACCCTCGGGAGCCCGGCGCTGGAAGCAGAGCGCCTGGCGCTTCAGGAAGACATCCGCAGCCTAGGGAGCCCTGCGGGAGTTCCCGCAAGGCTTCCTAGGCCGCGGATAGCAGCCTGCTTCCTGGGGCACGGGGCGCGCTGAAAGCAGAGCGCCCCGCGCTTCGGGAAGACATCGGGCAGCTCCACAAGCTCGGGGGACAGCGGGGAGGCGCAGCGCTGCCATCCCGCTGTTCCTCGACCTGGTTTGGAGGCTGGCGCTGGGGAGAAGTGCGCCTCTCCCCAGCGCCAGCCCCACAAGCTGGGGGACAGCGGGGAGGCACAGCGCCGCCATCCCGCTGTTCCCCGACCTGGTTTTGGGGGGGAAATAAAGGGAATCCCCCCCCTTTATTTCCCCCCCAAAAAACTAGGTGTGTCCTATGGTCCGGTGCGTCCTATGGGACGAAAAATACAGTAATTTCTCTGTGTCACTTAAATGATCTGTATTAGGTATTTTGTTTTAAGATTTTCACAGCTTTGAGGCATTGGCAGTTTAAAAGCAATATATAAATAAATGTGAATAATGTATCATAACAGTATCTTAGTTGTGCAGGCAATTAACAGACTCTCAAGTCCTATTAGTCTTTCTGGAATGTACATGTATTAATCCCCAGATGTCTGTTTGGGAAACCAATGAAGAAATTTATTGCAACATCAGTCAAGGCAGTCAAGGAGATGCAAAATAGTAAATACCTCGGGTTACATACGCTTCAGGTTACAGACACTTCAGGTTACAGACTCTGCTAACCCAGAAATAGTGCTTCAGGTTAAGGACTTTGCTTCAGGATGAGAACAGAAATCACCTGGTGGCAGCGCGGCAGCAGCAGGAGGCCCCATTAGCTAAAGTGGTGCTTCAGGTTAAGAACATTTTCCGGTTAAGAACGGACCTCCGGAATGAATTAAGTTCTTAACCCGAGGTACTACTGTACTCTTGAATGACCAAATCGTCACTATTTCACTATATCCTTCACATTATGCCAAACTAAATGTGAAAGTACACTCAAATGCATGAAAAGGAGTGAGTTAGGCCCCATCCCCTTTTTAAAAAGAAATTCAAATTTGGGAAAGCAGAAAAGAGCCAAACATGTAACAGGAAAAGAAGAACCTCAGCCGTAAGTAGTTTTAAGGATGGATATAATAGAAGAATTGATTATACCATTTTGAATATACCAAGGGCAGCAGAGAAATAAAGTAAGATGGAACAAGGAGAATAGCAAATAGATTTGTATTTTGTTCAGTGCTTAAAGCAACAGGAACTTTTTAATGCAAAAGTGTTGCGTCACAAAAGTCTTTAGAAAATTGGTAACATTGCTCTCAAAGCAGCAGTTTCAGCATCTAATGAGGGATACTAAAAATTTTATGGTACTATTACCTTGCCTCAAACTGGGGAGCCAGTCCTCCTCCATATGTTGTTGGGCTTGCAACTCCCAGCATCCTTAGCCATGGGCCATGCTGGCTGAGGCCGATGGGAGTTGGAGTCCAGCAGCATCTGGAGGGCCATGGGGTCCCCCTTCCTGCTGTCCAAAACTGAATAAATGTATAGCACAGAATATAAAAACTCAGAACACAAGCTTGCAAGAGAAATTACTTAGTGTTGCTTTCCATTTCATTATTGATCCCATTATTAATCTCTTAATTTTCTTCTTTTTATTCTCTCTTCACTTCTCACCTCCATCCAGCTGATGAAACCAGTGTAACAAGTCAAAAAGAAGAAACACCAGATATGGATAGTGAGGTAAATATCACAAAGAATTCATTAGACTGAAAACAAAGCGATTGAACAGAAGGTGACTTTAGAAATCATATGACATGGTATAAGTGATGTCTCACAGCGTTTGGAAATGAATGATGGAAAGGCACATTTTTAAAAAGTGTATTGTTAACAATATACAAACATATAAAACTCTCAGAAACTATTATTCATTCATTCATTCATTCATTCATTCATTCATTCATTCAGTTTATGCACCACCCTATACCTGGAGGTCTCAGGGCAGTTCACATGCAATTAACTGACAATATACACTAAGTACAATCAAAACATGGTCACTTTTGAGTCCATTTGCACTTCAGAAGAGTGAACTAGTTGCATGTTTATCTTCCTCACTGATATAGGTGGGACATAAATGTAAGTCTAGTTTGTGCCCACTTTTAGCTCTGTGATTCAGAAAGAGAAGCATATTTTCCATGATAATATGCAGAGTAAGGCACCCAGCTGCCTGAGTCTCCCAAGATCCTTGGCCCCCCTTAATTAAAAAGACTGAAGTAGACCAAGAAGCAGTGAAGATAGCTTGAGAAACCTGGGGGAGACCAGGGAAAGTCTTTCTCTGTCAGGCAAACACAGGGTTGGAGCAGACTTGAAGAGGAATGGTGTGGAGCTAGGGATGGGGTTTGTTGAAAGTTGAAAGTCTTCAACAGATGTCCAAAAGACAGCAGAAATTGTTCCTGTCTTATATATGTAATAGGACAGAGTTCTAAAGGTAGCACCACTACACTAAAGTCCAGGTTCCTACAGTATGCGGAATGCACCCACAGATAGGGTGGTGCCTGCAAGATGCCCTCTCCTGCAAAGTACAGTGATCAGTTGGGTGTATAAGGGATGAGACAGTCTTTTAGGTGTCCTGGTCACAAGCCATATAGGGCTTTATGCACCAGCCCCAGTAACTAATTTGCAGCCAGTGCAATTCTTTTAGCTCTTGTGTAATATGGCTCCCTTCTTCCGCAGGGAGCCACTGCATTTTGCACTAGTTACAGCTTCCAGGGCAGTCTCAAGGGCAGCCCTACATAGAGAACATTGCAGCAATCCAGTCTGTAGGTTACCACCACATATATGGTAGTGGTTAGGCTATTCTGGTCCAAAAATGGCCACAGTTGTCCTACTAGCCAAAGTTGGTGAAAGCCTCTCCTATCCATTGAGGTCACCTCTTGTGACAGAGATGATTCCAGAAGCACTTTCAGAGTACAAACCTGCTTCTCTATTTATTATATATTATATTGATTGTATTTATATCTTACCTTTTTCTCCAAGGAGCTCAAGGTAGTGTACATGACTGCCCCTCCTCAGCTAATCCCAATAACAACCTTGTGAGGTAGATTAAGCTGAGAGGCAGTGACTGGCCCAAGGTCACCCAGTGAGCTTCACGGCCAAGTGGGGATTTGAACCCCAGTCTCCCATATCCTAGTTCACACACATAGGATAACACTTCAAGCATCTGATGAAGTGCACTGTATTGTTATGAAAGCTTGTTTCATAATAATAATTATGAAATAATATTTTTTTAAAAAATATTATTATTTATACCCCGCCCTCCCCAGTCAGAGCCAGGCTCAGGGCGGCTAACACCAGTAAAATTATAATTATACAATTATAATAAAGCAAATTATAATAAAGCAAAACATAATAGGGGAAAACAACAACAACAAAACAATTTAAAATACAGGTTAAAATGCAATTTAAAATGCAGCCTCATTTTAAAAGTAGCCCATGGATCAAAACTGTAAGGGGAGGGAAAACATGAGGGTCAGACTGAGTCCAAACCAAAGGCCAGGCAGAACAGCTCTGTCTTGCAGGCCCTGCGGAAAGATGTCAAGTCCCGCAGGGCCCTAGTCTCTTGTGACAGTGTTCCACCAAGTCGGGGCCAGTACTGAAAAGGCCCTGACCCTAGTTGACACCAATCTAACCACCTTGTGACTTGGGACCTCCAAAGTGTTGTCATTTGTGGACCTTAAGGTCCTCTGGGATATACCAGGAGAGGCAGTCCCGTGGGTATGTGGGTCCTAGGCCACGTAGGGCTTTAAAGGTCAAAACCAGCACCTTAAACTTGACCCTGAACTCCACCGAGAGCCAGTGCAGTTGGTAAAGCACTGGATGAATGTGGTCCCGTGGCAAGGACCCTGTAAGGAGCCTCACCGCGACATTCTGCACCCGCTGGAGTTTCTGGATCATAATGAATGAATGAATTTACTTTATTATGGTCACAGATCAGCATAAGCAAAACATCTAAATAAATAGCATAACAGTATCTCTAAGCAGATAATTATTAAATTAATTGGGAACAAGAGCCAAATGTAGATTAAAACATATACATAGAATACTTGATTAAGCATAGATAATGGATGAATAAAAACCGATAAGGAAAATTTAAAGGAGATCAGTTAAAAAAGACCAGCTTTATGGGGTGGGGCTTCAAAAGTTTCTTAATGACTTTGTTAGTCTTTAAGGTGCCATAAGACTCTTCATTGTTTTTGCTGCAAGAGACTAACATGGCTGTCCCTCTGGAAATTATTTAAAACATTGATACTGATTGTTTCACTATAGAGATGTACACATAGTGTTTAACAAAACATTTCATATTCATTTATTTGTATTTCTTCAGAGAGGTAGCAAAATTGGGAGCTTCCTTTCTCAAGCTTCACATGCTAGCACAAATGCTAGTAAAAGAGAAAGCATTCTTCGTACAACGTCAGAGGTGAGGCCCATTGAAATTAATAGTTTACAGCCTTAGTTATTCATATCTTGATACTTTAAAAATGTTCTCTCTGCTTTTAAAATGTTCTCTCTGCTGCTAGACATCAAAATTTAAGTCATTATCACTAGTTCAGAATATGGGAGACTCTTTAGTACTGGTGGTAGCTCAGACTAGAATGGTACAGAATGGCTGTGATGGTGCTTGGAATCTAGAGCTAAATGGCTGAAAATTCTGCATCTTAACTTCTCCCAGTTCTGCTTACCTTAGAAGTAACAAAACCAGCTTACTTAAATCACTCCCATTTTGATCACAAAATGATACACAACAGTTGGTGATACAAAACTTTAGTTTGTTCATACACAACAGTTGGTGATACAAAACTTTAGATTGTTCATTGTTGTGTTTCAGCAAAAGAAGGAAAATTTATATAACCCAAATTACAGCACTAGGAGAAATCAGTCAACTGTGGGCTGAGTGAAATAGGTCAGTCAGGGAAGGGAATGTTGATAATGAGCCAGTAAGAGTTTCTGTCTCTTCTCTCAGGATCCCACCACAGGTAAGTTTGATGTGCCACTCGGGCATTGCAGTTTGGAGTGTTCTCCAAGGGTTGGGTCTTATTGCGTAGCCTCTGGCAGTGGACCTTCTCTTAGCATCAGGTTAATATCAGGCAATATGATCTCTAAGGCTTCTCTGTTCTGGCACCAGGCCTCAAGCGCTTCAGACAGGTCTCACTATTCTTCACCCTCTCTACTTTCCCCTCTCTTTTCTGAGTCAGCTTGTCTCTCTTGCCCCTTTTTTTGCAACCAGCTGTCTTCAGGGGAGTAGGAAGGGCGGGCTGTGGGGTGGATCGCCCCAGGTGTCATCCCTGAGGGGGTGTGACAAAATCCCCCCAGGTGCAATCGCCGCTGTGCCGAATCTCCACCCCCCCATGCAGTCGCCCCGCCCCCTGGGCAGATCGCCCCCACCCCCAGGTGCCCAAGCAGCTTGCTCCGCCGCTGGGTGTCTTAAGTCTTCTGTCTCCTTCATCCCTCCACACCAATTCCCAGCATTCTCTTGTGTTTGGAGCAACATATTGCTTTGCATTTCGATTTTGTATATACTACTACTACTACTACTACTACTACTACTACTAATAATAATAATAAATTTTATTTATACCCTGCCCTCCCCAGCCAAGGGCGGCTAACAACCAATAATAAAAACAAGCTGATTAAAATACAACTTAAAAAACAATATTAAAATACAAATTAAAACATTAAGATGCAGCCTCTTCACAGGAGGAGAAAGGAAAAAAGAAAGAGGGGGAGGGAATCAAATTGATTCTAAGCCAAAGGCCAGGCGGAACAAATCTGTACTCCACCGGGAGCCAGTGCAGCTGGAAAAGCACTGGGTGAATATGCTCCCATGGCAGAGACCCCGTGAGGAGCTTCGCTGCAGCATTCTACAGCATTACTGGGACAGCTTCAAGGGCAGCCCCGCGTAGAGCGAATTACAGTAATCAAGTCTGGAGATGACCGTCGCATAGATCACTGTGGCCAGGTCGGGGCGGGAAAGCTAAGGGGCCAACTGCTTGATGCGGCGAAGATGTAAAAATGTCGCATTGGCTGTTGCTGTAACCTCCGTGGAAAAGGGAGGCGTCAAGGATTACACCCAAACTCTTAACGGAAGGCAATGACACTAATTGGGCCCCCGTAAGAGAAGGCAGTTGGTCCCTCATTCCCATACCATCCCGACCCAGCCAGAGGACCTCTGTCTTCGAAGGATTTAGTTTCAATCGGCTCCCACAAAACCATCCAGCCACAGCTTCCAAACATCTGGTCAGTGTGTCTGTGGCCAAGTCGATGTGGCCATCCATCAGCAGATAGAGCTGAGTGTCATCAGCATATTGGTGACAACCCAGCCCCAAGCTCCGGACAATCTGGGAAGGGGGCGCATAAAGATGTTAAAAAGCATCAAGGAGAGGATTGCACCCTGCAGCACTCCACACACTGAGGAGTGGCGCGACGACATCTCCCTCCCTAGCACCACCCTCTGTCCCCGACCAGAGGTAAAAGAGCACAGCCATTTACGGGCTATGCCCTGTATTCCCACGTCGGCGAGGCGGTGGTCCAGAAGATTGTGATCAACCATATCAAAGGCTGCTGACAAATCTAAGAGAATCAGCAGTCCTGAACCGCTTCGATCCAGTTGTCTATGGAGATCATCTGCTAGGGCGACCAGAGCCATCTCGGTCCCAAAACCAGGGCGGAATCCATTCAATTCGTTTGAAAAATACAGTACTTACACATTTTCACCTGTTGTAAGAAGTGTGATGAGAAACCCCAGCCTTCCCCTCAGTTCTTGCAAGGTGGGCAAGAATTGTCATGGAAGTTGTGCAGCAATCCTCGCCCCTTCCTAGGTCCAATGTTGAGAAGAAGTCTAGGGTCTTGTCTGGCCTTGCACAGCTCAGTTACCTGTAGTACTTTTGGCCACACAGTAGCCAAATCACATGGGGCCTTTGCCTTATGTACACTTGTTTTTGCATTTCTGTCACACTCTACTTAGTAATCTTCAAATTTCTGTATATTACATCTTTCTGTTATTGGGAAAGCTGACTGTTCCCACTACTGGGGAGGCAAGACTGCAAACACACGGTAAACACATGCATGCAAAGTGTTGGTGCTTGGTCTTGGCACTTCAGATATTCTCAGTCTTTGTTCTTTTATTTCAGCCTTGTGGTCCAGCAGTTGTTTGACTACTTTCCTAATCCCCCTTTTATGTTGTTCCATGTCCCTTCAAAGGCTACTTCCTCTTTTTCAAGAAACTAGCCTTTTCTACACATCTTCTTTATGTAATTTTTTGTCCTCATCTTGCTTTTCAGTTTCTCCATTTCAGAAAGGTTTCCCCCCCTCTGTGCACCTTTTCGGTTGCTCCCATTCACAGATAAAAGGTTGGTCTCGCACATTCACAAAAGTACCAAGTGCACTATTTGGGTGAGCTTCAACTGTGCTCTCTCCGTACCATCAGGCTTGATATGTGACTAGACTATCGTGTCTTTTTCATATCCGCTGATATTATGTTGGGTATTGTACATAATTTGAAATTTGTTTCATTGGGTTCAGCTGAATTCAGGGCCCATGTTTTATAGTATTTTGACTGAACTTGATTTGTTTCTGAAACTTGCCTTGAACATATGGGGAGATAATCAGATTAAACTCTGGAAAGTACTGGCTTGGTTTCAAATGTGGTGCCAATTCATCGCTGCAAACCGTGTTTGGCATCTTTTCTTATTTAGTGCTAGGATTTGTATTCATCGTAACTTAATTCTCTTTTCTATCGACATTTAATTTTAAGTGATGATTTCCTGCCTATCTTTTCAATTTATGTAGCATTAATATAAGTGATCTAACCAGATGTAATGGTTTCACATTTAATATTCAAACAGATATTGTACACTTCAAAGTTACTGCATAAATCTCTCCTTTAACACCATGCCATGCTTCTGAAGTGGTTAACATGACTCTTATTTGTGACCAAAGCAGATATTTTCTCCTTTTCTAGATCCATTTTTCTTTTTTTTTCTTTTTTTTATAATAATATTTTATTAAAGTTTTACAAAAAAATAACATCAACAAAACATCAATAAAAAGAATCACAAAAAGCAAAACAACAGACATCAAAAAACCAAACAGGAAAAACAGAAAAAAGAAAAATACAAAAGAAAAAATTTACCATAAAAAGAACTCTCTTTCATATTGATAAATTTCAAAAACCTTATTCGCTTTACTTCCACCCACCCTCCCTTCTTGTATTCTACATTAGAACGATTGTTCAGCAAGATCGTTCATTTATTCATTTTAAACTTTTTATCCTTCCCTTTATAATCTTATTTAACTTAATAGCTAGAACCCCTTCATTTCATTTTCAGAACCTTCAGCATTCATAAATTTTACAGTGTTTTTGTAAATAAGCTTTAAACTTCTTCCAGTCCTCTTCCACCTGCTCCTCCCCTTGATCTCGGATTCTGCCGGTCATTTCTGCCAGTTCCATGTAGTCTATTACTTGCGTCTGCCACTCTTCCAAGGTGGGTAGATCTTGCGTCTTCCAGTGCTTTGCAATGAGTATTCTTGCTGCTGCTGTAGCGTACATGAAAAAAGTTCTGTCCTTCTTTGGCACCAATTGGCCGACTATACCCAGGAGAAAGGCCTCTGGTTTCTTTCTAGATCCATTTTTCAACTGATTTTCTGTGAGATGATTTTGCCAAGAATGCAGATAGATTGCTATTTTGTAATGATATTACTCCCTGTAAGTTATATTTAGGGTTCAGTCTTATACTGAAGATCTGTTTGCTGATAGGCTGTAGGGTTAGACAGAAGCCCTGGCCAACCAGCAGGATGCCTGATACACTGTTATCATGACAGGTACATTGGTGGAACACCTGTGATTGACAAGTGGAACCATCCTATCATGTGGCATGTGAGGAGGAGGCAGCGGTGTAGCTAGCTGCTCGGGTGCCCGGTGCGGCACACACGTCCTGCAGCCGGGGGCGAGGCGAGCTGCCCATGGGGGTGGGGTGCGCTGTGTGGAGCCTCTCCACCGCCTCCCCCTCAGCTGTGGGGCGGCTGAGGGAGAGGTGGTGGGCAGACACAAGCCCCACACTGCCTTTTCAGGAGAGACGCGTGGCTCGGGCACACTGCAGGCCCGGTGGTAAGTCCCAGCCCCCGCGGTGTGGTGCCCAGTGCCAGCCGCGTTTCTTTATGTTTGTTGACTGAACTAAAAAGTTTCGTGAGCCCATTTTTTAATACAATATGGTTTTTTTAAAATCTCATAGTTTTGTCATTTTGTCACACACACCCCAGTGATGACACATGGGACGGCCCGCTCCACCCCTTCCTCCTGTCAGGATTCGTCCTACTTGCATGTAGGACCTCAATAGAGACACATGCCGACTGGCATGTTCTCTCCCTCCTGATCGGTCATTCAGGAGCTTCAAAAGCTTTCTCCAGCCTGAACATCACAGTGGCTGATACCAAGAGGCATCAGCATGCTTAAGGATCCGCAGAGTGTGAGCAGATTGAGTAACAGACTCAGCAACGCAGCATTTTGGCTAAACTACTTTATTTACATATAATACACCCAGAGCATTCTGACTCTGCTCCTTCCTCTTTCTCACCAGACAGCAAAGAGAAAGATCAAAGGACAATACAGAAGTCCCACATCACGGAACACAGTATTCCAAACATCCTTTCTCCATCACTTCCCACACTGTGGAATGAAAACATACACTGTCATGTGATAGAAAACAATCCCATGACTGCAAGCACGGAGCAAGAATCCTAACACCTCCACCACTGGGAGGAGGTACTCAGCCGCTGGCCGTTTTTCCTCTGAAATTACCTCTTTCAAACTGCCTTTCTCTTCACAGTGAGAAAAAACATAGGATTTTTTTCCTCTTGGCAAGGGAGGGGAAGCACATTGAATGGATGATTTTGAAAAGTAAAACGGCTGTCATAGAGAGGACTAACTTACTCCACACTCACCATTCCTCATCCTCATCCTAGCCTCAAGTAGCAATCAGAGAAAAGTTACACTGAAACTCTGAATAATGGGTTGTTCACATCAAATTTTGTGCATTTATCATGGCAGTAAGTGTTTAAACAAAACCAGTACAGTGGTACCTCAGGTTACAGACGCTTCAGGTTACAGACTCTGCTAACCCAGAAATAGTGCTTCAGGTTAAGAACTTTGCTTCAGGATGAGAACAGAAATCGTGCTCCGGTGGCGCCACGGCAGCGGGAGGCCCCGTTAGCTAAAGTGGTACCTCAGGTTAAGAACAGTTTCAGGTTAAGAACAGACCTCCGGAACGAATTAAGTACTTAACCCAAGGTACCACTGAATTGTACTAGTGTATAAAACTGTACTTTTAGAGTTGCTCTTGGGGGGGGGGCTATAAGCCATTTTATTTATAACGTTAAAGCTACCATTAAAAAAGTGAATTTAGAAATATCTTAATTGTTTTTTCATTGCTTCTCACTGTAGAGAGAGGGAGGACTTGCTAGAGTTTCATCAGAACGGCCAGAAACCAGCAGTTTAGAAATCAGCAGAAGCAAGGATTTGAAAATCTCCAAGACACCATCCATTCTGACTGTGGAGACAGAGCCTTTCCGTCCTACATATAAAGGAGAAGTGAATGCTTTTTGTATACAGCTCTTTTGTATTGATGAGAAACATGAAACAAGGCAAGTACCATAAGTAATCTAGATATTTGATTTTAAATGGAAAAAAATGAGAGTACAGTCATACCTCAAGTTGCAAAAGTGATCCGTGCAGGAGGCACGTTCGCAACCCGCAGCGCCGGGTTACTTCCGGGTTCCAGCGCTTCTGCGCATGCACGAGCTTCGAGACCCAGAAGTAACCTGTTCCGGTACTTCCGGGTTCAGCACAGACCGCAGCCCGCAGCGTTCACAACCCGAGGTATGACTGTATATTTTATATTTTTGATTTCTTTAATGTTTACTGACTTTTATTTATTTAAAATGTATAAGATTAAACTTCCCAATCAGTCAAGCCAAGCACCAAAAACCATGGTGTTTTAAATGGAATCCCAACCCGTAATCTGGCAGCTGCATTTTGAACCAGTTGAAGTTTCCAGGTCATCTTCAAGGACACCCCCTTAGGAATCGAGGTTGCCACCAGCCTGTCAGCACTTGAGTCGTCATTGAGGCAGAGGGAGCCGTTCTCTTCCTTGCCTGCCCCTATCCATGATCCTGTTCAAAGCACTAATAGCTGTGAGGCAGTTCCTTCAGCCTTCTCTCCAAGTGTTCTGTCCCCTCCCAATGCCTATGCCTCTCCCTCAGCATCTCCATTTATCTCTGCATGCTGAGAGAGCAGGCGTGCCCTCCTGCCTTAATTTCTTTCCCACGGAAGCTTCCTGCAAATGCTCATAGAGGTGGTCTGTTTGGTCACTGTGAGAACAGAATGCAGGGCTAGGTGGGCCTTTGGTCTGATCCAGCAGTGCTCTTATGTTTTCAGAATTGGGGTCATGGCCAGCAGCACAGCCTCACTCCAACTTGAATAAGGCTTATCATCATCTTGATGTATCGTTTTGTGTAGTTAAAGCTGCACTCAAAAAACCTCTTTAAGGTTGGAGAATGCTTTCTAGAGTAGGTAGGAGTATTATAAAATAAATACTGCACGGTGGAAAAGTCAAGATTTTTGTAAAATTATTTGTTTTTATTTGCAGGTCATTAGATTTCATGAATTTTGTTTTCAACCTTTTCCCAGTAAGTATGTACATTTTTAAAGCCTTTGCTTTGCAATTAATGAATGAAAGCAGACATTGCATTTCCTTGTATTGAGCCAACTTCCTTTTAGGGGAGCAGAGAAATGGCAGGATGATTTTAGGGACTATTGCAAGGATTTGCTAGTGCACAAATCAGAGGGATTGCAGTGCAAATCAGCAGAGAATAAACAATATCGATCCTAGGATAATGGGTTTCAGATAGAGCCAAGGGGGTTAAAATGACATTTCCTCCTTCTCTTCCTACCCAGCTTAGCTTCCAGGCATCCAGCTACTAAACTTCAAGGGAATTTTTTCTGGTCTCCAGCCCTTAAACCCTAACACCCATTTCCATTTCCTAACATTTCTTTTGTGACTGCTATCTCCTAGGAGACCAGAGAATGTCTCTTATTACCTAAAGTATGCCTGTACATACCTGAATGTGCAGAGTCTGATACAGAGGCATTTTTGTGCATGCAAGAATGCCAAGCTTCTGTGGGGGGCTGCTATATTTATTTTTAAATATATGTTCCACTTTCCCCCCCCCCCCACCCAATGCAACCAACAAAAATCCATAAATGCAACCAATTTTCATTTACAATATCACAGTTCTCGTGCTTGTAGAATAAAAATGGAAAATATACAAGTGGAGCAGGGTAACAATTTAATAGTTGAGGGTGAATAGTTTCAAGGTTTTCTGGCTCCCTTCAGCTACTTGCCCTTCCATATTTTAAAGCACAATACAAGGAGCATGTGGCTCTGGCTCCATCCAGCTGGACAGCACGTCCTCAATGCCTCTTATACTCCTGTCTCCAGAGTCCTGCCAAAATCAAACACTGCAAAATAAGCCAATGGCCAGTCAGTTCTCCTGGGGAGGTGAGACTTACTACTCTTGAGGTTCACTTGGATTTTGGTGCTTACAGAGACAACAGCAGGACTTGGGGAGCTTTCCAAGGCCATGCAGGTGCTTTAGATTCCTGTCAGATTTCCTCTATAAGCCTCAGGCTCTCACAGGGCTGTTGGAAACCTTTAGACTCCCAACTCTCATCAGCCCCAGCCAGCATGGCCAGTGGTCAGGGATGATGAGAATTGTAGTCCAGCAATATTTAGAGCAGGAATGGGGAATCTTATGGCTTGGTGCCCAAATAGTTAGATAAAATACAGAAACACTAACAGCAGAAAACCTCTGTGGCTAGTTACATATTCAGTTACAGATTCTGTGTTCAAGAACAGGTCATAATTGTGGAAAGTGAAAATGAAAAGTATGTAGAAAGTATCTCTATTTACTGTGGACTGAAATATTTATTTTCAAATTCAGCCTTTTCCAAATGGACAGTTTTTTACTATTTCATAAAATGCCTGGTAATTACTAAGGACTATATGTATTACAAAATATTATATTTGTATAAATATACTTAATCTCTGTGGAAAACATGTTCTCATCAGGCTAATGTAATAATAAATAATATGTTTTTATTTATACCCTGCCCTTCCCGGTTCAGGAAAACCAGGCTGAGGGCGGCTAACAACACATTTAAAACACTTAATTGATGCTACAAAAAAAAAAAAGCATAAAATACGGTATAAAGCGTAAATAACAATAAAATCAAAAATCAATTTAGGGGGGAAATCCATCCAATAAACATTAGATGATCACCAGGGCTAGCTGGCTAAATCAGTCCCACTTGGGCCAGCGAGGAGACCAGAGGAGAACCAGCTGTGGGATCCCAGGGCGGGCAATCTTCACAAAAAGGGGAGGGGGAGGGAAGGGAAGGGAAGGGAAGGAAGGGGAATAAAAGATCAGGCCAGGTTCAAATTGAAAGCCAGGCGGAATAGTTCTGTCTTACAGGCCCTGCGGAAGGAAGTTAAATCCTTTTTTTTTTTTAATAAATTTTTTATTGAGAGTTTCAAAGGTTTTTTATAACACAAAACAAAACAAAACCATACAATAAACGTAACAAACATAAAAAAAACCAAGTATAACTTCAACCCTTACTTTCTTATATCTTACTTTCCCGACTTCCTCATACCTCCCCTTTCTGTATTCCAGTTTCTAATTAATTGTTCAGCAAATCCTTCCCTTATTTTTAACTTAATTTTAACCTTACTTTTTCTCTTTAACTTATCCATTACCGCTAATAACCACATGTTTTCTAATCCAGCGTCATTTTAACATTCATTAATTTTGCAATATTTCTTTAAATCGTCCTTAAATTTTTTCCAATCTTCTTCCGCTGTTTCTCTTCCCTGGTTTCGGATTCTGCTCGTCATCTCTGCCAGGAAGGAAGTTAAATCCTGCAGGGCCCTGGTCTCATTGGACAGAGCATTCCACCAGGTCAGAGCCATCACTGAGAAGGCCCTGGCCCTGGTGGAGGATAATGTAGTATAATGTTCTCCCGAGCAAACCCCATTGAAATGAATAGGAATTGTGCCAAGAGCACCATGCATTTTAGTGGGGTTTGCCCGGGAGAATTTCACAGTGAATTGAGCTCTGTAGAGAATAAGGGATTAAGCAGATATTTCATTTCATTTCATTTCACTTTTAATTTGTAGACTGCCTTTCTATATTACGATACACAAGGCGGTTATGGAACTGTGACTGCTTTCCCGCAGTTACTATTACACTTCTTGTGATGAATATATAAATCACATTGAGTCCTTTTTTCATGCATTATGGCTTGGATCCAGAGAACTGCTTGTGCAGCAGGATTCCTCCTGCTACCCCTCCTCACTGCAGTTTCCTGCAGCACATCCCATCCCATTCTGGAGGGTCCTCTAACCTTCAAGAGCCTGAGCAAAAAGGAGGAGTTGCAACCCTGCTTCTTTTGTTTCCATCCTATATGTTGCATATAATATTGTCTTTCCCTATGTGTATTTCCTTAAACAGCTTACTTTCCCCCCCAGTTTTTGTGGCCTAGTGTAGTATATTATTTCTTTCAGGACAAAGACTTCTGCATTATCTCGGTTCCACATATGGTGCCTGAATTTTATCTGATCCAGAATTTTGTCCGGGTTATACCCTTTAGCAGCTGTACACTGGATCAAGAGCTCTATGTGTTTCACCGTTCAGGATTACTCAAGTTAGTGGCACATTTTGCTACAACAGAAGATTTTGTGGTATTGCTTGTATATGAGTTGTTGTCACACCATTTTAGTTTTACTCCATCAGTTTATTTCTTTTTATAGTCTTTGCTAATCAGTTGCTTTGTTTGTGGGAAACAAATTATCTATAAAAAGTTCTATTGCTAGGGTCTGTATAATTTAAAAGGGCCTCTTAAAGGATTTTAATAGTTATTCTGTGGCAAAAGAGTTGGGTACTTTAAGCAAGATATGCATTTACTGGTAAATGAAAAGACAAAAGCGAAAGCATTATAGGCAAGAGTTGGATTGAATATAAAGAACTAGACCACCTAGCTCTTGTATAAAGATACCCAAGTTAAATAGTATAGTTTCTGGATAAGATGTGAATGTGAGCTGAAAACTAACCAGTAATGGAAAAATTCTGAGTAACATAAAAGCCAGTGTCAGGCCCTTAATAATTCCTTCCTGATGAGGAAGTAAAACAAAGATCAATGTGATGTTTTTGTACAGTGAGGTTTTAAAAGACATGTGAATAAAAAGTGAGTTGCTCAAAATGGATGAAAAGCAAAGCCCACAGAAGCAAGCATAGAGAGACAAGAGAGAGGACTTGTGAAAGTGCAAAGTCAGAGAGGTAAAGGGAATGGCTCTAAATGAAATACTGATTAGCAAAGCTTTTGACAAGGAAAAGCCCTCACATAGAGTTTAGAGGATGGGAAATTCAACTCTAGGCCTGCTACTTAACAAGAAAAGATGAAAAATAATACATAACAGGGTGTAGGCTGAAATGCTTAATGGATACTTCTCTTCAATTTTGACAGCAAATCATCATAATGTCAAATGAATTGGGCTTCTAGAATGAGTTGATTCCTTACTGAGGGCAAAATAAGCATAAAGAGGCTAAATGTATCTTTTCTCTTAGTCTTTGATTCTCATAATGGGTCAGCTTTTTATGTAGGTACCAATTTTTCAGGTATTGTTCTACCCATTTTCAGCTGCTTATTACTAATTGCATGTACAGAAACTCCCTGTATTTTGTGAATATATACTGGGGAGGTAGAAGTAGTCAGTGTTTGACATCCAAAAAAATAGGAGGAAAGTATCAAAAGATGTCATAAAATGTATCCTGTACTATATTAATAATAGATAAGCAACCAATTCTGATTTATAAAATTTTCCCATGTTTCAAACTTACTGCTCTTTCCAACTCAGCAGCGTTTCTCACATACAACCTCTACTCTGTGGAAAGTTTGCAAAAGGAAAATAGCATTGAAAAATAGTAGCAACCTCAAAATATGCTCAGTAACTTTCCCATAGTAGTTCTTTTATGGTGCTGTTTTGATGTTTTTGTGGACTAGTAGAGTTCTTGCCTCTTTAGGCAAGGAAACAACCGCAGACATAATGATGCATTTACTACTGGTTTTTTACTTATTATTTTGCAAAACATTCTATCTGTGTTAACCTCTGATGGCTCAGTCATTTGATGGGCAAGGATCAACAAGTGGTAAAATGAATGTGTGCCAACTCAGTCTAGATGACTCCCTGGTATATAAATAATAAAGGAGTCTACAGAATGTGCTCTGTTGCTTGTCAATGAAAGGTTAGTGGTTTATCTAGACATAAGCAGGTACCTAGGAGTATACCTACTACAAATCTTTGAGCACTAGATTTTAGGGAAATATGATTTGTAATAAGTACAGTTGATCAAAATATGCAATTTTATTTAGCTACTTTTCACTGTTCTTGAATTGAGCAACCAAGCACCCATCAGCTCAGCCAGCGGTATGCTCTCTTTGGGTGAGATGGCCACGTGGTACTTGTAAGAGTGGGTGAATATTTAACAAAGTTATTGGACGTTGTGCTGATCTGGAAGGATTTTTGAATTAGAGGCTCCATCTTTGAACACTGATATCTAATATGCACATTTTAGAATCAAGTGGTGGTTATGTTTCATGAGAGACTCTTAACAGTTACATTTAAAATGGAAAGTGTTAATCCAGAACTGGTTCATAATGCTTGGCATGTTCACAAATACCCAGTACTTTTCAGAGCAAGTGGAGAGATGCTCATACATTCATACACCAAAACTCATCTCCCAGAATTCTTTGAGAGAAGCCATGCCAGTTACTGATCTCAAATTGATGTATGTTTGTTTATATGTACACTGTGAGGTGTAAGAATATTGAATCCTACTTCAGCTTTTTGTCTAGTAGAGGAGCAACTCAAACCAGCATTAAAGGGTTTTAAGTGATTTGATGTCACTGCAGTGTGATAATGCAGTATCAAAACCAAAATTTTCCTGGTGATAGTCACATTTGGGTATTTAAGCCTGGAATCTGAGACAATTTGTAGATGCCATTTTTTGCTGCATATACAGGATTTGGGTTTATTTCTCTAACAGGTCCTTTATTGTAAGACCAGCAAGAACCAGTGATGTCGCCGGTGTTGAATTACTAATCCAAACTTTGAAATTGAACAAAAGTATATTGGATGACCTAAATGGCTACATATTGGCACGAAGAGATCCAGTAAGTTGTTACACTTCATTATATTGCTTCTGTTTGAACTTTATTGTGAGAGTGTTCAAATAGGAATCTGCTCATTTGTGTATGCTAAACTGGCAGTCTTCAAAATTGCTGCTATACTAAACCAGTGTACAGAAGACACCTTTCTGGTGCAAAAAGTAAAATGCCCTTTGGGCCTTTTATATTATTATAATCCATGTCAGAGTGTACTGTGTGGGAGGGGAGCTGAGATGAGATGGGTGTTTAAATAAAGAACATTAATTAAAGTATTAGAGTAGAAGAATGTACACCAAATCTTTTGCTTTGTTTTTCAGGATGGAACACCAATTCAAGCATTTGTAGCAGAAGTTTTGCATCAAATTGTTGGAATATCAGTTATTAGAAATGAAACGGTATATATTCTTATATGCAGATCTTTTCCTTTTTGCTGGAAGGATTTAGAACACTAAATTAATGTTAAATGTTCTCAAAGTCAGGAATGTTTTTATTCAGATAAACATTTTGAACATTCGCTTCCTTCCACAGCTAATGTGTGATGTGTGAATAATGTTTGAACAATCCTTAGTTAAAGGAGAAAAGAAAAACAAGATTGCTGGAGGAGAAAATTTTGTATATCCCAGCAATATACAGTTTTTCTCATCCACAGTCTTGTTCTTCTTTAAAACAAAATGAGGTGCTAAATTCAGAATGATATTTACCATAAATGCAATTTGTATGTTTTTGTCCCTTTTTTCTTGAAAAACAGAGATTCAAGGTGATTTATTCTGTCTTCAAACAGAAGAAATAGTTTTGAAATGAATCATTATTTGCTCTCTTTTGCTATTTTACAAAGATAAGGAAGTTTTATAAAGGCAGGCAGGCTCCATCTAAGAAACTGAGTGACCTTGCCAGCAATTCCTTATTAAATTTCTCATTTTAATATGGTAGAAAACCATATGACTTTAACTCTGGATGATATGGAATGCAATATCTTTAAATTGCTTCCAACAGTTAGGGGCTTCCTGTAATTTGGTAATGAGGATCAATCCACAGTTTCTAGTAAGCCAATAACTGGTCTTTTTAAATATAGTTGTAAATAAAAGCAAGACTATGTTGTTTTTTAAATAAAAATCCCCACTTCTACCAATATGCTTAATTTTTAATAGTTGTCTATATGGTCTTGGTTTTAGGACACAAAACAGCCAGACATTTTAAATATAGTGTGTAAATAAATGCAAAACTGTTTTTAAAAGCTACTGTTTCATTTTCAAAAGCTACCTATATGGTCTCATTTTACAGTACAATCAACTGGGAAATGATCTGCACAAATCCCACTGACGTGGAACTTGTGCAGGAGAGTTTCCTGGTGTATAGTTACTTCCTTGGTGGTAGTGATCCCTCTTTCTTGAAAGAAAAACAAATACAAATATTTGCATTATAGCTGTTCCAAAACAGAAGCACAGCTCTTTCCTTAATCAGTATATTGAATTCATGTTTTCCAGGATATAGAATATATTCGCTCACACTACAACATTGAAGACTTTATTTATTTCAGTCATCACCAGCAGGAAGAGCATGGTCACCTTTACCATTTTGCACTGAATCCAATCTTTCATCACTATGCAAAACATTTTATGAAGGAGATGCTTCGACTAGCCTACAAATCTTGTCTCTATTACCCTATTTATCCTCAGCCTGAAGATGGCAAGGTAAACTATAATCATTTAGTCAAGAAGTAGATTGATTTTATATATGTAAATGTTGCTGATTGGTTTTTAATTTTATTTACTCTTTCCCTTGAGTGTATGTAGAATTTGCCAACAAAAATGTACACCTATGTGTAACAATTGGAAACCATTTCTAACTTACATAGTTAGAAATAAATACAACCAATAGAGATTCCCAGGGCTCACACAGAAGGATATATTATTATTATGATAATTAATTACTAATTACTAATTATTAATATTATATATTATATGTATTGCGTATAGTCGCATCTGTTTGTCTTTTAAAACCCACAGAAGTGTGCTTTCTATGTAGAATCCTAGAATTAGAAGAGAGTCAGTTGGTTGTCTCAACTTATTTCCATCAGCAAGAGCTACGTTGTGAACTTTCTTGAAAACCTCCAGGAAAGAAGATTCTTCATGCAGTTCCTTTTTAAATAGTTAATTCTAGGGCCCAACCTTACTTTTATCCAATGAGCTTCAAGGTCACATTCCTTTTAGTGTGCATAGGACAAGCTTTTTGTTTAGGATACTTCATTTCAAAATGGCTCAATAGTAAAGCCTAAAAAAGAATAAATAGCTTTCTCTACATCGTTTTCATTATTGATATTTACTTGCTTAAAATAATGGTATAGACTGGGTTACGATGAGGTTACCTGAGGAATTCAGCTTGCTTTAGCCAGAGCTGTAGTCACACTGATAGCCATTTTAGAGAAATTCCCTATAAAATAAGGGTGCAAAGCTGCCACCTACACATCATGCTTTATTTTTAAACCTTTACATCTAAGTTTCCATACTTGGACATAAATTTGAGGGATAAAAATATAAGGATCTCAGATTTCAGTATGTTCTGCACACACTATACCTTTTAACACACATTCTTTCCCTCAAAGAATTCTGGGTACTGTAGTTTACCCTTCACAGAGTTACAATTCCCAACAACCCTTAACAGACTATAGTGCCCAGAATTCTTTGGAGGGGGGGAAGTGTTTTAAAGGAATAGTGTGGATGCAGCCTTACTCCCTCATCTCATACTGAACAGTTGAATGCTCAGCTCTTCACAGAGGACTCTCAAAGGACTTCCTTCAAATACATGACCCCGCACCTTCTCTCATCTTGATATTCATTAGCATTAGGAACCAAAAGCTCATAAGCTTTGGTAGGTCAGCCTCAAATGTTTGAAGATGGACTGATTTTGAACAAGGGCTCAAGAAAATGTCCTTTGTACAAAAAAGACAGTGTAAACTCTGAAGGAATGGGCCTCGATCCAAAGAAATACTTCTGCACATGCTCCCCATGCTGCATTGCCTCTTTTAAGCTCTGGAAAAGGACTCCCCTAGTCCCTGGAAGGGAGAGCAGGACAAGTCTCAGTGCATACATGGAATGTTGCACATGGCTCTTGTGATCACAGTTACCGAGTCCTCTTGCTGTTCGTAGCCCTTTTTAAGATCTCAATTTCAGATGAGCAAGTTACATTTTATGACCTGAAATATTACCATGACCCTTATTCAGGCATTCAAGCCCTCACCCAATTAGAAATACATGAGGCAGGGGGAGTAGGATCATGCTTGCAGGCCCCATCCCCTCTCTTGCATCCCTGTTGCCTGGCTCTGCCGCCATCCACAGAGCAGAGAAAAAGAACTGAATTGGGCAGCCTGTTCTACAAGTGTAGGCTCCTTACGTGGTTTGGAGCCCTGGTCACATCATGGGGGAAGCTTAGGCATGTAAAGAAGACTCCTTGCTTCAGAACCTTGTCTGACGTGTGTGTGTGCAGCCCGATAACCCTAACCCTAACCCTTTCCCCTTGCATAATTCTACAGTGGTACCTCACAAGACGAAAAGAATCCGTTCCGCAATTCTCTTCGTCTAGCAGTTTTTTCGTCTTGCGAAGCAACCCTATTAGCGGATTAGCGCTATTAGCGGTTTAGCGGCTTAGCGGCTATTAAAGGCTTAGCGGCTTAGCTGCTAAAAGGCTATTAGCGGCTTAGAAAAAGGGGGGGAGCAAAAAAAAATCGCAAGACTAGCAAGACGTTTCATCTTGCGAAGGGAAATTCGTCCTGCGAAGCAACTCAAAAACGGAAAACCCTTTCGTCTAGCGGGTTTTCCGTCTTGCGAGGCATTCGTCTTGCGGGGCCCCACTGTAATTGCTTATGGGATTGAATGAATGCCTGACTATAACTACCCTATATGCAACTGAAATGGGGGGAAATTATGCAGGAAAGAAGCATGAGAAATACTTGGTTCTCTTCTACACTGAAGAAAATTAAGTTTTTTATGGGATGTCATTTCTGTTTAAACAGCAGGTTCCAGACCTTTTTTTTAATGTGACAGACTTTTGGAAACTTTTTTGTTTTTTGCATTTCCTGTTGCTCCTCAACTGTTGTTTAAATGAAGATTATAACTAAACTTGCAGTAAGGTAAATGTATTTTTAATCATTTCCTGTATTTATGGAAAGATGGAGATTTTTTCCTTCACGTTTATGCTACTTCATTAACGTTTGTATTTGAATGAAATACAGCATTTGTATTTGAATAAAAATGACTTTTTACTTCATGTGCATTTTCTATGTGCATGTTTAACTTCTCCTTTGCCAAACAACCAGAGGTGAACAGTAAGCATGTAACGTCCTTAATGAGCATGGATGAAGATGATTCATGATTGCACTGAAGGAATATATTCCTGTGGGGAAACTACTTGTGCTACAAAATCCCATAAACCAAACCACTTGTTTATCTGTCGCTCCCACTGAGATAGTAATATAATTACTCTCATAATTATCTTCATTAGTGTCAGGAATTAGCTGCAATCCATTCCTCTGCTCTGAGAGTGTTTATTTATTTTTTGGTGATATTTCTCCTGGATTTAATCAAGAGGATAAAGGATTCTTAAATTCACAAAGCACCGCTACAGACATCTGTGATGCACTTTTATGACATTATCTGCGCTAAAATATAGCTTGTTGTCCTTCAGTTCCAGAATCCCTGTGCCCATTCCCTGACATCTGCCCTTCATTACATGGTTCCCGTGCGACCAAGACGACAGATTGTCTATCCTCTGGAAAAACTTGGCATAAATGCTCCAGCAAAAGAGGTCTCTAAGGATCAGGTGGGTAACAGAAGCAGCAGTAAGCAAAAGGCATAGCTCCAACTAAATGTAGGATTTGGCAGATGGGATGACATTACTGTCTTAATGTTGGTGTGCTGCTTCTTAATTATCTTGAACCTGATGTTCATGCCCTTACTTTGTCGTGCTCTGCTATCTTTTTTTAGCATGTATTTTCAAGCAGAGAATTGCAACTAGCAGCCTTTAAATTATTCAGAATGTTGATAATAATAATTTGAGTATTTAAAATGGTCAGATTCACAGAATGGATATTTTATCAGACTATTTTATTCTGCAGTTTGATCCTTCCCTGAAAAACAAAGTCATGGGCTTGTAATTCCTTCTATAGCTTTCCCCTCGTCAAAAAGGCCATTTGCACTAGTGAAAAAAGCACTATCTGTCTGTGGTCATAAAAAGAGCTCTGCTGAACCAGAGCAGCAAAGTTTCATCTAGCCCAGCTTTGTTTCCTTTCGGTGGCCAAAAACAGATGCCTCTTGGAGCCCACAGCCTCTCTCGCTGTCAGCTCCCAGCAACTCAATGCTTTACCACCTCTGAGGTTGCTGTATAGCCATCTATTTGTTTATTTATTTATTTAGCTGTGTATGTGCAGTCAGCACTTTAAATAAAAGTATATCAGTGCTGATTTTGAAAGAAGAGAAAATTCATATTGAAAATTATGGCAAATAGCTGGCCTATCCTCCATGAATTTATCTAATCCCTTTTTAATCATGTCCCCAGCCCCAACAAGGGAGAAGTGGTGTGCGCATTGAGGATGGTGCTGGATGCAGTAGGTGGGCCATCTGTTGCTGTGCATGTAGATCATTAAATCAGAATCTCTTCATGTGGCTGTTGGACATGGGGGGTTTTGTGCCCCCACAGTTGCCCCTTGCACATCTAAGCGTGGAAACCTATTCCTGCACATAGATTCACCTTTCTCTGATTGGGGGACATAAAATGGAGCCACATTTACAACTGCATTCAGCAATATTCTTTACATTTTTCTCAGTGTATTTTTTAGTTTCTTAGCTGTTTATTTATATTTCATAAAATCATGTACACTGTTTGATTGTAAAAAAACAAACACACACAAAGCAGTTTACAGAAATAGTGTACTGATGCTAATTGGACATGCAGAATTTTTTAAAAGGAAAATGGATTTAAAAGGAAAATGGATTGTGTATCTGTTCATGTCCATGTTTAAGTAACAAAGGAAGAAATATGCCAAGATACCTCTTCTTTGTTGGTGCTAAGTCATCTACTTGCAAATCACCTAGAAAAAGATACATAAAGGTTTTTGTATTGGTTTTATGATGAATGTTACTTTTCTGACACAAAGAACTTATAGCACAGTTCAAATTTTCCATTTCATATTTGCTTAATAGATTTTTGGCTTCACAAATCTCAAGTAGCTAAAATGTTTCAAACTGTGCCTCAACCGTATAGATTGTGGTTTTGAATTCCCCCCATATTTCTAGAACTTTTTCTCTACTTCTTTACTTTCTGCTACTATTCTATGATGAAATCTCCTCTGTACTTCTATTTTCTAATTCCATTCCTTCCTTTCTGTCCCAATCTTTTAGTAATCCTCAGAACCATTACATTTTACATTTTTCTAGCACAATTTCACCCTGCTTTTCTTGTGCTTGCTGTCTCATTTGTGAAGAATCCTTTAGTTGAAAACAACTTTTATATGCACACATCTCTTTCATTGTCTATAGAACTATATATCTATATTAATATATAGTTTTCTCTCTATCTATATATTTATTGTTAAAATAATTCCTGGTTTCCATTTTCTCAAGATCCTCTTTTCTGATTAGTTCATGCTCTTCAAAATAGGAATCTGTTGTTTGTTTATCTTGGTATTGGACTAAAACCTAATTAAATACTAACATATTTATGCCTTGATTCCATCCTCCACACATATATATTGTTCTATCGGCTGTTCTGATCCCTTCCACATTCCCTTCTCATGTCCCTTTTCTGCTTCTTCCCAGCATGCCTTCCTTTAATTCCTGGAATTTTCATATTAGAATTTCTCAGTGACATTTCCCCACCAAATTCCCCTACCAGCCATCTCATTGCTGTCCAGATCTTCTGTCCTAGCTGCATTCCATATGCCCTCTCCTATCTCTGTTCACTTGTCTCCTGTGTACTGTCTTATACCTTGGTTGTTCCCGTCACCGGCTTGTCCTCAGTTGCCATAAGGAAAAAGTGTTTCTTTGTGATTTCACCAATGCGTCTTGGAACGTAACCCCTGTGTAAATGGGGGGGGGGGTTGCCTGTATGGGGGGGGGGAAATGTCCTAAATTAGTCCTTTGTTCTACCATGTGCAATTCTCTGCCGGTGAAAAGTGACACTATAGGAAAGTTGCAGGAGCACTAAAGCTATATAAAGAAGCAAATAATAAACTCATCTCTTTCTGGCCTCTCACAGCCTCTAACATTTAAGGTGTATTGGATCCCAGACGTCCCAGGGCACATGAATCCATTACCTTGCTGAAACAAAGGATGCCTGGGTCTGGTCATTGCATTGATGGGAGACTGCCTGGGAACCTAGGGCAGTCCTATCAGCACATGGGTTTCTACTTGCACAATGGGAGGAGCCCCTAGACCAGATTTAGTAAATGTGCAAGGGGAGGAGAGGAGGAAATACTCAGTTGCACAAGCAGAAAACCTTGCGCTGACGGAATGTTCACATAGGGCTACTTTGGATTCAAACATACATGTCCGTCCCTATAGGCTCCATGATGGAAGAAAGCCTAGTGCATGCTACACTAAGTTGCTGTTGTTTGAGATTGATAATTATTGTGTGAAAAAAATACTTTCTTTGGATTGTATCCAACTAAGTTACACTCAGAATAGACCCTTTGTTTGTTTGTTTGTTTGTTTGTTTGTTTGTTTGTTTAGTTATGTATTCATTTATTAAATTTGTATTCCACCCTATACCTGTAGATCTCAGGGCAGATCACATTATATATATATAAAAATACATAATAACAACAAAAACAAAGTCAACCCAATAACCCCCCTTTCCACAATACATTTTAAAAGGGCACTGGATGTCAGTCAGCCAAAGACCTGGTTGAAGAGGAACTTTTTGTGTGTATAAGGTGTGAAGGCGCCAGCCAAACCTCCCTGGGGAGAGCATTCCACAAACGGGGAGCCACTGCAGAAAAGGCCACTCCTCATATTGGCACCCTCTGGACCTTTATGAGAAGGGCCTCAGAAGATGATCTCAGGGTCCAGGGTAGGTTCATATGGAGAGAGGCTAGAATTAATGAACCTAAATTATTCATGAAAATTATTTTCAGTGGTTCTACTCTGAGTAAGACTAACATTGGATACAACCCTTTGGTAATAAGTCTGCTTTTAAATCATCTATCTGCTGTGCTTACTGTTTAGGATTGCCACCAATATTTCTGTATGTGTGTTGCTCAATTTTCTTTGGATTTTTTTCTTCCTGACAAAGCTAACTTGATTTATATATTGTACAAGTGTTTTTGTTTTGTCAATAACGTTACAAAATCTGTTATATTGGAATGCTAGTCTGCAACTATTAATATTTCCATTTTACTCCAGAAAAGAAAAGAATAAATATTTAGAGCAATGTATTTTCGCATTCCAGTCAGCTAGTTATTCAATTAGTAATCGTTTCTTCATTTGTCAGGACACTGCCAAGGATGCCAAGGAAGGGGAAATTGATCATGTGGTTTAGAAGAGAATAAAGGTCACAAGAAATTCCACAGATATAGGGATACCAATGGGCTCTTCAATAAGCCATAATAGTTAGAGGTGTTTCACAGGGAGAACAGATTCTTCAGTGAGAGTATCCCTTTTGGATCAAGGGGGAAATGTGGTTTAAGCAGAATATCTTTTGACAGTATTATTGTTATCCCATGTGAATAATTAGCTTGAGATTAGCTAATTTTTAATAACTGTATTTTAAACATTTATTTTCAACTTACTTTCTCACCATCTGGAAGCAGTCTGCTGTCCATCTGTCTTTTTAAATTATGAATATGACCCTGAAATAGGTGCTATAATTAACAGTAATAACTGTTCCATGATGCAGAATAAAAATGTAATATGTTTATTTAATTACTTCTTGATTCTGACCATCCATTGTTCATGTTTTATTGTATCTTTATTACACTCTGTCAAGTTTTATTATGTACTTCAAGATTGTTGTTTCTCCTGCTGCTGCGAATGCAAAAAGGCTGCAGAATCTCTTGTTATTGTTGAAAGATTTCTCAGCTTGGTAATGGTTTATGAAATACAGGTTTGCATTTCCTAATCCAAAGACAGGTGGAATATTGATCACAGTCCACTGATCAACTGCAGCCTGGGTAATGGTGTACTGGTGACCATTATGTGATGAAAGCTGCTGTTGCACAAGCATTAGCTTATGCATTTTCAGTTTGGCAATCCATACCTCACATGACTCCATATTAGCAGCTCCCACTATGAACCTGTTTGTCTGTTGCTGCTTATCCTCTTGGCTGTACAATTGATCTTTTCAGGAGTCTGTATAGTTCCCCCAAATGAAGATTGTTTGGAGCTCAAACTTAACTGCATAACTCTTCCCAGGAATTTGCTACAGTTTGAGTCCAGGGGTCTGTCAGCCAATTCTGTGATGTTGTAAACAAAAATTGCCCTTTTCCCTTATGGGGTATCCAAGAGCCCATATAGAGTCCTTACATAGGTTCCCTATTGGTAGGAGAAAATAACAGAGGCCAACCAGAGAATATTGAGAAGCAAAGCAGCTAGTAAGCTTGATCTTTATTGATCTGTTGCAATAGGGTGCTCCCCTCACACGCAGGAAAGGAGGAGGACCCAGAAAAATGGCATGCAAGGCCTTATAAAGACTTTTGAAATTCCCATCCTGTAGATCAAGACCACCCCCAGAAACATCATACATACATCACAGAAGGGGTGTAACCTAATACCACCCTCAGATACATCATACCTACATCACAGAAAAGGTGGTCTAAACAGAAATTTAAATGTTGTTTTTCTCTTGTCCTTGTTTATCTCCTGTCTGGCAGGTTATTTGATTGTATTTCCTGGGTAGCCTGGCCAGTCTTTTGTAATGATAAATACTTAGTTCCTGGGCCAGGTCACAGGCTCACACCCTATTCAAACAGACATACCCTTAACACAGGATTTGTGAAGGAAAAGACAATGGGGAGGCTTTTCCACTTTGACAATGCAGAGAAACACTTGCTCAGTTTAGGAATCAAAATGGCTTCAGGTCGGTCTTCCTGTGCTGATCTATGTACATGCAGTTATGAACATTACCATATATCTAAGACCTCAAAATTCCTATCACTGTGGGGCACCAGAATATTTGGCTGTGGAAGTGGGATGTAGACCCAGATTCACAGGCCAGGCTAGTCAGCACTCCGTTTTGGAGGTGGTATTAGTAGAGTCCTGAGATAAGAAAAAGTTGCTCCCCATGGCTGAGAAAGATGAGCACAAGTCTAAAGCCCTGCAGTTCTTTCAGAACTAATCAGAACCACTTTTTGCTCCCATGTGAAGGTTTCAAGGCATGTTAGAACTGAAAGAGCACTCATCTGGGCATGCAGGACCTCAGTCACAAAAGCCTCCCTATTCATCTTTAAGTTCACAAAAGGAACTCCTCAGCCTGACACCAAATTTGCACCGGTACATGGGTCTGTTGGGGGCAGATTACTGCACTTTGCCCACATGTGGAAGAGCAGATGGACAAGTGGGTTTTGGACACAATGTTGGCTGGATATTCTCTAGAGTTCACTTGTTTGCCAATGCATAGCAATCCCACAAACCAAAAGTCTTGTCAGAAGGCAACTCAACATTTGTTATGCATCAGAGCCATAGAGTCAGTAGTGCCAAAATTGGCAACAAGGGCAGTTAGTTTTCAAGAAAATGAAGTGGAAATTGGGTCGTTTTCAGATCAGCTGAAAATAATATAGAAATCCAAAGGAGCTGAATGGGACTTACTCCCTGATACATGTGCTTTTGAGTCCAGCCTTTTAGTAAAGCATCAATCTGTGATATTGTAGATGAGATCATGTAAAACTAAGTATGGTTCAACAGTACAGCTTTAATTTAGCAAGGTAGAGAGTGATTTTCCAAGAAGTAACTGTTGCTCAAGATTCTGTTGTACGTGAGTAACAAATTGCTAATGATTTGTGTAAAACATGCATGGATGAAAACCCATTATTTATTCTACCATCACTTGTTCCATGTAGTTGATGATTTTATAGCACTAGCAGTCATGCAAACACATTTGTTTTGAGCTGATGGCTGATCATAAATTTTCTCACTGTAAATGTCAGCAGGTTTGTGTATTGCTGCCATTACATCTTGTCTGGAAGCCTGAGCATTATGCAATTATGAGGAGGCAGCAGATGGCATCATTAACAAGAATGCTCTGAATGTTTACCACTTATGTGCATGTGTGAAATTAAAAGTAAGGTGACCTATCTTCACTTTGAAAGCATGATGTCAGTAGTATACAGGTGTTAATGTTGTTTTCCATAAACTGGAATATTCATTCTGGCCTGCAAAGCTGGTTCTTTCTTCATTAACCTTTAGCACAAATCTTGTGGGTTGATATCCTGCTGAGTGTGATGAGAGCTGTTTGGAAAGGCGAGATAAATATTATTCTTCAAATACTAATACCCAGCAATTCCCCCAAAGCGAGATGCACATTTCTGTTTATATCCCATTGTTGCTATTCAGTTGTGCTGTGATTATTAATTTAAGTATAAAATCTGGATGCTTAATTATATGGCACACCAAGATAGAATTTCAAAACTTATTCTATAGCAGTTCTGAAAGTAGGGAAACATATTTTTGTGTATTTCTGTTGTCTTATGTGCATTCACAGAAAAGACAGTACACTCATCCACACTGTTGTTTAATGTGAATAGTAAGTTTCCTGTACCTCCATTGATTATCCATGATGTTCTCCTCCAGATCACTGTCATCCCACACTTCCTTCTCCTTCAGTCCAGATTTTCTCATACTAGGAATACTCTGAAAAGGAGAAAGTGCAGTATGAGAAAATCTGGATTGAGGGAGGGGAAAGTGTGAGAGGGCAGTGATTTGGAGAACATAATATGGACAACAGAGAAATAATGAAGGTACAGGAAGCTTACTATGCACATAAAACATGACCCCACTATCAGTGGGGTTCTGTGATTTAATCCTACTTTGAAAGTATGGAAGTGTAGCTGTGTTAGAGAAATTATAGGCCTGGGGTATTGTAGGCAAGGTATTGTGATAGAACCAGAGGCTGGTCCTGACAAGCCAGGCAGCCTGCTGGGTTTTGGCACATTAAATCTCAGCAAGTGTTTTCTGGGACCCAGCTGCGAGTGTTTTGCAGAGGTGCAGCAGGAGCTTTCCTGGGTTAGACTCAGAACAGAAGCTCTTTCAAAATTAAATGCATATCAAATGGAAATGTCTGACATTTGAAGTCACAATATTAAGGACTCAGAGCATCAAAGTGTTAGATTGAATTTAAGTATGTAACAACATTAGCTATACTGAAGTAGATTCGAACATGCCTTTTGAGGAGCAAATAGTGTTTTGTTTTTAAAAAATTATAACAATAAACATTGAATATTGTATTGGAATGTGATTGTGCAAATTGAATTAAAATGTGTGACTCTGCATGCAAAATCACATTTTACCAGTTTTCTTCATGAAAGTATCAGGCGCCTATCAAAAATAATATTTCATGCAGAGTTTTTGAAGTAAAGGGGGAAGTTCTTAAAACATGCTTTTAAAACACAGCAGTGTTCTTAAAGCATTGCATGTAATAAGTGTAGTTCTGGGCCTGGGTGCGTCACTGCTGTCTCAGTGAGGAGGTGCACAGGTGTCTTGATGCCTCTTGAGGATCAGCATGGACTTGAACTTGGAGGAGCAACTTGGAGGAGTGTTGAGGCTCGTCTCTTTTTCAAAAATATAAAACAAAATCACCCTTGGCCACTTTGTAAGTTGAAGGTAAAAGACAGGCAGCCCATGCCCAGCAGACAAACAGTAGAGAAAGGACCTTTCCCCATTTCTAATCTTAAAAAAAAATCTTTAAAAAACACACATTTTGTATAGGTTGTCAGATGCTCTGAAAGTAGTGCACAGATAACCTCAATAAGTTTTCAAGAAGGGTTGGAGAAAGGGAAGGGTCCCTTCCTCACAGCCTGAAGGGGATGAATGAGTCTCTTTTTCTTTCTGATGAGTGAAAGAAGGGGGCCTTGTATTCCCACTGCTTACCAGTATGGGGTGTTAGTGGAGGGATAGTACCTCTAGTGGGAGACACCTTGTACTCCTTCTGGGACAGTTTGTCTACCTTTGGTCCCCAGCCTGCACTCCGCTCGCACCTGTGGTTCCTAGAAGCTGTTAGCATGCGAAAGTAGCCTCACCCTGGGAAACAGCTTCAACTGGCTGGCTAAACCAGGTGAGGGTAGCCAGTGGGTCTCAAATCCTCTGTGAGTTAGGGCCACTCCCTGCATGTGAAGACAGGCTCTGGCAGATTGAGCGGACAAGCCCAACAGTGGGTCTAGAAGGCTGTTTCTGCACATGCTGTAGAGGAAAGTGAGGGACAGATGGGGCTTATCAACCTGGGAAGCTAGCCCATCTAGGAGAAGGAAAACTCTGATCCTAAACCTTCCCTGCCTTGCAGGATATCGTCAGGTGATGAAAAAGCTAAATCCAGAGTGGAGTCCCTAAGGCAGTTGGATGGTGTCATGTATGCCTCCTTCTGGCAACTCCTGCAGCCAAGCTGGTGCCAAACATATTGCTCTGCTTTCCTTTGGAGCACATCAGTGAGGCCAAGAGAAGGGTCTTGTCATCTGGGCAGCCCAGGACTTTCATATACATTGCCCAGTCTTGCACCCCAGGGAGGTCACTTCAGTGTTGCTAACGCAGCAGCTTGACTTCACCCCCAGAGGTGCAGTCGATTGTCTTTAAAGACAGGTGGATGTCGTCAAGAAGTGGTGATGCCTCCTTTGCTGCCATTGGCTTAGCTGCTCTTACATCCAAGTGTGACTGAGCAGGCAAGTGCTTCTTCAAGGTAGTAGCAGCTTCAGAAGGCAGGGTATAAATAAAAAGAAAGAGTAGAGAGGTGTGGAGGATACAGCAGACCAAGAGAACAGGAATGGAGATATTGAGGAGATCAAGGGCCCAAGGAAGGAAATGGCAGAGGAAACAGACATGAGATGAGTCTCCTCCTGTAGAGAAAGGCAGGGCAAAATTCTCAGATGAGTAAGAGTAATAAAAATGCTAGAAGACTGACAGAAGTGGGGTAGATTAGAGTAGCCCAGAGGAATTAGAATGAACGAGAAAATGGAAAGTGGGAGATGAAGAAGGAAACTGTAGATGGGCAGTTATGAATGGAAGGTTGAAAAAAGTAAAAAGAAGTGTTATACGTAGGATAGGCAATTTTTGTTTTTGTCTGAGGTATAGCAATACAATTCTGCTTCCCAGTGTGACAATCCAGAGGGAGTGTAAAGTGACTCAATCGTGGTTTCCATGGTTACTGCATAGCTTGCTAACTGACCTCCTGCTGCCATCTTGAAGCCAACTGGCCTGAAACAACACAGACTTGAAAAGGGTTCCTGCTATATTCCATCACCTAGCAGACTTCATCTTCTCTTCATTTATTGGATGTGTGTATGCATCAGTACTGTCTTGGGGAAGCCATGTTCCATATAGTAGGATACTCAGAGACAACACACTCAGAGTGACTACATTAGTAGTGTATTCAGTGATCCATTCTTGTACATCAGACTAACTGGCAGCGAGCAATTGTGTCAACCATCCATTGTATCACAGAGTCTGAACACAGGGGTATACAACAGTTTTTGTTGATTTATTCATTCTTGCACCTCTAATTTGTTCTTCTTTTAAAAGAGAATGAAATAGAGGATACCTTAACAGCATTTTTCAGGCAGATTCACTGTTGTAGAAGCTCTGAATGGGTGTTATAGAACTGGAATTAGCAGGTGGTTGGTTACTTGTATGGCAAGCTGTTCTACATTAAATGCCTTACCAAAAGGTTTTTTTTAAGGTATTTAAGCCACAAATAAATATAGTTTGATAGCAATGTATGTACACCGATCATGGATTTGGCTTCATAACTATATGGCCAGACATTTTGAATTGCAGGGGAAATTCTCTGAGATTCGTAAGTGAATATTTAAATGGAGGCTGGATGGGATGAAATACACAAGATTTAACTTGAGTCAATCTTACAATAATTCAATTCATCCAGAGTTTACATCCTCTCTCCTCTTACATTTCTGTAACTTGGGATGCAATTTTTACCTCTTTTCTGGTTGAAAATCAGAACTGGGCTACATGTTGTGCCCATGTTGGTTGCCCCCCCCAAACTCAGCCTCCCTGCCATTATGTCTAGGGTGACTGAGTAGCATCTCTCAAGATTCCCAGGATCTGCACTGTTAGTTTGGGGATATGTGTTGCATGAGGTCTCCTAGATCTGGTGGCAGATCTCTTAACATTTTTGTCTCTTCTTTTTGCATTGGGACTCCTTTTAGCATAGAGGACAAATGGTTTGTTTTTGATACCTTTCTAAAAAACCTTATTTGGAAGAGACAGCCCAAAAGTTAATATGTATTTGGGGCATAAGAAAAGTGGAACACAAATAATATATTGATTTAAATCTTGCTCATTGTGCTAGAGAAAGGAACTAGTTAATACTGGAGACACTAGCTGTACTGACATGAGATTTGCAGTATGCCCATGAGTTTGTGAAATAGTGTGCCTCTTCCCCAAAGTCCTGTGTACGCATTTTAAGTGGAGGTAAAATGTTACTTAAAATAGATGGAGTTGACTTGCCTCATGCAAAAGCGATCCTTGAATTTCACACCCGCAATGCCCCCCTTGCCAGCAACTGCCAGAGAAGTAACAGGAGAGCACTCTGCCCTCCCACGTGGAAACAATGTGACAGGCGGCCACAGTAGGAATGGCTAAGCTCAACACAAGGCCTAGTGCTTGTATTCACAGATAATAAATCTTGCTCTGTTGCATATTAGTTAATGATTACTTGTTCAGGGCTCACAGAATTGGGGTAGCCTTCAAAGGAAGGAAAATGGAAAAAATACATCTTGTTTATCTTTCCCCTTCTCTTGAATCCTTCTGCCATTGTGCCATATAGTATAAAAATTACTTAAAATAAATACAAAATACTCAATAGTGCTTTATTGACATGTGGCATGGGCATCTAGTTGGCCACTGTAAGAACAGAATCCAACAGGGCAAAATTCTTGATCCTGTGCATACTTAGGTAGGAGTAAATCCCATTGAATGGAACAGGCATTAGATTGCTATGCTAGCTACATGCCATTTGTGAAGAATAAAGCAGACTTGCAGTCATTTTTCTTCGGATGGCCTGAAGCAGATTAAGGAAGTAAACCCCCATACCAACCATTTATTAATATACTTTTAACCCACTTTTCAAACAATTTGTATCCCAAAGTGACTCAGATCAATTAAAAAGAGAAAAGGGGTAAGTGCTGCCATAAGACTACTGTCATGGCCCTCCAGCTTCCCAGCACCATATGGGGGAAGGGAGTTCCTGGCCAAATGAGAGGGTACACAGCTCTGCTGACCCTTACCCTTAGACAAAGCTGGCCCTCCAGCTGTTTCGGGACTACAACTCCTGTCATCCCTAGCTAACAGGACCAGTGGTCAGGGATGATGGGAACTGTAGTCCCAAAACAGCTAGAGGGCCAAGTTTGGTCATGCCTGCCCTTGGACCTTTCTGCTGCCTCCAGGTAAGCAGTTATTTACTGCAGTGCTGCTTTTTCCCCAATTAGCCTAAAATGTTTCATGAGTTTCCCTAAGAACAACTCAAAAGTAGCATTTAAGAGCTTTTAGACTAGGGTTTTAAGAAGCTAAAAGTTTACTTAAAAGATATAAAAAGAAGGTAGTTCTTAGGAAGAAGGTTTAAACCCAAGAAAAGTTATATGCACACAAAGGAATCTCCCCAACTTTGAGCAAAAGAACAAAATCCATCCATTTTCTCTATCTAGACACAGTAAGCTTAGTAAGGATTGCCATTCATAAACTTAGTACCAAAGCAAGACACTGGCAAATGTAGTTTGTGACTCATATGCCCCACAATCAAGGTTCAATCAGGTTCTTGGGTATTAATTCCCAACTGCATACAGACTGTGCATGGCACATGCATCTTCAGTGGGTTTTCCAGCTCCCACTTTGAACCCAGACAAGTCGGTTTGGCAAGCCACCCCATAACCCTCAATCAAACCTATACCCCAGGTTTCTGTTTTTATGACATAGTACAGTCTAATAAAGTGAAGTCCATCCTCGTCACACTTACAAACTAAAAAGACAAGACATGCAAGGGAAGGGAAGGGAAGTAACAGGAAAAGATAGAGAAGGGCGAGCAGTTTTTCAAGTTCAGAACGAAGTTGTGATTTAGAAGCAGGTGTTTTTATCTAATGGGGTTAGGTTGATTTTCCTTTCCTGGTGTTCTTGATGGCTCTTGTCCACCCTATTACATTTTGTAGCATTTCAACTTAAGATCTCATAGTCTTTTCCTTATTTCAGCATTTGTAGGCAGTCCAGCAGTCCTGTCCCTGACCCCTTCTTCGGGTACCCTACAGTTACTCCCAGCAGCTCTCTCCCATTATATCATCTACCTAGAAGGGTGGGGTGGTAGCAGAGGCCTCTTTTTAAGGCCCCCTGTACCTCCTTGCTGGCTGATAAAGAAGCAGCATTGGAGCCAAGAGACTGTAGCCCCTCAAGCCTTTGCCCTTCTCTTTCTCTCCCCAGAAAACCACTCTCCTTCCTCTGTTCCTACCTCTGAGCTCCACGAGCTCTTCTTTAAGAGCAACAGCTGCTCCAGGCCCTGCCGTTCTCTAGGCTGGGCCTGCTGAGTGGCAGCAGCTCCGGCTCCTGTAGAGGGTGGATTGGTGTCTCTTTAACGGGGCAGCCGTTGTAATGGGGCAGATATTCAGTGCATGTCTACACAACCGATCACTAATGTTAACTATCAACACACACACACAAATTTCTGAGAATTGTATTTCATATGAGTGCTAAGAATTTTGTTAGAGATCTCTTCCCAATCAACAACAATTCAGAGTTCCCAAGGAAGAAGGAAGAATTAAACTAGTATGTCTTCAGTGCCGCTGTACCCGAAATACATCTTTTGAAATTACTAGGTATGTAATTATCAAAGAATGTTGTAGAACATATAAAGGAATCTTTTTAGGGACACCACTTGACTGATACTAGTCGCTGACATTGGCCACTGGATGTCATGATTGCACTGCAAAAGTATTATCAGAGGAAGAACTGGAGGTTAAAAAAAAAATTCTTAAAACATTTAAATTGTTAACACTTTTATCTTCAGGAATATGTTTCCTTTATTTGGATTCTGTCCTGGAATTTTGTTGTTCTTCAGGCCAGCAAAGTGAGTCAGCAGCTAAACCTGTTCACAGAATCCAATTTTTAACTCTGCTTAAAACTTTAGAGCAGCTCCAACAGCAGTGTCACACCTAGAATCACAAAATCATAGAATTGTAGAGTTGGAAGGGGTCATCCAGTCTAACCCCCTGCAATGCAGGAATCTCAATTAGATCATACAAGACAGATCATAAGACAAACCTCTGGTTAAATATCTCCAAGGAAGGAGAGTCCACTACAGATGTAGCTGTCGAACAGCTCTTCCTGTCAGAAAGTTCTTCCTGATGTTTAGTCTGAATCTCACTTCTTGTAACTTGAATCCATTGGTTTGGGTCCTGGCTTCCAGAGCAGGAGAAAACAATCTTGGTCCTTCCTCCATGTGACATCCCTTTAGATATTTGAAGATGGCTATCATATCTCCTCTCAGACCCCTCTTTTCCAGGCTAAACATACCCAGTTTGCTCAACTGTTCCTCATAAGGCTTGGTTTCCAGACCCTTGATCATCTTGGTCGCCCTCCTCTGCACACATTCCAGCTTGTCATTCTTCTTCTTAAATTGTGGTGCCCAGAACTGGACACAGTATTCCAGGTATGGTTTGAAAATGCAGGAAAGATCAAGGCTTTTACTTCCTTTGATGTGGACACTCGGCCTTTGTTGATGAAGCCTAGAATCTTTAGCTTATTTTACTGCTGCATCACATTCGTGGTCTACTAAGACCCCTAAATCCTTTAGTAGTGTACTACTGGCAAGCCAGGTGTCCCCCATCTTATATTTGTGTGCTGGTTCTTCCTGCCTAAGTGTAGAACCTTACATTTGTCCCTATTGAAATTCATTTTGTTAGTTTGGGCTTAGTTCTCCAAAGCTATTTTAATATGGTATTTATATTGGCTTGCTACAATGGTCAGCTGTCTTTCACAACAATGGCTCATCATTTTCAATAAATTTTCTGTTATTTTCTCATAGGAATGAAATTAACTATATCACAAATTGTTTAGTCATGATCTGTGGTGGCAGCTCCATAGAAGTACAATGTATGCCATTCCTTCAAATTTTGGAATATCTATGTATGGTTGAGACTGTTTCCTTAGTAATGCTGTTAGAAATCATTTCAAGAGTTCTTATCATTTTGTCATCACTTCTTTTTGTTAACTCCTCTTGCAGGTAAAGTATGCATTGAACCACTTTAATCGGAAGTTGTCCTTGGAGCCTAAAGTGTCGGTGAATGCTAGAATTGTAGTAGTTGGGGCATCAAATGTGGGAATCTCCTTCCTAGAAACATTGACTTTTTGGTAAGTATTTAATGTGTGTAGCTTCTTATAATTAGGGAAATCCTGTATACTTTAATATTTCTCTGGTTTTTCCCCCCCTACATTTGAGTTTCTTCAGCTTTTCTAACTTGCTTATGCTACTGTGACCCAAAGCTCTGTGTGCACATTGAGTCATTTCCCCTTCCACCTTCACTCCCATGTTGGGGATGTCTCGGGCTGCCTCTGATGTGTATACAACAAATAAGATTGCTGTAGGTACCTAGGTGTTTCCTGCAGCAAGCACTTACAGGGTAGGCAACATACCCCTTATAGCAAAACATTAGAAGTGGGAATATTCACTTAATCCCACTCATTGCTTGCAGGGGGCTTCCTTCCTTCTTCCTTTGCAGAATTTATGCCCTGGGAATGCAGAGATGAGGAGAAGAGTAAGTTGCCAGCTAGAGAATGAGGGATGTATGATGACTGTAACAGTTTCCTCCCAGCCAGAATACCAACATGGAACAGATCTGCCTAGTGCATAGTGGCATTCTCAAATTAACCTTCCTACCTTTCCCCTCTACTTTCCTTCCCTTTCATGCATAGTCTTTTAAACTGGTTGCTTGAGGAAAGGTCCTGGGTCTTATTTTGACTTGCACAAAGCAAATACTGTAGGTGATTTAGAAATAAATGTGCTTGTCTGTTTCTGTGCGGAGGGGAGGCTCAGCCAAGCTGGGTATTGTAGACATGTCTGTGTGATTATTTTAAGAAGCACATACATCTTCCCCTCCAGATGGGTGGGGTATTAATAATAATAATAATTTTAAAAAGTATTTGTGATGGGAAAGCAGTGTAACAGCATTGTACCCATGGCAAGCAAGTTTGCCTCATAAAGTGTGGACAGTTATGCAAGGGGGTTCAGATGGCCCTATCTGTAAAGTGAGTCTCTTGTTCTAAGGGTAACTCACAATGTGCTTATTTTAAAGTATTTTAGCCAACATTTCTAGTTTTTGCACTCAAGGTGGTCTACAGCATAAGAGTTTAAGGCTGAATCCTATGTATGCTTTTGATTAAACACAAATAACATTGCAAAAATAATAATTAAAACAATACTTGAAACCATTGTTGTTCATGCTCTCATAACTTCCAAATGAGATTACAGTGGTACCTCGGGTTAAGTACTTAATTCGTTCCAGAGGTCCGTTCTTAACCTGAAACTGTTCTTAACCTGAAGCACCACTTTAGCTAATGGGGCCTCCCGCTGCCGCTGTGCGATTTCTGTTCTCATCCTGAAGCAAAGCTCTTAACCCAAGGTACTATTTCTGGGTTAGTGGAGTCTGTAACCTGAAGCGTCTGTAACCTGAAGCGTATGTAACCCGAGGTACCATTGTACTGCAATGAGTCTGCCTTTGATGACTTCTGAGGCATTTGAGTTTGTCCAAAAACGTTTTGTTAGATTGTTGACCAAGATGGGTCATACAGAATACATCTCACCAGTTCTTAATTAAACTACTGCCAATTATTTCCAAGCACAATTCAAACTTTTGTTGCTTAGCTTTGAAACCTACACAGTGTGGGAACTAGGGTATTTGAAGGAATGCCTACAGCTACTGAAAATAAAACTGTAGGAGTCTTCAGCAAAAGTATCTCTGTGTTTTTCCTTTTTGTATACATAATTTCAGGTGAGCTTTTCATTCAGACAATTACCCGTAGTTTGGCCTGCAAACATGCCAAATATGCACTCTTTAAGTCCTTGCAGAACCGAGCCACCATTATTACTACTACCACTAGCATATATCCTACAACAAACATAAAACAAACAAGCATATGTTCCTCTACAAATGCATTTAATAATATTTAATAATGCTAATTGTGGAGTTTTCATGGTGGCTTCACATATTACTTTGCTTATTTTTTGAAATATGGTGTCTCCGAATTTTGTAAATAAAATCAAACCTCTAAAAATAAACAAATAAAAAATACCACAGCAGCAAAGAAGTATCATGCCATTTAAACAGGCTTGGGAAAATTAAATCTATTTCCCTTCTTTAGTCCTTTTGTGGGACAAACTAGATGTGACAAAGGCAGCAATTGCAGACCTACTCACAGTGACACACACCAGAGGAAGACCTGAGCCAAGAAGGTGAACAAACTGGGCAGGACAATGTTCTGGGATTTTAAAACTGGCCACAATTTTATTGATTCCAGATGCAGGTTGGATTTGGCTTAGGCATTGGGTAAATATCCCTCACAGACCTGCTGGTGAAGGGCTATCACATGATAGCCTCAAGCCCAGGATTAATGGGTCATCTGCAAGCTGGAGGTCAACACGTATGACCCTCCCAAGCCACTAAAGGAAGTTCTATAGTACATCTACCACATGCCTTGGCTTTCGGACAGAGACTTCCTAGTAGATCCCTCTAACACTGTAGCATGTTATCGCACAGTTCTGAGGTGAGAGTGATGCACCACTGCAACACACACACGTTGTTAGACTAGAAGGATTCCACCTTATCCGCCAAAGTTGTGACTGCTGCTGTGGGGAAGGCAAACATGCCAAATGCCAATCTGTTTGGAGGAAAATTCCTTCCTGGTTCTGAAAAGGGCAACCATTACTGAACCACAGCAAAGTCAATGAATGCGGTGCCCTAGAAGGAAAAGGTTAGCACACACAAACCCACAGCATCATTGGGTTGCATCATTGGGGAGGGTTGTTCTTCGGCCAACTGCAGTCTCTGGGATTGGGTGCAGCCAGCTTCTATCAGGTCCCAAGCCCTGCTCACCTGACCTGGCCAGATTGGCCAGAATTCAAATGAACAGGTGGCGGGAAAGCCTACCAATCTCCAGCAGCTGGCCTAGGAATTCCCCAGGGACTGACCACCTAGCCCTGGCATTGCTCCCTAGGGGTACGACTTCAGCATGACAGGCCACAACAACCACCCAGTGTGTGATGAGGGAAGTTGCATCTACCCTATCTTCCACCTTACCTCTCTATGCCTTGTGGCTCCAGAGGTTTTTCTCTCAGCCCAGCTCACTTCCAACTTAGCTATGAGAAAAGTGGAAAAATAAAGAAAAATGAGAAAATGGAAAGCTATTGTGGTATAGTGGTTAGTGTGTCTGACTGGAACCTGGGAGACCAAGGTTCAAATCATCACTCAGCTATGAAGCTCACCAGTTGTGGGAATTAAGTGAGGAAAGGGAGACCCATGTATGCCTCCTTGAACTCCAGGGAGAAAAAGGTGGGATATAAATGCAATAAATAAAATAAAGATAAAAGTGCTAACACTAGAGCAACTGAACATAAGGAGGTTTATTTCCCTTTAAAAATTAGTCAACCTGCCTTAGATGTAAGCAAACATGTTAAGAACAAACTTAGAATAGAATCATAGAATTGCAGAGTTGGAAGGGGGCTTGCAGCCAGCAACCTCCAGGGAAGGAGAGTCCATCACCTCCCAAGGGAGTCCATTCCACTGTCGAACAGCTCTTATTGTCAGAAACTTTTCCTGATGTTTATTTAGAATAAACAAGTTACTTCTTTGTAACTTGAATCCACTGGTTTGAGTCCTACCCTCTAGAGCAGGAGAAAACAAGCTTTGTTCCATCTTCCACGTGACAGCCCTTGAGATATTTGAAGATGGCTCTCCTCTCTCCTCTGAGTCTCCTCTTTCCCAGGCTAGACATACCCAACTCCCTCAACCATTCCTCATAAGATTGTTTCCCAGACCATTTGTTATCTTGGTCTCCCTTCTCCGTAGCAAATGTGCCCTCCAGATCTTGATGTGCTCCAACTCTCAGTATCCCTGAACAATGACCACCCCCTTGGCTACCCCTGCTCTATGCCATACAATTTAGGCCTTTTGAACTCCACCTTCCCCTTTCCCGCACCTTGGTTCATTTAAACCAGGGTAGATAACGTTTTGTTGTCCTTATGTTGGATTCCAACTGACATCAGCGACAGCCAGCATGGCCCAGTGATGAAGGATGCTGAGAGCGGTGGTGCAGTGTAGTACAAGGGCTACCACAGGGTAGCCAACCCTATTTTAAATAATATGCATCCCCTCCTGTATTATAATTCTGCTATCCATTTCCATCTCCTTTGATACACAATATTCTTTATGACCAGTCCCAGAGTAGGAATTCCTTGTGAGATTGTAGCACCACATGCACACTATTAAGCTCTGGAATCAGGGTGAAAAGCTTGCGCTTTGTGGGTTTTTGTTTTAATCTATTCCCTTTCTTTCCTAGCTCACTGTCCCCTTGATTGTTCGCCTTTTTGAAAGATTATTTTAAAGACTGCAGCCTGCTGCCAGAGATAGGTTTTTTGTGTGTGTAGATTTTCATATGTATTTTTGCTAAAGGTCAGTCTACTAAAAATACCAAACAGTATTAAAATACCAAATCAGAGCTGTTCAATTATGAATAAAATCAGTACAAAAGCAGTTTCTCAAAATAGGAAACTGCCATGTATATCCACTGTATATTTGTGGTTGAAACAGTACAACATTATTCAGGAAGGTCAAGAGATTGATTTATATATATATATATATATATATATATATATATATATATATATATATTAAAATAGTTTTTCAGTTTAAAGTTTAACAGTCAGTTACCAACAACCAACATAATCTTCCTGATTTCTGATTCTTCTGGTCATTTTTGCCATATTGGCATAATCCATCAACTTAATCTGCCATTTTTCTCTGGTAGGGAAGATAGAATTATTTTTGGATTATTATATACAGTGGTACCTCGCAAGACGAAATTAATTCGTTCCGCGAGTTTTTTCTTCTTGCGAGTTTTTTGTCTTGCGAAGCACGGTTTCCCATAGGAATGCATTGAAAATCAATCAATGCGTTCCTATGGAAACTGCCTTCAGACCAGTTCCGGGGACAGTCTGTCCCCCGACCTCTTCTGAAGGCTGGGGGGGGGACAAGGGCTTTTCTTCCCACCGCCAGCCTTCAGAAGGCTGTTCTGAAGGCTGGCGGTGGGAAGAAAAGCCCTTCTCCCCACCTCCCGCCCCGCAAGCTCCGGGGACAGGAGGGCTTTGCTGCTGACCGCCAGCATTTTAAAAGCCCCCGGGACAGCGGAGACTTCTCCGCTGTCCCGGGGCGATCTTAAAATGCTGGCGGGCGGCAGCGAAGTCTCCGCTATCCCGGGGGCTCTTAAAATGCTGGGGGTCGGCAGCGAAGGCTTCGCTGCCACCCGCCCGCATTTTAAGATCGCCCCGGGACAGCGGAGAAGTCTCCGCTGTCCCGGGAAGGCAGGCGGTCGGGAGCAAAGACTTTTGCCCCCCGCCGGCCTTCAGAAGAGGTCCAGGACCTCTTCTGAAGGCCGGCGGTGGGCGAAAGTCTTTGCTCCCGACCGCCAGCATTTTAAAAGAGGTCCCCGGAGATTTCCCTATGGGCTTTCTTCTTGCGAGTTTTCCATCTTGCGAGGCATTCGTCTTGCGAGGTACCACTGTAGTTCATTTTTTCTTTTAATATCTTGCCTATATTTAACTATATTACGAGCCTTATTGTATATATTATATATTACATATAAGGTGTGTTTGCGTGAAAGCACAAACACTCAAAGTGTGTCTGGGGGCAGGAGTGCGCATGGAAGCCCCACTCCTAATGCCCTCATATGCATGCTGCTCCCCTTCCTTCTCCAATCATCTCCATGTTGTGTGGGGTAGGTCTGCAAAAGGCTTCTGTTCACAGAAGTAGACCACCTCACATGATCAGGGACCCTAATTTATCAGCACCCCGGATCACATGAAGGGTTCTGTTTGTGTTCAAGTGAAAGCAAGTAGACGCCCACTGCATAATTTGTCAGTGTTTGTAAAAAGAAAAAGGAGGAAAGGGTTCTGACCTCCCTTTGTCTCTTCAGCCTGGTCCTCGGACCCTTGTCTGCATAAAAGAGTCCACTAGAATATCCTTGCAGAGTTTTATTCTTAAAAGTCTTTGTGCAAAACACGACTGAATAACTATACACACCAGCACTAACTAACCAACCAACCCAACCTCCAGCCTCAGCAACAAACTGACATTTCTCATTCTATATATACAACCCAGTGCAGGCTGCTGACTCATGCTGACCCAGCTTTATTCGCATTAAAGAAACAGCAGCCATTTTAGCTGTGACATAATTTATACAAGGTCATCCCTGCAGTTATGCTGGTCAGCAGGAGCAGTACAAAAGGTACAACTCTTTTGCAAAACAACAACAAAGAGCTAGTGCATATCTCTTTTTCGTTGCATGTCCTGGTTTGGTTCTAACATGAGTTTGGGAGCTACTATGTGAAATACTTTAAAATCAAGCAAGCATAGAAATCTATCGTCCCTACATCCTAGTCCAGCAAATTCCCTAGAGTGACTATTTTGACTCAGTATTATTATTGTTAATTACCTACCCTTCACCCTAAGGTCCCAGAGCAGGTAACAACATTAAAACATTAAAACACAATATTAAAAACAGTTTAAAAGAACTTAGAATCACAAAAACTGTTGGTTTTAATCTTGTATTTTTCGGTAAAAGATAAAATACTAGATATAAGGAGAATTACCTGGATGCCTAGATCCAGGTTTGGGGGCAAGTACTCTCTGGTGAGAGAGCTCCAGCAGAAACTTAAAATCACAAAATATGCAGTAAACAAAGTATGGAAATATACCCTGTTAGACCTTAAAAATATCCCCTTCTAAGTTGCTTCCAAAATTCCCCATTTTCCTTAGCATTGAAAGAAACCACATGTTTAGTAAGTTAAAAATGGCTTACTTACAAACTCTTTAAAGATCAGATTCATACAGCAGCCAGAAAAGACAAACAGTTTAACTTGGGTTCCAAAATCGTACATGTTTCTTAATTATTTGTATAGAAACACAAAGTTGGTTTGCATAAGACACACAGTCTAAGCTTGGAACATCCAGCTCAGACCTTCCTACTGGTAGAGTTTTCCCCTATCATCAGTTCCTTGGTTATTGGCTATAAAATTGAAAACACTAGTGCCTTGTTGCATATACCTGCTCATGCAGGAGTGGAAGAGTTTGCACAGTAAATAGGGACAATCTGTAGCAGTTCTCATGTGTTTGCAAGCTCTTGTGTAAGAGAAATAATATATTTGTATTTAATTTCATGCCTTTCCTATGCAGCATTCTAGTGCAAAGCATAAAATACTGTAGTCTTTCTGTGACGAAAAATACATTATAATATAAAGCAAAACATCCTAAAAGCAAGCAAGTGGGATCCTCCTTAATGAGGGTCCTGGTTGTGCGTGGGCCCCTAAGCCACCCCCACTGGGAGAGTTGTTGCCAGGCGTGGCCCAAGCCTTAACCGTTGGGCCCCGGGATCACGCCAGGCAGTTTGCGCCAATCGGGGCAGTTGGCGCAATTCCTGGGGCCTATAAAAGCGGCAGCACAGCGTAACTGGGGGACTTTGCATCGCGCTGCCAAACACCTGCCCTAATTTTAGGTCATGCTGCTTTGGCCTTGCTTTGGATTGGGTCGCCTGCTTTGGAGCAGGGGCTGGGTAGGAATTTTCCCATTTGGCAGATTGGATGTAGCCACTTGGTTTTCTCCTACCCCCTTGGCGGTTAGGCATTGGCTTATTGAATTGTATGGGAGGGGAGGTGCGGCCATCACCTGCCCCTCCATGAATAAGGGTATTCCGGTAAAGGAATCGGGGGTCCTGGATCTCGTCCGAAGTCCGCTTGAGGGGCTAGGGCCATGCCAGGACCACAGGAACCCCAGGGTGAGCTTTGTTGGTCTTCATCAATGTTGCTCCCTCGTTTGGTGTTTACCCTTTCAGACAGAGAAGCAGGAGTCAGTTATAGTCTGTTGCCAATGCCTAAGCCAACACCACTCACTTTGCTGTAATCAATAAAGTTGTGGCCTAAATTTTGCCCAATAACTTAAACTAAAATTACGTGTCAGTGTGAAGTTATTTTCAGGGGAAGGGCTTGAGGGCCTCGGGACGCAAGCAAAACTAAGCAGTTAAAACAGGAGCAGAATATACACTAAAATCAAGATTCTAAATTGGTTTGCTTAACTAAAATAATTTTTACCCCTACCCCACAAGCAGGTGGTATCTCACTAGGTGTAATTCCACATCCTGGATGTTGTAACCAATAAGGCTCTCTCTTGGGTGTCCACTAGCCACATGAAAGAGAGCCTCTGAAATGGAACAAAGTTTTCAGATACAATCACATTGCAGGGTGGGAATCTGATATATTCTGGATATTGTAAGATGCACTGATAAAATATGCCTTGTTATAACCACATCTTTATCTTGAGCAGTCACTTTTATAAATCCACACAATGCTGCAGTTTTATAATTCATTCCTGAATTTATGTGCACTCCTAGGACCTGGATATTAAGTCCACTCAGCCTTTCTTGATCTTCTTGCAGGAGAGACACATGCTAAAAATAGAATCAATTTTAAACCTAATCTTTAAAAAGGAAGCCATTTCCTCTTCATTATTCTTACTGCCTAATTATTTCGCATAAGCAGTTAGCACAGGAGCAGACAAATATAATTCATTTTCAGGCATGCTAGTTACTGTGATTGGGGCTTTGAAAAGATTTAAAACATAAATGTTTTTAAAAATGCTGGAAAGATATAACCCCCCCCCTTTTTTTTTTACTTTTGTTAAGGTGCTAACATTAGTCACTGCTGTTTTTGTAGCAGAAAACTGCAAGCTAGAGCAGCATCTCAGCTTATTACCTGAGCATGGAAATAGGCTAAGGAGCATTCCTTTAAAATGTGTATGTCCCACTGAGATAGAAAATACCTCCTGCATTTCTCACTGGTGCTTCTTTATTTTCAGTAGAGTGGGCATAAAGAGGTTTTAGTAGCAAGGTGTTGCCTTAATGGGTCTTATAGACATTGTTTTCATTTTCCTCTCATGCTTCTCCAGTTATGGAAGTGGGGCTATGAGGGGCCTTATACATCACAAGCCATGTTCCATTACTGATACAGCTTCTGCATTTCTGAAGGACCAGGGATCACAATTTCAAGGGTGCACTGTCAGTTGTGAATGCCACATTAATATTTTAATTGCCAGCTTTCCCAAGAACCATAGAACTGATGATAGGGGGAAAGTTGTATATCTCAAAATAAATATCTACCGTATTTTTCGCACCATAGGATGCACTTTTTCCCTCCTAAAAAGCAAGGGAAAATGTGTGTGCGTCCTATGGAGCGAATGCAGGCTTTCGCTGAAGCCTGGAGAGTGAGAGGGGTCGGTGCGCACCGACCCCTCTCGCTCTCCAGGCTTCAGGAAGCTATCCGCTAGCTGTGGGAGACCCAGCTCTCCCAGGGCTAGCGAAGCGCCGCGCTAATCCCGAAGCTTGGGGCGTGCGGAGCTCAGCGCGCCCCAAGCTTCTGGGTGCCGGCAAGGTCTCGCTAGCCCTGGGAGAGCCCCGCGACGTTGCGTGGCTCTCCCAGGGCTAGCGAAGCGCCGCGCTAATCCTGAAGCTTGGGGCGTGCGGAGCTCAGCGCGCCCCAAGCTTCTGGGTGCCGGCAAGGTCTCGCTAGCCCTGGGAGAGCCCCGCGACGTTGCGTGGCTCTCCCAGGGCTAGCGAAGCGCCGCGCTAATCCTGAAGCTTGGGGCGTGCGGAGCTCAGCGCGCCCCAAGCTTCTGGGTGCCGGCAAGGTCTCGCTAGCCCTGGGAGAGCCCCGCGACGTTGCGTGGCTCTCCCAGGGCTAGCGAAGCGCCGCGCTAATCCCGAAGCTTGGGGCGTGCGGAGCTCAGCGCGCCCCAAGCTTCTGGGCGCCAGCAAGGTCTCCGCTAGCGCCCAGAAGCTTGGGGCGCGCTGAGCTCCGCACGCCCCAAGCTTCGGGATTAGCGCTCCGCTAGCAGTGTCTAGGCTGCGGATAGCAGCCTGCTTCCCGGAGCGTCGGGCGCCCTGAAAGCAGAGCTCCAGGCGCTTCGGGAACACATCCGCAGCGTGGGGAGCCTTGCAGGAATTCCCCACAGAGCTCCCCACGCTGCGGATAGCAGCCTGCTGCCTGGCGGGTGGGGCGCCCTGAAGCAGAGCGCCCCTCGCGCCAGGCAGACATCCGCAGAGTGGGGAGCCTTGCAGGAGTTCCCCACAAGGCTCCCCATGCTGCGGATAGCAGCCTGCTGCCTAGCGGGTGGGGCGCCCTGAAGCAGAGCGCCCCTCGCGGCAGGCATACATCCGCAGAGTGGGGAGCCTTGCAGGAGTTCCCCACAAGGCTCCCCATGCTGCGGATAGCAGCCTGCTGCCTGGCGGGTGGGGCGCCCTGAAGCAGAGCGCCCCTCGCGCCAGGCAGACATCCGCAGAGTGGGGAGCCTTGCAGGAGTTCCCCACAAGGCTCCCCACGCTGCGGATAGCAGCCTGCTGCCTGGCGGGTGGGGCGCCCTGAAGCAGAGCGCCCCTCGCGGCAGGCATACATCCGCAGAGTGGGGAGCCTTGCAGGAGTTCCCCACAAGGCTCCCATGCTGCGGATAGCAGCCTGCTGCCTGGCGGGTGGGGCGCCCTGAAGCAGAGCGCCCCTCGCGCCAGGCAGACATCCGCAGAGTGGGGAGCCTTGCAGGAGTTCCCCACAGGGCTCCCCACGCTGCGGATAGCAGCCTGCTGCCTGGCGGGTGGGGCGCCCTGAAGCAGAGCGCCCCACCCGCCGGACAGACATCGGCCAGCCCCACAAGCTCGGGGGACAGCAGGGAGGCGCAGCGCCACTATCCCGCTGTTCCTCGACCTGGTTCAGTTTCCCTGACCTGCTTTTGGGGGGGAAATAAAGGGGAATTTTTTTTCCTTTATTCCCCCCCAAAAAAACTAGGTGCGTCCTATGGTCCGGTGCGTCCAATCGTGCGAAAAATACGGTATATTGCAGGGAAAGATGGTCACTTAAATGTGCACGTACCAATCACAGTGGATAGCACTTCCCTTGCTAATATATAGATACATTTCGTAAAAGCACTGATTTTCTGTTTAGAATGAATTCTTATTTCCTTTTCCTTCCTTTGGGGCTGTTTATCTGTCTAAAAATAGCTTAGAAATTGCATGCTTCTAAAACCTAACTTGTGACAGAATAGCTACAAGTCCTGTTATCTTGTAGCCCAATATTACACAATATCCTGCACAGCTGTCTTGTTTGGCAATAGGTAGCATAATGCTTGCTGTTTAATTAGGCTTTTTATCTTACATTTGTCTGAGAATGTCAGGAGTCTTCCATGTCGCCTGCTGCTAATTAGTTGACTAATTAAATAGTTAGTGCTTACTTGCTGATCACAGGGCTAACATGTAATGAATGTTTTAGTAATTGTTATTGTTTTATGCTATCTGCCTTTTGCCACATGAATTGGCTGAAATATGTGCCCCCTTTCCCCACTGTTTTCCCCTTCGTACTGAGGGTAAATTATGCCAAAGCAAAACAATACAATGGTTTGTCATGTGCTCAGTCTTACTGGAGTAGCTTCATTCAGGTATTGTCTCTTTTCATGGGACAGAGATAAATAGGGCATGTTCTATCTTGCCTTGTTGTGAAATCACATTTACAGTGGATGGTGTCCATGACAAATGTGCCACAAACCCAGTAGAGAAAGTGCCTTAAATTTGCAAAAATCAATTTAACATATGCAGTTATACAGTACAGCCAAACATATTTTTTGGGAATTATCTTTAAATATATTCTTTTGCTAGCATAAATTGAATACTTCTAACCTGGGTTTTATTTTCTCTATGCACAGATCTCCACCATGTCTTTCCCTTCATTTCAGTAGAGGGAACAGTTCCTCATATCCATCCCTCAGCAGATATAGAGCAGCCCCACCACTGAAATAGATGAGGAGACAATTTGCTCAGCATGTGAATCAAAGCACACACAGACATTTGAGCTGGAGACAATATTCAGCTCTGTGTGTTTGTGTGAATGGCAGTGTGCAGAGGCTTCCATACATGAGACAAGACCTAGATGTGCACATGATACCTGTATTCAGGCCCAAATAATTGTACATGTGTAAAAATGTGCCATATACCACGCCAAATAGGCCACTTGCACCAGACTGTGGTATGGCAACGGGGGACAAAAACAGCATTGAGATTTACATATATTATCTGACATTCCCCACTAATTTATCTTTCTATCCTGCTTTTCTTCTGCGGACCTCACAGCAACATACATAGGATGGCTCCGCAGCCACTGACCAGGACCAGATTTACTCAGTTTTAGCAAGATGGTTGCATTATCTGCCTTCAAACCATGTGCTAGAATATTTGCCTTCTAATGGTTAAGATTTACAAGTTAGGGACTGCTCACAGTGTGTCTGACATTTACTGAAAAATATTTTTTGAATATTGCTGGGGAAAGGTGTGTTTTGGTTCATTTAAAAAAAAGTAACTACCCCATCCATTGGAATCATTAAAAGCACTGATGATCTGACTGATTTGCCATTAATGAAAAACATAGAAAACAGCAATCTTTTACAGTTTCTTGTATTTCCAATAAATTGGCAACATGATCCTTTTTATTTTAAAGCCAAGGATGTTGAGTCCTTCTTTTCTAGCTGCCCTCTAAAACCAGGCAATGAAACCCAATACCTTTTACTTATTTCCCTAGATACTCTAATCCCTACAGCTTTACAAGTATCTTTGAGCTGTTCTTCCCATTTTGTAGTCACAGCAACATGAATCTCTGCTGGAATTATTTGCTTCAGTGATGCAGGTGCACTTGTTTAATGCTTCATTGGGTTGAGCTCTTAACTTGAAGCTTTGCTTTTTAACCAAAGGGTGCCCAATGCTTGTACAACACATGGCATTCAGCATTCTTAACCTACCTTAAAAGTAGAAGCAATTCTCCTTAGAGATATTTCATAATTTCCCTCATTTTTTCCAGTGACCATAAATTTGTTTTTGTTTTATTTGCTTTCAGATGAATAGCAAGGAATATAAACCTAGGATATATGAATCACTATTGTGTCTGTAATGAATTGAGTCCTTAATCAAAAGTATTGCATACATGTAATGCAATAATTCCCAATTGTGTGCTGTGAAGAACTGTTACTGTGCAACAAGCAAAAAAACCCCAATTATTGGCATGCACACAGCGGGGCTTATTTTTGAGCAAATATGCACAATGTTGTATTGTAAGAGTTTTTGTGATTCACAATGTTCACCAAAAGAGGAGGCTGTCCCCTCTACATGTTTCACTAACCCTGACCTTGCTTCTTCCAATCAGCCTCTTCTTGAGGCAGTTAATTCTGCCCATTTTTAGATTGTGTGTGATTGAATGATTTGAATCATAGGAGCCAACTTCTAGGGGCTGTGGGGGCTTCAGCTCCCACAATAAAATATTTGAGGGGGCTGGGCCCCCCAAAAATGGATGGGCATTCCCATTCAAATCATGTGTGCGCACTTCATCATGTGATTGATTATGCAGGGTGGGGCTTACCTGGGCCCCCACAATATTTTATTCATGTTGGCACCCCTGATTTCAATCCTAGTGTTTCCAATATTTTTGGAAGTGGACTGTCTGACTGGGTTGCCCCAGCCACTGTGGGCAGCTCCCAGCAAAAAATAGTAAAAGCATTCACAGAGTGGGTGCAACTACCAAGAAGGCCCTCTGTCTGGTTCCCTGTGACCTCACTTCTCGCAATGAGGGAACTGCCAGAAGGCCCTTGGAGCTGGATCTCAGTGTCCGGGCTGAACGATGGGGGTGGAGACGCTCCTTCAGGTATACTGGGCCTTTGAGGCCGTTTAGGGCTTTAAAGCTCAGCACCAACACTTTGAATTGTGCTCAGAAACATACTGGGAGCCAGTGCAGTTCTTTTAGGATCAGTGTAACAAGGAACTCTGGCTAGTTTAACAGATAAAGGGGGTGCTTCAAATATCTTCTCCTGGTTATGCCAGAGTAGAGGGAAGTGGAAAATACATAATCCAAGTCCTTTTCACCTAATGATAAACTATAATTTAACCATAGTTTAGCATTGTATCCAAATCAGCCCTGCGAAATATGGGAAGAGAGTAGGTGGTAGAGATTGGCTTGTCTTAATACTCTTCAGTGAAGGTCTCACCCTATCCATAAACTGCATTTCAACATTAGGACCAAGAATACACTGAGCAGTTGGTTCTGCAAATATTTGGAAATTATGGTAACCATGTGTGGTTGTTTTTAAGCATCAAAATAGTTTGTGAAAGCCAACTACCGTATTTTTCGCTCCATTGGACGCACCGGACCATAGGACGCACCGGACCACAGGAGGGGAAGAACAGGGAAAAATTTTTTTTTCTTGTTCTCCACCTCTAAAACAAGGTGCGTTCAAGGTACATTCACCCAGGCTTGTGGGGCTGGTGGGGGGGGGGAAGCGCTGCTTTCCCCCACCACCAGCCTCAAAGATCCCTGAAGCCTTTGGAGCGCAGCGCCCGCTGCCCTGGAGAGGCTGTGCGCACAGCCATCCCCAAGCTAAAACAGCGAGACGGAGCCCTCCGCCTCGCTGTTCTGGCTTGGGAACAGCCTTGCTAGCTTCTGCAGGACAGCGGGGTGAAGGCACCCCGCTGCCCTGGAGACGCTCTGCGCGCAGCCGTATCCAAGCTGGAACAGCGAGACGGAGCCCTGCGCCTCGCTGTTCTGGCTTCGGAACAGCCTTGCAGCTTCTGCAGGACAGCGGGGTGAAGGCACCCCGCTGCCCTGGAGACGCTCTGCGCGCAGCCGTATCCAAGCTGGAACAGCGAGACGGAGCCCTCCGCCTCGCTGTTCTGGCTTGGGAACAGCCTTGCAGCTTCTGCAGGACAGCGGGGTGAAGGCACCCCGCTGCCCTGGAGACGCTCTGCGCGCAGCCGTATCCAAGCTGGAACAGCGAGACGGAGCCCTCCGCCTCGCTGTTCTGGCTTGGGAACAGCCTTGCAGCTTCTGCAGGACAGCGGGGTGAAGGCACCCCGCTGCCCTGGAGACGCTCTGCGCGCAGCCGTATCCAAGCTGGAACAGCGAGACGGAGCCCTCCGCCTCGCTGTTCTGGCTTGGGAACAGCCTTGCAGCTTCTGCAGGACAGCGGGGTGAAGGCACCCCGCTGCCCTAGAGACGCTCTGCGCGCAGCCGTATCCAAGCTGGAACAGCGAGACGGAGCCCTCCACCTCGCTGTTCTGGCTTGGGAACAGCCTTGCTAGCTTCTGCAGGACAGCGGGGTGAAGGCACCCCGCTGCCCTGGAGACGCTCTGCGCGCAGCTGTCCCCAAGCTAAAACAGCGAGACGGAGCCCTCTGCCTCGCTGTTCTGGCTTGGGAACAGCCTTGCTAGCTTCTGCAGGACAGCGGGGTGAAGGCACCCCGCTGCCCTGGAGACGCTCTGCGCGCAGCCGTCCCCAAGCTAAAACAGCGAGACGGAGCCCTCTGCCTCGCTGTTCTGGCTTGGGAACAGCCTTGCTAGCTTCTGCAGGACAGCGGGGTGAAGGCACCCCGCTGCCCTGGAGACGCTCTGCGCGCAGCTGTCCCCAAGCTAAAACAGCGAGACGGAGCCCTCTGCCTCGCTGTTCTGGCTTGGGAACAGCCTTGCTAGCTTCTGCAGGACAGCGGGGTGAAGGCACCCCGCTGCCCTGGAGACGCTCTGCGCGCAGCTGTCCCCAAGCTAAAACAGCGAGACGGAGCCCTCTGCCTCGCTGTTCTGGCTTGGGAACAGCCTTGCTAGCTTCTGCAGGACAGCGGGGTGAAAGCACCCCACTGCCCTGGAGAAGCTGTGCGCGCAGAAATCCCCAAGCTAGAACAGCGAGACGGAGCCCTCCGCCTCGCTGTTCTGGCTTGGGAACAGCCTTGCTAGCTTCTGCAGGACAGCGGGGTGAAGGCACCCCGCTGCCCTGGAGAAGCTGTGCGCGCAGAAATCCCCAAGCTAGAACAGCGAGACGGAGCCCTCCGCCTCGCTGTTCTGGCTTGGGAACAGCCTTGCTAGCTTCTGCAGGACAGCGGGGTGAAGGCACCCCGCTGCCCTGGAGACGCTCTGCGCGCAGCCGTCCCCAAGCTAAAACAGCGAGACGGAGCCCTCTGCCTCGCTGTTCTGGCTTGGGAACAGCCTTGCTAGCTTCTGCAGGACAGCGGGGTGAAAGCACCCCGCTGCCCTGGAGAAGCTGTGCGCGCAGCTGTCCCCAAGCTAAAACAGCGAGACGGAGCCCTCTGCCTCGCTGTTCTGGCTTGGGAACAGCCTTGCTAGCTTCTGCAGGACAGCGGGGTGAAAGCACCCCGCTGCCCTGGAGAAGCTGTGCGCGCAGAAATCCCCAAGCTAGAACAGCGAGACGGAGCCCTCCGCCTCGCTGTTCTGGCTTGGGAACAGCCTTGCTAGCTTCTGCAGGACAGCGGGGTGAAGGCACCCCGCTGCCCTGGAGACGCTCTGCGCGCAGCCGTCCCCAAGCTAAAACAGCGAGACGGAGCCCTCTGCCTCGCTGTTCTGGCTTGGGAACAGCCTTGCTAGCTTCTGCAGGACAGCGGGGTGAAAGCACCCCGCTGCCCTGGAGAAGCTGTGCGCGCAGCTGTCCCCAAGCTAAAACAGCGAGACGGAGCCCTCTGCCTCGCTGTTCTGGCTTGGGAACAGCCTTGCTAGCTTCTGCAGGACAGCGGGGTGAAAGCACCCCGCTGCCCTGGAGAAGCTGTGCGCGCAGAAATCCCCAAGCTAGAACAGCGAGACGGAGCCCTCCGCCTCGCTGTTCTGGCTTGGGAACAGCCTTGCTAGCTTCTGCAGGACAGCGGGGTGAAGGCACCCCGCTGCCCTGGAGAAGCTGTGCGCGCAGAAATCCCCAAGCTAGAACAGCGAGACGGAGCCCTCCGCCTCGCTGTTCTGGCTTGGGAACAGCCTTGCTAGCTTCTGCAGGACAGCGGGGTGAAGGCACCCCGCTGCCCTGGAGACGCTCTGCGCGCAGCCGTCCCCAAGCTAAAACAGCGAGACGGAGCCCTCTGCCTCGCTGTTCTGGCTTGGGAACAGCCTTGCTAGCTTCTGCAGGACAGCGGGGTGAAGGCACCCCGCTGCCCTGGAGACGCTCTGCGCGCAGCTGTCCCCAAGCTAAAACAGCGAGACGGAGCCCTCTGCCTCGCTGTTCTGGCTTGGGAACAGCCTTGCTAGCTTCTGCAGGACAGCGGGGTGAAAGCACCCCGCTGCCCTGGAGAAGCTGTGCGCGCAGAAATCCCCAAGCTAGAACAGCGAGACGGAGCCCTCCGCCTCGCTGTTCTGGCTTGGGAACAGCCTTGCTAGCTTCTGCAGGACAGCGGGGTGAAGGCACCCCGCTGCCCTGGAGATGCTGTGCGCGCAGAAATCCCCAAGCTAGAACAGCGAGACGGAGCGCTCCGCAGTGCTCCGTCTCCCTGTTCTGGCTTTGGGCTTAGCGGCGCAGCCTGCATTCGCTCTATAGGACGCACACACATTTCCCCTTAATTTTTGGAGGGGAAAAAGTGCGTCCTATAGAACGAAAAATACGGTAGATTACTAATGACCACACTGGCAAATCATATACCTTTAGCTTTTGCATGATTGCATATGAAATGCTGAACAACCAAGAACTCGTAAGTTGGTGGGGAAGTCAACTGCTTACAAGTACTAAACACGAACGTAAGCTAAGTCTCAGCAGTGTTACCTCAACAAATCTGATTTGGTCTTCCCCCCTTTCCCCCCTCATTTAGTCCACATCTGAAATTTAACAACCTAACCTTGATTTCAACTCATGGACTTCCTGGGAAAGCAGAGTCAAATTGTCTACATAACCGGTTTTTATCTAACAGGTTTGTTTAAATCATTTTCAGTAATGTTGGACAGACTGAAATGTAAGCATTCTTTTCAAATTGTGAAATATATATCTGTTATGTGGCTGGTTTGTGTAATGAATGACAGGGACAGTTGTCATGTTTGGCTTTCCTACTTTCCTGTGATCCCTGTCATCTGTCCCTACCAGATCACTCCCCAATTTGCCTTTTACAATGTTGTTAGTGTAAAAGTCTGAATGAGCTTCTATTCTTCAGGTTTCAGCCCATAACCCCAATGTTCCTAGAATTTAAAACTCACAGACTGGAGGGGAGAAGGATGCATCTTTCTAGCTTAGGAACACATGCATATAACTGTTTACACTTGAACATTAAGACATCAGGTGTAGCTCACCATTTCACACGCTGCAGCTGGTAACCTTAATTTTGAACTGTTGATAGCCTATTATATCAGAACTTGTGGGAAGATTGGAAATTTGTAACCAAAAGGAATAATACAATGTATACAATTCATGCTTGCAGTCAACTAATAAAAAATCACATGTTCTTTTTTCACAGCCATTGTTTTAATGAGAATGACTACGCACTGATGTCACTTAGTTCATGGATTAATGTTGTGGTTGGAAAAATGACTGGCATAGACAGAGCTGCAAAACATGTGCTGGTTTCCAATGGGAGAAAAGTGCCTTATGACCATCTCATTCTCTGTGCTGGCCAGCAGTATCAGGTGAAGATGGAAACTGAATGAATGAAAACTCACAATGTAGAGAAATCAAAGAGCACAGAGAAAGTGACTTCATTGCAACAATGGAAAATTTGCAATTCTTTAATGCACCAAAGTTAATACAGAATTTTGCTTAAAAACAAGTAAAAAATAAATTTCAGAAGTTAGGGATGCAATCCCATGCACTTCCACTTAAGTGTAAGCCTCACTAAACTCAGTGAGACTTAAATCTCAACAAATATGCATTGGATCGGACTACATAAGTCCGCTAGTGGAGATCACGAAGGGCACAATCCTGTTCTCTTTCACAGGCCCTGCTGAAATGAATCAGAACTATAAAACAGCTCTTCTTGATATCAGTAAGGATATTTGCTCTGAGTAATGGGTGACTTTAATTACCCTCACATGCTACATTCACTACAAAGTAGTGGGAGACTCCACTTTCTACATTACTCCATGGAGAGACTTACCCACTTATTCCTATTCTCTGGTTCCTGTTCCTTAACCAATTTCTGATGCATAGCATGACCTCTCCTCTTATTCAATGACTGCTATGCTTCTCAGAAGTCTTTGATGTAGTACTTTGTCAAAAGTTTCTTGAAAATTTAATTACTGTACATAGTGTCAACTTGATCACCTCTATAATGTTTGTTAACATTCTCAAAGAATTAAAAATATTAGGGAAACCAAAATTGCCCCTGCAGAAGTCATGCTGGTTCTACTTCAGCAAGACTTGCTCTTCTGTATGCTTGGTAAGTCTATCAATCTTTGAGTTCTTTAAGAACTCTTGAGTGGATGGCATCTAGACTCAGTGCAATGCCAGTTTTTAATTTGTCAATAAGACCTAGAACTTCCATCTATTGCCATCAATATTTGCCTCAGTTCCTCAGAATCCCTGTGAAAGTTAGTTGAGGCTCATGGATCTGAACTATTTTACTTAACAAAATTTACATACCATTTAGGATAGGGGAGTGAGACAGGGATGCATTTTGGCCCCTACTTTGTTCAGTTTGTTTCTGAATGACTTAGAGGCAAGCTTAATGGACCCTGATGGCCATCTTCCAAAAATAGGGACGAGAAAGACCCCTCTCTTGTTGTATGCGGTTGACGCGGCCATCCTCTCCCGAACCATACCTGGCCTGAACTACCAACTAAGGAAATTCTCAGACTACTGCTCTGGTAATGGGTTATCCATCAATTATGAAAAATCAAAAGTCCTGGTGGAGAAGAGATTCTCCCCGAGTAAATGAGTACTGGATGGTCACAAACTAGAGCAGACCAAATTCTTCCGGTATCTAGGTCTTCTATCCCATCATTCCAAGTCCTGGAAACATCATTGGCAGACTGCCTATCAAAAGGCGGAGGTAAGCAAACTGGCTATACATCGATTCTTTTATACAAGCGGAGGCCATTATGTTTCATCAGCCATTAAGGTATTTAATGCAAAATCTGTCTCTCAACTCCTCTATGCCTCAAACATCTGTTTCAATGGCTCATTCTCCAAGTTCAATGGCTTCCAGGCAAAGTTTTTCCGGTCCCTCCTACAAGTTCCAAATTGTGTTCCAAATGCAATACTATTTTTAGAAACAGGTGAATGTCCTCTATCAACTAAAGCATGGTGGGCTGCCCTGAGATACTGGCTCAAGATCTCAGTCTTTGGCCTAGGGAAGGGGTTACTTCCATACCTAAACAACAAGGAGTTTACCAGCTCATGGATGAAAATTATGGTTAGAAAAGCCACTTTGATTGGTATTCCACCTTCTCTCCTGTACCATCTGGGCAATGATACTGCCCTTGAATCTCTGAGGCAAAGGCTCCGGGACATATCACATAGTGATCTCCAATCTCAATCTCATGTTGTCTGTGGCCCATTAGCAGTAGGTATTCACTATGGGTTTGAGTTTCAGACACCTGCATATCTTAGAAATTTGTCTGTACCAACATGTCAGTGTCTTTTCACCAAAGCCAGATTAAATATATTCCCATCAGAAGTGTTAAACGGCAAACTGAGAAGTATCCCTTATCAAAATAGGATCTGTGTATGCTCTCAGGACGTTGACTGCATGAGGCATATTTTATTGCATTGCGGACAATATGATCAAGCTAGGGAACTATTGATTAAACCACTATTGGCAAATCAGCCAGGTCAATCTGAAGTCTACTATATCAAATATCTTCTGGATGACAAGTCCAATGATATCACAGTGGCCGTGGCAAAGTTTCTTTCAGTAGTCATACAAATCAAAGATCAACATACCCATGACTAACAAATAACACTTTGGTCTCCCTTTCCCTGGGGGGTTGTCTGTATGAATCTGTATTTTATTCTGAATCCATCTTATGGGTCGTTGGACTGCAATAAAGATATTTTATACACACACACACACACACACACACACACACACACATATATACCCTTCATGGATCACTGCCTTGCTGTGGCGAAGGGGCTTGAATAACTCAGAGAAGCTATGAGCTATGCCGTGCAGGGCCACCGAAGATGGACAGGTCATAGTGGAGAGTTTTGACCAAAAGTGATCCACCTGGAGGAGGAACCGGCAAGCCACTCCAGTATCCCTGCCAAGAAAACTCCATGGACAAAGACAACAGGCATATAAAAGTTATGACGCTGGAAGATGAGCCCCTCAGGTTGGAAGGCGTCCAACATGCTACTGAGGAAGAGCGGAGGACAAGTACAAGTAGATTCATAGCTGATGAAGCAGCTGGGCCAAAGCCAAAAGGATGCTCAGTTGCAGATATGCCTGGAAGCGAAAGGAAAGTCCAATGCTGTAAAGAAAAATATTGCATAGGAACCTGGAATGTAAGAACCATGAACCTTGGTAAGTTGGATGTGGTCAAAAATGAGATGGCAAGAATAAATATTGACATCCTGGGCATCAGTGAACTAAAATGGACAGGAATGGGTGAATTCAGTTCGGATGACCATCATATCTACTACTGTGGGCAAGAATCCCATAAAAGGAATGGAGTGGCCCTCATAGTCAACAAAAGAGTGGCGACAGCTGTACTGGGATGCAATCTCAAAAATGATGGAATGATCTCAATACGAATCCAAGGCAGACCTTTTAACATCACAGTAATCCAGGTTTATGCACCAACTACTAGTGCTGAAGAAACTGAAATTGACCAATTCTATGAAGACTTACAACACCTTATAGAAATGATGCCAAAGAAGGATGTTCTTCTCATTATAGGGGATTGGAATGCTAAAGTAGGGAATCAAGAGATAAAAGGAACAACTGGCAAATTTGGCCTTGGAGTTCAAAACGAAGCAGGGCAAAGGCTAATAGAGTTCTGCCAAGAGAACAACTGGTCATCACAAACACTCTTTTCCAACAACACAAGAGACGACTCTACACATGGACATCACCAGATGGGCAGTATTGAAATCAGATTGATTATATTCTCTGCAGCCAAAGATGGAGAAGCTCTATACAGTCAGCAAAAACAAGACCTGGAGCTGAGTGTGGCTCAGATCATCAGCTTCTTATAGCAAATTCAAGCTTAAACTGAAGAAAGTAGGAAAAACCACTGGGCCGGTAAGATACAATCTAAGTCAAATCCCTTATGAATACACAGTGGAAGTGAAGAACAGGTTTAAGGATTTAGATTTGGTGGACAGAGTGCCTGAAGAACTATGGATGGAGGCTCGTAACATTATACAGGAGGCAGCAACAAAAACCATCCCAATGAAAAGGAAATGCAAGAAAGCAAAGTGGCTGTCCAACGACGCCTTACAAATAGCGGGGGGAGAAGGCAAGCAAAATGCGAGGGAGATAGTGAAAGATACAGGAAATTGAATGCAGATTTCAAAAAAATAGTAAGGAGAGACAAGAAGGTCTTCTTAAACGAGCAATGCAAAGAAATAGAGGAAAGCAATAGAATGGGAAAAACCAGAGATCTGTTCAAGAAAATTGGAGATATGAAAGGAACATTTCATACAAAGATTACCATAATAAAGGACAAAAGTGGTAAGGACCTAACAGAAGCAGAAGACATCAAGAAGAGGTGGCAAGAATACACAGAGGAATTATACCAGAATTATATCAGAAAGTCTTGTACACCCCAGGATGTCTTGTACACCCAGGGAGTGCGGTTGCTGACCTTGAGCCAGACATCCTGGAGAGTGAAGTCAAATGGGCCTTAGAAAGCACTGCTAATAACAAGGCCAGTGGAAGTGATGATATTCCAGCTGAACTATTTAAAATTTAAAAAGATGATGCTGTTAAGGTGCTACACTCAATACGCCAGCAAGTGCGGAAAACTCAGCAGTGGCCAGAGGATTGGAGAAGATCAGTCTACATCCCAATCCCAAAGAAGGGCAGTGCCAAAGAATGCTCCAACTACCGCACAATTGCACTCATTTCACACGCTAGCAAGGTTATGCTTAAAATTCTACAAGGAAGGCTCAAGCAGTATGTGGACCGAAAACTCCCAGAAGTGCAAGCTGGATTTCGAAGGGGCAGAGGAACCAGAGACCAAATTGCAAACATGCGCTGGATTATGGAGAAAGCTAGAGAGTTCCAGAAAGACATCTACTTCTGCTTCATTGACTATGCAAAAGCCTTTGACTGTGTCGACCACAGCAAACTATGGCAAGTTCTTAAAGAAATGGGAGTGCCTGATCACCTCATCTGTCTCCTGAGAAATCTCTATGTGGGACAAGAAGCTACAGTTAGAACTGAATATGGAACAACTGATTGGTTCAAAATTGGGAAAGGAGTATGACAAGGCTGTATATTGTCTCCCTGCTTATTTAACTTATATGCAGAATTCATCATGCGAAAGGCTGGATGAATCCCAAACTGGAATTAAGATTGCCGGAAGAAACATCAACAACCTCAGATATGCAGATGACACAACCTTGATGGCAGAAAGTGAGGAGAAATTAAAGAACCTTTTAATGAGGGTGAAAGAGGAGAGTGCAAAATATGGTCTGAAGCTCAACATCAAAAAAACGAAGATCATGGCCACTGGTCCCATCACCTCCTGGCAAATAGAAGGGCAAGAAATGGAGGCAGTGAGAGATTTTACTTTCTTGGGCTCCATGATCACTGCAGATGGTGACAGCAGTCACAAAATTAAAAGACGCCTGCTTCTTGGGAGAAAAGCAATGACAAACCTAGACAGCATCCTAAAAAGCAGAGACATCACCTTGCCAACAAAGGTCCATATACTTAAAGCTCTGGTGATGTATGGAAGTGAGAGCTGGACCATAAAGAAGGCTGATCGCCGAAGAATGGATGCTTTTGAATTATGGTGCTGGAGGAGACTCTTGAGAGTCCCATGGACTGCAAGAAGATGAAACCTCTCCATTCTGAAGGAAATCAGCTCTGAGTGCTCACTGGAAGGACAGGTCGTGAAGCTGAGGCTCCAATACTTTGGCCACCTCATGAGAAGAGAAGACTCCCTGGAAAAGACCCGGATGTTGAAAAAGATGGAGGGCACAAGGAGAAGGGAACGACAGAGGACGAGATGGTTGGATAGTGTTCTCAAAGCTAGTAACGGGAGTTTGACCAAACTGCAGGAGGCAGTGGAAGACAGAAGTGCCTGGCGTGCTCTGGTCCATGGGGTCACGAAGAGTCGGACACGACTAAACGACTAAACAGCAACAACAATACACACACACACCATTTAATTGTTAAAAAACAAACACCCCTCAAAGTGGTTTGTTGTCATGGTGATAGATCTCCAATTATGGGAGCTTGTCCACACACAGAGTAGCACTTGTGCTATACAAATGCTATAGATGGGACTAATAAACTGAGGACTTAATCCATACAAGAAGGAGATTTAGATGTAGTGAAGTTGTACATGCTCTGAAAGACCAGGTTTGGAGCAGGGGAGATAGATCCCTCCTAGATCCCTCTGTTAGGTAAACTTCTACAGGTGAGCGCCCAAGTGGTACAAATGGTTCAAGGTGCATTTTACTAAATTTCAGCTGGTTCTCTAACTGCAGTTTTCCCAAAATAAACCTGATCTTGACTGACCTCCATCTGTCTAGGTTATATTACTGCAATGCAGTATATGGGGTGTCCATGAAAGCTGTTTGGGAACTTCAGTTATTGTTATAATAATTTATTATTTATACCCTGCCCATCTGGCTGGGTTTCCCCAGCTACTCTGGGCGGCTCCCAACAGAATATTAAAAACATGATAAAACATCAAACATTAAAAACCTCCCTAAGTAGGGCTGCCTTCAGATGTGTTCTAAAAGTCAGATAGTTGTTTATTTCTTTGATATCTGATGGGAGGGCGTTCCACAGGTAGTGCAGAATGCAGCTGCTGCTAGATTACTGTCTGGTTCCCATAAATTTTGCTTTATCTTACCATATCTTAAAGTGGTAGCCATTGCAGTTCTTTATTTTCCCACACAATTTGAAGTGTTGTTTTTGACTGTTAAAGCCCTAATTAACCTGGAAATGGAATGTCTTAAGGACTACCTGCTTCCTTGTGGTACTGCACATACCTGAAGATGGAGGCCCTTACTCCCACACTGGTGGCATCCAGAGCGTATTTTCAATGTTTCAGAGCAAATTAGAAATACAAGTAGCTTCCCCACACGTTTGGTGACTTTGTTGTGCGCACCCGCTGCTGGAGTCATTGCTTTTTCCTAGCTAATGTATTGTGATAGAAAAGTACACCACAATTTTTAAAATTGTATGATGTAATCAAACAATAATACTGCAATTTATATTCATCTGTTAATACAGGCCCCATGTCCTACTGGTGCAGATATCAAAAAATTGTTCACCAACAGGGAGGTCTCAACAAACTATAGGCAAAGATATACAGGAGTCGTGCCTTCCAACCTTTTTGCTATTTCTGACGATGAAGACGCCTTAATAGCAATGAAGTATTTAAAAGAGAAAGTTGTTAATGCCTCAGGTAAGGAGGATAGGGGCTGCTGATGCGTTTTTTGGCTGAGTGTATCTCCATTTTCAGCATATAATTATAGCCTAATTAATCCTTGCAAAATGCTTCATCTGCCATTATTTGTTTTAGGCATTAATTTGCAACTTCATGTCAGTTTGGGAGGCCGTCATACTTTTTTGCTTGAAACAATCTATAATTTGTTTGGAAATATCTATAATTATTTCATGAAATAAGCAGAGTCTGGCCTTAATCATTAATTAACAAATTAGATAATTTCATTGGTAAATGTGTTTTGCAGTTATTTACAACATTTTTAAATTAAAATATGCTGGAAAGAATATGAGATCTGAAACACAGCAGATTCATTGGACTTTGAGCTTTCTGCATGTTATATGTACAAGTATGCCAACGCTGTGTGCCACTGGTACCATGCACATTATGTTAATATAGACACACATTTGCCCCTTCATTAAGATGCGTAGATGTACTTTAGGAGACTGTTTTCACATTTAAACCTGTTTCTGCCAACTCCTACGCCAATCCACATAGAATTTCATCATTATACATATGCAGTGGGTTGTCATGCAGTTTTCTACATTGTGAGCAAACAGATCTCCTCAGTTGTTGTAATAGAATGGGGTATTAAATTACCTGCCCTTCGCCAGCAGGTCCCAGGGTGGGTTACAACCATTTTAAATTCATTATTAAAAACAGTTACAGCTAATTACAGTCACATGATTAGGGTGGGTCCTGAAAACACATATCTCAGGTATCAAAGGCCAGGGTAAAAAAGTACATCTTCAGCATTCACTGAAAACTCTACAGTTAAGTTGTCATGTGTTCCTCTGTGGGGAGGGAATTTCACAGCTCAGGGGCTGCTGTAGATAATGCATTTTCCACCAAACCTCTGAGAGTGGTGGAACTATCAAGAGGCTGATCTTCACCCCTGCTGATCTTAACACCCAATAGGGTCTGTAGGGAAGGAGGGTGATCTCTCAGATTATTTGGAGTCTAAATCATTTAGGGCTTTAAATAAACACAAGCATGAGCACCTTGAATTGAACCTGGAAATGAACTGGCAAACAATGCAGGTGTTTTGGGTTATATAAGTTCTAAAGATAACCCCAGCCAGTAATCTGACCTGTTGAAGTTTCCGAGTCATCTTCAAGGGTATCTTCACATGTAATAATGATGTCCTTGTTCCTTGCAGAGGCATAGCAGAAATAACATTCTATATAATATAGAAAGGCCCTTCTCTTCAGACTTGATGTATGGGGACTCTCTGCCCCAGTGGTGAAGAAAATATTATCTGTACCTCAGGAGTGGATAGAAAATATACTCTCCACCTTTGGTCACCCGCATTGCTGCTGCATCTTGGGACAGGAAGAGGAAAGAAAGTGTTGAGGCCGCGGTTGGAAACACACAGACTCACCCCTGTCACAGTATGCAGCCGTGACTCAGGAACTGGAGGTCAGGTGACCAGCCTCCCTTCTCACCTTCTGCTTAGGAGCATTTAATTTTGTTTTTACTTCCTATGTTTCAAGACTGAGCCCAAACACTGAAAATATGCCAGGGCTGAAGCCTGGTGACCACTGGCAGAAATTAAACTCTGCTGAGAATGCCCCAAGAGACTGGAGATGCTATAGTTCTCACTGCAGATCTGACTTCCTCCAGTATAAGAACACTTTCCATTAGGATGCTTGTGATAGTCTAATCAGAAACTTCTATGTACAAATTTATTGAATACACTATGCAGCAAAGAGCTCTCAACCAACACACACACACACACACACACACACACACATACACACACACACACACACACACAGAGTGTGTGTGTGCAGGGGTATAGTTACAAGAGATAGGGGCTCTGGCTACTAGATGACCATTCTAGGATTTTTAGAAAGTCATTAGCTTGCATCAGGCGTCCTATTGGCGAGACCCAGTTTTCTGAGTGCATGTTCTGGAGTCTGGGCAATAAGAGCAGTACAGTGGTACCCCGCAAGACAAATGCCTCGCAAGACGGAAAACCCGCAAGACGAAAGGGTTTTCTGTTTTGGAGGCGCTTCGCAAGACGAATTTCCCTATGGGCTTGCATCGCAAGACGAAAGCCCATAGGGAAATGCTGGCGGTCGGGAGCAAAGACTTTCGCCCACAGCCGGCCTTCAGAAGAGGACCTCTTCTGAAGGCCGGTGGGGGGCAAAAGTCTTTGCTCCCCCCGCCTGCCTTCCCCCCGCCTGCCCCGGGCGATCTTAAAATGCTGGCGGGCGGGAGCGAAGCGTTCGCTGCCGACCCCCAGCATTTTAAAACCTCCAAGGGACAGCAGAGAAGTCTCTGTCCCGAGGAGATTTTAAAATGCTGGGGGTCGGGAGGGAAGCGCTGCCGACCCCCAGCATTTTTAAATCTCCAAGGGACAGCAGAGAAGTCTCTGTCCCGAGGAGATTTTAAAATGCTGGGGGTCGGGAGGGAAGCGCTGCCGACCCCCAGCATTTTAAAATCTCCCCGTGTCCAGGGGAGGTTTTAAAATGCTGGGGGTCGGGAGTGAAGCGTTCGCTGCCGACCCCAGCATTTTAAAATCTCCAAGGGACAGCAGAGAAGTCTCTGTCCCGAGGAGATTTTAAAATGCTGGGGGTCGGGAGGGAAGCGCTGCCGACCCCCAGCATTTTAAAATCTCCCCGTGTCCCGGGAAGGTTTTAAAATGCTGGGGGTCGGGAGCGAAGCGCTGCCGACCCCCAGCATTTTTAAATCTCCAAGGGACAGCAGAGAAGTCTCTGTCCCGAGGAGATTTTAAAATGCTGGGGGTCGGGAGGGAAGCGCTGCCGACCCCCAGCATTTTAAAATCTCCCCGTGTCCAGGGGAGGTTTTAAAATGCTGGGGGTCGGGAGCGAAGCGTTCGCTGCCGACCCCAGCATTTTAAAATCTCCAAGGGACAGCAGAGAAGTCTCTGTCCCGAGGAGATTTTAAAATGCTGGGGGTCAGGAGGGAAGCGCTGCCGACCCCCAGCATTTTAAAATCTCCCCGTGTCCAGGGGAGGTTTTAAAATGCTGGGGGTCGGGAGCGAAGCGTTCGCTGCCGACCCCAGCATTTTAAAATCTCCAAGGGACAGCAGAGAAGTCTCTGTCCCGAGGAGATTTTAAAATGCTGGGGGTCGGGAGGGAAGCGCTGCCGACCCCAGCATTTTAAAATCTCCCCGTGTCCCGGGAAGGTTTTAAAATGCTGGGGGTCGGGAGCGAAGCGCTGCCGACCCCCAGCATTTTTAAATCTCCCCGGGACACGGGGAGATTTTAAAATGCTGGGGTCGGCAGCGAACGCTTTTAAAACGCTGTTCCGAAGGGGGGGCGGGATCACCTGCCCCAGCCGCCCCACTTCGGAACGCTGTTCCGAAGCGGGGAGGGGGGGCGGGAAGACCTGCCCCAGCCGCCCCACTTCGGAACGCTGTTCCGAAGCGGGGAGTGGGGGCGGGGACACCTGCCCCAGCCGCCCCACTTCGGAACGCTGTTCCGAAGCGGGGAGGGGGGGCGGTGAAATATACTCAGAGTCGCAAAGTGATTTCATGCTCTTTATTCAGCTCATAGTGGTGAGGAGGGATGAATGAATGTCTGCGGGGTCTGCTTTATATACATTATTTACACAATGGGCTGCACATGATTGGCTAATTCTGGAATTCTACTGTAAGCCAATCAGGTTGCGGATTCACTTCTATCTGGAGCATGATTGGGTGGTTCCTGCCAACCAATCATACTGCTGCATTGTTCTAAGACCAATCAGACTGCTGCATTCTGAATCCTATTGTTCTAGGACCAATCAGACTGCTGCAGTTTGGATCCTATTCAATTCAGTACATAACACCCCTCCCCTCTAAGTTCCAGTCCTGCCCGGGAGGTCGCATTCATAGTCCTCAAGGTATGCCGGCGGCCTACGTGTGCGTTGCGGCCTGGGGTGTTCCCTGGTCTGGGGTTCAGGTTCTGGCTCGCGTTCCAAGGATGCTGGCTGTGATGGGGCTGTTTGGTCTGGTGCAACATGCTCGCTCAGTCGTAGTTCTGGTTCCGGTGTCCTTTCGGCCTCACGGGTCCTCTCTGTATTTACTGATTCTGCCTCTCCTGCTTGCCCTTGCTGCTCTATGGGCCTCACTGCCCCACTGTTCCCTTGGGACTCCTTTGACCTGTCCTCCTCCTCCTGGTTTTCTCCCGGGAATCGTCGCCGTATCTGGTCGCAGTGGTGGCGCCAGCATTGCCCCCCATCTGTTAGCACCTCGTACGACACGGGGCCAGTGACCCTGGTGACTGTGGCGGGTACCCATGCAGGGCCTGCCCCAAAATTCTTTGCGTACACTGGGTCCTGGGCCTCAAAGGTCCGGGGGTTCCTGCCTTCCCCCACCCCTACCTCATCCTGAGCTCTATCAGGGTGAAGGCGGTCCAATCTGATTGCAAGGCGCCGACCCATTAGTAGTTCAGCGGGGCTCCGGCCAGTCGTTGAGCTGGGGGTGCTGTGCTGTGCTAGAAGGAATGTGGCAAGGCGGTACTCCCAATCCCCTTGCGTCATGCGGCGAAGGGTGTCCTTGGTGGTCCGCACCATGCGTTCTGCTTGGCCATTGGTGGCCGGGTGGAATGGCGCTGAACGGATGTGGCGGATGGCGTTCTGCGCTGTGAAGGTTTGGAATTCTCCTGACGTAAATGCAGTCCCGTTGTCTGAGACGAGAGTGTCAGGGAGCCCGTGGGTTGCAAACAGCCTGCGTAGTACCCGGATGGCTGCGGACGTAGAAGTGGACGGTACCAGTGCGACTTCCAGCCATTTGGTGTAGGAGTCCACCACTATGAAGAATGTTTTCCCCTGAAAGGGGCCAGCGAAGTCCACATGCAGGCGTGACCATGGTGCTCGGGCGGACTCCCAGGACTGGACTGGGGCCCTTGGGGGATCTGGGCGGGATTCTTGGCAGGCCTGGCAGTGTTTGACCCAGGCCTCTATCTCTCCGTCGATCCCCGGCCACCACACATAACTCCTGGCAAGGGCTTTCATTCTTACTACCCCTGGGTGTGTCTCGTGTAGGGCTGTGAGGACCCTTTTGCGGAGGGGCTGGGGAACAACGACCCTGCTTCCCCATAACAGGCACCCCTTGTGGGCTGACAGTTCATGTTTGCGGGTTGTGTAGCCGGCGAATTCTGGCCCGGGGCTGCTGCTGGGCCATCCCCTCCACACCCAGTCCAGGACCCGGGAGATGACCCTATCTTTCTTGGAATGGTGTGCGACTTCTTGTGCCTGAATGGGGCGGTCGGGAAGCAGCTCCAGGCTCATAACCTCTTGTGCAGGTGCTGGGTCGGGGCCTGTTTCCGGTAGTGGTAGCCTGCTGAGGGCGTCCGCATGGCCCATCGCCTTCCCAGGGCGGTGAATCAGTGCATACTGGTAGCTGGCAAGGAAAATTGACCACCTGAGGACGCGAGGAGACAGCACTTGGGGGGTCTGCTTTTCGGGGGCAAACAAGCCAAGCAACGGCTTGTGGTCTGTCACCACGGTGAAGGGCCGCCCGTACAGGAAATCATGGAATTTTTTTACTCCCTTCACGATTGCCAGACCCTCCTTGTCGATTTGCGAGTAGTTCCGCTCGGTTTCGTTGAGTGTCTGGGAAAAGTATGCCACTGGTACCTCTCTTCCATCTGGGAGTTGGTGTCCCAGGACAGCGCCAATGCCATAGGGTGAGGCGTCGCATGCTAGCACCACCGGCAGCCTCTCGTCGAAGTGTGCCAAGACCGAGTTTGAGACAAGCAAGTCCTTGACTGCCTGGAATGCGGCCTCCTGACGCTGGCCCCACACCCAAGGGGCCCGCTTGTCCAGGAGTCTGTGTAGGGGCTCCGCTACCGCCGCCTTGTGGGGAAGGAAGGAATGGTAAAAGTTCAATAGTCCCAAGAAGGCCTGAAGTTCAGTCTTGTTCTTGGGCGCTGGGGCATCACAAATGGCCCGTACCTTGTCCCCAGTCGGGTGGACCCCTTCTGCGTCCACCATAAATCCCAGAAAGTCCACCTGAGGCACTCCTAGTAGACATTTTTCCCGCTTCACCTTGAGACCCGCCGTCTGGAAACGGTGCAGAACGGTGCGGAGGCGGTCCTCAAACTCCTCTGGTGTGGGCCCAGCAATCAACACATCATCGAAGAAGGGGGTGACACCAGGAATCCCTTTAAGGAGAGAGTCCATTAGATTCTGGAATATGCCTGGTGCCACGCTGACCCCGAATTGCAGCCGCTTTACCCTGAACGCTCCTCTGTGTGTCACAATCGTCTGTGCCTCTGCTGTAGCCTCATCTACTGGCAGCTGTTGATATGCTTGGGCCAAGTCCAGCTTGCCAAAAATTTTCGACCCAGCCAGGGTGGCAAGGACATGGCTGACCACTGGCACTGGGTATGCATGGGCCGTGAGGGCCTTGTTTATGGTACATTTGTAGTCTGCGCAGATGCGGACCGAACCATTAGGCTTGACGGGTGTGACGATTGGAGTTTCCCAGGGGGCATTAGGCACCGGCTCCAGCACTCCTTGCTCCACGAGTCGGTCCAATTCCTCATCTATACGGGGTTTCAGGGCGAACGGGACCCGGCGGGCCTTGAGCCTGACCGGTCGTACTGCGGGGTCAAGCTGTAGAGCAATGGGGGGCCCCGTATACTGTCCCAATTTCCCATCGAAAACCCCCGGAAATTCCTTGCATATGGCGTCCACGTCCACTTGTAAGCTCATGTGGTTCACCCCGGTGATGGCTAGCCCCAGTGGTCCAAACCATGCCAATCCCAGTAAGCTAATGTAGGGGCCCTTGACCACAAGCAAGTCCAGTTGCCGCGTCCGCCCTCGGTATTGCACCCTGAAGGTCCCCACCCCCATTGTGGGGACCTTACGTTTCTGGAAGTCCCGGAGGGTGAATGGGGCTGGCCTGAGTTTGGGACCCCCAGTAGGACACAGTTTCCTTAAGGTCCTTGCCGAGATTATGGATAGAGTTGAACCCGTGTCAAGCTCCATGCGGCATGGGGCCCCCTCTATCTGTACCTCTACATAAATTTTCTCTACGTTGGGGTGGGGCAACTGGTATACCTGGAAGTCCGTGAGCTCCGTTGAGTTGCCTTGGTGCGTTGGGCCCCGGGACCTGGGGCTCTTGGATTGGTCATCTGATGCCTGGTGTCGGGTGGGCCGAGCCCGACACACCCGGGCGATGTGTCCCAATTTTCTGCACTGCCTGCACTCTGCGTTGCGGAAACGGCAGGTCCTCCTCTCGTGACTTTCTCCACAGCTTGCGCAATTCCCTCCTTCTCGTCGAGGCAGCTGTGGTATGTGGGCTGCTTGAGTGCGCTGCTGTACTCTGTGCACCTCCTCCCTGTCGGATCCTGAGTCGTCGGTGAGGTCTTCGTGGTGGACCCTCGGTTGGGACGGCTGGCTCGGCCGTGCCTCTTGCGTTGACCTCTCGGCAGCTTCCGTTGCCAGGGCCTCCTCCAGAGCGACCTGGAATGTTAGGTTCTTCTTAGCGTAGAGGTGTCGTTGCAGCTTCTCATCCTTCAGGCCACCGACGAGGCGGTCACGAAGCATGTTCTCCAGCTCTGAGAAGTTGCAAAACCGGGCAGCTTGGCGAAGAGAGGTCACAAACCCAGTTATGGTTTCCCCAGGGGCTTGCCGCTTTGCGTAGAAGGCATTTCGACAAGCCACCACTGAGGGCTGTGGCGAAAAGTGCCCCTTCAGCTGTTCCATTATTGTTTTGTATGGAACAGTAGCGACGTCTTCAGGTGCAAGGAGAGCCCGGGCGATTTCAAACGTCTCCTCTCCGCAGACACTGAAGAATATTGCCCTCTTCTTGGCGTCTTCTGCATCGGTGACCCCTTTGGCTTCTAGGAGGAAGGTGAAACGGGAGGCGTACGCTTCCCAGTCTCCAGATGCTGGGTTGAACGATGAGAAGCTGCTGTCGGTTGCCATTCTGAGTTCCTTGTGTCCCGGAGCTGAAGCCTGGATTCACGGTGCGAGGCAGCGGTGCGGCAGGTGGCGGTGCTGCGATGCTGTGTGTGGCAGTCAGCTCAGCGGGATCCCACCTTCGTCGCCAGTGAAATATACTCAGAGTCGCAAAGTGATTTCATGCTCTTTATTCAGCTCATAGTGGTGAGGAGGGATGAATGAATGTCTGCGGGGTCTGCTTTATATACATTATTTACACAATGGGCTGCACATGATTGGCTAATTCTGGAATTCTACTGTAAGCCAATCAGGTTGCGGATTCACTTCTATCTGGAGCATGATTGGGTGGTTCCTGCCAACCAATCATACTGCTGCATTGTTCTAAGACCAATCAGACTGCTGCATTCTGAATCCTATTGTTCTAGGACCAATCAGACTGCTGCAGTTTGGATCCTATTCAATTCAGTACATAACAGGCGGGAAGACCTGCCCCAGCCGCCCCACTTCGGAACGCTGTTCCGAAGCGGGGAGGGGGGGCGGGAAGACCTGCCCCAGCCGCCCCACTTCGGAACGCTGTTCCGAAGCGGGGAGGGGGGGCGGGGACACCTGCCCCAGCCGCCCCACTTCGGAACGCTGTTCCGAAGCGGGGAGGGGGGGCGGGATGACCTGCCCCAGCCGCCCCACTTCGGAACGCTGTTCCGAAGCGGGGAGGGGGGGCGGGAAGACCTGCCCCAGCCGCCCCACTTCGGAACGCTGTTCCGAAGCGGGGGGGGCGGGGACACCTGCCCCAGCCGCCCCACTTCGGAACGCTGTTCCGAAGCGGGGAGGGGGGGCGGGAAGACCTGCCCCAGCCGCCCCACTTCGGAACGCTGTTCCGAAGCGGGGAGGGGGGGCGGGGACACCTGCCCCAGCCGCCCCACTTCGGAACGCTGTTCCGAAGCGGGGAGGGGGGGCGGGAAGACCTGCCCCAGCCGCCCCACTTCGGAACGCTGTTCCGAAGCGGGGCGGGGGGCGGGAACACCTTCTGAAGGCGGGCAGGGGGCGAAAGTCTTTGTCCCCCCTGCCTGCCTTCCCAGGGGCTTTTAAATCGCCCCGGACAGCGGAGAAGTCCTCTGCTGTCCGGGGCGATTTTAAAATGCCACCCGCCAGCATTTTAAGATCGCCAGGGTTTTTTAAAATGCTGGGGGTGGGAAGAAAAGCCCTTGTCCCCCCCCCCCCCAGCCTTCAGAAGAGGTCCGGGGACAGACTGTCCCCGGACCTGGTCTGAAGGCGGTTTCCCTAGGAACGCATTAATTGATTTTCAATGCATTCCTATGGGAAACCGTGCATCGCAAGACGAAAAAACCGCAAGACGAAGAGACTTGCGGAACGAATTAATTTCGTCTTGCGAGGCACCACTGTACAGAATTCCTATTGGTGTACCGACCATCCCGCTGCACCAAGGACACCCTGCTCAAGCTTTTTCAGATTGTGGCAGATGTTCTCCTGGAGACAACTAGCCTGGTTGTCTGGAGGGATTTTAACATCCATGCTGACACAACCTTACAAGGGGCCGCTCAGAACTTCGTGGAAAGCATGGCCTCCATGGGGCTGTCCCTGAATAAGTTTGGCCCAACTCATAGTCGTGGATATGCCTTAGACCTGGTGTTCACCTCTATGGATATGGATGATCTGGCACTAAGTAAAAATGAAACAAAAGAAGTGCCATAGTCGGATCACTTTCTAGTGTAACTGGACTTCTCCATGACCCTTCCCCTCTGCACGGAGGTGGGACTGATTCTGATGTTCCATCCCCAACACTTAATGGATCCAAATGGTTTCCAGAGAGTGGTAGGGGATGTTTTATTCCATGTTGATGGCCTTTCAGCTGATTCCCTGGTGCAGCGTTAACCAGGGCTATTGACTGTGGCTCTTAAGCGCCCTCTCTGATTGCATGGAACCCGGATGGCACCGTGATTTCCCCCAGAGCTGAGGGCGATGAAACAATTGCTGAAATGGCTGGAGTATCATTGGCAGAAAAATCATTCTGAAAAGGACTGAACACAGGTTAGAGCTCAACGTCAAGCCTAACAAGTGGTGATAGTGACAGCAGAGAGGACTTTATTCACCGCCTCTATTGCATCTGCAGAAAACAGCAGCAGGAGACTCTTTCAGGTCGTTTGTAATCTAACAGAACTACCTTTGCCATCGGGGCCTGGTGAAGACCCCAAGATCTCCTGCAATGATTTTGCATTTTTTTTGCAGATAGTCGCTCATATTCAGAAAGAGGTGGACTGCACAGTGGGAGCAGGGCCAGGGCGGGAGAGTGCTAGAGTCTTGTCTAGATAGGGTGCATGGGATCAATTCCAAGCTGTTACTACTGAGGATGTAACAGGCTGCTTGGATGAGTGGAAACAACCACCTGTCTCCTTGATCCTTGCCTATCCTGGCTCATAAAAGTGAGGTGGGCAGGGCTGGGTGATGGGCTCTGTGGGGTGGTGAATGTAAGGGAGTCTTCCCAGAACTGCTTACCAAACTGCTTTTTTTAAAACCATCTTTGGACCTGGCCACTATGGCCAACTATCTCCCAGTCTCAAATTTTCCATTGTTGGGCAAGGTGATGGAGCAAGTGGTCCCTGAACAACTCCAGACATGCCTAGAGGATGCTGACCATTTGGATCCCTTCCAATCGGGATTCAGGCTCCATCATGGGACTGAAACTGCCTTGGCCTTGCTGGTCAGTGATCTCTGGCAGGCTAGGAACAGAGGTGAAAGAGTGGTAGACTTGTAATCTGGTGAACCAGGTTCGCGTCTCTGCTCCTCCACATGCAGCTGCTGGGTGACCTTGGGCTAGTCACACTTCTTTGAAGTCTCTCAGCCCCACTCACCTCACATAGTGTTTGTTGTGGGGGAGGAAGGGAAAGGAGAATGTTAGCCGCTTTGAGACTCCTTAGGGTAGTGACAAAGCGCGATATCAAATCCAAACTCCTCCTCCTCCTCCTCCTCCTCCTCCTCCTCCTCCTCCTCCTTTCAACGGCTTTTGATACCATTGACCATGGTATCCTTCTGGACCGTCTAGAGGAGCTGGGATCCAGGGGCCCTGTTATACAGTGGTTCTTCTCATTCCTCCTGGGACATGTCCAGAAAGTGGCATTGGGGGATGAGTGTTCAGACCCCTAGGCTCTCACTTGTGGGGTGCCTCGGGGCTCTGTCCTCTCCCTCATGCTCTTCAACATCTATTTGAAGCCACTAGGAGAGGGGATTTGGGCTGTGTGTTTACCAGTATGCAAATGCTACCCAGCTCTACTTTTCATTTAAATCAGAACCAGTGAAGGCAACGAATGTCCTGTGTGAGTGGCTGGAGGATGGATGGCGGCTAACAGATTGAGGTGGAATCCTGACAAGACAGAAGTACTGTTCTTGGGGGACAGGGGGTGGGCGAGTGTGGGGGCCTCCCTGGTCCTGAATGGGGTAGCTGTGCCCTGAAAGGCCAGGTGCGCAGCCTGGACTCACAGCTGTACATGGAGGTGCAGGTCAGTTCTATGTCCAGGGTAGCTGTCTATCTGGTATGCCAGCTGAGACCCTACTTGCCTGCACCCTGTCTCACCAGAGTGGTACATGCTCTGGTTATCTCTCGCTTTGATAACTGCAATGTGCTCTATGTCGGGCTACCTTTAAAGGTGACTCGGAATCTACTACTAATCCAGGATGCAGCAGCTGGACTGGTGACTGGAGGTGGCTGTCAGGACCATATAACACTGTCAGAAGGAGGGGGAAATAATGCTTTCTGCATTGAATTAAATAGATTGTTACTGTCAATACCTGCTTTGAATCATTGGGGGTGGGGATAGTTTACCTTTTACTTACCTTAGATCCAAAAATAGGCAGCAGGAACTTTCTGATCCAACGAACATATGGAGGCTGGTCCAGGGCAAATGGGGCACTGCTGCAGCAACATCAGTTTGCCCTCAGCCCCCCCCCCCCCCGCTTGCCACCTTAATGACAAGTACTGCCTGTCAGCTTCCTCCTCCTCAGACTCAGTGTTGCCTTTTGTAGAACAGAGAGGAGGAGAGCAACAAATGACTCTGGCTTCCCCTACTATTGGCCTCCCTGCTTTGCGCCCCACCAGTCCCCATGGGCATGAGCTACCACTGCAAAGAACCACATCATTGCTGGAGCTTTCCCTGTTCCGCTGGGCCCCATGAGAAGCTGCTCCTAAGAGGGCCAAGAACTTCCAGGATGGTGTGTGACGTGACGGGAGAGACTACAGCCAGGGAGAGAATATCATTAAGAAGAGACCACTCTTGTCATGTGCCTCTTCATTGTCTGTGGCAGTGTGGATACAAATCATTATGTTAGTGACCTAGGAAGTCTTTATGCATTGTACCAGTGACTTCCAGGGTTGGGAGGAACCTTCCCTTTACCTATTGTACTAGATTTCCCTGTTAGAATTAAGCAGGATATAGCTATTATAATTCTGATTCTAATGGTCATTCTTAAGTTTCCATTCATTTTCAGTAATGCTAAGTGAGTGGATGCAAGAAGCGAAACTGCTTTAATGGATCACTTAGTTTTCTATTTACCCAAATGCAGCTTGTAGCTCTTCTAAATACATGCTTGAAGGAATGTTATAGCTTTGAAATTGTTGTACATACATCATGAAGCACAGAAACTGTAGCTCCAGCTAATGTGCTTTCTTTTTAATGTGATTTTTGCAAGCCTAAGAATTCAGGTCATACTAAGATCATGAAAGTTTTGTATTCCCAGTTATAGGAAATGAGTGAGATTCTCAGTAGTGGGACATGAGCATCTAATCGTAAGCCATAAATCCATTGCAATGGGCTTTATTTATGATTGCTGTAACTTCTCTGAATAATAAAGTTTTTCTCTCAGATATGTTTTCATGTAGTTAAAGCATATTTGGAAAATATTACGATTCTATTGGATTGATATACAGTGGTACCTCTGGTTATGTACTTAATTCGTTCCGGACGTCCGTTCTTAACCTGAAACTGTTCTTAACCTGAAGCACCACTTTAGCTAATGGGGCCTCCTGCTGCCACCGCACCGCCGCAGCACAATTTCTGTTCTCATCCTGAAGCAAAGTTCTTAACCCGAGGTACTATTTCTGGCTTAGCGGAGTCTGTAACCTGAAGCATATGTAACCTGAAGCGTATGTAACCCGAGGTACCACTGTAGTTTATTCTGCAATCACTATCTAAAAGGCATACATAGGATGTTTATAATATATTGAAAACATGATCTCTTGAGGTCACATAGAGAGCATTATTTGTCTTGTGGCAAGTAAACGTAAATTTAAATTGCCTTCAGAAATAAAGGATTTATGCTAATAGGAGTGTTGTTGTAGTTAAAGAAGACTGTGGGTCCAATAATGGATAGTGACAAAAAGGATGTTAACCAAATTCCCACCTGTTCAAGGTGTAAAGCCCTAGAATACTCTATCTAGAACAATTGTAGCACTAAAATTTCCTCACTGGATGAAGGGGGCTTTCTTTTTGCTTTTCCCCCTCTGGTATCTCAATTCTGGTCCATGAGGATTAAAAGGAGGAATTTTCTCCTTTCCAGAACTTTGGTTTCTTATTTCCTTTTTTCTTGAGCATCAGGAACAGCCACACATAGAGAAAGATACTTGGTGGTGTTAATTCCTTTGGGGAAGAGCAATCAGAGAAGAATCCCTTCCTTCCCTCTACGCTCGCCCACCCCCCAACATTCCAATATTTTCTCTGTTTGACTTGCTTGCACATTTGTTCATAACTGAGAGACACTTTGCTTATGCTATTTTGCACACAGGACTATGTGGTCCTTTTGTTGGAGACAGACATGGTGATGTGCCTGCTTTGGTTCAGCTAATTGGATTTGATGACCTTTGAGTCCCAGCTCTGTGGGTGGAAGTCAGTGTTGTGCTTTTCCTGTCATTCCATCTGCACAAGCGTTCCTGCTTGCCAGAAGGAATGACACACACCCCACTTTCCCCATGCACAGTTCTGGGGTTTTTCCTGACCCCCCCCCCGAGCCAATGTGAGGCACACATATGGAGGAGAAGGGGGAAAGCCCTGTGGTGCAAGCAGAAGTCCTTGTGCAGGACTTCTGCTGACAAGGCTGTTTAGGTCAATCCTGCCCTATGATGCTTTATGCATGAATCTATTTAAGATACAGTAGCTCGCCTTTTTCTGACAGGTCAAGTTACTTAGATTTGTAGCAGGTTGGCAATATAGTTCTCTGTGTTATGGTGCAAATGCTGGCTCTTTATGCTCATAATGTGTTATTCACTACTGCAGAACATTAAATTGTTAATGTTGATCTTGTCATAGTTACACATGCCCTGGTTACATCCAGATTTGACATCTGCAAGTGCACTATGTGGGGCTTTCCCTTCAGTAAGCTTCCGTTGGTGTACAATGCAGCAGTGTGACTGATTTATAGGGGCTTGGGTGTTTGAGTTTGGTTCCGGCTCAATTCAATGTGTTGGTTCTTGTCTTCAGAGCACTGAACAACTTGGAACTCTCTCCTCTTACATGAACCTGAGCACATACTGCAGCTGACAGGTGAAGCAAGGGCAGCCCTACCATGAGCCACACTGAGCCACATGGCTCAGGTGGCATATAGAGATGGATGGAGCATCATGTACCCAATCTGCTGTCCATAGGGTCACTTGCCACCATTGCTTCCATGGCAATGTCTTGTTGGCTGGCTGGCCACCCAACTGCTGTTGCTCCTCCTATGGCTGCTTGGATGCCAGCCAACCCACCACCCAACCTGCTCTCTGCCTCTGCATGCTGCTATGTTGCTAGCTATCAACCAGTCAGCAAGGCTTCTGCTGAACTCTGTTGACCTCTTGCCCTATCCTTTGCTCTTCCCCAGAGCAAGGCATTCTGGGTGTCGTGGCCCTAGCAAACACCTGCAGCACCTGCTGCCAGCTGGGAATTAAGTTTGAAGTTATTTTATATTTTAAAATAATTTTCCATCATCATTACAAAGCAATAGTGGTGAAGGTGCTCTTCAAGGCCACCTCACACACAGATGCAGCACTGTGACTGTTGGGCTACCACAATAAAAGAAGTAAGCTGCTGGGAGGATGTCTTGCATCTCTGTGCTGAGGTCTAAGAATTTACTGGGCTCTGAGTCTGAAGAGAGACTCCCCAAATACCTCTTGGAGGTGGAAGGTCTCCCTCAGAGAAAGCAGAGACCATACTCTTGAGTGCCTCTGTGGTTCACAACTAGAACCCTGCCTCTTTAAATTCCTGAAACTTCACTTGTGTTGGGCTTTGGCAATCCCCAGTCCTTTGGGGGTGTAAGTGTTCAAATAAGTTATCAGAACGACATCTGACTTCGCTGGCAGTGAGCTCTCCTAGGGCCTGCAGAAGCTAATACTGACCCAGATCATTCTACCTGGAAACTTGCCATCCATTTTCATTGCTGAAAATCGGCAGTTGAAGTTCACCCTCCTTTCTTAGCACCTTATGGCTTCTTTGGAATAAAACAACATAGACATATACAATTGTTTTCTTCACCTTGTTCTGAATGGTGAGAAATCCAGTACAATCTTTGCTGGCTCTGATTCTTCTGAAAATGAGAAAACTACAGTCTTATTTATTTATCTTATTTGTACACAGCTTAATGTAAATAGAATTTCTAAGCTGTTTACAAAGAATATAAAATGTTCATTAACATTTACACTGTTTTGGAGAGTTATATGTATGAAGTAAATATTTTTTAAAATGCAACTCCAAAGCAACACCACTCATGCCTTTTTATGAAGGACTGGATTGTGGTCAAATTCCAAAACTATTTTTTTGTTACTTACCCTAATTCAGCAGTGTTAACATAGCAGAATATCTTCAATACTACTTTTGATTTTATAGTAGGATTTGAAATGAATATTGCTTTGTAACATCTCTACAGTACTGCCAACAGTGAATAAAATAGTCCCAGACAATTCTCATGCATGTCAGGACAGTCACAACAAAATAATTAGAAAACTTAATACTACTGAAAGGAATTGTTTTGACCATTCTCTAATTTTGAATATTTGTAAATGTATCAGGAATCAGTTTTCTGTAAAGAAGAAAACCAACCATAGGGAGTTCATATTGTACCTCCAGCTAAATGCTAATTACATTTAATCAACTTTTTGCTCATCCAAAAGGGTGCCCCTGTTTAATTAGGTAATAAATGGTAATTTTTTAAAAAATATTTTTAATGCAAGTGCTTATAACAGCTTCATATGGTGGGTGTCATCTCGAAGAGGCACCCCCCCCCTCACACATACAACAGAAAAAGTATTCTAATATTAATCTTGCTGTAATACAAACATTGCTGCCTGGAGCTCCTTTGAGAGGAAGGGCAGGATAGTAATTTTACAAGTAAAATAATAAATATATAACTTGAAAAATACAGTATTTTTGCTTCATAAATATGTTTTTAATTAATATGCAGATTTAATTTCTAAATCAGCTAAACCAGGGGTGGCTGTTGCCCATCGGGAATGGTGCAGCAGAAGGCAAGGAGGCCAACAGCAGATGGAGCCAAAGACAATGATAGCCTGAGCCAACTAATTCTGGTTTTGTCCCCATCTTCTCCCTGCCGAGTTCTGCAAGGGCAACACAGAGACTAAGGAGGAGGAAGATGATAGCCAGGGCCCCCCCCCCCGAGTCGCTTATAAGTAAAGAGGCAGGCAGGTGTGGGTTGGTTGAAGACAAACTTAAGTTGATGGGGCAGTACCCCCTTTGCTCTTATGGACCAGCCTCCACAGAAGTAAACCAGGCCATTGACTTAGCTGTCTTTAATAAGGAGTTAGCCCTAGTTTGTACACCATGTGAGCATAATGGGAACTTATGAACATGGCAATCCCTTTCTTTCAATGGGCAAAAGAGAATTACATGCCTAACTTTTTGTTTTAAATTAAGTGGGATTAAGGGCCACTTTACAAATTGTGAGGCAGCAAACCCAAGTTTACCACTAACAACTGCAGCTAACCAGGGCTCCTGAATAAGTTCCCTGTTCATTTCTCCTGTGCATCTAGCCCATTCACACTTTATTTAGGACCTACACCCCAAAATACAGTATAATGCTAGAAAGCTTAACTTTGCTTGGAATGAGCCCTATACATATTTATTAGACAGGCCTTCAGTTTCTTTGGGTTTTCCTACAGCAAGTCCCCAACTCCTTAAGTGAATGTTCCCTGCCCATTGTGGATTTCATTATATTTGACAAAGGAAAAGAAACACGAGGAAATGGTAGATATGTAAGAAACACACATTTTTTCCCCTGGTTCATGAGAGAGAATGATGAGAGAGAATCCTCTGAGTTCTGATAGCTATGTTACTTCTTCTTCTCTCCCCTCCCCCAATTCCCCATATCCTTTTTGCAAGACTTTTAATTTTTATTTGAAAGTACTGTAACCAAACAAAAGATGAGAAATGGCTGGGTAAAGGAGCTTGCTAAAGGTCCCCCCCCCCCCAAAAAAAAAGGTTCTCAGACTAAAGGGTTTCAAAATCTGGGGGCATAATTAATGTCCAATTCTGTGTTAAGTGCTTGCTACTTTGTCGGCTGTATTCTGTAGAGTCTTCACTAAATTATCCTAGCAACTGTTGCTAGGTAACATTGTTTACTTCATAGCATCAGAGCAACAAGAGGGTCACAGATCAGTTCAGTATTATTATCATCTGAGTTACACTAATAAGGTTTTTATTATATGTCTTAAATTATTTTTTTTCTCTTTTCTGCCCTCCCAGGGAATGTTATTGTCTATGGGAATACAATTGACATTTACACTACTATAGCAGCTCTCTTATCATTAGGAATTAATGGCAGCCTCATACATCTTGTGCATCCTCCATTGTGCTCAAATGTTACTTCTCTTAATAACAACGCAATAGAAAATGCTGTCCAGAGAGCCCTGTCCAGAGCTGGTGTGACTCTGTATCATGACAGTCTGCTGGCTCAGTGGAATGATGGCAGCCACCCGGACCCAATTGAGTTTGCATCTTTCACTACTAATACAAAGCCATTCAGATTGCAGTGTTCTGTAAGTATATATGTCTTTGTTATGTAACATCCTTCCATTAAGCAGAGACACTGAACTATTGAATTAAAAGGATGCAACAATCCACAGGGACATCCTCTTGTACAATGAAATGAAAAAGAGCTGTGCAGGGGCATTTCCTTGTGGTGGCTGAATTTTTAAAACACAAATCAACTTTTAAAATAAATTTTCATAACTTGTTTTTATTTTAATGTTCATTTAAAAATGTCTAATAAATGCATGTAAACATTGCTGTTTTCTGAGAACTGAGCCCATGTCAGAATGATAATTAAAGGTATTGCTTTGCCAAATTGTCATGAAGTTCAGGTTTTGATGCAAAAATTGCTGGTAGTGAGGTGGGAAGATCCACCAAAAAACCAACCCTCTACTCTTCCCTGTGCCTATTTTTTCACAACTAAAGCAGTCAATATTTCTCCAAATTGCTGTTCCTTCAGCAGTCCCTGTCCTTGAAAGAGTCAGAAGCTACTCAGGAATCATGTAGTAAATACTGATACCACGTGAAGCTATATGATTATGTCATGCTAGATGAAGCCTTTTTCATCACCCTCACTCTGAAGGTGAAGGTGTGCATGGAAGGAGAAAATGCTTCCACATTCTGTTTGTGGTTTCAACGTCCTCCAAGCCTAGCCCTGTGCTGAGAAAAAGAATGTGGATCTAGATGCACATTCAAAATCAACACCCTGTTGAACATTAATACAATGTAGGTGAATGATATCATCACTTGGATGCCAATCTGGATACAGATGTTCTCCATCTGCATTTCATTATTTTCAGTGGACATACATTCAGATGATTATCAAAATACAACTGAGGAATTAAATTAATGTATTCTCCCCCCCATTAAAATAATATAATTGGTGTTTTGAGTAATTATTTGGTTTAAATGTTGATTAGAGTCAACTGATGAATTAAATTAATACTTGGGGAGTGCTTAGGAAATTGTAACTATATGCTATGTTTTTGGTTTTGCTTATGTTTGTTTATGCTAATAATGAAAGGAAGAAATAGATAAATTAATGGATTACTGTGTTTTGTACATAAGTCAGAAATTTATGGAGCAGTAAGATCACATCTTTCTCAGTTAAGATGTCACCAAAAAGATACCCAAAGGGGAAAGAGTCCCAGGAAGAACAGTATGGGTTTCCTAATTTACAAAGCATTTGACAATAAACAGAGCAATTTAATTTAAGAAAATTACAGCACAAGGCTATCTGCCTTCCCTATTCCAATTTGCTATGGCAATTGAACCATTCACCATTGCAACAATGGAAGATTCACAAATACGAGGGATCAAGCTTAAAATGGGTCAGATTAGGATCTTCCTATATACAACTGATGCCACATTGTCTTTAGAAAGCCCTAGGGAATCTTTAAATCATGGGTTCCAAATAATTGACAAGAATGGAGCTGTATCAGCATATAAAATACAAAATCAGAAAGTGGAAATTGTTTCAGTTGGGGTCCCTTTGCTCAACATTATACGTTGGAAATTAGTAACCCATTGGTTATACACGTATGTATAAAATTAGGTAACAATATCAAAAAGAGAGGGAACTATTGTTCAAAAAAATAAAAGTGGATTTTTGTAAATAGGAAAAACTGAATTTGTCATGAATGCCTCAGATAAATGCTATCAAGACTGCGATCATACAATGAATACACAGGAACTAAAAGTTTGGCAGAAAATTCTTGATGAATGTATATAGCAGGATAAATGTGTATCACAAGAGTAACCAATAATACTAGCTGAATTTGATTAAAAATATGGCTTGCACAAGATAGAGTAAAGATTCATATCGGTTGGACAACTTAATGCCCCATTTGAAACATTAAGGAGAAAGTCTAAAAATGAGAGGGGAAATTTATTAAAACAAAGTTAAATTCCACATTCATTATTGAAAAAATGGGTCAAGTACAAATGGGAAATATTGTACTTTTATCTATATTAAGTCATCGTATCTGAGTCAATCAGCTGTTGGATTTTGTTAACTAGGAAAAACATGTGATATATAAATTTGGGTATCTAGTAAATAATGGACTGATGTTAATAAGACAAGTAATTAGTCAAAAAAACAAGAGAACAGATTTTCCCATGGTTCCAATATCTGCTATCTAAATTTGTAGGTTCAACCTGTGTGGTAAGGTATGGTTCCTTGGGGGGGGAATTACATCAGATAATATGGCAAAAAGTATTTCGACCAAAAATTATAAATAGTTAATGGATTTAGGGAAAGGGACTCAGTAGTCAGAACAAGGTGAAAAAGAGATCTGGGGTTTAGTATTTCCGTGCAGAAATTGGTCAAGATTTGGAGCTCTGTGAGAGAGTCCTAACTCAGCTTATCAGTAAGAAAAGCACAATATAAACAGCTTTTATGCTGGTACTTAATTTGAGCTAGGTTCAATAAAATCTACCGTATTTTTCGTCCCATAGGACACTCCGTCCCATAGGACGCACCTAGTTTTTTGGGGGGAAAATAAAGGAAAAAATTTTTTCCTTTATTTCCCCCCCAAAAGCAGGTCAGGGAAACCGAACCAGGTCGAGGAACAGCGGGATGGCGGCGCTGCGCCTCCCTGCTGTCCCCTGAGCTTGTTGGGCTGGCCGGGCGGCAGGCTGCTATCTGCAGCGTGGGAAGCCCTGCGGGGAACTCCCCAGGGCTCCAACACGCTGCGGATGTCTGTCCGGCGGGCGGGGCGCTCTGCTTCAGGGCGCCCAACGCTCCGGGAAGCAGGCTGCTATCCGCAGCCTAGACATACCTCCCACAGGGCTGCCTAGGCTGCGGATGTCTTCCTGAAGCCTGGAGAGCGAGAGGGGTTGGTGCGCACCAACCCCTCTCGCTCTCCAAGCTTCAGCGAAAGCCTGCATTCACCCCATAGGACGCACCCAGATTTTCCCTTCATTTTTGGAGGGGGAAAAGTGCGTCCTATAGGGCGGAAAATACGGTACTCATAAATCATTTTAAATGCTGGAAGTGCTCAGCCAGAACTGTGCAATTATTACATATGTGGTGGGAATGTCGAGTCACCTATGATTTTTGGAGGGAAATTATACATATAATAATAGCAGTGGCACAATTTACTTTGAGACTGCCCCTTATTGAATTAGATTAAGGAGAATATCACTGGAAATTTGATATCTCTAATCAAGAGAATCAACATGGCGGAAATATGTCAGACCATGTACCGTATTTTTCGCCCTATAGGACGCACTTTTTCCCCTCCAAAAATGAAGGGAAAATGTGTGTGCGTCCTATGGGGCGAATGCAGGCTTCAGGAAGCTATCCGCAAGCCTTGGGAGCTCCGCTGGAGTTCCCGTCGGGCTCCCAAGGCTTGTAGATAGCAGCCTGCATCCCAAAGCCCGGGGCGCGCTGCACAGCGCGCCCCGGGCTTCGTGCGGATATCGGGCAGCCCCACAAGCTCGGGGGACAGCGGGGAGGCGGAGCGCCACCATCCCACTGTTCCCTGACCTGGTTTGGAGGCTGGCGTTGGGGAGAAGCATGCTTCTCCCCACCGCTAGCCCCACAAGCTTGGGGGGCAGGTATCCGCAAGCCTGGGGAGACCGGCGCGACTGTTCTGGGGGCTGGGGTTGGGGGAAGCTCGGGCATCCCCCGCCCCAGCCCCGCGCCTGGGGGGGAAATAAATTTTCCCCCTTTATTTCCCCCCAAAAAAACTAGGTGCGTCCTATGGGCCGGTGCGCCCTATGGGGCGAAAAATACTGTATGTCTTTATATTATGGAGCATTTTGGCCAGATCCACCTCTACTGATAAATAAATGAATAAATCTATTCCAAGTTGTATCAAAAGTTTCAGTGTTTGTTATTTCCAATTGCCCTAAACAGAACAAGTCTGTTTTTCCTGCTGGGCTGTGCTCCACACCCTTTCATACCATGACAATGTCCAATCCTACCAGCTATTATCAAGCAAATAATCAGATCCTTGGACAACAGAGCTTTATTTAAGCTAATAAGTGCTAATTGGATCCATCAATATTTCTCACCCCATAATTTTTGAGATCTCCTCAAAGACACATAACTAAAATGCATGAAGCAGTAGTCACTCCCAATGCATATGAAAATATGTGCCTAAGTTGTTGCACCTTCTCTAACATATGTGTGGACTTGATAACTTGATGTCCCTCAGTGGGGCACAATAACCCCAGTGGATTGCCTTTATGGCAGGGATGGGGAACCTCCAGTCCAAGGGTCACATTTGAGTCCCAATTTGGCCCACAAGCCATTTTCTCCAAACCATAACTACCTGTCCTACACCTGACATCAAATGTGACGTCAGGTGTGAGGCAGGTAGAGATGCAACTGCATCAGCTGTGTGACAGAGTTCCCCATGGGAATTGCACAGCTGATCTCTGCAGATTGCAGACTCAAAGTCACTGTCCCTTAGCTGAAAGTGGGTGCCTTCAAGCATGATGATTAGTGAAGCTGCATCTGAAGGGCACCATGTTGGCGCTGCCTGTTTTCTAGGATGACTAATTACTGCCTTATTTTTAGGCATTCTTTAACTTTACTGAAAAAAGAGTGGATTATGAGACCTTCAAGGCAATTAATGATGCATGTCTTGTTTACGACGGGAGGCTTGTGATTGATACCAACTTCCATACTAATGATATTGCCATCAGAGCTGCAGGTTCTTTAACCAAGTTCTCCAATATATACTATGCCAATGAATGGACACACAGCAATTTCAGCTCAAAGGAGGTTGGCTTCCAGCTTGCTGCAACCATGCTAAATCTTTTTGATCCAACTCTGGAGCCAGTTTTTGAACCCCCAGAAGATTTGGATAGACTCATCCCTATATACAAGGGGTGCAAAGTTCAAGGTGGGCCAAGAACATTCCTTTTCATTGTCTAGCATTTCTATAATATTTTCATCTTGTGCAGCATGAAATGTGAAGTGGAGGAAATTAACATTTGTATAAGGCAGGGGTAGTCAACCTTTTCATACCTACCACCCACTAATGCATCTTTCTTGGTGGTAAAATTTCCTTACCGCCCACCAGTGCCTGATGGAAGGAGGATTCAGCTTCTGCCGTAGAAACCCCTTCCACCCACCTAGAATCCTGAAATGCCCACTAGTGGGCAGTAGGAACCAGGTTGACAACCCCTGGTATAAGGTGTATAAAGTATCAGTTTAGAAAAATATTGTTCCTATATCTTAATATCAGGAGGATTTTTCCCCCCAGGCAGAATTTTTTCTCATGAACATCTGGCATAGATGTCAAGTGCAAATTCATATATAGATATAGTTCCATGCCACCACTATCACTGAGCTGTGTAAGATTCCAGGGGTTCTAGGTGCTTACACATGGTTCAGATGAACCTACGGAACAACAGCAAGGTACTACCTGTTCTTGCTCCAATCACCATGGCATTCTTTTAGAAATAACAACAACAACAAAAATCTGTAACAACAAGTTTTAAACGTGGAATTATCATATTTTATGATTAACAAATTAGCTGTCATATATGCTGGCAGCCATTATAGAGATCTTCACAACACCTCTCATTGCTTCTGACAGGTGGTGTTCTACCTGGAAAATATAATTATGTGCATATTTTTAAACCTGGAATTCCTTCTCGCTTGGATGTACAAGAATCACAACCTAATTATGTAAGTTCTAAAAATCTGTGAGTCGTGTAAAGCAGGCCTGTGTGATCTGGGGCTGCTGCAGCTTTCAGTTTTCTAGGAAATCTGTGGCTGTATTGTAAGCTGCACATAGCGATGCAATGATAGTGAAAACTTTACCACCTGAACTTCTCTGTGTGTTTAGGGTAAGGTGACAACCTTACTCAGTGCCCTCCAGTGTTGTGGGTGTCCTGGTGTATGTCCTCTTCAGTAAAAACACAGGACACTAAGGGTGATATTCAGTGACAGTCCTACTCAGAGTAGATTCACTGAGGTTGCCCGATATGGGTCTGCTCTGAGTAGGACTTGGCTGAATATCACCCTTAACATTTAACTACAGCTAATTTTGCATCGAATAGCAAGACGGACGGTGTTATTGTGTATAACCCACAACTTCCTAGATATCCAAGAGTATTGATGATAAAACACCTCAGACTTTGCTAATCCCTCTTTAGCAATATGCTGTCCAACTTTGTTTTCCTCTGTCTTCTGTCACAACTGTTTTCTTAATTTATCACAGGGGATGGCAATCACAACAGGAGATGCGATAAAGGGAAACTACTTCAGAATACATGTCAACCAGTACAGTATGATAGAAACAATTACCTGCTTTTCAAAGGATCCTGTTCCTGTCTCCAACTACATCTGTTTATTTGCACAGCACGAGCGTCTTCTTAATAATCTTTGTTCTCGCTGGAGGGAAGGACTGATCACAGATCTCTACAGGTGAGTTAATTTTAGTATATAAAGTCTGTCTTAATTCAGTTATTATTGGGGCACTTTTGGCAAAGCTCCTCCTCCTGGTCGTAGGCAGGAGCAGAAATAAGAACCCCTGTCTGGTTAGATGAACACAAGGTCCATGGAGAGCACTGCACAGATAAATCCCAGCTCCCCTGGTACTGCCGGACTAATTGATTTATCATTCATTTATTTAACAGTTACACCTCACTTTTCCTTCCAGGAACTTAATGTTTCAATGTGAGCCAATGTATGCTGAATGAGTGTACAAGTGTCGCAGCAGTTTTAGCAATCTGGTTTGCATTGGGGTGGGTGTGTTTTTTTAATATTTACAGTGCTATTCCAATGAAACTTGAGCTGACTTCAGCATGGTTTATGTTATGTATTGAAGTTCTCACCCTGGGCCAGCAGATAGTTTTCACTGTAGATAGTTTTCACTCAGGTCCACATATGCAAATAAGGAATTGAAAGTGACTTTCAGTGATTGGATAGTTACAGAAAGTGGTTACTGTTGCGTTCTAGTGGAGCTCTATATAAACAGGCTGGCTGAACCCTTCAGTTCAGTTCTGTTCTGGCCTGTGAATAAACAAGAGCTGTTTGAAGAATCGCTGTGTTGTCTGATATGTTCACCCACAACTTAACAGTTTACCATGGAAATGTGGCATACACATAAAATGATGAAGCTGCTGGTGATAAAGGCATTGTCCTCTTCCCTGCCCCTGCTCTCCACTAATCCTCACAACAAGCCTGTGAAGTATGTTGCACTGAGAGTTGGTGGCTGTCCCAAAGCCACCCAGTGAGCTTCATGGCTGAGTGAGGAACTGAAGCCAGGCCTCCCCATAGTAAGAATCTAGTCCATTTCTTTGATGATTTGTAGTATAGAGCAAACACTATTAATATCTTAACCGATCTGCATTCAGTGCTGGTGATGGAAATTCCCAAGATCAGTCTGCTTTGAGACCATGGGTGGTGTTCAATTAAGTTTTACTCAGAGTACACCTCTTAAAATCAATGAATACATCTAATTTACATCCATTAATATCAGGAAGCCTACTCTGAGTAAAACTTAGTTGACTACTACCTCATGCTACTTTTTCTAGAAAAATAGGTGCCAGAACTCACCATGAACGCCTCCCTCATGCTCTTATAATGGCAATGGTGCCCACCTGAGAGGTGCTGGAACTGAGTTCTGGCAAGTTCCAGATGAAAAAAATGCCCTGCAACTAATACTCATGCAAGTAAAGGTAAAGGACCCCTGGACAGTTAAGTCCAGTCCAAGGGGACTCTGGGGTGTGGTGTTCATCTTGCCTCAGGCCAAGGGAGCCGGCGTTTGTCCACAGACAGCTTTCTGGGTCATGTGGCCAGCAGGACTAAACAGCTATTGATGCATGGAGGACGGTGACGAGTGCTGGAGCACACAGAAACACTGTTTACCTTCCTGCCACAGTGGTACCTGTGTATGCAAGTATTCTTCTGTGCTGGCTTGCCTGTTACCTGCAAGACAGCAGAGATGGTTGTAGCAAGCAACATAAGCCTCTTGAAATTTTTACATAATCCTGGTAGTATCGTTAATGTCACAATAGTGCAAGGAAATTTACCAAAATATCCAATTTACATAGGTATCTATTCAACAGGGAGGTCACGGCATCTTTCTTGCTTTTTGGAAATAGGGTTGTGGATTATATAATTGTATAGTTTTCTTGGGCAGGAAATACAAAAATATTATATTGGCTTATTTATTTAGTTTTGGCTTGTTTTGTTTAATTTTTATTGTAGCTTTCCCCATGGTTGGAGGAGATAGCAAGTTTAGGAAAAAGATACAATAAAGTTAGTACTGTATACTACTCCTTCTGAACTTCCGGCTCCTTCTGAAAAGGGTTTTTTTTTTTTAATTCCAGGAAGCATTTTAATTGAAATTTTATTTTATAGTTTTAGCTGATTTTTCTTTTTATATTGTGTCTTTAGAAGCTGCTTAGAGACTATTATAGTTAAGTAGTATATAAATTGTTTTAATAAAGAAATAAAATTTGTCAGTAGTACTGTTAAGTTTCATATGCATACTTTTTGTCCCTTTTTTTGTAAGGCAGAAGAGTGCTTATTTTCATCCTTTTGTAGCAGGATTATATTTTTCCTCTACACAAAATCCATTGCCAGGAATGAACTCAGTAAAACAGCTGCCACCTGGGAGTTAATTTGCCTGTCTGTGACATGCAAATTATCTTTTAAATTAGAGGCCATATCTAACCCTGAATTTTCTCACTGCCTTGCACTCATCAGGTTGAAGGCTTCAACCCTGTAGAGCTAGATTTCATGATAGCAAAATTGTTTCAAAATTAATTAAATTTCTGAATTAACAGTGACAACTAGGCCACAACAGGCATGCATCCTATGAGTTCTAACAGTGTGACTTATCCTGTATTGCATATACAAGTTACACTGTTGTACCTCAGTTGAGTTCATGATGTTAGCTACACTTTTATGGAGCTTTTCCTTTACATTTGATAGTTACCCCTGCACTGGAAATGTAAATTGATTTCAGTTTTGTAAAATTGCTTCAGCAATTTGGAAAGTAGGCATGGTAATGCACTTTTGAATATCAATGCAGATGATTATCGTTCCTTGAAGTATAGTGAGATTTAGAATGAAATCATACTCACAAATGAATCCCTGTCCTATTTGTTATCAATGCAGCACAGGTACAAGTTCCAGTACCCACTTCCCAGTTGTCTCTCGGGAGACATACAAACACAATCCCCTTTGTCTAGTTGCAGGTACCAAAGGCATGATTTGAATCAGATGCAGACCACTTGGTAATCTCTCAGCCAATGGAAGCTTGCTCTGCGTGGCTAATTGGTTGCATTTTAATGCACTTTGCCCATTGCCCATGGCATGTCACATGAGCTTCCTAGTGTTGCACCCACCTGGACTATTGATCACTGGCATGTTAAGATTAACACATGAATGAGTCATACATGGAAATATTACATGTGTAACAGCTTTTCCTGTGGCCCATATCCTATATAAGTGAGACCTAGAGGAGTTTGGCAATACTCTCATATTTCCAAATGCTATCTACTCATACACTTGTATGGTATTTGATCGTTATGGGTAGAATCAAAGTACATATAATAATACTTGCATTGGACTATGAAGAGGATGTTAAAGGTAAAGGTACCCCTGCCTGTACGGGCCAGTCTTGACAGACTCTAGGGTTGTGCGCTCATCTCACTCTATAGGCAGACACTTCCAGGTCACGTGGCCAGCATGACAAGCTGCATCTGGCGAGCCAGCGCAGCACACGGAACGCCGTTTACCTTCCCGCTGGTAAGCGGTCCCTATTTATCTACTTGCACCCAGAGGTGCTTTCGAACTGCTAGGTTGGCAGGCGCTGGGACCGAACGACGGGAGCGCACCCCGCCGCAGGGATTCGAACCGCCGACTGTGCGATCGGCAAGTCCTAGGCGCTGAGGTTTTACCCACAGCGCCCCCCGCCCCCCCCCCCGCGTCAATGTTGTTAAGAAATTTCGTGATAGAATTTTCTTCCCCAACCTCCATTTTTAATGAATTTTACAAGTGAAAATACATACAGAAAGGATAAAAACAAGAAGAGATTAACAAATTGAGTCAAGTAAAATTTAACACAAACGTTAATAGAAAATGTAATCCCCCTCTCCCATAATATACCTGTAATATATTTCCAATCAAAATATATCCAAGACGTTATTAAATCATCACTAACACTTCTGGCTGTAAATATTCTTCAGATTTAGCCCTGTTCCAACAAAAAAGGAGATCAAGTGACAGAAAAACCATCTGTTGAGCGTATTTTCCAGTCTCACAGATGCCTAAAACATGTTCACTTATTCATCAAGGCAGTCTGCCACATTTTCCTCAGCCATTTGCTGAAACCTAGAAGCAAGTTGAATAACTCTTCCAATATTTTTTCCAATTATACTCTAGTTGTTAATAATAAATTTCAACCCAAACACAATAGTAGCTTTTTACAATGCCTCTTAGTTAGTTGTGAGTAATAGACTCTTATACAATTATAGTGTTATAGGGGGAAAATATTACAAAGATATCCCTAAAGCAAGCAGGGTGTGGGACACACAGTGTGTGGCTTTCCTTTTATTTTTACAGTACTGATAAAATATATGCATTAAAAAAGTCTACAGAGAGAATCCTCATTGCAATTAAGGGATTATATTAAACCTGGGATGGATGCTGAATATGAAGATTAGATGTAAAACAGGCGTTCTAAACATCAGCCTTGTTGTTTACTCAAAGCCAGAACATGATGTGCCGTTCTGTGGAATCTGGTAGTTCCAAAGCATTATCGGGACATGTTTGTATTGAAAAGGATTCCACCTTAACGCTTCAGTTCACCCTGAAGGCTTCCTTAAGGTTGCCATCAATTTTCCTTTCTGTCAAAAAGAGAGGCTGTGAGCATGGCTGAATATGCCTAATGCCACTCAGTACACTTTGCACCCTAATTAGAGGTAAATAGGTGTGCATTTTTTGAAGAGACAGAATAAAGGCAAAGTAATACATGAAAGCCCTAACAGCTTTCCTATTCTGCTAGAATTAAATCCTAACCTTGAATCATACTATTCATACGTGTATAAAAGATAAATATAAATGGCCAATGAATATTTGGAAGCATTAGATATTTATTTTCTGTATTACATCACTAGGTTTTTAATGAATAACTGTGCTCCTAATGAGCAGCTAGACTACCAAGAAATCCAGGGATTAGAATTTGAAAAGCTTCCTTGTACTAAAAATTTATGATTAAACTTGATTAGGTAAACCTTTGAGCAGTTGTTAATGTATATTCCATATTCCTGTCCTTTTTGAATGTCAATTGCAAACTGTTAAATAATATTTAGTGTTTATTTAGCCCTTTAATCTGCATAAAATGCTTTTACATGCATTGAGATCAGAGTTATTATCCCTGTATTGTAGACAGGAGACTGAGGGTGAGAAACACAGGATATATTTAGCTAGAGGGTTTACTGGATTCAGGATTCAGATAGTCCCTCTCTCAGTGCCATCCCAAGCATGAATGACAGGACTCCTTCTGTAGTGTGCTTCAGATTTGGAATATATGTCAGGCCCCCTCCTTAAGCCATTTTTGTTAGAAACTGAAGACATTTTTATTTTAGCAGGCTGTAGAAATTTATTTTAGATCTTTCTGTTGCCTGATTTTGCTGCGATTTTCCTGATTCTTATCATTTGTTTTTACTTAATTGCTTCTGCATATCAGACATGCAAACCCACACAGTCTCAAGCAAATAAGCAAGAGGTTGTTGGGGTTTTTTTTAGGCCGTAATTAATATTGAGGTGGTCAAACAAAATGACCAGGCTTTAAAAATCTAATTTAGGTCCTTCAAATGTCCCAAAATCAACTGTCGTCCTCCTCCTCCACCTCCTCCTCCTCCTCCTCCTCCTCCTCCTCCTCCTCCTCCTCCTCTTCTTCTTCTTCTTCTTCTTCTTCTTCTTCTTCTTCTTCTTCTTCTTCTTCTTCTTCTTCAGCATCTACTTTCTTTTGCAGCAGTTGGATGGCAGCTCCTTAGCCAGCAGCACTTCACTTTGTGCAAAAAGGTTGTCACAATCTCAACAGCCTTAGAAAAGGGATTTAGCTGCCTTCTCCAGTTAACTGTCCCACCCCAAAGGGCACTAGATAGGCTAGCCCATGGGTAGGCAAACTAAGGCCCGGGGGCCAGATCCTGCCCAATTGCCTTCTAAATCCAGCCTGCGGATGGTCCGGGAATCAGCGTGTTTTTACATGAGTAGAATGTGTGCTTTTATTTAAAATGTATCTCTGGGTTATTTGTGGGGCATAGGAATTCGTTCATTCCCCCCCCCCATATAGTCCGGCCCCCCACAAGGTCTGAGGGACAGTGGACAGACCCCCTGCTGAAAAGGTTTGCTGACCCCTGACCTCTTCCTTCAGTAGGAAACAGCTTACACACATTCTAAACAAGAAATAAAATATTTGGTCCCTTCCCTTTTCCTCAGGCAGCAGCATTCTTAGACTTGTGAATTCTTGAAGGCTTACAGATTTACACCTTGGTTCAGAGTAAATGTTGGGCGCCAGGGAGAATGTGATCCCTGGCATTTTTTTCATTGGCACTGGTCATATGTGAACCGGCTTTAAAAGAAGCAATCTCCCCCTTCTTGAATATTCATGAGCATTAACTCATGAATATTAATAGCTGTTAACTCTGTAATTAGTACCAACGATATAGAAAATGAGAAACGCTCATTGTACCAGAATTAATCAATCTTTTTTATTAATAACAATTTTTCTATCCTCAAAGCAAGTGCTTGCTAAACCATCGTTCAGTAATTGGGAGAATTCCTGAAGGCTGACACCCTCCGCCCTCTCCCTCTTTCTACATGTGCTCACACGCCTTCTTCCCTTTCTGTCCCATGATTTGGGATTAGTGTTTCTTGCTGTGGCATCTGAATCAGACAAGCTGTGTTGGTCAGCTGCCCTGCTTTGCCTACAAACCAAAAGCTAAAAACTACTTCAAAGCTCACTTTCACTTGCTGGTTTGAAGGCAAGGTATAATTTGTAATAACCATAGTTTGCCCATTTATTACATCATACCGCCCTACAGTTATCTCAGTTAACTATGGAAGGGAGGGGGGAAGGGAGTGCACAAGTCTGAAGCATAAGGAAAAGGTAGTGCTGTACACAAACCAGCAAGCATGGTCCCACTTACTAAATTATGTCTTAGTAAATACTTCCTTAGGGACGCGGGTGGCGCTGTGGGTAAAAGCCTCAGCGCCTAGGGCTTGCCGATCGAAAGGTCGGTGGTTCGAATCCCCGCTGCGGGGTGCGCTCCCGTTGTTCGGTCCCAGCGCCTGCCAACCTAGCAGTTCGAAAGCACTCCCGGGTGCAAGTAGATAAAGACACTTTATAGCGGGAAGGTAAACGGTGTTCCGTGTGCTGCGCTGGCTCGCCAGATGCAGCTTTGTCACGCTGGCCACGTGACCCGGAAGTGTCTCCGGACAGCGCTGGCCCCCGGCCTATAGAGTGAGATGAGCGCACAACCCTAGAGTCTGGCAAGACTGGCCCGTACGGGCAGGGGTACCTTTACCTTTACCTTTAAATACTTCCTTTGGTGTGCAGAAAAAACAAGGGAGCATTTTGGATAGAATGAGAGGACTGACATCTATCTGGCAGGGAATTCACAGGGAGAAGAAGGCTGCAGTAGTCGAGCTGAGAGATGACCAGAGTACAAAGCAAAATTTTGGCCAAAAACAATCTGGTCATTTTTGCAAAGTTGTGCAGGGGCAGTACTTTTTTTCTAGAAAAATAGGTGCCGGTACTCACCATGAAGTTGTTACAGTAAGTGCCACACTTTTTAACAACAAAAAAGAGGCACTGTGTTAAGTTGTGGGTGAACATATCAGCGATTCTTCAAACAGCTCTTGTTTATTCACAGGCCAGGACAGAACTGAACTGAAGGGTTCAGTCAGCCTGCTTATATAGAGCTCCAGTACAATGCAACTGTAACAATTTTCTAAAACTATCCAATCACTGAACATCACATTCGACCCCTTATTTACATAACTATCTACAGTATCCCCCCGCTCGCCCAGGGTGAGAACTTCAGTACATAACACACTGGTACTGCATACTCTTTGAGTACCTCTGAAAAAAAACACTGCGTTAGGGGGAAATGAAATGTTTTGGCAATGTAGAAAGCAAATGAAAAGGAGCATTAAAGCCAAGGCAATTGTTATAAAAAACAAAGTCAAATAAGTTATCATTAATAATAATACTTTAGTTACAAAACCTCAAATCAAATCACAGATCTTCAGGTAGTTACTGTCCTCTGGCATCTAGTAAATGTGGATGGGTCCAGGAGTAAATCTGTTTCATGGCTTCTGAATATAAAAGGAAGGGGAATACTAGCTCAACAAAATAGTCTGAAAATTGTATGTCTTTTATCCATGATTAAAATCCCATATTCTCCTGGAACCACTGTTGAATTGAGAGAGGCCTCATAGGTTTCTATTTTTCAGCAGTTTGAAACTCTATCACAATTTATTTCTGTTACTATTTCTTTATTGCATTTATATTTTCCTGCAATGAGCTCAAGGTGGCATAAACGTTTCCTCTCTTTCCTCATTTAATTTATACAACAACCCCGTGAGGTAGACTAGGCTGAGAGGCAGCGAGTGGCCCCAGGTGAGTTCCATGGCCCAGGACGGAATGGAACCCTGGTCCCCTGGTCCCACATTCTAATCACTGCGCCACACTGGCTCCAGCATTACACTACACCAACATATCGAGTCTCTCCTAACCTACGGACTGGAAACCAGGGGTTGCATTTACTTTGGGTAAACTTATTGAGATTAATGAACCTAAATTAAAAGGGTAAAGGGACCCTGACCATTAGGTCCCGTCGCGGATGACTCTGGGATTGCGGCAGGTCAGCTCTGAGTAGGAAATAATGGATTGAACCCTCGGCCTGGTCTCCAGCTGAAGCTAATCCACAACTGTATACAGAATTGTCTACACAGAAAGATGGGGCAGACACCTGCAAGACAAAGCCTCACTCCCACATCCCAGCATATGTAATATGTGCCCTTAAACTACAACAGCTCTGCTCTTTTTCCTGGCCACTCCAGCTATGCTTGTTGCTAACAAATTATCTGAATTGTTTGCCTTGAACTAAAGCAAGGTGTCCAAGTTCTATAAATTAGGGTTACTTTCAAAAAGTGAAAACCAGGACACCCTGAAAGTCGTTGATGAAGCGGCAACTTTGAAATCCTGGTAATGTGTGGCAGCCCTATGCAAGTGAAAGGGTAAAGGAACACCTGACCATCAGGTCCAGTTGTGATCGACTCTGGGGTTGCAGCGCTCATCTCGCTTTATTGGCTGAGGGAAGCATACAGCTTCCAGGTCATGTGGCCAGCATGACTAAGCCGCTTCTGGCAAACCAGAGCAGCGCACGGAAACGCCGTTTACCTTCCTGCCGGAGTGGTACCTATTTATCTACTTGCACTTTGACGTGCTTTTAAACTGCTAGGTGGGCAGGGGCTGGGACCGAGCAACGGGAGCTCACCCCATCGAGGGGATTCGAACCTCCAACCTTCTGATCAGCAAGTCCTAGGCTCTGTGGTTTAACCCACAGCGCCACCCGCGTCCGTTGTATGCAAGTGTAGAGGCTGTGTAAATTGACCTTTGGAAATAACGTTTACTTGTTACTAACTTAGTTGTCGTTACTTTATATTACAGCACCTAGTAGTTACTAAAATAGATATGCTTATATTTTATATGCTTATACTTAAAAAAAAATTCATATTTATCCCCTGCCCCTTAAGACCTGGGTGGCTTACATAAATATTTATTTGCCCAGAAAATAGGTTTTCATAGCTCTTATGTTGTTTATTGCAGGGAATATAAACACTGAGGATTTCCTTGTATGATAAATTCAATTTAGCTTCAGTGCACTAGTGCAAGGAACATATTGCAACACTGTTGTGTCCTGTTTTTCTGGCCTTTATTAATCCAGAAACCTTAATGATGAACAACACTTTGTGTCATTGTCTACACAAATGTAATTTGTTTATGCAGGAGTTCAGTTAATCCTGCCATCTGCTTTTCTCAAATGAGGACAGATAATAGAGACACAGTTCCTCACAGGTCTTCAGGCTTTTAAATTCTGATAAAATCAGGATTCTTCACTGGCTCTTGCCACAGCTCTGAATTAAGCCACTTTAAATGTAATTACTGAAGCTGGCTGTACATCAGGAACATCCATTAAAAGAATTGATTGACCGTGTTGTTATGGGAGGCATTTTATGAACAAACTATCCTGATGGGTCCAGAACTGTAATTTATAAAAGCAAAAAAGCAGGTAAATACTTTATTAGAGGCTAATGAAAGGCTTACTCGCTAACTAAATTTCTTCTTTTTTAACTAGCTACTTGAAGGAACCTTGGGCTTTGACCATCTATCATGATCGCTTTATTGATCTGAAGAAGGAACTGCGCCAGATTCTAGTATCTGTCCAGGTAAAGAAAATGGCTACCAAATGCATTTTATCATGTGATCATTTTAAGATTTGGCTTTCATCTTCCCATTTGCTTTATTTTCCTCTTTATTACTTGTGAAAATCTAATGACCCACCACATGGACTCTGAGAAGAATACTGCACATTATTTACACCTGCTTTTAGAACAACTGTTATTGCTGGTACTTCTGCTTGGACCCATGACTCTGTTACATTCTCTACTATTTAATATTTGCCTGAATTTATCTAGGATTAACAACATAAAAGCAGAAGAAGAGCCCTGCTGGATCAGATCCAAGATCCATCCAGTCAGATATCTCTTTCCAGAGTAGCCACCCACATACTCCTTCCAGGAAGCCAGCAATGAGGGCATGGAAGCAACAGGAGGGGAATGGAATGCAAAGGAATTAAGTTTTAAACTCTTTCCCCCATATCATTTCCCCAATCAAAGTACCACTACCAGACCCAAATGCCTATTTCCCTCATTACTTTACCACATAGGCCCAGAATGTGCCTTCATGTTTTTGCTACTAAAAGATAACTGCTTCAGAGTGACTGTTTTCATTGGAGAAATGGCATTTGCACAAACTTTCTCCACACTGCATTTTCAATCCAGATCATGCACATGGCTGCTATCTGAAATACATTTGGCCATCAAGGGGTGTCAAGTAGGGGGGTGGGAGGCCAGGACCTCCAAAATAAATTCAGTGAAGTGGCTGGGCCCCCACAAAGTTCTCTGGCGGTGTGCCCCCCCCCCCCAATTGCAGGAACAAGGGAGTGTGCATGGTGGCCATGATATCTTGGAACAGTGAAATTGTGCATTCTATGAAGAATTGTTTTCTTTTTTTCTGAATCCACTATCAATCAACTTCATTGTTGGACCCTAAGTTCACTTCTTTCAATCTACTTTATTCATACCAGGCATGGTTTATAGGCTTCTGTCATGTCTCTCCTTCACTGCATTTCTTCTAAATTAGAAAGCCCAGAATGCAATTGTGCACCAACCCCATGAGCTTTTTGATGGTCCTTTTCTGCCCCGTATCCTGGTCCATTTCAGTATCCTTTGGGGCAACCATAACAGTACACAAGTTAGATGTGTGAACTGGTTCCATTGAAAAACCTTTGTCCCAGGTGATGCAAGATTATATGAAGCTATTTTTGTGGTGTTTGATCTATAGTGGCTAATTCACATATGCAATCCTCCGTTGTGGCTGAAAACACCAAGTAGTCAGCATACCTGAGTGAACCAGCCCTAAGGAAAGCAGAATATAAAGGAGGCGTGAGAGAGTTAACAAATTCTGCAGAAGTGGTGAGACTGCAGTAGTACAGGAAAGTTGAAAAGGATCTGGGTTTTAAGGAGCAATGAAGGGCTTGGTTACACATGATAGATGGGAAGATGAGGCTTTTCCAGGTATGAAGGGGAGCATAGCAAGGTGCATGATGGGGGAATAGGAAATGTTTCCAGTCATCTCAGTTTTGATATGTATGATGGCCTGCCTTCATCATTGAGCTGAGTCAGACAGAACTTGCTCATAACAGAATACATGCGGGCACATCATGAGAAGTTGCTGGATATAGGTAGGACTTTTGTGAACACATTTTTATGCAGCTTGTTTCAACATTTTTCAAGGCTTCTTATGAGGCTATCATGTGAGAAGTCAACGGCCTTATTAAAGTTTGTATGCATAGCAAGTGTGCCCTCTATATTTAACACAACTTTATTTGCTTTTACTTGTGATACCCTTAACTGCAAAGCTAGCATGTTGGAGAGTTACCTGGGTCAAAACCTCCCTGAAATGCTAGCTGTGAATGTGCAGGAAGATTTTTAGGTAGATGAATACTAAACTATTTGATTCCTCACCTGCAGTCCGAAGTGCTGTAATCAAGGAAGGGCTTGTACAATGTGCTTCTTCTGCATGTTTGATTGATTCTCAGTGCTGGTTTGAAAAACACCATTCTGAATTCACTCTAACCATCGGTGATCTTGCAACTCCCTTATTAAGCATAAATAGTACATAAGGCCCAATAAGTAGAAGCTACATTATCTGTAGGACAACATGAATTTCAATGACCATACTCATTTTATATTAATTTTGTTTGATCCTCCAAATAATGTTACTTGAAGTCCATTCTGTTTAAACCAATAATGGTATGGTTCTTCTATTTATTTCTCTATATCTTATCCTTCAAATCCTTATAGAGCCATGAGTTTATTCTGCACAAATGTCCACATTCATACTCACATAAATATATGTAGATGCTGACATGTTTAGACCTTATTTGCTGTTAATTTAATATTTAAATGTTTTAACCTTTTTTATTGATAATGTCAATATTTCTTGGAAACCGCTTACAGGTTTTACTACAAGCAAGCAGAATAGGAATCAAGTAGTATATGAATTTTGTTAAATAAATAAACATTTCCCTCCTCATTGCATCTGAATTATACCCCCCCCCAAAAAAACCACCTTGCAGAGGTGCAGCATTTGCAATATGCCTATTTTAACTAGAAATACCCAGCTTTTCACTGAATCACATGGGGCCCAATCAGAGATAGAAAACCCAAGGCTCTCAGGCAACCCCTCCCCATTGCTCAGCATGATCAAAGCTGCCCCATCCACCTTGCAGGGATACGTGTATTCAGGGCTACCAATTGAAATGAATATTGGGGGGAAGCCCCGTCCTGCATAATCGGATCACATGACATGCCACGCTCATACCATTCGACTGGAAATGCTCATCAACTTGGGAGGGGCACCCCCCTCAAATATTTTATTGGGGGAGCAAAGGGACCTTGGCCCCTAAGAGTTGGCTGCTATGCATGTGTCTATTCATGGCTACTCCTGAGCTTACTTCTTTTGTCCAGTTTGGAAGTTTGCTTTTTTGCAAAACCTTTTATGTTTGTAGCCGATCCTTTAGCCAATTCACCTGCTTAGTGACAGTACATTTTATCCAATTTAATTAGGATATCATTTCATAGGTAATAGCCTAGTTCAAGGATGTCCAACAGGTCAATCGTGATCTACTTGTAGATCCCCAGGAGGTTTTGGTAGATTGCGATCAATTGCTGTGTCCCTTTCCTTAGTGTTGGTAAAATAGAATCCAGTCCCACCCTCCATTGTTGCACGATCTGCAGAACGGAAGACGGAGTTTATTCAGTGAGGCTGTTTGTTTTCCCCAGTGATCTGTTGATGAGTGGCTGCCCCCCTTTCTCCCTAAAAATGGCCAACAGCTTAACCTTGAACTCCCCAAAAACAGGACTTTCGTTTTCCCTAAAAAAAGCTGTTCTCACTCAGGACACCATATGACCCAAGTCCACCCCTGCCATATTCCATTTTACGGCCTTACATTTTCTTCTTGTAACATTTGTTCTGCAAATGTAAGAGTGAAGTGCGTAGCTTTAAACTTTTGCTCATCGAACTCAGATATAATTTTTTTACTTTCCTCACCCTAATTTCCTTCTAGACTCCTTTCAACACAGTCCTGTTCAACATCTGCTTTTACTAAGGGAGTCATTAAGTATTTTTCCATAGCCAAATAGTCTTTTATTTCCTTTCTGTTCTTGGTATTCAGTGGTCTCACTTGATCTCCTTGTCATCTTCTTAAAATCCCTTTACCATTTGTCTTTATGGTCTGTGCAAAATTTAATGCCACCTAACATTTAGCATTCCTGACTTTGCTAGTTTGCATGCTTCCCCATGTTAAGTGATGAGCATCTGTCATAAGAGCTTTATGGTTAGATCCAGTAACTTACTGTGAGAAACAATTCAGCACCTCACAAAATCAGGTGTAAAGGACCGTATCCAAACTGAACGATGGTGCTGGTTCTCCCATAATACTGGAGCTTGGGACCCAGACCCAGCATTGGCTCAGTCATGCACAGAATCTGCTGTATGAGCCATTGCAAACAAGCTTCCTCTGCCCCCATCCATCCCTCCACTATTCAGAAGGTTTACATCTTTAGCATGATCCTAAGGCTGACCAGAACGATCCCAGATGGGCTGTTTGCAGTTTTGTGCCCCAGTTTTAGGACAGGCAATGGGATTTTAAGAGATTTGAATGGCAAATGAAGCAGAACCAGCCAGCCGCCGAACATAAGATGACACTTTGTGAAGTTGCTGAAGCCCCTTTGAATCAAACTACCCCACAAAGTGGTTTATCACTCACATGGGAGTCAGTGTGCTGATGATGTGAATCAAATGTACCTGACCACACAGATATACATTTTTTTCCTGAGCTGTGATTAGGTGAACAGTGTTCAAGGGACCCATTTTGAAGAAAGAACTCCAAGCATATCTTAAGGCATTTGTGCACTATCCCTGCCATGTGTGTGGATGCTGTTAATGTGGGATACAGGTTGGAGGAGGAAACAAGTGTGCAATTGGGGTGAGGGTGGGGGTGGTTCAGTAGTAGGATTTTGTTTTTGGTTTTTTTTTGGTGCTTTACGAAGTAACATCAATAGTTCCGAGTCCCAAAAGAATTCAAAATCTGTATTTTGTTAGAGTGGCAGGGAGAAAGGAGAAAGGTTTTGTGGATATTGGTTTCCCATTCACCTTATGAACTGATTTAAGTTTTGCATATCACAACACCTTTAGAATAAAATTGTTCTTTCAGATTGTTGGTTATGGTCTTCCACTGGTACCAGACCTGCTTAAACAGTCACCTTCCTTCTGCCTACCCTCTCTGTCATGGAAGTGAATAGGGCATGCACTACTAGAGCACTTTGGGAATCAGCCAGCCAGCCTGTCTGCTAGCTTTCCAGGGAATGCTGTGAGCAGCTGCCTCTCTGTATTAGCTCCCAGGGCCTTGGGGATAAGAGAAGGTGAAAGGGAGGCTTAACAGATAGCCTCTGGCTAAAGACACAAAGCAATAAATCCCAGTTTGACTTTGCCTTAGATTTGAATCCTCTTTCTGGTGCAGCTTTCTGCCCATTGCATGTGCACAATTTATTTATTTGGGGCTTCTTTTGAAATCCTTTGTGCATTAGTTTTACTAATATGGCAGAAGAAGGTGACACCACTGCAGGCACTTTAATCAAGTTCATGATTATCTTCACACTTTTTCTTTTGTCATTTATTGCTTACAGGAAGAAGGTGTTCCTTCACTTCAAGAACTTGTTCGCCAAGTTGTGGACGGTGAACTTGCATTAATGGAGAGACCAAAGACATATCTCAAACGGTTCTATAAGCAAAGTGTCCACAAGGAACTGCTGGAGAAAAGCATTCTCAATTATCTAGACTATAACAATTATCACCTGCCAATGTTTGCCTGGCCAGGGATAGTTTAGGTGTGGCTGGATAAGTATGGCCTTTGTTACTTTAAATTATATGAGGGTCTTAACAAAAATTTGGGGGATGGGTGGGTTGCATGTCATTTTGTTCAAATTCTTCATGACAGTCCTGTGCGCAAAATGAAATCTGTCTTATTTAAAAAGCCCACCAGGTGGAGCATAATCCTGATGTTGTTGTTTTGCAAGACTGAATTAAAAATCAAATAAATAAGTCATGCAGTTACGTGATTATAGAGCACAATTCCTACATATTACAAGTCAAGTAACCATTAAATAGATATTTGTAAAAGTCCTCTTTATCTGATGTGAAAACCTTCAACACCAACAACAGTTTCTCTTCATTATTATTAAAGTAACTCCATTTCATAGCACTGACTCAGCTCGAGAGTTTTGCTGCCTTTAAACCCTGTAGTCGTTTGGGCTCCTCTATGCTGGAGTCTCCTTCCCAAGCAGAACCTGACAGATGGCTGGTAAGATTTGCATATTGCATTTTAGCTTTTTAATTGTTCATTCCAAATGCGAACTTTGTATCTTTCTGTTTTCCTGGACAGAAGGTACATTGTAGTGGGAGGGAGGTCAATTCTCTAATGTGCTGGCTAGTGACCCAGCAGCTGCGGGGTTAACTTCCTTTCCAAAGGCATCTCAGCAACCCGTTGACCAATTGCAGCTTGGCCTGCTAGAATTGTTTGTTACTGGTCCAGCCAATAAGAAAGAAAAATCAGCCAAGGTGGGAAAGTAAAGTAAATAAAGCAAGTTGTTGAATGAAATCTGAAGAATTTCCATCTGTGCCTAGTGGTGAAAAGGAGCAGGTAGTCAGATCAGCACTGGCATATGATGTGATAAAGGGACATCATGATGGAGTAAAGGCTTTTTAAAAGGTATCCTTTGTAATATATTATTATTTTGTATCTGTTTCATTAAAGAGGTGTGGCCAAAGATAGGAAGGGTTATGCTTAATAGGAGTTGTCAAAGGAGGAGAACAGGTTGGGGCTTTAAGGCAAAGCGTGTCAGTACCACTTGCAAAGACCTTTCAACTATTTTCACTGAGCTCTGTTCTGCCAAGGAGGGTCTACAAAATCAGGAAACTAACAGTGCAATCCTATGCATGTCTACCCAGACAGAGGCTGCATTGGGTTCAGGTGGGCTCAGGGGCGCCGACTTATAAAAAATATTGGGGGGGCCCATACCAGGGAGGGTGGAGCCAACTAGGCTGGCGGGGGGCTGGCGCGGCCGGTGCAGAGAAAGCCGGAGCGGCGACTGCGCTTTGAACCCGCTGTCAGTCAGCTGGGGCTGAAAGGCAGACTTTCTCCCTCGGCTCGTCGTTTGCCCGGCCGCCCGTGCGGGATCCCACCGGGGAGGCGGAGTGCTGAATGCCGTTACAGTTTTATTTTGGGCGCCTCCGGTCTCCTCCTCCTGCTTTTCCCGTGCTCCATCCCCTCGGCGACTTCGCGCTTCCAGCAGAGAAGCTGCGCACAGCTCCGGGCGGCGAATGGGAAGACCCCCTCGCGGGTTTTTCACGCCTGGAGAGCGCCGGTTCGGAGCGGGTTGCAGTCTCCGCTGTTGCCGGCCGAGCAGGAGCGCCGAAGAACCAAGAGTGGGCGGGGACGAAGGGAGACGAAGCCGGGAAGTGACGGAGGCGACATAAGGTAGCGGCGCACGTCACCTTCTATCCAAGGCGCGTGGAAGCGGAATGAAGTGGCTGGCAGAGAATCGCCGGGGGGGGGGGCGTAATGAGGCCGAACTAATAATTTTCTTAAATTATTGGGGGGGCAGAGCCCCCCCAAACGAATTTTTGAGGGGGCTCGGGCCCCCTCAGGCCCCATGGAGTCGGCGCCTATGGGTGGGCTTATTCCAAAGTAAAAGGCTATAGGATTGTAGTCTTATCTAGGCTTTTGCCACCTCATTCCTCTTGGTTCTCATGCATGGTACTTTTTACTGTGCCAGAAGACTAACCAAAGTGAAGGAGAAAATACTACCAGCAGTATGGCTTTGAGTTACACAAAAAGCTTTTTTGAAGGCAATATTCAGAGCAAAAAATACCAATAAAGGAGGTTACATTTGGACCTCATTAGTCAAGTTGCCTGGTTCTCCCTAAGAACAGGCCAGGACAGCGGTCCAGCCTTCCTTGAGGGAACACCCAGTTGCACCACTCAAATGTGTCATGTACTTAAAATCAAGCTTTTTTAAAAAAAACTTACATAAATTAATTCTTCTGAATTTGCATCTAAATCTGTATTCAATAAAATTGTGTCCATGATTCTGTCTGCATGGGATCACTAACACTACTAACCTATTCAAAAAAAATTCCTTCCAGTAGCACCTTAAAGACCAACTAAGTTAGTTCTTGGTATGAGCTTTCGTGTGCATGCACACTTCTTCAGATGTATCTTCAGAACTAACTTAGTTGGTCTTTAAGGTGCTACTGGAAGGATTTTTTTTTGTTTTGACTACTAACCTATATTGATGGTTGTTGAATGTATGTAGGTTACATAATGAATGGTGGCCTAGTGCTGTTAGCATGGCTCCAAATGCATTCAAGTTGGGCTCAAGCAACATTACTCTAGGGTGTTCTGTGTTTTCCACAAAGGTACCTTCATGGCCTGGATTAATGACAATGCAAAGTTATAAATACTGATTTTTGGCCCAATGTAGTTTACAAGAAAAGTAAATACTGCAAAACCAGTTTAAGCATAACAAAATTAAAACACAGCATTAAGAAACCAAGAACAGCCAATTCAATCTCATTTTTAAAAAAACACACACACACATTAAAATTCAAGCAGAATTAAAATGCTTTTCACTGCCAGCTTAAAGTCCTGACCCTAAGCAGTTTGGGGCTTTATAGGTAAGCACCAGCAACTCGAGTTGTAAACAAATAGGAAAACATACACCAATCTGCAGAACTAGCACATTTACAAATGCTATATAATGTTCATTGTGCAACTGTAAGGAACGGATCTTTCACTGTGGCAGCATCTACACTCTGGAACTCCCTGCCCATTGACATTAGGCATTTGCCTTTGTCGTATTGTTTCAGATGCCTGCTTAAAAATGTCTTTGTTTAAGCAAGCCTACCCAGATAGTTCAAACTTACATGTATGTTGATATGTAACTTCATTTTATAATGGATATTCTTAACTGCTGGTTTTATTTAGACTTTTGAATCTTTAGTTAAACTTTTTTTTAACTTCCAGTTTTTACTGTTAATTTTTGTGGGAATGTTAAGGAAGGTAGGAGAGGATATATATTCTTTTGATATTATCCCTCCTCACTCATGCTAGTGAGTGAACAGCAGAGCACACTCCCTTTGCAACTTATTGGAAGCAAGTTGATGATTCGTTAGAATCCTTTAATTAAGCTATCCAGTGTGGCTTCTTCCTGGTAAGTTTCCCCTTTATTTCCCTCTTAAAATAATAACAACACAACACAGTTTTCTTTAAAAGTAAGAACAAAGTTTTACTCACATTCAGTTCACAGCAGTAATCTGAAGGCAGGCTTTATCTTGTGGTTACAGTGAAAAGAAGTCTGAGCTACACCTCAGACTTTCTGCCTGTGGGCTCCATCCTGTGGGAAGCTATGCTGAGCCATGCACTGGCTAAGAGCCAGGAGAGCGAGAGTCCAAGAGAGAGATGGTTGTGTGGCCAGCCCTTTTATCTGGTCAGCTGGGGTGACACACAGGGAGAAGAAGCTCCAGAGAGCCACATTCCCCTGTGTGTCCATTCTAGGCAACAGGAAAATGTTGTACTTGATTGTTCTAGTAATAATACATCCCACAATTTTAACAGACATTTTACGTAAACTGCTTAAAGGATTTTACCATTTAGCAAGATACAAATTCTGATAATGAAGCAACCTGGCTGTCACATTTTGCACCAGCTGAAGTTTCCAAATACTCTTCGGAAGGGAAGCTCCGTATAGAGTGTGCTACAGAAATCTAGCTGGGAAATGACCAAGGTGTGCACAGTGGCCAGATCTACTTTTTCTAGGAAGCTCAGCTTCCTATACCAGCAAGGCCAAAGCAGTTCTGGCCACAGCAGTGTGGGAATGTTCAGGGAGGCAGGAGAGGATATATTGTTTATTAATATCCTTCCTAACTTGTGCTAACAAGTTCTATAACTTAGCAGAGTTTTACATTCCCCTTTTAAACGCACAATGGGTAGCTGGTTGCAGGCTTGTTTAAGCCTCTAAATAGTAAAGGTAAAGGGACCCCTGACCATTAGGTCCAATCGTGGCCGACTCTGGGGTTGCGGCGCTCATCTCGCTTTATTGGCCAAGGGAGCCAGCGTACAGCTTCCAGGTCATGTGGCCAGCATGACTGAGCTGCTTCTGGCAAAACCAGCGCAGCACACGGAAACGCCGTTTACCTTCCCGCCGGAGTGGTACCTATTGATCTACTTGCACTTTGACGTGCTTTCAAACTGCTAGGTGGGCAGGGGCAGGGACCGAGCAACAGGAGCTCACCCAGTCGTGGGGATTTGAACCACTGACCTTCTGATTAACAAGCCCAAGGCTCTGTGGTTTAGACCACAACGCCACCCTGGTAAGTTCCCTTATATCCCTCTTAAAAGAATAAGCACGCCACAATCTTGTTTAAAGAGTATAAAAGTAGTTTACTCACATTCTGTTCACAGCTGGATCCCAGAAGGCAGACTTAGTTACAAATATGTACATATGGATCTACCCCACATGGGGGGATAATCCCAGTAACTGCAGACTAGCAATCACTGCAGCTCACATGACGAAAGGAAGATGGAGAAGAAGGGAGGAGGGCTGTGTGCTTTGTGTTTTTGTTACCTGCACAGGTAAGGTCATGCCCACCTCTAGTCACATGCAAGAGGAAATATGTCCCAGTCCAGGAGGAAACAGGAAGTTCTGACTGGCCGGACCAAACATCCCCTTGCATGTCCACTCTAGCAAAACAAGGAATGTTGTATTTGACTGCTACTTATGGATCACAGCACATCACACAAGCAGCCATCTGCTTAGCAGAGTCTAGAGTCTCAGGCTAAGGTGGAAGAGATGCCTGGGCAATACAGAAACTCTGCGTACAAAGCCTGTGCTCTGCTGTGGTCCTGCCCCATGAGCTGGTATTACAGGGGCAGAGAGAATCTCTTGCAACTGCCCCTTAAGTGACAGCTTTTGCCAATGTAACCAGGGAGTGCAGATTTGGCTGTATTTGGTGGGAGTAGGGCTGGGACTTGTGGGTTTCGTTAAGGCAGTGATTCTAAAACTTTTCTCTGGGCCACACTTTCAGAATAAACTCTTGCTCTTGCCACACCAAATTGTTTATTGGTAAGAAATACATTGGAAACAGAAAGTGCTTGATTTATAACACAGAGCACATCTACTTTATAATATGATCGTGGGACATCCAGAAAGTATAAAACAATGCAGTTACATAAGAACATGAATCATTCCCAAACTACAAGTTGTGAACAAGTCTTCTCCATCTTCTTGCCACACTTGCCATCCTCTCCTACCGCACCAGTGTGGTGCCTAGACCACTGGCATAGCGTGGGTTGTCAGCACCCGGGGCAAGGCAAGTAATTTGCGCCTCCTAACCCGTGGATTTGCGCCCCCTAGCCCCCAGGTGTTGCGCCCGGAGCGGCCGGCCCCCCCTGCACCCCCCACGCTACGCCACTGGCCTAGACCCAGTGGGGGATCAGGTTGTGGTAATCAGCGCCTCAACAGCCATCTCTCCTTGCTTCCCTGCTGCCTCCGGGCGGCCTTCTTTCCACTCCCAGCAGCGCCAGGAATGCCAAGGAGCGCCCGCGCCCGCGCCTCGCAGCAACCTCTCTCCCCGCCGGGCAGCTGCCTCTGCAAGGCGGAAGCGAAGCTCTCCTTGCAACCCGCGCGGGGCTCCGCTCCTGCTTGCCGGCTCTGGCAACGCCACCCAGATGGGGGGGGGGCGCTGCTGGGGGGGGGGCGTTGTTTGGTCAAGGCTGCAGGCTTTTTACACCCTTTTCGCTTTCCTTCCTGCTGGTGTTTTAAAATAACAAATAAAAAAGATCTTCCCCGGAGAAGGAGGGCTCCGAAGCGGAGGCCCCGGCCTGACAATATTCCGACGTGCGAGGAGAGGGCGGCTCAGTCGTGTGCGAGAAGCGCCGGCTTGTTGATGATCGCGCTGGGCGGAAGCGCTTCGGCCCGGGGAGGGAGGCGGCGGCGGCGGCGGCCGGCAGCTGTATGCTAATAGCCGCGGAGCAACGGCCTCGCTCATTCAACGGGGCGGCCGGCGAGGAGGCGCCGAGGGAAGGGACAAAGGGCCCCGGAGCAGGGCGAGGAGGGGCGCGGGGAGACGGAACAGCCCCATCCTGACCAGGCTTCCTCGGAAGGAAGCGCGGATCTTCCAAGATCTCTTGCGCGGGAAGAGTTTGGGGGTCGGGATGACACCCAAACCAACAGGAAACTCTCCTGCAGCAACCCAGGTTCTCAAACGTCCAGCTGTTGTTGGACTTCAACTCCCATCATCCCTATCTAGCAGGACCAGTGGTCAGGAATGATGGGAATTGTAGTCCAACAGCTGGAGCTCCAAGTTGGAGAAACCCCCAGTGGGGATGGAAGGCGGCCAGCCTGGTGCACTTTCATCCTCTCCCCTTGACATTGTGCATGGTGCTGCAGACAGGGAGCTTCCCTATGGCATACCTGGTTTTGGAAATGAATGGTATAATGCTAGAAACATCACAGCCATTAGGGTGAAATAGGAGTGCCTTATTTTAAAGGAGAATATGGTGCTGGGCATAAGGAAGACCCAGCAGAATGGAGCTAACCAACAGATATAAACTATAGGAAGGGCAGAGAGGAGCTGAGGGGGTTGTTCCCTACAGGAAAGAGGGCATAAAGCAGGGGCAGGCAACCTAAGACCCGGGGGCCGGATGCAGCCCAATCGCCTTCTCAATCCGGCCCACGGGTGGTCCAGAATTCAGCGTGTTTTTACATGAGTAGAATGTGTCCTTTTATTTAAAATGCATCTCTGGGTTATTTGCAGGGCATAGGAATTCGTTCATATTTTTTTTTCCAAAATATAGTCCAGCCCACCACAAGGTCTGAGGGACACTGGACCAGCCCATGGCTGAAAAAGGTTGCTGACCCCTGACATAAGGTCAGAGATAGGGCATTAAAAAAAAATGCAGACCCTGCCACAAAATTGCTGTAGGTGGCAGGAAATTATTACTAAGTACTTAGGGTGAGCATTTCTCAAGAAGCTGAACAACTGCCACAGAACAATTGGACAACCCTGGTCTTAATCCTAAATGCCACCTGGGTTCTGGTGTGAGTTGCTAAGTGCTGTTGAACCAACTGCAAACAGTGGCCACAAGGTTATCCAAGTAAACTGATATGCAGGTAGACAATTATGAATAAGGTCCAGTATAGTTACGTTTTAACTTTAAAAGACGAAAACAAAAGGGGAATTGACCAAAAATAAAAAAATAAAAGGGAAGTTGAAAGGCAAAATTGAGTCAAATTCTCAGAAATGCTTTTATTCAAAAGAACAATATTAGTGGATCAGCTAGACAGTATGGCACAAATCAGGAAAGATACCACTAAGTCCAAGAGGATACTGGTGTGATTAATAAGAAAAGTAAATGAAGGTTTTAGAGACACGGAGCTTTCCTGCAAAAATTGGAAGCTTTGCCCCTGTTAAAAGAACAGAAAATAACACACAATTTGACAAAAGAAAAGCAAGCAGCCCACAGAAAGGGTTGCACAACATCTTTTGAAGGAGCACTTTACTAAAAATGCAAAGATAAACAACAAGTTTATCCAATACTGTATATTGGAAGCAGGAAACCACCTTGGGAAGCTGGGTGACAAAGGAGTCAAATGTGTGCTGAAGGAGGAAAAGGAAATTGCAGAGAAGCTGAATTAATTCTTTGCCTCTGCCAGTGTCTCCACAGTGGAAGTTGTAGGGCAGATCCCTGTGCCTGAGCTAAATTTCACAGAAAGGAAGTCTGAGGCACTGAGGCAAATGTTGGTGACAATAGACAAAGCTCTAGGCATTACTGACAAATTAAAAAAGAACAAATCACTGGCTTGAGATGGGTTCCACACATGTGAAATTGCTAATCATCTAACAAAAATGTTATAACTTGTCCCTAAGATCAGCTTCTGTACCTGAAGATTGCAAAGTGGCCAGTGAAACATAACATTTTTAAAAGGTATCTAGGAAGGAGAAATTACAAATCAGTAAGTTCTAGATGAATTGTTGGAAAGTCTTATTAAAGATCAAATTATTGAGCATCTAGAAGAGCATGTTCTCCTGAAAAAGAATAAGCATACTTTCTGCAAATGTAGTTTGAGTTTCGCTAACATTTTATAGTTTGTTGATAGTGTAAAGGAGCGTGTCAACAGAGATGTTCCAGCCGACATTTGCTTGGACTTACAAAAAGCCTTGAAATCCTGACCAGAAACTAGAAACCTCTGAACAAATTAGACATGGGATAAGAGAACAGAGCCTCTTTGGGCTTGGTATATGGCTAAAGAACAGGAAGTAGAACAGAAATAAATTGATAGCTCACTTTAGGGAAGTATTGGAACTAGAACTTTTAAACTTTTTCATATTTGATGTGGATTTAGGGGTGCATACAGGTGTAGCCAAGTTTAGTTATGACACCCAAATGTTCAGGCTAGTAAAAGCTGGGGAAATGGACATTAAAATGTCAACTGTGGATTAATGTAAGTGTAAAGTGATGCATATTGAGGCAAAAAAAAAAAAAATGCTGAAGCCCAATGGGGTCTGAGCTGGTGATTGTCCAGGAATGGGACTGACCAAAAAAAAGGTGAATTCTGTACTAGGGATATAAGGGACATAAAAGGGAGTGGGGGTGGGAGTGGGGGGTGGATGCCAGTATCATGTTGTTATACAAATCAGTGATGCAACTGCGCTTGGATTACTGTGCAGAGTCTTCATCATTTCTACACACTTCAGAGGGAATATTGTACAGCTGAAGAAAGTTCAGAAAAGGCCCACCAAAACGCTCAAGGGGACAGAGCAACTTCCGTATGACAAAAAGTTGTGACATTTGGTGGCTTATTAGCTTAGAAAAAATGTAAGTGGCCAGGAGGGGGAGATATGAAAAAGGTGCATCATATCCTGCATAATATATGTGTGATAAGGGAAAGAAGGTGAAAGCTTTTTCTTCCTCCTAATTCTGAAGCCAGGGGTCGTGGGGACACCAGTATTTTATCACAGCTACCCGGCTATATATTCCTCCAGAAGACTAGTCGCTGGGCAGCCACAGTGGGCAAGCAGTTAATGCCCCTCTTGGGCAACGTGTTGGGGAGCAGGATGCTGGAGGGACGAGGCCTTGAGGGGTCCTTGTGCATTTTTGGGCTTTTATATTGTCAACCGCCCTGATGAAGGGCGGTATAGAAGTTTAATGAATAACTGAAGTGACTGCGTGTCAGTTCCTAGTCTCTAAGCTGCACAACTGCCGGCAATCCGCCGTGTGTGTGTGGGGGGGGGGGCTCAAAAGCGAAGCTCCGGAGCCTCTTTGGGCGCCCCCCCCCCCCCCGCTGCCTGGCTCTTCTTGTCGCTTTCATGTCCCCCCCATTCTTTTGTATGTAATTATTTAAACGGGAGATCCATGGCAGCTTTATGCTAATGCGGCAGGACAAAGGCGAGGCGAAGGGGGGGAGGGAGGCCGCTCGCGTGTCTCTCGCGTGTCCCTCAGGCAGACACAACAACCGCTAATTCCTGCCAGCACAAAGGCCTCCCTCCCGAGGACCTGCTCGGCCCGGGTCAAACACGGCGAGAGCCAGGCGCCCATTGTCTCCGCGGAAGAGGCGACGAGAGCCGCCAGGAGGCCCAGCCAAGCGGCAGCCGCCCGGGGAGGGACAGGCCGCAGGCTCCTGGCGGGCCCGGACGCGCGTCTGCCCCCCCATCCCCACGATCACCGAAGGAGGCTTTCTGCGCGCGCTCTACACGGGTCGAGCGCGAACTCCCTTCGCGTTTCGCCACGCAGGCGCCGGGCCCCGTTCGGCCCCTCGCAGCCGCCTTGCGTGGCGAGTCGCAGGCCCCGGCGCGGCGGGGATGCCGGGCCGGCCGGAACGGGGAGCCCGCGGCGAAGAAAAAGTTCCCGCCTTCCTTTCCAGTCTCGCTTGGCTCCAGCCTCGGCCTCGCGTTCACACGTGGCGGGTTTGAAGGCGGCGGCGAGGGGGAACCCTGACCCGTCTCAGGTGGCTTGGCGAGGTTCTCTCCCTCCTGCTCTTTCTCACTAGTTGTGCGAATGCGACGCGTGGCTTCCTTTGGCCCCGGTGGAAAGGGGAGCTCGCCTTCATGCAGGTCGGGAAAAGGTGTCGAATCGAATAAGTGTGCCAGGCAGCTCCGGATTCACACTCAGATCATGAGGATGCTATTAAATTTAGACACCAGGCCCTTCAGGCTCGGGCCTGGGAAATGCAGAAAGAAAAGAAGAGGAAGGGAAGGAGAAGGCTCGGGTGAGAAGGGAGGCTGGAGGGTAATAGCAGGAGAAGCCCCAGTGAATCTGTTTTTGCTGGAACCTCAGATGGAGCTGGATCTTTGATCTGATCTGTTATATTTCTATGCTATTTTTCATTTAAAGGAATCCCAAAGCAGCTTACAAACGATAAATAAAAACAACATGATAGAACATAATGGAATATCACAAATGCAGCAAATCCTCAGTGAAACAATTACAATCTATAAAACGCTGCTAACGCTGTTAACAAAACAACAACTAAAAAATCAGCTAAACATCACAATTAAAGGAGTAGTCATAGTACGTGATTAGCACATCAATACAGTATTTATAACCTAAAAAACAACATTAGCAAAATAGCAAAAAATAAACTAAGCACTGTAAAGTTCACACACACTCTCCCCACCTGTGACTCATAAACGTTCACTCTCTTCAACACATCCACATAATGTCTGGGGCAGCACCTCCCTTCTGAAGGTTCCTAGGGCTGGAAGTGGGGCAGCAGAGGTGAAAACAACCACCCTAGAGGTGGCAAACACCCCCTAGGTCTGGTCCCTTCTGCCTCTGCGCAATGTTTCCTGCATGGTCCTGGAAGAGGCATCCCATCTCCATTGCCCTCCTGAGGCACTTTGAACTTGCCCTGGAGCCATTTTTTATTGCCAGGGAGGCAGGCAGGAGGAGGGAGGGCATTTGTCAGCATCCCTGCCAGCCTGGTTCTTACAGTTCTTGGACATCTTTTCAAGGCTCCCCCTCCATTGTGGGAATGTTAAGGAAGGTAGGAGAGGGTATATTGTTTTGATATTATCCCTCCTCACTCACGCTAGTGAGTGAACAGCAGAGCACATTTCATTTGCAACTTATTGGAAGCAAGCTGATGATTCGTTAGAATCCTTTAATTAAGCTATCCAGTGTGGCTTGTTCCTGGTAAGTTTCCCCTTTATTTCCCTCTTAAAATAATAATAACACAACAGTTTTCTTTAAAAGTAAGAACAAAGTTTTACTCACATTCAGTTCACACCAGTAATCTGAAGGCAGGCTTTATCTTGTGGTTACAGTGAAAAGAAGTCTGAGCTACACCTCAGACTTTCTGCCTTGGGCTCCATCCTGTGTGAAGCTATGCTGAGCCATGGAGAGCGAGAGTCCAAGAGTGAGAGCAGTGCTTTTTTTATGGAGAGACGCAGGGGTACACACACCCCTAAACATTTTGTGAATCTGTACTTTTGTCCATTTACTGTATTTTTCCCAATTTGAACTATAAAATGGTGGTTTTCTTGATTCAAAATAGGGGCCAGTCCTTTTATCTGGTCATCTTGGGTCACACCCATCTACCTGGTCATGCACAGGGGGAAGAAACTCAAGAGCTGGTATGACAGGAAGTCCTTCCTGTCGAGCCACATTCCCCTATGTGTCCATTCTAGGCAACAGGAAAGTGTTGTACTTGACTGCTCCCACAAAGCCCTTCTCAGGCAATACAACATACATTTATATAAATAAATTTTATTCAAGCACCCAGAGTCCCAACTTGACACGAAGGTTCTGGAAACTCTCCGTTGGTAGGGGCTTCGTCATGATGTCTGCAATCAATCTCCTTGGTATGGCAGTAAGATAGTTCCAGAAGTCCCTCTTGAATGGCCTCAGATACATAGTGGTACCTCACCCCAATGTGCTTAGTTCTTGCGTGAAATTTCTCACTCTGGAAGAGCTTTAGGTAACTCTGGTTGTCCTCCATCAGACTAACAGGCCCCTTTCTCACCAACCTAAAGTCCTTGGTTAGTTTATCGAGCCAGGCCATCTATCTGCATGCTTTTGTGGCTGCAATGTATTAAGACTCTGTGGAATATATTAAGATTCTGTGGAAGCTGTACAATTCTGTATATAACTGCCCTATGGAATAGGACCATTTCCAAACATAAATACATATCCACCTGTGGATTTATAATCAGTCATACATGCAGCCCAATCTGCATCGGTAAAACCAATCATTTTAGGATTACTAACAGCTGGTAATCTTGATTTACAGTTTATCGTACCCCATAAGTACCAAACCACCCTTTTCACACCCACCCACTCATATTCAGTGGGAGCATTTAACTTTCTACTTAGAATTCCCACAGCACTGGCTAAGTCAGGTATACATGTATTAGTAACAAGATACAAAAGCTTTCCAATCTGTACTCAATGTTGTCTGGCAACTGCTTTGAATCATCTTGATTCCTTAAAAAGTCGGTAGTCATGGGTGTGGCAACTGGGTACGCTTCTTGCATCTGCATGCTTTGGATCAGTTCAGAAATCTTTTGCTTTTGGCTAAGAAGAAATTAACCGCCTTCTCTTTCCACTTGAATTCCAAGTTAGTACTGGATCTTTCCCAGTCCCTTGACTTCTACGTCTTTGTTTAAATGCTTCACAACCTGTGTGTAGTCTCTGTCATTTACTATGGCAATGGTCAAATCATCAGCGATGGCAAGAATATAAGAAAATTGTCCATTGTTAGGCTTGGTGTACAAGCATTTGTCTGCGTGCTTTTGCTTGTGCCCAAGTTGTGTTAGCATTTTATGTAGCTTCTGATTCCAGGCTCCAGCAGCCTGTTTTAAGTCCATAAAGTCCTTTTTGCAGCTTGCACACTAAATGTGCCGCATGTGGTTTAACAAAACCTTTAGGCTGCTTTATGTATATTTCCTCAAAAAATTCTCCATGCAAGAAAGCAGTCTTTCTGTGCCTCATGACCATTTGTTTAGAGGCTACTATGTTTAAAAGTATTCTTACGCTGCTATATCTGATGGTTGGAGTGAATTATGGAGTCCTTTGGGTGCCAAAAATGTCTTGGGCCAGTTCTGGGTGGTTTTCCCTTGGGTCCTCACCCCCCTCTTTCTTAGCTGAAGGACAGGGCAGCCCTCGCTCGGGCCCTCCTCAAATGGGCTGGTAGAGGGAAAGGTGAGGTTGATGGCAAGGAAGAAGGACCTGCCTCAAGCAGCAGCAACTGTGCCCAGTCCCAGGTGCAGCCAGGCCTGGCTTCCGGCTTTGAGCTTCCTAGGCCTCATATCCAACCAGAAGCCACTCCTTTCTCAATGGGAGGTTGAGCTGTTGCGCATGCAGCTGGGCACCTGAAAAAACCCGCAGGGACAGTGGGCCCTCCACTAGGCTTTCGGGGCTACAGCCAGGTCTCTGAGCCTGTAACCTGTGTGGAGAGGTAGCCCCCCTTCCCCACAGGAGTCTCTCCCGAGCAGGTGCCCTCCTTGTGGCCTTGGACTCTTTTCATTGTCTTATTTGTACCCTACCCTTTTCTCTAAAAAGAGACTCGAGGAAAGAATAGGAACAGCTAAAAACATAAAAGGGTGGGAAGGGGAAATAATCGTTTTTTAAAAACAATTAAACGTTTATAGAATTCAAATGATATAAGCTACGTTTATGGGAATACGACTCCCATAATCCCCGAGCATTGGCCTCTTTGCCTGGGGCTGATGGGAGCTGGAGTCCAATAACCTGGAAGGCGCCGGACTGGGGAAAGCTGCCCTGGGAAGGATATGGCGAATCAGTGCAGAACGCGCAGAAGCGAAGCTCGGGCAGCCTAATATGCTTGACAATCTTAACAGTGCTGCGTTCAGAAAAACGCCTCCTAGTTCTGTGCCTTCTGCTTGTCTGGGATCCTAGCGCCTCTGCGCACTTCGGCCCGGAGCACTGGAAAGGCAGGAGCTGAGCGCTGATGTCTGGCTGAGCAATTGGGTCGAATACTGCCAGCAGGCTTTCCTGCCTCTTTCTTCAGCTGTCAAAGCCGGAGTCTAGCTTTTTATTGATAAAAAGTAGTGGCTGACCATCGGAGGAAGGGCTTGGATATTCCCTCGTGGCCACAGCCTTTATCTCCTCGCGGCACAAGAATCCCATTTGCTCCGCACGAAATGCACACTTTGCAGTACTCAGGAGCTGTGTAAATATCAGTTTTTATTTCTTTAAAAGTATTTGGTCCTAATAACCCGGAGCTGATTTAAAGTTGACCTTGTCAACGTCGGACCCCTCAAATCAGTATGTATATGGAGGGAAGCAGCTCTTTGCGCAAATCCTTCCATATTCTCAGAGGCGCCCCCTCCTCTATGGGAGCCCGGCACTGGAGCGAGGCTAGACTTGGTCTGCTTTTAAAACTTTCCCTCATTGTGGCATAGTTCCTGTTGGTTTTTTAAAAACGTGAACACTCAAATCATACTCCACGACCCCCCCCCCCTTTATTCAGAAGCTGTCGCCTAGGCTTTAAGAGGGTCACGAAGCGCAGCCTCCAACTACTATTTCCTTCCCGCCTCTTAGGCTGCCACGACCCAGCGCCGAAGTTTAAGGACTTTAATATCCTCTCGATTTAGATGGGGCGTGCTGAAAGCTTTCCCCTTGGAGCTGACCAGTTTGTAATTTGGGTTGGATCCACTCTTTGCTATTCTCGAGGTTACAGGATTAGCGTTAAGGGATGGAAGAGAGATGCTCTCTGCATCCTAAATATCTTTTGGGCAGGTTAGGGGAGCAGCACCTTCCTCGCCCTGCGCAAACGGAGTCATTGGACTTCGGCCCACTGTTTCCCACCGCGGCAATTAACAAGTGCATTGATTCCGAAGCGCCTCTGCTCCTTCTGTTTGATCAGGAAAAGCGGGGCAAGCAGGAGGCAACGGGGCTTCTGCAGAGCAGGAACCGCTCCAGGTGCCCCCGCCACGCGCCCCTAACCCCCACCCGCCTGCTTTAGCTAGTTGCAAATTGAGGCCGCCACTGCTTGCACCTGCTCGGCAAGAGGGTGCTCGGGAGCGTGCTTTCTTCCTTCCCCTGTTGTTGCGAAAATGCGTTTCGAGTCCTTGTACCAGTTTCAAGTGTTAATGCATTTTTACTGTATGCGACTGAAAAGCAACGAGCCCCGCCATCCCCCCAATTTCAGCTGGCCACGTGGAGCGGGTTGGAGGGGAGAATCAGCAGCACGACCACTACACAAAAAGAAAAGGGTCTTTTGAATCCAAGCGCCTCAATAGCTTTCAATAGATTCCCTTTGGTAAATACATGGCACTCGCTGTTTGAACCTGCTGCCTCCAAAGATGAATTCCTTGTGTTTTATGTGGGGTGGCGTTTCCCCCCTTCTTCTACATTTAGAAAGATGAGGGGCTTAAAAAACAACAGCACCCTAATGCTTTAGCCCTCTTATCTGCAGTCTACACTATTTAAAAGGATCGTGTTTTTATGTTATTTTTAAATATAGCTGAAAACGGTAGAAGAGGCCACGGACATAGAATTATAAGTGGGGCAAGAACAGCGTTGTGCGGTGGGCATTCCAGAGGGCTCCTTAATCCGAATTAGGTTGCTGATCCGTCATATTCAAATTAGAGGGAAGAATATGCAGGGGGAAGGCCATGGAAGGGAACATGATGGGAGAATATATATGGACTCCACATCAGAATCACGATTCATTGTCCTCAGCGCCTGAATTTATTGGGGACTCCGAATTCAGCGACCTTTGATTCCTGCTGACGCAGCAAACGAAGACCTGAGAGATCCGCTTTCCCATCTTTCATTCCTTTTAATCAGCTACTAAAACCACAGGCACAAATCCAGGGAGAACAAGTTCTGGGTAAACTCCGCGGAAATGAACGGAGTGCACAAACTGTTCCGGTCATCTTAACTGGGTTTGTGCAAAAGAAGGTCCGGCTGGAGTGTGTTCTGTTCCTGCGGGTTCGATTTTTATTAAAAGGAGCTCGAAAAGACTGAAATTCGCTAACAACTGAGAGGTTTCAAAGCCGCCCCCCCATCTTGCTGTTACCACTGCTACAGGATAAACCAGGAGGCATAGACCAGTGTTACGTTTTCTGTGGGATGGGGAAAAAGCCCCGTCTCCTTGCCTGTCGGCGGCTCTGTCAAACCAAAGCACATTGGTGTTCTTGCTAACTTCAGCACCAGGGAGAAAAACAGCTCTGGGCTCGGGATGCTGCGAGCAGGCAGGCGGGAGCGCTAGGAGGACTCCCCCCCCCCCCCCCGATCTTTCCTCTGTTTTAAGGAGCTATTGAGAGAAAGCTGGAGAAAGTTGAGTCTTCGGTCCCGGCTGCTTCCTTGGCCTGTTGATCAGGCTTGGCGGAGCCCCAGTTCCACCCCCCAACCCCCCAGGCAGGATCAGCTGTGACTTTGCTGCTCCGTCAACGGAAGGAAGCATCTCGATAGCTTCTGCAGGCGATGTCCTGTCTGGAGAGGGAGGGCACAGCTCCCCTCTCCCCTTCTCCCCCCTCCATGGTGGGCCCCCCAGCAACACGTGCCTCTTGCTCTTCCAGATTGGCCGCGGTTCCCTTTCAATAGCAAGAGGTTAATTTCCTTGACAAAGGTGACAGGGAGGCAGGGGCGGGGGGAGAGGAGAGGCACAGGGAGACAGGCAGACTCTTTTCTTTCGCCCCTTTTGGCTACTTGATTAGACCCCTTGATTTAGCATCAGATGTCAAACAGCAAAGTGCACGGGCTGGATTAAAATGTATGAGCCTCCTCCGGCCCCATCCTCTCCCTGCCAGAGCCACCGAGGGCGCCTTCATCAACTTTAAAGAAACTGTGTCAGAACGGCCCATCCACCAGGAGCCTACTTAAACCAAATTAGCTGGGTTTAGAACCAGCTGATGCCCGAAACCCAAACGCGCTGGGCATAATCCAGGAGGGGCAGGAGGAGTTGGATTCTTCTGCATGAGCTCCTTCGACACACTGAAGCGAGGTTTGCGGAGGAGACCTTCTTGCCGGGTTAGGCCTGTAGTGTGGAAGAGCGCGAGTTTCGCCAAGAGAATGAAATTTGTTGCAGGAAGCTCACTTGTGCCAGGCGGGAAAACCTCTGATCGAAGAAGAACAAAAAAGCGCGCTGCGGCCACTTCAGGCTGCTGCTGCTGCTTAGGCGGAAATATGGATCGCTTTGCGCGTCTGAGTGCGCATTGCAATACTGGCGAGCAAGTGTCACCTCGTAGCTGCTGGTGTGGAAAGAAATCTGTTAAGCACGGGACCTCCCTTGCAGGATCCTTTACCATAAACATCTTGAGGAACTGGGAACGGGGAAGAAAAAAATGCCCCCCATCACATCCTATTATTAAATAAAGGCTTTTTTGCGCTTGGCAGCTGTCAGGTATCGGCCTACCCTAAAATTCTGATGTGCATTCACCCGTTGCAGCCGAATCCTATGCATAGTTACTAACAGTGTTTTTACCCCTTTAAAAATGTTTATGGGTACTCTCATTTTGACTCAAGAAAATCACCATTTTATAGTGCAGATCCGGATAAAAATACAAAGATTCACAAAATGTTTAGGGGTGTGCGTCCCCCTCAGAAAAAAGCCCTGGTTACTAAGAAGTTAGCCCCACGGTGTTCAGTGGGGCAAACTCCCCAGTAGGCGCGTTCCAGATCCCAGCCTTCGAGGTGGAAAGGCGCGTGCGAAAGAGGCCTGCTCCCCTCGGGCGACTCCCTGTTGCGCGTGGGGCCGGGCGCGCGCGGTGTGGCCGGTTCCCCGCCCTGAGCTCTTTGGGCAACTGCGAGGCGCCCGCCCATCTCCTGGTTGCCCTCGCCCCTTGCCCGCGGGCGAGGCGCCGAGAAGATGAAGGCCGAGAGAGAGGCCGCAGGAGGAGGAGGAGGAGGAGGAGGCCCAGCGCGGCGCTGACCTGCTTTCTGCCGCGGACAAAGAAAGCGCCCGGCCGCCCGAAGCAACAAGGCGCGCGCGCCTGCGCCCCTTGGCCCCTCTCCGGGGCTGCTTCTGCGCGGCGCCTTCGCCTCGGCGCATCTTTCCGCGGGATTTTCCTTGTCCGAAGCCCCCGAAACAATCAGCCCCCCCCCTCCTCCTCCATTTTCGCCGCTCCCTCTCCTGCATTTTAAACACTCTCCTTGACATATTTCGGCTCCATTCTTCCCCTTTGTTGCTATTTCGCTCCCGGAGCTGCGCTTCCTTCTCCCCCCCCCCCGCTCCCCCGAGGGGGCGGCATTGTCATGCTGATGGCTCTCTCGCTCCGGCGCCCCCCCGCCCGGGAGACACAAAGGCCCGGCACGTGCGCCTTCCCATAGAGAAGCAGCAGACCGTGAGGGGAGGCGGAGCTGGGCGTGTGCCGGGGGGGGGAGGAGGGGAGGGGGCGCCAGAAAGGGAAGAAAGAAAGAAAGAGAGAGAGAGAGGGAAGCGCCCCAGCCCGCAGGTACATCTGCTGCCCTCCACCTCCGCCAGGCGCCCGCCCGCCCAGCGCGCCGCCTCGAAGCCCAGGGAGCAGCCGCGGGAAGCGCTGATTGGCTCCGGGAGGAGCAGGAGGCACGAACAATGCTGTCCTCCCCCCTTAAAAAGCGGGCGCGAGGCTGGGCGACTGGGGGGGCAGCGCGGCCAGGAGGAGGCGGCGGCGGCGGCGGAGGAGCCGCGCTGGTGGGGGCGAGCGAGCCAGCGAGCGAGGAAGGCGGGAAGGAGGCGCGGGCGAGGCGAGCCTGCGGAGGGAGGACGGGCGACGAGCGGGAGGAGACCCGGATTGGGGCGCCGGCGCCGCTCCCGGGCTGAGGCAGGCAGGCGCCTTGGCACCTCCCGGAGCCGCCCGAGGATGCCCCGCGGTTTCCTGGTGAAGAGGAGCCGCAGACCCACGCCCATCTCCTACCGGACCCGCTGCTGCTGCCCGGCGTCGGCGGCCGCCGAGGGAGGCGACCCGGCGCAGCTCCTGGCGCCCCCGCCGATCCCCGCTCCGCTCTCGGCCTCGCAGCCCGCCGAGGCGCCTCTCCTGCTGGCGCCCGCGGCGGCGCCGCACTTCGGGACGCCCGACGGCCCCGCAGCCCCGCCGCAGCCCCTGCGCAGCCCCGCGCGGGCCGTCAGCGAGGAGCGCAGCCTGCACCTGGGCTCGCCGCTCTCGGCCGAGTCCTTTCCGGCGGCGCCCGAGCCTCTGCTCCTGGGCCCCGGGGCCGAGCTCAAGCTCTGGGCGGTCGCGGCCATCGCCGCCGCCCCGCCGCCGCCGCCCTCCCCGGCTCCGGCGGTGGCCCCGCAGCGCAGCCATGGGCCCAGCCCCAGCGCGTCCAAGCGGCCTCAGGGCCGGAAGGCCAAGGCGGCGCGCAAGCTGCACTTCGAGGATGAGGTGACGACGTCGCCGGTGCTGGGGCTGCGCATCAAAGAGGGCCCCCCCGAGCCCGCCTCGACGGCGCAGCAGCAGCAGCACCAGGCGGGCGCCGGCGGAGGATCGCGCGCGGGCGGCGCGCAGCCGCTGGGCGAGTTCATCTGCCAGCTGTGCAAGGAGCGCTACCCCGACCCGCTGGCCCTGGCGCAGCACAAGTGCTCGCGCATCGTGCGCGTCGAGTACCGCTGCCCGGAGTGCGACAAGCTCTTCAGCTGCCCGGCCAACCTGGCCTCGCACCGCCGCTGGCACAAGCCGCGGCCTCCCAGCGCCGCCAAGCCCAAGGCTGCGGCCGACGAGCCCCCCGCCAAGGGAGGAGGAGGCGGCGGCGGCAGCGGCAGCGAGAGGGACACGCCGAGCCCCGGCAGCGGAGGAGAGCCCGACGGCGGCGGCGGCGAGGAGTTCGCGTGCCCGCGCTGTGCCAAGCGCTTCCGCCGCCAGAGCGCCCTGCGCAAGCACCTGCCCCTGCACCACGAGCCGCTGGACGGGCCGGCCTCGGCGCGGGAGCCCCCGGACGCCTGCGCCCCCGAGGAGGCGGGCGCCCGCCCCAGCCCGCTGAGCTTGCCCGGGGAGTGCCACCCGTGCCCCGTGTGCGGCGAGCCCTTCGCCGGCAAGAGCGCCCAGGAGCGCCACCTGCGCCTGCTCCACGCCGCCCAGGCCTTTCCCTGCAAGTACTGCCCGGCCACCTTCTACAGCTCGCCGGGCCTGACCCGCCACATCAACAAGTGCCACCCGTCGGAGAACCGCCAGGTCATCTTGCTGCAGGTGCCCGTGCGCCCGGCCTGCTAGAGGGAGCCCAGCCGTGCCTTCCCCGCCTGCGGGGCCACCGCGGGACTTCGACGCCGGCCACGGGGGCAGCGCGCACCGTCTGGCAGAACCGCCGGCCTTTTTGCCCCGGAGCATCTCTGCGACGGTGTGTCCCCCTGGCGCGCTGGCTCCGGAGCAGCTCCCTCCTCTACGCCCCCACTGCACTCGCGGGGGCTGCTCTGGGGCCAGAGCTTCAGGGTTGGCTTAAACTTAAGATTCCCCTTTTCTCCCCCCCCCACTCGAAGTCAATCTTGAGAAATGATGGATGCCTTTACACTTCACAGGCTGTGAACTGAACCTTTTCCCCACTTGATTAGCTTTATTATGGCTTGTGAACCGCTGGGATCTGGCTTTACCTTTTCGCTGTGTGTTTTCTTCTCTTTTTTTAAATTTTCGATGTGAACAAAATCAATCTGCTTAAAGATATAACTTTGGTTAGTATAGCCACAAATGCCTTGACTTTAATCGTTGTTTGTCTCCAAAAAAATGTTGTAGAAGCTGCCTTAATACAATGACATGCCAATCTTTTTATGTTTGTTCCTTTTCGAAGTAGATCTCTATGTTGACGCTTATCTGTATATGTTGATTTATGCGTAATTGTTATTTATTCGTTATTTATTATTAATTATGGTGTTTATTTCTGACGTGCTTTGCCTCTCTCCCACCACCTCCTCCAATTCGCCCCCTCCTGCCATTTCACTGTGCATTTTTAAGTCTTTTTTAAAGGGATCTGTTGAAAAGGGTTTAATTTTTATACCTAGAATAAACATACAACTGTAACCCTTCTCTTCTTGCTTCGAGGGCTCGCGGATAGCTCAGCTTCCTTTTAGATGCAATCTCTTTTCTACACAATTATTTTCTTAACTGTTAGCTATTTATAGAACGCTTCAATAGAACTGTTTTAACTGTCTAACTATTTACTATTCAAATAAAAGTATTTTCAAATTCAGATACACTTTATTCATTTCTGTTTTCATTTTACATTCATTTTGTACCGTAACCCTATCTACATTTCCTAGGAAGTAAGTCCCATGAGGTTTAAGGAGGCTTCTTTCTAACCGCATATGCATAGGATCGCAGCCTTATTTCCTATTAAAAATTCCTGGTTTTCGATTCATGGTTTGTCTGTTTTTAAAATAGCAAAAGCCAACCAAAGTTTACAATCCTTAGACTGGTGGGTCTGAATTGACTCCGTAATTATTTATTGTTCAGAAGCGTCCAGATTTTAAAAAGCTTAATAGGTAGGTTACAAGGCTCCCACAGGCTCAGCACTCAGACGCGCCTCTTCATTGCCACGGCTCAACCTTGGCGTCATGCCTGAAGGCAGGGAATGGAGGTGCCCCCACCCCAAGGGCATCTTTCAGATCAGAGTGCGGGTGTTTTCAGGCAAAGGAGAAATTAAGAGCCGCTAATGGCAGCCAGCGAGTTGGATTAGTTTTGCAAGCATCCTTCGGAGTTTCGAGCTCGCCATGCTGGGGCGGGAAGCGTCCGCCGGAGAAAAGTCCCGCTTTTCGGAGAAAAGTCCGAGCAGCCCCAGAAACGCTTTTCCAAGGATGCTTTCTAGTGCTTAAAGTGGCGAAAGTTCGCCCAATGCCTCCTTCCTCTTGCCCTTTGCCGCGCTCGGGAGAAGGGCAGCGGCGAGGTGTCGCGGGGCGCCCCGGTCCCTTCCGCGGGGAGAAGCGCAGGGAGGTCCCTCTCCGCAGGCGCTTCGCCGCCGGAGCTCCAGGGTCAGCCTTGGACGGGGCGGGAGGAAAGGGGCGATGCCAAGCGGGGCTTGTTCGCCACGGCGCCTCGCTTATTTCGCGGGGCAAGAGGAAGGGAAGCCGCGAACCCGCTCCCCGCTGCAGCCCGCCTTGACTTCGCTCCTTTCGCCGAACTTTCGCCCCTCCGCCAATCTCGCGCAGCGCCCCCTCCCACCCCGGGCCAGGGGGGGGGGGAGCAGGGGGGAGCCCAGCGGGCGAAATGCTTTCGCCTCTTGCTGCCCCACGGGCGAGGGAGACGCTGGCGGTGTTGCTCGTGGGCAGCCCGCTCAAGCTTCCTTCAGAAGGACTTCTCCAGATATATGAAGTTGAGGAAGAGGGGCGCCTGGCAAAGGTCACCAGAACGTGCTTCAAAATCGAAACGAGCCCCCCTCCGCCTCCTCAAAATGGCCACCGCCTCCCTCAGAGGCCTACGAGGAGGCGGCGGCGGCGTCTGGCCCTTCAGCCCGGCTGCAGGGGCGCCTCAGCAGCGCGGAATGGCGGGAAGGCGAGAGGCCTCTTCTCTCAGGCCTCGGGAGGCGGAGTAGGCCCAGGCCAAGGAGGGAGCAGCAGCAGCAGCAGCAGCAGCGCTGGCCCAAGATATTTTGTCACCTGAGGAGAACCACAAAATGGCGCCCCCCTCCCTGCCCAGCAAAAAGAGGTGAGGAAAGATTACAGCAGGAACAAGGGAGGGAGGTACTAAAGATCGAGGATTCTGTGACTCTACATTGGGATCTGCTGCCACCACTCTGGGTTTTGCTGCCTGAGGCTGTGGCCTCGCTTGCCTGTGTGCCAGGCAGGCGGGCTCTCCCTTGAGGTGACCTTCCTTTTGGGGAGAGAACAGAGGGACCCTCTTCCTCCTTCACAGGTGGGCTGGGAATGGAGCAGAGAAAGGTAGCAAGCAGGCATAAGAGAAGAGAATCCTCACTCGCTCTGTCTTCTCAACCTCATTCCTTTCAGGCTGGCCATATTGTTTGGTTCCGCACTCCAGGTAGGGAAAGAAGGATGAGCAAGGAGGCCAAAAAGGCGAAAAATGAGAAGTGCCTTTGTAGCCAAGGGGGATTTGGACCCAGGGCCAAAGGCTTGCTCTAGATATTTAATTTTTTAAAAGAGGGGGACATCTGGAGTCTAACATCGAGAGGGCAAACAGGTTGGCTACTATCCCTTTCTAATAACATTTCTTGTACTTATTTATTTATGCCAAGTAATAGGTGATTTATTCCTCAAGAGCACCTGTGATCTGAAATTGGGGCAGGGTGGAGGGGGAAGGGAAGGAATGGGATTGCCCTCCTTAAATAGTGATTTTGTGAGCCTTTGTAAGCACATGAAATCATAGCTGTCAAGTGTCCCTTATTTGAAGGGACAGTCCCTTATTCCAGCGCCATGCCCCGCTGCTGTCCCTTATTGATGGATGTCCCTTAAATGATGTCCCTTAAATTTCAAAGGAAGCAGCTCCTCTCCCTCCCTCCCTGCCGGCCAGGGAGGAGGGAGGCTCCAACTGTGTTGCTTGGCTGTGTTGCTCACCCAATAAGGAGTCTAAGAACGACTGCGGGGTGGAGCTTGCATGCCTTGTGTGTGGCTAGTTAATGCAAGCTGAGGAGGTTTTTGAATGCTGGACGCCATTTTGTTGCACGTGCTGCTGCAAACTTTGCAGTGCAAAGCCAGTCCGGGGAGCCATCTTAAGTTGAGGCTGCATAGGCCTTGTGGTGCATGTGATTCAGATTCTATTCAGTTGAACCTCTGGTTACAAAGTTGGTTGGACAGTGTTCTCGAAGATACCAGCATGAGTTTGACCAGACTGCAGGAGGACAGGAAGACTGGAGTGCCTGGAACAGGTGAGGCTGCAGGTCCCTTATTTTGGCTGCTGGTCCCTTATTTTCAAGGCTGCTGGTCCCTTATTTTCAAATCTGTAAGTTGACAGCTATGCATGAAATGAGCACAGGTGTTGGGCCCAATCCAGCAGAAGATTGTTCTTCAAGTGAATAGAAGCTGCACAGGCAGTGGTAGCTTGTGCCCATTGGGTTGAGAGTTGCTCAATTGGCATTTGCCACTTTAAAGCCATGGATCATTATTTGTTCAGCCTGTACAGTTTCCTGCTCAGTGCCACTTCATTGCTCGTTTGCAGTGGAAGACTAGGCTCACCGAAAGGAAGAGAAGATGAATTTTAGAACAGTTTCTCCCAAGGTTATTCCCTGGTTTGCAAAATAATGAACCTTTCAACCTTTTCTGAGACGCCCTTTCCTTTAGCATCGTAGGGAGAAATTTCATGTCATCTGCATTGTTTTCCCCATAGAGTCAGCCCACAAATTCAGCTGCCAATGAACCACTGAGCATAAAGTGATAGGCAGGCACATTGCAACTGTGCCTTCAAAGTACTCTAAAACCAATAATGGCAAAATTATTAATTTTTCCCTAACCAAAAGATGGAAATATCTCAGGGTGCTTTCAAGAGTTTTCACCTAGGACACCCCCTCTCTTTTAAAGAAGACCAGATGTAAACACGCAGTAGTCTGCTTTTCTCACCTCTGCAGCAGAAACTGTGCCTGCTTGAATTCCTTCTTCTACTGCATACTTTTAAAATTTACAGGAAACCTACCTTCCTTTGCAGCATCAGAAACTGGAACCTACAAGAAGAGTGGAACTTAATGGTGGGGGAAATAGGATAATCTTTTATTGATTTAAAATATTTATCCCCTGCTTTTCGTAAACAAAGCTTAAGGTGGCTAACAACAATAATTAAAGCAATTATAAAATAACAGTAAAATAGTAAAAGCAGCAAAATTAAAAGTACAAACTGCAATTAAATAAGTGAACTTCTAGCAAATCAAGACCAAATCATGGAGAATGCAACCACTCATGGTCCAGAAAAAGTGTTCAACAACCTAGTGCTAAAAGGGGGGCAAGATAAGTCTAGGGAGGGAGTTACGGAACCTGGGCACAGCAGGTTCTGACACACAGTCTCAGGTGAATATACTTTTTGGGACAATGACACACATTAGGAAGGTCTGAGATCAGCAGAGAAAATAATTGAAATTCATTGCTTTTAAAAACCTTTTTATTGTGAGGATTAACCTTAGAATGTGACACTTGTCTTGAGGTTTAGTTCTTGGGGATGTTTTCTTCACTTGGGGGCTTTAGCTGTGCAATTTCATCAGCATAATGTGTGATGTGCTATACAGTGGCACCTCAGGTAAAGAACTTAATTTGTTCTGGAGGTCTGTTCTTAACTTGAAACTGTTCTTAACCTGAAGCACCACTTTAGCTAATGGGGCCTCCTGCTGCTGCTGCCGTGCCGCCGGAGCACGATTTCTCTTCTCATCCTGAAGCAAAGTTCTTAACCTGAGGTAATATTTCTGGGTTAGCCGAGTCCGTAACCTGAAGCATATGTAACCTGAAGCGTATGTAACCCGAGTTACCACTGTAGTGCTTCATAGTTTCTGATCAACAGTGTTAAAATTGCCACTATTATGTTTTTTTGTTGTAATTCTATATATACACAGTTACCTGAGAGTAAGTTCTATTGAAATCAGTTGTGTATAGTTGCTTTGAGGGATAGATTGAACAACACAGGTCAGTTTACTTCCAAATAAGCATGCATAGGATTGCACTGCCTATGGGGGAGGAAGCTGACTTAGGAGACTTGGTAGACACAGGGGAATTGCTAACTTCTGTTGTAATGGCACGTCATGGTTGTGATGAACTGGATGCCTCTAAATATATGCAGGGGACTGTGTGCATTTTGAATTCACCTTTCAGGCACTTAGTTAATATACATGGAATAGTGCTTTAATAAGTTTACTTATCAAAGAAGTTACCTGTTGGCATGCAATATTTGTGTAATTTGTGTTCAGGATGGAAGAGAAGGACCTGCTCTGCTGGTGTGCATTTACACACAGCATGGAGAGGCATATGGACTGAGGCTATATAAGGCTATGCCATTTCCTCCCCACCTCTTCAGTTTCCAGCAACCACCTTACCCTCCTAGCACTCAGTGTAGGAACTTTGCAGGTTGCCCAAGGGACCAAGTAGGAGCTTTTTGCCTGCATGCATATTGGCCTGGTGAGTGGTCTTCTACTGCTTTATTCTATACTGCATTTGGGAAATTGGTTAGTTGGTGGTGCCATTCAATTGGTTAATTTGGTCACTTATGGAGGCAGTGACATCACAGCGAGGCATGATGGAATTTATTTTGTGCTGATGGAATAGGACTAAAAGACTGGAATTAGGATGATGCTTAATAGATCTATTGCCTGGTATATACTGTAGGGCTGGGTGATATTGCCAGCTAAACTTTGCTATATCAGATGTTGGATGTTGGAAGGAGGTGGGAAGGAAGAAGGCAGTTAATGTAACCGTGTGCAGCTTCTGCCTCTTCCTGGTGAAGCTGGGTGGGCAGCACTGCTCTGGGTGGAGCGCAGCACCCAGAGTGCTGCAATGTCATGGTAAAGGTAAAAAAAGATAGAAGACTCCTGGATGGTTAAGTCCAGTCAAAGGCGACCATGGGGTTGCGGCGCTCATCTTGCTTTCAGGCTGCGGGAGCTGGCGTTTGTCTACAGACAGCTTTCCGTGTCATGACTAAACTGCTTCTGGTGCAACGGAATACTGTGACAGAAACCAGAGCGCATGGGTGGCACTGTGGTCTAAACCAGTGTTTCCCAACCTTGTGCCTCCAGCTGTTTTTGAACTACAATTCCCATCATCCCTGACCACTGGTCTTGCTAGCTAGGGATGATGGGAGTTGTAGTCCAAAAACAGCTAGAGGCACAAGGTTGGGAAACACTGGTCTAAACCACTGAGCCTCTTGGGCTTGCTGATCAGAAGGTTGGTGGTTCGAATCCCCGCGACGAAGTGAGCTCCCGTTGCTCTGTCCTAGCTCCTGCCAACCTAGCAATTCGAAAGCATGCCAGTGCTAGTAGATAAATAGGGACTGCTGCAGCGGGAAGGTAAATGGCTTGGCATGGTACCACAGAGCTGCTGGCCTCCCCAGAACTGCCAGCTGCGGCTCACCCAATGATAGTCTTGCTGCACAAGTGGCAGCTACTGGGAGCCACCATTCCATGGGGTGAGGAGGAACGGAGGGAGGAGGCAGCCTGCCAATGCTAATGCAGCCAGGGGGAAAAAAACCAACACACTGGAAGGCTGGCTGGCTGGCTGGCAGGCAGGCAAGCCCCACTTCCAAGGCCAGCAATTGGGCTGCAGAGGGAAGGAGGGAGGGAGTGGGTGAGCATCAGGCGGCCTGGCAAGCAGGCCAGGGGATTCGCGATACATTGCCTGACTGGAAATTCTGAAATCGCTCTTGTGATTTTACATTTAAATCAAATGTATTGATACGTTGCCCAGGCCTAATATGCTGCATAATTTTAAATTAATCTTCTAATGCCACAATTAACTGCAGTAACCTGGAGTGTAAATGGCCTGGGTACAACAATTAAAAGAATAAGGTTTGCTTTAAAGCAAGATAACCCAGACCTTATTTTTTAAAAAAGAGACATTTTTTAAAAAAATGAAACAAAATACTGTTACAAAATCCTTCCATGTGGAGGTGGAGATTGGTACACCTTACAAGGTACTTCCAAAAGTAGAGGGTCAGCAATCTAGAATTCACCCAAACTTGAGTTTCAGTTAAAAGTTATACAGTGGTGCCGTGCAAGACGAAATTAATCCGTTCCGCGAGTCTCTTCGTCTTGCGGTTTTTTCGTCTTGCGAAGCACGGCTATTAGCGGCTTAGCGGCTCTTAGCGGCTTAGCTGCTATTAACGGCTTAGCGGCTATTAACGGCTTAGCGGCTTTAAGAAAAAGGAAACAAACTCGCAAGAACTCGCAAGACGTTTCGTCTTGCGAAGCAAGCCCATAGGGAAATTCGTCTTGCGGAACGACTCAAAAAACGGAAAACCCTTTCGTCTAGCGAGTTTTTCGTCATGCGAGGCATTCGTCTTGCGGGGCACCACTGTACTAAGTGACACTAATGGAAGATTTAGCTTCTTCAAATGTCAGATAACTCTTGGCTGACACTGTGTTCTATTTATGTACCTAATACCCAACAAAAACAGTTTCTGGATGAAGCTTTTATATTACTTCATAACATAAATCCTCACACAATTGGCTGCTTTTCCTCTTACTTCATTAAGACTAAAATGGGGAAAATACTTTGGGGAAGAATCAGAGGAACAGCTCTGGAAACATATTTGGGATAATAATAATATTTTTATTATTTATACCCTGCCCATCTGGCTGAGTTGTCCCATAAACTACATTCAGATCCATCTCAATAAGAACTTGAGATAATGCTTTAAAGATGGCACATCGCTGGTACATGTGCCCCAACAGATTACCTGGCTCTCTAGTACACATGTGGTCATTTTTGGGGTAGCCCTTAATAAGCAAAGGATTTTAGGTATACAAAAAACAGATTAAGGTAAAGGTAAAGGTACCCCTGCCCGTACGGGCCAGTCTTGACAGACTCTAGGGTTGTGCGCCCATCTCACTCAAGAGGCCGGGGGCCAGCGCTGTCCGGAGACACTTCCGGGTCACGTGGACAGCGTGACAAAGCTGCATCTGGCGAGCCAGCGCAGCACACGGAAACGCCGTTTACCTTCCCGCCAGTAAGCGGTCCCTATTTATCTACTTGCACCCGGGGGTGCTTTCGAACTGCTGGGTTGGCAGGCGCTGGGACCGAACGACGGGAGCGCACCCCGCCGCGGGGATTCGAACCGCGACCTTTCGATCGGCAAGCCCTAGGCGCTGAGGCTTTTACCCACAGCGCCACCCGTGTCCCTAAAAAAAAAACAGATTAGGGCTGAGCATATCTGCTTTTCAACATCAGTGGCTAAATATCGGTCCTGTATACCTGAAGGAGCGTCTCTGCCCGCATCATTCAGCTGAGGTCCATTCAACTGAGGTCCAGCGCCGATGGCCTTCTGGCAGTTCCCTCACTGCGAGAAGCCAAGTTACAGGGAACCAGGCAGAGGGCCTTCTTGGTAGTTGTGCCTGCCCTGTGGAACGCTCTCCCATCAGGTGTCAAGGCAATAAGCAACTATCTTACTTTTAAAAGACATCTGAAGGCAGCCCTGTTTAGGGAAGTTTTTAATGTTTAATGCTGTATTGTGTTTTAATATTCGGTTGGGAGCCGCCCAGAGTGGCTGGGGAAACCCAGCCTGATGGGTGGGGTATTATTATTATTAATTATTAATTATTAATAATATTCCAATACTGCATATCACAGTGTCTGAAATTGGAGATCAGGCGTGGGGATGAGCGAAGGAGCAGCCATGGAGATCAGATGGGGGTGGGAGGCGAGGAAGGGGAGTCACTTCCACTGCATGGTTTGAGTGGGAGGAGATTGGGATGGGGGGTGCATCAAGTCATGATCAGCGGGGCAGCCAGGGAAGATGCACGTCCACTGTGGCTGCTGCTGCTTTCCTGCTGACTGAGAAAAGCTGCTCTGCCTCAGTGCCAGGGGAAGGTAGTGCAACAGTTCCTTGGAGTGAGGGCGATCAGCTGCCCTGTTCTCCATCCGCGTGAGGGAAGGCTGCTCAGATCAGCAGTGTTATCGGCTGAGATCATCATGTGATATTGATGACACCTTGAAATTGGCTGCTCTGCTCTCTCTCATGCGAGGAGTGATATATTGCTGCGTATTGCCGGGTCAAAATTGTTATTGCGGTGTGATTTCAAAACTGGTTTGCAATTGAAAAATTGCAAAGCGCTAGAACAGATCATAAAATTTGTGATATTACCATGCAAAAATGACAAATATTTAGTTGGGGGGAGGCAAGGGATGGGGCTGTGGGTGTATTTGGACTGCTAATTGGGAACCACTGTCATAGGGTGTTTACTCTAACCCAGGGGCCAGCAACCTTTTTCAGCCGTAGGCTGGTCCACCGTCCCTCAGACCATGAGGTGGGCCGGACTATATTTTGAAGACAAAAAATGAATGAATTCCTATGCCCGACAAATAACCCAGAGATGCATTTTAAATAAAAGGACACATTCTACTCATGTAAAAACACGCTCATTCCTGAACCGTCCATGGGCCAGATTGAGAAGGCGATTGGGCCACGGACCTTAGGTTGCCTACCCCTGCTCTAACCAGATCTAATGTGTTGCCTTCTCAATTGCTTTGGGGGAGATTTGTTGGTGTTTTTCTCTTGAGGTTTTGTGCTACTAAGAACCAAGAGGTGGAATGTATGCCTTTGTTTTGTAATTTTTATGTTGGAGCTTGTTAGCAAATGATTGCCAATTTACTGGCCAAACAAGCAGGCAGGTAGCTCAATGTAGTGTTAATTACTTGGAGATAAAATACCATGGGTATCATAGAAAGTGGCCAAATTTTTATTAGTGACAGTGAGGACAAAGAGATGAATAACCACCCAAAGTTGGAAAGAAAATCTTCAGGGGCTACTTAGGTTATCTTCTATATATGAAACTTTAGCCAATACCATTTAAATTATGTTTTGCATTGCATTTTGCTCCGCCCTTAAGGCTATGGTGTACTGTATGCTTTTATTTTTGGTCTTATTGCTGATCTGTTGAAAATAATAAACTGATGATGAAGCAGAGGTGCTGACTCAGGAATGAGATGGGGGCCTGGCTGCAAATGCACAACATAACATCCGGGCATCACATGTGACGCTGTGACATGCACAGCACTGGATGTCAGAGGCGACGCTGTCACACACAATGTCCAATCGTTGCACAGCAGCTTGGCATGTGGCTCCTCCCCCTCCTCTTCCTCCTGCCAGCACCATGGGTTGGGGGCTGCTTCCCTTCCATGGCAGGAGGAGGAGCTGAGCTGCCCCCGTGTTCCTGGCTCCTTCAATCTTGTGTGACTATGCGATGCCTGGACGTCAGCTGTGATGCTGTTGTGTGTTACAGCTCAGCTTCCATTGACAGCAGCTCCTCCTCTTCCTCCTCCTGCCCATGCCATGGGCTGGGGGCTGCTTCTCCTGTGTGGCACGTTGTGTGCCTGGACGTTGTGTGTGATGGCGTTGTGTCTGGGCATTGCGTCCAATGTTTGGGTGTCACACAAGACTTTGTGATGTCATGCATGATTTCTGGCAAACATTGAGGGGGCCTAGCCCCCCACAAACAAATATGTCCCCCCCCCCAAGGATTCATTACCCCAAGGTAACCCCCCCCCAGCAGTTGGCTTTCCTGTGATGAAGTAATATTTTTACAGTAACAAGCATAGCAAGAATTGGGCACAAACAAAGTAATTTAAGTCCAGATGACTGATCCTCTTCACTAGCTGGTGTGATTATTAAAGCAGTAATGATCAGAACAGCAGTGGGAACAAGATAAATTAAACGAACAGAGTGCCAGGTGACCAGCTAATCTTGAATAAACAGAGCACCCACTTCACATTAAAATGGGGCAGCTTTGCTAACAGGATCCTTTGTCTAATGCTTTCAGCCATATTAGAGTTCTGTTGGATGGAAGTAATGGATGGAAGTAGAATGTATGGAAGTAAAAGGTCTGATCAAGCTGCATTAACTACACCAAACTTTTAAGATCAGAAATTTTGCTTTGGCGTAGGGGTGACCCAAGGCACGGATATGGAGGCTCAGTGCACAGGGAATTGTGGGGGAGAAAGAGATGGGAAGCTGTACCTTCTGTACTTGAGCACAGGAAATCTTGCTTCAGACTCCTTGCAATTGAGGATTTACCCCCTCACTATTGTGATGTCAGTAGTTAATAGCTATAGAAAAAGGAACAACCATTCTAGTGATTAAAGGTTTCATAAAGTAATTCAGGAACTCAATTTTACTCCCACAATTTCTGTTGCATTTGATACACATAGTCTAAATGATGTAAGGTAAAAAACAGATGGATTAGGGATGGGGAACTTTGGGCAGTCCAAATGTTGATGGACTGATGGCCATTCACAGTGGGGCTGGCAAGATGTGCCCAACAACTTCTAGAGGACCACTCCCCATCCCTGTGCTAGATTATGTGAGGTGGGAGTAGAAAGTGACGCTTGATGGTGGATAATAGCAGCTATTCAGATCCTGTTGTGTTCTGTGAGCTGGAAGCCAAAAAGCTGGTTCGGATGGAAAACAGAGACATAATTGTTTTCCATCTGAACCAGCCTTTTGGCTTCCAAAAACATTTCAGCCTAACTCAGGTAGACTTGGGCTACCCAGACCCTAAAGTAATCTGCAGGTAAAGCTAAGAAACAGAATCTGGGCTGCAATTATCTAGGTCCCTGCCACCACCATCATAATAACTGCCACTACAAGATGGGGAAATGAAAGTCAAAACAGGTAAAAAATGTCTTTGCTTTTTTGTGTGTCCAAGGTGGAGGATGACCAATCAGCATTCTTTGGCCCCTGATCAAACTTAGTCATCACTGGGCTGTTTTTGGAGTTCCCTCAACAATATCTTGTTCTTCTGTAAGCCTCAGGTTATTTCCCAAACTGCTAAAACTTCTCTCCTGTGAATGTGTGGTGCTTTTTTTGTTACATAAACATCGGCACCCACAGCCTGAACACTGGAAATAGAGGAAACGAAAGATTGCAGTCTATTCCTGCATGCATATGTTATCTGAGCCTATGGTTAGGGGGTTGAAAACCTCTCAGAGTCAGGAGTTCCTACCCAGCTAAGTCTTACTTTATGTGCATTAAAATACCCCAACTACTTTAAACCCCTGTGCATTCACCATCCATGTATAAGACAACACCCAATTTTTTACTTTTTTTAAAGCAAAAAATTGCCTTATACATGGAAAAATAAAGTTAATGGCAATTGGACATATTATCATCATGCTGCTTGCCTACATTTCCCAGAAGCATGTGAATTTCATGCTAACAGAACGAAGTTCAGTGTTTAATTTGGAGGGTGTGCACCTCAAACAGTAAATTCCTTGGTAATCAAACAGTAACTTGATTCTAGTTTATTATTTCCTTGATTTTATTATTAGTTTTGTGTTTTAACTACTATAAAATATTGCCATCAGTAGCTTTCAAACAATTTTTACTAAGAATAAATAAATAATTGCAGACATGAAAATAGGTAGACTGTAAATTAATATATTCACAAGTTTTAAGTAAAATAACACCACCACCAAACTGTTGCCACTGGGGCATACAGTTTGAGTTGTAGTTGGTGGGGTGCAGGGGGGTGTCCCTTCCGATTAAAATACACATAGGGACATCACATTTTGAGATTGCATTTCAGTGTTAAACAGAGAAAAATAAATTCTACATCAGATATACAGATTGTTTAAAGGAGACCTAACAAATCAAAGAAGTCACAGGGATTGGATGCACCCCTCCTTTTTTTTACTGGCCAAGGAAATCAATCTCACAGTCTACTGTATCTCAAAACTCTTAACAAATACTTAGAACCACCAAAGAGGACATAATTTTCATCTCAGTGAATAGCAGTAGTTGACTGAAGTCAGCTAAATAACTATGGCAGTGGGCTCAAAGTAAGCCCATGAAACTTTCCAGATACATGCACCTTAGTAGTCAGAAATAGGGCTGCTGTATTCATTTCAGTGTCAAGAAATGCTTTGCATTTACTGCAGGTGGTACTGATGCCACGCTGGATTGAGGTTGCTGACTTCAAAAGAGCAAGAATTCCACACACCACCAGTTCCTAACAATGTTGTTCCTGAAAGGTGTTGCTTTTACTGCAAAGTTTAATGTATATTGCAGGCCTGGGAGAAAATGGCTTCAAGCTATTTCAATCCAATTTACTCTCAGGGGGCAATTTTTAAATGTATTTTTCATCCTTAAACCTTTATCACTGAGTGGTTGGGTTGTGCAAAATTTTCAGTTTGTCACTTAAAAATATGTAGCTCTCAAAGTCTCCAGGTCACATACGAAATTAAGAATACTTTCAATCTGAAAGCATAGCTATAAGCAGTAGTATTTGGAAATATGTTATATAAGACACTACTGTTTTTTTCCTTCCACGCCAATGGAAAAAGAGGTTAGCTATTAGCTATAATAACTAGAAGCACTAGTGAACAGTTTCCCCCAACATGAAAATATGTGCAACAAAACAAAATTCATGACAAAATAACAAAGAAGAAAAATCAAGCTATCCACATCTAATCTGTAGCAAAGTGACAACTTGGTAAAAATGCCTAATCACAGAGGGCACCATAATTTGGTACTGCAATGAGTGAGGAGCCTCCAAATCCACAGCAATTAATGTTGTGGTTGGGGATGGGATGGTCACATGAGTATTTTCTACACAAAGTGTCTGGGCAAGAATTGGATAGGAAAGACCAGTGTGATTTGCTACATGCATAACTAGAAAATAATGGTTTGCACTAGCACAGCTCATAGATACAGCTAGGTCTGATTGCTTAGTTGGACAAACATTTCCTTAGGTCATACTGGAAGTCCTAAGCAAGAAGGTGAGAGGGTACATGATCCTGAACTGCTGCACATTTCAAGACTGCATGAACCAGCTTTATCTTCATAATGTATGCGGATGTTCTGGATTGATTTCACGATAAACATTATATTGATCCACATTTTTCCAGAATGTGGAAAGCAGTCTTTCTATACTGATCAAGTAGCAAGTGCTTCTAGACATGATTAAATCACACCACGCTAATCATGTGGAGTAAGAAAGTATTTAACTTTGGTCCAATTTTATCATGAATGATATTAAAAAACAGAAACTGAGTTGGCATGTGCCATATTTAACTTACCCAAAGTGAGATTTAAATGACCTAGTAATGTATGTCTTGTATATAAAACATTATTTCTGTTTTTTATTTTTACTACCAGTGTTTATATTATAACAGTTACTCAGAACAGTTATTGTTGAAGTGTACTTAGTTATGCACAGAAGAATGGTCTTTGGAAAGAAATAGTGGGAAAGAAATAGTGTGTCTGAAGATATATTGAAAAGCAGAATCATCTATCCATATTTGGGCACATTCCAACCAAAGTGAAGCTCTTTGCAAAGTTCCATTGATTTCAAAAGAAGAGAATTAGTAAACCGTGCTCTCATCTCCCTATTGGCATCAGTGGGACTTAAAAAGTACATCACTTGGCTAAATTGGCATTTCATCAGCAAACTAAAAATTCCGCCTACTAAATTTCAAATTATAATGCAATTTAAATGTCACAACCAAGAAATTCATTGGTTTTCAGTTCTACAATCTCTACTAGTAAAACAAGAAAATAGGGTTACAGTTAAATAGTAAACTTGCCAAAAGAGCTCTTGACTTCATTGGTTCCAGAAATTATCAAGTGAAAAGCATGTTGCATAATTCAGATGATCCACATGAAAATGTTAAGTTTGAAACTTCAGGAATCATAATTTTATATGAAAATGTAGTTCATTAGGCGGTATCCAAATATTACCAGTTCCAGGAATATAGTTAATGAAAGGAGACTTAAAGTATATGTCTCCTGACATTGTTTTCAGCTTTGAAAGTGCTTTAACTTGAAGATTTACTGAGCGTGCTCGCAGATCGGCGCAGCTTCCCAGAGAGCTTGTTTTTTGTGGCACTTGACAGTGTTGGTGGCATCTGCTCTGCTGGCTCTGTCCCTACAGATGTGGCAAGATCAGCACTCAGACTTGTAGTGAGACAGCCTAAAAATAAGGAAAATCCTATTAGAATCAAAAGGGTTTAAAAAACCAACATACATTTCACTGGTTGAGAACAATGTAAGAAGCATAATCCTTAGAGAAGTCCAAGAAATCCACGTAGAAACCATACAATACTTGCAAATGGCCAACTTATCTTCTTGGGCCTTCCTGCACTCCAGGTTCCCGCTTTTGTCTTTACAAGAAAGGGCAAGGATTTCCCATATACACAGGACCACGGCACAAGACCAGCCTGCACTGACATTGTCCCTATCATCAGGATGATGGGGTGCTTGCTGCTATGCTGACACTATAGTTGCAATCCTCTCCAGAAAATTGGTATGGATTTTGATTGTCTGTATGTGAGAGTATCCAGAAAAGGTGCATGTAAACAAGCACATTTAAGCTGTATCGAAGAAAAAGAAATCGTTTGTTTTGTGTGTGTGCTAACAAAACATTTGTTATTCTTAGATGCAGGTTAAATACACATTCAGAAATATCACATATCGTCATTTTAGGATTGTACCACTTCAGAGTGCAGGTGGGGACTGTATGTCTCTATGTCCATTGAATTAAAAACAATGCACATACGTAAGAGTGGAATTCAACATAATGCTAGAGAGATCATTCCATCAGCACAATAATATCTGCTTGCTGAACAGAACAGTCTCCCCTTTCCTCCCCTGCACAATGCTATGGGGGTTCACCTGACCTACCAGGGTGGTTTTGAGGGTGGGGTGCCAGGGGCTTCCTTCATTCTCTTTTGGAATAGAGGCTTCCTTATGCAGGCTTCCTTTATTCCCTTATATCAAGCCCACAGGCATGGTTGGCCAAATCCAGTAGCTCTGGCTACTGAAGAGTGCACTGACATTTTGCTGCATACCTCTCATGAGGACTGCAAATCATTGTCAGGGAAGTCCAAAATTTGGCTGTGGCGTCTTAATGATTAAAATGCATCTTGTATTATTTAAACATGCTTACAGTAAGTTGCCAACCATAATAAAGCAGAAAAACTATGGCCAACTTGTGTATTTGGCAACCTACAGCCTTTATGCTTATGAGATATTACTTTTTTACTACATATAATGCTTTAAAAACACATATCCTTGTAGTAAGCCACTTGTTCCTAATATTAACTCTTAACTTTTAAATGTTTAAGCTGTTAAAGTAAACTAATGAAGCTTTTGGCAGAAGAAATCTAGCCTTGAGAAAGCAGTTCAAGCCCTAGTAACCACAAGGCAACAGCATAGCAGAAAGGATACATTTGTGTGTGTGGTTATTAATATCTTTTGCTTACAGTGGCTAAAAAGCAAATAAGTGAGGCTGGGGCTAGCGGATGTGAGGTGTGAAGATGCAAGCAATCTGGGCTATACCACTTTGCAATATTGTGGCATTCTGGATCCTGAGGGCAACGACTTTGCTCCATCCTGTATCTCAATAAAGGTAGTTCTCTCTCCGGGCCAAGTTGGAGAAGGCTACACAGCAAAACCCAAACAGGCAGCATCTCCTCTCACATTTCACCCTTTTCCTATTTTTCCTTGTGGGCTGGGATTTTTAGTGGAGTAGGGTTAGTCTGCTTAGGTAGGATAATTCTTTCACTCTATTTCCCTTTCCCCAAGGGTAACCTCCCATCAGACAGAAGGTGCCCTAGCTGTGTAAAACTAATTTAGGAAATAAAGCTTTTAAACTTCCATTGTGGGCTGGTTATTTGTCCACATATTCCATTGCAAAGATAGACCCCAGTTGTGGTTGTTCGTTACATTTCCCTGTCAAGAAAGATCCTGGGCTGTGTGTCTCAGAGCTCATCACTGTGGGCACACACAGCAAGGTGGTTGTTTCAAAATTATAATCTAGCTCTAATCCCCAAACTAGGTTGTAATACTGATGTCCCTTGTATTTTTTCTTGTTTGAAAGCCGCTGAAAAAGAACTAGGGTGGGCACCTATATAAAATGTATTGTCTGCTTTAGGCTGCTAACAGGTAGGGTGATGAATTTTTTGCTGCTGTCACATGATGCAATTCCTAGACGATCAGCATGCACACACATCCATATAACAAAGGCAACATAACCAATGGAAGTGTTTCGGTGAAAAGGTTGGCCATGTCTATGTTATCTTGTATGTCTATACAAGCTGTACACTAATTCTGTTAAAGTAGTAAGCTGATGCCCTTTGAACAGATGCTTTTGCAAGCTGAAATTCAGGAAAATGTAAAAAAAGATACAGATGCCCTGGAGACAGCCACAACATAAGCCTCCTGGCTTTCAGTCTTATTTCAACATTAGAAGTTCAAGGTGTCCACTGTATAATTCACATGGTACCCTGACTTGGAATGCAAAACAAGTTCTTTCCACTGACTAATCTTTCAATATGTAAGCAAGTTCAAGTTATGAGACAGTTGAAGACAAATGTAATAATGTAAACTTGTGTTTGAGGCTGGTCGTTCTTTTTCATCCCCTGAAAATTCTGAATTGCCTTCTTCAAGGAATTTAATTAAGACCCCATCCTCAAATCTCCTCCTCACATTTCATTTCAGAACCTTGTGCGACACTCTGATTCCTTGAAGGACTTAAGACAATGTCTGTTTAAAATTACCTAACGGGTTTCACTGCCACTTATGAATTTTAGTCATATAGCCTTTTGGAGGATGACTGCTTGGGAACTTACACAAAATGGCAATATATAAACTTTAAATATTTTTCTTAAGCTCCAAGTCAGTCATCCTCCAAAGGCCCATGTGACTTATATTCAGAACTTGCAGTGAAATCCGATGCCTGTTTACTCAGCAGTATATTCCTCCCTGTGCTCAAGAGGGCTTATTCTCTAATACAGTAAGTATGTTTAGATTGCAGCCTAAATCTCATCTTATCTCACTGAAAAGAGAAGCAGCATCTTCTGCTCAACTCAAAAGCTAGAACACATTTAAGGAGGGTGCATATTATGTAGGCAGGAGAGGGTAAGCATGCAACTTCTGTACTTAGTTCCCTGGCACAATTATAATCAATGCTCCAAGGAACATTAAAATGCATGCTGCAATCGAGCACAGTTGTTGCTACTGTGGCTTTGACAAGTCCCAGGAGACTTATGCAAATGCAAATGCCATTTCATCACCTCTCTCCTAGTAAAGTGCTTTTAAACAACGTTGTCCATCTCCTGCAACTCTCTCACATAAATATTTTTATTAATACCGAGTCAAACTCCTATATAGCAATTCCCCTGAGAGTGAAGAGGCAAAGCAAGAATCCCATCAACAGCAGAGCCTAAAAGCCTCCAAACTCCCCACCCCCATTTACAGGAACAGATGAATGCAGCATTATATGTGTTGAAAATTAATGTTTTCAACTTTGTATCAATTTTTCATCTTGATGTAATGCCAGGATGATTCACAGCCCAACCACATGATCTGTTTGTGTGACAGCACACTTCCCATGTGCTTTATCATCATGCCAGTTTACTACGAGAGGCAGCTTGGGATGAGATAACAGAAAGATCTTTGGACAGTGGGTCTGCCATAATGGTGTCACACAATTGGGCAACAGTTACAGTAGTGGCTATTTATCATAAGGAAAAATAAAAACAAACATGATATGATTCAACAGTCAGTATACATAGATAGCTAAACATTTCATTTTTTGGGATGAAAACTGTGTCCCAACCAACTGCATACAGATCATATGGAACCTTAAGCATTTTTTAACTTCTGGTGAAATATTAAAATGGGCCTGCTCTTAGCTTGGCAATCCCAAGGCATGCTTTCCTCACACCATTTCCATATATCTGTTTGCAAGCCAACTGGAAACACTCTCCCTCATGCTGTGGCCCTAGTTAACCTCTTTCCCACCCATGCTGACAGGTAGCTTAAGGCCTGCTCACTCTGGCTATTTTCCTAGGAGAGGTCCCATGTAAAGTAAGTGCCACTCACACTAAGCTCCAGGCACAGTACTTGTCTAGTACTCCATTTCAGGGTTTGGTTTCAGGAAACAGAAGGCCAAAACAAAAATGATGGTGATACACAGTTAGTAATTGTAGAAATGCTGTCTTAAAAGAAAGTAAATAGTGGGCAGGGCAGGGTGGGAGGGATGCAGATAGGGATGTGATGGAGTTATAGGGTTAAAAATGGCTGCCAGTGGATCAATGATAAAGCATCCTAGTTTGTGTGCTCAGGTTGGTAAGATTTTAACCAGTCCCCAGGAGCAGAGCCATTCTCAGTCAATGGAAGTACTGCAGTTTTAACTAGCGAAGACTGGATTCTTGGGAAGGATTCCATTTCTAGTCGATTTATTCATGAGTAAGCACCACCAAACTACTCAAAAGGTGCCAGAGACAACAGAAAGCATTATCAGGTGCTGCTTTTCTTACCATACTACTCATTGTGAGAAGACGGCCAAAATTCTCCCTTCCGTGCAAAAGCATAGGAACCCAGCCTGTATGCCATCTGCTAGCAGGAATGATGCATTTTCATAGAATGGTTTGTGCCACTGTGACTGTGAATGGGTGCCTAATACTGTGGTGCCTCGCAAGACGAAAATAATCCGTTCCGCGAGTCTCTTTGTCTAGCGGTTTTTTCGTCTTGCGAAGCAACTCTATTAGTGGCTTAGCGGATTAGCGGCTATTAAAGGCTTAGCGGCTAAAAGGCTATTAGCGGCTTAGAAAAAGGGGGGGAAGCGGGGAAAAAATCGCAAGACTCGCAAGACGTTTTCGTCTTGCAAAGCAACCCCATAGGGAAATTCGTCTTACGAAGCAACTCAAAAACGGAAAACCCTTTCGTCTAGCGGGTTTTTCATCTTGCGAGGCATTTGTCTTGCGGGGCACCACTGTCCCTCTGTCATAACTTTTCATGCTGTCTACCCTGAGATGACTCACAATGTTCATTTATCCTACAAAGATGTGCTTACAAGCTGCAACGGGTAATACTATACTACTACTACTACTACTACTACTACTACTACTACTACTACTACTGTTTATACCCCGCTCATTAAAAACTTGCCAATACAGGGCTTCCCTTCAGATATCCCTTCAGATACAGGGCTTCCCTTCAGATAGTTCTTTATCTCCTTGACATCTGAAGGGCGTTCCACAGGGAGGTGCCACTACTGAGAAGGCCTTGGTACCAATTCCTTCCCTTTCAAAAACCTTTTCCAGACAATGATCCTTTCCCATGTCCTGCAAGGCAACAAACTGCTAGCTTTTTTCAGTTCGGTGTGTGTGAATTTTGGAGTTTTCAGTATGTTTGGGGGCAAAATGAAAGGAGGCTAATGCCCTGGAGGCATCACTGAAAACAAGGATTAAAGGCTACTGTAGTATGAAAAGGAGACACTTAACAATAAGAGGCAATTCTGTAAGAACAGGGAAAGCTGCCTTACACCAAGTCAGACCCATCGGTCCACCTAGCTCAGTACTGTCTACACTGACTGGCTCTCCAGGGTTTCAGATAGGAGGAGTCTTTCCCATCCCTACCTGGAGATGCCAAGGATTGAACTTGTGACCTTCAGCATGCAAAGCATTTGCTCCACCACTGTGTGATGCCCCTTCCGAAAAGGAGATACCACTCTGGAAGGCTAGTACACTAAGGCCCCAAATTAATGCAAATGTATACCATGGTAGCCTGATGGCCCATGTAGATTACGGAACCTTGAAAATCAAACAGAAAAAAGAGAAGGTGGGAATGCATGCCACTCTACAAACTTCCTTCTTCAACTCTGTACTTTTCTGAGGTGGTGGTGGAAGGTAACCACCCTTATCACCTCATGACAAGAGAGGCAGTGAGTAGAGTTGCCACCTTTGGTCGGGCAAAATAAGGGACGTGGGGAGGAATTGGGGGACTAAAAATTACGTTACCTCGTGCAGAATGAAATGACTTCAAAGCAATCCATTGCAATGGGTTGTTTCCAATGCTGGTCATACTCATAGGGTAGAGCCAATGACCCAATGCACATTCATTTCAATGACTCACATGCTCCCCACCTGATGAATGGCCAGCCAAAGAAAGAAAGAGGTGGAGATAGCAACAATTTCTTTTTGTCTTCCTCACAAAGCTTTGTGTCCAATAGGGTTGCCATATTTCAAAAAGTAAAAACCAGGACACCCTGAAAGTTGTTGAACTTTTTTTAGGAAGACCCCAAAATTGTTGAGCTGTAGGCATTCATAGAATCATAGAATTGAGGGCACCCTGAAGGTCATCTAGTCCAACCCCCAGCAATGCAGGAATTTTAACTAATGCATCATTTAAGGCACTCTTATACCACATTAACAGTCATGGAGTCCCCCAAATACCTCCAGTTTGTTTAGAGATCTCTCTCTCTCCCAGAAATATAATCCTCGGAGTCCTCTGGGAAGAAGGACTGCTTGCTATCCCACTGTTCTTTCTCAGGTAGCAAAATGTCTTAGAATCATAGAGTTGGAATAGACCACAAGGGCCATCGAGTCCAACCCCCTGCCAAGCAGGAAACACCATCAGAGCACTCCTGACATATGGTTGTCAAGCCTCTGCTTAAATACCTCCAAAGAAGGAGACTCCACCACACTCCTTGGCAGCAAATTCCACTGTCGAACAGCTCTTACTGTCAGGAAGTTCTTCCTAATGTTTAGGCGGAATCTTCTTTCTTGTAGTTTGGATCCATTGCTCCGTGTCCGCTTCTCTGGAGCAGCAGAAAACAACCTTTCTCCCTCCTCTATATGACATCCTTTTATATATTTGAACATGGTTATCATATCACCCCTTAACCTCCTCTTCTCCAGGCTAAACATGCCCAGCTCCCTTAGCCGTTCCTCATAAGACATCGTTTCCAGGCCTTTGACCATTTTGGTTGCCCTCCTCTGGACACGTTCCAGTTTGTCAGTGTCCTTCTTGAACTGTGGTGCCCAGAACTGGACACAGTACTCCAGGTGAGGTCTGACCAGAGCAGAATACAGTGGCACTATTACTTCCCTTGATCTAGATGCTATACTCCTATTGATGCAGCCCAGAATTGCATTGGCTTTTTTAGCTGCCGTGTCACACTGTTGGCTCATGTCAAGTTTGTGGTCAACCAAGACTCCTAGATCCTTTTCACATGTACTGCTCTCAAGCCAGGTGTCACCCATCTTGTATTTGTGCCTCTCATTTTTTTTGCCCAAGTGCAATAATTTACATTTCTTCCTGTTAAAGTTCATCTTGTTTGTTTTGGCCCAGTTCTCTAATCTGTCAAGGTCATTTTGAAGTGTGATCCTGTCCTCTGGGGTGTTAGCCACCCCTCCCAGTTTGGTGTCATCTGCGAATTTGATCAGGATGCCCTTGAGTCCATCATCCAAGTCGTTGATAAAGATGTTGAATAAGACTGGGCCCAAGACAGAACCCTGTGGCACCCCACTAGTCACTCTTCTCCAGGATGAAGAGGAACCATTGATGAGCACCCTTTGGGTTCGGTCAGTCAGCCAGTTACAAATCCACTGAGTGGTAGCATAGTCAAGACCGCATTTCACCAGCTTCTTTACAAGAATATCATGGGGCACCTTGTCGAATGCCTTGCTGAAATCAAGGTAGGCTACATCCACTGCGTTCCCTTCATCTACCAGGCTTGTAATTCTGTCAAAAAACGAGATCAGGTTAGTCTGACATGACTTATTTTTCAGAAATCCATGCTGACTATTGGTGATCACAGCATTCCTTTCTAGGTGCTCGCAGACTGTTTGCTTAATGATCTGCTCCAGAATCTTCCCTGGTATTGATGTCAGACTGACTGGGCGATAATTATTTGGGTCCTCTCTTTTCCCCTTTTTGAAAATAGGGACAACATTTGCCCTCCTCCAGTCTGCCGGGACTTCACCTGTTCTCCAGGAATTCTCAAAGATGACTGCCAGTGGTTCTGAGATCACATCTGCCAGTTCTTTTAATACTCTTGGATGCAGTTCGTCTGGCCCTGGAGACTTGAATTCATCTAAACTAGCCAAGTATTCTTGTACTATCTCCTTAGTTATTCTGGGCTGTGTTTCCTCTGCTGAATCATTTGCTCCAAATTCTTCAGGTCGGGCATTGTTTTCTTTATCGGAGAAGACTGAGGCAAAGAAGGCATCGAGGAGTTCAGCCCTTTCTGTGTCCCCTGTTTGCATTTCACCATCTTCTCCTCTGAGTGACCCCACTGTTTCTTTGTTCTTCCTTTTGCTACGGACATACCCATAAAAGCCTTTTTTGTTGCTTTTAACCTCTCTAGCAAGCCTGAGTTCATTCTGTGCTTTAGCTTTTCTGACTTTGTGTCTACATGTGCTGGCTATTTGTTTGAATTCCTCTTTGGTGGTTTCCCCCCTTTTCCATTTTTTGTACACATCCTTTTTTAATCTTAACTCAGTTAAAAGTTCTTTAGATAGCCACCCTGGCTTCTTTAGGCACCTTCCATGTTTCCGTCTCATTGGTATTGCCTGAAGTTGTGCTTTTACTATCTCCCTCTTAACAAACTCCCAGCCATCATGAACTCCCTTTCCTTTTAGTATTACTGTCCATGGGATCTCACCCAGCACTTCCCTAAGTTTTATGAAGTCAGCTTTCTTAAAGTCAAGAAATTGAGTCCTAGTATGCTTGGCTGCTCCTTTCTGCTGTATAGTAAACTTCAGAAGAGCATGATCACTCGCGCCTAATGATCCTTCCACTTCTTCCCCACTAACCAGGTCATCAACATTGGTTAGGACCAGATCTAAAATGGCTGTTCCTCTTGTTGCTTCTCCCACTTTCTGGACAATGAAGTTGTCTGCAAGGCCAGTGAGGAATCTGTTTGACCTTATGCTCTTGGCTGAGTTTGACATCCAACAAATATCCGGGTAATTGAAGTCCCCCATTACTACTATCTCCCTTCCTTTTGCATGCTTGGCCATCTGTTCCAGGAAGGCATCATCTATGTCCTCCATTTGGCTTGGGGATCTATAGTAAACTCCCACAATGAGGTCTCTGTTATTCTTCTCTCCCTTAATTTTGACCCAAATGCTCTCACTTTGGCTTTGAGGTTCTAAATCTTGGATCTCTTCACAGGTATACACATCCCTGACATATAACGCCACTCCTCCTCCTTTCTTGTCTGGTCTGTTTCTCTGAAATAGATTGTATCCCTCCATTATTACATTCCAATCGTGGGACTTATCCCACCAGGTTTCAGTGATGCCTATTATGTCATATTTAGTTTGCTGTACCAAGAGCTCAAGCTCATATTGCTTATTTCCCATGCTTTGCGCATTAGTGTACACACATTGAAGTCCATTAATCATTCCCCCGTGTCTCTTATTTAAGGATTTTTTCCTCCCACCACTAGGTCTGCGTGCTGTTTGCTCCGTTTGGTCTATGACATTTGGATGATCATCTTCATCAATTGATAGACTCCTACCTTCAGGAGCACTGTCTCCCTCCCCCACATTAGTCAGTTTAAAGCCCTCCTGATGAGGTTTCTGAGATTTTTGACAAAAACATTCCTCCCAACCGTTGTGAGGTGCAGCCCATCGCTTGCCAGAAGTCCATCTTCAAGAAACTGCAGTCCGTGATCTAAGAATCCAAACCGTTCCTGTTTACACCATTTGCGAAGCCAGCTGTTCACTTCCACTATTTTCCCCTCTCTCCCTGGGCCACGTCGTTCAACTGGGAGGACAGATGAGATCACAATTTGTGCATTTAATTGTTTCAATTTCCTGCCCAGAGCCTCGTAGTCTCTTTTGATCTTCTGGAGGCTATTGCTTGCAGTGTCTTTGGTTCCCACATGAACCAAGAGGAAGGGGTATTTGTCAGTGGGTTTTATGATTACTTGCAGTCTTGGGCTAACCCAACCCTAACAGTCAGGAAGGGTTTCCCTGAGCAGGTCACCATTTGAAGTTTCAGCATTTGCCTGAAGTCACTAAGTTCTAGCAATTCTACTTGTCTCTGCTTCCTCCCTCTGCATTTGTGACAGAAGGGCTAACCAGGCTGGTCTGCAATACAGGGGTGTAAGAAGTGCTGGAAAAAGGCTGATTTTTGAAAACCCCCACAGCCAATTCTAACAATTGCAGGTGACATATGCCATCATAAAATATGCATTTAGTTCTGTGTATGGGAAGGGGGAGAAAGTATATTTCAAAAACAATTAGTTGGTAGGACTCCTTACTGAGCTCCCTGCCTCTGCTCTGCCAAACAAGCTGTTTCTCAAGGCTGCTGCTCCACTATTGGCTAGCCTGGAGCATCAATCAGCCGGCTTTGGAGGGTAGGGCGGGCTCAACTTCCTAAGCAGCTAGCAAGTTAAGTTGCGAACAAGGCAAGCAGGTTTGGGTGAGCACACAAACACCAATTTTTATATCTTCAAAAATGGGACAAATTGGGAGCCAAATGAGGTAGGGGACTCTGCACCCCCAAAACGGGAAAGTTTATTTCATAAGATTTATATATTACTGTACTTACTTTTATTCATCACATTTTGTAATATCTTGTGGGAGAAACTGACACAAGTCTACTAGTAAGCCAAGAAGAGCTGTTGGCTGTTTGGAGGACAATATATCAGCAGTTCTGTAGTTTTTCTGCAGCTTTTATGAAGCCCATTTCACAGAAGTCAGGTTTGGAACATAGTTTTGCCCCAGGAGCAGCTCATGTTTGGAGCAAGTCATTAAAGGAAAATAAATTCAAGTAGCTTAGGCAATTTTAATATCTTATAACATGGTTCAGCTAAATTTTCACCTAGGAGTTTGTTTCAAACCTTTTAAACATTTATATACTCATACATTGTACTTAAATAATGAAAGTGAAAAAGTTTAAAGCAAGCAAAACATAGGTTGGATATGCAAATAGTTTTGTGCAAAATATGTAGATATTTGTAGAACTGGGAAGGTGCTTTGGTTTTTCCTTGGGGAGAAAAAAAGTGAGGGTGCAGTGTTTTACATTCCTGAAGCCAAGCAGAGTGACAGATGGTCAAAATAGCACAATTTCCCTCAGATGAGTAAGTTCAAGTAACAGTCATGCAATCACACAACAAGAGCACTCCTGTGCATATGAAAAGCTGTACAGTGCAAACAGGCAAGCATGTGCAGGAAAGGGCAGCCGCAACTGGCAATCACTTGCACAACATTCCATCAGCCTTTCAAAGTTGCACATTCCTTCAGTCAAACCTTTCTTCTGCCAAGTGCTTAACTATGCAACCAGTCTCATTGCTCCCCTTAAACAGGTCTTGATTGATGGGGAGAAAACAGCTGCACAATGAGCAAATAACTGCAAAAGATAAAGTCTTTTATAAAAATATTATAATTATTCCACCTGCAAGCCTGCAATTCCACCTGGCACAAATTTGACTTGAGCCTGCTTCTCCCCAGAAGTACGGAACTTCATATTCCAGTTCACTTTAGAGAAAGAAACAGAGCAGCCCCTCGGCCTCAGCAAAATAAACAGCGTATTAACATAAAAGTTACAGTGAGAAAGTGCTCAGTACAAAGCCCATTTATGCCTTCATCTCAATCAGCAGAAAGCATCTCTACAATTCTATGCTCTAAAAAGAACACATTGGCAAGAAGGTGTTTTACAACACAGGTCACCCTCTGAGAATAATAAAATGCACAACCGGACTCAAAAACATAGTCCTAGGAAGCAATAGCTGCTGATTTCACTGGAACGACTTCTAAATAATGTGTTTAAGATCAAAGAATAAATGAGTTAAATTTGTAATACTAATGAACACATATTTCCCTCTGATACACAAATGCTTTGCTTCCCTTAGGGATATCAGTTAAGCGCCAGAGCTTACAAAAAGATAATCTAACCCTGAAAAGTGTTTCAGCTGATGTATGATTGCAGTGAGGAATCATCCATTAACCTGATGAGCTGGCCGTTTGACAGGTTATTCTGTAAGCCTCCTCATTTATTTGTGAGCTAGCTTTGTAAGAGTTAATTCAGCGCCTCAGCAACCCAGCCAGCCACTGAGCCTATCCAGCCAGCAATGCTCTGCTGCTGGGCAGCTTCCTTCCTTTTCAGCCCTGCACTGGAAATTACCCAAACAAGCAGAACCAAGCAGACTGCAAAGGTCACACCTGGCGTGTGGCCAGCTCCGAAACCGCACCCCCAATTGCCAGGTTCAGGGCAGCCTGTGTTTTCCTTCCTTTGTTTCTTTTTTCCTCCCCCAGCTGTTCCATTCATAGGCCCAAGCTCAGCAATCTGCCCTTCCCAGAAAAAGAGCCCCTTATTAAGCTGAGCTAACTCAAAGGGCCAGCACAGCACGTGCCGCTCCTTATCTGCACCATCTCAAGATCCTATTCCATGGTGCTTAGGCAACAAAAAAAGTAAATGGACCTAACTCCCATTGGCTCCCCTGCAGCAATTCAAACAGAAGTGCAAAGCAACAAAGACATTTTCCACCATGGCAGGTGTTGGTGTCAGATTCCGCCTGAAGCAAGCAGGAGCAGAAGGGGGGGGGGGGTTCCAGTGAAGCTTTAGACATGCAGGGGCAAAGAGAGCTGGATATGGGATTCTTCGTATTGCTGCTTGGGGTGGGGGGATACGAAGGGTCCCTTATTGCTAGCGCAGCACCCAGTGAAAAAGGAAGAGACCAACCCAGATAAATGAGAGATGTTTCAGTTTTATACAAGCAACAGAAAGAATCTGGTTAGTAAATTGAGCATGACGCCATGTGAGCAACCTCTTACCTTTCTCAATTACTGTAATGAGATCTTTACATATTTTAATCTAAAGGGAAAGAACACAAAATCATGTAAATATGGGAATAGAGCACCTGCTGCTCTAATGACAGCCTTGTACACATTACTTACACAGTTATTAATGGGAAAAAACACAAGTTGTGTGAACTATACTTTCAGCGCCTATCATTTGGAAATGGAACTAATGAACATTAGCACTATTACTGAGTGAGAGGTAGGTGGTAAATTACTTCCACAGACAGATCCCACCACTGCTGGTTGAAAAACAATGAGACAGAAAATTACGATAGGAGAAATTAAAAAAGCCATTCCCTCCCTTCACAATGTATATATTATTTGCATATTACTATACCATATAAATTATATTACAAAAATCTTCCATCATTTGACACTAATCAATTGTACATCCTCTATCAGCTTGAGTCTTTGCCAGGCAGCTATAAGGAACTTCATGCTAAATAGTCTAGTTATCAAACACAGACTTACATTTCAAGGAAAAACTATACATAGAATTATATACATAGAGCTTTCCATTTTCATACAATTCCAAAAACAGAGTAAAAAGTAATTTATGTACCAGCATACACAGCCTCATTTATGTGCCAAATTGTAGCAATTTCCTAATTTTGTGCTTTCAAGGGTTAAGGATGTGTTTGATTGGTGAGATGCTGACTAGGCAATGACAAATTCTGTTTGATTTCATTATATCCAGATCCTCATCTTATTGGGCCACAGACCAACCAGTTAAATTTGGCAACTAGGGAGAAACAGCGTTCAAAAAAGTCATATATTTCATCCACAAAGCTTTTGTTTAACCCAAATACTTGCCTCTAGAGATTTGTGATGGGATTTTTGCTCTCAACACAAACCAGTATGTAAAGATGAATAAGCCCATGGGTCAGTTCATAACTGCTGTTTCCTAATCTTGATTTTAATTTGTTTTAGAATACATGATTGTAAGATGCACCAAGTATATCTTCTGTTGGAGCCACAAGTTGGGGCATAAAGCAGGGGGAGGGGGTAAAAAAGGAAACGGAAAAGTAGGCAATAATAACAACACAAAAAGTAGCATAACCTCTTCCACTATATATAAACTGATTGGGCAGCTGCCACCTGTAATTGCACTTAACTCTCTATAAAAAGGAGCTCTGTGTTGAAAAACTAAGACACTGACAACTTTCTACACTCTACCTGCTGGAAGCACTTTGAGGAATTAAAAAAACCAAACTAGTTTGCTTTTTTAATACTCCGCCCAACTGGCTGGGCATCCCCAGCCACTCTGGGTGGCTTCCAACACATATAAAAACATAATAAAACATCAAACATTAATAGTAACAATCTGATCTAATATAAAAAGTCACAACTTTAAAATAAACAGCATATTAAACAATGCAACATTCAACAATCCATAAGAATCTAATAGTAAACAGTAAAATTAAGCATCACCAAATAATAATTAAACAGTTTACACTCGCCCCCTCCACTATGTTTTGGTGGATTTTCTGAGGGCAGGAGGTGCATGTGGGGAGGATAAGGAGGGGGAAACACCATTGCTGACAGGACTGGTTAGGTGAAACACAACCCATATTTTTAATGTTTCTATAAACTGTCCAAAGAACTTATGGGTGGTATTGTTGGTATCCATTTGTCTCAAGAAACAATGGAGTGTGCCTCTGGGGGTGAAGTCAAAGTGACCTCCCTGGGGCGCAAGCCTGGGCAGTGTGTATGGAGGTCCTGGGCTGCCCAGGAAAGCAGAGCAATATGTTTGGCACCAGCTTGGCTGCTGAAATTGCCAGAAGGAGGAATACAAGGCACCACCCAAACATCTTAGGGACTCTACTCCCAATTTATGTAGGGTTTACTCCTTAGCCTTTTCTTCTCCCAAAGATATCCCACAAGGCAGCAGAGGTTTAGGATCAGAGTTTTCTTTCTCCCAAATTTGGCTCCCTTCCCAGGTTGATGAGCCCCATCTGCCCCTCACTTCTCTCTACAGCATGTGCAGAAGCCACCTTCTTGAACATTGGACCCACTATTGGCCTTCTCCCCTGAATCTATTGGAGCCTGTCTTCACATGCAGGGTAAATCCCGAACTCATGGAGGGTTTGAGACCCATCAGCTACCCTCACTTGGTTTAGCCAGCCAGCCAAAGCTGTTTCCCAGGGTGTGGCTGCTGTCACATGCTGACAGCTTCTAGGAACCACAGATGAGAATGGAGCACAGGGTGGGGACTAAAGGTGGATAAACTACCGTATTTTTCGCACCATAGGACGCACTTTTTCCCTCCTAAAAAGCAAGGGAAAATGTGTGTGCGTCCTATGGAGCGAATGCAGGGGGGAGGCAGGCGGGAAAAGCCCTCAAGAGCCGCACACAAGCTCCGTGCGCTCTTGCGGGCTTTTCTCCAGGAGGGAGAAGGGACTGACTGGCTGTAGCAGTCCCTTCTCCCTCCTGGGGGAAAAGCCCCCAAGAGCGGCGCCCTCTTTAAAGGCTGTGCGGCTCCTGCGGGCTTTTCTACGAGGTGGGGGAATCCCCCCACCTCCCAGAAAAGCCAGGAGAAGCCACACAGCCCCTTTAAAGAGCGTTCGGCTTCTGCGGGAGGTGGGGGAAGCTGCAGCAGATTCCCTCCTCCCGGGCTCCCTTTGAAGCGGCAATGTGGGAGGGGAGCAGCTTACACTCGTGTAAGCAGCTCCTCTCCCACTTTCCTCCTTCAAAGCAACTACGGAGGAGGGAAGGAAGAGGACCATGGATCCTCCGCTGCTCGAGGCTGCAGTGGATTCCCTCCTCCCGGGCTCCCTTTGAAGCAGCAAAGTGGGAGGGGAGCAGCTTACACTCGTGTAAGCAGCTCCTCTCCCACTTTCCTCCTTCAAAGCAACTACGGAGGAGGGAAGGAAGAGGACCATGGATCCTCCGCTGCTCGAGGCTGCAGCGGATTCCTCCTCCGTAATTGCTTTGAAGCAGGAAAGCGGGAGGGGGGCAGTTTACACTCGTGTAAGCAGCTCCTCTCCCACTTTCCTGCTTCAAAGCAACCACGGAGGAGGGAAGGAGGGGACCCATGGATCCTCTTCGCTGCTCGAGGCTGCAGCAGATTCCCTCGTCCCGGGCTCCCTTTGAAGCAGCAAAGTGGGAGGGGAGCAGCTTACACTCGTGTAAGCAGCTCCTCTCCCACTTTCCTCCTTCAAAGCAACTACGGAGGAGAGAAGGAAGAGGACCATGGATCCTCCGCTGCTCACGGCTGCAGCGGATTCCTCCTCCGTGATTGCTGGGAGCTTCTCTGGGCAGGAATTCCCTCAGCTTAAGTGGGGTGGGGGAAGTGTGGCAGGTAGGGGGGTACCTACCTAGACACTGAAGCCACATGTCTCTTAGATGAAAATTGGGAGTGAGCATTGTGTGAAGTGGCTGTGGATCTCCTGCCGCAGAACTGTAGGACTGTATAGAGTTGGGAGGGCCACCCAAGGGTCATCTAGCCCAGCCCCCTCACAATGTAGGAATCACAGCTAAAGAACACCAGGCAGATGGTCCCCCAACCGCTGCTTAAAAGCCTCCAGTGGTGGAGACCCCAAACACCTTCCGAGGTCATTGCAGGGTTGGAAGGGAACCCCCAGGAGTCATCTAGTCCAGCCCCGGTGGACAGTGGGCGCAATCCATCCCATTGCGCAAGACTAAAGATGCTGCACAAGGCTAAAGAAGAAGCCAAGGCAGGGATGGATCGCGCTTGCTGCCTTGTCTTCTTCTTTAGCTGCACTGGAGAGGTTTAGCTCCTGGCTGGAGAAGTTGCGCGGCTATGGATCCCGCGCGCTGTCTTGGCTTCTTTGCTCTTTGGGGCTGGGGGGGGGGACCCGGGCTTCCCCCGCAGCCCCGAGAAGCTCTGGGAGAAGTGGACAGGCTGCGTGCAGCCTGTCCGTTGCTCTTTGGGGCTGGGGGGGGGGGGATAATATTTTTTTCCTTGATTTCCCCCTCTAAAAACTAGGTGCGTCCTGTGGTCCGGTGCGTCCAATAGAGCGAAAAATACGGTACTCCAGAAGGAGCATTAAGTATTCTCCACCAGAGGAACTACCCCTCCCCTAACACTCCATACACCCCTTGGATGGTATACAAATGGAATAAATAAACAAAATAATAAACACCCCTTCATTCCATGGCACAGGGACATAGATCATGCTATGGAATCATGGTACTAGAATGAATAAAGCACTAAGAAAACTGCAGGGTTTTTAATGCTGGGAAAGACCCAAATACATTTTTTCCTCTTTGAGCAGCTGCTTCTTGGTCCTTTAGAAGTCATAATTCTGTTTGTAATCAGTCTGTTGCCATAGAAATGAATGTGATAACATACATCCAGCTTTATGGACCTAGAAGATGGATAAGAATTACCATGGGGAGGTGATAGTATCTGATTGAACAGAATCAATTGAACTGGAGAAAAACAACTTTGCCTTTTATCTGGTTAAGTAAATATATTTTCGCCACTGAACCACTGAATTTGCTCCTACATATACAATAGGCAAAGAGTCTATTGTGTATTTGTGTAGCTTTTTCAAAAGATGCAACCAATATATTACATCTGCAGCTAAATAATTTGGTTGTGGTTACTTTTGATAGGCTATCCATAATACTCTGGCTTTGTTACATGGCGGACAACATGACCCTGGAAGTATCAAGCAGTTGCAACAAAATATTGGCTTGGATTGGTAGTCAAAGCAAAGATTTATGGCAGGATAGTTAATAGAGCAGATTTGTACCCCTTTCTTACTTTAATAAAAAAAAAATTCTCCCCACCCCGATACATAGAATAAGAACATGGGATGGATTCCCCTAATGAACCCCACTTGCACAATGAAGCTTACTCCCCTCTCCTTCTCTCACACCTCCAGAAATCATCTCAGGTTCAGAAGAAGTGGTGGGGAGGAGAGGGGTGGTTCCATCTGGCAAGTTGCAATGCTTGTACAGACAGAATGTGTCTAATAGCACAGAGATGAATACTCTGAAGACTAAACTGCCAGTGGGATGTCATAACTTCATGGATGGAATTTAGTTCAGGCTGTCTTAAAAAGTTATGGGTGCCTTCAAACATCACACAATGGTCCTTCTCGTCCCTCTTCATTCCTTGCAGCCCCTCTTCCTTCCCCAATTCAGCTCCAGAAAGTCCCCCATGCTTCCTCTTACTTGCCTCTTCTCTAAGCTAAAAAGACCCAAATGTTGCAACCTTATCTCAAAAGGGAGTTGCTTAAGTCCCATGAACATTTTTGTTGTGCTTTTCCAGCTCTACAATATCCTTTTTAAAGGGAGGTGACCAGAACTGAACACAGATCTGTATTTCAATTCCTTCCTGAATGATCCCTAGCATGGGATACACAATTTTCACAACACTGGATTGAGAACTTCAATTTTTTAGTTATTTATGTATGGTAAGATTTATACCCCCAACCTTAAGTATGACTACTATCAGGGTTTGTTAACAAGAAAATAGAGATTTTTAAATACAGTAGATATAGACTTAGAATGTCAGTTAAAATCAATCTCAGTTAATTTCAGCTTTAAAAATGGAGCAAAAAAAAAAAAGGTTTTTGCCTAACACCAAACAGATACCAAAGTTGGCATCAATGAACCTTCTGGGTGAACTCCATAACCAAAGGGCCTTTTTTCTTGGTGCCCCTGCTATCAGATATTAAATAGGTGGCAACTAGGAAAGGCTTTGGACAAAGATGTCACTGATCAGGCAGGCACATACAGAAGGAGCTGGTTCTGAAGGTACTCAGATTCTTATGTAGAATTGTGCTCAGGAACAGACGGGTAGCCAGTGAAGATTTTTCAAACCTGACTGAATGGGTTTCAAAGTTGTCCCTGGTTAGTAGTCTAGCAGCAGCATTCTGAACTAAGTGAAATTTCCAGAAAGTCTTCAAGGGCAGCTTCATGTATAACACATAGTAGTAATCTGTTCTGGGTGCAGCTCAGCTACCTCTGTACAGTGGTAGAGTGTGCCCCGTGGGCGCCTGGGGCAGGTGGGGGCGTGCTGCACCGTGGGGGCAGGAAACAACGCCGGAGCAACTGTGACCTTGGGTTCCCTCCAGCTGGAGGGAGGCTGAGGGGGATCCGGTGGGTGGGCACTGCCCTGTGCCATCCTTCTCTATTATATAATCCTAATGGAGAGATGGGATTTATGAATAGACCCCGCTGCAAATTTTGAGATATCACACTTGCATGAGAAGACAGCACATTTGAGTTGGCACATTGGCTGCTTGCAGGGATAGGGGAGAAATTTGATTCAGTTTACATTTAAAACTGAATTTTTCAAACTTGTTGTTGTTTAGTTGTTTAGTCGTGTCTGACTCTTCGTGACCAGAGCACGCCAGGCACTCCTGTCTTCCACTGCCTCCCGCAGTTTGGTCAAACTCATGTTTGTAGCTTTGAGAACACTGTCCAACCATCTCGTCCTCTGTCGTCCCCTTCTCCTTGTGCCCTCCATCTTCCCCAACATCAGGGTCTTTTCCAGGGAGTCTTCTCTTCTCATGAGGTAGCCAAAGTATTGGAGCCTCAGCTTCAGGATCTGTCCTTCCAGTGAGCACTCAGGGCTGATTTCCTTCAGAATGGATATGTTTGATCTTCTTGCAGTCCATGGGACTCTCAAGAGTCTCCTCCAGCACCATCATTCAAAAGCATCAATTCTTCGGCGATCAGCCTTCTTTATGGTACAGCTCTCACTTCCATACATCATTACTGGGAAAACCGTAGCTTTTACTATACGGACCTTTGTTGGCAAGGTGATGTCTCTGCTTTTTAAGATGCTGTCTAGGTTTGCCATCGCCTTTCTCCCAAGGAGCAGGCGTCTTTTAATTTTGTGACTGCTGTCACCATCTGCAGTGATCATTTTCAAACTTACACTTTCCAAAACAATATGAGAACCAAAGCACACCTATCCTTCAACATCCACACTTATCTAAATTTTGTGATGCAGTTTTCCAACCAATGTTTATAAAAATGCATATAAAAGGATGAGATGTGCATAAAAATAAAAATACATAATATTTAATTATTTTGGCTCCATGGAGAATTGCTCTTACAGAATAAAGACTGAGTGTTGTGACCTCTGCTTTTCTGGATGGCCAGTAGAGGGAACTGCCCTTGGAACAGTGTTTCTGTGTATTTTGTAAAACAGCTATAGAGGATGTTGTTCACATTATGACCTCTATATAAGGTTCCCCATGAAAAACATTTGAGTTTAGCCACAAAAAGAATTTCTGTGAGTTTCTGTGCGAGTTTCTGTGCTTTTTGCTGTTAGACAAGGAAAATTATGTTTCTGTATTTGTGTTGGTAGAAATTAAGAGCCAGATTTGTGGCACAATTCTGAATGTCTTTTTTTTACTACTACTACTACCACCACCACCACCAATGAAAGTAGCATAAAAATGCATTATATAGTAGAAATTGCTTGCAAAAATGTGCACTACTCAAAAATGCATACAAATATGTGTTTATTAGGAGAAATTCTCATGAAAATGGTGTAATTCTCATGAGAATTAAAAATAAATCAATCGCAAATTGCTGCAGAAATGTGAACTGAATTTAATGTTGGAAAAATGAGAAACAGGGAGAATGAAATTAATGCCTAGCTTCTTGTATAAGAATATACCTTCCAGCTTTAGGAAGACCTGATCCTTCGAGCATTTAACTTACTTTTCACAAGGTAACCTCCATGCATAGGCTAAATCAAGGTGAGCCAATGCAGTGCCCCCCATGCTGGCTAGGACTGATGGGAATTGGTGTCCAACAACATCTGAAGGGCATCATGTTGGCTACATGTAGAACTGAATGCATGGAAGGGGAATGGCACCTGTTGGCCCCATACCTGCGCTCTAAAAAGTGGAACTTACACAAGCACAGCTGCCTGTGGGAGAGCCAGTGCATACACAGACTTCCTTTCAGATGTCACACTGACATGGCATCCAACATCAGGAGCAGGGCCAGTGGGCACATTATCACTCCCCATCAACATGCTTAGTTTATAGGTAAAGTGTAAAGGGACCCCTGACCATTAGGTCCAGTCGTGACCGACTCTGGGGTTGTGGCGCTCATCTCGCTTTATTGGCTGAGGGAGCCGGCGTACAGCTCTGGGTCATGTGGCCAGCATGACTAAGCCGCTTCTGGCGAACCAGAGCAGCGCACGGAAATGCTGTTTACCTTCCCGCTGGAGCGGTACCTATTTATCTACTTGTACTTTGCCATGCTTTCAAACTGCTAGGTTGGCAGGAGCAGGGACTGAGCAACGGGAGCTCACCCCCATCGAGGGGATTCGAACCTCCAACCTTCTGATCGCCAAGCCCTAGGCTCTGTGGTTTAACCCACAGCGCCACCCGCGTCCCATACCCGTGTTTATACAAAGAGCTTATCTTGGGAAACAAGTGCTTGTGAATGTATTGTAGTACAGGCAGCCCCCCCCCCCTTTACATGGGGATTATGTTCTGAGGCACAGTGGGGGCAGGGGCAGAGAAATTGCATATGATTCTAAAAGCCTGAAAACACCTCCTTCTGCCCCACCCCACCCTTTTAGTGGCATTTCAGTGACCTCTTTATGACATTTCCAGGTCACTTCCAGGTTTGGCACAATATACATGGTCGCACACATACTGAACACGTGTAAACGAGGGGCTGCCTGTATTATATGTTTTGTTCAAGTAATATTATGCTTGCATTTTTATAGAATTTGGTTTTCTGTATCATTCGGTAGCTGAATTACTGGGTGGTGGAGGGGGAGACAGACCCATTAACTATTGATACGGAAGCCGTGGGGCACAAATTGCCTACTTTGGAGGAGTCAGAAGATGAAATTGTGTTTTTCATTAAGGGCCTCCTTACCTTTCCCCATAATTTGAGCGTTGTTTGGTAGCAATCCACAAAGCAGCAGCAGGGAAGCCTCCAGAATATCACTATTTTCCAGGTCAGATTCAAGCATATATCATAGAATCATAGAGTTGGAATATTTCTGCATCTAAAGTGGATTAAATAATTATGTTGCCCTAGCTCAATAAATCAACTTTTAAACAAAATCTGGATTTTTTGCAGTTTGGAAAGTGATGGAGAAATGTGTTGAAAAGTGTGGGCTGAACAAATGACGTACAGGAATACCTGTACACACATCAAATCAGGATAAAGGCAGGACAAATGCTCATTGTAGTACAGTGGTGCCTCACAAGACGAAATTAATTCGTTCCGCAAGTTTTGTCGTCTTGCGATTTTTTCGTCTTGCGAAGCACGGTTTTCCATAGGAATGCATTGAAAATCAATCAATGCGTTCCTAGGGAAACCGACTTCAGACCAGGTCCGGGGACAGTCTGTCCCCCGACCTCTTCTGAAGGCTGGGGGGGGGGGCTTTTCTTCCCACCCCCAGCATTTTAAAAAACCCCGGTACAGCGGGGGACTTCTCCGCTATCCGGGGCGATTTTAAAATGCTGGCGGGTGGGAGTGAAGCCTGGCGGCGGGGGCGGAGAGAAGCCTGGCGAAGCCTGGCGGCAGGGGCGGAGAGACATCCTCCCGCTGCCAGGCTACGGAGGAGGTCCGAGGACAGTGGGGAAGATGCGCTGCGCTTCCCCGCTGTCCCGGAGATTTCCCTATGGGCTTTCGTCTTGCGAAGGAAGCCCATAGGGAAATTCGTTTTGCGAAGCGCCTCCGCGACGGAAAACCCTTTCGTCTAGCGGGTTTTCCGTCTTGCGAGGCGTTCGTCTTGCGGGGCACCACTGTATAACTGATCCATACAGAAATCAGAATGAATGCTGAATAACCTCTCTACATAAGCTTTGTGCTAGCGAATCAGGATGAATGCTAAGTAAATAGCTTGTCTGGACGGGCAACAAACGTATCATCCAAAACCAGCAGTCAGTATTGCACCTAGCCTACAAGCTGAGAAGCAGCCATTTTGTTAGGAGAAAGCTTATTTAGATTTATAAACTGTGCTGTGCAAAAACACTATCAAATTACTCAGTCAGCTTGAAGCTGCACAAGCTAAATTAACACCTGCCTGGTTAAGAGTATAGCTGAGAGAAGGGGGGGAAACTTAGAATTTAAATTAATTACAAACTCCAACGACAATATTTAGAATCGGCTATAGTCCTTTAAAACAAATGATGTTTGCTGTGCTATAATTAAGTATCACAAGAATAGAGCTAATTATTATGTAGGATATACTTAAATAAGTTTGTTTTGCTTTAATGTATTAGAAATAGGGGAATATACATTTATTATGTTAAGCAAAAACAACTTAGCATTCTGGACGATCAAATTTGCATTTAACGTAAGTCTTATGAACGTTGTGTGTGATATCCATAGATCCACAAAACAGCTATGCTATTCAATTATTCTGTAATAGTAAACAAATTATCAGCAAATTACAGTGAATTCCAATTTCTTCTTAAGTTTGGTGACAGCAGTCAGAGCGTGTGTCTTGCTTCTGCAACTGGCAAAAGAGTTGCATTAGCTTTATTTTTTCTGAGCATTATTCTTTATTTTTCAAATCATTAGCATGCACGTGAATGACCTCATGATGAACAGATGCACTTGGAGATGACTGTGATTAGATCAGTCCTCTCAGCAGTCCAGTGTGCCCATTTCAGTTAACCCTCTGAAGGACCAACTACAATTTCCATATTAAAAATGTGTTTTTGGATATGGATTTTCAGATGCCACATAACTTTGGCACATGAATTTTAGGTTAAAATGTTCTATTATGTAGCTCTGCATCAAGTTATTTCAGGAGTAGCCAACATCGTGCCTTACTGTGCGATATTGTTATTCCTTCACCCTAAGGTTCCAGGGCAGGTTACAACAATGCGAAATACAATATTAAAAACAGTATACAGCAACTTACAATCACAAAAATAGGGTGGGTTCTAAAAAAAACAACACCTCAGGTGCCAAAGGTTGGCTTAAAGAGGTGTATCTTTGGCATTCACCAAAAAGAGTATAGTGCAGGTGCCAGAGACGCCTCTGTGGAGAGGGAGCTCCACTTCCGAGGGCTACCAGAGCAGCTTCTGAAGGCAGTGGAACTCCGAAGAGGGCCTCCTCTGCTGATCTTAAGACCGGAGAGGGTCTGTAGGGAAGGATATCTTTCAGATATTGGAGGCCTGAGACGTAGAGTTTTAAACATGGACATGAGCACCTTGAATTAGGCCCTGAAACAAACTGGAAAGCATTGTTGTTTTAAAACATGGTTCATATGTTATCTAAATGGAACCCCAGCCAGTATTCCGGTGGCTGCATTTTGGACCTACTCATTATCAAGGGCAGCCCCACATACAGCGCACTGCAAAAATCCAATCTAACTGGAGCATGGAGCGCAGTGGCAAAATCATTCCTGTCCAAAAGGGGCTATGGGTGGCAGACCTGATGTAGCTGGAAAAAGGCACTCCTAGCCATTGAGGCCACCTGAGCCTCCAGGAGCATCTACAGTGGTACCTCAGGTTACGAACGCTTCCACTTATGTTTTTTCAGGTTATGAACGATTGTAACCCAGAAATAGGTTGTTTGAGCTCTCAGAGGCCTTGCCGCTGCCTGGAGCCAAGCCCGGACATCTGCGGGACCTACGGAGCTCTCTGAGGCCTCCGCGAATGCCGGGAGCCAAGCCGATTGTGATTGAATCACATTTTAATTTTGTACTGTTTTATTGATTTCATTTTATAGATCAATGGCCTCATTAGATAGTAAAATTCATGTAAAATTGCTGTTTTAGGGGTTGCTTTTTATCGTCTGGTTCCTTTTTGCATTTTAGTTTGTGTGGCTTTTTCGGTTTTTTGACTGTGACTTGTTCTTCATTTTATGGGACTGACTTGTGACTTCGCTTTTGTGACTATGGAACCTAGTTCAGCTACTGGTTGATTGTGTGACTTCAGAAATGGATAAAAGCCCCCCATCCAAACTGACTATCATCAATGCACATAAGAAAAAATATAAATGTTAATTTTTTAAATTTAAAATACTGTCTTATTTATTTTATAGTACAGTACATTGATTACTGCCTTCATTTTATGGATCAATGGTCTTGTTAGACAGTAATATTCGTGTTCAATTGCTGGTTTAGGAGGTGTTTTTCATCGTCTGGAACGGATCAATCCACTTTCCGTTACTTTCAATGGGAAAGTCCACTTCAGGTTAAGAATGCTTCAGGTTAAGAACGGACTTCCGGAACCAATTAAGCGCTTAACCTGAGGTACCACTGTATATCCAGAACAGGCTGTCCCACCATCTTGCAGACAAGAGAAACCCCTGTGTCTTTTCAGCATTCAGCTTCAATTTATTGGCCTATATGCAGCCCATCGCCTGATCCAAACACCAGCCTAACACCTCAACCACTTCTCCCAATTCAGATAGAAGAGAGATATGGAGTCTGGTATCATCTGCATCTTGACAACACTTCAATCTGGATTACAGATATTGTTGGATTACATTCAGCATCGCTGACAATTGGACATACTTAGATTACAAACTCCATAAACTCCAGCTAACAACATCTGGTTGAGTTATTTGAACTTTTATGGAACATTGTTTCTGGTTACTAAGGCTTACCACAACTACACAATTATGCATGTGTGTATTAGCTGTTATAGTACAAATACTGTTTTTTCCTATGGGAGCTAAACCCAATGGGCTGGGGAGAATAGAGTGGTACCATTACTTCCGCTGATGCAGTCTAGAGCCAGTGTGGTGTAGTGGTTAAGAGTGGTAGTCTCGTAATCTGGTGAATGGGGTTCGCGTCTCCGCTCCTCCACCTGCAGCTGCTGGGTGACCTTGGGCCAGTCACACTTCTTTGAAGTCTCTCAGCCCCACACACCTCACAGAGTGTTTGTTGTGGGGGAGGAAGGGAAAGGAGATTGTGAGCCGCTTTGAGACTCCTTAGGGTAGTGATAAAGCGGGATATCAAATCCAAACGCCGCCGCCGCCTCCTCTTCTTCTTCTTCTTCTTCTTCTTCTTCTTCTTCTTCTTCTAGAATTGCATTATCCTTTGCACTGCTCTGCTAACTCATATTTAGCATATAGTCAACTAACTGGGTCAAATATAAAAACACTAAAATCATGTATCATAGAGAAACTTTTATGCATCTTCTACATAATACATGTGCATTTTAAGTTATCCTCATGTTTTCTGACACAAGTGGGTTCCCCCATGCTCTTTACGTATATATTCAGCCACGCAGGGCCGGGAGCGGGGCGTGCCCCAAAGGGGCAGGGCGCAGAAGGAGCCTCTCTTCCCCTTCCCAGGCTTGCCTCAGGGGATGGAGGAGCTGCAGCTAGGAGCATTGTGCCCGCAGCCTCTCTCCGCCCCTCAGGTCAAGCTGGGCGCGTTGTATTTAGCCCACCAAGCACTGAACACTCTTACAAAATGAAGTTAAATGAAGGCACACATATGGATTAGAATTTTATAGGATTAAATTTAACCGCTCAACTGAATTTCTTCTTTATACTTTCAGAACTTGGGTTCAGAAAAAAAAGCTTATGACTTCTGTTATAAAATAGCTTCTTATCTAGATGCAGCTAACCTTCTGCATTTGAACACCCCCTTTTTAATACTCTGCTGCTCTAGAAACCCTGAGATTTAGGATCTGGTTATGACTTAGGATCTGCGTATCTAAACGATCCTCTAATGCCATAGGAATCCGCCTGAATATTGAAGTCATTGTCAATCCTGTGTTCTCCAACTCTGCCTTTGGAGATGAGAAATGCCAACTGGGGAAACTGGCCTTTTCAGTGGTGCATCCCATTTCTGGAATTTGTTCCCTAACTAGGTTCATGCAGAGCCAAATCCTTATGTGTTTGTGGTGCCAGACTTCTAATCTTCTTTAAATCTGTTTAATGCTGTTGGCTTGTGCTGCTATTTTAGTTATCTTTTTATAACATTGTTGCACTTTAAATTATTTTGAAATATAAATTGCAAGTTGTTGTAAAGTTTTGATTTGGTGGGATATTAAACATTTAAGGCTTTTAAAAAAGTTAAATGCACAAAAATAGTAGGAATGCTGGATCAATGATTTTCTAACTAGTGCAGTCAGTTGAGCCTCACTCCATAAGGACCAGCTATTTAAACCTCAGAATAGCAAAAGGGAATTATACAAGACACACAGGTGTGTTATTTAACATCTTGTATTAATCTGAAGCGGGACGCGGGTGGCGCTGTGGTCTAAACATGCTGTGGCTTGCCGACCAGAAGGTCGGCGGTTTGAATCCCCGCGATGGGGTGAGCTCCCGTTGCTCGGTCCCTGCTCCTGCCAACCTAGCAGTTTGAAAGCACTTCAAAGTGCAAGTAGATAAATAGGTACCACTCTGGCGGGAAGGTAAATGGTGTTTCCATGCGCTGCTCTGGTTCGCCAGAAGCGGCTTAGTCCTGCTGGCCACATGACCCGGAAGCTGTACGCCGGCTCCCTCGGCCAATAAAGTGAGATGAGCGCCGCAACCCCAGAGTCGGTCATGACTGGACCTAATGGTCAGGGGTCCCTTTACCTATTAATCTGAAGCAGGATGCAAGACTGGTTCTTAGTTCACTGACCCCAATGCATCTAATTTTATTATTTCACAATGTCCAATACATACTAGAACTACACAAAGGTAGCTATGATAAGTGACTTAAAGTAGGTGATTTTTTTAAAAAAAATAGAGCTTTCTGTTGTTATTTTCAATTGCGTAACCAGCTAAATTTCTTGATAATATCCAAATTAGTATAAGAATTATACTTTTATGCAGCAAATGACACAATTTTGTCTCAAGAGTATTTATGTGTGTGGTTTATTTCATAGCTGTTCCACATTTTTAATAAAGAAAATATTAATCAAAGCTTTACTTATAAGCTTTTCTAATGTTGTTTAGTATTCCAGTTCAACAAAGATCAATAGAGGCCATTCCTGTCTCTTGACGCCTCTCCAGGAAGCAGAGGTGTGATTATGTAAATAGCACTGGTTCCTCTTTGCTTCTGCCAGCTTGCTTATCTCCAAAGCCTTCTGCCTGCTGCTATTGGCGACCAGTACAAGTACACGCAAATACCTCTTATCTCTTAACAAAGCTCGAAAAGCTCAAGGACTGAAGCCAGTAATGTTAAACAGTGATGCGTGTCTGATTCTATTTGTCAAGTGATTCATTTCAGTAAATTTAATTTCTGTTATATTTCTTAGTTCAGATATAAAGATCAGTTAGAATGAGAGAAAGAAAACAGACACGCAGAACATTCACCAGGGTTTGAGATAATCCATCAACAATCCAATGCAGCATCGTAATATAATTAGAAAGAGTCAGTTTCACAAAATGGGTATAAACAGGGAATAAAGGAATTTATGTTTAGAAATCCATCTGGTTAACCTTGTGTTCTCCTTGTACATGAGAGCAATGGATTATGAAATGAACCCTCAAAACAAAAGGTTTCTTTAAAAAGCACACATGTAAATATAATTAAAATAAACTCATTTAACTAACTTTGAAAGCTTTGTGATGTGTAGAACGCACACATACTGGCACTATGATTGTCTGACAAAACCCTGCCCTTACACCCGCCCCCACCAGTGTTACTCCTTGGTCCAAGCACTGCAGAAGCATAATCCCCATTTAGCATTAGTAGCAATGGCTTCTACTGTGAGGAACTATTTTTCGATTAGTATGCACTGATTCACGAATAGCTTTTCCACAACATATTCTCAGCTCAGCAAGAAGCCCACACTCCTGAATGAACCAGAACACATTAGTGAGAGAAAGTTCATTAACCTTGCTAGATGCAGGGGTTAACAGGATAGCTGAAGAAAGGAACCGAGTGAACAGCTCTGATGCAAAACAAATTAAAATGAATGTCATCATTTCTTTTGATATTCATTAGCTAATTCAGAGGGAGAAAGCTCTTCTTAAATTTGCAACCATTTATCAGTGAAAAGCAGGTGTACATCTGCTGCTCAAGTGCTTCTCAGCGGTTAAAATAATAATAATAAAAACAACAACATGATAAGACTTACCACATCCACTAAGGGAGTAACTGGGAGAGGGAGAGAAGACCTGAGCAGCAAAATCCTCAAATGTCATTGCTTCTTTGTGGTTGTGGATTATTGCTTCAAGGTACAGAGCTCTTTCCTCATAACTGTTGGGAGCAGGTTAAGGAAATGCACTCTTACAGATACAAAGCCAAAGGAACTTATATTCAACCTATGCATTTTCCAATTAAAACCGAGCCACAGTTGTCAGAGTTTTGACAAAGCTACAAGATTCTAAGGACTTCAATAAAATGTATTTCTCAAAAAAACAAACAAAAAAAAAAAAACAAAAAAAAAACCCCAAACATTTTTCTGACAGCTAAATATAAGCACTATATGAATGTAGTGTTTTTTCATTCTTCATTAAAAAGGCTGATTGACAAAATAAATTTGAGAACTTTATAAATGAGAAATGAAAATAATTATGTAACCATAAGGAAAATTGCCATAGCCAATAAACTCAACAGAAGCCCCCCATATATTTTCCCTATATAATAGATCATTTTTTCAAAATGTAAATATATTTAAACTTGAGCTACAGATTATAGGAAAGAAAATGATAAGAAAAATTAAAGTATGAAAACACCAATTATTCATAAGAATATAGAAGTATACGAAAGTATAATAAAGTCATATTTAAAGCTTTTTCAGAAGATTCATTTGACGCATCTGAAATTTCTTATTTCTTGATGGATTCAATTCTCTTTTTTAAAAAAAATAGAGCATGTATACACTTCAGTCTTAATTATGCTGACAACAAAGCATCTAAAACCAACAGTATTGCCTTTTAATTAAAACGCGGCAACCTGGAACACGCGCCATTCAAATGCATAATCAAAAACCAGTCACCAATAAAACTTACAAGCGGAACAAGCTGAAGCAACTTTCCAGCTGTCTTAATAGGACCCCCGCTTGTGATAGCTTTTCGAAGGGGGGAGAGCAAATCTCTCGCTTTGTGTGCAGCTTCTGTTTTCTTTGAAAGTAAATCATGCACTTCAAACAACAGGGTAACATTTTGAAAAAAAAAATATCTACAACAGATTGAAGTATCTCACATACAACTTTGTGAATTAAACAATCAAACAGCCAGTATGAAATGTCATTCCCTGTCACTCAGTTTAAAAACAAGTTTCCAGAGTTTCCTAGTATTTTTAAATATGAGAAAAGAGCTTAGTTTTATGTGACTCCTACCATCTGAACTGAAAAGTGTCATTTTCGTTGTTTGAAAGGTATGTCCTTGAGGACAATCCCAGCAGTCCTTTTCAGTTATACAGTGTAGTATCCAAGTTAACTGATCACCACATTAAGGAACCTGACATGGAAGGGCCCCAAAATGAAAACATATTTCAAATAACTTTGTGTCTTTAGGAATGAAAGTGAGCATGGCATTTTTATTTGCTTTCTGCTTTCAAAACCCATTCCAGACAGTACAAGCACTAGCCTCAGTGTATTTGGGGTTGCTTCACTGTTACAGGCTGAACTCCTGGTGACTCTTCTTAATGAATAGGCTCCCAAACTTCCTATGAGAGGATGCACACGCCTAGCACCTCTTCTAAAGGGACTGACTGATGCCATTCACATCTCATTATGCTTATTCTGCACAGCACTTGGCTGTTGCCAGGGCTCTCTCTTCCACACTGACACAGCAAGCCGCTGGTCCTGAACAGCAGGACGTTAGGCCTGAGTGGCCGTCTGGTGCACAGACTTTCTGTCTCTAAGCTGGCACGTGCTGGCGCAGCAGGAGAAGACCAAGGCGTGACAAATTACTGGAAGAGCTAAGCTAAACTTATGGCTGTAAACCACCTGAGCCTGTGGACCTCTGTGGACTTGCCATCCACTCTCAATTCCTCTTTGGCCCTTGTAGTATGCAGTCTGCTCATGGGCTCAGTTCAACGGAGGCAGATAAACTGGAAATTCTTTTCATGCTGCGCCTAATAAAATCCCATGAAAAAGACTTCATATCCAGCATAATAAATGGAGGAAATGCTCATGTATAATTTAAACACTGCACCCTAAGGCAGCAAGACTGGCAAATTAATTCAAGTTGTAATAAAATTAATAATGTTAAAGCATATAAAAATGTTCATGAGTAAAAAAATGATGAGCAACTGCATCCCTTCCTGACAATATTTGGAAATCAACAAATTTGCTGAATACCTAGATGTTTGCTTCCATTGATCCGTTTCTTTTACCATAAAGCTGCATGCAACAGCAATGCTCCCCAATTCCTCTTATTCCTCCTTTCTTTAACGTGTTAATGTTTTATCCTGGTTTCTGACCATTCTGTGCCAGATAACTAGTCTCGTAGACATTTAGTAACTAAGAACACAGATAGTTTTATAGTGTTTTCTGTAACAGAGAGACAAACTAAGGTCTACTCTTTGCTAACTTTATTGATAATCATCACCCAATGAATACTACCGATGGTACTCACAGCAGTAATTTTTTTAGGTGGGTTGATGTCTGCTGGAATAAGAATAGCAACTATTTTCTCCACTAAGCCACATGATGCCTAGAGGCACCCTTGTGATGAATACATTATTTTTTTACAGATTAGTGAGGAGAAAGTGAGACAAGGGTAATGGAAAGAGGAGAAAGCCATGCTGTGTGAGACAACATAAACTTTAGTCTACCCTTTAGTCTACCCTACCTGCCATTTAGCTATGAATACTGGAATTAACAAATCTGTTTAACACAGGTAGTTTAAATACGTGATTGCAGTCACAAACTTCACAAAACTATGGTGGTTATATGAAAGGCAGAAAACTCAAAGAAGAATGATACCACATTAACCTGTAAAAATTAACATAATTTAAACAAAAGGTATTGGAGAGACTGTGGACATTATTTCAACATAATTTTACAGCAATCAGAAGACTGCACCAAGCACTGTAAATAAATTCACTGTGTCATATTCTTAAAAAGTATCCTTCACAGGTTATTTAGATGTGAAACTTTGAATGCAAAGTACACAACCTTGGTTATGGTCCAGTAGCAACCACAACTGTGTAGTTTTAACTGAAAATCTTTTGGGGGAATTCTGTATGCACTTGGGATAAGTGCAATTCAATAGTCCTTAACAGATAACAGAATAGCTTAATAACAACACAATAAGTAATGACTTGCTCTCTTTGTACCACATAATCATTCTGCAGTTTACATAAAGGAAAAATAAGATGGCTCAGCAATAGTTTTAGATGTGTCTTCTTTAGTTGCTTAATATTTTTCTAAGAAACTACCAACACAATCACTCTTTAGCTGCAACTTTAGATAACTTATCTGAAATAGGAAATTAAGAATGAGTTTGAGAGGTAAAGGTCACTCCCCCCAAATTCCCCCCCCCCTGCTCCATTCACACTTTCAGGTTTGAGTCAAAGTATATAGCATGCATTAAATTATTGCTAATAAACATCTTTGCCCACCCTTTCACTCACCCAAAGATCTCCATCTGATGACCAAAGAAGATACGATACGGGATATCAGTGATTAGGTCTCTCACTCTACTGTTTCAGTGGGTTGCTTTGAATATAGAGGAGTGGGACTCATAGAAGATATTTAACTATTTCTTTTATGTAAACTGCTGCTCAGGTGAAGCTGCTATTTACTATAGAGGGAGAAAAGATAGCTACAGTACCTGTGTCTCTATCTTTCCTATTCCTCGTGGAGCAAACAGCAACTTGGAGAAGGAGCAATTTAGATCAGGCAAACAATAAGGGAGCTAAAGGAACATTCTCTCCCATTGTTTCTCTGGTCTTCACATCAGCATTATCACATAGCTTATTATTATTATTATTATTATTATTATTATTATTATTATTATTATTATTAAAAGCAGAATATATTGATCATGGATCTTCCACACAACTGCCAGTTTGGATCCAACCAACTTAATTTCCCAGAAATATGAGCACTCAGGAACCTCGGGTGCCTTTAGTTATGTACTAATATGTCTTTAGATTTGTCATCTGGGCAGCCCAGGACCTCCATCCACATTGCCTGGCATGGGTGTACCCGGGGGGGGGGGGGTAGGGGTGCAGCTGCCCCCTAAATCAATAAAAATACTTAACTGAGGTTCTGCCCCCCCCAAATCCTGGCTACACCCATTCTGCCCGGGCTTGTGCCATGGGGAGGTCACTTGGGTGCTGCTAACACAGTAGTTTGACTTCCCACCTGGAAGCTCACTCCATTGTCTCTCAAGACAGACAGATACCAACAACTGCTCAAAAGCATGCTGCACTAATATAGGATTTCCCCCAAGCTCCCCTTGTTCTTCAGTTTAAACAGCAAAAAGCCATTAGGGTTTTCCACAGTGGTTCCCGGCCCAAAGAACTGCACCAGACAATGTCTCTGCATAACTTTCACCAACAATTTTTGGGGGGTGAAAGCTTCCCTTGATACTAATTATCTACAGTGGGTATTTGCTTTTATCTAATTTTGGTGTCGTTTGTGTTCTATTTTGTCTAATTTTAATATACGTTTATGTGATGGATATGTTTTATATTCAAATATTATCAATTTTAAAATGACTGGATTAATACAATAGTAATGTATTTGCTTTAGAAACTAAACCTTAACTGAACATGGAGGTGTGTTGCTGTACACATAGCCTTACCAGATACTTCAGAGATGACTATTTTTCACTTCTGGCACCTCTCTTGAACAGTTTGTCCACTTGCATGATGGTCTATTTTGAAATGCAAGAGAGGCCACATTACAGTAAAGCTTCCTCAACCAAGGGAAAAAAATATATACAGTTGTACCTTGGAAATCAAACATTTTGGCTCCCGAACATTGCAAACCCGGAAGTGAGTGTTCTGGTTTGCGAAAATTCTTTGGAACCCAAATGTCCAATGCAGCTGACGCGGCTTCTGATTGGCTGCAGGAGCTTCCTGCAGCCAATTGGTAGCTGCACCTTGGTTTCTGAACATTTTTGAAGTCAAACAGACTTGCGGAACAAATTCCATTCGACTTCCAAGGTACAACTGTAGCTGCAATTGGGGACAGAAGTGAAGTCCTATTGCTTCTGTTATATAACAATAGTAAAAAGGGAGCAGGTGGCGCTGTGGTCTAAACCACTGAGCCACTTGGGCTTGCCAATCAGAAGGTCGGCAGTTTGAGTCCACGCAACAGAGCTCCCATTGCTCTGTCCCAGCTCCTGCCAGCCTAGCAGTTCGAAAGCATACCAGCACAAATAGATAAATAGGTACCACTGTGGCGGGAAGGAAAACATCATGGTGTTCCATTGTGCCAAAAGCGGTTAAGTCATGCTGGACACATGACCCGGAAAACTGTCTGCAGACAAATGCCATCTCCCTCTGCCTAAAAGCAAGATGAGCGCCGCAACCCCATAGTCAAGTTTGACTGGACTTACCCATCCATTTTGTGGTAGGAAGGAAGGACAAAGACCCACAGAGGCCATAGGTACAAACCTCTATTTAATACTGAATAAAATACACGTAGTCCAACAATTTATGGAGTTGCCCCAAACAGTCCATGAATGTGAAAAAGAGAAGACTGGACTCTGTAATGCTCCTGTGATATACCCTCAATAAATATAATAGTTAAGTAGCCGATGGGGAGAGGTGTTCTTGAAAAAGCTGAGAATCACAAATCACTTGCCTGTTCTGCTGTCACACAAGTCTCCTGAAAAAAGCACTTGTGTATATCCACCCTCTAAATCTGAAGGGGGGACTTTCTTATGATGGTATTAATATCTCATAAACAACAGCTTGTTAAATTAAGCTTTGCTAAGATGCAACAGGAATTAATGAGTTTTCCAACACGTAAGGCGTATCAAGTGAGATCTTAATGTGACTTACAGTTTTCAATTAGGTAGCATGATTGTGAAGTCTGCCATGGTAACTTCCCAGATATACAAGTACTAAGGGGGCTTTGGCACCTGTAATCTTTGCCTATGTGCAAAGCAGGTGTCGATTCTCATGCAAGGCTGAAAGGACACCAGTGTCAGAAAAAGGCTGCATGCTCATTCCAAAGGTCCAGAATTAAAGCAAACTGAAGATAAATCAGTGCATTTACAGCTACTGCTGGTCATGTTCTGCAATTATATACGGTAGTTTGTTATTTAATAACCTGCTAGGTGATAATTGAATGATAATTAATATATATAACAGAAACCAAACCTTACATCTTTGGCTTTTATTTTTTCAACAGCCTTGCTGAAATACATATTTTTCAAAATTCGCTAGCAAGTTAATGACCTTTCTAACAAGTTGATTATGTTTCATGCAGTTGCTTATTTGTCATTTGGACATATATTTTTCTTGACAGACTCCCAAGAAGAAAATATACTCCTCTATCCCAAAATACATCATTTGATTTTTAAAGGTGAACGAAACTGCTTTGTGGGCCAGAAAGGGCCAATGGACTCGCCATCAGTGAACTAGACAGTAACCAATTCAGGTTTGAAATCAAAGGATACCTTTTAACCATTAGAAGGGCAAACACAAGAATGCCACTAGGTTAAAGCCAGTTGGAGAAATTTGAGAGACCCTTGATTTTATATTTGAGAGCCACTGTTGTGACTCACTGTGAGTTGTCACCTCCCAGTTCTCGTTTTTAAATATTTGACTGATCATATCTGGGACCATGAAGGAATGTGCTCCCAGCTCAATCAACCTTGAGATTTTCTCTTCACCAGCAATAGCAGCAGAAAGCCTATATGCCAGACCTAACCTATTAGCAATTACACAAATATAAGTATTGATGTAATGGGGTGTGTGAGATACTTGTGATTTCTAGACTGCTACCTAAAAATAAAACAGCTCTTGAGAATACAGAAGTTTGCCAGCACAACCTTGGAACACTTGGCTCACCTACCTAAGCCATTTGGAGCTACTGATCTGTTGATGTTCTGTATAGCTTTTTCTGTTCGAATGTTGCTTTCTTTTACATTGCCTGGCTTGCATGGCTCACCAAGCTAAACGATGACTTAGTGTGGGTCTCTCCTGGGGCTTGTGCATTTGTATTAGGCCATGGTTTGGTTTGCCTTAGTATGACATGTGAACAAGGCTGCTGCATCAACCAATGTAAAGTAGATGTTCAGGGACAGAGTTACTGGTATACTAAACTGAGGCATTGACTGAAGACAAGAATCACTTTTAGGGGGGGAAGTCCTCAGCTTCTAGTCTCCTAGCCATACTGTGAACCCATGCTGTTTACGCCACAGTAACAATCAGAAAGGCCTGACAGAACACCTGGTCCTCTCAGAGTCTGTGTCTTTTTTGGCAGCTAACTGCAAAATTTCCTACCAGGTGGTTACACTTCAATTACACTAGCTAGTCTTTCTAAAGTTAACAAGAACCGCATGAACATCTTTTATGCATTAAAACACAGTATCAATGTTGTTAATTGTTGCTTACTTTTATTTTATTTAACTCATTTAAATTAAAATATTTCTTGATTGTAGCAGACATATATGTAGATAAAAATATAATCTGCACTGTTTCCACAATGATTTGATCCAACATGTTACGAGCTCAAAACATTAAAAACATTTCCTATTCTAATTTCTTATTTGCATTTGATTAAGCTCTCAACACATTTTATTTATTTGTAAAATAGATATCCCACCATTTGTGACAAGCAATCACATTCACACAAAACAATACAAATCGGCACAGTAAGCTCAGTCAGCAAAATAATAAATTTTACACTTGTGGAATCTCCTCCTGTCCCTATAATAAAAACGAGTGGCTCTGTATCTACTCACATCCCCATCAAAGGACTGGAGGAATATACTGATTTTCAGCTGGTGCCATGGGAACCAGCTCCTAGGGGCCAAGGTCCCTTCGTCCCCCCATAAAATATTAGAGGAGGCCAGCTCCCCCCAGTTGATGGGCATTGCCATTCAAATGCTGAGTGTACCACACCATGTGATCAATTATGTGAGGCAGGGCTTACCTGGCCCCCCAATATTATATTCAAGTTGGCTCCCTGGGCTAGTGCTGAAAACTACAGTGCCCATACCAGCTGTACTTCAAGGATGGAAGTACCTTCCCCAGTTAGGATGTCAGCACTAAGACGACTTTGGACTTCAGTTAGGGTTGAAGCAACATAAAGGGCCTGCCAGCACATCTTAACACGAGGCCAGGAGAGACACTTCTTCAGATAACTAGATCCTAATTCATTCAGGGCTTTGTACAAAAGCACTAAAACCTTGAATTAAGCTCAGCAACATGTTGTCAGCCAATGCAAACTCTTCAGGACTATGGTTCCAAGCAGCTGAACCAGCCAACAATTTGGCAGATGCATTTTGCAGCAGCTGCAGCCTCTAAGCAATAAGAACCAAAGAAAAGTCCTGCTGGAATAGGTCAGTGACCCAACCAGTCCTGCATCCTGTTTCACAGTGGCCAACCAGATGCCTATGGGAAGCACACAAGCAGGACATGATCCAGCAAGTGCATGGCCTCACCTGGCTCAGAAGAGAGTGAGGAATAAAGGTGGGGGTCGTCCACATACTGATGTCGCTGCAATCAAATCCCCTAATCAACATGTCCAGTGCCTTCATATAGTGGGGAACAAGATGGAGCACTCAGGGCCCCACAGCATTGGTGCCATGCAGGTGAACTGCAGGACCTCCCTGGATAGGGTTCCACAGGTAGGACTGGAGCCATCATATCACTGCATTTACAGGTTCCAACCCCTGAGGATACCATGGTAAATGGCATCAAAAACTGCTGAGAGCAAGGAAAATTTACAACCTTGCCCTGTCCTCCTGATATTGGTTAATCAGGCTGACCAAAACTGGGCCTGAAATAGATATACATAATTTGCTTCTCCCAAGGGAGTCTGAAGCTCGATGGCTACCACCTCAAGTACCTTGCCACAAAAGGGGATATTTATGAGTGGGTGGTAGTTGTCACATACTTCTGGGTCCAGGAAGGACTTCATGAGGGGCTGTACCACCATCTCCTTCGAGGCAGAAGGAACTATCCCCTGCCATATTTACCGCCTCCTGGACCCACCTAGTAAATCCTGCTATCTCTCAGAAGCCATGGTGTGCAAGAGTTTGAGGCTTTTTACAATCAAGTAGTGTAAAGGTAAAGGTAAGGTAAAGGATGCCTAGACGGTTAAGTCCAGTCGAATTCAACTATGGGGTGTGGCACTAATCTCTGCTCTCAGGCCAAGGGAGCCAGCGTTTGTCCACAGACAGCTTTCCGGATCATGTGGCCAGCATGACTAAACCGCTTCTGGCGCAACGGAACACCGTGACAGAAGCCAGAGTGCACAGAAACACCGCTTACCTTCCCACCCCAGCAGTACCTATTTATCTACTTGCGCTGGTATGCATTTGAACTGCTAGGTTGGCAGGAGCTGGGACAGAGCAAGGGGAGCTCACCCCGTCATGTGGATTCAAACTGCCAACCTTGCGATCAGCAAGCCCAAGAGGTTTGGTGGTTTAGACCACAGCACCCCCTGGCGCCCCTTTACTAAGCAGTGTACAAGTTTTAAGAAATAAAGAGTTGATTGCCCACATAGAATATCAAGAGTTGATTGCTACATAGAATATCAAGTTTTAGAACCTAGCTCACAAATCTTAACTCACTGTTTTCTGTTGCACAGTGGTGCTGAGTAAGTGCAATAAGTGGTGTGCTGCAAGATGCTTCTCCATTCCACATCACATTGTGAGCTGCCAGGTCACCCATATCATGCTATCCCCATATCTCAGGTTCTCAAGCAAACTCAGGTATCTTGTAGGATACCTATTGGTGGAAATCTCAACATGGCAGCGAATGATTATTATTTTTTCATTCTTCAGGTTGTTGTTACAAATCCAGAATAAGAAATCTAAACTCTCATGTCATTCAATCTCACTGTAGTGCCACACAAAACCTATGTGGTGACCAAGCACCCAGTGAAGGGTGCTAGGAGAGAGCTCACACCAGGTTTTAACCGACTGATACAATAGAAAATAACATCCTTCTGGCCTCTCTAGAGGAGCTGGGGGCGCTGTTATATAGTGGTTCCACTCCATCCTCCTGGGCCGTGTCCAGAAAGTGGTGGTGGGGGATAACTGTTCAGACCCCTAGGCCCTCACTTGTGGGGTGCCTCAGGGTTCCGTCCTCTCCCCCATGCTTTTTAACATCTATATGAAGCCGCTGGGAGAGATCATCAGGGGGTTTGGGCTGGGTGTCCATCAACATGCGGATGATACCCAGCTCTACCTCTCTTTTAAGTCAGAACCAGTGAAGGCGGTGAAGGTCCTGTGTGTGTGCCTGGAGGCGGTTGGAGGATGGATGGCGGCTAATGGATTGAGGTTGAATCCTGACAAGACAGAAGTACTGTTCTTGGGGATCAGGGGGCCGGCTGGTGTGGAGGACTCCCTGGTCCTGAATGGGGTAACTGTGTCCCTGAAGGACCAGGTGCACAGCCTGGGAGTCATTTTGGACTCACAGCTGTCCATGGAGGTGCAGGTCAATTCTGTGTCCAGGGCAGCTGTCTACCAGCTCCACCTGGTATGCAGGATGAGACCCTATCTGCCCACGGACTGTCTCGCCAGAGTGGTGCATGCTCTAGTTATCTCCCACTTGGACTACTGCAATGCACTCTACGTGGGTCTACCTTGAAGGTGACCTGGAAACTACAACTAATCCAGAATGCGGCAGCTAGACTGGCGACTGGGAGCGGCCGCCAAGACCATACGATGTAGGTCCTGAATGACCTACATTGGCTCCCAGTATGTTTCTGAGCACCATTCAAAGTGTTGGTGCTGACCTAAATGGCCTCGGCCCAGTATACCTGAAGGAGCATCTCCACCCCCATTGTTCTGCCCAGACACAGGTCCAGCTCCGAGGGCCTTCTGGCAGTTCCCTCACTGCAAGAAGCAAAGCTACAGGGAACCAGGCAGAAGGCCTTCTCGGTAGTGGCACCCGTCCTGTGGAACGCCTTCCCATCAGATGTCAAAGACATAAACAACTACCTGACATTTAGAAGACATCTGAAGGCAGCCCTATTTAGGGAAGTTTTTAACATGTGACATTTCAATGTATTTTTAATCTTTTTTGGAAGCTGGGGTATAAATAATAAAATGTTGTTGTTGTTGTTGTTCTGCCAGCTACTGATGTAAGTAAACGATTAGGCAACAAATATGCTCAAGGACGTGAAAAGATTGACAATCTTTCATCTAACCTGTGCACCACACTGTGACTTTTCATAACTAAAGGAACAGGCATTGTGTATAGCATCTACCACAGCACTGGGCTTCAGCTGATGGGTTACTGCCTAATTCCAGGTGGGTCACAACAGGACCACTGCCACCATGCAAATACATGATAAAATATTAAGAAATGAGTCCCCTAATACATGTTTCGGTCTGAAAAGATTAGAGATACTTGCACTGTTCACCTGGAAGGCACCACATTGACCGTCCCTTTTGTAAATTATAGCATTTTACGATTCCTTGGACATTTTTTAAATGGACACAACTGTAACAATGTATTGAATGAGGCAATACACAGAACTGGGGGAAACCACAGATACTTCCATGCTCTGCTACAGTATTAAGCCTCAACGTTGCTCTCAACGTTTAATTTAACAAAAGTTCCAGGTGGTCTTTGATAGGCAGCTTCTTGGTTTGACGATTATTTGATGCCACCATATTTCAAGATTAACTATGACCACTTGTTTATATTCCTTCAAGCTGAAACAAGATTTGACTACAGAGCTAGTAGAATGTGCATATATGAAGCAGACAATCTTCAGAGCAAAACAATGACCAGCACTTTTGAATGAAAGGAGTGAAAATGAACATTAGCACATCAAAGGCACTCTTCTGTAAAAAAATGGCACAGCATACACTTTAATCTTTTTGACAATCTATTCATGAACTGAACTGAATTCCATTTCCAACACAAATGAGAATGCACAGCACAAGGACATCTTTGCCAACAATAAAATAAACGCCATGCAGAGATCTGGTGCTGCAGTCTTTCAACTACTCAAACAAATTGGCAATCATTTTAAACTAAAAATACAGTGTCAGAAATTTCAGTTTTCATAATAAAAAAATAGTTGCTGGTTATACACCAAAATAGTTGCTGGTTATATATAATGTTTGAAGCTGCACTGTTTCTTATGCAGGGCCCCCAATTCAAGGAATCAAGGGGTCAGAAGAAAGCTTTCCTCTCTTGTTTTATGCGTGCCTAATGTTATCATGGGACGCGGGGGGCGCTATGGTCTAAACTACTGAGCCTAGGGCTTGCCAATTGAAAGGCCGGTGGTTTGAATCCCTGCGACGGGGTGAGCTCCCGTTACTCGGTCCCTGCTCCTGCCAACCTAGCAGTTTGAAAGCACAAAGTGCAAGTAGATAAATAGGTACCGCTCTGGCAGGAAGGTAAACGGCGTTTCCGTGTGCTGTTCTGGTTCACCAGAAGCGGCTTAGTCATGCTGGCCACATGACCCGGAAGCTGTACGCCGGCTCCCTCGGCTAATAAAGTGAGATGAGCGCTGCAACCCCAGAGTCGGTCACGACTGGACCTATCGGTCGGGTCCCTTTACCCTTTAATGTTATCAATGCTAATTAGCACTTCTATATCATAGGTGCTGGATGCACCCAACCCTACAAACCCAGCCAGATGGGCAGGATATAAATTTAAAAATTATTATATAATTATTACATTTAAGATCTTATTGGTGGGAAAGCGCATCAATGCTCGACAGAGACAAAAGTGTGGTGAGGAATGCTGGTAAGGAGGCATGGAGACAGTAGGTGGTGATGGTGTGGACTCTGGATCCAAAGCAGGGTTAGATTTTTACTTTTTATGGGGGGAGGAGCGGCAGCCCATTGAATCACAGAATGGTTTGCCTCTTGCGGACAAATGGCAGGCTTGGGCTGCGCTGCTATTTTCAGGATCCAAGATGCAGCGAGAAGGTGAAGGAGCCTGCCTTCCGATGCCTGGGAGAGGAGTGCTGTGCTGGCACGAAGCAAAACACATACACATAGGGGACAAATGATCATTGCAGCAAGGAAGAAGCCTTGCAATGTGCCACATCCATGAGGGATGATTCTACCTGACATCTGCATAACCCTGATTTCCCTGCCTCTTTCCCCTCCCGAACGCGGGAGGAGGTTGCTCTTTCGCCTGCGCTGGAGAGGCTCTCGCTGCCCTTCTCCCTCCGAATAACCTTCCCCATGGAAGCAGTTCCTTTCTCTCTCAGCGTTTCCCTTTCTGCTTCTCTCTCTCTTGTTATCCGACGCCTGTGAGAGGAGCAGTGGTGGGGCCGCAATGGGGAGCACTTGCATGGGGGCACCTGCTTTGCGCCCCCTCGAAAGCCCACGGCCCCTCTGGCACCCCCCACGCTATACCCCTGGTATTACTGCCAGGAAAGTACATTATAAAAGTGTGTTGTGGGTCTTAAAATGCTGAAGAAGACTGGGCTAAAGTCTTCATTTAAAACCACATATCAAACACCAATAGTTTCAAAGAGCTATATCTAAAAAAGGAAAACTTCTCAAAATGAAAATTCTATGTTCAATTAACCCCATTGTTCAAATACAGATTCAACAACAGGACTAGAAAGTACATTGGGGAAGCAATCCTATGATTGAAGCCAGAGTAAAGCATGCTGGTGTAAATTTAGCCAGCATCAAGTTACCAACAGAGCCAAACTCTGTTTAGCAGTGAGGCTGCTGCTGTTCTTGTGTACCCGTTGTCAAAATATCACAGGCCATAGATTATTTAAGAGCCATAGGCCTAGGTAAAGAGGAATGTTTTTGCCTGGTACCTAAAGACATGTAATGATGGTGCCAGGCGAGTCTCTCTGGGAAGAGCGTTCCACAATCATGGAGCCACCACAGAAAAGGCATGTTCTCTTGTTGCCACCCTCCACACTTTTCGGGGACAGTCACAAGGGAGGAGATCAAGGCAGGCGCATGACAGACTATGTCAATATGCCCCAACTGGGCCAAAGGCTAAATATCAGGTGACTGCTGACGGAGTCATCCCAAGTCCAGCAGAGGGAAAACAATCCTTTAAAATAGTGTTTGTTTGAGTTACACTACCCTTCTTGCTGGCTTCATTTATGCCAGGTTACATGACCAAGTTGAGGGGTCTTAGGATCCATCCTAACTTCACCTTCTCTGGTGGAGCCCAACAACGGCTGGAGGGCACCATGTTGTAGAAGGCTGGCCAAGCTTCTATGCATAAACAGTTAATTTTTAAACTCCTGTGTAAATTTGTGATGGCCATAATCACAACATATCTGTATTTATATTTGGGGCATTGTTAAAATTTGTTATTGCTGTTTTTATACATTAATTTTCATTTTTATCTTTTATTATACTGTCATACTGAAATTTTGTACTGCTATACTGACACAATTTGTATGTTTATTAATTTGCTATGTTTTCTGTTTTTTTCCTCCCTCGTATTGTGGGTTGCTTTGAATGCAAGTGTTTATGGGTGAGTGACATATACAATCTAATCTCAATGGAATTGAATTGATACGGAAAATTATTTATTTTTGACTGTTATGCTGAATTGGCAATTCTTCTATTTGGTTATTTTTGGGCAGGGAAGAAACTTTCTTCATAGGAAAGTCATGCACAATCGCTGCCCTAGAAATGTCTTGAGATGAAAAACACTTGCTTGGTGGGGGAAAGCCTGCTTGGGGCCGTGGTTCTGGGAGGACTGAGGATACTCTCTCTCCCCCCCCCCCCCCGATTTTTGGTATACACAATTCTTTGTGTATATGCAGAACCCTTGGAACTGAACCCTTGCATAAGATTTGATTGTACTGTATATACAGGGGGGAAATACTAATAATGTAGATTTGAAAATAACCAATTCTCCAATCCTAGTAGGAACCAGAGCTACCTTCTGACAATAATCTCATACTAGAAGAATACCTGGATAAGGAAATATTTTAAATTTTAGTGATGTTGTCAAGTCTCCTTTATCAGTATTGACAGTTCTCTCAGGTATTGACACAGCACTGTATTTTTTAAAAAATGTACATGGTGTAACTGGCAGATCCACATTAGAACTACAGTGAATATGCGATGTTCTTTGCTTCAACAACATTGCTTTGTGTATGGAAGGGGAAGCAGGAGGTGAGAAAGAATACTAATACCAAAAAATTGTTTTAAACTTGTACAAATTGTTGGCATTGAAGTCCTATTCAACAATTGGAAAATTACTACATGTCTTTTATAGGGCAAAGAACACATTAAGAGTTCATTAATTAAACAGTGCTTGTGGAACAGATGGAATGGCTATCTGGGTTCTAATTACTGTAAGTTGTACAGAGGTTTGCAGTCCTTAATGAGCTCAATAAAATGAATGATTACACATCAATCACAATTAGAGATACCTATAAGATGGGTTGAATAATCATTGTAATATGTCAAGCATGGTAAAACAAAGAACAACAGGCAACGCAAAACATAATTAAGAATAAATAGTCCATCCCAACCTCTGGGGGAAAAGTGACGTATTTGCACAACTTCTTACCATTCATGTAAAGTCAAGGGGTGGTATTCAATTTTTTAAAACTCAGAGTACACTCATTAAAACAAACAAGCCTAACATAAGCATGCCCATTAATTTCAATGGTTCTAGTATGAGCAAGACTGATAATATAGCTCTACATTATCTCCTTCAAAAGAACAGGCAGCAACTTTTCCCTCCTCAATGCATTTACATAGCTGAGGCACTTCTGGAATTTTGGCATCCCAGGCACTTGCCAAGTCTGTATATGTGGGGTGGACCTGCTTTCCTGGCAAGTGGACGATTACGCCTCTATGACTTCCTCCCCATGGTCTGGATGTCTTGTTAGCCGCAGTGACACCAAGAGTTTGTGCTGTTGCAGTAAAGACTGCCCATTTAAAAAGGTGGTCGGGTATAAGCACACATACCCAGCTGAAAACTTCATTTGTCAAAACTCACTCTTATTAAAGATAGTTTGTGGGAAAGTGGTTTCCAAAGTATTATAATGACATAAATCCACTTCTGCTACTCACAATGGAACAATGCTAGTCAACTATATGTAAATCTCTAATATAACTGTGTGATTTAGATTTTTTTTTTAAATTACACTTTCCTTTTGAGTAAATTTTTCACTTTTCACTTAATCAGATGTACAGTCAAATCTTTCACATTTGGCCAAGAAGTTCACTCTTTACATTTGCAAAGATTTGTGATTAAAGCAGAAGCTTTTTAGCCTGAGGGGTTAAAAGTGTGGGTGTGGAAGTGCGCTTTTGTTAGAAAAATTAGCAATGCTATGAGTCATTGTGCATTAGCGGCAGAATAGTTTTGCATCTTGTATGAACCCAGACACCATATGCCATGCGAGGACCTATTACTTTATTCGGTGCCATTGCTGACAGGCAGACACGTGGATATCCCCAATGGAAAGACTGTCTCTTCTCTGTGGTGAGTACAGGAACCCAGTGATCTGAACACATCAGACATTGTAACTAGCAGCAGGAACAGCTGGTAAGCTCGAAGAAGCAATGGCAATACAGAGCTAGAATGTTAATGAGAATGTGTGAGCTAAACCCCAGCGCAAGCCTCAAAGGAGTGGGCTGGGGGACATTAAAAAACACTTTATTTTATGCAGTTCATGCAGCCCAACATTTGGGATTGTTCTTCCTGAAATCATAAATACTGAATCTGAGTTAAGCATTAGTTCACACAACTAAGAAACTGATAAATATTGTTCAAGAAGCTCAGAATTTGTTCCTGTCATCCTACTGAAAGCATATTAACCTTAACTTCTTTCATTTTCCAAATAAAATAAAATAAAATAAAATGGTACATTCCTGAGTCAGTAAAGCCTTAGCCAAGGCTTAGATTGAAGCAGATGCATGTCTTGCTTGTTTCAACATCACAGTTATAATTACTCAGGCTAGATCAAGTAAACATTTTAATGCAAAAAGCAAACAAAACTCATAACATGGCAATGAAAGGACTAATGCATAGAGAAGTAAATAATGTCTTAAATGCATTGCAATTTTTCACAATTGACTGCATTTTAACACAACAGGATTAGAATGATTAGTCATTTAGCAGTAGCATCAACAATGCCATATATGCTGAAAAGGGTTAAAAAGTCAAACATTTTACATGAATTTCATTCTATCTTAAACATGCATAATCTGGACTTTGGTTTTTGACAAAATGTGAAGACATTTTACCTGACAAGATCCTTGTATGCTTTTTATTATGTTTACTATGCTTTCACTGAAACTCAATGTTTTGAAGGAATGAAAAACTTCATTATTATAAAACCTGAGAAATCTACATTGCCTTTACTCCCAAGAAGGCAAAATAAGATTGCTGCTATAAAGAATACAGTATTAAGAATGCATACTATACAAGCAACCTCATTTCAACACAAGCTGATGCTAGTTTAGTATGGAAAAATTATACGCTCAACCCAAACAATATTTCTCAAACTGTGCACTCATTTTCTCATTTGATACTTTAATTGAACAGTAAATTGGTCAGTGGGTGGTCACTTTTGAACCAGAATGAAAATAAACGTGGACACTATGAAGTATAAGGAAATATGCAGTAAGTATATTAGCAAAGAACACAAAACTATTGTTGTTTTTTAAAGTTTGTTTCTTCACTTAAGCTTTGAAAACTCACATTTAATTGTTCTTATAATAACTCTTACATTAACAAGTACTGGTGCAGGTTTGGGCTACTGTATATGTGTTTCAGCTGAGCTGCAGTAGAGCACTTTCACAAATATTTCTCACACTGAAAAATATATTTCACCTTGGGGATTTTTCATTAATTCAGGAAATTCCCACATTATGAATTAGCTTATTTTGCTATAATGATGTAATCACATAGCCAAATCAGCTGCATACTAAGTGTCCTGACTACATCCTGTTTAGCGTGTGATTATTGACAAGAGTAGAATAGTAAGTGAAACTATACCTAAAAAGAAGACAGCCTAAAAATGAAACAAAATGGCATTGAAACAGCAGCAGATGACAGAAAACGGTGAACATTTACTCAGTTTAGAGTTTTTTTGTAGAAATACGTTTTGATTTAAAAAGTCAGAAAAGGAGAACAGCTAGCAAAACCCTAATTAATATGCTCTCAACAGGAGGGTATCTCTTATGCTGGAACATTCTCTCTGGTAATCTAAATGGAAGGAGAGACAGCTCAATGATAACCATAGTTTGGTGAGGATTGTAAGTGCCAGGGCACCTAGAAAGTTGAAGAGAAGGAACTGAAGAAATTATTGAATAGAAAAGGGCTAATTACTATTTATTCATAATTAAGCTTCCTAGCAAAATATCTGCAAATATTTTCTCCTTGTAAAATAAACATTTGTGGTTTTATCTCAGTATTATGTTAGATTAATGTACATATTTAAATAAAAGGAACAGATATTTTATTCTGCTAATTTGGTTTGATAGTTCAGACTTGTCTAGAAACCATGTGCCCTGGACCACTTGAAGACTGGCTAGCATCTATGAAGATTTTCTTCTCTAACTTAGAGGACTACCCTCAGTTTGACAACCCATCAGCTTGAAACCTCACTTGCTCTGTTTGGATAAGTATGCTGGTGGAACTTTACAGTTGTGTGACCCCAGCATAGGCCAGTAGAATTGTAGTGGCCAGAATAAGAACTGGAGTTCACTGGAGACAGAACTGACCATGCAGAACATCAGGGTATCCAAAAGCTCTGAGAACAAATTCAGAAGCTTGCCGGATTTGCTGGATCAGCTCAGCATGTTCTGCCTCCCTAGTCTCCATTCAGGCAAGCAAGAGGCATGATCAGAGTTCAAGGACACATTCCAGCTAGGCAAAAACTCTCAAAAGAGGATGCAGAGCAGGGCCAGTAACAGGTGTGGCTGGGGAGGGGCTGGGGCCAAAGGTCTGACAGAGAGGCTTGGAGGGCTGCATTTCACCTCTGGGGCTTGAGGTTCCCCATCTCTGCTTTAATCCTTTGCCTCCCATTGTAGTCCCAATCTGGATCCACCCACTCTGGCATTTGCATTTTGGAAGGGAAAAATGTTCCCGATACTTTTCCTAATGCAGATTGCAGGTGTGAAGCCACAATCCAGGTCTGGATTACACTGGAAGAAAAGGGTTAAAGCCCTCTAATTCCCATGTCACCTTCCCAGTCCAGATCAGGAGGCAATCTGCAGCAATTCATGAAATAAATATCTTACGCTTAATCATATATTGCTTTACTCTTGCTTTGCAGGATCATAGCTGGCTCAGCCCCTCCCTGCCCTGTTTCAGTTGTAGACCTTGAAGTCCTGCGCAATGCCAAAATTTGGTGCCCCCCACCTTTCATTCTGCATCACAGTTGGGGTGCCTCCTGAGGCTCCATGCCCAGTGCAACCAAACCTGTTGCGCTTCCCTCAATCTGCCTCTGCCTGTTTCAGGGCTTTGGGTGGGCTTCTGCTAGCAGGTACCCCAAAGAAGCACTCCACCCACCTGCACATTCAACACTGCAGATGGAGGATACCTCTGCCCAATCAACACACTCTTTCCACCCCAAGTCCAGCACAAAGGGCGTCTGGATTGCAAAGGAGTTTCAAGAAAAGAGATTGATATGGCAGGAGAATTACTTGTATGAAACTGAAGTTTCTTTCATAGATCACAAGGTATGTATATATATATACATGAACAAAACAGCACTTCTAAGAGTCTACTAATACAGTTGAACCTATTGGGTGGCTTTCCTCCATATTTTTTTGTTCATCAGTTCTCTTTAAATGAGGGGGCTGCTAATTATTGCGGGAGGGTCAGCACCATTAAAAGTGATTTTTAAAATTCACAGTAAAGATTATGAGAAGCAAACACATAAGAGTGAATGTTTTAAACCTGACTTAGAAGTTCATCTGAGATTTCAAGGTCTAAACCGGAACAGTACCTAAAACAAGTGCAGATAATTTACAGAGGATTTAATTTCCTACCTATTGCAGAGGTATACCAAGGCCTTCTATGAAATGTAATAATCCTTGGCAAATCTACAGGACATACACAGAAAAATCCAATGTTAATACCACCGTAAAAGCTTCACATGTCATTACAGGCTGGAACAGATTACAGCTATTGATTGCTGCCTGGAGAATGTTCTCGCTGTGAGAACGGAAGGCGAGCAGCAGTGACAGACAGCTCAGCTATTGATCTACTCCAGCAGGGAAACTGCACTTCAAAATGAAGGTCAGTATTCCTTTATGCCACCAATTAGACCCACTATAATGTTCATCAGGACACTGCAGAGATTGGTGAGATTGTTACGAACAATTCTGAGTCATATTTTATTTCCAACATGCATAGTTTCTGACAACAACTGACTGAAAACTACAGAAGGCAAATTATACGCCCCCAATGACGGCAGAACTGATAATCTTGGAAGGGAAAAATGCCATGTCCCATAAACTGAATGGGAAAAAGTGACTGCATTTTTTAATATATATATTCAAGACAAAATTATATGAAAGTATAAGGGTGAAATCCAATGCTGATGTTCTGGTTATGGAACAGTTTTTGATCCAGTGGAAACATCTGGAAACAGAAGAGAAGGGGAGGCCATTTTCACCAGTTTTCTCTTTCCCCTACAGCTCTAATTCCATGCCACCTTCCATGTTGCTGTGGAGAGTCCCTCAAGACTCTCCTCAAGACTCTGCAACATTTTTTCAGGTGGTGTAGGGGGACTCAGTGAAAACTGCCTCCGCTTCTCTTATGTTAGCAAAGCAAAAGCAGCTCCACAAGTGGCACCATATTATTGGATGCTTTTTTCTCAAAAGAGACCCTGAGGCATCAATAACAAAAAACATAAAATGTAGCTCAACAATGCATTGTATAATTCATTTTCAGAATCTCTCAATCAATAAGAATCTAGGCATACAAAGGTGTCTCAAGCTCATCTATTTATTTCAAGTATGGAAGAATTGGAAATGCTCAAGGAAACCAACTGGTCCATGTAATGTTTTCTTTCATAATGAACAAAATAATATTCCAGTGCCATTTTAAATACAATTACTGCTTCTCCCTTTGTTATTTATAATACTTTCACCTATCACATATTCAAAAAACCAAACTCAGGTGGTGAGTGTAAACAGGATTGTAGTTAAAATGGGGACACTGAGAAATAAGAGGAAGAAATCAGTATGATTGAGGAGGGAACCCCAAGGCTTTCAGAAACTTGAATGAATAAATTAAAATAAACCTTAAAATACTGCCGGCTAACAAGCAGATTTAGGGGAGCACACCCGGTTCACCCACAATGGGCACTGAGTTGAGAAGGCACTGTAGGGGGCGCCGCAACAATGATGCATGGAAAGCGAGAGGCGGTTTTAGCGTTGCACAGTGCACTGCTGACATGTTAAAAGTCCTCTACTCCCACTAAAACAACCAAGCAAAATCTATTCTCTACCTAGGTAAAAAAAACACAACAACGTTAAAGGAGCCCTGGATGGTTAAGTCCAGTCAAAGGCGACTATGAGGTTGCGGCACTCATCTCGCTTTAAGGCTGAGGGAGCCACTGTTAGTCCACAGACAGCTTTCCGGGTCATGTGGCCAGCATGGCTAAACCACTTCTGGCGTAACGGAACATCGTGACGGAAGCCAGAGCACACAGAAATGCCGTTTACCTTCCTGCTGCAGCGATACCTGTTTATCTACTTGTGCTGGTATACGTTTGAACTGGTAGGTTGGCAGGAGCTGGGACAGAGCAATGGAAGCTCACCCCGTTACAGGGATTCGAGCCGCTGACCTTCCGTTTAGGCCACCGTGCCACCTGCATCCCTACCTATACCTGTACCAGACTGATTATGTGGCACCCATGTCAGTTTCATCTAGGAATAACTGGAGCTGAACAGCCACCCCCAGCCCTCTTCAGATACCTTGTTTAGCTAGGTGCAGACTGATAACTGCCCAGATCAGACAGTTCAAGTAAAGGAAACTTCAAGATAGTCCTGTCCACAGCCTTCTGAGAACATTAGAAGCCCATTCTCTCCTTCAATGAGTAATTTCTAATGGATCTGATGGCATTGCTTGATTCTCCCCTCCCCGCTCTCTCTTTCAAGCTGCCACCATCCACGATGGGCAAGAATCCAGAAGACTGCTGCAGTAGTCCATGAACTTTGTCTATATCTCCAGGCTGCAATAACAGAAAATCACCCAAGCAGTAGCCAGCGGCCATAGATAGTTCAAGTACAAATATTGTCAAGGAGGACTTCAAATTCAACTGGACATTAGAAATTTGTGATCTAAACCTAGCTCACCAGCCATGTACGACAGGTTATTAGGAGGTTGATAATCACCTGGTTTTGCTGCCTAGCTGGGACTGCAAAAACAGACAGGTTATCAAGCATCCTTCAGGCCACAATACGTGACTTAGGGGCTGTGCAACAGGCTGCATGTTGTGCAGGTCTATTTTAGCTATTTTGTAAACAGGCCTAGGTGAGTCAAGCAGGCTAAGAAGAAAGCTTCTAAAATCAGTGTGCCTCGCCAAATGATATATACTGTATTGGCCCAAATATAAGCAGCAATTTCCCCCCCCCAAATTCCGACTGTAAAAAGTTAAAGTGCGGCTTAAATTCGTGACCTTACAAAAATGGACTTTTACGATATCGCTGCTGAAACAGACATATGGTAAAACGGAAAAAAATATTTTATTGCCAATTTAGTGATTATACGGTATCTTTTGTGGGCTTGGAAGATCAAAGGCTTAAATTGGCTCAGTTACAATTCTACCAACCACAGCGATTGAAATTATTCTGGTCACTTTTAGCAAAATAGTCTCTACCATAAAATGAAATCTGCATTGATATTCTGAGAATTCTGAAAGTTCTCTCTCTCTAATATACAAATGCCAATATCCAGGCTGCATTCCCAATATAGAAGGAAAGATGCAGAAGCTGCTCTCCTGACTGGAAAGGGTTGGGGTGGCAGTGAGGTTGGCGGTGCCCTGCATTGCACCCCCACAGCCTGCCCTTGCTACTGCCCTGCCAAGTTTCCGGAAGGAGGCTCTGCTCTCCAAAGGGGCTGATACTGGAAATGTTGCAAAGTGAAATGCATCTTTACATTCTTTATTCATCAGATTAGTTCAAAAATCAAACATGAATAATTCTAAAAATGTTGCTTTTGCTAAACGTAAGAAAAATCCTGTTGTATCGTGTCAAAGGCTCACCTCTTCTAGCCTCCTGTATTCACAATAGTCAACCAGATGCTATGGGGAAGCGACAGCCCTCTCCCCAAGTAATATTCAGAGTGCTATGCAGATTCCCTGCAAGTGATATTCAGAGGATGCTCACCATGGCAAGTAGCTATTGATGATAAAGACTTAATGGTTTCAGCAGAGTCTTTCACAAAACCAAATATTCTTGTAGAAAACTTACCTCAAAGTGAACAGATGTAATTCCCAGTCCTGAACTAGAAACCAAGAAAAGGATACAAGCTCTGATACAGAGTTTTAAGGGACTTCACAGCTCTGCTGGCATTGATGCACGAGGCCCGGATAAGATTTGGTAGCAGTTTTGCAGTCACAATTGCCCCATCAAACAAAGGACCAAAAAATGGCACCTGCCAAAACAAAATGCATTGTATCATTAAATCAGTATCTATCACTGGATGGAAGGCTAAGGGAAGTCAGAGTAGAATTACTGAAATTAATGAATTTAAGTTAGTCGTTTCCATTAATTTCAATGGATCTGAGTAAGACTAACCCTGGAGACAATGTGACATAGTAGTTTTTATCAGCAAATGTGTAAAGTATTCAATTAAAATGTTTATGTATTATCTTTTGGGTACAAGTGTCTGGGTTTGGATGTTTCCTCAACTTGAATACAGATAAATGTATGTGTACACACATGCACATACACACCAGAAGTTTAAAACAGTTTAAAAAATGTCCAATAGCTCACTCCCAATAACTACTCAGTCTAAGCTGTCTATTTGTGGTATCTCCAAAACAACTAGTGTCAAACCAAGGACTGCAACTGGCCACACTTACACTTTGATATAAAATGAAACGTCATGTACAACAAATGCTCTTGAAAAGTGCATTGGTGTAAAGTATAAATAATGGAAGAATGCTTTCAGACTCATTTCATGTGTAAGGCTTTTTTCATATTTTTGTTTGATATGTATTCTGTTGTACCTACGGGACTGCCTCTCCTGGTATGCCCCACGGAGAGCCCCAAGGTCCATAAATAACAACACCCTAGTGGTCCCAGGCCCTAAGGAAGTTAGATTGGCTTCAACCAGAGCCAGGGCCTTTTCAGCACTGGCTCCGGCCTGGTGGAACGCTCTGCCTCATGAGACCAGGGCCCTGCGGGATCTGATTTCTTTCCGAAGGGCCTGTAAGACAAAGTTGTTCCGCCTAGCCTGTGGCTTGGAGTCAGTTGATTCCCTCCCCCTCTTTCTTTTTTCTTTTCCTTTCTCCTCCTGCGATGAGGCTACATTTTAATATTTTAATGTTTCAATATTTTAATGTTGTATTTTAATTTTGTTTTTAAGTTGTATTCGTTCAAGTTGTTTTTATTATTGCTTGTTAGCTGCCCTGAGCCCGGTCTTGGCTGGGGAGGACGGGGTATAAATAAAAATTATTATTATTATTATTATTATTAATGTTCATGAAATGAAGTACTAACAAGAATTCTTTCAAAGAGTTAGTTCTATCATGCCAATAGCAAGCTATCACTTAGCTTTGGAACACATTTTTAAAAGAAAAGCCTGACTAGCTTTTCAGTTGCCTTATAATTGAATAACTTTCTAAAGAAATGTTTGCAGCAACTGATATTATAGTTTGAAGACTTGTTTATTCTATTATATTTTATTCCAAGAAGACCCATTTATCCTAAATAGAACTTAATAGGGCAGGCATGTACAGTGATACTTCCGGTTACGAATGACATTTCCACAAATTTTGAAAGCACGCCAAAAAGTGCAAGTAGATTAATAGGTACTGCTCTGGCGGGAAGGTAAACGGCGTTTCTGTGCGCTGCGCTGGTGTCAGTGTTCCATTGCGCCAGAAGTGGCTTAGTCATGCTGGCCACATGACCCGGAAAAAGTGTCAGCGGACAAACGCCAGCTCCCTCAGCCTGTAAAGCGAGTTGAGTGCCGCAACCCCAGAGTCGTTCGCGACTGGACTTAACTGCCAGGGGTCCCTTTACCCTTTACCTTATTAGCATTGTTAAGAAAACAAGGCAAAACCAAAATCCAAATCCAAAGGCTGGACTTCTAAAATACAACCATTACTGGAAATTGAGTCAGATAAGCTTAATAATTTCATGAAGAAGGGGCAGGGAGATCTGGGCTAGACATGGATCTAGAATAGACATGGATTTGGGAGAATACAGCCACTAGATTAATACTGTCTGATTTTAAAAATAACTACTTTAAATACAGTATGGGTGGTATGCCATGTCACATTTACTGGCATGTTGGCATTGGACAACTGCTCATGTGGGCTTTTTGAATCTGTCTTTTTTCTGAGGGTCCTGGAGAGGGTTTCCAAGAATGACTATTGTATTGACTAAGGAAGTAGTATGATTTTCTTTTTAATACTCGAGGAATGAAGGGGTATTTTGATGTTGTCTTAAAGGTATTGTAAGGTATTTGAATCAGAGCTGAAACTAGTCATTACTGGTGATAACAGAATAAATGATGCAAGGAAGGAGCTGTAGTCCAAGACAGGAAAAGAGGTGGTAAGGGAACATCTAGCTACTTTACATGAATTCAAATCTCCAGGATCTGATGAGCTGCACCTAAAGCTACTAAAGGAGCTTGCGGGTGTATCTCAGAGCCTCTGTCTATAATCTTTAAGAATTTTTGGAGGACAGGTGAGATGCTGGCGAACTGGAGAGTGGTCAAATGTTTTCACATCATCAAAAACGGGGGGCGGGGGGGGGAGATAACCGAGGTAACTACTGACCGGTCAGCTTGATGTTGATACCTGGAAAGGTTCTAGAACAAATAATTAAGCAGTTGGTCTGTGAGCATTTAGAAAAGGATACTGTGATTACTGAGACCTAGCATGGGTTTCTCAAAAACAAGTCTTGACAGACAAATCTCACTTCTTTTTATTTCTTTTTTTTATATACAGTGGTAAGGTAAAGGTAAAGGTAAAGGTACCCCTGCCCGTACGGGCCAGTCTTGACAGACTCTAGGGTTGTGCGCTCATCTCACTCTACAGGCCGGGAGCCAGCGCTGTCCGCAGACACTTCCGGGTCACGTGGCTAGCGTGACAAGCTGCATCTGGCAAGCCAGCGCAGCACACGGAACGCCGTTTACCTTCCCGCTGGTAAGCGGTCCCTATTTATCTACTTGCACCTGGGAGTGCTTTCGAACTGCTAGGTTGGCAGGCGCTGGGACCGAACGACGGGAGCGCACCCCGCTGCGGGGATTCGAACCGCCGAACTTTCGATCGGCAAGTCCTAGGCGCTGAGGCTTTAACCCACAGCGCCACCCACGTCCCTATATAAAGTGGTACCTCGGGTTAAATACGCTTCAGGTTACAGACACTTCAGGTTACAGACTCCGCTAACCCAGAAATAGTACCTCAGGTTAAGAACTTTGCTTCAGGATGAGAACAGAAATCGTGCTCTGGCAGCGCGGCAGCAGGAGGAGGTCCCATTAGCTAAAGTGGTGCTTCAGGTTAAGAACAGTTTCAGGTTAAGAACGGACCTCCGGAATGAATTAAGTACTTAACCCGAGGTACCACTGTAGTTACAAACTTGGTGGATTGGGAATGCTGTGGACGCATGTATCTTGATTTCAGTAAAGCTTCTGGTTAAGTCCCCCATGATATTCTTGCAGGGAAGCTGGTAAAACTGGGCTGGATGAGATAACTGTTAGGTGGTTTTTCTAGCTGGCTGACTGACCGAACCCAAAGACTGCTCACAAATGGCTCCTCCCCATCCTGGGAAAAGGTGCCACAGGTCCTGGGCCTGCTGTTGTCCAACATCGTTATAAATGACTTGGATGAAGGAATTTAGGTGATGCTCATCAAATTTGCAGATGACACCAAACTGGGAGGAGTTGCTAATGCTGCAGAAGACAGATTGGAGAACTGGGCCAAAACTAACAACATGAACTTCAGTGGGGACAAATGTAAGGTTCTACACTTAGGCAGGAAGACCAAGCTGCACAAATATAAGATGCGGGACACCTGGCTTGCCAGTATTACATGTGAAAAGGATCATGGGGTCTTAGTAGAATGCAAGACTAAGATAAGCTGACATTGTGGTGCAGCAGCCAAAGAAGCTAATGCCATTCTAGGCTGCATCAACATAAGTATAGTGTCCTGATCAAGGGAAGTCATAGCACCACACTTTTGTGCCTTGGACAGACCACGCTTGGAGTACTGTGACCAGTTCTGGGTGCCACAATTTAAGAAGGATATTGACAAGCTGCAACATGTGCAGAGGAAGGTGACCAAGATAATTAAGGATCTGGAAACCAAGCCTAATGAGAAACAGTTGAGGGAGTTGAGTTTAGGCTGGATAAGAACAGAGAGGAGATATGAGCTGTCACATAAAAGATGGAGCAAGCTTGTTTTCGCCTGCTCTGAAGGCTAGGACCCGAATCAAATTATAAGGAACAAGAGTCTGACTAAACATCAGGAAGAACTTTCTGATGATAAGAGCTGTTCAAACGTGGTGGACTCTCATTCCTTGGAGTTTTTTTTAGCAGAGGTTGGTTGGCCACCTGTCTTTAAGTGAGGTTTCTGCACTGCAGTGGGTTGGACTGGGTGACCCTGGAAGTTCCTTTCAACTCTACAATTCTGATTCTATGAATCTAGGCTATCCAACAAGCCTAGAGCAAGATGACTTGCATTTTAATTCTATGACCTGCTATAGTGCAGCAGCTGCACATAGGATTGAACTGGAAATTTATGAATATTTATAAGGGTGTTTTAGGATGTATGATAATTTCTAAATTGGTAAATTTAGCCCTATCTAGTGTGTCCACCTAGAACTGCACAATGAGAAGAACCACTTCAATATTATTTTAAAACTGATTGCCATGTTTTTAGGTCATCTTGACATACATGGTACATGAAAATATATTTGGAAAGTTTTGGGGATGGAGCAGGATATAAATCTAAATAAAATGCACAGGAGTGTTCCTGAATGCCAGTCTCATAGGAAACTCATCTGGTCTCAGAAGAAGGACTGCTTCCAATAGAGATTGTCTGTCTCATGTCTGTTTCAGATCTTAAAATCACTTAAGTAGTTTTGTGTACATTTTATGTGAATACATGATGAAACTAAGATTCCCCACATAGCAACTTCTACACTATTTTAATTATTGAGAATTTTTAAAAATACTATTATAACCCATTAGAAAACACAATCAAGTTTAAACAAACCATGAGAGTGCAAAGACATATCTTCCATAGCAAGCAATATAGTTTAAAAAGCTGGTGAATGAGTAAATTATTGTACCAAATGGCTGAGAATTAATCTCTGATGACGAACTGCAATCTAACGAGGCATCTGTGTCCCAGGGAACTCTCAGTGTGTCCCTGGCGGTATGCACAGCGTGTAGAGTCTGCACGGCATTCTTTGTCCGCTTTTGTGGGCAGCTTTTCGTCTCATTGTTCAGAATATCTTAATGCATCTGTGATGCGTGGAATGCATTCATACTGACAGACTTACTATTGTTTTCTCTCAGAAGCTTTGTTGAGCAAAAGACTGCATCGCAGTTCCCAATAATTATATTGGTTAATTAATCAAGACAAAAAAGTTTGCAAATCATTGCCTGGTTGCCAAGCAGGAGGATAAAAAATGAACACAAGACACGCTGTAGCAATGTAAGAGAAGTAACAGCTATTGGATGAGAGATTCTTATATAATGAAGCTATTAATACTAAAATGGTTAATGTTAACATTGCTCCAGGTGTCTTTCCTTAGATGCAAACAAAAAGGCTAACATTATGTATATAAAAGGCCAAATGTTACCATGGATCCTGAAACCTTACAGAGAAGCGACAGCTTTTTCATCTGATTAGGGAACACGATTTAAATACCAGGGACTGCAGCCAAACAGTCATTTCTCTCTACAAGCCTCTTTCATTCACTCTGGGGTCAGTAGCTGGTGAACAGAAGGTCAGACACATTTGCCCTGGAAATACCTGGATTAGTTTTATTGCATTGTAATAGTTATATTTTAAAAGGCAAACTAACACGAATTTTACAGTTTGGCATTTTTCCTTCTGCAGCATGGCTTCTTTGAACACACAACACATTAGCAAAAAGGAAGCAGACATACACACACATGGCCTTTCTGTTATGGTAGTACATTTAGCATTCATTTTGCATTTGATATTCATATATTGAGCCTAGTATACTTTGTACAGAAAAAGGGTATATAAATTGAATAAAAAGTAGTAAAATGATACTGTTAAGTAAAACAATTAGTAAAAGAAAAAAAAAAGTTTAAAGTGCAATCCTATGCATGTCTACCCAAAAGTGTTCCCACTTAATTTACAGGGACTCAATATTAGGTAAGCATGTGTAGGATTGTAGTCCTAAACTGGTTTGGTTTAAGATTTCGGTGTCTAAAGGGGTGATCAATTGACCATTCCTACTTTATTTCAGATGTCTTTGCTTTACCACTCCAAGAAAGCTTAGAGTCACTGTTATTTTCGTTTTGTTGTCAGGTGACAACACTTTCATTTTTCTATAACCATCTGCTTCAATAATTGAATTTTATTTATTATGTTTTATTGTTTACAATTGTTATATTTTAGTACTTTCATCCTATGAAAGTCTCTCTGGGAACCTGATGGATGAAAAACATTTTCTAAATCAATCACATTTTTCAATAACAGTAACTGATGAATTGATCTGTGATTAAGTGTTATTTTATCCTTATGGGAAAAGGGACTTCACTGGGTGGCAGGACAGGCATTGATAAATTCAAGAAAATTGCATGTCACTAAGATGCAATGAGAGGTGCATCTACACTTCTTTCTGCTGCTGGCTTGGCTCTTATTATTCTGAGTGCATTTGCTTTTAGTCATCTATACATCATCTGCTGCTTCACCTGTATCAATTTTTCTTTTTCTATGGTGCTCCAATGCCTCAGGGTAACAGCAAGACCCGTCCCAGGAAGCCTGACTAGGATTTGCCTGTCTGCCATAATCTTAAAGCATATTAGGCAGCTGCACATTTCACCCTTATTGAACAGGGCCATAGGGCTACTTGGATAAATTCTGAAAACCTGTGTAAACTTTGCAAAAATTGTAACAGCTGAATAGGTTAAAATCAGGCTCATCTGGCTGTTTTGCAGTATGTTTTGTGCTGTGGAAAATGATAGAAGGCACTGGAAAACAAGGCGAGCAACTGTACAATGAGAGCTTCCTGTCAAAAAATGGCTGTTTTTATTGGGTTTGAGATTGTAGCTGTTAAAACTTCATTCAGTATATATGCCCAATGGTTTCTAATGGAATAAAAAGATGCATAACTGCATGCATGTCTAAAGCCCATCAATATATTCTAATCAAAGCTTTGGAAACAGCACCAGAAGTAGGGCTTTTTCAGGAGTGGCACTTGGACATCTTTGCGTCTTTGAGCCCACTTTCTCCCTTTGTGGGAAAAGCAGCTTCAGATGAAAGCACTACCAGAGCAGCATCCACAAGAGGCACCTTAAGATGTGTGGCCCCTGGAAATGTATAGTGTTGTTGACTATGTGATTGGTTGCCTAGCTAGAGCCAACCATTTTATGGATAAAATCCTATCAAAGGATTCTGGGACTGGAACTGTGGAAGATTAGTTTGGCCCCTGTGGAAAAACCACCACGAGACCCTTCAGTAAGGAGTATCCTGCTTCTGTCCTTGGCATCTGCATCTGTAGTCAGCCAGACAGCCCAGAGGTCTAGAAAACAATTCTACCTTAACAGCCTGTGTCGCACAGGTTGTTCTCCTCCATCATTAGAGAGTACTCCTTCCTCTCTGTGGAAAACCTCAAATTCCTGAATAGGGATAGATCTGTCCATTTTTGGTTTCTCTCACTTTCAGTTCTCCACATTTCTGCATTTGTTTATAGGGGATGGGGGCAACTCTCCCAGCAGAGGAGTCCAAGTTGTGCTTTCTGCTGTTAGGAGAAGCAATCCTGAATGTTTCCTCCTCACATTTCCCAGTACAAATTCATGTCTTCCTCAAATTGAACTTTTTATGTCACTTTGTGGAAAGCTACTCAAGCAGTGCAAGTTAAGCATTTGTTAAGCATTTTATCATACTGGGTTGCATCCAGTAGCATTTGTCTAACTCATGAAAGGCTTTCTGACCCAGTGAAGGCTTCCATCACCAGAAGGGAGAGACAAGTGCTTTTCACTAATTCCCTGCAGTCACCTGTGCCACCTCCCACTCTGTTCTGAAATATCCCACCATCCTATGGAGAAGATTATGTATAGGTGTAAGAAGGGCTACAGGGGAGAGGGGGAATTGGTGAAAATCACCTTCCTTCCAATTTTGCTGATGGAAGCCTCGGATGGATTAAAAAACCCATTCATTCAGCACAAGGGAGACTGGATGATGTAACTCATTAAGTTCTTATAATATATACAAAGTGAGAATACACAGCATCAGATGCTCCCATTCAACTTAGAAAAAGCATTCAGGATTTGTTTCAACTGAGCTGTCTTTGAGCACTATTATAAACACTAGCCATGATACATAAAATAAAACAATCAAGAACATACCTCTGGTTTCTTTGTGATCTCTATGAAAAACATGTGATTCTTCATTGGATAAATAATAATTAAAGCATCTCCAAAATCTGTTGGTATAATACCCCTGCGATAATTTCTGGTGTGCTCAGACCACACAATATGAACCTCATCATTTCCCAAGTGACGAAGCTGAAACGGCAAATTGGCTTGCTATTAATCAGGGTGATGAACACAACTTGAGAAGTTGGACAAATGGAATAATGCGTCAATAAAGAAAATTGTACATTTTCTCCTTAAGGGAATCCATCTTATTCAAAATATTTATGGGACCCTGGCTAGAGAGATTGTCCTAGTTTGATGTACTTCTAAACTACAGTTTAGAGTTATGAGAATGTGCAGGAGCAAGTTCCACAGTCTCCTCTCCTCCTTCTGTGTGGCTGTGAGATCAAAGCTTTTGCCTCAGTTACATATTAACCACAATTTAGCATTATGAATAGTTAATCTTAACTGCTGTTTGTTTAAATAAGCCATGGTTTCAAGTTGTCTTGTTTTAACAAACCATAATTAAACTATTGATTAGCCATAGTTTTTTGGGCTTGGACAACAAGTGGTGCTTAATGTAAAACTGAACCTTGCTATGGCTCATTGTCATAAAACTAAACCGATTTTGAGTGAAATCCAGATCAGCTTGTAGGATTATCTTATATTAGTATGGTGCTATTCATAAAAGGCTGACTTTCAAGGTCGGAAGCATAGGTTTAAAACCAGAAACATTCACTTAGTGCACACACCTTGGGCTAATTCAAAAGCAGTTGGTTGGGAATAAAAGATAACATGATACTGAAGAAGCTAGTTCTTCACTTGCTTGCCATGGAAACTGGATATTTTCAGGGTCCTTATATATTGCAGAATAGCTGAAACCAGAATATTTTGATGAAAACTGAAAATTCTGAGGGTGGAATCTAATATAGTGTGAGTGGATGTCTAGTTGCAGAAGGAGGCTTCTTCTCTCCCTCCCCCCATGTGCCCCAGTAATGTGCTCTGGAGGACTGTGGCGTCCACGGAACTGAGTTTGGAGGCACATGGGGCCTGGAAGAGGAAGTTAAGAAACTGAAAGTCCTGTTGTGCAATAAGATTTCCAATGGGAAGACATGTTTTTCAGATGTACAAAGTTTAACTAGGAGGAAGAAAATTAAACCCAGCTTAGTTTCATTAGACCTTAAGTGTGGTTAACAGCATAAGTTTTAGAGTAAAATGTATCTATCTGACATATTAAAATATTAAAATAAGTGTCAACTGTATTATAAATTAGTTGGGTGTAGTAGCTATGATTCTAGTTTGAATACTCAGCCAAGAAGTATACTAAGAATGTGTAGAAAAGCTGGTATCTGCTATATTCCAGTACCTCAAATTTGGATAGCTTAATTTGCACATTATGCAAATACCATGCAAATTATTAACTAATTATGCAGATCACATGGTAGTTTCAAGAATAAAATACTGCTCTAAATTCCAAGGACAAACTTGACTACGGCTTGCAGTTTCTTTGGAGAGAAACAAAGCACAAGGCTGGGTTCAGACACAACTCAAGGCCAGACCATGGTTTACCTCCTGGCAGTGTGGGTACAGCAGCAGGGAAGGAGTGATGCCCCAGCACACACTAGCGTGTTAAACTAAACTATGCTTAAATGGTGAACTATGGTTTTAAGTGATGTGTGAATGAGCTCAGGAGTCACTCAGTGTCACTTTTACAAGTTTTATAGAATGCTCATAGGGAAGTATTAATTCTAAATTGCAGATAATATTAAAAGGAGAAATAATATATACCTACATTTTTAACTACATGCGTAAGCAGCCTTAGGTTTTTAATGTTTCAGGATTAGATAAAAGTGAGTGTTCACATGCCAAAGGTCGATCATTCTGATTGAATCTAATCTGAATTTTACTATTAATCATGTCCTGACTTAATTTCCTCAGCTACCATCTGTACATCAGAATCTAACTGTAATTTACTGAAAATTTTTTCTTCAAGTCTTATGAAAAAACTGCATGTTCAGAACCTAGTTGTGTGACATTCCACATATCCTACTTAATTAAATAGCATTAAAAGCACTCTGCTCCAGCTATCCTGCAACATGCCTCCCAGGCAACACACCAATGCTAACAGTGGTCATGGTATACACACCTAATAGTCTGACCTCCTTTTCCAACTAATTGCATTACAGAGCCAGCTGGCTCCAGAAAGGAGTTGTCTGTGTGATTGAAGAACTTCTGCTTGGGGTAGGCATGGCTGCTACTTTTACTGAGTAATGGCCAGTCCTGACATCCCCATTGTCTGCCTGACAGAGTGCCCATCCTAAAATCGAAGTTTTATTTGTAAATTAACCAAGAAACTTCCTGCCAGAACAGCACTGCCTGGAGACTGATAATGTGTGCCTTTCATTCCCTTTCACTCTTACTGTATTCACTGCCAATTTGTTTTCTGCTGCCAGCCAGCCTTAGGCTATAAAAAGCCTTGTAAGACATAAGTGCAATTATAGTCCTAGAGTCAAATGAATTGAACAAATCCAATAGCACAGCTCTGTCTCCACTTTGCAAACCCCTACAGCAGTGAGATTAGCTGCTAAAAATCTAATCTAGCTATAACTAATGAATTTCTTGAGTAAAGGAGCAAGAGTTCAGTAGGGGGTTGTACCCAGCTTTCTGAACTGAGAAGCTCTTTGCAGCTAATTGTATATAAAAAAGCAACATACAGCTTTGACAAGAAACTATTAGGATGTTGCTATTACTATTCATTTCCATTGTGGCTGCAGGATGTCTGGATGAAACAGTAATACTATTCATAATGATAAATCATTGGATTCCAAAAGGTATTGCTGAATATGTCTTATTTTCAAAAGAAAAAAATATTTTAGTAATGACAATCATTTTGTAGCTAACACCATGTATTATATATTTGTAAGCACAAAAATGTGATTTCTAAATATGTTACCCTGTACTAGCATATGTATTAGGATATGCTCCTAATTATTTCACTTTATGACAATATACATTCATTAGAATTCTCTACTTATTTTACAAAACACATGTGGGAACAACTACTTTTCATTAAAAATAGAATCTCTAATAATTATTGCTATGACATCTGTCTTATTCTGTGGGTCACAAAATATGCCGCCTGCTGCAGAATGGTCACATTTAAAGGCAGCTTTTCTGGCCGGCAGGTGGTATGACCTTCTGTCATGCTATTGAGTTTGTCAGCTAAGCAAGTTGTTCAGAATTTTGCTTATTATGCTTGGAAACGGGCAAAGAAAAAAACAGGACACAAAACTGGTCAGAGTGCAAGTTATTACCTGAACAGCTCAAAAGACTCAGGGATATATTCAATATACCTTACTAAAAACCCAAAAGCAGTCTTAAAAGTGCCAGCTTCAGCTTCCAAACATCTGATTGAAAATAATCAGAATTAGAATTAAATTACAGTCACCAGACTCCTGAAAATAAACTTTGAGTGTTTTGTGCTAGTTAACAGAGTGCAATCAACGTATGATTTAATTTTCTTATACCTGACCTTAGTAAATAACTGTTCTCAATTTGTTTTTTTAATTATCTTGTAATTGTATGCACACATGCACCAGTGTTCAAAATTTTTCATTGCTCCTTATCCAGATAGTAAGCACTGCTGAGTGTAATTTGTAATGACTATAATATGTAAATCAAAGTTAAAGTGTAAAATTAAACATTGTTTTAAAATAAGAAACTGCACAGAAGTCAGGAGAGGTTAATGCAGAGAAGAGCTTCTGTGTAAATGTAGTGTGTGGGTAGTTCCAATCAATGATCTTTGGGTGTTCATATGCATAAGAGTGTCCATCGGTCCCAACTCCCTGGGGCCCTGGAAGCCTGAGCACCCACAAAATTCCCCATGAAGGGGCCAGGCACCCACAAATTTCGGGCATGGCCCATGGTCGTGGTGCCAAGTTGGCACTCCTGAGTGTGTCCCTATTTTCATTTTTGAAATGATGGCGGGTTTGTGGTTTTTAGAAAATATACCGGCTAAAGGTGTGAAACGGAGAATGCTTCCTTGGTCTTGTTTGATCACTTGTTTTGCAAGAGACAGAAGCAGCTGGAGTGGGGGAAGGGGAGATTTCACTCTCTGGTTTATTGTTTGTGGCATTTATACAGCCAGCCCAAAAGAGGATTAGAGTGGTTTGAAAGAGCAGACAAAGAAATACTATTAAAGAAAGCAAAGGTAAGTAGGAGAAGCCACAATATATGGAGTGCCTTTTATTAGGATCTGTGTCCCTCCTGTAAACAGCTCTGCAACAACAGATGGAAGAGACTTTCGTTTTCCAGTGCTGCCTTGGGGCACATGCCATTACTGCTTGGGAACATTACTTTTTTCCTCTTTTTCCTGTGAAAATCTGATGTTGCAGTTTCAGGAACAGGCAACGGAAGGTTTGTAGATAGTGCCAACTTCCGGATTGGCTGGGATGGTGGTGGTGTCCAGCATTAATAATCATTGCTCTTTCACTGTCAGCTACAAATGGAATTGCAACTGGGCTTCCACATGACAGGTTATATCGTACTTTCTGAGTATGCTCATCTTTCTATGTTCCATCTACACCAGCTGGTGTGACATAGCTGATGTGGGTGGGAAAGTCCAATTTAACAGAGTCGTCAACTAAAGCTCCATGCACATGCTGAAAAACAATCTTTTCTGCCATTGCCACTAACCACATTCTTGAAAAGGCAATCTCTGGAAAGAGATTGTTGTTGTTTTAGAAGGCATCATAGTGTTATGGTGCTATAACACACTTTAATTCAAGTTGCTTTTTTCTAATATTGTGAAAAATGTAGCTGGAAAAGCATTTTTACACTAACTGAAAAATCAGTTAAAAAATAAACAGGGTAATAAAAGGTGCCTATTACATTATAGTCTACTTTCTGACCGTGAGAGCTTTTCAACAATGGAACAGTCTCCCTCGGGCGGAGGTGGACTCTCCTTCCTTGGAAGTTTTTAAGCAGAGGTTCGATGACCACCTGTCCTGGATGCTTTGGTTGAGATTCCTGCATAGCAGGGGGTTGGACTAGGTGACCCTAGGTGTACCTTCTAACTCTACAATTCTATGCTTCCACGAATGTGTGCTGAACTGTGATAGTTTCCCTTGTCCAATGTGTCCTGGCCACATCAAAGTCCCACCCCTTTAAGAGGATGCAAGAGTAGTGCTAAGGCAGCGTATGAAGGGAGTTGTAATACGACAACATCTAGAGAACACTTTGTTGGCTGCCCCAGCACTAACAGCATTTATACCTGTACAGAGATTGTACCAGTCTTCTGTTCTTTGGGAGAAAAGGGAGCATAAAGGCCCTCACATCTATCAAGGAGCACTTTGGAACCTGCCATTACTGTGACTTTTGAGGTGGAAGAGCTTTTGTGAATGGAGGGGGAAGGATTTCATTTGATTCTTGCTTTTATGTACATCTTTTACATTGCTTGTAAAAGATTTGAAGCATCAGAAGGAACAAATTGCCCAAATTTCACAAGTGAGGGACAGAGGTAATTCGTTGTTGAACCAAGTACAACAGCCTTACAGGTATCTCATTGAGTTTGTACAACAGAGAGATTCTCAGATACTTTGACAGAAAGAACATATTGCACAGCTTGAGAAGGATTTTTGTCTTTTAAATAAAGAAAAGGTGACTTTGCTTCATGTCAAAAATCAAATGGCAGCAGATTTAGAAAGACTTCTAAATCACCATGAGTACAGACCCAGGTCACTGGGCTTGAGCTTCTACAGCCGCTGCCTGCCATGAACCACCATGACAGGACTGGCAGCAACAGCAGCAGTTATGTTCTATGCTGTTGATAATACGTTATCCTGTTGTCAATTATACTGTTTTAAATGTGCATTTTATATTTGACTTCCTTTAGTAATGCTTTCATTTGAAATGTTTAAGATAATATTTTAGTTTCTTGTTAATTATGTTGGTTTGAATGTATACTTTATATTTGTTATATTATCTTTAGTAATGTTTTACTCTGGATTGTTTTATTTGATGTTTTAATGTTGTTGTAAACTGCTTTGAGATTTTTTCTTAAAAATATGAAGTGGTATAGAAATGAAATTAAGCAAGCAAGCCCCTTTAAGTTCTGAACCAATTTCTGTGCAATTCAAGTTCTGCATAAAACATCTGAAAATTTCCCTGTCCACATGATCCACAGCAAATATATTTAAATGAGCACTATATTGTAGGACTTTTAGTTCTATGTTTACCTTTTTGGTCAGTGAGTCATCTGAATCAGAGGGCATTCGTGTAGAAACATGGAAAATAACTTCTGCAGTAGATGTAGCATAATAGGGTGCCGTTTGGCCTGTGCTGCCATTACGCTGAAGGCCCCCCATAAATCCACAGTGAGTTGAAAGATCAACCTTAATTAATCAAGTAAAAACAAAGAATTTACTCTCAATCTGCAATCCTAAGAAATTCCAATTAAACTAATGAGGCATCCATGAAAATAGGTTTAGAATTTACATTTAGTGACAATTTTAACACTGGAGATAGAGGTATTGTTTGCTGCATATTAAAATGTAGTATTTTTATAAACACTTAACTTCTCAAAAATACATTATTAAAAAGAGTTTCTTAGTCTTTCACTGAACTGTTTGGCAAAGATAGCCTCTGAAATTGAATCATTTTTGTGTTTTTCTTGTGTTTAAAAATCATACAATTGTATATTTCAGTGATCTCAACAATAGAGTGCGTAACATGAAGTTCACTTCTGAAGCTTACTTCAGCAACTATAATTTACATTTTAGTCCCTGCAGACCAAGGGCCTGCATTTATGCTACGCTGTAAAGCACCATGAGCATTGATGCAGCTTAATAATAAGTAACATTTCCCCCGAAACAGAAATCATAAATGCATAGGGCCAACAGAATAGAATCTCTCACACATCAGCTGCCTCCAGACCTGTTTATCACAGAAGCCACAGCTCAAAATATGTCATCAAACAAGCCACTTTCCATGTTCCAGTAAGAGAGCCAAGCTGTCATGTGTCAGGACCTGGCATAGGAGCCATCTTCACGGGAACCTTGGCCTCCGCCATCTTTTTAAGCAGGGGCCAAGCCCCCCACCCAATGTTGAGGGGGAAGAGGAGCCCCCCTCCGGAAGATGTGTGCTCAACCACCTGCTTGCCCCACCCCTGCCGCAACAACCAGGCCAAGGCCTCCACCATGAGGCCTGCCACAGCCACACTTGTGGAAGCACACCTGCAGCCCCAACGGAGGCCCTGCGGCGGAGGCCCCCACCCAGCTGCTGTGGAGCCCAACTTCCAGCACAAGGGCCACTGGGTTCTCACAATCTGGGGCCCAAGTCAGTGCCTCTGGCCCCTGGCATGTTTGTTTAGGCTCTACTTCAAGTCTGCCACTGGCCCTGCATTGCAAGAATAAGTGGGCGACTGCCAAACAGTTGAGAAGTTGCTCCATTGCTCCAAATATGGCAATTAATTCATGGGCTGACACTGATTTTATCACTTCAAAATTAAATATTTGGCTAATAATTACCTCCCAGCCAAGACCAGCAACAAACTCTTCATATGCTTGGCTTCCTTTTGAATTGGACAATATTGAACATTTATCTTCCTGTCCTTCAGCAATGTAAAATACTGCAATCTTGTGAGTTTCCCGGCTGCAATTGGAAATAACAAAAAACCCAAAGCAACCATAAATGAAACTATTAACATTGATTTTTGTAAATATGTGAATATTCTGAAAATGACATGTGATATGAAGTAGGGTCACGCTAAAATGTTTTTGAATGATTTTCAGGGGAGAGTGAACTTACCCACAGCAAGGGTGGAGTTGGTAGCTTCCACTTTCCCACCTGAATGGCCTAGACACAGGGTTGGGGGAAAGCGGCAGCAGCCATTTCTTTCCTGAAATGCTTTTGAACAACACTACGTCCAGGGAATTCAGAGATAAAAGAGTGGCTGCTGATAAGAGCTCCGCTGCCAGAGGCAGAAACATCCCCTCACAAGATACTCATACCATGTGCCACCTACCATCCTCCCCACACCCAAATTTTACCCTCTTCACCATGACGCTCCAAATTTTGAGCCATTTTTTAATAAAAAAAAATCACTCTGAACATTCCGCTTGGCCCTGGTGTCTTGCAGTACTGTATTTTTATTTATTAAATTTTTATCTCATCTTTCTCAAAGGAGTCCAGGGTGACAAACACTTAAGTGATATAAAACATGGCAGTGAAATTAAAACACTTAAAAATAAATACTTAAATGCATCAGGCTTACAAAAGAGTAAAGTATGGATTTTCAGCTGCAACTACCAATGAAAATAGGAGTGAACTCTAGTGAAATAAACTGAGATAAAAGTATAATGGTGGCCGGCTGACCATACCCAACTTTCACATACAGTGATTTGCACAAATCACTCTAAAACGAAAACTCTCTCTCTTTGTTTGCATCTGCATGTAATGCTAATCCATAATTTAGTGACACATGCAGGCGTAGGACCAGCTACAACAACATATAATATTTAAATAAAAATAAACCTAACACATTTCAGTTTTCCATAAACATAAAAGAATAAACTGGACCTCATTCTGGAAATGTATCCATTAGTAGTTGCCTAGCTAAAAACGTAACTCACCATTGCCTCGAGTCCAAGTTTTTCAGCTCTCTCAACAATTTAGAATTTTTCTTCAGTAGATGAAAGCTTTTTCTACGGAAATATGGAACATGTTATGGTGGGAAAGCTCCACGATACATAAACATTTTAATTTCCAGAAATCTCTCGAGTAACCAACAGGGAAAATTATAAAAGCATTTACATTATATAATTTTGAAAATATCAATATATTTATTACAATAAAAAGCCTGAAGTTTGAATTGTTGTTTCCTCCACCTGCCAGTAATCCATCATTCCAAATCCATTTCCCAATCCACTACTATCTCCTGGGAATCACTCAGGATACAAAATCCAGATTACTTGGGTGAAACAGAGTCCTGCTGCACCATGCAAGTATGAGGAGCGCTTGACTGGCCAGTATGTTCTCAATCCCTCTACTATTTGTATGCAACTATAAATATGTAAATATGTCATCTTTCCCTTTTCAAAGTAGAATATAACCCCATCCCACAAAATTCCAACTGAAAATATGGTAAAGTTGAAACCAGATCTTTCCAAATTATTCCCTACCCCCCTTTCTTTCCTTTGCAAAGGCATGGGGAAATAGTTTTCTGACTGGGGAACGGCAGGGAGATCTCTAGAGTCAAATGGCATTTGAGAAACACAGAACAATACAGTGGTACCTTGGGTTAAGTACTTAATTCGTTCCAGAGGTCCGTTCTTAACCTGAAACTGTTCTTAACTGAAGTACCACTTTAGCTAATGGGGCCTCCCGCTGCTGCTGCGCCACTGCCACACGATTTCTGTTCTCATCCTGAAGCAAAGTTCTTAACCCGAGGTACTATTTCTGGGTTAGCGGAATCTGTAACCTGAAGCGTATGTAACATGAAGCGTATGTAACCCGAGGTACCACTGTACTAACAAAGAGTCTTGTGGTGCATTAAAAACAAACAATGGTATAATGGCATATGCTTTTATTAACTAGAGACCCTAGTCCAGTGATTCACAAACTTTTCTTCTCAAAGACCACTTGAATATTGCCAAGTCTTGACAGACTGACTTGTGTTGTGCTAGCTGCTGTATGATTTTTAATTGTATTTTTATTGCTTTTTTATTTCTTATATATTGTATTTTATTGCTAAATTTTATTCTATCAATTTTCAGTTCATTTATTTGGATAAATTTAACTTCCTAATTCTAGCTTCCAATTATGCTACTAATTCTCTCTACTCCTTTCAAGCTTAATAATGCATGAAGAAAAACATGAAAGGATGGGGAAATTTGTTCTTTTTTTGGCGATGTATTTCCATTACCGGAAGCAAATATTTTATCAAGGCTAATTCTAGCCTCCCATCAGGTAAAAGACACAAAAGAATGGCAATAGCTTATTAGTGAATTTATCTGGCACGATAAAAAGTCAGAGTTTTAAGCTGTTTCTATTTTATTTGTAAGCCGCCTTGAATCCCCGTAAGGGAAAAGGCGAGATATAAATAAATAATGTTGTTGGCATCCAACTGTCTTGAGAGACAATGGCGTGTGCCTCCAGGGATGAAGTCAAACTGCTGCATTAACAGCACTGAGGTGACCTCCCTGGAGTGCAAACCTGGGCAGTGTTTATTATAAAGTAACAACAACAGTTGAGTGCAACTACTATGTACAGAAAAGGGGCTTTGCATTTGTGTTTCAGTTGTCCCATCTCTTGACTCTTTTTTACTGTTTCCTCTTTCTGGCTGCTAATCCTGTCAACTCCTTACAAGTGGGCTCCTCTTTCTTCCTCTTGCTCTGTCTTTCACACTTCCGTTCACAGTGGCTCTTCCTGCTATTCTTTACAGACATGCTGCAGACCACCTGCATATATCCTGTGGACCACTGGCAGTGTGTGGACCACAGTGTGGGACCCCCGCTGTAGTAGTAGTAGTTTTATTATTATTATTATTATTATTATTATTATTATTATTAGTAGTAGTAGTAGTAGTAGTAGTAGTAGTAGTTTCCAAGTCACCTTCAAAGAGTTAAAAGAAACTCTGCAAATCTAGCTTCTGGCCAGTCTCCCTTTCAAGCACCCTCCCTTTCAAAAGATTTTCTGCTTTCCACTGGGTAGAGGTGCTTTTCTGAAAATGGGGACTTCCATTTGGATGGAAAGATAGTATTATTTCTAATAATAACAGTAATCTAAAACCCTACTTACCTTTTGTCCCAAGAATTCATTCCCAAGTCATTTAGCAAGAGCCTACATAAGTGAAATGGTGCTTGGAGCTGTGCAGGTCTTGGTGCCTTTTGACTTTCAACTTTCATACTGAGATTGAAACTGCATCCATGTGCATACTCATTTTCTATGCAACTCTGCTGCATTATTGCTTCTAGTATATTTTTCTCTTGGTCATGGTTCATGACATATGGCGATGGCGATGGCTCATTCAATTTTAGTTGCGGGTGTAAAAGGCACTCAGGACTACTATTGCCAATCCTCTCTAGCAATTTATCAAGAGCATCTTCTCCTTCATATATTTGAATGAAGTCCATTGGAGGCTCAAAGTTCTGCTTATAATTGTCCAAAACTGCAGTGGATATTCTTTTATTTTGATTTGGTAGACTACCAGCTAATGGTCCATGCATCAGCCTTCCATCCCATGAATACTTCCCTGAGATATCTCTAACAATTACTCTTACTTCTGAGAATGCTGCTTCTGGTTCATTGTCTATCTCCTTTTCAGAAGGAATTTGAAGATAAGATATAAGAGTACTGTCATTAAATACAAACAGTTGTAAATTTGGGCTTCTGAAAACTTCAGAAGACAGTTCTGAAGAGTCCACGTATGAGTTGTTGTGATTCTCACTAATAAGGCTGTGAAGAACAGCAGGTCCTCCATTCAGGGGATAATGGCCCAAATTGTTTACTAGATGTGCCATTATCATTCGTGCAGTCAAAGGTATTAATTCCAAACTCCTCCTCCTCCTCTCTGAAAGTAATAAAAAATAAATAAGCAAAATAAGCCAACTAAAATATGCACAAAGATCAAGGTAAATCATGTTTATATATGGCTCTGAAATTTGGGGGATGATGCATACTCTGATTTGGAGTCAATCAGCACAAATTTTAGGATACTAGAAAGATCTAAAAGCACATCATCTGCAGTCTGGAAAGTAGAGAAAGACCTAATATATTTGAGGATAGTGATTAGGTTATTTACTCACTGGTTGAATATTAAGCCAGTGATGCAAATGAAGAATCAGGAATGTACTCCAATAAATTGATAAACAGTAATTTATTCAAAAAAAAATCCTTCCAGTAGCACCTTAAAGACCAACTAAGTTAGTTCTTGGTATGAGCTTTCGTGTGCATGCACACTTCTTCAGATACACTGAAACAGAAGTTGCCAGATCCTTCTATATAGTGAGAAGGTGGGGAGGGGTATTACTCAGAAGGGTGGTGGGAATGGGTGATTGGCAGATAGCTGTGATGAGCCTGTTGACGACTCTTAACGACTGCAATAGGTCTTACAGGAAAAAGCAAGGGGTGAGAAGGTGAAAAATGGCTTTGTCATGTATAATGAGATAAGAATCCAATGTCTTTGTTCAGACCAGGTAATTTAGTAATTTAGCAAATTTAGTAATTTATAGTAATTTATTGTAATTTATTATCATTGTTGTTGTTGTTTGTTGTTGTTTAGTCGTGTCCGACTCTTCGTGACCCCCTGGACCAGAGCACGCCAGGCACTCCTGTCTTCCACTGCCTCCCGCAGTTTGGTCAAACTTATGCTGGTAGCTTCGAGAACACTGTCCAACCATCTCATCCTCTGTCGTCCCCTTCTCCTTGGGCCCTCCATCTTTCCCAACATCAGGGTCTTTTCCAGGGAGTCTTCTCTTCTCATGAGGTGGCCAAAGTCTTGGAGCCTCAGCTTCAGGATCTGTCCTCCCAGTGAGCACTCAGGGCTGATTTCCTTAAGAATGTATAGGTTTGATCTTCTTGCAGTTCATGGGACTCTCAAGAGTCTCCTCCAACACCATAATTCAAAAGCATCCATTCTTCGGCGATCAGCCTTCTTTATGGTCCAGCTCTCACTTCCATACATCACTGCTAGGAAAACCATGGCTTTAACTATATGGACCTTTGTTGGCAAGGTGATGTCTCTACTTTTTAAGATGCTGTTTAGGTTTGTCATTGCTTTCCTCCCAAGAAGCAGGCGTCTTTTAATTTTGTGACTGCTGTCCCCATCTGCACTGATCATGGAGCCCAAGAAAGTAAAATCTCTCACTGCCTCCATTTCTTCCCCTTCTATTTGCCAGGAGGTGATGGGACCAGTGGCCATGATCTTCGTTTTTTTGATGTTGAGTTTCAGACCATATTTTGCGCTCTCCTCTTTCACCCTCAATAAAAGGTTCTTTAATTCCTCCTCACTTTCTGCCATCAAGGTTGTGTCATTTGCATATCTGAGGTTGTTGATATTTCTTCCTGCAATCTTAATTCCGGCTTGGGATTCATCCAGCCCAGCCTTCTGCATGATGAATTCTGCATATAATTTAAATAAGCAAGGAGACAATATACAGCCTTGTCGTACTCTTTTCCCAATTTTGAACCAAGCAGTTGTTCCATATCCAGTTCTAACTGTCCCACATAGAGATTTCTCAGGAGACAGATGAGGTGATCAGGAACTCCCTTTTCTTTAAGAACTTGCCATAGTTTGCTGTGGTTGACATAGTCAAAGGCTTTTGCATAGTCAATGAAGCAGAAGTAGATGTCTTTCTGGAACTCTGTAGCTTTCTCCATAATCCAGCGCATGTTTGCAATTTGGTCTCTGGTTCCTCTGCCCCTTTGAAATCCAGCTTGCACTTCTGGGAGTTTTCGGTCCACATACTGCCTTGTAGAATTTTAAGCATAACCTTGCTAGCGTGTGAAATGAGTGTAATTGTGCGGTAGTTGGAGCATTCTTTGGTACTGCCCTTCTTTGGAATTGGGATGTAGACTGATCTTCTCCAATCCTCTGGCCACTGCTGAGTTTTCCGCACTTGCTGGCGTATTGAGTGTAGCACCTTAACAGCATCATCTTTTAAAATTTTAAGTAGTTCAGCTGGAATATCATCACTTCCACTGGCCTTGTTATTAGCAGTGCTTTCTAAGGCCCATTTGACTTCACTCTGCAGGATGTCTGGCTCAAGGTCAGCAACCGCACTCCCTGGGGTGTACAAGACAACCTGGGGTGTACAAGACTTTCTGATATAATTCTGGTATAATTCCTCTGTGTATTCTTGCCACCTCTTCTTGATGTCTTCTGCTTCTGTTAGGTCCTTACCACTTTTGTCCTTTATTATGGTAATCTTTGTACGAAATGTTTCTTTCATATCTCCAGTTTTCTTGAACAGATCTCTGGTTCTTCCCATTCTGTTGTTTTCCTCTATTTGTTTGCATTGCTCCTTTAAGAAGGCCTTCTTGTCTCTCCTTGCTATTCTTTGGAAATCTGCATTCAATTTCCTGTATCTTTCACTATCTCCCTCGCATTTTGCTTGCCTTCTCTCCCCCGCTATTTGTAAGGCCTCGCTGGACAGCCACTTTGCTTTCTTGCATTTCCTTTTCATTGGGATGGTTTTCGTTGCTGCCTCTTGTATAATGTTACGAGCCTCCATCCATAGTTCTTCAGGCACTCTGTCCACCAAATCTACATCCTTAAACCTGTTCCTCACTTCCACTGTGTATTCATAAGGGATTTGATTTAGATTATATCTTACTGGCCCAATGGTTTTTCCTACTTTCTTCAGTTTAAGCTTGAATTTTGCTATAAGAAGCTGATGATCTGAGCCACAGTCAGCTCCAGGTCTTGTTTTTGCTGACTGTATAGAGCTTCTCCATCTTTGGCTGCAGAGAATATAATCAATCTGATTTCGATGCTGCCCATCTGGTGATGTCCATGTGTAGAGTCGTCTCTTGTGTTGTTGGAAAAGAGTGTTTGTGATGACCAGCTTGTTCTATTAGCCTTTGCCCTGCTTCATTTTGAACTCGAAGGCCAAATTTGCCAGTTGTTCCTTTTATCTCTTGATTCCCTATTTTAGCATTCCAATCCCCTATAATGAGAAGAACATCCTTCTTTGGCATCATTTCTAGAAGGTGTTGTAAGTCTTCATAGAATTGCTCAATTTCAGTTTCTTCAGCACCAGTAGTTGGTGCATAAACTTGGATTACTGTGATGTTAAAAGGTCTGCCTTGGATTCGTATCGAGATAATTCTATCATTTTTGAGTTTGCATTCCAGTACAGCTTTCACCACTCTTTTGTTGACTATGAGGACCACTCCATTCCTTTTATGGGATTCTTGTCCACAGTAGTAGATATGATGGTCATCCAAACTGAATTCGCCCATTCCCGTCCATTTTAGTTCACTGATGCCCAGGATGTCAATATTTATTCTTGCCATCTCATTTTTGACTACATCCAACTTACCAAGGTTCATGGTTCTTACATTCCAGGTTCCTATGCAATATTTTTCTTTACAGCATTGGACTTTCCTTTCACTTCCAGGCATATCCACAACTGAGCGTCCTTTCGGCTTTGGCCCAGCCGCTTCATCAGCTCTGAATCTACTTGTACTTGTCCTCCACTCTTCCTCAGTAGCATGTTGAACGCCTTCCGACCTGAGGGGCTCATCTTCCAGCGTCATAACTTTTATATGCCTGTTGTCTTTGTCCTTGGAGTTTTCTTGGCAGGGATACTGGAGTGGCTTGCCGGTTCCTGCTCCAGGTAACTTCCCTGGTATCTCCAAATAAGCATTCCTCCCCAGAACGCCTGGAGTGTGGGGTAAAGTGCTGTAGTGATAGAGGCAATGCACAAGTGAGGTCTCCTGCTCATCCAAGTTACCTCCATCTAGCTATGGACCTTCTGATATGTTAATAGCATAGGCTAAACCTAAATAGTAAATGTGTTATAGCTAGATAAAAGTTCTTGCAAAACACCCACTTTTCTCATAGACAGCTCTCTAGAACTGTCTCTTAATGTATTAAAGATAAAATGTCTTGCTGTTCTTCAAAGTAGATCCTGGATTCAAGATGGTGACGACAATGGCAGCATTAATGGCAGTTTTATGGTTTTAGCGCCATTGTTTTAAATGTTTTTAAACGTTTTACAGCTTAGGCTTATTGCTGCACCATTCTTCCCACCTTATTCAATTTACTTCAAAGTATTTATTACCTTCAGCAACAGTGAGTAAGTTGCTCAGATCCGCAGAAGACTGAAACTGCATGGGTTCAGAATTCCTAACATTTCCAAGTGGCAAAAATGGATCATAGATATCACTAGAGAGGTCTGCAAGGCTTAAAAGGTAATGACTTTGCTGTGTATATGTGTTTGAGCCATGAACACAACTATGCAGGACCTGGAAAAAGCAAAAGGAAAATGAGAAATAGATTGTAACAGAAAATACTACACTATACTGTTGTTCAGTAGGTTGCGCGTTGGCCATATCCAAAACATCTCCAATGGTACCACAAACATTAAAAAAAAAAAGTGACAAATAAATACTTGTTCTTGGGAGCTTCAGCTAGAAGTTGAAGTGAAGCAGACAGGGTCTCTTGGCCTGACAAAGGCATTGAGCCAGGTCAAATGCAAGACATCATGATGCCTGCTAATCACAGGGGCCAAGACTGTACACTTCCATTCCCTTTGTGCCTGAAGCAGGCTCTAAAGCTATCTGAGAATAGTCTCAGATAGTTCACTTGATTCCTGGTTCAAATGAATTGACAATTGCATTAGGGATGGCATACCCAACATTTTGTCCTGAATAATGTCATCACAGCAGGATGCCACTTTTTCAGGATCTAGGTCTATTCTGCTTCCGCCATGTCTGAACCAAGCAATAGTGGAAAACCTCTAGGCATCAGAGGTTGGTCACCAAGCTATCCATGCCCATCTTTTCTGTGTCTGATGTCGTATATGAATGACATCAGCCATGGTGCAGTTCAAGCCAAAGCTGCTGCGGAAGACTGCACCCTCAATTCTTCTTTTCCAACCACAAACTGAATTGAATCTGGGGCTCCAAAGAAATAATTGGGAACACTGCTCACAATTCTTTTTTCGTAGCTGCAGACTGAAGTTACAACCACCCAACACCATATTATTTATTTACTTTATATATTTAAAAGCATTTCAATATCACTTAATACAGGGGTTGGCAAACTATGGCCCCCGGGCCGGATCAGGCCCATGTCGCGAAGTTGGAACCTGCTGCGAAGCCGAGACCCCTGGCGATGGCGATGGGAGGAAGAGGCCAAGTGGTGGTGGCTCTGCCACTCAAACGCCGCACCTGGTTTACCTTAGCGGAGGTTTGATTGGCAGAGACATCCCCACGACATGCTGAGGTAAACCAGTTTGATTGATAGAGCCACTGCTGCTTGACCTCTTCTGCCTGCCGCCACTCAGCCTCTTCCTCCCGTCGCTGCCCTGGTGCTCCTGTGAGCTCGCTCTGCCTACCCACGAGAAGCAGCGGTGGTGGTGGTAGCCCCTGGGAAGGTAAGTGCAGTGGCTGGGGCTGAGGGTGGGGAGAGGAGGACTACTTGCCCCCTCTTGCCTCTTCTTCTAGCTCCTCCCCCCCAGTGCCGCTTCTCTGGCCCACCACAAGGTCTGAGGGACAGTAGACCAGGCCACTGCTAAAAATTTTTGCCAACCCCTGACTTAATATTTCAGAAATTTCGTAAGTGGTGTATAATCCAAAAAAACAAAGACACCATTAAAACAATGGGCCCACGGATGTCAGGTGAGTGGCTCTGCCCACTTATCCTCCAGCTGGATCCAACCCCACCCTTGAGATAAAGGAATCATGTGGACACACTTAATGGCTTGGTTCCTACTTGTGCCAGTTGATCAACTCATTTTGTTTTCTTAAAAGTTGATTAAATGTTAAAAATGCAGCACAGTGAATAACAAAATAAAATTATGTATAATGCTTGGCAATGCTTAATTCCTAACGACCTTTGAAAGCGTGTGGAGGCTTGTTTGTCCAGGAAAAAAATGGAATTGTATAAAATAATGCATCCATTTAAAAACAGAGGATACCAATAGTTTGAGTACATTTATAAATAAGATTTTGCTTTTCCTAAATAAAGCATTTGAAAACAAATAGTTTCTCCACTCCCATTGTTTTGCCCAGACAATGAGGTCCAGCGCCGAGGGCCCTCACTGCGAGAAGTGAGATTACAGGGAACCTGGTAGAGGGCCTTCTCGGTAGTGGCGCCCACCCTGTGAAAAGCCCTCCCATCAGATGTCAAGGAAATAAACAACTATCTTGATTTTAGAAGACATCTGAAGGCAGCCCTGTTTAGGGAAGTTTTTAATATTTGATGTTTTATTCTGTTTTTTATCTATTGGAAGCAACCCAGAGTGGCTGGGGAAACCCGCCAGATGGGCAGGGTGGAAAATAATAATAATAATAATAATAATAATAATAATAATAATAATAATAATAATAATCAACTTTTTTTATTTATCTCAGTAAGTACAAAATGATGTATAAAAAGATGCTCAGAAAGATGCAAAGGGCAGGAATGAGAAACCTGTTTCAGCCCAATATCCAGACTACAACTTTCCCAACCTTCCAGGGTCTACATTCCAATGGGAAAGCTCAAAAGAAAACATGTAGACATCAGGCACATAGCACTCTTCCCCCGCCTCTCTCTCATGGGTTACATGCAGCCACAAACTCATGCATTCCCACAGGCAGGTAGGCAGGCAGGCAGGCAGGCAGGCACGCACACACACGCACACGCACACACACGCACACACACACACACACAGCATTTCTGGCCCTTTGCACTACAGTGCTGGGGAGTAGGTGGCTGGAAAGATCATTCAGCCTGTTCTTTAGAGAGGTCTCTAAAGAGCAGGCAGATGAATTTTTATCTCTGCATCTTAGCACTAAACACCACAATGCTAAGAGTGGAGATAAACCCTCTGCCTGCTCCTTAAAAGGCAGAATTTTCACCACCCCAGGACTGGAGCATGGTCGGGAGAAATGCTGCCTTTTACTGCTAAAGAGCACATGAAGTCAGGTGATTGGCTGGGGGACACCATTTCTCCCTAATGGACTTAATTAGGTTCATGGGCTGGGGTTCTCTACTGCTACTGTAGGGGTTAGTTTCCACTCAAATCCACTGAGTCAAGCAATCTGAATAAGACACAAAATAAGTTAACATTTTTTAGGATTAATGGATTTAATCAAATCTAGCTCAAAAGCAGACAATATCCCACTAATATTATAGTTTACTGCTTAATAATTGTGCCTTTGATCACAACAAACAACACAATTAAGCAATAGGAGGAGAAACATGTACTTACCCTATATATGTAATCAAGCAATGGAGCTTTAGAAGAATGTTGATCTTCAAGACTTGAAGTAAACACAGGCTCCAGCAGCATTTTCATGGGTAAGGTCATACACCAGTCCAACAAACAAAGTAATAACGAAACTATAAACTAAATCAGAAATATGTAGATTACCGTATTTTTCGCTCTATAACACGCACCTTACCATAACACACACATCGTTTTTAGAGGAGGAAAACAAGGGAAAAAACATTCTGAATGAAACAGTGGATGTATCATTTTTGTGCTTCATGCTGTGGCCACAGACATGTGATCTGATGGTGAATTTGGGGTGACCCAATGCAAAGATCCTGAGAATCCCTGTGGATCCATGCTTTGTAACCACGTTTTTGCACCATTGCAGCCCCAGGCAACAGTGGGTGCGTGCTTTTTTTGGTGCAGGCTGTAGCCATGGACATGCTATGTGATCTGATGGTGAATTTGGGGTGACCCAATGCAAAGATCCTGAGGATCCATGTGGATCCATGCTTTTTAACCACGTTTTTGCACCATTGCAGCCCCAGGCAACAGTGGGTGCGTGATTTTTTTGGTGCAGGCTGTAGCCATGGACATGCTATGTGATCTGATGGTGAATTTGGGCTGACCCAATGCAAAGATCCTGAGGATCCATGTTGATCTATGCTTTGTAACCACATTTTAAGTGGGGAGCGAAGGAAAAACAAAGAAGGGACATGAGAGGGGTGTGCAGAGAAGCAGCTGGCTAAGAATGCTGGAGAGGGATTTAACGGGTGGGAGGCAAAAGTTCCCCCCCCAAGCCAGCCATCTCTCTCTCTCTCTCTCTCTCCCTCTCCCTCCCCCCCTCTCTCTCCCTCTCCCCCAGCAGTACCGGAGCACAGAGACGACACTTTCCCCTCTGCTTGCCTGGAGGGGAGGGGCTTTCCCTGCTCTTTGTTCCGTTTCAGCAATCACAGCAACGAAACAGAGGAGGGTGGGCAGTAAGACCCTGAGGCAGAATGCAGGAAAGCAACCACTTCCTCTTTTCAGGTTTCCCTTCTCCGTGACTCGCGATTTGACTTTTGCTTGATTTTTTGGCTCCAGGGACCACACATTCGCTCCATAACATGCACAGACATTTCCCCTTCCTTTTTAGGAGAAAAAATCTGCGTGTTATAGAGGGAAAAATACGGTACATTAGTTCTACTTAGAAAATATGAAAAACTTGATAAAGTAAGGGAAACCACATATGCAAATGAACGCTGCATGTAAGCTTCCTTGAGCTGATTCGTCAGATACTAAAAGTCAGTCTGTTACCATTGATGTTAATATGAATAAAGATGTATGTATATATTTGTTCCACTATAAGTCTTCACAGAAATATTGACAGAATTTAGCCCATGTTAATTACTGCAAGTTTTCACCAGATATATGGAGCACTATTTAGGAATATACCTGACTATTCTGGTGCATCAGGTATGTGCCATATGTAATTAATATAAAAATAACAAATCCTCAGCCTGGATTCAGAGGAGCAATTTAGGAAGCTGAGGCCTGAGACTCCATGTAATTGGTGGATAAAAGAAAATGTAAATAAGTTTACTACTACAACATTAATAAATTTGGCGAATTTAAATTTCTTAAAAATCAGAACAGATGGGTGATCATTCTTTTAATTAATAAAAATTTTTCCATTTTTAATGCTATTGCCACTTTAAGCCATGCTAAAGTCAAAACGTGCCTGACACCATCAGGATATACTAAGCCAGGGGTCGGCAAATTTTTTAAGCAGCGGGCCAGTCCACTGTCCCTCAGACCTTGTGGCAGGCCAGAGAAGTGGCACCGGGGGGGGGGGGGGCTGGAAGAAGAGGCGAGGGGAGCAAGCAGTCCTCCTCCCCACCTGCTGCGCTTACCTTCCCAGGGGCTGCCACTGCCACCACCACCTCGGCTGCTGCTTCTCGTGGGTCGGCAGAGCGAGCTCTTCCGCTCCGCTCTCTGTCCCACAGGAGCACCCGGGTGGTGGCGGCGGGGGGAGGAAGAGGCAGCGCCTGGTTTACCTCAGCGCAGTGACGTCTCTGCCAATGAAACGCCGCTGAGGTAAACCAGGTGCAGTGTTTGAGTGGCAGAGCCGCCGCCGCTCGGTCTCTTCCTCCTGTCACCAACGCTTCACTGTTGGTTCCGGCTTCGCGTCGCAGGCCGGATTTAGGTCCCAGGTGAGCCTGATCCAGCCTGGGGCTGTAGTTTGCTGACCCCTGTACTAAGCACACCTGGATTATATGGATAACAGGGGTTTGGGCTCTGGCACTGACAGCCCGGGGTAAGATTTGGGTGAAACTCTGCAAAAAAAACTTGCACAAGTTGTTCTGTTTGATGTTGAAAATATTGATTTCTTAATGCTGGGTTCAAAAAAATAGGGGTTGTTTTATACATAGGGGTGTCTTATACACCCAAAAATAAGTAGTGCAGGGAGTATGTATGGACAATGGTGACATGCATAAAGTAATTTGAGTTCATACATTGTACAGCTCCAGAAAAGTATTTCAGCTTTGGGGTATAATCTATGTTTATGTAAATGCTTATTCTTGTTGGATTTATGATGTGCTATCTTTTAGAAAAATAGAATTGTAGGAGGGAAGAGACCCCACAGGTCATCGAGTCCAACCCCCAACAATGCAAGAATTGCAACTAAAGCATCTATGACAGAGGGCCATCCAACCTCCTGAGGGAGACTATTCCACTGTCAAACAACTCTTACTGTCAGAAAGTTATTTGTGATGTTGAGACAGAATCTCCTTTCTTGTAACTTGAAGCCATTGCTTCAAGTCTTACCCTCCTGAGCAGGAGAAAACAAGCTAGTTCCCTTTTTCATGTGACAGCCCTTGAGATATTGGAAGATGATGATCATATCTCCTTCTCTAGGTTAAACATACTCAGCTCCTTCAACCATTGCTCATAAGGCTTGGTTTCCAGAACCTTGATCATCTTGCTTGCCCTCCTCTGCACACCTTCCAGCACGTCAACATCCTTCTTAAATTGTGGTGCCCAGAATTGACACAATATTCCAGGTGTGGTTTCACCAAGGTAGAATTGAGTGGTACTATTACTTCCCTTGATGCAGCCTAGACTAGCATTAGTTTTTGTTTGCTGCTGCGTCATAATGTTCACTCAGTCTCAGTCAGTTTTATTGCACATAAAACCATTTTGAGCTGTTTTCTTTGGGGGTGGGGTGGGAGAATGGCTAGAATTACTTCACGGGCACTATCTGCAGCCCATTTCGTTTAGCTGCTGATTAAACATTAGGGTACATTCATAAACTACATTCATATATCTCTCTATATAAGAATATGTGTGATCAAATGCTGTATCTACAAAAAGTAAGTTTAAAAAGAATGAATTATTGAAGTGAGAATATGTTATCCTAAAATCTGTTATCTTAAGTTAGGCCTGTCCATCAGGAAAATAAAAAGCCAAGCCAAGCAATAGTTAATAAATAATGGCTGCTAAATGCAAAACCACAGAACAATAGACCTCATCATATAAAGAAATAATTTATCTGTAGGAGGCAAGCCAGCTCAGATGTACAGTAAGGCCTGGTGTTTATCTTTAAGAAGCCTCAAGGGCTCAGATTTTGGCAGAATGTGCTAATGTCCTTCCCCTTTTGTTTCAGACTCCTTGGGCTCTCCTTTCCCTGCACAGGTCTTACTCTTTATAGCAGCAGACCACACTTCTTAGTACTCTGTTCAGCTCAAACAGAGAAAAGATCTAGTATATTCTCCTTAAGTCCCCAATCCCACTGGATGTTCCAACTGAACTCCCAGCCTGCACGACCCAGTAGGTCCTAAAGGTTTTTGAAATTGGCCTTCCTAAAGTCCAGAGTGCATGTCCAACTGCACTCAGCTTTCCTTTGCATCTGTATCATGAAACCCAGGAGGACATGATCACTTCCTTCCGAGTGCTTCCAAAAAGTGTATTTTCATGATACGCTTACTCTGATATTAAAGGCTGCGGGTGTACTAGTCAGTAAATAAGTCTACTAGAATATTTTTGAAGAAAAGAGATAGATGATAGACAATTTTTATTATTTATTTATATTAGGGGTTGGCAAACTACGGCCCCTGGGACAGATTAGGCCCACCAGGGTCCTAAATCTGGCCCACGCTGTGAAGCCAGAACCCGCCATGAAGCCGAGACTCCCGGCAATGGCGATAGGAGGAAGAGGCTGAGCGGTGATGGCTCGGCCACTTAAACGCCGCACCTGGTTTACCTCAGTGGCATTTGATTGGCAGAGACATCCCCATGCCGTGCTGAGGTAAATCAGGCGCAGCGTTTGATTGGTAAAGCCGCCGCTGCTCGGCCTCTTCCTCCTGCCCCTGCCGCCACCCTGGTGCTCCTGTGGGCCAGAGAGCGGAGCGGATGAGCTCGCTCTGCCGACCCATGAGAAGAAGCAGCAGCAGTGGTGGTGGCGGCGGCAGCCCCTGGGAAGAAAGGTAAGCTCAGCGGCTGGGGCTGAGGCTCTTCTTCTAGCTCCCTCCTGGTGCCACTTCTCCAGCCTGCCACAAGGTCTGAGGGACAGACCGGCCCGGTGCTAAAAAAATTTGCCGGCCCCTGATTTATATCCTGCCTTTCCCCCAGGTCTAGGACCCAAAGCAACTCACAAAAATTAAAACAAAAATGGAAAAAACAGAGATAGCTAATAACATACAAAAAATTATAGTTAAAAAGTAATCAAACTATAATAGAATTAAAACAATGTAAAAAGAAAATTATTAAAATGCAGACAGATAAACAGCACAGCACTTTGAAAATTTCTTCCTTTAAAAGCAGCCAGTTCTGCTGGAATAAAACAGCCCTCACCTGCCAGTTAAATGGCACCCATCTAACCTCTCTAGGAAGGGAGTTCCAAAGCTGTCTCTTATGTCCTCACCAGGTATGCCTGTCAGGGTGGTGGGACTGAGAAAAGGGCCTCCATTGAAGATCTCAGAGCCCAGGCAGGTCCATATGGGAAAATACAGTCCTCAAACAGCCTGAACCTACGTCATACCAATATGTATATACACCTTACACAATAGTTATAAAAGGCACTTCACTTTATACACACACTTGTGTTTTTTGTGCCTTCGTTTAATAGACTGAGAAGAGGTTCTCTTTTTTGGTCTGGCTGTGAACAAATACTATCACCATCAGTCCAATTGTTTTGAAGAACTGCTAATCATCATTTTTGCAGTTTGAAGGAAGAACCAGGCCACAGCTATTCAAGCCCAGATGACTAAGGGTATGGCTCTATAGCAACAGGTTTTAGATTGGATTTTTCAGCCTGGGAAATATACACTGTATGTTTTCATACTCCCACACACCACTGGATCATGGGAACAGTGTTTAAATATTAACTCCACAGTAAAAACCATCATACCAGGACAAACCATTGACAGTTTAATATTCCATACCTTTTTATCACCTTCCACGGAGGAGTATTCTGCACTAGGCAACAGAAATGCAATTGTGGCCACAAGGATCTGTGTAAATCCAATTTCAGAAGGATAAATTTACAGACATGTTCTATTTTCCAAAGTCATTCTCGAAGCAGGTGTCAAAAGTGCTAGTGAAATTTGAAGCTGACCTAGTTCATAAGAAAATAAACACCTACTATCTCCCATGTGTCCCATTCATCTTTCCCTCCACTTCTCTAGTACGACAGAAAAGGGGGGTGGGGAGAATAATCCTTCCAAATCTTACAACTAGAAACACACAAGAAGAAGAAGAAGAGTTTGGATTTGATATCCCGCCTTTCACTCCCTTTAAGGAGTCTCAAAGCGGCTAAAATTCTCCTTTCCCTTCCTCCCCCACAACAAACACTCTGTGAGGTGAGTGGGGCTGAGAGACTTCAGAGAAGTGTGACTGGCCCAAGGTCACCCAGCAGCTGCAGGTGGAGGAGCGGAGACGCGAACCCCATTCACCAGATTACGAGACTACTGCTCTTAAATCTAGTTTTTAAAAGTCATCATGCTTTGGGCCAACAATTCAGCTAATACCATATAACTAAATTACATCAGTTGTGCCTGTAGATGTATACTAAATATATACTTAGATCTGTACTCTGTTGTCTGAATAAGATATCACCATATTTTTTGAGTATAAGACGATGTTTTTCGCTAAAAAAATTAGTCCAAAATAGAGGGTCTTCTAGCTCTAGCTGCTGGTTCTGCTTGGACCCCTTCTCCTGCTCCCTGTCGCTATCACTCACTCACTCACTTGCCCTGATTGTCCTGTCTATGTCCCTCAGCGGTGGTGAATTAAGGGCTAAAAAAAAGCTTGTCTTATACATGGCGGTGTGTTATGCATGGTAAGTTTTTGTACATAATTAAGCATAGTATATCTGTTACTGAAAACAACACATTTTAAAGAGATAAACATACTTCAATAATTTTTCTGGGTAGCGAAGATTTGTATTTCTCAAGTTTTTCCCAATAGGAGGTCAGTAACTGAAAGACATCACAGGCTTCCTGTGCTACCTGTTTGTTGCAAAACTAAAAAGAAGAAGAAACAAAACACCAATCATGAACCAACAAAAGGGAATACAAACAAACTGGAAACATTTCAGATACTGCAAATAGCTACTACAGATTCTTGTTTAATTAGTCCAGTTTGGAGAATACCGCTCCCCACAATGAAGAGTTAATGCACAGTAGGAGAGCAGGCTCATATCTGGAATGTACAAAACCATTGTCAACCCTGTGTTCAGGACTGATGCAGGATAGCCCCAGCTGAGAGACCACAGATATCTCTGTGTCATAGGCCTCTGCTCCCAGGCTACCTCTCCCAGACTCTGCCTTTATGTAGATAACTTTCATTTTAAAGGTACAACCATCTTGTCTGAACATGGGCACTCCTTCTGTGTTCCATAGTCTCTCCCAGGTGTACTTATTGCACTGTTGGACTGGTGGTGCTGCGAAAAGCATTTGTTTCCTCAAGCTCACGTGTCTGTAAAGGTCTTGGCTCTGACTCTGCAGGTGCTGGTGGTATGGGAGATGGCTCTGTGAGCTCCTGTCAGGAGCAGGCTCAGAACCCAAAACCCTGTATGACTCCATAACTGGAGATGCTACAGCCTCAGACTCTGAACCTTGATCACTGCAAGATTCTGTCAAATATGTCAGCCAGCTACTGATCCACTGAGTGTGTAGAGGCCCCCCTGAGGACTGATTGTTTGGTAAAGGTATCTGGAAATTGTAGGTTTGGGGTACGTGCCTTACCTGAGGTAGGCTTAAGGGATAATTTTTTCCTTAAGGAAGGAACTAAGGAAAGGGATAGAAAATAAAAATAACTAGTTGTCTTCTTTTTCCTCTTATGAAAAAAGTGTGTGCGCGCGTGAGAAAGAAGAGCAAAAGAATGGACTCAACTAAGAGCTTCCGCCTCCTACCTGTTACCTGCTAGGCAAACAAAGGCAGTGTGGAATGCTGAGTGTTTGTTGCAGATACTTATTAATATGCAGTTCATGCAATGTGACCCTGCCTATTGTCAAGAGGAGGTGCTTCTTAGATGACTTCCTTCCTCTGGCACCTTGGAAACACATTTTTTTGTTTAGTTTAAAAAAATCATGTCAAGAAATTCTATGCTTTCCTCAACATTTTCATCAGAAAACAATAGATGCAGTGAGAAATATTGGAATCAAGTTGTTAGCTGCAATGCAACAGGGACTTAAATTGGAATGTTTCTTTCAGAAATGACTCAGCAAGCATTTTATTGTCTTACGTACATAGCAACTGGTTTAATTTACAAAACTTCATAATTTGTGTTGACAGATTGAATTTGAGAATCTTCCAAACAGCTTAATAAAATATTCGAAGTATTTAAAACACTCTTTGGTTGAAGTCAAACCCCACAATTATGCACAATCAAGTCATACAAACTTGTGTCATACTGGTACCTTTAGTGTCACACCTAAAACATTTATTGCATCCTTTACTTGGGGATGGTTTGTACATTGCACAAGTTCCTCACATATCCAAAGCCCAAGGCAGCAAAGAGCTAAACACCTTGAAAACAAGAAATATACAAGTCAGTAAGCTATCATGTCCCTCTTATTTTTCAGTTCTATGAACAACTGAATTGTAAAAAGACAGCAATACATGTGGATTCAGATGGTTGCTGTATTATGTGACAATCTATACTCTTATACAGGACTTGATCCTAAATCCAGCTATAGTTCTGGCACAGCAGCTTCCTTTGGTCTTGTTTGGCCAATGATTCCTATGCTAGCGCTGTTATAGCGACATTAACAAAGGAAGCATCACTTTGTCAGCCACTGAATAGAATCAAGTGGTATTTAATAATAATAATAATAATAATAATAATAATAATAATAATAATAATAATAATACCTTTATTGTCAATGTACAACCTGTGTACAATGAAATTAACCGAGCCTCCCCCCCCCCCAACCACTCAATTTCATTGCACTCTTTGTGCTTGTCGCACAGCACACCAGTCAGTTGCACTATATTATTTTCCGTTCAGCAGCCTAACAGCCCACGGATAGAAATTGTTTTTTAGCCTGTTGGTACGACTGATTATACTTCTATATCTCCTGCCTGAGGGTGGAAGATTAAAGAGGTGCTGGTTGGGGTGTGACTCGTCCCTAAGAATTTTTCTCACTCTCCTAAGGTGATGTCATCTAGCGGGCTGAAGGGACAGCCTATGATATCATGTGCTGTGTTCACCACCCTCTGTAAAGACTTTCTGTCCATAGCTGTCAACGTACCACACTGTGATACAATATGAGAGGACACTTTCTATTGTGGACCGGTAGAAGGAGGTCATCAGTTGTTGTTTAACACTGTTCTTTCGCAAGACCCTGAGGAATATTTCCAGTTGTAACCCACTTTCTGGGTTTATGACTGCACTTTAGTTACAGCGGACAAAGTAACAATAACATCAGGCAATTATAACCCTTCTACACAAATAATTTATTCTTCAATTTATATTCCATAATATTTTCTGTTCTATTCAGTATTTTACCTTGAAGCTTCACTTGGTTCATTTGCAGCATTCTTCAAAAGAATATTTATGAGGTAGAACTACAATAAAAAAATCATGACAGTAAGCAATTTACTTCAAACAAATATATTGCAGAAGAACTCTAATTTCTACCCTTAGTCAAATATAGTAAAATGGAGCAAATTTCATTGATCTCAATTTTATTACTTAAAATATTTAAACTGTTTTGTTTTGTTAACCCATCTGTAATCATTCCCTCTTGTTCTTAGTGGAAATTCTGCAATTAATTCATTAATGCAATTAATTCACACCCTTCCTCTCAAAATGCTGCCAAATATACAATGGGCTCGCCTATCCTTTAGGCAACTGGTATGTTTTGTATTAGGGACGTGGGTGGCGCTGTGGGTTAAACCACAGAGCCTAGGACTTGCCGATCAGAAGGTCGGCGGTTCGAATCCCTGTAATGGGATGAGTTCCTGTTGCTCGGTCCCTGCTCCTGCCAACCTAGCAGTTCGAAAGCACGTCAAAGTGCAAGTAGATAAATAGGTACCGCTCTGGCGGGAAAGTAAACGGTGTTTCCGTGCGCTGCTCTGGTTTGCCAGAAGCGGCTTAGTCATGCTGGCCACATGACCCGGAAGCTGTCTGTGGACAAACGCCGGCTCCCTCGGCCGATACAGCGAGATGAGCGCCGCAACCCCAGAGTCGGCCACGACTGGACCTAATGGTCAGGGGTCCCTTTACCTTTACCTATGTTTTGTATTTTTTTTTTAGGGGCTGAAATCTGATTTCTATACATGCTGCAGCCATTTCTGCACTTACCAAGAAACCTCTGTAAGATCCTAAAGAGGCATGAGAGTAGGGGGGATGAGGGCTGGGCAGATCAATTTGTTTGGTGGCATTCACTGTCACTGCCCCAGTACAAATTTCTTGCCCCATACGCAAATGCTTCCTCCAGGAATTGCAGGCTTGGATGGATGCCATTTTTAAAAAACCTTCTATTTTTTTTTAACTTCCTATTCTCTTATTCCACTAAACAAGTTTAATTCAACTAAATTGCTCAATTGCATCTGCTGCGCGCAAACCTTCCTTACCTCAATACATATGATAACATACCCTCTAACACGCTGAGGCAAAAAACTGCACTGCACGTCTTTTGGGGCTGTGCTCCCACACAAATCACATGACATGTGTGAGATCACGGCCCTGAAATACATGCTTTTTCCAGGAGCCTAAAACTGCGCGTTTTGGGGCACCGTGTGAGATTATGATCCTGAAAAAGCACTTTTCGGGGTGAGCACAGCACGAAATCACAGCGCCCCAAAATGTGTGGTTTGGAGTGCCATGCTCGTGCGACAAAATGGGATGTCCCAAGAGCTGAGAGGTTTGTGATGCTCTACATTGAAAAACAGCTGGGGAAGCCAAGGTGAGATAATGAAGTAGCCAAGTGAATATATTGGAAGATACAGTATCTGCAGTGTATCTCTGGCAAATAAGTATTTTGAATCTTGAAAAAGACCCTCTGTCCTCTCTTCTCTATTTTGTAACCATGACATTTTTAGGTGTCTTAGCTTTAGTATGGGGGGAGGCTCCTCCCACTAGATGGGGCAAGGCTTCTCCAGTTTGCATAAGCACCACAACAGCAGTAAGAGAGAAGAAATGGCCTGCTCTGGATACCCTCAATCCACCAGTAAGTAGTAGGAAGGTGCACATGACTCCCCCAATTTGTAAAATAGAAATCAGCTAATAGTGAAAACATTTACTTTGACACCTGTAGTTCCTGTGATGATTTCTGCTTCAGCAATGGGTTGCAATAATGGAATTTCTTGATAGAGGTTAGGAAAGCAAACCAGAGAACCAAGAATGGTATGTGCTTCTAAGCGTGGGGCCTATAAGCAAAACAGAAAAAGGAAAAGGGAAAAAAGTAGGTAATCTTGTCAATTAAGAAAAACCCAGTAACGTTTTCTCCAGCATTGTAGGTGAAGCAGAGAAAATAACTCATAACCTGCATAAATATTCTATGTCTGCTGCTTATTTTAATTTTAGCATTCTCCTTCTGCAAGGAAACGATGAAGGAAGGATTAGTACTGTGATAACTTGACTTGATGCCCTGCATCTTGGAGACATCTCACAGGCTGCAGATGGAAACGAGACACTAAAATAGGTTCCTCTCCTATGGCAGGCCCCCACCACACAGTCCAAGCTGACCAGGAAGGCTGCCAAGCACTAGAGAGGGTTTTCAGAGGGTACAGGTGGCTACAGGGGGAGGAAAAATAGTGCATGTGTGATGCCTTCTACATGCAAACTTTGGATCAAACCAAAGTCTTAATATATACTTCTCCCCTTAAAACGCTGTATAAAATAGCACTAGCTGCTTGTAAATCTAGTGTTCTTATTAGGCATGCAAGGAAAAAATAATAATTTCCCCATTCATATTAAAGTTTCATTCATTTCATTTTCCATTTGTTTTAATTTTGTTCAACCCCCCCCCCCAAACCCCAATTTCAATAGGAATTCCCACCTGCCTTTCTTCAGCTACTTTTAACTTAGATTCTTTTCATTCAAATGACTCAGGGTTTTGATGCATTCTGCCATCCCTCCCCAGGATCAGAGCTGCCAAATTTCAGATAAAAATGGGGACACTTTGAACTAATTTGTTTCATTTTCATTAAAAAAAAAAGATTATTCATCTCTGGTGTCCAGATGGCAGCGAGGCCCAATTTAAAGTTCTTCTAAAAACATCTATATTTCAACATGATTAGAAAATTGCTGGCTTGGATGACCAGCTAAACAGAAAATGTAGAATACCTTACAACAAAGAGGTTGCTTAGTACTGGCAATCAAAACAGAAAAATCCCAGTCCAGGCAGTATCATTTCACATGTCAACTCTGCTATACAAACATGGCTATAAAAACTGGTCTTGCCGCTTCATTTCACCAGCAAACACAAGTTATTATAATTCTGAGTATATCTGGTTATTTCTAAAGACATATATTTTCATACGCCAAGCTACCATATAATTAATGAGCATTACATATACCAGTAAGATGGAGGCCCAATGTGGTTACATTTTTTAATTAGCAAAATCTGTATTTACGTGCATTATGTTTTCACAATGTCAAAAAATCACAATGAAGATACACACCTACATGTTTCATCAAAGGTAAACTATATTAATAGTGTATGGTTATTGTTAATGTACAAATTCTCTTAAACAACGTAAGTCCTCCATAGCTACCATCTTCAGCTGTACCACACAAACCTCTATGGCAATATTGGGCACTAAGAAATGGTAAGGCCGTCCCTGTTCATTTAGTTCTCATGATACTATGCTTGGGCTATTACTGTATCTAACATGGATATTTTAAAAAAACCAGTCCTTGCTCCAATCCTTTACAGCACATATGCCAGGACACATTTGTAATGTTCATGTATAACAAAAACCTAATAACATTCTGAAACCCAACCCTTGCTTTTAGAGTGCAAATGTGCTGCAGTATTAGTGGGGATATGATTTCTCACATTTTGTCCTTTTGATGAAACACCTTTGCAAGACTAGGATGTCACCTTATCCTACAATTTCACACATCAGCTGCCATGCTGTCTGCCCCAAGAGCCCAGTTTCACATTGTGCTAATGAGTCAACACCTGTTAAGAGTAGAGAAATCTGAACCTTGCTAACAATTGTGCACTCTCATAGGAACAGGACACCGAACATTGCCATACTTACCTCCAACATGTTTGTACTCAGGACTCTGGATGCAGCTGTTATGAAGTCTCCTATTAGCAAAGTGAAGCCAGGTAAACCCAAGAAGAAAAAGCAGGGGGGGCAGTGTCTGATCACAGTATTTAAAACATCCTGAAAAGGAGAAAAAGTTTACATTTTTGAACTTGTTAAGGCCAGATTAGTTACAAACACTAAGAACTTTTCCAATTGACAGCAGTGTCATTATTCCATACCCATGCAATGGTTTCAAACATTAATAATAAAAGGATTCTTCCTTCTTTTACTAGCCTAGATCCAGCATTTGAGTTGAAAAGCAGCTGACCCATACTCAGATGGACCCAGGAAGACTGTAGAAATCTGCCTTATTGGTCAGGCTGTTTGTTCATGTAGTACAGCAATAGAATCATAGAACTGTACAGTTGGAAGGGACACCAGGTCTCACCCCCTGCAATGAAGGAATCTCAGCTAGATCATACATGACAGGTGGCCATCAAATTCTTTTAATAATTGGAAGAGGAGAAAGGGAAAGATTACATAGGAACGGCTTTAATGAGAAAATGAAGCATTTTTGCTATAAGCTTCATGAGCGAAATCAGAAGTTACAAAAACAGGAGCCACAAAAACTTATAAGCTCATTCTACCTGCAGCACACAGAGATACATAGTGGAAAAAGGATTGCCAAAGTAGTAACTCATGAAGGAGAGTCATCCATCTTCTGAAGGAGTCTGTTCCACTGTCAAACAGCTCTTACTATCAGAAATTTATTCCTGATGTTTAGTTGGAATCTTCTTTCTTATAACTTGAGGCCATTGGCTTGGGTCCTAGCCCCCAGAACAAGAGAAAACAAGCTTGCTCCATCCTTCATGTGACAGCCTTTTAGATATTTGAAGGTGGCTATCACCTTCAAGCTGCACACATTCCAGCTTATCCTTCTTAAACTGTGACACCCAGAACTGGACACAGTACTCCAAGGGTGGTCTGACCAAGGCACAATAGTTAGGTACTATGAATTCCCTTGATTGCGACACTATAATTTGTTGCTGCAGCCTAGATTGGCATTAGCTTCTTTTGCTGCTGCATCACACTGTTGGTTCATCTTATGCTTGTGGTCTACTAAGACCCCATTATCCTTTTCACATGTGTACCCAGGTGTCCCCCATCTTATATTTGTGCAGCTGGGTACAGAACCTTACATTTGTCCCTACTGAAATTCATGTTGTGAATTTCAGCCCAGTTCTCCAATCTGTTAAGGTCATTCTGAATCCCAATTCTATATTCCCTAGCATTGGCTACACCTCCCAGTTTGGTGTCATCTGCAAATTTGATGAGTATCCTCTCAATACCTTCATTCAAGTCATTTATAAAGATGTTGAACAACAATGTGTGGACATTATCTACTCTGACTGGAAGCAGTTCTCCAGGATTTTAGGCAGAGGTATTTCCTATGATCCTGTTAACTGGATTTGGCAGAAGCTGAACCAGAAACTTTCTGCTTTGCAGGCATGTACCACTGAGTTATGGAATCAATGATGTCCATTTGCCTTGTGTAGTCATAGAATCATAGAATCATAGAATCATAGAGTTGGAAGAGACCACAAGGGCCATCGAGTCCAACCCCCTGCCAAGCAGGAAACACCATCAGAGCACTCCTGACATATGGTTGTCAAGCCTCTGCTTAAAGACCTCCAAAGAAGGAGACTCCACCACACTCCTTGGCAGCAAATTCCACTGTCGAACAGCTCTTACTGTCAGGAAGTTCTTCCTAATGTTTAGGTGGAATCTTCTTTCTTGTAGTTTGGATCCATTGCTCCGTGTCCGCTTCTCTGGAGCAGCAGAAAACAGCCTTTCTCCCTCCTCTATGTGACATCCTTTTATATATTTGAACATGGCTATCATATCACCCCTTAACCTCCTCTTCTCCAGGCTAAACATGCCCAGCTCCCTTAGCCGTTCCTCATAAGGCATCATTTCCAGGCCTTTGACCATTTTGGTTGCCCTCCTCTGGACACGTTCCAGTTTGTCAGTGTCCTTCTTGAACTGTGGTGCCCAGAACTGGACACAGTACTCCAGGTGAGGTCTGACCAGAGCAGAATACAGTGGCACTATTACTTCCCTTGATCTAGATGCTATACTCCTATTGATGCAGCCCAGAATTGCATTGGCTTTTTTAGCTGCCGCGTCACACTGTTGGCTCATGTCAAGTTTGTGGTCAACCAAGACTCCTAGATCCTTTTCACATGTACTGCTCTCAAGCCAGGTGTCCCCCATCTTGTATTTGTGCCTCTCATTTTTTTTGCCCAAGTGCAATACTTTACATTTCTCCCTGTTAAAATTCATCTTGTTTGTTTTGGCCCAGTTCTCTAATCTGTCAAGGTCGTTTTGAAGTGTGATCCTGTCCTCTGGGGTGTTAGCCACCCCTCCCAGTTTGGTGTCATCTGCAAATTTGAACAGGATGCCCTTGAGTCCATCATCCAAGTCGTTGATAAAGATGTTGAATAAGACCGGGCCCAAGACAGAACCCTGTGGCACCCCACTAGTCACTCTTCTCCAGGATGAAGAGGAACCATTGATGAGCACCCTTTGGGTTCGGTCAGTCAGCCAGTTACAAATCCACTGAGTGGTAGCATAGTCAAGACCGCATTTTACCAGCTTCTTTACAAGAATATCATGGGGCACCTTGTCAAATGCCTTGCTGAAATCAAGGTAGACTACATCCACTGCGTTCCCTTCATCTACCAGGCTTGTAATTCTGTCAAAAAATGAGATCAGGTTAGTCTGACATGACTTATTTTTCAGAAATCCATGCTGACTATTGGTGATCACAGCATTCCTTTCTAGGTGCTCACAGACTGTTTGCTTAATGATCTGCTCCAGAATCTTCCCTGGTATTGATGTCAGACTGACTGGGCGGTAATTATTTGGGTCCTCTCTTTTCCCCTTTTTGAAAATAGGTACAACATTTGCCCTCCTCCAGTCTGCCGGGACTTCGCCTGTTCTCCAGGAATTCTCAAAGATGACTGCCAGTGGTTCTGAAATCACATCTGCCAGTTCTTTTAATACTCTTGGATGCAGTTCATCTGGCCCTGGAGACTTGAATACATCTAGACTAGCCAAGTATTCTTGTACTATCTCCTTAGTTATTCTGGGCTGTGTTTCCTCTGCTGAATCATTTGCTCCAAATTCTTCAGGTCGGGCATTGTTTTCTTTATCGGAGAAGACTGAGGCAAAGAAGGCATTGAGGAGTTCAGCCCTTTCTGTGTCCCCTGTTTGCATTTCACCATCTTCTCCTCTGAGTGACCCCACGGTTTCTTTGTTCTTCCTTTTGCTACGAACATACCCATAAAAGCCTTTTTTGTTGCTTTTAACCTCTCTAGCAAGCCTGAGTTCATTCTGTGCTTTAGCTTTTCTGACTTTGTGTCTACACGTGCTGGCTATTTGTTTGAATTCCTCTTTGGTGGTTTCCCCCCTTTTCCATTTTTTGTACACATCCTTTTTTAATCTTAACTCAGTTAAAAGTTCTTTAGATAGCCACCCTGGCTTCTTTAGGCACCTTCCATGTTTCCGTCTCATTGGTATTGCCTGAAGTTGTGCTTTTACTATCTCCCTCTTAACAAACTCCCAGCCATCTTGAACTCCCTTTCCTTTTAGTATTACTGTCCATGGGATCTCACCCAGCACTTCCCTAAGCTTTATGAAGTCGGCTTTCTTAAAGTCGAGAAATTGAGTCCTAGTATGCTTGGCTGCTCCTTTCCGCTGTATAGTAAACTTCAGAAGAGCATGATCACTCGCGCCTAATGATCCTTCCACTTCTACCCCACTAACCAGGTCATCAACATTGGTTAGGACCAGATCTAAAATGGCTGTTCCTCTTGTTGCTTCTCCCACTTTCTGGACAATGAAGTTGTCTGCAAGGCCAGTGAGGAATCTGTTTGACCTTATGCTCTTGGCTGAGTTTGACATCCAACAAATATCCGGGTAATTGAAGTCCCCCATTACTACTATCTCCCTTCCTTTTGCATGCTTGGCCATCTGTTCCAGGAAGGCATCATCTATGTCCTCCGTTTGGCTTGGGGATCTATAGTAAACTCCCACAATGAGGTCACTGTTATTCTTCTCTCCCTTAATTTTGACCCAAATGCTCTCACTTTGGCTTTGAGGTTCTAAATCTTGGATCTCTTCACAGGTATACACATCCCTGACATATAACGCCACTCCTCCTCCTTTCTTGTCTGGTCTGTTTCTTTGAAATAGATTGTATCCCTCCATTATTACATTCCAATCGTGGGATTTATCCCACCAGGTTTCAGTGATTCCTATTATGTCATATTTAGTTTGCTGTACCAGGAGCTCAAGCTCATCTTGTTTATTTCCCATGCTTTGCGCATTAGTGTACAGACATTGAAGTCCATTAATCATTCCCCCGTGTCTCTTATTTAAGGATTTTCTCCTCCCACCACTAGGTCTGCATGCTCTTTGCTCCATTCGGTCTATGACATTTGGATGATCATCTTCATCAATTGATAGACTCCTACCTTCAGGAGCACTGTCTCCCTCCCCCACATTAGTCAGTTTAAAGCCCTCCTGATGAGGTTTCTGAGATTTTTTGCAAAAACATTCCTCCCAACCGTTGTGAGGTGCAGCCCATCGCTTGCCAGAAGTCCATCTTCAAGAAACTGCATTCCGTGATCTAAGAATCCAAACCGTTCCTGTTTGCACCATTTGCGAAGCCAGTTGTTCACTTCCACTATTTTTCCCTCTCTCCCTGGGCCACGTCGTTCAACTGGGAGGACAGATGAGATGACAATTTGTGCATTTAAATGTCTGTTAACTTTATTGTCTGTACAGCTATTCACAGCCCATGTCATGTTTTTCTTTTCACTGAGGTCTGCTCCTGTTCTGACTGCTCCAAGAACTTGTACTTTAAAGAGAGGATTAGAAAAATTCATGGACGATAGTACTATCAGTGTCTACTAGTCATAATGGCTATGTTCTACCTCCACTGTTGGAGGCAGTGTTGCTTGAAATCTTAAGGTGGAGGGAAGAGGACAGTTGCACTCAGGTCCTGTTTGCAGGCTTCCCATAGGCATCTAGTTGGCCCCTGTGAGAACAGAATGCCGGACTACATGGGCCTTTGTTTGAACACAGCAAAGTTCTTCTTATGTTCTTATGACTTCAGTGCCTAGCAATCTGGGATCTCTTTGTCCACCTCAAGATAAAAAATAAAGGGGGGGGGAGTGAAAATTGGTGGGCATTAGTACACCCACAACATGCTTTGCCTCTTGAAATCCTTCAAGGAACTGTCCATTCATCATGGTTAACTAGCTCTTCCTGGTTCTGCTCAAGTTCTGCTTCTTGCTCCTGAAAAGAAAGGCCAGCAGACCCTGTTTAACAGGGAGACTATTTGAAACGGAGCAAGGAGAGGGCAAGAAACTGCTCCAAACTGAAAAGGAGGACTTACTGGGTACCAGTTTTGCCACCAACAGTTTTGATTTTATTCAGCCTCTTACTGACCAGGAGTACTACCCATATCAGAAAAACATTCACTTGTCTAAGATAGGATAAAGATATAGGTATTAAGTAAAGGGACTAGTTTGTGTTTTTTGTTTTGTTCTTTTTTATTTTATTTTTTAAAAAAGAATTCTGCAGTGCTAGGAATGAAGAAAAAGAAAAATACACATTACAAGAAAAACATTAAGAAAACTCCTTCTGCAATGAGAATCTCACATAAAAATCAGTTTGAGTAGTAAAATCATGTCAAAAAATTATGTTCTCCTCCTCTGAATTAAGTTTTCCAATGTGTAAGCAGTCTCCAGGTCTTACATATGACATTTGCTCCTCAGGAAATATTAGAATATTACACAACATTGCTACGTTGTATAGCTGAAGCATGAAGATTGCAAAACCTCATCTTATAGTATCATAAGCCAACCTGATACATGTTTTTACACAAATATTGTTTAAAAGGTAAACACATTTTAGCATCATTGCAGGGAGCATTTTCACCTTTGAAACACTACACAGGTTAATGTTCAAACTGGTTTTAATCACTTCCCACAATACATTTTAAAGGCAATATCAGTCAATGCAAACATTCTAAAAGAATGAGCAGATGGATGCTGGAGCTCATAAAGTGGCTGGTAAACTCCTGCTCTGAAAACAGAACAAAAGACCCACCTTTTCCATAATTAAGGGGCTGATTAATGCATTGGGCTCCTCACAACACACCTGTAATTACTGAGAGGTAAGTATTGTGTTGTGCGCCTAGTGTCTGAACAAGCCATGCAGCAGCAGATGGGACGACATCTCTATTGACATATGCTGCAATAAAAAGACTCATGAATCTTGGGATGAAAGACAACAGAGAGTAGATTTTTTAAAGATTAGTAATTACTAACCCTTGCTCTATTTTCATGAAAGTTGTGTCCACATAACGAAAAACTATTTTCAACTCTTTGAATTTTACCAGAAATATTCTGGAACATACCCAAGTAGAATCAGGTGAAGCCACATCTTTCAGCATTCAAAAAACTTTACCTCTTCATTTTAAAAGACACACACACACAGAGAGAGATAATAGGGCTCAAGTCTTCTAACTTTTTCTTTAAATCGCATTATCTTTTGGTCATCCGATAATTTTGTTGAAAAATAAAGGACCAATGGACACAATTCACCAGGATGTTCTCCTGCCCAGGACCCACTGAAATGCACCCTGTTACTTCCATGGCCGAACCCAGGATAGTCCTCCATTTACCATCTAAGTTGTGGCTATTCCACACCAATAACTGGCAGCAGCAGACAAGGGGTGATACTTCCTCTTTTGTCATTATTATGAATTGCTGTAAGATTTTTATATTGATCCTTATAATTTTGTACTTATGTATTGCCACAGTTATATCTCAGCGGAATTATTTTAGCTGCCTTAAGCATGGCAATAGAAAATCAGGATACACATTTATAATAAACACCAAAGAAATAAGTTCTGGCTCAACATCTTTAAAGGTTCAAGTCATAAAGGTGACACAAGACATTCTGTGCATTGTAGTCTTTCAGGTCTGTTAGTGTGTCTGGACCCACATGTGCACAAACATGTATTTTGCACACCTGTTCACATAAAATACTAATTTGTGAAATTATCAATAAGATTCTCGGGATTTTAACAGGAGATAATTGTGCATACACAGGATTGCACTGACTGTACTAACACTGCTAATTTTGAGAAATTTAGCAATGACCATTATTAGGGAACTTGCTAGGGTAACAAGAATCACACCATTGTACCAGTTACAGATAGGTAGCCGTGTTGGTCTGCCATAGTCAAAACAAAAAAAATTCCTTCCAGTAGCACCTTAAAGACCAACTAAGTTAGTTCTTGGTATGAGCTTTCGTGTGCATGCACACTTCTGTGTGTGTCTGTATCTGAAGAAGTGTGCATGCACACAAAAGCTCATACCAAGAACTAACTTAGTTGGTCTTTAAGGTGCTACTGGAAGGATTTTTTTTTGTTTTCACACTATTGTAGTCACTGCAATATTTTTTAACAAAAGGGTAGTTGTGTTTAGGGATAAGCTCGTGCCAATATGCAATGATTTAGAAGCAACAACAGCATTTAAAGATAGAGTAAAAAGGATTAATAATACAAGGCACAGGTTAACCCACCCACATGTTGTCTGGAACATATGCATAAACAAAGGAGAAAGGCTAGAGGCAGAAAGTCTCCTAAGGATGGAGTTATGAGGTAGAGTTTTAGAGATCCCACTTTTCTATATACAGCAAAAGACCCAGGAAGGGAAAAAAGTTACTTGTAAAGTAGCAAGTGAGAGCCAGAGGTGGCCATGATTATGGAAATAGAAAAGGTAGAGATGGGAAAGGGGACTAAGATGTAGCAGTTAAAGGTCCTAGATTAGAAGGAACTGGAGGAACCCTTTATATCATGCTTTTTGGACTAGTTGCCAAGCAACTAGATAGGCTTGGATGTTTCAAGAAGGATTTAGTTGTTTAAGATAATCCTTCCACTTGTCTAAAAGGTGAAAGGTCCTGGCTTTAACCAGGTGGCTGACTACTCAACTAAAAGTGACTTCCCACTTTCCACAACCACCAGTTCTCTGGATTCTTATGAATCTGACAAGTCTTGCTTCGAAAATAGAAAAATATTTCCCTTTAAAGAGACACGGGTGGGTGCTTTTCCACAGAGTAAGAAGAAGAAGAAGAGTTTGGATTTGATATCCTGCCTTTCACTCCCTTTAAGGAGTCTCAAAGCGGCTAACAATCTCCTTTTCCCTTCCTCCCCCACAACAAACCCTCTGTGAGGTGAGTGGGGCTGAGAGACTTCAGAGAAGTGTGACTGGCCCAAGGTCACCCAGCAGCTGAAGGTGGAGGAGCGGAGACGCAAACCTGGTTCCCCAGATTACGAGACTACCGCTCTTAACCACTACACCACACTGGTTAATACTGGTAGTATTAACTACTCCATAAACAAAATAGCTAACTCAGTCCAGAAACAAGGAGCATTGGGAAGGAGAAGGTGAGGAAGAAAGAAAGAAGGGGAGAGAAGTCAGCTGCAATGGACAAGCCAAGAACAAAGCTTGTGGTTTGAAGAGAGTCTGGCTTTGGACATAAGGCTAGGCTGCAACAAGGCTTTGCTCCCGGTAGTGAGGGAGGAGGAGGAGAGGACTGAAACACCTGAGGTATCAGCAAAATGCAATAGCATGCTGTATGTTCACCTGTAGCGGATCCCACTGCCACCAAAATGTAGCAGATCCCACCACTGCTACCAAAAATATAGCGGATCCCACCATTCTGCCATCAATAATGGCAGATCCCACCTACTCTTTACAAACCCCATGGGTTATTGTATTGGTTTCTGTGTGAGGATAAAACCTTGATACTTGGAGACTCAGGCAGAAGTTGAACAAATAAGAAAGATTTATTATCTGGACCAAGTTGGTAAAACAAATGATTTGTCAGGAGATAAAGTTCTTTCAGGAAACAGTTAACTTATTAATAATTATGCTAAATCTACTGGATGTTACAGGTTTCTAGAGAAGGTAGTAAACATGCAGCTTCTTTTAAAGTTCAGTTGCTTATTTTCAGTTATTACTCTTCCGTTAGATGTTACAGGTTTCCAGACTCGCTGATAAATGCTTAGCTTATTTCAAGTTATTTCACTTCACTTCCTTAACTTAGTTGCATAGGTGTTACAGTTTATTACTTTGGTTCTTAAACAAGGTGGTACTTCTTATCAATCACACTCCTGAGGTACTTCTAGCAGACCCATGGAACCACCACATCCCTCTTAATTGGTTTGGGAGTCTTCTCTTCCTAGAAGATCTCTCCCCTCCTGACTGGAATAAGATCCAAGCAGATTGTATCCTCACAGCTCTGCTTCTCAAACTCAGCCCTCCAGCTAACTCCTGTCTGAAAATTCTCCCAAGACGCTAAACACAGTCTTCCTGTCTAAGTTCAATTTATTCCCTATGCCGTTTAATACCTACATGAAACCACTGAGAGGGATAATCTGGAGGTTTGGAGTACGCTGTCAGCAATATGCTGACACACAGCTCTACTTCTCTTTTGTATATTTTCAGGTGAGGCAGTGGATGTGCTGGACTAATGTCTGGCCTCAGCAATGGACTGGATGAGAGCCAACAAACTGAAACTCAAGCCAGAGAAGACTGTGGCACTATCAGTGGCTGGTTCCCTAGACTGGATGGCTGGAAGGTTGCTGGGGTTACACTCCCTCTGAAGGAGTGGGTACCTGGTTTGGGGGTACTCCTGCATCCTTTGCTGTCACCTGAGGCTCAATGAGCCTCAGTGGCACGGAGTGCCTTTCATCAACTTTGGCTGGTGGCCCAACTGTGCCCTTATCAGGACAGGAACAGCCTATCTACTCTTATTTATGCTCTGGTAAGCTCTAGGACGCGGGTGGCGCTGTGGGTAAAAGCCTCAGCGCCTAGGGCTTGCCGATCGGAAGGTCGGCGGTTCGAATCCCCGCGGCGGGGTGCGCTCCCGCTGCTCGGTCCCAGCGCCTGCCAACCTAGCAGTTCGAAAGCACCCCCGGGTGCAAGTAGATAAATAGGGACCGCTTACCAGCGGGAAGGTAAACGGCGTTCCGTGTGCTGAGCTGGCTCGCCAGATGCAGCTTTGTCACGCTGGCCACGTGACCCGGAAGTGTCTCCGGACAGCGCTGGCCCCCGGCCTCTTGAGTGAGATGGGCGCACAACCCTCTGTCAAGACTGGCCCGTACGGGCAGGGGTACCTTTACCTTTAAGCTCTAGGATAGGGATGCGGGTGGTGCTGTGGTCTAAACCACAGAGCCTAGGGCTTGCCGGTCAGGTGGTCGGTGGTTCGAATCCCCACGACAGGGATCCCATTGCTCAGTCCCTGCTCCTGCCAACCTAGCAGTTCGAAAGCACGTCAAAGTGCAAGTAGATACCGCTCCGGCGGGAAAGTAAAAGGCGTTTCCGTGCGCTGCTCTGGTTTCGCCAGAAGCGGCTTAGTCATGCTGGCCACATGATCCAGAAGCTGTACGCCGGCTCCCTCGGCCAATAAAGCGAGATGAGCGCCACAACCCCAGAGTTGTCCGCAACTGGACTTAACGGTCAGGGGTCCTTTTACCTTTACCTAAGCTCTGGGTTAGATTACTGCAACGTGTTATCTGTAGAGCTGCCTCTGAAGACGGTTTGGAAACTTCAGCTGGTGCACAATTCTGTGGCCAGGTTAAATAATCTATGGTCTGTGAAAGTGTGGGGGAGTGGACTTTTATTTTGATGAATATTTTATTATTGGTTGTCAGTCAGTATTTTTTTTATTATGTTTTTATCATTGAAGTTCTGTAATGTGTTTCTAATGTTGTACACAGCTCTTCTGTTAAAGGGTGCTATATAAATTGAAAAAATAATAAAAGTAATACTTGTTTCTAAAGCTGTATATTATATTATATTATATTGTTGTAATCCGCCCTGAGATGGTATGGTGAAGGGCAGTTAAGGAATAGTATGAATGAATGGGGTCTGGCTATAATAATTATTATGGACTCATGCATAATATTGTCCTTCTAGACCACAAAATTACTCCCTTCATGTTTATGACATCAGTTTAGCTCTTTGGAAAGTACCATAATCTTTTCACTAGGATAAATATGCTACACTTTACAAGCTCAGACTAATCTTTGCTGACTCCTTGGAATCCTCTCCAATTTGTCTGCATGCTATGTAACATCTGCTAACTTAAATTAAACAAAATAGCCCAGCTACGTACTGAAAAAAGAGAGGCACTTTGATCTCCTGCTTTGCATATGCCATTTTTTAAAATCAACTCAAGAAGACCACCACCCCTTTAAAATAAATAAGTAGGTAAATAAGTAAGTAAGTAAGTAAGTAAGTAAGTAAGTAAAACCACAGCACACTTGTCAGTGGTATGAGCCAAGTATATTGTATTTGTGTGGCAGAAACCATAAAATAATTAAGAATCTGTTTGATAATGATTTTTGACAAATCTATATTCCTAAAGCTTTAGAGCAACCTGAAGAGTTGAACAGTAGATAAAAGCAAACTAGAAATTTAACAGTCAGTTTTAGTACATTTTTATAGCACATGGTGCCAATGTTAAGTTGAACTTCTTCATCTAACCTCTGGCACAAGGCAGGACTATTCAACATTAGACCCTCAAACATGAAGCCAGACAGACGAGTAAATCACAGAGCAATCCTCAAGCAAATACCGGGCAAAAACCTTTAGACAGGGTCACCAATTAATCTGACAAGAGAAAATTCCTTTAATCACCAACTCTATGTATGCCAGATTCTTGACTCAAGTTATACCAGTCTCTGATACCAGGAAAAATCAATATAGGCATGTATTCAGGTAAAGCAATATTCCTCTGGTTAACAGTAATAACATATAACAAAAACTTCACTCTTGTGGTTTATCGCCACAACAGCTACTCACTTTGGGTTTTAGTAAAGCAAACAGTCTAATTTGTCAGCGCCTAAACGATATCGAGCATCAGAACAACTTGGCCACAATAAGGAAATTTTGCCCATGGTATGAACATTTTCCACCTTCCTGTTTCAACTCTCTGGCACCCTATCTGCATAACCTAGCAATTCTAAAATATAGACGCACTTTTACTCTCACAAGATTGAATATATTGCCCTTGGCTGTACTTGAGAGACGATTCCAACAGATTCCACACAAAAAAACGCTTATGTCCCTGTGGAGATGGCAGTACCGAATCGGGGGCACATGCCCTTCTGGCTTGCACTCTTTATAAAGACTTGAGGAATGAGATTATCACCCCTCTTTTATTGTCCATTCCGGGTCGTCCAACCACTGCTAGTGTCCTTTCTCTTGGCAGATCAAGATGAGCAGGTGACAGCAAAGGTTGCAAGGTTTTTATCTGGGGCAATCAGAATAGACTCCACTATTTGACTATTGATTCAAAACCCTAAAATGTATTTTATATAATTGACTTTTTATTTCTATCCTTTGTATATCGTTTTATTGTTTTATTGCTATGGCCAATGGCTGACGCAAATAAAGATTCATTCATTCAATTGGAAAGACGAGACCATTGGCTTGTCAGTTCCTTCCTATTTCTACATGGCGGAAAGTAAGTGTTAATTAATAAAATGTTAGAGTTGGATGGACTGAGTAGCAAAGATTGGGATAAAGGAGGGCATGGAGCTGGATATTTTAATTTGGGGGTCAAATGAGGTTTTATATATATATATAAAGTCAGGCCTGCTTGATAGCAACCATTAGGATTGATTTTGAATGCTGGTTCATGAAAGGTACTGAATCCCTCTAGTACGGGACTTTTTAAACGCCGGGTTTCCTGCAGGGCTAAACAGTCAAATTGGCGTAAATAATTGTTTAGGTCTAGGTCTCCCTTCTTACTGCCCCAGCCTGCAATGTTCCTTGACAGAATATGATATGGTGTTCTGATATTCAGTTGAATCAGGGCTGATTTGTGTCCCCCGTGTGGCTAGGGGTTCAGTTCCCATCAGTCTGGGATCAGGTGTCTGTGTAGTTGGAGGCAGTTCTACTCAGCATCTCACTGCAGGGAATTACTTTTGTATAGAGAAATTTGCAATTTGACATTTTATAACCTAGGACACAGGTTGTAACCCAGGACTCAGAACAAGGTCTGAGGATTTCTAACATCCTTTCCCCACTTATTAAAATATCATGTGGATATTAAGTGCATCAAATGCACTCAGGAGTAAAGTCAGATCAAGCTGAATGCATTCTCAAATTCTGTAAACCAAGAAATTAAATCTGCAACATCCAACCACAAAGTGAATTTGCCATTTACTCATTGTGAGCGCAATTACACGATAGGCTTGTAGGAAGCATTCAGTGCACACTGCTTTTGCAGACCAATGAAAAGAAAGTAATTATTTAAGAATTAGATTTGCTGAATTTGTACCTTATGGCATTCACAGATAGTGGGAAGATTTGGATTCACCCATTTCCACTTAAGATTAAAGATTTTCAACCTTTTTGAGTCCATGGTTCCCTTAATCAGCTGCATTCTTTCTGTGGAACCCTGTGGGGCTCAGGAGCCCATCTATGTCGCCTGCAGAGCTGGCAGCCTCTCCCTCTTTTTCGAACATCTTCCCTTGTGCTCCCTCAACTTCCTCTCCTCTCCCCTGTTTTAGGGACTTCTCTGGGCAGCTGCTGCTGCTGTCCCTGGTTTCTGAGCTGCCCCCCCCCCCCGCGCGCCCCAAAGAGAGCTGCCTCCCAGAGGCACCATTCGCCTGCGGAGCTTATAGCCAGCGTTACTACAATAGACAGCTGTGCAAGCTCTTGAAAGGCAGAGACATGAGAGGGCATCAGAGGAGGGAGGGAAGGAAAGGAAAGGACAGAGGCCAGTGTTGTCCGCAACTCCCCTGATCATCATTCAAGGCACCCCAGGGTGCCATGGCATACTGGTTGAAAACCACTGACTTAGATCAATAGTCACAAGATGTCTGCAAATATGACCTTTCTGATGGATAAAGCCAGTTGTGCAAACCTACCCTGAGTTTAGCAAGCTTTAGTCTAGTCCTGGTTGGAAGTTATACACCATTTTCTTTTGGACCTCTTTGACTAATTATTCAAAAGTTTGTTCTAATCATTTCCAAGTGTCAAAGGCATATATGACCCACAAATAAGCCTTCATGGGGACTTTCTCAAAGATAAGCCTTTGTGGCTCAAATTTACGTTATGTACTATGAGTCAAGCTAACCAAACCAACTTCTTTCTGCTGAACATTTCAAATATTTAATGATTACAAAAATGCATTTTATGAAAAAATGTGGTGAACTGGCAATTATGGAAAGATTTTGCCTCACAGGAAAGCAGCAACATGAGCATCTGTTTTATGCTTAAGTGATTTTGCCACACACACACACACACACACACACACACACACAGATAGTTCAAATACACTAGGTTGTTTCCTTCAAAATGCAATTCTATAAAAGCAAACAGCATTTTGAAGCTTAGAGCCTAGTAAATCAATCATTTTAACTGAATGCTAGGTACACAGTAACTAGAAAACCACAAGCTGCAAGAAAGGCACATAGCGATGGCAATAGAAATTGATTTACAATTTGTACAGGTCCCCCCTTTCCTCTTTCATAATTGATCTATAAATGTGTAAAATAATTTTGGTTCATTATGGTTCCAAATTATTCAACAATTACCTGAAATGAAAATGTAAAATGAGAGATTTGTCTGGAAGCATTTCTATTGTTTATATAATTGCAGTATAATTTAGTGTAGATGTTGTTATGGAAAAGGGCAGAAAGAACTAGTGCAATTCAAAACGATGCTCTGTAGTGTCATAAATGGGAGGAAGGTTCTCCTGTTTATGTCAAAATAAAATGGATGAACTCTTTAAATGTCTATAAATACTGCAAACAAAGTACTGATGAAAATAAAATATTGCAAGATCAGTTAAAAAATATTCTCTCACTTGATTCAAGTTCACAGAAAGGTCAGTTATAAAAGTACCCCTTTCCTATTCTTCTTCAACCTATTGCCATGTATATATGTAACTTGATAACCTACCATCTGTCCTCAGAAAGATTCTGAGTTGTTCCTCACCATGAACAAGCTGGCATTTTTGCAGATTAATTCCTGCCCTTAATTATGTAGAAAAGGACAAAATTTCAGTCATTGAAGAGCATAGCATATTTTCCTTATAAAAAGGGAATGAGACATTTAAATTAAGTGGCAGCTGTGGGGAGATTTTTAGAACTACACTCTACTTTCTCAACTTCAAATCAAGCTACACAGTTCATAAACTGTTTGTTGCCGTTCTTAAGTATTTAAAAAACCCTCTATGATAGACATGGTAGCAAAGCAATGTCAACATTTAAAATGGCTAGCAAATCAGTCTGTTAAATATGATACACCCAAGAAACCAGTTAAGATCTTCCAAACATATAGATAAAATGTTTATCAAGAACAAATATTATGTGGGACAAATTATCTGACATATCTCAGTTTGTATAATAAATCTAGCTATTTTCTGTACACTGTCTCCATTGTTGGGCATTTTAGGTTTATAAAGTAAAATTTGCTATTTCCTCTGCATTTAACTTAACTTGCTTGTATAGATTACAAGCCGTAAATTACATGAGGCTGCAGTGTTAGGAGCAAATTCTAAGGAGGCCAACATGAAAGTCTTCCACTGCAGAATTAATGTCATTTTAAACCCTGTAAGTGATTCAATTCTTTCCTTGAGCCTTACAAACAAATACATAAAAATATTTTGAACTACATAAACACCTGTGACTTTTTTTTTTTTGCAAATTGTAATTAAACAATGCATTACATGGATATATGAAAAAGTGCTATTTGCATAACATGGATGTCAAGGTGTCAGAATTTGGCAGTTTAAATTCCCAAAGTCCTAGATCTGATCAAGAGTGCATATGATTTCTCAAACAGAACGCAAATACTACAATGATTGCATAGGAATATTCTCCTAACTATAAAGCTTGTTGCTAGAGTAAATGAAGAAATGGCAGAAAGAAAAAGAAAATCAGCTATGAGTTCTTCCCAAGCATCACAAAGCCTCCATATCATCCGCATTGGCAAAAAAAAAAAAAAAAAAAAAAAAGAGGTCAGAAAGCCCTTACATGCAATTCACCAGCACAAGGTTACCATTGGACAGAATTATGGAGCACAAACCAAATGACTCCTCCAAAGTAATTTGGTATGTGAAGATTACTTCATAAACTACCTCAGTGTACACGGGTTGGGAATAAAAATGAATGCAACAAGGTATTAAATAGCTATTACAACTACACACTACTCACACACATAACCAGCATATACTGATCGCCATTTAAAATTATTCTAATACAAAATGATAAATGATTTTACAACATAACTGTTTATACCACATTTAAAATAATGTTGTTGGACCTTGTGGTGAAGGGTGGGTATTAAATAAACAAATAAAGTAAAACAATAGGTAAAAGGGTGTTGGGTTGTTGTTGCTTTTACATATCAACAAGTATACAAACTGCCAAAAATTATTCATATAGATGAAAATTATTTTGCTAAATTCACCCCACACACCAAATAGAAAATTTACTAAAGGCACAAAGTAGGATGGTGTTCACAGTCATCTCATATTTACTGCAATGTAGAAACATTGGAGGGTATCTTTTGTTGTTCAAGACGAGATCACATTTTACCATCTTCAGATTAGCAGAATGAAAGGGAACAGTTATTTTAACTGAGTTGCTACAAGGATGGCAACAGAAAATGGACATGGCTTTTTGGTTGCTGTCCTTTTGGGGCATCATGTGTGGGGGAATGAGGGAGGGAGCGATTCTAGTAAGAATTGTGTGGGGAAAGGGATGGAACAGTAAATTCTGGCCCTCCTGGTAGGCGAGAGACACTTATCAGAAAGAATGCTTGTAGGCAGCATTCAGGACAGGGGCGCAGACGTCCAGGCGTCTAGCTATGGTGGATAAAAAGTTTAAATGGAAAGTCTTGAATCTGTCTAGTGTGGAAACACATTCGAGGGAAGGTTGTTTATAGTGCTACTATGATGAATGAAGTAGCGAAGAATGAGCATGGAGTAGCTCCTAGAATATTTAATTATAATTTATGTCTTGGTAGGTTTAGAGGTTTACTATTTTACTGGTAAACTCTGTTATCTATTAAAATGTTTATGAATTATGAATTATGAAATGACCCTGAAGTACCCAATGTCATAGCTGGCGATGTGTTTGCTGTGGAGTTAGTTTCAGTTCATGCAATCAGCTGATGTGGACAAGGTACTTGCAGCTATACAGTTGTCTATGTGCCCTCTTGACTCCTGCCCTGCCTGGTTTATTAAATCTATTAGAGAGGGGTTGCCTGGTTGGGTCCAGAGTGTGGTTAACACTTTACTGCATAACAGGGGTGATGACTGCTGGTTTGAAAGTGGCAGTGGACTATAGACCAGTCACAAATATCCACTTCTTGTGCAAGGTGGAGGAGAGTTGCTGTGGGGCAGTTGTAAGCATTCTTAGATGACACAGTTTGTTTTGATAGGGCAAGCGGGTTGTCTCCTGCTTCTCAGTCTCTCTGCAGCTTTTGACCCCAGGGACCATGGCATCATGCAGGACCAGCTCCATGAAATGGGAATTGAGGGCAGTGCATTATAGTGGTTCTGGTCCTAATTTTAAGAATTAATTTAGTTTGCGTGCGTCCAACTGACACACGAATGCTGGCGTGCGGGACCTTCTGGACCCAGAAGTGGGCAGAAAGTAGGCAGAATGAGGGTTGGAATGGGGTGTAATGTGGGCGGTCTTATGTAGTCTTATGGCTGATGTGTCTAAGGTTGATGTGCAAGGTTGAGGATAAGCAAGGTACAGCAAATATCAACATGTTTCAGGAAATATTTTGCAATTACTAAGAGATATCAGAGACCTATAGGGACCTATAGGTCAGAAGATAAACCAAAATTATTCACAAAAGTATATTTTAAATATTTCAAGCATTTATTTGCCTTTTAAAGATTTAATAATTCAGTTAACTAAGCTCAGCAGTGGAGAGAACAAGTGGGACATGCAATGGTGCAGTCTATCCCCATTCCCTAGGAGAGCTCCAGCTAGCCTGGGACAGGAGCCTTGAGGACTAGGGGAGGGGGCAGTTTGAGGAGGTGCAAAGGAAAACATGGCACTCTGAAGGCTTGCAGCTACAGGGTTCTGGTTAGCATGAGGAATGCACAAAGTGGAAAGGTTTAACCCTTCCTTTTTCAGAAGCAATTGCATTGAAAATTTCTGTGTCCCATGTAAATAAGAAGCCCGCATATGCTTTCTAAACAATTGTGTTTATTTACAATCTTTTTACCCTGCCACTGAAAAGCTTTCTAGAACATCTTGCATAATATCAAGACAAACAAGCTAGTTCATGCCCACAGACTTACAACCTATAAAGACGCATGGTATGCTAAACGCTTTCCCCTATAGAAGTATGTCCCCTCCCACAGGGCAGAAGAAAGAGTTGCCCATAGAAAACAATGGAGAAATCCAAGAATTTCGCTTAGGCAGCACATTTGTCATGCCAAAGCAGAATCAATACCAACCAAGACAACAGTTCCTATCTTTGGCATTCAGTGTGAACCCAGGAGTCTCCTATCCCTGTAAGAGATTAGTTTCTGTACAGTTTTCTTTTATTTATGCCCTCAATATTCCATAAGTCTTGGAAGCTCCTAAGTCGGTGCTGGTCTTTTTCTAAAAATGTTTTTCTTCATGTTTTCTACTTGTATGTACAGGAGAGTCCCCACTTACGCAGGGGTTATGTTCTGGGCCTCCGCACGCATCAGTGAAATGCACATAAGTGGGGAGGACCCTGGAGAGTCCTAGAGGCTTGTTGAAGCTGCTCAGCTGATGCAGCATTTAGATCAGAGGTGACTAACATCTGTCCCTCCAGATGTTGTGCTACAACTCCCATCATCTCTAACCACTGGTCATGCTGGCTAGGGTTGCTGGAAGTTGTAGGTGACCAACATCTAGAGGGCCACAGGTTAGCCAATTTAGATAAAAATACAGCAAGTATATATGCATTGGACACTGTTGAGTTTTTACCATTGAAAAGCAAAAACGCAATGGGCTCTTAGCATCCCATAGCTACCAACTGGAAAGCTTGAAGCCAAGAGTGCCACCAAGAGGTATAAAAGAGAATTCTTTTTAAAAAGGCAGTGGCAATGTGGAACAATACTGATATGGTTTATAACTTAAAATTTGCACTATGGAAGATTTTTGTAATCTATTACCTATTGAAATTAGCAGGAATACCTTTTTCTATAGTACTTTTCTTAAGTAGCATCAGTTTGTGTCTTAATCTACCTTGCTTTTGATTGGTTGGCTTCTCCTCTCTAATTTGATGTAGAATTCTCAAATCTCTCTTTAAACTCTTCCTTTTTTGTGCTCTGTAGAGCTCCTTTACTCTTGGTCCCCTTTTCTTTACTTTCACTTCCTGCTTTACCATTGGCAAACCTGAAACTGATTCACTTTCTCTGTCCAATATGCCACCTTCAAATCTAGTTAACTCATTTTTTCCCTGCAGCTTTCCTTGAAGTTCTGCAGCCTTATCTTTTCTACACAATTAAACCTCTTCTATCTAACATGCTGGGACGCGGGTGGCGCTGTGGGTAAAACCTCAGCGCCTAGGACTTGCCGATCGCATGGTCGGCGGTTTGAATCCCCACAGCGGGGTGTGCTCCTGTCGTTCGGTCCCAGCGCCTGCCAACCTAGCAGTTCGAAAGCACCCCCGGGTGCAAGTAGATAAATAGGGACCGCTTACCAGTGGGAAGGTAAACGGCGTTCCGTGTGCTGCGCTGGCTCGCCAGATGCAGCTTCGTCACGCTGGCCACGTGACCCGGAAGTGTCTGCGGACAGCGCTGGCTCCTGGCCTCTAGAGTGAGATGGGCGCACAACCCTAGAGTCTGGCAAGACTGGCCCGTACGGGCAGGGGTACCTTTACCTTTACCTTTATCTAACATGCTATACTTATTTCCAAGCTCTAATTTTTTCCTTCACCTTGTCTTACTTGCTTGAGAAGCCTCCTGAGCATAAATATTGCCATTTAAAAGTGCTGTGTAGCATTTACCTCACACCAGGAACTAAATAAAAGTGAAATAATGGCTATACACACAGGTCCCACTTACCGAACACAATGTGTTCCCAGGAAATCATCTGTAAGGCGGGTGTTTGCATAATGAGCTGACAATTTCAATGATTTCCTATGGGAACAATTCTACTTTGTGATCTTTCCCCCTTCCCCTATCATGGTTTGTTTCTAAAATGGCTATAGCCAACCGGCAAAAGAAAGACAAAGAAAAAAACTGATTTGTCCCATCTCTCTTTCTAGTTCCTCTCTCATACATATGAAAGAATGAGAAAATGGTTGCCACTGACCAACAAACCACAAACAAATAAGGAACGAAGGAAGGGAGGGAGGGAGGAAGGAAGGAAGGGGGCAAACTCTGGCTGTTTGGCTATCTGAATCTGCAGTGTGTATAGTGAGGTTTGGGCAGAACTCTTCATGTTCAGATAACTGAATTTTCACATAATGAATGGACAGATTGCAGGACCTGCATGACATCCAGAAGCCATTTTTGATGGAAATCTCCAAGTCATTCAGTTTTCATTAGAAACCAAAAGAGATAGTGGCTTGGATCTCAATTCCCCATGCACCAGTAGGAATGTCCCATACACAGTGCCAGCAAAACAAAAGAAAACAACTAGCATAGATTCCCCCTGCAGCTCTTTGCTGCATTACACCATCATACTGTGGTAGATTGGGAGAACCTCCAGAAAAGGGGGAGTAGGTTGGAGGGGAAGGGAAGAACTGGAAAATCCCACCAGGGGTTCTTCCACAGGGTCTCAAGCCATACTGTGGCTCGGGATCCAAACCTTAGAAAGCATGTTTAATTAATGCAGTTCAGTTTTCAGAACTAGAAATATAGTATTTGTACCTGATCTTTACTAGTTAATCCAATATGCATGACAAGATAAAAGTGCACCAGGTAGTCAGGATTTGGCACAAAATCTTGGCGCCTAGCCATCATAGCACATATCAGTTTGTAGGCTTGAAGCTTCCCTTCCTTATAGTCATCTGATAAGGTGGTAGCCTAAAATAAAAGAGTATGTTTTGTGAATAAGACAGCTTCTAAATAATCAGAACATGAGTACTGTATTACAATATATGAAACAAAGACAACTGTTCAAGACATCCTTCTCAAGATGATAAAGGGCACATTTTAAGTTACATTTTCTATTATTTGGAACTTTTATGGAACTTAACATCAACATTTCTCACCCACAAACAAAATAGCTTTGATCCAGCAAAGGCCTCAGCTAATAGAAGGTGAGGGTTGCAATTTTCAGATATTCTTCCTCCACTGCAGCTCCGGAAAGACTGCTCTAAAGGAATGAGGGACCCTTTGGAAAAACATAGGAGTGTGTGGCTGCAGTGGAGAGAGAGAATCAGCAAAAATGGCACCTGCCCTTCCATCCATAGAAGCCTCCCGGAATCAAAGATCTTTCCATGAAGAGAACAGCACAAATGCATATAATCCATTGTTAGGTTTGATAATTAACGTTTTGTATTATAAATAAAATACCAACACTAAGGAAGGGAAGTTGAGGACAGAACAGCACACTTTATTATAAAAATAGTAGATTAAAGCTTAAGTGCAACTTAATATATTCTTATTTACATCCCAATTAACCAATTAATTTGCACATCACAGGCTGGTTGCACAGAATTCACTAAATTACTGTAGATGCTGACTCTGCTTTCATTACAGGACTTCAGGCATCATTCAAACAGGGCACAAGGGAACAGTCTCCTCTTTCTCCATAATGTGAATAGAGCGATGTGCACTCCTGAAGTTTACTCAAAAATCCTCAATACAGAGTAGTGGTCACATGTAGGCTTCTGTCACTGAAATCGCAGCCCTTGTGAACTTTTTGTATTTAGGTCAAATCCAAACTAATGAATATATATAAAAAAGTTTCAACATACATTCAGATACAAAAGAATTTTAAAGGCTTATGCTGATGTTACGTTTAGATTTGTATAGTCAGTACAGTGGTACTTCTGGTTACATACTTAATTCGTTCTGGAGGTCCGTTCTTAACCTGAAACTGTTCTTAACCTGAAGTACCATTTTAAGCTAATGGGGCCTCCCGCTGCTGCTGCGCTGCCACCACGCGATTTCTGTTCTCATCCTGAAGCAAAGTTCTTAATCCGAGGTACTATTTCTGGGTTAGTGGAGTCTGTAACCTGAAGCATATGTAACCTGAATTGTATGTAACCCAAGGTACCACTGTATAGCTACATGTACATTAAAGGTAAGGTAAAGGGTAAAGGGACCCCTGACCATTAGGTCCAGTCGTAACCGACTCTGGGGTTGCGGCACTCATCTCGCTTTATGGCCGAGAGAGCCGGCGTACAGCTTCCGGGTCATGTGACCAGCATGACTAAGCCGCTTCTGGCGAACCAGAGTAGCGCACGGAAACGCCGTTTACCTTCCCGCTGGAGCGGTACCTATTTATCTAGTTGCACTCTGACGTGCTTTCAAACTGCTAGGTTGGCAGGGACTGAGCAAGGGGAGCTCACCCCGTCGCGGGGATTCGAACTGCCGACCTTCTGATCGGCAAGTCCTAGGCTCTGTGGTTTAACCCACAGCGCCACCCGCATCCCAACATTAGAGGTAGCTACAAAATTAACATAGTAAGGCAGTCCTTCCTCCATGTTTAAAAAGCAATTTGGGAGTTTAGAAGACTGAAGGTAAACAAAAGCAGGATACAAATGAGATTGGTCCAGACCAAGGGGCATGAAAAACTTACCTTGAACAACCACGATGCAAATATTCTGAGTGGAGGAATTAAAGTAGGAGGAGAGGGAGTGGATTGGTTATCCAGACTGATAGCAAGATTGTCCCTTATCTAAATAAATAAATAGATAGATAGATAGTAAGACATACACAATCTTGATGAGCTAAAGTGAATAGTTTTTCCTTCTTAACCTCTTCAGATAGGATCTCACACTTTCTTTTCTGATTGTTTTGGAAAATCCCAAACTAAAGAAGGCCCTTTTCTCATCAATAATCTGTGATGCACGAAGTTTGAAACTGAAGCGGCTGTTGTAATGCTTCTCCTTTCCTTTGGAAAGTCCCAATAGGTTATCAGGTTGCCTTGCAGGATGCCCACAGTATTTGGTTGACCCCTGTGAGAACAGGATGATGGGCTAGACAAGCCTCGAGTCTCATTCACTAGGGCTCTTCTTATGTTCTTACCTCCTGAGGTATATAGTGGGGCTGCCCTGGGTTACACAGCACACTGAATCATGAGCTTGCTAATCTCAGTTTCTGATTAGTATGGAATTTGTTACTGTAGTCCAACTAATTTGAACAGATAACTTTTGTACAAATTTCCTTCCTATCTCAAAACAACGGAAACATTATTGAATTTCTGAGGGCTTACAAATTAGGGTTGGTACAGTCGGGAACATTATTTACAAGCACACTTCATCCCAGTACCATTCATCTGTTTAAATATTAAAATCTTCACTATGGTCTCAATGGGTAGTTGAAAATAAGCTTTTAAACATTTAACATACAATATTCATAAGATTTTAGACAGGCTGGATTTAGACACATCAAATAAGCATTTCCGAAAAACGCATTGTAAACTTTGTATGAGAAATTGTTTTGGCAAAAATGGAACTCTACAATGCCATCTGGTGCCACAGTGTTATAATACATATAAAAAGGTAAAGGACCTGACTGTTAGGCCCAGTCACAGAGGACTCTGGGGTTGGGGTGCTCATCTCGCTTTACTGGCCGAGGGAGCCTACGTACAGCTTTCGGGTCATGTGGCCAGCATGACTAATCCGCTTCTGGAGAAGCAGCGCACGGAAACGCCACTTACCTTTGACGTGCTTTCGAACTGCTAGGTTGGCAGGAGCAGGGACCAAGCAACGGGAGCTCACCCTGTCGCAGGGATTCAAACTGCTGACCTTCTGATCGGCAAGCCCTAGGCTCTGTAGTTTAACCCACAGCGCCACCCATCTAACGCATATAAAATGCTTTTTCTTTACTAATCTATCTGAGTCCACAGATTAAACAGTTACGGTATTTCCTGTTCTATTTATTTTAGCATCTCACATTAGTCTACTAACTCTCCATTAGACAAAGTCTATAGTAGCAAACCTTACCTTTGCTAATTTGTACCATAGCGCAAAGAGATACTCAAAAACTCTGGCGTGTATTTTAGGACACTGGATGCTGTTCACATCTCCAAGAATTCCCAATATTCTTCGCCATAACACAGCAGCAGAATCAGGATGCCAGCCTATGAGATTCCCACCAGCAATTATACTGCAATCATCAGCAAGAAACTCACTGCTGTCTAGAAGAGAAAATTATTTGTTATTAATTACTAGCAAAATACCCAAGTGTGTCCTAAAAGGAGGACTTTCGTACAGGAGGGCTGGTGCATCTCGGTGTGAATAAAAACATCCCACCTTCCACACAGGATCTTTGCCACTGCAGGCTGGATGCCCAGTGGTCTGATTCATATGTAACACTAAGTAAAACTATGGCTTAAGCAACAATGAGCAAGCATGTGTGTACGCAAAAGGCTGTGGCTGCTTTACTCCTCTCCAGATCCTACTACTACCAGGCATACGGGGCAACCATATTTTTCTCCATACAGTTACTTAGGAAGAAACTGTACGTTAGCTTCCTGCAAGCATTTTAAAATAGCTTTAAAAAGAAAGAATTAGCTCCTTTCCTGCTTATGCTAATGTGGGATGGAATGCTGGAAATCACAGGCATTTGCAGGCTGCTTTTTGGGGTAGTGGTGGGAATAAATACTCCAAATAAATAAATACTTAGGCTTCCAGTTCCGGTGCCTTAAAGGAGACAGCTCCCACGATAGTGGGAGATCGTTGGTGAAGAAAAAACAAGGATAATTGCGGGTAATTATCCTTGCAAGTTCCCTCCAGGGTCAGGGGGAAAGGCCTTCACTCGCAGTTTGTCTAGGTACCTGGCTCTCACTCTGGCATGGAATGTGAGAGGCAGGGAGGTGCTGAGTGCAAAAGCACTCCGCCTGTCAATAACCCTCCTACCCGCCATTAAGAAGCAGAGGTTCTTCTGTTAATTAGTTTATTTTGGACTAATGTACAGACGCGTTCTAGAAGAGATGAGATCATAAACTGCGGAACTGAAGCAGCTACAAGGTCTTTAAGGTTTGAATTTGAAAGATGTGTAAAAGACAGTGTGGGGGGAGGGGAGCCTACAGCTTCTTTATATAAAGTTTTCTTTTTTACATTTATGATTCAGCAACCCTCCCTAGAATGTTAAATCAATTTCTACAAAGAGCAAGTGAAGAAAGAGGAAACTGGACTGCAGATATGGAATACAACATTAAACAGAACTGTGTGCGCAAAAAACTCAATTAACATTAAAAGGACTAAGAATTTAATTTAATTGGACTATGATAATTATCACTTTGTGAGTATGGAATCTGAAAGGTATGTGCTATTTATCTTCGGCTGAACAGAGGAATGAAAGAAGCCTGGAAACTTGCCAAGGGCACCGGCAGTATAACAAATCACTCCTCTTCCTAGGCTGGGAGGAAAAATGGCGAAAACAGGTTACTGACTGGGATAGAGTGACTTTGCAGCTATTGCTAAAGTTGCAAAACAAAGAAGCACGGGACTGAGTGAGGGAGAAATTTAATTGGACTGTGTTAATTATCATTTTGCGAGTATGGAATCTGGAAGGGATTGAGTAAGGGAGAAATTTCTGGAACAACATTGGGATATCAGGTCTGCTCAAGGAATGAGAGATTGCAGCAACAACTGGGGAAAGATTGACATACAAGGACAGGAAGAAACATCATGGCCAGAATAAATGTCACACACAGGAAGAAGAACAATGATACAGTATGAGATGTTCACTTGTAAATTACTTAATGTATCAATACAAATAGAAGTTATAAATATTGCAACTGTTGTATAAAGGATTACTATTATGACGGGAATGTGATTGAAACCAATAAGATTTTGGAACGCAGAAACAAAGTAAATCACCATCAATTCTAGCATGTGGGGGGCCCACCTAAATTATATAATTTGGTATTTGAATGATTTGTATTAGGAATTGTATTATAATTTGGCATTGTTATAATGAGGCTATTATTGGATTATTGTAATTGAAAAACTAATAAAAATTATCATAATAAATAAATAAATAAATAGCATCTGGAAACAGATATACATTTCTGGTAGATATAGAGAGCCAGTGTGCCTAATGGTTATGAGTGTTGGATCTCGGAGACCAGGGTTCAAATCTCAGCCATGAAGCTCACTGGGTGACCTTGGGCCAGTCGCCATCTCTTAGCCTAACCCACCTCACAGGGTTGTTGTGAGGATGAAATAGGAAGGAGAAAAATATACACCACATTGAGTTCCATGGAAGAAAAAGGTACATGTAATAAATAAATAAATAATAAATATTAGATATAGCGACTGAGAGGTGAAGAGGCCTAAGTAGACCAGGCTTTGGAGAAAATTATATTCCAAGTCTACTTGCTGTTGGTAAACCTGCTGTCCCTCTACAGGTGGACCTGGCACCTGTATGTCTCCTCTACACACCACTGAAACCCTCTGTTATTTCCCTGCCTTTTGTCGCCTCCTCTAGCCCTTAATTAACTGCACTGCTGCTACTATCTTCACAGCCCCCTCCCCACTACATTTCCCTAAAAAAAGCAAACTCTCCCACTCCAAAATGGCAGGTTATCTACACTGCATTATCATCCACAACTAACCTTCTTCCTTCAAAAAGTGGGTATTATAAAACTGGATTACTTTGCAGCCACAGTCCTGCTCCATGTAGTATGGGTATAATAATGATGGACATTATTTGTCCTGACAATTACATAAATGTGTGATAATGGTCAATTTGTGAAATTAATCAAGTTTCTCCATTAAGCCAAATTTCCTTCTGAGTGTCCAGCATTGTCAATGAAATCAGTACAGCAGCAGCTCGGGTTACGTTACCCTCAGGTAACGTAAACTTCAGGTTGTGAAAGCGGCAAACCTGGAAGTGTTCCCCCACGCACATGCGCAAAGTGGTCTACCGCTTCTCCTTGGGTTGCAAAAACCCCGGGATGCGGCTGGACCTCTGGAGTGGATCCTGTTCACAACCGGAGGTATGTTATTGAAGGTGTGGCACATATGACTCCAGCTATCCATTTTCATCCTATAATAATTTCAGCCTATAATAATTTCCAGCACATGTCCTATTTAACATGACTTGTTCACTCAAAAGCAAAGTGATTAACACAAAACAATTTGTTCTCAAAAGGCACACATCCCTTTAGGAGTACATTTTCACTCACATCAACACTTACATTTCTAAGTCTAACACAAAATTAATGTTATTCTAGAAGAAATCAAAAGCCACACAGGGCAATAAAACTGACTTCATCACAGCTACAGTACTTACTAGAACAAAAAGCACAGGAAATCTTGAAGAGCAGAACAGCTTGTTTTTCTACTGATGCACTTATTTGTCAGAAAATTTCTCAGACTTGCTTACTTATCTATTTAAAACATTTTCCCACTCTGGTTCTTGGCCAAATTGTCTCCCATAGCAGCTTACAAAAACGAACTGTATACAGACCCCGCCTTTAGGCTTACAAACTAAAGACTTGAAATTAGTGGGTATTCAGCACCCTCTAGTGCTACAAAAGCAACTAGTCATGAAATCCAATACAGTCATGATACCAGCAGCACAACTCAGACAATAAAGGTCAAGAATTGTCTTACCCTCCTCAGAGCACCAACCTTCTGAGAGCTTTTGTCTATTACATAGGGAGGACCATAAGGAGTCTCTAGCGTGTCTAGAACAGCTATGTGGCTCAAGAGTGAATGTACACAGGTAGGAAAATATATTGCTCCCAAACAGCAGCAGTCCAGTCTGGTGCAGCTCAACCAGTTGTCTTGTGTGTTGGACGTCTCCTATTGAGACACTTAGGAGAGTTGGTCCTCTGCCCAGAGTAGGAATTATGTGATCTCCTGCTGTAGATCTGCTGATTTGGTCCCACCTTCCCTGTTGATATAGGAGTGAACATTTGTGTTGTCCATTCTGATTAGGATGCAATAGATGGGCATGCTGTGGAAAAAGGGCTGAGTGGCCAGACATACTGCTTTAAGGTCAAGCCAGTTGATGATGTGCTGTGTGAATCAACGGGTGTCCAGTCTGCCTGGAACAGTCACCCCTCGCAATGCATCCCCCAGCCTTGCAGGCTGGCATCTAATGTTATGGTGATCTTTAAGGGACCTCTGAGGGGGATTCCTTTCCATGGGTTAGCATCCCTTGTCCACCAGAACATGGTCTCTCATAGCTGTGGAGGGATCAAGGCATAGTGGTGCTTGCTGTGAATGTGACCACTGGTGTAGAAGAAGGAACCACTGGAGTGGTCTCACATGAAGCTTGGCCCATAGAATGACTTGTGAGGCTGATATGTATAGATCCAGGATACAAGCCAGTAGTATGATGTCCATCCTATTGGAGGACATCAGGAGCTTAGTTGCTGCCTTGATTGAAAGGACTACCAGGCCCTGGGTAGTATCTACCAGTGCACCAATATGTATGAGGAGGAGGTGGCTGTTATCCTTGTTGATGAGGAATCTGTGAGTTTGGCAGGTCCTCATAGTGTTCTGAAGATGTGGTTGCCCTAGAGGGGGAGGTGAGCCACCAGGGCAACCATTGTCTTCATGAAGACTCTCAGAGATCAGGCCAATCTGAACAGGAGGGCCCTCCAGATGTTTTGGTAGTACAACTCCCATCATCCCTGACCATCGGTCCTTAGCTAGGGATGATGGGAGTTGTAGTCCCAAAACACCTGGAGGGCCGAGTTTGCCTATGCCTGGTGTGGGCCAATGAAGAGTCGAAGACACTTGTGGTACTTGGGCTGAATAGGAATGTGAAGGTATGCATCCTGTAAGTCTATGGAAATCATGCAGTCATTGAGATGAAGGGACTGCTTGATACGTCCTAGGGAATTCATCTGGATTTTTTGGGGTAGATCACTCAGCTGTTGAGATATTTCAGACTGAGTACTGCCCTCCAGGCTTTGCGATCTTTTTTGAGAACTACAAAGAAAATCGAATAGGTGCCTAACAAGTGTTCTTCTGCAGGTAATAATAATAATAATAATAATAATAATAATAATAATAATAATAATAAATTTTATTTATATCCCGCCCTCCCCAGCCTTAGCCGGGCTCAGGGCGGCTAACAACAATAAAACAGTACAAAAGTACAACATAAACAACACTCTAAAATCATTCATTCTAAAATTAATTAATTCAAGCCACTGGCAGCCATTGGGCCAGAGCTCCGCGAAGATTGCCGAAGGAGGGAGTCAGGCTGTGCCCTTGCCAAAGGCCTGGTGGAACAGCTCTGTCTTGCAGGCCCTGCGGAAAGATGTCAAGTCCTGCAGGGCCCTGGTCTCTTGTGACAGAGTGTTCCACCAGATCGGAGGTACTGGCTCTATTGTTGCCATATTGCATCTGCTGGACACATTCCCTCACAATCTGGCATTTGGACGGGGATGCAGAGAGGAGTGATGAACTGAGCTTGAGGGTGAATGATGAATTCTATGCAGTCACCATAGGACCCATTGAGCCATCATTGAGTGCTGCCAAATATGTATGAATGCTTTTAGGCAACTTCCCAACTTGATTGCTAATGGCATCATTGGTGTCTTGGGGGGTTCTTGGGAGGGGTGGAGATGTTGAACTTGTTTCCCTGTTGACCTTTTGGAGAAAAACATGGCTGGTTTCAGGTTTGTTTTGGCTTGAGTTCCTTCGGTCTGCCTTGCTGCCTGTAGTGACAAATGACTGATTTGTCGGAGAAGCACCGTTCCTCCTGTTGGGTTACGATAACTTTTCTTTTATCTTTAGAGTCAAGAAGAAAGTCTTTGAGTGTTTCTTCATCGAATAGCATTGATCCATGGAAAAACACTATGGAGAGGTTGATTAGGGAAGAAGTCTGCTTACCACTGTTTAAGCAATAAGGTACTGTGTGCTATGACACCTGCTACCATGGAGCATGCTGAAAACTGTGATGTACCCATGGTGGCATCTGCCATGAATACTGCCACCCTAGGTATCTTGAGTAGGGTGCGGCAGATGTACACAGGATACTGTTCTGGAGTTGAGAGAAAATCCTTCACTCATGCATGAGATGCATGAGCAAATGATCACAACAAGACTCTTATGCCAGATCTCAGCACCTTAGATCTCCTCACCACCATGGATCCTATTACTACCTTATTACTACCTTATGTTTCTGAACCCTACCTCTTAATTTCCTCTTTGATAGTCTAAGCATTTCCTAATGACCTGATCTTATGGGTGGAAATGTGGCTTCCCTTAATTTCTTCTTCCAGGTAGGAACCTTCTTTTTATAATATTTTTATTAAGTTTTTGTTAAAAATACAAATAAAATTCCAATACACATTATAAAAAAAACTTTTCTATTTTCTATTTCCTAACCCATTTTCTGTTGTTGTTCTCTCCCCCTAAATAGGGTACTGAGAAATTCAGCAAAGATGGGTGGGGTGGTGAAAATACCAACTTCAATGTGCATGGAAGGAATAAGCATGTCTAATATCTCCCTTTACCTATACACATTTTGCATAAGGGCAGTAATTTCTCAAACTGATTCCTAGAGCAAAAGAGTGCTCTTACAGAAAGCCTAATGTGATTTACCTTTCCCCAGTACACTTTTCATTAATATATATAACTTACCTTCTGCCACACAAATTCCTGCTCCAAAGAGTTTGGCTTTCTAAAACTGTACATTTTATGAAGTCTAACATTATCAACTCAAGAAACCATACATGGGTGTACATATCTGTGGTGTGTGCATGTGTGTGTTATACAAACCACCACACATACACACAACACACTTCCTTGAGCATACATACCTGTTAAATTTGTGACACCTGAAGGACTCAGATGCAACCACTGGCACGCATCAGGATCAACACAAATATCAGCTGGGATATTGACATCAGGGTTTTCTTCACATGCTTGCCAGGGAGCTAATGTGATATCTACTTCATTATTGTATCCAATGGAGGTATCACTGCTAACACTTTCACCTACATAGCCAAAAGTGATGAGTAAAACAGTCATTTGAAAGAAGACATTTTTAAAACATAGGCATACACAATAGTGACACCAGCATATTGTACCACAAATCACTAGCAAAGCAATAAACACCTCTTTTACTGAAACTCACTCTGTTCTCCTTCTCTGGGACTTCCATGTGATTGTTGCACATCTGCTTTGAAATCTAATTGAGATGGAGGGTTGCTTGCCTGTGTGGAAAAAAAATACAGGAAATTGTTTGGACTACAATTTATTTTCTTATCAAATTGTCTCAAATTAATGGAGGCATGTACTTCCAGGTAACTGCTCAAAACACTTGCAGATTAAGGGCTGGAACACATTATTTGGAGGACAGCAGTTGTGGCTAGCACCAGCTTCTTCCCCCTTTTTGTGAGTTGGGCAGGGGGTTGAGTGTATGCGTGGCAGCAGTAGCCGCTGGTGGGGCTGTGTGGGTGGTAGGAGGCACAGTGTTGGGAGCATTGGCTTGGCTTCACTGCTGCGTCACACTGTGTGGTGCTCCTGCTGCCCTCCCCCTCCTCCTCCTCTTGGTAATCAACAGCAACACTAATTGTTGGGAAAGTCAGGAGACCAAGAGCTCTGGTGAACTCAAAATCATGCACACTATTTTGTGCTATTTTGGTTGACTTAATGAAGACATTGCCCTAATAAGGATTTTTTTCTTATGGCCCAAACAGGGGTACCTTTACTTTTTAATGCACATTAAAACTTACTTCTTGGGCTGTACTTTCCTTGTTCATGGACCTCTCAGTTCCTTGAACACATTCAGCATCCAAAGTTAAGTTCTGTGAGCTTTCTGTTTTTCTAACTGTGAAATGGAAAGTAATATTTTAATTCTTTAAAAAATACTTCATTCAAATATTGGGATTATCAGTTAACAAATAAATATGACATGCTAATCAAGCCATTGTGTCAGCTATGCACTTAGACTATTTTATTCTAATTTCAATCCTCATGCACAAGATATTAGCATACCCTGGCAACCCAAAGTTTGCTTAAGTACAAAAAGCTATTTAGGGTGGAAAACCCTAATGGAGGTGGGGGAGAGTAATGAAAACAGACTAATGAGGATTAACTATGCTCAGTGGGTATGGAGTGCTGACCAACTATTGAGGGACAGCACAGAAGCTTGGGTAGGAGGGGCAATGAAATTGAGGGGCTGGGAATGGAGGAGAGATGATAAAAAGAAAAAATGGTGGAGAGAACCTTGCCATTGTCATCATTATCCATTATATTGGATAATATTTCATAGAATCATAAAATTGTAGAGTTGGAAGTCCATCTAGTCTAACCCTCTGCAAGTCTTTGTTTACACTATTTTTAAATGTTTTCAGGGATGAAAGAGAGCTGCCCACAGCAATCAATGAAGAAATCCAAAATTGTCATGTAGCTTCAAATGATTTACAACAACTCTTTTGTGTTGTCTAGTGCCATTGGGCACCTCTTGTACACTGAGATTGGGCTGAAGCTTAGAGAATCCAACAATCTTGTGATGTTATCCATTGCTTTAATCCCTACATTGCAGGCTGAGTTGAGAGAATAATATGCAGCAACCCTGCACTGCAGTTCACTTGTATATCCCGACTGCACGTTGGAGTGAACAGGTTAGCACTGCAACATATTCCACTATTAGTTAACATTGTGGCCCAGAGGGGAAGCTGAGACAAGTTTTGATTCCCAGCCAAAAATCCCCTATACCTCTCAGGTTGCAGCAAAGGTCAATCTGCTTATTTTGTCCCCTCAGACCTCCTCCTCCATCAAACCAAACATTTGGTTGCATCCAAAATCTCCATGCTGCCTTGACTTGCATGCAGACTGGTTGTACTTTGAAACATTCAAAAACTATTTTTAAAATGTGCATGAATATGACTCAAGTTACTTCTGGGACTCCTATCCAACACTATCTTCAGACGCCCTCTCCTTATAGCCACAGACTCATGTGCTACAAGGGCAACATTTTGCTGCTGGCCCCACTTGCAATCCATTATTTAGCAAACCTCTCATAAAAAGTCTGGGTTACATATACAATATTATTAAGAGGAGGTAAACTATACTTAAATGAAATGCTTTTTGGTGGGGGGAGGGCTAGAAGCGAGTAGGAATGCAAAAGCATTTTATTCTGCCTTAATTTTATTCTCCCAAACTAATACACTGATGGGAAAATAAAAGCATTATTTGGGCCTCAAGTTTCTCCAGATTTTACATTAGAGCTCACAGCTCCAAAAAGCACCAAAGTAATTTTTAAAACACACACACACACACACACACACACCCTGTAAACCACGCAGAGTGGCTGGGGAAACCCAACCAGATGGGCAGGATATACAGTGGTACCTCGGGTTAAGTACTTAATTCGTTTTGGAGGTCCGTTCTTAACCTGAAACTGTTCTTAACCTGAAGCACCACTTTAGCTAATAGAGCCTCTTGATGCCGCCACGTGGTTTCTGTTCTCATCCTGAAGCAAAGTTCTTAACCTGAAGCACCACTTTAGCTAATGGGACCTCCTGCTGCCACCGCGCGATTTCTGTTCTCATCCTGAAGCAAAGTTCTTAACCTGAGGTACTATTTCTGGGTTAGCGGAGTCTTTAACCTGAAGTGTATATAACCCGAGGTACCACTGTATATAAAACAACAACAACAACAACTAGACAAAATGTGCTTGGAAATGAGTTAAAAAATAGATTAATGCAAAAACAGGATGGAACAGAGTTATGAATGAACATGTGAAACTGGCTGGTCCATCCATCCCTGGGGAGGGAGGGGTGCCACAAAACAGCCTAATAAGGGATAAGCACAATGTTTTCACTTTTTTGTAAATAAGGAAAATAAACATGGAATACACTTGCAAATTGTTTTAACATCATAGCTGCTTTGGTTCGCCAGAAGCTGCTTAGTCATGCTGGCCACATGTCCCAGCTGTACGCCGGCTCCCTCGGCCAATAAAGTGAGATGAGCGCCGCAACCCCAGAGTCGGTCACGACTGGACCTAACGGTCAGGGGTCCCTTTACCTTTACCATAGCTGACGCTAGTTAATTATAAACCAAATAGTCAACATTAACTAAATTATTACATTATTTGTTGCATTAATATTAAAACGTTTCAGATTTTTTTTGGCTTTAACCCTTTATATTTGTATTCCTCTCATGTCTTGAAACACTAGTTACCTAAAATGATATGACCACCAAAATTATTGAACATGGGATTAAAGGGATTCATAAACTCTATAGCATGATTTGCTGAAACTTGTACAGCTTATTCATTGTAAATTGAGAGCATACTCCCCCTCCCCAACATAGGCTGCAAGTGCAGACAAGTCCTCCTGAATTCAGTGGGGTTTACTTCCACGTTTGTGATCATGGGGTATAAACAGACAGACAGACAGACAGACTGGACTATACTAAAGCAGTTGATCGGTATTGTTGCAATGTAACAGACTAAAACTAATCTTCTTGCAAAGTTACCATTATAAGATATATTTTTATTACACAGTGAACATTGTGGTGAAAAATCACAGTTGTTGCCTTTTAAGAATTCTATTATACAACAGGAATAGTGACAAATTCATGGAGCTATGAGAACACAGCACTTGCTATTGTTGCACAAAACATTTCAAACCAAAACAAGAACTAACTTCCTCATTGAGGCAGTTCTTATTACTTCTAAATTACCTTGGAAAACATCAGAATTACTTTGGTCTCTAATATCCGAGGTGCTACTACTTCGAGTTAATTGTTCTTGGTGTGAAAATGTGCCATTACATTCTGTTCCTTCTATATTTTCTGGCTGGTGATATTCAAGTCCTGTTCCATTTTCTGACTGTTGATATTCTTCAGCTTCTGTAGGTATTGGTACAAAACTATTTCAGTCATATGCCAATTACAAATGCCCATGCCTATAGCATCAATAACATTGTGAGACATTCAAATCATGAATACATTTTTACCTCATTATTAATTAGCAGAGAAAACAAAATAAAATGTTAACTATTAGGACTGATCTAACATGAATTTGGGAATCCTAGCTAATAGTTCTCTGCTTAAAATTATGGGAAGGGGTGTGATTTCAAGGCTAGAAAGGGTATGAGGAAAAGAGTTAACACATCTATTTGGATGCTGTTTCTTTCCTTCATATCAAGTTCCCTATTTATAGTGGAAAAACAGAGTTGTGTAGTGTCTTTCACAACCTAAGTTTTGCTTTATTGCTTTAATAATCAGGGTGTTTTGAGTGAGTATACTCTGTGGTAATCCCCCAGTCTCTTAAAATCTGCACTCTCAATAACGTGCTGAGAAAGTAAATTCTGCAACCTGTTTAAATTATGTTTTTTGAGCAAATTTGTATACATTTCTTCAGTTTGCATCATTTATTCTCCTACTGTTGCTCATGGGGAGGTGCAAAGAACCAAGCAGAACACTGATCTGCAATGTAAAACTTGTAACTTAAAGATTACTTTCAGGGATTATTATGCATATATATATAACATAATAATTATATTATTTAAAAATCATATCTAGAAGCTATTTCGCTTTTGCTGTGGCTCAATCACATTAACATGCACTGATATTTCTACCAAATATAAGCATGATTAGAGGGGTCCAGAATCTTAAAATATTTTCCTTTCCACCTGAACGGTTTCACCCCAATGTTTCAGCTTGATATCTCATCTAGCTATTTGAAGTTTAAGTGTTGGAGTCTCAGAAAATTCATCAGCATAAGATATGGTGGCATAGATTGAAATTGAAATATGAAGTTTTGGATTCATCTGGTTCAAGGCACAATTTGATTTGTGAACCCCACTTTAACCACGTGTTCTGTCTCATATGTATTTTGAATGCAGGGGGGAAATCCGTATTTCTAGAGTATGAGGTAATTAACAACAACAAACAGGAACTGTAGCAAATGTTTCCTTGGCCTAACATGTATATCCCAAAGAAGGTAGTTCCCCAACTTTGGAGGTTTTCATTTCCTTTAGTATTTTTGGTTTATGCTGGTAAGTACAAAGTACTTTTTATTTTCTTCTTCCTTTATTTTTCTTATTATACTAATTTAGCTAAGATACCTTCCCTCAATTTACTATTTTGTCATCTTTGTATGTGTTTTCTTTAACTGGGCAAGTGGCCTGATAACTACACTATGCTATGCTATGTTAACATTTTTCTCTTGTGGGAATGCTACTTTATAATTTTGCAAGTTTCATAAAACCTTTAAATGTAATTCCCATTGTCATTCACATACTCAAATTCAATAGCCTGTGATCAAACAAAAATCTTTGTCAAATCTATATTAAAGAAGGACCTGAGTTACAAAACTGCTTTGCCACTTTGCCATCAACAGATTTAGGAAGTGCCATAGATGCAGCAATTCCAACAACTCCAGTGCACTTACGTTTCAGCTGATTAGAAAGTCAGCTTAATTTTTAGGATTCTTACAAAGCAAAACATAACTCCACACAACTAACAACAAAAAATTGTCATGAAGACTTGAGATACGGAAATGACTGTACATGAAGATGGAGGCACAATAGCAAGAATGGGTGTATTTTAATTAAAATTGACCTAAAGAGGTCAAATATACAACAGACTTCATGGTCATAGATTCTTATACTTAAAAAGGTAAAGGTAAAGGTACCCCTGCCCGTACGGGCCAGTCTTGCCAGACTCTGGGGTTGTGCGCCCATCTCACTCAAGAGGCCGGGGGCCAGCGCTGTCCGGAGACACTTCCAGGTCACGTGGCCAGCGTGATAAGCTGCTCTGGCGAGCCAGAGCCACATACAGAAACACCGTTTACCTTCCTGCTAGTAAGCGGTCCCTATTTATCTACTTGCACCCGGGGGTGCTTTCGAACTGCTAGGTTGGCAGGCACTGGGACCGAACAATGGGAGCGCACCCCGCCGCGGGGATTCGAACCGCCAACCTTTCGATCGGCAAGCCCTAGGCGCTGAGGCTTTTACCCGCGTCCCAGATTCTTATACTTATTAGAAGTCAAATTCTTAGGTTTGCTAAAATTGTAGAGACAGCAGAGTTCATTACACAGAAGAACTTCTTTGAACACCAGTTTTCCTTGGTGGCGCTGTGGTCTAAACCACTGAGCTTAGGGCTTGCCGATCAGAAGGTGGGTGGTTCGAATCCCTGCAACGGGGTGAGCTCCTGTTGCTCGGTCCCTGCTCCTGCCAACTAGGAGTTCGAAAGCACATCAAAGTGCAAGTAGATAAATAGGTACCGCTCCGGCGGGAAGGTAAACGGTGTTTCCGTGCGCTGCTCTGGTTCGCCAGAAGCGGCTTAGTCATGCTGGCCACATGACTCGGACAAACGCCAGCTCCCTCGGCCTATAGAGCGAGATGAGCGCCGCAACCCCAGAGTCGGCCACGACTGGACTTAACTGTCAGGGGTCCCTTTACCTTTTTCCCCCCTGGAAAATCCACCCACACAGTCAATACACAAATGTCACCAAATGAACGTGAAGGTGGAGGGAATGAAGAGTCAGTCATAATGCACATCTTAAAAGCAGAACTGGTGCAGTTGAGATTGTTCAAGAACAGGGGAACCAGGCGGAATTAACAAGGAATCCTGAGAACATGAAAGCTGCGCTACAGAATTTGGAACGTTAGGTGACAGATACTTGCATTTTGGGTAGAACTATGATATTACACACTACTATTTTTGACTAAAATACAATAATAGAAATATAGTTGAGAATACTGTGTGTATGACACAGGAAAACATGAATACAGAAGACTGAGAGAAGAAGCATACCTGAAAGTGTGTGAGAGTAAGAAGTGTAAGAGAGAGCAGGTAAGAAAGAGCTGACAGTATGGAGGAGTAGAGGTACGCTTTTCGTGCCTGGCAAAGCCTCACAGAGATGAGCGCAGTTGCTGATGGACTGACTTCGCTTGGCTTCCAGGGAGAAATAAAGTGACAAAAGTAAATTCAAAACAGTAATGCAATACTTCAGTTAGAAGGATACTTTACTTAGCAGAATATTGCATTTAAAGAAAAAGAGCGAGGGAACTGAGAAAATTCTTAAATGTGAATTCCCATGTACACGTGGCATTAATTTTCTATCAATGTAAATTAACAGTGAAAAAGGAATTCATTAAAATGTAATCCACAAAAGTGCACATTGTTTACTGAAGATGCTACTTTTTTTTAAAAAAAAAAGACAGTTTACTAAACCTCTCACCAGAATGAATGCTAGAGCATATAAAAGATACTTCCTGCAGTCGTTCTACAGCCTGAATTATTCTAGACTTTTTTTTAAAGTTGGCTAATTGCAAAAATGGTTCACTTGCAAGAAGTATTATTTGTCTTCGATGTGATTCATTTGTCTGTTGGTACTGTCAGAAGCATATTCTGTGCCCACATGGTCAGTTACTCTTGAGCAAATGGGCTATACCATCACCTAAGAATATGTGGATATCTGTAGGAAGATGACAGCAAATGCACACCAGTGGGGGGGACGGGACATACAGAATAAATATGATGGAAGGGCAAAATGGATCTGTCTGTCTTATTGGAACTTCTATTTTACTCTGTAGATTCTCTGCAAATAAATATATTTACTCAGAACGTCTACCAGTTTAACTAAGATTTATAGCAAAGTAACTAACTTAAAAATTGAAACCTTAATGAAAATTTTCATTTTTTCCCATTATGTTTCAAAATAATTATATTCACAAAAACATAAAAAGTTTGTTTTTTTCCAAATGGAGAGCAGTAATAGGAAAATTTTGTTCTCCATCTTTGGGAAGTAGGGTTTGTGCAGGTAGGAAGATTTGCATTTAGTATCTGAATGACAAGAAAAAATACAATAATCAAAAACATTTCCTAGGGTGGAGATGTAACAACCTCTTAAACGTTTTGCCTAGCATGCCCTTAGTAGAAGCATAGGAAACTAGCCAGAAAAGGGTAGCAAGATAATTTGATACAAGTTATATCAGAGCTTCCTTGAGAAATAGTTTAAGTAAAACAATCAAGATGGCTTAAGTGAGCAGGCTAATCTACACGATCAATGCAGTGAGGCAAGCAAGGGTATTTGAAAACAAGGTGTCCCAGCATTAGCCAATGTGGTTTTCTTCATAAGTTGTTGGACTACAGTTCCTATTAGCCCCAACCAGGATTGTCAATGAACAGGGATAATGGGAGTTGTAGTCCAACAACATCTGGAGGGATTGGATTGGATATCTCAGGGGTAGCCAGAGAGTGATGAGGAAACAGTGTTGAGTTGACAAGGAACCAGTAGAAAAGTGAGATGAGAGTGAAGGTTAAAGACATATTAATGAGTGGGGGGAAATCTATCTGTACACCTTCAAGAGTAACCAGCGTAGATGTGTGCACATGCTAACAAAATTTTGCACACACGGTTAGAAGATCAGGAAAGTGATTTACCAGGAACTGGAACTAGCAAATCAGGACCAACCCTTCACCAAGTGAAAGAAACTGAAAAATGTTTGAAAACACAAAGAATATTCTCTTTCTCTCTCACTCCAGTAACTAACATGCAAAAGAGTTTACCAAGCTTGTTTCAGTGCATGCAAACCTGACATCCATAGTGTAAGTCCTCAATCAAAAGCTATGTCTCTTTCTGATTAATTCTGAACTGCAAAATAAACTTGAGTAATAATAGCATTTTTATTATTTACTGAGATAAAGAGAGGTATACTTCTTAAAAGAAGTCTCAGGATTATTATGTTTAACTGAACATCCAAAGGTTTTAGAATATTACAGGAATGCTTATATTCAAGCTTTTTTCCTAAAACTATGAATTTATTCCGTGTATGCATGCTAATACTAATGTCTACATACTCCTAAATCCATATGACAAAAACTTACTTTTGTATACTACAGTGTTGATGGTTTCCAATTTCAACTTTTATTTTAGCTTGGCAAAAAGAAATATTTATTTAGGTATGAGGTTTCAGCAACTCACAGGTTCTTCTCCAACAATGTATATAGTTGTGATATTTTTTTTTAAAAAATAGCAATGTTTAACTTTTAAAATGTCATAAATACACCAAACAGTACAGCTGGTTCTGCTACGTTTTTCATACTGCGTGTTTTAAATGAAATTCAGGTTTGATAAGCAATTCAGTGTTACATAGTTAGCTATCTGAAAAAGACTGAAAGAGTAAAGCATTTACTGACTTCATTGTTGAGGACAGATTATAATCAGAGGCTGCAGGCGGTAGTTTTAGGCTTGAATCCAGAGTAGCAAAGAAAAAAGCTCCATCCATTTGGGGAAAGCCTGGCAATCCGGCAGAGGCTGCTACTCACAGAAGAGGGAAGAGAAACCATCTATTCATCCTTCTACCTACAGCCTCCTAGGACACCTCAACCGTTCTATTGGAGAGTTCTCCTACCCTCCAGGAGCTTAACAACAATAATCTCTCCATGAATGAAATTTCACCTGTGAGATCTCTGGATCCAATCCTTAGTCATTAAACTACACTATGCCAGCTTTTAACACTAGGCTATGAACAAGTATCATTAACATGGTGAGTTGTAGGTTATATGGCACTGTAATAATAAACAAAAGGTCTCCAACGCTATATCAGGATACATAAGATTCACAGGTTTACATCAGTGATGGCCAAACGTGGCCCTCCAGCTGTTTGGGGACTATAATTCCCATCTTCCCTGACCACTGGTCCTGTTAGCTAGGGGTGATGGGAGTTGTAGTCCATCTGCAGACAGACTACCCTTATTATACCACCTTCTAACTGAAGAGCCTGTTGCACCATAAGCATTTTCTATCATGAGGTCCCACCTCCAACAGAAGCAATGTCTGAATTTACCAACTGACTGATAGAAGTCTGGATGATTAAGAATGCATAGGTTATTGTTGGAATGGGAAACAAGGGATGAGTTGTTAAAGTCTGCTTTGATGCACTGGGTGAGAGAGATGACATAATAAAGAATTAAGTGCGTGGGGGCAATTGTGGAAAAGCTTGTTATACACTAAAAGAGAACTTCATGAAGAGGGTATATAGGTGGCACCTAACCCCGAGCAAAGTACCAAAAATGTATAAATTGGAGCCAGGTACCTGTTGGAAATGTCAGGAAATGGAAGTTAGGTTCTGTCATATGTGGTGGACTTGTAAATTAGCTAAAGATTTCTGGGAGATGATATATAATGAAATGGGGAAAAAAATGTTTAGAAAGACTTTTATAAAAAGACCAGAAACCTTACTCTTAGGAATCTTAGGAACAGATGTCCCCACTGATAAAATGAATTTATTCATTTACTCAATTAGAACAGTCTGGATGGTATATGCTCAGAAATGAAAAAAGAGAACAACACCAACAAAGGAGGAATGGCAGAAGAAATTGATGGAATATGTAGAGTTAGCAAATTTAACTAATGTAATAAAACAACAACAAGGAGATCTTAAGGAAGAGTGGAAAATGTTTGTAGAATATCTGAAGAATCATGGTAAATAAACTAAAACGTTAGCAGGACTAGAGTAAAAACAGTTTAAAGAAATAATGAGAAGGGAGAGGAAAAAAATCTGAATTAAATAAATTATGCAGTACTATTCGGTAATCAAGAAGAACCATGGATTGGTGGGGAGGGGAAGTAGTTGATTATTGTATGGTTGTATTGATTGGAGTGTAAAAAACGTGTATTGGAAAATTATATAAAAAAGAAGATGATGATGTCTGGATGATTAAGGAACATGAAACCCCAACATGAAAAAGACCATTAGGTAAATGGGATTTCAGTGCACTTAAACAGATGACCTGAGGTGTGGGACCTGAGCTCCACCTAATGGTTGAAGCAAAATAGTCTTTTCTCTGCACATGTAACAGTGGCCTCAAGTGGGACCTAACACAGCTCACCCATGTAAGTCGGGAACCTACAGGAAAGAAGAAAAGGGCTTCCTAAGATTTAGGGAATGTGTAATAGCACACACCTCCCAAGAACCACTTCCAAAGAAGCAAATCTTATAATGCTTTACAAAGGTCGTAGTGATTTTGCCTTCAACCACTAAGTGAAGCTCATACCCACCTGAGGTGACTGTTACATGCACAGAGAAAGAATGTTTAATTTCCCCCATTATCTCAACAGCAAAGGTCCAGTGCCTCACAGTCACACCCACCATGGTAGAGATAGCGGAACCAGAAACACTCACATGGTTGTTAGATCATGTACACTGTGCCAAATGGCAATTAGCTAAGGGTGGGGGAGTGGGCTATCAGACACCTAGAAGGCTCTGCATCAAGGCCATGCAGGTACAGACTCAGGTGTGCGACTCCATGACCAAAAAAAGAAGAAGAGTAATTACAAGGCAAGTCACATACTCAAACAACCCAGTATCAAATAGCAGAAACACATTCCAATTACTATGAACATAAAATCACCAATATTTAAATTTTTTATTGATGATGATGACGACATTAAATTGCCTGTGCCTAACCTGTTGCTCTCTGACGCACTACATTCCTTGCTTTCTCAACTCCTGGTACTCCTGAGGTGGTAGCACTCCTAAACCTCATTGGTTCCACAACTTCAGGATGATTTCTCCAGCTTAAAGAAAATGATCTTCCAACTGTAGTTCCCTTCTGAGGTTCCAAATTGCCACCTTTCAAATAATGGAATACAGAGGGAAAGTAACTGCACTGTGTTTTAAAATGAAAACAATTCAAAAGGAAAGATTCTAAATGAACAAATTTATCTAGTTCATGAACAAAACATCAGTTGATGCATCTCAGTTTGAAAAAGAAGAGAGAGGATGAATAAATATTATAATTCAGGGAATGCATTTCAAGATAGTGATTCAACCAATGAGCAAAGGCTGTTGGAAATTAACAAGGAGAATATGTAGGAAATGCATTCAGTGGATCTCCTTCAGAGAAATTAGCATTCATTAAGAATTCTCAAAATATCAAACACATGGACAAGACATTCATTTGAATGCTGGCGAAAAGTAACACTTCAGCATGTTCATGCCCAAGTTCTTATACAAAAAGCTACAAAGTGTGGTGGAAGAATAAAAAATATTAATCTCTTGTAGCACGGGAAGTGAGAGAAGCCACCTCTTCAGTTTCTTCAAACACTAGTGTTTTAGGAAAGCAATTATGACCATTCACACTTTCCACAGTAAACATATATATATATATATTTATAAATATTAAAGTAGTGTGTCTGTAAGCAGATGGCTGCATACTGGGGAGCCACAGACACATTCTTCTGTGTGCTTACAGACATGCATCTTACTGTTACAAATATTTGCTGCAAAGACATATTGAGGATATACAGCCGCCCACTTACTACAAAAAGGGTAGGTATTCATAATGGTACAGTCTGCTAACATATGGAGGTATGATGTCCCAAAGACAAAGAAATCAGTCAGATATATAAAACGGGCTCGAAATGTACTTTTGGAAATATATAATTCTTCAACTAAGCCTATTCCTGAAAGAGGATGTTCCATATTTTCATATATTAGAACATTTCAAATTAGCAGTGACAATTATTAATAACCATTCATTCATTCATTCATTCATTCATTCATTCATACATACATACATACCCCTCCCATCTGGCTGGGCTTCCCCAGCCACTCTGGGAGGCTCCCAACAGAATATTAATAATAACAACAACAATAATAATAAAGAGATAAAACATAAAACATTAAAAACTTCCCTAAGCAGGGCTGCCTTCAGATGTCTTCTAAAAGTCAGATAGTTGTTTATTTCCTTGACATCTGGTGGGAGGGTGTCCCACAGGACAGGAACCACTATTGAGAAAGCCCTCTGCCTGGTTCCCTGTAACCTCATTTCTCGCAGTGAGGGAACCACCAGAAGGCCCTCATGCTGGACCTCTGTGTCGAGACGCTCCTTCGGGTATACTGGGTCGAGGCTGTTTAGGGCTTTAAAGGTCAGCACCAACACTTTTAATTGTGCTCGGAAACGTACTGGGAGCCAATGTAGGTCTTTCAGGTCCGATGTTATGCGGCCGCTCCCAGTCACCAGTCTAGCTGCCACATTCTGGATTAGTTGTAGTTTCCGGGCCACCTTCAAAGGTAGCCCCACGTAGAGCACATTGCAGTAGTCCAAGTGGGAGATAAATACAGCATGCACCCCTCTGGCGAGACTGTCTGCGGGCACGTAGGGTCTCAGCCTGCGTACCAGATGGACACAGAATTGACCTGCAACTGCATGGACAGCTGTGAGTCCAAAATGACTCCCAGGCTGTGCACCTGGTCCTTCAGGGGCACAGTTACCCATTCAGAATCAGAGAGTCCTCCACACCTGCCTGTCCCCTATCCTCCAAAAACAGTACTTCTATCTTGTCAGGATTCAACCTCAATCTGTTAGCCACCATCCAACCTCCAACCACCTCCAGACACCTACACAGGATATTCACCACCTTCACTGGTTCTGATTTAAAAGAGAGGTAGAGCTGGGTATCATCCGCATACTGATGAACACCCAGCCCAAACCCCGATGATCCCTCCCAGCGGCTTCATATAGATGTTAAAAAGAATGGGGGAGAGGACGGAACCCTGAGGCACCCCACAAGTGAGAGCCCAGGAGTCTGAACGCTCATCCCCCCCAACACCACTTTCTGGACACGGCCCGGGAGGAAGGAGCAGAACCTCTGTATAACAGGGCCCCCAGCTAGATCAGGCATCCCCAGCCTTTGGCCCTCCAGATGTTTTGGCCTACAACTCCCATGATCCCTAGCTAACAGGACCAGTGGTCAGGGATGATGGGAATTGTAGTCCAAAACATCTGGAGGGCCAAAGGTTGGGGATGCCTGCTCTAGATGGTCCAGAAGGATGTCATGGTCAATGCTATCTAAGACCACTGAGAGATCCAGCAGAAGTAGGAAACAGCCTCTCACCTGTGTCCCTAGCCCACCGGAGATCATCGACCAGCGTGACCAAGGCAGTTTCAGTCCCATGGTGAGGCCTGAATCCTGACTGGAAGGGATCTGAATAGTCTGCATCCTCCAGGCATGACTGGAGTTGTTCAGCAACCACCTGCTCAATCACCTTGCCCAAGAAAGGAAGATTTGAGACTGGGTGATAGTTGGCCATATTGGCCGGGTCCAAAGATGTGTTTTTAAAGAAGCAGTTTACTAACTGCCTCTTTCAGCGGTTCTGGAAAGGCTCCCTCACAGAGGGAAGCATTCACCACGCCGCAGAGCCCATCGCCCAGCCCTTCCCGGCTCGCTTTTATGAGCCAGGATGGGCAAGGATCAAGGAGACAGGTGGTTGGTTTCACTCGTCCAAGCAGCCTGTCCACATCCTTAGAGGTAACAGATTGGAACTGATCCCATGCAACTTGACTAGACACGACTCTAGCACTCTCCTGCCCTGGCCCTGCTCCCACAGTGGAGTCCACCTCTTTCTGAATCTGAGCAACTTTATTTGCAAAAAAACTTTGCAAAATCATTGCAGAAGATCTTGCAGTCCTTACTGGGCCCCGATAGCGAAGGTGGTTCTGTTAAATTGTGAACCACCTGAAAGAGTCTCCTGCTGCTGTTTTCTGCAGAAGCGGTGAAGAAGGTCCTCTTCACCATTGCTATTGCCACTTGGTAGGCTCGACTCTGAGTCTAACCAGTGTCTGGTCTGATTCAGAATGAGTTTTCCACCGCCAGCGCTCTACCTGTCTCAGCAATTGTTTAATCACCCTCAGCTCTGGGGGAAACCACAGGGCTGTCTGGGCTCCATGCAATCGGAGAGGACGCTTTGGAGGCAGACAGTTGATAGCCCTGGTTAACTCCGCATTCCAGTGGGCTACCAGGGAATCAGATGAAAGGCCATCAACATGGGATAAAGCATCCCCTACCACTCTCTGGAAGCCATTTGGATCCATTAACTGGCAGGGAACACCAGGTCACACATGTCCACAACTATAGTTGGCCCAATTTATTCAGGGACAGCTTTCCATGAAGTCCTGAGTGGCCCCTTGTTGTGTCGGCATGGATGTTAAAATCCCCTAGGACAACCAAACTGGGTGTCTCCAGGAGAACATCCGCCATGACCTGAAGCAGCTCGGGTAGGGAATCCTTGGTGAAGCGGGGAGGTCGCTACACCAGAAGAAATCCTGTACTGCCCCTATTGCCCAACTTCCAGAACACTCAGAAAACTGGGTCTTCCCAATACGACGCCTGGTGTAAGTAAATGACTCCCTAAAAATAACTGCAATCCCCCCCCCTCCTGCTCACATGACCTGGGTTGCTGTGTGTAAGAGAAACCTGGTGGACAAGCAGCAGCAAGGACAGGCCCATCTGCTTCATCCAACCAAGTCTCTGTTACACATGCCAGATCAAATTGTGGTTGACAGCAGTTTTATGAATCATTGAACTGGCATTGCACAGCAGCACCTTCACATCATGTGGGTCTCCCTTGTTGATTCCAGTATCCTTCCAGTCAAGACCAGGCCTGGATAGTCTTCAAACAATGACTAAACCTGCCTCCTTGGTAATGATGTGGTTTGGTCTTAGCGTAGTTCCTCCTCCAGCCCGTGATCACTGAGATTGTGCGTCCCAGTGCATCCCTCAGTGTGGAACCCAGCCCCAGCCATTCTGTTGGCTGGGGCCCACTCCCAGGCAGCCCTGAACCTCTCCCCTTAAGAACAGAACACAAACCATACAATAAACCAATAAACCAGTAGAACCCCCCAAAAAAACCAATAATGAAAATTTACAATTATACTACAATTAAACAAATCCCCACCCCAACCAAACGTCCATCCCACCCCCCACAAAACAAAAATAAAATTCAAAACACCACAGATTAAAAATTATTTAAAACACCTAAAAACATTTAAAAGCATCCTCAACATTTGCCCCGACCCCAGAGACAAGACAAAAGTACTGCTTCTAAAAACATCCCATTGTACAAGAAGTATACAACGTAGATAAACTTAAACTAGACTTTGAAAGGTGTTTTAATTTAAATGAGGATATAAAAACTATCTGTTCTTCAGATAGTAGAAGAACTGCTCATACGTACTGGAGAATCCCAGTTCCAATTATATTAGCCATTGAGTAGATAAGAATAGGTAAACAGCAGCTTCACTTTCTGATTCTGCAGTGCACAGAGAACCCATCTTAATTCATGATACTAACAAAGCATTTCAAACTTCAGTTGTTTTTATGTAGACAGGAAAGTGCAAAAACCGCATCACAGAAATACAACATGTATATGATCAAGGGACTGTACTCATAATTTTATGTATATAATTTAATATCAATGATTGTGTTCAAATTCAAGTTAAAATTAAAGTTCCAGCACTTCAGCAGCTGCTAAGTTTCCAACACAGACATTCAGATAAGCTACATACTTCTTGCCTACACTCAGTTTGAATATATTTTGCTCTTTATTTAACGCTACATCTGATCAGCTTCAAGACACATGAAAATCTCCTGATTTTGTGTGAGCTCATTTACTCTATGCCAATCAAAGCCCGCGAATTAAGTCATAAAAGCTGGTACTTCATTTGCTGCTGTCAGGACAGTAGACGAAGAATGTATGCTGAGTTGCAAAAAACACGGCTGAGTGAAGTAAGGCTGAAGGAAGATGAAGTGCAAGAGAAGATAGAAAGTAAGTTGGGGTTAACTTTGCAATATAGCAGTAGATTAACATTTATTATACATAATATATAATCATATTTGCTGTGACTGACAAGCTCTTACAGCTAAACACACACAGCTGTTAGAATTTTAACTGAATCAAGGTTTACCTTTTCCTCGTTGTATTTTCTCTTTTTGCTCACTTAGCTTATCCAGTGGCAGATTGGTCATTTCAACACCATACACTGTCCTTGCCAAAACAGATGTAAGAGAATCCATTATGTTAGTCCATTCAGTTATTAGTTCTTCCCAATCTGTAAGGGATGACAGCACACGCAGTAACTCATCCCAGAGCTCTCGAGAGATATAAACACTCAGATTAGCACGAACCCAGGCCACAATGAGTGTCTGTGTTGGGGAGACAAGAAAGGGAATTAGAGTGGTGAATAAATTGACTTTTCATCTAGAATTTGACAACAGAAAAAAGGATACATTTGCAAGCAAAGGCAACCCCCCAACAGTTAAGGCAACATCACTAATCCACGTTCTAGATTCCAAGGGAATAAAAAAAGTTGCACTCAGAAGCAGTAACTTTTCCACTGCCTAAAAGCTTGTTCCATTATCTATTTTTGCAGTCTGAAATGTTTCAAATGTAATATAGGATATTCATTCAATCCATTTATTCATATTCTGACCAATAACTCCTAATTCTCCTTCTTAAGCTACAAGACCTATAATACATTATTTGCAATTAAATTGCCAAAAACTATTCAGAACAAAGGAAGGCACTCAAGAGTAGTGTCTTTGGAACTGTTGAACCTAACTTAGCCATGTTAATTAATTTCAATAGATTTCAATATTTCAATATTTACATACCCTTTAAGCATTCCTGTACTTTATTTTCTAATTCCAATTTTTAGACAATTCTTGTTTTAATATAATGGAGTTATTAAGTTCAGTTGAACACTACTGCTACCAGCCTATCATTTTCCCGAGGAACAACATTACCCTGTTTTTTTCTTACTATAAATCTTTCTGCTCTAACTCTCACACTGTTAGAGGCAGTTTTCATACACAGGGAAAGTTAAGCACTCTGTAATTACAATTATTTCAAGGTGATGGCCCATACCCGAAACAATAATCCTGCTAAACTTTGAGCAAATGTATCCTTTACTTGGTTCTCTTTTGATCTATTCATGACAACTTCTGTTATCTTAAGTAGTATCTGTAGCATTTGCTCCCTAAGACAAAATAGAAAAACCACATGTTTAGAAATAAATCCCATAATTTTATTTTACATATGAAAAATACACAAACTATATTAACAAATGCGATGCTCAGAATAATAACTACACTTCCTCAGAATAGGTTTGGCACTGCCATTCTTCAGACAGGATGGTGTTCCAAAAAAGATCATTTGGGTTCTGCAAAAGACATTTAAGTGCATGTAAACATCAGGTGGGACTTGAGCCCTACCTGGTGGATGAATCACTGCTCCAAATAGAATTTTCAAAAGAAAAGAGACACATAACAGAGAACAGTGACAGCCAACCAAAACCAGAACAATGAATGAGACTCTCTGTGGAATAAATAACAACAAAGTAAAGGAGAAAAGGCTCCAGTAATATGTTGTGCGTGTAGAAAAACAACAAAGCCAGGCAGCTCAAGGCAAAATCCCATACTACAGAGTGAGGCCCTGAAGTCACCTGTCTACATGCACAGAAATCCTCTTTGCAAGAAAGAACTCAAATGGTCTTTTCTCTGTACATGTAATGGAGACCTCAGGTGGGACACAGCGGTGACCCATGCAAGGCAGAAAACTACCAAACAAACAAACAAACAAACAAGGAAAAGGCTGCCTAGAGATTGGGCAGGCTGGGCATTTTGTAGTGCTTGATAAAAGTACTGGCTTTGGTCCAGGTGGAAGCTCTACAAATTTCTTGCATGCAGCATTCAGAGAAAATCCTGTCTGTAGCACTAGCTGAATGAGAATTTTTTTTTGTAAATGGTGGCAATGTAAGGCAGGTGTAAGTTAAGAAATACAGGCCTTAAGTCACCTAGTCAAAGTAGAAGTGAACACTTTCCAGCATAGGAAAGAATGGAAAGTGGGGGAATGAGAGTATCTGACTGGCAGAAGGACTTGATTTAATAAATATACACCTTCAATGCACTTCACACATCCAAGGAATGTCAGGCTTTTTCTGGGGGGTGAACAGGAGATGGGCAGAAAGAAAAAAAGGGTCTGCTCCTGCTTGATGTGCCTGTAGGAACATGCAGCCAGGCCTCTGCTGGTTATGGGGGCTGCGAAGGGCAAGTCTCCTTTGAGCCTTCTGTTCTGAGATAGGCGGAGCAGATCTAGTTCTTGGGGAAGCGGGGGGGGGGGGGGGACTCTGGCAAACTCACTTGGCTGCTGCCCAGATTCTAACACACCTGGCACTTGCCTCTGTTCACTGCTACCTTGCTCCTGTTCTTCTTCACCCATAATTTCCAAGGCCCTTCCTTTTCTTCTGGGGGGTGACCTGTCTCGAACCACCAGTCCAAGACCTCGTTCTCTTCCCCTTCCCATTCTCTGGAATGCTCTTGGGGTGGTGGTCTCTACCACCACTCCTCCTCCTCCTCCTCCTCCTTCGGCCAGTCCCTGACATTACCTGTGTTGTGTTCTGATCCATGTATATGACACACTAAGTCTATGCCAATAAAGGAGATTGATATTGATTGATACTGTAAAGCACCCTGTGATCCTTGGATGAAGTGTGGTATAGAATTGAAATAATAATAATAAAACACACTGATGATTCCAAAGAGGAACTTCGAAAACTCCATTTGGAGCAGCAATTTTGTCTTCAACCACTAGGTGGAGCACAAGTCCAAGGTGAGGACACTTACTTGCCCAGAGAAAGAGTGATATCACAACCCGAACAAAGGAAAATAGCACTTTCCATGCATTTTTTAAGTATGCTTACTAGATATGGCAAATAATAAATCAACACAGTAAATAAGACACTCTGTATCCATGAAGAATTGCATTAAATCAGAAGTCAGAAACCTCCTATGGGCCAAATTTGGCCTGCCAGGTCTCAAACGACCCCCATGTAGATAATGCATTTGGAGATGTCCATGCATGACCTTTCCCTTTTAGAGTTAAAGATGGGGGGAAACAACAACCAAATGTCATGATTTCAAAACTTATTTCTATGTAGAAAATTTCAGATAGGGTTGTAAAAAAAGAAGGTACAGTACGTTTTATAAATTTACACATGTTTTAAAATTCTGAAATATTCAACTCTAGCAGCAGAGCCTGCTTAGAAGTAAGAGCCGTTAAGTTCAACGGGACTTGTTCCTAGGCAGACTCAATGTTTTAGATCATTTTTGAGATACGTTGCGCATGTCACACATAGAGGAAATACATTAAAAACATACCATGTCTTTTTATTCATTGGAAGATCCATAATCATGCGCCTAAATATACTCAAAACTGCTCTGCATGCATCAACTTGCTCCTTCAGGAGTGCAGGTATTTCAGTACATGGTTCCAATAAAAACACATTTGCAGAGTTTGTCAAGAATACCTTAATATTTTGAAGGAAGGAAAGAAGACACAAAGGGGATGGAGGGAAGAATAGCAATCAACAAATTTTATTCAGTTATTCTAATGTTAAACTACATCCTGTTCAGAACACTTAACATGTATTCTCACAACCACAAACAGGAAAGCGCCTTTACATTCCTTTAATGGGAAAAGGCATACAGAGTTTGGTTTTCAAAACGTTTTGGGACCACTCACCACCATTTTTCATCCTAGTGGGATATATGATTGCTGGTGAGCCACAAAACCTTCCTACAGGTGGCATTTCTCTTCCTAGAAGAAATTCAGGAACTTTCTCTAAAAGACATTGGGGGTTCTAATACATTATTGTCTTGCTCCAAGATTATTAGAAATAATATCTGATAGTAAACATAAGATAAAAAAACAAATAAATAGTTGTCATCCCTTTTTCTTCCCCTTTGCTTCCCAATAAAATACTTTATTTTTTGAAATTTGTCTTAAAAGGCATTTCTTTAGAATTTCTCACTAAAATCTCCTCATGAGCTAGACATTTGTATTGTTAAAACATTACACAATATTTTTGTTTTGTGCCCCCTGGACTTTGGTAAAGTTAATCTAAAGGTCTTTACTGTTTAATATTTCTAGAATTTAGCAGAAGGAAAGGCTCTTTAGCATTATAACTTAGAAACTCCCAAGGCTCCTGGGCAGCCTAGGGATTCTCTAGGCTAGGATCAGCCTAGAGAGCATCTTATTATACTTCTTCTTTGGAGGGCATACAAAAACTACCAGTAAAAGTAAAAACTACCAGAAAGCCTCGCAACTACCACCCAGTTCAACCGCATCAATTTCCAGGTTTTAGCAGCTCGAAAGAAGAAGCAGCCCAATAATACTTTCAGTGATATTTGTCCAAAGCATTCATCTTCAGACCCAGAAATAATAATACTGGAAATAGAAATATTCTGCTCCATTTGACTATCGTGATATCCCATAAATGTTACCTGTAGTGTAGCTTGAAGCCCTGCTTTGACATTCTTGTTTTCATCTTCTAATATACACCCTCTATTAACCGCATTAGAGAAGGAATGTGATCTTCCCCAACTAGATGACCTTTTGTGTCCAGAATGGCCAGTTGCAAGCTTCAAAAAAGAAAAAGAAAAACATGACAATATGAACTGGTTAAGACAGCATATCAAATTTATTTTTAAATGGTTAAGACGTAATAATTTAAATCCAGCAGGTCAGCCCAAGAAGTACAAGCAACTTCCACGGCCCTTGAAGCCTTTCAAAAATCTGCAAGTCACGTCTTTCTCCAATCCTAAAAATGCTTCTGTTAGATGTAATCCCCAATGAAATCAGTGTTATTCCGAAGTTCCAATATCTTTTTTTATTAACTAGTCATAATTGTATCATATAAACACATCCAAATGCTCCTTAAATTAGGACATCCCTTCATGTCAATGCTCCACCAGGAAAGTCAGTGTTGTCATGAGTAGGCGCCACACAATTGGGCAACACATGTTACCACTAGGGCAGGCGATATCAGGTTTTCAACACTGTGATGTATCACCAGCTGAACACCATGATATAGTGACACACTGTGGTGCTGGAAAGGAAAGAGCATCACCCCTTGCCCCACAAGGCACCAGGGTGAAACCGCTGCCACTCCTGCTTCAACCAGCGCCTGGCGCAGAGAGGGAGGAGGCAGCCAGAGAAGGAAGTCAAGGCACCAGCCAGCTGGCAAGTCCCACCCTCGATATTCTGCCAGGTGAAGGCATAACATATGTAACTGAATGCATAGCTTTGTTGGTAGAGCACGAGACTCTTAATTCCAGGGTCATAGGTTCAAGATTCCTGCATTTCAGGCGGTTGGACTAGATGACCCTCCTGGTCCCTCCAACTCCGCAATTCTGTGAATACTTCTATAGGTCTAATATATTAATAGGAAAGGGCAAGTTCATTACTTGCAGCATTCACAAGCCAAGGAAAAAAGTCCATTTTATTACTCTGATGTTTTATAATTTATTCCATCATGACATTTTCAAAAATGTGCAGCCAGCTGATGTTTTATCAATTGGGTTGTATCCAATCGTATTGCTCAGCTGGCAGGAAGGCTTCCATCATCAGAAGAGGGAGGGAAGCAAATTTCAGTCATTCCTTCTTCTCCACTCTCATCCCACCTCTAAATCTGCTCCAGCTGGGTGACACCATTGATACAACCCATTGAATTTTTACCTTTTGTACACTGCTTTGGAATCTCTCTGCATGAAGGGCAGCATATAAATATTTTTAATCAAATAAATAAATGTCATACTATCACACAGAGGAATATAACAAAAACTTGGGAAGAAAATATCCAAAAGTGGTATATTTGTCCTTATTAGGAGGTAGTGAGTATTTGATCTGTTTAGTCCTCTATGGGGTGTAAGAATAGCTAGGACGGGAACAGGCACATTATTGGTGGTAGATAGCTAGATGAAAGGCCACAAATGAAACTTTGTGAAGTTCTATTATTCTTAGCCTGGCTTGTCATCATAAAGCACACAAACCTCCATTAATTACACATGATAAACTATCCACCTATTTAATAAAGGCTGGTAGCATACATGTTTGCCTTCTGTTTCTGCTGTTGGATGATCTAAGACGTCATCATCATGAACCGTTTCCTTCACATCCGGTTCTTCCATGAACACAGGCTTCTCTTGGAGTATCCACTTCCTATATACCTTCACTACTTTTTCTGTTGACGATATCTCAGATGAAGGCAATAAAAAAGCCTAAAATGTCAACAGTACACATTACTGATACTTAAGAGAAATAAAGTACACTTGTACAGATTGAAAGTACATTACAGATGAATGTTTGCAGGCCAGAAGCAGCTCCTGGTGCTCTCCTATCAGGCCCACAGCATCTCCCCCTTGGCCCGCTGCAATTAGGCTTGGAAAAAACATCCTGCTAGAAGTCTTTTTCAAGCCTTGCTGTGCTGCAGGGAGGAATTTCAAGGACTTCCCCTCCCAAGCTGCAATTTCCCCCCTACCCATGCCACAATTAGGCTTGAAAGACACCTTTTCGGTACAATATAAGTCCCCCCCCCTCTAATAGATTGGAGGTGGTAAGAGTGAGTGTACTATATGTGTGTGCTACACCCATCTTAGATCAGAAGAGAGCTATCCAAAACATTTTAAGATTTGGTTACGCCACTGCAATGCACCGCTTCAATACATCAAGCCAATATGCAAATAATTAAAATAATTCTCTGATTTTACAAAGCCATGTGTAAGTAGTATGGACATTTTTGTTGATAGAACAGACCCTCTACAAATTAGGCTACAATTCTATGCATATTCCTTGGAAGTAAGACCCACTGAACATACAGGCTTGGACATCCACGTAAACAGACAGAATTAGACTTTACATCAAATACCGTATTTTTCACCCTATAGGACGCACTTTTTCCCCTACAAAAATGAAGGGGAAATCTGGGTGCGTCCTATGGGGCGAATGCAGGCTTTTGCTGAAGCCTGGAGAGCGAGAGGGGTCGGTGCGCACCAACCCCTCTCGCTCTCCAGGCTTCAGGAAGCTCTGCGCAAGCCTTGGGAGTTCTGCGGGAGTTCCCGTCGGGCTCCCAAGGCTTGCGGATAGCAGCCTGCATCCCGAAGCCTGGGGCGCGCTGCACATCGGGCAGCCCCACAAGCTCGGGGGACAGCGGGGAGACGCAGCGTGCCTTCCTGCTGTTCCCCGACCTGGTTTGGAGGCTGGCGCTGGGGAGGAGCGCTCTTCTCCCCAGCGCCAGCCCCACAAGCTTGGGGAATAGCGGGGAGGCAGAGTGCCGCCATCCCGCTGTTCCCCGACCTGGTTTGGATTCCCCGACCTGGTTTTGGGGGGGAAATAAAGGAATTCCCCCCCCTTTATTTCCCCCCCAAAAAACTAGGTGCGCCCTATGGGACGAAAAATACGGTAAATTCTGTGACACAAAACAACCAAACTATTCAGATATTTATAACAGGTACAATTGGTTTGGCTTTATACTTTTCTTCCTCTACTGTGTCATTGTAAATGAGGATTCATGTTATTTAACTTGGTGTTGGTTCACAAATTCCTCATCACCTCACTATAAGTTAGATTTCTTAGTCCCTTCTTGGGGTAACATAGGGATCAAAAATACAAGTACTGTGGTACCTTGGTTCTCAAACTTAATCCGTTCCGGGAGTCCGTTCAACTCCCGAAACGGTTTGAAAACCAAGGCGCAGCTTCTGATTGGCTGCAGGAGCTACCTGCACTCAAATCAGAAGCTGCAGAAACTGCGTCTGACATTCGTCTTCCAAAAAACGTTCGAAAAACTGGAACAGTCACTTCTGGCTTTGTGGCGTTCAGGAGTTGATTTGTTCAAGAGCCAAGCCGTTCAACTACCAAGTTACCACTGTATTTGCCTTTGAACATTCAAATATGTAAGTAATGTCCAAGTTAAACTAAATAGTGCAATTCAAAAGTATGTCAGAAGAGGGCATATTCCACCTAACAATATTTAAGTTTTCCTTTTCTGAAAAGCTAAGAGCAGGGACAAAAACCCGGCTCCTTGTTTTTCACCTATTTCTTAATAGAAAAAGCAGACTTTTCACAGGCAGCACATTTGGCATCTTTGTGCACTTTCTCTCTCTTTCCTACACGCACTTATTATTTTCACTATAACAGTCACACTTGTATATCCCACAATTTTCTCTCTAGAGAGAAGCAAAAGATTTTTAGCTGAATTATCTCAGCCTTTATTACAACGTTAACATTTTGCACCACAATCCTAAGTTTATTCAGAAATAAGTCCCAGTGAAATCAATGGGACTTACTCCCTAGGTACATGAGCTCAGGATTGCCACCATAGCTTTGTTGTGCTTTTATCTTCCGTACACCTCTAGAAATATTTTACTCATACTTTCCCAAGACCTCAGAAGAAGATTACATTGATTTATTTTACCTTGACAGCAACCTACAGTGATGAAGGTTAGGAAAAAGAGAGATAGACTGGCCCAAGACTTCCTAGTACATGTCAGGACTGGGCAAGGATTTAATGTGGAAATCATGATCTAAACCTAGCACATTTCCACAGCATACATACATTTACCCAGAACTAACCTGACGAAATACTTCATTGACAAAATTGACATAACCTCGTGTAGACAAAAGGATCTGTTGCACCATCTCATAGACGACCCGGTGTTGTTCTTCAATACTGCAAAAGCTGGAATCACTGAGCCTCCTCTCAGTCAACGTGCCATTAGTTGAATGACTTTTCTCCTGATCCAATACAACACTGTTCTCCACTTCAGAATTTTTATCTTGAATTGCACCGCCCACACTCTTAAGTAACATTGGGGAGGGGGGAGAGAGAAGACAGCAAATTATAATTTATAAACTTAATATGTAGTGGCTTAGCATTATGTGTGAATCTTTTGCATAGTTCAAGATACATTTGTTTAAATCCATGTTTAAAGCCACATTTCATTTTTTGTAACTGCCAATTGTCACAAAGATGTTATTCTACTATTAAAGAAAAGCTTATTTCAGAACACATTCTATGTAATTATGGCTAACAGTAACTCTCAAAATGCACAAACAGAATGGGTAAAGCCCATGTAAATATTACAGTTCATTTAACAAAGCATTAGCTATAACATTCCAATTTAACATTTTTTAAAGTAATACAAACATGTATACAATTTACAACTCACTTGAATGATTCTGGGCAAAACGTCCCCTCCATTTTTAGAATTCTGTGTTGGTGTGAAGTACTTCTTTTCCAGAAAAAAGTTTACAAGCCATTTAATAAAGGCTACACGAGCTGTCATGTATGGTATTTTTGTGCTATAAATGTTTTCATTATTACAAGCTACACTAACATACGCTGGTTTGGGTCGCAGGCCAGGAATGTCTGTAAATCAGAAAACAGAAAATGTAATTTTAAAAATTTTGACATTGTGAATTACATGGTTCACAGTGTAATTTTTCCACTCAGTGAAAACAATGAAGTCAGCTTTCTCAGAGAAAGCAATATTTTGTACAAATATTGAACTCCATGTTTGAAACATTACAAAGCCATATAAATGATCATTTATCTTCCTCAGGCAAAAAGTACAGAAAGGGTGGCTTAAATTAAGAAAGTCATCATATATCACTTGAACGATCCAAAGTGTCACAAGTTTCACATGTTAATTGTTTCTCCGACACGTCCAGCTTTCTACTCCTACAACTTGATTATATAAAAAGACATAACACTCAGGTTGTTTTGCCTTTTGCTTTTAAAGAGAAGTGAAGCTTTTACTACACCATTGTTAAAATCATGCCTATTGAATAAAAGACAAAGGTTGCAATCCAATGCATGCTTACCTGAAAGCAGAACACATTTAGGTCAGTGGGCAAGCATGTTTAGGATCAGGCTGTAAGATCCTCAACCCTAAACACATTCACTTCCCTAAAGCATTCTTGTAACCCTCTAAGGTAGGTCAATTTTATACCATCCCCATATTGCAGGTGGTTGGCTGAAGCTAAAGAACCGTGACATGCCTGGTGTCCCCTGATGGGCACCCTTCTGCCACTCTCATGGTTCTCTGGATCAGAGTGAACATATTTAGAACCAGAGAGCATAGTAAGAAAATATATTCAAATGCGTATAAAGAGACATTAAGAGATGCACGGAAAATATACGTATCTCACACTTTATTTGGAAAAAATAAAAATAAAATAGCTACTCACCAAGCACAGGTTTGTATACGTTGGTTAGTTTTGTAAAAGAGGGAAATAAGTGAGGAAGGTAATACTTTCTGAACAATGCAAAGAGAAACTTAAATCCAGTATCACAGTTCTCTTGATTCTTCCATTCCAAGCTCGCAGCCTACACCAGAGTAAGGAGTGTCATGTTAATACACAGCATACTGAAAAATAAGTCTAAATGAAACACTTTATATGAACACTTTAAAAAATGCACTGCTCTCCAATCCCATATTTAGGCCTCAAGACAGACAAGAGTTTAAAAATCAAGCAGACACTAAACAGAAAGTACTTGGTTACTGATGTAACTTTGGTAGCTATTGAAAACACCTCTCTTCATTATCTTCTTGTTCAAACACAGTGCACAGTCAATACAGACAAGATCTTGGCTGATCTTCAGAGTCATGTTGGAACCCAGGGGGAGAGGCAGTGCCACAGGGAATGTATAGGACCCAAGCCTAGACTCTGACCTATGAAGTGCACACATTAATAATGAAGACACTAGATACTGATGAACATCCTCAGCAACGAATTATGGAATTGTGTCCTTACGATATACTCTGCTTTGTTATCTTGTGCTTATTTAGATATGCTGTGAGCAAGTGAAAATATCATCAAGTTAACCAACGCTGAAGAAGCAGATTTACATGTAATTACCTGGATTACCATATATTTTAACAGTAGCTGAAGGAAATAGCATGTTGGGTCCTCAGCCGTTTTTTCTCCAGAAACATGTGGTAAAAGTGGAGTTATTTCTTCAGGATAAATCTTTGCTAAAATAAAAAAGAAGTAATTTTGAAAGATTTAAGACACAGTTGCATAAACACCTTCTTTTTTAAAAAATGAAAAATTGGGGGTGGGAGCTCAGTCAGCTCAAGTAGAGAGACTGCGGGCACCAGAATCCTCCACTTTCAGATGGCTTTCCTCCTCTCCGGTAGAAGAAAATCCCCAGGGTTATTGTTCAGTAAGGTATAAATACCCATGCCTATAGGGGCCACTGGATCTAGAGCAGCCCAGGACTTCATGACAGCTATGGGGCTGTCTGCAATGTCAAACACATGCAGCATTTTAGATTTCTTTCTCACCCTTCGGAAGCCTTCATCTGCTGCACTAGATAATACCAAAGGGCTCAGGATAGTACTAGCCACAAAGTTGAGTTCTTTATTGCTATATAGATGAGGGTGGGATCATTTTTAGACAAGGATCCTTTTTCTAGATGTCCTTTTTCCTTTCCCCCCTTCCAACTGACACCCTCTATGTTCTGGAAGCCACTGAGACTAGATCCTTATTAGACTTTCGTGGGACTTTTAAAAATAAATCATTTTTCTTTTCAGCTGGGTAAATTTATATGCTTCTGCAAATCTGGGAGTAACCCAAGTATGCAGAAACTACTGCGTCATTTTCAGGTGACCCTTTGTAACTGAGAAAGTGACAGGCACTGGGCTACTAAAGGTTGATATCAGAAGGAATAGGTGGCACCTGCAGCAAAGCTTTGCAGTGTATCCTCATATCCTAACACAAGCTTCTAGTTAGCCATGTCTTCCTCCAGGGTATCACATTCCATTCCTTTTCCTTGCCAATTTCCCTTTTTCTTTTCTAAGTAACACTCAGTATACTGGGGCTACTGAGGACCCCTCAACCATGCCCAAAGGAAGTACCTATAAGAACATCTGGAGACATTTCCTAATGTGAGAGAGAGAAGGCCACTACTATGGTGAAACCTGCAAAATACTTGCACATTGTCTAAAAACAAAAAAGCCCACACTTTTTTCTTTGAAAATATTTTTTCTCAAATGCAAATTTAGAGAGATTCAATCTATGGATTGACTAAAATTCATATGATTAATCAACAAAATTTCTTTAATCAGGTGACAGTGCAACTAAAAACTTAAGATACTTGAGAAAATATCAGAATATTTGTTAGCCGCCCTGAGCCCGGCTTCGGCTGGGGAGGGCGGGATATAAATTTTAAAAAAAATATTATTATTAATAATAATATAGCAAAAACAAACCATCAGTGTGACTGGGAGGAGGGCTAATGAGAGTATCGAGTGTGCATGGACCTCGAGAAGACATCACTGCAGGAAAACCAGGAACGAGGCAAGCAAAGATTAACAGTTGCTCTTCTGCACAATTTGTCTGGAGAGCTTGTAACCAGAGAAGAAACAGTCTGATTCCTTCACATCTTATCTAGAAAGAAGACACATTTTAGAAAGCAATATAAAAAGAACAGTCCAGCAACGCTGGGAAAATAAGAAATACAGTGGTACCTCAGGTTACATACGCTTCAGGTTACATACGCTTCAGGTTAGACTCCGTTAAGCCAGAAATAGTGCTTCAGGTTAAGAACTTTGCTTCAGGATGAGAACAGAAATTGTGCTCCGGCGGTGCGGCAGCAGTGGGAGCTTCTAAAGTGGTGCTTCAGGTTAAGAACAGTTTCAGGTTAAGAACGGACCTCCGGAATGAATTAAGTACTTAACCCAAGGTACCACTGTAGACTTAACACCTTAATAAAGTACTTTGTTGTAACTGCTTTCAACCATTACTGCCATAAAAGGTCACTGCATTCACTTTGCAGAGAAAGAGTTTCCCCTTTGAAGATGTTTGCCATCAGTTGTTTAATTGGAGAAAAGATTTGGCACTATAGTTAATACTGCCATATTTTCCGAAGTCCAGGTTTCAGACAGAACCGATATGACTTCCATTTATGCAATATGACTTCCACCCTCTCCTTCCCCTACACATGCCCCATGGTGTCCCCAAATATGTTCCGAAGGACTGAGGTAAACCCCAGAAAAGATTCAGCAGGTGTGCAAGGGGAGGAGGGGAAAGTTCTGTTGTGCAAATGAAAGTCTTTCTGCTTGCACAAGAAGCTACTTTGTGCTATTTTGAATACAACCCATTGTTTCCATATTTTACAAGAAAGACTGCAATGACTGAATGAGTAGCTTTCTTGCTCCTTTCTTATCCCAACCATTATTCCATGGATATTGGAATATTAAGATTGTATTGTTTCTGGCACCAGCTAAAGACTTTTTTGTTTCAAGCATGTAATCAGACATACAATTTTTAATTTTATCTTATTATGTATAAACAACTGATGATTTTTAGGTTTACTTGCTTAATGAACATTTTATGTTCTATGTAAACCACTTAGAGATTTATAGATGATCAAGCAATATATAGATATCCTATAAAATAAATAGGCTGTATCTTTGTGCACCTTGAAAAAGAGAAAGATCCAAGGAAGTGGAATTGCTGAGCCAAGGAAAGAAAAAAAACTCTGCACAAAAACAAAATGTTAGGTACAGAACATCTCATTGCTCAAACAATGGAAAAAAGAGGGATAACACAAAGAAAACAGCAGCAACTAAAAATTGTGTATTGAGCTCAGGGCTGAAGACTATTTCAAGGTCACCCACTGCACTTGTGTAGCAGACCTCTTACTGCTCACGATTGCCGGCTTTCTTTTACCCTTGATATATACTGCTTTGCTATCTTTGTTCTGAGCTCTTGCCTATGTTTGGACCCTGTGTCAGTGTGGAATATCTGAAATTTCCAAGTTTTCTTACAATACATCTACTTATTTCTTGACCCTAAGGCTATCTGTATCATTGCTTCTTAGCACATTTCAAAATATTAAAGTTGTCTTGTTTATACTTCTGTGATACATTCAGGGCCTTTTTTCAAGCTGGAACTCACTGGAACTCAGTTCTGGCACCTTCCAGGTGGACACCACTGCCATTATAAGAGAACAGCGGAGGGTTCATGATGAGTTCTGGCACCTCTTTTTTTAGAAAAATAGCATTGGGTATGTTCATACATATTTACCACTGTACAAATACAGTGTTCCAGGCAACCAGATCCTATCAAATAAAACTTCGGTTTATTACTTTGTTTACCAATTCTAATTACAAGTGTGCCCACAGCAAGAGACACCCCATTAGCGTTGTCAGGTGGGTTGCTAAATCTGTAGTGGATCTGCGAACTCTCTTTCTAGCCATTTTACAAAATTCTGCAAGCCTAAGTACACTGCTGTCACCACTACTTAGATAGAAGGTATACCAGTTTCCACAGCATGTGATGGCACCCAGTCTATTAGAGGCTTTCATGCCACTCTGTGGGGGCTACTGAAGACTGAAAAGTCCTATGGCAGGTCATATCTTGTAAAGGATGTGACAGGTCCACAACAACTCCAAAGCTTAAAAGTCACTCTCTTGATTTCACAAGTGGACATGAACAAAATACCTTACACACACAGCTACACAAAAGAGATGAGAACATGCAATACTTGAATCCATCATTCTCCACCATATTCTGAAAGACAGCTTTGAACAGTCTAACCAGCGATTGCTTCAAATTGCAGCCACAAGTTTATAAGCAGGTGTGGCTGACTGCATGCTGGTGTCATATTGCTCTAACACAGAACATCTTTGTTCCTCCATTTTTTTTAAGCTGATGCAAAATAGCTCTATCACTTGCTGCCCTACAGACAGTAACAGAACAAATACTCTGCAAGATCCCAGGTTCAATCACTGACTTTGCCAGTTAAGAGGATCAAGCAGCTGGTGATGGGAAAGGCTTATGAGACCTGGAGAGCCAATCCGAGTCAGAGTAGACAAGGGATGAGGAACCTATGGTCCTTCAGATGTAGTGGGACTCCTGCTACCATCAGCCCCTGCAACAATGCTCAGTGGTCAGGAATGATGGGCACTGTAGTCCAGTAACATCTGGAGGACCAGTTTCCCATCCCTAGAGTAGACAATACTGGGACAGATGTACAAATAGTATTGCCTGATATAATGCAGCTTCCTGTGTTATTTTATTAAACTTTTAATATCCTACATTTTGTGAAGCATTTGTGATTATTTTAGTGAATAGAAGATGGAGCCCTAGTTTTTCTGGGCTACATTCAGGTTGTATGTGCCAATCTTTTCATTAGGCTTCATAATATTGTAGTATTCTTCTTCAGTGTATCTGAAGAAGTGTGCATGCACACGAAAGCTCACACCAAGAACAACCTTAGTTGGTCTCTAAGGTGCTACTGGACAATTTTTTAATATATATTTCTACTGCTACCTAATTGTAGCATCACTATAAGATACAAAGCAGCAATAGCTAAAGGTTAGAAACATTTCTGCAATGGGAAGACAGGCAGAGGATGGGAAAAGGTCCCTCCAAATTATAACAGGACCATCTTGCTTTCTAAGACTCCTGGTTCCTCTAAATCTCCAACTGTACATGAGCACTTGAAAGAATGAGCAGTTGAAAGCAATTAACATGTACATAGCTTAGGAACTCAACAATTAAAACAAATGATACATATTATTAATGGTTCAGTCTCAGTTCCTTGGGTTAGCAATGAATTGGAACCGTCAATTCCAAGGCCTGTCCTTTCTCAAAACCTCTTGGGCGAGCATTACAAAAAACAACCCATTTTTACAACTAACATTTAAAGAGTGGTGTAGATGGCAAATACATCTGCCCCCCCCCCCAAGTCACCCTTGACGCCCATTCTGGACCATCTAGCATTCTGTTTTGATGATAAATATTATCAATATCAATGCTGGGAATATATAGGATCAAAGCTATTATGCCTATGTCAGCATCTTTATTAAAGGGCAAACTAAAAGATACCCCACATAGTAAGCTCCAACTAACCCACGTTCTCTTTTGTTCAGTACTGCAGCACAAAGGAGAGGGTCACTGCCCCTGACTCCCTGTGAGCTACTTTGCATTAATGTGACCTTAAGTAATAAGGGTATAGCTTCTAATATATACAAAATTCTACTTAGTAAAGTATCAGGCTCTTCCCAGGGGCTACAATCAATGTGGGAGAGTGATCTGGGCCTTCGGATAGAGGAACAAGCATGGGAAGCAATATGGTCTAAACCCCCACTGAAAGCTATCTCTGCAAGAATACAGGAGGCCACACTGAAAACATTGCTAAGATGGCATTGGACTCCACTCCGTCTATATATAACTGGTAAGGCTACTCCAGTTTAGGCTGCATAGTTCAGAGATCCAAACCTTTGATGCTATTTGCATTATTACCTCACAGGTACTTTCCCCAGACCCAGCATTGGCACTCCTATCCTTGGAGTGTGGGACCAACTTATCTATCATGCAGAAATCTCTTGTGCTCATGCTTCTTGCAGAAGCCAGACTGACAGTGGCTGACCATTGGAAGTCCAAATCATCTCCTCCTCAGGAGTGGCGTCTAGCGAAAATATGGGACACCGCATTATCAGAACACCTGACATAAACCATAATGGTTCATTGGAAATAGATCCTTTCTACTCAATATGGCATAAGTTTTTTTCCTATGCTAACTCAACTGAACAGCCCACTTGTTTTACATACAAGTATGTGGAGAGGTTTTATTGAGAACTTAATTGACCCACCTTTTTCTCCTTGCGCAACAACTGAAAGTGGCATTGGCATTGTAATTTCAGTCGTTTATTGGTTTTTACTCCTCCTCTGTATCTGTGTTTTATTTTTTGTACTTTTAAATCTATTTTTATTCACCATATCCATAATTTTTATTGTATTCTGTATGTGTTAATGCCAATAAACTTTTAATTTTAAAAAAAGGAACTCAAAGAGGGTAACAAGGGTTAATAGGTAAATGGGGAGAAGTACTGAATTTCACATGTTGGTTTGAATTAACATGTTGGTTTGTAAGCTTGGATTGTAAACTTCTAATTAACAATGAATTTAAAACAAGAGTTGAAATACCTTAAGACAGTTTCCAGTGTGCAAAAGTTTCTTCAAAACTGAACCTGAAGAGTAAAAGAAAAAATACATTAGGAAATGATGTCTTCAATCCACAAGTGAGTTCATGATGGCTGTTTATATACTAGCCCAACTGTGCCATACTCCAGGATAAGGGTCATGACAAAGGAGGTGTGTTCCATATTTTCCATTGGCCACATCAGCCTAAGGAGTTAAAGAACACACCAACTCACACCTGCTCAGCTATACAGCTTTATTTCAGATATGGAGCTTCACATCCCTGCTTCCACCTATGTTGTAGATTTCTTTTACTGATAAGTAAAGCCTTTCAGGAGGGCTTCACTCCTGGGGTGCGATTCCATAATTCCTTCTCTGGAGGTTCCAATCCTCTCTTTTCCACTCCAGTCTACTCAGAAGTAAATCCCAAACTGCAGGGACAGTAAGACCTTCCAAAGTCACCTTGGTGTTCTGGAGGAACCTCTCACTACAGTGTCTCTTCCCTCAATGCCTGGCTTAAGTCCAGAACTCCTATGCTTCTGCAAGGAGAGGGGCTGGGTAAACCCAGGAGGCTGCAATTCCATTTATGGTCCTGTCCAATGGGGCTTAAGGGGATAGCCTGCAGGTGACCTCTGGCGGGGGGGGGGGGTGAGAGCCAAGTCTTCCCAATCTCCTTGGAGAAGCCTTACTAAGTTTAGGGACTGCCTATTGCAACCTGTTCCCTGCATTGTGCCCTTCTTCCCTCCTCCACGTTTTCCCACCCTCTGTTCTGCCTAAGGCATGACACCCAGGCTCCTTCCCTCCCATCAGTCAATTGATTGAAAATGCTCCACTTTGCTCCTCCTCCTTCCGAGGTAGAGACTTCAGGCACTGCCCAAATGTGGTCTCTTCAGGAGCTGTTGCCTACTTGGCATCTGGTGGTGTGATGGGCCAGCAAGCCTCAACATCTCTTCACAGCAACTTATTCTTACAACTTCCATAGAAATACTTAACATTTATATCTAGTTCTCAGAAACCACAGATAAGATGGCAATATTCTTTCTGCAACGTACCATTTCAAACTGCAGATGAGGGTTCACCCTCACCAGCATGCAGAGGAAATGTTTATCTGTCATTTGGAAGTTGAATTGAGTGTTAGGAAATTGAAACTCGATCCTGACATGACGTAGGTGCCACTGTCAGGCAATTTTTCTCTCCATTGAGATGGTCTTCAACCAGTGCTTGAGGGGACTGCACTCTCTCTAAGAGATCAGGTGCACTGTCTAGGAGTGCCATTAGTACTTGGTTGGGTTACTCATTAGTTAAACACCATTTGCAATCTAGCCATCACCCCAATTGTTTCATGCCCTTGGGGTCCTGGATGTCATATTGTTTATGCAGAATGGCACTTCTTTTAGCCATGACCTTATGACTTAAGCCAAGATCACAACTTTATGTATAAATTAGGATTCTTTCAGGACTCTATGGAAGAAACATAATATATGTCACTTTGAAATACTTAAGTTTCTTTATACATGTTGGCCAAAGTAATTACCTGGTATTTGCCTCTCCCCATATGAACTGACCTGGACCCTGCAATCATTATCTCAGGGCCTACTTCATGTGCCTCCTCGACGAGAGGTCCAGAAGATGGCAACATGAGAATGGGTGTTTTCTGCAGTGGCTTCCTGTATGTGGAATGCTCCCCACAGGGAGGTTCACTTCATTAAGGCACCAGATGAAAACATTTCTCTTTAACTAGGCCTTTGGCTGATTAATGTTCTATGGCATTTTAAATGTGTTTGTGGGGGGGGCGGGTTATTGCTTTGTTTTTGTTCTTGTTTTATTATGTACTGTATTTTGTGATCTCATTTTGTATTTTCAGTTGTGAACTGCCTTGCGATCTTTGGATGGGCAGTATACAATTTTAATAAACATAATAGTAATAACTAGATTACTTATTGCAATGTTTTGGTACTGCAACAAATTACTGCTATTAATATTCCATATTTGATTTAAACTAAATTATAGTACACCTGTATCCTATCAGGTTTCCTGGAAACAATCTTTTCCAAGTGGCATGTGAGGAAAAGTAGCAAAAAGCAGGAAGAAACTGTCGTCAACACCTGCTGCTGCTCCTGATCTTCCCAGGTGGGCTGAGCTCCTCTTCTCCCTCACTGAGGTCTCAGTTCACCTTTCCTATGGCAGAGCAGCAGGACCAGCTGCTCTGAGTGGGATTATATCAGCTGGGCTCTCCTAAGCCTACCTGCTCTGAGTGAAGTGACAAGAAGCTGACAAATTCCAGCTAGGCCTCAGAAGTACAACTTCTGGCTGTACTACATTCACTTCCAAGAAACTTGGGTCTCCATGATTTTTCAACTCAGAAGCCACCTGGACCTCAAATTTCCATCCAAGCTGGTCATTAAGAAGACCAATGAAACATTAAAAATTTGGGACTGTGTTAGTTTTATTGATTTGTAAGCTGCTCAGAGCTTTTCCTACTGAAGGGTGAAGTATAAATGCTTTGAATGCATTAATGTATGTTTAGAGACAATGATAAATGGTAGTAATAAGAAAATCATTTGACATTTGTACACTGGCTTTAGTGAAAGTGGAGAAATGTACCCCAACTTTTAATAAACTGAACTAAACTTTAAAAAAAAAAATCTTTAAAAAAATAATAATTAAAGCCAAACCTCACTTACCTATGCTGTGGAAATGCCACCGATAGAAAATTCTTTCTGGAAGTAGTTGTAATATTTTCTGGAGAACACAGATAATTCATATTTTATATCATATTGACAAAACAGCTACTTGGCATCTAGTTTACATCACTTAAGTGCAATACAGATTAGGGTTTTTTAGGGAGGGTCAACGCTGTCAAATAATTTCTTTTACACTTAAGCCTTCTGTTGACATGGAAAGAATCTCTTCACCAAAAGTATAAGAATCTTAGCAGACACTTTACCTCCGGAATTTACAACATTGCTCAAAATTATTCATTATTGATCATTGTTAAGGAAAATTAGTTAAAACAAGCAGTCAACTGCCATGTGTTTATGCTTTATGAAGTAGCTAGTACTCAAGCATTGTAAATACTTATGTTCAGGCAGCTCTGGCAATACATAATCTTAATGACAGATGACAATTGGTCTCTCTCTCTCTCTCTCTCTCTCTCTCTCACACACACACACACACACACACTTCCTGCATTGCAGGAGGTTGGACTAAATGACCCTTGAGGTCCCTTCCCTTCCAACTCCACAATTTTATGATTCTATTATCTATATTTTTCCCAGAGAGCTATTAAGAAAAAACAACTGTCTCATTCTACTTCTAAGTAGGTTGGGCTCTGCTCTATGTTACAAGCTTTTCCCCATTAAGGCTGGCTCAAGACATTTTGCTGCCTGCGGACAAAATGACACCCACTCACTCCCCATTGAGTGGCCAACTGGAATGGCTGCTGAATCCTAGTTCAACACTAATAACAAAGCACTGCACTGCTCCTGAGAGGGATTAGCAGGGTGGAGGGCAAGGTGCTTTGACATACAGCTCTTTCTCCAACGGAAGGGTATGGTCAGGGAGCTCAGGAGGAAAAACTGAGGCAGCGGCAGCAGGTGGGTATGTAGAAGAGGTGGTGGGTGGGTGCAAAGGAGGCAGAGGCACAGGGGTGTAGCATGGGGGGAGCTGCCGGGGCGATGGCCCCAGGCATACTTTTATGGGGGTTGCTGCTCACACTGCCCTACCAGCACTGTGCTGTTTTGCAAGGCTGGGATCGCAAAGCAGCTGGGGGCTGGCAGGGCAGTGGGGAAAGGATGCAACAGCCATGAACCCTTGCGTCCTTCTCCCTGCCAGCCCTGAGCCACTCTGGAAGGGTGCGATCACCCCAGCCTCACAAAGTGGCTTGGGGTGGAGTTGCTCCAGTGGTGTTGGCGGCAAGGGCTGGGCTGGCGGACTCCATTCACCCTCCGCGCCCTGTCCTGGGTGCCACCAAACCATGCCCTGCCACTGCAGAGGTGTGCATGCATGAGGAGGCAGATGGGCACGGAGGTGGTGCAGGTGGGTAGGTGAAGAGGAGGGGGCGGCAAGTGGCAACGCTCCTTGGAGGCCACAACTGCCGCCTGAGGCGATGGCCTCACCTCGTCTCATGGGTGGGCCAGACCTGATTTGGAGTATGATTTAGCTGAATATCACCCACTGTCAGTATGCTATGCTTGTATCCTTAACACATGATTTTGCACACTTTGAGCTGACAAGAAACATATGCCTTAGGCATTTGTGTCTAACAAAAGCGAAAGACCTTTTCCAGTAATTCCAAATAGCTAGTGACATTTTGTTTTTATTTTTAGAGTAAAGATATACAAAATAACTTAAGAAACCCCATGGTGCAGAATATTCCTTTTTATGCTGTACTTTATTCATATGGAAATCCATTAGTACACTTGAAATAGAAATTAGGTATTATGTCAAAGAAATACATCAGGGGATCTGTGAGTTCTTTGATTCATAGGCCTCTTTCCTCCAGGCTACTGCATGACTAAGAATAATGTGAAGCATAACTTTGACATAGACAAGCTGCTCTGATAAGCAGAGGAGTTTTTTTAAATCTTTAAAAAAATTAAATGTGAACATATTTCTTACCAGATGATACTTCATTTAATTACAGATAATCTAAAGCATTTAGATGTTATGCTAAGAAGAACTGCAATAATCTTCTTTTCCCATATCCAGCATTTTGTGGCCATCCCCAGTTTGGGTTAAAATAAACCCAAATACATTATTAAAACTTCAGCAGCAGCCAACCTCAGACTGAGCCTTAAACAGAACCACAGCTCAAATGCCTCTTTAGTTGGAAAGTTCCCTGTCTGCTTCAACAGCCATGATGGCAGCACAGAAAACTGTGGGTCCACTGGGGCCTCTGAGCTGGAGTCCTTGGAATCAGGGGAGAGCAACACACATTCCTCAGGCCAGACAAAATGCTTGCCCCACAGCTTCCAGGACAGAGGCACACTTGTGGTTTGCTCTAAGGGCAGGACCTCTCCTATTCCAATTCCACCTATGAATTCACCACCTCACCACTGAAGATTGTGAGTTGGACTGTTGGTTATAACACCCATTATTTGCACCCATGTTATGTGAATAGGTGTACTATTTTAGGTTTCTTTATTTAAAATGTTTTTACCCTACCATTTTATTTATAAGCCATTCAAAGAAAGCTTACAAATTTGAAATATAACATTATAATTATTTACAATACAAAAATAACATTAAATAACAGCTCATATTAAAATAATAGAATCATTTTACAGTAGCATCCTCCAGATTAAACACTTAAGGCCTGAGGACAATGTCCCGTGTATAGAGTGCCATGACTGGTAAGGCACTTCCTCTGGTACCTGATCCTTGATACTGGGAGCTCTTGGAAAAGGGTCACAAATGACCATCTTTGTAATTGTGCATATTTGTGTTAGAGGAAGTGAACCTTTACATATCTAGGCTGTAAACTGTATAGCGTTTAGGATTAAAACTACAGTCATACCTCATGTTACGGACGCTTCAGGTTACATGTTTTCGGGTTGCAGACCACGGGAAACCCCTAAGTACCAGAACGGGTTACTTCCAGGTTTTGCCGCTCATGCCTGTGCAGAAGCGCTAAATCATGCTTCGCACATGCGCAGAAGTGCCAAATCGCACCGGCGCCTGCACAGACGCGGTGCTTCAGGATGCGAACGCTGCGGGTTGCGGATTACGTCCACAACCCAAGGTTCCACTGTAGCACCTTTGAATTGTGCTTGGTAACAGACCAGAAGCCAACAAAACTATTTTAAAATTGGCAAAATGTTCCATTAGTTCAGTTTAATTCAATAGCCTAACAACTGCATTTTGGACCAGTTGTATTTTCAAGTTAAAACTGCTTAATTGTTATATCACTTGTGGATTGAATTGGCACAAGTAAATGTTACCACACTACATATGTCGGTTGGTTTACCAATGCCAGGGTGTCTGCTATCTGGGTTTTTTTAATGAGTGGTCAGGTCTATATGTAGGATAACCCTTCATACAACTGATGAAATGGACTTTAGTCAACAAAACCTTAAGACAAAAGTCATTAGTTTTTAACATGCTACAATAGTGTTATTTTTGTTTCAAAGTACAGGCATCCCCCACTTACGTGCATTCTACTTGTGTGCAACCATATATACACGCAGAGCTGGGAAATAAATAAATAAATAGAATCATACCAAGAAATGTCGAGAGAGAGCTAGAGAGTCCATGTGTGGCTTGCCAGGAGCCCTTCCCTGGGGCCCTAAGAGGACATCAGTGAGGGTGGAGGAAGCTCTGAAGAGACCTGAGGCACAGCAGGCCTTTGTTTAGGCTGCCTACATTCCCCGCCTAAGAGCTGATGTGTCAAGCAGCACAGCAGTCGCAGTTTTTCGTCCTAAAAATCGTCCTAAAACTGTGTGTCTTGCAGGAGTTATACCATTTTATGCAAAAGGTCGGTGCTAGCTGCACTGAGGGATTGAGGATGAGAGAGAAACTTGGTGAACATGAAGACCCATGCCCCGTTATAAGAGAGGGACAGGGAAGCTGAAAGATTGGTGAGCGAAGTGTCTGAGGACAACCTGAGACACCAGCTTCTACGTGTGAAGCACTGGATAGCAAGTGGCGATTGAGAGCACTGTAAACCCACACGCTTTGTGAGGCCATCTGCACTTTCTTACTTGGGGGAATTCTTAGCTCTCCAGTGATATTCCTCCCATCTTTCTGCCAGGGCCAGTGGTTCCTCTGAAGCAGCTATGGTTAAGGTCAGGCATGAGTTGTGCCCTTGAGATGCACCACACATTTACTTTTAATGCAAACAGAAGAATTATTCATCTCGGAGACCTAAGATATTTAAAGCTAATTTGTGAAATGTTATTAACACCACTCACACATAAGCAAGTATTTCAAAATGTACAATAATTATGTAAATCTGTTTACTCATCTGGGATGTAGTTCAATTCTGATTCCAGATGCCAAACATTAATAATCCTAATTAACTGTTTAACTAATTAAAATAGAACATGGGGGAAGTTTTATTCCTGCTGACATAGGATGAAATATGCCAACCAACCAACCAACCAATTAACTTAATTTGCTAGGGTTTAGAAACAAAAATGTTTAATTCAGATGACATTTACACTGTTTCTCCATCCCGCATTTGCTCTGAAGGATCCATAATGGGTTTATAACAGCTCCTTTCCAAAGGACAATTCTAATAATAACTATAAGATAATACTATTAATTTATCAATTATTCTTTAACTGCTGGAAGGAAGCATTCAGGTTACACAGGATTTCTCTTTAGGCTGAATGAATGAGCAAAACTAAACACACATGTCAGATGGTTATGGCAAAACCTGTCTGCAGATTTTTGAAAGGGAGGAAAAAATGTAAAAAATGAAGCAGCCACCATTATGAAATCATTAGGCCTTGCTGAGAGGATTCAAGTAAATGCCTTCTAAGTATTAAAACAGACTTTTAAAGCCAAAAGCAATATAACTAAAAAGTAGGGGCATGCATCTAAAACTATTCAGATTGTATCACAGATTGTATCACAAACCCTTTGAAGTAGTTAAAGCAAAATAAAGTATTTTATTATATGTTTTTTACAGTATTTGCGTACTGTATTTCAGATGACTGTTAAAGCAGTTTTTTATAAATTAGGGAACTAACACAAAGTTCAGTTGGACTTAGGCTCCAGAGGCACTTTAGGCCAACCAACATATGTGCACCTCTGCAGCTTGAGGGTTCTTATTGGGGCTGTGCTGTTCCAAGCTGACATGTAAGGTAAAGGGAAGAGTCGTAGTTCTGTTAGCAGGAGTACCAAGAGATTCTTTTCGGCACAGTACTCTATACGTAGAATGTGAAAAGGGGACACACATTTGTATATACTTTGTGTTATATGCAAATTTGAATCTTCTTTCGCAAGTGGTGTACAGAGCCAAAAAATAAATAAGTGGCCACAAACAAGAAATAATTTTTCCCTTAATAATATTTCCATACTAGAATTTCTGCCTGCCAAACCGCTGTTATAAAGGCAAAAGAACCCTGCTCTCCCCCCCCCCCCGCTAACCCCAACCAAGAACAAAAAACTAAAGTTTCATGAGGTGTAAATTGCCTGTGCTACTGTAGATCAGGAATTGGAAACCTGTCTCACTCTGGATTATGTTGGGCTCCAAGTATAAACTGCTGAAACCAAGACGGCTGTCAGGGGACTGCCATCAGAACAGGGAAGGGAGGCAGAGAGGCAGTTGGGATACAGGGAACCTCCGAAAATCTTGAGAAGCAGTTCCTCTTCCTGTGGTGGGGAAAGCCACACCTCCAGTGGGGAAGAGGGGAAGGGACCAGAGGACGCTGCTGGGAGCCCCAGTGCCACAACTCGTCAGTCTGAGGGTGGGGGAAGCCACACCTCCCAGGTAAAGGAGGGGACAGGGCTAGAGGATGCTGCGGGGAGCCTCGGCACCGCTCCTTGCCAAGCCGTCCAGGAGGGAAGCACGCCTCTTCCGTCGCCCACCTTGTGCAGAGGTGTAAAACGCAAAGGAAGGAAGGAAAAGGCTGGGGTGACTAAGCTCTTATGTTGGGGGAGGACCCGGAAACGACCACTCCCGGATTCTGCTAGCGATTGAGGCAGACATGAACTGATGGCTCTGCACTGTAAATAGTTTTGTGCCCAAATAAAACCTGTTAAAGACAGGTCGGAGTCCTGCCTGGTTACTCACGAGCAACCACCACTGACATCTGACAAGGGCCAATGGTCAGGGATGATGGGAGCTGGAATCCAGCAATATCTGCAGGGACACATGTCTCCCATCCCAATACAGAACATCCATCATCTGAAGTAAGGGAAACAGTACATGAAGTGCAAAGCTAGGTATGGTATTTCAGATGGTTGGTTAGTGGTCATTAAAATAAATTTACAGCAAGAAAGGTTCAGATGTCCATTCTTAGATAGATTCAAGATTAAACTCCTTAAAAGCAAGAATCAGGTATTATTTATAGTCATAATAACTACAGTAATGCAATCAGCACAGGTCAAACAGCCACCATTTTATTTGGTTTTTTTTAGCAAAAAGAGTTGGAACCGTTAATAAAAATATATCCTGTTGTTGTCGTTGTTATATTTATTTACATCCCGTCTTTTTTCCGGACAGGAACGCAAGGTGGCTTACAGATAACAACAACAACTAAAAACCCCAATCAGGCTCATTTGCTAGGTGGGAAAGAGTGGGATTATTTAAGCTCAGAGACTTCTACACTAGTCAAAAGCCCCTTACAGCTCCAGAAATAAAATTTATATTTAAAGATATACCATGTGGCTAGATAGACATTCCAGGATCAAATCAGAAACTGAGACGGCTTCTGTAAATCTGGGACTGTCCCTGGAAAATAGGGACACTTGGAGGGTCTGGATTATACAGAATTAAACGTAACACATCCAGCCTTTGCTACTGGCTAGGCAATTTGCCTGGTTCTCTAGTGCACATGTGGTGGTTTGGCCCAAAAATTATTTTCTTTTGGTAAATTTTTCAGACAATTAATCAAATGATGGGGCAATTGCTACAACCAGACCCAAAATGAGCTGTAATACCTTATTTTACTTCAAATTGAGAACATAACAAATAAAGACCTCATCCTCCATTTATTAGCAGCAGCTAGATTTGAGATTGCAAAAATATTGGAAAACTTTAACTGCAAATCTTTTTGAAGCCTGGAATTTGCAAGTATGGGACATCATGCTTATAGACAAATTAGCTATTTCAGAAAAGGAATATTGATCTTGGGGTGGGAAAGACTCACACCTTCTATATGACATGGTATCCTTTTTCGTTTTTATTAAAACAATCAAATATGCCTTTCACTCTTCATCAACTCATAGAACCTTATGGAGAGATACTTTCATTTGATTGCCTTTCTTGGAACATCTAAAACTACAACCATCAGCTGCTATTTTTCTTTCTTTTCTGTAGAACTATTAGGCTCTATTTTCCTTGTATGGGTATGTTTTATTACTTGAAATTAAAAAAAAATTAAAACAAGAACAACAACAAAAACCATGGGGGGAACCATAATGAAAAAAGAGTAACAGAATTCTCTCTCTCTCTCTCTCTCTCTCACACACACACACACACACACACACACACTTAAAACATGCAGATCAGTACAATAAAAATATCACAGCACCAGCCCTTTTCTAAAGCCCTGTTGGAACAAAGAAGTCTTTATCTGCTGGTGGAAGGACAACAAGGAAGCAGCCAGTTTAACTTCTCTAGAAAAGGAGTTCCAAAGTCTGGGAGCAGCCATCAAAAAAGCCCTCTCCCGTGTCCCCACCAAGTGTGCCTGTGAGGGTGGCGGGACCAAGAAAAGGGCCTCCACAGAAGATCTCTGAGCCTGAGCAGGTTCATCTGAGGGAAAACAGTCTTTAACTGGGAAAACAATTAACCCCCTTTCCCCCATGTTGCTACTAGAATCCATGTGAGAGCTCCCCCAAATCTATTTTCTTTAACCAAACCAAACCAAACCCACGAACACTACCACCAAGAAACTGGATGAAAACATTGGACTATACTTCATGGTTGTCATACACTACTGTCTATCAACACCCACCCCCTTTGCAGGGTTTTCTAAACTATAATACCATCTCCACTTTGCAACATGGATTTTATTTGCATTAGCAAAGCAATTTTTAAAATGTTTATATGTTGAGACAAAAAATCCCACATTTTTACCATGAAATTAAACAAACACCCAAGCTTTGCTGCTACCTTTTGCTTTTGGGCAGATATGCTACTGCCCAGTCTAAGCTACACTACAATCATGAATTTTCTAATTACTTTCTGTGTACAACAATCACTTATAAAGAATAAGCAAATCCCTTCAAAATGAACCAGGTGTGTGGGGTGGTGGGGGTGGTGGCTTGGTTTCCAGCCAAGGTGAACCTGTGAAGCTTGTCCTCCCTGGTGAATTATGCTTTTTAGAAGCAAAAGTGACCAAGTAACAGTGACACATCGAAGCCAGAAGCACACTCCCTGTTTCAGCACAGGCCAGGAGTTCTTTATCCATTCGCTACAGACAGCTCTTTGGTCTTTCAGACAACAAGTATGGAGAAGGGCCAAGTGCCTTGCAAAAATGCCAATCATCAATCACAGCTCTGACTTCAATCATTGACTAAAAACACTGAAGTGGAAGTGGCTCATCTCTCAAAAAGCAATAGCCTTGAATGGTGCCTACAGATTTTGCCTCATAGCTTTTGCTCTACAAGAGTTAGAAACTCAATGCCCTTGCAGGACAGACATAAAATGCAGGGAGTCTTCTAATCCCACCTCACACTTCCAGTTAAAGTCACTGGAAGCGTGATAGGGACTAGATGTCAGGCTATTTTTCTTTAAATCACTCACAAACTGAATGTGAGAAAGAGAGGGTCTGCCCACAATTTAAAATAGAGGAAAATAGCCATAAATCTCACTTTACAGTTTGTGGGGAAATAAATGTTTGTCAGAAATGTAACTTATTCACTATATTCATGAAGGAACCAAAATGTTGAGTAAGTACTGAAATGTGATAACTTACTTCAAAAAGAAAGAGAATGGAGTCCAGCTCCTCCCTTTGTGACTTATTCCCTGGGAGAAAAGGAATGTTTCCAGTCAGTATGGATAAATACAATACACTACTCTCTTAATAAATCCCATCAGACTTCTAGCTTTCAAATTCAGTGCTCTGCTTGCATATCTATTACACAAAAGTATGCAACAGTACGAAGGAGCAGTATTGTAAGAATACAGTGTCAGAAAAAAGTTAAAGATAAATCTAAGCTTCTTTCCTTCAACCGTTTGCTCTAATAACTGACAGCCCACAAAAAGGCTCTCTGTCACACACGTTATGTCTGAAGGAATATTTAGTGAGTAGAGAAACTGGGATGTAATGGGAAGCAAAATGAAGAGGAGTCCAATATTCAGGAGAAAAGGATACTGGCCTGGTTTTCATGACATGGTAACTCAAACTATGGTTTTCCAGGACTGTGAAAATGTTCAGGCTCCCTGGAAGCCTTGCTCTTCCCTGCTCCTTTTTGCTCCCACCCAGCACTGAGCAAGGTTCTCCAAACTGGGTCTTGCGGTTAAGCTCTCTCCTCAGCAACCATGAGAGCAGTAGCCAAAAACAAACTACGGTATATATTAAACTTCCTATAGCAGCATACAGACTATCCCTAGACCAGCCATACTTTCCTTTTTAATAAACTGAAGTAGAATCGTAGAATTGCAGAGTTGGGAGAGACCACACTGTCATCTAGTCCCATCCCCTATAATGCAGGAACCCACAACCACGAGCTTAAGAGTCTCCTGCCCTACCAATGAGCTATCCTAGGCCCGTGTTATCTTGTTCTTTTGAAAAAAGATATACCACTTAACGATTCTTCTCAGCAAATAAAATTCTTGCAAAACTCACTCTATATAGTATTTGTGTTTGATAAGTTTAGATATTTACATTTCCTCATGGGTAATTTAAAAAGATATAATAAGGACTTATTTGTAGCTGAATAGGATTTAGATTTTATCAGAAATTTCTAATGGGGTGCCAGGACTTGGAATTGGAGGCTCCTATACTCCTCCTTATCAATTTAACCTGTCTGGTCCCAGGGCCTTTGTTCAGCCACAGGGCAGCAATTGATGCAATCAAAATAACTGAGATAATTTAACAAAAGTTTTACTGAAATGCACATAAACACTTAAAAATGAATACACATAGGTCACACTTCCTAAACACTTCCTATGTAAAAAATCACTTATCCAAACACGAGGAATTAGTACCCCAAACTCACTATACACACCACATATTCAGATATATTAACAGAAAATATTTTTTACTTCCTTGTTTCACTTTTGCAGGTTGGCTGAGGAATGGAGAGAGAGGGACGGAGGGGGAGCAATCAGACAAATCAGAGAGCATTTTTTCCATCCTCCTTGTTTGCCTTTTAATTATTTACTGCACTATATTAAACTCTAGTGATCTGTACTTTAGTACAGTTTCAGAGGGTTTTCCGGGGGGGGGGGGGGCAGGGGGGCTTTGGAAGTCAAAATGTTGCAGTCATGAACACATTAGAAATGTCCCCATAGGAATAAGTAGAAATCATTGATTTGTTATGCAAATGCTTGTCTAACGAACTATTTCCAGAGAACACATTGTGTTTGGATAGCGGGACCTGTGTGTATTAAGTACAATCACACAAGTGTGTAAAGGGAATGCAAATAAAAGTATCTTACACTTCTAAGGACATAATATTTTAATAGCACAAGTTTTGCCTCCTTTTTGCAATCACATAAAAATGTGTTTGGGGAGGGGAAGATGTGCTTCTTGTGCATGCTAAGCAGGGCTACATCTTAATAAACTGTCACATACTACAAATAAATAAATACCTTTTTTTTTTTTGAGCCCCAAGCTAGATTGAGTGGTTTAAATGACTTGCCAGGAGCCTCACAACCAATTTTTTCATGAGCTGACAACAAAGTTTGAACAGCTGCAACAAAGTTTTCCAAAGGATGACGGTGCTAGCACTTGCTGTTAGGTTTGCTGAACTTTCCTAACATGTGCGAAGATACTATGGAGCATTTGAGGGCTTTACATCCTTTAGCTCTTACACAGATGGATGCTGAAAGGGGAAAATGGCTGTTTTAAACAACAACAGAGGTTTAAATAAAGCAGAGATGGACACTTTTTAAAAAATTTGAAACAAACCAGTTTTAACGAGGAGAAATAGAGATGGCTGACACCAAAAAGCTAACACAACAGAGCCTCTCCAATCTGTTCTCACTGCACTCAAACCTTATTTTGAACTGCCACTTCTCTCTGCTCAGTATCATGCACACTTGCTCTACTCTGCATTCTTAAAAATCGCCAGTCTTCCCCTCTGTTTTTCCTGTATTGCTCCAGTGCCACTGCTGTTTGGCAACCTGCCTTCACTTTGCCCCACCCAACTCTGATTCAGGCAAATTCAGGATTGTGATGAGGCACCACATGTCCTCCAATGTGGGCTGTGTGGTGACATTCTTACATTTTTATTATATAGAGATATGCCAAGGAGTGGATTTTGGGGTCTAGTATGTATACGTCAGTATTAAGCAACTTAAAAGAATATACTAACAAACAAAGCCACTTAAAATTCTTACCTTTTTGTTTCAAGCTAGTTTCCAGTGTTATGAAATTTTCATAGAAGATAAAATAAATTTGAGAATAGTTAATCTCAAAAAACTGTTTAAGTTCACTTCCCTCTATAGCATCTGTAAAAGTAAAAAACAAAACGTGTGAAAAAGGAGAGCAACGTCAGCATAGAAATTTAGAATTAAAACCTCTACAGAAAAATAAAGCAGCAGGAAAATAACACTAGAAGTATTAATAGAAATACATGGTACAATGTATAAGGTGGCAGTGCTCAAATGGCTTGATCTTAAGCACACCTAACATTCAAGACTTTAGCTACTGAAGTCACATACCGGTAATCTCTTTGCAACCGCCTGAATAAAATAAATGTTACCTATTTTTTAAGCCCTTATTCTAGATCCTATAATCAAAGTTTCATCTCATATCACTATACTGAAACTATAGCCACTGGTCTGCTTGCCTTAGATGGATAAAGGCCTCCCCTAAGCAACCATGCAGAGAAGCTATTATAAACTGTAAAAGGACCACTCTTTCCTTCAGATTGCCAATATGTCACAAAATATTGACAGATATATGCAGATAGGCAAGCAAATAAGAAGTTTGTAAGCTAGTCACATTTGTAGACTTATTGGCAAGACAGTCTTACCCTGACCTTAAGGTGAACATTCAGGTAATCAGAAGTTTAGATAAATAGAAAAAAATGTAAATCCTCTTACATCCCTTCCAGTGAGATTGGAGTGCACAATAAGTTTATTTTCATGTGTATCTCCCCTATTAGATCAAGAACCATTCACACAAGATGGCGTTGTGCAAGTGGTTTCCAGGCTGGACAACTGCGACAGGCATCAAGACACAGTCCCACATTTCCCAGCACTGGATCAGAAATTATTGGTACTTATGACCTGTGGAGAAACTAGGCTGCTGTATTAAGGTTCCTCACAATGCATTCACTTTATCATACGGCTCCATAACTGACTCCATCAATTACATCTTCTGAAGACACTTGCTCTTCATGCACTTTACTGTAGTGTGCCTTTCCACCATCACAGTACATCATGGACTAGACCAAGCTAATCTATGCACAGATTATGTGCAAGATGAGATTAGGCCTAATGACCCTTCACCAAATCCAACCCTGTGACCACAACATACACTAACCATCTGTGTGATCTATAGAAGGTGGGGAGGACAGTGTTGGAGTAGTAGGGCCTTGAAGCCCAAGGTGTAAATGGGAAGAAAAGAACCATGTACACCAACTTAAGCAACATGGAAGGAAGGTAGGACATTAACATAATAAAATATATATTGTTGTATCGTTCCTCCTGCAGGAGGAAGGGTGGGATATAAATTTAATAAATAAAAATGAAAGTAAAAATAAAATACAGTTCAGTTTTAGGGAAATTATAACCCCGCTGAGCATTGTCCTGCCACCTTCTCTGCATTAGGAAAGAGATACTGCTTTGGGAGATTAAAGTGGCAGGCATGTGTACAATCTTCCAGTCAGATCAGACAATGCTTTGTGCCCAAGGCAGGAACACAGGGACATTGTCACTTTGATCCAACCTGCAACAAAACAATGGCCCAACTACTGAAATAAATTCTGTGTAGAACTTCCTTTAAAAATTATTCACTTATAACACAGCTGTACAACTTTGCAATGGATTCTGGGCTTGTAAGAACTGTTTCTTATTTCCTATACAGCTATAAGGGGGAGGGACTCAACATATTTTAGGCCATGGTCTCTCATATAAAGCTCCCCATTTGCAGCTACTGCCTTTTAACAAACCCTGTGCATGGTTTTGTAGACTGGAACTGTGAACCCAAAGAGCAATGCTCACTACAGATGCACAACCATGAAACATGCTCTCCAAAGAGGCTCATCTTCCTTGGCCATCCTTGCAACTGCTGGAAACTTAACAAAGGCTTGCTGTTCAAATAAATAAAATTAGATTCTACCACACAGTAGTTACATATGTACATAATAGTAAAGTATGATTTAGCATTACTGTAATAGCCTAGGAAAGCATCAGGTTCACAAGCTCCCCCCGCTCCTTCTCACTGCGACTGCAAGGAGGAAGTTGGAAGCTTTCACTTACATTTTTTAAAAAATAACTACAGTTATTACTCAGAAGCAGAACTAATTTGAACAATGGTTTATTTAACTAAACATCAATGTCTGGTTCGCTTATTTCAGTGAACCACAGTTAAGACTAGAGATGTCAAAAAACTCCACTACACACGGGAGTAGGAATTCCTGCAACTCACATGTTCATTTGAGGTCAGGAACAGAAATCATACAAGTCAATACAAGCAGTATTTGCTGTAATTTTTAGTCCTCAAACATTACATAAATGATAATTTTATTTACTGCATTGCTTCTGCCATTTCCCTTCCATCTGTGGCCAATGCACCCTTGGAACAGTGTGCTTCTCAATTGATAGGATTAATGCGAAGCATTTTACATATAGAATTGCAATTCCAACTTATATTAATTATATCAGCACCAGACATTCTCATACCAATGCTATATTTTTATGTTGTGAACTGCCCTGAGATCTACAAATGAAGGGTGGTATATAAATTAAATTTAAAAAAAATTCTATAACTGGCTCCAAGTCCACATGCAAGCCCAGGATATAGTGCAGATAATGAAATACAAAGTAAACACTGTGCTTGTATTAACTTTCCCCGCATGAGTATAAAAACCCATCTATATTTTGGTCACAGGTCCCAATTAAGACCATGGGGCCACACCTACCTGGCCTAGGGCTGGGTGATATCAGCTTTTCAACATCACACTGTATCGCTAGCCAAACATCGTGGTTGGGGGGGGGGAGTGCACTTGCCGCTGCCCGCACTTGCCTCAAGAGCTGAGGCGGTTTTACCCAGGCTCGCAGGCTGGGACAACGGAGCTAGTTTGCACTGCTCAGCTGAGCAGAGGTAAGGTTCTCCCCCTCCTGCTCAGACAGGCCCAGTGCTCTCACCACTTGTGCATGAGTGATGAGAGCATCAGAGCTCCTTTAGCTGCTCACTGCAGGGAGCGGCAACCATGCTCCCCTCAGCAGAGCAGTTTCACAGAGTCCCCGCCCCGCTGGTGGCTTGCGGAACCAGCACTGGGCTGGAGACTCCTTTAAATGCTCAACTGAGGCAAGGGCATAGTCTTCAGTTAAGCAGTTTAAAGATGCAGAGGGAGGAACAATCTGTGTCGGCGCCTCATTGATACAGCTTGTCGTATGAGGGCAGAGTGGGATGGCGGTTTCACTCAGCACTATATCGCTGGTGAAACTGCTGCCGCACCTGAGTCCCTCTGCTAGCAGCGCCCGCTGGAGGAAGGAACTCTTAACCCCCTTCAGCGGACACTGCTAGCAGGGAGACTCAGGAGCGGTGGCGGTTTCACCAGCAATATACCGTTGAGTGAAGCCGACATCGCGGTCTGCTCCTCATAACGGTCCTGGGCAATATATTGATATATCACCCAGGCCTAACCTAATGTGACATCAGGTGAGGAGCAAGTGAGAATGAGCTGCCAATGCGCAAGCAGGAGCCTTCAAGTGCACTCCTAATTTGCATTGGTAAGGGAGATTTGTTGTCACCACCTTTCCACTGAGCAAGACAGCTGGGATCAGGTGTAATAATACTGTGTTCCCCACAGGGAACTCCATAGCAAACTGATCCTTGAATTCACTAAGTCAAGCAAGGATCCTTTGCAAGCCGCTTGCAAACAGCCCTACTTAGTGCTTTGAAGCAGAAAAGATCAGCTGATTGGTGGCACTTCAAAGCACTATGCAGGGCTCTTTACAAACCCCATCATCTGGCATCATCATTACCTCGGCCACTGACAGGTGGGTGGCTCTGTCCAACTGTCAAATCTCACGTGCTCCATTGCCACATATTTCTACCATATCTAAACTACATTTCCTGTTGTTTTTATCAGTGCTCACTCTTGAGTTTGCAGTGTTTTATGTTTTGAATAGAAAGCAGAGGGATTTATATTCCTAAAAAATAATCCAAACGACACTGAAATTTTAGATAAGGCTGTTTGGGAACAAACGGAATGCATAGCTAAATGCTCATCTTTATAAACAAATATAAAAACTGCGCCAAAAAAGATAATTTCCTGAGGGTAAATCAGATTGATTCTATTAAGTCACCCCACTGATTGATTGATTGATTGATTGATTATTTAATGGATACAAGCCCAGACTTAAAACCACAACCAGATATTTAATTGCCTGAATAGGGCAAAACAATCAGACAAAACAATGGAGATTTGGAATAGGATCTACCATTTCTTTTGGGGACCCAGGGCAAATAGCAGCTTGGAAATGGGGATTCTCACCAAGGAAATAGCTAAGTTTCCATATTTATTTAGTTATTTCATAAACTTTATACACCACCTTATTGTCAACCCCCCCCCCCCAAAAAAAACCCCAACTCAAAGCGGTTTACAAAAATAATCTCCACCACTCACTTGAATCCAAAAATCCGCTTGAGGGTCTGGTGGATGGAAAAGCTCACTGAAAAAGTAGTGCAGATATAATAGGAGCTGTTTCCTTTTCAATAACTTGAAGTTTATAAAGCAGCTGGGAAGTTCAGTGGGGCAGCTGCTGACTTGCAGTTTCAAATGAACTCAGATGAGCTGCACATACTTCTGGATGAGCCATCAGGAGTTAGAGAATTACAGGAAGCCCAGGTCAAGTATCAGGCAGGAGTCAGTCATATGAGAATAACATTACGTACTTGTTTTAACTGTTAACATAAAATAATTTGAAGAGCAAGCAAGGTGAACTGAAGTCATTGCCAAACTATGGGAACTCTTATCAAAAGTATTCTGTGCCAGAAAATTGCATGCTTTTATTTATCTATTATCTATTTTGTATTCTGCTTCAATTCATCCTTTGCAGGATGTACTAGGGTGGTACCGGACAAGGAGAAAGAATGTAGAGACCTTGAGGGCCATCAAGAGTATCAAGGCAGGAGTAATAATGGAAAAAGAAGAAGAGTTTGTGCAAAACACTGGGGTTCATCCTGACAGTTAGAAGCTCTGCTAATAGATTCAACATTCTTACATGAACCAACAGAACAGACTGAATAATTCATGACTCGATATAAAAGGAGACAGACAGCACTTTTTCTGGGTTAACACATGACTAAGATGAGTTAATGGAACAAACATTCACATTTTAACTTGCACTTAGCTCCATCAAGAAGATACTATTATATCTCAAATAGACTTCAGACACACTCTCAAACTTTTCTGAGACATATATCAGTGCATCATACAATGCAGGTAAAAGCAGAAGCAGCTTTAAGTCAATGGAGATCAGGGGCCATGAACTGGCTTCAATTCTCCAATTGTAATATTGGTTACAAATGAATATGGCAAGAAATGTACCCCTCCTCAAACCCCAATTTCTTGCACACAGCTTTTGGCTCATCCTCTTCATTTTCATCTCTTATCTAGCTTTAAGTACATGTAATAGTTGGAACTCTGAATGCTTTCCTGCACAGTAAAGACTACCGGTACTTCCCTTCACCCAACTGCTGATGTGGTATCCCATTTATGAAAGGTTCTATCCAGGCAGGATTCCCTTTGGTCAACGTTTATTGGGCAACCTTTTAATTTGCCCAAGTTATTTAACAGAAACATTCAGATTAGTTTTTATGCTGGAATTTTACTTGTTTCGTTTAAATAATGAATTATGCTATTCAAGCTTTAATCTTTTTAACCACTCTGAAAGTCTCTGAAAATCAATAATTTAGAATACAAACACCGTGATTTAGTTCCGGTTGCAAGTACTTTCATGTTACGAGTTGTGCCAGGAGGGAGATGCACATCTACATGAAAGCAATGCAGTGCAAATGAATAACATCAACATCTGGACCAGATTTGTGACCAAAATTCCTTATCCAACAAGTGGTATGTATGCAGAAGTCTACTTATCTGGATTGGTGCGAAAATGTTTCAATGCACCTGTCTTAATGCCTGAGCTTTACTAAAACACCCAGTTCTTTCTCACAACTTGTACATCTGGCTTCCCCTACCTAAATGCAGAAGTTTATATTTATCTCTGTTGAAATTCATTTTGCTAGTTTAGTCCCAGTTCTCCATCATGGGGAAATAATCTTGGATCCTATTTCTGTCTTCTAAGTATGTTTGTTTGTTTGTTTGTTTAATTTGTGTTCTGCATTTCTCAGGGTGGTTCACAACATAATTTGTTGGCTGCCCTGAATACTTGAAGAGCATACATTCTACTACTTCATCCAAGTAATTTATAAAGATGTTAACCAACACTAGGCCCTGGACAGCATCCTGCAGAACCCCACTTGTCACTTATTTCTAGGTTGAGGAGGAACTACTGAAATGCACTATTTGGATATGGTCTGTTAATCAGCTACAAATCCACCTAATGGTATCATCATCTAGCCCTATTTTACCAGCTTGCCAACAAGGATACTGAGGAGCCTTTGTCAAAGCTTTTATACGATGTCTACAGCACTCCCATAGCCTACAAGACTAGTAACTCTTATCAAAAAAGGAGGTAAGGTTATTCTGGCATGGCTGACTTAAGAAACCCATGCTGGCTCTCTGTGATAGTGAATATGACACAGACAGATCACTGGTTTTCACAGAATGCTACGTACCACTACATATTCTGTAGCTAAGAAAAGCTTGGTTTGGTTGCAATCCTAAACACACTTACTAGAGAGCTTGCACTGAATATATAGAGTAAAATCAATGGAGAGACGCTCCTATGGTCTGGTATATTTCCCTAAGTCAACCTCTGCATCCATTTACAGCTCCTTCCACCCCCTCTCTCTGAATAGAAGAGCCTAGAATCTGGATAATGTAATCAGCTTCCAGAAGAGACTGCCATGAACACCTCTAAGTATCCCTAATACATTATACCTTTTGTGAATTGTAAATGTAAACCACTATGGGAGTTAACCTTGGCCACAAAACAGATTATAAAAATATTTATTTATTCATCCAAACTCTATGCAGTGCTCCTACCTACAAACCCAATATACCATATTTTTCGCCATATATACCATATATACCATATTTTTCTTCCAAAAATGAAGGGGAAATCTGGGTGTGTCCTATGGGGCAAATGCAGGCTTTCGCTGAAGCTTGGAGAGCGAGAGGGGTCGGTGCGCACCAACCCCTCTCGCTCTCCAGGCTTCAGGAACACATCTGCAGCCTGCTTCCCGGAGCACCGGGCACGCTGAAAGCAGAGCGCCCGGCGCTTCGGGAACACATCCGCAGCCTAGGCAGCCCTGCGAGAGTTCCCGCAGGGCTCCCTACGCTGCGGATAGCAGCCTGCCGCCCGGCGCGTGAGGCGCCCTGAAGCAGAGCGCCCCTCGCGCCGGGCAGACATCCGCAGCGTGTTGGAGCCCTGGGGAGTTCCCCGCAGGCCTCCCCACGCTGTGGATAGCAGCCTGCCGCCCGGCGCGAGGGGCGCCCTGAAGCAGAGCACCCCTCGCGCCGGGCAGACATCCGCAGCGTGTTGGCGTCCTGGGGAGTTCCCCGCAGGGCTCCCCACGCTGCGGATAGCAGCCTGCCGCCCGGCGCGAGAAGCGCCCTGAAGCAGAGTGCCCCGCCCGCCGGACAGACATCAGCCAGCCCCACAAGCTCAGGGGACAGCAAGGAGGCGCAGCGCCGCCATCCCGCTGTTCCTCGACCTGGTTCGGTTTCCCCGACATGGTTTTGGGGGGGAAATAAAGGAATTTCCCCCCCTTTATTCCCCCCCCCCAAAAAAACTAGGGACGTCCCATGGGACGGAGCATCCTATGGGACGAAAAATATGGTACTTTCCTGTGAAATCCTGGTTTTCCTCTCGATGCTATTAAACAAGTTAATTATGCACATCAAGACTTCACAGTTTGGTTTATTTTGTTCTAAAATCTTTGGAGAATAAACCAATGTATATTTGAATAAGACAGTTCAGTTCAGATAATTGGAGCCAGCAGATATATTGCTACTTCTTTAGTAATGCATTTTATCAAGGGCTTTCTGGAACTTTAAAACAGTTGTAGACTACAAAATGGGTTGGGAAACATACAGTACAATCCTATACGTGACAACTCAGAAGCAAGTTCCATTGATTTAAATAGGCCTTACTCCCATGTAAATTGGTATAATCTTTAAAATATCCTCAACAAGATACGGTTCAGAACACTATCTAAATAGGCCTCAGTAATTCCAGCACCATATTGGTGTAGCTTTGATTAACACGGCAAACCTATGTGTCTAAGCCAGGCTTCCTCAACCTTGGCCCTCCAGATGTTTTTGGCCTACAACTCCCATGAGCCCTAGCTAGCAGGACCAGTGGTCAGGGATGATGGGAATTGTAGTCTCAAACATCTGGAGGGCCGAGGTTGAGGAAGCCTGGTTTAAGCAGAACTACTGCAGCCTGCAGGTAGGAGCTCACTCAATTGGATACACCTCCCAACACACACAAAATTATCCACCTATAAAGCTAGATTCGCTTAGTCTCCCCCTGGTTTTCCATTTGCAGGTGTTTTTCTAATGGAGCGTTGAGACAGCTGAGTCCCACCTGCAGTGTGAAGCAGCACAGCAGGGATACACTGTGAATTAGGCCATTATCTTATGCAACTTCCTGGAAGATCAGTGTTCTGTTTACTCATAGGAGGGTGATAAAGTTAGGTAGAATGGATGTTTATTTTACTCAACAACTCCCACCTCCCCCACTGCTTGACATAATCCAGCCAGCTCAGATTTCAGAGCCAGTGGAACTGCTTCAAGACTCTGCAAGATGGCTCAGCCCATGCAGGCAATGGACAATCCACACAACTGACAGGGACCATTGCAAGATCAAAACAAACTGTGAAATTCACAGTGAATGCACATGGGGTGAGTGCAAGAATATTATTGTCCCCAAGGAGAAGACACTGCTCATATTTCCAGTCTAGCTGAGAGCACAGGAAGTGGGTATGCTGGGCATAACCCTAGTTTTAGATTTCTACAATATGCTTTTGGTTCAAGTTTAACTGACAAAAGCTGGAACAATTGAACAGAGAAACCAGTTCCTTATCATGATCTAGTTACATCAAGATTTGTCTTTTGCCTCCTGGCAACATGCAATACCATGAATCAGGATTCACTTTGAAATTTAAAAAAACACTTCTTTTTAAAACTGCAGAACAAGCCAGCAACTTTTTTTTAGTGCATGTGAGTTTGAGGCACAAGGATGTTAACCCTATCATTGTCCCTTGCTTACAACACACCTGCCATCTTTTTTATCTCCATGTAGAACTGCTGATCCCCATACCCCATCACAACAATGTACTCTAACAAGGTAGGTTATGAGGGGTAATCCAACACACACTCCACACAAAGGGGGAGCTCTTTGTGAGAAGAGAATGTAAACAACAGAGTTAGAAGAGGTCACAGGCAAGACCTTAGGTGCAGACATGAAACATCGCAAGACAAAAGCACTAGCTGCAGAGATTGGTTCAACTTAGCATGCATTCATAACTGCAGTGAGTGTTTAAAGTACAAAGTAAAAAATAGCTAAAGGAGCCCTGGATGGTTAAGTCCAGTCAAAGGCGAAGGCGACTATGGGGTGTGGCGTTCATCTCGCTTCAGGCTAAGGGAGCAGGTGTTTGTCCACAGCTTTCTGGGTCATGTGGCCAGCAGGACTATACCGCTTCTGGTGCAACAGACACTGTGATGGAAGCCTGAGTGCACAGAAACGCCGTTTACCTTCCTGCCGCTGCAGTACCTATTTATCTACTTGCACTGGTGCACTTTCGAACTGCTAGGTTGGCAGAAGCTGGGACAGAGCAAGGGGAGCTCACCCTGTTGTGTGGATTTGAACTGTGTTTGAAGTACACCATGTTTATGGTATTGCTTTCCTTACAACAGTAAATTCTTTCCCACCCCACTGCATATATGGGGGCTGTGAGAATCCTAGAACTGTAGGATTGGAAGGGATCCTGACAGTCATCTAGTCCAACCCCCTGCTATTCAGGAACGCTACCCACAGCCATCCCTGGGCGAGCTCTAACCACCAACCTTTTGAGGTTGGGGGGGGGGGCGGGCAGGTAAGCGCCACATTATAACCTATCTCTGGGTTTGGTTTGGTTTTGCCTGTCTGTCCGATTGTAAGCCGCTTTGGGCTGCCCTGGGCAAAGCAACTCGCCAGTGTCACTAAGCAGTGATGGCTGTGATCATGACGACCTCACACGGCAGGGATGGGACCCGGGGCATCCCGGATTCGCACCCTCCAGCGACCGGGACCCTTCTCCGGAGGCGACCCTCCGGCGCCACCTGCCAAGTTGCCTCCGCTTCCGCCTGGCGGGGCTGCGGGGAGGCGCCCCCTCCCGCCTGCCCCACTCACCCATCAGCGCCCTGAGGTGCTTGAGGCGCGTCAGGACGTCCTTCCGCGGGTCCAGCGCTTTCTGGGTGGACTTCTTGACATCGGCGTGGCCCCTCCGAGAGAACATCGCCGGGCAGTTGGGGGGGGGGGCGTCGCCCTCGCCGTCAGCCGGGAGACGGTCCAGGGGCGCCGCGCCGCCTCCACCGCCAGGGAGCGGAGGGCGGGCAGGCGGGCGGGCGGCGAGGGGGGCAGCGGCGCTCCTGAGGGAAGTGGGCGGGGCCTGGCCAGGACTGCTGCCCGCCGCGGAGGTCCTTCGGCTGTTCTCTTTCGCGGGCGCGTGTCTCGCTTTTCTCTTCTCCGGGGCGGGGGGGGGGGCGGGGGCGGACCAATGCCTGCTTCGCTTTCTCTTCACCCGACGGCGCAGCGCGCGCGCGCCTCGGAACAGCCAAGCCCCGCAGCGGCGGCGCAAAGGGCGGCCATCTGGCGCGGGGCATGCTGGGAGTCGTAGTATTGGCGGAGGAGGCTCTTCCTCGCGCGCCGCGGTCGCGCGCCTTTGTCTCGCAGCGCCGAAGCCGTTTCCCTCCTTGCAACCCTGCAGGCGACATCTTTGATCAAAAATTATATGGAACAGCCTTCCTTCATTATTGTACTGTTAATAGCTTGAGGCTAACCTTTAAAAGTTTTTACCTATATTTATTGTTAGTTTGTTCAATCTCTATACCTAAAACTGCGGTTTGCTGGCTCTGTGCACTTTTGATTAACACAGTATATTGATTTACTTGGGAAACGAGTTCTTGCAACTGTACTGTGGAAATAAAATGCGCAGTGTTACGAAGTCCTGAACGTGCTTCTGAGAAGGGAAGCGCCACTGAAACTTGTGACTTGTCGAGTAGCCGTGCTTTCAGCTAAATTGAGCAAGGAACCATCTTATTTATCATTTATTATATTTGTATACTGCCCTTCATCCAAAGATCCCAGGGCAGCTCACAACAGAAAAATACAAAATGAGAATACAAGTACATAATAAAACAAAAAACAAAGCAATAACCCCCTTCCCACAAACATTTTTAAAAAGCCATAGAGTGTTAATTAGCAAATCGCCTGGTTGAAGAGAAACGTTTTTGCCTTCAGATACTCTTTGGCAAATCATGCTGCAGGACCTTATGAGATGGTGTCTGACTACCCTGAATTCAATGGTCTTTGAATGTCATGTTTTTCAAATGGTATCAGGGATTTCGTAGAAGCCAAAGAGGTAAATAATGGAAAAACGGCTGAAAGGCAAATTCTCACGCATCGTGTTACTGATCTTCCTTTGCAGTCTGGAGCTGCATGGGAGTATTGGCTGTAATCTAGGTCTCCTCCCTTCAAAAAGGGTAGCAGGCCCATGTGAACAGACCAGGGTCCAAGGCGAGCTGAACATTCCCAGAATCGGCTGCACTGTGTTGGGCTTCCATGGCAGGTGTGCAAGGCTTCCCTGGGAGTAGAATTGGTGTGCAAGGGGCTCCCTGTATGATGATAATTCCAAATCATTTATTTACTGTGAGATGTTCTATCAGATATTGTGTAGGCCCACAATTTGTTTTCAGTGCATAGCTTTTGAAATACAATTATTTAAATAGGCCTAGTGCTGTGGGGTGGGGGCAATGGCGACTGAGACTGAGAGGAAAGGCCTGGACCTTAAGAAGAAGTGGGCAGGAATAAGAGAAAGGCCCTCGGGGTGAAGGAAAGTGGGTTGTACCAACAGGCAAACTTGAGCTTTGAAGCACCAGGACACCCAGCGAGTGATGAGGGTGCTCCCCTCCCCCAGACCACCTCAGTGGGCTGAAGTTCATCTGACATTGGCTATAGGGCTGGGGTTGTGCCTTCTGGAGTTTTCCTATTGCCAAAGAGGGGAATATAGCTAAATACAGATCGAATGCATGTTTGCAGTTTGCCAACAAGCAAGCAGTGAAGGAATTGGGTGGCCTTCCACACTCTATGGATGAAAGTGTTCTCTCTCTTGTGGCCCCTGCAACACTTCTGGTGACACTGGGTCACAAAGCAGGGCCTCAGTTGTGAACTGAAAGACCAAGCTAGAAAAGATTTGGGGAGATGTGTGGCTTGTTCTTCTTTGTTGATGTTTTTAAGTTAAAGGGGGCTGATTTGTTTCTAGGCTGCAGCACCACATTGTCCTTTTCGTGGTAGAAATCATGTTGAGGGCCAGGTTAACCCCTCCCCCTTAAAACCCCCCAGTCCCAGTCCATATGGGGGCCCTTTGAAGCTGCTTTTAGTGCTGGAAGAAACTGAAGAAATCTAGTGATGAATCTCCTAGTACTGATCATATAGCATGCATTGTTTTAATATCTATGTTTCTGGATCAGAATGATTTAGAAAAGAGTCTTGAATATAATGTTTTCCCTTTCATGACAGTTGCATTTATCATACACATACTGCAGTATCTGTCCATAAACATCCCATCTTGGAAAGTTATTTAGAAGCCTCAGCTGAATCCGCCCAGTTCAACAAAAGGTCACCTGTTGAATGTCACAGCCACTAACATTTGTATTTTCTGACTAAGTGCACACTGTCTGTCCAAGGCCCAGCAAAAGGGGGAAACAGCTTTTCACAAAACAAAAACAAAATTCACCTGTTGTTCTTGTATAACTGGAAATTCAGGCAGAACAAAAGAAACTGAGCCACTGTTGTTCCTGGTGTACCATCTCCACTTTTATTTATTTTTATTCTACTTTAACCAGTTTATAACCAGTTTTTCAGGTGAGATTTTCAAAGACGTGTGCAAAGAAATATTTCCAAATACAGCATAAAATCATAAAACCAAAGCAAATATTGCAGGGAGGAAAGTTAAAATGGAAGAGTTCTGAATTCAGAGCAGCAACTAAAAATAAAAGCCTGCTGAAAACAAAACCAAAAAAATCTTAACTGTCTAGTTGTACCCTGTGCAGGCCATTTATATGGGTGTGAACTTTCTTTCAGATAACCAAATGCCAAAGTGTTTGGGGATTTAAACTGAGCCCAGAAACGGTTAGGGGCCTATGAAAAGGAAACCAGATTGTTATTAATAGTATATTTAATAGAGTGGCCTGTTTAGCAATGGTTGCTTTATTAATACAATGCAGTTATGACAAGAAAAAGAGGTTTTATTCACCAAAACATCAGTTTGTTGCTGTTTTATCGGCTGCTGATATTAGGGTTTGACTATGTCTAGTGCTGTTTTACTGTTTGCTCTAAATGTTAATGCCCTGTTGTTTTATTTTGTTGTTCAGTTGTTTTATGTTATCTTTTACACTTTTACTCCAACCCACCCCATCCCACCATGTTATTTGATCAAATTATCCAAGTATGTTTGCCTTTTTATTTCTAAGCTAGCCTGAAAACTATTCTGATGTGACAGGGTTAAAACAACAACACTTGGCAGAGAGATGGTTCCAGAGCTTGTTTAGCAGTGGCTACCCGCATCATATTTGCTGAGACCACCAAAAGATTCCCAGTGCCAAAGTTTAAGGAACAGAATCAGGCACTGAAAATAGTTTTGGCAGTCCCACTGTCTGTCAGCAGGTGGGCCCTACTGAACAGGTGTTTCTGATGGTGGCAGCTACTGTAGGCTCTGGAACCAGCTCCTTGCTGCAGTTAAGATATCCATTTATTTGGCTGCCTTTGAAATCAGGTATTGTTTTGCCTTCTGTTTTGGCAAAACGACAAAAGGATGGGAATATTCTTCAAGTGTATCTTATCCAGCAGTTTCTCCCATCTCCTACTGATGTTTTACATGAAGTGTGGAACACGGTTTGTCCCATTCCTGTGGGCTCTTTGGGTTTAGCTTCCTCAATAATTATGCTAATGAGCCACATTCTGCCACGTAATACTTGGATCTGCAACCTGGATTTTTCTACTTCAATTTAACTTAAAATTCAGCAAGAGTGAACGGAATTGGTCATATGAAGATAAACATTAAAAGAACACATTTTACTTTGATTTGCTATCTACTGCATATATGATTTTATTTGCATATGAGTCCCTGTTAAGGAAAAAGGGCATAAATAAAAATATAAAAACAACACCACCACCTCTGGTTCTACCAGATGTGACCAACATACAAGCTTTGGGTAACTACAATTATCTTCTGTGGAAGCAGTAAGTAAAATGACTATGCTAGAAAGATGACTTTCTGACAAAGATACTGGAAGAAGGTAGTTTTTTCTGAAAAGCATTGAGTTGCAAAGGTTTGCAGGCAGATAGCTGTCGCAGAACTGACAACCTTTTTTTGGTGTAACAACCCAGGAATCTTGAGCAAAAAAGTGTGAGTGGTCTGTCAGGACACTGAACTCTTCTCTTAACAGTGACCCTAGGAACATATCACAGATGCTCAATGGTATCTGGATACTTGTTTCATGATGGTCCATGTAAATTCAGGTATGTAGTTCGTGATATGATACAGTTCTTCCACATGGCTGTTTTTATGTCAGATTTCACATCGAGGGGTAGGAAGGGGTGCTGTTATTTGTTTGGCATTGCCCAGTTCAAAACGGGGGACACTTTTAAATCAGGAACCCCCTCGTGTGATTTATGAGGTGACACAGTCACATGAGAGGAGTATATTATACCAGAAGCTTCTTGTTTGAAGTTACTTAAGTTGTAATTTAAACAAGTGATACAGTGTATTGCCTGGAACTGTTGAAAATGAACTGGAGAGCTGACATGGCAAATAAATGCATGTCCCATTTCTTGTGAAGCTCAGTGCAAATGTACTTTAGCACTACCTAAACCCTGAGTCTTACCTCAGCATTAATGCAGCATCAATAGTTTGGACTTTAATACCAATAAGTATTGCCACTGCAGAAAGACAATTTAGCATCCTTTGAAGGGTAAACTCTTGGGTGATGAAAGGAATAAATGAGATACCTCAGTTGTACGTGGTGTGCTTTATAAAGCACCTCCGTAGGCTGCAGCAGAGGAGCAGTAATAAGAGCCATTTCCTCATATACTAATTAATGTCCCACTGCTACTTGGGATTACTGTTGCTTACTGCTTGGAAGGTAATGTGATGCTGAAAAACATGAAATAAAACTAACAATTGAGAAATATGACTAAGAGCCAAAAGCTTTAAGAGGGGGGTTGTTGGGAATTCTGTTAGTTCTATGTTTTGCCCTTACAATGTATAAATCACTTAAAACCACTTGGCATAGTACTTAAAAAAAAAGAAAAAGCAACATGCTTTCAGTGTAAATGGCATGTTATGGAGACTACTGCCAAACCCACTTACCTCTCACCCACACACTTCCACAGAAATGTTTGGTGAAAGAACTATGTGATGTCATAACTTTCCCTACCCTTTGCAAATAGCAATCAGTGTGTTTCTTTTACCAGCTATGACCAAGGAGCTGTGCAGCCAGGTGCTTCCCATAACATTGCGTTAGGCCCTGAGAAAGGAGGTCACAACAAAGGCTCTGCCCATGTGCACAAATTCCATGTTGTGGGATTTCCATTCCTTTAAGTAGTTCAGTCAGCTCACGCTGAGATACAAGCTTTCTTCAAACTGGTACAATTCTACTGATACTGAAGCAGCACGAGTTTCCCTAATGTCTTCATTTTCCAATGTTATTCTCTCTCAACAAAAACAACATTCTTTAAGGTATCATCACCATCTTCAATTATCTGAAAGGCTGTCACATGGAGGATGGGACAAGCTTGTTTTATTCTGCTCCAGAAGTTAGAACCAGAACTTACAAATCCAAGTTACAAGGAGAATCCAAGGAGATTCTGACTAAACATCAGGAAGAATTTTCTGACAGTAAGAACTGTTCAGCAGTGGAATGGACTCCCTCAGGAGGTGGTGGACTCTCCTTCCTTGGAGGTTTTTAAGCAGAGGTTGGATGGCTGTCTGTCATGGATGCTTTCGTTGAGTTCCCTGCATTGCAGGGGGTTGTACTGGATATCCCTTGGGGTCCCTTCCAACTCTACAATTCGATGGCTCTATGATTCTGTGAGTCTAAGGTGCCACAAATAGTCTTTACTGTTTTTGCTAATGTCAATATGTCAGTGTAGAATTGATTATACACTTTATGGTAAGCTGCATTCATTAAATTCATAAAATTGTTGTTAGCATTATCAAACCAAACCAAATAATAATCTGCTTTATTAGTTTTCCATGATTTATTATCCATGTTACTCTATATACATTCCCAGATGTCTGAAAATAACAATATTTTTTTTTACAAACACACAGCTTAGATATCCATTTCAGTCTTGGCAAGCTTGGGATAAATGCCAAATGCCCTTTCTATCTAAGGGTAATATTATAAGCTTAATGAAGACAGAACTTTGTGGAATTGTGGACCATGCTCCTGTAATCTTGATCTAGAATTATTTTTTTGAGACAAAATCTAAGTCTTAGAACTAGATCATGCTGCAGAATGAAAACTTTAAATAATGAGTATCTGGTGTCTAAACTGATCACATTTTGCTGTAAAACTTTGATTCAGCTGAGGATTTTACTATAATATGGAGCAGCTTTAAAGCAGTAAAGTCATATCTGGCTGCTTCATTCAAACATAAAAAGCAAAACAAAGCTATGAAATCCTCAATGAGGTGGAAGAAAGGCACAAAAGAGACTATTCGGGGAGTTACTCATGCAGTTACCTGTGGTAAAGAAGATGGTGGACTTCTTGGATACAATCTAAAGTAGAAATATCAAAAGCCTACCCCTACACTAGTTATAACTAGTACCAGAAGCATGCAAGTGACAACAGGGGAAAATAGATGACAATACAAAACCCTGGAGTTTGCCAACAGATTGAGGAATTGAATCAAAGAAATGCTCCCCAATAGAAACATGATGGGAATGGCTGGAGTGGTAAGATGATAGCCTTGCAGAACAGCACCCTAAAAGCTAAGTTTACAAAATGATGACAAAAGAACAGCATGATTAACAGCAGGAGAAAGATCCAACAGCAAGAGAAAGGAAAACAAGTGACACTGTTCAGATAGGGGAGATGTCAGTAATATATGTTAAACAAGTTTTCAGTAGAATTAACAGGATAAAAACTAGATTAATCAGAGGAAAGAAATTGTAAACCTTGTGCAAGCACAAGCCACTCCAAAATTTTAGGAACCAAAAGCAGTAGGGGCACTGCTAGAAAGAGAAGAGGGTCCCCCCTCCCACACCAATAGGAGTATAAAGTTATTCTTATAGGCAAAGTTTACTTGACTTGACCCTACTAGCACCATGCACTTGAATGCTGTGAGAAAGTAAAGTAAGAGGCCCTCAAAGAACAAAAAAATGGAAGCTATTTTTGCTGCATTGGCTTTTACCTTGCTGCAAAGGCAGTGGCGATGTCTGACAGGGCCAATTCAGGGAAGGTAAACCTTCAGACTCCTAGGTGACATGACACTTTGCACAGGTGCTCATGAAAAGTGAACTAACAGGCTGTTCCTCTGGAAATGATCCAAGGAAGAATTTGTACACACTCCAATTTACTCTGTATCCTGTGCTCCCACCACTGTTTTAGAAAGTGGTGTACACATGATGTTAGCCACAATCCATAACTTTTTATCCATCCTGTTGTTTCTTAGGAAATACTCTTTTTTTATGTATCCTACCCCCTGCTAGCTTTAATCCGAATTGAGAAAAATAATGGCCTAGTTGCATTTTCAGCCTGTAATGTGTACACAGTCTAAGTCACTCTTTAAAAGTGTTCATCTGTTTCCATGCAATTTCCCATGAGAATATGTTTGAGAGAAGAAAGGGCCCAGCTGAAGGAAAGATGCCTCTGAGTGAATCATGAAGCACACTTTGCCCCCTGTTCATAATTTCCGAAGCATAGTCTGTAATAAATAGAAAACCTGCTAGGGACACATATTGTCTGTATTTGTGTGAAGGCAGAATTACAGGTATGAACAAACTTCTGTTAGAAATACCCTCCTTTTCTGTCATTAAGGTAATCAAAACAGCTAATAAATATAGATACAGCAAGATAATACACTGTTACATGGTAAATAAAAATGTAATTGAAACCAACCAACAAAAACAGTGAAGCAGAAAGCAGCATCATGTTATATGCCACCTAAAATCAAAACTAGTTTTCAGTTCCAAGAGAATGAAATTTTCAAAAGCCTTTTGGAAGACAGTGGTGTTTCCCAAATGCTAGTGATGTGGATGTATGAAAAAAGTCTAATAGTTACCTTCTTATGTAACCCACCACTGTATATTGTTCAGTGGTAGAGTTGAAGCAGCGAGTGGCCTCCTTTATGGGCAACTAGCTTATTACCTCAGAACAGTTTGGACAATACATGTTGTCTCCTTTGTGCAGTAAGATTTCCCTAAAATTTTAAAATGAGTTATGAATTTCCATAGCAGTGCGATTTACTTGCTTATTGAAGTTTTTCAATTATTATTATTATTTATTATTATTATTATTATTATTATTATTATTATTTATACCCCACCCATCTGGCTGGGTTTCCCTAGGATTGTAAGGTTGATTCCTGTGTCGCAGCCCATTTGAGCCCTCTAGGTTACTGTAATACATTATATGTAGGATTGCCTCTGAAAATGGTTTGGAAACTGCAGCTGGTGCAGAATTTGGCAGCCAGGTTGCTCACAGGGACAAATGGCTCAGGACTGCAATACCTCAAGGACTGCCTCTCCCTAGATGAACCAACCTGGTTCCTGAGACCATCATCTGATGCCCTTCTTCATGTGCCTGCTCCTCAAGAAGTCTAGAGGGTGGCAACACCAGATGTTTAAGAGTTTTATGTTATTTACCTCTGTATAAGTCCTTTCCTGTGAGTCCCTTAACTTTTGGTAAACAAAATAAATGAATGAATAATATAAAGGATAATTTCACTTACCGGTATATATTGACTATTTAGATGTTGTTGTTGTTGTTTAGTCGTTTAGTCGTGTCCGACTCTTTGTGACCCCATGGACCAGAGCACGCCAGGCACCTCTGTCCTCCACTACCTCCCGCAGTTTGGTCAAACTCATGCTGGTAACCTCAAAAACGCTATCCAACCATCTCGTCCTCTGTCGCCCCCTTCTCCTTGTGCCCTCCATCTTTCCCAGCATCAGTGTCTTCTCCAGGGAGTCTTCTCTTCTCATGAGGTGGCCAAAGTACTGGAGCCTCAGCTTCACGATCTGTCCTTCCAGTGAGCACTCAGGGCTGATTTCCTTAAGAATGGATGCGTTTGATCTTCTTGCAGTCCATGGGACTCTCAAGAGTCTTCTCCAGCACCATAATTCAAAAGCATCAATTCTTCGGCGATCAGCCTTCTTTAAAGGCAAAGACAAAGACAACAGACTATTTAGCTAGAGGTGATAAATACTACAGTTTTACCTGAAGGGGGAACTGCTACCATGCAAATGATTTATTGGTTTTCCTTTTCCAGTGTGCAGTCACACATAAGCACCAAACTACATGAAATGGGAGTGGGGGGCTTGATGAGATCTCAGGTGTTTTTATTCAAAAGCCATTATGGGGGACACCAAATTTGATCAGAGTACTGGTGGTAGGAGAGTTGGTTGTTGCTGTTTTCCAGTTTGGGTATGTCCTCTTCTCCTTGTGCCACCCCCTCAAGAAATATTGCTATATCACAGGGGAGACGGGTTAAGCAATACTTCCTTCCCCAGAACCATTGTTCCCATCAAATTCAGAAGCCCTCAACACAGCTATATTCAAGTTGACAGTTCTGATCACAGATCTGCTGTACAGTTTCTTATTTGAACAATAAAGACAGCTAGACAGTTTGTTTGAGTGAAAAGAGAGCATCGTCTATTGTTTGAGACCTTGAGCATAGTATAGACTCTGGGGTACTAAGCAGCTTGGAAGCTACATTTCTTGTTCGGAGCACCAAGTCCAGGTGTTTCCTAGACTACCCTGGAGAAACTAAAAAGTCCAGCAGCACCTTTCAGTGCCTCTGGAAGGCATTCCAATGGTTTAGCTTATCTGCAAAATTTTAATTCATGTTTTTGAAATGCCAGTTCAAACAATGCATAGGTAACTTTAATAGTGTCAGAGAAAGGGGAAATTCCCACCAAGCAGGTCCTGCCTCCTGCCAGAATATGCTGCAGCTGTTTAATCAGCCCCTTGATGTTTCGTGGCTGAGTAGTGGTCTTCGCCCTGAATTCCCAGGTCCTGGTCCACTTATCCCTGCACTTTATTCCACTTTCGGGGGGGGGGGGGAGATGTAGAGATGAATAATGTGGGGGTATGGGGGATAGTCTTTTCTCACCAGTCTGGAAATGTATGGCTTCCTTTGTTGACAGTACTGTGTTGCAGCTTTAAGACTAATTCAGACTGCAATCCTGTACATATCAGGGAATTCAGTGATGCTTACTTTTGCGTAATGTACAATTGTAGGATGAATCCACACTGCTGGGCCCTCACTATCCACACACAGGGGAGGAAGTTGGAAGAGGGGAATCTACATGTTCTGGGCTTCTAAATTGCATGGGGAGTCCACACCTATAAATCAGCTCCATGTCTCCAGGGGGTGCAGGAAAAGCACTGAAGCCTAATTTGATTAACAGAATACCTGGCCTCTCGTTGGCAGGGCTTTTATGCTGTACTCTAGAATCAACCCCTTCCTTCAGGTCATCAGACTAACTGTCCCTTCTCTCAAGATGTGTCGTTTCTCTCCATCAGTATGTTACTATGTTGAATTTTTCTACTATTAAAGCTTTGCTTCATGTATGTACATGAGCTGTTTACTCCACTGGATGAAAAGACAAACTCTGCTGAAGAAGGAGAAGGTGGAATATATTGCGCTGGGTGAGTAAGGAGACATTTCCCTGACAGGAGGACTGATTTTTAGTCACTCCCCTCCACAACAGGGGTAGGGGCAGCAATGGGAGGAGAAGCAGGGATGGTCCCATTTCCCGCGCTCACATGCGTGTTCATCACATGAGAAGCAATGAGTGAATTGTGCTAGATTCTGCCCTGTTTTTGTTACCAATTCAACCTTACCAGCGTTACCCGGCTGTGACTGGAGTGAGTGCTCTGATGGGGCAAAGAAAGTCAAGCTTTTCAAACTCCTAATGAAAGCAATAAGAATACAGTGGTACCTCGGGTTACATACGCTTCAGGTTACAGACTCTGCTAACCCAGAAATAGTACCTCGGGTTAAGAACTTTGCTTCAGGGTGAGAACAGAAATCTGGTTCCGGCGGCACGGCGGCGGCAGGAGGCCCCATTAGCTAAAGTGGTGCTTCAGGTTAAGAACAGTTTCAGGTTAAGAACGGACCTCCGGAATGAATTAAGTACTTAACCCGAGGTACCACTGTATAAGAAGATTACTGACTAGGCCAGGCCAGCACTCTCAGGGCAGTCAATCTGATGCCTAGGGCAAGCCTGTATGCAGGACCTGAGTGCAACAGAATTGTAGAGTTGGAAGGCAGGAGCTGAGGAAGGGGTTGTGGTGGGTGCAGGCTGCCCCAGGTGTCACCACTGAGGGGGGTGACAAAATGCCGGGCAGCACTCACCGCGGGGCCTGCAGTGTGCCTGAGCCACGCGTCTCTCCAGGCTCTGCGCTGCCCAAACAGTCCGCCCACTGCCTCCCCCCAGCTGTAGGGTGGCTGAATGGGGGGAGGCAGGCAGACTCCAGCGGCCCCGCAGTGCACCCCGCCCCCATGGGTGGCTCTCCCCACCCCTGGGCACTGCCCCAGGCACCCAAGCGGTTTCCTCCACCGCTCTTGGAAGGGACCCCAAGGGCCATCTAGTCCAGCCCCCTGCAATGCAGGAATCTCAACATGTGGTCCCCAATCCAATTTGAACCACCTTGGGCCCTGCTTAGCTTTGCAAATGTTCTAGCACCTGCAGTTCCCAGCAACTGGCATTCAGAGAAAATTATGTGCTTTCCATAGAACATAAGCATGTCTAATTTTTTCTGGAATGAATCCAATAACTAGGTAGCTTTACATATACAAATTTTAAATAATTTTATTTTATAAATTGTTGGAAGAAAGATAGACAGGTTATTTGAACACTTGTTTACCCGGAGGAGCAGAAAATATATGTTCATGTCACTTGGACACCCACTTTTTGGCATATCCTACAGTGCAATAAAGAAACCTCACCACTTCAAAGCATCTGCTTCTATGAATCACAGCAGTGCCCTGAAACTTTCCTAGTTAAAGCAACTGTAATCGGTTTCTTGGAGGCATGAATTAGGATGTATAAGTTCAGAAGCACAGCAGGTGTCCACAAGGAATCAATATCACAAAGATACACAGTCCAAGCTTGCTTTGATGTATAAGGTCTTATCTCGTTTAACATCAAAACATTCTGAGTTTAAAACAAAAAAGAACACGTGCTGCTTTTATATCAAAGAGTTCCCAATTAAAGAGAACACTTGCATATCACAGTGTCTACCAGTAGCAGCAGAACAGATGATATCAAGATCTAACTTGCATTGTCTTGAATCAAAATTAAGTACAGATGGTGGCATATCAGGGCGAGGGAACCTTTTTCAGGCTGAGCACTGTATTGCCTTATTGAAAGCTGCTGGGGCTGTATTTCAGTCCTAGTGAATGGGACCATAACCCCCCCCCCCTTAATACAGAACCACACAGTTACAATTACACATACATACACAACTCTTTTCCTTGGAAAGAGGCATATATTTAATTTTAGTAGCTCCACTCACGTTTTACCTTCCATTTTCTCCACAGAAGTGTGTGTGAAGGCTCCTCCCAGCAGGAGGGCCTCATCATGTGACCCCTGAGCTTTCCCACAGAGGTGGGACTCCTTTGCAACCATTCCAAGCGTGGTGTAGATGGCTGAGCCTGGGGCATGGATGTTTTATCTACACTTTAGAGATAGTTTTGATTAGCTGGTTTCTAAAAACATAAGGATGCCCCATGAATATTTTTCTGTCACCCAGCTAATGTACAGTGTATGTACTATTCCTGGCACCTCCCTGATGTTTGCCTCTGATGTGGCTGTATCTGGCGAGTAGCAAAGCCAGATGTATCCATGGTGCAACTGAAGCAAGGCCCTAAGCTTGCTTTCTTCTCTCCCCCTAGTAAGTCTCTAGTCCTTCCAGAAGGCAAACTATGAATCCAAAGTTGGAAGTTGGCAACACAGAGCAGTCCCAGAAGGGGCCCCTTCCTTTCCTCTCCCCCTTCTCTTTGGAAGGAGCTGTTGTGAGTTTGTGTGGTTGCAGCCGGAGGTAGGCTGCCTGCCTCTTGTGGATTTTTGGGAGGGTCTTTGGGGGCAAATGGTGGTGGTGGAGTGGGGGCAGAAAAGTTTTTGAAGGGTCTTTGAAGGAAGGGAAAGACAAAGAGTGTCATGGGGGTTCCTTCTCACTTTGCTTCCTTTTTTCTTGCCTACCTAAGTGGTGATGGTGTCTGGGAGCTTTGCCAAGAAGGAGAGGGGGAAGAGAAAAGTGATTTCCCTCCTTATCTCACTGTGATCTGCTGTTTTGCCCTTTGGAAGAAGTGGGTAAAGAGAAAGGGTTAAAGGGATGGTTCTTTTCCTTGACATGATCTGATGATTTGCCCAGAAGGGGCTTCTGATGAAGGTGGGAGATAAGAGGCAATGGGGTGGTTGCTTCCCTCACTGTGATCTGCCTTTCCCTTTTGAAAAGGAGGAAGTGAACATAAGAACAGCCTCCTGGATCAGGCCAGTGGTCCAGCTAGTACAGCATCCTGTTCTCACAGTGGCCAACAGATGCCTGTGAGAAGCCCACAAGCAGGATTCGAGAAAAGAGGGCTCTCCCATTCTGCAGCTGTCCCCAGGGCTGTCCCCCCCAGGAGGCAAGATGAGGTAGCCTCCTCAAGCAGCAGGATCCACAGAGGCAGCAAATCTGCTCTACAGGGAATGCATCCCCTGCTACTGCGGCCACCATCACTCTCACAGTGGCAGCAGCAGCTGGGCTGGGCTTCTTGGAAGCCAGATCTTTGTCTTCCTTGACGCCCCCGCCAATGCCTCCTCCACAATGGCCCCTTGGGGAAAGGGAGGCGCCGCTGGTCTCCTCCCACCCCTAGGAAAGAAATGGTGGGGGCTGCCCTTTGGGGTCTCCTGGGCTCTGCATCCATCTGGTGTGGTTTAGAGTGCCCCCTCCTGCAACAGCCTTTGATTTCTACTGCAGCCACTGAGGACGGTTTATTTGACACCCCCCCCCTGTTCCTGGTGTAGATCTTCACTCCCCCCTTCTTCTCTGGCTTTTGGGGTGTGCCATTTTATGGTTTAGCTCAGGTGCCAAAACTCCTTGAGCTGCCCTGGTCTTCCTCTTCCTGTGTGCAGACTCTGTTGTGCAATGTAGGCATGAAGAGCTATTACTGCAGTAATGTAACTCCAAAACCTTCCCTCATCCTTCTCACCACAACCACCACAAACCATATTTTTAAAATGCCATTTTTCAGGCAATTTACAGTGCAATCCTAACCAATCCTAACTCAGAGGTAAGTCACATTGAATTCAGTGGAACTTATTCCCAGAGTCCCAAGTATACGGAGTTTGGATTACAGGTTTTATTTTACTGGAAGTTAGGAATCGAAAACCAGCTTGATAAAGATTGGTTGAATTCTTTGAGCTGTTTCCAGCTTCTGAGGGTAAGGTGCAGAAAAACACGACCCTTTATTTAAAAAAAACCCTTTATAAAACAACCTCTGGTTATATCTGCTACATTTTAATAAGAGATGGAACATGTGTTTTTATTCATTTCAGTGTTTCCATTCTGGCTGGTCATATGTGACGAACACTCTCATTCACATTGTGTTGGGGGGGTGAGGGAGGTTTATATATGTATATTTCCATGGAAACCCTTTATCAGTGCTTTTTTTCTAGAAAAAATATGTGCCAGTACTCACCATGAAGTTGTTACAGCAAGTGTCACACTTTTTAACCTCCCCAAAAGAGGTGCCGGTACTCTGTACCCCTGAGTACCTCCTGATAAAAAGCCCTGCCCTTTATAATAGAGAAGCTGAACTAAGGCCACTGCTCTGAAATTCAACTGTACAACCACAAGGTGGCAGTAAACAGAAGCAAATAAAAATGTCTTTCTACATATTAGCAACAACACCCTTAACAGGAGAGGCACAAGGCACAGCGATTGGACCATGACTACTAGTACTCAGGTACAAAATTCTCCTTGACCATGGAGAAGTTTGCCAACACCGTGAAATCTTGTTGCAACCTTTCATTCATAAGTGGATTACGAGGATCACGGTTTGAAATTGGAACACTTACATTTAAAAGCTTGTACCCATTGGCCTTCACCTGTGTTTCAACTCAAGAGCTCCAGCTATTTGAAAGGTAGTCTATAAATGTGGGATGTATGTGCAGAGAAGAATCACAATTCATGATTGAAGTAGTGGGAAATTAAATCCAGCTGGGTTTAATTGTTAAGTCAGGGCATGCAGCAGGGCAACTCAGTTTCTTTACACTGGTGCATGTTAACAAAGGTGGTATCTAGAGTGGCATCTTCATTATCCTATTTATTACATCAACCAAACTTTTTCGAGGCGCAATGAAAACCTTTACCCTTGATTATCTAAGGGCAAATGCCACACATTCCCTCTCTCCCTGAATCAAGTGTTGTTTTTGTTGTTGTTTTTTACCATGAGCATGTTAAGTAACAATCTTATCATATATGGACACATACCCATTATAACCTTACGCAAATATGGTTGCACAATCTTATGCTTTTGTTTAACCAAATATCAGGTTATAATGTTACACACACACACACACACACACATACAAGGCAGCTCAGTTTCGAGCCAACCCGACCGTTCAGAATAAACTGGGATTAGCAAACAAATGAAGATATCATGCTGTGTAACACACACACACACACACACACACACACACAACTTGTATTAAATATGTCAAGCAGCAAAACATACAATTGCAACCAGAATCAGAAAGACAATCTTTTGAAAAGGAAAGGGCAGAAAGATTGTTCTACAAAAACAGACATTCAGCTCTTCCATGGTTAGACATAAATTCCATTGATGTCAATGGGACCTGCTTCCATGTAACATGTTTAAAATGCAGGGGGTGTGTGTTTCTCATAGAAACCCCTGGAGACGTTTTTCCGACCCTGTGACAGCTGGTGCTTTACTTCTGTCCCGCTATGCTGCCCTTACTTAAGCCTCTAACTTAACAGGGTAAAGTCCAGCATGTTGTTTATTGGCCCTGAATAAGTGCAGTTCTTACACAGTCTGTGAGCTTGAGGTGGGGAACGCAAGTAACCAAAGAACAGCAAAAAGGGCTACATCATGGTGAGTGATGGTGCCACTATTTCATTGTTATAGGATTGCCAAGAATCCAGTTTTCTAGTGCTTCAGCCATTCAGACTGGGGGTTGGCAAGCAACAAGCACTGGGTGAAGCAGCAGTAATAAACAGCAGTTATAGAAGCCAACTAAGCAGAGTATTCTCCTCTTCAGCCAAGCCCTGTGCCCCACCAGGCTTTTGCCTGTGACTGCCAGATTCCCATTCTATGTATAAGCATATAAGAAGAACCTTCTATTCTGGACTGGGCCAGTGGCCCATCTAGTCCCAAATCCTGTTCTCCCCGTGGCCAACCAGATGCCTGTGGGACCTGAGCACCTCGATCATTGGCCTCCCTCCCAATCCTGGCAGCTGGTGCTCAGAGACATCCTGCCTCTGACTGTGGGGGTAGAATGGAGCCCTGGTGGCCAGGAGCTGCTGATAGCCTTATCCACAGTGAATTTGTCTCAGCCTCTTTTAGAGCCACCCAGGTTGGTGGCCATCACTGCCTCGTGTGCGAGCGAGTTTCAGAGTTTAACTCTGCATTATGTGAAGAAGAACTTTCTTTTATCTCTCCTGAATGTTCCCACATTCAGCTTCACTGGGTGTCCGTGAGTTCTAGTGTTTTGAGAGAGGGAGAAAAACTTTTCTTTAGTCACTTTCTCCATGCATTTAAAATAATGAGTTGGTGATACTAAGTATGTTGTTGTTGTTTAGTCGTTTAGTCGTGTCCGACTCTTCATGACCCCATGGACCAGAGCACGCCAGGCACTCCTGTCTTCCACTGCCTCCTGAAGTTTGGTCAAACTCATGCTGGTAGCTTTGAGAACACTGTCCAACCATCGATACTAACTATACAGTACTGCAATGTGGGATTCTGTGTCTTACTCACTGTACTGTATTTAAAGCTACATCTCTCTGCCTATTATGTTTAATTTACTGAAACCTCTGAAACTTGTAGAACTGGCCTCCAAATTTTTATTTGTTCTTTCTTCCTACCCGCAAAGTTGTACAAACTGCTTGGAAGGGTTTAGTTAGTGTCTACCATGGAGGCTGGGCAGGGTTAGAAATTCTGTACCCCTCATAGCCCCCTAAGGCAAGTATTTCCTCTTCCTTCCCACTTCTTACGACCTGACATTTTGAAAATCTGAAGCACTTGAAAACATGAGCTTTCAAGGAAGAATAAAATACACAGATTAAAGACATGCAATTAAAGAGGTGTCCTGCCATGTAAGTGTGTTTAGGATTGCAAGTAAAGTAATATAGGTATCTTCAATGTTCAATATTGTTGTAGTATGAAAAAACAGGGAAGTTATGAATGCCAACCCCCTGGCGATATTAAAATATCCATCTTTGCCACTAAATTATGTCTTGTTAGGCAAGTTTAAGAGCACCTTAAAGGTAAAGGTAAAGGTACCCCTGACCATTAGGTCCAGTCGTGGCCGACTCTGGGGTTGCGGCGCTCATCTCGCTTTATTGGCCGAGGGAGCCGGCGTACAGCTTCCGGGTCATGTAGCCAGCATGACCAAGCCGCTTCTGGCAAACCAGAGCAGCACACAGAAACGCCGTTTACCTTCCCACCAGAGGAAGGTAAACACCGTTTACCTTCCCACCTATTTATCTACTTGCACTTTGATGTGCTTTTGAACTGCTAGGTGGGCAGGAGCTCACCCCGTCGCGGGCATTCGAACCACCGACCTTCTGATCGGCAAGTCCTAGGCTCTGTGGTTTAACCCACAGCACCACCTGCGTCCCTAAGCTCATCTCTAAAAATGTGCTGTAGTGTTCAAGACCAGAATTATGCACAGAAGCAGCTAAGTTCTCCCAGTTGATACTTGAACACAAAGGTGGTGATGGTGGTAAGATACTTTCTGAACAGGAAATAGTTCCTGGATGACCATTGAAATATTATTCTGAAACTAGATATACTGTAATGTTTTATCATACTGCCAAAATCAGTGTGTCCTACTTACTCCTTTGCCATGTTTCTTTTTCACACAGTAATATGTCTTGTTACATTCACCTGAAATATATTCAGGTGTGTACTAAACCACTAAACCACCAGATGTCATCCTTGGCCTAGGGGTGCCACAGGGCTCCATTCCCTTCACACTTTTTAACATGTACATAAAAGCAGCTGGGTGAAGGCAACTGGAGATCTGGACCAAGGTGTCATAACAAGTACGCTGCTACTTAGCAGTATCTAATTTGCATCAGAGGCAGTGGAAACCCTGGAATGATGTCTGGTGGTGATAGGGATTGGATGAGGGAGAACAATGAAAGTTCATTCAGATAAGACCTAAGGACTGCTGGTTTGGGGTGTGGGTGAGTCTGGGGTTAGATGTGCAGCCTGCATCTGGGGTCAAGACACAGGTTCAAGGTTTGATGGGTCCTCCGTAGCCCCCTCATGCAAATATTGTTAGAAGCTATATTTGGGGTGTCTGTAAATTTCAACTGGTCCAAAATGCTGCTCCCAGACTTTTGTCTGGGACTGGTTGGAGGAGCGTATTACTTCTGATGGTTATGATTACTTCACCTGCTTCATTATGGGTTGAATTCAAGGCATTGGCTCCTATATTTAAAGCACTACGTGACCCTGACCTGGGAACCTCAAGGACCATCTTCTCCTGCTTGTTCTGTCTTGTGAATTCCATTCAGTACCTGTGGATTTGCACTGAGTTTACCCACTGACTCTTAAGATAAGGTGTCATGGATCCTTTATGTTATGGTGCCAACAGTGTGGAACAGTGTGCCCTCTCCAGACAAGTCTCCCTGCTCTTCCTTCCTTCCTTGTAACCTTGCCAAAAGGTGGTTCAGCACCAGAAGCAGTTTAGTCATGCTGACCACATGACCCGGAAAGCTGTCTGTGGACAAACGCCGGCTCCCTTGGCCTGAAGCAAGATGAGTGCCATACCCCATAGTCACCTTTGACTGGACTTGACTGTCCAGGGGTCCTTTACCTTTACCTCTTTAGGGAGACATTTTGGGGAGGCCAATGACTGACCTGTTTCCTTTTTTCCTTCTGCTCTGAGTGGAGATGGCCCTTTTATTTTGCTGACTGTTTTGGTATCTGCCATTTTTTTAATGAATAATCATTTGCCAAGTTTACTTAATGCATCATGTTGTTGCTATTTATACTTTATATTTTATTGTTAGCCACTTTGAGTTCCTATAAGAAAGCCCGGTACAATTTTGTAAAATAAAGGATTAAATAAAAATAAACTAAATCATCTCAGTAAAACAGTCTACCACTTCACCACCGGGTGTCAATGTCTCAGTAAGATACCATTTTGAACTTTGCATCATCCTGGCTGTTGATTGCATATACAGTCATACCTCGGGTTGCGAATGTGATCTGTGCAGGAGGCACGTTCGCAACCCGCAGTGTTCACAGCCTGAAGCGCCACGTCTGCACACGCGTGTGACGCGATTTGGCGCTTCTGTGCATGCGCGTGATGTCATTATATGTGCTTCTGTACACGCGCGAAGGCCGAAACCCAGAAGTAACCTGTTCCGGTACTTCCGGGTTCGGCACAGTCCGCAACCCAAAAACGCGCAACCCTCAGCGTTCATAACCCGAGGTAGGACTGTATTATTTTCAGTCCTGATTTTCTGATACCTGACCAGTCTGGTGAGTGGCTAGAGTTTTGGGGAACTGTTTCCTAGTGTGAGTTGCAGGCATCAACTCATTCCGTTGGTTTTTGTTTCTTTTTGGAAGCAAAAAGTCAATTACTCTGGGAATGAATGCCAGGTCAAAAACACTTGCGCCCTTTCTGGTGCATGTAAGAATACCTGAGGTTAGGTCCATTCTTGTCTCAATTGCACATGCATACAAATGCTGTGAACCTGCCATTTCACTTGCTGCAGCTTGCATGGCCTATTGTGAATAAATAGGACAGGACAATTGTTTAAAGTATATTGTCATCATAAAGAACAAAATTCTCATTGATTTTAAATCAGTGCAGATTAAGCCATTGCAGAGGGTGATAGAACGCAGCATAATTCAAGCAGCCCTCAGCCAAAGCATGACATGGCAGTGCAGGGGAACAGAAGTGTTATATGCACACACACAAGTGATGCTTGCTTTCATTTTTGAATGCTGCAGAATATAAACAGCATTTTATCCAGCAGGGGGAGCAGGAGCTACATCATTGGGTTCAAGATAGTTGATGCATAGTAATCCCGGAGATGGTTTCTTCTTTGGCTGTTGTCCACTGCAACTAACCTCACAGAGGGAGTGAGTCACTGGTGGAGTTAAGCACAAGGCTCAAGCAGGACATTTTTTTATTGCTTTTTGGCACTTTGCCTTGTTAGCCCCCCCCCCCACTCCAGTGCTTCATCTTAAGTTGATAAGACGGTTTATTAGTGGTGTGTGTTCAGCCTAAGGAAGGGCGAAAATCCCTCGAAATGGTCATTGAGTAAGCTATGGGCTCCTCTGTGTTATTGACAAGTCACTAATTAATTCTGCTTATATATACACAACACTTGTGAAACTTGTTAATCTGGTGTTTTATTCATAGCACTCTGCAAGCTTGAACAAGGTCATCCCAACCACTTACCACAACCCAATACTATAAAATGGGAGCTGACAGAAAGGGATGTACAGAGATTGTGCCTGGCTACTCAGAAGAACTCTGTGAGCGAGGTCTTATTAAAGGGGTGAAAGGTTCAGTGACATCCATGCAGCATTTGCAAAGCTTCCATAGTTTGCCTGCTAGCTGCACCCTTCATCAGTGGAAATGGTGAGCCAACAAGGCCTGGTCTGAAATGCACATGGCTGCTTACAGAATCCTGTGCTGTGCAAAAGAAACAGAGCATTCACATTCAATATACTGTAGCTGCTTAAGGAAAAAAGTAAGCGCCAATTCTTAAATGATTTCTATCACTAAAGTACGTTTGTGTTGCCCTCTCCTTTACTTACCCCTGTATCAAACATACATCACTTTTTTGTATGTTGTATGGGCAGAAATGAACATTCCCGCAGCAAATTTGTGTTTCCAAACCCATGTCTGCAGAAATGTGAGGTAGTTGGGTGGGAAAACTGGGTAGGATTCAGCATTGCTCCCTTGCCCACTCTGTGTTTGTCTTGTAATATGTAGTTCTGTCTGTATGTGTTTATGGACAGGGAACTAGGCTATTCTCACCCTCAGATCAAAAGTGAAAGAGATGAGCTAGGTCCCTTTGGAGAAAGAGTGAAGTTGATCCAAGCCCTGCTGCATTAGCTTTGCTGAAGTAATTTCCTAATTACTGCCTGAATATTTTAAAAATGGATGCCAAGACACAGCTTGACAAACTCCAAGCTCTTCATTTTTATTAAAGATTTTTGTTGATCTTGAGTCTTGCAAGCAAAGATGATGGGAACTCAGTTATTTCTGTTCATGTATCTCAATCTGTCTATTATTTGGGCTAGGGAACACCTGCCATGAGCTGAAAATGAGTATTTGGTTTGGATGTGAAAGTTGATGGAGATTCTACAGAAAAAAAAGGCTTTATTGCTTGAGATGCTGCGCAGGAAGAAACTGAATCCCCAATTTAAATAGGAGTTTTGTAATACAACTAGTATTTCTGCAAGCAGCAATTATATTTCCCGCACTGGTATGTTAGAATTTGGGTCTTCCCAGAAAATTGTATTTTTAATTCAACAAGTTGCACAGTACTAGCTCCTCATTTGTTGACTAGGATCCAAACCTCTGTCCGCCAGGTAGCGCTTTTGTTGTAGGAATGCAACACTCAAGCTACAATGTTTTGTTGCCATGATAAACAATTGTGTGTTCTTTGGCAGATGACTACAGCCCATGCAATTAAGTAAAGTTAATTAGAAAGAAAGTAAAATTAATTAGAAAATATGACTGGAAAAACAGCATCAATTCATTAACTGTTACTGTTCAAGTTTGCTAATAAGAAAGTCAGTACTAAACTGGTCAATGTTCTAATTATATTTTTAAAAAAGAAAATGGTGGCATGACGGCTGTAACTGACAATTCTGCTGAGATCATGGCTGACTCCTGGAATGAGAAAATGTATCGAGACTCATTTGCTGTCACTCATAAGAGTCAACACAGACCCCTGTTTTACGGGGGAATCTGAGGGTGATACAGTGGCAGGGATGATGGCAAGAATGATTCCACTGAAATCTTTGCAGCATGTTAGCTTGAGACTCAGCAGAGGAGAAGTTAATGTTATGAAACACATTTCCAAACTGTATAAGACCTGGATGAGGTGCTTTTGTTTCTCCACCGCTGCTGCTGTTCAATAGGTGGAAATAGACCTACTTGGGTGGAGCCACCAGTTGCTTTTGGCTCTTCCGCATTTGTCACCTAGCTGCAGTCATGCTATCAGAGGGAGAACGTGGAAGCAGGACCCACTCTTTCTGCCCTGCTGGAAGACCAGCTCCATTCATCTGCTCTCTCCTTCAGCTGTCATGTGGCAGTAGGTATTCTAGCAGGGGAGAGATGGCAAGCAGGGCTCACTGCATTGACTTGACAAGAGAGAACAGCTCCATTTGGCTCCACAAGCTTTTTGTGCATGCCAGCTTTTCAATATACAAAATAGAATTTTAAAAAATTGTACCTATGTCTGCTTTTCTTTCCCCTCATTTTCTTTTCATTTTGTGTTGTGTATTTTAAATTGTACACCTGAGAGCAGAGACAGGCTTTTCAGCTGAAGAACAGGGTACTAGATTATTGGACCTTTAAAATAATGGCCATTTGGCAACACTACCTTAGGGCAGCTGTAATGGTGGTGAATGTGCAGACTAACTTTTCCAGCCTCCTTCTGTAAAGGAACATCATGGAAATTCTGGAAATTCCGGTCTTGAATCTCAAAGCAACAGTCACGTCTTTCCCAAAAGAATTCTTGGAGCTGTATTTGGGCAAGATGCTAAGAATTCTGTTAGAAAACTCTTCAGAATTATGAGTTTCCTAGGAAGAAGCAATGACTATAAAATCACTTAAAGTTAGTAGTGCAGATATGTTGTAAACTGCAGGGACTATATTTTCCTTTTTCCAGTACAGCAAAGTTTATTTGAAATTTTGTACATAACTATGTACAAATCTTGTGAATATTTCAACAGGATTATTATAAAGAGGGGAAAAATATGGGCATATTTGTTTCTAGACCCGATTTAAGGGTTATACTGTCTTGAAGCCCTGGTGCCACATCAAGTTCCTTGCTCCCCCCCTCCTCAAGCAGACCTTGGTGGATTATGTGCACTGTGCTTGTTCTCCTGATTGCAACATCATTTATCAGATAAAATGCTGGAGATGGTGTTTGGCACAATTTCAAGTTGGCAGCCATCCAGCTTTTCTCATTCAAAATATTACATATTATCTCCAGATCTGGAACACCATTATTCAGTGTTGAGCTGGCATATGTTTCAATGAAATGATTTTTGGAGGTACAGATTTTTTTTTTTAAAAAAAATGTGAATCATTTCTGCCTGATGAAAAGGTTTATGTAATACAAAAGCTTGGAAATTCCTACCCCCACCAGTAGTTTACTTGCTAAAAACACAGCAACTTTCCCTTTCCTTAATTTTGGAGGCAAAGAAGGCAACTGTTGCGTACAGCACAAAGCAAGTAATTTTTTTAAACAATATCTTAGTGCTTTGACAAAATAAAACAATTTTTATACCTCAGAAGTGCTCCCCCCAACACATATGGGCTCCTATTTAATTGATTAATTTCTTCTAAGATGTTACAGAGTTGCTAATAAGCCTACCTGATTTGTGCATCTGTCTCATTGATAACAAGACAACAGTGCTCCCACAGGGAGATGACATCTGCTGTTGTGAAGTCAGCTGGCAGATCACAGGACTGCAACGGGCTGGTTTTCATCTCTCCATAATGTACAAGTCTAGGTATCACTTCACATTCCTTGGCTGTTCTTTTAAAAAGAAAAGTGTTGATGATAAATGTTTTATTTATTTATTTCATTTATTTAATAAAATTTATACACTGCTTATTATTATTTTTAAAAAACCTCAATGCAGTTTACAAAAAGATAAAACAAGAAATCAAGAAAAAAATCACAACCATGCTTTAAAATATACAAAAATTGCTTTCTAAACATCTGGGTAAAGGTAAAGGTAAAAGGACCCCTGACCGTTAGGTCATCGCGAACGACTCTGGGGTTGCGGCGCTCATCTCGCTTTACTGGCCAAGGGAGCCGGCATACAGCTTCTGGGTAATGTGGCCAGCGTGACCAAGCCATTTCTGGCAAACCAGAGCAGTGCATGGAAACACCGTTTACCTTCCCGCTGGAGTGGTACCTATTTATCTACTTGCACTGCATGCTTTCGAACTGCTAGGTTGGCAGGAGCAGGGACCAAGCAACGGGAGCTCAACCCGTCGTGGGGATTTGAAACCGCCGACCTTCTGATCGGCAAGCCCAAGGCTCTGTGGTTTAACCCACAGCGCCACCCGTGTCCCAAACATCTGAGTAGGCTTGTCTATACAAGAATGTTTTTAGTAGGTGCTGAAAAGAGTACAGTGATTTTGGGATCATGAAAACACCTAAACTCCTGTGTAACACAGAACACAGAATTTGGAGTATGTGAGTATTGATTCATGAACTGACGAGCTTAAAAAAGATCTTGGAAGGAAAAGGCCCACTGGGATGCTCTGTGCTTAAGAAAAGTTAAGACAATGTGCACTCTTACTCATGGATGACCACATGTAGTCTGGGGAGCTACTCTATTCCTCAGACAGCACTTCTGGGGTCAGCAATGCATTACGGCCATCAAAGGTGCCACAACTGTGAGCCATAGCATTGAAATCTGGAATATGTCTGTGTCTTTCAAGCTCTGGAAAAAGCTTTCTTTTCCTGATGAATGAAATTGTCAGCACCCTGATTAGCAACCCCCTCACAAACTTACCGAATGTTAGAGTTGCTTCACGGCTAGATCTAGTCTGCAAACTAGCCCTCTTCTTTCTAAGCTGATTGCAAAAAATACTGTGTTCTTATATGTCTCCAATTTATTGCAGTAGGGAAGGTGCAAGAAAACCTCTGGCCTTCCTGCTGGAGGAGTCAGTGGAATGGTGATCTGAGAAAGGGCATTCTTGGTGGTGGTGCTTCATTTATACCCATGGTGACATCTTGCTAGCCCCCCCCCCCGAAACATCTGACCACAGGCTAAATCCATTTTTATTGCATAGATCAATAGATTTGTCTCTTTGGATGGTGATGCTCTGTCTGCTCTCTGGTGCTCGTTCTGAGTGCTGGAGCGGAAAACAAAACCTAATGTTCCTTAGTAGTGAAAGTAGTGAAAATACTTCACTCATATATCATTTCCTTGCACATTATTTGAAAACTTCACTTTTATTAACTCTGCATCAGAACTTGGGATGAATTCTGTTGTATTACTAGCAATGGATTCTGTTGTGTCTATAAAATACGCATGTTATTGAAGTAAAATTAGCCCTTTGGCATAGGACTATTTTTAGGATTAGGAATCTGCGCCCAATGGGACAAAGTAGTTGTGGCAGCAGGAGTTCCATGTGAGGCTTTTACATCACAAGGGGCCTAGAGGCAGGGAGGGCTGGATCTTCTGCATGTCCGCCTCCCTCTCCTCCTTCTCCACAACCACTTCTCACCCAGTTGAGGTGATGTCTTACATCAGAACGGGTGGTGCTGGAGACAAATGCTGCTAGAAAAAAGGATTCTGCAGTTGTCACTCAATACCCCCTTTTGCAGTACACTAGATGCCCACTCTGTCTTTCTATGGGATATGAATACAGCTCCGTGTTTAAGCACACAATACTTTGCCATGATTTGCCTGCAGAGTGCACAGTAAATAGTGGTGATGGTTGGATGACAGCATTTCCCCCAAGCCTGAAGAACATCATTATGTGAATTACAGACTTCTTAGCACATCTTCATACATTGGCCTTGAGTGTATTTGTCCATCCTCCTTCCTCTTTTTAGCTCTGAGCAGTGGGAAACCCCCAACCACACGGCCTCATCAGCTGCCCCTGCTGCTTTAGGAGCATTTTGATATGAGATTCTAACTCATGTGGAGGCATTATGGGGTAGCAACCAAGACTTTTCTTCAATGCACTGACACTGAGAGCGCAGGTGTGCAAACACAGCTGTAGCAGCTGCTCTGTGCAACTGTCACTTGTAAATGATTGTGGTGACCCTGTCTATAATATAGATCAAAAAATCCAAGATAAAAGCAATGTGGATGCAAACAAGCCTGATTTGAATTATGCAATGTGGATGATGCCAGAAAGAAAAGTGACTTGTGATTTTAAATGGAACATTATCAAACACTAAAGGGACAAGAGAAGCAGGTGAAACATTCTTGTAAGGTACAGCAACAGACCAAAACCCAATTTCTAGTGCTTTGAACAGAATTTTACAAATCACTCATGCTCATAGGGATTTTAATATTGTTTTGACATTCTAAGTTGTAACTTCTAATGTCCTTGAAAATGTTGGTTTTACTTAAGATATTTTTTGTTGCATTGTCTGTTTACTAATAAAATAATAAGATGCTAAGTGCACATAGGTGTGATGTCATGACTCAGGTAGGGTTAGGAAAGAGGACAAAAATCAGTGGGTTAACTATGTATTTAAAGCTGTTTATGTGTTTGGATGGAAATGGTTTGAGAATGTTAAATGTACATGAATGCTTTTTACAGGCTGCTGTGTGTGTGTGTGTGTGTGTGTGTGTGTGTGTGTGTGTGTGTGTTTCCCTGGCTTGTGGGGAGGCATCATGCATGTTGACCAGCTAAGTCTTCTACATTTCAAGGCAGGTATTAGGCACCCAAAGATAAATATGTTAAGTGTGTACTTATGTTTAAAGGTTCAAAGCTCTGTTGATAATCTGTTTTTCAAGTGCCTGACTTTTGTTGGTTTTATAATCCCTTAAGGTGTATAACAAGGTTGTTGTTGTTGTTGTTGTTGTTGTTGTTGTTGTTGTTGTTGTTGTTGTTGTTGTTGTAATTTAATGTGTATTAACAACAATGTACTTGGTGTTTATATAGTGGTTCTTGTGTGCTCTTAATGGTTCACATACGCTGGGTGGTGCCTTACGCTGAGCTGTGGTGTGTGTGGCTTGAGTGGAGTCTTCCCTCTGTCTGCTTCTGCCAGCTCAGACAGCCACCTCCTGCTGACCACCCCCTTCCACCCACCAAAAGGGCATGTGGCCAGAAGGTATCCCTGCCAGTGGAGCCCAGTGGGAATCCTGAAACAATGTGTGCTGGGCATGGGGTGCGGCTGAGCCAGCCCAGGATGTAGTGCTGCTGATCACTGTGTCTGCCTGGAGCTGGTGCAGAGACTGGGCCAATCTGCCTGCCCCTTCCCCCACTTCCGCTGTTGTGAATGTCTGGACAGTGGATGTGACAATGGCTCCCCAGAGCCCTGGCAACTGCAGCAGGGACTTGTGATCACTCTGCCAGTGTAAGGCCCATGGAAATCACTTTGGGCACATAGCTGAGGGCACCCACCTGCCAATCACATGATGTCAGGCAATTCAGAGTACACTCCAGTTTCTCCCTTTCTTCCTTTGTAGGTGTGGCTTCTTCAAGCTGCACCTGCAAAGAAATGTTTCTTCTTTGCAACCATGGCTTGAGTTGAAGCTGTGACTGCAGTTGCAAAGGGAGAATTAGAGGAGTGCATTCTATCTGTCTTTTGGGAGGAAAATTTGGGGCATCCCCCTACCACCCCACCAACCCCGTCACTCACCCCCTCCTGCCGACCCCTTCCTTGCCTACCCACTCGCCACAGCATCCCGCTCACTTGATCACCCCCCTCACCCTCCCCTCTCCTTCGCCTGCTGTTTTCTGTCTCCTGCTCCACAGCCTCAGGAGATGGCAACTGGCCCAAAGAGGCCTGCTGGAAGGTTGCCCTGGCCTCCACAGCCTTGGGAGATGCCGGGGGAACCAGACCTCCCTCCACCTCCTCCTCTGGTGCCACAGCTGAAGAGGAGTGGTGACATGTAGCGTCAAGGTAGGTTTTCCTTCCGTTTTTTGATCCCACGCTCTGGTATGAGCCAGCTGGCCCAAGCTGCAGCGCAGAACCAAAAAGTCCAGCCAGAGCACAGAAGCTAAAGCAGAACATCTAGGATTAGAATCAGAAGCAGAGGTGGCTTTTGTCGATCCAGGATGTCCCGGTTAAATTCAGACACTTGGCGGGTATGTAGAGGTTCCACCAGCAGTTACACATTGCTGCTGGCCCAAGCCACACATTGGATTCAGCTCCCATTGGTGGAATGGCTATTCTGCTAGTGGGTTCCCACAATTGGATTTCACACAGTGTTTTGTTCTTTTCAAAACTCTCTCTCTCTCTCTCTCTCCACACACACTCAATAAATAATATATATATTAGAACAGTTTTTTTTGTTGCTGTCTCATCTTTTTTCTAAATTCTACTATTTTACTTTAAAATTTGAAGGCAACAGATTATTAGTTATTTTCGGATTATGAAAGATTTTTTAAAGTTGCATTAAATTCTTCCAGCTCTCAAGAGAAACTATTAGAAAATCAATTTTCCCAGTCTGGAAAACATTCAAGTTTATTTGAATCAATAGCTGAATAATCACTTTTTGTATAGTGGCACACCTATAGGCTTATTTTCTTCAGACTTTGTTGTTGAACCTGCGGTGGTTGCTTTTTGATCATTAACAGTTGTTGTTTTTTAAAAAATTGCTCTTACCCTCGTTAATTTTTCTACATCTCTGAGTCTTTGCTGATTCTGGAACCATGTGATTATTCCCTGCTGTGGAACAGGTATGCATGCAATATAAAAATATGTTTTTGAAATCAAGTAATCATCTCAGAAGGAATGTCAAGCAGAACTGCAGCTAAATTTAGTGTTTGCTTAGTTGAAACATTTGCAAATAAGCTGCATTGTGTAGAATCCAAACAGTGTGAACAAATAATACACAGGGATTATAGTAAACAGACCTACTTCAAAAGAAAACCCATCTCACATTTGTGAGTTAGAAATGCTGTTGACTTCCTTTTTCAAGTGACTTCGAAAAAATAAAAAAATGAATTTGTCTAAACAATGTAACTCTGAAGTAGATATAATGAAAAAATGTCAGTATCTGTGTCTCCAAATGTAATAGTCAGGAACTCCATGTTGAAGGCAGAAGTATGGGTCATGTGCCCTACTTTATAGTTCTCTTTTGGGGCTTGTAAGTACATGTGGAATTCTGATAAGGTGTTGTGGGCACCAGCCATCAAATGTCTGCAGCGGAGTTGTGGCAATTCAGAAAATGACAAGCTCTTCAAGGGACTTTTTAATAAAGGTGCGTTGATTGTAACATTCTGCAAATGTTTGTTGCTTCTTGAGAAGAGAAATTGTCCAGCATGAGGCATACGTGGGTTTTTCTTATCCTAATTTTTCCTGATAATTTGTGAGTTTCCCATCTGCATAGGAAAGCAGTATTGCTAACAGAACATCCAAGAAACAATTTTTTGGACTTTATGCCTAAATAGATATTTTTTCTAGAAATACAGAGAATGTCCCTTTGTTTCCCTTTGCTGAGTTTCCCCCCCTCTTAATGGCAGTATCATTGTGCACTTCAAGGATAATATAAATTCTTTCAGTGTTATGTGCTGGTCTTCAAGGCCTAACTACAGATGCTCTCTATCAAATCACCAGATGTTTTGCCCTCAGGAATTAATTTGTGCACAAGAGCAATTTTGTGATTATCTACACTGCATGCAAAGGACTAAGAGTTATGTCAGCTGCTGTCTCTTATTTTTCAAGATTCCTTGTCAGGACTGTTTTTATTTGTTTTCCTCATGGTGCCATCATAGTTGGCAAGAGGGCAGAGCAGGTTATGTAATTGCTTCAGAAGTATTTGCTTTTTATGAAGGGACTGTCAATGCCCCTCTGATATATCAACAGTAGAGACTTTAGTTCTCCCCCCCCCTCTCTCACACACACACCATCCAACATTACAAGAAGCTGACTCTTCTTGAAGTTAATCATAACAAGAATCACATTAAGTTGGATAAATTATATGTTGTGAAGAAACGGATATATTGTTATTTTTGTAAACATACAGCTTATAACTGTTTTTTCATATATATGTGATTTAAATTAAAAAGCATAATAAATTATTTCATATGTAAGCTAAAAATGATTAACCTTACCTATTTTGTAATCTAAGAGTCAACTCCTAGCCCCCCCTTTTTAAGAGAAGATAAAGATTTATCAAATTATAATAAGTATTCTTTGGAGGACATAGACTGATAGCACAGAAATTAAAGATCCAATCTGTGTAATCAATCTCTATGGTTAATTTTTTTCAGCATATTTTCTCCATCTCAAAAATATGGTAGAGTAACATTGCTTTTTGTTTTTGCTAAACATTCTCACTCATCATTTGGTTCCATAAATGTTGCCATCACAGAATAAGCTTCAGAACACCTGAGGTTCACCTACTTGATTGATGTGCAGGGCTGGATCTTTCTGTGTGTAAGCTAGAAAGTGTGCTCCAAGCGGCCATTAGGTTCCTATGGGAAGCCATCAAATTTGCTGTGGACATTTATCTAAGCAAAACATTGTTATAGTAAACATGCAAGGATTTGTATGATCGTCCTGGATATAAGCTCAAAAAGCATCATGAAAGGGCACCTTCCACCTTTTTGTTGTTTTTGCTAAGAGCTATAGCGCAACAGGACACATATATTTTCTTTTTCAAGAATGCCAGGTGATGATTCCCCACCTCCATACCTCAGAATGATGCTGCAATTGTTTCCTCTAGAGTGTTACATATCTTCAGACCACTCTTCGTACTTGAAAGGAGTCCTCCTGCCCCTTAACTAAGCGCTGTTGCGGGAACTTCTATCTGACAATGTTGTGGTGTGTGCAGAATGCAGTAGAAAATAGTATGAAAACAATCATAGTGCATTTATACAAATCTACGGTATACCCTGACAGGGACACGGGTGGTGCTGTGGTCTAAACCACAGAGCCTAGGGCTTCCCGATCAGAAGGTCGGCGGTTCGAATCCCCACGACGGGGTGAGCTCCCGTTGCTCAGTCCCTGCTCCTGCCAACCTAGCAGTTCGAAAGCATGTCAAGTGCAAGTAGATAAATAGGTACCGCTCTGGCGGGAAGGTAAACGGCGTTTCTGTGCGCTGCTCTGGTTCGCCAGAAGCAGCTTAGTCATGCTGGCCACGTGACCCGGAAGCTGTGTGCAGACAAACGCCGGCTCCCTCGGCCTATAGCGCGAGATGAGCGCTGCAACCCCAGAGTCATCCGCGACTGGACCTAATGGTCAGGGGTACCTTTACCTTTTACACTATGTGCTCCCCTGAAATACAGGGCACAGACACACAGACACACTACTAAGTTGGGCGGGTAAGAGGAGAGATGCGAAGATGGCTGAGGATTTAAAGACGCATAGATGGAAGAAGGCTAGCGACCTAAAACATGAGAAAACATGATAAAGCAAAAGGAGTAAACTAACTCTGAGTCAAACTAAATCTGAAGTGAGGATACAGAGAGTAGTATCAAAGGCAGTTTTCCTCTATTTTATTAACTGCTAGGATTCTTTACTATCTGCAACCTTTTAAGTAATATTTTGAAAATTCAGATAATGTTTCTGTCCTCATGCATGCATCTGAAGGCAATCATGTATCGGGAAGCTTTTGATGTGTGATGTTCTGTTGTATTTTTATATATTCTGTTGGAAGCCACCCAGAGTGGCTGGGGCAACCCAGTCAGAGGGGCAGGGTACGAAAAACAAATCATTATTATATTATTTTATGCATCTCCCAAGAAAATAGCTTGTTTGCTTTGATCTAAAATTCCCAAATCATTGGCCAAACAACTATATTTCTTATTTTTAATTACTTTTTATTTACAAGTGTACTCTACAAATGTCAATTAATTTGTCCTTTGTCCTCCACATTATGTCCCAATAAAACTTAGGAGACTAAGAGGAGGAGAAGGTAGTGTTGTGCTTTGTGGGGACTATCTCATTGGCTTGCAATAACATTTATACTGCAAGATATAGCTCACAAAGGTTGTAATTTTCCTATCATCTAAATTGCAGGCTGAAAATTGTGTTAAGAAAGGATTGTCGAGAATGAATCACTGCTTTCAGAATGAGTCCTGTTCACTGACAATGTAACTGGCAAATGATTGCCAAAAACAGGATGTTTTTTGTTTATAACGTTTCGTCAGTTGCAGACTGGATTTCTAAATGCAATTCAGTTTATAGTATGTCCATGATAATTCTGAAGTGCAAATGACGACAGTCCATCAATAAAAGGAAATCATGGTACAGTGGCAGTGAAGTACAGGATCTAATTTGTTCTGCGGGGAACAAGATTAATATCACGATGAAGCTGAGAGTTAGGTCTCCTTCAGCCCATTTATTTCAATGAACTGAGGCCTAACTCTGTCATAGACTGTGGCCTAGAGTTGATAGATGGCAGGTTTGGCTTCCCATTTCAAGGTTTTAACCTTCTTTTCAAGAAATACAAAAAAGGCCAGAATTAATGTGGCAGATTATTTTATTATGCTTGGCCTGAGAACTTCTTACCTCCCTTTCCATGTCCATTGGGCTCCACCTGGAGACACCAGACACGTCCACACTCTTCCTCTCACCCACCATAACAACACTGCCACTTAGTCTCGTGATCTATACCTGGATCTCCATTGTGACCCAAAATTGCATATTAAAGTGGGAAGCAAAATGGAAATTGCAGGTGAGGTAGTAAATTTCCCATTTGTAAACTTTGGACACTTCTTTTGCCACAGAAACTAAACATTAGTGGAGGCCAACAATGGCCAGTTCAGAGTATTGAAAGTAAAATGATAGAGTGGTGTGCTCATGTACACCCATTTCACTATGCCCCCTGTTTAAACAGGTTATGCAAGGTTTGTTTTCATTTGTTTGTTTTGTGCTTGTTACACAACAACCTCTCCAACAAAAGTGAGAGGACTCTGTATTAAAAGAAAGTCTCTGAGGTTTTAGGTACCACTTGTGAAGAGTTTTAAGACCCAGTTTTCTGGCCTGGGCTGATACTGATTTAAAGGGAGGTTTGGGTTGTATTTGATTCCAGTCTTCTTCATCAATTTATTCTCTCACATCCCTTTTAGGTCAGAACACTGCCTGAAGTCCAGTAACAGTTTTTATATTGCTTATACTTGTCCGTTTCCCAAGTCACAATTTTCTCACTCTCGGTTGTACCACTTGCCTTGTGGCGTTGTCATGAGTCTGTGCATAAAAGAAGACATCTGAGCCCACAGTAGCCCTGACAAAATAATTTCCTTCAAAATGTTTTTGAGTTCTTTTGACAAAGGATAATTGTTACAAAAATCCTCCAAGTGGTATACATATTTCAGCCTTCAGCCATTGATATTATACAATCTGCATTTATTTTTGAAGGATGTGTAGGTGGGTATAAGATCAGGCTGCCTTGAGATGAATCACGGGCAGTTTGTTACTTGAGGTGAAGGGCAAAATTCCTCCCATTCTTCATTAATGTAGCACTAAACTGTTTTCTCCCTGCCCCTTTACCTTCCAGTAAGCAGCCGGTGAGTGCTGCCCTGCCTGGTGTTAAGGTATTTTTTAAACCAACAACTCTTCTAGATAAACCTTACTTCCTGCATGGAATGAGTTTGCACCTTCACAGCTTGAAGGATCATTCCCGTTGCTAGTGTGACAGGTGAAGTTGGGGTAGTGGAAGAGAGGGAGGAAAGAGGAAGGCAGGGGTGGCTAGCAAGGCTGCTGTGGGTTTGTGAAGGGCATCTGCTGAGGGGAGAACCTGTGATCAGGTTCTGGGTCTGGCGGTGGTGGAAAGGGACAGCTGACACGAACAAATGTAAGGTGCAGGAGGACAGAAACATTTGGACAACACCTTGGCACCATTAGGGACTCAACTGTGAGAAAGAACTGGAGTGTTGGTTCAAATACCAGAAAGCATGTTGCCTTGGAGGGGTGTTATATACTGGAGGAAAGTATATTCCTTCCCTCATTTATAATCAAGATGGTTTTCACCATGGTGTTTGTGTAGGTTTCCGAATTGCTTTCCTAGATTGTGAACACTAGCCTGGTGTAAAATATTTTATTTAAGTACGTTTTGGTTTTCTTTCTTCCAAACAAGAGCAAATAAAGATATGTGTATAGATATTTAACCTTTAAAAACATTTTAACTCTTTCTTGTAGGACTTTCTGTGTGACATGTCACCAGAGTCCTGGAAGACTCAAACTGTCTGGTGAAGAAAGCAATTTCCTGGGCCATGCCATCATGAGTGCGTGTGTGTTTAAAAAAATGTTTTGAGGCCAAAATGATTTTGTTTAAAGTGTGGATAATGAAGGGTTTAAGTTTTTGGTTAAATTAAATTAGCAATTATTGTGCAAAGACAGTCCCGTTTTCCCTTTCAGTTTGTGTAGATTACCTGCAAAGATAATAAATTAGTGAGCATTACAGGTGCCTCTTTATTTGAGCTAAGGTGGAGAGTGTTCATTTATTACTAGCATCAAATGTGTGACGCTGGAAGTCAAAGCTCTCTGGGTTTTTTTGCTCGCTGTTAGTCTGGACCACGAGGCAATCAAGCCATAAGGGTCATTTTCTGCATGAGCTAACCTTTTCCTCTGCTATGGTTTGAAGCCTTTGTTGACAATGAGATGCTCAGTGGGAACATTAAATTAACACTCCATATTCGTGCCTGTAAATTTACTGACAGGCTGAGGAAAAGTCAGGGAAAACAAACACTTCATCATTTCTGCTTCATTTAGCTTGTGAAGGGGGACACTCTCACCTGCAGAGAAACGAGGTCAGGGCAGACAGGGATAATTTTAATCTGACTCTTAGCTGAGTCTTTAGTTGTAGTGGATTGTGTTACACTCTATGCTTAAAGTATAGGTGAGAGAGAGGTGAACACAAGACAGAGAAAACTAAGTACTAGTTGAAATGCATGGGAGAAACCTAGTTGCAGACAGTAACTTGGAAACAATAGAAAGGTTGTATTCAGTTGTTTAAAAAGTGAACAGGTTAAATACCATTTGCTTACTAATGTCTGTAAAGTTTTATCATGTTTTTTATATGGGCACTGATAATAATTCTCAATACCCACCACAAAACTCTTAAATGCAATGTACAGTTTCTAATAAATAAACTGATGTTTGTTTATTGATCTCTCCTCTGCTTTTCTGCCTAAAATAAATGGCAGCTACAGATCATAGACTCTTTAGAATGAGATGGAGACATGTGAAAGCTTTTCAGTGTAGCATGTGCTTTTAAGAGATCAATGATTTTCAATGCATTTGGTGAGTTGCACATTTTTAAAGAAGTTCCTTTCCATATATATATATATGAAAGCCCCATTCACATGACCAAACAGGATACTAAATGTGTACTATTTGTATGCATCTACAAGAGTTGACAAAGACATGGATGTTGGGGGAATAATGGTTCCCCTCTACACATTGACTGTGCTTGAGCACTAGAACAGAGCTGGAGAGGAAAAACTCATCCACAGTTCAGAAACAGTCAAGAAGCTCATATTCCGGTGGACTTCCTTGTTCATTTTAGCCAGGGGACAGGTCTCCACAGGCAACATATGAATGAGCAGGTGTGTCCTCTCTCTTGAAGTGAATGAGGGAACAGGTGAGGATCCCTCTGGACACATTGAAGTTCCCTTATCCAGAAGCAATTGGCGGATCTGGGTGAAAATGTATTTTTATCCAAAGATTGTATATGTGATGAAATCTGAAATATAGGCTGATTGAACATGCCCAATTGATCACTCAATATGACTTCTATCAGGAGAGGGACAGGGGGAGTGCAGCCCTCTTGCTCTTACTAGATCTCTCATCAGCTTTTGATACCACCAACCATGGTGCCCTCCAAGACTGTCTACTAGAGAGGGGCATTAGGGGCACTGTTCTGCAGGATACTCTGCTCCTTCTCTCTGTAACATCTGCATAAGGAATGGCTAAGAAGGCCCTGGATGATGTAGTGGTGGGCTGGATGAGGGCTTATTAACTGAGTCTGAATGCTGGGAAACAGGAAGCTCTCTTGGTGAATAATTCCTGGTTCTAGAAGTTGGTAAATTGCCTGTCTTTGCTGGGGTTGTGTTGTCCCTGAAGAAGCAGGTGCATCATCATCATCATCATCATCATCATCATCATCATCATCAATTATTTATACTCCGCCCATCTGGCTGGGTTTACCCAGCCACTCTGGGTGGCTTCCAACAAAATATTAAAAATACAATAAAGCATCAGGCATTAAAAACTTTCCTAAACGTAGTGTATAGTTTGGGGATGCTCCTGGATCCAACTCGGCCACTGGAGACACAGGTGTCCTTCTACCAACTTTGGCTGGTAAGACAGTTACAGTCATACCTCGAGTTGAATGTGCTTCAGGTTGAGCACTTTCGGGTAGCGCTCCGTGGCAACCCGGAAGTAACGGAGCGTGTTACTTCCGGGTTTCGTTGCTCGCGCATGCGCAAACGCTCAAAATGACGTCACACACGCGGAAGCGAAAAAACGTGGCACGTGCACGTGCAGATGCACCGTCGAGTCTTATGTTCCATTCAGGATGCAAATGGGGCTCTGGAACGGATCCTGTTCGCATCCTGAGGTACCACTGTATAGCTGTTCCTGGATTGGGATAGCCTGACCAGTTGACTGTGCATTGGTAACTTCTTGGTTAGATTTCTGCAGATGGTGCAGAGCATGGCAGCTGGGCTTTGGGGAACAGATTACCTCCAGTATATAAAGACTCGCTTGCAGGATTTCCACTGACTGCCCATTTGCTACTAGGCCAAGTTCAGGGTGGTGTTTGTGTTGACATAAAGATCCCTATACAGCTCAGGACCAGTTTACTTGAGAGATGGCCTTATCCCTTATTTATGTATACCCAGTGCTTTTTTTCTAAAAAAATGTTTAGGGGTACTCAAGGAAATCACCATTTTATAGTGCAGATCAGGAAAAATAAATACAGTATATGGAGAAAAGTACAAAGATTCACACAATGTTTAGGGATATGTGTACCCCTGTGTACCCCCAGAAAAAAGCACTGTGTATAGCTTATGTAAAGGTAAGGTAAAGGACCCCTGGATGGTTAAATCCAGTCAAATGGCGACTGGGGTGTGGCGCTCATCTCGCTTCAGGCCAAGGGTGTTTGTCCACAGACAGCTTTCTGGGTCATGTGGCCAGCAGGATTCTACCGCTTCTGGAGCTGTGGAACACTGTGAGAAGCTGGGACAGGGCAACGGGAGCTCACCCCGTCACGTGGATTTGAACCACCAACTTTCTGATTGGCTTATGCATACCCAGTAGCTCAGTGTGGTCTGCAGTACAGTTTCTCCTGCAAGCTCCAGAAACCTCAGAAACCCAGTCTGCAGGGCTTTCATTGTCTGCTCTGTGGAATAGCATACCTGTCAAGATATGACAGATGCCCGCTAGTTGTACTTTCTGGGGGGAAATGGAAGAAAATTTTGTCCCAACAGGCAGTCCCAGATGTGTGTCTACTTTGCATGGTTTTACTCTTGTTTTAAATGTGTTTGATGCTTTTGTGTTTTTAACAACTTTTAATTATCTTTAGTGTAAATTGCATTGAGTTAGTTGTTTAGAAGGTGATCAATAAATCCTTGAGGATGATGATAGTGATCAGAGTTGATCTTTTGTCCCTAGCAACATGTGCATAACCCCAATCCAGTAAGAGCGCCTGTATGCACAGCTCCAGCCCTGTATGCAGAGGTCCATTTGCACAAAGAGTGAAAATGATGGCAGTGGTGTAAAGGATGCTACCTTGTTTCTATGGGTGCCTTAGCAATGTCAGAAACAGAAATGCATGTTTTGAAGCCTTTTTAAATTTGCATTTCACTTCCCCAACCCACAGTTTACCATGTTGTTGAAGCAGTTTGAAAAGCACTAATGGCAGCGCTGCAAAATTTTACTTGTCTTCTGCAATGACAGCGTCTTCTTGGAGACAGATAGTGAAAAGTAGCAAAGCCCATCCATATTCCTGGGGTTGTTTATCCTTGTTTAAGTGAGCAAGAAGAGTCCGATATGTCATGCTGCTTCAAGTAAATTTGTGATACTTAGTCTTTATGGATGGGTTAGCAGACTGCTGTGATTGAACAAGCAAACATGAAAAGGTGTACATTTTGTGTGGCCTAATTATTGCATGGCCTATTTTGCACCTCCCCACACCACTTTTTTCTCTCCAGGTGTCGCCACAAAAGGGGGGGGGGAGAGTTAAATTCATGTAATCTATTATTGCATAGTCTGTGTTATGTTACTTTTTGTTTAATTTGAACTCTTCCAGTGGGCTAGTGAATTGAGGAATCCCCCTGCCTTTCGGCTGTGTGGGAGAGCAGAGCACTAAGTGGGGGTGCTGAACTGGTGTCATGTTAAAATTAGCCTACCAGGTGGTCCCAGAAAGTAGACACAGTGTGTCAAGTAAACTGAAAAGCCGGGGCTCTTTTGGAAGAGGGGGCAAGGCTGTGGGGGTGGCACTGCAATAGCTATTGAGAATTCAGACAACTCTGTGTCCGGCTTGGTTTACTACAATCAGAGCAGTGATTAGGCCTCTTTTGATCACAGGTTTAGCTTTCAGCCTATCAAGGGATTCGGGGGCTGGGGGGCTGGGATACATATTAATGTCTTGCACTGGCCCACATAATTTCCCAGGGGGTCATGGGGTCAGGTTTGTATTTAGTTAGCATTAATGATCTCGTTAAGGATCTGAATGGACCACCATCCAAGCTCTTTCAGGGATCTGAGCATATCCTGGCTTCACCGTCCTCTCCCTTCGTTGTGTGGGCTTGCACAGGGCATGAACTGTGATTAATAGACTTCCAGTGCTTAATAATTTGCAAAACAGTATTAAACAAGGAACGTTGGGGACAATTGCGATTGGACACAGCAGGGACAAGAGGTTGTTGTAAACAGAACCAGTGCAATCCAAGTGTATGGAATTAAGTAAGATGCTTGCATACAATGTCACAGCTGGCAACTGGCTGGGAGCCAGACCTGAGTGTAAGCTCCATTGCTATGCCCAGGTGGTCAGACTCAGTCTAGTCCTTTTAACTTTGGAAGCATAAAAAGAGCGGGGGGGGGGGGGAGGAGACACACACACACACACACACACGCAAGGGGGGAAGGACTTACTTCTGCAGTGGGAAAGCAAGCAAGAGGCAACCATTGAATAAGAGAAAGAAAGAGATTAAGAAGCTCAGAAAGTGACAAGCAGATAATGGAAACCACTTTCAATAGTAGTAATCCTTGACATACAAGGACAAATATGAATACTTTTGTTCTTGAATTTAGATTAACTTTCAGCTCAGGGGTAAAACTTGAAGTTACTTCATGTGTTCGTATCTTTTGGTCTACTGTGCAAAATGGGAGCCTCGTAGTTCATTACTAGTGACCTTGTAGAAGTGGCACTTCAAAGATAATTTAAAAGAGACAATACGAGTTCGGTGGCAAATAAGATTAAAATATAGGGAATGATCATTTTTAAAGGGATCTCTGCTGATTTCCACTGAATTACACTGCCATGGGTGTCCTGTATTGTTCTGATATATGCATACAATTGCTGATTAAATAATGCAGATCTGATATTGTAATATATTTCTAGAACAAATGTGCTTAGGAGAAATATAGTTGATGAAATATGTTCACTCAATATTCAGTGGTATTTCATCCAGAATCAAATCTTAAACACATTCACATTGCCCCTCTGGAAGATAAAGAATGAAAATAAAAAGGACAATTGGCTCAATCTCTGGCACATTCTATCAGTTTGAATGGTAGCTGCACAGGAGCCCTACTACCCTATAAATGAGGGGTGGTGACCTGTGCCCCCCAGATGTGTTTGCACTCTAACTCCCATCAGCTGCAGCCAGCATGTCCAGGTGGTCAGTGATTAGGAGAGTTATAGTCCAGCCATCAAGAGGGTTCTCCACCCCTCCTGTAAATGAATGGAAGCTGTCAATGAACACTGTCCCACAGCTGCCCTTCATTTGACTTGGGTTTGCCCAGGAGAACTTCCTGGGGGGTTGTGTCTGCTCAGATAATACATACATAACATGGCAGACCTAAACCCAATTATGCATATGTTTAACTTGTTATTTTAACTGTCTGAATGTGTGTAATATTAGCTTGTGTGTGTGTGACTGTAAAAGTCTATGGGATTTTTTTAACTTATTGCTGTTTTAAGGCTGAATATGGTTTTGTTTTGTTACCTATTTTGATAGTTTAATTTGTGAACCACTCTGGAGTTTTCTAAATTAAGAACAATATATAAATGAACCACATAAATGCTTTTTAACCCTCTCTGAAATGAACGGTACAAAGTATGTGATTTGTGTGATTTGTGCAGAAATGCATCCTGAACGAGTGGACTTTGGCATTATATGTCACAGAAAGAAGCATAATAATGATTTAAAATGAAAATATGATGAACAAGCACAAATCTTTTTGCTCCCTCAACAAGGGTAAAGTTTCTGAAATCAAATGCAATAGTATTAGAGCATGATGTTACGAGCATGCTTTTCTTGTATGGAAACATCATAAAATACATTTTTTCTCTCTCTTTAAAACTGATGTACATGTGGGTCTTGAAATTGTTATGTAAAGCCAAAAAGCAACAAAATATTTCATCAGGGTCATTAAAACATTGTTCCTCAAAAAATAACCAGTGAGCTTCTTCTGGCTTTGTGTCATTTTCCTTCCATGTGGAAAATGCCAAATGAAGTACACGAAAAACTAAATATTTTCCCCGTTTTTCACAATTATTGGTTTTTAGCTTACAAAATTTTAAAACGTACCTCACAGTTTACCACAGATACATTCTTATTTGGACTTCCATCAGCACCTCTGATAATCCTCCGTCTTAATCACTTCTTATGCCTTTCTTAACTTAATATTGCCATTAAATCTGTTAACATATCATCTCTCTTTTTCCATTTTTACAATATTTCTAATATTACTCCTCACAGAACTTCTTGCAAACCTACAAACGTCGTCTGATCATCACAAATACTTTTCAAATAGTCCATATATTTACTCCAGTCTTCGGTAAACTTCTGGTCTCGCCGGTTTCGGATCCTTCCTGTTAGTTTATCCAATTCCGCATAATCCATTAATTTCATCCTCCATTCTTCCATCGTTGGTAATTCTTCTTGCTTCCATTTTTGGGCCAATAATATTCTGAATGCTGATAAGAATTCACAGCAAGGCAAAGACACACTTAAATGATATATTTATGACATAAATTGTGAAAAAGAAGAAGAAGCATATGTTGTAGTTGATGCTATCTATACAAATCCATCTATAGAAATCTACACTAAGCTTTCTTCCCATTTGTTGTTAGAATTTAATGTAATTATTTCAAATCATGTATAGCTCACTCTTCCTGTATGCAATAGTAAGCAACAAAATTCACAGCAGCCAAAATACCTTAAAGGGCTTAAAAGCCTGATTTAAAAGAAAAGCTTTGACCACTCTCTCGTGTCACATGCAAGCAGTGGCAAAGCTGTGCAGATCTGCCAGGGGAAAGGGCTCCTTTGACTTTGGTATGTCTCTCTGGTGCAAGTCCCTTTCTAAGAATGATCGATCAATGTGTAGAACCCATAAGCTAGTGAGAACTATACGTCTTCCTGGGGAATGATCACATGTGGTCTGAAACATGGTCAGGTGCACTGCTGCCATTGAGTTTCCCAAATGACACTCCTAAATATTGCAGGGAGTAATAATAATATTATAATATTATTTATATCCTGCCCATCTGGCCAGGCCTCTCCAGCCACTCTGGGCAGCTCACAACAGAATAGTAAAAACATGATAAAAACATCAAACATTAAAAACTTCCCTAAACAGGGATGTGTTCAGATGTCTTCTAAAAGTCAGATAATTGTTTATTTCCTTGATAACTGATGGGAGGGCATTTCATAGGGTGGGAGCCACTACCAAGAAGGCCCTGTGCCTGGTTCCCTGTAACCTCACTTCTTGCAGTAAGGGAACTGCCAGAAGGCTCTCGGCGCTGGACCTCAGTGTCTGGGCTGAATGATGTGAATGGAGACACTCCTTCAGGTATATTGGGCCAAGGCCGTTTAGGGCTTTAAAGGTCAGCACCAACACTTTGAATTGTGTTGTTTGATAAGAGATTGAGTGTTTGGGGGGGGGGGAGGCTCGTTTAATTTCATTTTACACAGGTTGTACAATTACAATAAAGGTATTATTATTATTATTTTATTATTATTTGAATTTATTATTATTTTATTATTATTTGAATTGTGCTCAGAAAAGTACTGGCAGCCAATGAAGGTCTTTCAGGACCAGTGTTATATGGTCTTGGCAGCCACTCCCAGTCACCAGTCTAGCTGCCACATTCTGGATTAGTTGTAGATTCCAGGTCACCTTCAAAGGTAGCCCCACATCGAGCAGAACCACTGTATAACAGGGCCCTCAGCTCCAAGCTCCTCTAGATGGTCCAGAAGGATGTCATGGTCAATGCTATCTAAGGCCACTGAGAGATCCAGCAGAACTAGGAAACAACTTTCATCTTTGTCCCCAGCCTGCCAGAGATCACCAACCAGCGTGACCAAGGCAGTTTCAGTCCCATGATGAGGCTTCAATCTCGATTGGAAGGGATCTGAATGGTCTGCATCCTCCAGGCATGCCTGGAGTTGTTTAGCAACCACCTGCTCAATCACCTTGCCCAAGAATAGAAGATTTGAGACTGGGTGATAGTTGGCCATATTGGCTGGGTCCAAATATGTTTTTTTTAAGAAGTGGTTTAATAACCGCCTCTTTCAGAGGGTCTGGGAAGGCTCCCTCACAGAGGGAAGCATTCACCACCCCATAGAGCCCATCGCCAGCTCGCTTTTATGAGCCAGATTGAGCAAGGATCAAGGAGACAGGTGGTTGGTTACACTCATCCAAGCAGCCTGTCCACATCCTCAGGGGTAACAGATTGGAATTGATCCCACACAACTTGACTAGACAGGACTCTAGTACTCTCCCGCCCTGGCCCTGCTCCCATGGTAGAGTCCACCTCTTTCTGAATCTGAGTGACTTTATCTGCAACCCCCCCCCCCCCAAAATCATTGCAGGAGATCTTGGGGTCTTTACCAGGCCCTGATGGCAAAGGTGGTTCCATTAAATTGCGAACCATCTGAAAGAGTTTCCTGCTGCTGTTTTCTGCAAATGCAATAGAAGCAGTGAAAACAGTCCTCTTTGCTGTCGCTATCACCACTTAGTAGGCTCAACGCTGAGCTCTAACCAGTGTCTGGTCTGATTCAGAATGAGTTTTCCACCGCCAGTGCTCTACCCGTCTCAGCAATTGTTTCATCACCCTCAGCTCTGGGGAAAACCACAGGGCTGTCTGGGCTCCATGCAATCGGAGAGGACACTTCAGAGGCAGACAGTTGATAGCCCTGGTTAACTCTGCATTCTAGTGGGCTACCAGGGAATCAGATGAAAGGCCATCAACATGGGATAAAGCATCTCCTACCACTCTCTGGAAGCCATTTGGATCCATTAACTGGCAGGGAACACCAGGTCACACATGTCCATGACTGTGAGTTGGCCAAACTTATTCAGGGACAGCTTTCCATGAAGTCCCGGCATGGATGTTAAAATCCCCTAGGACAACCAAACTAGGTGTCTCCAGGAGAACATCTGCCATGACCTGAAGCAGCTCGGACAGGGAATCCTTGGTGCAGTGGGGAGGTCGGTACACCAGAAGGAATCCTGTACTGCCCCTATTGCCCAACTTCCAAAACATGCACTCAGAAAACTGGGTCTTCCCAATAGGATGCCTGGTGTAAGCTAATGACTTCCTAAAAATAACTGCAATCCCCCCTCCTGCCCACATGACCTGGGTTGCTGTGCGTAAGGGAAACCTGGTGGACAAGCAGCGGCAAGGACAGGCCCATCTGCTTCATCCAACCAAGTCTCTGTTACACATGCCAGGTCAAGTCCCCCATCCACAATCAAGCGATGGATGGCAGCAGTCTTATGAATCATTGACCTGGCATTGCACGGCAGCACCTTCAGGTCATGTGGGTCTCCCTTGCTGATTCCAGTATCCTTCCGTCAAGACCAGACCTGGAGGCAGGGATAGTCTTCAAACAATTACTAAACCTGCCTCCTCGGTAATGACATGGTTAGTTAACTAACTAACTAACTAACTAACTAACTAACTAACTAACTAACTAACTAATAAAATTTACAATTATACTAAAATTAAACTAATCCCCAGCCCCAGCTAAATGTTTATCCCACCCTCAACAGAGCAAAAGCAAACTAAACCAAAACCAAAACTTAAAATGCAACTGATTGCTTAAGAATATTTTAAAACACATTAGACACTTGCAGCAGGGAAGCAATAGCAGAACACCCCCCCCACCCCCAGCACTTCCCCAAGAGTTTGTTCCAGTGAGTCCAGCCCCCACCCTCTAAGCCCTGCAGTCCTCATTGCTGGAGATGGGAGGGCCTGGGCCAGGCCTTGTAAGGAAGCAGGCCCTGCAGTCCTCTCTGCAGCCAATGGTCCTTAGCAGTAAGGTCAAGAAGTCTGTCATGTTCTTTTCAACATGAGTAAAAGCAGCCTCACTACCCTGTTCTTCTGCTCCAGAATCCTGACTCTTTGACCAAGAAGGGGAGCAAAGCTTTCCATAAAAAGACCGACAAGTGGAAAAATGAGTGGGAGTGAGACTAGCACATAGCCTGTGGTATTTACTGATGGCGAGAGTGCCAGTTGTATTATCCTAGTCATTTATTAGAGTTTTACTGATGTAATCCTTCATGTCCTATGTTTTGTCCAACAAGAATGACTGACAGCTTTATTTAGTGAGGATTTTTTCTTTGACAGATATCCATACAAGGTTTGTGTGCATCCTTTCAGGGAATGTCAGGCTGTGTGGGGAAAAGACTTCAACAATTCCCTTCAGCCCCAGAAGCCACCTTGGAATTGAGTGAGGGTGCAGGTGTGATAACAGGCATATGGTTTTGGCAGGTACGCCCTAGCTTGTCTCTTTATCCCCTAGCTGGGAGCTGCTCTGGTTCCCCTTTCCTCACAACAGAAGCACCAGGACAAGCAGTGGTGGGGTGACTTTTCCACATGCCAACTTTTTCTAAAATGTTACTTTTTCAGGGCCAACCGTTTTGAACACTTTGGCATGGGCAAAGTTTATTTTGGACACTGCCAAGTGGAATGTGGTTCATATATGATTTAAAACTGGCCACAAACCAGCATACTGAAATCATTGGTACTTCTTTCAGCCTCAAATATCTATTCCACAAATGTATGCATTTAAAATGTTCATTTTCCCATATATTAGGCACTTGAACGTTAGCACCCTGAGTAACAAATGTGAGAAAATGTGACTTCCTATGTGTCTCAGGAAATAATGTATGGTCCCATAAGTGAGGCCTCAAGAGAACTGTGGTTTAAAGCATCAGAAGGCCGGAGTTTGGAGTCGGCTAATTTAAAGAATGAATGTTGCTGGAATCAACAATGTCCTGTAATGGTTATTTCACTGTCATTCATTTCAAAGTTCAAACAGATGTTCATAAATACTTCAAATTCAATAGAATTTACAATTTCTTAATCGAAAATGCGTTTTATTTTCAACTTTTAATCTCATTAAAAACAACAACTAAGAACTTGGACCACCGGTATAAAGTTCACGGCATGTAATGCCTTAAGAGAGAATATTATGAAAATGATTTACAGGTGGTACATGACCCCAGTCAAGCTTGCAAAAATTTATCATTTGCCCAATAATAAATGCTGGAAATGTAATGAAACTGAAGGTACCTTTTATCACCTTTGGTGGATGTGCCCGAGGATTAAGGCCTTCTGGGAAATGATTTATAATGAAATAAAGAAGGTAGTTAAATGTACCTTTCACAAAAAACCAGAGGCCTTTCTCCTGGGCATGGTCGGCCAATTGGTGTCAAAAAGAGATAGGACGTTTTTTATGTATGCTACTACAGCAGCAAGGGTTCTTATAGCAAAGTATTGGAAGACACAAGAACTACCCACGTTGGAAGAATGGCAGACGAAGGTGATTGACTACATGGGACTGGCCGAGATGACAGGCAGAATCCGCGACCAGGGAAAAGAGACGGTGGAGAATGATTGGAAGAAATTTAAAATGTATCTTAAGAATTGTTGTAAAATTAATGAGTGCTAAAATGTCAAGGGTACAGGAAAAAGAGGATTACAGCTGTAAATGACTTCTATGTAAGAGAGAAGGAGGTAAAAAATGAGTAATCAGTTAAATTAAGTGAGGACTTGCTGAAGAAATGCTGAAACAGGGATGCAGAAAGGGGAGGTATGGGGAAGTCGGAGAAGCAAGATTTATGAAAAGAAGGTTTTGAAATTATACGTGTTTATGTGTTTGTTTGTTTGTTTGTGTATTGTGTATTGTATTGTCTTTATTATGTGTTGGAAAATTAATAAAAATATTTAAAAACAACAACAACAACAACAACAACAACAACAACAACAACAACAACAACTAAGAACTTTAGACTCATTGGTACATCTTAAATAATATTGACTTCCAGCTATCAAATATAGTGACATTAAATAATGATATATATATAAAAGGTCAAATTCAGCCAAATATTCAATATTGTTGCTATTTGTTATTGCTGTTGTTACTGTTTCATGCTTAGAGTGTTACAAGTGCTCCATGTACGTTGACGTAGGTCAGACATGATGCCCAAGCAGTGTTTGTGGCAGAGGAGCTGGGATTGGCTGGGCTTCCTTTTTCAAAAGTCACCTTGCTCAGTGGCAAAGTTGAGTTTTCTGGTGCGTGTTGTGGGTGTGCATTGGGTGGGTGGGTGGGGGGCTGCTGATCAGATGAGGGAAAATAAAATATACTTTCAAGGAAGTGTCAAGTGCAGCTGCTCCTTCTCTCACAGCTTCCATTGAATTTGTGTTCTTCATAAGAACTAAGCCGTATTCTCAGTTTGTTCCTGAAGTACCTCAGAAGCTTCTCAGCATTTGCTTTATCAGGCTCAGCAATGTGATGTCATTCTACACCAGCTGAGAGTCTTGGGCTGTCAGTTAGTCTTCATTTCTACAAATAAATTTGCGGTATTTTACAAAATGGCTAAACAACTCTACAGCCCGTGGACCAGGTGATAAATAGAGCAACTAATAGGCATGCACTCTTATTTATATGTGATAATTTTTGTACAGGCATGTTTTATCATCTTGTGAGAATTAGAAGATGCTTTATAAGGTATAAATCATAATGTCAAGACCAGCCAGCTTTGTCACTTTGCACTAGTTGCAGTGTCTAAAATCAAACATATCTATTTTCTTCTTGTGTATCCTCTTTTATTAAAATCATGTCTTTCACTAACAAAGAATTCTGTTTTTGTTCAGATGCAAGAGAAATGCCCTTGCATAAGTATCATTTTCTAGGAAACATATTGTGTGGACTTCCTTGACCAAAATGCCTTGTTAAAATTAAGCATCATTCAATACACGGCCTGCCATTGATATTTGTTAATTGGTCCCCAAAGAACACCTACCTGCCTTCTACCCAAGACTGGATGTCAGGCACAACGCAAAACAAAAAGTAATCGCCTTAGCAAGACTGAATAGTTTCCTCTTTCCAGTTATGTTCCACTCACACACCTGGACCAGGCAGGCAGGTTCTCCCTCCCTTCACAGCAGCTGATGCTTTGGCGTCTGGGAGCAGGGAGCTCTCTTGCACACCCAGACCAAGCAGCTCTAGCTACTTTTCTAGCTGTGGCTTTGCCTTTTAAAAAGAAGTGAGCTGGATCTCATATGACTGACTGCCAGTATAATTTGAAATAATTAAGGAGGATGAAGAATGCCAGATAGTAAGGGACTGTCAACTCTGCTGTTAAGGTGTTGAGTTAATTTATAAGTGGGTAGAACCTGTTTTATTCATTTTTGTTTATTATTATAATAATAATAACAACAATAATTGTAAATAAAAAATAGTTTGGATATTGCAGTGGATTATACTGTTGGTTTATGCTTATTTGCTTATGAAGTTCAAAACTTCTGCTAGAGAAAAAAATTGCATTTATATTTCTTGAAAATAATTCACAATTTAAGGAAGGCTTGTGTCGGACTCCCTGGGTAGCTATATCCACTTCCAGTTCCCAGAAACAGAGTTTCTAACTATTTATGGGTAATTAAAATTAATGATCTACTGCTGTATCTAGCCTTCAAAGAGGAATTCATCTTTGAATTTATAATGACATATTAGAAAGTATGCACAGGTCTTGTAATGAAAATCCAGTTTACCTCATCACCATTACTGTACATTTCACTTCTGACTGGAAAGTACCGCACTTCTTGATACTGAAGGATCTGGATCTGAAGCTCTGTGTTTTTGTAGGCATCCATGTTCATCTGCATTGCAAATGTCACTGTTGCAAACATGCTCTTTGATCATAAAAATATTACCTGTTTTCTAGGTAACAGCTTGGTCTTTGATGGGTCATCAAGCCACGATCACAAGATGCACACAGATTTTGAATGGCAATGTCCATCAACCTAGGGGGAGTCTGGCCCCCTCAAATATTTTATGGGGGGCTGAAGGGACCTTGACCCCTAGCAGTTGGCTCCTGTGGCAACTACTAATGTCAAATCCAACGTCCTGGGTGGGAAGAAGAGACACGTTTTAATTTGGCTAGAAAGAAAGGAAAGCAGTTGGAGTTTGGAGTTTGGAGCTTAGGGTGCTGCAAGAGTCATGCAGTGGTTCTTTTGAGGGACATGACAGTGCTGCTTTAATCATAGCAGTACCTGTAGGTTAGTCTACTTCTGTGTTTGGGAGCCTCCAGCCCGTGGGTTTAAGTAGGTTCACCATTTGCCCTGTGATGTGACATCAGGTGTGGTGCAGGTAAAGTTGCATACAGGCACTACTGGTGCTTTCAGAGGGCTGCACAAAGCGCCACTCAAGGCACCTCGTGACAAGTGACTGACTGGTGGGCAGCTCCACCCACATATCAAACTTAACTTGGAGGGGAGGAATTGGATTTGACCTGCTATCTCCCCACCCCAGCCAAATTGCTTCCCATCTACCCACCTACACACTGGAAAAAACAGATATTTACAAGAATGCCATGTCACCAGTGCTTATTTTGATCCCTTAAAGTACTAAACCTTTAAACCTTAGGCCTAAGATACAAGAACTGCTGTTTCCATAGAAACAATTCAGTTTACCAGTAGGTCTTCAGTAGTTATGTCTTCAGCATTAACAAAAAAATGGAAATACATCACCAAAAAAGGGGCACAGATTCGAATACAATTTACAAGCGCCAATTTATATGACCAGATGCACATTTAGGAATAACTACTATTCCTGGGACGCGGGTGGCGCAGTGGGTTAAACCACAGAGCCTAGGACTTGCCGATCAGAAGGTCGGCAGTTTGAATCCCCGCGACGGGGTGAGCTCCCGTTGCTCTGTCCTTGCTCCTGCCAACCTAGCAGTTTGAAAGCACGTCAAAGTGCAAGTAGATAAATAGGTACCACTCCGGCGGGAAGGTAAACAGTGTTTCCGTGCGCTGCTCTGGTTCGCCACATGACCCCGAAGCTGTATGCCGGCTCCCTTAGCCAGTAAAGCGAGATGAGCGCCGCAACCCCAGAGTCGGCTATGACTGGACCTAACGGTCAGGGGTCCCTTTACCTTTACTATAATTTTAAATAGAAATGCATCTCACCATAGCAGGGAGGTCTGGGTGATCTGTGTGCCTGCCCAGTCTGCTGGCAACAGTATTGTAATGATCTCAGGCAGGCAAGCAAGCTCTGATAAGAATGAATTAGTCTCTGGCAGTTTAATGATACATTGGTACCTCGGGTTAAGAACTTAATTCGTTCTGGAGGTCCATTCTTAACCTGAAACTGTTCTTAACCTGAAGCACCACTTTAGCTAATGGGGCCTCCCGCTGCCGCTGCACCGCCGCCATGCAATTTCTGTTCTCATCCTGAAGCAAAGTTCTCAACCTGAGGTACTACTTCTGGGTTAGTGGAGTCTGTAACCCAAAGTGTTTGTAACCTGAGGTGTTTGTAACCCGAGGTACCACTGTACTTTCAACTTGAAAATGAAACACTGTGAGAAATGGAAATTGCCAGTTTAAAGACTTTCAGAGATTATGTTAAATGAAAGCCAAAAATACACTGAGAGGTTAGTTGTTATTAGAAAATCTAGAGGAAGGCAAACCATGAGATTACATAATGTCTGCTCATTATTTCCTCTTCTTCCCCATTTTTTCCCTATCAAACAAACAAAAAAAGTCAGACAAGAACAGGGAATAGAATTGCCACTTCAGAAATTCTAAGGCAAATATGAAAACATTCCAGCTTGGGGGAAGAATACAAGAAATTTTGCAGGAGGCAAGAAAAGCTTTGATTAAACTTATATCATTTTTTAAGGGAAGTTTCTCCTGTTGGAAAAACGCCCTGGGGTGCCTGCAAGCCCCCAAAACTCTGAGCGTCCTCTGGTATGCGCAGCACTGGAAAAGGCATTTCCCTTCTTCTTCTCAGCTTAAAAACTTAATTCGTTCCGGAGGTCCATTCTTAACCTGAAACTGTTCTTAACCTGAAGCACCACTTTAGGTAATGGGGCCTCCTGCTGCCACTGTCTGATTTCTGTTCTCATCCTGAAGCAAAGTTCTTAACCTGAGGTACTATTTCTGGGTTAGCCAAGTCTGTAACCTGAAGCGTCTGTAACCTGAGGTACCACTGTACGTTTATTTACAATTAACATCCAGAGAGCGGCTCTGAGCCTGCTGCTCTTAGCTATGAGTTGGTCACTCTGAGTCTCCGCCCCTTTCGCAGCACGAAGGGCGTCAAAGTCCAGTCCTTCCTTTCTTGTACTTCCGTTGCATTTTAACCCTTTCAGCTCTTCTGGTTCGGGGAGAAGGTGGGTGGACTCCCCCCCCTCAAATGAATAGCCCTCTAAACGCTGCCTCCCTCCTGGTTGCAAAGCAACCCCCTCAATGCTGTCTGTCTCCTCCCTCTGCCTGTGAGCTTTTTGAGTCTGCTGCTCTATCTGAGTCTGGGAACTCGTGATGAGGGGGGGAGGCCAAACTAACCCAATCCTGCTCTGTCTGTGACTGCATTCCCTTGTCTCCAGAGTCAGATTCTGGCTCCCTCTGTGTCTCCAGAGTCAGACTCTTCCCAGACATTCGATTCAGCTACATCTCTGACAAGTACTAACTGTTGGTGGGGGCAGCTTCCTGGCCTCTGCTCTCCCTTCGGATACATTTCTGAACTTAAACTAGGCAATCCTAACTCTTTCCCTGCCAAAACTCTTAGAGTAGAAGCATCTGTAGAAGGCTGTTCAAAGTGTCTAATACATTCACAGGAGAACAGGTGATACCCACAGGTGACTTTTATCCATGAGGATTTCAGTAGCACAGCTGACCCAGGGGGCTTGACGTTAGTGCCAGTCAGCTGATAAGTGATGACCTGAAGCCCCACTTGGGACAGGGAGAGGCTGCACTGCTGAGTTCCCTGTGGAGAACCTTGCGGTGCAGCTGAGCCTGGTGGGCTTTCTCTCAGCACCAGCCAGCAGATTGGAGGCAGCAGCAAGCCTTCCTTGCTGCCAATACACCATTAAGGGCACACTTTAAGGCTCCTGGCCATACATGCACAGCTGCATTGCTACCTGCATCACTTGACATGACATATGACAGCAGGTGTTGGGCAGGTGGGTGTGATTTTAGGGATATGGCCTTGGCCAAATAGGGACCCAGACTGGGACTTATTGGACCCATGGACTGGAGGTTCTCCACCCCTGCTCTAAAAGGACCAATATCTAAACAAAAACAGGAATGAACTGCACCTATCAGGGCACAATGCCCCTCTAATAATATACAAGAATTCTCATTACTCTCATTAATATTTTGAAATCCTTATTTTCTGCAGTTTTGATGTGTAAATTTTGGGATGTACTCAAAACTGTTGCATACCTTCGCTCATATACGGCAGGGGTCAGCAAACTTTTTCAGCAGGGGGCCAGTCCACTGTCACTCAGACCTTGTGGGGGGTCGGACTATATTTTGTGGGGGGAAATGATGCAAAAGCACCAGTGGCTGCTTACCTGTGTCTTGCAAGCGGCAGGGGCTGGCGGCGGCGGCAGCGGGGGGGACGATGAGTGGCACATGAAAGGGCTCCGGAGAGGGGCTGCTTAAAATGGCGACCAGTTGAGCGCTGGCACCAACAAAGCCCAGCCCCATTCCTCCTCTAGGCAGGGCGGGGAGAGGCCAGGAGGAGGTGCCGCCACCGCCGCCGTGTGAGGGAGAGGGAAAGAACACGCATGCTGGCGATACACATGGTGATTCCTGGACCGTCTGCGGGCTGGATCCAGACGGCAATTGGGCCTGATCCGGCCCGCGAACCTTAGTTTGCCAACACATGATATACAGTAACCATCTTCTTGATCCACAAAAAATGTAGCAAACTTTTCAACAAATCTCAGGAACGCCCTTCCAGAGTGAATGAGCAGGGTCACTGACTTTTTGAACATACTTACACCCTTCTTTTTGCAAGTGGGATGGAATTGGAAAGTTATTAAGCATAATCTCTAATGCACAGCGGGCTCTGCTGTGAAACCCTGTGCTGTTTAGCTGGACTATCTAAGGATGTTTGATTCAAGTAAATTTTATAGCAGTGTCCTTAAAGGCAAGTTATGGCCTCTGTGAGATATCACAAAGCCACAGGAGAGCTTTGATTACAACATCCTTTAGCACACTCTTATGGTTTTATTTGATTTGTTACTAGGAAGATACTGTTTTTGACTGACAGTGTAAGAAGTGCTTAAAAAAACCCAGATTGGATTAATGTAGTACAAACTGGATACCAACTCTAGCCCACCTCCCAAGTTGGAAAATTGCATTTTGTGTCTGGGTTGGAGGACAGGAACACTGGAACACCTAATTTCCAGGTGCTTAGCTTAGTGGACATTTGCAGCGGTAGTGGAAATGGCATCACTATGATGTCATGCCATATGTTTTGCAAACACTAGGAAGAAAAAGGAGGCGTAGATTTGAGTTCACCATTTTGCGCATCAGCCAAAAGATATAGTTATCTGGTCACACAGCTGGTTGAGTGACCGAACCCAAAGAGTACTCATTAATGGCTAATCATCATCCTGGAAAAAAGTGACAAGTGAGGTGCCACAGGGTTCTGTCCTGGGCCCATTGTTGCTCAACATCTTTATAAATGACTTGGATGAAGGAATTGAGGGGATGCTCATCAAATTTGCAGATGACACCAAACTGCGAGGAGTAACAGAATCAGAATTCAACATGAGTCTAACAGATTGAAGAACTGGGCGCAAGCTAACAAAATGAATTTCAGTAAGGACAAATGTAAGGTTATGCACTTAGGCAGGAAGAACAGATGCACAAATATAGGATGGGGGACATCTGGCTTACTAGCAGTAAATGTGTAAAGGATCTAAGGGTCATAGTGGACCACAAGTGTGATGCAGCAGCAAAAACACTATTCTAGGCTGCATCAAGAGAAGTCTAGTGTCCAGATCAAGGGAAGTAATAGCACCACTCTTTTCTGCGTTGGTCAGACTACATCTGGAATACTGTAACCAAATCTGGGCACCACAATTTAAGCAGGATGTTGACAAGCTGGAAGGTGAGCAGAGGAGGGCAACCAAGATGATCAAGGGTCTGGAAACCAAGCCTTATGAGGAGCACTTGAAGGAGCTGGGTATGTTTAGCCTGGAAAAGAAGAGACTGAGAGGAGACATGATAGCCATCTTCAAATATCTTAAGGGCTGTCACATGGAAGAGGGAGGATGCTTGTTTTCTCCTGCTCTTAAGAGGAAGGACTCGAGGCAATGGCTTCACATTACAAGAAAGGAGATTCCGACTAAACATCAGGAAAAACTTTCTGGCTGTAAGAGCTGTTCAGCAGTGGGACAGACTCCCACGAGAGGTGGTGGACTCTCCTTCCTTGGAGGTTTTTAAGCAGAGGTTGGGTGGCCTTCTGTCATGGATGCTTTAGCTGAGATTCCTGCATTGCAGGGGTTGGACTAGATGACCCTTGGGGTCCTTTTCAACTCTAAAATTCTATGATTCTGTGATTCTACAGCCCATGCTTGTTTATTTGGAAGTAAGACAACCCAGTTCAAATGTATTTATTCCCAATTAAGTATGCATAGGATTTGCAGCCTAGGGCATCTTTCTGTGCATTTAAACCCAGCTCCTGGTTCAAGAGAAGAGGATTGGGGAACATGACCATGCCCTTCCTTGGGCAGAAAGACGCAACTAGAATTTGATGTGTCCAGCAGCACACCCAGCACACTCAGACATTGCTCTCATGGTTTATTATAATGTTAACAAACTCATTCAATGTATTTAATTCACAGTTAGCCATTATTTATTCTCTCCATATGCATTGTGTGTTTATCTTCTACATGTATATTTATATATATTGCTATTCACCAGGTTCATAAAATATCTTCTAAGAGAGTAGATGTGAGTCTGACCCAGATGTAGAAGAGAGGAAATGTTTCATATCTCAAGGAGTGCCTTATGTGCACCCTAGACAGCACCTCCCCCTTGTGTACCAGACGTACAACTTAATGGTTTTAAAAATTAGAACATCTGCTTTGCTTAGAATTTATTACCTGCTGTGCGTAATGAGTGGAATTTTAACACACAATTAATGAGGCTGCTTCTTGGCAGGTTAGGGAAGTTTGCCTTTGTTTTAGTACCACATTCAAGGTGCAAGGATAATTTTATGAGATATCAAGTTTCTGATCTGTTATCTATTGCTAGTTGCAGTTGCCTGGAGCAGAGGGGAGGGTGTGTAATTAGTATATATTGATGGGTGATTTGCATTAGAGTGGCAAGGATTTCTGACTACCAATGTTTAATAGCAGCAGCAGGGAGCCAGCCCTACCATTGGGCAGAAGATGGGGTGGCACTGCCTACCTTGACTCCTGCCAGTGCTCCTGCCACTGTGCCTGCCCTGCTGCCCTGCCAGGCACTACTGCTTCACCTCACTATCCTATGGACCACAGGTTTAACTGGGGTTTTAGGGTTTAATTAGGATTGAGGGGCCATGCACAACCCTAATTGTTACTATAAGGCACCCTCGCATATTTGACTGGTGCTGGTGCCAACCCTGCCCAGGTATTGAGGTTGCGCAGCCTCTGCTGCCCCTCCTCTCATGCCCTCCTCTCTATATGATCTCATATAGGCTTGCAATGGAAGCAGTGGGGGCAAGCAGGATAGGGTGACAGCATATCTGCAACTGGCGTTTGAAGGGAATTTCAGCTGCTCATTAATTACTCTCTTTTTTCATCATTAGGAACTGCAATGGATTCCGCTGAAATGTAACAATAATGCACCTTGTTCTTTGTTCCTCTATCTCTTAAGCTGTTTATTAAAAGAAGTACTATAAACTATTGCTATTTTTTGTTTTAATAACCCCCTGCTAAACCCTCAATGTTTCTATAATCTTGCCATTCAGATTTATCTATCATTTACTCTGTTTTTCAGGCACTCAACAGGAATTATTACAGTTAAGGCTCTTTAGCCACACACTATGTGTGGCAGATTAACATGCTTGTAATAAGAAAGTAAATGAAGTCAAATACAATGGGGTACTTTCTTATTTTAAATGAGAACCTTTGTCTTTTTTTAAGCAAGTTGCTTATGCAAAGCAATAAACTTTCAAAATATAACAAAAAAGAGAAATGGATAGAAACCCTTTTAGCCCAACAGGTCAGCTCCTTATCTACCCCACCCCTGGGGGACCATTTTGACATGTTGTCCAGGTCACACATCTATCAATCACTTGAAATCACTATTACGTCAGATAACCCACTTTCCCTTTGCTGCAAAGGAAAATCTCAGCTTATCCAAACAGGGCTTGGAAGTCACTGCAAAGGAAGATCCCAGCTGTACGGCTTGCCTTGTGTGGCTGCAACCCGGGCAGCGCATGCTTGGCAAGTTCGGCACCTGCTGCATCCCAGCCTGTGAATGCAAGAGGGTTGGGGTTGCCTGCTTTGTGGGCAAGTTGTGGTGCCAACTGCAGACCTAACTGGAGGAAACTGATTATCAAGTCCAATTCTAGTCTGGATTCAGACCTGGGTTTGGGAATGAGTCAGTCTTTGGGAGCAGCAGGGGGGATGCAACCCTGAAGCTTGTGCTCATGCTTCAGTTTTTGATACTATCTACTGCTGCACTGTCTATGAAAGATGAGTATTGCAGGCATGGCTTTGCAATCTAGGAAGTAGTTTTTCTCAGCCCACTGGCTTTTGAGCAATGGGGTGCTGCACGGCCCTAAATCGTCTTCAATGCTATTGAAGTTGTTGGGAGCAATCATTAGGAGCAAGGTGACATTAACATGTTAATGATATCAAATTCTAATTCTCTGTAACATCTGAGATGGCTGAGAACATTAGAAATGGCTGAGAAGGCCCTAGGCTATGGATGGGATGGAAATTTGGTTCAGTCTGGGTTTAAAGCCAAATTTATCAAATTCACATTTTCCAAAACAATATGAGAACCAAAACATAGTCTTATTTCAAAATTCACGCTTCTACAAATTTTGCAAAGCAGCTCTCCATGCAGCCAGTGTTTACAAAAATGCATGTATTGGGTAAAAGCATGCTTAAAAGTGGATCTATTGGTGAAAATAATGTACAAAAGTGTATTATATTGCAAGAAACTGCTTGCAAAAGCGTATACATTGGACAAAACTGTTTATCAGGTGAAATTCACCAAAATGCTTAAGAATTTTCATGAGGGCTTTTAAAAAGAAAATTAGCAGATTACTGCAGAAATGTTCAGACCCACATTTAAGACCAGAAAGAATGAGAAACAGAGATAAGCAAACTTAACAGATACTTCTATCCCTTCCCTGTCTGGATGGGGGCAAATGAACTGGGTTTGAATGCTTCCAAGATGGAATCTTTTGTTGGGATTTGATTAGATGCTAGGAGAGGATATATTTATTATATATTATCCTTCCTTTCTCATGATTGTCAGTTCAGCAGAGCGCTATCCCTTTGCAGCTTAAAGGGAAGCTAAAATAGCCTTTTAGTTCAAGTAATTCAGGATTCTTTAAGGGAGACTGGATTTTCCTTTTCTCCCCCTTAAAATAATAATTACAGTATTGTAAAAGTAAAAAAAAAAAAAAATTGCTCACTCAGAATATGTCTTGAAGAGTAACAGGTACAGTAGCTTGATGCAGGCAGGCTTACAATGGTAACCTTAAAAATGGTAACTTAAAAATGGAGCCTGAATATGGATGTTTGGGGAAGGGTGAATTCATCAATTTGAGGAAGAGTTTCAGTTATGAAAATGAATGTATTGCCAAGAAAGTTATTCTTATTTCAAACAATACCCGTGGTCAAAGGAGTGGGACACTTCAAACAATGGCAAAAATACATTTCTAAATTTATCTGGCAGGGGAAGAAACCAAGGATTAAATATAAATTATTAACAGATACAAAAAAAGAGGTGGCTTCTCTTTGCCAGATCTGAAATTATATTATGAGGTGTCATGTCTCTGCTGGCTACGGGAATGGACAACTTAAAAAAATACAGATATCTTGGAGCTTGAGGGTCACGATAATAGATTTGGTTGGCATGCATATTTATGACATGAGAAGACCAAAGTGCATGCAGGGTTTTTGAATCACTTGCTAAGAAAAGCAATTTATGGTGTATGGGGAAAATGTAAAAACCTGTTAGAGCAGAAGACACCATGGTGGCTTTCCCCAGTGGGAGTGATATCCCTGAAAAAAACTAATGCAAAAAGTGAATGGGCAACCTATAAAGAGTTGCTCATGGAAGTAGAACAACAATTGAAATTGAAAAGTTTTGAGGAGATAAGACTGCTAGTAACAGACTGGTTGCAATACCATCAATTAAATGATGTGTTTAAAATAGATAAGAAAAATGGATATAGTCAAGAAATTTCAAGGTTTGAAAAATATTTAATGGAAAATAATATGAAGTTACTTTCAAAAATGTACAAATTGTTGGTAGAGTAGCATACAAAAGACGAAGAAGTTAAATCTGTAATGATACAATGAGCACAAGATATTGGGCACAATATCCAATTTTCATCTTGGGAAAAGTTATGGAGGGAGGATTTAAAATTTACAGCGTGCTGTATGTTGAAGGAGAATTATATGAAAATGATGTATCAGTAGTATTTAACACCTGTAAAATTAGCAAAGATGTACAGAACTACTTCAAATGTTTGTTGGAAATGTAAGAAGGAAGGCACATTCTACCACATGTGGTGGACGTGCAAGATAACAAAAGCATTCTGGGAAATGATATATAATGAGTTGAAAAAAATGTTTAAAATAACTTTTGTGAAAAAACCAGAGGCCTTTTTGCTAGGTATTTTAGATGCAGAGATACAAAAGGAGCAGAAACTAATGTTTATGTATGTGATGACAGCAGCGCGGATACTACTGGCCCAGAGATGGAAAGAAGATAAAGTCCTGGCCAGAGACGAATGGCTGATGAAGATGATGGACTAGGCCAAAATGGCGAAATTGACCTGGAAAATCAGAAACTAGGAAGAACTTTTAGAAGGAATGGGAAAAATTATAATGTATTTAAGAGAACACTGTAAACAACTAAAAACTTTGGCAGGATTTGAATAATGCTTGTAATGTGTGAAAAACTATGGTAAAAATGGATTATTTTTATAAAATAGAGAAAATAAGAGAAGCAGTTGGAAAAAAAGATTGATAATGGTTACCATGGAAGGTTGGAGGGGAGTCGAAGGATTCAGGGAATCCTAAATGATGATTTTGATTTTTAATGTTTGAATTTAAATTTGTAATGTAAAACTTTATAGATATAGATATAGATATGGAGGCTGGCCTTGATCTGAGGTTTGCTGTTGCTCTTATGTCTTAGGCATGGTGAAGAAGAGCAGGAAAAGAGGGTGCCCAGGCAGGGAGGAGCAAATATAGCCATGCCCTCTTCCTGTCAGGGCACAGAGGGGAGAGCTCTGTGAGCCTCAGCCCCTTCATGTGTCAGTCTCTCAAAACATGAATTGTGGGTTTGATTGCAATTTAAATATCCCACAGCTCTGTGGGTGACACTTTAGTGTGGGACGCTGAACAGTTGCCTGCTCTGCATATGGGGTTGCAGTCTCCGCAGCCCCTTTTAGTAGCTTTGACAGGGAAGATAGGCTGGCATCCAGTGACCCAGGATTAGGCAATATGCATCCTCATCAAGGGATGCCTGTGTGTAAATAAATAAACAAATAAACAAATAAACAAATAAATAAAATAATAGGGATAGCCATGACCATTCCTGTATCGAGATCACTTAACCACAGCTGTCTATTAGAAGACATATTTTGAAGAGCTAAAAAGAGGATTTGCTGACTTTTACTTTTAACTATGATGATTCTCATGAAATCAACCCCATGAAAAAGAGGATGTGTCCTGGAAAAAGAGGACATATGGCAACCTATCAAGGCTGGATTACAACCATGTGCTCTATGTGGGGCTAGCCTTAGCAGCTAGGTTGCTTGTGGGAGCAAACTACTGCCAGCATAGAACACCTTGTTTGTAGGATTTTCACTTGCTGCTGATTTGCTGCCATGCCAAGTTCAGGATGTTGGCACCAACACAGAAGGCCCCCAAAGCCCCAGAAGTCCACTCCACAGTAACTCAGAAAGGGACTTTCACTGTGGCTTCCCCCTGTTTTATGGCACCACATTCTTGTTGAGATACAACAGGCACTCACTATCTGCACTGTCTGGAAACAACAGAAGGCTTTTTTGTTGTTGTTGTTGTTTCAACAAGCTTTTCCAGCTGGATGAAAAGGACTCTGCTTAGATATTTATTTTGTGTTGTTTTTGTGCTGTTTTTAAAACTATGTTTAGGTATTTATATAATATATTGTAAATTGATTTGATATGTGTGTGGAAGGCTGATTAATTAATTTAAAATAATAACAGCAGGGAGAGAGCCATCTTACCTGATGTGAATACTAAGGGGCCAGAATACATCCCTCTTTAATGTCTATAGCATTTATTATGTATTCATTATTTCCATTTATATCCCATGGTTTTACCAACGACACAATAAAAACAAAAACACAATAAGCAATAATAATGCACATCAATTGATAATTACTAGAGCAAAGTGGGTTGGGGAATTAATCAAGGATGACACAATAAAATAATAAAACACCAAGCAGCAGCTAGTCAAAATATATTGAGCTTTAAGAGACTAATCAGCTAGAAGGCCTGTCTTAAAAGAAGAAGAAGGTATTTGCCTGATGGTGGAAGGATAGCAAAGAGGGGGACAAACGAGTGCTCTTGGGGTTCAGTCAAAGCACATGAAACATGGAGGGTTGTAATACACAAAATTGAATAAATAATGGGAGGAGACCATGTATGCTGCCTTGAGCTTTCTGGAGGAAAGGCAGAATATAAATGCAATGAAGAAGAAGAAGAAGAAGAAGAAGAAGAAGAAGAAGAAGAAGAAGAAGAAGAAGAAGAAGAAGAAATATGACTGTAAAGATAAATGGGTTTAATCATTACAGAAACAGAATATTCCTTAACTGTGACGTCAGACACTGACAACAGCACTCTTAAATTAAAGGGAAGACTTCAGTTATGATTTTGTTTATAATCTCTTTAGTAGCAGTGTGTGATAAGTGGATTATATGTCAGGCCAAGGAAAGCCTGTCACAATTAATGCGCTAATAAACTGGCAGCATGCAATACTATTAACTCAATCGCAAGGGAATTAATGTATTTACAAAACCTAATTAGCAGTTTGTTACTGTGCTAAGAAATTTAAACAAATCTGTAGCATCACTGACCATCTGGGTTAGAAATCTCAGTTTGGGATTTAATTAGGAAATAATTGTGATAGAAAATTAGTCCTTATTAGTTAGCTAATGATCAGCTTTGCACTAATTGAAATGACTCTCCTGCAGTTTGGGAAATCGTTTACATGTGGGGGTGAGAAATCAAAAGACTCTTTATCCTTTGGGACACAGAAAAGCACAACAATTGATTAAATTTAAAAAGTAGATATTGTATCGACTAAAATGCAAATGACATATTTTTAAAAATGTGTGCAAAAAAAGCAATTAGAGGGAGAGAGGTTGGCTGTATTTATTTTCCTGTACACACACACACACACACATACAAACACACACAATTTTTTGCAAAGCTACAACAAAAGCTAATAGGATGACAGTACTTATATTTAGTCTGAAATTTAAACCTCAGCCCTGAGTGGAGGTCCGAGACTGATTTCCTTTAAAGTTGGAATAAAGATAACAAAGGTGCTGCAAGAAGGTAGTGTGTGTGATCAAAAAGGGTTTATTCTCATCTTGTTTCTTCTCCAATTCTCCCTCTCCATGTGACATGGGATGTCACAGAGCAACATGACATTTCCCTTCCCCTGAGCTTTATATGTGGCTCCTAAAGAGGGTGACAAATTAGGCACCACCACACAAAAAACATTTGCATAAAATGTGCACCATCTGATTTATATTTCTTGGGCCAGATTCAGTGAAAGAGCTGCTTTAGCAGGAGCCAGCACAAGTCCCACTAGTGCAGCTGGGCTTTGCCCATGCCATCCCAAATCAGTTTGGGGGTGAGGGTGGCGGTCAAGAGAACCCCCAGAACAGCAAGCAGGGGGTGGAGGGGGGGTGCAGAAATGCTTGCCCTGATGAAAAGATCATAATAGTGTGACACTGAGTTTCTCCCATAGGAATTATTATTACAAGTCAAATGCTGTAGAAATATTATACTTCTCAGAGACGCTGTCCCAGTTTCTTATTTGACCCCAGGATGTTCCCCTTTTCCTTAGGATGTCCCTATTGTCACTGGAGAAATGTTGGAGGGTATGGAGTTACCCGACCCCTGAGGATCCCTTTAAATAAAGCACAACCCACACTCTCTCCGTGCTGCAAGAACAGCAGATTTTCCCAGACCTTTCTATTAAACTGCTTTTGTCTATTTAAAAGCTGAGCCAGGCGGCAGGGGTTCAAAAGGGAGCCTTCCCCTTCTGACTCTTGATTCCTTGACCCCATCTCTGACACACAAACCTGCCGGGATCATTACATGAAAGGACTTAGTTGCATGCCCTTAGTATGCATGTTTACTCAGAAGTAAGCCCCAATGTGTAGAATGAAGTAGAGCCTTACTTGGTACACTGGCCTTTCAGCTGGTCTATAGAGGCCAGAAGCTTGCACTGTAATGTTGTGTCCCAAACAGTACTAAATGGATTAATAGCATTTACCAGTTAATTACATACCACCCAACATTCCTCAGATGAAATTAGAGACATTTCTCACTCCCCCAACAGACCTCCTTGACTCCCCATTTTTGTCTGCTTCCCCTCACCAGAGCATTTCCTATCAGGGGAGGGGCGAGTGCCGCCACCTCGACACCAACGGGACACAGCACACATGCCCTCCACCATCCTGAGGAAACCCCTTCATCCCAATTTTATTCTATTTTATTATTTTGTTGATTTACAAAAAGAAAAATACATACCAAGAAGTTTTAGAAAGGGGCAAGATTAAACGCAGATGCACAAAGCATTTTTAAACACACACACACACACACACACACACACACACACACACGCCCCTCTCCTTATGCTCTTCCTTTCTTCCCACCCAGGGCAGCCCTGTCCTCTGCCTGCCCCTCAGAGTCAGTGCCTCACACAGGGCTGGACCTCAGCAAATGCAGCCTCTCCTCCCCCTGGCCCCCTCTCCAGCAGCTGCCCAAGGAAGGAGGCCGAGAGCAGCAGCCATAAAGAGACCAGAGAGGCCACGGAGAGGCCGAAGTTGCTCCCTCACAGCTGCCATTATCGCCAGGGACAAGTGCCGGCTCATCCTCCTCCCCAAACTTTGCAGCAGCAGCAGCAGCAGCAGCACTGATGGGGGAAATAGGGACATTGCAGGATCAAATCAGAAGCCAGGCTGGCTTTCATAACTTGGGGACTGTCCTTGAAAAATTGGGACACTTGGGGGTATGTAATTACATTGGGGAGAAGCAGGCTTGGCAACAGGTAAAGGGAGTTCCAGTCATGGAGCAACCCAGGACAACCTCTGGGGCTTCCCCATCACCCACACCTGCCTCCCAGGTGATCTGCACCTCCCCCTCAGCCAACTTTGAGGAGAAATGCCACCCCCCCCAGGCCGCTAGATGGAAAGGACTGGGAAATACGATAGCCACTGCAGCTGCCTGGACCCATACGTCTTTTTACAGCACCAATTATAGAAAATTTTAAAAACTTTAAATAATAATTAAAAAACTGCTAGAGCTCAGCTAGGCTTTCTGGGACTGGTGGGCCCTGGCAAATGTGAAAGTAACCATTGATGGCACTGCATATTCCAAGCCTGCTGTTAAACTGTAGATAGGCCTTTAAAAGTACACCTCTCCCTCATTCCAAGAGGTGAGGTTGCAGGGAAGCAGGCAGAGGGCCTTTTCAGTAGTTGCACCCACGCTGTGGAATGCCTGCCCAGCAGATGTCTGATGAACAGCTGTGTGATTGTTAAAAGACACCTGAAGGCAACCCACTTCAGGGAAGTTCTTAGTGTTGATGTTGTCTTGTGTTTTTACTATGTTTTGCCCAGAGTGGCTGGGGCAACCCAACCAGATGGTTGGGCAGCAGCATATAAATAACCTATTATTATTATTATTCTATTATTATTATTATTATTATTATTATTATTATTATTATTATTATTATTATTATTATTAAAATACAGCATACCCTCCAAATTGTCCCTCTTTCCAAGGACAGTACTGGAACTACATAAGCCATCCAGGCTTCTGATTTGATCCTGGAGTGTCCCTCTTTCCCCCACCAGTGCTGAGGCCATGGAGCTCGGAGAGGAGCCAGCCCTTCTCCGAAGTGACAATGGCGGCTGCAGCTGCGAGTGAGCAACCCCTGGCCTCTCTGCTGCCTCTCCATGGCCTTTCCATGGCAGCGGCCACTGGCCTCCTACTTTGGGCAGCTTGTGGCAGCTGTTGGAGAGCGGGCGAGGAGCAGGAGAGGTTGTCACCCCTGAGGCCCAGCCTCACGTGATGTGCCAGTTCTGAGGTGCAGACGGGGGGGGGGGGGCGCCTCAGTCAGGAAGAAAGGGGGACTGGAGCAGAGCACAAGGAGTCTTGTGTTTTTTAAATAAAAAGATACTATGTGTGTCCATGTCTAATTTTGCCCCTTTCTAACATTTATTAATTGGTGTGTGTCAAATAATAAAATAATAAAATAAAATCAGGATTAAGGGGTTTTCTCAGGATGGTGGAAGTTATCTGCACTGTGTCCCATTGGTGTAGTGGTGGTGGAAATGCTCTGCCGGGGTGTAAGGACAAAAAAATGGGGGTTGAGAAGGGTCATTTGGGAGGGGAGTGAGAAATGTCCCTATTTTCATCTAAGGAATGTTGGAAGGGATGACAGTAGCTCATTGATGTTCACTGTTTTAAAATAGCTCTCTGTGAATTGCTGGTAAGTGTTCCAGATTAAAGCAAATTGTATACATTGAACATTTTTAATGACCAAATTGTTACTTTTTCAGTAACGTGTTATTTAGTACCAAGAAACTGTTTCCATATGCGAAAAAAGGAATCAGGGGTCTTGTGAGTGGGGGGAGGTGTAAATCACAAAGTATTGAAAGGAACTCTCAGCTGGCCTTGTCAGTCTCTATGTAAAATTGTTAGAGGTCTTCACCAGCTAATAAATTTGATTCGGGACTGGTTCTGTTGACATTTGTGCAAACTCTCCAAGAATAATTGTTGCAGTAGTATACTTTTACAAAATGTATTCAGAGCTGAAATGCTACATTCTGCAGTTATAGCGACTGAAGAATGAAACTCTATAGTAGTGCTTTACATTTGTTCATTAATATAGTTCCAGAAAGTGTTGGCGTATCATCAACAGTTTTAAAACTGGCATATTTTGTAATCTTGAGAACTGCAATAGGGAATTCTTAGCACCCCTGCAAACACACACACACAACACCCCACACTGATCCAAGGATTCTTTAGGAAGCTAGGATGGGTAAATTGGTTTCAAACCAATTTATGTTTGCTGTAGCATAGATATATCTTTAGAGCAGGAAGCAATAATTCTTACAAAACACGACTGCTGCAAAACTATACAATTCAAATGGATTTGCCAACATATTTTGAAATACACCACCAAGCAATGAAATCAGACATTGAGTGAACACTAGATTGATGAGCATGCACTAATGCCTTAAATATTTATTTCAACACAGGCTGGGCCTGGGCATCTCTCTATTTATGCTTTGCCCTTAGGACCAAGAGAAGAAATCCTTACATCCTTGATAAAATTTGTGGGGGATAAAAAGTTAAAATCTCCCTTTGTCATGACTTGTGTGTGGAGCATCTGCAAAGCTGCACTGAGACTGGCAAATGTAGCCACTTCCAATACTAATAAGGTAGCAAGCACAGACTGAGGCCCTGTAATATGCAAATATTTCACAGAAACAGAGAATTGTAGAGTTGGAATTTTGAGAAAGATTCTTGGTTACAAATTATATCTGCATTCTAAAGGCTAAGCTTCTTAAATTCTAGGTCCTTCAAAACTAAATGTTCAGATGATGTTTTCCAGAAGAAGCGTTGTTAAATGGAGAAATTCGCCTACTAGTCATTAAGAAGAGTCTGAAATTTGGGGCAGTTATCATACGGCTAACTGTGCATTGGTGCCACAGAATAATAATAATAAATAATAAACTCTGTTGGGGGCAAAGGAGGCAGGGCTGATCCCAAAACCTTGACTGCTGGAGGTGGGACAGCAAATGGTGCCTCAATGCCCCCAAGTAAAGGTGTATAGTATCCAAGATCGGTCAAGTTGTTGTTTTGGTACACGGCAGGATATCTCGAAAATGCATCTTCACCTTGCTGGCAGTAAAAATACAACAATAAATTAAGTAATAACCCACTTGCTGTCCTTTCATTCCACCCCAAATCAGCCACCTCCCTCTACCTCAGAGGTGACCACCTCCCTCTACCTAATTGTAGGGCTGGCCCTGAATACCAGATGACAGATTTGGATTCCTGTTACCTATCCCCATCATAAATGCATCTGAGTTGTTTCTTCATAACAGCACTGGCAATTCTTTGCCTATCAGCTTCTGGGGCAGCACAAACAGATAATGGGATGAGGCGCCTCATCACTAGAAACTGCAGGGACTTTTTCTTCACAAAATGTTCAAAGTCCTCAAATACACTCTGAACATCAGCATTTTTAAATGCTGGCATTTTAAAATATGAGAATGGGCTAGATTCTGAACCTGAGTAAAACAGCATATGTACATGTTTATTCCAGTGTTCATCTCTGCTGCTTCTCCTTGTATTGTGTGTTTGTGTGTTTGCTTTTTTAGATCATTCACCTAAATGAGAGGTTTGAAATTGTCTCCTCGATTGGAACTCTGAGTGAAGCTCCTCATCTGTGCATCTGCTTGTCAGACAAAGATGGCAAGATGGTTGGGGGGCCTGTTGTCAATGACCTGGAGGTTTTCACCGCAGCCGAGATAGTGGTTGGATAATGTGATGACCTGAACTTCACCCGGGAGATGGATGGCAGCACATGCTTCCCAGAACTTGTTATTAGTTCTTGCTTAGCAGTTCCTGTCCTGTAAATTATGTGCCCCCTTTGCACCAAAAAGTGGATTAAATAAATGGGGCTGGAGCATGCCTTTCTTGCTCTAAGGCTTGAGCTTATTGATCTGGGCATATTTTCACTTGGAGAATAAGGCAATCCTTCAGTGGAAGGACAGAATAAAATAATTTCAAATCAACTCTTTGTCATTAATTTGCCTTTTGCCAGCACTTGTTCACGCCAAACGAGCTTTGTTTAGCTTTCTCCAAGTATGAGCTGAGCAGAGCCCCTGGGAGATTTGTGGCACTGATTAACCATGAAGAAGGGGCTGGGGCTGGGGGTGGGGGAGGAAGGTTTGAGGTTGGCAGGGAGCTAATGAATGCACTATGTTTGCTCATCTTTACAGAGTTACTTATTACCACTAATTGGGAGGGACAGTTCAAACAAGCACAGAGAAGCAGTTGTCACACAAGCGTGACATGGTTTTAAAAAGGCAGTTACGGAGGATTGCACTGCCTGGTCCTGGCCCCTGATCTCCTCCTGCATCCTGGCTTGGAGCCTAGCACACATCCGACTCAAAGCGGAGCCTTTGTCAGGAAGCCCCATTACAAGTCAGCAGTCTTTTAAAAAAATCAGGGCAAGACAAGTCATTTGAGGGAACTATAGACAGACGCACAGCTGTCTCAGACACTCAGAAAGTCAACAGCTGACGGAAGGGGCGGACTTCAGCTTTGGCTCCAAAAGGATATAAAGATGTGATTGGAATTAATTAGTTGTGCATAGTTTGGAGTTGTTCTTTATTAAAAGCCCTTTCCTTGAAGAGCACCTTGTGGCATTAGGAAGCAAGTATTGATATTAGAACAGGAATTGCTGATTATTTCTCAACAGCATGATGACATCTTTTGATTTCAAAAAAATCCAGATATATTTCTGCCTAGTTTAACTTTCTTCTTCCAAATTGTATCAACAAAGAATATTTACAATTAAATGTATGGTACTATACTCCCTTAAAAAACATAAAAGCCCACAAATACCACTTTATTTTACATATTTATATTTCCTTGTTGCTTTCCTTTACAAGCATTATCGCTGTTTCTCTTGGTGTTGTAGAAGTGCATCTTTCACTTCAGTTCAAGTCTGTTGTGTTGTTTTGTTGAAAAGATGGCACGGCATTTAGCAGCCTGGTGTCACTGCTCTGTGCCAGCAGGATTGACTCACTAAGGCTACCTGAGCAACCCAGCAGCTCACAGAACCAGGCTTTTAGATGAACATTGAAATTCTGCAACTATTATGCCTTAAAAGCATTTTGCATTTCACAACAATAGAGACACACCTCTCCTATTACATAAACAATGTATTGCAAATTCATTGTTCAACCTAGGTTTTTCTGTGATTAGCTTCTACCCCTTTCCATTTCCCCCTGTCATGGATATTCATTGCTATTTGGCTGCTTACCAGTGGATGGAACTTAATGTAGGTTTTCATTTGTCCCGTCCCTCACTCATTCCTCTCTCATCCACCACATATGCATGCAGATAGCTGGGCACAGATATATTAAAATAAAAAATATCAGAAAGTACACAAAAGCAAATTTTTCATGTTATCATGTTTCACAGTGGTCAAAATGGAAGTTTGTGCTTTTTTTGTGGTGTGGGGAAACATCAATTTCCATTTGGTGCTTTTTAAAAAGAAATAGTACTGAAGTATTGCACCAGCATGATAAAGAGGTCATGCACGAGACCTATTTCTTAAAAATAAATAAAGTGCAGGTACTGAGCACAGTTTCCAAAGTATTCATTTTATTTTATTTTTTTAATTTGTACACAATCCTTCATCTGAAGATCTCAGAGCAGTTCACAGCATAAAAATATAGACTAAAAACAAAAAATACATAATCACCTCCCACAAGGAGATCTTGAGAGAACTGCTCTCTCAACAGCATCAGCTCTTGCTTTCAGCATGTGCCAACTGGTGAAAATAGCCATGCTCATACGGAAACAAGATGGCTATGTTGTGCTCAGCTGAGGAGCCAAGAGAAGTTGGGTGAGGCCTCCCAATGAAACGTCAGCACACACATGACAGACCAGCCACCATAAAAACATGTTGATGAGCTTCCACATCACCAGCGGTGACAGCAAATGTATACTGGGTTATTTTTACTTAAAGGTTAATTTTTTTTAAAAAGCATGAGAATCCATATTGATGATAATGACTATATATGGACACTGGGGGGGAAACCACATGCCTGCACTAATTCTACAATAAACTCCCATCTGGGAGCATGCTAAAGTAGGGGCTTGACGGACATCTTTGGGAGGGTATTTCACAACCAAGGAGCCACTGCTGAAAAAGTCCTCTCTCTTAAAACCACCCACCATCTCTCAGTTGGTATTGACCATTGGAGAAGGCATCTGACAATTATCTCAATACACATAGAGGGATACCTGTGAGAAGAGGCAATACTTTCAGATGCCAAGCTCAAGATCTAGCATAATGGGGAGCCAAAGCTATTTGGTGCTTTCATTTTCCATTTTCATCAGCTGCGTTTCTGTTGGCAATGTGTCCTACTTTGCAGAGGATAGTTCTCTGTTTGAAGGACTGTCCCGTCCAAGTCTAGTTTAGAGTTAAACTGCAAACATTAAACTGCAAACATAAAGTGTGTGGTGGGGTCTGAGTTAGGGGGTGGGAGGATGAGGAAAGAAAAAAATGTTTCCCCTCACCTAACAAGCACTGTTCTTAAATATCCCACTAGCCTACCAAGGAAATAATCTCAGCACAGACTTTTAAGTGCAGCAGTGGCAGGAATACCAGAGACCTGTGGAGATGTTTAAACAAACATCTGTGCCACTTCAAGGCTTTGAGGGGCCTTTAGGCAAGATGTCCTGACTGGGGGCCTGTCCCTTCTTGCCACTGTCACTGCTGTTCATTAAGTGATGCTCCCTCTCTGGACCCTCTCAGTAGCACTGCCAGAGGGAGAACAAAGGGCTAGTTGAAGGTGCTGCCCCATCTCCTCACTCGCTTGGGGAAGGCAGACAGCAACAGCAAGCAAGGAGGAGGGTAGGTGTCCTATTTGACAGAGGGCAGCCCTCCATGTGACAGACTGTCAGAGGAGAATCTTCTGCATGAAGGATTGTCTGGTTTACAGACAAAAAGCCCTAAGAAGGGAGAGGAGGGACCTTGAACCTGACCACCTACATTTAGCATCTGGAGCACACTCAGCAAGCCCAAGGTCACCTGGTCACCAGCGTCCCTACTCTGTGGTGAGATGTATCATATTTTTATGTAAATTATACTAATTATTTCTAAATATGCATCTATGCATATAAATTAACATGTACACATTTTATGTAAATATGCATCCTCTTTGGTCCTCTCTTTGGTGATGCCTTGTTTCTTTGTTTTTCAGCAGTATGTAAAGTGGCCACCCTAAGGAAGAGGAAGAAGGAGGAGGCCTGGAGTCCCTGCAGGGTCCCTGTAAGGGGGAGGGAGGGGGCCCCAGCAGATACCCAGCCATGCTGCCTCCTGACACCAGCCTGTTTAGCATCATGTTGTGCAGTGTGCTCTCTTGGACTCCCCATATTCCATCTGGGCTGCCAGACCTCCAGGGCTGACCTGGAAGGGTGAGGTAGGATATATATTTGATATAGACAATAAAGGGCTAAGGGACTTTGTGGTAGCAATACCTCTCCGGCAGTGACTAGTTGACCTGCTGTGATATCTGGGCACTAAATTGTTTTATGTGGTATCTGTTGTAGAGACGGGTTGTTGTTGTTTTTCCTTGGCTTTTATTGCTGCTGTTTTAGATTGGTAGTATTTTGAATAGTTTCTTGCCGTAAGCCACCTGGGGAATATTTACTGATGGTCGGCTACATAACTTTAAAGAAGAAGAATATATTTGATGAACATAACTATTGAAGGCCATTCTGCAGGGCTGACTTGACACTGCAAGGGGCAGAGAGGCATTGATGTAAATGGAGGGAGGGAGGGAGGGAGAGAAAATAGGAATGTGTCAAAATGGACTTGAATCAACAAGGTAAACAGGGCCTGTACAATTTGTGACAACACCGCAGTGTATTCTGGCCTGCTTGGTGGTTGATAACCTTCATCTCTGTTGTTTTGCAGTTCCAAACAGACTGTGGCTATCATTGCATCCAGAATTGCCATATTCAAGTTCTCCAACTGGGCAGCCTAATTTGGGGTAAATGTATGAAAGGTGTGTGTTAATAATGCAAACCAACCACCTTATTATTGGGTGGGTGGGTGTTCTTAGCGCTTGCTCCTGGCAAAGAGCAAGGGAAAGACGACTGACCATTGCTTGAGCCAGTTCCATACCCTCCAACATTTCTCTGATGAAAATAGGGATGCCCTATTCCATAATGATAATAATAATGATTTTATTATTTATACCTCACCCATCTGATTGGGTTACCCCAACCACTCTGCGTGACTTCCAACATATATAAATACATAATAAAATATTAAAGAACTTCCCTATGCAGTGCTGCCTTCAGATGTTTTCTAAAGGCTGTATAGTTATTTATCTCCTTGGCTCAGGGGGTCAGATAACTCCATACCCTCCAACATTTCTCCAATGAAAATTGGGGTGTCCTAAGGAAAAGCGGGACATTCCGGGATCAAATCAGAAACCAAGACAGCTTCTGTATATCCAGGACTGTCCCTGGAAAATAGGGGCACTTGGAGGGTCTGCAGTTCTGCCCTCCTTTTGTCTCTGACTGGGGCAAGGTGTGCCCTCCTAACATGAAACCTGCCTCCCCCAACATAAATCCTGACTATGCCTATGGAAAGGGTAGATGGGGTGAGCCTCATGCCCCTTTGGGTTCAGCCAGGTAAAAGGGGGTTGTTTTGCCAAGCTCCGCCTCCTCCGAGATGACTGCTTCCCTCTCTGACCATGATGGCCAGAGGTAAAAAACAAAACAATGATTAGGTGGAAAGGAAATGAGGGCATCCTTTATTCCCAATGTGTTTGAGAAAGAGTTTATCTTGAAAGGTAGTTCTCTGTACAATTAAGTAAGTCTGCCAATGCTGATCTGTTTTTAAAAAAACACACCTATATTGCTAACGGGATAAACTACACATTGCACTCAAGCCCCCCACCCCCACCCCGCTGCTTTAAGAACTGAGTGGCTGCAGTTGTCACTAGAGGAAGGAAAGGGTTCTCAGACTTCTTTCCACAGGCAATTTTTCCTACTCATTGTCCATCCCCAGCCCCACCTGCTTTCCCCATGGGATTTCAGGTGCATATTTATAATTACATTTTAACATGCCAGGTTCGTGATTGGTACCAACCAGTCCAAAGCTTCCCATGTTTACAAAGACAAAAACAAATTAAGGCAGCCTTTGGAAACAAATCGTGCACTGTTTAAATGGCTTTTTAAAAGAATTAAGATGTGTCCATTAAAGACCATTAGCCAGGTGAAACTTCCTTGTGCAAAGGCCAGTTGCCTTTGAAAGCCAGAGCCAGTCAAGAGAGGAAGAAACATCTGCCTGCTTTGGAAACAGAATGCTTGACAAGAGATGGACTTATGGCCTTTAATAACAGTCAACCCCAACAGCCACTCTGTACATATTCATTTCCTTCCCAGACTCCTCTCTAAATCGTTTTCCTCCAAATATTTATTGCTCCTAGAATCCCCTCAAATAAATTTTCCTCTCTGCTTCCTACCCCCATCAAATTATTTGTTTCCAAAATACAAAAAGAACAGAAGCTGAAATATACAGGGGGTCATGTAGTGATTTCATGCTCTTTATGGCAGCTCGTACAACAGTGAATCTTATTTCCCCGCAGACCTCAGGCTTATATCCATTATTTACACTATGGGTTCTGTCTGATTGGCTGATTCTGCTTCCCTCCTGGAGCCTGATTGGTCTGCTCCTGCAGGCCAATCAGTTGTTGCATTCTAGGATCCTACCTGCATATTGTTCTAGGATCCAAGCTCAGTACATAACAGAAGCTCATCTCCCTCTCCGCCCCTCATAAACTATTCAGGGAATATGCCATTCCCACCCACTCCAGCTCATGCTGGCTCTGTTCCTCCTTACATCTTTAACTTGAATGCAGCCCAGTTGTATGCCTGCTTGCTCAAAATGCCTCTGTTCTGATGCTCTTTTACAGTTCAATCAAATTAACAACCAAGATTTATACCAGGGCTCACTAGTTCTGGAACTTGTGTTCAATACCGGGGCATGGCTCTGAAATATGTAAGTAATGATGGACATCCCTTGAGCATGTCAAAAGTGCTTTTCCTCCTCTGCTGATCTTCCCCTGCTTTGCATAGATGCAGGAGATGAATGGATGTGTTCCAGGGCACATGCTTAATTAATCAAGGGCAGTGATGAGGACACCAAATTTTGGCAGGTACTCAGCATAAACTGAATGTGCACCTCCCTAGAACATGATTCAGAATTTCCTACACTGCACAGAGGTTCTGCAGGAGAAAACGGGAAAGGTTCCCTGAAGGCAAAGATTGAGAGCCATTGTTCTAATAGACACATGAAACCCGTTTCCAGTCTGCTTCATTTATTTTCCCTTCAGAAATAATCTCAGTACACGGAGATGCACCCTGGCATGTATGTTGTCCCTTGTGAAATATCATGCGACCCACAAGTATGTCAGGAGGAAAGTCATGTTATACATTTAAGTGTAGGAAGGTCATGTGTGAATTGACCCTTAGACAGTTTAAATTGTGTAACTGAATCAGGAGTGCCTACCAAAGCATGTCCACATGTTTGAATAGGATGTCTCTGGGTTATATAGCTGCTCCCTGCCCCCCACTACAAGGTTTTGAACGAATTGGCACTTACTTAGTGCGATAATCGGGGGGGGTGAGTATTTTCTGATAGAACGTCTTCATTCAAAGCTTTTAGAAATAATATAAGAAATTAATGGTTTACAGTAATAATTTTAAACACTTGAAAGGAAGAAAGCTAACCTGGAGACTTCTGCTGTTCCATGAATAACTTTTGCCTATGCCTAAAATTGGTATTTGATTTTTATTTAAACTCTGAATGTCTGATGTTCTTAAATGATATTTGAAGGGGGGGAATCAGCCCCCAACATCTGCAGATTATGATTAGCATTTTGAAATAGACTGCTTGAATTGAAGAAGGATGAATGCTGCCAGTCTCCTTTTATTCACTCAGTTTATTTAATGAAATGCTAGAGGTCAACCCTTTGTCCTTAAATTAGTTACTATAAAAATCTTTTTGTACTTTCCTACTTGTTATGATGTCTTATAAGCGGAAGAAAAGGTTGTCATTAATTATGCCTTTGTTGAATATGGATAGCTATTCAGAGTTAGTTAGACAGTTTCAAACAAAATTAGCATTGAACAACTCTTAGGCCGGCGTTAGGTTGGTTATCAAGAATTTTTTTTCCTAAGAGAATGCTCTTCTGCAAGTGTGCATTATCTAATATATTCAGCTTTCAGCTGCTAATTTTTTTTCCAGATGAAGATGAGCTTAATTGAGGTTGTGCTTTTAAGTTTGTAGAGCTCTTCAACGCCTTATACAAAAGCATCTAGAGGCTTTTCATTTGTCTTGAGTATGTTTCAGATGTACAAATATTATTTACTTTAAACTCTAAATCAAAAGGCATTCTGTAACTATTTTAAATAAAACATTACTCTTGCCTGAATATCTGAATATATATGTATACACAGACATATGCATGGGTACATGCAAAATTATCTGTCAATATGTTTGGAAGGACACCTTAGAAATTATAGTGAGTAATATTTGGGCAGCTAGCTTTTATTTGGCATTAAATACTGTACTTTTTGAATGCTAAAACTGAGATGAACCTGCGATCAATGCTTCTGTGAAGTGCCGTTTTGAGTATGGGTTTGAATATGTATCTGTTTCTGGACCTTTCCAAGAGATCCCATTGTGAGTACAGTGAAATAGCAATGATCATTCGCTCATTGTGCTAATTTACACTGGTGTTTTTTATATATAAAATTGGACCCCCAGCCAATATTCCAAACTCATTTTCTTTTTCATCGTTCTGTCTGAGTTCGGTATCAGACCGGAGCCTCCCAGCTAGTTGGGCTGTTGTCCCTGTGCCTAAAGAAAGGAGTATCAACCCATCCTTTCAGCACATTTCTGAGGAACAAAATTGCATGGTTAGTAATGACTTGTTGTGCAGTGTTAAAGTCAGATAATAAAGGACGATACTTTTTTAAAAAGCATAGAGTAGAGAAAAAAGCAAAAGCTACTAGGCAGGCAACTTAGAAGATAATTAGGAAAAATAATATGAAAGCCCTGTGCTAGCAGAGGATTAATCCTGGCCATTGTGTATGTAAATGAGCATTTTAAAATATAAAGTGTATATCTAATTCCCCCCTTTCAATCTCCTTCCAAAGCTTCTCTTGGATTAGCTTCTTTTCTCAATCAACATTCCATATTCTTGGAGATGAGACTGTAACCTTGTAATGCTTTTAGGTATAATGTACATTTCATTCCTGCCCCCCTACAAGTACACATATTTTTTAAAGGCTAGGTTCTAAAGACCTTGTGGGGAGGGGATTCCCAGTCCCTCTTATTATAGTGGTGTCTACTTGAGCAGAACCTCGGAAATATGTGTGAGTGAGACCTTTTGAAATGTACAAATCATTTAGTTATATGTAATTTTTTTATTAAGACTGAGCAGACGCACAGAGCATGAGAAGAAGGGAGGAGAAATCCCTCTGAATGAAGCTGGCCTCAAAACTGTTAAAGACATCATGAGGAAATATTTTATAAATCACCCATATGCATTTCTTTCATTAGTTATGTATCTAAAGAATGTAACATCCACGTTGGATTTAGCAGTGAGACAGGTATAATAAAGAGGTGTTCTGATAAAATTGGGCAAAGAGGTTTGTGAACAAAGCAAAACTTACTATTACAACAACCCTCTTACCACTGCCCCCTTTTTCTTATGCTTTTCCACCAAAATATTAAAATAAAGTTAGAGCTCATAAAAATATCTCATAAAAAAGCAGAGGGTCCTATGAGTGGTGGTGCATTTGATAAGTAAAACTTTGGCATTGTTTAATTTAATGGTCACATTCATTGTTGCAAACTGATTTTGTTTTGTTACTTAAAAAGCCCTCTCTCCCATCCCATTTCTATATATTGTGGGGGGGGGGTAGCACAGGGGAGGCAGCCTTCGCCCTATTTGCTGGAACAAATTATAAATTTAGTAGACCATTTAAAAAAAATCTTCAGAGGTCAATTCTCCACTTGTGCCTTGTCTCTTCAGCAAGTGCTTTTATGGTTTCCTCTAATATATAGGATTTATCTTCAGCCATGTGAAGAGCTTTTAAATTTAATCCAGCACTGGAGTAGCAATTTGTTGCCACAGCTTTAAAATAAGATTTTCTTTTAACTTTCTCAAGATGCAGACACTTTTGTCTAGGCAGTTTGAAAATGAAGAGTGTTAGTTTCGGGGGGGGGGCAGGATGTGTTGTGTCTCACTCTGTAACTCATAAAATATGGGTTTACATTGTTACAAGGATGATAATATAATTGTTTAAGATGTGATACTCTAAAGTAAAAAAGAATTCTTCTGATTGGTTTAGAAACACAGTTTTCTTAACTCCATCAAAACACTAAAAATCAGAAGTCTAAAAAGGATGTTAAAATCTTTTTTCAAAATTTTACCCTCACGTTTGCACATGGTAAAGATTGGTATCTACCTTTTTAAAATTAAGCTTTCCTGTGTCTGCTCTGACTTGTAGCTAGATCTGTAAGCACAATTACTAATCTCTACTGAAATCTAGAGGAGTGTTTGGCTCGCGCTAAAAAAATTGCAAGACTGTCTTACTTGATCAAATATTTATGAATCTCTAACATAAATGTACATTTTGCGTAAGAGTTTGGCGGCACAGAAGGTCAAAATGATGAGTATGAACGAGGAAAATCATAACAATTGAAAATGACCTCTTAAAAACTAAAACCTTCAGTGTAAGTGATTTACAAAAAATAATAATAATCAAGGAAAGGCTTTGGTTAAAAAAAAAAAGGCTTTTGCTAAAACAAACCAAACAAACACCTAGTCTCAAATGTAAGAAAATATACCTTTGGCAGAATATTAATAGCATTTTTTGTTCAAAATGCCAAATCATAGCTGGTTTTTTTTAAAAAGACACACAGGATTTTTGAGCCAGCTTTATAAAATAACTTCTCAGAAATAAAGTTGCCAAACCCCAAACATTAAAAGGAATAACAGAGGCAGATTTTATGTTTTATTGATATATTAATCTTCACTAGGGTGTTTTATTGCAGTGAACATTTCTGATGCAAGATCTGGGGATCTTATAGCATTTACTTACCCAATTAGCATTGTAGAACGCCCGATATATATACACACATATATATATGAACATATGAACATGTGAATATATATATATATTCACATGTTCATATGTTCTCACAGGCTAATTGTTATTTTTTGCACAAGCTGAGAAATGTACTAAAGGGGCAAAATAACAATCTGGAAGATAATACGGTTGCAAGATGTCCCCATATTTTTTCATGGGGGAAAATAACTGTCCTCAGACATTTCTGTTTTTTCTGCTTACCAACCTTTTTTGTTGAGCAAAATCATTCAAGTATCACTGGAAAAACTATGAGGGGAAATATGGGCCCAATGTTTGATATAACTAAATGAGCACTGTGCTATAGCAGGTATAAATTGCAAAAGAAAGGGGGAGGAAGCCCCACCCAACCTCAACAGTCAAAGGAATGCTAAGTGAACATTTTAACTCTATTGTTTAAACTCAGGAACGCACAAAAATCTTCCACATCTATTTGTCATGTAGTTATTTTAATGTAAACATTTGCCCGTTTAGATGAAGTGTTTTCATTATTAAGCTAATTTCAACATGTTTCAGATAGACTGATGAGTAAGAAGCAAAGCACTTGCTGATGAGAAACGAAATCCTGTCTTGGCTCTGCCTGCTGTCAGATACATCTTCATTAGTTTTTGTCATTCACCGATGGCAAATGCTGTATAAATGAGATGACGATCAGGTCCGCCTTGATAACTTGCCTTATCTCATTAGTTTTCACATCAAAGTTAATCAGCAATGTGAATTGTAATTGCTGGAAGAGACAATGCAGTAGATCACTGGCCCTGCTCCCTCCCGCCCCCCCCCCCGCCCGGTATGGCATCTTGAAACATCAGCAGGCTGGTGAGCGGAGATAGGCTCAGAAAGAAAATGATGTGGAAAGCATAATAAGCAAGCTGCTCAGAATTAATGAGCTTAGCCAATAAGAAAAGAATAACCAATCAATGTGAGCTGGGCAAATATAATTTAGGAATAATAGCTTGATTGGTTGTCTATAGTAGACTGATTTGACCACACACAAGGATTAAGAATTAAGATGTCAAGGCAAAAAAAAAAAAAAAAAAGAGGCAACGAAGGAAGGGCTTGTAATTTTTGTTTCTTTTTCCTTTACAGCTGAAGAAGACGGGTGTTTGATATGTTATTCCCCAAGAATGAAAACATTAGCTAGATACACACTGTCGCTCTCCTTTATGGATCCCATATAATTAAGGGTTTTTTTTTCAAACCCCACCGGTGATATTTCTCTATGGGACATTTCAAATAAATAGGTTGTTTTAAAGAGGGGAATAGTTCTAAATTTGTTAATGTAGAAGCCATGATTTAAATATCTGTAGCTGTGTCAGACGGAACACATTTTATTTTTTTTACAAATTACAGCAACTGCCGTGTGAAACCAGAAAGCAATTCTTGTTGTACCTTGTCCTTTTGGTATAATTTCCCCTACAGCCTTCACCAATTACTATTAAATACAACCCTTATATGCTACTGTCTAAACTATTGGGAAGGTTCCACCAGAAGGTAAATTTGCTTTGATCTACATTACACCTAATTGAGTCACCACCGATGTCTCTATCCTAACATCAAGAAATGTGAAAATGTTAGATTATTTCACTGGGGATTAAACCTAATTTTCGCGTGTTCTGCATTAACCTATTAGGCTGACTCATCTGCATTGCTAATGTAGCTCAGGCAGCTGTCACTGCTAAAGAAAAACATGATCATGCAATCCTTGAATGAATGATTTCAGCTCTGATTAGTGTTACTGAAGTTAGCTGAGCCCTAGTGATAAGGAAAGAAAATTCCCAGGTTGCCAATAGCTTTGAAAATTATCAGACTGTAGGCAAAAAAAAGAAATGCACCTCCTGACTCAGAGGCTCAAGTCCAAATGGAGAGATGAGTGACATTATTTAAGGCTGCTGCCTATTAAGGCTAACAAAAAAATATGCCCTGAATAAATGTGTTTGTTTCTTTTAAGGAGAACTAATGCAAAAGATACATATTAAAATGCTAATAGAAAACATCCCAAAATTAAAAAAAGAAACCGTTTACCTTTCCTCTATTAGCATTTTTAAATGGTTAGAAAGCACTGCATTGCTTGTATATAATATGTTTCCATGTAATTTACATATTCACTGTTACTTTTAAGTCCCCCCCCCTTTTGTATTCTATTATTAACAATGAAGAAAACAAGACAGGAAAATAGGATTAACATATCTTGTGTTATCTTTTAACATTTAGTTTAATTGCAATGTGTGTATCAATATATTTTACTATGTTACAAACACTCTTGCAACCTCGAACCTTCCTTTATATCTTCCTATCAGATTTAAATAGGAAGAAAACAATAACGACACATCTCCTTGAGATGTGAACATTTTTTTGGAATGAGTTCGCCTCCTAGCAATGGAACCAGGAGCCAATTTAATCCGATTAGTACCTCCTAACAATAGATGTTCCTAACCCATTGTGGACAAAGGCTTTTACTTTATTTGTTTCTATTAACCACGCAATCTCCACCATCAGAAAAGTGGAATTTCACCCACATCAGATTGCTCAGGCAATCAACAAAAAAACAAATTTGAGAAAATAGTCTAATATGTCAATATTTATCTTTTGCCCCTAATTGTCTGTAAAGAGGACTTGTTGAGTGTGCAAAGTTTGCTGCACTGGTTTATCCGTGTGCTATTGATTCTCCCTATTGTTTGACTTTAGTGGTAGCTGTTTGCCGTGTATTAGGAAGGGCAGCAGCAATAGCAGAGGCATAATAGACACATTTTAAAGGAAAAGCACTTGGACTTGTAGACCAAACCATAATCCTAGAAAGAAATATATATAGAGAGAAGTTTAAATAGAAACCAACATCTCATTCAGAATGAATCTGTGAAGCTGCATATCTATGTAACTTTTTAAACGGCATGGATTCTTGCAGTAGCTTTCGTGTTAACCATTTAACTTCTGCAGAGTCCTTGCCCACTAGCCTTTTCACCTCTTTTCCTTTGGTTTGTGTCCTGTTCTGAGAAAATGAAGGGTCGTCGTCATCCCATGCTTTCTTGCAACCAGTAATGAGTTTCTGTTCTGTTTCTGTCCCAGAGGAAGCTGTTACTGTGAATCTCAGGACCACCTCTACTTTCCCCACTTGGAGGAAAGACAGTGGGCGCAATCTGGTGCATTTTGCATACAGCCAGGTGGAGCTGTGCAGCCCCATTTGCACCAAAAAGCCACGTCCAAACAGATTTATTGAGGCCCAGGTGACCGTTGCAGTGTAGATCTGAATGCCCATCTAGAGGCAAATCAGCATCTTCACTGAACACACACACAGAAACCTGTTTCCACATGTGGATCTATCTTCCTGAAATGGAGTGGCATCTTTCAATGAAACATGCTTGCAAGTCTGTATGTAATTGGAAACCCAAACTAGTTTAACATTTAACCACTAGTGAGGAGGTTCCCTGTCCTTCCTTTCTGCTTATGTGCATGGAGTGCTTGCATCTCATTTTCCCCCACAGGTGAAATACAAGACACCTCTGCACCAGGAGACTGCTTAGCACCCACTGGTGAAAATGCAAGTGCTGCATTTCTGATGTGACATAGTTGGCAAGTGGGCATGTTATCCACAGCCTCTTTTAGAATGACATTTCTTCCAATGTAGATTCCAGCTATAAATAAGCAGTGAATGTGACAATCAAATTTGCCTTATATTCTTGTAGAATATTTGGAGAAATTTCATAATGGTTCAGGTCATAGCACTTTTTACCTTTTTTGGCATAATGCATAGTTTGGTTCACTTTATTGAAGCACCTGCAGTTATCTCATGTGCAATGCATCTTGCGCAGCTCCTTTCTGTTCATGGCATCCTGCAGTCTGGATTATGCAGGTTAATCTGAAGGGCACAGATATGATGAAGTGAGGGCAGTTGCAAGGTTCATTAAGATTTGATGGCCTCTTTCTTGCACCATACAGCAATGCATCAAACAGCGGTATTTCTGAAAAAGCTACAGGAGACATATGGGTTCTAGCTAACACTCTGTTTACTGAACTTTAAACATCAGTTGTGGAAGTGTACTGGAGCTGCAATAGGCAGTAATATGTACACAGCTTCAGATTTGGTGCTGTTTTTTACCCTCTCCCATATGGGTGCTACTTCTTGCCTGAGTGATATCACCTCCTGTATAAAGTTTAAAAACTGACACTTTTCCTCACCTGGATCTGACACCTGCCAGCTGGGACCATTGCTCCTGATGTGCTGTTGGATAGTTATAACATAAAGCTAGTTTCCACCTTGAAGGGCATCTAGAAGGAAGGCATGGTTGTCCCAGGTTGCATTCTGCATTCTTGTCAGGAATGACGAGGCTGGATAATCATTCACAACATGATCTTAAGAACTTTCTTTGCATTAAAAAAAAGAAAAAAGTTTGTGTAGCAGCAGTGTAAAGGGATGCTGGTGGCACAGTGGTCTAAACCACTGAGCCTCTTGGGCTTGCCTATCGGAAGGTCAGCGGTTCGAATCCCCGCAACGGGGTGAGCTCCCGTTGCTCGGTCCCTGCTCCTGCCAACCTAGCAGTTTGAAAGCACGTCAAAGTGCAAGTAGATAAATAGGTACCGCTGCGGCAGGAAGGTAAATGGTGTTTCCGTGCGCTGCTCTGGTTCGCCAGAAGCAGCTTAGTCATGCTGGCCACATGACCTGGAAAAACTGTCTGCGGACAAACGCCAGCTCCCTCAGCCAGTAAAGTGAGATGAGCGCCGCAACCCCAGAGTTGTTTGCGACTGGACTTAACTGTCACGGATCCTTTTTAGCTTAAACTTAAGCTGCACCTCCTGCCTCCCGAAGGCCTTGTATCAAAGGAAGTGACTGAGAATTGCTGGGATGACATGAAAGATCAATGTGTGGGAAAGTGAAGGTCATGCGGGGATGCATATGAAGCAGCACTTAGAAAGGAGTAGCACTGCCCATTCTGACCCACACTTGACCCGAAAGGTGGTGCTAACTTCTGGTCCTGGTGCTGCAGTCTTTCAAATGTCTACATCATTGTCAAAAGTCTGCATGAAAGGCAGTGTCAACACCAGCCTGTTCATTCTACAACAGAAATAGAAATATGGCATCAAAGAATGCTAGGTCCTCACACAAAATGGTAGCTGGAGGTGCCTCTCTGCTCTGTACCATAAATGAGGCCATTCTGCAGCCAAGAGCCTTTCTGGACAAACAGCTCATCATGTCTTCCTCAACCAGACCCTTTAGGCTTCAGGTGGAGTTTATATACACACATATATAGGAGTGCTTATTCAGTCATGTGAACTCTCCCATCTGCAGTCTGGAATTGTGCTGTCTAGAAAGAGCTTTATCATGGGGTCAGCTGTGTGCTTAAAGGAGCCTCTCAGAATCTTTGCTTCCTTGAAAGTTGGAGCTGGTGAGAATTTTCACCCCTGGCACCATTTTTATTCTATTTTTTGTTTCATATAATAGGTGCCTGGGGGCTGCTGCTTTCATTTTCCAACACTGTGTTTCCAACAGCTACAATCAGAAAAAAGTTAAGGGGAGAAAAGCAAAACAGAAAACAGAAAAATGGTCATTCTGCTTTGGATGGTGAATAAGAGGTTAGCTAAGAAACAACTGCCACCCATCCAATAATCTTCTGCAAAAATTGGAGGAACATTCATTTATGAAGTGGAAAATGCATGTTATATCAGTCTAATTAAGGGATGGAATTAAGAGGAATTTGAATCTTACTTCTTTATGGGAGAACCACTAATTACTTACAGATTTAAAATCTCAACAGGAAAAAACATCACAAAGTACTCTGTATGAGTCAATCACATACTGACACAAAAGTGAAATAATGGAGTGTGGACTTTTCATCGCTACAGATTTTCTTATTTTTTTTTGTCTCAAAAAACAATAGGAAACAGAATGATCTTTGAGCCCCTGCTTTCACCAATCTTTATACTGTTCCCTACAGCCAACCATTTATTAAACAACTTACATATTAAATACATTTTATTTGGTTCTAGAATTTTGCTTAATGCACTTGGGAGATCTGGATTCAAATCCAGCCTCTTTGTATAACTTTGACCATGCTACTTCATTGCTCTGACCTCTTTTCCTTGTCTCTACAGTGAGGGTAATAACCTCTCTTCTTCTGCTCCCAAGCTCAGAGTTCTTCAGGTAGAAGAAGCACCTAACTCTTTGTTCATATGGCATATAATATAATGTGTTTTGAATCTTGATAAGATTTTACAATTATTTCTGAGAATACCACAATGGACCAGAAAATCTACTTGGATATTTCTAACCTTGTTTTTAATGTAGTTCAAGTAAAACTGGGATTTACCATTTTAGAAAAAATGAAGAATAGGAAGGGATGCAATCATTAAAAGTGAGGTGTAGAGAATACAAGATGTTCAGCATAGTTGTAAAAGTTCCATTACAAATGCGACTATAGAGGACATGCATCAAAAACATCGCGCTCCTAACCCTACCCCACAAGCACAGAAGAAAACCATGAAGAAGACTAGGAGAAATAACAAAGAGGAGTGTGTAGCTCAGCTGGTGAGAGTGTGGTGCTGACCATGCCAAGGTTGCAGGTTTGATTCCCCATAAGGGACAGCTGCATATTCCTCCATTGCAGGGGTTGGACTAGATGATCCTCAGGGTCCCAACCAACTCTGTGATTCTATGAGATAAAGCTTCTGGATTTTTCTTCTCCTCTAGCCTTATATTTGAACTAGTCTTATTGGCTGCCATGCATCCGTATATATACACGCAGCCTTGGGTATGTAACAAGTTTGCCCCCTCCCTCTTCTGCGCCTGAGAACGTGGCCCTCAGGCAGGAAAAGGTTCTCCCCTCCCTGCCCCAGGCAGGATCCCCCCCCCCATTGGTTTATGACTGCTGTGGTGGCAAACTGATCAGTTCCTGGCACACGTTCCTGGTTCAGGCATAGCAGGAAACCCTGCTTGATGCAAATCCGTTTTCCATATCAAAGCCCGCACATGAGTGGCGAAGGGGTGCGAGAAGAGGATGCAGCCACCATGGTTTTATAAAGCCACAGAAGAACGTGCAGATGCAGCCTTAATCTTAAGTGATGCCCAGTACGAAATAAGGCAACAATGCAATCGAAAAAACAAGCAAAAGACTGGTCTGCATTGCATCACTGGTGAAAATGGGGAAGCCTGCACTTGCAGAAGGGATTAGTGCATGCGTAAAAATATAAGGAGAGCTATGCTTGATCAGACCATCAAGGGCTTGTCTTGCCCAGCATCTGTTTCCAGCAATGGCCAGTGATTTGTAAACTAGTTCATAAGCAACAGTCCTCTACCATCCGCCCCGCCCCCACCCCCCACGATCTGGTACTGTAACATATGCTGCCTCTGGTCATGGAGGCTCCATTGAGTGTCTGGTAGTTGTTAAATAGACCTGTCCTCCATTAACTTGTCATTGTAGCGCCAACAGAGCTACAACGGTTGATGGTTGTCCCCAAGTGACTTAGAAGCTCTCTCCTAGGGAACCACTCTCCTACCTCTCCTCCTCCTCTCTCTCTGAGAGCCAGTGTGGTGTAGTGGTTAAGAGCGGGAGTCTCGTAATCTGGGGAACCGGGTTCGCGTCTCGACTCCTCCACCTGCAGCTGCTGGGAGACCTTGGGCCAGTCACACTTCTCTGAAGTCTCTCAGCCCCACTCACCTCACAGAGTGTTTGTTGTGGGGGAGGAAGGGAAAGGAGATTGTTAGCCGCTTTGAGACTCCTTAAAGGGAGTGAAAGGCGGGATATCAAATCCAAACTCTTCTTCTTCTTCTTCCAAACCTTTATTAAATACAATAATGTTTAAAGTAGGGAATTTTAGTCTCATTAACTCATTCCTGCTACATGGCCATTCAGATTGTTTTCCTGTTTCAGTGGTTACTTATATTTGTAGTCAATCTCTTTGGATTTGAATATAATATTAAGTAATCTCATCACACTTAGTTCACATTATCTCAACAAGACTCACAAACAATCCTGTGAGGTAGCTCAGCAGTACGACCCTCATAATGCAGACTGAAAGACTCAGAAGCATAGTTTGCCGAAGGTTACTTAGTAAGTTCATGGCACAAACAAGCTCTGAACCAGATAAAATTCTGGTTCACCCAGCACATCTTGTAGCCACAGTGCTTATACGAAAAAGATGAAAAATCGTATCTCCGAAAAAAGAGACAGAAATGGCTCCTAAAATACCACCCTGTTATTCTATCAAAAAGAATTTGTCTGCAGCTTCGCTGAAGCACACACCAGCCAAGTCATCTGGTTCTGGTACTGAAGAGAGTGATGGCTGAACAGTGTTGCCAAACAGATGGTAATTTATTGTCCTAGCCATTGCTTTGATTTACTGGCACGCTGACAGCACTGTATTTCCTTGAATGGATGTCTCGGTCTTTATTTCTTTGTTTTCAGCTGTGCAATGTGGGTGGTGTTGATTTGCAATGGGACAGCAAATTGTAAGAGCAAGAGCTGCATTCCACTACTTTCTCTGTGCTCTTGCCTGAAACAGATTTCCTTGAAATTTGGAATTTGACAAGATTCCTAACTCTAAAATATTTGAATTCTCATTTTGGCTTTCTAAAAAGCTTATAAACTTTGCACTTTTAAGCACCCATGTAAACACTGAACCCAAAATTTAATGTTGATGATGCTCACGTTTCCTCAAACACAATCTGTTACAGGTTTGTGTTCAATCTCATGTTCTGAAATTTTGATTCTCTACTTCAGGGGCAAGGCAGTGATGACCTTACAGACGTTGTTGACCCCAAACTTCCTTCAGCCCCCACCAGCAGAGACAGAGATGAGGAAGTTGCCATCCAACAGCCCCTGAAGGGCCACCTCTGATCTACTTTATTTTCTCCTGTTTGGGGGAACAATTGATGTCTTTTAAAGCTGTGACCAGTTTTTAAATGTGGCCACAAGCCACCCAAAGTGAAGTCTTTTTATTGGTAGCAGAGAGTAGGTTGTGGTGCTGCCACTCACCTGACCAGGAGGAGGCTGCATCACTGCTGCTTACAGGGAGGAACAAGACCCTTTTGGGGTGTTAATTCTGTGAACCCCTCTCTTCGTAGGCTTAGGTTGTATTTATGTGAAAATAAGCCATATATCATAAAGACACCACGGTCTGCTGTGCCTCATTCCCAAAGGAAACACAAACCCTGGGCAAATGCCTGGAGCCCCTGGAAACTCTCATCGCTTGGAAATCGGGGTGGCATGCAACAATATGTTTCCATTCAGCCTGCTAGAGAGAGAGAAGTCTCAAATAAACAGCTTTCTCAAAGCTTTAATTTGCTGGAGCATGTTGCTAGTATATCCTGCCATGAATTTCAGACTGCAGAAGATTCTGGTATACCCACTATGGTGCACTCTCCATTTGCATAGGGCAGACACCAGGCCCCGTATGCACCCAAGTCTCCCCAGGGGCTACATATTGTAAGGGAAAGTGGATAATGGCAGACAAGCTGTCTTTCATGGAAGCTTATCCACTATTACAGATCTTTTAATTGAGGAAGCCCTGATAAGCTTCTAAGGAACCACACGGAATATCACTGGTACTGCATGCTGTGTTGAATTATCAATGGACTGGGAAGGTGCCATGGGGCTTTTTAAAAGAACACACACACAAAACAACACAATTTCAGTCAGACCCAGAGCCAAACATTTATTATCATCTAATCCTGTTAAGAATTTGTACACCATATGTCAAAACGACGGGACATGTGATGTGTGTACTAATAACTGCAGCCTGTGTCATGTGTGTACATTTTTTATACTGTCCCTGACCTTTTAGTTAATGACTTCACATTATATTCATTGACCTGAAAGAAATTGAATTCAGTTGCAGTCACTCAAGAACAGAATTACAGAGTCATCTTAATTGGTCTATTACGTAAATGTAATAAGAGTTTACCAACTGGATTCCACCCCCCACCCCACCCCACCCCCAGACATTCCTTAGGTCTGTGTGCATGGGTTAATAATAGTCATACTAACTACTAAAGCTGTAGTATTGGCAAAATATATACTAATGAGGGGGAGGGGAAGCAGCAAGTCAAAGACACAGAAAGCACTTCCATGAGTGCTTGAACATTTCCAAGATTGCAACTGCCCTTCCAGCAGACAAGGTGCTTCCAGAGACCCCACAAGCTGGCTCACCAGGCAGAGAGAGGGAAGCCTGTGCTCTCCATCTCTCGGTGTGGAGAATTTCTAGGATGGCTCTTCAGAGCTTTCAGATGCGATTTAAGCAAGGCTGTTAAAACAGACGTGTGGCCAGGCACTCTCCCCTTTAGTCAGCTCCCCATTAGGCACAGAATATTTGGGGAGTCAGAGATGTCGCTGCAGATTGGGCAGGCGTCATTCCAGAAGCTCTCTGTGTTATTATTTCTGTGGGCAACGGGGAAGGTGGAGATGGATTGACTGATTTCTGACAAGGATCATATCTGAATAATTCCAATGGAACATTAATTGCCAAAACTGCAGAGAAGATTATTTACTTCCTGTGTTGAAGTTAAAAATGCAAATGTTATTAGTGCCCCGATCGTTGATAGGAGTGCTTTTTTGTGCAGTGCTTTAACCTCCATTAGGGGGGATTAGGAGGACACAACCGCATTGGCATTTTGTAAGTGTCGCTATGACAGCACTTGCTGCACAAATGCCTGCCTGTCACACTGAGGTTTATCGCAGTTTTTCCCCCTCCGAATGCAGACTAATAAACCCAGAAATTACAATTGCCTCCCTGCCGAATCTGTGATAGGCGGAAATAATGATATCAGTGGCCCGCTAATCTCCTTGCCTCCACGCTTGGCACTAGCCTATTGAGGCACCTGTCACCCTCCGCTTTGATGAGGCGAATTCAATCTCAGCACTGTAATGACAATGGAGCCATTTTCATGTTGGGAAATGATTAGGGGAAGGGTGTGCCTGCTCTGGCATGGGGAGCGCAACTGGGCACTTTGCTCTGTGAGGGGGACATGTGCCAGCCTTCTCCAGGGAAACAGGGGACAAAGCTGCAGCCAGAAGCTGTTCCCTTTCGCTCTCTTAGGTTTTTATACCTCTGACTGCTAGTTACTGGTGACAAACAATGGGGCCTGGTTGTTGCCTCATGCCCTGCAGTCTGTCAGCTTCTGAAAGCATCTCTTTGGCTACTCTGGGAGACACAATGCTGGAACAGAATGATCCTTGGTCTGGGCCAGCAAGGCAATTCTCATCTTTGCTTTCAAGCAGCCTCCTGTTCTCTCTCACATTCACCCTCAGTATCACCATAGCCAGCAGACATCTGAGGAAATATTCATCCCACTGCACCTCAGGCACCCAAACATTTATGCACATACCCCTTTCCCTCTGCACACTTGCAGGGCACAGCATATAACTGCACTAGTTAAGCACACACCCTAGTAATAGGGACAACAGTGACACTCTTGACAGAGTCCTCTGTAGTAGTAAGGATGCCCTGTTTTCATGAATCAGACCCAGACCCAGACCTATAATGCCTTTCCCTCTAAGGTCTGCCAAAGTCTGAATTTGGGAATGCATTGTAACCTATAAATAACCAATTTATTCATTGATGTCTGATTGGTTGATATTCTGCTCAATCTGAAAGGTTCTGAGAGGCTTACATGTTTTAACATCTACATTTCTTAAAAGGGGGAAAGACACAAATAAATTTAATTTTCCCTGAACACCTCCAAAATAGCTTTCCCCCTCAGTGATTCTGAGAGTAGCTTGTATCTGTTACATGTATCTGGAATTAGAAGGATATTAATGCATAAATTAGGATGTGAATTCATTGAACAGAGGCCATTGTTACATTTTCTGCCTAGGACTACGCAAATAACATGACACAATTAATAAATGTTATTGAAAATATTATTACGCTTGGAGATGACTGGCTAGTGCCTGAGGCCAGATTATCATCCTGTTCCCTTCTGCAGCCATGGGGCAACTGAGGTCTTCAAGGAAAAGAGGAAAGAAGGAGAAGCAGACCCCCCAAATAGTTGTTGGTCCTCTGGGTGATCTCCCCCTTACTGGGGTTCTTGCTGAGAGGGAGAAAGCACATAAAGATCACCAGGGTTTCAGAAAGGAATAATTCCCAGCCATATCTAGAAATGTCAGATTTGCATCTTGGACCTTCTGTGTGTGTTGTGTCACTACACTGTATAGGCCCACTCAGAAGTTCTTCCTTTTGCAGCTGGTGCCTGGGGCCTAGTCATTCCCCCCTCACTTCAACCAGAGGGCAAAATCATTTTTGGAGCAAGGATTCAGTGGTGAAGTGTGGGGAATGCATGAGGATATTTTGGCTGCTTGATATGTATTTTAACACATGAGTTTAACGTATATGTGTATATTGAACTAATTATTCGTGAGAGCATAATTAACACTGGATCACTTTCCCCTCTACTGCATTCTAAAAGGCTTCTTGTTACTGCAGCTCATTTGATAGAGCATGCAACTCTTAATCTCAGGGTTGTGGGTTTGAGTCCCACATTGGGCAAAAGATTCCCGCATTGCAGGGGGTTGGACTAGATGACCCTCACGGTCCCTTCCAATTTTACAAGTCTATGATTCTGCTTTGATGGGGGATTTTTCTTTTGCAAACTCAGATCTCGTGACCATGTCAGCCCTTCCAATAAGGGACCAGCTGCAGCTTAAGTCTGCACTTTTGGAAATTAAATTAAATATTTAATTCAATGTAATTCCTTGTCAGCCTGTTTTTTATTTCTTCCATGGGACTCTCAAGAGTCTCCTCCAGCACCCATAATTCAAAAGCATCAATTCTTCGGCGATCAGCCTTCTTTATGGTCCAGCTCTCACTTCTATACATCACTACTGGGAAAACCATAGCTTTAACTATACGGATCTTTGTTGGCAAGGTGATGTCTCTGCTTTTTAAGATGCTGTCTAGGTTTGCCATCGCCTTTCTCCCAAGGAGCAGGCGTCTTTTAATTTCGTGGCTGCTGTCACCATCTGCAGTGATCATGGAGCCCAAGAAAGTAAATCTCTCACTGCCTCCATTTCTTCCCCTTCTATTTGCCAGGAGGTGATGGGACCAGTGGCCATGATCTTCGTTTTTTTGATGTTGAGCTTCAGACCATATTTTGTGGTCTTTCAGCCTCATTAAAAGGTTCTTTAATTCCTCCTCACTTTCTGCCATCAAGGTTGTGTCATCTGCATATCTGAGGTTGTTGATATTTCTTCCAGCGATCTTAATTCTGGCTTGGGATTCATCCAGCCCAGCCTTTCGCATGATGAATTCTGCATATAAGTTAAATAATCAGGGAGACAATATACAGCCTTGCCGTACTCCTTTCCCAATTTTGAACCAATCAGTTATTCCTTGCTTTGATACCTCCCCCCAAACAAATCAGAGCAAATGCTCAATGAACAGCCAATGTTGTCTAATCTCTCTGCAAATAAATAAATATAAATGCTCAATAAACAGACTGTCTGGAACCTCCCCTAGACAGCATCCCCACCCCATCTCTTAATACAGAAGTTGCTTTCCCATCTCCAGTCTTTATTAAACTTGTTGCATTAATTTCAGTGGAACTTAGTGATGAGCAAGACTACTCAGTTAGTCTGGGACCCAAGTATATAATCTCCGATAAATCATTCTTCTCTAAAAGACACACACAAAGAATTGTAAAGAGATAAGGCTTCTCTTTGCAAAAGCCATGCTGATTCATCTTAAGCAAGACTTGCTCTTCCATATGTTTAACCATTCCAGCCTTAGCTATGCTTTCTATCAATTTATGTGACACAGATTTCCCTGGATCCCTTAAACTGGGCACCTTCCATTCAATCCAGTAAGTGGACTGATGTAAGTGGGAAGATCTAATTTCAAATTTGAAATCCTGGCAACTCACAGCTTGCCCTTTAAAATTTTTAAATTTCAACCAACCCATTTAAAAACTTCACCCTTTGTCAACCCATTTGATAGAGCACTTTATATATACTACCAGAAAGTAATTGATAAAGGTATCTCTTCAGCATTTCTACACTGAAAACTGAAAGGAAAAATAATTCATTTTCACGTCAATTTCCTTGCCCCATGGTGCCCCTTGTCCAGCTTTTGTTATCTAATAGCCTTACTTCAAGTAGAGGAAATCAGCCCGAGAGAAAATATTTAAATCAAAGTGTATTACTAGGTTTGCTTAAGATACTTTTAAAAAGGCACCTTAATTACCTATTTTGTTCGCTTTTTAATATTTACATTTGTTTTGTCATACTGTATGCTCTTTTAAAATTCCCACCTGTTGGATGAGACAGTTAGGATGAGCAGCTGCAGGCATAGTCAGTGTTTGCCAAAGTAAATATATTTCAAAAATAAAAAGCTAACTAATGAGGTGTATTCAGTAATGTCAGCTACATAAGATTCCTCCAAGCTATAAATCTACTTCCTTAAGGGAATGTGATCCAATGAAGAACAGGAAATTTCCTGAACTAACTGTTCCATTAAGTCGTCCCCCCCCCCCAATAAATTCTGTCTTATATGGATTGACCTTTTTTTGTGGGATGTAATATAAGCAGTCAAGTACAACGCTTCCTGTTTGCCCAGAGTGGACACGCAGGGGGGTGTTACTCCAGCCAGGAGGACTTCCTGTCACACCTGGTCTGGAGTTTCCTCCCCCGGCATGTGACCAGGTAGATGGGCTTGACCCTGGGAGACCCCATAAAAGCGCCTAGTCACACAGCCATATCCCCCCCCCCTTCTTGTTGTTGTTTTTCTTCTTCTTTTGGTCTGATACTGATGTATTTTGCTGTCTGCTGGCTCTCAGACAGCAGCACATGGGCTCAATCTCCATATGGGATGAACTCAAACTGTCTTCTGTAACTACAAGCTAAAGCATGCCTTCAGGGATCCAACTGTGAACTAGATGTGAGTAAACTTCTTATTACTTTTCAAAGAAGATGGTTGTGTTTTTATTCTTTTTAGGAGGGATAAAAGGGGACTTGCCAGGAACAAAACCCAATCTGGACAAAGCCAGATTGGATAGCTTAAGTAAAGAGATTCAAACGAATCTACCAACTAGCTTCCTGCTATATACTGGGGAATGTCGTTCTGCTGCTGACTCACAAGTGTGAGTGAGGAAGGATACTATTAAATCATTATATCCTCTCCTAGTATCTACAACATTCCCACATGTTTACACTCATCCAAGCTTCTAGCTGCAGATACTTATTTCGGAAAGCAGCTGGCTCAGCTGAACTGGATGAAAAGAAGAAGCTGGGTGTTGGCAGCATATTGGTACCATCTTGCTACATAAATCCAGATGATCCCTCCTAGCATGTAGATGTTAAATAGGGTGGAGGACAATACCGAACCTTAAAAATGCAGAATGGCAGCAGTTGGAGAGAAGTAACAGTACCTCAATATCATAGTCTGAAACTTGTATCTCAAGAATCAGAGCCTCTACAAAGCAATGCACCCCAAGTCCTATATAAGCAATCCCAATTGCGGGCAGCCCCTGCTGCTGTATCCCTGTCAGTCTAGCCACCCTGCCATTCATGAGTTTGGGGGTGGGTAGGTAATCCTGTATATATAGCCTGTATATATAGACTCCCTTGTGATGTGGAAACCTGACTGAACATCACAAGAGGAGTCTATGGATGCAGAACAGGTTCACCTTTACAGACATTGCCTCCCAAAGTGTCAACAGTGGAGGAGGGAATTTGAGACTACCAGGCAGGGTCCCCAAGCTGAATCTAGGGGAGCACAACCAGTTCAGTCACACCAGGTGTGGAGCTTCTGTCACACTGCAACAGGCTTCATAACAATGGTGTCCAATGGAAGGCGAGAGGCGGTGTGGGGGCACTGGATTTTGGCATCACACAGGGAACTGCTGAAAATTGAGACACAAGGTCTGTCACTGATGGCCCACTCTCCTGCTCATAAAATTGTGGAGCGGCTAATGTCTCAACGCAATGCAATGGATCAGACGGGTACCATGATAGATTGCTGACAGCTCCAGAAGAATTGACAGGGCCATGCCCCCCACCTTTTACTCTTGGAGTATCTCATCAACCAGCGTGATCTCAGAACCCAAACCAGGCTTAAAAGCAGGTTGAAATGGATCCAGATAATCAGCTTAATTTGATTATTGGGTGTTCCCTGTGTCACATGTGCTACTGTCCCTTTAAGATAGCCATCTATCAGTTGTTGTTTTCCACTTAAGAGAGAAGAAAGTTGTAAGAAATGTCACTTATGTCACTCCCAAGCAAGCTGTTTATTGAACATTCATTCCAATTTGTCTGCAGGGACCTTATATGATGTTGCATCAAGAAATTGTTTGCCCACGTTTTCCAGTGCTCTTCCCCATCACTTTTCTTACTGCAAAAAGACTGGAAGTGATAGAAGCAAGTTTATTGTGCAAGAGCATCAAATCCTTAGATTGTGGAGGAGCATCTTAGGGGGACAGAACTGTTCACATTTAGAAGAACTCCAATATGCCACTCTGAGTTATGGGAGATAGCAGGATATACCGGTACCGTACATCAATTCACAAAAACAATCTGTCTGGGTCAATTCAGTACTGTATAGATTGAATTGCATAGTGACAAGAAAGCTTGCCAAATCAATAGAAAACTTCTCAAGCTGGGGTAGAAACTTACTGGAATACAAGATATGCTGAGTTGGGGGGGTGGATTTTATTGGGGAGAATTTCTGCTATAAAAAGGAATGTGTTGCCTAAGATGTCATTTTTATTCCAAACAGTACTGATAATATGTAATATTGGGTGTTTAAAACAATGGCAAAAAGAGCTGTAAAAGTTTATCGGGCAAGAGAAGAAACCAATGATTAAATTTAAAATATTAACAGATGCTAAAGAAAGAGGTGGATTCTCCCTTCCAAATCTAAAATTATATTATAATGCAGCATGTTTGACATAGATAAAGGAATGGGTGGTATTTAAAAATACTAGATTGTTGGATCTGGAAGGATCTGGTATGGCAAGCATATCTGTAGTATGAAAAAGTAAAGGCCCATAAAGACTTTTAAAGCTGTAAGGAGAAGTTTATTTGGAGTATGGGCCAGGCATAAGAATCCACTAGAAAGGAAAACACCACTGTGGTTATCCCCCTACAGAGGCTTGTGCCCAAAAAGAAATAAATATGAAATAAAATAGAATTGGGGGACTTACAGAGATATATTAAGTTATACTGAAAGCACAACAAATTAGAAGAAATCTAAGACCTGGCAGCAGGTTGGTTTCCATATCATCAAGTAAATGAGCTATTTAAGAAAGATCTGATTTTGAAATGGGGTTGCTTAAGAGTAATGAATAACTGATTTTTAAAATCAGTATAAAATGTTATTAGAATGGGACACTGAAGATGAATTAGTTAAGACAACAATGATACAGTGGCCCAGAGTGGCCCAGGTTATAAGATTGATATGGCTTCTTGGGAGAAGTTATGGGAAAAGGATACAAAATTTACTGCTTGTTATACATTAACTATCTTAAAATGATGTAAAATGTATAACACCCATAAACTGGCCAAGGTGTATAAAAATATGTCAAGTAAATGCTGGAAATGTAAGCAGATAAATGGTTCATTGTTTCGTATGTGGTGGACATGTAAAAAAGCTAAAGGTTTTATTCCCAAAAGACCAGAAGTCTTTCTTATAGGTATAATAGGGACAGATGTTCTAAAGAAGATTTCCAAACTATTTATGTATTTGACAACAGCAGCTAGAATATTATATGCTCAGAAATGGAAAAAGATGGTTCCATTGAAGGAGGAGTGGCTTTTGAAAGTAATGGAATATGCAGAAATTGCAAAGCTGACAGCAAAATTAAGAGATCAAAACAACGAACTTGCCTTTTGTGGGCTATTTAAAAATATATCAGTCAGATGAAATTCCCAACTCTGCTGTTTATTCTGCTAACACACACACAGCTGCATGGTCAGGTACTGTCAGGGAGCCAGCCAGCAATAAATGACAAGGAGTCTGTGGAAGTTAACTCTTTATTAGAAGAAACAAGGCCTGTTCTTAATGGCATCGCTATCAAGGATCTCCTCAGAGGTGGTGTTAGGGTAGTGTGACAGGTTCAGCTACAGCGAGCGCTGCAACAATAATGTAGAATGGAGCACGGGAAGAGAAAACTGGTTCACCCTGTGTTTTAAATCTAATGTCTCTGGCATCTTCCCTTCAATATTCCAAATATCAGCTAATTTCTACCCCTTTGCTAGTTTCTAATATTCAATGACTCTTGCAGTTGTGGGTGCCCCTGCACCCCCAAACTGTGTCACCCCAGATCTGTCACAGGCTCTTAGATTTGCTGCTAATGGATGTGATAGTTTTCCGTTCCAGCTAAACTTCCTGTATGATCAGGCATTTGTAAACAAATGAATCCAGTTTGGCTGCAATTTTCACTCTCTTTTGCAGCTTTGTTTCTGCTTATTGGTTTTTCTTTCTTTTGTGTGCATTCGCTGTTCCTGCTGCCAGAAGCCTAACCTGCCCCTCCCATGTGCAGATGCAACAATCGGGTGTGTAGAATAGAGGCAATGTTCATGTCATTTTTAATGTCTGACGCCATTCATTTCCTAATTATGCTCATTGATTAATACAACATTAATTTTCTGAAATCTTGCCTAACTCTTTGATAGGAGATGAATAGAGAGGTGGAATTTCAGGTGTCAAGCTTCTTATTGAGGAGAGTGTTCAAGGCCACCTCTAGATGGATATTACAAACTGCATTTACTCTGCTCTCTAGTTTGTGAAAAGCAATTGTTTAGCTGTATAGGGAGTACAGAACAGAATTAAATTGACCTGCATCATACAGAAAGTAGCACTGAGCCCATTTACCTAAGAGTCTTTTGAAAGAATTCTTTTTCTTTTTCTTGTAGATGAGTGCTGACATGATTTCAAGGAAGTGATTATCTGTGTAATAGTTTTAAATGGATGAATTATTTCAGTGTATGAACATTAAGGTCAGCTTGAGGTATCATGTTCTTAGCTTATGCTTAAAATGTGAAAAGCTACCCAGCTATGTTGATGTTGCTGGGTTTTTTAAAGGTGGTTTGGGAGAGAATTATTTCTGGCAATAACAGAGGGTCAGGGAACCAAGGCATGTTGTGGAAGGAGCCCATGTGCTTTGGCAACCTTTGGCTCAAATCAAATAATAGTAATAAAAAAATCCACCACTGTTTTTAAGAGCACAGATCCGTGGTTCTTTGGAAGCGGGTATTCATAGAATTGCAGAGTTGGAAGAGACCAGTCATCTAGTCCAACCCCTGCACTGCAGGACTCATTTGTCCAACATGGGGTTTGAACCCACAACCCTGAGATTAAGAGTCTCAAGCTCTACTAACTGAGCTATCCCAGGCTTCTCATAATGGTGATATTTAAGTGATTTGCAAACCAGTTAGCAGTTGGACCAGTGTGACATAGCCCAGACTCTTATTTGTGCAGTGTGCAAGTTTCTTTGGAGTGTGACTCCTTTATATATTCATAATGTATATGCACTGATCATACTCTTCCTACACCATCTTTTGTGCTGGAAATTAACCAAGGGTTAGTTTTAAATGTTTATAACTGGTAGAAAAAAACAGCCAATGTTTGCTGCTAGCCCAGCTAGGCAGTCTCCCTGCCACTGTGGGCTTCTCTGCTTAAAGAGAGGCTAAAGTAGATTTATTAATAGGCAGGAACAATCGTCAGTCACAAGGGGCGTGTGGGCCAGTTCACCGAGATCCAAAGGACGCTATTCACACTTCTTTCCAACAAAGCCCCATTGAGAGCCTCGTGTTTTGTCAATGGTCCCATTGAGAGTGTGGCTTGTTTTTCACAGCAGACTTTCAAGAGGGGACAAATAGATTACTAATGGAGGGAGGCAGGCAAGCACACACAACGGGCTATGGGAGAAGGTGGGGACTTTTATTATTGCAAAATTGGAATCTTGAAAGGTGGCCAAAGATGGGGGTTTCTTAATAAAGCAAAGTGATGCCCATTAAATGAGTGCCTATTTTTGGCAATCGACCCTGGACAGGAGCCTAAAAGCACTGTGTGGAAGTGAGTCCCATTCTGGACACAAGGAACTCTTTGGGGTTGGTGGCCTTACATTCTGCTTTCTAGCTTTTCTGGAGAGAGCTATGGGCCATTACAGCTTGACCACCGTTACTTTACACTTCCCACAGCAGGGGGGAAGGAATCAAAAGTGGGGAAGAGGTTGGATATGGTTTTAAAGAAACACAGGCTGAAATTTTCTCCTGAGGGCACACATTAATTTGGTGACTGAATTCAGCCTGATGTTAACTGTAGATCAGGATTTCATAAAAACAGTGAAGACTATGGCCCACTAGCCTGCTTTTCATTAGTGCTGCAGGATGCGTGCAGGGGACTGGTTCTTGTAACATAAATGAATTGGAGGGCAAAGGATCTTTAGCTGCCAGGTACACTGATCCAGCCCACTAGACACCTATCGGACTGTACCAGTGCAGTTCTCAAATGATACACCAGGGAATAGAAAGATATTTGTGGGTTTTGAAGTCCAAAACAGCAACTCTAATGCAACTTCTCTCATTCTACTTTTCACTCACTGTCTTTGTGCACACACACTATTTGCATCTGTTCCTTGCAGGGTCTTTTCCCTACCATTAACAGGAAAAAACACCCATGGGACAAGGTCTAACTTTGGCAGGGACTTGCTTTTACACAGATTCCAGATGATTACTGCAGAATTACTGAATTCAAGCAGTCACCCCATGTATGCAGCCACAATACACTCAAAGTGACGCAAGGGATCCAGACAGGGGTGAGGAATCTGTGGCCCTCCAGTTTGCTTGTTTATAGCACCCAGAGCCTGTAACAAAGATCAGTAGTATGCCATTCCTTGCCCTCAGGTTTATAATCCGAAAGCATGTCATATGAAAAAAAGGGAAGGGGGTGAGAAGCAAGGCCAGGCACCCGTTCTGAAAGTTATAGTTCTTACGATGCAGTTATATAGTTCTAAATTTGCAGATTCTGCTGTCTAGCAGAGCAGCCCCTCCCCCCCAAAAGCCCCTCTCCCTGTTCACCACCCACAATCAGATCCAGAAGCAGAGAAGGGACCATCTTCCAAGTCAGGAGGGCAAGGCACCTTCTCTCAGGCATTCGGTATTCCCATGGGAGAGAACTTGATGGAGCTCCCTTTCTCCCCTCCTGATGCCTGTGGCAGCTCTGACAAAGAGCAACCTCACCAGTGGCATAGTGTGGGTGGGCTGAGGGGGGCTTTCGCCCCAGGAACATTTTGGGAGGGGCACAACCAGATGCCCTCACAAGCTCCCACTGGAGCCTGGCTCTGGTGTGCGAGGGAGCTGCCAAGGAAGATTCCTTGCCCCCAGCCACAGCTCCACTCCCAGGTCAGGGCAGAGTGAAGGAGAGTCTGGGGCAGCACTGCCCCCCCCCCCCGCTGCTCCACTGGGTTACGGTGATCCGCAGTGGGCTCCCTCCATGCCCCTGGCGGTGGAAGCATACGCTCTGCCACTGAACCACGCCCTGGAAATATCACCCCTCACAATCAGGTATGGGAGCAGAAAAGAATGACCTGGCTTGCACATAATACTAAGCCATGGCTTATTAAATCATGGTTTGGTTCTCTGAATACTACAAAGTAGCTTAACTATCATTTTGTTTACTGAAAGCTATGGTTTGTTGTTGGCTTTCAAAGTTTGGTTTTTTAAAACTATCACTCGGTTGCATGTTAACCCAACATAGGTTGTTTGGTCACCATGCCCCAGATGTATATCAAGGCAGAAATGCAAGGGCAGCTGGAAAACAAACCACACTTTGGAGTAACATGCCATGGTTTGTCTGTGGACCACTCATGGTTAAACAAACCATTGCTTAGTGTTTTATACAACTACAAACCAGTCAATTACAAGGTCAGGAGGACAAAGCTGCTCCTACCACAGTTCTTGTTGGTGGCCAATGGCAGCTGTTGTTGGACTCACTTTCCCATCAGCCCCTACCAGTGGTCAGAGGTGATGGGAATTGTAGTGGGAACACCTTAGAACTATGTGTGGGGTAACTGACACTCTTGAGAGCCAGTGTGGTGTAGTGGTTAAGAGCGGTAGTCATGTAATCTGGGTAACCGGGTTCGCGTCTCCGCTCCTCCACATGCAGCTGCTGGGTGACTTTGGGCCAGTCACACTTCTCTGAAGTCTCTCAGCCTCACTCACCTCACAGAGTGTTTGTTGTGGGGGAGGAAGGGAAAGGAGAATGTTAGCCGCTTTGAGACTCCTTAGGGTAGTGATAAAGCGGGATATCAAATCCAAACTCTTCTTCTCTTCTTCTTCTTGATACTAATCTTATGTATATGAACAAGTGGTTGGCATAGATAAAATCAGGAGAGACTTCTGATCTTCTTACTTTATAAACATACTGACTATAGCATAGGGGAAAGAGAGATATGTAAGATAGAGAGAAATAACAAGGGATAAATGAAAGCAAATATAGGTACACATACTTGGGCTTCATTTCAGTTGGAGATACAGGCTAAGGAGTTAATCCACTGGCTTTATAGAAAATACTGTTTTTGAGCTAAGGTTTGGAAGGAGGGAGCTGCTATCACAGTTGTTCTAGGAGTCCCAAGAACAGGGGACAGCAACAACAACAAAAAATGTTTTACAGCATAAGCCTATTCATGTTTACTCAGAAGTAAGCCCACTGAATCCCAGGTAAGCATGCATAGGATTGCAGCCTTAGAGGGCAGCATATGGTGGTAGAACGAGCAGAATAAAGATCACGGGTAGATATATTTTATAAGGAAGGGCTGCAGAGAGTCTTAAATGTAAGGACAATGTGCATTTTGGTATAAGAGAAATGTGTTCTTGCTCTAGTCCAGAGAGATTGCATGGCGGGGCAGTGGGGGGGGGGCAGGGGAAGTTTTTTTAATGGAGGGATATTCCAAATTGCATGGGTTGGTGATGTGTGTGTGTGCTTCTTGATGTAAAGCACTGGTGTGACTTGGGGTGAAGTCACTGGTACCATCCAATAGCTACCCATGAGAAGTATTTTCATGCCATATTAGCACAAGGACAGTTACACATCTTGAGGCAAAAATAATTGATTTAGTGCTTGGGGTGCTGAAGAACTGTGATTCCCCCACAACGGAAGCACTTGTTGGGACAATGTTGTCTAGGCCTATTAATGACAGCTGTACAGTCCCCCGTCTGAAAACAACAGTGTCTTTTTCTCCTCCTGCCCCCCCCCAACTTGTTTTTGTATGAAAGGAAGCATGGAGCTGGAAACCTCTGCCCAGGGCTTGAATACAAGGAGTTTGTTTGCATGTCCATTGTTCGCTGCTGTCCTTTTGCTCACTGCTGCTGTCCTTGGCATTTCAAACTATTTGTGCATGGGGTGGGGGTGGGAGCCAATTGTGCATGCGCCGTTTTCAAGCTAGGCCAGGAAAGCTCATTCTACTGCATTTGGTGAACCGTTCCCTTCTTCCACCCACCCTCACATAACCCACTTCATTGCAAGTTTTGTGCAGGAAGATGTTGTGTCTGGTGCAGATTATGGCAGACTAATAAAAGTGTCCCCTTCAGATTGTCCTGACGCCCTAAAAGCAGGCGTTGTGACAGAAAATGCACACACCCCACGTGTACAGTATTTTCTTTTCCTCTAGTAGCTCCACCTGAAAGTCTACCATGTATCTACCACATGGACATCTCCAGCGTAGTCCTCAGTCTTGAAATCAATGCTGGAACTCGAAGCTGGGGTTCAAAATAACCAGGCCTAAAATTCCATATTCCCAATCAGAGCTGACTGGCAGTTGTCTGTGAGGATTCTGTGTTGTAGAAAAGGCATTCTGCACATGCTCGGAGGCATCTGACACTTGAAAATCTCGACAGTTCAAATAATTAAACATTTGCACAGCTCGGTTTGCTCCTTTCACGTGCCTTTAAAAACAGTTTTGCCTGCAGAAATGTACCAGATAAAACTACTCCCACCACTCCTCTCCATGCCATGAGAAGCTTCACCCGACAATTTCTTTCCAACTCATATTATATGCAATAAGTTCTTTATGTGTGGGTACATTTAAAAATATGCCCGCCCCGCACCTGCACAGGGAAAAAGAGAAGCAAGCCAGCCCAGTAGAAAGTCTGGTGGGCGCAGGGCCACAGTGTTGCTCCACTCTCCAGCTCAAGAGGCGCTTTTGGATCAGTCTCCAAGAGCCAATCATAATCATCGAGTGTCCTGTGAAAGATCTGAATAATCACCACCATTTGTTCTGGCTGCAGCTTTGTCCTAGTAAGCTTTGGTGCAACCTGGAATCTTTGGTACCTAATCCGTCTACAAGGGAAATCCTGCATCCGAACGGCCATCGCACACGCATCAGATGGGCTTCCTTTCTGCCCTCTGCAGACATCCCCCCCCCTTCCACTTTTGCTTCTGACACCCGGGGGGGGCATGGGCGTAGCCAGGGGGCAGGAATCAAGGAAGAAAATACTTAGCTACCTGATCACTTGCCTCACAGATATCTCGCTTCTGCCCCCCAACATAATTCCTGGTTACGCCCACGGGCCGAGGGGGTGCAAAGGCAGCCTTTCTCCCCCCCCTCGCCCGCCCGCCCGGGGGGCGCAGATGCCTGGATGCTGGATCCGGGCGGCGGAGGCGGAGGCGGGCGGCGGCTCGCTGGTCCCCTCGTGCTGCCCGGGAGGCTCCGCCGCGAGAGGCCTCCTTCACTTGCTAGAAAACCAGGCGGACGCAATTAGCCGAAGTTCAGACAACATCCCTGTAATTAGCAAGCCAGCTCCGAGCACAAGAAATGGAAATTAGTCACAGGATGCTAAATTAGCCCGTGCATCCATTAGGCGGCGCCGGGCCCCTCGGGGCCTTCCCTGCGCAGGCGGCGGCGCGGAGCCTCGGCCCATCGCAATCAAGCGGGCCGTCCCTGGCGATTAGGAGGCAGCAGCGAGGAAGGAAGCGTTGCAAACCAGCACATTACAAACCTGGCAGAATTTGGATTTGGTTCCTTGGGTGGGGGGAGGTTGGGAGCCCATTCCCGCCCCGGCCTGCCTGCCTGCCTGCCTGCCTGCTTGGTGCTGCTCGATTTCTCTCCGTATACAGCAGATAATAATTCCTTTCTATGCGTTTCAAGGTTTTTCAAGATCCCTGCCTTGTTTTTTCCCTTAATTAGAAGCAGGAGTTGAAGAACTTATTTCCATCACCCCAATTTTTGCACTATTTTCCTGTCTGTGCAAGAGAGGAGAAGAGGAGGGGCGCTGGTTGAGGCAAGGCAGGAAATTGGACTGGAGCAACACATAACATAACATTTGCATCAAAATAATACGGCGGGCAAGAGAAAAATCACAATCGCATCACTCGGAAGGAAGGAACGGAATACAAATTAAAGGGAAGAATGTAAATGTTGTGCCATTAAGCTTCAATGGCCATTGGAAATGGTGCAAAAGCACAAAGGGGTTTCTTTTTTTATATGAGCATCATCCACTTTGATTATTCATACTTGTGTTTCTGCTTGAATTAAAGCAGGAGTGCTAGAGCCTGTTAAAGCAAAAATATTTGAATTGATAGTGAACTCTCACCTTTGCTTGCATCCATTTACTTTTCAAATGAATACCAGATAAGTTAGTGCATTTTCTAATCGGCCTGTTTTTCCAGTGAGTGCTGCCATTACATACCAATTTCTTTGAGAAGTGCCTCCTAAGAAACATTAAATACTTACAAATAAGGATGTGTCCATCACTTTCAGCCAGGCTGCAAGAGCTGCTTGAGCTCCAAGACTCAGACTTCTTTGCCCCCTTCTGGGATGGCCTTGCTTCAGCCTCATTTGCATCTTCTTGCTGAGGAGGGGACAGACATAAGGACAATTGCTACCTTTGGGGGGGGGGTTGTTTCTTTTCACTGGCCCTGTGACCCAAACTGTAGCCTGGCATTCAGAATTGATTTGGGGAATCTTTTCCTGCTTAGAAAGAGCATTGCTGTCTCTATGATGGAAAAGCTTAATCTGCTCAATTTCAGTGTGCCAAACTGCTGGTAAAATAATAACAGTCAGGGATCGGGGCCTGAGAGGGTGTCGAAATAGTAACCCTTCTGCATGGCTCTGTCCTCCGAGCGGGGCAAGTTCAAAGTAGTTGGTGCTCACATTAACATGGCAAAATCCAAAGGCTCTTGGGTCGCAGCTGGACTGAAGAAGACTCCTACCTGAAGCCCCGGACAGCTCTGCCAGCTAGAGATGAAAAACTGGGCTGGATGGACCAGTGATCTGAAGAAGTATTAGAGAGGTTTGTTTCTTTCCTGTGAAAGCCTTGAGTGAACAGGAGTATGGCGCTTATACGGGATAACTTAAGGGTAGATTGCATTCCTGACTATCTCCTACTTTGCCACTTGTGCAGACTGAGCATGTGACTGTTTGTGCAATTACTCAAAAAGAATTCCAACTATGTTGTAACAAAAGGGGCAGGGAGCCCTTTAGCTCCCTTTCATGACTCTCAGCCTGGGTAAACCAGTGGTGCCATAGGCTCTCAGGCCGGCTGCCACAACCCCTGGGAGAGGCTCAGTAACAGTAGTAGCTTCTTGAGGGTCCAAACATATTGTTGCACACCACCCCAAACTCAGAGCGGTATGAGATTCCAGGGGTTCCAGGGGTTACCTAGGATTCGTGTTTACTTTGGGAATGAGAGATAGTGGAGACTATGGTGTGTCTTTATGATATATTTACACACACACACACACACAGAGAGAGAGAGAGAGAGAGAGAGAGAGAGAGAGAGAGAGCCTGAGCCTGTGATGGAGGGGTTCACAGCATCAATACCCCCAAGGGGTCTTGTTTCTCCTGCAGCTGCAGCCTTGGATTCAAACAGAAATCAAATGTTGCTCTGACTCTCTCTCCAGCTTACTGCTTTACTTCTAGCTTACATCACTGCAACTCTCCCAACTCCCAACTCTGGCCTTTTGTCTTTCTAACAAATAGTGCGTTGGCAGGGCACCCATTTGCCATCTCGCACAGAGGCCAGTTTCCCTTGTACCCCTTCATGACCCATCACATCAACAAGAAGCTAGCCTGGCTTATATTTTAACACTTGCTGGATCCAGGGGTTAGGAGGGTCTCTGCATACAGCCCCCCAACTCATAATAATATTCTTAGGAGGGGAAGCAGAGGGTGCACCCAACTTACCCCCCCCCCCCCAGAACCAAGACAACTTGCCTTGCTCTGTCAAACCCCTTGCTCTGTTAAATTTTGTGTGAGGAGAAAATTTCCTTTGCATCTGGCAGGAAAGCACCCAAGATTCCAACAGCCAAATTTTAGGAAGTTTATTAAGAATAAAAAAGATACTAAAGATAAACAAGGCAAAATGTTGCTTGAAGAAAATAATAACAAACCGTTTAGTTCAAGTCTATATGATAACAGCTACAGTTGCATTCTGGAGCGTGGGTAAGCCCACTCCACTCCTCCCAGCACCTGTTCCTCCCCCTTCCATCCCTTTTCAGGATGTCTTCACAATGTTTTGGGGCTACTTCCAGGCTCGATGCCATGCATGCCTGTGCGACTGTTTGTCATTCAGACATTCCTGAATCAGTTGTTGCCTGTATAAACCATATTTATATTTATTATGTTAAGGATCAGTAATGAGAGCCAATAAACAAGCTCAACCCTGACAAGATGGAGCTACTACTCTTGTAGGTTTTCTGCAGTGCAGCTAACCCTACATAACTGGGAAACTCATGGATCCTCCTTTATCACTGGGTGCCCAAGTAGCCTCCATATTCCACCAGCTGATAACCACCCTTCCTGGACAGAAACAGAGCAGTCATAGTTATCCATGCATGAGAAAAACAATAACCCTTTTTGATTTTTGCAATATGTTCTACTAGTGGGAAGTGTCCTGCGGCTGCCCAGGAATTTGAGGAAAGAAAAACATATAGTGATTTTTTAATTGGATGGTGCAATGTGTGAGTTGTCAGGCTGCATGCACACACCCACACACCCCAACCTAGGATTCTGACCTGGGGAAGACCTGATCCATCCCTGAATCAATTTGGTTTTTGTGGGAGCTAATTTTGGGGTTGATTTGGTCTGCCATCTTAATTCAACGAGGCACCAAGTGACCAAATGTACATAGAAGAACACTGCCTCTACTTTGGGAACCCTTGAAACAATATCTCAAGAGACATCCAAATTGGCACAAGTTGGAACTATTTTGCCAAACTGGGCAACAACCCCTTGAGAACCATCCAATTTTGTGCAGTTTGGACCATCTGGTTTGTTCTGCCATCTTGATTCAACACGCTGGCCAGCATCCAAACATAAATGGAGATTGCTGCTTCCCCCTTGGTAACCCGCATACAGAGTTGGGTGACAATATCTAAAATGGCATTGGATGGAGCTGTTCTGCCAAATGGGCAACACTATCTTCAGAGAAATCCAAATTAGCAAGATTGGACCTGCCACATCCAAAATCAGGTGAAGTCACACCAAAGTCATGTTTCTGTCTGCCACCTTGATTCAAAATGGCAGCCTGGTGTTGACAAAAACCACTGCCCCCACCTTGGGAACCCTCATGCCACTTAGCGATGATACCTTTAGAGGAAGCCAAACCTACTGTATAGAGAACAGATGGACAGGCAGGCAGACAAATCACTTTCCAAAACATATAGCAGATGCTGGGCTGCCTTTGAAGACTACTCAGAAACTTCAGCTAGTACAAAATACAGCAGGACTGAGCTCATAAAACAAATCCTACCAGTCTTAAAATAATTGCACTGTCTCCTAGTCAGTTTCAGGCATAATTCAGAGTGCTGGTTTTAACAAATGGTTTGGGACTAGGATGTGTCATGGTTGAGACTTCTACCTCAGGTTCCTGCCCACATGCTCAGATCATCAAAAGAAGCCATTCCGTGCACCTTTGCCATGGAGCTAATGATGAGGTGGATTGTGATGATAGCCAGAGGTCTTTTCAGTTGTAGCACCCAAGTTTTGAAAAGCTCACCTTAAAGAGCTTGCCTGGCACCAGATCACTTGTCCTTTCAGGACCAGGTGATGACCCTTTTAGGTGGCTAGGTTGCTGTTTCTATCTGAAATGCAACAGACATGTTTCTGAAGCTCTCCTGTTTTTATTATATTAATCTAACTGATGCTCTGTTATTCTTAAATTATGTTAGCCACTCGGAATGTCTTCAGGCTGAAGAGTAAGATAGAAACCTCCCAAATAAATTAATTTTGAAACGGAGTTGCCAGTTTTTATTCTGCCTTTGCATCTGTACCTTTCATTATTAATATTTTGCTCCCCAGGGAAGGGAGGAAAGTACAAAAGGGATGGATAGGGTTTTTATAAAAAAAAATGGAAATGGGGTGGGTGGGGGAAACAACTAAAGGGGTATTATTGTGGCCTTCACTATGCCTTTAGCAGCTGTGTGACATACTGAAATTAAGCAGATGGATTTCCCCCCATCCATTTATCTGTATGCTCAGAAAAGATTCACCTGCTTAAATTTCTATGTGTCAGGCTACTGCTTGTAGCTTAAAAACAATTCTAGCTCACCATTTGATTGTGAAAAGCCAGACTGCTTGAGGATGGTCTTGCTGTTGGAGGAATTCATCAAAACAGCTCTTTTTGAAACGAAAAAGCAAAACAAATAAGCAATGAAAGGGAGAAAGAGAGGGAGACATAAGGAAATGAAGTTTCTGCTGCAGTTGGTGGTTCACATGAATCTTTGGCTGGCCCGTTCCTTTTCTTGTTTCCTTTATTGAAGGAATAATAGAAGTGTGTATTCCTAAGCACACAGATGAGAACTTTGAGAATAATGCATATTCATCTAGAAAAATAAATAAATAGAAATTAATTGTAACAATGGTTTGATTTAAAACGCACCTGTGTTAAAGTAGTTTTTGCCACAGTTCATTCCTTCTGGGCTGCAAAAGAAGTTGGTCTAATGAATAGTATCCCTGTATGTGTCCAACGGGTTCTTTCATTCATTCTTTTAAGCTCAAAAATCAGTATCTCTTTTCTCAAGTTTTTTTTGTTAATTGTATTGCTTTACTGTTTTTCTGGGGTGCTGAATTGAAGCTGGTCTCTATTTGAAATTTCATAGAGAGTGTGGTGTTGTTGTTTTTACAGATGGCATTTACAGACTTAGATGACTTTTAAACTTCTGCAGTATTACCGGTAATAACCCCTTTCCCTTTCCTGGGTACAAGAGATAGCAGAGAAAGGAGAGCCATGGCTGACTTTCAGTCATAATAAATTTGGTAGCCTTTAATGTGCCACAGAACAGTTTGCTTTCCCTACTTCACTGCTAGTGTTTTAACTATTATTGTTCGGTTTGAGGAAGGCTCCGCCTCTGATTTATTTTAATTTTCAAAATACTGTAAAGGTTACACACACTGTAATATCCTCTTCTTTGAGCAATCCTTATACAGAAGCAGAATATACAGGTACGCTACTAACTGATTTCTGTGAGATCAGCCAGCCTGGCTGCTCCCACCTTTCAGTGTTTTTTAGCCACTGAGTGAAGTCAGAGTTGTGATTGCCAAGTGAGTTGTTTGGCACCTGTAGTAGGAATCTGTGGGGTCCTTTAGACTTTCTGCTTTTCACTCAGTGGTAGCACACTTTTCCAGCTTCTGACTTGTTTTCTGGTATTTGAAGCCGCTGTAGTTTTCCCTTCCTCCCCCACCCCCCTTAACAAACTAGGTAATAGTTGGCATTGGGTGAAAGCAAGGTTCCAGTACCTTTAACAGCTATGGGGGAGGCAGAAATCCAACAGGTTAAACTGTTTCTAGTATGGAAATGCAATCATGTGGAAAGCTTTGCCTATTCACATTCTGTCTGTCAGAGACTGTATAACACGTTTGGCCACTAATTTGTTTTTGGGCCCTCCACTCCACCTGCAAAGGAGGACGCAAATTTCCATGTGACACAGAACATATGCATTTTAAAAATGCAAATCATTGTCCTCTTTCATTACCACAGGATGCCTGAATTAACTCTGCAGGAAAGTGTAGCCTATAGCTTAGATTGCTGAAAAGTAGTTGCCAGTTGTCAAAATACTATAAAACAAGTCTTAGGTTCATGCACACTTCCGCTTGTCCCATGCCTAGAAAGCTCAGGTCTGAGCAGTTTTCCCCATGCCCAGCTCCATTCCCAGGGAAAACTTGCTCTTTAGCTTTAAATTGGAGCAAATGGCAATCCATGGAAACCCCAATTGCTGTTTGCTCCGATAGAGCACTAGAGAGCGGTTTTCCTCCCAACGGGATAAGACGAAGTGTGAATGAGCCCTTACTGATCCTCATACAGCAGATGTAACACTCTCACACGGACTTACCCTTGTACTTTTTGCCCCATAACCAATTAATGGCACTGAAGTTTTAGAGGGGAAAGGATAGGAAATTATAATATAATATAATAATAATAATTTATTCTTTATACCCCGCCCATCTGGCTGGGTTTCCCCAGCTACTCTGGGTGGCTCCCAACCAAATATCTGAATAGATCAAATGCACTGAATGCAAAATGTCTGTACATTTCAAGAGATTTAGCAAATATTCTTGTATGAGTGGCAGTGTGATATGTTTTGCTTCAAGAATATCTGAAACTATATCATTCTTTGTTTTTTGTACCTGTTCGTTTTGGTACTTGGGAAAGAAGTGGGATTGTCATCTTCTATTACTGACCTCAGACCAGAAGTACTGTCTTCAAGAGAAGAGCCTTTTAGATTTCACTCCATAGCAGAAGTTTTAGCAATATGACACTGTAATACCCAATATGAAAGTTTGTATAGTATTTATTTTATCTTGGGGGAAACTGATGAACCTGCCTGGTATTTGCTGGGAGTGCATTTTGGTACAACTTAGAGATGATCTTTTAAATGCTAGTACAGTATCAACGGGACCTCCATTCTGCTTTACTTGGTAAAAAGAAAAAGAAAAAAGGCAACCCTACTGGATCAGGCCAATGGCCCAGCTAGGCCAGCATCCTGTTCTCACAGCAGCCACCCGGATGTCTGCAGGAAGCCTGCAAGCTGCTCATGAGTGCGACAGTCCTCTGCCCACCTGCAATTCCAAGCAGCTGGTGTTCAAAGGCATAATGCCTCTGCACTTTTTATTACAAGGTACTAATTTTGCAGGCTTTTTGCAGGCAAGAATACCACTTGCTTTCCTCAGCAGTATATCTCCCTGGGTCATGCTGATGGTATCCAAACCTGTTGATGTTTAAGGTAGCTGCTCTTGTAATAAGCTCAGACATGTGGCACAGTTAGGACAAATTTTGTACTCCGTGGTATTTCTTTGTTGTTACAACTTGTGGTGTAATCAGTTACTGACCCTGCTATCATGCCTTTAAACCACAGCTTGGTGGTCTTGAAATCTGGCAATGATATGAGTCCATACAAGTGTATTTACTTTCCCAAAAGTATGATATGCAGAATTCTACAAGGATAAGTCTGTGATCTTACACTGATGTACACACGGACCACAGAACTGGAAATCTTCAGGTCAAATAATACTTCCTTAGCTCTCAAAGCATGCCATATATACTATATCTCAGGAATCTTCACCAATGTCTGTGTTGCTATTCTCCCTATGTTGTGTGATGCAGAGATGAATAGACAGTGACTTGCCTGGGGAAACCTGCAGCTCAAGTTCATTGAGACTTACTCCCAAATAAGTGTGTATCAGTGCAGCTCTTGCAAGTTGGTTGCTGAAGTGAGATTTGAACTGGGCACTTTCCAGCTTATACGCTTAGCATTCTGCTATGCCAGCTTTGGAAGGTACCACCCTTACGGCATGGGTGTAGGCTGCTTATCCCAGATCAACCTTCAGAAAAGTGCTTAGCGTAAGTAGCTCTTAATGCATACCCTCTGACATTTCACAGAGAGACATTCTTTTGTGTTTTGTAATACATTTATTCTGAAACCCAGGATCACCGCCTGAGCTCTCCCATCCCACTAGACATTAAGACTCTTTTCTGGCTGCTGTATTCTGTATTCATATCCTCTGCAATAGTTCATCCTCCAGTGGCTTCTAAACCAAGTTGTGTTAATAAACTGACCATTAAAAGAGCCCTTTTAGCTTCAGAATGTTGAATGGAATGCTTTAAGATTCCACACTGGAACTAGTTACTCTTATTAAATAAGTTACACACTAAAGAACCTCTTCAAAAACATTAGTGTCTGGAAAGGTGTTCTACTCAGAGTTGACCCACTGAGATTAATGGTTGGTCATGCTTATTAACTTCACTGGGTTTACTCTGAATGAATACAACCCATAGTTACAGAGGGGTGGAAGGAGAATGATACACAAGTTTTTAATGTCTGTGTGTGTATACTTATTCATATTATTATTTCATTTTATAATGTATATAAATTTGTTGTTGGCATCAGTCTGTCTCAGGAGACAATGGAAGAGTATGCCTTTGGGGTTAAAGTAAAACTGTTGGAAGGTTACAGCTCCTGCTGTGGCTGTGGAGACATGTTTTATTACAGGTGGGGCAGAGGAAGGTGTCCATTTTTGCTGCTCCAGGTGCACCTGGTGTTTCTTCTATCTGCACTCCTCCCAGTGATCATTCCTCCTCTAGTACAGAAAACAGAGATAACAATTATAACAACAGTCAAAAGATCCCAGGTTCACTTCTAGGTTGTCTCTAGGTAGTGTTATAAGAAAAAAAACCTGCTCCTTTTCCCTGGTGGGGTATCCAAGAGCCCGTATGGTGTCCTTAAGTGGGTCCCCTATCGGTAGGAGAAAATAACAGAAGCCAACCAGAGTATATTGAAAAGCAAAGTAGCTAGTAAGCCTGATCTTTATTAACTGTTGCAACACGGTCCCCACTCACCACATACAGAAGGGAGGAGAAATCCCTGGACAATGGTGTGCAAGGCCTTATATAGACTTTTGGAATTGCCCACCCTGTAGCCCAAGACCACCCCCCTGAAACATCATACATATATCACAGAAGGAGGTGGTCTACAGCAGAGGAGGTGGTCTACAGCAGAAATCCTGTTTGCCAGGATACCTGATAATGGTCACTGATTACCTAGGCAGTCTTGCCATTCTTTTGTGACGGTTAATAGTTAGTTCCTGAATCCAGGTCACAGGCTCACCCTATTCATACCCAAATGTGGCCTAAAGACAGGATTTGCAAGCAAAAGACAACATTTAGGGAAGTTTTTAATGTCTGGTGTTTTATTGTATTTTTAATATTTTGTTGGAAGCTGCCCAGAGTGGCTGGGGAAACCCAACCAGATGGGCGGGCTATAAATAATAAATTGCTGTTGTTGTTGTTGCTCTTTCTGAAGAGGAAAATTTGGGGTCATTGGGAGAGTCAAAATGGCTTCCAGATTGCTCTCCTGTACTATTTCAGACACGAGGTTTATATATACTTATGTATGTGTTTGCGTTGTACATTTATGAACATTTAATTTATATCTGAGACCTTAGAATTCTTATAACAATTGGAATTCTTATAACAACAGGGAGGGGTATGATCCTTCTGGAAACCCTGGAGAGCTGCTGCTTACATGGGGACTAACACAGAACAGCAAGTGACAGAATGGAGCTTACCCTCTTAACTCTCCTCTTTCTTCCGTGTTGCAAAATGGTAATGGAAGAGTACATTTTGAAGCAAAGAAATGGTGCTCTGGAAGAAAATGCTTAATCCTTTCACTTGCCACATTTGCCAACGCTGCACAACACCACCTAGCACATTTTATTCCCCCCCCCCCCAGCACCCAATGGCTAACCTTGGGCTTTAAAGTTTCAGTGGTGCGTGCCCTGTGCAGCACCAAAATCCTGTGCCCCCCAGCCTCTTGCATGCCATGGTTTGCCACTGTTGCCACGTCCCCTGTGGCGCCCTCTGGACTTTGTGCCCAGTGCAGGCAAAATGGCCATTCTCCCCCAAATCTGCCTCTGAAGCAGCTCAGGTTCACAAGCAGCCCCAAGTGTCTTGTAGGATGCCTGTGGGTGGAACTTGCAACATGGCAGTGAATGGATATTTTTCGGGTTGCAGTTACAAACCTGAATAAGACAGGTGAACTCTCATGTCATTCTGCCTTATTGCAGAGCCACAAAAAACCCTCTGGGCTGAGCCAGTGTAAGGATGATGGGTACTAGAAGAGGGCTCGCTCTAACTCTTCATCCTGAGGGTGTGGAAGCTTTTTGGCCTGCAGGGCCACATTCCCATCCCGCCCCCACCCCCCCGGCCAGTCATTTGTAAACCAGCTGCCCTGTGCTCAGCTCTTCCTGAGCACCAAGCATATGGCCAGCAAAGTGCCTTGCACAGCAGTTCCCAAGTGCCCAACAACTAGCTGGTTGTTGGGTGCATGGGGAAAGTTGCCCAAGGGATTTTGGCAGCTGTCAATCACTTGTGCAAGGGGCTTTGCTACTGTTTTGCATATTTTTCCATTTCATTTGCTTTCTAACTTTCTGTCCTATCCTCTTCCATAAGCTGGCAATTCTAGTTTCTTATTTGGTCTTTGTATACGTCAGTGCCTCCGAATCATTTAACAACAAAGGCTCTCAAATTGCTTTTGTTAAATTGGAAATGTTCTGATTGGGAAACATAAGGCAGAAAGCTGAGCACACTTCTTCTGCCACAAACAATTGCCTTCAGGAATTATTCCACTTGACCAGCTATAAGAAAAACTGATCTTATAGAAACTATTTTATAATAGTTGGAAACTTTTATAACAGTGCAGTACAGTTGGAGCTTATTTATTCTAATATGCCAGTGCGCAGAATTGTTATTCACTAAAGCAGAAAATGGAGCTGGTTTTCGAGAGTGTTTAAAATCAAGCAGCTCTGAAGTCACAAGCTGATTATTTGGGTAATCGTTTGGTGGTAAAGGCAATCAGCTTTCATTATTGAGTGGTGCTCTTCTCCAAAGTAATGAGAAACCAAGATGGAGTGTGCACATGCACACACATACTGGCCTGGTTAATAAATTGCAATGCACATTCTTTAAGATGTGGTCAGTTAAGCTGCATTACAGTCCATTCAGGAGATGCTCAACAGCTGGGATGTGCAACTGGTAGCTTACGGCCTCATCTGACCCCCAGGAGGCTGCAGCATGGTCACCTCAATTCCCACCCGCTTTCCTGCACTGCTTTCTCCTGTGCAAACTCCAACATAGGCAAAGCCTCTTTAACGCCATCCTCTCCGGTAAGAATAGCAACAAAATGATTGTCCGAGTTTTTCCTTCTATGCATCTTAGTTGCTCACTCCATGACATAAATAGGTCCCTTGCTCCACCAGTGTGAACAGAGGCTCTGTCAGAATTCTCCCACTATGCACCTTAGGTGGCTGGTCCCACTGACCCATCTCTTAGTTTGTTATTTCATAATCCTTTTTTATCTGTGCATCAGAATGGGCAGCCAAAGTGTAGAAGGGGAGAATTCTGTCATAATCTCTGTTGCTCTTTAGAATGTGGGGAAATAGGTTAAAGAGCTATTTATATTTAGAGTGAGTGACTAAGGAGGCATAATGGACTGTGCCAAAACCTCTGCTGCTGTTCAGTGGAGAGAAGGGGTGAATGAATAAAGAGCCTTTCCCCACCAAGTGGGAGCAGGATAAGAGCCAACATTCCTGACCTTTTAGCCCTTGTTCAACTCAAAACATGACTGCTGTTTTGAGCCCTGCTGGGTAAGACCAATACAGTGTTCTGTTCCAACAGCGGTCAGTCAGATGTTCATGGGAAGCTCAGAAACACAGCAACCATAGTAACATCCAGCCTAGACTACTGCAATGTGCTGCATGTGGGGCTGCCTTTAAAGACAATTCAGAAACTTCAGCTAACCTTAAGAGTGAAGGTGGTCTTTCAGATAACTTGGTGGTCCTTCAGATAAGATGGCCACAGTTTTTTAGGCCTGTAAAGATCATTACCACCAAATTAGGCCCATAAACACACTGGCAACTGGTAGAAGTATTGTGTGTTCCAACTACTTTGCCTCTGTTCAATAACTGGGCAGCTGCATCTTGCACCAGTTGGCATTCCAAAATCATCTCTAAAGGCAGCTCCACATGCAACATATTGCCGCAGTCTAATCTGGATGTCATCACTACACAGGTAACAGAGGTAAGGTAAGGTCCACCCTTGCTAGACAGGTCACACTGGTGTACAAGCCTGAGCTGGTAAAAGGCACTCCTGGCCATCACGACCTGTGCTTTTCCAGGCAGCTCCAGATCCAGGATACCTGTCTTGACAAATGTGCATCTGGAGGAGCAAAGCCTCCCCACACCTGCTGTAAAATAAAGGCCATGGGCTGGAACAAAAGCGCCCCAGCACCACTTTCTGGGGTTTACCTTTAATCCAGGAAGGATTAAAGCTACCATGTCCCTGGGTCGCCTGGGCCCAACACAGCTGGGCTGTCCAGAAGGAAACCAAGGCTAGAAGGTGTTGAAGAGAGCCAATATGGTTGCATTCCTTCTGTCCATTCCCCAGCATGTCACCCGCCAGGGTAACCGAAGCTGCTTCCATCCCAAATCCAGTCATGAAACTGGACTGGAATGAATTCAAATGATCAGTATACTCCAAAAGCACTTGGAGTTGAAAGACTGTCACCTACTCCAACAAGTAGCTTAAACTTTTATTTAACGCACTTGTCTATTATATATTTTAATTACACATAGCTGCATTTTCATAACTTTTTATTCTTTTTATTTTACTGCTAGTTTTTAATTGTTTCTGAACTGCCTTGGTATTTCATCTTGAAATGAAATGCAGTTTATAAATTCTAATCATCATCATTATCAAAATAATATATAACTATTGACATCTTCATGATTCTCTGCATGTGCTTAATACATTTTTTAAGATTCTCTTGTATATAAAAAACCCTGCTAAGCATAGAGAAACATCCCTGTGCCGACCTTCTCTGTCCATATGACACCTGCAGATCTGTCTTTACACAGTAGGTGAGATTGTTTGCTTCATGGATCAATAAACTTGTAAGTCCTTTGGTTGTGCAGCTAATGGAACTTATGGACCATTTAAGCTTGAGATGATTAGAATTCAGCCTGTATCTAGGTGAAATAAGGATTTGTTCGTCCATAATTCCTTTAATACATTAACTTGTTCCCAGCTTTGTAATCTCTGTTCTAACAGCAGGCGTGTGGCCACAGAATAAGAGCCTGAGAGCTGATTCAGAAAGTGAGGGTCTCAGCTGCGCTTCTAATTCCCCAGTTCTACTCTTAATAGGAAAAGCCAAAGTGTGGGTAACCTTTGGGGTCACCATTTAGGTATGAATGTTCTCAGCACTGAAATATGAGGGTCCCTGTTGGTATTGACATCCTGCCTGCTTTTGGCACGCTGATCTCCTCCTTGACCCTCCTGCTTAAATTGTATTAATTGCTGTTTAACTGTTATGCTGTTTTATTGGGCTTGTTTATCAAACATTTTAATTATGGGTGTTTGTTTTAATGACATTGTTTAATTGTGTATTTTTAATCCTGTGTGATTATATTTTGATAATTGGTTTTATGCAAGTAAACTACTTAGAAGCCATTTTGGCAAGTAAGTAGTATATAAATTAATACAGCCTCTCCTCCTCCTCGGGGGGGGGAGAGTTGTGAGCAGGAGCCATTTCCTGCTTTGGGAGGGGGTGTGCCGCCCCCTGCCCAACTGCTCTGGCTGCTGTGCCACGCCCCCAGGTGGCCAGCCAATCGGCTGGAGGCTTGGGGGCGGGGTTTAGCAGCCCAGCAGCATTTCTCAGCCATTGTGCTGCTGGCGTGGCTCCCACAGCCCTATGGCCGTTGAAAAATCCAGGAGACTTTTAAACCGTGTGGTGGCACGCAAATTGCGATATATGAATGGCCAAGTGATTCAGCATGCTGACATCCGGTTCAGCGAATGGTCTTTATTTCGTGATGACGGAGTTCACCTTTCAGACCTTGGCAATGATGTTTGGCTGGGCGACATCATCAGAAGCCTTAGGGATTGGTTGCAGCTGTGAGGGTATTGGCGGCGAGCCTCTTTGGCTCGGGTGGCGGTTAGGCATTGGAATATGGTTGTGTGTTGGAGGGCAGGGTGTGGCCATCACCTCCCCCTCCACTTTATGAGTATTCTGGTAAAGGAATCTGGCGGTCGTGGATCCTGTCCGACGCCCTTGCTGGTGGCTAGGGCCATGGCACGACCCCCGTGACATCAGGGGGAGCTTTCAGTTGTATTTGCATCAACAGGCTCCTCCCTGGTTAACCCTTGATAGACTCACCCCTCCCCAAGGGGGTGGAGTCACGCTCTGTTGTTTTATCCAATGCCTAAGCCAATACCTCTCACATGCTGTAATCAATAAAGTTGTGGCCTTTTCTAGCCCATTAACCTAATATACCGTGTCCATGTGTCTTTCTTAAACTCAAGCGGGTGGCGGGTCCTTGAATCACAATATATTATGGTTAATCTGCAGGAGCAACACCTGTGGCTCACTCAGTTCACTGGTTCTATGCACTGAGTGCCTATAGTTTATAAGCAATAAAGTGAACATATGCACTATGAATTCATACAAAAGACATAAATCCTTTTGCTTTAAAATAATAAAAATTGGAGGGGTCACTATCCTGTATTAATAAAAGTACTACAGCTATTATGAGAGAGATGAACTGTGTCAATTTACCTTATTTCCTGTTTTGAAAGTTAACTATGATCATTGCTTCTTTCAGCCAGAGCACATTTCCAGCACCTCTCAGGTAGGCACCATTGCGGGCTAGCACTCCTCCTGCCCGCTTCTTGCATTTACGTACTTCTGAGAAGCCCAAAACAAACATCTCAAGTCAAAATGGAAGCTGGCCAGCGTGCGTGTCTACACTTTTTTTAGACCTATGACTCCACCTACTCCTAGCCACTCTTGGTCAATCTACAGCAGGGGCCAGCAACCTTTTTCAGCCATGGGCCGGTCCACCGTCCCTCAGACCATGTGGTGGGCCGGACTATATTCTGGGGGTGGGGAAATGAACGGATTCCTATGCCCCACAAATAACCCAGAGATGCATTTTAAATAAAAGCACACATTCTACTCATGTAAAAACACACAATTCCCGGACCACAAGTCCCGGCTGGACTTAGAAGGCGATTGGGCCGCATCCGGTCCCTGGGCCTTAGGTTGCCTACCCCTAATCTACAGGGCAGAGCCAATTCCTATTTCCTTTTCTTCCATCTCTCTTCTGTGTAGTGAAAGCAGGCTTCATGTTTCTAGCCATGCACACGTTTGTGCAAGGGCCCAGCCATCTGCCTGAATCGAGGAGAGGGAGGGAGGCAGGGGCGCATTTATTTGACCTGCACCAGAACTAGGGGCAACCCTAAAGCAGCTAGGGAGACAGCTTGCCATAGTTTTTAGCACCTCCGTGGGCAGTGAACGCAGCTGTTGTCAAACGGCATCTGTTCAGGGCTTCCCCTTTTTGTGCGGTGACTTGCTGTAACAACTTCATGGTGAGTTCTGGAACCTATTTTTCTTGTGGGGGGGGGGAGCGCTAGTCGTGATAATATATAAGAGAGGACTTGATTGATTTTGCTTCTCCCTCACCCCCAATTCGAAATGCGGACTTTACCAATTTAGTAGTGCTTCGTTAGAGTGCCATTCCATGTGCTTGTAGTTGGCGGCTCTACTCCACAGGGCCAGGGCCACATACTCTGTCCCAGAGAATGATAGGCTCCTTTCCATCTGAAGCATCCATCCATGGTTGGAGAATTGGCATCTGGACTGCTCAAACTTTTTGATCCTCTCCATTAAGCTCGCTAGTCATGCTGAGAAAGCTGGTTGGTGGCAGAGTGAAAGAACACAGTGGTTGGGAGTGAGCCCCACCTAAAGTTGAGGAGGAGAGATGTCAACAAATGCAGGGCTTTGTACATGGGAGGTTTTTTTCCATAATACACATTGACAGTTTTGAAATTGGTGCTGTGTTACCCAACAATGAGGGACACTGCAGCTTACATAGCAGAAAATCCATAGTCTCTAGACACTTGTTTACTGCAGAAGAGTCACTAGATGTTGACCTTCAGTTCAGTCTACACTATGAGCTGATTCAGAGAGATAAGAAGCACTAATCTGTCAGTCTTCTTTGACTTTTTATTGACTAGCTGACACACTGTTATTTCAGTGTCAATGTCAGCTGTGCCATGGTGTTGGGGGGGAATATGATTCATACATCCATTGGGCATTTATTGGACCCAAGACTGAAATCCAAAACACCCCCCCCCCTTTTTTTAATGGGCAATTAGCAATTAGAATTTTAATTTTATTTTGGGAGAAAAAGAGCTTACTGTGTTAGTTAAATTTCCCCCAGAAAATATTCATCAGGTTAAAGTTTTAAGAGTACATTTTAAAAATATAATTGTACTACAGCTGTACAATTTGTGTTTATTTGTGTGTTTGTGTGTGTTTTTTTAAAAAAACTTTTTTAAAAAACTGCATGGCTCACACGTTGTAAAATAGTTCCACCAGGGCTGTGTTTCATGGCAAGGTAAATATTCTATTGTAAATCAACTTATAGTGAAATTTCAACATAATGTTGGGTTTCAAACCGCCCCCCCAACAAATAAAAATGAAAGTGATGGAACATCAGGAATCTTTATAGAACTTCCCAGCAAAAATGTATTGATGGAGCCATATCCATGAAAAGTCTTTTATGTACCGGCACTTGTTACAGTATCTCAGTTGGGTGCCATGTTACAGAGCGATGGTTTACAAACAATTATTTGAACACTGATTCACCAAGACACTAAAAAGCAATTATTTCATAGTTTTTGTTACTCCATCTCCCCAACACCCAGCACACTTTGTGCAGCTCAAGTTGGTTTATACGATAAATTGACAAAGTTGAAAAATGTGACTCCTCTGAACTTTTTAACCTTCTATGAAAGGGAAGAATTCTAAGAGCAATGGATAAAATTCAATTAACTGAGATGACAGAAAATAATCTACTGAGCAAATACATCAGGCAATTGGATGCTTTCAAAAAGGAAATATCCCATTTCTTTTCTTGTTATCTAATGATACAGGAGTTTATTTCTCTGGCAGCAGTTAGAAATCGATGTAATGTCCCCTAAATGCTTTGGCAAGCAATTAAGGCCTTTATTGTGTGACTAATCTATTATTTCATTTCCCACATTAGCAATTAGAATACAGCATTTGTCCTGTCTGTGTCCTTGTGTGCTCATCTACATGTCTGTTTAATAAGAGCACAAGAGGGGACAGGCCAGTGGCCCACCTAGTCTACCATATTTTTTCACAGTGGCCAACCAGATGCCTTTGGGAAGCTTGCAAGCAGAACCTGAAGGCAACTGCATTTCCCCATCCTGCAGTTTCCAGCAACTGATATTCAAAAGCACACTGCCTCGAAACCATGGAGGAAGAGCTTAGTGACCATTGATAGCCACAGTGAATTTGCCTAATCCCTTTTGATAGCCATCCAGGCTGGTGGCCACATCTGCCTCCAACGAAATGGAGTGCCCTGTGGGAATAAGGAGATTCTTTTGTCTATCCTGAATTCTTCAATGTTCAGGTTCACTAGATGTCCACAAGTTCCAGTGCTATAAGAGGGAGAGAAAATCTTTTCTCTGTTTTCTCCATGCCATGCATTATTTTATTTGCTTATATTTTTACATGTACCAGCATAATGGTTGTTTATGTATCTACATGTACATATTTGCTGTGCTTAGTGTGCATGCACCATGCAAACACTACTTTGGAGCAGTTGAGAAATGGGAGGAAGGAGTGTTCTGGGCGTGTCTATGGTGCCTGCCATTGACAGGGGTTCCTATGGTACTTGGGGTCCATCCCGTATTGACCACCACACTGTCCAAACACTACTATTTTAGCCCTTTATGAAATTTTGGTCCATTATTTACATACTTTTATGCAGACTTCAGGGCAAGAAGTCCTTTCCAGACAGTTCACAAATGAAGCTAGAACGGATTAATGAAGCAAAGTTTCCACCTACCCACCCAAATGGCTTGCAGTGCCATTTCTTGCCCAATGCTGACTGCTGATCTGTCCCCCATGTAATATTGGCAGGACAAAATTAGCATGAGAGCTTGAGTCATTGCATGCTTAGGAATCTGGAGGCCCTTGTCAGGGAACTGTATCACAGGTAATCAACCAAGCTGTTCCTTCTTACTTACCTCTGGTGTGCGCCTGGTCCCAGGGCCAGGTCATGTCTGATAAATCTGCTTTCCTTTCTACCGTTTCATTAATGCCAAATTATGAATTAAATTTATGGCTTGAGTCTAGAAGCGACCTAATTCCATACATGACTGGAGCTGTTACAGGGAGATTTTTTAGCAGTTGTCTATCCAGTTACTGCTAGACAGTGGATGCAGCAGCTTGTGTTGAATTCTATGAATTGCACAGTTGCAAATTTGGGGGATATGTATCTTGTAATCTGATGTATGTAGACATAAATTGGAGCTGTTCCACCTAAATGTTGGTAATAGTGTGATAAGTGGAACTGCCACTGCTGTTTCATATATAAGACAGTGTGTCCTCTTCAGCAGGAGTTTGAAACTCAATTCCCTTTGGACCTTAACAGGTACCTATTGGTCGTAATGCACTTCAGTGTCTTGGTAATCGGTTGGCAGCTGCCTGCTGTCCCCATCTGTACACTCCAGCATCACAATATAATTGGAACTTGGTTATGTGTTGTGGGGGAGGGGAGATGGTTGGCTGCCAAAAAGTGGCCACCTTGATGGTGGCACCCTGGTTGGCATGCCCTCCTCAGAAAGGCTCACTTGGTGCCTTCTTTTTATCATTTCAGTACTAGGGAAATATTTCCTTTTTTAAAAAAAAACTCCCAAGCATTTTAAAATCAATTTTTCAATATTTTGAATTGCAACTAACTCTTTGCATGCCATGTATGTTTTGCCATGCTATGAAACTGGTTTTACCTCTGTCTCAACTGACAGTGTTAATGCTGAAATCGTTCTTTCAAAAGACTTTATTTTACTCTTCATATCTGAGAGTTGCCCGGTGAACAATATTATTCGGTGGCATATATATATATCTCAGAAGGTAAAATTCTGCATGTGGAATGGGCTCTCTTGTCCTTTACCTCAGGCTGAAAAATGTCTTGGGCCCTTCCTGGTCTTGATGTGGATGAGAACAGGAGCTTCTTGTGGCTGGAGCATGCTTAATAATATTTGTGCACTACCTCAGGGAGCCAATGTGCAGCCAGACTCCTCCCCACATTTTATAATTGCTTGATTGATGTTGCAATCAGACTCGCTAAAGGAAGATCCCAAACTGCGTAATTGCAAGCCTGGTCCTGCATTGGTTTCAGTTCATTAATGAAAGCATCACCCATAATTATTATGCCTAAAAAAGCTTTTTATATGCACAGTGACACACTTTAGGGTGTGTGATCACTGTGTCATAGGCACACTTCTCAGGTGCAGGAAGCACTTGAACTTTGACCTTGCTCCTCACAATTTCATCTCAGGCGTGCTTCGATGGCATTATAGGCTTATGCTGTCTGCTGGTGCCTGCTCACTGAGCTCTCTGAAGTAGCCCCACAGGCTGGGGGCCTCACTCACAAATAAGGGGTGTAGGAGCTATTTAGATGTGTAGCGCTTGCCTTTCCCAAAGGCTCTGAATGGGTGGTAGATTTATGGAACTATTAAAAAGGTCTGAGGTGAAAGTTCAAACCCAAAACAGACAAAGGGAAATGAGAGTACAAAAAAAGAAGGAAACAAAAAGGATAAGGCTGAAAATACCCATAAATAAGACTGTTTAGGGAGGGTGGGGTGAAGAGTCACTAGTGTCACCCCACCCCAGGTTATTCTTCTGGGAAAACCCCATATCTTCGGCTGGCTCAGGGACTTGTTATAAATAATTATAAAGTCCTAGGTACTTTGGAGGAAAGAAAGTACAGTCACAAGCCATCACAGTTATTACTGGCACTTCTGGTCTGGAATTTTCCATACTAACATCCAGTGCAAAGTATAAGGTAGAGAGGCCAAGGCCTAAGGCAGGGATAGCCAATGTGTTGACTTCCAGATGTTGTTGGACTACAACCGCCATGGTCCCTGATCACTGGCTGTAGAAACTGGGATTGATGGTGTCAAGCGCCCTGTGGATATGTCATCAAGACAGTGGTCAGGTGATGGTGCAGAATGGGAGGAGCTCAGAGAGATGGAGGAGGCTGGCTATGGGGAAGGTCCTAGTGTGTTGGGGGATGACAGCCTAGGACTCCAGGATGGGACTGGTCCAGACAGAGGCAGAGCTAGCTGATCCGGCACCTGGAGCGGCACACATGCTGTGCACCCGGGGGTGGGGCTAGCCACCCACGGTGAGCAGCGAGCGTCCTGGGGGGACATGGCAATGTCACCCCCGCTCAGGGATGACACCCGGGGCGGACCACACCCACCGCACCCCCCTTCCTCCCCCAGTGTTTCCAGGGAAGTGTCCCAGCAGGTTGAGAGGTGGGGATCTGGAGCCAGGAGAAGAGCCTAGTGATCTGTACGAAGAACAGCCACATCTGTGATACCAAACACTGCAAGCACTCAATCACCAGCTGTTGAAGCGGTCCAGTGCCTTCCCCTTCAGGGGAGGCGTCTAAGAATAAGTCCAGCTGTGAGTTGGCTCCTCTGACTCCATCTCCAAGGACAGGGTGGTTACACAGCCAGAGCAAGCAAAAGCTCTATATGCCCAACCTCAACAAAGGACTACCCTTTTGCTAGCACAGTCTGATGTAGCACACATGAATAGTTGTGCCTTCCAGCATTTCAACAGGAAAGTATAGTCAAATGTTGGATCAACATCTTAGCTAAGCCTAGCCATGTTTCATAATGCTCTGCCAAACTTTATCTGTTTATAACCTGTAGACCTGCATGGGAATGTTGCTTTCATTTCATCAATAAAGCTTTCAAAACTTCCAGTCCTGGTAGCAGTTTGCGTTCTGAGCCTGAAATGGAGAACCAGGACAGATGGGAGTCCTAGAGCTAGTTCAGTCATTAGGTAGGGTGAGGCTGCTGTTTCAGACTGCAGAAGCCCCCAAGGGGTCAGATCTCACCCAAAATCAACACAAGCTTGTCCCAAATCAGTGCTGATGGTAGTGCTGCTTCTCTGCCAGTGACAGATGTGTCAGCAGCAGCAGAGGGGGTGGCAGCAGCGGGAGCAGGTAGGTGGTGGAGGGAGCTGAGGCAGGGGCAGGGCATAGCAGCACTTCCCATTTTGCCTCAAGCAACAAAATGGAATGTGCCAACCCTGGTCCTAATATATATGGGGAGCTACCATGTTGGCTCATTCTGGCCTGCTTTACACACACTCTGCTGGCCAATGGCAATTTTCACTCTGTGTGTGTGCGCGCGCAACACACACACACACACGCTAGTTATGGATACCAAAGACAGAGCCCTTTTGCCTCAGGGTATATTTTGTATTTTGGACCTGCATTTATAATGTATCATAGCCTATTATTATGTGAAGCAAAAAAAGTAATGATAGGAACTGCTCTGAAAATATTACTCTCCTTTTTTTGAACTTTAATATTGAATATATTTATAGGTGAGACTCTTGAAATATTGACCCTTCCAAACTTTCTGAGAATTCCAAATTCACAAAGTGAAGTGCGAGGCCAGCTCTGATAAAGTGAAGAACCTTGTTTTGTTGAGTAATTGTGAAAGTGTATGACTGTTTTTAAGATTTGCAGAGGGCAAATAGTGACTAATAAAAGGCATTTTTTAAAGAGAGACAAAAGATACCATACAATTTAAAATGTAAGCAACCTTGCTTACATTTTAGATTGTGTGGCATCATTTGTCTCGTTACATACTTAGTTGATGGACATCCTGACCCGCTACTACTTCAACAAGAAACGCCCTTGATTTTGTTGGGGCTTAAGGATATACAGTAAATCTGAAGATGACATTACTCTTTGCAAATAAATGGAAGAAAACTTGGGAGTTGAACCTGTCTTCAGCATTTGGGCTCCAGGGTCATGGAGGAACTGAGCTACCCAAAAGCTTTCTCCCTCAGGCTTCCCATTCTTTGCTACAACACTCAGCAATGGGTAACATAAAGGGGCAGAGGCTGGAGACGGGGTGTGTCAAGGGGTGTGCATATGTGCCCATGTACACTGATTTTAAAGTGAATAGTAGAGCTTTGTCATTATGGGCTGGCGAGGTGGATTCAGTGTCCATGTTAGAGGATGTGTGCATGAAGTGCTTGTGCACTGCAATGCACAGGAGCATTTTTGTTTTGATGTGCTACATGAGTGTGCCACTCTGTGTGAATTTGGGCGTCCGTGTTGGGATTGAGGGCTGACTGTCTACCTGTCTCTTTATTTTAATGTGTAGCTCCTGGGTTGGAGATGGGGCCCATTCCCTCTACCATAGTATCCCTAGATCTAGAATCTGTGTTGCATGTTCTCCATAAGCTTTACATTTGCTGCTTAAATCCTCCCAATGTCTATCTACTGCTTTTCAGCAATGTCTAGTAATCTCTGCCTTACTGGCCATGACTGCAATCTCATTCAGATTTGCAAGTGCCATTTTAATATGAGGTTACTCTTTTCTAAAACAGTAAATGTGCATCATCGGAAGTGCAATCACTTCCTTATGTGAGAAACTTTACAGCATCATTTAGAGGCTGCTGCAGTTTCAGTCCCATCCTGAGAGGGTTGCTATCATCTTCTAGGTCTCCACCTTTATCATGTTCACTCTCTAGATTTAGGGATGGGAGTTCCTTGTTTATCCAATTTCTATTGACCGAAGCTAAGGATGGGTCTGCTGATTTTGTTGATTTTAAATCTGACAAAGAAGGAGAGCTCTGGAGTTGTGCCACAGCCTTGGCTGGATATCTACATATCCCCCCCCCTTGCATGATGTGACTTCTTTCCATTAAGATAATCTTTAGTTAAACAATACACATTTGGTGATGATGGCTTCTTCCTGAAAAAAAAATATGCTTAGGAACTGAAGTGTAATGTACCATCGTGCAAAGCACTTCTGGAGAGCATGGTGTTCCAGCATTGTGCAGTTAGTGTTTCATAAGAGTAGATCCTAATCAGGACTTGTTATGAATAATCAATTTTCAGTATGGCTTTCCTATCTGGGCAATTTGTGCGTGCATAGATTGCAAATATTCTGCGTAAGGTCTAGATCAGCACTAGAGAATGCTGGTTTCCTCCCAGATCCCTTCAGCCCATCTGCCAGTTGGGGGCATGCGGAGACAATGGAAAAGCTTTTTACTGATCAGTGCAGGCTCCCTGTCCAGCCAAAGGGAGCAATTTCTTTTTCCAGCGTTCCCACACCCTGCAACCCAGATGATTAATTTCAGCATTTTTCAAAGCATTTATTTTGAAACAAATGTTTTGAAAACAGGCATTGCTTTGGAATTTCCTCTAGGTAAATCAAGAATTATATTAAGTTAAGCTGGTGCAAAAGGCCAACGGAAGCTCCTATTTTGGTTTAAGCCAGTCAGGCTTTGCGTTTCATTCATGGGTGGATTAGGACAAGATGAAACAGGAGATGTTTACCCAGATGGTACTACATTTGAATCAAGATATATATCAGAGGTCACTGGAGTTTGCACACTCTGTTGGTGCAAATTGCATGATGTACCTTATAAGATTTCCAGTGGAACTCCAGAAATTTGCTCCAGCTGGCAAGCTGGCTCTTTTTGTCTGCACCATCACAGAGGAACCATGCAAAGTAAAGGAAAAGAAATTAATGTGAGTTGTCTGTTGGTTGTGATATGCTATTTGTTGCCCCCTTTCCTCCTGAAGCTAGCTCCTGTTTCGTTTTTGGTTTGGGAAGAAAGCACTGGAAATACAATCCTTTCTCTGGGCTGCCTTCAGGATGCAAAGGAGGGATAATGCCCCTTCCGTGGGATCTCCAGCTGAGGCAGCTGGACCATTTGGTGTCAATTGTGTTCAGCAGTTTTCTCAGCACACAAAGCTGTCTCCGGGTGCAAGTGCTTTAGCAGTAAGAATGAATGAGATGCACTTCAGGACATCACTTGTGAACCTGCTATTTCCCAGACTGAAGCCTATAGATTTGGTTCTATAGCAGGCATCCCCAAGCTCAGCCCTCCAGCTGTTTTGGGACTACAGCTCCCATCATCCCTGACCACTGGTCCTGTTAGCTAGGGATGATGGGAGTTGTAGTCCCAAATTAGCTTGAGGGCTGAGTTTGGGGTGCCTGTTCTGTAGGATGCAATGGGATCAAGTATGGTGTAGTGGTTAGAGTGTTGGACTAGGACCTGGGAGACCAGGGTTCAAAGCCATCGGCAGCCAGGAAGCTCACTGGCTGACCTTGGCCCAGTCACCATCTCTCAGCCTAACCTACCTCACAGGGTTGCTGTGAGGAGGATGATGTGGTGAGAGGGAGAGCTCCTTGTGGTATATAAAAGCATTCATAATAATTCAGAATACTGAGCCAGTTTCTGTATTAATGGTACCATTACACCTGCTTAGTCCTGCCTTGCCCTTAATCCCTGGTTTTAATAACTCTTCAAGTTTGATGAGAAGCAGAGAAGGAATGGATTAGTCCACTCTTAGTCTGACTTGCTACCAGACACTCTCCCAACCATGGGAAGGAACCTTTTCCCTCACTCACTACAGTAGCAATGGGAATTTCTTTATCAGTGACTAGTGGAATGGTGAGATGACAGTGGCGATTTTTTCTCTCCTACATCCCCTGCTTTCCTATTCACAATTAAAGTCATTGCAACAGGAAGAGCGTCCAGAATACTTTTCCGAAGGGCATGTGTGTGGCCTTGGTGGTCTTTATGTCCAAATCAAGGATGGCCTCTAGGCCCTGAAAGGAGGTAAGGGTCATTTCCGCCAGGAGTGGTGCTAAAGATGGAGTAGAGGAGTTAATGCTCCAGCATTTGGAAGACAGGTCAAAGGTGGAGACACCAGTAACTCCCACACTCATAGCATGCACAGAGAGCCTGCAATGCATTGTTGGGCCCATAGGATAAAATGCGGGGGCAGGGAAGAAACTGAAATAGGTATAAGTGAACCACTTCGTGATCTCTTGAATGAGCAATGTTTCATCTGCATTTCTGGAATTATAACATTCCACTCTTCCACCGAGCAGGTAATTGTAGAACACCAGAATGTTTCTTGGAGACCCTTCTTCAAGTGAGCATGCATTTGCAAGGTCAGGTTCTAGATTATTTATAATGCTGATTGAATGGATATGGTCTTTATTTAGGAATCTAGTTCCTTCAAGTGCAATGACTTCTTTTTGAAAAGTCATAAAACAGGGGCAGTTAAATCCAAGGATTATGTTGTTGTCACTCACACATACTGGACTGACTTATAATTAATCTTTTTTGAAATTTGTATTAAAATGAATATGAATGCAAAATCCATTGCATATGTGACCTTTGATGGACCTCAGCCAGCCCAGCTCCCAATGGTGTCAGAGAAATTATTTCAGATGACCTTGTTGAGCTTGCAGGGTACCAATAAATCTGTTACCCTGCAAATTCACATCCTTGTAATCTATCAAACATGGATAAATTTAGCAGAAAGCGGACAAACACTTTTGCAAATAAATCCTGATCATGTTTATTTGCTAAAATCAGTAGGACATACCTCTATGGGGGGAAATGAAATGGGGGTCAGGCTTTAAGAGTTAGTGTTAGTAGACAAGCAGGCCCTTATGAAAGGACCCAGAGAAAGGCATGTGCAATGCAGAGGCTAAGAACTACCGTAAGTGTTTAGTTTTGCTCTGAGTAAACTTAATGGTCCTAACTTAAGGGAGGACCATTAAGTGAATCTGCTTGGAGTAAAACCACCCTAAGACTGTAACCCCTGAAGTCCCTGGTTCAAATCACACATCAGTCAAGAAGGTACTAGGTTGTTTTATGCGAGTCACTATCTCAATCCCCATCTGCAATATCAAGATAATGATGCTGACCTATCTTACAGGGTTGCTGTAAGGTTTACTAAGAAAATGTGTGCAAATTAGTTAGAACTATTTAAATGGACTATATAAATAAGGGGCATGAAACATGGTTGGAACTCCCCAATCAGCAAGCAGCCAAGAGCTGCACCCATAATTGTTCACAGAACAATTCATAGAACAATTAACCTCAAAAAATACCCCTTCCAATCAAATCCCAGGGTGCTCTGCTTCTATACCTTTCAGTACTAGCATTTCCTCCTCATCTGCAGCTATCAACTGATCTCATCTCAATCTCCTTCCTATCTAGTTTCCTCTCATCTCAATCTTCCTATCTAGTTTTCCCACCTTCCCTATTTAACAGGTCTTTTGCTGCAGGCTACAGGCCACCACTACCCACTCCTCACTCTGTCTTTCACCCTGCAGCTACTGGCAAATTGAATACCCCCATACATGACACGATTTTGTAGTTGTTGTTGTTTAGTCATTTAGTCGTGTCCGACTCTTCGTGACCCCCTGGACCAGAGCACGCCAGGCACTTCTGTCTTCCACTGCCTCCCGCAGTTTGGTCAAACTCATGCTGGCAGCTTCGAGAACACGACACAATTTTATTACTCCTTTACAAGGACTGCTGCATTGGCAATAGGTAGATCAGCTTCTTTACTTATTAAGACAGGGGTGGCTAACATTTTTCAGGTGCACAGATTGCACTAACCCAATATCAAATCCTGTTGTGGTACTAATTCTTCCATGCCATACAATGGGTTGGAATTAGATTAAATTAGTTGAACTTGGGTCCCACTGAAATCAATGGAGCAAGTTAGTCATGCATTATGTTCTACTGAAGTCAGTAGGACAAGTTCAATCAACTAAGTCTCATAAAAGTCATACAACATATATTGGTGTCTTTGTGAAGAGAACCACCATTTTACCAGAGAGGACAGGAACCACATATCCCACAACCATCCCAATTTGACCAGAACATCCCAAAATTACAGAAGCTATCCCAGCTTCTGACTGGATCCTGGAATCTCGTCTTTTGTGATGCTCTTGTGCGACCCCAAAGACGTGTCTTTCATGAGCCAGGTGAAGAGCAAGCGCATAATCTTGCGAACGACAGCAGCAATGTTTGCATGCTTGGTGTGGCAGATGCATATGAGGGGAGGGGGCCCTCCACATGGCTTTTCACACTATATATAGCAATGGTAGGGGTGCTTTATTCTTTATCAAGTTTAATAATATCAACTTCATCACTGTGTTCCCCCCCTCCCCACCATTAATGCCTTGAGTCATGCCCATCCGTTGCCAATAGCAACAAAGACCTCCCCCTCCCTGGCTCGGGACAACATCACCGGGACCAGGAGCTGAAGCCAGTGCACTGCTCCACCTGCCACTTTCCCTCTCTCTCTGGTTATCATGGAGGCCTGTGGGTGGGGAGTCCCTTGATGTGTAGTACTGGTGGCAGGCGGCTGGCTGAAGCAGACAGTGATAGTGGCTGTGAGGGGGATGGCGGAGGAGCCTCCACAATAAGGAAGGCTTGGGAAGAGGCCTGATGGAATGGGCATGCGGGGGGCGGGGAGAGAGATTGAGGCTGCAGCTTGGAGGGAGGGAAGTGACAACCATCTTCCACTGGTAAGGGCAGCTAAGAGGGAGGCAGGTGGCTCAAGCGGGGGATTGGGAGCATGGTAAGGGAGGGAGGCTGGTGGGTGACCGCGAGCATTCTCCAGAGGTGGGAAGTGAAGAATGAAGGAATGTGGGAGGTAGTTGGGGCTGGAGCCAAGTGGGGACCTTGGCAGCTGGGATAGGGGAGGAAGCGAGTGGGCAAAGGAGACTTGACATGGGGGGCATGCAGCCCTGCAAAGGTGAGTGCAGAGGAGAAGGGTGAAAATGAGCTGAGAGTGGTGGTCCGGATTGGGGAGGGTGGGTGGGTGCGTTGGGGACGACAATACACAAATCTGCCCCTTCAAGGGGAAAATTTGATAGGGAGGGGGACCAAAAAAAAGTGTCCAAATTTTCATCACCTGGATGTTGGAGGGTATGGAACCATATGGACACAGAGGAAAAGACACTGTAAGAGCAGAGTCACAACAGGGAGTACTGGCTGGTTACTCAGTAGGAGAGCAGCTTTCAGTGGTCAACAGAAGATTTTGAATTTGATTTCCATACCTGACAGGTGCTCTTGTCAGTAGGGCACCCCTATTGTATGTCTGGGCTGCCCTACTGGTAACAACATTTTTGGGTGGAAAAGAGGAGTGTCAACAGGTCTAGAACCCAAGTCTTTTATACCAGATACCCATAAATTCAGAAGAACATGACGCTGATACTTCTTTGTCATGCATACAATTGAGGGTTCCCTGCTGAAATTTAGCCCAGTACCAAAGGAAGCATTTTGAGTGTGTGGCTGGACAGAACAACACAGTCATGCCATACAGCAGGTCTTAAGTTGGGTTTCAAGCTATGAACTCCTAGGGTAAGGACTGGGAAGCCCCAGCAACATCCCCTGTAGGCAGAGACCAAGAATATCCAGTTGCCCACTGCTTCCACCACTATCTTGTGACATCCACATGGGTGTGGGCCCCAACTTTCACTTAGTAGCCACTAAGCAAAGATAATTGGGGACAATATTTAATTCCCTTTGTGTAAGAATACCAACTGCATTTTGGTAAAGATGCAGAGGTTAACAAAAATGGGCTGATGATGCATGAAAAAGACTAAATTCCACAGGTGAATTATTAAAATGAAATAAACTATTATTGTTTACTGACTGTAGAAATCCATATTTTTTGTAATGTTGCCTGTGTACTAAATTGAACCCAGGCAGTCGCTAGGCCATTCTTGGTGCATTTCTGGATGAACTTGGTGGGTAGAAGCAGAGCTGATGAGAAAAAGCTCTGGCCTTTGTTGACATGACCAGTTTCTCATCCATTTATGCAGTTTGGTAGAATACTTATCACCTGCAATATATTCCTGACATTCCAAGAACCCTTGGAATCTCATCTTTAGCTGCAAACATTAAATCTGCCCAACATAAATTATAGCTTTTGTTTATTTCATACCTTATTTCTCCTTCACTCTCTCTCGACCCCACTCCCCATCTTCTGAAAGGATTATAATTTTGTGGAAGTCGGTTTGTATATCTTCCCTTAATTTCAATGGAGCTTGCGCAAGAGAACTTCCCCATGGATTGTGTTCTGTGTTTGCTATTTTTTCCCCAGGATAAAAGAATGGTAGGCATTGCATTATGCTGTTAATTTTCATTCAGTGTATTTGTTACTGTGACTTATTTTGTGCCTGCTGTATGAGTTGCCCAATTGTGTAGGATGATTTTTAAATATGTTATTAGGAAAACACTTTTTATAGCCTGTGCATCTTTTGATTATGAATGAGTGCTGTGTGATACATGCAGGAGTGTTTATTATTTATACAAAATATATAAGCAGGAAGAGTTGTCATAAATCACAAGCTGGTATTATCCTAGGGGTTCATGACAGCCATATCTTTTTTATATGGAAAAGCAGAATACATTAAATAATGTAGGCACTAGGAAAAGATGTTAAAAAACTGGGTGATTGTTGTATTTCCTCCATTCATTTGGTAGCATTTAAAAATCTAACTGACTCTCATATAAATTAATCTCTTTTTTAAGAAAAGGAAAAAGGAAAAAAACAGAAAAAAATATGCAGAAGCTTATTCTATCTTTATGCATTAGCTCTCTATTTTGTAATACAGCACAGGAAGAACAATTGGCATCAAACGTGCGAGGCTTACTCATCTGCGCCTCATTTGAGGGAGAGCTTGGGAAATGTCTGCTGTGTAGCACCAGAGACTGAGAAGAAGCAAACCTCTCTGCACCCAAATGGAATGGAGAGAACACATTTCTATGCTTAACCAGAGCCTAACAATATCGGTTACAGAAGAGGCTTACTTAGGTTGCAGTAGCCAATAGTCCGGCCTTAGCGTTTACTAAACCATTTAATTAACTACATTTACCTTTTTAAAGGAAAATTCATTGCATGCAATTTAGATGGTGGTGGGCTGCATTTTTTCCCTTGAGGTGACTAGTGCTTTTAACCACTGGCTAAAGTGCACCCAGTGTTAATTAGCATATTTATGATTAAGTAGATTTAGCATGCCGTAATCATTCTCTAATTCAGTAAGAAGTATCTCTGGTGAATAGTGGACATTAATGACAGTTGCAAGAGCTTAGATATTACATAATCACTAATTACATTCTGCACAATTAGTGGCGACTCCTCCATGTGCATCGCTAATGGCTGATTCATGTCATCAGCCTGTTCTGCCTGTAAAGAAATATAAACAGTCTGCATAATTTTCTGATTGTATTAGCATAGAGAAGGACATTATTAATGAAGTTTGGGGACCATGAAGAGGTTTTCCTGTATGTGATGGACAAAAGCAAAAAGACTCTTCTCATTCTCATACAGATTTTTCCTTGATATGCATGTCGTTCATCACAAACCTCAAAGCCGCACCAATTCATATACTTTTTTCCTGATGCAGATCTCAAATGCATTTGGCCTCCACCTACAATATGCATATGGCAAAAAGAAAACAGGAAGCTGATAACCTAAACAGTATGAAATTACAGGGGGAAGTGGGGAATTATACAACGCCTAGTTTTAAGGAAAATAAATAACAGAACAAATCTTGTTAACAGTGACTGCATTTAATCACATGTAAACTGTGGCCTTCAGCCAAATCTGAATGAGAAACTATTAAATATGAGTCTATTCTGTTTTTAAAAGTATTTTTGTCCTTTAACCTATAACTTCTACTGTGCAATCCTCAGTGTGTTTACTCAGAAGGAAGTCCCAACAAGCTCGCTAGCACTTGCTACTTTGTGTGTGCAAAGGATCACAGCCATCCACCCAGAACAAGGCCAGGATGTGTAGCCAAGCGCCTCAGGGCACCAGGCTCACTCCTGAATGGCGGGGCGTGTGTGTGTGTGTGTGTGTGCCCTTTATGTATATAATAAATATCTCTATTACAGCTGCTCTACAATCACAATTTGTTGTTGTTGTTGTTTAGTCGTTTAGTCGTGTCCGACTCTTCGTGACCCCCTGGACCAGAGCAGGCCAGGCACTTCACTTACGTGCATTATTTCAAACTGCAGGACGTGGCAGGTGTAGGTATACTCCAGAGGTTGCAAACTCATATTCATATGAATAATTTGTAAGCACTGAAGATACACTATTTTTCCTCAAAATTCTTGTTGGGGTTAGTAAAGAGATTACTGGATTTTGGAACAAGCTCTATGTATATATACAGTGAAAAATCAGCTCCTGAAATCATTATTATTCAAATAAATGAAACATCATTTTACATCTTTTTTTGCAGTAAGTTAAATTTAATGTTTTACGAGAACTATTCTGGAAGGGGGGGGGGAATGTCACTCATGATGCTTAATAGGAAAGTAAAGTGATTTTTAAATTCTATCTCTCCAATGCAGTTCCAGTCCTACAGAAATCAGTAGCAAACTCCCATTGATTTTAATAGATCAGGTTTACAATCCTTGTCAACTATTTCCCAAAGTGACTGTCACTGCTTCCTCTTTAATAAATCACCGTCTTCATGAATGGATCAATGTTCATTTCACTGCATGATATTCAATTAAATAATAAACATCCTCAAAAATTGGGTAAATATATTTTCTATGCAAGAGGGGAGAATGCTATTTTGGACCAGTGATTTCCATTTAGAGAAACTAGGTTCCATTCATACTCTAGAAATGTCTGGATTCATGGTAAACAAAGAAAGCTAGTTCAATGAAAGTATTTCACAATCAGTATTTCAGAGAAAATGTGGGGATGGGGTTACTAAATGCAGTTGAGATCAACATTTTCTTTCTTGAGTACAGTGGTACCTTGGTTTACGAACTTAATCCATTTTGGAAGTCCGTTCCTAAACCGAAACCGTTCTTAAACCGAGGCGCGCCTTCCCTAATGAGGCCTCCCGCCACTGGTGCCCTTCCACCGTTCGGCTTCCGTTCTTAGGCTGAGGTAAAGTTTGCAAACTGGGACATTACTTCTGGTTTTGCAGAGTTCGTAAACTGAATAGTTCATTAACAGGGTTGTTCATAAACAGAGGTACCACTGTATTAAGAAACTCTTTTAACTAATATGTCGGAACATAGGAATCCGATGTGAACCAAATCAAACTATTGGTCCTTCTAACTCACAGTATTGTGTGTTCTACATTGACTAAAAGCAAGTTTTCAGGCAGGGAACTTTTCCTCGAGATGCTATGTTAGTAGTAATTATTTTTAGAACTTAGAAGCAAATTTGCATATTAAAACCTATAGGACAGTAACTCCAGTTTAGCAGAAGAATTAAAGTTATAACAGAGCATCCTTTAAACAATAGGAAACCACTGAAATGAGATTGTTTCAATTCTTGTCAATTTGTTTTTCTTTTTAATAAAAAAGTAATTTGATTACTCTACTACTAACAAGAAAGATCAAGAATATGTGGCCTTTTGAAGAACCATTCACTGCCGCATTCTCTGAACTTACGGTATATATAGAGCCACCAATGTGTAATAAGAACACTTTGGGGGTAAGGAGATAATGAGACAGCTCAAGTTCAAACAGAATTCAGGAAAGAAGGAAGTAATTTGAACATTCAGCTATTGGGGCAACATCTTAACAAGATAAAAAAGGCTGCCTTCATAAGGCCTTGTATTTGCTTACTTCCAGATAAATATTTATGGACTACTAAGATGTAAAACCTTGGTCTACAAACCTCTTTTAAGCTGTACAATCATGCCCATAGCATTGAACTGTCATAACATGCAAGTATTAAGCCCAATGTGTTTTGTTCAATTGGATGAACATCCTTTAATTCTTAGAATATTACTTAGAAGCAACTCCCATTGATTTTCTTTTGATATCTATGTGATGTGTTTTAAATGCCAGTTAACATCCTGATCATTCCAAATTATTTATTACATTTCTGTACCATCCTTCCAGGTATCTCAGAAAAGCACACATGGGTCCCCCTCCCCATCTCAATCCTGTAAGGTAGATTATAGCAAATGTGACAAGACAAATTGTGTAGCTTTTGGTGGCCTTTCTGGCAGCAGTGGTTCATCTTATTGGGCAGGAGAGTGCTGTTTATTTTTTTAGATGGACAAATACACCAAAAGTCAATCCACAAAACACCCCACACAAATATTATAGCTGTTTGTCACTTTGGGACTTTGTGTAGGTAGTGATGCACAGATAAAATAAATGAACAACTGAGATCAGCCAATGGGTGCCATGGCTGAGTGATAAGTTGAACCCAGATCTCCCTAGTGAAGTCCAGCATGCTGCCCATTATAGCTCACAGACATCCCATCATACTTACATTATTCCATACTGGCACCCTTATCTCAGTGAAGCAGGTTCTGAAGATCTGAACCGAATCTGCCCCTAAATGTGTTAAGAATGGAAACTGCATCTTGACCCTAAATACATTGGGTCAACCCCGAGAAAGTCAATCCTGCCTCAGTACTGCTGCAGAAAGGGGGGGGGGGCTGCAGGAGAGAAGGAGCTCAGGTGCAAAGCCTTAGGCTGAAATAGGCCCTGTGAGAATCATTGCATTCTAAACCATGACTGGGCTAGCAAGCACTTCATGTGCTTTAAGAGGGAGGCCGGCGACACCAGTGGGTACACATAGATGTAGCAGTAAAAGTACATATAACAATTAATCCCTTGTTCTTTTTGTCTTGCTCATCGTTATGCCTTGTAATCTTTGCCTTTTCCATTGCTCTCTACTTGCTCCACTGTCAAACCTTAGATTGTAAGCTCCTTCGGACAGAGGACTGTATCATTTCTTTTTTTTAAAGTAGACAGTGTCATTAATGGCAGTGCATGTATCAATATAAATTCAAAGTAAAGTTTCAATACTAATTTTGAGAAATTAGTTTTACAGTGGTAACTCGGGTTACAGATGCTTCAGGTTCCAGACTCCGCTAATCCAGAAATAGTACCTCGGGTTAAGAACTTTGCTTCAGGATGAGAACAGAAATCACGCGGCAGCAGCAGGAGGCCCCATTAGCTAAAGTAGTGCTTCAGGTTAAGAACAGTTTCAGGTTAAGAACGGACCTCCGGAACGAATTAAGTACTTAACCCGAGGTACCACTGTATTTACAATGTTCATATGCTGCCAGATAGCAGCTTACTCTGTTACTGCAAGACCACAGAGAAAGTGCTGTGACCTTTGTGGTTCCTCTCAATATAGTGCTTGAAAACTGTATGCTGACAGAACCTGGAATCTTCACTAGCCCCATCACAAGCAGCAACCAAAAAAAGTTGGATTTAAAATTAGAATAATATAGTTTACCATGGAGTAGAATTTGCAAAGTTGGCAAGTTGGGCAAATTGGTGGTTAGGGAATAACCACACTTGTGTTAGGATGTCTTCATCCAGCAATTAGTGCTTTGCAAACCACAGAGATTTTCCCCATTCTTTTCTATGGAACTTCCCATAGAATAAAGCTACCATACGCAATGTGCAGCAAACCGGGCTCTGTTCTAAGAGGACTAAATACAAATGCCATGTTGACTTAAGCATACGTATGTTGTTTTTCAGCGGGTTTATGTGACCGAACAGTGCTGGATCTTGGCCAAAATATTTATAATTCTGAAATTCCCAAAATTTAAAGAAGGATACAATGGAGTAAATGACAATGCTATCCTCCAAACTTTCCTCTTAAATTAAATTCCTATTTTCTTAAACCTCCAGTACATGGGAGCAATACATTTGTGCCCAATCCATCTTTCACGCTATAAGTATTTCACTGGCATTACAATGTATTTATTTTTACTGACTTTATTGGCTGGGTGTGCAGATTCTTAAATGATGCCTCTTAGCCAGGCAACTATAGGCCTAATTCACCATGTAATCACTCTAATTTCATGCCCGTTAGATTCTATAGAAATCCGTGGTGTCCCTCTCTTGTAAAACAAGACTTGCACAATGCCAACCCTGGACCTGCGTGTCAGCTGTGTTATCAGGAGCTGGCTTTTAACAGGTTCCGATCATGCAATTTCCTCTGTCAAGGGAAGCCTCGCACTTCTCTGGAGGCTGCCAAAAAACAGCTAATTGGCAATTATTCAAGTAGATAAATGCTTTCATACTAGTAAGTTCTTACAGTAGGGGGAAAAATCACTCATGAATAATAGTTACCTTGGAAGGAGAATATCCAAATCACTAATATAAATTGGGCTAGGATTACACTCTCTCTTTTTCTGCATAAAGGAGCAAGTCATTAGATTTAGTTTCACATGATCAGATAAGATTTAAAAACAGTTTATGACATTTCCAGTGTGCATTTTGAGACAGCTGACAGATAATATAATCCATTCCCTAGTCAGAGAGCACTAGGTTTTGAGGATCAAGAAACAGTCTTCAGAGATTAGTGTTCTGCTGTAGCCTTTAGGTTCAATGGCCTGATCCTCAGCTCATGCAAGTCCAAGCAGCTACATGGCAGATATGGCCCCAGATAGGCAGTCCTACCCATAAATCAGTGTGTGGAGTGTGTACGGAGCATAGATTTAAAAAGAAGCATTAAGAATTGTAATATAAAATGTGACCCAACTGAAGAAGTGTTATCTCTCTCACACACACAAAAACTATGCTTTGACTGTTTTCTGGGGTACAAAGACCACATTCTCTGTTGATGAAACGGCAAAAAACGTCCTGTTTTCTTTTGCTTCCAAGAAAGGATATTTAGAGGTCTCTCTTCTTCTAAAACAGTGCTCTCTTCTTGGGTGTGGATTAAATGCAGATCTTGGAATTGAAGGGAATTTACATAAGTGCTGTTTGTAAAAGCAGAAGCTATTCCTTGCATTATCACCCGAACATTTAAATCTTAATGACAGGCATTGTTGCCTAAAAGATGGCGATTTTCCTGCTGAGAAACTGCATTAGATTCAAGGGACACAGCTCATTTCCATTCACTCAGCAGTCTCTCTAGAAATGACATGCAGTGCTTGAAACTGTTTATTTCCAAATTCAGGCCTCCTCCGCATCAGTCATCAGCTTCAATTACCAGTTTTCCCGGAGCCGAGCCATCAGGCAGCCTGACATCAGGGCCCAACCTAATTCCCACCTTCTCCAAAGTCAAGAGCATAATGTGCAGATGAAAAGGTGGGAAATAGCCTGGACTTCATTAGCATGCAGAGCTTGCTTGTTCATTTGCTTGCTGCGAATGAAAGTTCTGACACTCTGGCGCTTTCCCTGCAATATGAGAAAAAGGCCTCTTCAGAGTATATGATGTCCTTACTGGCAAGGAAAGGTCATCAAACAGGCAGACACTGACCTTGCTCCCTGCTCTTCATGACTAGTTTATTGATTCCAGGAACACCTCATTACATGCTGGATCAACATATTATTGCCATGTTCAGTGACTGAATTGTTTACAAGTGTCTTTATCGCTGGCAAAAGCCATCCACATGATGCACGGCTGCACTCATTTGGATGTGACCTGCCAATTATGTGTTATCCGATATGTTGCTGGGTGTCTTGATCCTTGACCGGGTCTGCTGCCCTGCATCAGCGCAGTCCCATTTACTACTTCTTTCTAACCGCTCTTTGGGAAAGTATCCATTAGCCTGTCAGTGTGTAAATTTGTTTTCTTACCTCCGCTACTGGAAATCAGGAGCGTTATTGCGCCGTCATTTGCTATGCATGAGGTTCATAATCAGTTGAGGAAAGGATTTTTTTTATGGCGTCTCATGATAACCTACACAATTTGCAGTCAGTATGCATGGCGCGAGAGTAATGGGACTTGTTACAGAGCCACACATATAGGCCCTACGAGAGACCTGTCATATTTTATTCAGGCACAGCTCCTGAAAAGCCATGCAAGGCCAATGATTTACTGGCAGGGGAGAAACCAGAGAAACAATCTTCTACCACTGCCACCTCCCCAAGCTGCTGGTTGCCTGGCTCTAAAGATTTGATAACTTGCCACACAGGGAATGCCCCCCCCCCTCTTCCCGTGCCGTGTCTGTGTCCCCTCACTTCTATTTTGCATTGTTATCAGTTAAATTCATGCTTGGTTTTATTTCAACTCAAAGCCATAATTTATGGTTAGTAGAAGTAGTAGTGGGTATATAGTGCAATCCTTTAGGGCCTGGCTGGGGACACCTGGAGCCCCCCAGGTGTTACTGGAAGGTAGTTCACATCTTCCCCTTGGGGCTGAGGGGAGTCCAATAACACCTGGAGGGCACAGGTTCCCGTGCATTGCTTTACAGAGTAATATAAGCAAAGCTCCCTCCATGCCTTATTCTTTGTGAAAGGTGCCTTACAACGAAATGTGAAGAGGGCTGCGCTGATGGATGCCACTTGCCTGGCTCAGCCCCTCCCCATACCCTTGCATGGCAAGAAGGTGGAGGGGGGAGCTGATTGGTCTTGTGAAGACTGCTCCATGTGATCCCGAGCTCTGTGTGATTGGGGCTCCCAGGCATGTGGGAGAAGCCCCCACAAATATAACCAGATCCTCACTTCAGATCCACTTGCAGCACAGAGAGGTCAGGATTAGACTCAGACAAACTGGTATGACATTGGGGGTGGGGCCAGCAGTCCAACTCCATTACCCGTTGCTGTCATGGAGCCCTTCACCTCGAATAATTTGGGGAGAGGGCTTATTATTAGATCCACAATTTACAAGATCCATTTGGGGCCACCAAATTTTGGGCATGCACAATGCGCAATATTACAAAAAATGACCCCAATCCGCCCCTGATAGTGGTAACATTAAAAGGCCTCAGGCCAAGCAGAAAGTGCCTATGGGGTGACTCCCCCCAAATGCCATGCAAAGCATTTGACAGGGAAAGCACCACTGGAGCACAGGGGGAAGAGCAAAGAGATTCTGGGGTTGCACCCCTGACCATTGAGGAAGAGAGGTGGGGACAGCACAGGTCCCGCTGCAGCAGGAAACAGCGCACCCATTCCTGTAGACCTGGGCGCAATCACAGTAACCTATTTGTAGGGTTTTGTGAATACTAAAGGATTAAGCCCTTTTCGGCGTACTGTTTGACAGAAACAACACATATGTTTGGGAATGCTGTATCTAAAATCTGGGGTAACATAGTGGCTATGTGTCATGTGTCTTGTGAGCTGGGAAATGGTTGGATGAGAACGTCCCCAAATCATTAATTTAATGGGGCCTTAGGCAAGCTACTCCCCTTCACTTCCAGCCCTTCTTCTACGGCAACATGGAGATAATGATGCTTACCTGGGATATGTTCAACCTGCTCCATGCAGAATATTTCTGTAATTTTTACAACACCCCTGGAAGGTAAACTACCAGCATTGAAAAGTGCTACATAAATCTTTGCAATGCATCATTATTTCATTGTGCTCACATCTTGGAAAGCCACAGTTAAGAATGCATGCAGTGAATAGGCATAAAAGTCCTGTTTGCCCATGACTGCATCCTCTGTTGTTTTCCTCTCTGAACCCTCGTGTGGGAAACATTCCATGTGGCAGAGCCTGAGAGGCTTCCACAAACCTGGCTGCCGCAGCCTTGTTGCTGATGCAAGTCAGGATTTCTGGATGTGAGTTCATCCTGTCCTCAAACCCCCCCCCCCCCAGGGAGTGTGAATTTTGTACACGTTTGTACGTGTGGTGCTGAGCACCACATATACAAGAAAACTGACTGCTGGTTGCTGTCTTTCTCCATATATGCATTAGAATATATGCCGATAGTATGAGTGGGGCTTTTGTAAATTGGAGCTTATTAACTTATACAGGAAACTCCCTTAAGTCAGAACATTGGTCCATCGAGATCAGCGCTGCACATGTTGGAATTGACCCTGGGAGCTTTACCATACACAGTATGCGCAGCGCCCCTGAGATCTGGCCTTTCCCCCAGGATCCCATTAAGGTCTATGGGACAAAGTAAACAGGTTGGACTCTAGGATGCTATTAAAGAGATGGGGATTGCTTGGCTCTAAACCCAGCCATGCACATCATCAGGATGTAGGGCGGGTTTCCTTTAGCCTCACTCCAGTATATCCTCAAGCGCACTTTGTTACTTTTCTCCATATAAATGAATATCTGCCATTCACTCAGTGGCTAAAGAGAGCACAGAGACATATTGGAATCCCCAGAGATCTGCAGTATACAAACCCACCCTCCTCCACACAAATCCTACCTATCAAAATGATGGTTCTTTTGCTGCTACTCTTATGAAACCAAGCTACACACAGAAGCATGTCGTTCTCCTGAGTTTGGTCCCCGAAACCTTGCCAGAGGAAAATAAATACATGCCTTTCAACTTCCACCCGCCTACGACACAGCTCAGCACGTTTCCTCTCCATAACTTTATTATCCTGGCACATTCCCCGGTACTTCCTTCTGTTATCTCAAAAACTCTGTTGAGGTTTTGATAGTATGAAAAGCTATTGTAATCAATCACTTGCTTATTCTGTTGCTGGCACTGATGACAACTCTTTCTCTTATAACAATGATTGAATATAGTGCTGGTAAACTGAGGGTCAGAGGCACCAGCTTGCAAGGGTGATGAGAGGGGCGATGTCGTGTGTGTGACCAACATGCCTCCCTCCCTAAGCTGGGCAGAAGCTTCCTGGGCTTTGGGAAGGAGACACCAAGCTTTAATACTTTAATACATTAATATTTTAATTTACTGGGAACATCTAGGGGACTAGCCTAGTCCCCCTAGTCCACTGACCACACACCACTGGTAAGGGGGTGTCTAGGTCCTGATCTCAGGCTGAAAGCATCTTTCAACCTATAAAATTGTCAGAGGGAAGCAGAGATCACCTTATCACTTCAGGTTCCCAGCCCAAGTTGAACAAATGTTAAAAGATCAGCTGGAATGGAATTGAAGATTACTATCGATTTGAAGATCTGCAGGTTGTTATTCTTTTGAGATAAAATTTTGGGGTTTGGATGAGCCAAAGAGATTCTTGGGTCATCCAGGCTGAATAAAACACCATCTATGCCTTATACTCCAAAGCAAAACTGCTAAGGTCATGATAGAAAGTTTGATTGGGCCATAAGAGTAATAATTGTTAGGTGCACAGCCTGATGGTACAAGGAAATGTGGGGTGTAACATTTCCTGCTTGCCCAGAGTGGACATGCAGGGGGCTGTTACTCCAGCCAGGAGGACTTCCTGTCACACCAGGTCTGGAGCATCCTCCCCCTGCATGTGACCAGATAGGTGGGCATGACCCTGGCCATGCAGCCATCTTCCCTTCTCTTTTGCTGTTCTCTTCGAATACTGATGCTTTTGCTGTCTGCTGGCTCTCAGACAGCAGCACATGGGCTCAATCTCCATATGGGATGAACTCAAACTGTCTTCTGTAACTACAAGCTAAAGTCTGCCTTCAGGGATCCAACTGTGAACTAGATGTGAGTAAAATTCTTATTCCTTTTAAGAAAATACTGTTGTGCCTTTATTCTTTTTAAGAGGGAAACAAAGGGGATTTACCAGAATCAAACCCAATCTGGACAAAGCCAGATTGGATAGCTTAAGTAAAAAGATTCAAATGAATCTACCAATTAGCTTCCTGCTATATTCTGGGGAATGTGCTACTGACTCGCTAGTATGCGTGTGGAAGGATTATATTTAATCAATATATCCTCTCCTACTATCCACAGCATTCCCACAGGAAAGAGAGGAGTTAATAAACATAAAGCTGAAAATGGTTGCATTTAATTTTCCATGTTTCTTATTGAAGGATCATAAATGAAAATCTGATCTTAGAGTATCTACAGTTATGTTAGCAACAGCTAAAAATAATAATACAATGGCAATGTTTAGAAGATTGCATTTTAATCTCAACTTTGTGTGATCATATCATAATTAGGCTTCAGTCTTATACATGCTTATCTGGAGGAAAGTTCCATGTACCATATTTTTCTGTGTATAAGATGCCCCCATATATAAGACAACCCCATTTTTTTGAACCCCAAATTAAGAAATCAAATAGTTAGGGTTGCCAAAGTTAGGGTTGCCATATTTCAAGAGCCCGAGCCCAAATTCCTGTGCATTCACCATCCATGTATAAGACAACCCCCAATTTTTGACTAATTTTTTAAAGCAAAAAACATCATCTTATTCACAGAAAAATATGGTAACTTATTACTTCTGAGTAGACATATGTAAGATGGCACTGTTAGGAATCTGTAAAATAGAGCTAATGTTGCTTTATATAGTCTGAAGCTAAGTACACTGTTGGTAGATTTTAAAATGTTGGGATGTGTATAGAAATTAAAGGTAAAGGAACCCCTGACCATTAGGTCCAGTTGTGGCCGACTCTGGGGTTGCGGCCCTCATCTTGCTTTATTGGCCGAGGGAGCCGGCGTACAGCTTCTGGGTTATGTGGCCAGCATGACTAACCCACTTCTGGCAAACCAGAGCAGCGCACGGAAACACCGTTTACCTTCCCGCTGGAGCGGTACCTATTTATCTACTTGCACCTGGTTGGCTGGACAAAGGAGGAGTGGCTCTCACAGGGAGGATTTCCTGTAGATCTGAGATCCAACTTTCCTTGTGTGTGCCTTTCTTTTTTAAACCCTTTTTATTAGGTTCCCCCCCTCTTATAACAATATCTGTAATCATTACATTACATTCAAATTTTGGTTTCCCCTTTCCTACTGACTTCCCTCAACTTCCGTCCCTGGTTTATTACACCTCGTATTACAATCTGCTATTTGTATATACTTCCATATTGACATAATATTATGTTTCTTGTTTGTAAATAGAATTATTTATTTATTTTATTAAATCTTAATTAAATTAAATTTTAATCTTGTGTGTGCCTTTCGAGTGATATAGAAAAATAGGGATGGCTGGCTTTTGCTGCCCAACTCCTCAAGGGACCGAGTCTCCTAAGTCCATGATTGGTCAGAGATGAATGGATGGAGAAAGGACGCAGTGAAAATAAGGCAGATCTTTATTTTTCTGTTCCCTCTCTAGCAAGGAGGGAAGAGAGACCCAAAACCAAGAAAAAACATCTCTTTTAAGCATTTGCATTTTGGCGAGGAGTCAGAATTACATCACACATATGGTGAGGTTACTGTGGCTCAAACAGGCCAAGGTGTGATATTCCTGAGGATTTAGCAAGTTTTATAGTTCCAGGCACAGTTTACACAAAACATTAGCATATGATAAGACAATCAGGATGCCCGTCAGACATCCCTCAGTGCAGAGCATCTGGGCAAACAATGACAATTAATACAAAGGAGGTTCATAGATATAGGACAGGAATCCCCTTCAGGAACTTCCCCTGATTGCTGTCTGCCTCCGTGTTCTCAGGCAAGGGGGATTAAGGAAATATTGAGAGGAAATATTGAGAGTCTTTAGGAGAGCCAAGATGGCTTTTGGATTGCTCTCCTGTACTATTTTAGACATGTGGTTTGTATACTTATGTATGTTTACCTTGTGCAATTATCAACATTTATTCCATATTTGAGACCTTATAATTCTAATAACACTAGCAAACACACATTGTTGGTTTGACTGTATTATAAATATCCCACATGAAAGACTTGAAAAATCGCTGCAACTCCCATAATAGGACCTAATATTTAGTATGTTTGGTGGAGCTAGCAAACACAATGTAGAATTCAAATTATGTTTCAAGTCTTTTAAAAGTCTTTATGAATCTACCAACATTGGACTAAGCTTCAGATTCTATAAAGCAACATTGAAAAATCAATGTAACTGTAACACCTGCTAGAAAACCTAATTTTAGCTTTCTACTGTTGAGAAATATAGATAACATCTATGAGTTAGTGAGCGAGTAAAGACCCAAAGATCTTCATATGAAATTATTTCACCTGGTGCATGTCATGCTTTGGGGTCCCAACTGGCTCTCATGCTGCAATTAATAAATTGAAGAGTAATGCAAGTCCAGCATGTAATTCATTCTTTTGAGAAATGCCTTTAGTGTCTCCAATGGCTGTATCCATACTGGGCTCATAGTTATGGACTGCCTGGTCCATAACTTTTTTTCCCTACCCTCTGTGTTATACTACCACTTTCACTACCTTTTAATTGAGATATTGCTACTTTAAGATCTATCACCGTTATATCACTTTCTTGGTTTGTCCTTCCCCATGACCTTAAACTAAAAATTGAACCCTGAGTAATTAAACTCTCATTTATATTCTGTTTAATCACCTAGCTGACTTGCTCATTATACTTGTCCCACCTCCCATCCTGTTTTATAAATTTTTCTTTTCATTCCTAACCCATCTTTGATAGCTTATTTTAACGACTATAATGCCATTTAGTATTTTGAAGAATTTAGAGCCTTAAAAATATTGTGACTAAATTTTTGTTTAAAAAGCACCTTACTGTGAAACATATCCTTAAACTACACCGCAGTACTGTAGTTTATTAGAGGCATATTTTTCTTCCTCTGTCAACTTTAACATCCAATGCATAAAAATTAGAAAAAGTAAGATATTCACTCACCAGAAAGAACCTAATCATGATTGTACTGTCAAGTGTTTTTGAATACATCTGCCAGCACCACAAACTAAGGAAATGCTCAGCTGTATCCATGGAAACTTAACCCATCTTGGGAAACATTCACTGTAGTCATTATTCCATTGGGGAAATTATATGGATGTAATTAAAAGTTTTCATATTTGTGTAATGGACAGAGTATACATTGGGCTTTGTCAAAAATTTGGTTGTGATTAGATGTTTCCCACTATGTAAACAATTACAAATACCTCACTTGGGAAATCCCCTGCTCTGCAGTGTCCCTTTGATTAAGTAAGCTTTTCCAGTTTGTATACCACTGAGAAGAAAAGAGCAGCAAGAGAGGCAGAGCTTCTATCTGGGCATGTAGGGGTGGGAGTATGGAAGAATTAGCCATGGTCCACCTCAAATGCACCTCTGACATTGCGCCAGGTGGCTCTGAGACTACCTCTTGGGTCTAAGGGGCTATTACAAACCTTGTCCCTTCTTCTTGCTCTTATTAAAATATGGCTATCTAGCTATGCTCATTAATTGAGTAGAGGTATTAAGTCTTGAGCAGGCTCATGAGGAGACCTCACTCCAGGTCAAGGGAAGCTTTCTGGGCTGCCACCCAAAGAGTGCCTCACTCCCCTCCTGGGGCCAACGAACTGCAATCACTCCTCCAGTAACTGCCCTCTGTGCTTGGTCCTTTGGCTCTTCTTTCTCCCACCTGTAGTGGATCTTACTGCTGCATCTAGAGGCCTTGGAACATGGAAATAACTTTGATATTTGATAACACAACAGGTTTATGCATCATCAAAAAATTCACACAAGGGAGAAACCATTTAAATATTTAGAATATGGGAAGAACTTCACAGTCACGCACTGGATGCAGAGAAATGGGAGGTACCAGCTGGGGAGCCACCAAGAGAAGAAGGCTCAGAGCCCAGGGAGTGGCAGTGGGACAACAAGGAGTGGGCCAAGGAAGAAGACTAGGAAGAGGAGGTATTAGAAGCTGAAGAGGCGACAAGGCTGAGTGAGCTGGAAGAGTCTGTGGCAGAGAGAAGTCCAGAATCAGACGTAGTAATTCAAGCAGGTGAGTGGGTGGTGGGAGACCAAGAGACAGAGATGAGTCCAGCTGAAGAAGAGTCATAAGTGTCTCCCCCTCCTCCCTTGTCTCCCAGAACCAGAAGAGAGCTGAAATGGATAGAGCAGTGGCAGGATGTGAGCAGAAAGCCCTGGAGAGGAGGGGACTCAGACAACTGTGGGGAGGTGGGGACCTTTAGCCTGGGCAACTAATTCATGGGGAGAAGACCTCCCAGGGATGAGCTGCTGCACCTGTAACTCTGCTAATACATAGTTAACTCCAACTTGGAATGGTGTGATTTACTGCTGACTTGTTCTTTGACATTCACAGATGCCACAAATTTCAGTACACATAAAATGAAATACTTTCACCCTGATATGGGGATCTGTATTCTTGGGTGGTGTCCCCTGCGGAGGCTACTCTGCTGCCCACAGTGGCATCTTTTTTTTATCCCTGACCTAAATGCCAGCCAGTCTTCTTCCAAGAAAGTGCTGAGAGCTGGCTCAGGGGGTGCTAATCAGGAAACCATGGGTTAATATCCACTCTCTTCACCTGCACTCCTGAGCTGTAGCTTTTGCATCCCTTACTTTTGAATGTGGGATTGACATTGTATTTCATATACGGATTGGTTCCTTGTGTTTAGGATATGAAAACTGCACTGAAATTTCTACTGAAATAATATTATGACACTATATGACAGAATTTAATACAAATTATTGAAGCCAAGATGCTATATATTGCATGTAACTTACGTAAAGATGATTTAGGACACTGGTGGAATAACACTGGGCATATATTAGGGGGGCTGGAGTGGGATCTGCCATCTATGAATCTGTCTTCTAAAATCTGTAGAGACTCCTGCAATTTGCTTCCACAATGTGACAGACAGCTATGACCTTGTACAGGACACTCCATTCCAGTACTCTTTCCAGGATTTTCTTATTTCCTCAGGATTTCCACCCCTGCTTTGTTGCCATTGAGCAGTCTGTTCTAATTGGGGGTTTTTTGTTTTGTTTTTGAAAAGGTGTTTGCACCCTTAGAATTTTTTGTACTTCTGCAAACCTTGGAGTTCCCTCAAGCCAATTGACATGTCTTCTTCTTTGGGTTTGGTGTCACGTTGTTTTCATAAGGATCACTATTCAGAGAATGTGTTTTCTGTTGGTATAAAGCATTGCATACCCTCCAACATTTCTCCTATGAAAATAGGGATATTAATAATAATAATAATAATAATAATAATAATAATAATAAATATTTATACCATGCCCATCTTCCTGGGTTGCCCCAACCACTCTGGGAAACTTCCTTCAGATGTCTTCTAAAGGTTGTATATTTCCTTATTTCTGTGGCTCAGAGGTTACATAACTCTATACTCTCTGATGAAAATAGGGACGTCCTTTACCTTTTTACCATACCCTCCGGGACGCGGGTGGCGCTGTGGGTTAAACCACAGAGCCTAGGACTTTCTGATCAGAAGGTCAGCGGTTCGAATCCCCACGACGGGGTGAGCTCCCATTGCTCAGTCCCTGCTCCTCCCAACCTAGCAGTTCGAAAACACGTCAAAGTGCAAGTAGCTCTGGTGCTCTGGAAGGTAAACGGCGTTTCCTGCTCTGGTTCGCCAGAAGCGGCTTAGTCCTGCTGGCCACATGACCCGGAAGCTGTACGCTGGCTCCCTCGGCCAATAAAGCGAGATGAGCGCCGCAACCCCAGAGTCGGCTACGACTGGACCTGATGGACAGGGGTCCCTTTACCTTTACCTTACCATACCCTCCAACATTTATCTGAAGAAAATAGCGACATCTTAAGGAAAAGCAGGACAAATGAGAAACTGGGATGGCTTCTGTAAATGTGGAACTGTCCCTGGAAAATGGAGACACTTGGAGGGTCTGGTCCTCTGGGTTTCAACTAGTGTGCTATGGCACCCTTGGGTGACGTGAGGAATGTTCAGGGGAGACCCAGGGGCCATCCTTCCATTAACCTGCAGCCCATATCTGTGGAGTCTATAGATAGAGCAGTTAAATCCAACATTTCCTATTTTCTAGAATGGGCGCACAGAGGAATGTGACTCCAACAGGGAAGACTTCCTGCCAAACCTGTGGGAACCATCTCCCTTCTGGGTGTAACCAGGTAGGTGGGTGTGACCCAAATAGAAGGACTGGGCTCACAGCCTTCTCTCTCTTGACTCATCTCTTTTGACCTTCTCCTGAGCTCCTGCTCACCTGCTTCCTGAGATGCCTCATCCATAACAAAGCCGAAGCGAAAGCGAGGCTGAGGCTGAGAGGCTGGAAATAGCTGTTGGAATTCCAGCATTTGTTTGTTATCTCACAGACTCTTGGAAGGGACTTTCCAAGCGGGGCTAGCTGCCAGGTGCGTAGCAGCTAGTAAACAGCACTATAGGCTTTTGGGTTTTTCAGCTCGTGACTGAAAGCTGAAGCTTGGATTCAAAATGGATGCCAAGAAAGGGGGAGGTTTACCTTATCCACCACCCCTAAGAGAGAGAGACAGACTTGCTGCAATAGATGTCGCTGACAGGGGGAGTGAAGCTCGGAGTTCTAGCACCCCCACTGCTATTGCTAGTGAAGAGCAAGCTGTAGCTCTGAACGTTGTCTGTTGTTACAATTGTGGACAGGTTGGACATATTCAGAGGAACTGTAAGAAGCCACGGCAACAGAAAGGAGCTAAAGGGAGCTCTGCAAAGCCTGAGGCCTCAAGCTAATGTTGATTGTCTTTTCACAGATGAAAAGCCAGTTTTTCTTTTACAGGATTTTCAGGATTTCCTGGAGAAACAAGGGATAAAGCATAAGGTTGCTGTTTCTGAAAATGCTTGGAACAGAAGTATTTGTGTAGAAGTGAACAAAGAGTTGCAGAATGGAATGGCATGAAGGCACAGTTGCTGAGTTCACATTTGCCACATGAGTTTTGGGCTGAATCTTTATCTTGTTTTTGTTACACTTGGCTGAGAAAGATTTGAAAAGGTATGGAAAATTCTCCTTTTGAGAGGCTGTTCCACAGAAAACCTTCTGTAGCACATTTTAAGGTTTTTGGATCTCATGTGAAGACTGAAGCTCCAGGTGGAGTTAAAAATGCAAAAGGCATTTTTGTGGGTTATGAAAAGGGTTTCTACAGAGTAATTTTGTCTGAATCAGGTCAGGTGATTCTCACAAAATTTCTAGAGAGCACTCCTGGACAGGAGAGAGTAATTTTTCACACATATCCCACTGATGACAATTCAGATGATGATTCTGATTTAACTGATTATTCTGGTACTGAGAGTGACACAGAAAGCTCAGAGAGTTCTGTTGACACAGTCATTGAGAGAGGTTCACACACAATGGCTAGACCTTCACAGGTTAAGGTTGAACCACTGTTTACTATTGGAACTGGTTCTTCAAAAGGTCCTGAGGATGAACCAGTCAGCAAAGAGGATCAGCACCTCATACGCAGGTCTGAGAGGGTTACAAAGGGCGTACCACCAAAAGGTATTCTCAAGAGTTTGCTAACTCAGCTGTTGCATGTGTTACTATTGTTGACAACTCTAGACAAGTTACAGGTGTGTCCAAGTCAGAGACGAAGACACAACTGGGAGTTGCTAAGCGTAACACTACATTCCCTAGCCAAGGTAATGCAGATGCACTCATTCCTTGGAAATCAGACAACCAGAGAGTTACATTGGGGAAACCAGCGGCGGGTAGTTCCAAGGGTGGAACTGAAACAACAGGGGATTGTTATATGTATAACAACTGCTTGTTTTCTTCTCTGGATCAAGCTTTGTTCGCAGCTAACGTTGATTCATATGGGGGAGTATGTTACGATATGAGAGCAACGCAGCTGCAAACTGCCAGCTCAATGTTTACATCACATGATGTGACTAGCTGTGGGAAAGAACCTTCCCGGAAGTTCACAGGCTGGAAAAGTCTTTGTGAAGTGTGTAATATGAGACCTTCCTGTTGTGTTTGTAAAGGAAGTCTTTGCGACTTGCTTGAAGGAGTCTGAAGTGATCGGACGTGTTTTCTTGTAGGCTTGTACGGTCAGAAATAAACATGATGTAAAAGGACTTTCTGACTACTCTTCTTTCCCCTGTGAAAAGGGAGAAGTGGGTGTGCATTTTCCACGCTGGGAAATGTCGCCTATTATGATCTACCCTGGACTTGCGGGGAAGCCAGCCAGGGAGGTCACCGGTAAACAAGCTCAGGGAGCAGGGAGAGGGACCAGTCTCTCCCATTAAGGCTTGTTTTCCAACAGTAGGCCCATTTGTAAGTCTGAGACTAAGCTCAGACTTCTCTTCATTTCGCTTCTTGATTTTAAACTACAAATGGTCCTGTAACTACAACTTAAGCCTGCCTTAAGCCAAAATCCAGCATCGCCTGAGCTCTGTGATTGTGGCTTTCTCCCAATTGAAGTGCAGAGTGTTTGAGGAGCAGGACATTCACAGGGAAACCAAAATGCTTGTTTACAAAGCTATTGTACTACCAACCTTACTGTATGCTTGTGAAACATGGACCACTTACAAACACCATCTCCAACTTCTCGAAAGATTCCATCAACGGTGTCTCCAAAAAATCTTACACATCACTTGGGAAGACAAGAGAACTTATATCAATGTACTGGATGAAGCAAAGATCACCAGTGTTGAAGCAATGATTCTTCAACATCAGCTCCATTGGACTGGTCATGTTGTGCAGATGCCTAATTATTGTCTTCCAAAGCAACTACTCTATTCCAAACTTAAAAATGGAAAGCATAATGCTGGTGGCCAACAAAAGAGGTTTAAAGACTGTCTCAAGGTAAATCTAAAAAAATGTAGTATAAACACCGACAACTGGGAAACACTGGCCTGCGAGCGCTCCAGTTGGAGAACAGCCTTTACCAAAGGTGTCATGGGCTTTGAAGACACTCAAACTCAGGATGCAAGGGAGAAACGTGCTAAGAGGAAGACACGCTTGGCAAATCCACACCGTGATCAACTCCCACCTGGGAACCAATGTCCCCACTGTGGAAGGATGTGTGGGTCCAGAATTGGCCTCCACAGTCACTTACGGATTCATTGTTAAAACCGTGTTTATGGAAGACAATCTTACTCAGCTATGAGTGATCGCAAAAGAAGAAGCTTGTGAGTAAACTTTATTCTTATTTAAGAAGACTGTTTTGTGTTGTTATTTTTTTAAGAGGAAAATTAAAGGGAAAATACTAGGAAGAATCCAGTCTGCACTAAGGCATCCTGGATTGCTTCATTAAAAGGCTGAAACCAGCTGTCCACAGCTCCCTGCTATTTGCTGCAAAGGAATGTGCTCTGCTCTGTGCCCACTAACGTGAGTGAGGATGAACCATATCTAAATATTTCCTCTCCTATGTTCATATACATTCCTACAGTATCTTCTTGCATTATTTCTGCTTTTGATCTTAATCTCATTTTGCCCTCTCCAGCCCCCCCCCCAATCATGTGCACACTAGTTGCAGGAAGCGGAGGCTGGGGTTGCCATGTGGGGTGTGGCAGCTAAGCCCTCAGAGCAGTGGCATTGCTTCAGTTCCTGTCAGCACATGCGGAGCATTCCCCCTCGCATGTGCATCAAAAATGGTGCCAAAAAGGGGCAGGGCAGAATGGGCAAATCCTGTAACAGAACCCCAGTGTAAGTGGCTTCCATGGGGGAGCCGCAGAAAGAATGTGATTGGTCAAGGGAACCGTGGACTCAGAAAGTTTGAAAACCCCTGGTATAAGGATTAGGATTCAGTAGTGGTAGTGCTGATCTCAGTGGCTGAGTCCTGGTAATAACTGTTGCTGGAAGCACTGGATAGATTCCATTATGGTGTAACAGGCTTAAAATGATTCACCAATTCTTCCCTCTCCTGTAAGTTCTTTCAGGAGAGCTAGGACTCACATACAAAGAGTTATCAACTTTCTCATCAAACTATATACTGTGGTTCCTGGCATTCTTTTGAAAGAGATAGTGACTATTGTGAAACAGTGTTTGTGATATAAATATTTCCTTTCAGCCCAGTTCTAATCAAGGCTATATAGAAATCTGATTTATTTCTGTGTGGGACACTTCCATGTAAGGAAGCTTTGGTCTGCATCATAAATTCTCCAAAGCCACTTCCAGGCCTCCCAGAACATTGGAGGTGCTGCTGTACATCTGCTGTGCCTACCCAAGTCATTTTTCAAAGCTTGGTGGCCTTGGGGAAAATTCATATTTCTAGGAACAATAGTTACTAAGGACAATTGAATAACAAAACAATGGAACATATGCCTTTTAAGCTTAGCTAGAATGACATTAACCCCTAGAATCACTTCAGAAACCTTGAGATCTAGTTTTATAATACCATTGTAATAATAATATAATATAATATAATATAATATAATATAATATAATATAATAATATAATATAATATAATATAATATAATATAATATAATATAATAATATTGTTCAGCAAAGCTTTGGGTGAGGGTGCCAGTCCTGGAAGCTGACAAAGGCAAGTAAGAGAAGGAGCACCTGTTTTCACAAAAGAAAATGTTGCTAAGTACAATACTGGGTGTGTACAAAATGTGAAGTATGAAGAGTACTTAATCAGGCACACCTCTTCAAAACACAATAGGGTAGAGACCAGGAAGAGGAGGAGGAAATCTAAGAAGGAGCAGTGTGGGATGCAGTGAGGAAGCAGATTTGGGATGCTATGGTGAAAGTATGAGACCTTGAGGTAGATGGAAAGATAGCACAGGAACGGCTTTTAAAGGGATTAATGCTATATTTATCATCATCATCATCACCATCATCATCATCAATATACTGCCTTTCTCCCAGAACTGGAATTCAAGGTATCTCACAAAAATTAAAACAAACATATAAAAGCATATTCTCCAACATTTCTCCGATGAAAATAGGGACGGCCCATTCCATAATGATAATTTTACAATTTATACCCTGCACATCTTACTGGGCTGCCCCAGCCACTCTGGGCAGCTTCCAACGTATATAAAAACATGATAAAACGTTAAATGCTAAAAAGCCTTCCCTATACAGGATTGCCTTCAGACGACTTGGGGGTTGGGTAACTCCATACCCTCCAACATTTCTCCAATGAAAATAGGGACATCCTAAGGAAAAGGGGGACATTCTGGGATCAAATCAGAAACCAGGACGGCTTCTCTAAATCAAGGATGTCCCTGGAAAATAGGGACACTTGGAGGGTCTGTAAAAGTTTATGGTTACAAAGTAATTGAAATATCTATAGAATTAAAAGAACATAATAACATTTTGAATGGTATTAAACAATGTATTTGAAATTGTTGTCACCTACCCAGAGGGTGGGTGGTGGCAAATATTATTTTATTTTATTTAAGTCAGTGATCTTATACAGCATGGGCGACGGCATGGGGGCAGCTGCCCCCCAAATTAGTAAAAATCAATACAAATCAATACAAATCTGAGGTTCTGCCCCCCCTACAAAAGCCTGTCCCCCCAACAAATCCTGGCTCCACCCATGTTAAACAGATTGTGTTAAACAGAAGAGGGTGAACTGTTTCTCCTTCTTGACACTTAAGCCAGATAGAACAGGGAGGTGGATCAAGTCATTGCTGGTATTAATTTGTTATCTTATGGTAACAGCAAAATATGAGCATGATCCTGCATTTTAGGGCCGAGAAATTTCAATTGGAGACTCAAGCATATGCTGGACATCTTGCATTAAAAATAAAAATAAATTTTACATTTTAAAAAATGGGACATAATACGTATTACTTTGGTTGCTTGGTGGCCTCAGATTGTGTGTGGGGTTGTTTTTTTTAATAGACCCACTTTCAACAACAACAGAAAACCTCATGGAGAGCTTTTCAGAAATCCAGTCATAACAATATTCCACCTTTGCAGCCACCACTTACATAATCAGTCCAGACACAAAACTTCACGGGTCTTTTTGATGCCATTATGCTCTAGTGTTTTGTTGTTTTTGCCAAGGTTGCCAACATTTGAATTGTTTTGGTATTTTCATCAGCAGTCTGTGAATATACATCTTTATCACTTAAAGATTCACAAAAACACTTTAAATAGAGCAGGTCTGTCCAACTGTTTCCCCAAGGACATTCTAATCTGCTGGGCCTACCAAATTTGAGAAAATGTATGTAAAAATAAAATTCCCATGGTTGTAACTCATAAGGAAAAAAAACACATTTTCAAGTTTTAAGAAATAAATGCTTTGACTTTTCAATTGTGCACATAATATTGGTGGTATGATAAAGCGAATGTGGATTTTAAAAATCACTGTATTAGAAGTTCCATATTAAAAATTAGGAATAAATACAAGGCCAGGTTGTGGCAAAAGACACCTTTATGAATTTCACCACAAGAAGCTTTTGCCGAAAAAGAGATGACAGGCAAAGGGAAATGGATAACATGCCAAGACTTAATAGAACCGCATCAAGGAGATTACAAAATTAAAACAAGGGAGCAATTAATAATGGAAGCTTACAATCTCCATTGGTTCCCTTATATGCAGTTAGTTGAGAGATTCAAGCTGGAAATAATTTTGCCGTAGAGCAAGAAAAGACAGACTTTGAAAATCAACTGTGCACAGATGATGAACATGAATTTTGCAGAAATTTGAAACTGAAGAACAGGTTAAAGAACACATGATTAAATGGGGGGAGGGGAATTTCATTCATCCATTCACATACATACATACATACATAGCCACCCAGCGGAGTGGGTGACCCCAGCCATTTGGGCAGCTTCCAATAAATTAAAACACAATATACATATAGAACAGTGGGAACATATGTGGACTAAGGGGTTAAATTTTGCATTGTGTTATGATCTTAAAGAGATTTTTAAAAAATAAAATGATGTTTGGCTTGTATTTAACTCTTGAGAAACTATTCAGAATGTATAAAGATATTTCAAATGTTTGCTGGAAATCAGTGGCGGAGGAAGAGGAGTGGGGGGGGAGCACACCGTCCCTGGCAACACGGTCCTGGTGGAGTGCCATCGCGGCTGCCCCCCTTACACTGGGCGCCATGCCCCCGCAGGCAGTGTCCCACGCCCCCAGGACACGCACCAGCCACCCTGCCTGCTCTCCGCCCCCCCCCCCCCCCGGTGCAGGAGCATGAAGCTCTGCCACTGCTGGAAATGCCAAGAACATGAAGGGAGGTTCTATCATGCTTGGTGGACTTGTAAAAAGGCTAAAGAATATTGGACACAAATACATGCATTAATACAGCAGATTTTAAAGCTTAATATTCAGTTGAAGCCATAACTCTTTCCTTTAGGGTTAAATATAAACAGCTGGAAAAGGATTGTGGAAGTTTACTCCAAAATGTGATTACAGTGGTGAGATTGCTATATGCACCAAGATCAAAAGATACAGCCTTACCCACTATAGAAGAATGCTGATAAAACTATTGGACTTGGCTGATATGGCAAAGTTAACATGCTTAATTAGAGAAAAAACATTACTGACATTGATTAGGGATTGGAAGTTTCTTATGAATTTATTCCGTTAAAGAGCAAATGGACTTGAATAGCTGGATTTTGAAGACTGAAAAAAAAATACTGATTTATAGAAGATAGAATGTTTGGCTCTTATGGAGTGAATACTATATTTAGCTGCAGAACAGAGAGTCAGAAATCCCTTTCTTCTTTTTTATCTTTCTGTAATCTTTTCTCTCTCTTTCTCTTCTCTCGCTTCTCTTTCTTTAGATTTTCCTTTTTCTTGTGTTTTCTTCTTTCTGCCTTCATTCTTTTTTAGACTAAGTAGCTGTTTTATATCAGTATATTATAAAATATACTTTGTAATTGGTAAGTATTTTTGGTATATCTCTGAATAAGTATCAATAAATACAATTTATTTATTTTTTTAAAAGAACAAATTTATTTGTCTGTGCCTGCTCCATAACTGGGCAGATCTGTGAATCCTGCACCATCACCCAAAAAAGAGACATTCCCACAGAACCAAAAGGGGGGCCAAAAGGCTGGTCAGAGGGATTCAGGATGGAGAATCTCCATGTGGAAAGTCTCCTGTTTACAGAGAAAAGAGCATTGCCTGGAAACTAGGTAGGGTGGCCACCTGTCCTGTATAATACAAGAATGTCCCTTATTTCAATGTAAAATGTTGTGTCCTGTGTTTATTCAATACAGAATGCAGCTTGTCCTGTATTCACCCATTTCCGCTCTGCTCCTGTATGCTCGCTCTCCCCCACCTGGAGCCCCTCATCGTCCACCGGCCACCTTCATGGGTATCTCCTCATTAATGCAGGATAGAGGACCTAAAATTTAAAAACAGCTAAGGAGGGAACGGAAAATAAAAAAGTGTGGGCTTCCAATTCAGTATCTGCCAATTGTATATATAGTGATCATTCAAATTATTCAAACCTATACTACAGGATAACATCTATCAGGACCTTAACTGATTGGAGACTTGGGATGAAACTCACAAAATGAATTTCAACAGGGACAAATGTAAAGTTCTGCACTTAGGCAGGAATAACTAGATGCACAAATATAAGACAGCGGCCACCTGGTTTGCTAGCAGTACATGTGTAAAGGATCATGGGGTCTTAGTGGTCCACAAGCTTAACATGAGTCAACAGTGTGATGCAGCAGCAAAAAAAACAAAAAACTAATGCTATTCTAGGCTGCATCAACAGCAGTATAGTGTCCAGATCAAGGGAAGTAATAGTACCCCTCTATTCTGCCTTGGTCAGAACACATCTGGAATACTGTAACCAAATCTGGGCACCACAGTTTAAGAAGCATACAGTATTGACAAGCTGGAACTTGTGCAGAGGAGGGCAACCAAAATGATCAGGGGGGTGGAAACCAGGCCTTATGAGGAAAGGTTGAAGGAGCTGGGTATAGTTAGCCTGCAAAAAAATGGAGACAGAGAAGATATGATAGCCATCTTCAGATATCTAAAGGGCTGTCACATGGGAGATGAAGCAAGCTTGCTTTTTCCTGCCCCAGAGGGCAGGCTTCAAAACAATGGCTTCAAATGACAAGAAAGGAGATTCTGACTAAACATCAGGAAGAAGTTTCTGACAGTAAGAGCTGCTTGACAGTAGAATGGTCTCCATTGGAGGTTGTGGACTCTCCTGCCTTGGAGATTTCTAAAGAGAGGCTGGATGGCCATCTGTCAGGGATGCTTTAGCTGAGATTCCTGCATTGCAGGGGGTTGGACTAGATGACCCTCAGGGTCCCTTCCAACTACACAATTCTATAATTCCATGATTCTATGATCTAGGTATATCATATTATATAGCTGCTTATCATTCTGCCAGGCATAATTTTTCTCAGGCATCACCTACCCATCTTTTTCCAATCCAGAAATCCAAAAGTGGTTCTTAAATTTTTATGGAGATAATCACATACTCATGAGCTGAAATTGCTATGTTTAATTCCTAGCTTGTCTGTTTCATAAGGTTTCTTTTTTAATACAGAAACTTCCAAATAAGCTGACACAAGAGAAGGGTGAGTATCCTCAGGATACTGTAATCCAGTTCCACTTTGTGGTCTGGAAGTAGTTAACTATAAAATGTGGAGTGCTAGTATTATCTGACTTGACTCCTAGAGCAAAACAAAAAAGTTCTTATGAGAACTTTGTTATTACTAGAGAAGGCCCATTGTAATATCTGCTATATCAGTTCAGATCTCAGATAGAACTAGTTATCTACCACTTGTTACATTCAGACAAAGCAACTGAATTAAAACCGTCAGAAGGTAGGTCGAGGCCTTTCCACTCCTTTTTTAATTGCCTGTGTACTGAGCCTTTGGAAAAGGACTTTTGGGAAATGGATCCCACTGCTGGGTCATTCTGGGTCCCATTCTCTATACAATCTGTTGCATCCAGCCCAAATACAGCACTTAAGCTAAAGAGCTCAAATTTTGCTTTCCACAAGAGTTGCATGATGAGAACTTTATTTCCCCTGTGTCTGCAGTGAGAAAATACAAAAGAGATGGAGGACATCATCCTGTATTCAAGTGAACACTCCTGGCAATTTTTTTGTTTTGTGATATTCACCCAGCTCTAATAAGCGAGGTTTCTCTCATTCAGCCACATGCCTGGCAGTATGATCTTTTAAAAGAGGTCTGGGAAGTGGATTGTTATTAGGGTCTTGAAGATTGTTTGCCGGTATTTAAGGATCAGCAGTGCCATGTTCTCATTAAAGTGCAAGGACATCCAGTGTATTTACTTCTTATTCAGAACTCCTCTGAGCTGTTGGGTGTAGTTTTCAATGACTTCAAGTGTCCATCCAGCCAATGCCATACTTAAGAGGGAAAGAACACTCTTCTCTAATGTACAGCTGACTCAGCTACAGAGTTAAACAAGCAAATATTAAAAAGGCAAACTTAAGTGATGATCTTGCCAAGTTAAACACTTTGAACTTTGTTGGTTTCATGAAAGAGTTAAGCACATGCTTAACTTTCTCTTATTACAATGATAGGGTTTAAAAGTAGCTGGATCTTAGCTGGATTGCTCACAATTTACTATGAAAACATACTTTAAAGGATGCCTTTATTATGTGAAGATTTGAGAGGGTAGCAGTATTAGTTTCAACAAAAAAGCAGATAGTTTTGTGGCAATCAGATAGTTGTTTTATTGTAGCACAAGTTTTCATGAATTTGAGCCAGATTCCAGTTTTCTTGAATGTGTAACTAACTGGGCTCTGGTTCACAAAAGCTTATGCCAAATAACTTCATCTTTAAAATTGCTGCAAGACTGTGCTGTGCTTACTATGAAAAATAATCTCTGTAGCAATATATTAATTTTACTATTATAATAGGACCTATTCACACAGGCATGTACATCACTTGATTAATCTGAGAATATTCACATGCATACAGTAATGTGTGAACTGACTCCAGTGGAATGCACTGTATCTGAGGTGAACACCTGCTTAAAGTCCCATCTGTGTTGTTAGACCTGTGATAACACATTCACACACACAGATCTTCACCATGTTGCTGCAGTCATCAAGCAATGAGCATGAATGTGTGAAACAGTCATGAGTTCCTCTTCTAAACTTCATTACAGTTTTTGATGAACAAGGCATGGGAGGAAAGTGGAGAAACTGAACTGAGAGCTGCTGCTTCCCTGTATTATCAACCTTGAAAAATATTAAAGCTCTACATGAGGCAGCTTATTGGGGACAGGGGCTGCTTCATCTAAGTGGGACCAGTTCACACATGAGTTCATTTCTATTCACTTGATTACTCATCTCTTAATGGCTCACAACTGAATGCTAATTCTGTCCTTTTCGATGTCTGGTTTCGGAAGTGATAGCCAAATTCTGCCTGTGGCTCCTCCACGCATGCAATTTCCAGAGTAATAGTCATGTTAGCCCTTTGCTTATTTATATATTTCATAAAATTTATATACTGCTTGATTGTAAAAAAAAATCAAAACAGTAGCAAGAATCATTGTGGCACCTTAAAAACAAAAGGTGCTGTTGTGGTATAAGATTATGTGGTACTGAAGTCCACTTTATCAAATGCTTGAACCACTATCCACTGCTGGAAGATAATATCTAATATTAGCTGAAATAGATATGGCGTGGGATCCAATGCACTCCCTCCATTAGCATAAGGATATCCCTCCTTCCCTGTGCACACCCCTCACCCTTCCAAAACCTCTGAAGGGTTTAGGAAAACCCCAGAACAGATTTAGGGTGTGGGTTGTATACAAGGAGAGGAAGTCCCAATGGCACAGCCCACAGTCCTTGCACTGATGGAACAAATTCATTGAAATAGATACATGGCAACAGAAACGGGGAAAGGCTGTTAAAAAGTGAGTCCAAGAAGTCGGTCCAATAGGCCCTATCATGCAAAGCATAACAGAATAGACTTGTACTTGCTGATAAAGCCTATTTAACCTATTTCAGGCTAGAGCAGGCATCCCCAACCTGCAGCCCTCCAGATGTTTTGGCCTACAACTCCCATGATCCCTAGCTAGCAGGACCAGTGGTCAGGGATGATGGGAATTATAGTCCAAAACATCTGGAGGGCCGAAGGTTGGGGATGCCTGGGCTAGAGCCTTCCTGCTCTTGTATACCTACAGCAGGACTGGGGGACCTGAGTGCCAACTCATCCTCCCTGCTGAATTCCACCAGAGGCAACCCTGAGGAGACTGATAGGCAGTCCAGGATGCCCAGGACTGAATGTTGGGCTCCTCCAATTCCCATCATCATTGTCCATGGCTTTTGGGGTTGATAGGACCCACGCTGCAGGTCCCCCAGTACAGTGGCAGCCCTCCATTGCAGTGGGCAAGGACATTAAGTACTTGTGAGGGCCTCTCCTTCACACATTCAAGCCATCGCCAGATGTTCAGCAGCTCATGAGCTAGTGCAAGGACCCCTTCCAGCAACAGGGCCTGCTGCAGATCAGGATGTTTGCATTCAGTTCACTGCTTGTCCAGAGGATGCTTCCCCTACATTGTCTGAGGAGCATTTTAGACCCCCATCTCCTTCTCCTGCCCAGGTTGACTTGCCTACCCCACCCCACCATGGGTGCAGCCAGGATTTATTTTGGGGGGAGCAGAACCGAGTTATCTGTGACACAATTGGTCAGTTAGTTAAGTTAGTTAAGTATTTTTATTTATTTACGTGATTTGGGGGGCAGCTGCCCCCCTGCACCCCCTGGCTATGCCCCTGCCCATGCACCCCACCTTCCCTTGGAAGTATAGGGGCCAACTCCTAGGGGCCGAGGTGCCTTCACCCCCCCCTAAAATATTTGAAGGAGTTAGGCTCCCCAAAGTTGATGGACATTCAAATGTTGTGTGTGCACTGAGTCATGTGATCGATTATGCGGGGCAGGGCTTACCTGGACTCCCACAATATTTTTTCAAGTTGGCTGGAAGCATCTTGAATCAGCTCTCCCAAGCAGCCTCACAGCCCGGCCCTTGTTGCTAATTGCTGGTCGTGTCCCCCCCCCCGCCCCCCTTTATTGAAAGGCGCTGGTTCTGCAGCGGAGCAGGCGGGGGGGGGGAGCAGGGCGCCGCCCGGGCAACTAGGGCGCCCCAGGATGGGAGGCTGCCCAGCGGCGGCGAGGCGAGCCTGGGCGCGGGAGGCCCTGCCAAACGTTTCAACCCTGAATAGTCCCTGCTTGGCAGATAATTCAGAAACTATTTGTATGAGCTATTTATCAAATTATTAACTGCACAGATGTTGTTTGGCTGAAGAGCAGCTGAACCTTCTCGCTGCCAGCCGCGGAGACAAAGGTCTGGAGGAATAATTGAAGATGTGCATGGAATATTAAATTAATTTTCTGCTCTTAATTCTTATGCTAATCCTGACCTCTCCTAGAGCCTATCAATTACCCTACACAGAGGAAGAAGAAAGAAGGGAAAACAGTTTCTTCTCGCGTCGTCTTCTCCTCCTCCCTTTTTTTTTTTGAAGGGAAATATTTGCAATGAAGCCAGAAGCAAAGACTGGGATTGTTTAATTGAAGCGCCGCGTTGCAATTACGTGGTGTGGGAAGCAAGGTTTACACAGTAGTCTAAAGGCGGCGGCGGGGATCTGGGGAGAAGGGAGGAGAGCGAAGGCGAGAATCTTCTGAAATAGCGACGCATCTGCGAGGACTATTTTTTTAATAAAGGAGGGGGGCAGTTTTAGTGCTGGGATAAAGGAAACAGGGCTGGTATCTCGCATCCTTAAACAGAAAATACAAGCTTTTGGGTAACCACCGGGTTTTTTGTGTATGTCTGAATGACCAAGACGCGTGTATTTGCTTTTACTGGAGGGGGAAAATCCCAAACCCCAAAAAGAGTTCGTTGTCGACCTCATTCTGAAGCCACACAGCTGAGCGAAGGAGGACGCGCTCTTGCACAGCTCCAGGTCCTTGCGGAGGAGAACTTCCTGCTGAAGCAAACCAGTTTTTTTGCATTCGAGTTGTTAGCCAACGACGGCTGCGTATTCCGGGCCTTTGGGCGTCTCTCCCTTTCGCGTCCCTTTTCTCACTGCGCTTATTCCACCAAGGGCGATGGCAGGAGGCGGCAATGGAGTGCGCCGGAAAGGTTTCCGTCCCGCCGGCCCGCGAATATTTGCTTGGCCCTTTTTCAAAAGAAGAAAAACAAAGCAGACCTCTTACATGTTGTGATGTCATGACAGGCGGGATTAAATCAAATTGTCTTTGGGAAAGGGCTATTTTTCTAATAAGCAAAGGGGAAGGGGAGAGAACTAGAGCGGGGAGGGCGCTGCCCCACCCGGCGCGCTCGGCAGCAGCATTTCTTCAGCAAAAGGCTCCTGGCTTCCCCCCGCTTTCCTCGCTTTTTCTATTAAGAGGTAAATAAATAGGAGCAAATAAGGGCGATCCGTCTCGTCCCTCCTCCCCCGGGACGACCTTTGCGGGACCTCGGCGGCGCAAAGGCGTCTCTGGCGCGCCTGGGCTGGGGCTCCTGCGCTGCGCTGCCTTTTCAGCCCCCCTCCTCCTCCGGCCCCCGCGCTAGCACAATATCAATTAATCATGCGGCAGGCAAACAAGGAGATTTATTCCACTACAAATAGCCTCAAAGAGAGCTGCTGAATGAAGGTGATTAGCATGAGAAAAGCGGAGCAAAACTCCACAGTTCAACAGCTAAAGAGCAATTTGATGGGGCTGGGATGGGGAAATTACTTGATTAGCGTCTGTTGGAAAAGGATCACGCTGAAAGAGCCCCGCAGTCGCGAAGCCGGAGAGGCGCGGATCAAAACGCTGCGGCCGAGGAAACCGAGGCAGCGAGAGCCCTGTGCGCTCCTCGGGGCAGAGGCCTTTCTGCTGCTTGCTGGCTTTTTGGTCCGCACCTTCTACGTCCTGCGCGTTCTAACAATAGAAGCGCTGTAGAGTCGAATGGCAAGTTCTGTTTTGGGTTTTTTATCGCTCCGTCTGAAGGAACCAGAAGTCCCACGGAAGAAATGGCACCTTGTTCTGCTGGGAAGCCGGAGCCTGCGCGTCCTAAACGCTGACCTGAATTCTGGGTTTCAATGGGACTTGCTCCCAAATAAGCGAGTGCGCGGGAGCAGTTCTAAATATCTGCGTTCATTTAAAAGGCAATTACTCCCAAGTTAGCGTATACAGTGGGTCAGAGTGTTGGACACGATCCTGGCAGAGTTAAACATCATTTAATGCACTTCATTTCAACGGGAGAGATTTAAGCACTTGCTTAAATCGCGCGGGTGCAGAAGGCAGCAGACATAGAAAGGACAACAGTGTCAATTCAACAGAGGATTTCATTCCTCTCACCTGGAAGCGGCCCCGTTGGATACGGTGTGATCTTCTAACGAGCAAATATGCATAAGATTGCGTTGTAAGGCTGCTATATATGTATACTTGAGTAAACATGGACTGGACTGCAGTTTTGGCTTTACCGTGTCCTTTAGCGTAGCCAATGAGACAATGGCGGCTTTGAATCCACACACTTCAAGTCGATAGGGTGGGATAAAAGTTAATTCGACGTTGCCGCCAACCTCTCTCTTTTTATTAGCTGTAAGAATCACACGCCACTTTTCCTGGAATTAGATGGGGACCGGTCTTCCGATGCCTCCTTCCTAAACCGCTGCATAGTATGTGCCAAGAGCACGTCAGGTGCTGCAGTCCTGAGAAAAAAGAGCATGACAGTGGAGCCAAGTCATCTATCCCAAAAGGGAGGCCGGAGGGTCTGTTTCTTTGGAAACAGAAGTGGGTACCTGGAGTCCAGAGAGGGAGAGAAAGAGAGAGAGCGAAACCAAAAGTTTGAGCGATGCAAAAGAGAGCAGTAGGCATGTTACGGTACTAAATATGCTGGGTTTCTCTTGTATGCGGAGAATATCGCTTTCTCTCTGTGCAGAGAATCACATCATTATAGAAGGGACGTTGGCTCTACACTGGAGATCCCACAAGATCTACAAGGAAGGAAGCATGCAGCTGCAGCTTCGCTCACAGGCGGCGCTATAGCGTCTGCTTTCAAGTCTCCAGCGATGGAGAACCCAGCCACCTCCAGAGGCTGTCTGTTCCAGTGGCCAGCAGCTGTTGCCGTGAGAAGGTTCCTCACTGTGTTTTGGCTGAGCACTTCTTCCCTGCCGCTGCCATCCGTTTCTGGAGCAAACAGGGAACAAGTCTGCTCCTTTTCTGTATTACACCCCTTTACATGAAGATAATTTGATTTATTTCGTATATCTTTCTAGGTAACATATATGAAATGTGACTTCTTACTGGCTGCATCTTAATCAAATCAAACTATTTGATTTATTTATTTAATCAAACTATTCTGGATTATAACGGATGCATTTCACAAGCACCTGTATCCGAAATCTTGAAATCCAACCAGATATGTCATCTGGGTGAAGAATGTCCGCAGCATCAAAGCATATCCTATGGATTTCAGTGGAAACTAGTTCCAGGTCCTAGCCTGCTCATCATGTAGGCATGCTTTCAACGATAAGGGCTGCAGCAGAGCCAAAGATAATGACTTTGGATGTGCATTTTAAACTACTGCTTGGCAAAGCCAATGGAAATGGGCAAAACCATCCAAACTTTGGCACTAGCAAGTGTTTCCCGATTCAGCCAGAGCAGCGAGCTGCTTCTGCAGTGTCTCTCATGCTGGGTCTCTCCTGTGTTTTGCTTTTGGAGTTTAGAGACATAGGACCCTGTGCAAAGGCGCCCAGTCTAGCTTTCTCCCTGATGTGTTACTTTTCAACGCACGGAGAGGATCCCATTGGGCGGAGCATTGGGAAATCTTCAAATATTCCGTTCTCCATTAGAATTCGGAAACGCGACTTTTAAAAACTCCTAGAATAATGGAAGTGCAATCCTTTTCAGGCCTTTCCTGAAATATACTCCCACTGAGCAGAGTGGGATATTTCCTGATAAACATACATAACATCGGACTGCGTGGCTGAAATCCAAAATAGGCATAGTTAGAAGTAGACCTATGAAAAGCAACACGGTACCAGATTGCTTCAAAAGCAAGTGACAACTTGCATATGTGAATAAGTTATCACAGACCTAATAATACAGCCATAAAGTGCATAGCTCTCCCAGTCAGCTCAAACTCAGTGCTTTTCAACTGGAACCAATTTACATATTCAACTGGAAGTCGTCCCGTGTGCAGAGAAAATAAGATAATCAGGGCACGTGGGAGCCGGCTCTTTATCCCATGTTAACAGGTATCTGTTGATTTCGCTTTCAGGAAGATCGAAGCAAAAAACGTTTCTTTACATTATAGTTTTGCTGAAGCTCGCTCTGCTTTTCTTAGAGACACAGGTGTAACCTGGTCGTGGGTGGTAGTAAAGAGGCGACGTCTGGCCTCTGTAAAGACGCCTATTGTAGTCATCGCAAAGCCTGAGCACGTTGCAAAGGATCTTAGAGGTCCTTATCCGGGGGAAAGCTGTGAATGGAATAAATGGCTCATCACCTGCCATGAACAGCTATCTCGAAAAACAAAATCAACATCTCAAGTCGTCCACAAACCTCAATGGTAATTCGGTATTTCCTTTTCCTTTAGATTGTTTCAGTGCTAGAAGGATCGCCTTTGTTCTTCCAGGAGGCTTAAAGAAGCGCGGTCTTTGGTCAAAGAACGGAATGATCTCGCGCTTCTCTCTGTGAAGAATTCTGGCTCTCAACCTGGCTTTTCAAATTAAAAGCAAGGAACACGATGCGGCTTGCAGAACTGTCTCCAGAGAAATAAGAACTGCCCTTCAGCGGGGGTATCTGCTTCCTGCCGACCCAGACCATAAAAATATATGTTTACCCCATCCTGAAGAGATTGGTGTCACTTAGCGGCGAGAGAAACAAACCTAAAACTCCGGTTAGCATCTCCGCTCGTCAATAAACTCACCTTCGGAAGGGCCTTATTCTCTCAGCCTCCGTCCTCCATCTGCAACATGGAGGGAATAACCCTAATGTACCTTTGCTACATACGTAGCTATATTATAGGAATTACAAGAAGATAACGCCTTGGACCGTAAGATCTATAGCCGGGAGCCGGAGAAGTTATAGGAGACCGGAAACCTACGCTGGTGATTTAGCCTTAGGCTACCGTCCTTAGTATAATTTACTTAGGAGTAAGGCCTGTTAAGTTCAATGGGACCCTTCCGAGCAAACAATGCACAAACAGTATAAAGGGTTCAGCTTGCCTTTGCTCACTTTCCATGGGCTGGGTTTTGTTTTTTAAAATATGTTTTTTTATTTATTTTCAGAAGCGGATCAGTCAAACACTAGGTTGCAACGGAGTTCTTGATCTGAAACAGATCCATTTGGGAAGAGCTGGTGTCCTGGGCGGGCACGTGCTGACGTTACGTTTCTTTGTCCACTGGAGACAGATGAGCTCGGGTGGGAGACGGCATCGGCCATTTTCCTCAGTGGGCTCTGCGCGAAGCCCCGAGAGCCGGTGTGGCGCAGGGCAGAAGGTCTTTCAGACCCATAGGAGCCAACTCCTAAGGGCCGAGGGGGCTTCGTGGCCCAAATAAAACATTTTGATGGGCATTGCCATTCAAATGTCGTGCGTGCATGTGATCGATTGTGTGGGGCGGGGCTTACCTGCCCCCCGCAATATTCTTGGCCCCCCTGCTCTGACCAAGTGGCTCCGGCGGTTCTTGGTTCTCACTCAGCAAGGCGCGGGCGTCCTTAAGGCAGAGAGTAACGCTGTGTGCGGGTGCGGACTTAGCGCAAGCCTTGGCCCCGAGTCGCCTAGGTTCAAAACCTCACTCAGCCACGGAGTCATTGTCTTGGAGCCTAAACCACCTAAGGGGGTTGCACCTAGGATAAAGAATATATATTAGTTCTACGTGGTTGTTTTGCTGTGCCATTCTATTGTTTTTGTTTCTTTAAAGTAAAATTTATCACTAGGTTTAATATCTGAAAACAACAACACCCTATTAAATGTCCAGTCTTCAGAATGGTGTTTGGGTACATATAATGATAAAGACAGTAATATCATAATAATATTTAATGACAATAATTTATAAGCAATGTAAAATGTAGTCTTCGGTAAATTATTCGAAAACACAAAGCTGATGAAAAATAGTTGCTTCAAGAACTGAGAAACCGAGTTAACTAGCCATCCGCGGGATAGAATTTTTAGCGAGCCCGATCCTGGCTGAAGTTCTCCTGCGCGCGACCCACTGCAGTGAGTGCGACCTGCACAGGAGCAGGAAATGGCATTTCGTATTGAGCGCGAAATATGGGGAATTGTGCACGACTTTTGTTTTGCTGCGTCTCAAATTACGCTGCGGCTGTATCCCGATAATTCAGCGTTGGATCGGACCCACAGCATTTTCTACGCGTTTCCATATTTGTACTGGAACCCACCGCAAGCGCGGAGGATGAGAGTGGAGACGCCCATCTTGTACACAGCTCGTTCCCTCAGGCACGTCTTGACTCCGGACATTTCCGCAGTTCACACAGTTCATTAGGCGGAAAAGCTTCATGTATTATGGGAGACCATGCACTCCAGAGGACCAGCTTCACACCAAAGGTGTAAAACAGAATACCCTAAAATAGTTAATTACACGTTTTACTTGTTTTTAACTTTTATTGTAAGCCGCCTTGGGCAGCGTATAACTACCATAAATAAAGATAAGTAAATACCGCTGTTCATCAAATCACAGCTGTTTACAAACTACGGGGAAAGCAAGTCCTTAACACACTTATTGTGGAGTAAGCTCCACACGTGAATGGGCTCGCACTGCAAATCAGATATCCTCATTCATTGCAATAGCTATGGGGTTCTCCGGCTTGGGCACTGATGAAGGGAAAGTAGGAAAATCATGTGGTTTTCTGCAAGAGAGTTGATTATTTTAGTGGTGGCGGGTTGAAGTGCAAGAAGACAACTAGTCTAGGATGGACCAGCGAGATGGTTCAAAACAAAGGAGGAGAGCGGGAGTTAACAGGTAGGGCTGGTGGCGCCACTTTTTCGTGATTTCTCAAATGCCTCGTCTCCACAGTCACGTCCTGTAAGCGAGAGGTTTTCAACCTTTTTGAGTCCACGGCTCCCTTGACCCAAGTACATTCTTTCTGTAGCTCCCCTGTGGGGCTCAGGAGCCCACTTATGTCCCCCCTTGCCTGCAGAGCTGGCAGCCTCTCACCCTTTTTCGAGGGAGGGAAGGAAAGAGGGACAGAGAGGCCAGTGTTGCCCACGGCACCCCTGACCGTCATTCAAGGCACCCCAGGGTGCCAAGGCACACTGGTTGAAAACCACTGCTGTAAGCCATCAATCTTCCTTTCTCAGGCTGTCCATTCATCGTACTTCCTTTATGCTTTTGTTGTAGCTGGAAAACTTTTCATTAAAAGCTATGTTTTAGAAATGCACTTCTTTTACTAATTCGACAATTGGGTGATCAAGGGGCGGTTAATTTGTGCTTTGTGAGCTCTTCAGCCTTGGTCATAGCCCGCATATTCTTAACCTCTCCCTTTAATGGCCAGTCACGACGGCGCTGCTTGGAAGCTGCTCGAACTCAGGTTGAAAGGAAGAAACGTGCTAAGAGGAAGGCACCACCATCCACTCTCGCCCAGAAACCTATGTTCCCACTGTGGAAGGACGTGTGGATCCAGAACTGGCCTGCGCAGTCTCTTACGGACAAACTGTTAAGACTGTCTTTGTGGAAGACACTCTTACTAGGCTACGAGTGACTGTCAAAGAAGAAGCAGCTTGGTAGGAACGGGCCTGCTGCAGGTGACGAAAAGAGTTGAAAGGAAGAAAGCCAAGGAGGAAGAGAAAGTCAATCCAGTTTCTCTCTGGATAGTTGAGATTTATTCCCATCCAAGATGAGTTGCGACTGCTTCCAAACGCAAGCTTGGGGGAGACGTAGCAGAAATAAAGTACTTCCAGATTTTCGCCTTTGGTTAGACAGTTGCTAATTAACTGGGTTAAACAACTGCGATCCTGAACATAAGTGCAGCACAATCCTGTGCATGCTTACACAAAAGCAAGTCCTCTTGGACTCAGTTGGATTCAAGTGCGCATGGAATAGTAGTTTTTCTAAGAAATAAGTCTAACTGATTTAAAAATCCTTATTTTTGGCTGGGTCCAGCCCAGTGGATGTAAGAAACGTGCGTGATCAAATCTAAGTCCTCCGAAGGCTGTAATCTCAAACCTGCCAATTAAGAAACAGATTTCATTCCATGGGTTTTTCTTATGTTCAGGACAAAAACAGCAAAGGGTCTTGTGGCCCCTGGAAAGCTAAGCAAAGCAGCAGCTTCCGTGGGATCGCCTTCGAGGGGCCACAAGGCGGCTGTTCTGCTGATAGAGCGTCGTCCAGAGGAGGTCCCTTCGGCCCCCCAGTAAAATATTTGGGGGGTCCCCCATCGCTGATGGGCACCGGCATTCCAATGGTGTGGGGGCGCCCCGCCATGGGATCGATGGCTTCCCGCCCCCCCCCCAATATTTCCTTCCCCGGGGCCTCAGGAAGGGGCCTCCCTTCGGCCCAAGGGCTGGATTTCGGCTTTCCTCAGCCGGATCGGGCCCCGGATGGGGGTCTCCGGCCAGCCCCCCCCCCCGTCCCGCCACTGGGCCCGCCGTGGACCCCGGAGGGCGCGTCTTCCCGGCCGGCCCGTCGCCGCTCGCCCTCCCGCTCCTGGCCTGGGGAATCCGGGGCTGAGGTGAAGACCGAGCGGGCGGCGAGCGAGAGGCGCCCCGGAGGAAGCCTGGGAGGGAGCAAGGCGAGGCGGGGAGCGAGAGGCGAGAAGCCGGGCCGAAGGGCCGAGAGAGGAGGCGCGCGGCGGCGGCAGCAGCAGGAGGGCGCTTTCCTGGGCCCCGAGCCCCTTCTGCGGAGACCGGGAGCGCCAGCAGCTCCTGGCCGGGCCCCCCCCCCGCCCTCCGCGCGGCCCCGGAGCCCGGCGCCCCCCTCGCCGCCTCGCCCGCCCGCTCTCCCGCTCTCCCGCCCGGCCGCCTTTCTGAGGCGAGCAGCCCGCGAGGCTCCCGCCATTGCGGCGCGAGGGCGGCTTGGGCGAAGCCGGCAATTGGAGGCGTCCGGGTGTCATTTAGTGCAAGATGAAATCAAATGACCCTCTTTCTGAAATCCCCGTGTCTGTGAGGAGAAGTGAGGACTCGGAGAGGGGTCCTTGTCTCCTGGCGCCATTATCCCCCCTCGGGGCCTTGGCGGCGGCATTCAGCCACGGGCGCGCGCGCCTCTAAGCGCGAAGCCGGAGCGGCGCCCCGAGAGCCGAGCCAGGCGCGGGCCTTGCCCCACTTCCGGAGCCCCGGCCCTCTCTCCCCGCCGGGCGCCTTCGCTCGGGGCTCCTCCATTCCCGGCCACTTCCCCCGGCAGCCTCGGAGGCCGCTGTGCTCCCGGAAGGCCTCCCGGCTCGGCAGCCGGCGAAGAAGAGCGGGGCGCGCGGGCGGGCGAGGCGACCAGGTCTGCCGGGCGGGCAGCCCCTTCAGGACGCGGCAAGCCGGTCTCCTCCTCAGCTTGTTTAGCGGCCTTTCTTAAAGCAGCACGTAATTGGTGCTTCCGGGTTGGAGAAAGTTTAAGGTAGATTACTTTTCTATTATTTGCTCCACCCTTTTTATTATCTTGCACTAGAAAATAAATGCTCCTATAGCCGAGATCTCATTGATTTCGTTTTACTCTCCTGGTAATGCAGCCCCCCCCCCCTCCTAAGAGGCGCGCACAAGACTCAGATGAATTTATAAAGTGCAGTTAAATAATTCAATAATTCTAAATGTATTACAAGTAAACTATTAAAGTAACATTACTCGGGCCAGGGCTTTCGCAAGTAGAGATACTTGGCACATACTTTCACAGTGGTTATTTCTTTCACTTTTGCCTTCCTTTTTTGGGGGGGGGGTATATTTATTTACAACTTCAGTGACAATCCGGTTGCATCGTGGTTTCTTAGACGCATCTTTTCCGGTTTGATTAGAATACAGTATAGATCAGACTGTTCTAATTATTTTCTCCTGCAGGCGGCACTTTAAAATCTGGACTATGGAGAGCAGCGGACCAAGGCGACTGGCGAGGAGCTGTCCACTATTTCAGCAACCCGTTAGTTTTTATTACTACGCTTACTTCGCAATTTTTTTCCTAAAGCTGCTCATACATCCTGTCAGTATACTTAACAGGGCGAATTACAGAATAATTGGGTTTTGTTTTGCTTTTAAAAAGTCTGAACTTTTGAGGACTTTCCTCTTCCTTGGGCAGAATTGCCCGTTTCTTTTTCCCCATGGAAACCACTTCATTGTAGTAGTTCCGGCATACTTCGGAATATTTTGAGTGATCTGAATGTGCACGCATGTTTGGGAAAATATGCACAATGTTTCTCTTTATGAGTATATATGCTTGTGGATCGCGTGTGTATTTTACACTATTTATATTGCAGTGTTGATGCTCTTCCTCTTTGTTTGTAAATGTCCGAAAACCCTTACACCCAAATCTCGGTTTTTAAACGTAACACCGGTGACTGCTGACAGTTACGTTAGGTGAAGGAGAGCATTAATCTGTGTCTGTGTCCTCCTTTTCGAAGTGTACAAAAAGGGACCACCAAAATTGTCGGCGTTCCCATGTGGTCAAGGGACCCTGCATTTCTGACATTCAGTGTAACATAATTGCTCTCTTCCAAGTAATATCAGGGTGTTTTTTCTTATATATGGGTGTTTCTTATATATCTTCTTCATGTGTTTTTTTAACCAAAACAAAACCCCTGATATACAATATATTCTTAATATCCTTAAGGGCGTTACGTGGGTGGGTACATAAATTCGCTGAATAAATTATGCTTTTCAAAATCCCAGTGATCAGTGTAATAAGTTGGTGAACTGTCTAAGCAGGGGAAGTCTTCCTGTGCCAGCTCCATTCAAACAAATGGGAGCTGCTTTTGGGTTTTACAGGTCATTAGTTCCATTGAGGGTTGTGCAGGAGACAGTCCCGCCGGGTGATGGCCTTAGATTTACGTGCATATATTTTTGCGTCACTTCTGTCTATTTTCCTATTAGAATTCCACACCAGGATGCTAACAACTGAAAAGTAAAGGACTGCATCTAGTGGCACGATCCCACCACCGATTCGCCTTTCCTTTAAGGGCGCTGGGATGCCCGCTCCCCCCCCCCCCCGTTTTTTATATCTCTTTAGGTTCAGGAGCGGCAGCTTTCTGGTACAAGTGCAACACTGATTGTTCTCTTATCTCAGGTTTCATACCTTCTCCCCAATACTTGGAAGCAACCCCCTCCTCTAATTTTAACGGAATTTACTTACAGTGCATAAGCACAAAGCCCGCTGGAATAAATTATTTTGTCCTCCTGAGCATCATTCGACAAAGAATTGCTTGTTGCTTATTGTTCTAGCTTTTTATTTTTTAATACCTGATCGCAAACAAAGGAACTTGAAATTAGTTTTTAATTGATTTTCACTGGGATTTTCGATACCAATACAAGGGAAAGAAAGTGCAAACTGTGGAGTATGTGCGTAATGAAAAGGTGGGTAATGCCTTTGCCCGCAGGATATTAATTTCTTAAACGCAGCTCTTCCAAATGGAGGCGAACTGCTCGCTCTCAGACCGATCCACAGCGCTGACCGCCTGCATTAAAAGCAGCACGTAGAAAATGGAAATATTGCTGCAATTGAAATAAGGCTTGGAGCTGAAGCACACGCTTATTTACATGGGAGCATATCGTCACACTAAATAAAATGGGCTTAAATTCCACGAAGTGGTTTAGGATTGGTACGTATCGGTTTACTCCCGAGGTGCTTTGTTTCACTGGATTGGCTGATTTCCTTATTCCTTCTTATTGTCCTGCCAATGTGCGCGGCGCTTTTAACAGGGCTTAAGTCGCCATCATGGTATTACTATACTTAAAAAAAAAGAAGAAGCAGTTCAGAGAGAAGCAAACAAACCAATACAGAGAAGCTCCAAAAAGCAAAGGAGACCTACCTGAATCCACTAACACCTGAACGAGTAACCTCAGCCCAGCAAAGTAGATTTTAAGGTGTGATGGAGATGGGGAGACGGAGAGATCTGGCACTCTAAGCAATTTAGTCACCCGTTTAACAGAAACCCAGCACTATCAACGGACTAAAGGCTCGCTTTCACTCCCCGCCCTCCCCAGTAAACATAATTTTGACAGGAAGGATTAAACCGTGAGCCTTTTTCCGTGTCCAATAGTGCCTGAAAAGCATGGGCACCAAAGCGGGAAGAGATGGGAATCGGCTTTACCTGCGGAAGGCAAAAGCTGCAAATTTAACTTTCCACGTTTCTGCTCCCGGAGCAGCTTTCTTCCGCTTTTAAAGAAAATGTATATTTACTGACATATTTAAGAAAAGGAGAAAGGAAAAGGAATTAACAACGATTCACTGGAGTACGCATGCACTCGTTAATATACAGATACGAGGTCTGTATAGGAAAGATCTCCGCAGAAAGTCAGCCAGAGATTGACCTGATATTGGAGACCACACTGGCGATCTCTTTGGGAACAGGATAGCGGCCCCTAAGGCGACCCCGGCGGGAGCGGAGACCGGGACGGAGAGGGAGGGGGGTCCATGTCCCCTCTCCGGGGACAATCTCTGCCGGTGACAGCGTGCAAAAAGAGGGAGAGGCCGCGTACCTACCTCTCTTGTGGAGTCTTTGGCTTAACTCCTTAGTCCAAAGAGAACCAAAGAGAGCTCGCGTTTGTGCATAACCACCCGCTGTTATCTTTGCCTCTCCGCCCTCTCAAGTCTGCCGAAAGTTAGATTGTAAGCTGCTGGGAGCAGGGACCTGTCTTCTCTCCACATATTACACCGCAAAAGGCCCAGCCGGGAAACAAAAACAGCAACAATAAATATTTGAAATAGCTCATCCTTCCCCACAACCAATCGTAATCTTGAACCTCTTCTCTCCTCTTCACAGACGCAGACACGCGCTTCGGAACTCTTCTAGGGGTCCTGGCGCTGCTTTCCCAGGGATGTTCAGGCGGTGCATTTCAGGGGCTGGATGTCTCAGTGCAACCCTTGGGTGGAAAACTCGGAGGTGCCCAGAATAGCCTCAGGCTCGGTCGCAACGCTGCCTGCCTTCCTCCCTTTCGTGCCCATGCACAACCTCTGGAAGGCTGCAGCCCCAGGTCCCCCCACTCTTTGCACTGGCAGGCAAGATTGGCTAAGGGGGTCTCACCAACCAGAAGGTCCAGGTGCCCTAAAGCATAATCCATGCAGTGCCCCCCACCCAGTCCAGATGTGCCCCTCTGGAAGAGACGGGAGTTTCTCGCTTCCCAAAAAGGACAGATCCAAGATCTCCATCTGCTTGCAACTGAATTATGATTGGAGTTAAAATTATCAGCGAGTTAATCATACCGTTGTTAAATTTTAATACACAAAACAGGGTGGGCTCTTTCCCGTTCTTCTTCAGTTTCCCATACTGAAATTATTGTTGACTTCTTACGAACTTAAGAGTGACATCCTTTACAACTAGTAAATTAGGGATCCTCTTTTTGCCACTTTCCTCACAGGCGCCTTTGAATTTGTTGATATTTTTATGGGGGCAGGGGAACACCACCACAAACTCTATCCAGTGTATGGATTTGTATACATGTTTCAATTATAGCCCTAGTAACAATAACAATACTAGACATTTATTTAGAGCTCTTGTGTAAGTCCAAAACAGTTCACACACATTATTCCAGAGGTCCTTGAACAACTTTGACATGTAAATGGGACTGTTATCCCATATTGCAGATACTTCTGCGTTTGGAGAAAGTGGTGGTGCAAAGCTTGAAGTTGATACTCAGTTTGTTCATTTCCTTTTAAAAACTGAATTAATATTTAATTAATCTTTCCTCTATTAAAATTGCAGAAACAGTGTACAACACTTCCTATAATGCCTGTTTGGAATTTGATGTGAACAAGGTTCACCAGAGGAGGGTTGTTTGAGAATAGGCTGTGCAGGCAACAGCAACCCTTTCCTTGGGATTGTAATGACTGCAGGACATCCATGACAAGTCTGGACACAGTGAAACATTCAAACACAATTGTGCAGTCGCTAAATGTAGTGAGCAACATATCTAAAAACAGTCAAGAACCAATCCCATTTCAGCCATGCACTCATTAGGCCTCCTTAGGCAATAGTGTACCCTCTTCTCAGAGTCCCACCCTTTAGGAGGATTGCTATGAGACCAGCCTATTGCTTAAAACTTGAAATGCACCTCTATAAAAATGAAAAATATTAATAATTTCTTATATATCTTCTTCCTATTCCTACTGCACTAGTGTTAGATTAGAATTTTGGAAAGCTTACTTTCAATTCAAAAGAGGGAGGCATTAATGATGTTTATTCAACAATATTCAGTTGGGCTCTTCCAACCTGTAAGCGAGTCTCCAAGTTTGTTCTTGGAAAGTATCATTTATCTTGCAGACTAACACATGCCAATTAAAGTTATGGGTACATAGGTGAAAATGAACAGCCAAAAATAAGCATTCAAATGTCCCAGTGATATTTTAGGGAGAATCAAAACATCTGCTGAATTTAGGCTGAAGATTTCAATCCTTTTTTCTTTTTTTTGTAATGCACTCTGCTTATGAAGGTGGCCATACTCTTTCTCAGTGATTCACTTACACCTCTAATGCACACCCAGTCATAGGTACCACTTGTAGTAGCTGCTGACTGTTGTGCTCTATTATCCCTTATCTCTCCACAGACAGCCATCCAGTACTTCCAGGATGTTCCCCACTTGTTGCTTTGAAGGTCACAAAAGATACTGAGAAGCAGCAACCAATGGGAAGCTAGTCGTTTCTATAGGGTTGCCACCTTTCCCCTTAATAGAGCTCAAGTGCTGTTCAAAAGTGCAGGCAGAAAAGAAACAGGTGCCGGTGTTCTCAGCATGGGGATGCAGTGACAGCAGAAGCTGTATCTCCTCTGTCAATCAAGTAGCTTTCAAAAGATGCTGGATTGTTAACCCTATACTTACGTGATGCTGCCACAATTCACTCTACAACCAATGATATTCAATAAAAGCTCTGTTTCCATATTGTCTCTGTTCCTGTCAAGTTAGCAGACAGGCTGTCCATCTTCTATCTCAACTCAGATGTGACCAACACATTGGACACAATGGGCCTTCTACCATGACACTACCAATCCACCAGCCTTAGGATGGAAGGTCTGAATTTCTTTTTGCCTATTGGAAGCCATGAACACTGGAAAAGGTGACTGGTTAGGCCCCAAGAGCTCACAGTCCTTTTGACTCCCCTCATGGTAACTGCTGGCATGATAAATCTGAACTGAAACTCTCAAAAGGTGAAAAAATTGAATTAAATATGTGAGAAAGGAAACGAGCAGGACTTTTATTTTAAAGGAGGGAGGGAATGATCAACCAAGCCATAATGTTGCTGTGCAATGATACAATGATGCTCAAGGCATGGCAGCAGATTCACCAGTGAGGTGTTGCTGGAATCAAAAACATTGGTTAGGTGTTGCTGATTTTTAAGGTGAAAGAAAACACAGGTTTTTGGATGGAGGAAGACTTTACCTAAATAAAGTAGGAAATTGCTGGAGTGAGGTCATTACAGTGGTACCTCGGGTTAAGTACTTAATTCGTTCCGGAGGTCCATTCTTAACCTGAAACTGTTCTTAACCTGAAGCACCACTTTAGCTAATGGGGTCTCCTGCTGCTGCCGCACCGCTGGAGCACGATTTCTGTTCTCATCCTGAAGCAAAGTTCTTAACCCGAGGTACTATTTTGGGTTAGTGGAGTTTGTAACCTGAAGTGTATGTAACCTGAAGTGTATGTAACCCGAGGTACCACTGTAGTCCATTTGCCAGCCATTCCATGTTCTATGACTGGTAAGGATGTGTGTGGCTCCTTCCCAACCCTTTCCCCTAGGAACCAGTAGTCAGTATCAAACCTGCCATTTCTTGTATGCTGAGCCAGTCAGGTTCCATTGACCTATAGTTTCATGTAGTGGGTCCAACAGCTAAGAAGGTGGTTTCTGCTCATGCTGTAGAGGGAAAGGTAGCCCATCTAGAAGAAAACTCTGATCCTAATCCTCCACTGCCCTGCAGGATATCTTCTGGAAAAGAAAAGGCTAAGGAGTAAAACCCTATACAAATTTGGAGTGGAACCTCCTTCCAGCAACTCCTGTAAGGTAAAGGTAAAGGGACCCCTAACCATTAGGTCCAGTCGTGGCTGACTCTGGGGTTGCGGCGCTCATCTCGCTTTATCGGCCGAGGGAGCCGGCGTACAGCTTCCGGGTCATGTGGCCAGCATGACTAAGCCACTTCCCACCAGAGTGGTACCTATTTATCTACTTGCACTTTGGCGTGCTTTCAAACTGCTAGGTTGGCAGGAGCAGGGACCGAACAATGGGAGCTCACCTCGTTGCGGGGATTCGAACTGCCGACCTTGCGATCGGCAAGTCCTAGGCTCTGTGGTTTAACCCACAGCGCCACCCGCGTCCCATAGCAACTCTTGTAGCTGGTGCCAAACTTATTGCTCTGCTTTTCTTTGGACCATATCAGCAAGGCCAAAAAGGGGGAGGTCTTGTCTGGTCACCCAGGACCTCCACACGCACTGCTCAGGCTTATACTCTGGTGAGGTCACTTTGGTGCTGCTAACACAGTGGTTTGACTTCACCCTCAGGGGCAAACTCCATTGTCTCGCAAGACGGTGCCAATGCAACAATCCTTCCTGTTACTCATGTCTGTGAGTGAAACATTCAAAGCGATTGGCTTAGTGTTTAGAATTAAAACACTTGGCTAGCAGAGTTTAGATCACCATCCTTTGTGGCATTAAGTGGAAACTCTGGGAGCTAGGCTGTTTAGCATTCTTACCCTCTTAATAAATCAGGCAACAGACTGTAGAATAAACATAAAAAGTATTTACTTACATAAAGTACTTCACTTGATTTGAGTTGTAGCAGCAACCAAAATAAGGCAGTTAAAAACTACTTCTAAGTTACAAAATACAAAATTAGCTTCTAAAATGGAGTTCAGGGTCAGATGGAGCACAGACATATGCCTGGCCTGTCTCACATCCTGGGAAGAATGAGGAGGGAGGCTAATATATCTTTAATCCTTCCCACCATGGGAAAAGACATCACACAGACCCCTTTACTGTATTTTTGGTTTTTATGGAAGCCGCCCAGAGTGGCTGGGGAGGCCCAGCCAGATGGGCGGGGTATAAATAATAAATTATTATTATTATTATTATTATTATTATTATTATTATTATTATTATTATTTCTACCAATTGCATTCTATAGTCTGAATCCAATTGTCTAGAAATTTGAACTTTTAATTCCTTACCCCTACAGTTATGATTTGTGGGTTCCCACTTAATTTTAATTTGATTTTAAATGTGACTCGAATTGTATTTTGAATTAATCGTTTGATTTTGTGTTTTTAATGTATTATATATTTGGTGTTAGCCACCCTGAGCCCGGTCTCAGCCGGGGTATATAATAATAATAATAATAATAATAATAATAATAATAATAATAATAACAATAATAATAACAATTAATAAATTTGTAGCTCTGTGGTTGTTAGACCCTAGATGCAGTTATCACCAAAAGTATGCACTGTTAGTTTTGGATGCAAATCTCCCACAAACCCCTTCTCAGACAAATAGAACAATTGCATGTATAATTTTTTATTAAGCCACCCAGAGTCCCATCATGATTTGAAGGTTCTCAAAGCTATCTCTATGTAGAGGTTTGGTGGGAATATCATCTGCCATCTCTTTGGTATGGCAAATAGGTCAACTCGACAAGTCCATCTTGCATCCCCTCACACACAAAGTGGTACTTCACTCCAATATGCTTGGTTGTTGTATGGAACCTCTTGATCTGTGTTAGCTTCAAACAGTTCTGGTTATCCCCCATCAGCTGAATGGGCTTCTCCTACACCAGTTGGTTGAGCTCTTTGCATGCCTCAGTAGCAGCTACATACTCAGATTCTGTAGAAGATAAAGCTACACAATTTTGTTTATAACTGTCCCAAGAAACGGAACCATTTCCAAATAACATAACCACCTATTTACTTATAGTCTTTAGTGTCCCAAGTCCATCAGCGTCCAAATAACCTACCAGTTCAAGATTACTGTCTGCTGGCAGCTTAAGTTTGCAGTTCTTTGTTCCCATCGGATATCTGCACAACTCTTTTGATAGCTTACTCCACTGCGTTTTGCAATATCTGCTCTACTTGTTGTGGTCAATTACAGTGGTCCTTTGGTTCTCAAACTTAATCCGTTCTGGAAGTCCGTTCCAAAACCAAAGTGTTCCAAAACCAAGGAGCACTTTCCCATAGAAAGTAATGCAAAACAGATTAATCCGTTCCATACTTTTAAAAACAACCCCTAAAACAGCAACATGAATTTTACTAACGAGACCATTGATCCACAAAATGAAAGCAATAATCAATGTTCTGCACTATAAAATAAATAAGACAGTATTGTAGATGATAAAAATTAAAATAATTTTTTTTCTTACCTGCACCGATAGTAATTGTTTGGATAGGGGGCTTTTATCCATTTCTAGTCACACAATCAATCCATCATTCAATCATAAAACGAAAAACAAGCCACAGACACAAAAATAAAGGCACACAAAAACATAAAAAATAGCAAAAACAAAAGACCAAATATCACCTCAGAACACTACAATCAGAAACGGAAGGCTTTAATTATGATGGGGCGGGGGAGACTTAAATTTGCTGCTTAAGGGTAAAACGAGAGGGGGAAAGCCTTCATTACGATGGGTTTTTTAAAAAATTTGTGGTGCAAGGGTAAAATGAGAGGGGGGAAAGCCTTATTTACGATGGGGGGGGACTTAAATTTGCAGCTTAAGGGTAAAAACGGGACGGAAAAAGTCTTATTTATGATGGGGCGTACTTAATTTTGCTGCTTAAGGGCAAAACAAGAGGGGGAAAGCCTTAATTACTATGTGGGGGACTCAAATTTGCTGTGCAACAGTAAAAATGGAAGCTCAGGAGCACATTCGGCTACCTGGGCAAAGTTCAAAAACTGGAACACCTTCTTCGGGTTTGCAGCATTCGGGTTCTGAGTTGTTCAGGAACTAAGATATTTGGAAACCGAGGTACCACTGTACAAAAGTTTTCCTATCACTGACCTGTACTGATTGCTGTCAGTTAAGAGTTTAGATTCATATTGGCTCTTTAGAAAATCAGAGGCCATAGGTATGGTTACAGCTTCAGCCTGCCAAGCAATTCAACAACTTGTTTTTGGCTTGGAAGATCGGATCCATCCTCTGATCCTCCTCTTTCAATTTAGACTCCTAGGTAGTAGGAGACTTTTCCTGATTCTCTGATTGACACATCCTTTGCCACATCCTTTACTACTTAATCTCAGTCACTCTTAGTTGCAATGATCAGGTCATCCACAAATGCTAGAACATAAGGACATCATCCATTTTTGTGTTTTGTGTACAAACACTTGTCTGTGTGACCTTGTGTGTGAACTGTGTGAGCTGTATGAACATGCGATGCAACTTCTCATCCAATAGCAGCTAAATTAGATTTATTTGGTTTGACAAAACCATTCAGCTGCTTCATGTAAATCTCTAAAGGTGTTCTAAAGTAGTGTATCTGAATACTGGAGCAAAAGTTTCATCAGTCCTCTCCAAACTTTGGAAGGAAGTCTTTCCCCACAAGCCTTGCTTTGCAGCACTGAACTTTGCCTTCTGCACCCTGCTTTATCTGGAGTGCCCACTTACTTCCAATTGCCTTCTTCCCAGGAGGCAACTTGGTCCTTGGTCCAGGTCTTGTTCTGGTGCAGTGCATCCAACTCCTCCTGCATAGCATCTTTCCACAGAGGAGCTTCAGCGACTGGCATCTGCTCTATCTCTTCCCAGGCGGAAGGTTCTAGGGGCTGCACCAACCCTGCAATGCAGGAGAGTCGCAGAGGTGGAACACTTCTGTTGAGTCTGTCAGACCTCTGGTTCTGGAACTGCATCAACATCCTCATATTCACCCTCCAGTGGTAGTATCTTGACATCACTCTCCATCTCATCCCCTCTGGTGGTGCTATTTGGAGTCTGGTCTTCTGCTGCTTCTTTCTGTTCATCATCTGTGCTAGAAGGTATGAAAGTAAAAGCTAGATCTGGACTGGTACGTATTGTGAAAAGTACAAAGGGTTTTGTGTTTCTTTCACTGACTGCTGAGAATAATCTATCATAGTTCCTCTTTTATCAGCGTTCCTGTGCTCATCGAAATGAACCACGTCTTACGCTGACCTTTCCTGTTTTTAAGTCCATAACTTTTATCATTTTTGCCCCCAGAAGCATATCTTACCATAATTCCTTGTTCTGCCCTGGAGTCTGGTTTGTGCCTGCTCTCTTTGTGTACAAAAGCATAAGCAATACTGCCAAATATACTTATGTGTGACAAGTTTCTTGTGGCTGATTAGCTGCTCTCTCTGGGCAAAGGTCAGAGGGGGCAGGGCTTCTGTTGAGGTAGGTGATTAGCTGTGGGAGGAGCTTATCCATATTTTAGATTTAGGGGAGCTAGTCTCAAACATTTGTTGGGGGAGACCTAGGTTTTTTGGGAGGGATTTATTTGTCCTGTCTCCACACTTTTTATGATAGAGGACCACTGTAGTCACCCCCAACGACACGTTCCCAAGATGGAGGGTGAGGGAACAGCTGCAGTCGCCTGTGGTTCCTGCGCAATGTTTGCCATCTTGCCAAAGGTTGCAGGCAGCTTTACCTGCAGCAATTGCATGTTGATTGCCCTCTTAAAAGACAAAGTCCAGCAACTGGAGGAACGTGTAGCTACGCTCCAAAGAATTAGAGAGCTGGAACTCTTCTTGGAAGCAACAGAGCACACCGTCTCCACCAAGGAAGAGACAGGGGACTCCCCTGAGAAGGTGGCTAGTTCACCAACACAGGAGCCAGATATATGGAGAAATGTGACTCAAAGAAGTAGGAGGCCCAGGGTTCGCTCTGATTGTTTAGAAATACGCAATCGCTTTGAGGTCCTTTCCCCTAGCATGGAAGACGAAGAGCAGACTCCATTTGAGGATCTCTCCCTCATTACAGTCGATCAGGTATATGAAGACGAGGAGCAAAGGCAGTCCTCTGGGAATGTCCAGGCAACCTTGGAACCGACAGCTCACAGAAGAACCCCGACCAGACCTAAGAGGAGGCGTGTAGTGGTGATAGGGGATTCCCTACTGAGGGGAACAGAAGCAGTGATCTGTGGGCCTGACAAGATGTCTCGGGAAGTGTGCTGTCTCCCCGGGGCTAAGATCCAAGATGTAACTGAACGACTGCAAGGAATCATAAAACCCACTGACAAATACCCCTTCCTCTTGGTTCATGTGGGAACCAATGACACTGCAAGCAATAGCCTCCAGAAGATCAAAAGAGATTACGAGGCTCTGGGCAGGAAATTGAAGCAATTAAATGCACAAATTGTCATCTCATCTGTCCTCCCAGTTGAACGACGTGGCCCAGGGAGAGAGGGGAAAATAGTGGAAGTGAACAACTGGCTTCGCAAATGGTGCAAACAGGAACGGTTTGGATTCTTAGATCACGGAATGCAGTTTCTTGAAGATGGACTTCTGGCAAGCGATGGGCTGCACCTCACAACGGTTGGGAGGAATGTTTTTGCAAAAAATCTCAGAAACCTCATCAGGAGGGCTTTAAACTGACTAATGTGGGGGAGGGAGACAGTGCTCCTGAAGGTAGGAGTCTATCAATTGATGAAGATGATCATCCAAATGTCATAGACCGAATGGAGCAAAGAGCATGCAGACCTAGTGGTGGGAGGAGAAAATCCTTAAATAAGAGACACGGGGGAATGATTAATGGACTTCAATGTCTGTACACTAATGCGCAAAGCATGGGAAATAAACAAGATGAGCTTGAGCTCCTGGTACAGCAAACTAAATATGACATAATAGGAATCACTGAAACCTGGTGGGATAAATCCCACGATTGGAATGTAATAATGGAGGGATACAATCTATTTCAAAGAAACAGACCAGACAAGAAAGGAGGAGGAGTGGCGTTATATGTCAGGGATGTGTATACCTGTGAAGAGATCCAAGATTTAGAACCTCAAAGCCAAAGTGAGAGCATTTGGGTCAAAATTAAGGGAGAGAAGAATAACAGTGACCTCATTGTGGGAGTTTACTATAGATCCCCAAGCCAAACGGAGGACATAGATGATGCCTTCCTGGAACAGATGGCCAAGCATGCAAAAGGAAGGGAGATAGTAGTAATGGGGGACTTCAATTACCCGGATATTTGTTGGATGTCAAACTCAGCCAAGAGCATAAGGTCAAACAGATTCCTCACTGCCCTTGCAGACAACTTCATTGTCCAGAAAGTGGGAGAAGCAACAAGAGGAACAGCCATTTTAGATCTGGTCCTAACCAATGTTGATGACCTGGTTAGTGGGGTAGAAGTGGAAGGATCATTAGGCGCGAGTGATCATGCTCTTCTGAAGTTTACTATACAGCGGAAAGGAGCAGCCAAGCATACTAGGACTCAATTTCTCGACTTTAAGAAAGCCGACTTCATAAAGCTTAGGGAAGTGCTGGGTGAGATCCCATGGACAGTAATACTAAAAGGAAAGGGAGTTCAAGATGGCTGGGAGTTTGTTAAGAGGGAGATAGTAAAAGCACAACTTCAGGCAATACCAATGAGACGGAAACATGGAAGGTGCCTAAAGAAGTCAGGGTGGCTATCTAAAGAACTTTTAACTGAGTTAAGATTAAAAAAGGATGTGTACAAAAAATGGAAAAGGGGGGAAACCACCAAAGAGGAATTCAAACAAATAGCCAGCACGTGTAGACACAAAGTCAGAAAAGCTCAAGCACAGAATGAACTCAGGCTTGCTAGAGAGGTTAAAAGCAACAAAAAAGGCTTTTATGGGTATGTTCGTAGCAAAAGGAAGAACAAAGAAACCGTGGGGTCACTCAGAGGAGAAGATGGTGAAATGCAAACAGGGGACACAGAAAGGGCTGAACTCCTCAATGCCTTCTTTGCCTCAGTCTTCTCCGATAAAGAAAACAATGCCCGACCTGAAGAATTTGGAGCAAATGATTCAGCAGAGGAAACACAGCCCAGAATAACTAAGGAGATAGTACAAGAATACTTGGCTAGTCTAGATGTATTCAAGTCTCCAGGGCCAGATGAACTGCATCCAAGAGTATTAAAAGAACTGGCAGATGTGATTTCAGAACCACTGGCAGTCATCTTTGAGAATTCCTGGAGAACAGGCGAAGTCCCGGCAGACTGGAGGAGGGCAAATGTTGTCCCTATTTTCAAAAAGGGGAAAAGAGAGGACCCAAATAATTACCGCCCAGTCAGTCTGACATCAATACCAGGGAAGATTCTGGAGCAGATCATTAAGCAAACAGTCTGTGAGCACCTAGAAAGGAATGCTGTGATCACCAATAGTCAGCATGGATTTCTGAAAAATAAGTCATGTCAGACTAACCTGATCTCGTTTTTTGACAGAATTACAAGCCTGGTAGATGAAGGGAACGCAGTGGATGTAGTCTACCTTGATTTCAGCAAGGCATTTGACAAGGTGCCCCACGATATTCTTGTAAAGAAGCTGGTAAAATGCGGTCTTGACTATGCCACCACTCAGTGGATTTGTAACTGGCTGACTGACCGAACCCAAAGGGTGCTCATCAATGGTTCCTCTTCATCCTGGAGAAGAGTGAATAGTGGGGTGCCACAGGGTTCTGTCCTGGGCCCGGTCTTATTCAACATCTTTATCAACGACTTGGATGATGGACTCAAGGGCATCCTGATCAAATTTGCAGATGACACCAAACTGGGAGGGGTGGCTAACACCCCAGAGGACAGGATCACACTTCAAAACGACCTTGACAGATTAGAGAACTGGGCCAAAACAAACAAGATGAATTTTAACAGGGAGAAATGTAAAGTATTGCACTTGGGCAAAAAAAATGAGAGGCACAAATACAAGATGGGTGACACCTGGCTTGAGAGCAGTACATGTGAAAAGGATCTAGGAGTCTTGGTTGACCACAAACTTGACATGAGCCAACAGTGTGACGTGGCAGCTAAAAAAGCCAATGCAATTCTGGGCCTCATCAATAGGAGTATAGCATCTAGATCAAGGGAAGTAATAGTGCCACTGTATTCTGCTCTGGTCAGACCTCACCTGGAGTACTGTGTCCAGTTCTGGGCACCACAGTTCAAGAAGGACACTGACAAACTGGAACGTGTCCAGAGGAGGGCAACCAAAATGGTCAAAGGCCTGGAAATGATGCCTTATGAGGAACGGCTAAGGGAGCTGGGCATGTTTAGCCTGGAGAAGAGGAGGTTAAGGGGTGATATGATAGCCATGTTCAAATATATAAAAGGATGTCACATAGAGGAGGGAGAAAGGCTGTTTTCTGCTGCTCCAGAGAAGCGGACACGGAGCAATGGATCCAAACTACAAGAAAGAAGATTCCACCTAAACATTAGGAAGAACTTCCTGACAGTAAGAGCTGTTCGACAGTGGAATTTGCTGCCAAGGAGTGTGGTGGAGTCTCCTTCTTTGGAGGTCTTTAAGCAGAGGCTTGACACCCATATGTCAGGAGTGCTCTGATGGTGTTTCCTGCTTGGCAGGGGGTTGGACTCGATGGCCCTTGTGGTCTCTTCCAACTCTATGATTCTATGATTCTATGATTCTATGATTCTAAGTTAGGTATTCTTCCATGCCAAAGTTCAAAAGGTGTGTGTAACTCCCTTGATTGGCAGTCAGTTTTGCAGACACACAGCAGTGGCTACTGCATCTCCCCACATGTACTTGGGAAGGCCTGCATCAGTCAGCATGCATCTTGTCATTTCCAAAGAGACCTAAACCTTCTCTCTGCATCTGAGTTCTGTTCAGTGTTTGAATTTTTTTGGGAATAAATGTGCTTTATTGATTAAGCTCAAAAATAAACATAACATAAAGTGTGCATTACAACTTGAGGAAAAAAAGAACAGAAAAAACCACAAGAAAAAACAGTAAAAACTTTTAAATAGGCCAAAATAGCAATCATCTTCTATTCTGTTATTCTGTATTTTATAGCTTTATACATGACTTCCTGTCAACACCCAATGCGTTTACCTTTTCTGCAAAACATTTGTAGATTTCATAATTCAATCAAATTTATCATACACCTTACATCTTTTTCACTAATCCTTTTCTCTAATTTTACTTCAAACACTGTATTATTTACAGAGATCATTCAAATGCTGCCATAGTTGCCACACCCTGATTATAGTTCTGTAAATATTTTTTAAACATGTCCCATTTCTGAATAAAGCATTGATTTGAATTGCCTCTCTTGTCATCTGTGCCATCTCAACGTATTCTAGAAGTTTGTTTAAACACTCTGATTTGGAAGGAAACCTTTCCCCCTTCCAATTCATTGCAACCAGGGTCCTTGCAGCCGCAGTGCCATATAGAAAAATTTCCTTAAGCCATTTTGGTATTTCTTTATCTAAGATACCTAGAAGGAAGGCCTCCGGCTTTTTTTTGGAAAAGATACTTGCATCATTCTTTTCAGTTCATCATTTATGATATTCCAGAATTCTTTAATTTTTATACAGAGCCACCACATGTGGTACATATTTCCTTCTGTGTCTCCACACCACCAGCATGTGCTCAGGATATTTTTATACATCTTAGATAGCTTTGACAGCATCAAATACCACCTGAACTGCATTTTCATGAGATTTTCCTTAATATTATAACAGGCCGTAAATTTCATATTCGTTTTCTACAAATTTTCCCAATCACTCATCAGAATAGTATGACCAACGTCCTGGGCCCACCTAATCATCACTTATTTGACCTCCTCCTCCTCGACTTCCCAGTCAAGGAGGAGTCGGTACATTTTAGGAAGTATCTTAGTTTTATTATTTAACAATTCTGTTTCCAATTTAGAGGGTTCTTTGGCAAAGCCCTTCTTTTTATCAAGTTTAAAGGTCTCGTTTAGTTGGAAGTACTGTAGCCATCCTGAAAAATGTTCTTTCATATCATCATACTGCTTTAACTTTAGTTGGGTGCCTTCCTCCATTAATAATGACTTATACGTGAGCCAGCCTACCTGCATATTTACTTTACTTTACTGCATTAGCCTCCAAGTGGGAGATCCACCATGGGGCTTTAGGTTCAATCAGGTCTTTATATTTTATCCAAACCGTATATAAAAAAAGGTAAAGGTACCCCTGCCCGTATGGGCCAGTCTTGCCAGACTCTAGGGTTGTGCGCTCATCTCACTCTATAGGCCGGGAGCCAGTGCTGTCCGCAGACACTTCCGGGTCACGTGGCCAGCGTGACATCGCTGCTCTGGCAGGCCAGCGCAGCACACGGAACACCGTTTACCTTCCCGCTAGTAAGCGGTCCCTATTTATCTACTTGCGCCCGAAGGTGCTTTCGAACTGCTAGGTTGGCAGGCGCTGGGACCGAACGACAGGAGCGCACCCCGCCGCAGGGATTCGAACCGCCGACCTTTCGATCGGCAAGTCCTAGGTGCTGAGGCTTTAACCCACAGCGCCACCTGCGTCCAAAAACCATATATATATAAAAACCGTATATAGCACTTTTCTAATAATATGATTAAAAAATCCCTTGTGTGCCTTAGTCTTGTCGTAGTTAAGGTAGGCATGCCAACCAAAACAATTGTCATGCCCTTCCAAATCAACCAAGCTCATATTTTGGAGTAGACATCAATCCCTTATCCAGAATAGGTAGGCTGCCTCATAATAAAGCTTCAGGTCAGTTTGTGTAGGTCCCTTGGTTGGCAGTTTTGGAGATACACAGCAGTGGCTACTGCATCTCCCCACATGTACTTGGGAATGCCTGCATCAGTCAGCATGCATCTTGTCATTTCCAAAGAGATCTAAACCTTCTCTCTGCATCTGAGTTCTGTTCAGTGTTTGAAATTAACCAGGCGCCAGTAGCATTTTGTGACAAGCAACTGGCCTTTTGAAAAGCAGGGAAAAGGATGATGATGATGATGATGATACCCCAGCCACTCCGGGTGGCTTCCAGCTTAATATTATTAATAATATTAATAATAATTTATTGAATTTTGAAACATAATAAAACATTAAACATTAAAAACAGAGTTGCCTTCAGATATCTTCTAAAAGTTGTGCAGTTCTTTATCTCCTTGACATCTGATGGGAGGGCATTCCACAGGGAGGGCGCCACTGCTGAGAAGGCCCTCTGCCTGGTTCCCTGTACTTCTCGCAGGGAGGGAACGACCAGAAGGCCTTTGTAGGTGGACCTCAGTGTCCGAACAGAATGATGGGGGTGGAGACTATATATCCCCTTCAGGTGTACTGGGCCAGGGTTGTTTAGGACTTTAAAGGTCAGCACCAACACTTTGAATTGTGCTCGGAAACATACTGGGAGCCTTTAGGACCAGTGTTGTATGGTTCCAGTGCCAAGTTTGTTGCCTAACATCTCCATCTGGCTGGCTGGCGTGGCTGCAATGCTGCACCATTCAGCTGGACTTTGGGGCAGCAGGGCACAAAAAGATATGCCTGTTTTGCTGCTGCACAAATCACCTGGTGAACAGGGTAGCATGGCACCAGAAGATGCACGTCCTTTGGTGCCGCAGTGCCCTATGGATTTCCTGGCTCACGCAGCACTGAAAGAAAAATGTATTTTGGTGCTGCGTGAGACAGGTGATTTGCCACAGCTGGCCAGTCACTCCAGCTTGTTGGGCTTCAGCGGCTCCACTTCCTCCATGAGGCTGGCATTCTCCCCGGCTCTCCCTGTTGGCAAAACATCTGCCGGTGCCAGGCCACTCCCTCCTCCTTTTTTCTTGCTAGGCGGAGGCCACCTGGGCCCAGCTTTCTTGGGGCTGAGGCAGTGACTCTCGAGTTCCAGGAGCAGAGGGCTGTTCCTGGCGGTGGCAGGGGAAGGTCAAAGGGAACAGCGGGCTGTCAACGGCCGCGGCAAGAGCCATATCTGGATGCATGCAGGTGACCAACCCCCCACTGCTCTGGATGCTGCCAAAGAGCTGCTTGGGGCTGCCGCACGAAGCCCCGCCAGCATTGCAAATGTGGAGCTGCTCGTTCTGCTTTTCCAGCTTCTCCAGCAGCTCCCACAGCTTCTGCACTTCAGTGTTCACTTTGGATTTAATTTCCTTCATGTCACCCTGCAGACCCAAACAACCCTACGACCCTATTGCCACACAAGACAACAACAGGACTGCTCCTGCTGCCTCCACCTTCTCTTCCTCCTATTCTCCCTCCCTCTGTCAGGTGAACCTTCCCCCCCCTCCCAGCTCAGAAGGTTGAACTGGGCCGAGTCAGAGTCAGCTGCACACACAGGAGCTGCAGGGCGGCAGCAAGAGTAGCCAAGAGAGGTGAGCCTTCACTTCCCGTCCAGCCATGTAGGGGCCCTGCCTTCCTTAGGCCTGCTCAGGAAACAGCTGGCTGCCTCAGCATTGATGGGAAGGAGAGGTTCTGTGCCAAATTTCTGGATCTGCTTCATCCTGCTGGCATTAGTGTGCCACATTTGCAGACTGCGGTCCTGAAAGATTGGTCTCATATACACCATTAGTTAAGTGTGCCCCCATCTCCGGTCACTTGGCACTTCCCATATTTAAACAGCCTATCAAAACCTTTTCAGTCCAAAGCAGACACACTAAGCATGACATATTTCAATTGTGGGACATACAGGACCTGCTGCACAGTATTCTCTCTCAGTTCATTGCTTAGCTTGCAATTTAAGGTTCATGAACCTGTGCCACATACCTTTATGGTTTTGTGCTCTGCAATTTGGATATTACCATCTACTGATTGTTAATGCCTCCAAATAAATTTTTATCATAACTCATATATGAAGGACACCCAGAATCAATCAACCATTTGTTTCATTTCTCATCATTAAAATTTGCAGTTAGATTCATCTGTTGTTCCCCTTATTTTGTCTTGGTTGCTTGTTTTTGTCAGGACAGTTTTCAGGGAATTTCTTTGACTTTTGTGCTTTATAAAATTTGGCTAGGTATCCCTCTTTGTAGAAACTGTAGCAAACAACTTTTCTGGATATGGCCTTGACTCTCTTCTGGGATAGGGACACATAAATTGTGTCACTTCCATTCCTGATTCAAGAGTGTTCGCTCCTCTTCACATTTTCCTCTTAGGTGTTCAACTGCATCACCAAGTGGTAAGTTTGGAATGTTATAGCCATGTGAACTATAAACATAACAAATTTGCGTCCTAGTGACCCCAGGAAATAACTAATTTTGCATTCCTCATCCATTTTGTATTAGGAAATTTCTATCTTTTCAATAATGGTTAGGAACTGTGTTTCATGATTTTTACAGTCCTTCTTGGATTCATGCCCTAAATGAATCTCTCAGGATGTGAGTGCTGGCTTGTAAATCCAAATGCTTTTTCCAAGTTCTGAAGCATCTGAGCAGCTGTTTTCCTTTCCTTTGTGTGAATCATTTGGGCACCTGTGGGATTTTCCTAGATAATAGACACTGCTAATTTATTTTGCTCCTCCCATAACTTTAAGACTTCAGCTTCACCAGGTTTGGCTCTCTTGATACAATCTAAAATACCCACGCTATCAAATCTGGTTCTCAGTCATCTCCTCCACTGCATGAAATTTCCTTCTGTTGACTTGGGTAACTTGGGGCTTTCTTCCTCAACTAAATTCTTCCTTTTCATGTGCACATTTGTTTTTCCAGGCAGCCTGCTTGTCCGTTCTGTGTGAAATAGAGTTAATAGGTTGGGTAACATTGTCAGCCAGTGTTCCTGATGTTGCAGGTTTATTTTGGCCCTGTTGGTGCTTTTCATGAATGTCTGGTGGGGAGAAGCATTGCTAGTCAGTCATTGTGACTGGCAGTTTCCAAGGGTGGTGTATGAGTTCACTGTAAATGTTGTGACATGCAAGCCTTGATTCACAAAAGGAAGGAAGGAACTCATACAGAATAGTGCCATTTAGATTGCCTGGAAGAAGGAAGGAGAAATAGTTAATGGAGCAGGCCTCTTCTTCAAGGAAGCTGTGTAGGGTCAATCCTGGAACTTTAATTGGGCCTAGAAGCTAACAGTCAAAATGGGGCAACATGATCTCCCTGTTGGAGCTCCTGATAACAGCTGGGTCTCGGCATTCTGCACTGGTAGAAGCGTTTAGACCATTTTAAAAGGCAACCATAGCATGTTACAATAATCCAAAATAAAGTTGATCAGAGCTTAAATGAGAGCTGCTGAATCCCACTTCCAAAGGCTTTTGCAGCTGGGAAGTTCTATTAAATACCTTGATAAGAGAGACTTTTCTCACTTTTAGCAGCCCTCCAAGGGATTACTTTTCTAACTCTGTTTTGGATCATCCTCTGGAAAATCAGCCAAGGGGCTCCTGACTGCAGGAAGAGTACACAAGGTCAAACTAGGAAAGACCAAGAAATATACAGCTGATACAGCTGTACTGAATCCACACCTTCCTTTTCCCTAGACAAGGAAATGCAAATTATGAACACCTACTATAGGATGGAACCAATATTTGTGAATTTACCCTCCCCATTGTAGCCCTCCCCCACTGCCTTCAACCTTGTTCTGGAAGGTCCCTCAATTCTCTGGCGCCCATTTCTGGGAGGGGATGAAGCTGGCAAATACTTCTTCCCTCTTTTTCCATTAGTGGAAGCACCCACTGGATCACTCCATGAACACAAGGCCATCAATGGGATTACACCCATATAAAGGAAAAATACATTATTAAGCTGTTCCCCGCCCCCGTACTATGCAATGTCTGCTTTCAGTAGACGCTTATAATTTAATGTTGAACTTAAGTAACTTTCTAAAAAAGCAGTTATAATTTTCATGCATAAGGTAGATCAGGAAGTTTATGTTTCAGTGTTGGCATAAGTCTAAAACATTGGAGTGGGAGTGCTGAGCAGCATAATTCACATACTTTTAAAAATGGTACACCTGGAACATAATCCAGCCAAAATTAAATCAGTTTTAGATTGATTTCAATAGGAACAGCTGCTTAACTGGTAACATTAGTTAGCCTAATATTGTGCCTTCATTGATGCTTAGCTCTTCCCACAAGATCAGTTTAACCTAAAATTCCTTACCTTTTTATTAGATTGCACCTCATGTTAGCTGTTTGTTGGGTTATCAAGTTGCAAACATAAATTGATTCACCAACAGATTGTTACCACTTTGCCTCTGATCAGAAGGCAAGGTGAGTAGAAAGCATTGCAACTGATCAATATTGATCAAAGATATATTTAATGATGTAATGCACAGAGGAGGAAGTGTCTCTGCAGACCTTTAATTCTGCATCTTCTAGTAACCACTGCAAATTTTCTGCACTCTGGAAGTGGGGCATTCGGGACTGAGGTCTTCTTTGTCTTTGGCAAAGCTCAAAACAATGGACAGCAGATGTTTCAATCATTTACCCACCACCCTCTGGTTGCCTACCTCTTGTGGGGAATGTTTGCAGCAGCTTTAAACAAGGTAGAAGCCCATGATGCAGTAGTGTCAACCTGAAAGCTACACTTGGGGAACTGAATAGGCTTTTGGGTTCCAGCCAGCAAGTGGAATGGTGTGGGGTGGGGAAAAACAAGGTGGCAATTCAACTGGCTGGTAGCAGGAAGCTATCAGTTACTCTACACACCGTCACTCCACTTCCTGGCTGGCTAGCAGCTGCCCTCTTTTACATCAACAATGGAACAACCCAAGGGTAGACCAAACACTTCTTTTATTTCAAACTCTGTTAAGCTTTGTGTACTTGTTCAACCTGCTGAGAAGGGTATCCAAGTGGCAGATAATTATAGATATCATAAACAAATTTAACTTGAAACACTTCACATTTTACAGGATAATCCTGTCCTATGTGCAGTAATTTATTGATGCTGTTATCATATTGACTATTATTCATAGCCCTCTTAGTCTTATGGTACTAGAGCATTCCATAGAAAATGTATTATCCTACTATATAAAGGATCCATTAATCAGAAAAGTCAAATCTGATTTTTTTTGGGGGGGGGGAGAGTTTGAGGGTGGGGTTTCTCCCCCCCCCTTTTGTAAATCAACTTTTCCTATGATAGCTCATTTCTGTCAGCAGAGAAATTAATTTTGGGGGCAGGGTGATGGTGGAATCAAACAAAATGCCATGTAACTTTCTTACTCAGAAGTAGATTAAAATATATTAAGTTTTTTGTAGCTATATGTAGATATAGGACATAATTCAAGTAGGTCAGTTTATGTAATGCTAAACCATGGTTTGGTGTTATGAGAACAAGCCTTGTGCTCATGTGCTTTGATTAGTTATGCTGTAGTTTGTGGAAAACCATAGTTTGCTGTGACATTTGGGGGGGAAGCAAACTATGTTTTACATTCTCCCTCTAAACTATTGCTTAAACTGGTCTGAAATTCTGGTTTGGAGGGCAAACATAAGTTTGCGGATTTGGATGAACAGTAAATTATGGTTTCTCAGCAACAAACTAGGAAATGACTAATCAGAGTGTGAAAGCACTGACTGTTTGCCTCCACTTTGTGATGTGCACAATTTGTCACCTGAAGCGGCTTTTTTCATTCATATAACTTGTTATGCACCAATTCAGTCCACTGGATCTGAATACTGAGTCAAACTAGAGATTAAACAGGAGATCCAAAATCAAGGTTTTCTAGGAGCTAAAAGCAGCCACAGGAGGAAGAACTGAACTGAGGAAGGGATCGTGCACAAGAGGTTTTAACTGCTTGCTCCCATTCCATTTGCTTCAAACAGGGGATTCCTTCTCATAATATGCCTCAGAATGCCTGTTGCTGAGAACATGAGTGGGAGTGCGCTACTGCATTTGTGCCTTGCTTGTGGATAGCCAGTGTGAGAACAGAGCTGGACTGTGTAGGCTTTTGGTCTGATCTAGAAGTGCCCTCAAAGGTCCGTATAGTTAAAGCCATGGTCTTCCCAGTAGTGATGTATGGAAGTGAGAGCTGGACCATAAAGAAGGCTGATCGCCGAAGAATTGATGCTTTTGAATTATGGTGCTGGAGAAGACTCTTGAGAGTCCCATGGACGGCAAGAAGATCAAATGCATCCATTCTTAAGGAAATCAGACCTGAGTGCTCACTGGAAGGACAGATCGTGAAGCTGAGGCTCCAGTACTTTGGCCACCTCATGAGAAGAGAAGACTCCCTGGAGAAGACACTGATGCTGGGAAAGATGGAGGGCACAAGGAGAAGGGGGCGACAGAGGACGAGATGGTTGGATAGCGTTTTTGAGGTTACCAGCATGAGTTTGACCAAACTGCGGGAGGTAGTGGAGGACAGAGGTGCCTGGCGTGCTCTGGTCCATGGGGTCACGAAGAGTCGGACACGACTAAACGACTAAACAACAACAACAGAAGTGCCCTTCCTATATCTAGTATCTATCTGCCTGTCTGTATAGCAATATCATAAATATATTAAAAATTAACAATTTATAATATTTAAAGTACAGAATATGTGACAACATAATTCATATGAAGTCACAAATTCTTTATATATTCTGCTCTCATACATCTCCGCTTCATATTATCTACAACAAGGAGACACTCACTATTTTACTTTTCCAGGAATCTCCTGTCCTTTACATAAAGTTAATTTTACCAATTAATAGTAGTTTTAACAATTTCTAATTGTATCATGCTTGCATTTCAATATTTTGTATATAGTAGCTTGACTGCTGCTAGAGATTTAAGACTACATCTTGATTCTCACTCCCCTCCCCGACTACACAATCCTTCATGTAATAACAGGCCAGAAGAACCTTTGGAATAAAAATCCTAGTATTGCTCTGATGATTTCAAGGATATTTTCCCCAGACTTCTTAGCTTTTATATTCTCTCCACAGATGCATGAAATCTCATTACAGTACTAACAGCTGTGTTCAATCATTCCATAAATACTGTTTAACTTCCAAGGTCTTAGGTGCCATTGTGATGCAAAGAAAATACTGCTTTGAGATGGTGAGACATGAAGTGTCGAACTCCCCCTCCATTGTCTTAGATTGTTTGCAGCACAATCCTCTGCAAGTTTACCCAGAAGTAAGTTCCACCAGCTCAGTGGGGATTACTTCTGGGGAAGAGTGGTAAGATTGCAACTGTATACACACTTTCCTGGGACTGAGTCTGAGGAAACAAAGTGGTATGTATTTCTGCGTAGGCATGCAAAGGATTGCACTGTACAGTGGTACGTCAGGTTACATACGCTTCAGGTTACAGACTCGGCTAACCCAGAAATAGTGCTTCAGGTTAAGAACTTTGCTTCAGGATAAGAACAGAAATCGGGCTCCGGTGGCGCGGCAGCAGCAGGAGGCCCCATTAGCTAAAGTGGTCTTCAGGTTAAGAACAGTTTCAGGTTAAGTACGGACCTCCGGAACAAATTAAGTACTTAACATGAGGTACCACTGTATAGGACTTAATATAGGACTTAATTCTAGTGCAATCTCTCCCAAGTAGTATCTGATCTAGAAACTGCCTTTTTCTTTAAACTATGAAAACTGAATTTAATAAGTTCTTACTCATCTTGCTTGCCACTGTTAAGAAGTGTTGGATTTGAAGATACTGAAAGAATAAAAACAAAGAAAGATATGTTGGTCCATAAGAAAAAGCTTCAAAATCCAGAGTTGGGCAAATATACCTATTAGGAGCAATCAAAATGTCAAATATAGGGAACAAGCTTTTGAGTTCTCCATATAACCCTCAAAATTCAGGCCGCCTTCAGGTGATAGAAATGTTTCCTTTGGCTTTAGATTCTTCCCCAAACAGTTATGTCTGGTATTCTCCAAGGCACAAAAAAGACCAAGGCAGTCAATTGAATTCACACACACACCAACTAGGAATGCCCTGAGAAATTTCACTAATCTTATATAACCACCTTCCTTCCCACAAAAATTCTGAGTTGTTTCTCCTGGACAAATTCTCCAAATTTATGTGGGACAAAAGTCAATCACAGCTCTCATCTCAGGCAATATTAGCTTTCTCTACTTCCTCAAATCTTTTTATTGGGCAGGAACCACCAAATTTTCTTAAAATGTTGCCTTGCAAGCAATGCAGTGCAACTGTGGTAGCAACATATAAGTAAGTTCTCATCTGCCTACAAACACAAGAACAGTCAATGTGGTGTATTGGCTAGCATGTTGAAATGTGGCCTGTGCGATCTGGATTCAAATCCCTAGCCAATCAGGAGATCTTAGGCAAATTACTGTCCCTCAAAACAAGGTGGTTCTGAAGATAAAATGTGATGACTTTATGTTCCTAATCTCCTTGGAGGAAGAGCAAGGTACAAATACAATGGATAGAATTATTCTAGCAACACGAAGGATCCAGGCCTCCATGTGCAGTGAAGGAATGACTCTGAAAACATTGGTATTTGACCAGCTGTTTGTAGCTTGATTATACGTATCTAGGTTCTACACGGACGCGGGTGGCGCTGTGGGTAAAACCTCAGCGCCTAGGACTTGCCGATCGTCAGGTCGGCGGTTCGAATCCCCGCGGCGGGGTGCGCTCCCGTCGTTTGGTCCCAGCGCCTGCCAACCTAGCAGTTCGAAAGCACCTCCGGGTGCAAGTAGATAAATAGGGACCGCTTACCAGCGGGAAGGTAAACGGCGTTCCGTGTGCTGCGCTGGCTCGCCAGATGCAGCTTGTCACGCTGGCCACCTGACCCGGAAGTGTCTGCGGACAGCGCTGGCTCCCGGCCTATAGAGTGAGATGAGCGCACAACCCTAGAGTCTGGCAAGACTGGCCCGTACGGGCAGGGGTGCCTTTACCTTTTTTTAGGTTCTACACACTTCAGTAAGTGTTCCTGAACATGAACCATCTTTGGTTCCTAAGCAGCATATGCAAACTTATTCTAAAATGGATGATGACCTCCTCATTGAGAGATTCCTTTGGCCCAGGCCCTAAGATTCTTACAAAACATCTGAAGATTAAAACCAATACAGTCTTGTTATTCAAGTTTTAACACTTTTAGCACAAGCTTCTTCTGAACTGAGAACTGTCAGAGCTCATTTGACTGATACTGCAGTATGCAAAATGCCTATTTTTCCCCCAACAAAACAATATATTTGTACATCAGAGAAAAGCAATTATTCATTTCAAGGAACTGTAGGCCTGAATGAAAGCGTTTCATTGCATATAAATTTATTAAAATTTAAACATTAAATTCAACATGTTAATTAGGACTGTGTGCCATGCACTGACACTGACAGTAAGAAATGGATCTCAACAACTGCTCTGCAGAGATATGTTCACTGGTATTATTTGCTCTTTGATTACTAATATATTTATAGCACTCTTAATTTAAGACTTTTCATTAAAAAAGGTCTTATATGGGCATTATGTAAATTTGCTGTGTGTCTTTTACATCAGGACAAGTGCTACCAATTTAAAGGGGGATGGTAAATAAAATGCATTTATATGTATGCCAAATGGTGCATAAGACTGCACAGTTAAATCAAATAAAGAAACACAATTTCATTTTAAAACATATAGATCACAGTTGAATTTATGCAAATCCATGATCTGCAAAACTGCAGAGTAACAGAATCGGTGCAATTTACCAGAAGCAAAGGAGTCTTGATACAACAGAGAACATCATTTTCAGATTTCCCCCCCTTCCCTGCCACTTGCATATAGTCTGTTGTTTTACTGCTCCTACTTCTAAAAGTTCATTTTGCATTGATGCAACCCCAAAGCAAGGCAAGGAGAGGTGGTTGCCTCAAGAGATCTATTTCCAAGGCAGCAGGAGAGCAGAAGACAAACAGACTTGAGAAACCCGAGTCTGTTAATCCATCAGCAAGTTCCGCTGGGGAAGCTGGCTGAGCCTTAAAAGAGAAGTGAGACACTGAGACCCCCTTCATGTTCTTGGCTCGGACAAACTGTCATTTAGCTCCTCCCCTCCTAGAATAATCCCCACAGCAAGCTTCCACCTGGTCCTTATGTAACAAGTACTGTGTTGTGTTAGGCAAGAAAGAGTTGCCACTTGGATTTGCTGATCTTCCTGTTTCATCTCGATTCCTTTTAAAATTATGTCTCTTAAGATTATAAACTGTTCTTATAAAATGTAAACTACTGTGAGTGCTTTGGCATAACGGTGGCATGAAAATACCAAAACCAATAAGTGAAATGAACATCACATTCCTCTCTCTCACAAAGATATATCAAATTGATATTTCAAGGCAAAGCAGGTTTTCCACACCAATATTGTACTTGAAAGTAGTACTGGGTATTGATAAGCAGGTTAATACTTCTCCTTGAGAAACTACATTGAAGTGCACTTCCACAATTTGTTTCAGCAGCATGGATAAACAGCACATCATAGTTACTGAATATCAGCATTGATACTTAAAAGTCCAGTTTGGACTTTGGAATAAAGATAATGATATCAAACTGCGTGGTTATCTACTCTGTACTCCTTGCTTAGACCTGAACCTTATATTTCCCTTGTAAAGCAATTAGAAGCTGCAATAAATTATATGCCAGGACAAAAAAGGCAAGCAATATGAAAAAACAGACAAGTATAAAAAAACAACAGGGAGCTTGTTGTGGGGAATTCTGTAGACAGCGTATGAATCAGAACATATGTAAGTTGTTATTTGTAAAGAAATGCTCAAGGAATAGCTAAGTCTGTATTCTGTAGTTTGGTAGGCTCCAAGAAGAAACTCCTGCATAGGAGCAATGGATTTTTTTACTGTGGAAATCAAGGCAGAAGCAGGTCTTTTCTGTCTGAATACAAACAGGGGGTTTGGGGTTGGGTAGTACCTCTGGTGTGGGACATGTCGTGCTCCTTCTGGCTTAGTTTGTCCATCTTCGGTTCCCACCCTACACTCAGCTCTCACCTGTGGCTCCTAGGCAACCATACCCCGGGAAACAGCTTCGACTGGCCAGCTGTTGGGTCTCAAAACCTCAATGAATTAGGGACTTCCCCTGCATGCGAGGACAAGCTTCAGCAGATTGAGTGGACGAGACCAATAGTGGGTCCAATGGGGCAAAACGGCAGTTTCTGCATGTGCTGTAGAGGGAAATGAGGGGTAGATGGGGCTCAGCAATCTGGGAAGGGAGCCCATCTAAGAGAAGGAAAACTCTGATCCTAATTCCCCACTGCCTTGTGGCTATGCTCATTTATGAGAAAAGCTTCAGGAGTAAACCCTGAGGAAAAATCTGTACCCACTGCCTTGTGGGACACCATTGGGAGAAGAAAAGGCTAAGGAATAAACCATACACAAATCCAGAGTGGAGTCGCTAAAACAGCTGGATGGTGCCTTGTATGCCGCCTCCTAGTCCTGTAGCTAAGCTGGTGCCAAATGTATTGCTCTGCTTTCCTTTGGACGACACCAGCAAGGCACAGAGGGGGTTCTTGTCACCTGGATAGCCCAGGACCTCCATACACACTAACCAGGCTTCCACCCTGGAGAGGTCACCTTGCTGCTGCTAATGCAGAAAAAACAATGCAGCAGGCAGAAGTTATGAGTTACCAGTCCTTGCAGTCACTGTGTTTCTCCAGTAATTTAACTTCATTCCTGGAGTTAACTTCATTCCTGTCTCTCAAGACCGAGGCATTGCAACAGGTGCCCCTTTCCAAAGGAAAAGTAGAAGGACCTCCGGTAGACAGTTATGATTTTCCCATGCAGAAGCAGAGAATGCTAGATTTTTTCTCCTTTCCTGCTGGACTAAACTTGATGCTGAATCTATTAGGCTAAAGTAGACATGTGGAAAATGTGGCGAATTCACTCCATTATCTTGCTGGTTTCCCAGCTTTCTTCCTGTCCTGTGGCTTTATGGTAAACCCATCTTTGTGTCCACCGGGTACATAATCTAAGTATTGATTCTGAGTGCGGATTAAGTAAATAAAAGGATCTACTAAAATATTAAATGCATTATACTTACTAACATTCTCATGGTGCTGTTACTTCCCTTATCCCAAAATAAAGTTCTCTTAAACATATTTTGTTCTACTTCTGTTTCCCTCCATATCGCCATTCTTATCCCAAACTAAAAGAAAACAAACACAAATATTAATCATACAGATCCCAATTTATTTTTAGATCTCAATTATACCACAATTCAGAGAATAACATTATCAAGGTATAGTAGTGCAAACAGGCAGTAGTTGGCTACTGCTCCTATCTGCCTAGGTTATCTTCACTCAACAGCTGACCAAGGATGTATCCAAAGGATTGTCAATATGACTAAGTACTCTTATACATTGTGGTTTTTTGATTACTGCTCCTTAGTATATAATCTCATGTGCATTTGCTCAGCCTTTATGTAGATAGCTCTCTGCAGAAGCTGTTGCCTTGTATTGTGCAACAGGATTTGGTGAAGTGGAAAGTGATTTCACACAAGAAGGGTCTATAGTTTTGAGAGATAGATGGATTGAGGACATTGTTCAACAAGCCATTTTATTGTACTACTTCATTGTAAGGGTTATATCCAATTGTTTTCTCAGAATAGACCCACCAAAATTAATGAACTAAATTTAGTCATGTCTATTAATTCCAGCGGGCCTACTTTGAGTGGAACTAACATTGGACAAAACCCTTAAAACACAGTAATAAAAAAGAACAAACCGCAGAAGTGTGCTGACAGTAGAATCCTGCTATGCAATGCAGGTTTGCAGTGATAATAAATTAGTTCAAGCCACTTCACAGAATTAGAACTGCAGAGTTGGAACTGCAGAGAACTGCAGAGTTGGAAATGCCCTGAGGGGCATTTAGTCCAAGGTGTTTGGACACTGAGTTTGACCTCCATTTGGTTCCTCTCCTAACACGATTTTATTTTGGAGGCACTGAGGGCAAATCCTCGACCTCCACTAAACAACAGCTCTGAAATATACCAAGCAAAGATTTCATGGCACAAACTGTTCACACCAAATAGGAATGCATGTCCCTTGAGACACACCTACCTGGGACCAAACCCCTTTCGATGCGACTTACTCGCGGGAAACAAGGCACGTGATCCGGCAGCACGCTTGCAAATCCAAGGTTAAGCAATCCAATTGAAGCACTTAAAAAACAACAAGAAGAAATCCAGTTGATTTTATGCGGTAGGAAACTTACGCAGGAGCTCTGCTCTGCACTTACTACGGAGGTAGTCCAACTGGACTCGGCAGGGCTTACTTCTGAGTAACTGCACGCAGAAGCAGGCCTCAACCAGGGGCGGAGCAGGGGGGGGCAGTTGCCCCCGTCAAGTAAATACAAATACAGTGGTACCTCGGGTTAAGTACTTAATTCATTCCAGAGGTCCGTTCTTAACCTGAAGCATCACTTCAGCTAATGGGGCCTCCTGCTGCTGCCGCGCCGCTGCTGAGTGATATTACCTGAGGTAATATTTCTGGGCTAGCGGACTCTGTAACCTGAAGCGCCTGTAACCCGAGGTACCACTGTACTGAACTGACCTCGCAGTTAGTTCGGCTCTGCCCCCCCCCCGCCCCGCCCAGCCCAGCCCAGCCCAGCCCCGCTCACCTGCCCGGCGGCGCCCCTGCCGGGCCTCCCCCCCCCCGCCCGCAATCCGAAGGGAGAGAAGGGGGCGGGGCCTCTTCTCGGCCTGGCCGCGACTGGCTGGCTGCGGGAGGAGGCGGGGCTAGCCGCGGTGCACCTCGGGAGCGCGGCCTCGTCTCGCAGGAGACGCCCCCCAAACAAACGCGGCTGACAGGCCCTTTGCCGCCCTCGCCCCATGGCCGGCAGCCTCCGTGGGACCCCCGGCCCTCCCGCGCCCGCTTGCGGAGGGCAGCTCCGCCGCCTTCGGGAGAGTCTCCGGGACAGGTGAGCTCGGGGGGAAACGGGGTCCCCGGGGGTCCAGTCCGGAGCTCCCCTCGGGCGGAGCCGCCTTGCCCGTTGCTGGGCGCCGGGGCGGCTGAGGGCGGCGACGCGAGGGTCCCGGGCTCGGCGGGGCGGCTCCTGTCGGGGATGTTGGGGCCGAAGGGGCGGAGTTTGCGCGGAGCTCCCCATAGACTCGCTCGTGACCTTTGTATTTAAATACTTGACTTCCTGGGCGCAGCCGGGCTTTATTTTAGCGGGGAGCAGGACGCCCACCTGTCACCCCCCTCTGCGTGGCAATGAAATGTCTCAGCGACCGTTGTTTTAAATTACTTTCTTTTCACCCCAAGTGCTCAGAAAAATACAGCATGTCTAAATAGTTCTACAATTTCTACATTTAGTTAAGTATTTTTATTTATTGATGGGGGGCAGGCAGCTGCCCCTCTGGCTATGCCAATACTTTATTTAAATATCAACTATTCACATGTGTTTTCCTGTGCAGCTGCCACAAGAGGTACAGGCTTGCTTGTAGGAGGACAGAGTGTACAGAGGCTACAAAAGCGCTGGTGCCAGGCTATTTTGTGCCATAGGCAAAGCTAGCTACCTGCATGCACACTTCCCCCCCAAAATAAAATTGCTAGCTTCAGTTTTTAAAAACAGATGCTTTGCAGGAAAAACAAAAAGCCGCAAAACTTTAAACCGCTCTTTTAAATGGCAAAACTAAGTAATGCAACTGTATTTTATCGCCTTTCTCAAATACAAAAGAAAATGCTTGCATCCACAAAACATTTTGAATAAGCTTGCAGATTGCAATGTTAAAGTTTAAGTCTCTCAGAAGTTTCATTTCCTGGCACATCAACATCTCATTTTCTCTTTACAAGTTTTCCTTCAGGTCAAGTGCTAGTGCTTGGGCATGTGCAATTGGCATAGTTGCCAAGCCCGCAACATTGTACGTTTTTTTAAGCTTGAGCTTGAGCTTCAAGAAACTGCGTTCAAAATATAAAATAAAAGTAAAATATTATCAGGAATGTATAAGATATAGCAACAGCAAATTGTATGAAACTGTGGCCCTCTGAGGTCTCTGCTGTAGGCAGCAGCCTAGTTGGCCTAATAATAGTGTCCCTGGGTGTCTGCATATGCATTTTAATGTCCTGCTCCTGCTGCCCAAACAATCCTCCCTGGAAGCAGAAAACTTGCACACACACACACACACACACACACACACATATATATATGGCTGTCTTACAGTCTGGTGTGCTGGGGAGTTTTTTTTTTTTTTTTAACGTGTAGCAATTTTTGTGTGTTTTCTGGAGTGCTCAAAAGTAGAAGCTCACCAGGTTAAGTCTTACACTTACTGATTCTGCCATCTCATTCTGGGGTGCGTGTGCGTGTGCTTACCTGTGTTATGGTGGCTAGGTCTTGGAGCTGTTCTATACATTATGCTGAATGAGATGGAATAAAGTGATAGAATTCTGGACTGAAGCACTCCAGGTGTGAGAGTCATATTTTTGAATGCGCCACCATGTGAAAAAGTTTCCTACCAGTGTTAGAAACTCAGGTATATGAGCTAGGCACCAAATGGCTCCTTAAACCAAGGTTATAGTTGCAAAAATGGAATACCTAGCTGCCATTTTGGGCCAGACAGCTCAAAAGGTGTATTTTTCTATAAAACCTTTTGGTTCCTGAAATTCATTCTAATTGTGCAGATAAAATATAATGGATAGCATTCTACAGCATATTGCTGGTGTCTCCCCCTCTCTCTCTGCATGTATATCCCTGCCACCTTCCTTTCGTTTATTTTTCTGGAGGAGCCTGGATGGCTGTCTCTGTTGCCGCAGCCTCTCAGCTTGCAGCTTATCTCCAGGATGAAACAACTTCAAAGAAGGGCCTGGTGGCAGGAGTCACATACCTAGGGGTGCTCTCCCTCTCCCTCTTGTTTGCCGGAACCTGCCCAGCTTTTGTGGAGCCCTGACAGGGGTGGCAACAGCCGAAGGAGACAGGCACTGCCTGAGGCGGCGGATGTGTTGCGCTGGGTGTGCATGTGCTTCCATCACTCTTCTTGGAATTTAGCCGCCACCTGAAGGGCTCGCTCAACGTTTGTGGTCGTGGCATGGAAAGCGAAGCAGATCCTTTGGCCGTGCCCTGTAAACCTGGTGGCAGGCTGAAGCAAGGCGCAGCCCCTGCCCCTCACAGCCCTCCCCTCCAGTGGCGTAGCGTGGGGGGTGCAGGGGGGGCCGGCCGCACCGGGCGCAACATCTGGGGTTAGGGCAAATCCACAGGTTAGGGGGCGCAAATCCACGGGTTAGGGGGCGCAAATTACTTGCCTTGCCCCGGGTGCTGACAACCCACGCTACGCCACTGCTCCCCTCACTCACCTGCACCACCTCCCTCAGCATGCTTTCCTACTTGCCCCAGAATGGAGCTTTTTCAAGCCAAGGACCATGACTTCTTGCAGCAAAATGAGCAGGAGCTGTGACGCAGATGGCAGAGCCAGGCAGGAAAGGAGTGCGCTGCTGCCGCCACTGCCTGAGTGGCTTCAGTCACTCTGGTGGAGGGGGAGTAGCAACTCTCCTCAGATGAAAAGACTGGAGGTCAGCTGGTTGGGGCTGTGTGAGGGAGCTTCAAGTCCGGTTCATCCAGTGCCCCCCCTCAATGCCGCTGAGGCGGTCTGACCCCCTCACTACAATAGTGCAGCTGGCTGAAGTGTAATTATTGAACTGGCATGATATTGGCACATGTGTTTAAAAATATAGTAATACAATTTTTTCTTAACCATTTTGATGATTCCTGTTTGTTGACATAGGTCGTCAGATTCATGTCAAAGAAGGTTGAATATTAATATCTAAGTGGATAGATACAGTTATGGAATATTGAGGCTCTTAATATCCTATTCTTAAATAATGCTCTTGTATTGAAGTCACTGCCACTGTCAATAACAGTAAAAACTGCAAGAAAATTCTGTTAAAGGGACGGTTTTAAACTTGCATCTAGACTTGGTTGCCAGTTTACCTGGAGCTTTCTTCTGAGTAGGCAAAAGATTTCTAAATCTCTTGTTAAACATGCTCCAAATTTCCATCAGCAACATCCAGGAGATACCATACTCACCAGAATAAACTCCTCAGTGTTCCTGGGTAATCTTATACCATCCAACTACTGGTATATATTTTATACCATCCATCCTGGGCACGTTCAAGTCTTACTGAAGTGGTTGCATTGTTCCTACTTCCATGCCCCTTCCTTTCCCAGGAAGACATTAGTGAGACTTGAACCACCCATATCCTTCCCTCTCTTTGGGGCTAAGCTCAGATTGACCCATTCACACAGATTCTATGGGCACGTGTCCAAACTTAGCTAGGTCTGCCTCAAGGTGACTAGCAGTTAAGTGCATGGAGGATGAGCACTTGAGCGTATACATTACTGCATATGAAACTTATTTCATATAAGAGTACAGTATGTTTAAAAATTAATTAGAAAATAAGGGGGGGGGAGTCAGAAGAGATTCACTTCATTCTGTCATTGCAGCAAATGGGAATATAGCAAATGCATATCAACTGTGACTGAATTTATTCTTAACAGGGTCAAACAGGCACCATGAATGGGGAGATAAAGCAGGTAGGTTACTCATAAGGAAAATTAAAATGCTTTCATTGAGCAATGTAATAATGTAATTTCTTGCCTATTACTGGGAGATGGAAATTCCACTCTTGAAGTAGGAGAGATCAACAATCAGGTTAAAAATTATGGGTCTCTGTATTCTTCACTTTGTGATTGACAGACTGATCCTACAGTCCTGCTGTGCCAGTCAGGGCTAATGTTTGTGGAATGTCATTGAGAGCTTATACATGCCCAGCAGCAGATGTGAAAAATACATCTGGACTACAGCATTATGATACAATATCCATGCATACATATATACATTTATTTAAATCAAATGATACTTCTAAATAGCAAAAAAGTTGTCCATAGACTCTCCTTTTGAAAGGTAAAGTTTTAAAATGAATAATTTCTTAAACTTATTACCAATTGACAGTAATATTTACTAATAGATCATCTTACAGTTAACAAGAAAGTATACAAAGGTGGTATAAATGTGAAAGATGGAGATTTCAAGAATGTACACTTAATCACATAAATTGTAGTCCTGTTCATGTATTCTTAAATTTGTGCAGGGGCAGAGAGGCAATTGCAGGGTTCCTGATTGTGGGGAGCATTGCAATTGCCTTCAGCCCAACTTGCTTACCCCACCCCGCCCCACTCAGTCGCAGACCTTCCTGTTCAACATGTGGACCCTCCGTCTTGCTACAGACACAAATTAAGATTACCTGAATAGGGGCTGCCAGATCCATGTGTATCTAGAGAGTTCAAAGATAAAAAGATCTGCGGTATAAAGTTTTACATATATCCTTTATAAAGCTTCTTATCTAAGTGCCATTGTGAATGACTGCAAACCTGAACCCTTTGAGAATGCTGGAGGAGTCAGATTGCTATAATTTGCATCCAGGCCACTGGAGAATGCCATAAGGTCAGAATGCTTTTGGCAATTTGGATTTTAGTCTATAGTGATGCCAATGTTGAGGGCTTTTAACAGCAGTAGGCTTAGAAAACTATTGGCTTTTGAAATTTTAGCTCTTGAACAGAGAGTCTTTGTACAACTTGCATTTATTGTTTTGGTGATTTTGAAATATGTTATTAATGTTTTAAATATAGTTATATGGGTAACTTATAATATAGCCTTTACTTACTTTTTTTGTTTATTAGTTGCTGTTAGGGACAGTGTCTCTTTTTCCTGTTTGTGCTCAGTGGCAATACGACTTAAGTCATATTGACACCATACATTTAAAGCACATAGCTCCACCCCCTGCCCCCCCCAAATCCTGAGCTACAATTCCCAGCATTCTTAACAACTTACAGTTCCCATGATTCTGTGGAAGGGAACTATGTGCTTTAAAGGTGATTGGTTTGGTATGGTATGGTATGGATGTATGGTGTGGCCATACACTCATGGCCATGTATCTGAAATACTGCAGACTGGCTTCTAGTCAGTCTGACTGGCACCTTGACCAATTTGATAAATAAGCTGATATAACTGTTCAATCCATTCATGCCACAGGGTATGTTTCATCTTGCCCTGCCCCTTTCAGCCCAGCCACCCCACAACCCTCTTCATTTGTTGATTACCAGTATCTGCTAAGAGGCCAGTTATCTTTGTCTTCTCACTGCTTCCAATTTATGCTTCTTAATGCTGAGTTGATTAGTTGGGGTGGAATAAAAAGAGAATAAGCTACTGGAATAGAAGGAGAGTAAGCTGTTGGTGTATGGTGTCGCTTGGATTGAGTCTCTCCCCGTGTTACTTAACATAAACATAAACGTGGAGAGGTCAGTCAAGGTTTGAAGTATGCTGTGATCAACATGACAAGCTGCTCTTATACTTAGGAAACTTTTGGGGTTCTGAACCAGTGTCTGGAGATGATAGTAGGCTGGAAAGCTGAATCCACATGTGAGAGATATGTTCCTCCTCAGGTGGGAGGGGAACTCTGGAATCGAGATCCAGTTTTGGATGGAATTTTATTCCCCTTGAAAAATCAGCTTTGTAGTTTAGGAGCTTTATATCTGAATGATGGGGTGGCTTTGTCCAGTTTAGATTGGAACACCGCTGGGCTAATTCCTGAGGAAATCAGACCTGGCTATGGTAACACGTGGCTTTAGTTACAAGATTGGATTACAGTAATATGCTTTATTTCTTTACTCATTCATCTTTTTATGCTGCACAACCGTATAAATATATCTGGTATAGAAAATGTGAAACTAATACAAAATAAAACAAATAAATACAGAAAACATACTACATTTATGTTTGCATAAATCCAGAGGAGTAATATATGGGACAGCTTCAAGAGAAGGCTTAAAGGTAAAGGGACTCCTTGCGGACAACTCTGGGGTTGCAGCGCTCATCTCGCTTTATTGGCCGAGGGAGCTGGCGTACAGCTTCCGGGTCCTGTGGCCAGCAGGACTAAGCCGCTTCTGGCGAACCAGAGCAGCGCACGGAAACACCGTTTACCTTTCCGCCAGAGCGGTACCTATTTATCTACTTGCACTTTGACATGCTTTCGAACTGCTAGGTTGGCAGGAGCAGGGACCGAACAACGGGAGCTCACCCCGTAGCGGGGATTCAAACCGCCGACCTTCTGATCGGCAAGTCCTAGGCTCTGTGGTTTAACCCACAGTGCCACCCGCTGGTGCCTAAAATCCATTACAGGTGGTGCCAGCCTAATCTTAGTGAAGAAAGAGTTGTATATATGGAGCTACCTTTTGAAGTATCTTCAGAAGCTACAGTTGGCCCAGAATGTACAGATGTGAGTTTTCTGGAAAAAGTTCCTTCACAAATTAGGCTAATTTGTGATGAAAAACTTTCAGTTTCCATTGGAACGTTTTCTGAAGCGTGGAGATTGATCTGATTTAGCATGTTTATTTTGCTGTTTTTAAAAAAATACCCAGGAAACTTTTGACATGCCATTAAATATTTCTACATACCGTCTGTAATATTTACTCATACAAAAAATACTTAAGCATTTTCATAATACAATACAAGAAACAAACTAAATGAAAAGAAAGAAAGAGGGGGAAAAAATGAAAAGTTCCCTCTCCAAGGTAGACCTTAACCCTTGTCTCACACAGGAGGAGATAGACCTTGCCAGCTCTCACCTAGGAGCTTCCTTTTCTTCTCCGAGTCTCCCACTTTGGGAGCTCTTCCTTTCTGTGCCTTTCATGCAGGGTACTTCAGGCAGCCATTGTCTTCATGTGTGTATAATCCCAACATTGACCCAGAGTAGGCTATTCCAGAGTCCTTGTGTTTGCTGCAAGTAAAATCAAAACTGATCACCATTTTAGTTTCGTTTGTGCTTTCACTTGCAGTCTGAGATTATATAAGAATTTTATCTTTGGTTTTTGTTTGACCTGCACAGTCAATGAGGAAGAAGTTGACATTTGGTTTGGATTTATTTTAGAATTTATAAATACTGTCTCTCTAAATATGTTCATGTGCATTATATAATCATTCCTGAGGAATGGTTGTAAAGTTATGGAATTGTCATGTTTAACATACCCTTTTAAATATAGATAAATGAGTTAAATAGTGACTATCCTCTGGGAGTTTTCTTCCCTTGGCCTCAGAAATGGAGAAGAGAAGGTTAACATGTCATTTCTTCCTCCTGCTCAGTCTTATCTCCCAGCATTGGGACCTAAGCCGCCTCCTTAGCATCCTGCCCACACTTGCCATATATAATGCTGCAACCAGTACAATCTCACGAGAGTTTCTTGGCTTCTCATGAGAGAAGATGGGTTTGCATCCCAGCTGCCATGGCAACATGACTGCATGATCCCAGATACCTAAGAATGGGAGATGTGAAACTGGGTGGTAGGTTTTTTAAATTAATCTTCCCGTCCTTTCTTTTTGTTCTCCCTAGCTGTTGAGCGTGCAAAAAGCCACATCACTGAAGTTCCCATCATCAGAGCCCTCACTATGTGCTCATAGCACACTAGATATGGGAGCAGAGATTTGTAGCTCTATGTTGTGTGCCTTTGTTCCATGGGTGGTTTTATAACCTTGTGGTGTGCTGTGATTGGCTGCAGGGTTCGTTGAAATCCTACCTTTTGTAGCTATGGTGGCAAAGAGGAAGGGTGGGAGGTAATTCAGGATTCTGCATTTACTCTAATGAGAATACTTAAACTTATGTCATCTCTTTTGCAGGTATAACATTGCACCTGTGTTGGGAGGGGACAGCAGGATCACTGATTGAACTAGGATTCTAGCAATGGCCTGTTTATCCCTAATGATGCTCCAAACTCTCCCCAGTTTTCCTCTTTTGCTGGCTGTCTTGATGATATAAAAGTTATCTTACCAGTGGCTTCTAATTGGGGCAAGGGTCTTACTAGATGGGTTTAGTATTTTTCCACTAACATAACGTTATAGTTTGCCAATGCAGGGTTTTTTTGGAGTGATGCTGTTCCTACATATTGGATATAATTTATGGGCAGAATTGGTCTACGTAATAGACTACTGTATGATTTCTTTGAGATGTTTGGGGAAGGGTCACCTTTAAATATGCTGACAGCACCATTGTTGAATATATCGAAGAAAATACATCCATATAAAAGATTAAAGAAGCAATTGAACCAATTGCTTCACAGAAACCTTCAAGGGAGGTAGATTTTTCAGGCTTATAGAAAGCTGTGTTCTATAAGGTTGTCAGGAATCTAATAGTGCCAATCTTCACATCTAAGAACAGTGAAATACTTGTTTAAAAGTGTTTGTCCTAAGATAAGTGTTGAGGTGGGTTTTATTTGATAAGTGTATATTTACTGCTATTAACCATGACAGCAGATGGGGGGACACCCTCAACATGTTTTTAATTTATTTCTTAGTATTTTTAATGTTGTCAATTTACATTCTACTTTTCTGAAGCTCAAAGGAGATTACAATTAACAGCATTAACAATACAATACAATTACAGCATTAACATGAATGAACCCAGATTTACTGCTGCTGCTGCTGTTGTTGTTGTTGTTAACATTTATTTATATCCTACTGCTCCTCCAAGGAGGTCAAGGTGGACTACATAATTCTCTCCCCTCCCAATTTCATCCTCACAACAACCCTGTCAGGGATGCAAGGCTCAGAGATGGTGACTGGCCCAAAGTGAACCTTTGTGGCTAGGTGGGGATTTGAACCTTGGTCTCCCAGGTTCTAGTCAAGCACTTTTACCACTATGCCACATTGTTAGTGGCATAGTATCTACTCTCAGTGTGTTAAAGATATTTTGTAAGAGGAGGAGAATAGGATGGAGGCTCTGTTAGAATCCTATGTGTGGTACATGCATGGGAAGCCAGTTGTCTTAGCCATGTAGTAGAGAGTACTTTAACCATATGTCTGTTTCTGCATCCTTGTAAGCAGTAGATGATGTTATTCCTCCTACCATGTGGCCAAATGTTACAAATGACTGATTTCCTACATCATTTCAAGGTGTGCTTTCCAAGAGTTAGTAATCCTGTATCTACCTCCAGAAGAGGCAAGTTGTTCCAGTGATAGCTGTTACCTCAGATAGATTAGGATCAAAGCAGTTTGATTAATAATGATAATGATTCTTGATGGCTTGGAATTCACAGTGAAAAAATAATGTTCCTTGGGTGTCTAGCTCTTCTGAAACCTGTAAAATATCTTCCTTTCTTTACTGCAAAGTGATTTGTAGTGTACCATTTGTACAATAACTTCATCACTCTGTACTTTTAGTGAAACAAAGAGGTTGGAGTTGGAAAGAAAAATGCTTGAATACACCACATGTGATACCCGCACGTAAGTCTGCTTAAGCAGATTTTGCATTGTTTTATTTTTTATTGATAATTTATTTTAATGGATCTGTGACTACATAGTATTGACACGATATCATGCCTCTGCTGAGGGAGCTGCACTGGCTGCCAGTAAGTACTACCAGGCCCATTCAAGATTGTGCTTTTAGTATTTAAAATCAGCTTGGGACCAGGTTACCTCTTTCCCCCCATATATCTCTACCTGGCAACTGCACTCTTCAGATGGGGCTCTGCTGAGAGTACCACATGCACCAGATGTGCATTTAGTTTGTACCAGAAACCAGAGTTTTAGTGTTGTAGCTCTAGCCCTCTGTAATCAGTTACCAACTGAAATAAGGCATGCACATAGCTTCATGATGTCTGGGTGGGTACCTAAGATGTTTTTGTTTAAGCAAACTTTTCCTGAAGTGTGACTCAGTCATTTATGGAATATTAATTGTACGTCTGTAGAAATGATTTTATTGCTTTTAGTTTGTAGAAATGGTTTTATTGCTTTTAGAGCTTGTATTTTTTCCCTCAATTTCTGATGACTTCAGCTTGTGAAGTGGTTTATACAAGTAAAACTTGGTTGATTCTCAATTAATTCTTGTTATTACAATTTTTGGAAATTCTAATTTATTATAATTTTATATTTGAAAAACTTTATAATTGGTTAAAATTAATATTCACATAACAATGCTGATTGGCATCTGTCAGCAAAGGTTGATACTGCATCCTCTTGCTTTTCGCATTGGGGCCCTCTGGCTGGCATTTCCCTGTTCTGCCTTCCCTTTTGCCTCTGCTTGTTCTGCTCTAATGCTGGAAGTGCCAGAGGAACCTCACTTCGCTAGAGGCAGCAGAAGAAAACCCAGCCTGGTCCCTGCCCATACCCCACGGCCTGCCCATCTTCCTTTCATGGTGAATGACAGCCAGCTGCCCAGTTCCCTCACTTCCCTCCTTGGAATGAATACATAGAGAGAGAGAGAGAGAAAAGGGATTGATAGAATTGTTGCTGCAGTGATTTTGTGAATTACTGAAGGAGGAATAAAATATGCACAAAAAGGAATAACTTAATTGAAGCCAGAGGATCTGGAAAGGGCAAGTTTGGGGGGAAGGGCAAATTGATTTGCTGTGATACCTGGGTTCAGTATATACAGTGCTATTTTTCTAGAAAATGAGATGCCGGAACTCATCATGAACGCCTCCCTTGTTCTCTTATAATGGCAATGGCACCCACATGAGAGGTGTCGGAACTGGGTTTTTGCTGAGTTTCGTCTGAAAAAAACACCCTGAACATATATGTGTGTATATACACCAGCTACAAGCTGTAGCCAAGACAATTTAACCATGAGCCTGGTTTCAGACCTTGGAAGTACAGAAGCAGAAAGGACTGAGGAGCAAAAGAGCTGCAAGCTGCTCTCTGGGAGCCCACACTGTTGTGTGGCTTACAGTGTCATGCAAACTGGAGGGACAGGGAGAGAGCTGGCTCTGCCCCACCCACTTTTTGGGTATGCTGCCGCTGACAGATTACCCCAGGGATAAAGTGGTCTTGGGAGGAATAGTTTTGTATGCGCCCCGGTGAGGGTGGATCTTCACTTTAATTGATTTGAATTAAAGAGTGATTTGAAACACCATTAACAAATATTAGGATCTCAGTGTAGTTCATTTGTGGGTGTGCTCCCACAAGGTACAGTGGTATCTCGGGTTACGAACAGCCTCGTTAACGAACTTTCTGGATTATGAACACTTCAAACCTGGAAATGAATGTTCCAGGTGGTGTATTTTTTAAAAATTTTAATTTTTTGGTATATGAACGTACTCCGTCTGGGGGTGCACTTCTGTTTTGTCGGCATGGCCTTCTGTCACTCAGCGCCGGCCATGGCAGCGTCACCCAGAAGCGGAGAAGGGGGACGTTGATGCTGCAGTATGGCGGCAGCAGAGGGACCCAGCGCCGGGGAAGACAGAGGGAGAGAGAGACGCACAAGAGACGCCAGCTGCTGTGCGCCAAAGCGTGCTTTGGAGAGACCCCTGTTGGGACTTGGAGAGGGACACGCAGCGGCCAGGGTGATTATTCGGGCGAGGCGGGAGGGGGTCACTTGTCCTTAGGATCCCACGGCAGATAGAGACGGGAGGGTGAAGGGAGGGGAGTCCGTGGTGGTGAGCCTGATCCGGGTTGAGTTTCCTTTTGCTTTGCACACACCTCCCTCCCCGGGGAGTGGAGATTATCGGTTCGCCTTGGGCCTCCTTCTCCCCCGAGGTGTGCTGCCTTTAGGGACCTCCTCATGAGTCGGCCTGGCGGCTCCACCGAGCTCACTGTTGCCGACGTGGACCGGCAGTGGCTCCCCGGGGTTTCAGGCAAGGAATGGGCTCCCTCTCCCCCCCCCCCCAGCCCTTCCTGGAGGTGCTGTCCTCCAGAACAAGATGCCATTCCTCAAGGATCTGGTCTAAGGGTTGAAGCGGAGAAGGGGAACGCTGCCCTGCCATGCCGAGCAGGGATGTCGCTGCTGCTCCCCGGCAATGAAGCACAGAAGGGGGACGTTGGCATCTTGTCCCTCTGCTGCCACCATCACAGCAGCATCGAAGGCTGTGCTGCTGCAGCAACCACCCCTCCCCCAGTACCGGCTGTCGCCCTCGCAGCCGCTGCTCCAGGCCCCAGAGCAATGCCAAGCGGCTCGGCCCCAGAAGTGACTGCCATGGCATTCCCTCACAGGGCACAGGACGGCGTGGGCAGGATGCTGGCGCCACTGCTGCAGTAGGGGTTTTTATACTGGGTAGTAGATTGCAGCCTGGTCTATTGCTTTCATTTTATGAATCAATGGCCTTGTTAGATAGTAAATTTCATGTCTACTTGCTGTTTTAGGGGTTGCTTTTCATTGTCTGGAACGGATTAATCCGTTTTCCATTACTTTCTATGGGAAAGCACGCCTTGGTTTAAGAACGGACTTCCAGAATGTTCTTAACCCGAGGTACCACTGTACTTGTTTCCTGGAGCAGCAGAATTTGAATGGCTCAGAGATGGAGGACTACATGGGGCTATGGAAGGCATACATGGATCTCTCAGTCTCTGTAAAGGCAGCTTGCACTTCCCATGCACATGAGTACATGGAAGGGAAAGGGGAATGGAACGGAAAGGGTTGTACTGAGCCCTTTCTCTTCCCTGACAATAAATCCTCTGGATCCTCTGGATCAGTCCCTTACTTTTAAAATAGGAACTTTAATTTCATAATTGTAGCTTTGGACATTTTGTTGAGGAAATTGATATGAGTGTTTAAAATGAAAAGGAACAAAATGTAAATATCGTATTGGAATTCTTCCCTCGTGGATTTTTCTATGAATGATGGCTTTTGGCAGGATTCCTGTTAGAATCCTAGGTAAATATTTCTCTTCCAAGAATAAGCTCATATACACAACATGGAACTGTTTCTCTTTTTGTTTCCCATTCCTTGTGTAGAACTAAAATGAAATACAGGAAGTTAAAAAAATACCTAGAAGAAATATGTGAGCGTCAGAAAAAGTCTTTGCTCCGAAACCAAGACTTGTTGAAGGAATTTGATTGCATTGAAGCTCAAATTCAGAAGTTTGCTTCAAGATCAGAGTGCCTTCAGAGGCTGAAGGTATTATATACTGTACTTTAATAACTATAAATGATTTTGATGAAAACAGATTGGGTGTACCCACACTTTGATATAAATCAGCCCTAAAACCTTTTTTAGAATAAATTGCTTGCTGTGTGAAAAATGCAGACCTGCTGTATAAGTAAAGCGGTGAACCAAAGTGGAAATGAGGGAGGGTTGAGGGCACAGAGAACCTTGAATACTCTTTATATACTATTGAGGCTCTGTGCTCATGTTCCTATTTGCTAAATATATGGTGTTTTGGTTCCCTGACCCATGTAACTGGATCCAAAAGAGTAGAGGAAACACCTCCCAGCATTTTATTACAATTTCTTATGATGTTGCTTTTTCTTGAGTAGTATGTGATTTTTATTTTTACTGGCTATTGAAGCATTCTGGAGTAGCTGCAGTGGATGCTGACTCTGTTGTGGTCTTTAAGAGAAGCTTGTTTGACAGATTGAACTGTGCTGTTTTGGAGTTAACCACGTTACCATTCCATTTTGGTTTCTCTTCCATCAGCACTCACTTTTTGTTGGGATTTATTTTGATATCAGAGTTACCATTATTTTCTTTTTGCCATACAATCTGTACAATACTAGCTTTTTCCATATATGCCACCTGGAACACAGAACTCTTGTGACATATGAGTTGTGTATCCATGGTAGACTACAAAGATAGTATAACAACAAATGTTACAAAATGAATTACAAGATAATACAGTAATATTGCAATGTGTTCAAATGCATTGTCAGTTCATTTGTATTTTGAATTGAATGAAGTGTCATACGTAAAGGTTTCACATTTTAAAACATGCCTTTCATTTACTTCAGATTTCATATTGGTGCAGTTTATCATCAGACAAATACAACAGTAAATAGATAAAATGTTTCAACTACATTAAAACTTTACTCAGGTAAACTGCCAGGGTAAATAAGTAATGTTTTGAGAATTCTGTTCAGAATGCTTAATATATATGTTTAATATTTGTTTCACTGCCTACTGTATATTTATTACAATCTGATTGCAGTGGAAAACTATATGTTTTACCTTTCCTCAATGAAATCAGTAGAGCATACTTAGGTTTGGCTGGATCACAGCCTGAATCTTAATTTATGATGCCTTTTTTATATATTAGGCAGAGTATGAAGGAGGATTTAAGAGAGAGCAGATTCCTGAGAGAAAAAATATTTCCAAAAGCTATAAGAGTGATGTTATGAAACACCAGGTAAGTAAAAATATTCTTAAAGGTATATCTAACCAGAACTAAACACTTTGGGCAAAGCAATCCAAACTGGGACTGGGGACAAGTGGGACGGAGCAGAGCAATGGACCCATCACTGCATCCCAAGCACTGCCTCCTTGTGTGACCAGAGCAGAAGGCAAGGGGAGCCATTGAAAAGAATCCCCCCCCCGAATGCGTTTTCTGTGCTTTGACTCCAGCAAGTCCAAAGCCACCAGTACCCTATCCTGTTTGAAAGCTATTTTGCTGGCTACCAACTGGGTGATGCTGAGGCCTCTGTTGCGGCAGAGCCACCCAGCTGGTGGCACTCCTTTCCACAGACGCTGGCAGAGAGGCAACTATGCACCAACCAAATACTGGCCCCACGAGCCATCAGTGTAGCTGGGTTGTGCTCTAAATTCATTTCAATTGTGGAGTTAAAAAGACATGTTTAAGTCTCTCCCTCTGAAATCAGGCTGGAACAGATCTGTAGTCTATTAATTGGGGAGCTGTTAGAGGCTTTCATTTTATTCAGGTAAAAATATATTTTGCAAACCTCTTGTGTAATTACTTCCGCCATGCAGTTTAAATCGTGCCATAGTGCTGGAAAAGAAACAAATGTTCATTGTGAAATTTAAAAATACTAACACACACACACACCGTGTATGCCAAATATTTAAATTTAAGCCCCCCAAAATTAGCATTTATAATTTTGTACATTTTGACTTTTCCCTTCCAAAAGACGCCAAAAAAGAAGAAAAACAACAACAACAGTCACAGACAAAGCCTGACGAGAAATACTCAAATATATTCTGCTATATATCTGCAGTAGTGCAGCCTTCTAATCCCTCCTCCTATCTCCATATAAATGATACAGTTCAAGACCAGAGCTGTTTTTCTTCCCTAAAAGCAGGAAAGCTCTTTTAGATGAAATGTCTAAAAACATCTTGTAATAACTTGGAGCATGCTGGCAAGAGTAGTCACTTGTGACTATGTGTGAAACCCCCTCAGCTAGTCGATATTGTAATAAGCCAAAATGGGTAGCATCACTCCATTATTCAGAAAAGCCAACAGCATGCTTGTCCCTTAGGCTACAGCATTCATTAAGGAAAGCTTACTGGGCTGAAAGCTGGAAACAGATGATAACAGGATATGATTTTCATATTTAATGCATTCCTTGGAAGAGTATGTGTGCTGCAGATTGATAGAAGAATCAACTGCTACTTTGCTAAAAGACTTTCTAGTTTGCCCTATAGCTACCGATGGAATCATTCAGCCAAGAAATTAACTTTTTCTCCTTTTACCTGCTTTATGTATCAGCTAAGCAGGCTGTCTTGCTGCCAGTAAATGTTATTATGCATTTAACTGTTTGGTATTTAAGACTCTTATCAGGAAAGAAACAGAGGCAACACTATTTTGTGTTTTTTTGTGTGTGTGTTTAATAGTATCAGGAAGGTTTTCATTTTTCTTTCTTCATTGCGTTAGCAGACGTTAATCTGAGTTTATAGATGTTTTTCCTTCACAGTAGATTAAAAAGGTGGAAAAACCTTGAATTTAGGCCCTTCTTAAAATATACATGGAGCAATGAGCCTCACCAGCCTTGACCTATATAAGTATGCCTTCTACAATGTTCAGATATTTAGGAAGCGATAGTGATAGAGTTCTGAAATACTAATTTTTCTGTGTTGTTTTTAAAATATTTGTCCTTGAAGTTTTTGATCTTAAATAAATCTATATTTCATTGCAGCCCTACTTACATAAATATCTGTATATCAGAACTACTAGAACCCTTATAATACCATGGTACTTTAGTACCCCATGTCATAAATTATTGCATTGGGTACCTCTTCATTTCTTTACTTACCTTCTGGAAGTAAATTAAAAAATAAACAGGCAACTATAACAACAGTTTATAATACGGGGCACTATAGTACTGCAGTCATAAGGTGTTCATTTATTTTATTTTTAAAAATTCTGTCCCACCTATTTCTCCAAAGGAACTAAAGGCAGCCACTAAATATTAATGAAAACAGAAAACAAACATAACCCCTAAGAAGGCCCAATATACACTCAGAGTTAAGAGTATCAAATCCATTAAAAAAATTCCAGCAGCACAAAAATGACAAGGAACAACAGTGATGTTTCTATATAGAAGTGGCTGAGAGCCAAACTGGCCCATGTGCAAGTGGAATGAGCCTCCACACATGCATTGGACTGCAGATAGAGAGTTGGTGATTCCACTTCCAAGCTGCATTTCCCTATTCTGGAGAATCCCTGATTCCCAGGAGCAATTTTTCTAGGGGTGCCAGAGGTTGCAAGTTAACTGGAAAATTCTTACAAATAATATAACTTTTTAAAAGATGTGGGGAAGTAAAATCATCAGCATTTCCCCTATTCCACACACAATCTCAAAATAGCCAGAGCAACCCAGAGAACAACTGACAGTTCACATGGAGCATGTGCTGTGAGGGTGATGTCAACTCTCTACAGCTGACAGTCCTCTAGCCAGTGGGCTGGGAATCATACTATCTTTGCTTATCCTTTTGATGGACTGCTTACCGGAAGGGCCTTGATGGACTTCTGAGTAGCCATTGGGCCATGGCTTGGTGGATTATGCCATCTTGTGCATTTTCATATAAATTAAATTGTGCAGGGCCATCCTCCCAGTCGTAAACCTGAAAGCAGGACCTTGGTTTCAGAATGTTGCAGAAGGTCATGTATTACTTGATTGCCTTTGTGACTCAGAACTAGGGAACAGATAGATATCTGCCAGTACTGTAGTTATCTGTATAGTGGTAGATGGTGGGTATAATTCACTGGATGTTCTGCATAGGTCCCATTGAAATGAATAGAGCTGTATAGATTCTGTTTATTTCAATTGAATTAACTAGTTGTGCCCATAAGTCCTTTGTCCTGACCTCAAAGCCTCTACTTCAGAATCTACTGAATGTGCTGAAAGACACAACAACTTTGGTTCAAAAAGATTCAGAGAGCCCTATGCCTGCAGTTGGTTCTAGTTTTCTCTGCCCATGACCACCACACTTACATACTTGACTTTGTCTATCTGGTTCTCTCTTGGAAATAGTTAATGCTTGTTCCTGGTGAGCAGCTGATTGCCAGCTTACATGTTTGGGGGGGGGGGAGAGAAAAACCTGCATATACAAATGCAAGTTTTCTGATATTCTGTCACCTTCTCCCACTGTTCCGTCTTACTTTAGTGTGACCAATTAACTATTTGTAACACAGTTGAGAATATGGTCAAAACTGTCAGCCAAATGGTAGAGCAGCCGCTTTGCATGCAGAAGATCCAAGATTCAAAGTACTTGGCAATGTGTAGAACTATACACAGTGCTTGCATTTAGAAAAGAGTGGGATACAACTCACTGGGATGTTTTCTTGTGCTCTCCAACTCACTTCAGCGGGGTTTACATAAGAGACCATCTGGTTTGATTGTGCCTATAAGAGAGCCTTGCAGGTGTGCGCATATATTTTAAATGGATAACACCTTGTTCATTTTAAAATCCTCATCCACAACAACAAAAATTACTCTGGTTTCAAACTGTGTTTTTCAGATGGTGCCAGAAGTAAGACAGACAGGAATGAACAGCAGGACAGCCATGTCAAGGGGACTGTATCATACAGCAACAATCTTTATGGGACGCCAAATGTCAGCTGTCTCAAGCGTTGAAGATTTCAGTGTGCCGCCGAAATCTTCTGAGCTCACAAAGAGCTTTTCAATTTCTGACCCACATTCACATAGACAACCATCACAGAGCAGTTATGTGACAGACAGCTGTGTAGTACGAACTAATAGTGATCTACAGCGCTCAAATAAGTCTGACAAAATAGATGGAAAGACATATCTGCTGATGGGCAAGGAAACGCCAGTCACATCCAGTGTATCATATGAGAATGAAAGAACTTGCTGTTTAACAGTAGAAAGCAAGACAAATAATTGCAGTAGTAATTTTGTGGAAAGCAAAATGTCTCCTGAACTTAACTCCCTGTTACATGGAAGATTAAGTCCAGAGAACAGAACCACCGATTTAAAAAGTGACAGTTCCTGCAAATCGTTGGAAGAAATACTGACACATGAGTACTCTGTACGAAATGAACAAGGATCTAAACGGCCGATCTTATTGGTGTGTCGCCCTGAGCAGCTTGTTTCTGGAAATGAGCACTCGAGAGCAAAATTCCCAGGTATAGTGATGATGTGTGTAATGGAAATAGCTCTCCTCCTGCCTAGTTGGATTTTTACAATGGTATCCATCACTGCATTATCTGCAGATGCAAAGGAACTGCATTTTTATATACTAACAATGGCAGGGACACATTGAGGGCTATCTATTGCTTGCATTAAGTTTTGTTTACTGCCTGAGCTACTATAGTGAGAGTCCTTGCAAGAGATCTATGTCCTTTATTTACTTTTTGGGTGCAGCTTTCTAGATCTCTTTCATGTTCTTGAATGGAAATATTTGTCCTGTTGTCTTCATTACTTTCTGAGGAACACAGTACTGTAGTGGAAAAGAATTTAACTTGACAGTCCTTTCAAGGGGCATTCTGCAGGAGTACACAGTTACCTGGCCTCTCTAAACACCCAGTTCCACTACTGTTGATCTTGCTGTTCAGGAATGGAAGTCAGACTTGTTTTTGTCTGTCTGCTTATTCCATGATTTTTAAATTGGATTTTCATTGAACTTTTCAGTGCTATAACTGATTTCTCTCTCTCTCTGTAGGTTCTTGATTGTAGTTTCTTCTTCATTAGTTTCTGTGGTAGAGATATCTAGCTTCAATTCTGAATACGTATTCCTCGTTATTTGTTCATATTTATAGCCTATCTTTTTTGAAAGAAAAACTCAAAGCGGCTAACATAAGAAGTATAAAGTATACAAGAGGCCTTGTGGTCTTATTCGATTGTTTTATAGGAAAACTAATCATTGGTGAAATATGCTGGTGGAATTGACTCCAGCAGACAAACAGAAGACAATCTCCTTTGGTCTCTACTTTTCCATTGATTGAGTTTTTCAGTACAGTTTTTAAAAATTGTATATATTTCTAAAACTTTCTTCTTTAGACAGACTGTGAGATGGTTTGTTTTTATCATTTACTTTTGTACTTGGTGATGAAGATTTTGAATGGCTTTGACATTACAGTATATTTATGTATTTTACTATATATTGCTTTCAACCTTTTCTTTTTTGAAAACACAGGATTTAACATTTTTTAAGTAGCCAGTTATGACCTATGTTTGGGGGTGTATTTTTAACTGAAAGATATATCCAACTATTATCAAATTTGAATTAATATTTTCATTGTAATTTATTTTTATTTGTAATTATTTTTAATGTTAAGTTTCTGTTACAGCTCCTGAGGATAGTCTGATGCTGGACAAAAATGCACAGGAGAAAGAAGGTGAAAGTTCAGGTGGAAGTAGTGACCTTACTGTTTCTTTCAGTGAAGAGGATGAAGAAGGGAAACCATTAAAACTACAGGATTTAGGCTGCAGCACACCATATAATGAGGAAGAACATCCATGTTCACAAGCATTATGTCATTATAGCTCAAGTGGAGGCTCATCTGCTAGTCTCACAATAAGGTAAAACCAAGCCATTGATTTCTTCATTCCTTTCAGTTGAAACACCATTTGGAACATTTTTTCTAATGATATTTTAGCGCAGGTGTGCACGACATCATTGGAAGGTTTTGCCACTTTGCCTTCTTTCGCACTGATCCTCAAGCTGTTTAACCTCCCCCTAAACCTTGTGCACTTCCAGCAATAAAACTGTGCTTGGTGTCACAGTTTTACGCTTCCAGCAAACATGGTACTATTGAGAGAAAGTGATCTGTTGTTTCACTGCCCCTTGTGGCAAGTCATTCAAGGTTGCAGAGATGTGGCTGAAACTATTATGTTACCCTTTTCTGGGCAACAGACAGATTCTCTCCTTTTGGTTTGGGTCTCCAAGTAGCTGCAAGCTTTCTTGCTTAGTTCTGGTCACTCTACATGCCTTTTCCATCCTGCCTAGTCCCCCTGCAAGTGTTACCACAATATAACTGTCTGAACTCTGTCTTGTTTCTTCTTAAGCAACCAGAAATGCTCATTTTCTGACTAAGTGCTAAAACTGAGGAATTTCCAATGGTATTTGTGATGCATCATAGTCTTCGTGCAGTTCTATTTGTACGCGGGCAGCGCAACGTTGCACAGGAGGAGCATGGCGATTGAAATAATATCCTCCGTCTGCGCCTTTAACATCAACAAAACATCGCGCCTTGCGCTCCTCCTGTGTAACGTTGCTCCGTCCACACACAAATGGAGCCGCACGAAGACACCACACGGCAAAAACGGACTTCCTACAGCCTCCCTCCCAGCTGTAGGGCGGGCAGAGTGGGAGGAGGCAAGCAGAATACTGTACGCAGGCTCCACGGGAAAGGCGAGAAGTGGTAAAAGTAATTGAAAAAAAAAGCTTCACCACTCTTCTCCCCCCCCCAAGCTCATATCTGCACCCCCCCCCAAAAGCTCAGCGATTGCCGGCAAAGGAACAGCTGATAGGCGGCCTGTTAGACGCGTGGGGCTGTTAGCCTCTGGGCAATCCTCCCCTCCTAAAATTTTAACAAGTCAGAACAATTTCCTCCCATTTTCTTAATTTGGGGTCCCCAAAAATAGGGGGCGACCTATACATGGGGGCGTCCAATACATGGAAATATATGGTAAATGTAATTAGTCATCTTTACACATAGCATAATTTTGTACCTTATTTGAAAATAACCTCTTTGTGAAGAAAACATCATAATCAGCCTTTATTGTAAGTGAAGATTCTGTGTTCAGTTCAAGTGGTATGTTGCTACAGATAATGGATTCACTTTGTATTTTAGACCTAGACTAGCTCCCCTTCCCCAAAAAATAAATAAAATGATTTTAAGCTTTATTCACAGCACATTTCTTTTATGTTTCACCATTTGTTTTAGTACATAACAGTACATCCAGATTTCCAACCTCCCCCAATCACAAATTGAAGTTTTGTGCTCTGAGCTTCCTACAAGATGTCTAAATAGTGCCTTCTGGTAGTTATCAATCTGTTTCTATTATTGATACTTAAGGTCTCCACCATCCACCATAAGAAATCAGAAAGAAATTTGATAGTTCAGGGAGTTGTGAAATTTGCTACATGTCAGTATTGTCAAACTCTTAAATGAAAGTCTTGTCCAGCACTTTGCCAGTTCCCATAACTAACCTGTGCTTCATTTAGAGCCTTAAAAACTTCAGCCTCTCGGATTTAGCACTTAGGAAGATAATGAGTATTTCAAGCTCATGTTTAAGAAGGAACAAGGCAGAGACCTTTTGCTTGTGCTGCTTCAGCTGCATTCAAGAGGACTTAGCACAGATGGATTGTGCATTACAAAATGTAACACATAATTCAAGCTGTCAGCTTAATCAGACTGTTTCCAGGAAGCAACCTGTAAAAGAGAAAGACCCCTTGTTTGCTGACCCCTGATCCATAGCCTGCTGCATCATGTCATCCATTTTGCTTTTCTTTATTTATGTGTCCCTTCCTTCCCCTCCTTTTTATTAATGTATTCCCTTCAAGTGGCACCCTGGAAAGACCACCCAGAGGGAGGAGCACAATAGGGAGCGAGCTAGCTGAAATAGAGATTTTGTAAGACTTCAGTGCAATGAAAAGCCCTGTTGAACTGCCTGTGTGTTCTCACTGCCTCAATGTGTGTTAAGTCTAAACTTGAAAACGTCACTCCCGCACCATCTTCATTTTCCACTGTTCTTAGTCACTGTTGTGGAATTGCATTGCAGTAGAGTTTAGCAATTTGGAAGAATATTTTACAATTTCGTGTGTGTATTTTGCAATATATATTAAAGTTATAGATTTTTCAAAAACCTTGATAAGGCTAATGAATGTTGCTGCTGCTGTTGTTGAACAGTTTATAGGCTAGCTGTGTGTTTTGCTTTGTGGAGTTCTGCTGTTGAATGTGGAAACAAAACAGGCAGTCTGAAATAAAAACCTGAATAGCTATTTACACCTCTGTAAAAGGATTAGCAATTCCCCATTGTTAAAAAGCTTAAACTTCAATTTGCATCATTATAGAGGTATCACTTACTCCAATCTCTCCAGTAATATTTTATACCTGTAGGGAACCACTAGCTTTGTCCATTTATATAGGTGTAAGATTTATAAAAATACAATCATGCTTGGGTACTGTTAAATTAGAAAGGGCTAAATGCTAAGTTGTTTGAGCTATCATTTGCAGCTCACTGCCTCATTGTTAAAACTTACATTTGAGATGTATTCAGTGCCTGATCTGAACATGAGGTAAGTTTTCTATTTTTAAAGAAGACAAAGCAATACACTAATGTATTATAGCTCTGGAGGTTAGGACTCGAATCAATGGCTTCAAGATACAAGAAAGGAGATTCTGACTTAAACCTCAGGAAAAACTATTTGAGCTGTTTGACCTTGGGAGATCGAGAGCTCTCCTTCCTTGGATGTTTTTAAGCAGAGGTTGGATGACCATCTGCCATGGATGCTTTAATTGAGATTCCTGCATTGCAGGGGGTTGGGCTAGATGACCCTTGGGGTCCCTTCCAACTCTACACTTCTAATATTCTAAAAGGGTCACAATTTCTAATAATAAAATCAGGACAGTGTTTGCTGTCAGATACAGAAACCTGAGGGCTGATGGGAATTGTAGTCTAAATCATCTCAAGGTTCAGGAAGACTGCTTTAATATCTAGGTCCTGTTTGTGGGCACCCCACAGGCATTTTGTTGCCTACTAGGAAAACAGGATCCTGCCCTAGATCAACTTTTGGTCTGATCCAGTATGGCTGCCTTATGTTCTTAGGTGGGGATACCCAGTGTGCATGATGACATCTTGACACTGTGTCTCTGCCTGTGCTCCGCTTCATGGGCTGGAAGCTCACAATATGATAATGCCCTATAGTTTAGAAACAAGAGCTGGGCCAGTCCTCATGCACACATGAATCTAAAGGTTCTGTAGAAGATTGGGGGTGTGTGCTAGAAATGAAGTGATCCATTCCAACTTTCCTGCTCTTTATCAAAAGTGCTAGCTCCATTCAAAAATATGAATATATGGAAGATAGAATAAGTTATCCCATTGTCATTTTATACAACACATTCATTACCATGAGCACACAGTGCATATTGTAATTATTATTTTTTAAAGTGTTCATATTGTTTCATGAAGTTTTCAAAATATTTTTATTTATGTGAAAAATTAGGTATGACAGATTCGTGTATAAAGTGGAAAATGGAGACTGTTCTGTTTTATTATACCAAAGGAGGAGGAGGAAGATTCACCTGATTTTAAGTGGAAGATCCTACCTTCTTCTTTATATGCAAATACATCATACACATGAATAAGCAAATATGACTCCCTCCCCATTTACAGTTGTGTGCCCATTTTGGTTTTATATGTGAATATTTTAATAGGTTGTAATAGCATTTGTTTATTTCTGCAGAAAATCTTTGACATTTGAAGGATTTGCTCATGTCTTGACATTCATAGAACAGTTTGTGGCCACAGCAGATCAGGAACACCTGATGTTATACCAGAGGAAAGCTGTGAATACAGTAGAGCTGGAGACCCTTATAAGGTTCAAATATTATTTTCTTTTAATTGGAAGACAGTAATAGTGTTTGTCTATGTATCAAATCAAATCTTTATTATGGTCATAGACCAGCATAAGTAGGGCGGGGTACAATCATTTAAAAATCTGTAAAACGTTTTGGAAAGCTGAAATTAGTAAAACAGAAGGTATATATATTAAAACTATAAGAAGCTAAAAGAAGGGTTAGGAGCATTAATCGGCTGTGGAAGAGCATACAAGGTGAGTATATAAAAGACTATGGCTATCAATTTACAAAGCACTCCAATATGAGTGTTCATTAAATCTAGTTTGTGGCACAGGTCATCATTCGACAAATTTTGAGCACTGCTATGCAGAACCTGGAAACTTGTATGTTGTAGCAGGGTTGATACCTGAAAGCAGCAGGGAGGTATAGAATTGCCCTGTGCACCCTGGGTACTTATGGGGAGATGAGCGGGTAGATGAGGCTAATATGAATGTCTCTGTAATACAGGCACTGGAGAAGCACATGCTCTATTGTTTCTGTTTGTCCAGAATTACAGGGGCATTGTCTCTCGGAGCAAGCAATCTTCCTGGCGTGACATTGTGCCAGGGTAAAGGCCCTCCGATGCTTAGGGACTTTAGTTAGATATGCCATGGGGGAGGCAGAGTATATGATGGATTCATTGGCAATAAAAGTTGGGGTACTGGCTAGATCCAATTGGCTGTGTGTCTACTACACATTGCTTAATGAGTGGTTTGGCCTGATCATATCCCATGCTGAGTAGAAGACCTGGAGAGAAGCCCAGGGATGAGATTTTAGTTGCCACTGCCTGTTTCCATGTGGATTGAAAATCATCACTCATAGTTAGTGGGGCAAGGCCAAGGGGAAATAGAGATAATCTGAGCCAATAAATTGAGTATAGTCACCCACACTCTAGCCTCCACTTTTGTGAAGCTTGTCTAGTCTCAGAGTGACATTAAAGACACATTTTGGGACTTGAAGGACTGATCTTAGAAATTTGGATTGTACAGGTTCTAGTGTAGTGAGAGCCAGTGTGGTGTAGTGGTTAAGAGCAGTGGACTCGTAATCTGGTGAACTGGTTTGATTCCCCGCTCCTCCACATGCAGCTGCTAGGTGACCTTGGGTCAGTCACACTTCTTTGAAGTCTCTCAGCCCCACTCAACCTCAGAGTGTTTGTTGTGGGGGAGGAAGGGAAAGGAGATTGTAAGCCGCTTTGAGACTCCTTAAAGGTACCCCTGCCCGTACGGGCCAGTCGTGTCCGACTCTAGGGTTGTGCGCCCATCTCACTTAAGAGGCCGGGGGCCAGCACTGTCCGGAGACACTTCCGGGTCACATGGCCAGCGTGACGAAGCTGCTCTGGCGAGCCGGTACCAGCGCAGCACACGGAAACACCGTTTACCTTCCCGCTATAAAGCGGTACCTATTTATCTACTTGCACTTAAGGGTGCTTTCGAACTGCTAGGTGGGCAGGAGCTGGGACCGAAAGACGGGAGCTCACCCTGCCGCGGGGATTCGAACCGCCGACCATACGATTGGCAAGCCCTAGGCGCTGAGGTTTTACCCACAGCGCCACCCGCGTCCCTTGAGACTCCTTAGGGTAGTGATAAAGCGGGATATCAAATCCAAACTCTCTTCTAGTCGTACAAAATTGGAGAAGGGGCCCAGCCGGGCACCATAGAGAAGTTGTGCTATTGGCTTGGCTTCAAATAATTTGAGTGCTGCAGGTATATAGTGGCCACCTCTTGTTTTAAAAAAATTAACGATTGAAGATGCGCTCCTCTGAGCAATAACAGCAACATAGTCTCCATGAGCTTTCCTACTGCCAGCAGAATGAAAAACTACCCCCAGATATTTGAAACAGGAGACCTGCTCAATCTTATAGCCATCTATGCTCCAGGAGCGGCTCATAGGCCTTTTGGCAAATGCCATTATTTTAGTTTTCTGATAGTTGAGTTCTAGCTGGTCCTCCTTGCAATACTGTGTTAGTGCTCTCAGTGCTCTTTTGAGGCCAATAGGTGTTCTTGAAAATATTGCTGCATTGTCTGCATAGAGCAGAACAGGGATGTGTCTTCCAGCAAGTTTTGGGAAGTGAAAGTTTGTGCTATGGAGGTGGCTCACCATTGAGTTGATGTAGAAATTAAATAAGAGTGGGGGCCATATGCAGCCTTGCTTGACACCTTTCTTGGTTCCAGTGGCATTGGTGAGATGGCCTCAGGGGTTACATTTTACATTAAGTGAGGTCCCTTCATGTAGCATACAAATTAGATGGAGTAGACATCTATCTATTGAGGTGGCCTCCAGTTTTTTCCACAGTTTAGCTCTGGGTATGGAATCAAATGCTGCTTTGAAATCTATAAAAGCAGCATAAAGGGAGGTTGTGTTGTGGGAGGAGTACTTCTCAATGAGATGATGGAGTACTAGGCATTGGTCAATAGTGGATCGGCCTTCCCTAAAGCCAGCTTGCGCCTCTCAAAGTATATTTTCTTGTTCCATCCAGTTGTGGAATTTCCATTGTTAGGTGTCTTGTGTAAAGTTTGCTATACCAGTGTGGCGTAGTGGTTAAGAGCGGTAGTCTCGTAATCTGGGGAACCAGGTTCGCTTCTCTGCTCCTCCACATGCAGCTGCTGGGTGACCTTGGGCCAGTCACACTTCTTTGAAGTCTCTCAGCCCCACTCACCTCACAGAGTGTTTGTTGTGGGGGAGGAAGGGAAAGGAGAATGTTAGCCGCTTTGAGACTCCTTAGGGTAGTGATAAAGCGGGATATCAAATCCAAACTCTTCTTCTTCTAATCGGTCTGTAGTTTGCAGTATCATCCCTTTTTCCTTTTTTATATATGGGGGCAATGATTACAAGCCCCCAGCCCTTGGGGGCTCGGCCATGGGTGTCAATGCAGGTGAAGGGTGAGGCCAGAATAGAGGCACAGAAGTCCATATTGTTTTTAATGGCCTTTGGAGGAGTTAGATCTTCCCCTGGGGCCTTCCCCAGTCTTAGCTGAGCTACCAGCTTGTTAATCTATTGTTACCATCACTGGTGCCCACATAGGCAGATTCTCTATAGTTTGACTAGAGTCTCCACTTTTAGCAGAGGTGTCCGAGTAGAGTTCCTGAAAGTGAGCCTCCCAGGTCCCTGGGGGGATGTGACAGTCCAGCATGGTTGGGCCATTGCTTTGTGGGCTAGATGTAATATGCCAAAATGTGGCTGAATCATTGGATTTGGCTGCCTGGATAAGTCGTGTCCAGGTGTTCTTCATAGCATCCCTTTTCTTTTGTGCCAGCAGATGCTTATAGTATCTCTTCTGCTGGAGGAGGTCCAATGCAGCTGTTGCTTTGCTCTTGGATACATAAGCCTTGTAAGTGGCAGCAAGAACTTTTCTGGCATTAACCCAGTCCTTGTCAAAGCATGGCTTGGAGTGGTGCTGTTGTTGTCTCAAGCATGTGCTATTATGCCAGATTAGGAGCTTGTGGAGCTCTTGCATAAGGGTGTTATAGTTCTCCAAGAGTGCATCAGGAGAGACAGCAGATATCAGGGCACTGCAGGCGATCTGAGGCCAGTAGTTCAGTTATCATTTGGCTTAGATGAGGAGTCCACTTGGGTCAATGGTAAGTTCTTCCTGCTGGCATTAGGAAAGGCTGGTAGCAGTCCTCAGTATGTACAGGTATCTCTTGAGTGAAGGCTTTCAGCTGAAGGAGAATTGGGAAGTGATCACTGCCAAATTTGGGCATAACTTCTAGCGTCTTAACATAAGGAAGGAGTTCCCTAGAAACAGTTATATAGTCCGGAGCCAGATAGGTAGGTGAATTCAGCTGGGTAGTCGCTTTCAAGGGCACCATTTAAAATGTAGATGTTTAGCCAAGCAGAGGCCTGCAAAGTTTGATTTCTGATCTTTTGAGCAGCGGGTGAGGAGGAATCCATCGGCTTCACGGCTGAGAGGAGGACATTTGTGCTGCGCATAGAGAATGTGGTCATTAGGGCCCAATCTGGTGTTGAGGTCCCCTCCCAGAACTACAAATGCATTTGGGTTGAGCAGGATAAGGTCACTGATTTAGTTTCCAGTTCAGTCCACGAGACTCTGATCTGTTGTCTGTGTAGTTTGCTTGTTTTGGTAACTGTGGTTGAATTTAATAAGTGGGAAAGGTTTCCTTGGGTGGCTCTCAGCCAGGTCAAGTCTGCAAAGAAGAAGAATGTAAAGGTGGAAACTCTTAACAATGATATTTGCTTTGTGCGCTAAGCATGCTCTTTTGGGGAGCAGCCACATAGCTCTTGTAGGGAGAAGGGAGGCCATCACAAAGTTGGCAGCAGCCATGTATGTTGGGGTACATATAAAAGAGAATTAAGTGCTTGGAACTTTATACACAGCTGTTTCAGAGTGTGCCTTGTTTGGTTTTCTTTTTGTTTGTTGTTTGGGGGTGGGTAAGAGTCTTTGTTGTTGTTTTTAAGCTGGAGCAGGGTGGGGGTGAGGACTGTGTGTGGCACCCCCACCCTGCCCCTCAGTTGTGGGGCCTGAGGCATATTGAGTGACCTTTACTATTTAAGATGAGCAATACAACTAAATGTTCTCTTCCTCTCTTCTTCCCCTGATTCTTTGGCTACTGTCACTGTCACTGTCCATGCAGAGTTCTTTTGGAGTTTGCTCCCTGAGGGGTGTGAGCAAAACAAAACAAGCATTAATGCATCTGAATCTGAGAAAAGAATTTACAGGACTGTTTTTGCAGAGGGGACACACCCAGCTCTAACCCTTATTCTTCATGTGCCTGCTAGCCAGCAAAGTGGACTGTGTTTTTCCCACATGCATGACTTAGTCCAGGGGTAGTCAACCTTTTTATACTTACCGCGCACTAATGCATCTTTCTTGATGGTAAAATTTCCTTATTGCCCACCAGGGCTCAATGGAAGGAGGACTGTGCCGTAGAACTCCCTACCGCCCACCTAGAATCTTGAAACGCCCACTAGTGGGCAGTAGGGACCAGGTTGATAACCCCTGGCTTAGTCAGTAGCAAAAAGGAACATTGGACCTACCTGAGTCCTTTCTCCTGATCACTCCAGAAGCCAGGACATATACCTGTTGCGCCCTGTGTGTGAGAGAGTGTCTCTCCCACAGGTTCAGGATGTAATACAGCTTCACACTGATATTGGGACCACTGTTCGCTGGGCTGGGATCTGGGTCTGCTCTGATTCTCTGCCTTCTTGGCCCTAAAACCACTGCCTAAAGAGATGAGAGGAACTATTCCCAATCTGCTTTTTTCTTCTTTGGATCACCTTATTTTTATCCTCCTCAAGAGCCTTGCCAAATAGCCTGCCCCCTTTTAAATGGAGTGGACGGCAGATTAATCTTGGATTAATCCAGCCAGGAACCTGGGAGTAAACTGCAAAGAGTCTTAAACCAACATCCACTATAAAGGCATCAGTCTCAGTTAGCTTCTTAATATCCTGTTTGATCTTAAGATTGGTTTGGGGACCTCTCTGTGTAGTTTCTTCATCTAAAGGAGAGAAGGCCTGACAAATATTAAAATAAAAGCTGCAGTCCTGACATCTGGAGCAAATGCCTCATAGGACTTAAGCAAAATGTATCACTTTTACGGTGTTTTAAAACCTCATTTCCACTACTGGATACTACTGTCCCAGACACTACTACTGCCACAGGAGCATTCGTGAGGGCTTTCTTCAGGTTTTTCTTAGGCAGCATGTAGGATTTCATTGAAACAGTCTCACTTGGCTTGGATGACTTTGAGTTTAGCTCACTCACCGTCTGCAATACGCCTGCCACTCTGAGTATACTTCCCCGCCCCCCAGTTTGTGGCGCTAATAGTTCTAGCAATGCCTCTCTGAATGGTCCTCAGAACAGTCCTGAAAGAGAACTGGGTATCCCCTGTATGAGGGTCCAAAGACATACTCTCATAACTAGACTCTTCCCATAAGTCTCAGGCTTTGCTTATGTGTTGATTAGAGAACAGTAAAAGGGCAGAGCTATAAGGAGAAAGGACATAAGATGAGGGAGAAGTGAACAAATTGAGAAAAATAACAGGGGGAGGGGGATCAACTATAGAACAGCATTGCCTGAGTCTGTTGATGAGGCTGGACAAAAACAGGGAGATGGATGCTGTGTCCCAAACAGGGATAACAGTTGTCTGATTTGTATAGGTTCTGCCTTCTGGAGTAAGTGGGAGGAACAACCCAGACACCCATGGGAAAATTATTCTCTGATATTACTAGAAGCTGAAACTACCTTTTGCAAACACTCTTGGCTCAATAAAATACTTAAGGAAGGCTAAATGTACCATAGTCCCTGATTCATGTGTCTTCTAGCCTAAAGAGAGAACTAAAAGGGGACCAGCTATATCAGTAAGGAAGCCTCTTTTCACTAACAGTTCATAGCAGGTTGTGTGATACTCTCTGACCTCTATAGAGATTTCTGGATTGAGCTCGGCAGCAACTTCTCTTGCTGGCTGTGAATTGCATTCACTGTCACACTGAATTGCCCTGCACTAAACTGTACTGTGTCTGAATCCCAAACTAAAAGTTAATCTAAATGCATATAACAGCACCCCAATTAAAATATGAAAACACCATTTCCTGTGGGAATTAGGAATAGGAGGAGGTTTTAGATCTTTTTCAACCTTCCATTTCCATGTTACAAATCTTCCCAAGTAGCTCTCCCACTGCCTGGGGTTTCTAATTCACGTTTCATCACATTTTAAATCTTGCCTGCAAATAAGCTATCAAAGAGGTCGTGATGATTCAGAACAGGAAGTGTGTATGTTCTCCCTTCACCCTGCCATTTCTGTATTCTGATTTTCCCACCTCTCCTGCCCTTTAGAAAGTTTCCCCTATACTTCAGGGCCCATTACATCCTGTTACATATACTTTTAAGGTAGGTGTAGTTTGTGCTTGACTTCTGCTTTCCTTTAGGAACAGTGAGTTTGTTTGTTTATCCCACTCTTCAGCTAAAAAAGGTTCCTAGAGTGGCTTACAAATCACTACAAAGAAGTGTTAGTGATCACATGAGCAGTCTGCTTGAGAGAATCCATGTGTGGCACAGATATTTTGGTTGCTTCAGAGACATGGATTCCTCATGAATGTTCAAAATTAGTTGAAATGCACAGTAAAACTAAACATTCATGACTCTGGTTCAGGTTAGTGATATGATGGTTATACCTGGACACTGTCCCATTGGGCAGACTCCAGTTCAGGTCCCTGCAGGCTGTGTTTCTCCATTCCATGCCAAAATAAGTGAAATAACTGTATGTGTGTTTTCCTCTTGAAAGGAGTACACTGTTGGAAATGACTGACTAGTCTCCTAATTTCCCTTGAACTCCAGTTCAAAACCCTCTGTGGGTTCAAGCCCTGAAATAAAAGAAAGAATCATCCTTTCCAAATATCCCACCATATAGTTCCTCAAAGGAGACTTCACTGGGGGAGTTACTCTACTGAATCACCATCATTATCATCATTTTCATTTATTACTTATACCCCACCCATCTGGCCAGGCCTCCCCAGCCACTCTGGGCGGCTTCCAACAGGATATTAAAAACACAAGAAAAGGTCAAACATTAAAAACTTCCCTAAACAGGGCTGCCTTCAGATGTCTTCTAAAAGTCAGATAGTTGTTTATTTCCTTGACATCTGATGGGAGGGTATTCCACGGGGCGGACGCCACTGCCGAGAAGGCCCTCTGCCTGGTTCCCTGTAACCTCACTTCTCGCAGGGAGGGAAAGGAACTGAGAATCATGACTTTAGTTGTGGTTATTCTTTTGGCATCAGAAGGGGAGAACACTAACTTTCAGGGAAATAACTTTTAGGGTAATAAAAGTACAGTGGATGTTCGGGTTGCGATCGTGATCCGTGCGGGAGGCACGTTAGCAACCTGCAGTGTTTGCAACCCGTGACCCATGCGTCTGTGCACGTGCGGATCGTGATTTGGAGCTTCTGCACATGCGCAAGTACTGAAATCCGGAAGTAACCCATTCCGGTACTTTTGGGTTTGGTGCAGTGCGCAACCCAAAGCATCTGTAACCTGAGGTATGACTGTATCACAGAAGAAGAAGAAGAAGAGTTTAGATTTGATATCCTGCTTTATCACTACCCGAAGGAGTCTCAAAGCGGCTCACAATCTCCTTTCCCTTCCTCCCCCACAACAAACACTCTGAGGTGAGTGGAGCTGAGAGACTTCAAAGAAGTGTGACAAGCCCAAGGTCACCCAGCAGCTGCATGTGGAGGAGCGGAGACGCGAACCCGGTTCCCCAGATTACGAAACTACTGCTCTTAACCACTACACCACACTGGCTCTCACAACTGAGGAGGTTGTTCTAGATGATATTCGATATCTTCTAACTTTGCTGTTTATATTGAAGCCATTTGCTGTGGGAACTATTATAGATTACATGGATAAGAATGGTGCTTATAATTAATGGGTTTAAGCAAATACTTCATTAAGCACCTGTTATTGTTTTATAGCATCTGTAATGAAATTGGCAGCTTAAAACCAGAAGGCCTTGAGGTATGTGAAGCACTTGTCCTTCATCATCTTGAGAGATTATTGAAATTTACAATTGATAGATGCCTTCTACCAGAGAAAACGCTTAAATACAAAAGTGGAACGCTGGATGAAAAGCATGATAGGTATGATCATTGTTAAGACTTACACAATTCACATTATTTTTGGTGATGCTATTGAAATCAGAGAATTTATAGGGAGGAACGTCATATACCTGAAATATCATGTGTATGATTTAACCATTCAAAATGTAGTGTTTAAAGATTTTACAGCTGAGATGGCTAACCTGTGGCTCTCCAGATATTCCTAGACTTCAGCTCCCATCATCCCTGCCTATCAGCCATGGTGACGGGCTGGTGAGAGTTGGAGTTCAACAGCATCTAAGAGGCCACAAGTTAGCCCTGCTGTAGATCAGGTGACAAGACATGAAGGGCTACAGGTTAGCCACCCCTGTTTTGCAGCATAATCCGAAGCGTGTCTCCTCTTGTGTTCAGTGGAACTTACATCCAGGTAAGTGTGTGTAGGGTTGCAGCTTTGAAGGACATACTGAACAATTGTTTTGTGTTTTATATGTAAAGCTTATGCCTTGTCTATAATCACTTAGGGTTCTTGAAGCAAACTGATGCTATGTGCCAGGCCCAGAGGGGCGAATAGCTCTGGATCCTCAGGCGTGCTGCAGAGGGATGGGAAAGCAGGACTCCTATTGTGCTGCTTGCTTGTTGCGTTAGTCTTGTTTGCAGTTCCATGTTATTCTTGCTTTTTATCTTTTAATTTTTATTCAAGTTGAAGAGGTCTGCTTTTCACCAATGCTTGTAGATGACAGGGCTATAACTCTGAGATAGGGATCTAGAAACAGTTACTCAAGCAATTCATAATCTTGAGTCTTAAACAATGATGTGTAAGCCATATTCAGGCATTATCCCTCACACCAGTTGCAGGGCGGGGGCTGAATCACTGGTCCTGCCCCCACACTTCACACAACCTAAGCTATCTCACCCACATTTGAGCTTACGGGTGAGATAGCTTAGGTTGTGAGCTACATGGACATTTGAATATGGACTATAGTCTCCTTGGTCCAACTCTACAATCTCTGCTACTACCTATGCTATACTGACCACTAATATTTAGATACTAATTATACAGACCTTAATTTTAAGTTTTGCTTGGGATGACTTAAAATACATGCAATTTCAATTCTTCTCTTGGTGTCTACTTGAGCAAATATGAATTTCAGAAAATAAGTTAATGGTGTTTTTATTAAATAAACAAATTTGTATTTCATTATTTGGCTAACAGTGAAGATTGATAGTCTTACATCTTTAGTGGTATGTTCTGTTTTGTCTACCATATTTGCTTTTATCTTTCCCTAGGTCTGAATTGACATCTTATTTTGCTAAGACATGGAAACGTTTAAGTGAACATATTTTATTGTTGAAGAAGTACAATGTTTTATTCGAACAAGAAGTGAAAGACATGCTTAGTACCATATTGACTTTGGAGAGCCACGAGCAACGGGGCCTGGTCAGTTCTTGTTTCATTTTCTTTTGTTCTTTCCAAAATATACCTTGAAGAAACAGATTGGTGACAGTAGAAGTTTGGTTTTCCAGAATGCCTACGAAGCAACAATACAATAAATTGTGTATGAGACACATTAACTAGAGTATATATTAAGGCAAAACCTGAATGAGATTAAGCTGTTCTTTTTCTTTTAAACATGTTATTTCTTGTTCTATTTACTGTTATAATGCTGCTAAATATTGTGACAACAGCAGTTTTTAAACATTTTCCTATCTAACGGGTTACAAAAAGGAATAGTAATGTACTTATTGTTATTGTTATAATCATACAGTTTTATTTCTGTTTCTGTAGGCTACATCATTATTGAAAGAAAGCTTTTCAGTAGAATATGAAGACAGCTCACTTGCTTGTAGCGATAAAACATCTTGTGATTTGCAAACAAACAATAACACAATAAAGCAAGGAAGATATGAACAACGGCTTGGTAATAATCTTGAAAGGGAAAAGGGTAATTTTTGTTAAGGCTCATTCTTAGTCTAACATAATATAACACATTATAACATAATATAATACCTCAGGATATGCAGTAGTGAAAACTGCAGGATATATTTCCCCCACTCCCCACTGTGGACGTATAAGAGTCCTCGTGTGCTACCCTGCTCATAAATGCAGGATTAGGTATATGAAGCTAAAACAAGGCAGCCCCAGTTCCTCTGAAGCTCCATGTGTGCAATTGAGTCCTGGCTATATGAAGTGAATAGAGAAGTATATTTGAACTTATCTTTGAGTAAGGTGTTTTGGTTTGTGGCTTATCTACAGTAGTAATTTCTGTGTTTCGGAAAATCATGTGTTCTGTTTCTGGTGTAAATTAGAAATGGAATCATGTATAAACTCGTTAAAACATGTTATGAAAAGGAAATACCTAAAGATTGTAAAATGCATTTCTCTACAAAACATTGAAGAACATTATATACAGTATTAGGAACATGCTTATTAGTGCAAAGGAAGCATAGGCAGATTCCCCCCCCCCCTTTTTAGAAGAAGCTTCATACTGAGAAAAACATGTATTGGCTTTAAAAAAAATATGAAATGAATGTTAGATGAATTTGTTTTGCTAAAGGAAGTAATTTGATTTAGGAGCGGGAGATGGTGACTCAGTGTGTCCTTGCATCAAAGCCCAGAAAAGATGAGCAATTAGGACCCAGATGCCTTTACAAGGCAAACATAAGCAATGCTGTTTAGGTTGCCTTCCTAGATTTTTATTGATAAAAGAGAGGGGCTATGATTTAAACTAATTTTCTGGGTAAAGTTGTTTTATGTATATCAAATATTGAAAATGGGTTAATAGCCAAAATGGTGAAGTAATCACAATTAAAAAGAAAAAAAGTCTCATGACCTAGACTATTCAAGGTATTTTGCCAGTTTACTGTTTTCTTTGGCAGTTACACAGAGATACAGTAACAGCATATTTGGCTAAAGTTCACAGTAGGGTCCTTTTGTAAAGAACTGTAATAGACATTTTAGATCAATAAACAAGACATAACAAAAGTGGGGCTTAAAAGAAAGGGAATAGGGCTTAAAAAGAAAACAAACTGGTCTGATCACTGTGACTTTGAAATGTGCTTCATTATTGTGTGTGTTCACGTACAGAAGTCACAAGCTGGTGTGAAGATGAGAGCAAGGAAGAAAGCCTGGTGGAAAAGATTCCTATTACAGGTAAAAGTCATGGCTGCATAATAGCCTCAAATGCGGGGTTTGACTTTATTATATAATCAAAACATTGCATTTCAGCAGCTTGTGAATTCCCCTAATAGTGAGTAAATTCAGCTACTACATACTGAGCACAGAGATTAAACGCAAGATCATAAAGTCCACGCTTATGTTAACATAAACCAAGATGGAAAATAACAGTGCCTATTTTAATTCCTTGTAATCATGTTATACGTTTTAAACCTTGTGAATATCCTGTTATTTTAGCCTTTCAGGTCTTGGTATCGGTGTTACAAAGGTCAGTCTCCATGGGGAAGAATCAGTAATTAGATGGCAAACTACAGATGTTTCTGATTTGACTCTTTTCTTTTCTGTAGTAATTGAATGTGTATCATTAGAATAAGAGAAGGGAGGAAAAATTGTGCCAGACAAAAAGCTGGGTTTGTGCCTCAGTTACAAAGGCATACTGATAATTTAAAAATATTTTGCAATAAGGTCTCATCAGGACCTGTTAAGACCTCTTTTTCTGGCAGCTAATTATGTTTGTTTATAAAGAATATCCAAGATATCATGGCAGTTTTGGTTTGTGGATAGTGTGCACATTAGCATCCTTGACAGATATCCATTTCTTGTAAATAAATGTAGAACTTCCTCTCTTATACAAAGAATAAACACCTTAATTGAAAATATAGATACTGGGGGGGGGGGGTGTTGCACGTGTGTGCGCATACAACATAAGAGTAGCATGCTACTTTAAATAGCTGTTTTGGATTTTTAATGTGAAAGTGCTTACACTGATATATATATGGCATGAAATACGTGAGGAGAAGAATCGGAGAAGATTTACATCCTACTTGCGTTACACCTGCCGTGAAACACCCAGTTAGTGTTATGATCTGGGGTTGTATGACAGCAAAAGGTGTGGACAGAATTTGTGTCATTGATGGGAATAAAAAGTAAATGGACCCCTGACAGTTAAGTCCAGTTGAGAATGACTCTGGGGTTGCGGCACTCATTTCGCTTTCTAGGCTGAGGGAGCCGGCGTTTGTCCACTTCCGCAGACAGTTTTTCTGGGTCATGTGATCCAGCATGACTAAGCCGCTTCTGGCAAAACCAGAGCAGCGCACGGAAACGCCATTTACCTTCCCACCAGAGCAGTACCTATTTATCTACTTTCACTGCGTGCTTTTGAACTGCTAGGTTGGCAAGAGCTGGGACCGAGCAACAGGAGCTCACCCCATCGCAGGGTCTCAAACTGCGACCTTCCGATCGGCAAGTCCAAGCGGCATAGTGGTTTAAACCACGGCGCCACCCGCATCCCAATGGGAATATAAATGCCTAAAAATACATAGCCCAGACCCAATCAAAAATCTATGGCGCTGACTAAAGAAACTTGTTAGTCAGAAGCAACCCAGCAGTAAAGCCCAATTAATAGAGACAATAATTCAATCTTGGTTTCACATTATTACAGCTGCAGAACTAAAAAAACCTTGGTTTACTCCATGGGAAGGAGTTTTAAGGCTGTAATTAAAGCTAAAGGTTACCCAACTAGTATTAACTGGCACGAGAATGTTTGTATATCTGATTTTTTCTATGTGTTTCACGTTTCTTCTTAATGACTGCTGTTGTAATAAATAATCCTTCATAAAAGTTATTGCATTACATTCTTCATTAAATTATTTTTCCATTAATATATAATTTTAAGGTATTACTAAAAAAAAAGGTGGTGTTATGTGCCATCAAACCTTGGAAATACTCTTTCCCCCCAAAAGGTTTCCACAATTTTGGTCACTAGTGTAGGTTTTATTTCGCCCGGGTCAAAGATCCAGCTTGGCACACACACTCATGCACATTTGTGTACACACACGGGCTGGGACCCTCTGGAGGCTTAACTCAGCACAGAAACCCCAGCTCTGCCTTGTGCTTCCTTGCTGCTGGGTTTTTTCATGGGAGAAATTAGTGCTTCTGTAACTTCCCTATTACTACTACTACTACTACTACTAGTAGTAGTAGTATACCACCCTATACCTGTAGATCTCACTTCCAGGTATATCTGTTCACTGTTGTTGAAACTTCTCTGCAGTTGGGTTGAAAGTATTTTTATTTAAGAAGTGTTGCCCTTACTTCTTTTGCCCTCAGTAATTCAGATGGGCTGCTTTCTGCGTATCAGTCAGTATTCTAGGGAGGAGTAGTTTCTCCAAACCTAACTCCAAACCAGCAATAGATAGGATAACAGTGGAATTTTAAAATTGTTGAATTATGATATATTTTCCCCACCCTCAATTAATTATTGCCTATAATTAAAAGAGGGAAATGCTTAGCACACTATTATATTAAGCAGGGAAGTGACATCATGAGATGGCAGCTGCTTTCACCTCCTTTTTTTATTAACTCCAAATATATCCAGTGCTGACTCTCTCTGTGTGTTTTTTCCTTGTTTTAAAAATGGTCTGTGCCGACAGAGAGCCTGTAGAGACTAGCTTCAGAGCAAAGAGGGACAACCAAAAATGATAAATGCAGACAGCGACCATTGGTGTAGGCTCATATTGTTGGAATTACTTCAAATGTTATGCGTTTTGTTTGCATAAACTACTTCAGTGCAAGAAAAAACCTGTAGACCATGGGTCTGATTCAGCCACGCTTATGCCTATCTGTGACCAGCACCCAGGGCTGGAGCAGCAGCCGAGCTAGAAGCAGCTGGAGCAGGACTTGGAGTTCAGTAGGGACTATTGTCCCAACAAGAGCCCAGAAGAATCTGGCTTCTATTCTCACTGCTAGGCCCTTCCTTTCCATCTGCTGGCTTGCTGTTCTCAGCTGAATATTTTCCTTTCTCCTGAGAGACCCTCTTTAGGAGACAGTTGACAAGAAAGCCTCCTGGCAGACAAATGTGTACTCTTGTGCCAACTGGGCTTCCCCCTGGGCCTGCTATCATTTTCACTTTTCTGGTCTGGGGGTGAAGGGGGAGAAGTGGTAGATGAGGCAGGAAATCCAGGACAAGCAATACAGAAAGGAAGGCATCACCAGCCATGTCACCTTGTTATCTTCTCTCCTGCCAGCTGCATCCGTATTCAGTGCTGCTTTGCCAGTTCATCATGGACTGGAGAATTCTGCAATTGTGTTTCTCTGTCTAATGGCAGAGCTGTTGCCTTAGCTTCCTAGCAGATGGGTCACTTTTACTACCAAGAGAGGGAGGGGTGGGGAGGTCAGTCTAATGCAGATGTAGCAGCAGAGCCAATCCAGTGCTCCTGTTAATATGTTTGCATTGCTTCCTCTCATCTTTGCCCTCTTGGTAAGCATCAGTGACTCACCTGCCAGGAAGACAGTCACCTGGCAAGCCACTTCTATATTGTGGTGTAGACTACATTTCTTCTGAATTACAGGTGCTGGGCATGCAAAAACTGATTTAAGTGTCTTGTGGAAACAGCTATTTGAAGGAATACTTGGAATTTAGGAGATCTGAGATAACAGGAACTGAGAAGAGAATGGTGTGCTTAAGTTTGATATATTGTCATTCCTCTTTTTTGAGATTAGATCGTACAACAATATTGAAAAAGGATGAAAGGGCAATTTTCAGTTAACCACATAATAGAGTTCTCATTTTTCATAATCTTGATTTCATAATGATGATAAGATTTTAAATTAAGGAATCTAAACTTACGTGCAACAATAGAAAAAACTTGCATGTTGAAATAGAAATTTGGGATATTAATAGCTTTGTTTTCATACCATGTTCCCAACATAGACTAGGATTCAGGGAGGTTCGTGTGTGCAAAGTGCTTCTGTGTGTATATCTCTGCATATGCATGTAGGTACATATCTCTCTCTCTCTCTCTCTCTGTGTGTGTGTGTGTGTGTGTGTGTGAGAGAGAGAGAGAGAGAGAGAGAGAGGCTGAAACAAAGCCCGAGACCAAGACTGACTTTTCTTTCCAGTGTCCCCCTCTCTTGTGTCATAGGGTGCTACTACTTTGGAAGGCTCCTGACCTTCAAGGAGGCTTTTTAGGGAAGTGAAGGTCTGCCACTCTTGAATGTGCACTGATATCATTAAGTGCATGTTTTCAAATTATTTTCCACGTAGGGAAAGTAGAATTTTTCATCTCTCTTTACCATTTGATTATTATTCAGCAAGGTGGCTTAAGTTGTCTTTTGCAATGTAAAGTATTTGAAAGATCTGATGGCTTGATATTTCTCCTGCCATTTAAGGGAGCAATCACTTAATGCAGACCAGTTGCCCCTTAATGATACCCTTCTCTTCATCTCCGCCCAGGCAACATAGTACTTGAAATCAGTGTGGTTAAGAAGTGGTTTAATTCTTTTCCATGCATGCTTATTATTGGTAAAGCTCCAATTCTGATCTGTGCTAGTGATTTAAAACTTCAGAGGCTGGAGAGGGTTAACACAAGGCATTATTTGTATGTGTCCAAATATGCATATGACATAGCTTATTGCCATGTGGCTAGAGCTTTAGGTTTGACTCAGTTTGTCTTCTAGCACAAGAATTTGTAGGAAACTTAGGTTGCTTGTAATTATCGGGGGGGGGGGACTATAGCATTAAGGGAGACCTTATGGTATTTGAGCATTTTAGATGTTAACAAGAATAGGATGCTGGGCGTCTGGTAGCTGAGTGTAGCTTTTAAGGGGGTGATGAGTAGGGATTGCCTTTAGATTGTTTTAGGAAGCCAAGAAGCTTGCATCCACTTCAACTGCAGCACCACCTAGTGTCCAATAACTGTGCTTTACTGTTTTGGAATGAAATGTGTGTAACTAGATTTTGATGGAAACGGTGTAGGGAAGAGCTTTCCAAACTGTGTCTCGCACAAACGCTCCCCACACTCCTCCTGAGGCTGGAAAGGGGTTAGTTTAACTTTTGGTTTACTTGTAAAACTGAATTACTGTGTCGTGAAATGATGCATGTCTACACAATGTGTGAAAAGTTTGGAAAGCTAACATGAAAAGTTTGGAAAGCTGTGCAGTAGGGGAACCGTGGGTAAGAAAATGAGATTCACTGCTAGCTAATATGTCCCTGCTTTGGTTTGGTGCATGTTTGGCTTACAGATTCTTGTAGAGATGGTGTTCACAAATCAACCTTCAGAAGACGATAGCAGAGCCTAGCACATTCTTTGGCTGGTCTGTAGCTAGAAGAGTCCTACACTTTGGAAAGTGAAGAATTTTGATGTCAGTGACTAGTACAGAATTAACCATTCCTCATCTTTTTAATTCTATATATAGCTTTCATAATCTTTTGTATAGTTTTTGGTTTTGTTTTTGATTCCTGGGGGAGCATTTTTTCAGCCCAAGGGTTATATTTTTTTATGGGCAATTCCGTGGGGTGGGGGCACATGCCAGTGGTGGAAGGAGCTATTGGGCAGAGCGCTGAATGTAAGTTTTGCCCTTTGTCCAGTAGGCTAAATTCTAAACATACTCGCACACCCCTCTATGCTCCACCCTCTCAAGCCAGAGTCATCATCAGAATTCAGGGATATATTCCAGCCAGGCAAAAACACTGAGGGTGTGTGTGTCCCAGGGAAGGATGTGGTCTGGAGAAAGATGGAGAGGAGTGGGTGTGGCTTGGGGGAGGACCCATAGGTTAGACAGAGAGGCCTGAAGAGCCACATTTGGTCCCTGGGCCTGATTTTCCCCTCCCATCCCATGTTCTGCATTATGCTTATTTAAATATGTGTGTTGTTTTGGTTCTAACTCAGCTTGCTTGGTGTTGCATCTATATTAAGAAATGTTAATTTTTGTATTATTTTAAATTAGATTATTAATATCCCATCCTTCCACTCTGTGCACAGTGCTTGAGGTGGCTTTGTTGTTGTTGTGTAGTCGTGTCCGACTCTTCGTGACCCCCTGGACCAGAGCACGCCAGGCACTCCTGTCTTCCACTGCCTCCTGCAGTTTGGTCAAACTCATGCTGGTAGCTTCCAGAACACTGTCCAACCATCACGTCCTCTGTCATCCCCTTCTCCTAGTGCCCTCAATCTTTCCCAGCATCAGGGTCTTTTCAAGGGAGTCTTCTCTTCTCATGAGGCGGCTTACAAAAATATAAAAACCAGAATCCTAAAGCAGTACAGAAATAACAACACGAGCATTCTAAAAACAAACACAACTCCTGCTAAAACAATCAGGATGGCCTTCCTGAATAATAAAAATCTTGGTCTTGATGGAAGACAGAAAAAGAAGGACCCAAATGTATTTCCTGAGGTAGGAAGTTCTTTAACTAGATATAAAGTTCTCTTATACACAGCAGCTAATCTTGCCTGGGACATTGTTGGGAGTTAAAGAAGAGCCTTTGCAACAGATCTTACGTAGTGAGCAGGCTGGTGTTGGAGTTGGGTTTTATTTTTATGCCTGGCAGCTTTTAGTGTTGTGGATGCAGCTTTGTGGAATCAGGCCTAGATTGAACTTAGACAAGTGCCTAGCATTTTTGTTATTTGGTGGCTGTTGAATACATCTTTTAAAGAGTACTTTCCTTCAAGATTAACTCAGCCATTTTATATTACATACTATACGGAATCTGCATAATTTGATGTTTTTAAGATCTATTTTTTAGATAGTTATGGACTGGCAACTCGCAACATATGTGCATTTAGCTTGCACATTCAGTTTTATGCACTTGCCCAAAACATTAAAAAATAGAAAGGGTGTGTGTGTCAGAGGAAAAAGACTTTGGCAGTCCCACCTGCCATTGAACCCAATGTGTATTGACTATATGCAGTCTTGGCTTTGGCCCTATTCCCAGAACATAACCCTAGTGTAAGTTAAGAATCACCTGCATGTACATTTTTTTGATATTCCTGTTGTACACTGCTATGGAAACATTTGCTGGGAAGTAGTATATAAATATTTAAATGAACATGCATCTAACTTTCCCACAGTTGCCCATGCCCAGAGTGACTCACAATAAAGCTAAAATGCAGCATCTTATCTGAAAAACCAATTTGTCCCACAACATAACAGAAACAAAAAAGTCTTCAATAAACAAATTGTAGCAGAAATTCAGTATCACAGTAAAATCATATGAAATGCAAAAACAGCATTAACCTAGCCCAACCCACACAGCTATTCCTGGTCTCCTTGCACCAAGACACCACAGCAGCCTAAATTTAAATAGAGAAAGGTCCCTATAGCTTAGTGGCTCAGCACATGCTTTGCATCCAAAAGCTCCAAATATATCTGAGAAACTCTCCTGTCTGAAACCCTGGAGAGCTCCTGCCAGTCAACGCTGTGACTCTATATGGCAACTTCACAGACCAGGCTAGAATATTCATAGCTGCCTCCCTAATCTCTCCTCCAAGGAGGCCCTGGTAGCAGCCAAGGGGAAATGTTGGGGAGTAGTAATGATGTTAAGGCTTCCCGACCCAGCTTTCTAGTGATGGTCTTATTGAGAGAAGGCAGTCTTTTAAATAGCCTGGACCCAAGCCATTCATTGCAAAACATTTATGACAATATTTAAAGATCTTACCGTATTTTTCGCCCTATAGGACACACCGGCCCATAGGACGCACCTAGTTTTTTGGGGGGGGAAATAAAGGAATTTTTTTTAATCCCCCCCAGCCGCGGATATCTGCCCGAAGCGTGGGGCGCTCTACTTCGGCGCGACCCGCGCTCCGTGCAGCAGGCTGCTATCCGCAGCCTAGGGAGCCCTGCGAGAACTCCCGCAGGGCTCCCTAGGCTGCGGATATCTGCCCGAAGTGCGGGGCACTCTGCTTCAGTGTGCCCCGCGCTCCAGGCAGCAGGCTGCAGCCTAGGGAGCCCTGCGGGAACTCCCGCGGGCTCCCCAGGCTTGCGGAGAGCTTCCTGAAGCCTGGAGAGCGAGAGGGGTTGGTGCGCACCGACCCCTCTCGCTCTCCAGGCTTCAGCGAAAGCCTGCATTCACCCCATAGGACGCACACACATTTCCCCTTCATTTTTGGAGGGGAAAAAGTGCGTCCTATTGGGCGAAAAATACGGTAATTATTCCAGTGAAATTCCATATGGCTACTTGGGGTATTTGCCCTCTTTCCCTTGACCTTTGCCCTTCCCTTCCATCTACTGCTTCACTATTTCCCCCTTTCTTTTCTTCAAAGAGTTCTTACATCAATACTGACATGGTAAGTCATAATCTTGAGTTTAAAAAAGGAAAATGACACACACGTGTTCATGTGGCACAAATCCTGTGTCTGCTCAGAAGTAAGCCCCACCTAATTAACTTGGGCTTACTCCCAGGAAAGTATGCCTCTAGGATTGGAGCTTGTTCCTTGTGCATTAGTGTGTTTACTAGCTTACATTCTAAACTACCAAGTACAGCTGGATGAACATTGGGCTGTAAGATGGTGGTATATAAACGTCTACTAAAATACATATCATGACCAATCAAATAATATACAAATATTGGTTTCTGCCTTATAAAAGAGACAGAATAATAAAACATTAGTAAGCTCATCAGTCATACATGCCACAAAGTGCAATATCTAGAAACACTGTATCAGAAAACCAATGCAGCCTGATCCAAGAATCCACCTCCTCACCATAGCTGTCAATTTTTCCCATTTTTAAAGGGGAAATCCTATACAGAATAAGGGAATTTCCCTTTAAAAAATGGGAAGCGTTGACAGCTATGCCCCCCCGCAAACAAATCTCACTAAAGACAACCAACCAAACGCCAGGCCACCGCCAACCTCTCTCCCCACCAAGGAAATATAACAAGCGAACAGAAAGAGAACCCACACAAAACCCCACACATACAGTAGAAGAATAGAAGCATTGCCACCCCACTCACCATCCCCCTCCCCCTTTTTTCTTTCCAGCCTTATACTGCATGCAACACTAATGTCTTGCAACAAATGAAACTGAGCTGTAGAAAACTAAGAAATCTTTAATAAAAAATATTTTTTTAAAAAAGGAAAGAAAACCAATACAGCCAACTGTTCCTAAACAACTGTTCTGGATAGAGAAATGTCCTTTAAAAAAGAGAACTACCGTAAGAATCTTTAATCAGTCCCATTAAAATCCTGCATGGATGGCTTTGAGGAACTTTGTGCAGAACGCATGGTTTCTCCACTTTTATAGTCTGCCTATTTTAAGGTTCACTACTCCGTTTGCTCTCAAACTATTTATGCCAAAGTTTAGGCTTTAGAGCTCTATGGGAGCTCAGGCTGATTTAACTCTGTTTTAAAGGAGACTTCTTGATCATGAGCATTCAAATGATTGAAATACTAATTTGTAGCAGTAGAACCTAGGCTTGCATTGCTTAACATCAAATGCCTATATAAGTAATGATTGGAGGTTGGCTGTCTTTGCATGGTAGAAAGAACAATCACATGGTTTCGCCCAGAAAAGTAACATATAACTTTTCTTTCCTATTCATTAGTGAAGCAACACATAACCAAATGATTAATGCTTAGGACGATGTAAAATGCTTTCTTGTATGAGATATGTCAAATCAGTGATGATAGTGGGTTTGGGGAAATGTTTGCTCAAGGCAGTAACTGGGATGGAGATTTATATGATTGTAAAGATAAGCTGAACTGATCTTTTTTAAGTGTGGTTTGTTGAGCTGAAAGTGAGTCATAGGCCTGGCTGACTCAGGGGCACACCTGTTGCATTAACATTTTTGCAGTTCCTTTGTTGCCTTTCCTTTAGAAAACTGGCATAAAAATGAATTTAAAATAGTGAAAACATTACAGACACTGGGATAGTTAAACTGTGACCATATGCAAAGCAAACACACATTTGAGTCTGTTAAGATAGGTAACAGTGGTTCAGATGTTAGGTTCAGTGGAATAAAATCTACGTTCAGATGTAGCCCTTAGTACCATAGGGTTATCTTGGATGCTGTACCATATGTTCTAGAGATATTAATTGCCCTTGGATGAATGAGGTAATTATTCTTCTTATCTTCAGAATATATTGTTGAACTGGGGCAGAATTTAGCCTAAGTTCAGCATTTTTAGATCCCCCAATTCCAGTGGAGCTAAGCATGTAGTTAGCTGTCACCACTGAAATCAATGGGGCTTATAGCTTTGACTAAATTTTAGTCCTAATGTTTCTACTCAAACACTTTATGGCATTTGGACTTATGTTCTTGTATTGATTTGAAACACTTTAACCCCCTTTTTAGCCAAAAGGTTCCTAGAGCAGCATACTAAAATGAGCAGTAAGACATTATAATGGCAAAACAACCCAAACTCCTTTGCTGAGGAAGTGAATTGAGTGGAGTGCATCTGCCCAGCCCTACAGGCCTCCATCAGCCTCCTGCTAGACACCACCTTCAGAGTGATACATGGAGCTCCTCCTTCCACCCTCATCAGATCTCTAGCCTATGAAATCTCTTCCATTCATATGACCATGGTATTATAAGCTGAATCTTCTCATTGCTATAACATTAGCAGAGCTGGCCCAGTCATTAGGCAGGGTGAGGCTGCTGCCTCAGGTGACAGAAGCCCCTGCAGATGGCACACGCATTGGGTGCCTTGCCACTTCTGCCAGCGGCGCCAATTTTCAGCAAGATCACATCCATCTGGGGCAAGATCTCACCTGAAATTGTGTGAGATCTTTTGGAGCGTACAAGATCTCACACAAATTTGAGCAAGATTTCACCCAAAATTGGCATGAACTTGCCTGAAATAGGCACCGCTGGTGGCGTCTCTTTGCCAGCAGCAGATGTGTCAAGGCAGGCGGTGGTTGCAAGAACAGGTAGGTGGTGGTGGGAACGGTGGCAGTGGGAGGGCAAGGTTGCACTTCCTGTTTACTCTCAAGCAGCGGAACGAGATGCACCACTCCTGAATATTAATTTTGTTCAACTGCAAATTCCAGTACTAATGTAACTGCAGCATTAAACAACTAAAACCAGTCATTGCCTGAGTTCCACATTGAGCACCCCAGTCCTCACCATGCCATTATTTATATTGGCAGCTCAATAACTGATCCATGCCAAGGATGAGAGGCATCTGAAGGCATGAAGAACACATCTCAATATGAAAGAAGAAACATTTTGGGGGCTGCCTCCCTGCTTATCATGTTAGAGCAACAGGAGAGGCATGGGCTTCTGAGACTATGTTTAGAGATGTTCTGGTGGCTAACGGTTGCAGTCTTTTATTGGCAGGACCAAATTCCACTCTCTAGAGCTCTTGTTCAGTTATTGAGCTGGTTCACAAGTAATATTAAACCACATTTGAAGCATGAGTGCCCTGCTCCTTCTCTGTCTCTGGTTGTGTAGCACAGGAGAATAAAGCTAGGAACAAGCCTGAATCTGATTTATTGTTATGTGTGAACCCAGGGTCATACAGGACCCGATTTGTTTCTTTCCAACCAAACCAGGAGCAGTAAGCCATAAGGAACGTTGGTTACGGCTTGTGGTTTCCCATGTAGTGACAAGGTCTGGCTCATGGGTAGGCAAACTAAGGCCTGGGAGCCGGATCTGGCCCAATCGCATTCTAAATCCGGCCTGTGGATCAGCGTGTTTTTACATGAGTAGAATGTGTGCTTTTATTTAAAATGCATCTCTGGGTTATTTGTGGGGGATAGGAATTTGTCTCCCCCCCCCCCTTCGAAATATAGTCTGGCCCCCCACAAGGTCTGACGGACAGTAGACCGGCCCCTGAAAAAGTTTGCTGACCCCTGGTCTGGCTTGTTGCTGCCTTATACCTTCCTCCATGTGGCACAGTCAGGAGCAGGGGCACGCAAAAGCGCTTGTGCATTTTAAACTGTGGTTTAACATGGCATGTAAACCAGGCCAAACTGAGGACCCTTGCGCCAGAGCTTATACTTCTAATTCTGCCTGGCTGAGCCCAGAACATACGTATAAGCAAGCCCAGCCATCATGGACTGGCTTGATGCAGAGGAGTGAGGGGAGGCATCTGCCAGGGAACCCCCAGGGAAAGAAGGCTCAGAGCCAGGGGAGTGGTGGTGGGATGATGATGAGGGATCAGAGGGAGCAGACTGGAGGGAGGAGGTGTTGGAAGCTGAAGAGGTCACAGGGCTTAGTGAGCGGGGGGAGTATGTGGCAATGAGCAGTCAAGAATCACAGGCAGAAGCAGAGGCTGGAGAGGAGGTGGGTCAAGAGGCAGAAATGAGGCAAGCTGCTGAAGAAGCCTTCCTGTCCTGCTGCAGCCAGCCCCCCCCCCCCCCGGTCTCCCAGAACCCAAAGGGGTATGAAGAGGGCAGAGGAAAGACAAGCAAGATGAAGGTGCCTCTGGTTGCTTGGGAAGGAACCAGGGGAGGAGGAACCTTAGAAAGTGGTGGGAAGGTGGGGACCTTTAGCCTCTGGACAAGTTGCTGTGCACACTGGACCTGAGCTGTTTTGAGCCTCCTTGAGACCAGCCTTCGGAAGAGGATGAGAGTTTGTTCAAGGCAGGCATGGGCGTAGCCATGGGGGGCAGGGGAGGCAGCTGCCTCCCATCAAGTAAAACTATAGAAATACTTAACTAACTGACCAAACACGTTGATTCTGCCCCCCAGCAAAAATCCTGGCTACGCCCATGGCCAGGGGGGTGCAGTGGGGGCAGCTGCCCCCCTAAATCGAGTAAATAAATAGAAATACTTCTAACTGACCAGTTGCGTGACAGATAACTTGGGCCTGCCCCCCCCAAAAAAATAAATCCTGGCTACGCCCATGAAGGTAGGCCCCACCTTTCAACAATGGATGGCAGTGGCCCTCAGTTAAGTTCTCAGTGGGTTTGCTCACTAATGTAGAGTATCATCCATTATATATACTGTTATCTGGCTGTACTTCTGGTATTGTAGGGTTGTTTTTATGAAGCTCAATCCTATGCTTGTTGAATCAGAAGTAAGTTCCACACAGTTGGCACCTTAACAATTGTATTTAGGATTGCAGCCTTAAACTCTTCTTAACTGTTTGAGCCCTTGGAAAAAGGTGGGGAAGAAATTTAGGTAAACCTGTGAAGCTGCCCTATACTGAATCAGTCCAGCTGCTTCATCTAGCTCAGTATTTATCAACCTGGAAATGGATCTCAAGGTCTCAAGCAGACAATGACAAATTAATCCATTCCATGCATGATTTTATGTATACGGGGTGTGTGGGTGTGGGTGTGCGTGCGTGCTGTGCTGTATGGAACAAGCAAAGCTAGACTTCCATGTGAGTATAAATGTTTGCATTAGACCAAAACAATAAAAGGGTGGGGGAAAGTATTTTAAATTTATTCTGTCCATTGGGTTGAATCTAGACTTGCCAGTTCATGAATGGAAGAGTCCTTCTATGAATGGAAATGAGTTTGATCCATTGGAGACTCCCACTTTTCAAATTTAACACTGCAACACCACTTCCCACTCTGTTCTGAAGGGTCTCCCAAACCCCCAGAGGAGGTTTGTAAAGACTGCAGGGTGAGGGAGAAGATGATGTTGGGAAACTGTGTACGTGCTGCTACTCACACAGAGTCAATTAAGGGTTGGCAGACAGCCAGAAGGTCATGTGAAGGAGTAAGTCTGCCTGGTGGTAACAGAGACATGGAGACAGCTCCCTTATTGGTCAAGCTCTCTCAAGGGAGTGATAATTAATGGCCTACTAACTGGGATGTGTTAGTTCAGTATTTCAGAGTTCAGAGGTTCAGAGTTCTGTGTGTCAGTGTAGGAGTTGTGAGTCGTGTCAGAGAGAGCTAGCATAAGATCCGTGTTCTGTTCCTGTAAATAGTCCACTGTATATAATAAACACCTAACTACAAGTTCCTGATTCCTGCTTCGTCTATCCTGTCTGCAGCCAAGTCGCCAATTGCTTCCGTGGATTCTGCGTTTACTCTGCTAGGTCTGGCTAAGGTCCTGCAACTAGTCAGAAAGTTGCGAAACACCAAATAGGTTTTGCCAATAGATGAATCTGGAAAACCTGCTTCCCCGCTTCCACCCATGGAGTTCATGGACTCCCACTCACTGCAACTCTGGATCCAACCCATTGTTCCATTAATTTGTATTTTGATTTGTGTGTCTGTGTGCTTTGATTATTTTGGTAAATTTTGTTTACTATAAACTGATTCTCAGAATGTTTGTTCCATAGTGAGTAGAGCGGGACTTGCTTCCTGGGATATTTGCCTAGGTTTATGATCTTCAGGTGTCTTCTCATTGGATGCTTGATAGTGTTTAATATTACAATAGCTGGAACAACAACATCATGATGGCCCCTAATTATCTGTCTGCTGTATGAAAAATTCTGTATAAATGATATTATTTATAATTTCCCCCCCCAGAAAATTATACCCAGAAACAGGTTCAGGATGGCCCAAACACTTATTGCCTGTGTGCTGATCCAGATAGGAATGAGAAGCCTTTGACCCTCCAGATGTTGTTGGACTCGGTGGTCAGCGATGGGAGTTGCAGTTCAGCAAATGACTGTGCATTTTTACATGCCACACTAACAGCCCAGATTAGTAGCATATTTGTGCCTAGCCTTGTCACCGGAAAGTTATTTTAAAGAGAGTGATTGTGAGCTTGAGAAATTCACAGAATTGTAAAAAAAGAAAGGAAGTTCATATTAAGACCAGGAGGTGGAGACAATTGTGAACTACAAACAGTATGGATAGAGCAAACTGCACTGAACAGAAGGACAGGAAACATACAGTGCAAGGGCAGTATAACTTGTCAGATGTTTGAAATTGTGATACAGTAGTTTTGTAGCAATAATTTGATGGAACTGAAGCCAAAAATGTCCTATAAGGTGTTTCAAGATGTGAGTTGATGAAAGAGATGTTTTTGTTGTTCATGGAAAATTAATTATTACTTATTTTGCAAAATATATAATGCAAAATACATTTCCCTCTGTTGCCTATATAGTATCTGTTTCCACTAGCTTCTGCTGGAAACTAATTAAAGTTTTTTGCTATTTATCCCCCTTATAGCTTTGAAAATTGACAGCAGTAGTTTAAATGAACAGAAAAGCAATGGAACCAGTTCAGAACCCAGTGCTTCATCTCCGGAAAGAAGAAGCCCTTTGTCAAGGTAAAGTCATTAAAGGCTTTCCTTCCTGAATAGTTTCAACCTAGTGATAAATGCCTCTAGAAAGTTAATGAAGCACTGGCAAGAATATTTTGATGGATGGCCTATGGTTCAGATTTGTGTTTCACTACAACAACTTAAAATTTTGTATACCTTACAAAATATTTGCATTAAAGCCAGGTATTGTTTTGCAGCTGTTGTTTTCTCATTTTAAGACTCAATTGACATCTCAGTGAACCACAAATTAGCGTGTACAGCTGCTCTCAGTAGGACTACTTAGAGACCAAACAATGGAAGTTGTCAGGAAAAGGGCAGACGTAAAACATAAAGTCTTGAAGAAATAAAGTGGTGTGTCACCTTCTGGGTGTTGCTGAGATGTAAATGAGCTTCAGCTCAAAACATATTTTTGTATCTTTGTAAAAGAAGAATTTGATACTAGATTATTTGTTACTTTCTTCTTTTGTATTTCCAAATTGAGAACATTTAATTAATGTCCTTGGGTTTTTTTCTAAAGAAATGCAATTTATCTTTTTTCAGTTCTTTAAGTAATGTTTTGTTACTTTTTTCTGTTAGCATGACTCAAATGACTAGCATTCAAGCGATAATAGCAAATGAAGTATGGTAAACAATTGTGGAATTTTTCATTGGCTTTAGATTGTTACGTGATTATTTGTTAAAGCACTTCCATTGCTTGGTTCTCTTTGTTTCTCCCTTCTTGGAAACACCCGTTTATAATACCTGATATATATGTGTATGTTTGCAGACATAGGGTGAGAATGCTTTTCACTGCTTGAAAATATCCTTGAAGATATATTTTGTTTTATCTTTTAAGGTTCTTAGAATTTGAGAAGAACTGGCCTTGGAACAAAAGTAGTTGGCCAGCATAATGTATAAATAGCATTATAATACATTACAAAATGTAATAGAAAATGTATTTTATGTCTGATTTTCAGGAGTTGGGGTTGGAAAGTAGTACCTTTAAAATATATTTGTTGAGGTATATTTGTTAACATTTTCTTTTCCTAAGGTAATTGTTATTTGAGGTAATGATATTCTGCAAAAGTAATATCTGTTGCCCAAAAAATTAAAATAATTTTCAATTATTATTTCTTGTGTAGAAAGAACAAGCAAATGTGTAAACAACACGAACGTTTTCAAGAAGGAATGTTTTGCATTATGATATATGTCAGCAGTTTCTAGCATTTCTGAAATGCTGGTCATACAGCGCAGACTCTGGAGTATCAGTATTATTTCTGTAAATTTGTATGCACGGCAGAAAGATTTTTGGGGCGCATTTATGGCATCATATGATTTTATATCTTTGATCTTAGGAGAAAATACCATTTCTAGTACAGTATGAATTATTAGGGTTTCTTTTAATGAATAGTGTGCGTTTTAGCCTCCTCAATAACTTGGTAATAAAATACTTTTCAAAACCAAATCAGTTAGTAACACTTATAGCTTCACACTTGACATCCATCTTAGAAATATGTTTACAAACACAATGTAGGAATAAAGTGTGAAAGAATGGGAAATTGCTCAGGTGCTTATTTGCAGTTGGGACACAATGAAATTTCTTAGAGGCTGATGTCTAAGGATTCCACTTATTGTACTCACTTCTTGCGCTTTATTGCTTTTACAAGTGGTCTCGAAACTCAGTACTTGAAAATAAACATAACAGTCTAGTACCACTGTGGTACTCCCCCCCCCCCCTCGCAGTGTTTAGTCACTGAGCTGATGAGTGGCCTCGAAAAATACCCTGATGGACCTAAATAATAATAAAAAAGGTTTCCTCTGATGTCCTACAGACAATAATTATGATGTGCTAGTTAAGCCCAAACTACAGCTGAGGGATTTTACTTTAAAGCAGAGGCTTGGGCGCAAAAATGCATTTATAGCTCTTTGTCTGGCAGCTCATTATGCGTGGGCCTGATTCATTAAGTAATTGGTTTGCAGTTGTTTACATGAGTATTAAGGCTTTCTATTCAGTAGTCTTTGAGAGATACATTGTGCAAATGTTGCATGTTATGAATGCAGAATGAGGGGCAGCGGGCAAGCCCTATTGGCTAAACACTGCACTCTGTTGAAAAGCAAGAGAAAGAGATTGGGTGCTGCTTTGCATAGCAATGACTTTCTTAATAAGCTTTACAGATTAATACACACAAGCTATAAAAGATGCAAAGAGATACTCTTAGCACATTTATCCATGCTCATCTCACTATTATGGCACTGGAGATGGGAAGAATTGAGTGCTTTCATATTCGCTTTTCTTTTTTCAGTGCAACTTCGGTGCATGAGACTTAATAGAATCCAATGTTTATTGTATTATAAATCATGGGGGAAGTAGGCAGACCTGCAACAGTTTATTATGAAAGATTCTTTCAATGTAAATCTTTTTCCACCATTGTGTGTCCTACAGCAAAATCATTTTGTGGTTGAGTGGGGATGAAAGGCATAATGTACGAAGGAGTGAGTCTTAATAGGAAGCTGCTCTCCGATTGAAGGCCACTTGTTCCCTTTTGTCTGGAGGTGCATGCCGCAGCTTCCTCTTCTCCAGCAAATATTACCCCTTGGATCCTAGCTTAAAATCGCTTTCTCACAAGATTTCTGCAGCTTGATACAAATATGTTTAAACTGAGGTGTGAATTTGTTAATTGATGGATTATATATTCTCAAAGAAATCAAAATAATTATTTTGCAGAATGGGTTTTCTTAGTGTTTTAATCATCTCTAAACCAATGGCTGCAGTGCAATGTGTGTGGCATTTTGTAGTTCTGTAGCAATATAGTCAGCCAGCGGAGGTCAGTAGCATTCTATTGTTGCAGCTTTAGGCTAGATGCAATGCCTTTTTCCTTTGGCTTCTTCGCTTTGCAACATTTGATAGTTAAAGAGCTAAATTAGGGACCCAAATGCTGATATATTCCACTTGTAAAATAATGTGCACTGTTGACTTTAAGTTGGATTCCAGAAGTAAGCCATTAAGTTGGTTTTCAAATTTACTCCTTAAACAGAAGCTAATTTTAAAAACGTTTTTCACTTGACTAAATCACTGGTTATCAGTGATGGTTGTTTGTGTTAATGACTTCAAATTGTAATGTTTAAGACATCTATGCAATGAATGTGCCTCTAATAAGCGCCTTGGCTCATTCTTTGCAGACAACCATAATGGCCATTGGGGGTCACTCTTTCTTTGCTAAATTTCAGCAGCTTTAATTCTTAGTCTCTTTCTAAACCAGATGTAAATTGTTCAGTATAATCATTGTGGCACTTTATTTCATTCTTCCCTATTGCAATTGTTTGGATAGGGGAAGGAGTATTTTGTGCACAGATATATCACCAAAACTTAGGAATGTGCCTATTGAAATATTGTGTTTAATTTTATATATGATGCCCATAAGGCATTTCTTTCTTTTTTTAAATACGATTTTATTAAAGCTTTTTCATAATACAATAAGATAAAATAAACTCATCTAAATAAAAATCAAAAACAGAGAAAGAAAGAGAGAAGGAAACACAGAACCTACTCCCAAAGGCAGCTCTTAACCCTTGTCACTCACAGAAAGTGGTGGACCCTCCCAGCTCTCACCTGGGAGATCTTCTCTTCCCTGCCTCTCACTCAGGGGTCCTTCCACCACCTAACCATCACCTTCATGTGAGTATAATCCTTGGTCCCCAAGGGAAGGGACTAAAGAAAAAAAGAAAAGAAGAGGGGGGAAAGGAAAAAGATAAATAAAAGGACTTCTGATTTTCTGTCTGTTAGCTACATAAAATAAATTATTCAAAACATTCACTCTAGGATAACATCCAACTGTTCTGCTTTCTGTTAAGCAATAATTTCCCAGTCTCCAGGCCCAGATGTCTCAGATTTGTTTATTTTCCTTTTCACACAAAAAGTTAAAAAGTGGTTCTCTAATTATTAGTAGTATAACAAATGTCAGCAATGGTTTTTCTCTAATCAAACATATCAGCTTTGCCTACAATAACTTCAACAACCATTCCTCCATACTAAACAATAATAAATCTTTCTTATTTTGCCCATGTAAGAGTCTCACTGTGCTCATATATTAAAATGATATTCCATAGTTTTTTCTTGTTATGTATCCATTAATTTGCACCCAGTTCTGTATCTTCCATTCCCATTTCTAGTTGTGTTTACCGTGGTTTTCCATCCTTATCTAAAAAATTATCTCTTCCATTTATGCTTCTTCCATTCTTTTTCTAAGAAAAGCACCAGAAATTTTGTAGTTTTCCCCTCTGAGTTCACTCCAAGTTATACACAGAGCCCTTTCACTCTCAGCTCTATCAATGCCAAATCAAGATGTCTCTCCACATTTCCATCCAGGGCTCATTCCGCTCCTCCAGAATCACAACTCCACCATTTGGCTGTTTCATTCCTCCAAACACCCCTGTGAAGGAGTTTTCCATTTCACCATCTCTTCCCTCCAACTCTACCATTTCACCCTCCTGATCTGCCAATCTTTTATTCATATTCTTCTCCAAAGTCTCTGTGTCTGTGTGATTTTGCTTTCCATTTCATTCGTCTCTGGTTTACTTGCATTCCCCATTCCATTTTCCATTTAATCATTCTTAGTTCTAATCAATTTTATTTGCTCATCAAACATTTGCTAAAGGATGCTAACAGTCAGCAGAATGTCCAAAGGTATATTTGCCGTACTGATTGTTTTTGATCTTATTAATAATTCAGTCTCATTACATCACCTGTCTCCACCTTAAGATTTTCACAGTCTTATCTCTTACTAGAATAAACACATTCCTTTCCCATGGAGGAAGTATCAAGTGGCAGAGTTACTTTCGATTTCTAAGCAACACTTTCATCAATAAAAAAAACATAGCATACAGAACTCTTCTGTTTTTAAAACTTTCTTGACTCAAACCATCAAAGCAGGCCTTTTTTCTGCTTTCAGCCCTTTTACGATCGACTTCCCTTCTTATTGAAGTCAGAAAGTAGCTCATGCTCCAAATGTAAATTTCCACTGGCAGACAGATAAATCTTTCTCAGTCATAAATTATAACTGTCTCAGAAATAATTAAGAAAGGAAACCTTTTGCAGATCCCATGCCCATCTCGTGGGTTTTGGGTGAGATGTTGATTCCTCAGCTCACAAGTTGCTTAACTTTGTTTCCAGGAGCTGACAGTTTCTTGGTCTCTTGACACAGAAAACTGCTTTTTCTGAGCATCAGAAGTTATTTCCCTGCTAACTCTTTTCTCTAAAGTGAATTTGATAGCCAAGACTTATGTCTGGCTATCCTCAATCAGCACGTAATCATCTCCGTCAGCAGCTTGCCGACAAAAGATGCTTAATCTGCCATGATCCTCCCCCGGAAGTCAATAGGCGTTATGTCTGAGGTTCCACCCCTACCCCCCCCCCAAGTTTGTTGTTTTGTTGGCTAACTAATGCAAATAATTACTTTGGGTATCTTCCTGTTTCATCTCTTTGACCATATCTCTTGAAGTTCCTTCATCTGTCTTGTCCAAGGACAGGGAGACAGGGAAACTGTTGGACTACAGTTCTCATCAGCCTCAGCTGGCATGGTCAGTGGACAGGTTTTATGGGAGTTGTATTCCAGCAACATCTGGAGAAGCCCAGATTCCTATCCCTAATCGAGTCCCTTTCTCCCACACCTCTCTTGGCCTCTGTGCCTCAGTCCTCCACTGATTCTTCTGTACAAAGAGAGAATATAAATTGGGAAGTCCTATATGCAGCTGTAGTTTATTTCCTCCTCCCGATCATGGTCAATAGAAGAAAACATATAACAAAAACAGGGAAGAAAATGCTGCTTTGAAGGCAGTTGAAGTCATCCATGCTGTATGCCTTCCTGATTCCACACACATACCCCCACATATTTCAAGACTGCACCTCTTCCACTTGAGTTTTGTTGCAGTATCTGTGATAGTATGTTCCTAACACTGTATGTGGAGGGCTTGCTTGGAATACTGAGGACCAAATAAAATATGATGGCAAAAGGGATGTGCAGCTGAGGGGTACTGAATGCTTCCTTCCCTTATCTTCCTGAAGTTCCTTGCCCTCAGGCACTACTGACCAGTGCGGCTTACTTCCAGCATCTGACCGAAGCTGGAAAGAAAAAGGAGTTTTGTTGATGGGGAGGCAGAGTGTCAGTAAAGGGTGACAAAAATGCAGAAATGTTGCCCTAGTTAAACGGGGGGGGGGGGGGGGGGGCTATTAATCAACCTCACAATAGAAATGATCATGGGAGCAGGAAATTATGTGTAAGCTACACAAAATGGGTGCACTACTTCAGACACTGCTTTGAAAAAGCTGCGATACAATTCGCAGCATGAAAGGCAGATTGAGGAGGGTGGTACACATTATGTGCAGTTGCATGCTTCTTTTCCTCACTGGTTCCTCACTGGTTCTCTCTACCCCACCACGAAAAGAGAACACAGAGGAGATTAGAATTATGATCAGAGAACCTATAAGAATAGTTGCCTAACTCTTTCCCTGCTGGTTATTTGTGAAGCAGCCACTTCCCCCATCACTTTTCCCTTCAAGATTTCAATTTCCTGGAAGTGCTTTTTGGGGAGTGGGGGGCAGGGAGAAGACTTATGCAACAACTTAGCCCTGAGGAATTGGACTTAGGTTCATCAAAGTTGAAGATAGATGTGTGAAAAAGAAAATCTTTGAATTGTGCTTCACAAATAGGTTTTGTATTAAATCTGGAGTAAACTCACCTAGAAGATATTGTTCTGCAATATTATTCTCTCAATTTTAATTTGCCTTTTTCCATCTTCTTTCTGTGGAGAAATTATTTATCTTTAATTATGAAACAAGCACAGTGTCGGATTGTGATGTTCTTGATTGTATTTGCTAGTTTCTAAATGTAAGCATTAGCTGTTAGCAGGCTTCTCACCTGTTTTCTCCGTCAACTACCATATTTTTCGCTCTATAGGATGCACCCGACCATAGGATGCACCTTGTTTTAGAGGGGGGAAACAAGAAAAAAATTCTCCCCCTCTCTGCTCAGCGCCCCTTCAGCGAAGCGGCAGGAGAAACGGAGCCCCTTCCATTTCTCCTCCCGCTTGGCTGAAGGGGCGCTGCACAGCTCTCCCTGACTGCTGAAGCCAAGAGAGTCTTGCTCTCCCGGCTTCAGCAAAAGGAAGCCGAAGCCTCCGGAGCACAGCGGGACCTCCCGCTGCGCTCTGGAGGCTTCAGGTGGCTATCCCTGAAGCCCGGAGGGCGAGAAGGGTCGGTGCGCACCACCCTCCTCTCGCTCTCCAGTCTTCAGCAAAAGCAACGCGAAGCCTCCGGAGCGCGGAGGGAGTGCTCCCTCTGTGCTTTGGAGGCTTCGCGTTGCTATCGCTGAAGCCAAGGAGCCTGCATTCGCTCCATAGGACGAATTTTTGGAGGGGGAAAAGTGTGTCCTATAGAGCGAAAAATGCGGTACAGTGGTACCTTGGGTTACATACGCTTCAGGTTACATACGCTTCAGGTTACAGACTCCGTTAACCCAGAAATAGTGCTTCAGGTTAAGAGCTTTGCTTCAGGTTGAGAACAGAAATTGTGCTCTGGCGGCGCGGCGGCAGCGGGAGGCCCCATTAGCTAAAGTGGTGCTTCAGGTTAAGAACAGTTTCAGGCTATGTACAGACCTCCGGAACGAATTAAGTACTTAACCCAAGGTACCACTGTACTTTTAATGTGCTTGTACATTTTGGAAAAACCTATATGCCCCTCCCTCTGCAGACATCCTCAGCCACATGCTCAGTACACACAGCTATGCATGGAAGATCTCTCTCTACCAAAAGGATGAGTAGTCCTGGAAACGTCAACACAGCACTGATCCCTTGTGGAAGGAAAGCAGCAGGGAAGAGAATAGCTGGAATTAGATTCCCCCAACTGGTGGTGGTGGAGTTGACAATGTTATCCATCCATTTGGCAGTGAGCATATAGGTCCAGGAGTCTGTGCATGGATTGCCAGTCATAGATTCAGGGGTTTTACATTGTGCTGACACCCGTGGGGGGGGCCTTTGTCAGATCAGCGTATATGGCTTTACAGAATTCCGAATTTTAAATTTAATTTTGTTAATTCTCACCTCTCCCTTCACTGCAGCCTGTCTCTTCCATTATTAATTAAAGCTTTTCTACAGAGAATGCCTAGTGTGTTGCACTGGGGGCTGCAGTAGGAAGGGTGAATCACCACAGATCAGGGGAAGCATCTTGAGAGGCTCATGCATGAAGGTCAGAAAAATTCTCCAGTTCAGCTTTTAAAACAAAATTTCTTAGAACATGCTGTGAAGAAGTGCTACTGAGAAAGATCAAATTTGTTTGTCCTCCAATTCAAAGCAATTTGAATTTGAAACTTGATATTTACAGATTAATAATTTTTTGATGCAGGTTTGGTGACTAGACTGCAGTGAAAATGTATAATGTTTGTATTCCCAGTTTAAGGAGCTTTTGTCAGAAAACACCATCTTTCCTCTATTAGATCTCCCACAGGAAAATAGATTGGAGGTCCATTTTTTGGGTCCTTTATCACAAGACTCTTAATAGAATAGTTAATTCTCTAACATCATTGCCCCTGATGAGATTATTTCACAGCAACAGCAGCACAATATGCATGCAACACACAAAAGATCAAAATGATTCCAGCTTGTTTGGCAGATTCAAAAGGGTCTGTGATGCTCAAGATATGAGAGCATTCATTTAGCAGAACAGAATGGTGACTGTATTTGCATCAAGGTAGATCAAAAGCAGCTGAAAGCCTACATCATTTACATAGGAACGGGGTGAGACTATGGGAACCCAACTGTTGAGTCCTAGCAATACATATTCAAGCTGGAGAATAAGAATATAGTGGATAAATTAAATTTTATTCTAATACCTTTTAGAATCCAGATTGTTGACTTTTTAAAAGCTCAGGTATCTTTAGCCAAGGACATTCAGTATAACAAATTGGCAACTGTGAATAAATTTTGAAGCCCTTTTATACTTACAGTGGAGCTAGCCTTCAGAGAAAATCTGTTTCCTACAAAATGAAGGCAGTTTCTGTGTAATATATGTTTTAGAACTTATTTACAGGTTTGGGCTTCCCATGGATATTAGAGTGAAGATGCATAACATTTTAATATTGCCACTAGTGAGTCCTGTTTCTGGGCTTTGAAGCCGACTTCTCAATTTGCCTTAGCATTTGTCAGCTTGTGTCACATGGTGTGTTTGTATTTTATTGTTTTATATATATTTATGGCAAATATATGTTTAGATATCTATATATTATTAAATCACAAACAATTGCAAAACTACTCTGGGTTTGAAGAAGGAAGATGTGTTGCTAATGTTAAAAGCTGCAGCCAATAAACATCCTTCATGGCTTCTGTCCTTCATTGAAAGTGAATCATGCTGAAAACTTGCAGAAATAGTTTTTCAGAGGTAATTCTTGTATGGAAAAAGGTAAATATGTACAGAACATGATGAAGATGCTTTCAAGGTGGCCACTCCTCTTAAAGGGATCCATGTGTTCTTGCCCTGTGCGTGTTCAGTTTCACAACTGTGTCCAAGTATGTTTGGGTATAGTCACAGAAGCACTGATGTCAATGTATTTCCTAACCCATTTAAAATATCTTTTATAGGGATGAAAACCAAAGGGGAACGGTATCAACAATAAAATCCAAAGGTAAGTATAGAGTTTGTAGTAACATAAACAATTGGGGTTGCCTTCCACCTTGGTTTGTAAGAACATGGGAAGATTCAAGACGGTTTCACAACTGGTTCATCTAGTCCACCCAGCAACCTGTTTCTAACAGTGGTCAGCCAGTGACCTGAGAAGTTTATAAGCAGGACCTGAAGGCAACAGTCCTCCAACATTTGCTTGCCCAGAGCGGTTGGTATACAGAAATCATAGATAATAGCTGCATATAAATCCCCCACTTTTGAATGCAGTCAGTGGCAATCATCACTTGTAGCAATTAATTCTATAAGACTAAAAGTCCTGTCATCCTTGATCACGGGCCACTTTTGCTGAAGCTGATGACAACGGTAGTTGAAAACATCTGGAGGGCAGCAGGTTGGGGAAAGGCTAGTTTACTCTGATATTTGACCAGGCATCAGACGAAATTTCCACCATGACAGCAATATCCCTTTCCCATCAGCCCAAGATCATTCTTGTTCTATAGGATATATACACACATGATACACCTGAATAGTAGGATATTCTTTGCCCCAATAGTCATAACATGCTGGAAAGGCAAGAAGTATGCATGGCATTTTTGTGGGTCACCCAACAACAGCTATGTTGAGAAGCTAACAGATAACTTAAAGTCCTTAATAGACCATATAGGAGTAAGAATTTAGAGTTAGGGTAGAGTTCTGTGAGTGTAAGCCATCCATACCAGCAGATCCCAACTGGAAAATGTTAATGAAAATGAAATAATTTATTCTTCAATTGATTATAAGCAGCCCCCCATCCCACAGTTTCTGCACCAGAAATCTGTTTCATGAAACCAGTTATTATTACCAGGGTTTCCCCCAAGAAATCTGAGACTGTGCCTGTGTGAAGCCAACCTCTCCTCTGCACTTTTCATGCTTCTCCTGGTTCTGGGAGACCAGCAGGGAGCTTGTTGCAGAAGGAGGGGGAGACACCCGTCTGACTCATCTCTGTGTCTTGGCCCCCCTCATCTCACTCTCCTGCTTCAGCCTCTGATTCTGGACTTCTCTCTGCCACAGACTCGCCCAGCTCACTAAACCCTGTTACCTCCTCAGCTTCCGACACCACCTCTTCCTACTCTTCTCACTCTGACCACTTAACGTTGTCCCACCACCACCTTCTTCCCTTGGGGGTTCCCCAGGTGGTGGTTCTTCTCATCATTCCTCTGTGTCGTGACAGTTGCCTGTTGAAAACCAGATATTGCCATTTTTATTTGTTATATGCTATATTTTGTTTTCCTAATGCAGCCTTCTGGGGTGATTCTGACGACAGTAACTCTGAGATTGAAGAAGCACTGCGTCCTCAATTGCATTCCTCACAAAAAGATGAATTTGATGACTTCTATGATTGAGGACCAACATTTCACCCACGTACATGTGCTCAAAAAGCTCAAAGGAAGTTTTTCCTAGGGGGTGATTTAGAACCAAGGTGAATGTAATGCTTTTCCTTGTTTGAAATTCACAAAACTTGGGCAGGGGGCACACAAATCAATTTGAAACAGGAAAACTGGGGGTAGGGTACTGTTTTCCTTCCCTCTTTGTTGCTGATTGCTCCACTAAAAGCAGGGGGGGTGTTTTCTTCAAAAAAAAGTCTAACAGACTACAGTTATATGCACTTACCTATAATGTGCAGTTGGGCCAAATTTAGGGGGGAAACATCTGTTATTATTCACAAAATTACTAATTGTGTGGTGTTTAAGTGATTAGCAGTCATGGGAAGGTGTATGTGATCCAGACCGAAACCATGCCCTGCTGCAGTACTGATCCAGATTTCTATTCATTTCTGTCCTAATGCCCCCCTGCAATTTTGTCCTTTTCTATTGGGATGTAGGAATAAACCATATTATTTCAGAAATCAAAGTTTCAGATGTGTGACTCAGCCACATGTTTTCTTTTGTATTTACTTTGTCTTGTTCTAATAAAATGCACTCTTGACAATGTACTTAAAGAAACTCGGGAATGTGGTGCCCACACTGCCTCACCTGGACCTCGCTTGGGGTCGGGCTTAGGACGGGAGGGGGGAAGGCGAGGTGGCAGGAATGTCAAGCTGCCCAGCATAGTTCCCCCACCACACACTCCTCCCCCCAAACACTCTCTCTCTGCGCGCTGGGGGAGAGTCGCCAAGTTCCAAGTCTCCCTACTCCAGTCACTTACATTCCGAGGAGCCACCCAACTCCACTTCATACTGAGGAAATAGGCACTTCCCAGCAGATGGAAGGGAAGGAAGTGGCGGCAGTCATTGCTGGAGTCCAGCCGCTCACTCAGAACAGAAGTGTGCACGCAAATCGGAGCACGTTTGGCTTCCGAAAAAAGTTCGGAAACCGGAACACTCATTTCTGGGTTTGAAGTGTTTGGGTTCCAAGTAGTTCGAGAACCAAGCTGTTCAAAAACCGAGGTACCACTGTATAAAACTTCATACAGAGTCCAACCCATCACACTTCTGCCCCCCCCCCTGCTTTAGAAGCAATATTCCCAATCCCTTGTCCTCTGCCTTTCACCTGCAGGTCTTAGCAAACAAGCGATACCTTGAGTGCAAGGCTGGGATGGGGTAGTAAGGAATGCTGCTTCTCACTGCCAGCCAGCCAAGCTGAACAGTGAATCCTCTCAAATAGCCAGCACATTTCCCTCATAGTAGGTCTGGGGTGTAAAGCAAGAATAAAAGGCTTTGGTGGGGAGGGGGGAGGAATGAAGATCGCTACAGACATCAACAGCATCCAGCAGCCTTGACTCTCAAATACTGGACAGCTCCCATGGCACCTTGTCAAGGCAGGGAACTGTCCAACATGCTGAAGGTTGAACACTGGCCCAGGCTGGTGCTCACTGAGTTGGCAGCAGCAGCAGCAGGCAGCCTGGGCGTGGGGCCAAGAGCACACCCAGTGCAGATTCTCTTCTACAGAGCCTTGCAGCATGCCACTCAACACCTGTACTTGGCACCATTGTGGTTCTGCTGCACTGCTAATGTGGTGCTGTCCTGAGCCAAGTTGGTGTGGCAGCTGCCATTAATGTCAAGCTGGGCAGAGGCCCCTGGGACCAAGGATGGGATGGTGACCTCTGCATGGGAAGATTTGCATGGCACAAAGGCACATGACTGGGTTGCCATGGAGTTATTTGGGCTGTGATGCAGCGCCCTCTGTACAGCCCCAGCATCCCAGTGGCATCCTCTGGTGAGCCCCATGGCCCTGGGCCCCTCAATCAGGCATGCAGAATATCAGTAGGCTGTGATGACAGCTCATGCTACTTTCTGCTGATGTTTCCCTCCACGCTCCTTCCAGCTTCCCCCCTAGTTGCATCTGCTCTGCTAGAGGTAGTCCTTTTCCACTTGGGAAATGGGCCAAGGGTGGCAAGAAGCGAATGGTTAAAAAGATTATAAAACTGTTCCATAGGAAGGAACAGAAGTGCAAGGGAGGGAAGCAGAGATAATGGCAGATAGCTTCTCCAGCTGTAGTGTCCCCCCCCCCCCAGGTATCAACAGATTTATAAAGGCGCAGGTGGAAATTTATAAAGTAAAATGTGCAGGCACCCCACTAAATGATTTCCTTGAAGTCAGCCTGGCTGCTCCCAAAATCAATATTTTTAGCAAATGAATGAGGTCAGAACTGTGAATGATGAGTGGATTCTTTGGACTGGGGTGCTGAAGAGGGGCTGTTTTGGCCTCCTTTATAGTGCACATTTCCTCCCTGCTTCTAGTCCTTGGAACAACCATAGTTCTGAAGACCTGCTGGAATTCTGCTTTGGCTTTTCTTTCCTCCAACCTCAATGTTATTTTATGCAAATGCTGAAAATACACAATAAGTAGCTGACACCCAAGCAATCATTAAAAAAAAATCATTGTATAGTTAACTTACCATGCAAAGGCCTACATATATACTCAGAAGTCTCCTTGTGTCAATGGGGCTTACGCCCAAGTTGGTATGTACTGGATTGCAGCCTTGGTTTTCTTGTGCAGAAGGATCAGATCTTAAATACAGGCAACCCACTATGTGTAATGTTATTTTACCTTGTTCCTGACTAGATAACACCTCACATTTTAGTATCAAATGCAAAATATGTCAAATTTGAAAGTATGAAGTAATTCAGTTCTTGGTATAAAAACTGATCACGAACAAATATGAGGCACTGACAGCCATTTCACATAATATATCTGAATCTATTTGAGCGTTGTTTTTAATTAAAAAAACATCATGAACTAAATAGATATGTTATTAACTGAGTTATAGCTCTTGGTATTGACATATCTAAATATTTAACAGATTTGGAACAAATGTGGAATTGATATTCCTTAAATGTATGGGTGAGGGACGCGGGTGGCGCTGTGGTCTAAACCACAGAGCCTAGGACTTGCCGATCAGAAGGCCGGCGGTTCGAATCCCCACAACAGGGTGAGCTCCCGTTGCTCAGTCCCTGCTCCTGCCAACCTAGCAGTTCGAAAGCATGTCAAAGTGCAAGTAGATAAATAGGTACCGCTCTGGCGGGAAGGTAAACGGCGTTTCCGTGCGCTGCTCTGGTTTCGCAAGAAGCGGCTTAGTCATGCTGGTCACATGACCTGGAAGTTGTACGTCGGCTCCCTCGGCCAATAAAGTGAGATGAGCGCTGCAACCCCAGAGGCGGCCACGACTGGACCTAATGGTCAGGGGTCCCTTTACCTTTAAATACGTGGGTAAGCAAATTTTCACCTATTGGCTTCAATTTCCTATTTGTACCAGCTAATGGAGCACAAAATATGGTCTGAAGCTCAACATCAAAAAAGCTAAGATCATGGCCACTGGTCCCATCACCTCCTGACAAATAGAAGGGGAAGAAATGGAGGCAGTGAGAGATTTTATTTTCTTGGGCTCCATGATCACTGCAGATGGTGACAGCAGTCACAAAATTAAAAGATGCCTGCTCCTTGGGAGAAAAGCAATGACAACCCTAGACAGCATCTTAAAAAGTAGAGACATCACCTTGCCGACAAAGGTCCGTATAGTTAAAGCTATGGTTTTCCCAGTAGTGATGTATGGAAGTGAGAGCTGGACCATAAAGAAGGCTGATCGCCGAAAAATTGATGCTTTGGAATTCTGGTGCTGGAGGAGACTCTTGAGAGTCCCATGGACTGCAAGAAGATCAAACCTATCCATTCTGAAGGAAACCAGCCCTGAGTGCTCACTGGAAGGTCAGATCCTGAAGCTGAGGCTCCAGTACTTTGGCCACCTCATGAGAAGAGAAGACTCCCTGGAAAAGACCCTGATGTTGGGAAAGATGGCGGGCACAAGGAGAAGGGGACAATGGAGGACAAGATGGTGGGACAGTGTTCTCGAAGCTACCAACATGAGTTTGACCAAACTGCAGGAGGCAGTGGAAGACAGGAGTGCCTGGCGTGCTCTGGTCCAGGGGGTCACGAAGAGTCGGACACGACTAAACAACAACAACAAATAGAGTAACTTGATATTTTACCAAAGGCATCTATCATTTGCATCAACACAGGAATAATAGAACAAGAGAACTGTAGAGTTGGAAGGGATTCTGAGGGTCATCTAGTCCAACCCCCTGCCATGAAGGTGTGGGGGTCAAACCTTGGTGTTATCAGCACCACACTCTAACCATGTGAGCTAGCCACAGGGAACAGTAATATGACGCCTAGAAGTAAACAGAAGAATATCATCTGCAAATAAAACCAATATATATTCAGCTGAATTATAGATTGCTCCGTAGATCTCCCTGTGTTGTCCAATAGCACAAGCTAAAGGGTTCCAAGCAAATATTCAAAAGCAAGGGTGAATCATATACTGTAATACCTTAATCCATTTTATTAATTCCAACGGAAATCCGAATTTCTATAATGCAACCGTATACCGCTTAGAAGCTGAAAAAACCTTTGATAAAATATATAATGTTAAAATTATAAATTGATTTTTTACATAAGTCTGTTAAGACCACAACTATCCTGATATTATTATACAAATAAATAGGAATGAATAGGAATTCCAGCTCCCCGCCTTCCCCTCTCCCTCGAGAGTCTTTCTCACGTGACTCCCGGGAAGCCGCGCGCCCAGGCAAAGCATTCAGACGCCCGAGCCCTTCGAAGGGCGCATGCTCCCGCGGCCGCGCCCTCCGAACCTTCGCTTTCTCCTTGTGCGCATGTTCCTGCCAGGTTCCAAGATGGAGGCGTCAAGCGAGGTCGCCGGTCACGTGGTCAGGAATTTCAAGGCGCCCCTCCTTCCCCTCATCACGGCAGCCCTGACCCGGTGACCCGGAAGCGCTCCGCAGCCTGCTCCGGTTTCCTGCCTCTCGCTGCCTCGCGGTGCTGCCGGCTGCGCGCTTCGCCAGAGGCGTCCGATGGGGGTTCCGGCTTTTTTCCGCTGGCTGAGCCGCAAGTACCCGGCCATCATCGTGTCCTGCGTCGAGGAGAAGGTGAGGCGGGCGGGGAGGGGCCCTGGCTGTGCGGCCTTGTCGGACCCGAGGCCCAGCCTGAGGGCGGCGGGGGAGGGCCGGGCGCCAGGGGCCGCGGAGCATCTGGCCAGGCCGCCCCCCCCCCCTCGGGCTCCTCCTGGTCCGCGGCGCAGATGCTCCGAACTTAGCCCGAGAGCAGCCCCTTCGGCAGGCGGGAGCGCGCTTGGGAGCTCGGGGGCGAGGCAGCCCTTTTGAGCCTGAAGCTGCGTCGTGCAAAGGCGTTGCCCTATAGCACCCCCGGGGCCCTAGAAGGGATGGGGTTACACTCCCTCTGAGGTAGCGGGTACGCAGCTCGTGAGTCTTCCGGATCCTCGGCTGCTGCTTGAGGCTCAGGAGTGCCTTCCCTCAGCTTCTGCTGGCGGCCCACCTTCACCCCTATCTGGACAGGGATACCTAACTGCTGTCATCTGTGCCCTGGTGACCTCTAGGTTCAGTTACTTCAATGCGTTGTATGTGGGGCTGCCTCTGAAGACGGGTTGGAAACTTCAGCTGGTGCAGAATTCAGCGGCCAGCTTGCTCACTGGGGCAAGATGCTTTGAGCATATTACTGCAATCCTGGCCAACAAGCCTGTGTTGGTTTTAATGTTCCCCCTGCACTGAATACATAATTTTTTTTTTGTTTTAATTTATGGTTTTTGTACCATACATGATCACCCCTGAGCCCTCTCTCCCACTTTGTGGAGCCCACTTGGCTCCTTGGTATACTCCAGAACTTAGGGCGAGGCAACAAGCTGGAAGGTTGCTTGAATGGGAGGGGAGGAAAACTCCAGTCAAATGCAATCGAAAACTGTGAGGGCTCATCATCAAGGATATCTAGTGGCACGGAAGGCAGCAAAAAAGGCATACTTTGCTGCCGCCGTTACATCCTCATCTGGCAGAGTTTTTCAGGTAGTTTGGGGCCTTTCACGGTCTGGCCTGAAGGAAGTGGTATCTCACCGAGACTTGTTTGCGGAGCGCTTTGAGGAAAAAATCACTTTCTTTTACCAGGATCTTGACTGGTCTATCACAACAGATGAAGCACGATTGGTGTCCAGAGCAGTGTTCAAAATTCACCAGGCACATTTTACACCTGACTATCTGCCACTTAGGGACGCGGGTGGCGCTGTGGGTAAAACCTCAGCGCCTAGGGCTTGCCGATTGCATGGTCGGCGGTTCGAATCCCCGCGGCGGGGTGAGCTCCCATCTTTCGGTCCCAGCTCCTGCCCACCTAGCAGTTCGAAAGCACCCTTAAGTGCAAGTAGATAAATAGGGACCGCTTTCTAGCGGGAAGGTAAACGGCGTTTCCGTGTGCTGCGCTGGTGCCGGCTCGCCGGAGAAGCTTTGTCACGCTAGCCACGTGACCCGGAAGTGTCTCCGGACAGCGCTGGCCCCCGGCCTCTTAAGTGAGATGGGCACACAACCCTAGAGTCAGACACGACTGGCCCGTACGGGCAGGGGTACCTTTATCTGCCACTTGCGACCAAGTGAAAATGGCGCCTGGCATCATCTCCATCTGGAAGTGTGTGCCTGGGGATCCTTGGATCTTGACTGTTTTCACACACTAAGACCACATTCTGTAGAATTCTCTCGGTTGTATTTTATCTGCACTATCAGAATGAATTTCAAGAACCAAAATGCTTTTTCTGTGCAGCCTGAGCAGGAGCACTGAATGACATTATAGTTAATTGTTGTAGCTTGTCTTCATTTACCCCACCCCACTGCGCTGCTCACAGTTAGGAAGAATATACTTATGTTATGAGTGGTCCGTGTCACCATTAAGAAAAAGAGGTAGGAATAGGCCAATATATATGTGAACTGTCTGTCAGGGAAGAGTTAGAGGTTTTCAGTTTCTCAGAGGGAGAAAGCATTCCCCAAGGGGGGGAGGAGAGCAGTGAATCTAATAGAAGGGAGCAAAAGGAACAAGAGGGAGGGACCGGCTGTTCCCAGGAAAGGCCAGGGTTCAGTTCTAGCTCAGATTCGGAGGAGGGGAGATACAAGCCAGCTCTAGCCAGGAGGTTAGAAAAAAGAGCGGGAAAGCGAAAGGAACAATGGCGCCTTCGCCATTTGGAGAGGGGCTGGTCAGGGAGAAGCAGAGCTCAGAAGGTATCTGAAAGAAGGGACTCTGAGGAAGAAGAGTGAAGAACTGTTTATAAGAATGTTTTGTTAATACGCAATAAAAAGTTTTATAAAAGAACAAGAAGCGTTTCTGTGGTGATCTGAAGAGGACAACGACCAGTCCTGACAGAATACCTTCTGCTCTGTGCCTCTTCACTATAAGTAAAGAAGGAGAAACCAAAATGGATGGAGCTGTGGCGCCAGTTGGGCAAGGAGAAACCCCAGCGCTCCAGCTAACATTACAGGACTTATGGCAACAGCACTTACAGTTGAAAAGTCAAGTCGACGTCCTATCGGCAGCACTGGGAGAACATAGAACCATGCTGCAATTGACGTGGGGAGATAGAGTGAGTAAAACATTGACTGTACGTCCACCTAGCTTCAAGGGAGGAAGCTCTGAATACATGGCTTTCAAGACAGAAATTTCTTACATAATTAAGATAAAGGATAAAGAATTTCAATCTGAGCAAGAGAAGGTTGCTTATGTGATTAATTTCTTGGAAGGGAGGGCTAAGGACTGTGTTATACCCCTCATATCTCGGAGGGATGCCGCCCTAGGAAATCTACACATTTTTCTGCAGTATCTAGACACGATTTTCTTAGACCCTGCGCATGAAACAACCACAGCTAGGCAGCTGTTGAGAATGAGACAAGGAAAAGACACTGTGGGAGTTTATTGGTCCAACTTTAGTTTGCTGGTGCAGAAATTAAAATGGGATCTGAATTCCCCAACAGTTGCAGCCCTTTTTAGGGAAGGACTGAATAATGAGATTTTAGACCAATTGGCCCAAATGCCAGAACCTAGTTCCTTGGACTCTCTGGTCCGAACGTGCCTGCAATTGAGCCTACGTGTGGAACGGAGGGCTAGTGAAAAGAAGGAACAATGGAGACCACGGTGGCGGGAAAACAATATTATCGAAAGTACAGAGAGCAGAGCGGGCAACGTGACAGGACGAGAGCGGCCAGAGCCCATGGAATTAGGAGCAGCCAGACCCCTCCCAGTTACTACCTCTTCCATGGTAAGAGGAAATGCAGGGAAAGGAAGAGATGCAAGGCGTTGCTTTGTCTGTGGAAAACCAGGGCATCTAGCACGACAATGTCACAATCGTAAAGGATGGGAGTCTCTATCTGGAGCAGACATGAGAGACGACAATTGCCCAGAGGAACTGCATCAGGGAAACGAATGTCCCCGGCTGGAAATGGGAGCTTGCAGCCGGGTGGAGAAGCAATAGAAGGCTCTCACGCGGAACCACCTATCCCAGGGCTAACGGTGAAGGTGCAACTACAACTACCCAATGGACACAGCGTCCAGGTAGAGGCGTTGTTAGACTCAGGAGCGTCAGCAGATTTCATAGACCAGAAATTGGTACAGGAACACAAAATCGCTTTGTTACCTTTGAGTTTCCCACTGCGAGTGAAAACAATCGACGGCAGACCGCTACTTTCAGGAGAAGTGACTTATGAGACTCCACCAATGAGAATGGATATGGGTCATCACTCAGAGACCAGGGCATTTCATGTGACCAAACTAGCTGGGCACCCAATGGTGCTGGGCATGAGTTGGCTCAATCGTCATAATCCGGTGATTGCCTGGCATCAAAGATCTTTGGTTTTTGGTTCGATATATTGTATGACACATTGTTTGGGGCAAAAGGGAAAAATCTCGGTGGAAGTAATGGGAACAGAGGTAGAAGGGAAGTTGATGGGGAATGAAAGTGAGATTCCATCACAATATATGGCTTATCAGGATGTTTTTTGTGAAAAAGAAGCAGATAAACTTCCACCACATAGGCCCTATGATTGCAAGATAGATCTAGTCCCTGGGGCACAGTTGCCACCAAGCAAGATATATGCCATGTCGGAAGTAGAATCTGCAACATTGAGGGAGTTCCTGCAAAAGAATTTGCAGAGAGGTTTTATTAGAGAGTCTACAGCCTCTGGGGGTGCTCCTGTCTTTTTTGTCAAAAAGAAAGGCGAGGAAGGGGCACCAAGATTAGTATGTGACTTCAGAATCCTTAACAGTCAAACGAAGCCTCGTGTGTGCCCACTGCCACGTATAGATGACCTCTTAGAGAGAGTAAGGTCAGCCAAAGTCTTTACCAAGATTGATCTACGAGGAGCATATAATCTGATAAGGGTCAGAGAAGGGGATGAGTGGAAAACCAGTTTTTGTACTAAGTATGGTGCATTTGAATTCTTGGTAATGCCTTTTGGCTTGCAAAATGTCTCAGGGGTATTTCAAACCTTCATCAATCACGTCTTAGCAGGTATACTGGATCAGTTCTGTGTCTCTTATTTAGATGACCTCTTAATATATAGTGAAAGTATGGAGGAACACGTAAAACATGTCACACAGGTGTTAGAGAGATTGAGGACCAACAGGTTATATGTGAAGTTAGAGAAGTGTAAATTCCACACACAAAAGGTGGAGTTCCTGGGATATTGCATTTCCCACAAAGGGGTGCACATGGACCCCAGTAAAGTTCAGGCAGTGGTGGAATGGGAGGCACCTAAAACTAAGAAAGATCTACAGAGGTTTTTAGGATTTGCTAATATCTATCGTAAATTCATAGGTAATTATTCCAAAATCACAGCGCCACTAACTGATTGTCTAAGAGGCAAGGGGCCATTCAGATGGACCGAGGAAGCACAGAAGGCCTTTGATAAATTAAAGGTGGTGTTTGCTTCAGAAAAATATCTTATGCACCTAGATCCAAGTAAGCGTATAAAGGTAGAAACTGATGCCTCTGACAGGGCTATTGGGGCCATTCTGCTGCAACAGGACAAGGAAGGGGACTGGAGACCCTGTGCATTCTACTCTAGAAAATTAAATCAATCAGAACAAAACTACACCATATTTGATAAGGAACTTTTAGCTGTGCACGCTGCCTTTAAAGTGTGGAGACATTTTTTGGAAGGGGCAGCACATCAGGTGGTGGTACAAACAGATCATAAGAATTTAGAGTATTGGAGAACTGCTAGACAGCTAAACCAAAGGCAAATTAGGTGGGCAGAGTTTTTTGCTGGGTTTAATTTTAGGATTGAGTACATACCTGGGCATCAAAACATTCGTGCAGACGCACTATCGCGCAAACCTGAGTATATGGAAGGGGAAGCACCTCCCAAGTTGCGAGAAATGCTGAGATCGGATCAGTGGGGGTGTGCAGCCGTAGTAGTGGACGGCAGGGAATTCCAGCAATTGACAGTAACAGATGAGTTTGCACAAAAGAAAATGGAGGAACTGAGAAAAGGTAGAGGGGAAGAGGAAGGTTTCAAAGAAAAAGATGGATTGTTGTACAGGAGAGGGGTGCTGTATGTACCTGCAGGTGAATTAAGAGGTAAAGTGTTGAGGCAACATCATGATAACCCGACTGCAGGACATTTTGGTAGAGAAAAGACCCTGTATCAGATCACACGGCAGTTCTGGTGGCCAAGGTTGAGGGAGGAAGTAACACAATATGTAAGAGGTTGTGAAGTATGTCAACGAGCCAAGGCACCCAGAGCAGCTCCCGCAGGGTTGTTGCAACCTATGCCCACGCCGGGAAGGCCTTGGGATGTGGTGTCTATGGATTTTATAACGGATCTACCGTCATCGCACAGGCAAACAGTGATCTTTGTAGTGGTTGACATGCTAACCAAGATGGCACATTTCATACCATGTACCAAAATTCCGACCGCACAGGAAACTGCAAAGATGTTTTTAGATAATATTTTTAGGTTGCATGGTATGCCATCACAAATCATTTCAGATAGAGGGGCCCAATTTACATCACAATTTTGGAAGAGGTTAATGCAGTTACTAGATGTGGAGCTAAGCCTCACGTCAGCGAGACACCCGCAAACCAATGGGGAAGCTGAAAGAACGAATGCAACACTACAACAATATCTGAGGTTTTATGCTGGTTATCAGCAGAGCGGGTGGTTAGAGAAGTTGAGTCTAGCAGAGTTTGCGTATAATAATGCAATGCATGTGCCTACGGGCAGAGCCCCATTTGTGGCAAACTATGGCTTGCACCCAAGGGCATTCCCAGGTCAAGAGGAGCAGTTAGCAGTACCAGCAGCAGAACAAATGATAGAGGAGTTGAGGTGCATTCATGAGATATTGAAAGAGGATTTGGAAGAAGCTAAAGAGGCTTACAAGAAAGCTGCAGATAGGCACCGGCGAGTTGGGGAAGAAATCCAAGTAGGGAGCTGGGTATGGCTGTCTACCAAGGGACTACCAATACGAGGGAAGTGTAAAAAGCTAGAACCAAGGAGATTGGGACCTTTCCAAGTAAAGGCTCAAATTAACCCAGTCGCTTTCAAGCTTCATTTGCCTGAAAATATGAGAATACACCCTGTATTTCATAGATCTTTATTGTCAGTGTTTGTACCAGCACATAAGTATCAAATTTCAAGGGAACCACCTTCTTTTCCCACCATGATGGGTGAAGCGGAGACCGAAGTGGAAGAAATATTAGACTCGAGAATAAGTAGGAGGAAATTACAGTATTTGGTTGCATGGAAAGGGTTAGATGAGTCTGAGAACTCATGGGAACCAGCAGAAAAAATTAACGTTCCAGAATTGCAGAGAGAATTTCATAGAAGACATCCCCACAAGCCAAAACCCCAGAACTGGCATCTTCAAGAAATTTTTGAAGAGACAGATAGCGAGGAAGAAGAGTTCATAGGGTTCGGTCCTTCAGAAACAGAGGAGAGCGAGGAGGAGGAAGGGGGGCTTAGGGGAGGGGGTGATGTCAGGGAAGAGTTAGAGGTTTTCAGTTTCTCAGAGGGAGAAAGCATTCCCCAAGGGGGGGGGGGGGAGAGCAGTGAGTCTAATAGAAGGGAGCAAGAGGAACAACAGGGAGGGACCGGCTGTTCCCAGGAAAGGCAAGGGTTCAGTTCTAGCTCAGATTGGGAGGAGGGGAGATACAAGCCAGCTCTAGCCAGGAGGGTAGGGAAAAGAGCGGGAAAGCGAAGGGAAGGGCGCCTTCGCCATTTGGAGAGTGGCTGGTCACGGAGAAGCAGAGCTCAGAAGGTATCTGAAAGAAGGGACTCTGAGGAAGAAGAGTTAAGAACTGTTTATAATAATGTTTTGTTAATACGCAATAAAAAGTTTTATAAAAGAACAAGAAGCGTTTCTGTGGTGATCTGAAGAGGACAACGACCAGTCCTGACACTGTCCCTGAATCAAATGACTTTTCTTCTTCAAGTTCTCAAAGTTCTTAACCTAGCTCAAGGTTGTCATCTGAACCAGCCAGATGTTTAACTTATAATCGATCACAGTCAGTTCATCATTTGAAAAAAATACTTTAGAGCTGTTTTGCCCAAAAATGGCAACTGGATGTTCCATTTTGGTGACTGTAACCTTGGTTTAAGTAGCCATTTGGCACTTAGCTGAATTTCTGAATTTCTAACACGGGTCCAGAGCATTGTCCAACAGGTAGATCGTGAGTTACCGGTAGATCACTGGATGTCTGTGGTAGATAGATGGTAGATCTGCTTTTTGCCTTCCCTAAAAAAAGCCCAACAACTTTGCCTGTCAGTAACAATGGGTAGATCACAGCCAGTATTTTTATAATGTGAGTAGATCACAGTCTTTTGGAAGTTGGATGTACCTGGTCTAGTCCTATTGTGTTGGATGAGTTTCATTTGGTAAGACTTGAGGACATGGACAAGCTGACAGGTGAAAATGTTTCATTTAGTCAGGCCTTTGAGTATTCTGTGGTCCTTTAAATGCTTGTGGGAGGGGGCTTATTGGGTTTATAAATGTATTTTGTGTTCTCATTTTATATTTTTATGTTGTTACTGCTCTATGATCTTTGTATAAAGGATGGTATGCAGATTTAATTAACAACAACAATAGCCAGAAGTGCATTAGCACATTCAAAACTAGTGCATCAGCTGCATCCATCTCTGGAGCTGTCTGTTCACATGGCCAGATTGCTCACTGGATCCAGTTAATTAATTTAATTTATAAATTTCTATACAGCTTTATATTTTTAAGAAAAAACTCAAAGCGGTTCACAGCATATTAAACATCAATAAAACAATCCAGAATCAAACATTTCTGAAGAAAATAAAATATAAAGTACACACTCAAAGCAACATAATCAACAAGAAACCAAAATACCATCTCAGAGATTTCAAAATAAAACACTACAAAGGTGGCCAACTGCAGAATACATATTTAACACAAAGTAAGTTAACAAAAAACAAACAAACAATCTTAAACATTAAAAAAAAGTTGCTAAGTGAAGTCAATTATAAAATGCACATTTAAAACAGGATAATTAACGAGAATAAAATATTATAATAAGCATGACATGGCTGTTTGACAGGCACAAAAAGATGGGGCAAAAGAATCCAATAATTAGGATTTGTTGTCAGGCATAGCGATGCCCCTCCGGTCTCACCAGGTTCCTCTTTAGTAGAGCTGGGTGAGTCTGGGCTCCGCCCCCTAAGCCAGGTGGAAAGGGCCTTGCAGGGAGTGGCCTTCATGACTCACAGCCAGGCAATGTTACAGGGAGAATGGAAGTTCCTTGATACACCAGCTTACTGGCTTTCTATCTATTTCTGGGCACAACTCAAAAGTGCTGGTTATGACCCACAAAGCCCTACGTGGTTTGGGTTCAGGCTATCTGAAGGATGAAATCTTCCTATATGAGCCTGCTAAAACTTTGACGTCTTTTGGGGAGGTCTTTCTCTTGGTCCCACCACCTCCACAGGCACGATTGAGGAGGATCCAAGAGAGAATCTTCCTTTTGCTGGCAGGCAAGTGCTCTCTCTCCCCCCCCCCCCCCCAGTCTTTGGCCACTAACGGGCTATTGTGGCAGGGTCTTCTGAGGGTGGATGTTGTACTTGCCAGCCAGCTGGCACATATGGTGGCAATTTTACTCTCAAGTTGTGCAGCAGCACCAGCCAGCTGACTTGCGCTGTGGCACGCACCTAGATGGTGGAGATGTCAGTTGCTTTACCTGCAACAAGACATCTCACATTGGTTGCAAGCAAACCATCCCCAGTTGCGAAATGTGCCTGGTGACCAGGAAATTCCGAACCCTACTTGTTTGTGTGTTGCATTTGTGTGTGTACATGCACACTCTTAAATGGTTTTAGGTGTTTTCAGCACTGTTTTTAATAGGATTACTTATTTTACTTTTTTAAATGTTTATATTGCATGGCTTTAGTTGTATCTGTTTTAATTTTTGCTATGAGCCAATTTCCATCATGCATTGGGAGAAAGGTGGGATATAAATAGAATAATCAACACATCTTGTACTTTGCTCTCTGGAGAACTTGAGACTGGAGCTTTGTTGGTCTTAGTAACTTTAATCTTTTGCTTAGAGTTTCTAACTTTTCCTTGCTGATTTCCCCCCCCCCCCCGCTGTTCTGTTGAGTTCTTTGCTGAAAGTAGGTATATGGGGGGGGGGATAAAAAAGAATTTCTTTTAAAAAGGGGGGGAGGGGTAGGAAGGGGTTAAAAAGGATTTTCTTTTTTTAAAAAAAAAAGGAGAAAAGAAGGGGGTAGTTTCTTCCTTTCTGCCTTTCTCCTTTGTCATGCGGCTTTGCAGCTGGAGGGGTAGGCTCCAGTCGGCTCAGCCCTCAGCCACGGCTCAGCCACGTGTTTTCGGAGCCTCTTTTGCCTTCCGTGCTCACCTACCTCCCCTCTTCTTTGTCGGCAGAGATGGGGGCAGCAGCGGTAAAGTAAAGTTAGGGCTCCTTTTTCTTTCTTTTTCTTCTTCTTTCCCCCTTTTCTTTTTCTCCCTCTCTGCGTTAGCTCCACTGTCTTCCTGGGTTTGGCGCTCCTCTCGGCTGTTGGGGGGGGTCGGGTGCCTTTCTGGCTCAAACAAGGTCGTAGGGGGGTGTTTTGGCTCCTTTGAAAGACGCCCCAGGCACCCCCCATTCCTCTCAGTTGGCAGGGCTGGCGGCAGCAGTCTTTGAAGCCCAGCAGCAGTCCTGGAAGCCCTTTTACTCTCGAAAGGGAAGTTCTTATCTGTTGAGTTCTTTGCTGAAAGCAGTTTGAGTGTCTTTGCCATGCTGGATTTATGCCAGAACATGATTAGTATCTATCAGCTATAATGATGTGTGTCCTACATGTGGTGAATAACTTTGTGGTCCTAGGCAGTGTCTGAAACTCTCCATGTGCTAGGCGCGTTTTGCAACTTGGCATGGTCCAATTGTGACCAGTTTCAGATCTATGGAGGCGATGTATGGTGCCTAAAACTCAAGAGTAAAACACCTGCCTCCCATGTACCGCAATGGCGGGGACTCGCCAGGTGGGCAGCTCAGTTTGGGGGCAGCTCATGGGCCGGTTAAACGACCCCCGTGGGTCGCTTGTGGCCCATGGGCCTTAGGTTGCCAACCCCTGCTCTAGCATCTTCAAGTAGAGTTGAGAAATACCCCTGTCTGAATTCCTGGTTACTGCTAGTCATTATTTAAAACACCACTCTCACTATCACACCACCATCCTTTTGCTCAGAAGAGAGACCTTAAATTGGGAGTGTCCTACCACATGCATGGGACAATGACATTTTGGGACAGCCTTATAGTTGTCATGGTGGCCATGAAGTCTTGCAGCACCCCAGTTGAAGTGAGCTTGGCATAAATATTGAGATCCCCCAATGCTGCTGTTCTGGGATTCTCAAAACCAAATCCAAGACCATCTTCATCAACATATGTAGTGAAATAATAGAATTGTAGAGTTGGAAGGGATCCCTGAGGGTCATCAAGTCCACCCCCTGCAATGCAGGAATCTCAACTAAAGCATACATGGCAGAAAGCCATCCAAACTCTGCTTAAGAAGCTCCAAGGAAGGAGAGTCCACCACCACTCTTGGGAGTCTTTTCCACTGTCGAACAGCTCTTGCTGTTTGAAAGTTATTCCTGAGGTTTAGTCAGAATCTGCTTCCTTGTAACTTGAAGCCATTCGTTAGAGTCCTATCCACCGGAGCAGGAGAAAACAAGCTTGAGAGTTTTAAATTGCAGGGGCAAGCAGAATGTGATGTTTGAATGGCTCTCTAAACTATGCCTGTGTGGGTGAATAGTGTTCCTTTACAATCTGATCATAGCATATGTGCTCAGTTTCATAGAAATGGTAGAGGGAGTCTATCCTAATACTCAGTTGGCCTGGGATTCCGCATTATGACATATGAGGGCTTTGCTTACACTCAGTTATGTCCTCTTAACTCGACTCCCACAGCGCAATCCCCTGAATACTTTTTACACCTTCAGCCTTTTACAATATTGCCTCCATTTAAATTGGCCTCTGGCAAATTGGCGTTCTTGACAAGAACAGTTCAGGTGCTTAGTTGCATAGATAGTGAAATTTGATTTAGGTGCCTGGGCACCAGGATGGTGCCTGGCATCATCGGGATCCTTGGATCTTGACTGTTTTCACACACTAAGACCACATTCTGTAGAATTCTCTCGGTTGTATTTTATCTGCACTATCAGAATGAATTTCAAGAACCAAAATGCTTTTTCTGTGCAGCCTGAGCAGGAGCACTGAATGACATTATAGTTAATTGTTGTAGCTTGTCTTCATTTACCCCACCCCACTGCGCTGCTCACAGTTAGGAAGAATATACTTATGTTATGAATGGTCCGTGTCACCATTAAGAAAAAGAGGTAGGAATAGGCCAATATATATGTGAACTGTCCCTGAATCAAATGACTTTTCTTCTTCAAGTTCTCAAAGTTCTTAACCTTTTTTTGTTTAATTTATTATAACATATAAAACGCTTACATTTACACAATACATATATGCAATACACTACCTTATTTTCATAGCATAAAACATACCTACAATACTCTGTATAATACCTACTTATACTATACATATCAACATACCTACACACCTACCCCACACGGACACCCACCAAGTGACTTGACTTCCAGCCATTCTTGTTACGCTACTTTATTTTTCCAACTAGCTTAAACACATTTCATTGTTTCTTTGATCTCTTCTTCTATCTTAACTTTACTCTCCTTTCACTCTAATCATTTTCTGGATTCACTCAGTATCTGTCAAAAATTCTACTTTTTCCATATAGATTTTGATGTATTCCTTAAAGATAGCCCACTCCTTATTCACTTTTTGTAGCATATCTCCTCTTATCCTCCCTGTTAATTCGGCAATATGGAAGTATTCCATCATTTTAGATTGCCAGTCTGTTTTAGTTGGGATGCTGCTGCTTTTCCAATTTTTGGCAATTAATAACCTTGCCGTCATAGTCGCATACATAAATATTGGTCTGACTGTTCTTTTTATTTCCTCTGACATGATACCTAGGAGAAAGGATTCTGGTTTTTCCCCCAAATGAGAATCTAAATATCTTTTTCAATTCGTTATAAATATTTTCCCAGAATCCCACTATCTCTTTGCTCTCCCACCACATGTGTAGAAAGGTTCCTGCCCCGTTTTTGCATCTCCAACAGACATCACTACAGTTTTTATACATTTTTGCCAGTCTAACCGGACTTCAAAGTTCTTAACCTAGCTCAAGGTTGTCATCTGAACCAGCCAGATGTTTAACTGATAATCGACCACAGTGACTTCATCATTTGAAAAATAAGACTTTAGAGCCATCTTGCAAAAAATTGGATATTAGAAATTCCATTTTTGTGACTAACCTTGGTTTTAGGAGCCATTTTGCACCTAGCTTGTGTATCTGAGTTTCTAACGCTGGCTAAAAGTACTTGTGCCGGAGAAAGAGAGAAAAGATTCCCATAGGCATGTGGTGAGATAGCTTAGCTACCTTTCATAAATCATAGCCTGCCTTTCGAATTTCCTTTCCATTTCCACCTTGATTGTGTTTTTCTTTCAGATTTGAATGTGATGCATACATCTAAAAATCTTTTGTTATTCATTGTTTGCAGCCTAAAGAATGTAATGGTATCAAAATTCCCATTGACTCCAGCAAACCAAACCCCAATGAAGTGGAATTTGATAATCTGTATTTGGATATGAATGGCATCATCCACCCTTGTACACATCCTGAGGACAAGTGAGTCACATTTGTACTTTAAATAGGTAGCTTGTATTAAACATTGTTTGGATATTGACACAATTTCTTACATTGCAGACCAGCACCCAAAAATGAAGATGAAATGATGGTGGCCATATTTGAGTATATTGACAGGCTTTTTAATATTGTGAGACCGAGGCGGCTTCTCTACATGGCAATAGATGGAGTGGTAAGTACTTAAGTGGTTGCCATTGATGTATTTGGGTCAGGGTTGAGAAAAATTGTGTCTGAATCGTTTGAAGTGCTATTTTCTGCTGTAGTTTAATTTCCACTTTATTTACAATGCTGTTGGACACAATGACTAAATTCCATTCCTGCATCTGTTTTGCCAGTTGGTGAACAGAGTCAAAATTAAAGTAACTGCATTTATATATGAGATGATTTTATTTTTAACACTTTGTGAGTGTGAACATTACTTATGCCACCTAAGATAGATTGTGAATGGTGGCTTCATTTAAGGTTCATTAAGGAAGCTGCTCCGGCAGGAAGGTAAACGGTGTTTTCGTGCGCTGCTCTGATTTGCCAGAAGCAGCTTAGTCATGCTGGCCACATGACCCGGAAGCTGTACGCTGGCTCCCTTGGCCAATAAAGCGAGATGAGCGCCGGAACCCCAGAGTCGGTCACGACTGGATCTAATGGTCAGGGGTCCCTTTACCTTTAAGGAAGCCACTGGTATGTGATCTCAGTTTGTTGATCTTCTTATAGCCCATCCCAGTGCTTGTCAGTGCTTAGTGTTGTGGCATACATGCACAGTCTAGAAAGGTATTGCAGGATAAGATGAGTTTATCAACTCCCCTTCAATTTCTCTCTGAGTGCAGTCTGAACTCAAGAGTGGAATTCTTCAGGGCAGGTCCTTTTAGAATGATGTATAACCTTATTGTTCAAGAAGAACTCCTTTTTATTTCTTAATCTTGTCTTTGCATTTATTTTGGCCTTAATCGTAACCCCTGAGTGACAGCCACAGGGCACAATGGAACAGCACAGCCAGAGCTATAACTATAGCACTGGCACTCACACCAGGTCTCAGGCTGGTACTGCAAAGGGTCATCGATCAGACCTGTCTCTGTCACATGATAGCAGCTGGGTCTGCACAGGTTCTAGCCAATCCTGTGCTGGCCCAGCCTTACCCCTCCCTGCCTCCATTTTGGGGTTTCCCTTGGCTACTGCTGGTGGGAATGCAACTGGCAGCAACTTCCATCCCTGTTTGCATCACACTTTGTCAGCAGAACTCCACCACTGACAGGGTGATACTTCTGCTCCATTCAGACGCATAGCTGTCAACTTTTCCCGTTTCTTGCGAGGAATCCTATTCGGAATAAGGGAATTTCCCTCTAAAAAAGGGAAAAGTTGACAGCTATGTTCAGACGTGCTCCAGAAATGGTGGTAGATCAGGGGTTGGGATTGTTCTGCTTAAAATGATAATGTGTTATACCCACTATCAGTTTGCATTGCATATACACATCTGAACTAGAATACATTAATTTGTAAAATTATAAGCCTTCTGTTTTTGATTGCAAAACTGAAACAACCCCAAACACCTATTTTCATGTTCACAAGTTACTAGCGATATCTCAGTGCAGGGTCCCTTAACTGATAAGGATTAATGAATGAAAAGTATATTTACTCAGGGGCTATTCCAGATTGTTTTAACAACCAGTTTAATCAGTTTAGCTGTAGACAACAGCTTATGAAACTGTTCTTGCACACAGGATGTTTTAGCTAACTTCCATTAACTGTTACTGGTCAGGAAGCCTCCTTGTTCTGAGATCAGTTAGAGAATGATGAAGCACTAATTTTCCAAAGTTGGATCCAGTCATCTGTCCTGGACTTAGTAATGTGTTTCAAGTTAGTTTTTTAAAACATGATTAATTAGTTTCTGTCACATACCAGTCTTTCCAGCTGGTAGACAAAGGGGAGAAGGCAAAAATGTCCCTGCCTATCCCAAAGCTTCCTTTGCTGTTGCTGTCTCCCTCCACCACTGCTACCAGACTCCACTGCAGTAAGAAAGAACAGGCAACTGTATATAGCACAACAGTAAAAAAAAACAGTGTTAACTGCATCGTAACAACATATATAAAGCAGCAATTGTCAGCAAGAAGATTGATTACATTCCACAGGTAAACAAAAAGGTTTTCACCTTGCACTAAAATGAAGCCAATGTGAGGACAAAGAAATGCTGCAGCTGCTGCAGTATATATGGCAAAAAAATGAGGCACAGCTGTATTACTGAACTGGAAGCATATTTAATTGTTGTAAAGTTTCTCATGGGTAATGGAAATCGCCCCATGTTTAAATAAAATAATAAATGCAATTGCAGTTTCTCTTTTGAACGTTGGCTTAAGTTTTTGAATATCAATTTTAAAACATAAATGGAAAAATATTGCTACCAGCAGATAGGGCTTCCTCAATTGCATACATAAAGTAAGTAAGCTCTCGTTACGTGAATCATTCTAAGGTTCTCAAATTTAATAAAGTATAGAAATTAAGTATAAAGGGTGAAATGATTAGTCATGGTAATTCTATTCTTCTAGGCTCCCCGTGCAAAAATGAACCAGCAAAGATCTAGAAGATTTAGAGCATCAAAGGAAGGAGTGGAGACTGCAGAAGAGAAGCAGAGAATCAGACAAGAAATTTTAGAGAAAGGTATATAGATTTGTTACTTATTCAGTTTAGTTCAGTAACAGGTAACTTGAAGAAGAGTTGCATCTTCTGAAGTATTACTCTTGTGACAGGCGCCATATCACAGATATCACATGACTGGCCTAGAGAAAAGACTGACATGCACTTAGTTTTGTACTAAATTTTGCATTAGCAGTTGTTTGTGTTCTGTGATTTCTTGGGAGTGTAGGAAAGCTGTGCAATATGGAATTGAGCACAGAATTCAGGTTCCTAGAATCTAAGCATATTTAAAACCACATTTCTAACCCTTATTTTTACCATTTATTTCTATACCACCCATCATCTGAGGATCAGTGGGAGGTTTACAATAGTTGTACAGATGTGCTTGAAATTGTATTAGCAGTGCATTGTAAAAATTGAAGAGTTGCTGAATTAAAATTACCATTAGTAGGGAATAGAGCTACAATGGTCTGCATCACCTTGTAACTAGAAGGAGCTTAATAAAGTATGCAAAATAAAAAGTCAGGCAAATTTGCATGATTTTGTTATTGATCACTCATAATTTATCCTTATAACAATACAAATGCATCCCTATGCAAACTGATCTGAAAGCTCCACTAAGAGCCATGGGACTTGTGCCTGAGTTTATACATAAGTATAAAATTGTGGTTTTGATCACAACTAGTTGTGATTCCCATAACTGAGTGAAATGAGATATTACATGTTCAAAATAACAGAGGGAGTATGTCTGTCCCCCTCCCTCCTGCAGTTATCTGTCTCAAACTAGTTAAATTATGTTGCTTTTAAAGGTGGCTATCTTCCTCCAGAAGAAATAAAAGAAAGATTTGATAGCAATTGCATTACTCCAGTAAGTATTCTTATCATTCTAATTTGGGAGTTGTCACAGTACTGATCATGGTATTGTTGCGTGATTCTTGGCTAATTTCTGACTGGCTGTAGGTTTCTTCCCTCCTCCTATCTTCAGAATAGCTGTGTAAGGATAGACTAGGATCCAACAGCTTTTCTTTATGCAACATTACTGTTTGATGGCATTCACAGAGGAAGAATATTCTTCTCTTTGGCCTCTCCTGCTGCCAAACAATGCTGCACTGTAAGAACGGTGAGGAGAAACTGAAAGGCAGCAGCAAAGATGGGGTGCTTTTTCAAATTCATGGTTTTTTTCCATGTGGAAAAATCTAAATTTGTTGGCGTATTAAGAATTGCCCTGCCAATGTCAGCACAGGTTTGGGGAGCTGTGACATACAGGGAGTTTCGGCGGTTCTATAGGGTAATCTGTTGTTGATACCGCAGGTCAAAGAGAGAGCCTGCGCCATGTTTTGGCATTTGCCTAACAAGCAAGCTGTAGAGATGGAGGCATGGGCATGCATGCAAGATTTGCCTTGAAATTGTTTTGTATTTGAAGAGGTTTTTTAAATGTGTTCAACTGAACAAACTTAAACTCTCCTGTAAGTCGGAACCTTCTTTTACCAGATAGCTTTTTCTAAGTGCATTCTGTCAAACATGCTTAAGAATCTTCTTCAAGCCTTTGTGCTAGTTGTACAGAACTTTGCATTACAGTTCCTATGTTCCGTTAGGTGCTGGAACATGACTTTAGGCTTATTTGGATTTCTAGCCTTAAATTTCCCATACAAAAAACCTTGGGCTACAACAGAGTTATCTCTTCCAGCCCTAATCCAGTGTTTAGTTTCATGCAGAAACCTTGTGTGAAGGTGTGTTCAGCACAGAAATCCCCATAGGCTTAAGAAAAATAAACCTTTTTTCACTAAGCAAGACCTGAGTGATGAAGAGCTCATTATGTGATGGATTTGGTTGTAAGGGTTTCAAGTTTGGTTTCCTAGTAAACTTCAAACATAAAATGTTAACCTAATCATTAGCCAAGTTGTATGTTTCTGAACCTCTTTGCTTCCTAGTGGAAAAAATGTAAAATATAAATGAGGCATGGGGAATTTCCTGTTGAGGAGAGTGTTCTCTCTCAAGGGCTGTCTGCAGTGGGCAGGACCAGAGCCAGTATAAATATAAAAGTGGGGGTTTCCCCTTTTCTATTTCTGACACATTTTTTCTCTCCCTTCCTCTACATTCAGAGGGCTGCTGGGGACAGTTTTATCTTGCCAAGGGGTTTGAACTGGTGACCAGGAGGTTCCCCACATATATAAATGCAGATGCAGATTGTAGTTGTGTAATAATAATATTTTAAAAAAATAAAATTAAATACTGTGTTGTAAATTTTGTGGCTGTGCTTGAGGTTAATTACTTAGTCTTAAAATTCTATGCCTGTAAAATTGTAGTACAGTGGTACCTTAGATGTCAAACTTAATCCGTTCCGGGAGTCCGTTCAACTCCCAGAACCATTTGAAAACCAAGGTGTGACTTCCAATTGGCTGTAGGAGCTTTCTGCACTCTATTGGAAGCTGCGTCGGACATTTGGCTTCTGAAGAATGTTCCCAAACCGGAACACTCACTTCCGGGTTTGTGGTGTTTGGAAGCCAAGCCGTTTGACAACCACGGTACCACTGTACTAATTGGAAGACTATGCCTAGGCATTAGTATGCCTCCCCTGGTGCATTTTAGGGCTTGAGCTGTGTTAATGCAGCTGTGGATTTATACTTGTTTAGGCATAGCACTCTCTATATGGTTCAAGGAGGGTAGTAATTGGGGGCAACTGGCTCTGCCCCCAAGCTTTCATTTTGCTTCATTTGCTTGCCCCTTCAATTGTTGGACTTTTGTGCTCTGCTTTTTTGTTTTTTAAAAAATAAGATGGCTCACATCTGCAATCTGCCCATCACAATCTAAATTTTGTATTATTTTCCTGTTTTGTATTATTTCCCTGTTCTTTAGGGGACTGAGTTTATGGACAATCTTGCTAAATGCCTTCGCTATTATATTGCTGATCGTTTAAACAATGATCCAGGATGGAAAAACGTGGCAGTAAGTTTCATACCCATATTGTTCAATAAATGGAACTTGTACTATTCTTGACTGATGCAAATGAGTTCCAGAAGATAGTTGTTTTAATTGAAGAAGATAAACCAACAGTTTAACATCCAGGTATAGTTTAGGCGTTCCCAAGGTGTTTAGCTGTTTTATCTCAGATGTGGAAATTTTGAAAACCTATCATTAGATCAGATCCATAGTTACTTTTGGAGTGCGTGAGCCCAGTGGCATTTTGACCCCTCCTGTACCATATCCACTTTGAAACACGCTTGGCTTAAAAAGCAGCTTTTCATGTGTGGTGTGGCAAGGCAAGATGCGGGGGTGGGGGGCATGTGCCCGAATATACCTGTGCGCTCTAAGAGTGTCTGGTGTGCCTTGAAAAATTCACTACTGATAACCTAAGAGCCTGACTGGACCAGGCCAAAGCTCTGCCTAGTTCTCTCAGTGACTAGCAGACTCCTATGGGAATCCTGCAAGCAGGACCTGAGCACAGCAGCACTCTCCCCACATGCAAGCCCCAGCTACTGCTATTCAGAGGCATAGAGTCTCCAACCATGGAGGTTGAGTATAGTCCTCATGGCTAGTAGACAAATTCATGGAGGAAAAGGCTAATAGCCCCTTAAAGCCATCCAAGTTAGTGACCTTCACTACATCTTGTGGAGCGAACTCCATAGTTGAACTTTTGGATGTTTGTATGTGATGCCAATAAAAGGTTTGATGATTATGATGATAGTGGAACTGTGTGCTATGTGAAGAGGCCCTCTATTGCCTTGAAGCGGGAAGGTTCCATGTGCTGGTGCCTCCGCCCCTCATACAGCCTGCTGTATAGCTGATAGGCATGGTAGGATCACCTGGAAAGGCTTTCTGCCTGGGAAAAATGGGGGAGCAGGAGGCATTATTATCCAGACCATCTCATAGTTGTAAGGAGGATGTGTGAGTGTTGTTTTGAGGAGTGATGTGTAACTTTGTGCATGAGTGCAATCCGCTTCCAGTTTTGATTTATTTTTTTTAAATGTCCTAGGTCTTCAGGAACACTGTGCCAAATAACACAAATTAGTAGTAATTTTAATGGTGTTGCAAAGTATTGAGTGTTTCACTCTACTTTTTATGTTTCCTCTTTGTGGTGATGTTTGTAGGTTATTTTATCTGATGCTAGTGCTCCAGGTGAAGGTGAACACAAAATCATGGATTACATACGAAGGCAAAGAGGTATTTTTTTGCAGTTTCTACAGTAAAAGTTGTATCTACTGATATTAGTAAAAATGGGCTGTTCAATGTGAATAGATCTACTTTTTCTGAATATTTTTATGCAAAAGTGCATAAGCAAAACAGATGTGAAAAAAGGTGTTTAGAACAGTAAAGAGAGGTTTTTTTCGTTTTTTTTTTTTGATAAATCATAAATACTATAGTGGTTTTAGAACATTAGATACAGTACAGTATTAGAATTAAAAACATAGAGCAACTTGGAATGAAATATTGACCTTTAAAATGGGAAGGAAGGAGAGAGTGAGGAAGACGCAAAGACAACACCAGGGCCTGCTCCAGTTGGGCTTTGGGCTTAATCTTCATGAATTTGGAATCTGATTAAATGGCAAACAATCATTAAATATCCTGGCAGCTACAGGTACTCATATTATCTTGTAAACCACCCTGAGATCTTTTGATGAAGGGCGGTACAGTCGTACCTTGGTTCTTGAAGAGAATGCATTCCGGGAGTCCCTTTGACTCCTGGAACCATTCGAAAACCAAGGTGTGGCTTCTGATTGGCTGCAGGAGCATCCTGCAGCCAATCGGAAGCCGTACCGAACGTTTGGCTTCCAAAAATCATTTGAAAACCAGAACAGTCACTTCTCGGTTTCGATTGTTTGGGACCAAGGCGTTTGAGATCCAAGGTACGACTATAAATAAATAGTATTCTGGTGAAAATGCCACTAGGTCTGCCAGTTTTATCAACTTTCTACTTCTGTATTGCCTTTCTGACCTCTTGACTGTCTATTGTGCTTTTGCGATTTATTGATTTATTTATTTATTTATTTTATACACTACCCTTTCCCACCAAAAGAGCCAAGGGCAGAATATGTAATTTTATTCAGCCTTAGAGGTCAGCAGTGAGTCTTCAGTAATTATTTCCTTCTGCCTAAGAATAATAAAATGTATTTAACATTTCTTTCTTTTTTGCTTTAGCTCAACCGAATCATGATCCAAACACTCATCACTGTTTGTGTGGTGCTGATGGTAAGTCCATTTCTTAGTTTTCTTCCATTAGTAATTATTCTAGCAGTTAAGTAGAGAATGATTTGTATGGGTCAGTACTGTGTATACTGAGTAAACCACATTTGTAAAATGTGGTAATGCCATCTTGGGGTCTACAGTTATATTTTGGAGGTTACTAAGGTTGTTAAAAAACTTATGTCTACATAATTAACATATTTGTAATTGCTTAGAGCTTTTATTTACAATTAGTTGGTTGGCATCTGTCTGTTTTGGAAGACAATGGAGGAGTACGCCTTTGGGTGTGAAGTCAAACTGTTGGAAGGTTACAGCGTCTGCTGTGGCTCTAGAGACCAATACAGGAGAGACATGTTTTATTGCATCTGGGGCAGAAGAAACCATCCAGTTGTGCTGCTGCAGATGCACCAAGACATTTCTTCTGTCTGCGCTCCTCCCAGCAATCATTTCTCCTCTGGGCACTGGTGTAGATGCATGACCTGACTCTGTTTTCAGGTATTGCTGAATTGTTGCGGATTCTCACATGGTGTGGTTGATATTGCCAGCCTTCATAGCATGTTTGCAAGCATCTTTGTAGCACATGGTTTGCCAGTGGGTCTGGTGCCTGAATTTACAGTTAAGCAGTATACATATTCTGTTATGAAAAATAATAATGTTATACTGCTAATTGACATACTTTGTTTTGTTCGGAGGATCATCTGCATTGGCCATTATTGTAGTTATTTACTTAGTATTTGATTTTTGCTTTATTTCTTTTATAGCTGACCTAATTATGTTGGGATTGGCTACACATGAACCAAACTTTACTATAATTAGAGAAGAATTTAAGCCTAATAAACCAAAGCCATGTGCTCTTTGCAACCAGTTTGGACATGAAGTTAAGGACTGTCAGGGTCTGCCAAAAGAAAAACAAGGGGAGGTAGGTTGAACAGTTTGCTCACTTTCTCAAGAACCAGCACGTTGTGCAAGAGAATGAAGTGATAGGTTTGAATGAAGGAGATTCCTGTTGAGATCCTTCCTTAGCCATGAAGTCATTGTGTGGCTTTGAGTAATCTCTGTCTCTCAGACTAACATTGCAGGTTGGCAACAAGGACATACTGAAACCCATTCTCAACTATTTGTAAAGTAAGGAACACAAAGCAGGATTCATTTCCTTGAAATAAATGTGGTCTAACAAATTATGGGATGTGGGGAGGGGCAAATCAATTCAGCAGAAATGCTAAAGTGCATTTAAATATTGTGCAGCAAAATTGGAATGGGATGACAGATTAGAGTCAGCTCTGCAAGTTTAGACTTCATCCCCTTGATTTCAGAAACAGTCCCAGATACTCTTACCTGAGAATAAAGCATGCACAGGAATTTTCTGTAATCTTAATTTATTATTGAAGTGGCATTCTGAAACACACCTTTCTAGAGCAAAGAACTTAGTGAATTTAGCAGGACTTAGTTCTGAATAAACATGCTTAGGCCTGTGCTGTGGGAGAAGGCACTCTAAAGTAAAGCTTACCTACAAATAGTATACCATTTTTCTCTTTTGTAGCACGATCAATTTGCAGATTGTCCTCCTGGTTCGGAACAAGAATTTATCTTTATTCGCTTATGTGTTTTGAGAGAAGTAAGTAATATTTGGATGTGTTTGAACTAAGGCTGTAATCCTATGCAGTGGGTCTCTGGACCTGTTAAATACAGCGGGACTAACTTCCAAGCCAATGGGCACAAGTTGCCATGGCAACCAAAAAATTAATTCTGGCAATTGGCCAGGAGAAGCCATGTGTCTTGCCCTTTGTTTTTTGTTAGCTACCAGCATTTCCCCTGTTAAGCAGCAAGAGGTGGTTTCAGGACATGCTGCTGCTGAATTGTCTTACATTTAATCCTGCCCTGCCTGCTCTTCTCTCATTCCTCTGACTAGGTTGGCATTTTGAAACATTACTTCTATTAGTCAGCTTTGTTCAGCTACCATACAAGGGTTTTGTGTCTTGCTTCTCCAGAGAGTCTTGTCTGCAAGGTCTTTCTCTGTTCCCAGCCTTCGCTCTCTTCTTCGCAGCTGGCATCTCTCTTTCACGCACCACACTTTCCATCTCAGAAAGGAGGGGGGAACTGCAGAAGTTTCACAAGGGCTCCCCACATTTTGTTCTTCAGAGGCTGATAAAGGAACAAAAAAGATGAACTGGTTGTGATGTAAACTGCAGCAAAGGAAAAAACAAAAATCTGGAGTAGACTTTTTTACGGCATGGAAAGATCATGTTCCCAGCCTTTTTAGCCATGACAAACAACTTAGAGGGAAGGAGAAATTTTTAATTTTGCGAAGCTGCTGGAGGTGAATTTGGAAAAAATAGGACTGGTGTTTTTGGAGGATGAAATTATTGGGGGAGGACATTATTTAATTTCAAGGAAGAGTTATGCAGGAATTCCAGTTTGTGGGGAAAGAGTGTCTTTGCTAGATTCTCACCTTAATTCTGTGAGAGAGACAGATTGCGCTTGCTTGATGGAAATGGCTACTTACCTGAATCTGTAATGGATGGAAAGAGATAAGCATTTTCCATATGCTCTGATAGCTTAGCCATGGAGGTCTAGGCACTGATAACCTCAAGCTGTATTACTGCAAGGCATTTTTTGTGAGTCCAAGATTAAGGCTGGTTTGGAAGCTGCAGCTGCTGCAGAATACTGGTTATTTACAGCAATTGACATCACTTTTGAAGAACTTGCACTGGCTTCCAATATGCTACTGGGCCACATTTAAGGTGCCCTAAGCAATTTCAAACCAGCCTACCTGAAGGGTCACCTTTCTCCTTACATTCTGCATATTCTTTGAGATGGTGGGTGTTATTGTTTTGTCTGTTATTAGAGTTTGTATTTTGTATTTTTATACTGTAAACTGCCCTGTGATCCTTGGATCGAGGGTGGTACAAAGATTTAATAATAAAATATGCTTAAGTCACTTTAGACATCCATTTGGAATGGAAGTGGGACATTTATGGCCTGTCAGGCAAGTTTATGTGCCCCACTCTGAGAATTCCCTCGATTTAGTGGTATAGAACTTTATGTATAAGTAACTGCACACTAACATTTTATTTCTAGTAGCATCTGTAGAAATGTGTTCCATTTCTCTCTCTCTCTCTTAAATAATTCTAGTATTTGGAAAGAGAGCTAACGATGGCCAGTTTGCCTTTCACTTTTGATGTTGAAAGAAGTATCGATGACTGGGTTTTCATGTGTTTCTTTGTGGGAAATGACTTTCTTCCTCATTTACCTTCGTTAGAGATCAGGTATGAAAAGCAGCATTATATGCAAAGTTACTTGATGTGGTGAAAGCTTGTACAATGAATGTTATAAGAACGTGTTTAGGTGTCCAAAAGACTTTGGGCTCTTTCTGTGCAATTTCCTCCTATTTTTCAGAACCAATAGCATACCATAACCTTGTTTTGAAAGTTCCTTCAGTTTCAAAAATGGTTTGCTATGTGGCATAGAGTGGGGCTGATATTTGAAAAGCAAAAGCCTAAAGCCCTCTTTGGTGTACAACATTTAGCTTTTAGATTTAAGGCAACCCTTACCACAAACTGAATGTGTGTGCTGTCTCTGTTTTCCTTAAAAACAAAACAAAACTGTTTTTATTTATTTTCATGCTAGAGAAGAATTTTTTTGAGAAAACAATTGTTACAACAGTAAACAACAAATTACAAACTTTTATCATGCCATGTGTTAAAGTTTCATTTGATTCCTAGACTTCACACCACGTTTTCCCATGAGTGCTGGCTAGATTCCTGCCAGTCTGAACAATTTATGTATTCAGTAAACAATTGCCATACATTATAAAAGGAATATGGATTGTGTTTGCCCTCTACCGCTCTCACCTGGCATGTTAGTTTCTCAGCCAATTCTATTGACCATACTCTGTTATACCAAGATTTGTAGCAATAAAACTTGGTGGTTATGTAGCAATTCCGAGTCTTCAAGATGTGTCATGTAACAATGTTGCCTTGTTCTAGGAACCTTACGCAACTCTTCTCAACCTTGGGTTCCCAGATGTTGTTGGACTACAACTCCCACCATCCTCAGCTGGCCAAGGGTGATGGGAGTTGTAGTCCGGAAACGTCTGGAGATTGGAGGTTCATGCCAATAGGAGCAGAGCAAGAATGGTTTTAGACAAGGGAAAGCTGTGATTCCTGCATTGCAGCGGGTTGGACTAGATGACCATGAGGGTCACTTCCACCTCTACAATTCTGTGGTTCTGTAATAGGGCTTTAGCTGTTCCAAACTTACTAACTACAATTGGTTATCAAGTGTGTGTGATTTGAGGCTTTTAAAATGCATGACTTCATATAAATAATTACCATATTTTTCTGTGTATAAGACTAGGGTTTCCCCCTAAAATAATAATGTTAAGAATTAGGGGGCGTCTTATACTCTGGACCACCCCCCCCATTTTCTTAAATCTGAGTCCCCCAAAATAAAAGGTAAAGGTACCCCTGCCCGTACGGGCCAGTCGTGTCCGACTCTGGGGTTGCGTGCCCATCTCGCTTAAGAGGCCGGGGGCCAGCGCTGTCCAAAGACACTTCCGGGTCACGTGGCCCAGCGTGACAACCTGCATCTGGCGAGCCAGCGCAGCACACGGAAACGCCGTTTACCTTCCCGCTAGTAAGCGGTCCCTATTTATCTACTTGCACCCGGGGGTGCTTTCGAACTGCTAGGTTGGCAGGCGATTGGACCGAGCAACGGGAGCGCACCCCGCCGTGGGGATTCGAACCGCTGACCTGACGATCGGCAAATCCTAGGCGCTGAGGTTTTACCCACAGCACCACCCGCGTCCCGAGTCCCCCAAAATAGGGACGTCTTATACATGGGGGCATCTTATAGACAGAAAAATACGGTACTTTGTATTGTTTATATTTATCCTGCACGTTACATTGAGGCCCTTTCTAGTTTCCCATAAGATAATTATAACAACTCTAATGAGTTAGGTCGCTGCCCAATTAAAACCTGTTTTCTAGTGAACTTGTGCTGCTTGCCCCAGAGAGTAAGGGTGGGGTTCTCTCTGTCACTGAAGGAAAGCATCCATGGGTTTTCCTTGTTGCCGGTGATATTCATTATGGGAAGGAATGACAGCAGGCACTCTATGAGATCAGCACTGGTTCACAGATTAGTAACTAAATGCTGGTTCAGACTGTGTGTGTACAACATCCTGTAAAATGGCTAAATGAATTCATTTATATTTGTTTCACAGGGAAGGAGCAATTGATCGTCTAGTGAACATTTATAAAAATGTTGTGCACAAAACTGGGGTAAGCCATCTCACCCACCCACCCCAATTTAATCTCGTGGAACTTTAGGAAAAGGAAAGATCGTTACAGTTCTGTTTTACAATTTACAGGGATACCTTACAGAAAATGGCTATGTCAACTTGCAAAGAGTGCAAATGATCATGTTATCTGTTGGAGAAGTTGAAGATAATATTTTTAAGAAGCGAAAAGATGATGAGGTAAAAGAGTTCCTGTGACATATTTATTGTGTATCTATGTTTTATAGAGAATAGTTTAATTTAATTACATTAATGAAAACAGTGAGTGTGGCTTACTATTATCTTCATGTTACTCTAGTATGCAATAAATTAAAAAATCATGTTTTAACCAGAGACATTACAGGATAGTTTGCCTCTGTAAGCTGTCAATGAATGTGTGTTGTATCTGGGGTTTATTTGATTTTTGAATGGCTGGTTTAATGTTTTTAAGTCAGTTCTGTGAGGAAAGAAAAAGAAACAGGAGCCGTGTTGGCCCATGAGAGAGAGAGACAGAGAGAGACACAGAGAGTGTAAGGACAGCAAAACAAACAAGAACTTCATTAGGACCGACAAAAATAATAAATAAGTATGCAAACCTTTGAGTTGAACTTCTTTCACTTGAATGTGAGGGGGGAATGCAAAAACAGAAAGAGATTGTTGCTGGGCAGGGTGTTGCATAAGACATTCTTGGACAAAGAAGCAATGGTAGCTGTCTTACAGCAGACCTCAACTTCAGCTTCCATTATGCTGAGCAACATTTTCCCATTCCCTCCACACCTTTTGATTTTAGCTCAGCGTTCAGTCTGTAAAAGACCTAGGAAACATGAAAGCTTGCACGCTGCTTTGTGATTGACGGTGATATGTTGGGTGTGGAGTGTCTATGTGTGTTATGTGGTAGGAAAGCACCTGGAGATTTAAATAAACAAATGGATACTCCTAAACATTTTTATGAGTATTTTAGTTGGATTCCAGTTTTGTTTAGAACAGCAGCATTTTTTGTAGCAGGAAGTAGGGAGTTCTGCATATGGCAAGTATGAATAATTGTTTGAGCATTTCCCCCCCCCCCCAAGAAATGACCCTAATAAATATTTCTGATGTTTTTGGGTTTTTCCATGTAATTCGTATGGCACACAGTTCTAATATCTTCATTCTTCATTTTAGGAAAATTTCAGAAGAAGGCAGAAGGATAAAAGAAAAAGGATGAAAGTAAATATAGAGCTTCTAGCCCTGTTGTTTTTCCTTGCAAAATCCTGATTTAAGACAAATATATCAGTTTGGGTAAAAACAGCCCTAATATGGTTATTTGTTTATGTACGCCAACTTCTTGGCCATTTTGAGTTAAAATGTAGGCTCAAAATAAATAAATAATGTTGCAGCTTTTTGCAATACCCATTCTATCCCAAATCACAAACTACCATTGAAGTTTCTCTTGGATGTGTAACATGGGGGCCTTTGAGAAACATGCTTCGTGCTTCATTAGGCTCATGGAACTAGCTGAACAATTATTTATATCTCAGCTGTAGCAAATGATCCAGACTCCAAATAACATCTATGTGCATGCCCAAGAACGCATCTGCCCCCATAAGATCTTTGACTTCCCCCCCCTCTCTTAGTACGAAATCTCACACACTGTGTCTGGACCTACTTTCAGTTAGGAAAGTGTCTTGCTGAGCAGCATGAAATGCTGCTTGGGTACATAAACCCCTTAGCTATAGGTTCCTTAGATGCTAGACTAAATTTAAGGCATACAGAACAATCTTATGCCTGTTTTTCAGAAGTAAATCCCATTGAATTAAATGAGGCTTTCCATAGGATTGCAATAATAAAGACTTCATATAAAAAAGATCATGTTTTTTCTTGTGCCATTTTTACACTTCATCACCCTCCCCCCAAAACTTTTTCTGGTAACTTTTATACAACAATTGAAACACCATGTATTCCACTGCTCCCAAGGCAGGGGGTGTCAATTGAACTCCTCTAAGTGTAGTCTTTACGGTAGATTTGTCTTCCCATCACTCTCATAACTCTACTTTAATGCCACCACCTTCCTCACATATGCCACTAGGATTAATAGCAGCTTATTCTAAGGCCAGGTCTCATATTTGATGTGAAACTTGTCAGAATTGTCTAGGAACACTGATGTTCATGACTTAAATGTCTTCTTATATACATAAAAATATAAGAATGTTGCCATGCTGAAGTTTGGTTGGCTTCTGGCAGGTGGCATGATGAACTACGGCGTGACTGCCTTTCTCCTTTGCCGCTGGACTGGTGAAAGGGAAAGTCCAAATCTTCTGCCCCTTCGTTTCCCACTCCCCTACTTTTGCCACTGCTGGAAGGGAGGCAGAGAATGAATGAGAGAAAGTGTTTCCACCCTTGCATCCTGCTGTGTTTCCTCCCTTCATCCTCCCCCATCCTCCCACCTCGCTCCTGCTGCCGCTCCAGGGAAAGAAGCCTCAGGCTTCCCTCAGTGGCAAGGAGGACTGAGGGAGGTTGGCAGCCTATGGGGGGGGGGACGGGGTGTTGGGGTGAAGTGAGCAGGGGCGGCAGCCCCGTTTATGTTTAGGATCGTACTGTTACTCTCCTGGTTAGATTTGGAAATGCAGCCTGTGACAGATGGCTAGCACATGTTTAGATTTTGATTCTAAGCTTATTTCATAGTTGTAACACTTGTTCTGTTCTTTACAACTGTTTTAGTAATGGAGATAACATAGTGACAAAACTGAAGCACTTTAACCAATCTACTAAAACAATCTAAATCCAAGTGGAAGCATTGGATAAAATGTATACTGCTACTTACTTATTTTATCAGTGGAACCCTAGGCTTTTGTGTACATAATTGCAGCCTCTGCTGAGTCTCAGCATTCAAGAAATATTTCATTCTTGCCTGGAAAATGATGACAAACATTTCTGCTAATGTATGTCTGCTCATCTAGAGGGAACAGCATTCTATGCCTGGTGGCCAGTTCACCCCACAACCTTTGGGGAGGGGAAATAGAGGAAGTCATCAACCAATCAATAATCCAAGACATGCAGCCTTTGAAATGAGAATGCAAGACAGACAGAGCACTGTAAGTGATTGATCTGAACTTTGTCACAAGCATAGAAGTAATGACTAAGTGAGTTTATAGACCTGTGGCTTACTAGTGGCTCAATTTTATTTCTGCAAGTGAATCTCTTTTAAGTACAACTTCAAGTTCTTTTAAATAGGTGTAGGTAAGCAACTGACTTCTTGAATTCACTATATATGTCACACCTTATTTATTTATTTATTTATTTATTTATTTATTTATAAAACATCAGAACAGTGATTAAAATAGCTGACTACTCAGAACATTGTAAGCATCTGAACAGGCCTGTTAGCACAAACAAATTTCAAGAGATTGCAGGGGGTTAGACTAGATGAACCTTGTGGTCCCTTCCAACTCTGCAATTTTATGATTGTATGAAAGTGAGGTGCCTGAGAATTCCAAAGAGAACACAATACTTCTGGTTTCTGTTTAGTGTAGTTTTCTACTGTTAATATTTATTGTTTTTGGCACTCTGAAATATCATTTGTTTCCTCTTTCCCCACCATTCATCCAAAAATCCCTCCTTTTTCCTACTCCCCATTTTCTAATTTGACCTTTGCTCCCTGAGGTTAAACCCAGGGTGAGACCAGGAATTGCCTTTGTCTCCTGACCATGTGCCTCTGTGCATATGTTTGTATGCAAACATTAGTTTTAAAATGTTTAAAATGTGTTGTTGTTTTTAAATTGTTTTGATGTTTGCTGTCCTGGGTTCCTTTGAGAGGAAGGACTGGATAGAAATTTAATCAATCAGTCAAATTAATGAACTCTTGAGACATACACATACACACCCCAGTTTCATGTACAAGGAAGTTTGCTCCATATGTGTGGAGCCAAGACTGGCATTTTCCAGCACAAATTTCCACTGTTTACATGAAGTTAAAACAACATATATGCACTTTTAATGGTTTTAACTGATAGATGCACCTAATAAAATTGTAACACATAAAGTAGTCTTCAGCTATGTTGAGTTGGGGGAGCAGGATCTCTAGTGGTATGTTTTCCTTCTTTTAAACACAGCGACTCTCCCTGCCTGCCATATCACAATCTGCTTTTGAACCGCACCCCCCCCTCGTGGCTTTTTACATGGAATGGAATGCTACTTGCTCAAAGCCACTTGGGTGCCTGGAACTAGCTTGTACATGATTCTCTTGGATCCCAGCTTCTGCACCTCAATAAAATAGATGGTTCTCTTTTTATTTCTTTATGACAAAGCCATTAATTTTATAAGTGTAATGAAACCTTTTCCCAACTATCTGCCTGACAACTGCATCCCCAGACTCCTTCAGCGTCTCCTAATACGAGTTTCACCTCTGATGGTTCACCATCCCCAGTAGGAGGAATTAAGCGGAAAGCAGAGGACAGTGACAGTGAACCTGAGCCTGAAGATAATATCAGGTGATACATTTGGTACTTTGTTAGTGAATTGTCAAAAGGGATGTTGCCTCATTAATACTGTTTACCCTTTATCTATAGCACCTTCTAATGCTTTTCCATGATCTTTTTATCCACCAATAATTAATGTGGAGGGTTGGGATACTCAGCAAATTCCAGTGAGATGTGTAGGCTATAGCTGTTAAATTTTAAGTGTCTCCATTAGTATGCATGAAGGTTTTCGTCCTAAAAGCTACTGCTCCCTTTGAGACTCAGCACCAGATTGGCTAGAGGTTCAATATTCAGCTCAGCAACTGTGAGCAGAATGTCATTGTTTTACAGCATAAATGAAACTGTTTAACTCTTAAAGTTCTACAACCAAATCTCTTTACTTAAGGCTTTACTTCAGCTCCTTTGGGGAATTGGATTATTGCTAAAGGATATACTTTTTACTCTCAAAATTCCAGGCTAAAAACCCAGCAGCTCCAGTTTAAAAAGCCTCAAGCTGGAAGCCTCTGCCTGTCAGGGTAGACAATATTTGGCTAAGTTGACCAGTGATTTGATTCTGTATAAGACAGCCTCATGAGTTCATATATTCTTCCGTGTACTCTTAAATATGTCAGAAATTGTGGCATGGATCCAAAGTAGCACAGAGTCACTGCTGCTTGTATATGGGCACCTCTTACAGCAACTCCCCTCTAAAATGCTTTCCAAAAGCTGGGGGATTCTCCATAATAGCTTTTAATGGGGAGCCTGTAATTTTTTGGAGGACTGACGTACTCTTTTGTGCTTGTTCACAGGGTGAGGGGGTTGTATTTTAATATACATGCTTCACTGTTAGGTTAACTGCTCCCAAGAGAAAGGATATTATTTCCACAAGCAATACTTGGAGCTCCTGTTTCCTTCAAATAGCACACAGTTGTACTTCATGCTCACAACAAACTGTGTGATAGCTTAGGCTGAGAGATGATGAGTTGTCCAAGCTCTCCACCTGCCACACAAATGTCATGGTCGAGCAAGGCCTGGTGACTGAGATCCAAAGAAGCTTCTTGGCACATGTCTCTATGTGTGTACAGAGACACACGCTGGGGAAGGAGTGGTTTCCCTTCCAGCTGAATCTGTTTCTTCTACCGTGTGCCAGAAGGACCTCTGTGAACCTCTATAAAAGCTTCTTAGATGAAGTGAAGGGGGCTGCAGAAGGAAGAGGGGCCCGAAAAGCCTCTCTTTGAATCCCAGTCTATGTGCACTCATATGTTTGGCTAACAGGAAGGGAATGAAGGAAAGAATGAAAAAAGTAGCTATGTTACTTACGTCTTAAGAGTTTTCTGGGGTCAACAAAGGCATGTGATGCTGTTATACTACTTAATCTTGTATTAAAACAATTTTAAAAATTGAATTGTATGTTATTTCAAGTCATGTTATACAAAAAATAATAACAAAGCTTGAATTGTTGTATAGGTTATGGGAAGCTGGCTGGAAACAGCGCTACTACAAGAACAAATTTGATGTTGATGTCTCTGATAAAAATTTCCGTCGTAAAGTTGTACAGTCTTATGTAGAAGGGCTTTGCTGGGTTCTCCGGTACTATTACCAGGTACTTACTATCTTTCATTAAAATTTATATAATTTCAAAAAACTTCATTTGCTTGTCTCCCAAATAATGTAATAAGACTCAGCAATGGCATAATCAGAGGTACATCTAGCATCATTGCTGGTATAGAATTGACAGAGGAGTATGCAAAGACCGGAGCAGGTTTTCATTGTAAATCTGGATATTTAGACACAGAGGAGACCCTGTGACACTTTCATTACTTGCTTGAAGCTGTCTTCATGAAATTGATTTTAGTAGCCATCTTTTTTTCTTTTTTTAAAGTATTATAATGGTTTAATTCTGTTAGCTATTTTGAGCTCTTTAAAGCTTAATAAAGCAAATCATGTTGTAGTGCTGTAATGATGGTTTACAGCAACTTTATTTTGGTAAAACCCTGATACCACGAATGATCAGTCGGGAGTGCAATTATTATGTTATCTTTCTACAGAAGCGTATTGAAAAGTTTAAATTAAGATTTGGGACAATTATAATGCACTGCTATTGTGTGTGTGTAATGGTCAGAAATGTTTCATTCAATTGGAGTCTGAAGAAATGTTTAACAATAGATAATGAAGGATAGTTATTATAAAGATAAATAAAACAGGTCTGTTGTGCAGATTCAGAAACTTCTGGATTAGTTAAAGCCAGTAGACATTAACCACATTTAAATAAGATGCCCTCACACCCTGGCCTTCTCTCTTTGCCATAAGGTTATGTTGAGGTAGGAGATTTGGTTTAGATCCAGGCATGTGTTTTGGAAGTTATTGGTGTTTGCTTTGAATTAGCACTTAGTGTTACTTTTGTCTGTATGATTTCTCAAATCACATCTCATGCCATTGTTTTTTGTAACTTTAAACTTCCTTAATATAAAAGGAACATGTTCTATGATTTCATGGGGACATCACTTTAAACCATGGTTTAACGCAGTATAAATGAGCTGAACCTCTTCTGAGGTTGATGTGCTCCTGCTTCCCTGCACAACCTTGCCTCTTGTTTGGTGTGGGAGACATCCACTGTGGCTTGTGCCTTTCCAGCCACCCAGAAAGCAAGGATGTGGTCTAGATTTTTTTTCCCCTTTATCCTTTCTCCTGCTGGTGGCTCCTCAGTTCATTTCTACCCTTTCCAGCATAGAAGTTGTGTTCCTCTCCCCATTATTCTTAGCTCAGGCCTCTGTTTTTGGTATGCATCTCCTCTTCTTAAAAAATGTTCCTACCTTTCTCCTCCTCCTCCTCCTCCTCCTCCTCCTCCTCCTCCTCCTTCTTCTTCTTCTTCAGCTTATTACAGCTATCTCTCTGTAGCGCTTTTGATTCCACAATAAATAAATAAAGCCTTTTTGCCTAGTTTTCTGTCTGGCTTTTGCCTTCTGCTCAACAATGGCTCCGACAACAAAACAGTCTTCTGGCAAACTAGCTGCAAAAAGTGAAAGTGCATTAGGATTGTTGGGAAGCAAACTATTGTCAGCTATAATTGCAACAGTCAGTGAGTCAGGATTCTGTGAGCTTGAAAAGTCTGAACTGTTTACTGACTGAAGGATTCTGCAGAAATGCACTCAGCCTGGCTTTATCTAGAACCTATAAGCCAGCTGTTCTTGCTCTTCTATCTTTGCTAGTCTCCTTACTGTAGCTGGAGGATCTTATTCAAAACCACAACCTGGACTGCAGTGTAATGCAGCAGCAAATAAAGCTAATGCTAATCTAGGCTTCATCAACAGAAGTCTGGTGTCCCAATCAAAGGAAGTCAGAGTCCTGCTCATTTAAACCCTGGTCAGACCAAACCCGGAATACTGTGCCAGTTCTGGGCACCACAGGTTAAGAAGGATATTGACAAGCTAGAATGTGCATAGAGGAGACTTTGGCTAAACATTAGGAAGACCTTCTGTATAGTAAGAGCTGTTCCACAGTGGAACAGACTCACATGAGAGATGATAGACTCTCCTTTGGAGGATTTTAAGCAGAGGTTGAGTGACCATCTGTCATGTATAATTTAGTTGAGATTCGTGCATTTCAGGCGGTTGGACTACATGACCCTCAAGGTCCCTTCAGACTCTACAATTCTATGTCATTGACCCAAGGCATGTGACAGGCCACATGCTGGATCTGGTTTTCTCAACTGGGCAGCAAAGCACTCTGTATACATATACAAAATGATGGCATCATATGCACGGTTGAAAGCAAGCTAGTTGAAGTCCCACAAATTAATTGCACACAAAGCAAAGAGCTTAAAAGCTCCTTTTGCAGTGAGTTTTCCTGGTGCAGAAATAGCTTTTAAGCTCTCTGTCTTGCTTACAGGCTCAGGGAGGCTCTTGCAGGAACTCAAGACGGCCCTGTGAGAGCTTCCCAGAGCCTGGATAGCAAGGGTGGGTGTTGGCGCAAGGGTGTTTTGGGTATATGTAGTTTTGCCATTTCTGGAACATAACCCCCACAAAAGATACAGTTGTGCTGCAGGCATATAGATATAATTGTATAGGCATATGCTTCCTTGACACACTCCTGAAAAATGATAATTAGAATTTTGAATCTGTTGAGTTTAATTAATATGGTATCCATTATTAAAAGCAAATTTTGAGAAGCAATGCTTTTATAGAAACTGAAATGTTTTTGTTATGGAAAATGTTCTGCCCCATGCTGCTGACCGTTGGTGAATTGTATTATAGATGTTACAATCACTTGATTTCTTTTTCAGTGAGTAAGTTTGGTATGCCATCTTTGCAGTATATTGCAAGAAGTTATCAATATGTAAAGCAGTGGCAACTGAGTTAGTAGTAATGTAAAATGACATTGCCACTGGAAAAGAGATTTGTGGTCACTGTTTCATTTGTTGAATTGGTATATTGGTCCCATATCTTAAGTTGGTTTACCAAAAATAAATAAATCAGTATTTTGGCAAATACGTATGTTGCTTTAGAAATTGATGTGAATTAGTTACCAGATGGCTTTCAGTCTTGCCTGTCTCCCTACAGAAGAGTTACTGGGTCTTCTAGCTGTGACTTGGTTTCTTCTTACATTTTGCAAACTAGGGGTGTGCCTCCTGGAAATGGTATTATCCATTCCATTATGCGCCATTTGCTTCAGATTTTGAAGGAATTGCAGACATGCCCTCAGACTTTGAAAAAGGAACCAAACCGGTAAGATTACTGTTCATCTTTATAATTATTTGGAAGTCACTAATATTGTTATGGGGGTGATCAAAGTAGTTATTGCTGTTGACTTTTGTTTTTGGCAGTTCAGACCTCTTGAACAACTTATGGGAGTCTTTCCTGCAGCTAGTGGTAACTTTCTCCCACCAACTTGGCGGAATCTTATGACTGATCCGGTAAGAATTTTGCTTTTGTTTATTCACCTTTTCATCTATTCAAAATTGAAATGCTTGTTTTGATATTCTATTAATAGCTTCAGTATCTGTCTGAATAATGTGCCTGTTTTACTCTGTTTACTGGAGACAGAAACTTGGAAAACCATACTGACTTGAGGTCAGGGTACACCTCTTCCAGTTGGAGCCCAATTTGTTCTTTGCTAGCTGTAGTGAACTGAGGAACAGTTAGAGCTAGGGCAGTGTTTCTCAAACTGGGGCCTCCAGCTGTTGTACTGCAACTCCCATCATCCCTAACCACTGGTCCTGCCAGCCAAGGATGATGGGAGTTGTAGTCCAACAACCACAGGGAGACCTAAGTTTGATAAACACTGAGATAGGATGACCTCAAATGGCCCCACCAGCTGTCCCAATTCTGGTCAAGCCACATTGTGGAGCATGTACCCAAGATAAGCAATGAGAACTACAACTGGCAAGAGAGATTAAGGCTACTGTCTGAAGTGTTAACATTTAGAAAATGTCCAGAACTTGCAGTTTGAAATTTCAAACTTTAGAAGTGGTTATTGCACCAGAGCTTGAAAATTGTCAACAAAGTACTGTTCATTTTGACCTGTTCTTTGTACAGTGGTACCTCAGGTTATGAGCAGCCTAGCCAATGAACTTTTTGGGTTGCAACCACTTCAAACCCGGAAATGAGTGTTCCGGGTTGTGTGGCGTGGTTTTTTTTTGGGGGGGGCGGGGGGGATATATGAACATACTGTGGAGGTGCACTTCCGTTTTGAGTGCCACACTTCCATTGTCCGGCAGCGGAGAAGGGGGTCATCACGACGTTTCCCATAGCAGCAAGGGAGTGAAGCTGCGCACCCGCCAGCCAGCTGGCTCTTGTCTTGGGAAACCGTGTGGCCTTTCCATGCACCTCCATCTCCCAAGCGGCTCGGCAGCAAGAAAAAGTTCCCTCCACCTGGCCAGGCTGTGGGAGGAAGGTGCTCTGCTTACACAATGGCGATGGCTGCTCCCCGGGAACCATGCGGAGGCGTGCTTGCAGCTGCCTTAGCCGTCCGCCCCGGTAAGTCGGAGGGCAAGGAGGAGGCGAGTCCAGCTGGCCTGGCGGAGGGAAGTTGCACAGCGCTTACTCCCAGGTGCACAGAATGGTGGCCGGCTGGACTTGCTCCCTCCTCCCCCTCCGACTTACCGGGGCAGTCAGCCAAGGCAGCTGCAAGCGCACCTCCGCATAGTTCCCAGGGAACAGCCGCCGCCATTGCATGAGCAGAGCGCCTTCCTCTCACAGCCCGGCCGGGCAGGGGAAATTTTTTTTGCTGCCAAGCTGCTTGGGAGATGGAGGTGCATGGAAAGGTTTCCCAAGACAATAGCCAGTTGGCTGGCAGGTACGCAACTCCCCCCCACCCCATGCCGCTGCGGGAGGCGCGCACTCTAGGGAGCATTTCCCGCAGCAGCATGGGGGGTTGGATCTGTGTGGATCCCAGTTCAACTGCTGATTGATTGATTGACTGATTGATTGATTGATTGATTGATTGTGTGACTGTGGAAATGGATAAAAGCGCCCCCCCATCCAAACAATGACTATCATTAGTACAGGGAAGAATTTTTTTTAATTTTCATTTTTATCATCTACAAGACTATTTTATTTATTTTATAGTATAGTATAGTACATTGATTATTGTTTTCATTTTATGGATCAATGGCCTTGTTAGATAGTAAAATTCATGTGAAATTGCTGTTTCAGGGGTTGCTTTTCATTGTCTGGAACGGATTAATCCGTTTCCATTACTTTCTATGGGAAAGCACGGCTTGGTTTAAGAACGCTTTGGTTTAAGAACAGACTTCCAGAACGGATTAAGTTCGTAAACCAAGGTACCACTGTACTGAGTTTGAAAAGAAGAAAAGAAATAGCTTATATGTATTATTATTTTTAATTCAGAAAACTTTATAGACCACTTCACCAAAAAAGGTGACGAGTCAGTGTGGTGTAGTGGTTAGAGTGTCAGACTTGGACCTGGGAGATCAGGGTTCAAATCCCCCATTTGGCCATGAAGTTCACTGGGGGACTTTGGATCCGTCACGGCCTCTCACCCTCATTTACCTCACGGGGTTGTTGGGATTAAAGGAGGAAGGACTGTGTGGACCACCTTGCGCTCCTTGGGGAAAAGGGGGGATGTAAATGCAACAATCACTAAATAGGATCTCTAAGCTTGTGCAAGATTAATCTAATTCTTCATCTGTTACTGTACAAATCTCTGAATCACTGTAATGATCTTGTTTTTTTAAAAAAACAGGAATCAAGTATAATTGATTTTTACCCCGAAGACTTTGCTATTGATTTGAATGGAAAGAAATATGCTTGGCAAGGTAATATTTAAGATCACAAAATTAATACTTGTTCATCAATATGTCTTTGGAATTTATTCTGTAAGCCATGTTTGCAACCACTTGCCAAAATGATTTATGTGCCTGCTATCAGATAACATTATTTTGGCTTGAAATTAACTAAAATACAATTCATTATTCATGTAGCATATTTTGTTTTGGAGTATTTTAATTATTTAGCTGCTTTGAGTTACTTTTATAACAGAAAGCCAGATAGAAATGCTTGAAAATAAATTTTGGGGTCTTGCATTCTTCAGTAATTTTATTAGGATTCTGAGAACCTTTATAACTTCGAATGTAGAACTTCTGAATTAGCAAAAAACTAAAAGCTAATACCATAATGAACTGAAGAAAAGTTACATATTCTCAAGTATACTTTGACACAGTTCATTGGTACAGTCTAACCAAAGTTAATTTTAAATCTTCTAGTCTTCATTTTAAAGAGTGTTTATTGACTAGCTTGTGCTTTATCCTTTTGCAGCATTTATTTCTGTTGACTAAAGAGAGTTGAAATGTGACTGTGCCCATAAGGAATATATACATGATTTCATGTATGCCTTGGAACGTAACCCCCCGCATAAACAGGAGGTTGCCTGTACCATTAAGTCTCACTAATTTCAGTGAGAGAGCTAAACCATATGCTTAGCTTGGCTTGATTTGGTGAGCCACAGTAAGAACAGGATGTTGAACTAGGTAAGACTAGGGTCTGATCCATTAAGGATCTTTTTATGATTTGGGGACAATTTGATCTTGCCAAAGTTTCTTCTACCCTTTTGTACTATTTTGTAACCTTGCGTTTTGTACTATTAAAAAGAAAATATGAACTCTAATGAGTTGTTTTCTGTAGGAGTTGCACTGTTGCCTTTTGTTGACGAACGCCGTCTGAGAGCTGCTCTAGCAGAGGTGTATCCTGACCTCACCCCTGAAGAAAGTAAGAGTTGCAGGATTAAAGAATCTTTCTGAGTACCAAGGCTTTTGGCAGTGGTACTTTTGTGCAATGCTACTTTTTCCTACTATAAAACCCACATCTGCCTTTCCACACCATAAATCAGTTTGCTTTTATGTTGATCTCAGGTGCCAAGAACTGTTACCATTCTCTGTGCTCAGCCTTAGTAACCTGTATAGAATGAACATGCAGCCTCTGCATTAGTCCTGATATTTCACAGTTTAAGCTGAATCTCCCTTTTTGCAGTTTTCTGACTCCTATTTTGACCAAATATGTCAAAATGCTCCACCCAAAGGCTAAGAAGGGTTGAACTATTGCTTTCTGCCTCTGTTATGATACGGACTGCTCTTCATCAAGGGCAAGACAACCAGAACCACATTCACATTGATTATAACTTCAAGAATTGTGCTTGAGATTGCTTTCCCTTCCTCTCATTCTTCCTTCCTTGTGTGTTCCTTTTTAGAAGTCATCTAAAGGCAGCCCTGATTAGGGAAGCTTTTCAATGTTTTTATATCTGTTTTATGCTGCACAGAATGGCTGGGGCAACCCAGTCAGATGGGCAGGGTACAAATAATAAAATGATGGTGTAGAAGAAGAACCCGAAAGGGGGGGGGGGGGCATCCTCAGAACTGATTTTTCCTAAGTTACTGTGAGAGCCTTTTTGGTTAAACGTTCCCCCCCCCCATTAATTTATTATTATTTGCCCAAAAGCCTATGCAGTTGTTTAATTTTTTATTGCGTATCCCATCATTTTAATTACTGTTTTCTACAGCTTTACATTGGTTTGTACATTTACAGGTTTTTGCATTGCTGTACCCCCTGTTTTATGAGAGGGCAGTATATAAATTACTTTCAGAAAGACATCTGGTGCCAGACTCCTAGAGTTCCTGGCTTGATCCCCATGGAGCATGACACCTTGTAAGCAAATGGTTAAGTGTGTACCAAATGGACAGAAACTTCATTGTGGTCCCACACTAAAAAAAGGTAAAGGTACCCCTGCCCGTACGGGCCAGTCTTGACAGACTCTAGGGTTGTGCGCCCATCTCACTCTAGAGGCCGGGGGCCAGCGCTGTCCGGAGACACTTCCGGGTCACGTGGCCAGCGTGACATCGCTGCTCTGGCAAGCTGGAGCTGCACACGGAAACGCTGTTTACCTTCCCGCTAGTAAGCGGTTCCTATTTATCTACTTGCACCCGGAGGTGCTTTCGAACTGCTAGGTTGGCAGGCGCTGGGACCGAGCAGCAGGAGCGCACCCCGCCACGGGGATTCAAACCGCCGACCTTTTGATCGGCAAGCCCTAGGCGCTGAGGCTTTTACCCACAGCGCCACCCGCGTCCCTGGACCCACACTAGTACACTGATAAAGCAATGGAAGGTTGTTCAGTTACATTAAGCACTAGTATAAGACAAATGGATGCTCTCCTCTCCCCCATTACTCAGAGTAAACTTGGATGCTCATCAAAGCAAACATCCCTGTACAATGTCAAATCAATGATAAATCTAGAGAGGACTTTTTTAGTTTATGGTGCTGATAGTTAGCAACATGAGCCTGTTTTGTAAGTATTACAATTAGGTTGCTCTTAATGAAGAATTATCACCCCCTTCTTTTTTCAGTCAGAAGAAATAGTCTTGGTGGTGATGTTCTCTTTGTTGGGAAACAGCATCAACTTCATGACTTCATTCTCGAACAGTACAAGTCTGGTGAAAAAGAGGTGCGTCAAATTTGTTCTAATGGATATTACATTTAATTCATTCTTGTCTGGCTCATCTGATCAGGATTTTATTATTCCCCAATAGGCAGTAGGCCTTCCCCCTGAACTGTGTCATGGTATTCAAGGAAAATTAGCCAGGAATGACAATCCAGTTCTTCCTGATGAGTAAGTATAACTTACAGCAGGGTTTATTTGCTGATTAAGAATCCCTCCTTGTTCAATGTTCTTCAGACAAAATAAAATTAGTTTGTAGTTTATTTGCCTCCTTCACAATTCTGATCAAAAGCTGCTTAATGCATGCCGCTAGTTTTCAGTTATTGAATAGACACACATTGATGGGTCATGCCCCAATTGAAGATGGTTTGCTAAAGTTTTAAAAAGAAGGAGGGAGATCTGGTAGAGGAAATTGGCTAGAGTGAAGAATAAGAGAATAAAAGGCTAACAGAAAGTAGGTCCCATGTTGGAAGGATGGGATTAAAGGTGAGTCTGAAAACACTGAGAAGTGTTATGGACACCAAAGGGATGGTTAACATGAGCTGATCTAAGCATGGCAAAATTTAAAATGTTTTTGGTTTTGAAAATGGACAATCAATTTTGATTAAATTTTGCTATATTGTATTCTATTAGTGCAGTATTGATTATTCAACTTTCTGTACTGTTTGATGACATATTACGTGTGGTCATTTTGAAATGTTAATATGCTGCCCTTCCCATTTCTTTACCATTTAGCTTGGATTAAAGCATATTGCCTTAGCTTCTTTTAGTCTTCCATTTCAAGCCTTGTTATTTGAGGTTTTTGTCTTAGAAATATTTAGCATGCAAAATACTTGTTCAGCTCTCTTGTCAAGAATTTGATCCCTTCAGTCAGTTAAATGTCATTTGGTATTAAGTGACCATTGCCTGCTTACATCAGATACATTTTCCATTTATCTCTACAGCCAAGAGAGTTTTTCTTCTAAATGAATAGTTGTTCCATTTTTCCATATCCATTAGGACATTGCACTCTCCTGTGCCCATGCTGCGTGACCTGACACAGAATTCTGCAATAAGGTAAAATGTGTATGGATGAAGTTACCCAAATGACTTCCTCTAGGTCATGATGTGAAGTCCCCAATAGTGGAGGTGTTCACCAGTTCCTGGTTGGCTTCTCCTCTTGAGACTAATGGGATATATGAAAGGGAGAGGGAACCAAATTAATGAAGTTAGACATTTCCTCATTTCTCAGGCTCTTGCTTATGTGGGCTTGAAGGCAACTAAGCTGCTAAATCTTGGAAAATACGAGCCCTTCCGTAGAATGATGGATCAAATATTTTTTATTCTAAACTGTATTCAGATTATGAATATAACTGCTGGTTTTCCTTTCCTTACTGCAGAGGGATCTACTGACTCCTCCCAGCTGTTATCTTAGCAATAGTGATGGCCTCTGTCTTAATTAACTCCTTTTTCTGAGTCATCCACATAGTGCATGAATAAATGCATCTGACTAGGGCTGAAAAAGAGAGAATTTTGCCAACACAAGTGTTGGGGGACCACATGATCAAATGATCAAATAGTGACCAGCCTTTCACAGACCACATTTGACAGGCCATTATGATGTCAGGTGGAATTGATCCTGCCCCCAAGATGTGCTGGTTGCACTTGGCACCAAATTTAAGCCTTCCTCAACCAGATGTTGTTGGACTCCAACTCTCATCAGCCCCAGTCAGTATGACTAGTGGTCAGGGATGATGAGAATTTTAATCCAAAGCATCAGGAAGGGTGGGAACCAGGTTGGGGGAGCCTGGCTTAGAGTGTACACATAATTGCTCCTGTACAGCCCCAGTTTACAATTGGCACTGAATGCAAGTCATATAGCGGATGGGCAGAATCCGAGCTCTCAAGAGGAACCCATCCTGCCTTAAAGCAGTGGATCTTGTATTCAGTGCCAGGTGTAAATGACTGAATGCAACTCTGGGTTGCAAAGGAGCAATTCAGAGCGCCCTGTAAGTGGCTTTTCCTGTCCTGCCCATGACACCCTGTGATATTAGGTGAGTGACAAGTGGCTGTGGCCATTTCAAAGCAGATCAAATCAAGAGGCCTGGTGAGCTCTTATTTCATCTTTGGGCCTGAGTTGCACTCTACTGATCCTTGCTGTATTCTGAAGAGAGCAAATAAGTTACCAACTTTGATGTCACATAACAGGCAATGTGTTAATTCTTCATAATTGTTTCAAATATTTTCATTCTTAGTATCAACTTTAAAGACCCACAATTCCAAGAAGACTTTATTTTTAAGGCAGAGGTGTTATCTGGAGCAAAGTAAGTAACCCTTCTGTTTACCCTTACCAGTTCTTCTGAACCACTTGCAGCGCTGTAGAATGGGTGAGATTGATTTTGTGGGTGGTCCTATGTCTTGTTTCAGAGAATTGAACTTGATGGCTTTCAGTTCTTCCAACTCTGTGTCTCTAGTGCCTATTTGATTAAACTAACTTGTCTTATTATTTAGAAAGCCTCCACCGGTTCTGAAGCCAGGTGACTGGGAGAAAACTAACAATGATGGCAGACCTTGGAGGCCACAGCTTGGCTTTAACCGCGACAGGAGGCAGGTTCACTTGGACCAGTCATCATTCAGAACTTTGGGGTAGGCAACTGATTTAACTACTGTTCATCTAATGTTCTTTGTTCATATAGATTCATGCACTCAATTTTAAGTGAGGAAGACATGGAACTGGAACTGAAACTACTCAATAAACCGTCCCTGGTTTTGGCACAGAAACTGATTTGGTTGTTCTGCATGATGACATCTGTCAGAAGAGAGTAAGGGAAAATGTGTCCCTGTTAATTCTCCTCAACCTCTCAACAGCTTTCAATACCATCAACCATGGTATTCTTCTGGAGTGGCTGTCTGAGTTAAGGGTGGCTGGCACCACTTTGCGGTGGTTCCGATCCTACTTGGATGGTAGTTTCCAGAGGGTGATTCTTTGGCCCCGTGGAGCCTTCAGTGTGGGGTTCCACAGGGTTCAATTTTATCCCCTATTAGTGATTAGTGATGTGAGGTGAGAATATTCTCTGCTAGGAAATTCTCTGGAATTCTCTGGAAATTCTCTGGAAAATTCTCCACAAACTGTAAATTCTAATGTAAGAACCAGTTTTACAACCCACATTTTAAAAAATCTAGTAAATAATAAGTCAAGCTGTGATATTGCCAGTGTAAGTAATGAATAATGATTGTTTTTGATCCAGTTACATTACTGGGCATTGTGGTTTTCACTATTGGCAGTTCTGAAATGTGAGCTACAGAAAACATTTTTGGGTTTTGGGGGTTTTTTGTTTTTAAAATGCTATTCATTTAATTTGATGAACATTTGAATTCATATGTGTTTCAAACTATATGTAATAGCCTTTTTCCCTATTTTGGTGTGACCTTATTCTTAGCAGTTCTATACCCTTGGCCATACATTGTGATTTTTTTACAGAAAGTAGCTTTAATGCTTTATACACTTAAAGTACCTAGGCCTATACAATTATATGAAACAGCATGTGAGGTGACCTTGATTTAAACAGTTGACGTTTCTATATTTTTATTTAGTGCCAGTAACTAGTTTTCTGCAGTCCTCTGGTTGTCAGTTCCCCTTTACCAAATCAAAGAATGTGAATTCACTGCATTACCCCATTGAATAAAAGTATCTGTGTGGTTTTTTGTTGCCATCTGAACAAGTTTACTCATGAATAAACATGTATATTAACTAATTATATCATTTTCAATGCATTAAAATGAATATTCTCCTATTTTAAATGAAAATTCTCTAATATTCTCATTAATCGATAATATTCTCCAAACGATTATTCTTGAGAATTTGACATCTCTACCCACTATGCTATTTAACATTACTTGAAATTGCTGAGTGGGGTTATCCGCAGGTTTGGAATACGCTTTCAGCATTATGCTGATGACACACAGCTCTACTTCTCCTTTACATCTGCAAGTGGGGCGGTGGATGTGCTGGACTGCTGTCTTGCATCAGTTATGAACTGGCTGAGAGCCAAGAAACTGAAGCTCAATGCAGATACGACTGAGGTCCTGTGAGTGGCCAGTTCCTCAGACCAGATGGCTGGGAGGTGGCCTGCTCTTGATGGGGTTACACTCCTCTGGATCCTTGGCTGTTGCTTGAGGCTCAGGTGGCATCTGGTGAAGTATGCCTTCCATCAGCTTTGGCTGTTTCTCCCCTATCTGGACAGGGATAGGCCAGCTACTGTTGTCTGTACTCTGGTAACCTCTAGGTTAGATTACTGCAAAGGGCTGCCTCTGAAGACAGTTTTTGTAAACCAAGCTGCTCACCAGGGCAAGATGGTTTGTACATATTACGCTGACCCTTGGCCTGTCTGCACTGGCTATCAATTAGTTTCCAGGCCCAATTCAAAGTGCTAGTTTTGTCCTATAAAGCTCAGGACCACAGTGCCTCAAGGACCACCTTTCTCCATATGAAGTGACCCAGATTCTGAAATCATCATCTGAGGCCTTTCTTTGTGTGCCTCCTCCATGAGAGGTCTGGAGGGTGGCAACAGGCCTTCTCTGCAGTGGCTCCCTGTTTTGTGGAATGCTCTCCCCAGGGAAGTTTGCCTGACGCCTTCATTATACACCTTTAGGCACCAGGTGAAAACATTCCTTTTCAATCAGGCCTTTGGCTGATTAACATCTGATACCCTTTTGAACATGTTTGTGGTGGAGAGAAGGGGGGTTATTGGTTTGTTATGTTCTTTTTGTTTTTATTATGTATTTTGATTTTTTTACCTTGTATTTTTGTGTTGTGAACCCCTCTGAGATCTGCAGATGAAGGGCAACATACAAATTTCATAAACAACAACAATAATAAACTGAACCAGGCATATATTAAGTGTTGAGTAGATTAAGGTTAAATGCAACATTCTTCTTATTTTAATTAGATTAAGGGAATTGCTAACAACAGCAATTAAATGTCTTGTTTCCAGATGGGGAAGTTCTGTGAACTTCTGAAAGACTCTTTCATATTTGTATTATCTTGGAACAAATTGTGTCCTTCCATGTCAAGTGACTAGGGGACTTTTTAATGCCTACTAAACTTTAGAACCACAGTGGCTGATGTCTGAGCATCCCAAAGCAATTCCTGATCTGCACTGTTAGGAGAAGCCAAGGGGAGAAAAACCCCAGCTTTCTGAGGAATCTGGTTCAGTTGTCCAGTTGTGATCATAATTGAATAAATCACCTAAGAGACACCAATTTTTAAAATGTTACAATTCTGTTTTTCCATAAGTTGGGCCAATGGAAGAGAGAGTGAGAACTGTTTCAGATGTTAATGCTACTGGGCCATTGTTATGTGCGTTCTGCTTGACGGTGGTGAGCTCCCGTTGCTCTGTCCCAGCTTCTGCCAACCTAGCAGTTCGAAAGCACACCAGTGCAAGTAGAAAATTGGTACTGCTGCAGCAGGAAGATAAATGCTGTTTCCATGTGCTCTGGCTTCCATCACAGTGTCCCGTTGCGCCAGAAGCGGTTTAATCCTGCTGGCCACATGACCTAGAAAGCTATCTGTGGACAAAGGCCGGCTCCCTTGGTCTGAAAGTGAGATGAGTGCCACACCCCATAGCCATCTTTGACTGAACTTAACTATCCAGGGGTCCTTTACCTTTACCTTTTTTTATCTTCACCTAACTTAAATGCTCTTTCTGACTGTTTCTGGAGAAGAAAGAATTGAAGAAATCAGTCAGTGTATGTACAGATGCCCTGGGCACACAACTCTTGCTTTGTACAGTGGTAGATGTGCCTAACGTCGGCTGTGTATCCCATCATTCATAGAAGATTTGCCGACCTATTAATGTCTCGCCTTGCCTAGAGTTGAAGGAATTTACCATTGTTCAGGTGTGAAATGTAACACTGTTGCCATGTGTGTAACGCCTTTTTCCATGGATACCTTCATTTCTCTTCCCTTCCGTATTACAGTCATGCAATGTCAAGAAACAGAGGACATTCTGGAAGTGGAGTTTACAGCAATATTGCTCCCCCTGGAGCTTACAATCAGGGAAATACTTACAGACCACTGCTGGGAAGACCACAACAGATTCCAAAATTGCTTTCAAGTAAGTTTTTCCCCCCTTTCTATTTTAATTTTTAAAAATGGAACTCAAGGTTCTATTTAATCATTTGGCCAGTTGGAAGCATATGATACTTGGTTTGCTATTGCCATCTAGTACTTATGTTTAAGTTAACCTTCCTGTTACTGAAACTTCACAGTCCTACATCATTGTTGCTGGGCCTTCACAATCGTACATCTTTTTATCATTGTTTGAACATGTCCTCACAGTACAAGTTGAGAACTGGTGTAGTGAGTGGCTAAGAGGATGATCCAGGAATTCCTCAGTACAGATTTTATAAGAAGAACAAACCCACTTGTAGCCTTGGGAATGACTCTCTCTCCCTTTCTCAGGCCCTCCCCTCTGTAAAGCAAGGGTGGTAGTCATACAAGCCTACTTTAGAGTGCTGTTATGGGGTGTCTAAAGCATTATACAGCGGTACCTTGGGTTACAAACACCTCGGGTTACAGACTCCGCTAACCTAGAAGTAGTACCTCGGGTTAAGAACTTTGTCCCAGGATGAGAACAGAAATCGCACGAATTAAGTTTGTAACCAGAGGTACCACTGTAAATGCCTTTTCTTACTCATGAAAACTTGGGAAAATACAAAAAATGTCTAGGAGTTTGAGTTTGGTTGCTCTATTTAGGTAGTTTTTAAAAATAACAAGACAGGTGCCTTAATTTATGTAGGAAATTTAATAAATATAAATTCACTTCTGCATTACAGGAAAAATGTTTTTGAATGATATTACAATGATATCAAACCTCAGTAATAAATACAAAAACGACTAAAACCAGCTGACTGGTAGTAGAGGAAAAAGAAAGGGGAGATTTTGTCCAGTGTTTATGGTCTTGTATTTATGCCCAGTTTTGAAGATGATTTCTGAATTTGAGCTTCTGGTCTTCCACAACCATGGTCAGCAACAGAAAGGCCCTGCTAAAGGGAGATGAGGAGAAATCATTCCATTTTGTGGCCTGCTCCTGACCATAGTTTTACATACTAGTAGGTCTGCCAGGACTCCAGGATTTCTAGCAATGTGGTTGGTTAGCACTTGTACAAGTATCATTATGCGTTCATGTATCATTGCGTTGGTAGGAGTGTTGGTCTGAGAAATAAGGGTGGAGATATTTGTCAATATATTGGTTTGTCAAGATCTTACTCCATCTGTGTGATAGAATTATTCAAATCCACTTCACTTTTGTTTCCTTAAATCTCATCATATTCTAAGAACATTAACTTGTGAACTTAGCATACTAAGCTTTTTATTTTCCAGGACATCTTTTTGTAAGTGAATGAAAATTAGAGTATAGCAGGGTAATACAGTCAATCCAATCTAAGCTCTCTCAGAGCTAGCTGTGGGGGTTAGTGGTGTTCCCTGATTTCACATTGATGTGCCAATTTTCAGCTGATGAATAATTGTATGCTGATAGCTTGCAGGAGTCAAGTGGAGTCTGCTAGTACTATGCGAATACAGGCTTGGATTTTGCTGTCAGAGTGTCTGATTTTATTATTTTCATTTCAGTCAGTAAACTTGTCAATTAGCTGACTTTCCACTAATCAAAAAGAAAAAAGGGGGGGAGCATTTTTCAATCAGTAAACATGAAGTCTTGGCTTTGATTGCCATGCTGATTACATAAGTTATCACTTCAGTTGCTACTGGAGAGGGCAACTTAAATTGTTGCATCGGTTCTGGGAATTGCTTGCATTTTCAAGACCAATGAAATATTAACTGTCATTTCTCTCGTTTTCTGTACCTTTTTGAAATGTCAACCTCTTGTTTTTATGTTTCCTCACTTACCTATTTTCTTACATTGCCATGATCAAAGGTAGAAACTTGGCATTGCAGCTCTTTCTGTTACGGTATTTAGGTGTGTGCTGTGTACCTTGAGTAAGAAGAACTATTTTCAGTGTTGTCTCTTTGTGTGGAATTCTGCTGTTTATACAGATATTTGGATAACAGTGTCAGTGCTGTTAGAGAAGTGTCCAAACCAGTACTTTTTGAGCTAACGGCTCTTAACAATTATGAAAGCAGATATCAGAATGCATCCAGATTATTATTTACTCTCATTTAGCACTTCACTTCTATGTTATTCTTTTTGAAATCCTGAGTTTTACCCTCTTTTTGTGAGTGAGGCAGCGGTGGTGGGGGATAATGGAATGGAGAGGGGCTAGAATGCCTCTTCTCCCTTGACCCTTCAAAAATACCATCCCAGCTCTGCCCATCGGAATAGGAGATGAAATGAGCTGGTCCCTGCCCATGTAGTATGCTTTTTGCTAGTTTTCCAGAAATGTAATAAAGATATGTGAAATGGTTTTGTATAGGAAAGGTTGCCACATCCTTTATAAACCATTTAAGTTGTATATTTCTCAGAACCGGCTGACTATTCAATATTAAGATAATTTAATAAGTCTTGATACGGACTTGAATTTAATACGTACATCTCACATGAATATTTGAGTTTTTTAAGATTAAACTACCATTACAATAGCAGTTGCTTCCTAAAGTAAATCCAAGATTTGTACTGTCTTAGTTTCATTAATTTATGATGGTGCTGTCTTACATTGTTAGTGCATAAGGAACCTCAAACCTTAAGGGCTTCAAATCCTGGCCACAAATGTGTTTATATGTTGAGGTTGGTATAGGGGTGTCCCTAATTTAGCCTGACCAGTTAGGAACATAGTGCAAAAAGCTTTGTTCATTGGCGTCTATGAATTACTCTGCTCCAACAGCAGCCAAAGCAGGAATTGCCAGTGTTGAAATTAGGCTGGATTTCCACCAGCAAAGTTACATTGGTGTCAATCAGACATGCCTGCACTGTACACGGTTCATTCAACTGCTACGATAAAAGGTTTTTGTTCAGGTCAGACCATTAAAGTATAAGCCATCCAGTCTGAATGTGCCTGGAGAGGGGCTCAGGTTTCCTTCCAGCCATGCCTTTTTTAATGCTTGGATTCACAAAGGCCGTGTGGCATTCCAGTAAATTATTGCTAGCCCCTGGTGTTCTTGAATATTAGCCCATTATCAGGGACATTACTGTCCTGTCATAGTAAATCCATTGGACAACTTCTGAATCCAGCTGTTATAATGAGGTGGCACTTAAACATCATTGAGGATAATCAAAGATGTCACTGAAACTGAAGCTTTTGATTGATAAATGATGTAAGTGTTTTGAACTCACCAGGGATCTATTGATTAGATATTTCTTTCATTCTGTTTACTGGTCCATTTATTTAAAAGAACAGAAGCCATTTAATTGCATGGCTTGTTAAATGATGTTGTCGCTGGTACATCTTTGTAGTATGTTGTACTTTTGAGCTAAGAAAAGACGTAAGTGGGTGGTCTTTTAGTAGCATCAGATGGATGCAGTTCCCGGTGTCCTTAGCCACAGTTCACCTAGTGTGTAGCTTTCTAATACAGATTATACTAAAAGTACTTAGTTTCTCAGATTTATAGCCGCCTCATCTGGAAAGCTTGGTGATGGGTAACAAACATGCCTGGAAGTTGGCCTTTCTTGCTGTCTTCTGAGTAAAAAGAATGAGATTGCTAATCAATTAATGATTTGGTTTATTTTCATGGGGGCAAATTTTAATTGATGGCGCTGCAGTTGTTGGGCTTTGGGAGGGAAGGGTTTAAAAAGATAATATATTAAAGTGGTCTTTCTAAGAATGAGTGGTTGTTTTTGTTTTGCAGTTAAAAGTTATCTCACATTTCTCCATGTCACAGAAGGCCACCTGAGATTTTAATAATATTACTGGAGTTAAATTTAATTGGCAATATGGCTTTTAACTGATCAGTGACAGCAATAAAGAGGTTAATTCTCCCCTCACAGCTGCCATGCCAAAGTGTGTTTCAATAGAATTTTGGAAATTAAGCCATTCTTACACATTATATGAGGGGCAGCTTGCTTTCTCCCTTTACCAAAATTTTTGCTAAATACTAACTTTTTGTCACTGTGTTCTTTGTAATTCTTAAAACTAAAAGTTCTAGAATTCTTATCTGTGTAAGGATTTAAAACTACTTGTTTTTGTAATAAGTCTTAAAATACACCTATTTGTGGTTCACTGTGATATGTTACATGTGTGTTTATATTTTATTTTGCTTTAATTTCACAGATATTGGTCCCCAAGACTCATGGCAAGGTCCTACACCTCTCTTTCAGCACCCACCACAAAGATTTGACAGGTATTTGTTAAAAAATTCCTTTTAATTACATATGTTAGTGTCTCAATGGAAACCAACTCCTAGAATTTCTATAACTGTTATTTTTGTTATAAAGATCTCTCTAAATATCTCTCTAAACCCATCTTTGGATGGTTTCTGTAAGACCTTTCCTTTAATAATCAGAAACTTCAAAATTAACTTTGCTGTTGATGCTTCTGCTGTAGCATTCTTGGTTCTTTGGCCTCTCTCTCTTTGAAGCACTATGAATTTCAACACAGACAGCTTAAAATTGCATTAGGTTTTGGACAGGCTAAACAAATTTCTTTTTAGGAGAGTTGTGGAGCTTAATGAGGCATAACTAATGGTGGTCCACTTTTATCATCACTGTGCAGGAACCACAGCATTAGTACAGACCAGCCATTGATTCTTGCTACAAACCTCTTGAAGTCCTAATCAGCTTCTTTGGTGCAGCTTTTTCAGGCCTGACAAGTCTATTGTAGGCCAGTGTCACTGTAGGTCAGTAGTTATTAGTTGCCACTGAAAACAGTTTCTTTAACTACTTAAGACTGAACTGAATTAAATGCAGGAGGGACTCTGAGAAGGATTAAGGAATCTGCAGTCCAATAAGTACCATGGAACAGAGAGAATGTGACATGGTTTGATAATAAGGGATGTTTTATATGTGTGTCCCTTCATTGAGAAGCTGATTGTATGCCCTTAAAACCAGATATCCTGGGGTTTGGAAAGTGTATCTTTGAATAATTCTGTTATATCTGTAGAGCAAAATAAGATAATACAAATAAAATAGTTGCTAAACTGAGCATATGTTTTCTTTGTATGTATTGTTCCTTGCTATAAGAGAACACCTAATAACAAAAAATTGAGTAAATCGCCTTCTAATTTTGCTATCACAGTTCCAAGAGTATATGGGAATTCTGATTGGAGGGGAATTCTGATTGATTATTTATCTTGAAGTGCTTTACTTTCCTTATATTTGTAGGCCAATTAAAAAAAAAAGAGTTCAAGAACATTGTGACTTGTCTCTTTATAGTCATAATCAAGAATACTCATTAATGTGCTTTCATCGATTTTTGTACTGCTATTAAATTAAATCAGTTAAATCATAAGTACAGCATAATATGCTATGCTTTCATTATGACACCCCTCCCCCCTGTCAAGAGTAAATAAACCTTTCTGAGCCCCCCTGCATTTAACTGAGACCAAAAGCAAGCAGTTTGCTTAGCTGTAGTTGTTCTTGTTCCAAGTTAAATGGGAAGGCAGGTCAGATTTTTTTAAAAGGAGATTACACATTTAAGATTCCTGCAATATTTTACAAAAAGGCTAGAGTGCTGCCTTCTCTCCCACCCCCTGGCACTTGCCCAGCTAACCTCAGTGGGCAGTTAAGGTCTGCAACCTATGTCGGTATTCTGGTCTGCTTTTCAGTTAAGATGGGCTCACCACAATGGCAGGTCAAGGAGGACGATATCATTCATTTTGGAGAAGCCTCCACCCCGCCTTTAAGAACCATTTATGTAAATGTGGTATTCTCAAAGGACCACCTGCTTGCTATATCATGAACTTGATCAGCTCCCTGAAACAATTTTATCTCACTGTGGCAGACCTATCAAAGGTTAATCAAGATGGACTAGAAGATACATCCACTGTTTCACTTGTTAGAAGGAGGAAATAATTCTCAAATGTCACAACAGCTGGGCCCATTTCAGATATTTCATTTCATTATAGGACCTGACTACCTGTGAGGTTGTATGATGAAACACATTTCTACCCCCCACCGCTGAGATGCTGTCTGAGACTAAGAATGCAAAAGCTTGATTTTTCTTTGTATTATCAACTTCACACAATGCTGTGTTGGTATCAGGTGACCCAGAGCATGTTCAGAAGGTACATGTTGTAGCAGCCTTGCTGAAGTTAAATAGGTTTGAGTCTGGTCAATAACTGGGGGGGAGGCTGCCTGAGAATCTCATATATTCTGCCTTGAGTTCCATGATGGAATAAAGGTTGGGGTATAAATAGACATTGGTGGTACTTTGTTTCAGGCAAAGTAATTTGTATGAACGGTCCCTGTCTGTAAGATTTCAGCTTTTCAACTTCTGATTTACTTGCTAGGTTAATTTTGAAAGTTGAAGCTTTTCATGGCTTAATTTTGCATCTGTGAGAATTAGGTATTGGGGTCAAGCACCATTTTGCTTTGTTTTCAAGTGCTTGAAAATATCTACTTGGCTGCTGCTGGAAGCAGAATTTGGGGCTAGGTGGATCTTTTTTTAATCCAGTAGGGCAGTTGTTCCATTCTTATAGAATGTTGCAGAAAAACATTTTTTTATCTTTCATGGACCAGAAAAACCACACATATAGCCAGGTTCACCTCAGAGTATAAGCCGTTTCATAGTGGACAACCAGGAATCCCTGACTTCTCACCACATTAGTGACTTACGAAGAGTGCTGGTTGTCAAAAGTAGTGCTCTGCTATCCTCTGCTAAGTGGCAACCCAAGGGGAAGAAGGGCCCTATTATTTTACTGGTGGGTATTGGTGCAGGAGGGATGCAGGTGGCGCTGTGGGTTAAACCACAGAGTCTAGGACTTGCCAATCAGAAGGTCGGTGGTTCGAATCCCCGTGATGGGGTGAGCTCCCGTTGCTCAGTCCCTGCTCCTGCCAACCTAGCAGTTCGAAAGCACATCAAAGTGCAAGTAGATAAATAGGCGGAAAGGTAAACGGCATTTCCGTGCACTGCTCTGGTTCGCAAGAAGCGGCTTAGTCATGCTGGCCACATGACCCGGAAGCTGTACGCCGGCTCCCTCAGCCAATAAAGCTTTACCTTTACCTTTATTGGTGCAGGGGTGTCAACTTCAGCCAATAAAGCTTTTCCTTTACCTTTATTGGTGCAGGGGTCTCAACTTGAATAAAATATTGTGGGGGCCCAGGAAAGCCCCACCCCACAAAATTGATCACATGACACAGTGCACACACACTATTTGAATGGGAATGCCTATCAACTTTGCGGGGACCTGGCCACCTCAAATATTTTATTGTGGGGGCCAAAGCTCCCACAGCCCCTAGGAATTAACTTCTATGTATTGGTGGGAGGCTGGAGTTACTGAATAGCCTTCCATTCACATAGACTTCCTACCTTGGTAGGAGGTAGCAGCCATGAAAGCAGCAGTTTCAATAGATGTTTGCTGGTGCTTAAGCGAAGCAAGTCTAAAAATCTGTTGGATTTGCAGAACAAGAAAAGTGCATCTTTGTATCCTAGCCTACTAGCTTTGGTAGAGTTCCACTAGGAACTCTTCTTGAGAAATGTTAACTCTGACTTATACAACAACACTAGGCACTTGATGACTGTTGCTCAAAGTACATGAATTGGTTTTTCCAGTACTTTCCCCAAGATACTGATCATGTAACTAGCCAGATGATACCTTTTAGCTACTTTATATTATTTGGTCCTGCTAATGATACATCATTTTGCTCAAATGTATTTTAAATTTTTGGTTAAGACAGAGGAAATCCTGTGGGTGACAGAGCTTAGGTCTTAACTATAACTAAAACAAACTACATTTTCTGTATACATTCATACATACTCTTGCTATATACTGGTACAGTTAAAACAGTACTTGTTGGTAATCTGGGATGGCATTCTTGGTGATAATAAGACATTGCATTTGTGTTCCCATATAAACAGTATGCCAAATGTTGGTTGGTCCATGCCAATTAGTGCTGACGTTGCTAGGTCACTGTGGTCAATTGAAAACGGCATCAATAGAACTTGAAAAGGTTTCCTCCTGAGCAGACCTTCTGACATATTGAGTAGAATAATGGATGGGGGGAGATAACGCTTAAAGCCCTTACCCTGGATTCAAACTACTCTGCAGTAAGAATTCATTTGCAACCTGCAATTAACTAGAAAGAATGGACTCCCAGATTAGCCTGGATGTCCACAAAATAAAGCCTCACTCTGGCGCTTGTTTACTCTTGAGATAATGTTACATTTTGCTGGCGTGATTTTTTTCTTTATGCTTCAAATCCCTGCACAGAGGCAGGTTGGGGAGGCAGCAATACCAAATGGACCATATTCTTTCAGGACATCTTTAAAACCTGAATCTGAATTTGACAAAGATTTTTAAATCCTTATGTTTGTTCCCAGTGAGCATACGCTTTTAGTTTAGTTTTTGTTTAATGTTCCACTACCAGGAAAGAAGCAAACTTGTTGTAATATAACAGTAAGCTTGGTTCTTAAGAGGTGCTTAATATTTCTGTAAATAAGCTGAGGTGTGCCATATCCAACGCCACTTACTATAGCTTTTAGACAGATGGTAAGAAAACTTGTACATATGATATACATGTTTTTTCTTCAGAAATTCCGGGGCCACTCCGCTTCTTGCATGGAACCGCATGCCTCATTCGCAAGGACAACCGTACCAACAAAATCAGTACCAACGCCCAGGTGGACCAATGAATTACCCACAAAGGCCCAATGATCGGAGGGAAAGGGGAAGACAGGTAACAAAGTGCTGTGTGGTTGTTCTTTGTGATCCTCTAGCGAGCTAGAAGAAAGTGGGGTATAATGTAATCTCAATCCTGAAAGCTAACAGGATGTTCTTTGGCTATAGAAAAAAATCATATGTATAGTCATTGAATGTATGGGATATATTAAATACAAGCAACTCCCAAGGAGTGTTCCAAGGCACTATGTGTTTAAGTGAAATTGTGTATATTTGAAACATCATTGAAAAAGCCTACAACACACACACACCCGTTCTGCCCTGCCCCTTTTTGTGACGTTTTTGGGTCACTTGCAGGTTCTGCGTGATGTGCACATGTATGGTTGCACACATATCAGACATGCCTAAAACAGTGGCTTCCTGTAAATTAATCATTTAGCAAAGAGTACAGTTTCACAGTAAGGTACTTGAACACCCAGTGAGTTTTTCTGTGGATCTAACTGTGGTTAAGACTCATTATAATTAATGTTGTCCTGTTAATTTTAATGGGATATAAGGATGAATAATTTTATCTGGACTGTGGCTGATATCTAGACCTGTAACAATTTTCACACATCCTATGCTGAAAATATCTGCCACCACAAAATGTCAAAGGATTGTCATTACCAGAAGAATATGTTTGATGATAGGGTCCTTTTGCTGCCTCCATCCTCTTTCAGAAGTGGCCACTCCGTGGGGAGGAGGAACTGGAGCAGCTCCTGCCCCTGCCTGCCAGCTAGATAGGAGCTCTGTCTTGTTTTCCAGACCTTTTTTGCCTTTGTGGGACTTAGCTTGCTTCCTTTGGTCATGTGGGGCAGTTTGTCATGGATGTGCATATGCTCTTTCTGTGATGAGCTTGCATGTGAAGGGTCCTGCTTATGTCTGGGACTGGGTGGAGGACCTGCTCTCCAGCTGTTGCTGGACTATCTCCCATCTTCCTTGACCATTGGCCATGTTGGCTGGGTCTGGTGGAAGTTAAAGTCCAACAAGAAGGCCACAGGTTCCTCATTCCTTTGAAGAATCTCTGACTTCTTTTATTAGCCATACATATTTTGCCTAAAATCAAAATGATATTTTTATCTCAAGGCCTGAATTAAATATTGCTACTAATTTTTCTTTTTTAACATGCAATAAAGAATCCAGTCAATATAAGTAGGCATACAACATGCTAACCAGTTGAAAACTGTGTACATAGGCAAACGATAACTAAAAACATTAAACTAAACAATGTGGAAATTATTGAGCCACCTTCTGGGACTGATCTTAGCTTTTGAAATAATATAAGAATCAAATTTTAGCCTTAAATTCTCTTTCAAGAGTAACTGAATAAGTAGAAACAGGTAGCATTCTGAAGAGGTTTCACTACTCTCTAATGCTAGGATCAGCTATTATTCTGCTTTAAAAACTTGTTTCCTGTGTAATTTTCCCCTGTGGTAGGTCTGCATAGTCCCTTTTTCAAAAATAAATTCTTATTTTGGATAATCTGATATCCCTCTTATAAGACTGCACACAATCTGAAAGGCAGATCTTGCATTCCAGATCTTGATTCTCTCCCCAGCCCACCCCCTCAAGTTCCCTTGATGCAATGACATTTCACTGCTGGCACCAAAACACAGTAATCCATTGATATCTCAGGTCTGCACTTGTGCCTTTACTGGGATGATTGCATGAGAGTATAAGTGTTTGCGCAATTCTTACCTTAAACACCTGATACTGAAAGCTCTATTGAAATTGCATCAAACTGTTGATAAGCTGTCCTGAGCATTTGGTGGATGCTTCTTACCACAGTTGCGAGGGGGGTGGAGCTGTCCTCACACAACCATCACTTGGATGTACATCCTGGTCTTGTTCAAAAGCCATTCATCGGGGAAGGCTATTGAAAATGAAAAACTGAAGTTCTCCACATCTGGACATGTCTCACAGTTGCAAATAAAAAGTGCATCATGCTAGCCACTTCTAGTTACCAGAACAGCTGAAAATGTGTTTCTGGTTGGCATTAGCAGCTGCTGCAAGCTATGGGGATGGAGGGAAGAGTTTTCTGTAAGGCACTTTGCAAGTTGCAAATGCTAGGATTAGTTGCTGATTATTACTTTGATCTTTTGTCTTTCAAAAGATAGCCTAAATAGGACCCCAGAATTGGATTCAGGTTTGGGTTTCATTTGTAAAATTTTCCCCAAAATACACCTGCCATACTCAAGGACAGCATTAGATTCCTTTTTGTCTCTAACACTTCCCAATAGATCTGTGGGCAGGCCACGTGGCATCAGCCCATCAAATGCTTTGTTCACCTGTCACAGGATTGCCACAGACACACCAGGCTGCCTATGGAATAGCAGGGGTTGGGGCACCAGATAGAAGTCTGGAGATCGGATTTTGGCCACAGGCCTCTTTGCTAACCCTTTGCATAGATGCAAGTACTGTTTATTAAGCATAGCATGAAATAGTTACCCTAAGTTCCCTTTCAGAGAAACTATAAGGTTATTTACTACTTTGTACCCTATGTCAAAATGTATTTTATTGAAATATTGTACATATTTGCAAAAGAGTCCTCTTTTACAATTGCCGACTTTTGAATTAACTCTTAGTAGTCTGTTGTTCACATAGCTGAATAACCCTTTTGCAGGCTGCATAATGTAGTGCAAATAAAAGAATGTGAACAATACTTTCATGTTACTGGTCAAGAATAACTGGTCAGTTCAAGTCTCAAGCAGTTAATTTAATAGGGTTAATGTTAAACTTAAAGTTCCATGTAAATATGTTTTGTAATACGTTTTGTAATGTTAATTTACCAAGTTTCCGTTTTAGGTTCCCCTTATACTTTTAAAGTCCAGTTTTACTCAAAGAAAAAAATGGCAACTTTAATAGTAATAGCAATAAAAATAGCTATAATGGAGTTCAAGGATTGGTGGCAATTGAGAGTTATGATCCACGCCAAAGTTAAGACCTACTGATTTAGAGAGAAAGAGAAGCACATCCTTAATTCTCTCTGGGTTTGATGAGGCATAAAATTGCTTAACTTTGGGCTGGATTGTGCCTCTATTTGCATGTCATTTTATTTTTCTTGTACCACTTTTCTTGTAATCTCTTCTTTCTGTTTTGTACTACCTTATGACTGGAAAAAGTAGAGTAATACTATCTTTCTCCTTTGCAGGGTTATGGAAGGCCTTACCCATTGCCACCATCTGGAAGATACAACTGGAATTAGGCTTTTGGCATTTCCACCATTTAAAATAATCCTTTTTTAAATACCATCTTTATCATCTGAGTAATTTCTAGGTGATAAACTTTCTTTTTAAACTGTGTACATTTTTACTGATAAGATTTGATATGATACATATGTTACTTTACAACTGTACTGCAGAATACAAGTGAAATTAGCACTTATTTTGCTTGTGTGAAAAGTCTAATGAAGCAGGAGTCCTGTTCTGTCTTTACTGTGTGGTTTTTATTGCATTACTACATTGTTGATGCCTTTTGTATCCACATAAGAATATCCCTTTGGTTCAAAGCTAGGAAAAGGTTTGTCCTATGAAGGCTATTGCTATTGCATTGAAAACACACAGAAATTGTGTTTTAATTGTGGAAGTTAGCTTAGAGGCTATCTACAAGCACCATGTTTTAAAGACTTTTGGTCAGCATTCCTTCTAAAGTGCTTCATTGTTGATGTATTTGTCCCTTTAAAAAAAAGTTGGTGAAGTTTTGAAGTAAAAGTTTCATCTTTTACAACATCAATGTATCTTTGTTATGCAGTTTGTTTCATATTATTAGACAAGAATTAGAAGTTCTCAAGTTTGGCTGAGTCATTCCTATGCTACTTCATCCACAGGACCCACTTACGCTGCCTGCCTACTAAAGCAAACTGTGTGTGGGAGAGACAGAGAAAGAGAGAAAAAACACTCTTCTTTCCTTCAGTAACTTCTTAAAGCTTGACTTTGAGATATTAAAAATAAAGGGTCTAAAATAAATGCCTCTTCCTCCTGAAGCACTTACCCAACCATTAAATTAGATAAATTAGCAATGCTTTCCACACTTCTTTTACAAATACACTAACTGGAAATTTATAGTTCACCCCTTACCACATCACTAGGTGTATACTACTTTTGCGCAATCCCAGCTCTCTGCTCTCAGGAGGTTTGCAGCAGGAAACTCCCACATCAGCCGTGGCAGGAAGGGGAGTTGAACTGGGTCCTAAAACATTTAATTTAGAAACATTAATAGAATTGTCATCTTCCTATATGCAGGGATTTTCTTTTTCTAGGAACTTGTTCATTTGTTTTCTGTGCTTATATGCCTCCTTTTGGGCAAGACATTCAGAACAGGTGACAGTTTATAATAATAAAATGTCCAAAGCTAGGATAAGACAGGACTAGTTCACATGTATGTTCATCGCTTGATGGCTGCTACATCAACGGATGAATTGCATGTGTGAATGAGGCATTGGAGGACTAATGCTACAAATAAGAGCTTTAATGTGCACTAGATGTCACTCTAAAATGCAATGGATTTCTTTCTTTTTTAAAAAATAATTTTTATTGGTTTTTCCATGAATACATCCTCTTAACAATATTTCTCTAACAATTTTCCATATTTGCCCCCTCCTCCTCTGGACTTCCCTCACATTCCCATTTTGTTTTATTTCCATATTACTCACTTCCCAAAAATTTCCCAATACATATAGTCTTACTTTTTGTTATATACAATTGTGTTTGTTTATTCAAACCCTGCCAATGAGTCCAATTCTTTATGCTGCCTCTTCATATATGTTGTAAATCAGGGGTCAGCAAACTTTTTCAGCAGGGGGCCAGTCCACTGTCCCTCAGACCTTGTGGGGGGCCAGTCAATTTTTTGGGGGGGGGGATGAACAAATTGCTATGCCCTACAAATAACCCAAGGAGTCGCGGGTGGCGCTGTGGGTAAAACCTCAGCGCCTAGGACTTGCCGATCGTATGGTCGGCGGTTCGAATCCCCGCGGCGGGGTGAGCTCCCGTTGTTCGGTCCCAGCACCTGCCAACCTAGCAGTTTGAAAGCACCCTTAAGTGCAAGTAGATAAATAGGTACCACTTTATAGCGGGAAGGTAAACGGCGTTTCCGTGTGCTGCACTGGTGCTGGCTCGCCAGAACAGCTTCGTCACGCTGGCCACGTGACCCGGAAGTGTCTCCGGACAGCGCTGGCCCCCCGGCCTCTTAAGTGAGATGGGTGCACAACCCTAGAGTCGGACACGACTGGCCCGTACGGGCAAGGGTAACTTTACCTTTACCTTTACAAATAACCCAGAGATGCATTTTAAATAAAAGGGCACATTCTACTCATGTAAAAACACACTGCTTCCCGGACCGTCCACAGGCCGGATTTAGAAGGGGATTGGGCCGCATCCAGCCCCTGGGCCTTAGGTTGCCTACCCCTGTTGTAATTGGTTCCCATTCTCTTTTAAAGTCTTTGTTATCCTTTTCATGTAGTTTATCTGTTAATTTTGCCAGTTCTGCATATTCCATAAGTTTCCCTTGCCATTGTTCTTTCGTTGGTATTTCTTCTGTCTTCCAAGCTTGTGCTAATTCAATTATTGCCGCTGTTGTTGCATACATAAATAATTTCCAATTTTCTTTTTTTAAATCTTGATCTAAAATTCCTAGAAGGAATGCTTCTGGTTTCTTAACAAAAGTCTTTTAAAACATTTTTTTAATTCATTATATACCATTTCCCAATAATTTCTAACCCTTTTGCATTCCCACCACATATAATTCTCTTTCAACAAAATACAATCTGTAAATTTTAAATTCACCTTCCACCCTTTTCCCAATTTTCAAGTTGTATATTGTGACCTAAATCATGAGCCCACTTTATTTGTGCTGACTTTACCATTTCATCCAGCGTTTCCCCATATAACAGGAGATTATACGTTTTTTGAGTAATTTTGTATCACTCTCAATTATCTCTTTTTGAAAGTTTGACACTGTGTAGCTGAAACCTGTTTATTTACTTGCACTGGCATGCTTTCGAACTGCTAGGTTGGCAGGAGCTAGGACAGAGCAATGGGAGCTCACTCCGTCGCAGGGATTCAAACTGCTGACCTTCCGATCAGCAAGCCGAAGAAGCTCAGTGGTTTAGACCACAGCGCCACCTGTGTGGGTTTTTTTAACCTTTTGTGTGTGTGTAAATTAGCCATCTCACAGGTGTAGGCTTACATACGCGCACATATATCCTGCAGCAGTAAACCTGAGCTTGATACAAGTGTACATTTGACTGAAAGCTGCAGCTAATCGTGGCTTCCGGGACTGCTGCGGAAAGGAATGTCGGTGTGCTAAGTGTTGCCTGCAACACGGAGCTGGCAGGAAGGCTTTGAGGGCAGTGCCAGAGCTCAGTGCACCCCCAAAAAAACCCCACAGGAGTGTGGGGACCCAAGGGTTCCCGCAGAGCGAAAATTATCGCCTCCCCCGAGCCCCCCTGGTGGCTATTCAGCACACGGGAGGAAAAGGTGAGAGGCTTGAGGACGCTTCAAGGCACCATCGCGGCCCCTGCCAAAGCTACATTCAGACACCAGAAGCAGCAGACCTTCCTAATTAGCGGTAAAAACCAATAAAACAATTTAAAGGCGCAATTAGACCATAAAACGTCAATTTGGTGAGACGGAGATAAAAGAGGAAGTCAGTCTCTGATCTTTGTGGACAGGCTCTGCAATGGATTCTTTTGTGAATGGGACTTGATTTTGTTTATTGCTATGGAGAATTGCTACAGCTAAATCTGACTGGATTGTCACATTCTAATGGCTTGCAACTTTAACTGTATCCAGTTACCCAATGAGATATAAGTGGAAATCTACACAGCTGGAGGTTTAAGCAAACTTTATAAAAATTTGGAGGAGCTAAAGAAGAAGGGGGAAGTAAAGACAGGAAGCATTTTAGATCTGGTCCTAACCAATGTTGATGACCTGGTTAGTGGGGTAGAAGTGGAAGGATCATTAGGCGCGAGTGATCATGCTCTTCTGAAGTTTACTATACAGCGGAAAGGAGCAGCCAAGCATACTAGGACTCAATTTCTTGACTTTAAGAAAGCTGACTTCATAAAACTTAGGGAAGTGCTGGGTGAGATCCCATGGACAGTAATACTAAAAGGAAAGGGAGTTCATGATGGCTGGGAGTTTGTTAAGAGGGAGATAGTAAAAGCACAACTTCAGGCAATACCAATGAGACGGAAACATGGAAGGTGCCTAAAGAAGCCAGGGTGGCTATCTAAAGAACTTTTAACTGAGTTAAGATTAAAAAAGGATGTGTACAAAAAATGGAAAAGGGGGGAAACCACCAAAGAGGAATTCAAACAAATAGCCAGCACATGTAGACACAGAGAAGCTAAAGCACAGAATGAACTCAGGCTTGCTAGAGAGGTTAAAAGCAACAAAAAAGGCTTTTATGGGTATGTCCGAAGCAAAAGGAAGAACAAAGAAACAGTGGGGTCACTCAGAGGAGAAGATGGTGAAATGCAAACAGGGGACACAGAAAGGGCTGAACTCCTCAATGCCTTCTTTGCCTCAGTCTTCTCCGATAAAGAAAACAATGCCTGACCTGAAGAATTTGGAGCAAATGATTCAGCAGAGGAAACACAGCCCAGAATAACTAAGGAGATAGTACAAGAATACTTGGCTAGTTTAGATGTATTCAAGTCTCCAGGGCCAGATGAACTGCATCCAAGAGTATTAAAAGAACTGGCAGATGTGATCTCAGAACCACTGGCAGTCATCTTTGAGAATTCCTGGAGAACAGGCGATGTCCCGGCAGACTGGAGGAGGGCAAATGTTGTCCCTATTATCAAAAAGGGGAAAAGAGAGGACCCAAATAATTACCGCCCAGTCAGTCTGACATCAATACCAGGGAAGATTCTGGAGCAGATCGTTAAGCAAACAGTCTGTGAGCACCTAGAAAGGAATGCTGTGATCACCAATAGTCAGCATGGATTTCTGAAAAATAAGTCATGTCAGACTAACCTGATCTCGTTTTTTGACAGAATTACAACCCTGGTAGATGAAGGGAACGCAGTGGATGTTGCCTACCTTGATTTCAGCAAGGCATTTGACAAGGTGCCCCATGATATTCTTGTAAAGAAGCTGGTAAAATGCGGACTTGACTATGCTACCACTCAGTGGATTTGTAACTGGCTGACTGACCGAACCCAAAGGGTGCTCATCAATGGTTCCTCTTCATCCTGGAGAAGAGTGACTAGTGGGGTGCCACAGGGTTCTGTCTTGGGCCCGGTCTTATTCAACATCTTTATCAACGACTTGGATGATGGACTCAAGGGCATCCTGATCAAATTTGCAGATGACACCAAACTGGGAGGGGTGGCTAACACCCCAGAGGACAGGATCACACTTCAAAACGACCTTGACAGATTAGAGAACTGGGCCAAAACAAACAAGATGAACTTTAACAGGGAGAAATGTAAAGTATTGCACTTGGGCAAAAAAAATGAGAGGCACAAATACAAGATGGGGGACACCTGGCTTGAGAGCAGTACATGTGAAAAGGATCTAGGAGTCTTGGTTGACCACAAACTTGACATGAGCCAACAGTGTGACACGGCAGCTAAAAAAGCCAATGCAATTCTGGGCTGCATCAATAGTATAGCATCTAGATCAAGGGAAGTAATAGTGCCACTGTATTCTGCTCTGGTCAGACCTCACCTGGAGTACTGTGTCCAGTTCTGGGCACCACAGTTCAAGAAGGACACTGACAAACTCGAACGTGTCCAGAGGAGGGCAACCAAAATGGTCAAAGGCCTGGAAACGATGCCTTATGAGGAACGGCTAAGGGAGCTGGGCATGTTTAGCCTGGAGAAGAGGAGGTTAAGGGGTGATATGATAGCCATGTTCAAATATATAAAAGGATGTCATATAGAGGAGGGAGAAAGGTTGTTTTCTGCTGCTCCAGAGAAGCGGACACGGAGCAATGGATCCAAACTACAAGAAAGAAGATTCCACCTAAACATTAGGAAGAACTTCCTGACAGTAAGAGCTGTTCGACAGTGGAATTTGCTGCCAAGGAGTGTGGTGGAGTCTCCTTCTTTGGAGGTCTTTAAGCAGAGGCTTGACAACCATATGTCAGGAGTGCTCTGATGGTGTTTCCTGCTTGGCAGGGGGTTGGACTTGATGGCCCTTGTGGTCTATTCCAACTCTATGATTCTAAGAAAATATCGGAAATTGGAATGACCTAATATTCTTCATATTAATATTAATATTATTATTAAGTTTACCTCCCTTGTTCTTGGAATATTAACTAATTGACTCCCCCTTATTGTTAAATATTGTATTGTATATCTATATATTTTATGTTATAGGTTTTTGAATGTGAAAGGGTGACAGGGAGAGAAATAGTTGACAAAAGGGAAAGAGAAACTGGAAGAAAGCCGGGAGGGGGGGATAGCTGTACGGCTGAACAGACTTAGAGCTGGTAGGTGTGACCTTGAACAACTCATATAACACTGGGAACCAACAGATAAGAAATGTCGGGGCCAGACAGAATAACAACACGGAAAACAGCAGCTTCGGTTACTGCTGCAGCTGCAAGACGGGCCAGTGTACAGGGCGATAATGGGGGGGAAAGCGATATAGAACAGGCAGACCCTTTTGCACTGCAGCTTTTAGAATTCAGGAAAGAGATGATGAAATCAATGCAAGAATTTATACAACAGGTCCGTAGTGACATGGAAAAATCTAATTTATCATTGAAGGAACAAGTACACAGAGATATTGAGAACTCAAACAAGGTTCTAAAGGAACAATTTGGGATATTGGGAGACAAGGTTAGCAACTTGGAGTCAAAAGTAGATAAATTAGAAAAATTAAGAGAGGAGGTCACAGAAGTAAGGGAAGAACAAAAAGGGATGCTAGGATTGGTACAAGGGGTCCAAGGGAAACAGAGTGATTTGGAGGATCAGTTTTTACTTTTGCAGCTACGAGAACGGGATAGGATGGTCAGAATCAGAGGCTTGCCAGACTCTGACTCTGAGCCAGTACTAGAGACATATGTGACACAGTTAATTTCAGAGTGGATAGGGGAAAGTACAGATTGGCTGGATGGTTCAGTTGAAAGCTGTTTCAGAATTAAATCGTTTCAGAGCAGAGAACGGAACCGCCCAGGAGACATTTTTTTAACATTAGTGACAAAAAAAGTGAAGGATGCAATCCTTCAGAATAGCTTTGAAAATGATCCCGTGGTTGCTGGACAGAAAGTAGACATCTTCAGAGAAATTCCTCTGAAATTGAGATTAAGAAGAACAAAATACCGGTTTTTGACAACGGCTCTTAGGAGAGCCAACATCAGATACAAATGGGAATTTCCTGAGGGTATCTCCTTTACATACATGAAGAGGAGATATAAGCTGACATCAGAATTTCAGGCGAGAGAATTCCTGGATAAAAATAGGAGAGACTTAGACCCCAAACAAGACAGGGGAAACCCCCGATCTGAGCAAAAGAAAGCCTTAGAACAACTTGCACTGGAAGAGGCAGCTTCAGGGAAAACAGATATTGTAACTGACTCTGGAAATGGCCAATCTTAAATTACTGAGCTGGAATGTTAACGGTTTGAACTCTGGAGCCAGACGACATCGGATTGAACATGTAATAGCAAAACAGAAATTGGATATAATCTGTCTCCAAGAGACACATATTGCAAAAAAGCATAAAAGGGTCTTAATTAACAAAAAATTAGGTATGGACTTCATCTCATCAGATAAAACAAAAAAGAGGAGTTGTTTTTTATATTAATCCTGCACTTGAACCCAAATTGATTCAGAAGGACGAAAAAGGCAGGATTTTAATAATACAAATTAAAATCCAGGGACAGAAAGTGATATTGGTTGGTATTTACACCCCTAATGATAAAAAAGCAACTTTTTTCAGGAAACTAGAAACAGAACTACTTGAATTTGCAGATCAAAAGATTATTTTAATGGGAGACTTAAATGGAGTTCCAACTTTAGACAAAGACAGATCAGCCAGGAAAAAAGAGACCAAAGAAGGTAAACTGCCGAAAACTTTTTTTGACATGACTCAAAATCTAAAGCTGATAGATATCTGGCGAGTGAGACATGTTTGATAGAGAGTATACTTTTTACAGCCATGTACATGACAGCAGTTTGAGAATAGACTCTATATGGATCTCCAAAGAATTAGAAACAAGAGTCAAAAGAATTGAAATCAATCCCAGAACCTTTTCAGACCATAATTCCCTGACTATGGAACTACAAAAAGAAAGCCAAATCTCTTTTAGATGGAGATTAAATGATGAGTTATTAGATGATCACAAATTTGTTGAAAAAGCAAAAAAGACCTTGATGGATTATTTTGAAATAAATAGTCAAGGGCTAACAAAGTTACAGATGGTCTGGGATGCAAGCAAGGCTGTAATGAGAGGACTCTTTATACAACAAAATTCATGTAAAAGGAAATTGAGAGAGAAAAAGAAAAAAAGAAATATTAGAGGAAATTATGAAAAAGGAGAAACAGCTGCCAGACAAAGCAAACAAAGAAGCAGTAAAACAGGCAATCAAAACATTACAAACCCAGTACTCAATGATTATAAACGAGGAAATCAGCTGGAAAATAAAAAGAGTAAAACAAAAATATTTTGAGCATGCAAATAAACCGGGGAAGTTGTTAGCCTGGCAGTTGAATAAAACTGAACAAAGGAACTCCATAAATAAAATTAACATAAATGGCAAAATGACAGACAAGCTGAAGGAAATACGAGAAGGGTTTGTTAAATATTTTTCTGAGTTGTATAGACAAGGGAAAGAAAAAACATTTAAGATAGAAGAGTACATCAGAAATAGCAATATGCCATATTTAAAAGAACAAAGGAACATCCTTAACTCCCAGATAACAATGCAAGAAATACTTGATGCAATAAAAAGCTCTAAAAATGGCAAGTCTCCAGGCCCAGATGGCTTTACAGCAAAATATTATAAGATATTAAATGAACAATTAGCGAACCCATTGAAAGATGTCATGAATGAAATACTGAACACAGGCGAAATCCCAGAAACATGGAAACAGGTCTATATAACAGTAATTCTAAAACAAGAGGCAGATTTGCTGCAAATTAAAAACTATAGGCCTATTTCCTTGTTAAATAATGATTACAAATTGTTTGCAAATATCCTAGCTAACAGATTTTTAAAAATATTAAATGAATATATACATCAAGATCAAGCCGGGTTCCTACCAGGAAGACAAATGAAGGAGAATATAAGGAATATTTTGAATATAATAGAATATTTGGAGGCTAAAAATGAAAAGAAAGTGGCAATGATGTTTATAGAAAAAGCCTTCGGTATTGTTTCTTGGAAGTTCATGATAAAGCTGTTAGAACAAATCAGAAGTGGTCCCAAGTTTTTAAAAGCAATAGCAGCAATCTATTCAGAACAAAAAGCTAAACTAATTATAAATCAGGTGATAACGGATGACTGTAAGATCCAAAAAGGAACAAGACAAGGATGCCCATTATCACCATTATTGTTTATTCTGGTCTTGGAAGTACTTGCCAAAAACATAAGAGCAAATAAAGAGATTACAGGTGTAAAAACTGGGAAAAGTGAATTCAAGTTAAAAGCGTATGCAGATGACCTAGTGATAACAGTGGAAGAACCTAAAACTTCACTCTCTAAAGTAATAGAAAAAAATCTGAATTTTGGGGAAGTGGCAGGATTTAAGCTAAATAGGAATAAAACTAAATTATTAGTTAAAAACATGAAGGAAGAATAAAGAACCGAATTAGAACAAAATATTGAGATTGAAGTCCATAAAAAGGTTAAATATTTAGGGATTTGGTTAACATCAAGAAATATAAACCTATTTAAAAATAACTATGAAAAAATTTGGCTTGAGGTAAAAAGAAATTTAGAAATATGGAGCAGAATGAATCTCTCAATGTTAGGAAAAATATCAGCGATTAAAATGAATGTGTTGCCAAAAATGCTATTTCTTTTTCAATTAATACCAGTCATCCTGAAAGATGAATGCTTTAAAAAATGGCAGAAAGAGATTTTAATATTTATCGGGGGGGGGGGCAAAAGGCCAAGGATAAAACATAAAATACTTACAGATGTAAAAGATAGAGGCGGGTTTGCCCTCCCAGACCTTAAATTGTACTACGAATCTGCTTGTTTGGTATGGATCAGGGACTGGATGAGATTGGACAAGCAAGGGGCATTAGAACTAGAAGGTCATGACAACAGAGTTAGTTGGCATGCATATTTATGGTACGGGAAAGGGAAGATTCATAGAAGCTTTTACAACCATATAATCAGGAAATCATTAATGAGAGTATGGGAAAGATATAAAGACTTATTGGAACAAAAGACTCCGTGGTGGCTTTCACCACATGAAGCATTACTGCTCAAACCACTTGGAAAGAAAGGAAAATGGCTCACATATGCTGATTTATTAAAGGAACATGATGGAAAATGGAAATTAAGAGATTATGATGAGATCAAAGACCACTTTCAGAGTTGGTTGCGTTATCGACAACTACACGAAACATAAAGAAGACTGTAAGAAAGGATTTGGGACACGGGTGGCGCTGTGGGTAAAAGCCTCAGCGCCTAGGGCTTGCCGATCGAAAGGTCGGCGGTTCGAATCCCCGTGGCGGGGTGCGCTCCCGCTGCTCGGTCCCAGCGCCTGCCAACCTAGCAGTTCGAAAGCACCCCCGGGTGCAAGTAGATAAATAGGGACCGCTTACTAGCGGGAAGGTAAACGGCGTTTCTGTGTGCGGCTCTGGCTTGCCAGAGCAGCGATGTCACGCTGGCCACGTGACCCAGAAGTGTCTCCGGACAGCGCTGGCCCCCGGCCTCTTGAGTGAGATGGGCGCACAACCCTAGAGTCTGTCAAGACTGGCCCGTACGGGCAGGGGTACCTTTACCTTTAAGAAAGGATTTAGTTATACTAGATCTAGGTTTCAAATGGAAGTGAAGGGAAAGTGAAACTACTGAAGGCCGCATATAGCATACTATTAGAATGGGAGACGAAAGGTAAAATCAGTTATGATTAAATGGGCACAAGATGTAGGTCACAACATCATGATGGAGGATTGGGTTAAATTATGGAAAACTGACTTAAAATTTACAGATTGTTCCCTATTGAAGGAGAATTACATGAAGATGATGTACAGATGGTACACAACACCAGTGCAGTTAGGGAAAATGTACAAAACTAGTTCAAACATATGTTGGAAGCGTAAGGAAAAGGAGGGAACATTTTATCATATGTGGTGGGATTGTAAAGTAATTAAAAAAAATTGGGAAATGATATACAATGAACTGAAGAAAATGTTCCATTTAACATTTGTTAAAAAACCCGAGGCATTTTTGCTGGGGATCGTAGGGAAAGACCTGCCAAAAAAGTTGAAAAACATCTTCATGTATGCGACAACGGCCGCGAGAGTTCTGATAGCACAAGGATGGAAGACTGAAGAAATCCCAACTAAAGAATTATGGGAAGAAAAATTGATGGATTATGCAGAACTGGCAAAATTGACTCATAAGCTACAGGACAAGGATAACTGTGACTTTAAGGATGAATGGGAACCTTTCACAAAGTATTTGAAGACGCAACAAAGCGAACTGGACTCCTTGGCAGGTTTTGAATAAACATCCACAATTTTTTAAATTTATTTTTTACTGATAATAACTAGCTAAACAGTTGGAGGATCTATACAACTCTGTAACATGCAGAAAATAGCATTATTGGAGAAACCAAAGACTGGAACTGAGGGAAGTCGGGGGGTGGGGTGGGGGGATGGGTTTTGTGGGGGGGGAGGGGAGGAAAAATGGGGAGGGAATAAGGATATGTTTTTGGAAAATATGTTTTGTTATAACTTTGAATAAAAATATTTTAAAAAAAGAAAGTCCTGTTTTTCGGGGACAGGAGGCGGGCAGGTGTAGAGGACTCCCTGGTCCTGAATGGGGTAACTGTGCCCCTGAAGGACCAGGTGCACAGCCTGGGAGTCATTTTGGACTCACAGCTGTCCATGGAGGTGCAGGTCAATTCTGTGTCCAGGGCAGCTGTTTACCAACTCCATCTGGTACGCAGGATGAGACCCTCCCTGCCTGTCTCGCCAGAGTGGTACATGCTCTGGTTATCTCCCGCTTGGACTACTGCAATGCGCTCGACGTGGGGCTACCTTTGAAGGTGACCCAGAAACTACAACTAATCCAGAATGTGGCAGCTAGACTGATGACTGTGAGCGGCCTCTGAGACCATATAACACCGGTCATGAAAGACCTTCATTGGCTCCCAGTACGTTTCCGAGCACAATTCAAAGTGTTGGTGCTGACCTTTAAAGCCCTAAATGGCCTCGGCCCAGTATACCTGAAGTATACCTCCACCCCCATCGTTCAGCCAGAACATTGAGGTCCTGCACTGAGGGCCTTCTGGCGGTTCCCTCGCTGCAAGAAGCGAGGTTACAGAGAACCAGGCAGAGGGCCTTCTCGGTGGTGGCGCCTGCCCTGTCGAATGCCCTCCCATCAGATGTCAAGGAAATAAACAACTATCTGACTTTTAGAAGACAGGTGAAGGCATCCCTGTTTAGGGAAGTTTTTAATGTTTGATTCTATGTTGGGAGCCGCCCAGAGTGGCTGAGGAAACCCAGCCAGATGGGCGGGGTATAAATATTATTATTATTATTATTATTATTATTATTATTACTTAATGGTAGCTTTCTGTGGAGTGTTTCTGTGTGAGGAACTGTTTGCAAATGCTTGTTGGTTGTGTTCACACTTCACATTTTAGGTTTATGCTCTACAAATCATGTGAAGCAGTTACAATTTTCCCTGCTTAGAAAATGTCCTTGCCAGCCAATCAGAAAAGCTGTTGCCTTTATAGACACTTTCCTGCGACTCTTTCCCAACACCTTTCCCTTCGGAAGGACCCTAGGAAAGGTACACCTGTTCTTTGTAGTTGAACAGAGCCCCAAATTTCTAGAGCTCTGAATAACAGGACGGAGAGGAATGATCCAGGAAATGACTGATTTATTCTCTGTGGCTTCTTTGCCCCTAGCCACTGACTATACCAATTCAAAAATATTATCAATCTGATAGATTGTTTTGCGCTCCCAGCAAGGTAGGCCTGTCAGCCTGTCACAGCAAAAGAACTTGCGCTATAACAAACATGTCTGTCTTTAGGGTGCAATAAGAATCTTTGTTATCAATTTGTGTCGGTTATTGTGGGGAAAGGCCCTGTCATTTCTGCCTCTGTACAGAGCCTGGTACACAGGGGAGAGGGTTTTTTGCAGGGATGGTTCTGGATGGTGGTTCTCATACACCCCTAGGTTGAAATTCCCCTAAGAGACCATGAAATAATCCCTACTTGCCTTCAGAGTCGCAGCAGGAGGAGCCGGTTCGTCCAGCCCCTTCTCCCCCATGCAGGTGCCTCTTTGCAGAGTTAAATGCAGGTCTCTCTCCTGGACAGTCTTGGCCGCCAATTAAAGGCCTGCCGGAGGCCCAGAGCCGCCTCTCGAGGGCCCCCAACTCCAGGGGCTGGAGAGGGAGAGTGCTCCTCCAGCTGACTTTGCCCTCCACTGCACCAGGGAAACTTCGGGAGGCTCTTTGTTCCCACTTAAGACCCCTTCCTGGCCGGGCCGCACCAAAGACACTTATCCACCTCTTCAGATAATGAGCTTCACCCAAGTCTGCCTGGTTTGTCTTCGCCTTAAGGATCTCAGCAGCACTAATTGCAGGAGAAGCCCTTTCTTTCAAGCAGCCCGAAAAATGCCGCAGCTGAATGGAAAGGAAGGTTGCTCTGGGCCGAGGAAGACGGGGAAACCCTCGCTGCTCCCCAAAAAGAACCAGTTTGGCTTTTCAGTCATAAAGGGGTTTTAAGTTGGAGGGCAAATTAGCACCAGGAACCTTTTACAATATATTTATACAGGCACATGCAAAGACTGCTTTCAGTAGCTAGCATATATACTTTAGCTATGGATGGGCAGAGTAGTAAAGACTTGCAATGGTTATAATATTTGTTATTTTAAAAAATAGTTTTATTCTGCTGTTAGGAGCTGCACAGGGAACAAGTAGATATCTTCTGATGCATTATGGTGGAGAGTGGAACATGCCCTTGTCAGTTTAGTAGTGTTGCTTAGTCATCACAATTCCTGAGCAAATCTTGCCAAGCTAAACTTAGTATGCTTTAGACATGCAGTTAAATAGTGATGTTTCCTTGCTTGGTGCCTTCCTTGCCAAGGTGTCAGGCATTCAAAAGACATCTCTCAGGCTTCCCATTACAGCTTCAGAGAAGCCAAGAGCTCTCCTTGACTCACTGTGGGTGAGATACACATTTTTTAATAATATATGTGTGCATTCACACACAGAATTTCTAGGTTTAAAACGAAACTTTCCCAGACTTGCGCACACTGGAAAACTTGCACAGCCTTTGTGCAGGGACTAAGAAAACTGTTGCTGCCTTTGTGCAAGGACAAATTAAGAAACTCATTTATTTAGATTATTAAATTAAACATTTTTTCCTAGAGATAAAAGTTGAGAGCCAACACCCGATATTCAGGCCCCTTCCTTCCATTTATCTCTGGCTCTTTATTCACATTAAAAAGAACTGCCAATGCCATCTCCTTTCCTCCACTTTATTATGGTGTGGAACAGGGCTTGCAAAAATGGTCTGATTGGATTTTAATCCCACACAAGAGTTAAGAAATGAATAATAACCCTACGAATAATTTGACACAAATCACCGGGCAGTTTTGCAGCGCCAGCTCCGCTGGAGTGACCAGGAGAGGCCTTGCCGAGCGCCTGTTCCTTTCAAGTCCGGAGAAGGAAGTTCCAGGGGAGTTGGAGCGCGTGTATCTGCGTCGTCACCCTCAAGTTTAGGCGAGCTGGGGGAGCTCCTGGGCGCACGGGAAAGGCCTTTGTAGTTTGGGGGAAGTCCCTTCGTCTCTAAACTGAATTGCTGTAAATACCAAGAGAATCCTTTACCATTCCGGGGTGGCCCAAGCCAATGTCGCTTCTTCACATGCTCCGTCGCTCTCATTCTTTGGGCTCAGCCCCGCTAGTTCAGAGCCCAGAACAAGTTAGACCACCTGAGGCTCTCCACCTTGGTATACAGATATTTGCGCCTGGAGATGTCCCGGTCCACACGCGCTTTCCTCCCGCAGGAATGGCCTGCCCAAGCAACAGCTTTTTCCTGATCACCGCGTGTGGTCCGGTTCAGACGTGCACATTCCTAGCTCGCGTGTCTAAATGAACTGTGCCAGATCAAACCACGGAAGACAAAACTCTCGCGTGGCCCCAAACACATCATTTCCCCGCGGTCTCGGTTTCTATATTCGCTTTAGAGTTTTGTGCAGCCCAATCCGACAGATGTTCACTTAGAATAAACTCCCTTTTGCTTCAGCGGGAACTATTTCCAGGTAGTTTACAGCCCCAGTGCTGCTCATAAACTTATGACTTTACCCATTTCCGCTTCTATCCTAGGAACATTTCTGGTGGGTGGGAGAGTACGTGCTAGTAATTTTAATCAGGTTTAGGCTGCGATTCACTTGCTTGGAGTAAGCCGCACTAAACTCAATGGATGTTACCTTTGAGTAGACGTGCATATAGGATTGTCGGGTCACAGTATGCACATTTACTCGAGAGTATTGCCACGTCCAATGGACTTTCGAGGCAATGCATTTAGTTTTACAGGTAAGTAAGCGTACATCTTAAAAACAGGCGAATAACTCACCAGTTCCCTAATAATTATGGAATTATTTTTCTGTCTCCATCTCGCACGCTTTCCTTTTCCAAAAAGTTCTTTGTCGCTGATATTTCCCAGCCCCCGCCTTATCCTCTCTTACTTTAAGACAATTGGATGTCACTGTCTTTTAAGTCCCAAAGAACAGTAACTTAAAAATGAATATTTATTGGTCCAAATAAAGTGATCCTAATCAAGATAACAGGGAAAATAAAACTGGTGTCTGCAAATGGCTAAAGTATGTTTTGTCCAAACGTTTATTTAGGATAGTAAATACAATAAGAGGTGGGAGGGAAGTGAGGGTGCAGCAGGATTGTAACATTTCATGCAACCCGGTCCTTTTACCACGAAGTCCAAATACTTGGATTTAAGTACTTACAGTCCGATCCTGTGCATTTTTCCTGGGAAGCAAGTCCCAGTAAGTTCAGACTTACTCCCAGGTATTTGTGCCATCTCATAATTATTATAGTTGAATCTCAAACGGATTTAATCGGAAAGAGGTGTGCCATTTGTTATAGGTAGCATTCCGGGCCTCGGTCCGGAGCAGCGAAGAAGACGAAAATCCCGCATCAACCAAACACCACAGAATATGCTAAGCCTATTTCGTCTCTCTGCAGTCTGAGCCTCTCTCTTTCTTCCCCATGCATTTTCTAACTGGCGTTCCCAAGTAAGACCCACTGAGTTCAATGGGACTGATTTCCTAGTATTTAGGATTGCAGCCTTAAGACGATCGTTCACAGCGTGGTTTTGCTTTTCTTTTCTTTTAACCCGACTTCTAAACACAACACGGTGTCTTAGTCCCTCTAAGTCTAACCTGATACAGCTAAAGTAAATTCAGAGCCACTAACTTTTAAGTCCCATTGACTGCAATCACCTTAAATGGCACGTGCGGCAGAACATGCGCTTACATAAAAGAAAGTGCCATTGAACTAAATGTGGCTTAGGTAAGTGGCAAGTGCAGCCTAAATCCCTCTAAATTCAAATGGGCCTTCCATCGCAGTCTAACTTGCTCCGAATGGACAAGATCCAGCCCAAGTGTGGTACTTCAAAACCATACTGGTGTGGGACGAGAGGCAGAGATTTAAACTTGAGCTTTCTCGTTTAAAAGACTTAAACAAGAGCCCAGCTTTGGTTAGATCGCGTCCTCTTGGTTCCGAGTTTATTTTAAATGACACATACTGTATTTCCAAAGATCCAGTGTTAACTTCAAAAAGAACTATCCATTTGTTTTAATGGAACTGACTTCCCACCTAAACTTAGCAGTAAATGTCACTTTGAGGAATACGGAGAAAATAGAGTAATGGAAAATGCCCAAATTTATCTTAATTGTGGAGACACGGAAATCCATCATGCCCAATAACGTGTTTGCAAAATAATTACCTAAAATGCACTGAAAGCGTAGTCTTTCGCGTGTCTACTGGGAAGTAAGTCCTACCGGACTTCCTCCCAAGGAAATGTCTTTCTTCTTTCTGAGTAGACGTGCATAGGATCGCGCCATTCCAGGGCGGGAGGGGAATTCTGTGCACTGGGCAAGAGTACTTGGGTTGTGCTCTGAGATCCTAAACAGAACTCTTTACGTGTAAGAAACTTCAATTCAGCACCGGCCAAAAGCACTTAGAGCTGGGTGGTAGCAAAGCCCCATTCAGCTCGGTAAAGCGGGACCTTAAAGCCTCCTGGAAGTTCTCCTGCGCCATCTCCACGAATGTGAACCGGGAACTCCCTGGTTTCGCGTGGCTCCTGGTCCTGCCAGTGGGGTTTTGGCAGGTGAGCTTGTGCCCGCTTTAAAGCTAACTAATGGCATAAATTATATAAATTAACTCCTATGTTATCAATTTTTTAAAAAGCAGCAGCAAACCGGGAACTTCCCTCCAATAGGCTTATAACAACCGCGGCACCACAAGCGTCTCTCTTCTCCGGCATCCTGTTTTATGAATTTCTGATATCCCCTTGCTTTGCGTAAAGTAGGCAGAATCGGCTCACTGACATGGTTGTGATCAGATTTCGATCCAGCCTTCACTTTATTCGTGTTATTTTCAATCTGAGGTTTTCAAACTGTACCCACTTATTTAAAAGTCACACACACACACACACACACGCGGCCCCCGCCAAGCAGGACTTCGTGGGACATTATCTCTTTGCTTCTGATGACCATTTGAGGAAAAATGGTTACGAACAAACCTCGTGCTAGTTTTGAGAACGGCAGATCTATTTCAGACCCGGCGTGTTGGAAGGAATAATAATCCCAATCTTTAAGAACAGCAAACAACAGCAAAAAGCAGCCAGCCAATTAAAACAACAGAATACGCCCCCCCCCCCGCCCAAAGAACAGACTTACAAAATTATGTAAAAGCGATTTTCCTGCCCACGCCAGAGACTACAAATGACTTTGGACGCAATCCTACACACACTGGGTCGAGACTGTTTAAAGCCCACTGCAATTTAAACTTTTCTGAGGATTTCAGCCTTCAAAGGCAAACATAATTTGTTTCCTGTTTCAGGGCCACCTTCTCCTGCCTGTGGATTTATTTCGATCCTTTGCTCCCAGTCTAATGGACAGAGGAATTCTGCCGCTTCTATCCGCCCCGTCCATGTTTACTGCTTCTTTTGGTCCTCTTAAGAGCTCAGCTCTTAATACAGTCCCAACCCTATTTTACCAACGTGGAGATTCCAATTCAGTGAGGCGCACATTGCTCCTCGAGGAGGTTTATTCGTGCTCCTCCTCAGCTCGCATTGATTTCAGTGGGGTTTGCGCAGGAGAACTTCTCACGGAATTGGACCTGTTATGGGAACTAGGCAGGGAGCGGTGCCCATCTCGCTCATCTGTTCATGTACCTTTCAGTAAAACGAGGCGGCCGTTTGTTTTGCCTGCTCTTTCTACAATGGCTGGGTTTGTATGAGGTTTTGCCAGTAATACATTCGAACACATAGTAAATAACAATAATTAAAAACTTTTCTTGCGCGTCCGCGTCCAAAAAGTTGTATTGGAAATTACCCCTATGGCGGGGTATCCCGAATGTCAGGGTTCCTCTCTCTCCATCCCTCTCCCTTCCCCCGCCACCGTCCAGGCGACAGTTGCGCCTTCCCTTTTGTAAAAATGGCGGATCATGCTGATAGTCGACCTCGAGTTCCAATTCAATCAGCTCTCAATCAATAATAACGAGATTGCACTTAAGGGACTCCCATATAAAATTATTATTAGTGTTAGTAACAGGATCTCTTCCCTTTTTTTCCAGAGATAAGTTGCACTTCATTGTTGATCTTGCTCGGTTGCCTTGATCGGATATGTACAAAACACCGATCCAGCCCAGTTCTGGAACCACCCAGGAGCTGTCTTGATGAATATATTCAGATCAAGCTTTGCTGGGGGTGGGGGGCTTCTCTGCCCCGCTTTCCCGCCCACCACTGGAGCGGGTGACAAAATTACGCCAGAGAACAACCTGCTCCCAGCGGATAATCCCCAGCTCCGCGTTAACAAATCGTTCCTTAATCCCCCTGTAGTCTTCAGCAAGTACAGTAGGCAGATACCTGGGCTAGTGGCCTGAGGATGATCTGGAGCCGAGGAGGACTTAGACGGCAGAGAGAGCTTGCCCCTGTCTCCCTAAGCCAACCGAGTCCAGTTGGTTGCCGTCGGAGCCCGCCAGCGCAGGAGAAGGTCGCTGCGTCCCGGGAGCGGGCATCTCTTGCGGGGGTCGGGGGAGGAAGAGCAACAGGGCGGTTCGGTTTATTTTGGGGTGTGTGTGCGGGGGTGGGTAGGTGTTTGTGGGGTTGTTACCATGTCCGGCCATAGAGCAAGCTGGCGTTGACCAGGCCGCCGTTATACTCGACGGCCGCCGCGTCCATCTGCGCCAGGGCGCCCACTTGGCTGTGCAGCGAAGGCGGGCTGGGGGACATCTCTTCTAGGTCCGGCGCCTGGCCCAGGGAGGTCACTTGCTGCTGCTGCTGCTGCTGGGGGTGCTGGGCAGCGCTGCCCCCGGCCCCGCTGGCGCTGGGAGCTTGTCCGGCAGACTGACCGGCGGCGGCGGCGGCGCTGTGCGGGCAGGGCTTGCCGTCCTTGACCAGAACCGGCACGGCCACGCGCCTGGGAGACGCCGCTTGCTGCTGCTGCTGCTGCGGCTGCTGCGGGCACAGGCCGGGCCCCTCGGGAGGCGTCTGCGTCTGCGGCTGGTGCTGGAGCTGCTGCGCGGCCTTGTCCTTGGCTTGCCTCTTCATCTTGTAGCGGTGGTTCTGGAACCAGATCTTGACCTGCGTGGGCGTGAGGTGGATCAGGCTGGCCAGGTGTTCCCGCTCGGGCGCCGACAGGTACTTCTGCTGCTTGAAGCGCCGCTCCAGCTCGTACACCTGCGCCTGCGAGAAGAGCACCCGGCGCTTCCTCCGCGGCGCAGCGTGCAGCCCGGGCGCCAGGGACTTGGCAGCCTCTGCGATGCCCGACAGAGCCCCCATGCCGGCCATGTTCATGCCCCCCGACGGGCCCATTAGCCTGGAAACTGAGCACACACACACACACACGGGAGAGTTAGGAGGCAGTTAGAGCAGAGGGCAATCTGGGGGAAAGGGACCTGGGGCCGAAAGCGTCACCCTCACCAAGTATGGAGAGGTCAGCTTTATTAAGCGCTTAAGGCGACTGAGTCCCAAAGAGCTGGGACTCTTATGCGCCCTGAGATGTCAAGAGTGTCCCTGAGCACGTCCAAAGTATTTTCCCCCTCCCCACTGCGGAATTCCAATTAGCTCCCCAAATTTAGGGGTAAGGGCCTCCAGATTTGGGGTGCGGCGCTGGAAGAGACGGGCCACCAAAGATGGGGCGCACTCCAGCCCTCCCCCAAGAAAATGCAGTCTGAGTACCCAGCCCCACTAGCCCCACCAGCCCTATTCCCTTCTAGCCCCTCCCCGCTTACTCGTGGGGTAGCGGGGATCCGCGTTGGCTCCGTACCAGCCCGAGGCGGCTGCGCTTCCGCGCACGCTGTCTGGATAAGGTGCCAGGTCGCCCACGTTGCCCAGCCCGCCGTTGCAGTAGCCGGCCACCGGGCCGTGGGCGAACTGCGAGACGCCGGCGTGCGCCATGGAGTGGTAGGCGGCGGCGGCGGCGTTGTGGGCGCCCATGGGGTGCTGCTGCGGTGGCGGAGGCAGGGCTGCGTTCTGGGGCTGCCGGTAGGCGGCGGCGCCCACGCCCAGGGGGGCGCCCAGGCTGCCGTCCATGGCGCCGAACTTCTTGTAGGTCTCGTCCATGGGGCTGAGGATGTCGGAGACGGAGAAGGGCGTCGTGTGCTTGGGGCTGAGCGACATGGCTCGCCGGGCGAATCTCCTGGGCTCCCTGCGCGCTCGCTCGCTCGCCCGGCCGACGCGGCTGCCCAGTCCGGACGAAAAGGGGGCTGAGCGCCGCCGCCGCCGCCCGCCGCCGCGGGAGCCCGGCCAAGGAGAGGAGGGGGCGGCAGCAGCAGGAGGAGGCGGCGGCGGCGCGCCAGCCCTCCCGCAGCTCTCGCCTCCTAGCTGGGGTTTCTTTTAGTCCGGCGGCACCCGCTTTACGACAGACACCGGCGGGGGCGGAGCCACAAGGAAGGCTGCCCCCCCCCAGCAGCCACTCGCTGCCTCTGCGGCTGGAGCCCCCTCCAGTGGAGAGGGGGGTCCCCCGCCAATTAGAGAGGCACCTCCAGCTGCTCCAAGGTAGGAAACCACTCCTCGCGTACAAGGAGCCCCCACCCCACGCTCCTCAAAGGGAGCCCCTGCTAGGTACAGGGGACCCCGCCTCCCCGAGGCCCTCAGAGGGAGAGGGACCCCAACTCGGAGGGTTCCCTCAGCAACTATTCGGGACCCCGACCCCGCTCACTGGGAACCCCTGAGAGAGCCAGGCGGAGAACCCTCGACGCCGTCTCGACTTCGTGCTCCAAAAGCTGGGGGAGGCCGAGTCCTGCGAGGCCCGGGCGTCCCCGCGGCAGCCTTGCCAAGCAAGGCCTGCCTTGGACACCAAATGGATGGGTGGGCAGGCACCCCTCTGCCCTGGACGCCTCTTCAGGCTGCTGTACCGACTGCTCGAGGGGTGCGCTCCAGGCCCGTTCGGCACGACCCTCGGAGTCAGCGCACACCCGCCTGGCGCTTGAGAGCGCCCGCCGCTCTTGGACAGAGTCCCTTTTACGCCCTCCAGCAAAACTGTGGCAGCAAGGTTGGCGAAAGAGGAAATGCTCCCCCCCTCCCCCCGCTTGAAAGCAACACCTTGAGCGTGCGCGCGTGGATGAGAACGTTTCTCCTGCCTTACAGGGTTGTTGTAAAGATGACTGAGATAATAGAAGAGGAGCGCTTTGAGCATGGAAAAAGCGCGTTATAATTGCTAAGTAGGATATGATTTGAATTGAGGCTTGTTTGAAACACCTAACTGGAAGCAAGCTTTGAAGTCCTCCAGTTCTCTGCCTTCAATATTGGGCAGTGGGAAAAGAAAGCGAGAAATCGAAAGTCTTGTCCACGGAAAAGGGATGTCCAAGGATGGCCAGGACACATTGCGCCTACAAAATGTGCGGATACTGCAGTGTGGGGACTGCATGCCACAAGCGATTGCTTCACTGGGCTAAAGAAAGAAAACAGCACTCCCCTCCGCCCCCGGTACCCAGGAAAGGATAGATTTCGGCTCCCTGCTACAACATTGCTTGAATTTTCCGGTCCAACCTAAGATATCGAGTGAAAATGAGCGTGCCGTCGGAGCACGGACCACAGAGAGTGGCACCGTTTGGGAAGCGTGTCCCGTGGAAACGAAAGCGGATTTGCTTCGGCCTTGTGCTTCAGGATGAGGATTGGAGCTTTCCCAGTTCTCTGTCCGTCTAAGAATCCGATTCTAAACGCATACCTCGGGAGAGAGTGCTTTTGTTCCAAGTCACGTCGGAGCCGGATGATGAAGAACAGCAGCTTCTCCTTAGCGTGACTTCTCGGGCAGAGACCACGTTCTCCTCGGGAAGCTAGAAGCGAGATCCGCCTGGCAGCTGGATTTACTAAAGCAGGTGTGTGTGGGTGTGGGTGTGTGTAACCAGGGAGAGGAGAATCTGGGTTGACAGGATATTAAACGTGTGCCAGACCTGAACCCGTCGGGTCCCCTACCGTCGGATTCCTAACTAGGGCTGAGTCTGATTCTAGCGCTGGGTCTCCTTCAAGTGTTTTGGTGACGGCTCTTATCTTTAGAAGAAACGCAGAGGTAAAAAACAAGCGCCCTCCATTTACAACCCGCTAGAGACCGATCGCCTCCTCCCTCTCTGTGGGGCTTCACTCTTTTGCTTGAGAAGGACCACGTCCCGCTCGAAGAGTTCCACGTCCCGCGCCTTTCCTGTTCTCTCTGAGCAGGACTGAACGCTGGCTGGGGAGGTGAGACTAGACGGTGCCACTTCTCGCTGATCAAGATGGAGCGACCCCTGTGAGGATGAAGAGCCGCCAGTGCTCCCGTTTTCTAGGAGCAGCCCTGAAAGCGATCGCCTTTGGCCTGGGAGAAAAGGTGTGTGGAGACGAGGTCTAGCGGCGGTAAGAAAAAGTGAGCGGCGATCAGGTCTAGTCCTGGCTCTACTGCAGAAGCTCTACGAGCTACAAAGTTGCTCGCTGAAGAAGGAAAATGAAACGCCTACCGACTCTTGTCAGGGGCGATGCGGCGAGCGCTTCATTCGGGAAAGGAGAGGGGAAGGGGGAATTCTGCTCCCTGTGGACTGCCCGCTGGCAGTTGGAAGTCTATAAGGTTGTGGGCACTGTGGGCATCAGGTGAAGAACTGACACTCTGCACGCGCCCAGAAGTACTTACCTGTGTAACACAATAGCTAACAATAGCATACGTTATGATGTGACTCTCCATGCGTCTTGGCCCAATAACACCAAAGGGTGGTGCTGAGCGGGCATCCCCAAAGGAGTTGTGCCTGCCACAACGCTAACAATACCTGCCATATCGAGGTACTTTGGACAAATGCTGGTGCAAAGTGGGCAGTGGCGAGTGGGCAGCAAACAGCAGCCGGAGCAGGCAAGTAGGTCACTAGCCTATGGCTTTCTTGGCTCCGATGCCAAGTCTCCGCCTCTTCCAATTTTCTTGGAAGAGGCTTGCTGTTGAGCTTACTTCGGAGAAGGGCACCAGGAGATGTCAACCTATGTCTGGCTGATGTCACTTCAGATGGCAGGCTCCACACCAATAGAAAACCATGCTCTCTTGACTTCCTTGATGACGCGCTTGTTTCCTGGGAGTAAGGATCCTGTTTGGGGGAAGCATCACACGTGTCATCCTCTGCAGTCTGAAGTGGCACTGCCAGCTCAGGCAAGGGTCCCTGTCTGCTGCTTGAAAGCACGGGCATCTCTTTCAGAGACCCCTGTGGGACAAAGGGGCGCAGGAATGTAGTCAAGGTTCAGCACTCTGGAGGCCCATCGATTTCAGTGGGAGACTTCAGCTCTTGCTTAAACCTCTCCCACTGAAATCAATACTTAATTTAGGCTGCAAGTCCTAGACCTACGTACATGGGTGTAAGTCCCACGGAACTTCTGAGCAGGCGCGCACAGGGCCGTGCTCTTCAAGTGCTGGCTGTTGACTGTATCGGACCTTTACAGCGTGAACTTATTTTATGTAAGGGTTGTGGTGGTGCTTTTGCTTTTTTTTTTTTTAAAAAAAAAACAACTTGTGGTGCTTTTAACAAAACCTGTATTTCGGCCGAGAAGTTTAGGGGGGGGGGCTTCTGTTTTATACATATGTGGGGCGGTGTATATGTGGTAATGAATGGAGGAACAATGAATTACTTTCAGCAATGAAAATGAGATCCACCTTGGAAGCATTTTGAGTGCCTTAAACATCGGGGGAACCCCGCAAGGAAATCCCTACTCAGATTAAAGGTTTCTACTCTATGTGATCTGCTGTTCAGGGGAGAAGCTTGTTCTGGGTGCCTTTATAAAGACATCGGCAACAAAGACGGGGATCTTTCACGACTTGCTCCTCGCAGGAGTTAGTCTCAGTCTTATCTACGTGAAGACCTCAAAAGGTTCCATGGAACTTCCGTCCCAGCAAGAGCGCACTATAGTTATAAAAATTATCAGTCGCGTTTCTAAAACTGTTCAGATCCACTAAAACCCTTTAAACAAGTTCACGCTGCTTTGGGACGCTTATTGCAACCCACCAGAGAGTTATCCTGAGCAAACGCTCAATATAACTTTCTGATTAATCTTGCCAGTTTTCTATCCATTCGACTGCTACTTTATAGAGCTCAAAATTTGAAGATGATTTCAAGGCCTATAATATTTTCGGCTGTTGCAAACAGTCGCCTTTCCTAATCGAAACCTGGCCAAACACCATAAATCCGACGTGAAGCGTTTTTCGCATGTAAACTAATGGGTGTTAAAAGTGTGGACTTTTGGGTTTTTTTGCGATTCCGACTGAAGCAACGTAGCTGTCTTGCTGGTACATTTGGAACTGTTGGCTGGGAATGTTTAGGACTGGCTTTTTCGAATGGGACGCCGGTAAACCGCCTCTCTCTCAATAGGTTACTGGGTTTTAAGAAAACTGGGGTCACCTCTTTACACCTCGCTGCTGTAACTCTCAGCACAAGTAACCCAGAAAAGAGTTTGTAGATCGCTGGCCTTTCCACGTTACTGGAGTGTGAGGGATGGAGGAAACCTCGGTGAAACGTCGCCTCCTCGTTCGCCAGGGCACCGTTTGGAAGAGGCGCACGAAACTGCGACTGCCAAGTCCATTCCTACAAGGAGTGCGATACCTCGATATAAGAACTACCTCCACCCACCCGCAGGTTCAAGATCAAAAACTCCCCACGTCTAGGAGAAAGTAAGAGCCTGAGAAGAAGAGTCCTGCAGGATCAGGCCACTTCTTTCCGAAGAGACCAAGCATTGCCTACGGGAAGCCCACAAGTGGGGACCTGAGTCGGGGATGGATGGGGCGCGAGGGCATCTACGCCAGGGAATTGCCCTCTTCTGGTGTCCCTGAGTCACCATTCTTCCTGTTGCAAACGTTTCTGAAAGGGGAAAAGGCACCTACTATTAGCCTAGACGTGTTTGGGTTCCGAGGCTCCATCCTCCCCACCTGAAGCGGATGCGGGTGGGTGTCTGGGCGGGCGGGCGGGCGGGCGCGGAGATGTGAAGGAAGCAGAAGAGATGAAGGTTCGGAGAGGTTTCCGATTTCGTGGCCCGTCGCGGCGGCGGCGGAAAATCCGCAGAGAAATCAAGGGCGTCAGGCAGGGGGAGCTGCTGAGGTTGGGGGCAGGGACGTGGGGTAGGACTGGCGGAGCGGCTCTGACCAGGGCTCTAAGCTCAGGCCTCCGGATGCATGAAATTCACATTTGTAGGCTCCTTTTTCTATTTTTCTTCTTTTATAGGCTGGCCTGCTGTTTCACTCAGAAGTCTGTAGAAGCCAGCGGGCAAAAGGTTGCATCCTGTTTGGGTGGCGATGCAAATGGGAAATCTGCACGAATAATCCTAACATAAATAGCCCATCGGAGACTCCAAGTGAAAATGATGACAGGAAACCCTACATTCTCCTCCTCCTCCTCCTCCTCCTCCTCCATGGCCACATTCCTCCATCCTTTCAGCATTCAATTGCTTTCATAGGAAGGCAAGTTCCCGGGGGTTTCTTCCCCTCCTTACTGGAAAGTGTAGGTGAACTTTGTGGGAATGTTGTAGATACTAGGAGAGGATATAATGATTTAATAGTATCCTTCCTCACTCACACTTGTGAGTCAGCAGCAGAACGACATTCCCCAGTATATAGCAGGAAGCTAGTTGGTAGATTCGTTTCAATCTCTTTACTTAAGCAATCCAGTCTGGCTTTGTCCAGATTGGGTTCTGTTCCTGGCAAGTCCCCTTTTATCCCTCCCAATAATAATAATAAAGACACAAGAAGCTTCTTTTAAAAGTAATAAGAAGTTTACTCACATTCAGTTCATAGTTGGATCCCTGAAGGCGGGTTTTAGCTTAGAGTTACAGAAGAGGGTTTGAGTTCATCCCATATGGGAATGAGCCCATGTCTTGGTGGCTGAGAGCAAAATATCAGTATCAAGAGAGCATGGCATCAGGAGGAAGAAGACGGAGGTGGCTGTGTGACCAGCCCCTTTTATGGGGTCTCCCAGGGTCACACCCACCTACCTGGTCACACACAGGGGGAGGAAGCTCCAGACCAGGTGTGACAGGAAGTCGTCCTGGCTGGAGTAACACCCCCCCCTGCGTGTTCACTCTGGGCAAACAGGAAGCGTATTTGACTGCTTATGTTACATCTCACAAACTTTATCATACAAACAGAGAGTAACCGACTGCACCTTTCACTATGACACTGAAAGCCCCATTGCATAAAGAGCATGCAGATGCATGCAAAAATGGTGGCAGACACACCCACATGTAAAAATATTCAGGAGAGGGAGAATTTCACTAGTAGTCAAACCACTTTATGTCCTCTGGAACAAGAGTACAGTACCTTGTGAATACTGCTAATGCAGAAAGAAAAGTGTGTGTATAGGTTCTTCAAAGAAAAAGAAGACATATAGGTAGCTAAATCAGAAGGAAGGAAGGAAGGAAGGAAGGAAGGAAAGAGAGAGAGAGCGAGAGAGCGAATTCTTATAGCCTAGGAAGCCTTTCTCATCTCATTGAAGGGATACTCTGAAAAGGAGAAGGTATGGGGAAATCTGAATTGACAAAGGATAAAATGTGGGAAGGAAAAGATTTAGAGGAGAATGTCATATCGAAGTTGGAGAATCAATGGATGTACAAGAAATGTACTAACGACATTAAGCAACAGGATGGATGAGCACATAATCATAGAACCATGGAATTGTAGAGTTGGAAGGGAACCTCGAGGGTCATCTAATTGACATTTCAGCCCAGCAAAAGAAGAGGGAATGCAGAGCAGGGCTGGTGAGAGGGTACATGGCCCGGGGAGACCCCTGGGGGGGTGCGATCTCAGGCCTTGTGTTCCCCACCTTGCCCTATTGGAAAAGAAAGGAAGCAGCCAATTGTTTATCCAATTTATGCACAGCAGACTTTGAGGGTTCAAGATTTGCAGTGCATAAACAAAATAAACAATTGGTTCTTGAGAACACACACTCTCAAAACGAGACAGGAATCAAAAGATGACCCAATTGATCAGCCGTTAAGGGTGGCTTGAGTCATCTGGCCAGAGGCAGAATTACATGTTCCAAATCATTCAGATCCTTCTTGTTAGTTGACATGCTTTAATCTTTCTTACTGTTATTTTATGTTTTAAATTGTTTTTAACCCTTTTTGTTGATAATTTTAATACTTCTTGTAAACCACTTAGCGGCTTTACTACCATCAAGTGATATATAAATTTTGTTTTTAAAAAGGAAACATATTCATTTTCTATGTTGCACTTTTGCAGAAAAGGTAAAAGACAGTTTGTGGATAATACCCCCCCCCCCCAGGTAAACAGAATAAGCTGCATGTTACAAGTCGAGGCAGTTAACATCATCCATTTTTGTCACAATGATATAAACAACACCAGTGGCGTAGCGTGGGTTGTCAGCACTCGGGGCAAGGCAAGTAATTTGCGCCCCCTAACCCGTGGATTTGCACCCCCTAACCCGTGGATTTGCGCCCCCTAACCCGTGGATTTGCCCTAACCCCCAGATGTTGCGCCCGGTGCGGCCGGCCCCCCCCGCACCCCCACGCTACGCCACTGAACAACACAGGAGTGCGTAATTGCAAGTGTTGTAAAAGCGTTTTTGTTTGTTTGTTTTTAGGAAACCTTTCCACAATTGTCCATGTATATTCAGAGCATGACAGCCATAGTCTTTTATTAACTTATGTAATAAAGCAAAACCAGATAACATACAAATTATATTCTGCCATTTATCCTCTGTGCATCCACACTTATTTAGTTAATTTCCCCACACTTGGTGGAATCAGTTCTCAAAAACAAATATTTTCCAGTTCTAGCAACTGGAGGTCTAGTGGCCACAAATAAAAATGTCAGTGATTCCTTATGCATCAGATCTTTTGTATTCCCCATACAAAACGATAGTAAGAGAAACTAGGGTTTATATGGGATAATTTTGCCACAATTTCATCTTTACCAAATGTCACAGACACCTCATACAGCTGCCTGTATCTTGGACTAACTGTGCAATCCTAATTGCAGCCAGCATGGATGGGGTAGTGGTTCAAATCCCCACTCAGCTATGAAGCTCCCTGGGTGACCTTGGGCCACTCGCTGTCCCTTAGCCTGACCGACCTCACAGGGCTGTTGTGAGGATAAAATGGGGAGGAGGAGAAGTATGCACACCGCCTTGTGCTCTTTGGAAGAAAGGTGGGCTATAGAACCATAGAACTGTAGAGTTGGAAGGGACTATGAGGGTCATCTAGACCATGCTCCTGCAATGCAGGAATCTTTTGCCCAACACAAATGACAACAATGTCTACTTAGAAGTAAGCCCTATTAAATTCAATTATGTTTACTCCCAGGTAAGTGCAGTTAGGACTGCAACCTTTGTTGTGAACTTTACATAGGATCTAAGGAGGCAGGTACCACCTATGTACAACTTTCAAGGCATTTCTTTCTACAGTGGCTTTGTCAGCCATTCTGCTCCACAGCAGTTTCTAGGTCATTTCCCCACACTATATTGTTATAGGTTTTTGGGTACCAGAGTTTGTGCTTAGATTTAGTAAGTGCTAGAATTTAATCAATGCTTGGCTGAATTTAGCAGTGTCAAAATTGCCAAGCCAGTCTGAGAATGACAGAGATGTTAAGCAAACAAGGACAGGGTTATGTTCCATCAAGAAAGCCATCAGCGAGGCAAAGACTCGTGGGTAGTTAGCAAAATACAATGTCAGTGTTGGGAGGGGGGAGTTTCAGAATCACAGTGGGTAAGCAAGAGGAAAATTAGTTGTGTTCTGCAAGCAGTTTACAAGCTAGAGAAAGGGGGGCAGAGCAGAATGGGGGCTGGAGTGTAATCTTGGGAACCCCTCTATCCTAGGCTCAGGTCCTATATATGTAGAAACCATGACAAACCTAGACAGCATCTTAAAAAGCAGAGACATCACCTTGCCAACAAAGGTCCGTATAGTTAAAGCCATGGTGATGTATGGAAGTGAGAGCTGGACCATAAAGGCTGATCGCTGAAGAATTGATGCTTTTGAATTCTGGTGCTGGAGAAGACTCTTGAGAGTCCCATGGACTGCAAGAAGATCAAACCTATCCATTCTTAAGGAAATCAGCCCTGAGTGCTCCCTGGAAAGGCAGATCCTGAAGCTGAGGCTCCAAGACTTTGGCCACCTCATGAGAAGAGAAGACTCCCTGGAAAAGACCCTGATGTTGGGAAAGATGGAGGGCCCAAGGAGAAGGGGACGACAGAGGATGAGATGGTTGGACAGTGTTGTCGAAGCTACCAGCATGAGTTTGACCAAACTGCGGGAGGCAGTGGAAGACAGGGGTGCCTGGCGTGATCTGGTCCATGGGGTCACGAAGAGTTGGACACAACTAAATGACTAAACAACAACATTCACTGTTTGAAACATGGCAACCCCGACCACAGTCCCATTTCCAAAGGAAAAACAGAGCCTGCAAAATGCCTCCACCCCTGGAATCTCACACTGCTGTGGAGATTGGGGTGGAGTGTAACAATATGATGTCCCTCTAAGACACCTGTCATCTCCTTTAACAAATGTAATACACTGTGCAAATACTTCATACGGGGAAATTTACAAAATCAAGTTTTCAAATGAGCTAAGCACTTGCATAGCCGTTCTATTGATTTTTGTTGTTATTAAAAAGTGAATGGTTTGGTGCAGCGGTAACCAATTATGCTGCAACCTCCTGGCCGATCCCTAATTTGCTCACTTTTCAGAGGAACTTGAACAAATCCCCCTTCTTGGATGTTCCTGCTCCTTCACAATCCTTAAATTAAATGTAAAAGTCCTGCTCCTGTCCACGCCTGTCTACACAAGGAAGCATCATGGATGAAGGCCTCCAAGCTGAGGACACAGGTAAAGAGAGCTGCGCTCCACACTTTCCATCCCAGCTGCCTTCTAACCAATCAGAATATTGATCTGTGTTACTCAGTGATGTCTACACACTTTCCATCCCAGCTGCCTTCTAACCAATCAGAATATTGATCTGTGTTACTCAGTGATGTCTACAATGACTGGCTGTGGCTCTCTGGGCTTTCAGAAAGAATCTCTCCCAACCATATGTAGATATGCCAGGGACTGAACCTTCAGTGCGGAAAGGAGATGCTTTGTCACTAAACTATAACCCTTCTCTTGGCTCCTGATTTTTATTGAGTTATTTACAGGATTTTGAGACTGCTTTTCACTAAAGACCCCAGAGTGGGTTTCCAAACAATAAAAATAATAGAGATTATGCAAACAAGTGAAATTTAAAATCAAAGCCAACTAATACAGACAATTCAGATAAGGGCATCTGAAACTCTAGGGCAGGGCCATGAGCCATGCAGCACAGCATTATTGGGGTTGGATTGGCAGGCTCTGGAACAGGAGGAGGAGGAAGAAGAAATGGGGGTGGCGGAGCTGATTGGGTTGGATTAGAGAGGATGGCTCCTTTCTGCCCTGACGCCAACCACTTCTCAAGACGTTCCTGAAGAGATGTACTGCTTGCCAAATTGTGTTCTTGTGCTAATTCACAAAACCTTGAGGTCCACAATAGACAAAAGATTCCTGCATTGCAGGGGGTTGGACTAGATGACCCCCATGGTCCCTTCCAACTCTACCGTTCTATGATTCTATGACTGTCTGATCCCTTATGCTCTACCTTGATCACTGAGATCATCTGATGGCATACTTGTGGGAATGTTCAGGGTGGCAGGAGAGGATATATTGTTTATTAATATCATTCCTAATTAACACTAGCAAGTTCCTTTACTTAGCAGAGTGCATTTACACAGTAGAAAACTAGTTGCAAACTCGTGTGAGTTTCTTAAGACAATACGCAATTCAATCTGGCTTGTCCAGATTTAGATGTGTTCTAATATTTTCCTGGTAAGACCCCTTGAATCCCTCCTAAAAGAATAAAGACACCACAGTCTTATTCATAAGCAATAAAAAGAAAGTTTACTCATGATCAGGCAGGGCAGAGTGTTATCCCTGAAGGCAGGCTTAAGGCTTAAAGTTACAAACTTATACTAATAGGTTTGTCCCATAAGGGAGATGACCTGGGGGACTGCTTCATTCCACGAAGTCCGCAGGACAAAAAGAAGATGGAAAAGAGAGAGAGTGGCAGCATGCCTTGTCCTTTGACCAGGTCTGGAAAGGTCACACCCACCCACTAGTCACATGCAAGGAAGGATGCCCAAGGCCAGGAGGAACAGGAAGTTCTGACTGGCTGATCCAAACATCCCCTTGCATGTCCACTCTAGGAAAACAAGGAATGTTGTATTTGACTGCTCTCAGTGGATTACATCCCACAATACTTCTGGTGGTTCCCCATGCCTCTGAGATTTAGGATATGAGACTTCAGTGTAGCAGGCCCTGCCTTGCGGAGTTTCCTGCCAGAAGAAGAAGAAGAAGAAGAAGAAGAAGAAGAAGAAGAAGAAGAAGAAGGGGGGGGGGGAGTTTGGACTTGATATCCCGCCTTTCACTCCCCTTCAGGAGTCTCGAAGCGGCTCACAATCTCCTTTCTCTTCCTCCCCCACAACAAACACTCTGTGAAGTTGAGTGAGGCTGAGAGACTTCAGAGAAGTGTGACTGGCCCAAGGTCACCCAGCAGCTGCATGTGGAGGAGCGGGGAAAGCGAACCTGGTTCACCAGATTACGAGTCCACCGTTCTTAACCACTACACCACACTGGCTCCAGTAGAGGCTCTGTGGGAATTATCCTTGCCTACTTGTAGGTGTTTCCCGAAAACTGATTATTTAGACAGACCTTTGAATGATTAATTTCTTTTCCATAATCAGTTTTTAGATTATGCTTTTATTTATGTTACTGTAATTTTGTAATCACTGTAATTTTATGAAAAGTGCTGCCTACAAATATTTAAATAAAATCTGGTCCTGTTGCATGGAATCAGTTTCAGTTGCTGTTGACCTGAGAATGTGCCCTGCCTGTCCTGGCTCTTGCCTAACCCAAGCAGACAAAGGCTCTTAACCAGGAAGTAAGAAAAAGGTTGTTATTTAAGCACATAATGATACAGACTCAGCAGCAGATACAGGGCTGAGGAGTCACAGTTCAGGCACTGAGGAGCAGGGCAAGGAGGTCAGGGCTGGGTGAAAGCCAATGGGTTTTCCTGCCTGCCAAGCTTTAAAGACAAGGTGTGGCATGTTCACTCACGAGACTCACTCAACTTGGCATGTCTGCTCACCAACCTCCTGCACCGCCAATGAAAACCAATACATGAATAGATTACGAACCTATTCACGTGATGCTGACACAAAACTCCACATGTACACAATGCAAAAGAAGGAAAGGGCACTACCCCCTTCTCTCCTCTGCCTCTTTCTCTCCTCCCAAAACTCACAATGCCTATGGCAGCAATGTCTCACACCAGATGTAACTGATCTCTAAAAAAGACTCTATGAACTGAAAACAGAGACACTATATGTAGCTTTGATATTCATGAAAATCTTTCAATAAAACCTTTGTTTTTTTTCCCAAAAACTTGGATTTTCAGGACTGTGCTCCATTGAAGCTGATAGGTTCGCTCCCATCTGCAAAGGTGGGGCCAAAGGTGAGTCCTTCTCAGTGGCTGCTGCCAGACTTTGGAACTCTCTCCCTAGAGAAGTTAGACTGGCTCCATCCTTTTTGTCTTTCTCCTGGCAGGTGAAGACCGTCTTGCTCCAACAGGCTTTTGGGAACAGGCAGCTTTTAATAAAAGGGCTGGTGCTCCACAGTATTTATTACAATTATTGCTATGGTTTTAATAGATTTTACATATGCATATAATTTTACTTTTAAAAAATATTTAATTGCTTTTTAATGATGCGCCTTTTCTATGTTTTTAGCAGTTCTCATTTTTATATATAAGCTGGCTTGAGTACCTTCAGGAAAAAAGGTGATTTTGAACATGTTAATAATAATAATAATAATAATAATAATAATAATAATAATAATAATAATTCTGGGCAACAAGCCTACACCCTCCTGTTTGATCACTGCTGCCTCCTGTTCCACCACTCCCCTCGGCTGCATTGAGGAGTAGCAAGTTGCCATTAGCTTATTCCAGCTTCTGGGTCATATTCAAGGGCAGCCCCACACAAAGCGTATTACAGTAATCAAGTCTTGAGGTTACCAGTACCAGTAGCTTCCCCTCCTGGGCTTGTTCCCTGCCTCCACTCATTCCACAAGTCTCTGTGGCTGAGAAGAATGACAATGGGACAATGTCAGAAGTCCTGCACAAATCCACTTGCACAGATTCCACTCATTTCAGTATGGCTTGCACCAGAGAACTTCACACTGGATCGTGCCCAAAGTCTTTGCCACGTTTAAGGCACCTGCTCTTCTTTGGCCTAACGCACAGAAAACTACCCTACCTAGAATATGATAACAAGCTGAAAGAAAAATGCTACGCTCTTTGGGCAACGCTATTGAGCTTAACAAATATCGCTCTAACAAGCCCAAGGCAGCAGAATTATTGTTGTTGATGAATGGAGCAGCGTATAACTCAACACCTACAACACAAAGCCTGGCAGCAACGATGAAGGTCATTTTCTTGAAACATGCCTTTATCCGGCCTAGTGCAGTAATTACACATTAGAAAACAAAACACAGGATGGCTGCTATTTCAACAGCCATAGCTGTGAACACAGCAAAAGTGTCCAGACTCCACAGGTTGGCCTTAATAAAAGCCTCCATGAAAAAGTCAATGCTTTTATATAAAAAAATAAAAGTTAAATAACTTGGCTCCCATGGTACTTGTTTCACATGTTCAAGGCTTCACTCTTTCAGAAGGAGTTTGATACCTATTGTCACAAAGTAATTGGATTCTTTCTTCTCTGCTCTACAGATGCACCAGAGCACAACAAATAAAATTCGCTGGGTCCTTAGCTGTAAGTCTAAAAATGGCACTGATGTGGTCATCACCACGGATGTATTTTCTACAGAATTACCTCCGCATTGAAATAAATAATGGCCTTTAACCCCAAACAGCAACACAAAACACCACAACAACCCACAAAGGAACCCAGCCAACTAAGGACTAATGGGAGAGGAATTTCTTTCTCATTGTGATCACTAGGTGGAAGCCAGCACAGGTCAGAGCTGATCAAGGCCGATATAAACCTACAAAGAAAGAAGCAGCTTGGGAGGGGCAGAATGTGAGACAGGCTTACCTTTTCACTTCCACAGCTTTAGATCTGCAACAGGCACACAAGTAGGACTATATGGATATTGATTTCAAGAGGACAGCACACTTATACCCTAAAAATAGGATTACTGTACATGACTATTTCTGGAGAAAGGTGCTAGCACCCCACCCCCCTGTTGAGGCTGAGAGTGGCCTGATCAAGTGCTTTGTTGCATAGCACACATTCACTGCTCCAGTTTGTGATGATAATAATGACCAATCTATATGGCTTTAAATGAGGATTAGATAGTACACTGAACCATCACTAGCTACTAAACGCAAAAGCCAAAATGGAACCTCCAGGTTCAGAGATGTTGTACCTTTGAACAGAAGATGATGGCAATACAGTGGTACCTTGGGTTAAGTACTTAATTCGTTCTAGAGGTCCGTTCTTAACCTGAAACTGTTCTTAACCTGAAGCACCACTTTAGCTAATGGGGCCTCCTGCTGCCGCTGTGCCACCGGAGCACGATTTCTGTTCTTATCCTGAAGCAAAGTTCTTAACCCGAGGTACTATTTCGGAGTCTGTAACCTGAAGCGTATGTTACCCAAGGTACCACTGTAAACAACATTTGCTCCCTTATCCTGATTGTGGGTTTCTGGACATATCTGGCTGCCACAATGGGATGCAGGATGGTGAAAGATAAATATTTGCCCTCGTCCAGCAGGACTACCTTTATGTTCTGAATCACTGTTGCTAATTACATGCATACTAATCCTACTATTTTCTTTAGAGACAGTGTTCTATGGCGTTTTTGAAAGAGTGCTGTCACCTTGCAGTCCCAAATACTGTGCTTATATCTTTAAATCCCTTGACAGAGCAAGAGACAAGGGGCAGATCCACACCATACAATCAAAGCACATTACTTCCCCAAAGAATCCTGGGAACTGTAGTTTGTGAAGGGTGCTGGGAATTGTAGCTCTGTGAGAGGTAAGCTACTATTCCCAGGATTCTTTGGGGGACATCATGTGTTTTGAATAAATATAAAGAAATAAACATTACATGTGTGTTGGGTGTGGATCTGTTCTTTGTGGTTACTTCCAGCTGTTCTCCAAAGGTGCTGCAGGTGTGGGAGGAGATGTTGATGACAGAATTACAGTGGAATGAGGGGAAGGTTCCTCCGCACAACATTTTGTGGCAGACCCCACTTATGCTTTAACTAACTCTAAATAGTTTCTAAGCATTACTTCTAAATATCCAGTTCAGTCCTTCCGTGCCCTCTGCCATTCTTCTCTGTTTCACAGGACCTTCTTTCTGTTCTGAGATGAACTCCACTTTCCTTGCCTTCAGTTTACCAATATAAACCCTTTGCAGATTATGCTCTGTTGCTATAATGATGCTTTATACATTTCTCACAGCCTGTCTTATCCTTTCACAGCTTTGAACTTTTGTTTGGATTTAAAATATTCCCCCCTCTTAACCTTTAACTGTTCTGCATACTTTTCCTTCTTGTTCTCTTTCTCATCTTCTCCTAGATTCACCATCTAATCCTCTATGGTTCACTCAAAAATTATTTCACTTTCTTTTGTGTTCTTGCAGTTACTTCCTCAAATAATTTAAATTCTCTCATAAATCTCATTTTTCTTATTACCAGAGATGCTTCCTCCTCCTCCTCTCTGTTCTGTTTCTTTCTTTCCTTTTATGGCATATGATAAAATAATTTTTCAGGCTGAGAAAGTGCTGCACCCATCTGTTAAATATTTCACTCTTATGTTTCCATCTCTTATTCAGCATAGGATTTGGGTGTGGTTTTTTTAAACAAAAAAATGTCCTGTGGCATCATGTTCTGTGCCATGGCAGTCTCCACAAGAGAGAAGATGGGGCCAGGTGGAGCCAACAACCTGGAGCTGCCATGGGGCTCAACAGTTTAGGGTTCAAGACTGCAGGGATGGTGCTGACCTTCGCCAGTCCCTGTGCAGAGCCTCTGCTGAATGAAGCAGCAGGAGACTGGACAGAAGAAAGTGGTTGAGAGATGAGATGCTTTGTCACTCTGCTGTTCTTGGGAAAGTTCAGTGGGAGATCTGGGAGACTCTTCTAAACCCTTCCTCATATGGCTCACGAGGAACCCTTCCCACGGGTTCTTCTGCTCTAGATGGAGCTGTGAGGTGGAAGCTGCTCTTGGCTGCTTGTTCAGGCTGCTCCTGCTATAAAGCTGGTCTGATATGCTGAACTGGGGAACTCCTGACTTCCTGCTCTTTTGTTCTCACTCTCTCCCTCCTCCACTCCTCCATCTTCCAAGAAGAGGAAGGATGTTTAATAATAATAATAATAATAATAATAATAATAATAATAATAATAATAATTTATTTATACCCCGCCCATCTGGCTGGGTTTCCCCAGCCACTCTGGGTGGCTTCCAACAAAATATTAAAATACAATAGACGGTCAAACATTAAAAGCTTCCCTAAAGAGGGATGCCTTCAGATGTCTTCTAAAAGTCTGGTAGTTGTTTTTCTCTTTGACATCTGCTGGGAGGGCGTTCCACAGGGCGGGTGCCACCACCGAGAAGGCCCTCTGCCTGGTTCCCTGTAACTTGGCTTCTCGCAGAGAGGGAACTGCAGAAGGCCTTTGGTACTGGATTTCAGTGTCTGGGCTCTTCCTTGATGAAGTGGTTTAATTCTGACAGCACTTTTCAAAGTTGTTCAGCAAGTTAACATTCCTTTTCAGATGTCCTCAATGCATTTATCAGCTTTTTCAATTTCCCTGTATCAGGAGCTGCCTGAAGTACCCTTGGTGGGCCTCAGGCTCACATGACTCAAGCGGAAAACCACACAACCAAAGTTCTGGAGAGCTGGACACTGCTCTGCAGGAAAAGGAAGACATGACTTCAAGGCCTCAAATAGAAAATGGCAATTCACATCTAATTCTGCAAGCAGATTGAAAGTGCTGTGTGGAAGAAGAGTGAAATATCAATGATAAGGATTTGACACTCACTGGTTATCAATTATTGTTGACCTGAGTGTCTGGGTTGAAAGATGGAGGTGGAGATGCTCCTTCAGGTATACTGGGCCGAGGCCGTTTAGGGCTTTAAAGGTCAGCACCAACATTTTGAATTGTGCTCGGAAACGTACTGGGAGCCAATGTAGGTCTTTCTTTAGCAGCACTTGTGCAGAAATCCTGCCTCCTCCTCCTCCTCCTCCTCCTCTCACCTGCTCTGCCAAAGACAGTGGCTCTTTTGGATTTGGAGGCAATTAACACTCTTATGGACAAAGATTATGGGCTTTATTGGTTGCACAGCAAGTATAAAGCTACCAGGCTAGATCATATTAATGCACAACAAGAATAAAGCATAAAGCTACTATCAAGATAATAATTCTTATGCCCCTCCAGTTGCTAATAATTCCTTCCTGGGAATGACAACCGCTGGATCATAGAATTGCAGAGTTGCAAGGGACCATGAGGATCATCTAGTCCACCCACTGCAATGCTGGAATCTTTTGCAACACAGGAATCTTTTGCCCTCGGTGGGGCTCAAACCCGTGACCTTGAGATTAAGAGCCTCTTGCTCTACTGACTGAGCTATCCCTCAGGGTCTGGACCCACAGATAGCTGGAACTTTTGTCACATAGTACCAATCTGGATCTCTCCTCTGGGTCTCCTGCTCAGTGCTTCCAGCTCTCACATTAATAGCCTGCATCCTGCTGAGTAAGCGAACTGGTGCGTTGCTCATGCCCACCTGAGTCCTAAGAGCACGGGTAGGCAAACTAAGGCCCAGGGGCCAGATCCGGCCCAATCGCCTTCTCAATCCAGCCCACGGACGGTCTGGGAATCAGCGTGTTTTTACATGTGTAGAATGTGTCCTTTTATTTAAAATGCATCTCTGGGTTATTTGTGGGGCATTCCCCCCCCCCAATATAGTCCGGCCCACCACATGGTCTGAGGGACGGTGGTCCGGCCCCCTGCTGAAAAACTTTGCTGACCCCTGCCTAAGAGCCTCCCATCAGGATCAAAGGGATGAGTCAGGAAACTGCAGCTGCCTCATGATCTCCCCTCTCAAGGCCACGCATCTCTAAGGGGTAACACCTGTCATGCACAGGGCATACACTTTCCATTCTACTGATTCTACATTTCTACAATAGTTCTGGCTGGACAGAAACAGCTTCAACTCTTTCAGAACTCATGTGTGCAAGCTTTCAAAATTATTCCTGCAAAGCATTCTAGTTCCATGTCTTCTTATATGGCCATAAAAAGGGGAATTGATAAGCATCATTCTTAATGCCTCGTGATACAAAGTTCTTCTGGACATGCCCCCAGACACCTGCCTGGCTCTTTTTGTTGCCCTGCCCTCATTTTGGCAGCTGTGGTCTGGGTTTTGCTTAAACTGTGGGATGGCTTAGCTGCTATGGGTGAGGCTAGGATACCATGGGAAGTAAAAAGGGATGCGGGTGGCGCTGTGGTCTAAACCACTGAGCCTCTTGCGCTTGCTGATCAGAAGGTTGGTGGTTCGAATTCCTGCAACAGAGTGAGCTCCCATCGCTCTGTCCCACCTCCTGCCAACCTAGCAGTTCGAAATGGCGTTTCCGTGAACTCTGGTTTCTGTCACAGTGTTCTGCTGCACCAGAAGCGGTTAAATCATGCTGGCCACATGGCCTGGAAAGCTGTCTGCTCCCTCAGCCTGAAAGCAAGATGAACGTTGCAATCCCATAGTCGCCTTCCACTGGAATTAACCATCCAGGGTCCTTTATCTTCCCTTGACTTGCCACGGGAAGTCCAGTCCTTGGTGAAGAGGCATGGTGGTTGGTGGTTGGCAGCAGTGGGGCATAGCCTGCTAGGGGCCAACTATAATCATAATCATATTAATTTTATTATTTATACCCCTCCCATCTGAATAATAGAAAAGTAAAGTTGGAAGGGATCCCAAGGGTCATCTAGTCCAACCACCTGCAGTGCAGGATTAATATTTATTTCATTCTCATATAGACAAGATGACAAACCGGTTTCACTAATCATTAGCTGCTTTCTTTCACTATTATCTAGCTGGGGAGCAACAGACTGGCTTGTTAATGCAGCTAACGAAAAAGGTTAGTTTAAGAATTCTGCCAAGTTTCTGATATTTTGACAAATAGCATAGCTAATTTCAAGGGAAAAATGTTCTGTGGACAAAAAAGATCAGCTTTTTTGTATGAACTGTATTTGTGAATTCAAAACCGGATCTCTGCATTTTCATAAACAAGGGGAAGGAGGAGGTGTGACAGTGCAGTATTCAGCAATGTACAGCTGCATACAGATGTTTGAAAGACAACACCCTTGTCCTAAAAATATACCCAGGACAGTTGCACAACATCTGCTTGCACAACTGCCATGTTTGTTCTCTGCATTGTTTCAACTCATATAACAATTGTGTGGTGCTCATTCTAATTAATTATGACATTTCTACGGTTCATATTTTGCTTTAAATTTGGGAACCTGAAAGAAAGTTAATTAGCTCTCTCTATGCAAAGGATAGAAAAACAGAATCTTGAGAAATCGCCATCTTGCCATTTCAAAAAGGTCTTGCCTGTCAGATGTCTTGAGCTCCTTTGAACTGGCATTTTCTCTGAGGCTGTTCCAATAGCTTTTTAATTGAATTTTGGTTTGTTAGTTTTAACACATTTTTAGTCTTATTGCATTGGGTCTTCTATACACTGCTTACAGACAACTGTGATAAAGCAGTATACAAATTGTTGAAATTGTTGAAATAAAAACAAACAAACAAACAAACAAACAAACAAACAAACAAACTTGAATGCAAAAGAAAATACCTTATTAGGCCATCTTCATATATTGTATTTTGCATTGATGGATGAATTCACCCTCTGAAATGATTTAATTCACAAACCTCTGTAGCATGATGTTTCTCATATGTAGCCCATAGCTTGGATTATGTTCACAAGATAAATGTACAGTACTCTGTTTATTGTTGGAACTGTAAAAAGCCAAGCTACAAACAAATGTCCTACAGTTGGAGAGCAATTATATTTAACCATTCAGTTTCACAGTACATCAAAAAACAGTGCTTGTGACCTAATTATTTCAGGGTTTCTTTTCTTTTTTTGCCCAAAATACAGAGGCAGGAATCCTCATAAATAACTTTCCACTGAAAGTTTACACATAAAAGCATGCTAATGAATACTGTGATAACGCATTTTGTTCTTTTTGTGTCTGTGATAATCTGGAGAGCATAATCAGAGATATGAGCTGCAGCTGAGAGTGTGACTCCATGGCTATTCTTTCAGCTGCAAAGATTTATGAACTGAATGAAGCCACTCATATACACTTATCATTACATTTGTGGTAGAATAGGGTTTTCCATACATTATGTTCCCTGTTCATCCAGGATTCTCATTTTAGTTCCTCGTATGTTCAGATGCCATGGATTGGAAAGAAACGTGACGACGGCCTTTCTCAGGAGGGCTGCCACCTGCCACTCAGCTGTAGCCCCAAGTACTTCTAATTTATACTGGCTGCTTTAGGAATCATTTAAAGTGGGAAAGCAGTTCATAAATAAAAAGCATAAAAAATACATTGATACTAATTGTTGTTGTTGTTGTTGTTTAGTCGTTTAGTCGTGTCCGACTCTTCGTGACTCCATGGACCAGAGCACGCCAGGCACTCCTGTCTTCAATACAGTGGTACCTCAGGTTAAGTACTTAATTCATTCCGGAGGTCTGTTCTTAACCTGAAACTGTTCTTAACCTGAAGCACCACTTTAGCTAATGGGGCCTCCTGCTGCCGCCGCACCACCAGAACACGATTTCTGTTCTCATCCTGAAGCAAAGTTCTTAACCCGAGGCAATATTTCTGGGTTAGCGGAGTCTGTAACCTGAAGCGTATGTAACCTGAAGCGTATGTAACCCGAGGTACCACTGTAGGATCATTTCAGAAACACACCCACCAAAACGACACATATCTGTTGTAATTCTTTTATAAAACACCGGGACTGCTTCCCACCCCACTCCTGAGGCCACAGCAGAATGCAACTGAGCACCAATCAGGCAATACGCTGCCTGACAATCCTGCTCTGGGTCTTCATAATGGGTGAAATAAGAGCATAAGAAGAGCCCTTCTCAATCAGGCAAGTGTCCCATCTCATAGCTGCCAACCAGATGCCTGTGGGAAGCCTGCCAGCAGGCCCTGAGGGCCACAGCGGCACTCTCTCCCTTCCTGAGTTTTCCAGCAAGAGATATTCAGAAGCATATTACCTCTGACCATGGAGGCAAAGCACAACCATTGCGACTAGTAGCCACTAAAAGCCTTGTCTTCCACGAATCTGTCTTACCCTCTTTTTCAAAGTCCAGCTTAGTGGCCACCACTGCCTCTTGGGAGGGTGAATTCCATGGTTTTAAATATGTACTGCATGAAAAAGTACTTTATTTTGTCTGTCCTGAATCTTCCAATCATAGGAACCAACTCCTAGAGGCCAAGGGGGTCTTTGCCCCCTCAATAAAATATTTGAGAGGCCAGGCACCCCCAAAGTTAATGGGCATTGCCATTCAAATGATGTGTATGTGCCGCATCGTGTGATCAATTGGCAGGGCAGCGCTCCCCCCCCCATATTTTATTCAAGTTGGTACCCCTGCTTCCAGTATTCAGCTTCATTGGGCTCTAGTGTTAGAATCATAGAAATAATAAAATTGTAGAGTTAGAAGGGACCAGTCACCTCTGAGAGTTAGAAGGGTCAGTCACCTCTGAGGGTCACCCCAACAATGCAGGAATCTCAGCTAAAGCACTCATGACAGATGGCCACCCAACCTCTGCTTAGAAACCTCCAAGGAAGGAGAGTCCACCACCTCTCGTGGGAGCCTTTTCCACTGTCGAACAGCTCTTACTGTCTGAAAGTTCTTCCTGATGTTTAGTTGGAATCTCCTTTCTTGCAACTTGAAGCCATTGGTTTAAGTCCTACCCTCCAGAGCAGGAGAAAACAAGCTTACTCCATCCTCCATGTGATAGCAGTTTAGATAATTGAAGATGGTAATCATATCTCCTCTCCGTCTCCTCTTTCCCAGGCTAAACACCCCCAGCTCCCTCAACCATTCATCATAAGGCTTGGTTTGCAGACCCTTTCTCCACCTACTTTCTCCATGCTCTGCATAATTTTATTATTTTCTGCCATATTCCCATACTCACCCTTTCTCTGAAGCCACAAATGCTGGACCTTTTCCACACAGTAGAGCTGCCTCAACCCTTTGATCAGTTTGGTTCCCTTTTCTGAAGCCTTTCATGTCATTTTTGAGGTGAGGTGACCAGAACTGTACTCAGTATTCCAAATGAAGTTACACCATAGATTTGTATAATGGCATTAAGATATCAGCAGTTTTGTTTTAAATTCCTTTCTTAATGATCCCTAACATGGACTTTACCTTTTTCACAGCTGCTGCACATTGGGTTGACATCTTCATCAAACTATCCACTACAACACCGTCATTCCTAGTCAGCCACTGCCAGTTTGACCCCATGAGTCTGACCTATATGTTAACTTAGTTTTTTCCCCTTGCCTGTACATGCATCACTTTGTACTTGCTTACACTGAATTGCATTTTCCATTTTACTGCTCATTCACTCAGTTTGGAGAGGTCCCTTTGGAGCTCATTGCAATCTCTTTTTGTTTTAACAATTCAGAATCATTTGTGAATATAGCCAATAATTTGCTCACTCTAAAGGTTAAAATTTGTGGGAATGTTGTGGGTAGCAGGAGAGGATATATTGACTGAATATTATCCTTCCTAACTCATGCTAGTGAGTTTATTCATACGGCAGAGTACATCCCCCCTCTTTACACAGCAGAAAGCTAGTTGCAGATTCGTTAGAATCTCTTAAGTTCTATTATTCCTGGTAAGACCCCTTTGATTCCCTCCTAAAAGAATAAAGACACAACAGTCTTGTTCATAAGTAACAATAAGAAGTTTACTCACATTCAGTTCACAGTTGGATCCCTGAAGGCAGGCTTTAGCTTAGAAGAGGGTTTGAGTTCATCCCACATGCTGCTGGCTGAGAGCCAGCAGTGCAGTCCAAGAGAAGAAAAGGCATCAAAAGAGAGGAAGGTGGCTGCGTGACTGGACCTTTTGTGGGGTCTGGAAGGACCACGCCCACCACCTGGTCACATGCAAAGGAAGGATGCCAGGTGTAAAAGGAAGCTCAACTGACTGGACCAACATTCCCCTGCATGTCCACTCTAGGTAAACAGGAAATGTTGTATTTGACTGCTTATGTTACATCCTACAAAATTAAAGGTTTGATAGGCCAAGTGTCTGCTGAAAAGAAAATGTCACCATACAATGCTGGAAGGACATAATCAGCAAAGAAACAACTTCCCTTGACAGGAAGAGCATGGCCTCAGAGAAAGTCCTCTCTAATGTATCAAGCATATGCACCTCAGATGTTGCTGAAATGCCTTAGTAAATCTCCATAGAACAGGAGTGTGGCGCTGCATCCAGCCAATGGACTGGATCCTTACCTCTCCAAACAGCTAAGTTTGACAGCTTGGTAGCACCATCCAACCATCAGTCACCTGATGTCACAATGACCCCCAGGTGACCCATCATCCTTTGCCCACACAATTTGAAAGGAAACCACAAAGGAACAGTGCTTTCCAAACCTCTGAAAATCAGCTATATGGTGTTGCTTGCAAACCTTTTTTCGGCAAAGTTGCATCTTTATCTGCCACAAACCTGACATTATGCATGGCATCAGAAGTGGGGCAGTGTCAGAAGCAAGCCAGCAGTAAATCACACCATGCAAGTTGGAGTTAATTTTTATTATCAAGAACACAATCTGCACAGACTTGACGAAGTGTCAGGCCTAATGAGCACAGCATCTCACCCCCAGTATGTCTTGTCCCATGGATCAGTTGTCAAGACTGAAAGTATCTGCCTCCCTACAGCCATCTAAGTCCCCTCTGCTCCAGGGTTTTCCCCAAGCAATCAGAAACTGTACCTGCCTGAAGCCAACCTCTCCTTTGCTCTTTTCATGCCTCTTTTGGTTCTGTGAGACCAGGGGAGAGGGGACCTTGTCACTGCAGAAGTGGGGCACACCCATGACTCTTCACCAGCCTGAGTCATCTCTGCCTCTTGGCCTCCCTCCTCCCCTGCTTCAGCTTCTGCGCCTGTTTCTGGTCTTCTCTCTGCCACATACTCCCCCTGCTCACTAAGCCCTGTGACCTCTTCAGCTTCCAACACCTCCTCTTGCCAGTCTGCTCCCTCTGACCACTCAGCATTGTCCCACCACTAGTCTCCTGGCTCTGAACCTTCTTTCCTTGGGGATTCCCCAGCTGCTTCCTCCCAGCAGTCCTCTGCATCCAACCAGTCCATGACAGGCAGGTGGGCATGGCTTGGCTGAGATGACCTTGCTGGCCAAATGGACAGGTCTGATGGGTTTAATTAGGCCTGTGGATAGTGGTTTCCATTTGCTGCACAGAAGAGCTTAATAGGTTGCAGGCTCCTGTGGTAGAAGATGATCTTTAAATATTTATGTTTTAAAATTGGCAATTTACAATCTCTTGTTAAAACCGTTCTTTCAGTCCTCCCCCTCCAGTCCTAGTCATAAGCATGGTTCTGTGTTGCTCCAAATCCCCACTCAAGCAATATGTTCACTGGGTGACTTTGGGCCAGTCACCATCTCTTAGCCTAACCCACCTCACAGAGTTGCCGTGAGGATGAAATGGGGAGGAGGAGAGACAGCACACCACCTTGAGCTCCTTGGAAGGAAAAAGGTGGTAAATAAATAAATAAATAAATAAATAACTATCTTCTACTGAGGAAATGACTGAGGAGGCTGGTATGTTTAATCTGAAGAAGAGGAGGCTTGTGGGATATTTAAATTCAGTGGGTTTTTTTCTTACATTTTCCTGTTGTTGTTTAGTCGTTTAGTCGTGTCCGACTCTTCGTGACCCCATGGACCAGAGCACGCCAGGCACCTCTGTCCTAAATTTTCCTACTCATATTGAAATACTGCCCCTCAATGAGGCCAAACTTAGATTCACAAAATGTTCAGGGAAATGTGTCCCCCTGGGTCCCCCCAGAAAAAAGCACTGTTTGAATTGCAGTCAAACCAACAATTCATGTTTTGCCAGAGAGGCACAGGAAGGGCTGAGGCTCACAGAGCTTTCCTGCTAGAGAAGTCTGTGACGTCACTTCCCTTTTGTGCCCTGACAGGAAGTGGGTGTGTCTATATCTGCTCCTCCCTGCCTGGGCTCCCTCTTTTTCTGCTCTTCTTCACCATGCCTACAACGTAAGAACATCCAGTTTAAAGCTAGACTTAGTATATTTTAGTAACTTAATTACCATTATAAGCCTGCCTGCATCGGGGCTCCGCTAGGGGCACCTTGGAAGATGGCCGACAATACCATCTCTCCAGCTCACACGGGGTAATTAAGGGGCTGAGATGGGAGTAAATCAGCCTCCCATTTTTCTTCCCGGTGGAAGGGAAGATGCAGCCTCGTCCACGGTTGCCCATAAATCACCCCTGAGTTCGAAAGAAGTAAGGGGTGAGGGCAGTGAACGGAAAGCCCTCGAGTGAGCTCGGATCTCCTGGACGCTGTCTCCGAGAGCGACCCAAGTTGCATTTCTTAAGATAAAAAATTGGATATAAGAGTTATTGCACATGCTTCGAGCGAAGAAAAGGGTATGTTAGCTGCTAATTAAGCCTGCCACTGAGAAGTTAAGAGTGATGGATTGGACTGGAAAGAAGATAACATTAAAGAACAACATCTAAGACGGTATGATGAAACGGAAGGGAAGGGGGGGGATAAAACTTCTTCTTTTCTTATTACGATATTACCTAACAACCCCCCCCCCCGAAGAACCGTCAAAACAACCTATAGCAAGTGAGATTGGAAAATAAACTGTGTGGAAATAAAAATATCAACTAAAGCCTTTGCTTTTTAAAATATCTGAAAATAAAATAAAAGGCTCTCCTGTGGCGCAGTTTTTAATTGGGATCCGCCATTATGAGACAGACTACGTTGCAGAGATTAACAGTCATAGGGGGAGGCGAGCCATTACTTTGTTATCATGCTTGTATTCTAAGTTCGACTTGGCAAATCTTCTCTGGAAAGGCTAATTTATGGTGCAACTTGTATGGGAAAATTAATGAGCAAACGCCTAGATTTTATTTCATCAGAACTGAGAAAGATGGCGTCTGCCACCCGAGGAGGACTTTTGGATGGATTCGGCATAAATAGCAGCGTGTGAGGATTTATTGCAAACAAAAGACTTAGCAGCTTTTTTTAAAAAGGGAGAGCCTTACAAAGTTCACATAATATTGTTTAATAATAATACATAGTTCGCATAATATTGCTTACTTTAACTCGCCTGTGGAAACAACTCAGAGGCTATTAAGAAGAAAAAGGATAACAACAAGAAGATTGAAAGATGGGACTGGGGAACACTAAAAGCAGCAGAAATATGAGATGATTGGACCCTACTGAACTCGAAGCATGGGAACCCCCAACAAAAATTTATAATTTGGCAAAATATTTGGACTTTATGATATGTATTGGTATAATTTGGAATAATTAATGTGATATGATTGGATTGTTAAATGGAAAACTTAATAAAAATTATTATTAAAAAAAATAAAAATAAGCCTGCCTGCATCAAGCTACTGTACCCATTATTCTTCAAGACATATTCTGAGTGAGTAAATGTTATTTTTTACCTTTTACAAGACTATTTATATGTGATTATTATTTTAAGGTGGAGAAAAGGAGGAAATACCAGGAATATACATGCCTTAAATGCCTTAAAGCATCCTGGATTACTAATACTAAAAGGCTAAAACTAGGCTATCTTAGCTTCCCTTTAAGCTGTGAAGGGAGAGCACTTTGCTATTTTAAGGGGGCAAAGTTGTTGAGCTCCTTTTGGGGGGCAAAATCTCAAAAAGGCAATTTTTAGGGGAAATCGGTAAAAACGGGTCTGCCGATATGGGCTGCCATACGTTCATATTTTCCCTGACATTTTTTGCCGATTTCCACCCAGATACTGCTAGAGTCAGCAGTATTCCAGATAAGTCCGGGAAATTCCAGATGTATGGCAACCCTAAATATATCCCCTCTTAGCAGCTAATCACATCCCAACAGGACTGAGAGGTGATATGATAGCAATCTTCAAGTAACTGAAGGACTGTCACAAGCTTGTTTTCTGCTGCTCTAGAGAATACTGCTTACAGACGTAGACTTTGTTTGGATAAATATGACAACATTTGGAATGAGTTTATACAGCATGTACTAGGCTATTAACATCTATATATGTATTAGGATAATAACATATTGACTTCCGGGTTGGTGCCTCCGGCAATGGCGGAATTCCTCTGATCGGGAGGAATTTGCCCCATGGGAATTTGGGTCTGTACCGCCACTGCGAAGGCGGAGACCCGTAAAAATCACAGGCGGGAGAAGCCTGTGAACGTGGGATTCGGCGGGCACCTTTTGCGCCTCCCCTACTCACGGGGAAACCCGGTTTCGGGGATCCGGAGCGACGTGGGGTGAGCGGCGCAGTGCTTCAAATCATCTGCTTCTTCCACGGAGCGAAGCCGCATAGCTGTTGCTGGAGAGCACTGACTTTTTCCTGTGGACAATTTGACTCTAAAGTAATTACCCGTGAGTAGAGCTGAAGTGGGAAGAATTGGATTAATTTTTTTTTATAAATATTTTTATTACATTTTCAAATACAAAGTCAGAAATATAAAAAACATAAAAGAAAAGAAAAGAAACAAAGAAAGTAGCAAAAAAGACCCAACTTTCAAAAACATTTTTACATTACCAACTGGACTTCCCCACATCTCCCTCACCCTGCATTCTTTACAAAAAACATATCAGCAAATTATTACCTTGTTTCATACCTTACTTGTATCTTTCAAATATTATACTTCTGAATTTAAAGTATTTTTTATCAGTTACTTATACCTTAAGATAAACATAGTATAACTTTAAATTTCAACCTTTTCTTACTTATGACTTAGTTTCCTGTCCACCAAATCTAGTTGCTGAAGCTAAAATTTCTAAATCATGCAAATTCTTAACATTCATACAACTTATAGTGTTTTTGTAAATAGTCCTTAATTTTTTTCCAGTCCTCTTCCATTTTTTCTTCTCCCAACTCTCGGATTCTGCCCGTCATTTCAGCCAGTTCCATATAGTCCATCAATTGCGTCTGCCACTCTTCCAGTGTGGGAAGATCTTGCGTCTTCCAGTATTTTGCAATGAGTATTCTTGCTGCTGTAGTTGCGTACATAAAAAAAGTTCTGTCCTTCTTTAACACCTTTTGGTCAACAATGCCCAGGAGGAAGGCCTCTGGTTTCGGGAAGAATTGGATTTTTAAACGTTTAATTTGGTATCGAAACGGGGAGGTTCAATACAGGAAGTCCGCCTCCCCCTTTTGTAAATAAACTGAAGCAATGAGCCTGCAAGCTGAAGTCTTGGAAAGCCTTTTGTAAAAGACTAAATTTCCATCGGTAAAGAACTAAACCCCCCCTTTTGGAGACAGGAGAAGAGGGGGGGGAGTGGTGGACTGAATATGCCTGTAGGAGAGAGTTAAGAGAGTTAAAATACCGGAACTTTTTTCTCTGAAGCAAAAATGACATGGACAAGAATTGACCAAATTTGGGTAACTAGTAGCATGGCGCCAAGGATAAAAAAAGTTGAAATCTGCCCAAAGACTTGCTCCGACCACAACGCTGTAAAGATGGAGATGAAACTAACAACAACTGGATCCTTTAGATGGAGAATGAATGACACCCTCTTTAGAGATGAAGAGATTTACAAGAAGGCCCAAAAAACATTGAAAGATTACTTTGAGATAAATTTGAGAACAGAAGTGGAAAAAAGAATAATTTGGGACGCAAGCAAGGCCGTGATGCGAGGTTTCCTAATACAACAGAACTCCATAAAGAGGAAAAAGCAGAATGAGAGGAAAGAAAATTTTTTGGAAAAAATGAAAGAAGGTGAAAAGAAATTGAGGTCTAAACCAAAGTCTCATGAGATTTTGAGAGAAATAAAGCACTATCAGATGCAATATATGGAATTGATGACTCAAGAGATAGAATGGAAAATAAAGCAAATGAGACAAAAGACATTTGAATCAGCAGATAAATGTGGGAAACTTCTGTCATGGCAATTGAAAAAGAGGCAAAAACTGAACACTGTGACAAGTTTAGAAATGGATGGAAAGATTATTCACAAACCAAACGAGATAAGTAATTGCTTTCAAAGTTTCTTCAGGAATTTATACGCACAAGGGCCAGTCAACGAACAGGAAATAGAAGAATTTATTAAGAAACATGGATTACCAAAAATTTCAGAGCAAAGCAAAATGATTTTGAATGAGAAGATAACAGGACAAGAAATAGAGGGTGCCATTCAGAATATGCAATTGGGAAAATCTCCAGGACCAGATGGTTTGACCGCTAGATATTACAAAGCGTTGAAGGAATGGTTAGTACAACCATTGAAAGAAGTTTGTAATGAAATTTTGGAGGGGAAAAAGGCACCTGAATCGTGGAAAGAAGCTTTTATTTCACTTATACCGAAAACTGAGATTGAAAAGAACCAGGTTAAAAACTACCGCCCTATATCACTACTTAATGTGGATTACAAAATTTTTGCAGACATTTTGGCAAAAAGACTGAAGAGAGTGTTGGTAGGGGAGATTCATAAGGACCAAACTGGCTTTCTCCCAGGGAGACATATGTCAGATAATGTGAGGAACATAATAGACATTTTGGAACTGTTAGAAAGGGACATTAATAGGAAGGCTGTTTTAATTTTTGTGGACGCGGAGAAAGCCTTTGATAATATTTGCTGGAGCTTTATGAAGAAGAATCTCCAAGGGATGGGGGTAGGCCAAGGTTTTGAAAATGGTATAGGTGCAATATATTCTGAACAAAAAGCAAAGTTAATTGTAAATAATGTGGTTACGGAAGAAATACCTATAGAAAAAGGTACACGACAGGGATGCCCAATATCCCCTTTACTTTTTATATCAGTCCTGGAGGTTTTGTTAAATATGATCAGAGGGGACCAGTTGGTTAAAGGAGTTCAGGTCGGAGCCAGACATTACAAACTAAGGGCATTTGCAGATGACCTAGTATTGACCTTACAACAGCCAGATACTAGTACTAAAAGAGTATTAGAACTAATTGAGATATTTGGTCAAGTAGCAGGATTTAAACTGAACAAACAGAAAACGAAAGTGTTGGAGAAAAATCTAACAATTGCTGAAAAAGAGAAGTTTCAGATTGAAACAGGTTTAGTGATAACAAAAAAAGTGAAATACCTGGGGGTAAACTTAACATCTAAGAATGTGAACTTATTCAAGGACAATTATGACAAATGTTGGACAGAAGTAAAGAAAGATCTAGAAATATTGTCAAGGTTGAGACTCTCCTTGTTAGGCCGAATTGCTGTCATAAAGATGAATGTATTGCCTAGAATGCTGTTTTTATTCCAGACGTTGCAGATTTTGGACAAGATGGACTGTTTCAAGAAGTGGCAGAAAGACATATCTAAATTTGTCTGGCAGGGCAAAAAGCCCAGAATAAAATTTAAGATTTTAACTGACGCAAAAGATAGAGGGGGGTTTGCCCTGCCGGACTTAAGACTCTACTATGAATCGGCAGCTTTTTGCTGGTTGAAACATTGGCTGCTTCTTGAGAATACAGACATTTTGGATCTGGAAGGGTTTGATAATAGATTTGGTTGGCATGCATATATATGGTATGACAAGGTAAAATTGCATAAAGGTTTCAAAAACCATATTGTTAGGAAAGCATTATACAATGTTTGGATGCGGTATAAAGACTTACTGGAAAGTAAAACTCCCAGGTGGTTGTCACCAATGGAAGCTAAAGAGGTGAAAAAACTTAATATGGAATCTAAATGGCCAAAATACTGTGAAATTTTAGAACAAGATGGTGAGAAAGTTAAACTACAGAGTTATGAGAAATTAAAGTCTAAAGTACGAGATTGGTTGCATTACCTTCAGATAAACGAGGTATTTAAACAAGACAGGAAAATAGGCTTCCAGATGGAGAGGTCAAAACTAGAAATAGAACTGTTAGAACCCAATACTAAGAACTTGTCAAGAATGTATAACTTGCTGTTGAAATGGAATACACAGGATGAAACGGTGAAATCAGCTATGATTAAATGGGCGCAAGATTTTGGTCATGACATTATGTTTGCTGACTGGGAGAAGTTATGGACCACCGGTGTTAAATTTACGGCATGTAATGCCTTAAGAGAAAACATAATGAAAATGATTTACAGGTGGTACATGACTCCAGTCAAGCTTGCAAAAATTTACCATTCGCCCAATAACAAATGCTGGAAATGTAATGAGACTGAAGGTACCTTTTATCACCTTTGGTGGACCTGCCCGAAGATTAAAGCCTTTTGGGAAATGATCTATAATGAAATTAAGAAAGTCCTTAAATGGACTTTTCCTAAGAAACCTGAGGCTTTTCTTCTGGGCATGGTTGGCCAATTGGTGTCAAAGAAGGACAGGACGTTTTTTATGTATGCTACGACAGCAGCTAGAATTCTTTTAGCAAAGTATTGGAAGACACAAGAACTACCCACGCTGGAAGAATGGCAGACGAAGGTGATCGACTACATGGGACTGGCAGAGATGACCGGCAGAATCCGCGACCAGGGGAAAGAGACAGTGGAAGAGGACTGGAAGAAATTCAAAGTATATCTTAAAATTTATTGTAAAATTGAGGAGTGTTAAGATGTTAAGGAACTGGGAATTAGAGAACTACAGCTGTAATCAATAAGTAAAAAAAAAAAAAAGAACCTATATGAAAGTGAACTTGATAATTAGTTAACTGGAGGAGTTGCTGAAGAAATGTAAAACAAGGATGCAGAAAAGGGGAGGTATGGGGAAGTCCGAGAAGTAAGGTGAATGAAAATAAGATTATGAAATTATATATGTTTATATGTTTGTATGTTTTTGTTTTGTGTATTGTTTGTTTTTATTATGTGTTTGGAAAATTAATAAAAATTTATTAAAAAAAAAGAAAAGAGAGAGAGAGTTAAAATACTGCCGCTCTGACCCTGGAAACGGGCTGCCAGTAGGATCGATGTCTTTTGGAATGTTCATTGACAGCGTTTAGAACGTTCATTGACAGGTAGCTAAACAAGAGAATACATTGTTTTTACTGTCTCCGGTTGTTATAAAAAAAAGAAAAAAGGAGGAAAGTAACTGAAAATTGAAGCTAACTTTGGATTATTGAAACTGTGTTTAAAAGAGGACATACTGACCAATACAAATAGAAACTGTTTTCCCCTAGTGGAAGCTTTTGAAATTGGTTACTTTACAGGAGCTGGGCTAGGGGAATTTCCAGCTGCAAGATAAAAAATTGTGAGACTCTGGAATTGACCTTGAATCTCTTAAGTGTTATGGCAAATGGAAAGAAAAAACAGACGGAATGTCGACAGAAGAGGCCTTAGTGGTCGCATTAGTGAAAATAAACGATTCGCTGGAACAACTTCACAAGAAAACAGACGTGATAAATGTGAAAGTGGATGCTGCAAATATTAAAATTGACTTAATCGTAGAAAGTTAAATAACTTGGGACAAAAGGTGAATACCAATACAGAAACCACCCAGAAATTGATACAGGAATCTATTCTGATACGGCAAACTGCAGATGAAGTCAGGAAAAAAACCCTTGCTGCTGAATGTAAAGCAATACAACTGGAGAGGAGAGTCCCATTCATACAAAGACAACTTGATGAACATAAGCTGACACTCGTTATGATTGAACTTAAAGAAAAACAGACGAATTTGAGGACCAGAGCCCTACCTGAACTTGAAAAGGAAAGCTTGACAGAGTTTCAGGAGGTGACAGGACTAACATCGGTTGAGAAAGAGAGGTATTTGGGGGGTTAGTATGACCGCCAGAAATGTGAATTTATTCAAGGACAACTGTGAAGGACGTTGGATTGAAGAGAAGGGGGATTTGGAAATATGGCCAAATCTGAAGTTGTTATTGTTGGGCCGAGTTGTTGTTGTGGGGATGAGGGCGGCTGTGTTCTCGGGGATGTTGCTTTTGTTTCAAACATTGCAAGGTTTGGATGGGATGGATTGTTTCAGGAGGTGGCAGAGGGATGTTGCTAGATTTGTTTGGCAGGGCAGGAAGCCATGAGTAAAATTTAAGATATTGACGGATGCCAAAGAAGGAGGTGGACTTGCCCTGCCAGACCCCTAAACCTTGTTGTGAACCATCTGCTTTTTGCTGGCTGAGAGAATGGCTGCTTCTTGAAAGCACTGAAGTGTTGGATAATGGCAGATGAAGTTGATGGACTATATGGAATTGGCGGAAATGACTGGCAAGATCCGAGACCAGGGAGAAGAGTCGGTGGAAGAAGACTGGAAAAAGTTTAAAGACTATTTATAGAAATATTGTAAAATTAAGGAATGTTAGAAAAATGTTGGAATGAAGTTATATGGCTTTAGTAGAAATGTTATAAGGAATTAAGTATAAATAGATTAATAGAAAATTAAAAGAAAAATAAGGCAAGAATGTGTTAAGATAATTATAGGATAGAAAACAGAGTAAGATGGAAAGGAATTGCTGAAACAATTAATAGAAGTGGAATACAAAAAGGGAGGTGTGAGGAGGTCGTTGGAAATAAGCGAATGAAAGATAAGATATTGAAAGTGTTTGAGGTGTTTTTAAACTGTTTTTGTTTGTTCTTGCTTTGTTTTGTTAGTCTATGTAGTGTTTTTGTATTGTATTTGTATTGTTCTTTTTCTTTTCTCTTTTTTGTTTGTAGTGTTGTGTTGAAAATGTTGGAAAAGTAATAAATATCATTTTTTATATATAGGATAATAACATATCAATTGATGTAAGAATGTATGGGAGTATATTACATTGCATTTTTGTATATATATTTTTTCTTTCTTATAAACATCTTTGTGTCCCCCCACTCCCCCCTTCCCCCCTCTGTGGCACTTTATTTCTTTATAACTGAAATAATTTAAATAATTTAAATAATTTAAAGAGCTGATTGACAGTGGAATGGACTACATTGGAAGGTGGCGGTTGATTATCCTTCATTGGAGATTTTTAAATAGAGGTTGGGTGTCAGGATGGAATTATTTAGCTGTGATTCCCTCATTGCCCAGCAGCTGTAGAATTCCATTATTCGATGATAATATATGAACAAGTTAAAAAACACAGGTCCCAATACCAATTCTTCCAGGACTCTACTTTCTATCTTCTATTCAGAGACCTGTTCACTCTCTGCTTCCTGTTACATAACCAGTTCATGATCCACAGGGTGACATCCCTTTATTCCTTGACCACTAAACTTCCTCAGGAGTCTTTGGTGAGGTACTTTGTTAAAAGCTTTTGGAATGTCCACGTACACTATGCCAACAAACTCACGTCTATCTATATGCTTGTTAACACACTCAGCTCTGTTAGATTCATGAGACAGGACTTGTCCTTGCAGAAGCCATGCTGGCTCTGCTTCAGCAAGGCTTATTCTTCAATATCAGGGATAGGCAACCTAAGGCCCGGGGGCCGGATGCGGCCCAGTCGCCTTCTAAATCCGGCCCGCGGACGGTCCGGGAATCAGCGTGTTTTTACATGAGTAGAATGTGTGTTTTTCTTTAAAATGCATCTCTGGGTTATTTGTGGGGCATAGGAATCCGTTCATTCCCCTCCCCCCCCAAAATAGTCTTGCCCACCACATGGTCTGAGGGACGGTGGACTGGCCTGCGGCTGAAAAAGTTTGCTGACCCCTGTTAAATATGCTTGGTTATTTTATCTTTAACCACACTTTCCATCAGTTTTCCTGGGACAGACATTATTCCCTTTTTAAAAATTGTTGTTTCATTGGCCACTTTCTAATCCTCAGGTGTAGAACCTGATTTTAGGGATGTTACATATTTTTATTAGAAGATCAGGAATTTCACATTTGAGTTCTTTGAGACCTCTTAGGTGGGTGCCATACAAACCTGGCGATTTGTCAGTTTTTATTTTGTCTGTTAGGCTTAGAACTTTGTCTCTAAACACTGTTATTTTTCTCTGTTCCTCAGACTCTCCACCTGCAATAATGACACTCCTGTTATACGGAGAACCCTAGTTGAGATACATATTCACCATGCTTCTCATAGTTGAGACCCATGGAATCAGGATCTACCCAGCAGCCTTTATCTGACCTACTCTGACTGCCTGGAAGAAAAAAAAAATGAAAACTAACAAATTCTGGATGAAATAAATTAATATATCCAGTTCAATTAACATATCCATTCATGACTGTGGCATTCATTCCTTTGCTAGAAATGAAATATGTGAATGAACCACATTTGTTCCAGTTATTAATTTGTTTTAAAATGAATATGTCCTCCTAAAACCCACGACTTAAGGTGACTGCTTCACCTCATGATAAGGCTGCCCTTGCGTACCATCTAGGAGCATCTAGACAGGACGAGACGCCTGGCTTCTCCCAGCAGTTCTCCTTTTTAAGCATGTGTGACCAGGGAACATGGATTAGATATACTGTGATTTAATAGTGAAGAAGTTGTTGCCTTGATTTCTGAATAAAGTTCAAGTATACAACTGATTTCTTTATTCCTACCACATTCCTGAAGCATTTACTGTTATATGAGTGTTTATTGTGTCGGCAACATGAGGGGATGATGGGGATATATTAAGGAAAAACCCTCTTACATTTTTTTCTTTCTTTCAGAAAAATGTCAACTCTATTACTGGTGTGTCAACCCCATTACTGCAACATCATGTATATAATCATAAACCTTCTCAGTGCAACAAACAAAACATTCCCTTCAGGTCATTATGAGAAACAAGCAATAGGCCGAGGGGAAGATGCTCTAGGTGCCTGTCCCTCCCTATTAGCAAATTTCTTATGTCTTCTGTTCTGCTATAGTGGCAGTGGCTGATTTGATGAAGAAGAAAGAGTATGCAACAGCTGGAGTAAATTTTCTGATTCTTAGTATTTCCTTTAATTTAGATAACATATTTTTCATCTTATGATACATCAGCCCATTGACATTTATATTTCTAATATAATACTCAAATGGTAAAACACAGAGATTAACTTTGGATCAACACATTCAGTTCTTAAACCCTGAAAAAGTAATTATCTTTTCAGCACAATGAAATGAAAATATTATCATACTAACAGTCAGCAAATGTATCATCAGAAATCAGGTTTAGTCACAGTCTCCAACTTACCTACTTTTAAAAGATATTTACAATATGACTCTTTCCAGAAATACAGAACTTTCCCTGCCTTCAGCTTGTGGGTTTTGACTTAATTATAATTAGCACAGAAACAAATGTTTCCAAATACAGTTCTACCTCAGGTTATAAACACTTCGGGTTACAGACTCCACTAACCCGGAAGTAGTACCTCGGGTTAAGAACTTTGCTTCAGGATGAGAACAGAAATCATGTGGTGGCAGCGGGGCGGCAGCGGGAGGCCTCATTAGCTAAAGTGGTACCTCAGGTTTTGAACGGTTTCAGGTTAAGAATGGACCTCCGGAACGAATTAAGTTCGTAACCAGAGGTACCACTGTATTTTAAAAATCACCATAATGCTGTACTTCATCATTTGAATTCTGAATGCATAATTTTGAATTTGCAAAGTAGAATTTTGAAAGTGATTTCCCCTTCAAATATGGAATTTCAGTGCTTTAGAATTATTAACATCTTTTTCTTGTTTTAATATTGAGATATAAAAAATGAAACCCCACGAGGTGTCACAAATACTATTGATACTAAGTACTATTGCATGCTGAGTAGCACATGCTGTCAAATATTAAATGCTGTTGCATGACAACTATCAAATTCCCTCAAGTATCACCTTTTAAATATTAAGACCAAGATTCTAAGAGAAAGATAAAATAATGAAATGAAATGCTGCTGGATGTAAAATAAAGATATCAAATATTCATCTAGTCTTTCAATATCCAGGGAATATCTGTCAATATTTAGTATTTGAATTCCAACATTTGCAGAGAAGAATTCATGGGAGAAAAATAAATTCAGGTCTAACTGCTTCCTCTGCACTGGGCACAAAGTGTGTGCTTCTCCTCACAAAGATGTGCTTGGAACCTCCTGAAGCTCAACCGGGAGGATTTGGGGCAGCACAGTAACCAAGCACTGATTCTGTGGACAGCAAAGCGGCTGGCGAAGCATCCTCTTCCTTGCCCTGCCTCTTCTCCAAATTGCCTCTCAGCTGAAACAGGGTGTCTGTGTTCTGGGGGGTGGGGAGATATCCTAGGAAGTCGTGAAGTCTAGTTAAAATTACCTACATGTGCTTAGGAACTAAGCTGTATGGACTTTGAATCCAACCTTTTGGTCTACCTTGTGTGATTACTTTTCACTATCGCTGTCCCATCTGTGAAACAGATCCATAGTCTCCCACAGAAGAGACTCAAAGCCCATATTTCACTTTGAAAATCTTGATGAATTTCCTCAGGAATTCAAACACTGGTTTATTCGTGCAGGAAATAAAGGTCCTCCAATAAAGTAGTAATTTGCTGAAGTATAATGGCCAGGTCAAAGGCGATATGCCACTTCAAAATATTAAGGCCATCAGTAACCAGAGGCCTTTTAAAAATGGAATACGAAATGATCACATTCTGTGGTTAACATGACACAACTATTTTGGTGCTGATTTTCTGTAACTGCAGAACTGCGGGGCAGAGAAGTTGTTAAGCATTTTGAGAGATCCTTGTTGTTTGTCTTGCGTTCATGTCCATGGTCACAGGCATCAATTTCTTCTGTTAAGATTTCTCCAAGCTGTTGAGTGTGACTGTGTGTTTCCCATTCAGGTTTATACCAGACTATAAAAAGCAAGCTCTGTGTTGATTTTAGGTTGCTGCACAAGTGCTTTAGACCTTACTGGGGCAACAGTGTAGAGTTCAAGTAGAGTTCATTTGCCCTTTCTTAAAGTCACTTTGAATAAGGAGAGCTGGTGCAGCCTTGCAATGTGCTACAAGCCAGGAAGTCTTCCATTTACATCTCACGAACTCACTAGGACCCAGTGGCGTAGCGTGAGTTGTCAGCACCCGGGGCAAGGCAAGTAATTTGCACCCCCTAACCCGTGGATTTGCGCCCCCTAACCTGTGGATTTGCCCTAACCCCAGATGTTGCGCCCAGTGCGGCCGGCCCCCCCCTGCACCCCCCACGCTACGCCACTGCTAGGACCACAGGCACAGAGCCAAAAATATTTTGCTGCCTAAGGTAGAGCAGGAAATGGTGCCTATCTCCAAAGTCCAAGGTTAGTAAAGTTCTTTTGGCACCTGAAGCAGAACCCCCCCTCCCTAATAGGCAAAAGACAGCAATAACATACGGGGGGTGGGGCGTACAGGGCCAGTTGCCAGGGGTGCAAAATGTAAACCCCCAGTGCTGGTTCAATACAGCTGAGTGCTTCCGTCACTGTCCTCCATGCAAACCACGAAGTGACCTCTCCAGACAATGGAACAACTCTTCTTATCTCTGCGCCTGCGATCTTCTGGGTGACGCAGGCGCCATTTGGCAGTTGAATGTGCATGTGTACTCCATTTCCCTCCCTCCCCACCCTTCATATGGCCCTGGGTGCTGGCAAACCCAGACTACTACCAACCTGCTCTCCTTTTAAGCCTAACTCTGTCCAATAATAGGGCCAGCCTTCCACAGGCAAGCCGCCAGTGCTCTTTTTCTATAGAAAGAGGTGCCAGAACTCACCATGAACGCCTCCCTCATTTTCTTAGAATGGCAATGGTGCTCACATGAGAGGTGCCGGAACTGAGTTCCAGCTGAAAAAAATCCCTGCAAGCACTATTTTTCAGACTCAGATGCTCCCAGTCTGCAATATGGGGCTAATACTTACTATCTAGACAGCAAACCTAGACAGCATCTTAAAAAGCAGAGACATCACCTTGCCAACAAAGGTCCGTATAGCTAAAGCCATGGTTTCCCCAGTAATGATGTATGGAAGTGAGAGCTGGACCATAAAGAAGACTGGTCGCTGAAAAATTGATGCTTTGATTGAGGGCACAAGGAGAAGGGGAAGACAGAGGACGAGATGGTTGGACAGTGTTCTCGAAGCTACAAACACGAGTCTGACCAAACTGCGGGAGGCAGTGGAGGACAGAAGTGCCTGGCGTGCTCTGGTCCAGGGGGTCACGAAGAGTCAGACACGACTAAACGACTAAACAACAACACTTACTATCTTACAAAGATACTGTGAAGGATTGCAAAATAATGAATGCGAACCATTTTGAACACTTTATAACAGTTGTGGTGGGGATTTGCGGCACTCCAGGCATGCTAGAGCACTACTCCTTGACCATTGGCAGGGCAGGCTGAGGCTGGTAAGAGTTGGAAGGCCTGAGTTAGCCACCACTGCTCTAAAAGAAACCCTATAGGAGAATGTGCTGAATGCCGTTCCATCTTGATTTTTAGTTAAAAGTAATGTTTTAAGCAGGGATGCGGGTGGTGCTGTGGGTTAAACCACAGAACCTAGGACTTGCTGATCAAAAGGTCGGCAGTTCGAATCCCCGCGGCGGGGTGAGCTCCCGTTGCTCGGTCCCTGCTCCTGCCCACCTAGCAGTTCGAAAGCATGTCAAAGTGCAAGTAGATAAATAGGTACCTCTCCGGCGGGAAGGTAAACGGCGTTTCTGTGCGCTGCTCTGGTTCGCCAGAAGCGGCTTAGTCATGCTGGCCACATGACCCGGAAGCTGTATGCCAGCTCCCTCAGCCAGTAAAGTGAGATGAGCGCTGCAACCCCAGAGTCGGCCACGACTGGACCTAATGGTCAGGGGTCCCTTTACCTTTAATGTTTTAAGCAGGCAGCACAAATACTTCCTCAAAAATCTTTTAGTTGTGAGAATATGCAGCTGACAGTGGCAGAGCTTCATGCACTGGGGTGTGTGTGTGGAGAGCAGGAGGGGGCGTGGCTGGAGTGCGTCGCAGGGGCGCCCAGTGCAGGGGGGCAGCCACGATGGCACCCCACCAGGATCGCTCTGCCAGGGCTGTGTGCTCCCCCTGCACTCCTCTTCCTCCGCCAGTGGCAGCTGAGATGAACCACAAAATGTTGTCCGCATCAGGGAAGAAGGGGCGAGTGAATATTTATATTTACAATCAAATCAGCCTCATCTGACAGTTGAAGTGGGAATCAGAGGCCATCATTAGGGGAAAAGGGGCTTGCTCTGAATCATATCAGATGGGAGCTGAGCCCAGGAGACCTCGGAGGGCTGCATTGGCCATTTCCTTCCTAGAGGGAGGAGGAGACCAGCAAGACCTCCTGTTCACTAAGAGGCTATGGTAGAGGGGCTGCTACCCGGGCAGCAAATTCGGCCTCCAAGGAGCACATCGCAGCACCGCTGCCACTGCAGCAGCAACAGGCAGTGCATTTCTTGGAGGACAGTTCTTCTGCCCCTGTTGATCCTGCCACCTGAGACCGTTGCCTCATCTTGTCTCATGGGTGGGCCAACCCTCTTGATTGCTCACATGGAAGGTTAAGGTTAAGAGGCAAGGAATAAGTTCAGTACCCTTAAACACCTTTGAGCAGGCATGTCCAAGTCCGTTTGGGGGGCCTAATCCAGCCCGCTGGTCAGTTCAATCCGGGCCCTGTGGCAGTTTATTTCCTGGGGTAAAATCCTAAAAAAACTCAACAACTTGAATCCTAAAAGAAGCTCAACAATTTTGGTTGGCCCCTTGGTTGGCCCCCATGGCCTTTCACTTCATCAAATCTGGCCCTCTCTGAATAAGTTTGGACACCACTGCCTTTGAGGATGGCCGACGCTTCCTGAGTCTTGCAGCAGGATGTTGAAGACTCTCTACTCACTTGAATGGATGGAACTTAAGGGGCAGGGCAGGGATAATTCACAGAGTTTTTCCTGGAATGTCACTGCCCTGCTCAGTTAATAAAATGTGGCCCTATTCCTATCAAGCTACTTGTATTTTGCCTCGTTATTCCCACCTCAGTCTGCAAATAAATATATGCTCCAGAATCAACATCAACTCAAGTCCTGAAATCCTGGCCAAATAAATATCTTTAACTTTGGACTGAATAAAGTTAGTGTGGAGGACAGCAGAATAATATTCAGGAAGGAGTTCCATAAATCTGACTCACCTCACTGCCCTGCCATCAATGCTGGCTGAAAGGATCACAAGCAGAACATCCCCTGCTAACTGTAGGGCTCTGCTGGGAAGCATTGGTGAAGGTTGCCCTTCAAATACCTGGGTCTCAAGTTGCTTAGAGTTTTATACAGGTTTTGGAATGCTATTGGGGAACTTGGTCTAAAGCAGGCATAGCTAACAGTCAGCCACCTCTCTGAGAGCCATGTGCCAGTGTATTCACAGATGCATAAACTAGACATGAACACTACACACAGAAATATACTCATGACACATGCACGTTAACCACACACTCGCCAGATATACAGCACACAACCACCAGACATCCAGCTTCGCATACATGCAGTCAAACCTACATGTATTTGCGCATACACACTTGAGCCCTCCCCACACCAGTGCTGGGAATGATGTCTTAGCTGCAGCAATGGCTCAGCTCTCCAAAAGGGTATGGGAGAATGTGAGCTTAACAACCAATACTAAGCTGAAGGTCTACCAGGCTTGTGTGTTGAGCACACTGCTTTGTGGATGTGAGTCGTGGGATGCCTCAATGCCTTCCCTATGAGCTGTGCCCACATGTGGGCATCACATGGCAGGACAGCCTCAAACAAAGAAATGCTCTCCCAAGCAAACAGCGTGTTTGCACTTCTGCCTCAGCAACCCTAGCTCAGTCATGTCCACAGAATGAAACATGGCAGGACTCTCCAGGATGTGCTCTACAGAGAGCTGGCTTCAGGCACTAGGCCTGTTGGCAGACCAACTCTGTGTTACAAAGATGTCTGCAAATGTGACATGAAGGCTGGCAACTTCAACCATGCCATATGGGAATCCCTTGCAGACGACTGCAGAGCCTGGTTGTGTATCCACAGCAGTGACCAGGGGAGAAATGACCACTGGGAGAAGCGCAGAGAGAAGAAATGCCATGATGTTTCTGTAACAGCGAAAACGGATGCCTTCATCTGCCCCAGCTGCAATAAAATATGTCTCTCCTGTGCTGGTCTCTACAGCCACTAACAGCACTGTATCTCTGTTATGATTTAACTTTACCCCTGAAGGTGCACTCTTTCATTGTCACTCAAGACAGATAGATGCCAATATCAACAACTTTCCACTGACTCCTTTTGCTCTGAAGGAGTAAGCAGTGGGTCTTAATCTCCTGTCTTAGTGTTGTGGATTGGTGCTTAAGATAAGAGAGAAATGATTCCTTTCACTGCTCTTTAGAAAACATCTCCCTGTATTCCTCCTTTCACCTTAAGAAATAATGATAATATAGGGCAAAATAATAATAAAAGTTAATAATACTGTATTACTATTATTGCTAGCAACTAGTAACAATGAAATTTAACATTATGCCTAATATTATTAAGTGCCATGATTAATTCTTGTACATTTATTAATTATAAAATATAAAATATTTTAATTATTAATCAACAATAATTGATAACCAGTAAGTGTCAAATCCTTATCATTGATATTTCACTCTTCTTCCACACAGCACTTTCAATCTGCTTGCAGAATTAGATGTGAATTGCCATTTTCTATTTGAGGCCTTGAAGTCATGTCTTCCTTTTCCTGCAGAGCAGTGTCCAGCTCTCCAGAACTTTGGTTGTGTGGTTTTCCGCTTGAGTCATGTGAGCCTGAGGCCCACCAAGGGTACTTCAGGCAGCTCCTGATACAGGGAAATTGAAAAAGCTGATAAATGCATTGAGGACATCTGAAAAGGAATGTTAACTTGCTGAACAACTTTGAAAAGTGCTGTCAGAATTAAACCACTTCATCAAGGAAGAGCCCGGACACTGAAATCCAGCGCCAAAGGCCTTCTGCAGTTCCCTCTCTGCGAGAAGCCAAGTTACAGGGAACCAGGCAGAGGGCCTTCTCGGTGGTGGCACCCGCCCTGTGGAATGCCCTCCCAGCAGATGTCAAAGAGAAAAACAACTACCAGACTTTTAGAAGACATCTGAAGGCATCCCTCTTTAGGGAAGCTTTTAATGTTTGACCGACTATTGTATTTTAATATTTTGTTGGAAGCCACCCAGAGTGGCTGGGGAAACCCTGCCAGATGGGCGGGGCATAAATAAAAAGTTGTTGTTGTTGTTGTTGTTATTGGCTTGAAGTACTAACTTAAGAAGTACAGATTCAGGAATATGCAAATGTCTGTGACAATTAAGACCCATTCTATTCAGGAACTCATTTCACTCATTTTGTTTTGCTATATACTGGTTGGATTAACCAGTATATAAACCCCAGCAAAAATAATAATGCAAAGTCCTACTTCTTACTGAGTGCCAATTAACCAGGCAGGAAAATTTGCTATGGGAGGTGGAGTGGGGTAGTGTAACTGGTAGTAGTGTCAAAGCTGCTTCCTTCATAGACCAAGTAGAAGTTTTGGAGGAAGGGATTGAGTCAGGATCATGTCCTGGAGGGAAAGCCCTTCTCTCTCTGCACTGTGGTCCCAGTCCTGATCATTGCTTGTTCTCTTCAGCTGGTTTAGTGATACTTGGTTTGGAAATGAAGTATAAGGAAGTAGTTGCTATGTACACTGATCTATAGAAGTTTGTAAATTTGAAGAATTTGAATCCCTAAATTGTCAAAAGCTTTCAGAATGCTGATGGCAGCTGAGCTGAACAGGGTGGGGAGGAGTAGAGGTATAAAGAAACAAAAATGAAGAAGAAAGACTGAACAAAGACCAAACTTCATGTGATGTTAACCCAGAGGTTTGCCCTTGATTTTTCCGGCAGAAATAGCCAGTGCACCCCAGTATGAATTGGGACCCTGTTGCTATTGAGCAGCATCAAACTGGTGGTTGTGAAACCAACTCATAACATTTATTTGATACTTTAGAATACTGAAAGCAGTTCACACACATTACCTTAGTAAACCTTACTAGCAACCATGCAAAGCAGATCACTATTATTCTTCCTAAACTGCAGATAGGAAGAGGAGGCTGAAGGGAACTGAAACACAATAGGTTGCTGGGGTGTCACACAGTGTGTGTGCGCGTGTGCACAAACGTGTGTGCGTTTGTGTGTGTGTGTGTGTGTGTGTGTGTGTGTGTGAGAGAGAGAGAGAGAGAGAGAGAGAGAGAGAGAGTAAGAGTGAGTGAGAGTTAGTTAGTTAGTTAGTTAGTTAGTTAGTTAGTTAGTTAGTTAGTTAGTTAGTTAGTTCATGGTAGGTTGTCCTGGTATCAATCTCAGCTGCTGTAGAGCCTCTACTCACAACAGACCCAGGCATTGGCTAGACACCTTCATTTGTAATTGAAAGAAGACTCTCCTGTGGGAGAATCTGCAGCCAAAACCCCAGATGCATGATTTCCAGAGAGCCATAAACGGGACTATATGATGTCACAACCTCTAAACTTTTGTGGTAGGAAGGAGAACAATAGAAAACTTCATCTTCCTGTCACTGCACATTCTTCTTACCTATGATGGGATAAAGTTGTCTGTGGTCTCCTCAAAGAAGCACACATCATTTTGAATTGAACTATAGACTTCTGTAACTTTTAAGGATTATTGCCAGCCTGATTTTCATCACTGTATCTCTTTGAATCCTGGCAAGTATTTTATTGTGAGTAAATCTTGTTTCTTGTTTCTTTAAACAGTCTGAGAGGGAAACATAAAAGGGAGATGACCCAAGTCTGCCAAAGCATCATTGGATATCATAATTCTTCTAGGTTAAACAACCTTGTCTCTAAAAGCTTCTAAAGATAAGCTGTGCAGGGATGGGATTTTTAATTCTGCTGAAATAGGTATTTGCATTCTTACACAAGTAAGAAGATGAAGGATAGAATCATAGAATCATAGAATCATAGAGTTGGAAGAGACCACAAGGGCCATCGAGTCCAACCCCCTGCCAAGCAGGAAACACCATCAGAGCACTCCTGACATATGGTTGTCAAGCCTCTGCTTAAAGACCTCCAAAGAAGCAGACTCCACCACACTCCTTGGCAGCAAATTCCACTGCCGAACAGCTCTTACTGTCAGGAAGTTCTTCCTAATGTTTAGGTGGAATCTTCTTTCTTGTAGTTTGGATCCATTGCTCCGTGTCCGCTTCTCTGGAGCAGCAGAAAACAGCCTTTCTCCCTCCTCTATGTGACATCCTTTTATATATTTGAACATGGCTATCATATCACCCCTTAACCTCCTCTTCTCCAGGCTAAACATGCCCAGCTCCCTTAGCCGTTCCTCATAAGGCATCATTTCCAGGCCTTTGACCATTTTGGTTGCCCTCCTCTGGACACGTTCCAGTTTGTCAGTGTCCTTCTTGAACTGTGGTGCCCAGAACTGGACACAGTACTCCAGGTGAGGTCTGACCAGAGCAGAATACAGTGGCACTATTACTTCCCTTGATCTAGATGCTATACTCCTATTGATGAGGCCCAGAATTGCATTGGCTTTTTTAGCTGCCGCGTCACACTGTTGGCTCATGTCAAGTTTGTGGTCAACCAAGACTCCTAGATCCTTTTCACATGTACTGCTCTCAAGCCAGGTGTCCCCCATCTTGTATTTGTGCCTCTCATTTTTTTTGCCCAAGTGCAATACTTTACATTTCTCCCTGTTAAAATTCATCTTGTTTGTTTTGGCCCAGTTCTCTAATCTGTCAAGGTCGTTTTGAAGTGTGATCCTGTCCTCTGGGGTGTTAGCCACCCCTCCCAGTTTGGTGTCATCTGCAATAATTACTGTAATAAATAAAATATCCTCTCCTACTCATCTAAAACCATCCAACATCTGCAACCTGTAGGGGAGGTGAAGGTGACTTGATGGAAAGGAAGCCAGGACTCCTGTTCTGCAACATGGTGTGTAGCACTTTCTCTGCCTGCGCTCATCTATAAGCTGTGCCTGCCAAAACTCTCTTGCACAGCCATGGTGCTATAGAATAAACAGGTCAATGAGGTCTGGAAGATGCAGAACCCTTTGTCCTACTGTGCATATGGAGATTCTGCCGTCATGCAGGCCTTTGCCTCCTGAGAGAAAATGTATTGGACTGGTTAGGGGAGGGGTGTGTGTGCAGAAATAAGGTTAGCTAGAGAGCAGTACCCTGTTTCCCAAAGATGCTGCTCTTGCTGGATTTCCTTAGAAAGACCAAGGCCAGGATTCTGCGGATAATTCATTCCCTAAATAGATTAGATCTGCAGGATCATGGTATGTGAACTTGGGTGGATGACTTCTCTGTTCCTGCCATCTGGGAGGAGTGTCCACAGTTCAGATGTGGAGATTTGTGCACAGAACAGTCCAATATTAAATTCTAGCTATTTTCAGTGAAAAGGATCTCAGGCAGTGAGGCTGGGAAATACCTTTTCTAGAGATGTTTGAAAGCTGAGCTAGAAGATCTGAAACAGCATAAGGAAGCCTCATATTTAGAGGAATCAAGAAGGCTTGTAGACGAAATCATAGAATTGCAGAATCATAGAATTGTAGAGTTGGAAAGAACCCACACAGATGCCAACTCCACCTGCTGTTTATATGGGGAAATCCAGCCAGAAAGCTTTCCCTGACCATGAGAGGTGTCCTATGCTTACTCTGCATCTGTTTACCCAGCGGGGTGTTCCTGCCCCACCCCTGCCATTCAGATACAGCACAAACACTATTTCACAGTGAGCTACTGGTTGTCAATATTCTTTGTCTTCTCCGTGAGATTCTTTATTCTAAGGACCTGATTTGATGATTGCCATGTAACAATTCATTTACTAGGAATATGTGATACAGTCACATTATGCAACATTTCAAATAAACACCTCTCTGTATGACAGATGAGTTTTCAGGTAAGTATCCTTAACCTTCAGTAGGACACAATTTCTGCAGAGGGAAGGAGCAAATCACAGGAATGCATTACTCACTGCTAAGGCATTGCTCTACAAGAAAAGGGCATTAGATTTTTTTACAATATTTTGTTTTGGCTTTTTTTCTTTAAACAAAAGAAACATACAGAATTGTCAAGTATTTAGACAATAAAAGACAAAGACCACAAATTTAAAAAATCAAGTGTGTGTTCTTGCAGGGTAGATAAATCAGATGGGCAAAGACTTTTATTGGCAGCCAATCTTTGCCACTGCTGGAGGAGGAAGCCAGTGAACGCATTTCTTCCAATACTTGGACCCTGCTCCACCTGAAAACTGGTACAGAGAGATAATGATTTGCTTATACCTGAAGCTGAATGAATAATTACAATTGTTGTTTTCCCATTTAAATTTTGAAAGAAACACATCAGATTTAAATTCAAATTAAAAATATGAATGTGAAATTCTCTATTCAGAATTCAAGATCTTACCTATTGGCAGCCTGGGACTGTTTTGGTATTGGCAGGCGCTGGGTATGAATTTTCAAAAACTGAACAATGCCAACAACTGTAAAATGTTAAATACCATGGAATACTATCAGTCATCTAATGCCAGACACGGAATACCATCACATATAGCAAGCAAGTTCCCTCTTGCCCCCCTCTGGGCATGTGACCCCTCCAAATCCCAGGCACATGCAGGAACTTCTCTGACTTTCACCACAGGGATGCTTTGATCCAATTCCAGGGTCCACCAGAGTAAAGGATGACCAAGCACGTCTGAAGGAGCCTCACAAACATTTATGGGCTAACTTTAACGCAAGAGCCTTGTGCTTTTTGATGACAATAGACTGTTGAGCATTTGAAGTTCAGTTAGATCACTGGCCCATCTGTTGAAATGGGTATCAAGGTCTGAGACTTTCCAAACCCTGGCACTTGAAATCTTTTTAACCAGAGGTACCAGAAACTGAGACCTAGGGCCTTCTGGATTCAAAATATTACCTGTCCCATTCCCCATGTTGAAGAAATTGGTTCTCTTCGTAGGAATGTTGACGGATGAACCGTTGGATCACTTTTGCATGCATATCTCAGTTTTTCTCCAAAGAAATTGTATCATCTCACATTTGGCTCCTCTCTGGGGAGGTTGAGCATAAGCAAAAGGCATTGACAAATCTTGCTCTCAGATGCATAGATGATAAAACCAACATTTAAGCAGCCAGTGCCTTTTCCCACTTTGGTGAAGGGCTCTGAGGCAACTCAAGCAATCTTTGCCCACAGGTCATTCAAAACCCCTGGTATACCCCGGATAATACAACTTCATTTCACATAGGATACCAAATGGCACAAAAATCTGTCTCGGATCAGATGCTGCACTATTTTTGATGCCCTCTTCTTATCCAATAGCGCCTCTCTGTGGTTGGTTACAGTTTTGCTCCCTTTCCCCCTTTCAGATCATTTTAACAGATAAAAACAAAGATGATTCACAGATGGTATTTAACACCAGAAAAATTGAACAGGATATACAAGATTGGTAGCGGGGTCTGCTGGAGGTGTAAAGTAAAGGAGGGTAATTTCATGCATATGTGGTGAGCCTGCGAGGATATTAAAAAATTCTGGGATACTATATACAACGAGTTAAAAAAAATATTAAAATACACATTTCCAAAAAGACCAGAGGCCTTTCTATTAGGCATCATAGGAGAGGAGATTAAGAAAGAAGACGTAGTTTTGTTCCAGTACTCAACAGCAGCGGCCAGACTGCTAATTGCTCAAAAATGGAAAAGCACGAGCACCCCAACGATGATGGAATGGCAAAATAAACTATATGACTTCTTTGAATTGGCAAATATGACGCAGAAAATCAGAAACCAAAAGAATACAAAGTTAAGGGATGATTGGGCTAAACTTATGGTATATATAGAAAGAAATTATGAAAACATACCAACTATAGTTGGTTTATTATAAAACTTTCGATGTTTCAAGTTACTAAACAACAACAGCTGTAAAAATAGAATCTTGTAAAAATTAGGAATCCAGAATCAAGAGGGATGGAAGTCGAATTGTATGTTGTCTTGTTTTTTCTCTACTTCTTTTCTCTTTTTTACTTTTTCTTTTTTCCTTTTTTCTACATCTATTTACTTTTGTTATGTGTATGCATTAAACGAAACTTAATAAAAAAATCTAAAAAAAACAAACAAACAGATAAAAACAAAGCCACAGGCTCATGCATCAGACTTCTTGATTCAGAACAAGAGGGGAATGGCATTTTTAAAGAGGGAGAAGTTAGTGTATTCTGTTATACAAGTGGGGTGTAAGGAGACAACCTATTCCTTTATTCTTAGACCCATGCTAAGCATTGGTAGCACATAGAACATTCTAGGCCTCGCATGTGTATCTCAGTAACCCTTACTACAGTTTTGCAAGGTGGAGAGGCAGGCTAACACCATTATTTGGATCCTTATGCAATCAAAATGGGCAAAATCCCCAAGGAGATCCACAGCATCAGCATACTCAGGGGAAATTCATTGTGCATGCTCAGTGGGCATGAAATGCTGGCAGTTAGAATGGTGGAGGAGGAGGATGGAATGGAGTATTTGAGAAAAGGGTTTATCTTGTTGGCTGGAATCCTGAACAGGATTGCTGCTACAGGGGCAACACAAAGAAAAAAGAAAAAAGAGACCAGCTTTCTATGATAATCTCTCTCTACTCAAATTAATAATTTTTGTTCTGGGGACTTCTTTGCTTTATAAATGAGAAAGGACGTTAATTTAAAGTTAGGTGGTCTTAATGAGAGATGGAAAGGCAGTTACTCCTACTCTCCCCGACCACTCGGGAATATATTAATCACTGTTCCATCTATTAACCCTGAGTAATAACATCATGGAATAACTAAATCTGTTCTTGTTCATGGGGCAGTACTCAAGCATCACCCAGAAACTGACACACAGCCCCTTTGTAGTCTTCTGATTAAAAAGAGCTCACAGTTGTTCTCACAAAGAATGAGGAGATTGATCGAGGTGGTAGAATTCTGGATTGCATTATTTCAGACTACAGTTGGGGTGTGTGCATGCCATTTTTTTTATTTAAAAAAACCCCAATCCTCACATTAAAAAACTCTTTGCATGCAGGAAGTTGGCACCTTAAGGAAACGGCTGTACTAAGAGAGGTTTTGTTTCAACACAGATGAGCATTGTAAAACATGATCCCCCCTCCTGAGGCCTGAGGTGGTACATTCCAGAATCTCCCACCTCCTCAGTCTACTGCATCATTCCGTTTAGTGGGTAGAATGGCTCTTACACATAAAATGCATGGATGATGACTATCTGTGCTGCAGAGGTAGACCTGGATGTTGCCTGACAGGGCCCAGGTGACCCCCACTGGGTGCATCTGATTCAAACAATGATCTCCATCTTCATCCAGGGCCACTGTCACCACCAAGATTCTGCTGTCCTTGAGATTCATTTTATATGTACAACTCTGCAAAGTCCCCTTAGAAACCTGCGGCAGTTTCTGCACACTGAAGCTCACAGGCAGAAATCTTTCAGGCATTGACTTTATGTGCAGCCTGGATGTGAGTTCACCACCACAAGCAAAAAATGCCTGGTTTGTGTGCTATGAAGTCTGCTGGAGATAATTCACACAACCAATTGCTCCACACTTTCATAGATTCATGCTTTTGGTAAATGGATCATCCAAACAATGCTGGAGCATTCTTTTCTCCCCAAAGTTAGCCTGCATTTTGAATGCGGTTCTACACAAGTAAGAACAGCATCTGAAAAACCCCGCTCGTGCTGTCGCTTATCACACCAGTTGTCGCTTATCACATTTTGAAGTGCAGTAAGACACATTATCATCTAAAGAGCACCCACCTCCATAAGACAATTACGTTTAGAGACTGAAGCTGCCTGACTGCCCTGCACACAACCAAAATTAAAACTGACCCTTGGCATTCAATGTGAATTCCAGCTGCCTCCTCCCCAAAGCAGGCAAGTGGTCTGGTCATTCTATGTGAATAGATAGAATTTCATCACCGAGTGACGATGTTTCGCTTTCCAGCCAAGCCACGTTCCGGCCCTGCTTCGCCAGAGGGTCAGATAATGGACAGTGAGCTCCCCTCAAGCCATGGGCGGACTATTATGCTTGCTTGTGAAATAAAGTGAAGAACGTATTTCGTTTGCTTTGTGGCGAAGGAAGTTGACAACCCCATTGCAGCGTTTTTATTTTATTTTATTTTATTTTATTCCGGAATTGCACGGAGTGAAACAAAAAAGCAGCCGCCCTCTTATTTGACAGGAGCAGATACATGGGCGTAGTCAGGAGGAGGCAGGCCTAGATTAAGCAAATAAATAAAACAACACTTAACTAACCAGTTGCATTGCAGATAACTTGGTTCTGCCTCCCCCTAAAGCCTGCCACCCCAAAAATAAATCCTGGCTACGCCCCGGAGCAGATAACAGATCAGAAAATGAAGATTATACTTTTGAGTCGCTGCACCATTGTTAACCCAAATAAAATAGTTGGATTCAGACATAGCACGTCCCGGGCGCTTAGAAACTTCGGACACCAACTTCGGCAGTGCCGAAATAAATAAAATAACAAACTCTTTCTATCCATCCCCTGTGATCAACATTTTAAATCCTAAAGGTACATCTATGCCCGCTCTGGATTTCCAGCGGGGGTGGAGAGTCAACGGTGCAGAAATGAAGGGCTCTAGTGACCCCTTGTGGCGAAAGCGTGTCAGTAAAAGAGAGAGACTCGTCCGGGGCCTGACGCCTGTTCCTCCCCCGCTGCTCCCCCGCCTCCTCCTCGCCCGATTGTAAGCGATTAAAGCTCGCCTAGCTAGCTTTATTAATAACAGCGTTTATAATCGAAGAAGGCCTCCAAGAGGAAGAGAGGGAGGGAGGGAGGGAGGGAGGGAAGGACAGAAATAAAGCAATAAAACTAAATTGTTTTCTTTTGATGGGGGAGATGAGAGAGAGTTTATTTGCAGATGCTGGGATAAAGCGAGTTGATTTATCGACAGAGCAAGAGTGTCGCTCTCAGGACGCCACAAGTACATATTTCCTGAAATATTGCTCAATACAATATCTAATACACACCAACACTTCACGAGTATCTGCTGCTACATCGCTCCGCGCGCGCGCTTCTTGAGCTGGGCCCCGCGCAGGAAGTTCGGGGTGGCGGGTGGAGGCTGGAGCGGGGGGGGGGGGTGTCGGGTGAGGTCTCCAACCTGCTGCCACCAACCGAGAGTTTGCTTTCCTCCCCTCCTTTCTGCCTTCTCCTCTCCACCTCCTCCAAGTAATCGCACGGTGATCGGTCCTTCATAAATACAATTGAGAATTGTCTTTATACTTTGTAAATATTGGATTAGCTTCTCATTGACCAGGCCTCTTGAAAAGACCCTTTAAAAAAATCCCACGCCAGGTCTAAACTAAGCCTTACAGTCAATAGGTAATGAAAGTAGGTTATTTCCTGAGCTTAAAGGGGTTTTTCAGCTCATTATCAGGTTAGCTGATTCTCCCTAAATAGCTACTCCAGTGACGGGATGCGGGAGAGAAAGCGATGAGGGGGGGGGGGGGAGAGTAGAAGAAAACGGCTCAGAGAGGAGGCGGCTTCGGTAGGAGAGGCGCTCCAGGGCTCAGGAAGACGCGCGCGCAGAGACCTGCAGCTCCAGGAACAATCCATCAGTTTTCAAATGCACGGAACATTTTTTCATTGTCTTCTTTCTCTCCCTTCCCCCGCTGTAGTTCTTTCAAATTGCCTCCTGCCATTGTCTTCAAAAACCTATTGAGTAACAGCGACCGCTTAACCAATGAACACAAAGATTTCGCTCCGGCGTTTCTATTGAAATACCGAAAAATGTGCTTTCCTTCGAGGAGGCTGGGCTGGTGGGGCCCGATCGAGCCACGAAAACACACAGCCCCTTTTGAGGAACCGAGGAGGCGGGAAAGGGGCTTGTTTTGGTTTCGCAAACTGGCGTCCTTTGGAATGCGAGTCAATCGTTATTGTCAATATGGCATTACTTGTTGTTCGGTACCGTGGCTTTCAGTGGGAAAGTTAAGCAAGCGCTTAATCACCCCAGTTTAAGCAGTATTCGCACTCCGAGCCTAGTCAGATTTACCAGGAAACAAGGCCTGTTGGTCTCCATGGGATTTACTTCCCAACAGATACGGTCGGATTGCTACCGTCAAACGGCGTAACTATGCGTGCTGCGTCCTGGCCGTTGGTGACTCGGAAGAAACTGACTGGCTAAGGAAGAACTGCAGGTTTGGAATAAAAGCGTATCATCAGTGATTTTTGAGAACCACACCGCGGTATACTAAGGAGGAGGGTACTAAACCAGAAACGCCCTGGCTTCCCTAGATAGACAGAAAGACAGATGTTGGAATAACATAGTAAGAGGTACAACCCCAGGTGTACCGATTTTTCGCAATGGCCTGCTATATTACCCTAAGAGCTGTGATTAAAAAGGCACGACTCAAGCACAAAATTAAGCACCTTTAAATCTTATCGATTTCCAAAGGGCAGATATAAGCAAATGCTTAACTTTCCCCGTGAAATCAGTGGGACTTACAAGCGCTTAAATTTGCCTGGATGATGTCCACCAGTCGTCCTCCAGAGAACTTCCTGTGGTCGAAATTCTAGACAGCATGGGGCTGGTTTTCGATCTCTCTGGAGGAGGGCAGAGAACCACACACATATATCACCAGCCAGCAGCAACCGTATCCAGTTGTGATCTGAGGAGTCTCTGCATAACATCACATCTCCTCGTGAATGAGATTCCTTGTTTTCTCGGCCCAGCTCAGCGAGCTAAACAGCCAGCTAAACAGTTAGACAGGCAGCCAGAGGAACTACAATTAGGATGGACAGGGTGGGGGGAGGATAGGGAGGCATAAAACCAACTTTTTTTAAAAAAGGTAATTTTATGGCTGAGTTTTTGTTTTAACCTCTGTGTAGATACAAGAACCTAATTGTCTGTGAAACTAGAGGCATATTTTCAGTAGACTCTAGAGAAAAAAAGAGGCCATGTTTGCTTTCAAGAAGAGGGAGGGAAAGGACTCTTCTTCTTCTTCGAATAGATATAGCACGGATTTTTAATTCGTCTTCCTTTCACAGACAACAATACCGGTTTTGAAAGGCGGATACAATTTGGGTTTTGTGAAGGTCCCTTTCTGCCCCCTCCCGGCCCAGCTGTCCATATGGAATACGGCATGTGCAACGTGGCTCACAATGGCACCAACTGACAGGCGGAACAAAACCCGAGGTAGTTCCCCCTGACTCGGGGATGCTCTGCTCATTCCAGATACGCCAATTGATGAATTGCATTTAAACACACGCACACCCCCCACACCCCGAGAAGAACAAGGGAAAGAAGAAGAGAGAGGGAAGGGAAAGCGTTCTCTCCCCCCTCTCTGTCCCTTCCGTGGCTTTCTTTTCTTTCCCCCACCCCAACTTAATATGCACGCCTCTAACATCCTCAACTCCCAGCCTCCCTTATTGTGCCGTTTTGTGATGGGTACTGTATATTGTGCAAAGATAGACTACCCCAAACTCCCGCGCCACCACCGGCGTGTGAAATGGAAGGCCACTGGGGGTTAGGGCCACACAAGACTTCGCCAGCTTGATAGACTTAGTAGAGACCGGAGAGACAGCAGCTCCCCGCACTCCACACGCACGCGCGCACGCGCACAAACACAACGCCCCTGCTCTGGATGGAAGGTTTGCTTTTGAAAAGAGGGGAAAAGAGAGCTTTTCACTGGGACGGTGCGCTTGAATGTGAACCACGATAGATCAGCCCTAAATATTGGGTTTCTAGGAGTCCAGTCTGAAATCGGGGCTTGAAGCAGGCATGCAACTTGGTGCAAGCAAGTCGGACAGAAGGAGCAGGTGAGCTCCTATAAAGACCCTCCCTAGCAGGGGAAAAGGCTCCTTCCTCCCCCCCCCCACCCCGAAAAGCAAACTCAGCTTCGAGGGACAAGCTGCCAGCCCACCGGAGGCAGTTTCGACGGCCCCAATCCCAAATGGGCTGCCCCACAGAGAAGGCTGCAGCTGGTCCACGGCCGGACTGCTCTTTTGCGAGAGACTAGCAGAGAAGCCACCCCAGAAAAGGAGGCAGATTTTCTGCTTTGGCCTCAGAGTTGGCGGCGGGCCCTCGAGTGCAGCAGTCGAAGGCTCAATCCCCAGCCTCTCCGAGAGGCGAGCGAAGGCTGCAGCAGAAAGAGATCTCGGCGCCAGATAATTGTGTTTGCTTTGGATGCGGAGTTGAAACGTGGCCAGCTCTGGCGGAGGCTCCACGGGGACCGCTCTCCGTGCCCAGGGTGCCCCTTCTCTGGATCCACTTGTTTGCTGAGCTTCGGGAAAGAGCTACAGTCTCCGACATGGCGCAGCATTGACATGTGAAAGTGCTTTCGACGGGCCTGATTTCAAATCGCATTCTTCGGGCAAAGCAGACAAGCGGCCCGGATAACCTGTCAGCTAACGCTTTCAGCTTGTATCAAGCACCACCCGATCCGAATTAAGTCCCCATCTCTCTTTCTTCCTTCCGGATACGAAATGGACGTGCTCACGGTCTCCTCTTAAGAGGAAGGTCTTTGGGGTCTTAAAACGTCTCCACCAGGCGCGCTTCACCTCATTAAGCGGCTCCAAACAATTCCCACTCTCTAAATGTCTAAAATGTCTTTCCCTGCCCAGGAGGGGAGCAGAAAAACCACACCTTAGTGAGGTTCAGATGCCCCCCAAAAGAAGACCCTGAAGCAGCCCGCGGTTCCGTCTGCGTGGACGTGTGAGCACTGGCCTTCCTCGCCAAAGTCGCAAAGACCTGGCGAGAAGTCGCGGAAGGGAACCTCGCGGCGGGACTCCCAGTTTCGAAGTAACCAACCTCAACGCAGCTGAGAAAGTAAACGCCATTGAATTGCTATTAGAATCAAAAGCTTCTCATCTTGAAGGAGCACTCTTACATTTAAATGAGGCTGCGGGAGGATGGGGGGGAGGGGCAGAGGGGAGGCTGATTTTTCATTTCCACCCGTCACTTTATCTCCTTATTAGTATCTCAAGTAGATAAACTTGAGCAGGCAGAAGGCAAAGAGGACGAGATTATATTCAGCTTCAGCTTGAAGAAAGTTTGGGCCGGGGGTGGGGAGGGAGGGAGGGAGGCCCCGTTCCTGTCTCTGTCCTCGTCCTCAAGAGTTCTAAAACTCCGAGTCCTCCTCCGGCTGCGGCGCACAAGCCCCGGGCCAACTTCGCTCGCAAGGCGCTTAGGCCTCCTCCCGCAGCCCCTTCCAGGATCCAAACCGGAGACCCACCCGCTTCCCTCTCTGCTGTGTCTTCCAGTAGGAGCCCCTTCCTCAGAGTTTGTTTCAGCGTTACTAACAAAAGAAAAAGAAAAACGAGAGAGGCTAACTTAATGTTTAACCACAACAAAAGCGTTCCGTTTAATGTGAATTTAAAACAAAACAAAACACAGCAGTCTGATTAAAATTCTTATAAAAGTCTCAAAATCTCCTAGTTTTCTGTTCGGATTTGTACATGTATATTTATATGGATACTTTTTCATTCCGTATGTGTGTATACATACATATATACACGCGCGCTCCTCCCCCCCCCTGCCACGGGGAGGGAATTTCCTATCCAATCAGAAACAAACCAAAAATAAAGGCCGGCTTGAATTTATGTCAACAATCACTAAATAGGTTTACCGTTAAATAAAATAAAAGTAGAAGTGCTAATAGTGGCCAGAATTTTATACATGACCATAAATATCTCTGCATAAATGAGAAATAACGTTCTATTTTTAAATTACTCGCTCCTTGGTTAATATACAGCTGACAACAGCTTCTACGGCACACAAACATACTTTACAAAAACCACAAAAGCGTTCAGTTTTTAATCGTTTTTTATTGTTTTTTTAAAATCTGTAGTTGTAGGTAGACAGGACCACTAGCAACGGCGTATTCCCCCCCCCCTTGTAAACATGGCGCACAAAACGACCAAAATAATGAAAACTGACCCCCGCCCCCAAATAAGGAAACCCCCTCCCCACCCCAGCCTCGGAATCTCAGTCTTGACCCGTCCACACGCGCGCGCGCGCGCACCCTCCTCCCCCAGCCGGACTGATTTGGAATCCTTCTCCTTGGAGTCTCTGTGGCTCTAGAGAGAGTTCACCAAGTCCACTGCTGGGCTTGTACCAAGTGGTGCGCTGAGGGGTACTGGGGGTTGCTGGCCGAGCTGTACTGGGCATTGTATTGCATGTGCTGGAGAGACTGGGCGCTGTAGGCTGAAAAGGGGATCCCCGCCTGGAAGGTGGCGGCAGCCAAGTCCTGTGCCTTGAGCGTGTGGCACGGCTTGCCGTCCCTGACTAAGACGGGCACGGCTACCCGGCGCGGGGAGGGGAGAGGAGTCACTTCCATACCTTTCTCGGCCCGGGCCCGCTTCATCTTGTAGCGATGGTTCTGGAACCAGATCTTCACCTGCGTCGGGGTGAGGCGGATCAGGCTGGCCAGGTGCTCCCGCTCCGGCGCCGACAGGTACCGCTGCTGCCTGAAGCGCCTCTCCAGCTCGTAAGTCTGCGCCTTGGAGAAAAGCACCCGCCGTTTCCGTTTCTTGCCGGAGTCGCCGTTGCTCGAAGTTTCCTTGTCGTTGTCCGGAGACTCGTCCGCCGAAGGCTCCGGAGATTTGGACGCCGAGTCCTGTTGGGAGTTGCTGGATGCCAAGCCGTGCACTGAGGGGAAGTCACAAAAGAAGCAGATCAGAAGAAAGCCGGCCGGCCGGCTAGGCAGACAGGCGAGCAGGATCGGGCAGGATCGCAGGATCCCCCCCCTCACCCTCTTGGTGACCCGCCGGGCGCTGCTCCTTCTCAACTTTCCAACCCGGAGAAAGGAAAGTGACGGGGGTCCTTTGCAACCCGTTTTGGGACGCCCACCCTCATCCTCAATAAGAAATGAGCCTCTGGGTCTCCAAAGGGAGGTTCACCAAGACTAAACGTACAACAAATTGCAACGGAGAAACCCCAGTTTAGTTCTGCATATATGTGACAGCTAAGTGCCTAACAGCCCTTTGGATTAAGCGTGTGTTGTTGGAAACATCTCTATCTGATGCGTGTTTGTCACAGCCACACATTCTCCTTCCCCATGTCAGGTATAGGCGACTGTGCGTTTTAATCTTCTTTCCCTCTCGGAAAATTACAAACACAAATAGAAAGCACAGAGGCAAAACAAGGTGACTATATATGCCATGTTAATAAATCTGTTAGGAAACACAGTACAGAAATAGTAAGAGATAAGGATTTGTAGATATAGACAGACCATGGTCACCATAAAAATCTTGGCGCAATCCACAGCGGTCTTGCGTAGCTCCCAATCATTTTAATGCAGTCTTGCGCAGGAGAATATCCCGCTGGAGCCCCCCGCCCCCGCTTTTTACAACGTTTGGACTTTGGTCTCTTCCTTTAACAAACAAACAAAACGGACTTCTTTCTGGGCTACGTGGATTGATTTTTAAAGGATAATTCAACAAGCCATTCTTTGATCCAGCACAGCCAATGGGACGGTTTACAAACGTCTAAAGCAAAGCCATCCAAAATTTCCCCACAAAGCATACTCTGTTGGTTAGAGAAGTAGAAAGAAGGATTCAGGGGAAACGGGAGTGTGTGTGTGTGTGTGTGTGTGTGTGTGTGTGTGTGTGTGTGTGTGAAGAAACACGGCTGGGTGGCTGGGAGAATTTTGGAAGGCACATTTTAAAATCTTTTCAGACTGGAGTTTTATTCTTTCTCAAACAAGGATTGAAAGCCATTATTTTGACTCGGTTCAGGTAATTAAAGAACCCAGATCTCCCATTTGTTCCCGTCACTTCCAAGAAGAAGTTAAAACACGCACGACACACAACAGCAAAAGGAGGACTTTGGCGAGGGGAGAGTAGCGGAGGAGAAGCCGCACGGCCTCATCCGGGCTCCTGGCGAGGGCGAGAGACTCACAAAGAGAGGGGTCCCCAGTGTAAGTTTGGCTACTTACAGGAATACTGGATGCTCTCGGTGGTGGCGAGCCAACGCGTGTAGGGATTATCGGTATTGTCGTAAAAGGGGTTCTTCAGAGGTAGCGTCTGAACAGTGTCCAAGGCGGTTGTCCCCAAAACCCCGGGCTTTTTGGGGGGTTCCGGCCCCTCCGCCTCTTCGTCGCCCCCTTCCGCGATGGATCCGTCTTCGTCATTGGTGTCAGGCAAGTCCAAGATGTCCTTTACAGAAAAGCCGGTCTTTGTGTTGGTCAGAGACATATTCCGGGCAAATCTGAGGCAGGAAACTTTGAAGGACCAGATTGTCAATCCTCTTGCTTCGCCAAACATACACCGGTTGTGGGGGGGGAAGGTGGGGGGGAGAGAAGAAGGAAGTGGGGGGTGTTGGGTTGGAATAAAAGAGGGGACGCGGTGGCAGCGGCGGAGGAGGCGGAGGAGGGGTGGCGGTGGTGGGAGGAGGAGGGCAAAAATCAGCGGCGGTCTTTCAGCATCTAATATCTGCGCTTTTCGGGCTTGGCTGCTAAGAGCCGCGGAGCACAAGGGGGGCAACTGGCGGGGCTTCCGCAAGACTTTGTAACTCCAGGAAAAATGCCAACGTGCCTTTACTTGAGGGTCTGCTTTAAGCACAGCGCGCTGACGGTGCCTCCTCGAAAAAAACAAGCCATTGCTGAGACGGGCAGTCCATATAAGGTTGGTCTCCGCACATGAACCTGCCGAGAGGAGGGAGAGAGAGAGAGAGACAGAGAGAGAGAGAAGGGGGGGGGGAGAGAAATGCATTAAAAACGCAAAAGGTTGGCCACGTGTGGGCGGGTCTTAGGAGTCAAGTGGATGAAGACAGTGTTTGCAGATGTGAAATTGCGGGGTTTTTTTGGGAGGGGGGAAGCGAGCCTCCACCATTGGTGCTGTAGCACATGATGAGTGGTATAAACGTGTCAATTAATTACAAAGATGGGGAGGGCCTTTTCTCCACAGTATTTACATACAAAGGAGCTGCAAGTAGCCAGATATTCCACATACTTGAAAGTACATTTTAACAAATTGCCTCTGGTTTTGTTTTTTTTAACCCCCCCCCCAACAACCATAACTACCATCTCTAACCCGATTTTGCATTAATTTCCCATTCTCGTTGCTGACATAAAGCTGCCTCTCTCTCTCTCTCTCTCTCTCTCTTTCTCTCTCTCTCTCTCTCTCTCTCTCTGTCTTCCTTCTTTCCAAGCAAGCTAGAAAAATGACTGTTTTACAGTGGCTTGAGCTAAATCCGCCACTTTTAGAAGAAGAAAGTGCAAAGAAAAGACAGACATGGGGAATCTATTCAAATAAGTGGTTACCTAAACAAGATGTTGTTGGGATGGCAAGAGCCCAACTTATGTAAACCTCCTAGGTCAATATTTTGGTTGAGGCTTAAGGATGAGTGCTAGAAATTAAACAGCAAGTAATTGATTCCAGTTTGCTCCGAAATCAGCTAAACTGGCAATAAAGAGGGTAATTCAGCTCCTAGATAGAGTCGAACGATTTTTTGGTGTTTTCTTTTTTTACTGTATTTGCACATGACTAATTTATTTCACTCTTCCGTTTTCTGGAGAGATTACTTGTGCGTTTAACAAGGCATACCGCTGTAAAAGCCAGAGCTAGCCTTTTTTAAAAAACAAAGAAACAAAAACAAAACCAATTCTGTTTTAAACTGGAATTTTTGAGAACCGTCCCCCCCCCCCGCTTGAGCACGCATTTCAAAGGCATTCTTTAAAAAAGGGAAACCAATGAATTTTACGTCTTTTAAAATAGCACCTAAATTCTCTCATGTATGTGCCCAGAATACGATGCTTCTGCTTATTCAGACAGTATTAAATAGCCTATCTTAGGGACACTGAAAGGACAATAAACCTTGTGGATGGGAAAATTCCCAGCATTTTCTGTCTTCACTTGAACCAAACTCCCCCCCCCCGCTGCTGACTCTCCCCTCCCCCTCCGTTCTCCCCTTCCCCCCCCCACTTGGTTTGGTCCCCAGAGGTTCACGGCTCGTAGCCTTTTCTTGGGACTCTCCCCCCTCCCCTCCTTTTAAAGAGTGAACTCTCTGTCCCTCGCTCTACGGCTGGAGGCGGAATACAGCAGCATTGTTTATCTCCGAGGGAATCTGGGTGGGGTTGCGGGGGCGGCGGCGATGCGGACGGCAACATTTCGGGCACAGCAGAACTCGGTGGATGGGATCCTCCTGGGGTCTTCAAAGCCGGCTTGGGGGAAGGATGGTTTTCAAAAGGGGAATCAAACAGGACTGCCCCCCACCCAGTAAAAACCGCTTCTCCCCAAAGCCCCCTGACACTTGCGGAGACGATCAAGATGCGATAGTTGTCAGAGTTTCTCAACCGCTTGGAACTGGGACTTGGAAACTGGGAGGCGGTGGTCTGGGTGTGTTTGTGCTGGAGCGTGAGGTGGGCGATCCCCGAAGACCTTCCGAAGCAATTAATGGTGGTTTATCAGTTTATATCTCCCTGTCCCATCCCCCCCCCCCGCCTCCCATCTAGTATGTGATGTGGATGACAATGGTTCGGTTTCGGGTTTTTTTTTTATAAAAAAGCTAGTCCCTGAGCGCATCCTGGGTGGTCGGACCGGGGCAAACACAAATACAAACCGATTGCTAAGCTGCGGACAATGGGCGAAATGTAGACAAATGTCCGGCTTCTGTTGGAAGCCTTTGTCCTAGACCAGGTTTTGCATTTATTTCACTGGCGAAATAATACATGATTGACGCCCTCTTTCAATGTGTTCTAACTGTTTGGAATAAATCTGAGGTTGTTCCTAGTTGTCATGGCATTCAACGTCTTTCAATGGACTATCTCTTCATTCATTTCGGAATCTTGCCACAATATTAAGGAAAGCCCCTTCATGTGGATGCGACCGAGCTCCTCTCCTTTTACTCGACTAAAAAATAAAAAATACACATTATGTATATGTGCGTGCGTGTATCTCTCTGTGTGCGGGGGTCGATTCAAGGAAGCACTAAATTTTAAAATGATACGCATAGTTTTTTATTGCATATACTGAGAAGGGGGGAAAGCGATGAAAAGCCGGCATTTGACATGCATGCAGGAATTATTCAAGTTAATAGTAAACGTGTCTATAAAGTGACCCCCTCGCATTTTAAAACACATGAGCTAACTTGAGATAATGCACTCAAGTAATTTAAGGCAGCAAGGCAATCCAGTGATTATGAAGGGAAGGATTAAGCAGCAAATGTAGTAAAGACATGAATTATAAATTTTACTTGGGTGAGATGAGGGGAACCTTCATTGTTCTTCCGGGTTGTTATGTAATTTTTTGAGGTTTGGGCGGGCGTAAGGGGGTGGGGAGTACCCGTCTCTTTGGATCCAGGCCAAGGCGGCAAGACCCGCAGTTAAAGAACAAGATTTTTCAAAAATGTTAGCAGCACAGTTAACAGCAACAAACCCCACCGAGGACAAGCAAAATATTGTAACTTCCCCTCCAGTTCCTGTTCCCTTCTCTTGAAGACAAAGCTTGTGATGGGGTGGAGAGAGGTGAGGAGGTGGAGACAGAGGACCTACTGCTGCTCTCCTCCTCCTCCTCCTGTGGGCCCTTCCTGCGGTTGGGAAATGGTTTTCCCGCCCTGTGTCGTCCTTGTTCGTGCTTGCTTTTAGGTGAGGGTGGAAGTGCCCACCTGGACCCTAGCCGTGCCTGGACAGCGAACAAAAAGGCAGCGCGTTTTCTTTAAAACCCGGATAAAAGTCTCACTTGTTGAATTGTATCAATAAAGACCTCCCGGCAGAGTTACACTCTGGAGCACACGCTTCCCATGTGATGGGCTCGGGGCAGATTCGCTCCCTCCGGCCACCTGATAAGCAAATATTTTCCTAAGGGAAAATCAGGGCTCCCGCAGAACATTAATCAGCCGCCCTTCGAACGGCGATGACAATAGGCCATTGAGAAGCACACACACACACACACACACACACACACACACACACACACACTGAGCGACACAGCTGGACTGTGACCAGCTATTCTCCTTTGTACACAAAAGACCTGCAATAAGTCATAATTTCTATTCCCATCAGCACCACTTCGCCCTCCCCGTTCCGAAATCAATCTATAGAACTTACTTACAAGTTTGCCTTACATACGGAGTTCCCACAAGAACAAAGGAATCGCTTAGTAGGAAGGAAACCCCCCCCCTTTTTGTTAAATATTTTCACCCCAAAACTTCTCTCTTTCTCCCCTCGGCCCCACGGGAACCTTCGAGTGGAGAGGGAACGTGAGGTGGGGGCGGGGGCCACAGCCCTGGGGGACTTCGCGCGGGGGGGGGGGTTCCTCTCCTATCTTTCCACTTCTGTCTACTGTCTGGTAAGGAGAGAGAGGACACGCTACATTCCGGCCTAAAGGGGTGAAATGCAGCCAGCGTCGCAGAGAAAGATCTCTGCCCAGTCTGTCGCCGGTGGGAAAAGCCACTCGGAGAGACGGAGGCAGGCTAGGGGCGAAGCAGAGAAAAGACGTCCACGACCAGGGCGTCCCAGGTCTGGTTGGATTTGTCCTGAGGGTGCGACAGATTTTTAGCCACTACGGTGAAAGGCCGCTAGACCTTCTGAAATAGGACTTCATATTCCTAGAGATTATTCTTCCCTTTCAAAAGGGGCCTCGACTTTTTCTCTGACCTCCTTTTAGTGGGCCGTAAATGGCCCTCATCAGACCCCCTGCTTGGTCGTTTCCACCAGCCAGTTGCCCAGGCCTTCCTTCTTCTCGTGGGCTGGTTTGTCCCACAGATTGGCGTCCCAACCAAGCTATTGGCTTGCGTTATGCAGAAGGGCATTTAGCCTGCCTGCCTGTCTGTCTGTGCTGAGAAGCGGTGCTCTTAAACACCTGCCAGAGAAACCGATCTGGAACGTCAGAATATGGAGATTCTTCTCCAGGCTACATTCGCGTGTTTTGTTCTGTTTCCCTTCACGGTTCCTCGTATGCGAGGTCTAATGGACTGGCCAGGGTGGTTCAGGGTGATGATGACATTAATCGACATTCGTAGGAAGAACTGCATGCAATGAACCGGGGCTCTTGGGACCTTCTTGAAATGCCTCTGCAGATATTACGGAGGGCTGAAATCTGGTTGTAGCATTGTCTCGTTGTTCGCTAGTCGAGAAAACTCCTAGGGAATAGCGTGCCTCAGATGAGCGCTCACTTATTGAACCTCCCTCAACGACAGCAATACAAATAAATCTGGCAATGGAGGTGGGGCAGACCCGCGGTTGTGGCTTCTGGAGACCCAGGGCGAATCGAGTGGCGATTCTGTCCGCCCATCAGTTTGAGACTCCTGGAAGGCTCCTCCACCCAGAGACTACGGAACCCTAAGCCCTGGAATTAAAGGATGGAGGGGGTTATTTGAACAATTGAACAAGAGGCTGAAAAGGAGAGGTGCGTGTACACAGCGTAAGTGCTTGTACTTCAGCACAAGTGCCCTCTAGGAGCGAGGAAGTGTTTACCTGTTTACTTTTACAGGTAGCTCAAACACCAGGCAGCCGCCTGCTCACTGATTTCTGCAGAGGTCTTCACCACCCTTCCAGCTTAGAGGAAGTATTCAGCTTCCGAAAAGGGGATTTAAACAACAGCAACAGCAACAACACACGGGAGCCAACAGTTTGCAGGGCATAAGAGCAGGGAAAGAGGCCCTCTTAGCCACCACACTCATGTAAATTGCTTGTGCACTTCTAACATCGAGGGCTTACAGCTCAAGGAGGGCTTGCTGAAGGAAGCCGCCCCACCGCCAGGAGAACTCAAGGTTCTTCAGCAGCGGGAGAACTACGGTGAATTCGGAGGCAGGACTCGAAGGTTTGCAATGCAGGTATTTGCTCTTAAAACCAGGAATCTGAAGACACGAAACTTATAACATACCATTCGATTTGTTAAAGTGGTTGGTCCTGAAGTTTAGTCCTCAATGAACACTGCACTTTAGGATCAATTCCTAGTCAAGATTTATAGCAACAGCGACGTGATGCTGTTTGGTATATATGTCTCTGCAACGATTACAGTTAAATTCCAGCCAGGGGTCACTATGCAGTCTAATAAGCCTCACACCCTGCAGGATGTGGGGAAAAGATGCTGCAGGCAGCCAGATGCGCCCCCCAGGGCTGCCAACGTGAATAAAATATTGGGGGGGGGGAAGGTAAGCCCCACCCCACATAATCGAGCCCATGACGCGGCAAACGTACACCATTTCAATGGCAATGTGCACCAACTTTGTGGGCCATGGTCCCCTCAAATATTTTATGGGGGGGGGGGCAGAAGGGACCTCAGCCGCTAGGAGTTGGCTCCTATGGCTCCTCTTGGCCTTGATGCTAAAGAGCGAAAGGCATTATCTTGGTCTCCCCTTCTTCTGCTAGTGGACAGAAGCATTCTCAGCCATTAAAAAGTTCAAGGTCTTTCTACTCATCTTGCGGCATAGGATTGTTGGGCTTGATTTGTTTTTCTTTGACTGGAGGAGGAAAAGGAGTTCCCTCTTTGTGGGTGCACGTGCGCGCGCCCGAAAGACAGAGAGAAAGAGAGCGCACTGTACAGTATATAGGATTGATCTTTCACCCATCACAAAATCCCATCTCAGATAACAGCCTTCAAGTGGATTAGTTTATTGTTTGATTAGAGCAAAGGTGCAAGCAAAATGTTCTTATTCGCTCTGTGCAGACAAAAACACACCACACCTTTAACGCTTCTTGTGAAGATTAGTTGGAGGCAAACACAAAGCCTTGGTTGTGGGAATGGCGTGTTTTATCTCAGGATAGGGTATAGTGTCAGGATAGGGTATACTTAAAATCAATAGGAAAATATACATAACAGGTAATATGTAAGTCAACCTACTTATGATTATTGTTTTCAAGTGATTCACTTCCGCAACACACCCTGAAAACAATGAAGTCGCGTAAGCCTTTGTTTTAAAAGTGTATTGTAGGGACAGGGCTGGGGGGAGAGATTGGTAATTAATGAGTGCCATCTTTTGAAGCTGATAATAAAGCGTCATTTGACAAATGCAAGGCACAAGAACCACCCCTAAGTAGACAACTTACAATTGCATTTGACTGCAGACCACCCTGTCCTTTTGCTGATGTGCGCGTGTCCGAACATTTTAAAACGGCCAGATTTATCTCTTGACGAAAAAGCATTTTTTCTGGTTTTATTTGCCCAAAAGCAATGTGCAAAAGCTACTGACGTCAGAAAAGATAACAATAGCAAAAGTAGTATACTCTAAAAGAAATATTCTGAAAGTAGAAAGCTTGGATGGAATTGTTTTGGTAGTACAGAGGAGACTCCTGGAGTGAGGAATTTCTGGTTTTGGAATAAGCCACCAATTAAGCTCGCTTAACTCCGGTTGAGAAAGTTCTGAGCTGTCAATGGGGTGGAATTGCCTTCACCTTACTAGAAGAACAACACAAATATTTCCACAGTTCTAGGAAGGGAGGAAAAGAGCCACTAATCGCTACACTGTCAGGATGGGTTATCCCCCGAACGCTCTGAAAAAGCAATCTGTTCCTTGTCATCCGCATAGTAGAGGAAAAAAGAAAAAAGAAAAAAGAAATTGTGTTCAGGATCTCTACATCTAAATGAGCTTTTTATTATGATGGTTATTATGAATTTTTCGCCCCCTGCAGCCCTCGCTTTGATAACAAGCTTTCCCCAATTCTTTCGGAAAATCTCCCAAGGTCATAAATTGTAATAGACGTCATGGATTTTTCTTTCCTGCAGGCTAATCGGTTATTTACGGGCTGAGAGAAAGCCAGAGGGCACGTGTTAGGACTTTGATAAAGCGACTTTAATGAGGTTTTCACAGAAATACCCAAATAATCTAATATAATATAATAAATTAAGTTGTTCCACCAACTACATAAGCAACCAACATAAGTCTTGGCGTTACCATATAATTCCACGGGGGCTGTAGAAATCGGACTCGTCTTTCCGCTGTAAATATTATTTTCTGCAAAAGCTAAGTCTAGCCTCCGGGCATCCTTTCGGTTCCAGACTATTATGAGGGTTTTATTTGTAAACTAAAAGCTTCCTTCCCTCCAGCCAATCAGCTTTATTCGTTCGCGTCTCTCTAATGATTAAGCGTGCCTCAATGAGATTAAACATTGTCAGCTTGCCTTCAGAGCTGTCTCTGCACAGATCCATCCCTTTGCTTTTGATAAGAACAATTTGAATAGAAGAGATTTCTCGTTCTTTAGGCAACACAGAACTGAAAGCACTAGGCTATCAGAATTAACTTTGTATGTCCTCTACATGTAGTTCGAATGCGGGTGAGTAGGGGGACAGGGGAAGCCAGTCACTCAAAATTCACTCATATTTGAAGCGATTTTACGAGCGATATTCAATTTATACACTCTCACGAGTTCTCTTAAGGTGAGCTCAAATAGGTAGGCATATGTGAAAATAATGATCACACCAAGCACACGAGCGAACGAAAGTTGAAAGATGGGGAACTCTTGGATTACCACATTGCAGCACCGAAATGCATCCCCTCAACGGGAGAAATGAATGAAATGAAAGGCGAGGTTTCCTTTCAAATAATAAGAAACGGGAGAAAGTCAACTAAGTGCCGGATTTCAAGCTCCGATCCCATCCGGTTGATTCTCAACTATTTCTGATACTATGGCGAACTCTGCTGACTCCCTCGAGAAGTGTCTCTCCCCACGCTCCTTTTCCCTAACAGTTCCTTTTTCGTTCCTAGTAAAATAATCTGCGTTTGAGAAAGGGACCGGAGCAGACGGTCTGTCCCAGCCAGGAAGGATCCCTACGCTCAGCTCCCTAAGAGAAGCCAGGCGAAACCGACCAATAGAGCTCAACGTTGCTGCATAGAGTACCAAGGGGTCTCAGAGAAAACGGCAGGGAGCTGAGCGGCGGCCAGACTTGTCAGGAAGCAGCGCGGAGGGCGCGCGCATCCGTCCGCAGGGGCGCGTGCACCCCAGGCAGGTAAACGTGGGTCTTGCTTCCCCGCGAGACTCTGCCGGAGGGGCGGAGAAAGGAGGGAGCTCTCCTCCGCGCGCGCCTGCTCTCCCCTTCGCGGCCAGCCGGCTGCTAGAGAAAACTCTCTCTTCTCTCAGACGGAGCATCTCCCTTCGGGCTGCAAGCCGCCTCTTGCCCCTCCCTCCCTCCCTCCCCTCGCACCTGGTCTTCCCTTGGCCAGGTGAGGAAGCCCCAGGGAGCCAAGAGCTTCTTTCGAGCCAGGCTCTCCGCTGGCTCAGCTCCTTCAGAGGCGGCGGCAGCACCACCTGCCCCGAAGCGAGGGCATGGCCCTTGGCTCCCCCCCCCCCACCTTCCTCCAAACCACAGCCGCCTTTACGCGACCCCCCGCGGCCACTTCACTTCAAAGGGTCGCTTGACTTTTCTCCCCAGGCGAAGCGCCTCCGTGGCCCCGAGGCGAGCCCAGGTCTCTTCACTTTCCGGCGCCAAAGTTGTTCGGCCAGGTAACAGACTTGCCCGCGCCCCGCTCCACACAAAACACCCCCGGACCTCGGTCCTCCCCGTCCCGACTGGACTTGCTGCGTTCGGGCAGCTGCCGCGGCGCACAGGCCTCCCCTCCCCTCTCCCTTCCTTTCCAGAAAGCGGAGCGCCTCACCTGGTGGCGGGGTGTGCGCGCCTCTGGCCCGCGGTTTCCCTGCCTGGCTGGCCAACCGGGCGCGAGAGATGGCTTGGATGGGCGCGAGAGAGGCGAGGCGGAGGTCAGGAAAGGCTCCGCCAGCCGAGGCGAGGAACTGCTGGGAGCGCGGGCTGGCTCGCGCGCGCGAGGAGGATGCAGATGCGAGTGACTGTGTGTGTGCGTGTGTGCGTGTTTGTCCAAGCGGAGGCTGGCTGCTGCTGGTGGGCTTTATATAGACACCCCAGAAGCCTGGACTCCTTCCTTCCTCCCTCTGCGCTCCCTCACAATGTCTCAAATCAGCCAGCAGCTCTTGACGAGCCGGGTTAGCTGCCCCCCCCCCCCCTGCGCTCTCTCTCTCTCTCTCTCTCTCTCTCTCTCTCTCTCTCTCTCTCCTCAGCGACGCGATCTTGTTTGCTTTGCTTCCCGCTCTATGACGTGGGACAAAATATTGGCCATATGTTCATCGGTAATAAATTGGTGCGAAGCGCAAACACAACTGTTCCTGGATGGCTCTCTCTCATCTGCCTCCCCCACGGCTCTGCTCCTGAGCAGATGGACCTACACGCCGCGCCGCCAGACCTGTCCAGCCCCGCTCTCGCCCTCCTTCTCCGCCGCAGCCCCTCGCTCAGATCCCGCCGGATCTGAAGGTCTAGGAACCACAACTACCGCGGGACCCTTTCAGGCTTTCTCTGCCTCCTCCCCGCTTCTCTGGCGCAACCACCCCCTAAACTTGGAGGTTTTTCAGGCTTGCCCGCTGATCACTGCCCAAATTCCACCCCCGCCGCCTCTATTTTTAACGAGCTCACCTCCCCATAAATCGCTGGGTAGCTAAGGCGCTATAAAACCTCCAGGGGCCAGATGTGGCACGTTATTTATGTGTGAAAGCTCGTTTACATTAGATATGCTGATTCAAGCTTTGATAGCGCGCTTTGCAAGAGATTAAGACTGGTTTTCCATCGGTGGCTCCAGCTGCAGCTCCCGCCCCCCCCCCCCGCCGTGGAAAAGGAGCTGCGCGGAGAGAAGGCGGCGGTGGCCGCCTCGGTTCCACAGTGCCTAACCTCAGACAGCAGGAGTCCACACGTTCTCCCACTCGCTCGATGCTGATAGCGGAAGCCTTGAAGAGGTAATCCTGGCTACAGCTCACGGTTGCGCCTTTCCTCTTTTCCTTCAGGCATGACATGAGGTCTCACAGGACGCGTTTCATTCCGTATTTACTACCTCGAAGAGAGCAAAAGAACACTAGCACTCCACCTACAGGAACACACCTCTGTGTGCTCCGTATTAATTAACCCGGAATTACTAGTCACGTCCCTGGTTCCTTAGCGATGTAGACGCCCCTACTCCACCTCAAGCACGCATCGGAAGGGTGAAAGATGTCCGGGGGTTTTTAGTCCAAAGATCAAAGACGGGTAAACAAGACTATAAAAACCACCCTCATTCCATTTGATAACTGTTGCAGGCCTGGTAATAGTACATACAAAAGTGCGTCCAGGCGCGCGCACACTGTTAAGATCAGAATTGGGACCGATAACTCACCTAGGAAAGAGCTCCTGAGGTTAACGTTAAGATTGCTGGAGATGGCAACCCAATAAAAAGTCAATTCAATTCGAAGAGTTATTAGCAAACGAGAAAACAGCAGCTGCGGCGAGGTTACATTTCGAAAATTGTGTGCAGTTTTGATAACTCAATCTAAACAAACCCAGCAGCTCATGGAGCTCGAAGAAGTGTAGGAAAGGAGAGCCAACGCGACCACGGACTTGGCTGGAGGATCTTCCGTAGGAGAAAAGGCATCCGAGGGGTTTGTGCTTAAACTTTAAAGCAAAAATGGCTGGCGGGGGGGGGGGGGGAGTAGGCCAACTGAGCGGTGGCGGAGAGGGACGACATTTCCATCCTCTCTTCGAACGCTAGAACTTGGGTGTGCGACGAAGGTGACGGGAGGGAGGTTCAGAACTTCGCCACAGAACTTCTTGCCACAGCATGGGACGATGTAAAATGTAAGCAGATGAAGACATCTGCAGGATTGCAATAGCACTCCTCACGTAGCAAGTACTATGGAGATAATGGATTCATATAAAATATGGACTATTGAAAAAGATGCAGTAGAAAAAGTTTGATAACAGGACCCACGGAGGGGAAGGTGGGAAGTCCAAAGATTTGGAGGAATCTGTGAATGTATACAGTATGTGTATGGCTGTATTGTTATAATTTTATATTTTTAAAATCAAATAAAAATGTGAAGGCTTGTAGTGAGAAGGTCGCATTCTTAAGGACTAGTGCCAAATTGCACAATCTTAATCCAAGTCTGGAATTTTTAGTTCAGCGGCCAGGCACAAATGCAAGGCGCAATCCTGAACACACTAGCTGAATACATTGGGACCAAACTGGATAAAATTATGTTATAACTCTACCTTCAGCTTCCCTGTTCTCTTCTGTGGGATGTGTTATTACTAGAACAGTCAAGAACAACACTTTCCTGTTGCCTAGAATGGACACATAGGGGAATGTGGCTCGACAGGAAGGACTTCCTGTCATACCTGCTCTGGAGTTTCTTCCCCCGTGCATGACCAGGTAGATGGGTGTGACCCAAGATGACCAGATAAAAGGACTGGCCCCTATTTTGAATCAAGAAAATCACCATTTTATAGTTCAAATTGGGAAAAATACAGTAAATGGACAAAAGTACAGATTCACAAAATGTTTAGGGGTATGTGTACCCCTGCGTCCCTCCATAAAAAAGCACTGCTCTCCCTCTTGGACTCTCGCTCTCCATGGCTCAACATAGCTTCCCACAGGATGGAGCCCACAGGCAGAAAGTCTGAGGTGTAGCTCAGACTTCTTTTCACTGTAACCACAAGATAAAGCCTGCCTTCAGATTACTGCTGTGAACTGAATGTGAGTAAAACTTTGTTCTTACTTTTAAAGAAAACTGTGTTGTGTTATTATTATTTTAAGAGGGAAATAAAGGGGAAACTTACCAGGAACAAGCCACACTGGATAGCTTAATTAAAGGATTCTAACGAATCATCAACTTGCTTCCAATAAGTTGCAAAGGGAGTGTGCTCTGCTGTTTACTCACTAGCGTGAGTGAGGAGGGATAATATCGAAACAATGTATCGTCTTCTACCTTCCTTAACATTCCCATAAAGGTTTATGGGGCCCAGAGTTGAGTATTTTTGGTAGATGGCACTGGATTGAGATCCTGAGCTGAAAAGTATTTTTCTTTGTCTACTTCCTGGTAAGCACATGGTCTATTGTTCCATTGTGTGAGGGGATTAAGCCCCCCACCATTCCCTCAGAGTTCACAGGAGCTGAGCCATTGAAGAGCTATTTTTATTTTTGAGATTTAGATTTTGACAATTTTTTCAAATTTTAATTTTTTCAACATTTTTTCAAATTTCAATTTTGAGATGGTGAGTGGAATCTTCTTTGATGATGCAAGATTTAGAATGCCTAAATTAGAAGAAGGAAATTTTGTTTCATGGAAAAATAATTTTATAGCAATTTTTCAGGCAAAGAAACTTTAAAATGCAATTACTAATCAAAAGCCTACTGGCAAAGATGAAGATTGTATTGCAGCAATTAATCTATGAGAAGATCAGAATGACCAAGGCAAAGCTACCATTTTAAGTGCAATTGCAGATGTGCAAATGGCACAGGTTAATACATTAGATGCTGCTGCCAAGATCCTTAAAGATTTGGAAATTGTGTATGGAAGTACCAGCAAAAGGTCTCACAGAAAGTTGATGTGAAGCATCCTCAAATTAAAATTAGATTCAAAGACAGACTCTCAGAAACTTGAATCGACACAGTATAATTTGGTTGAAAAGCAAATAATTTGCTATTTCCTAGGGTCCCTAGGACCCAAGTTTGATACTCTTGCAACCCTGATGGATGCTAAAGAAACGTTAACATTTAAAGAATTAATTTCATATTTAAAAGACGAATGTGAAGGAAGAGATGAGTCTCCAGTTAGGAGTGCAAGGGTAAATGACTTAAACTATGTGGCTACAGATCATGTGAAGGAAGTTACATTCATTGTCATTCATTGTGACAAGGAAGGCCACATTGCAAAGAACTGCAGAGCTCCAAAGTCACAGAAACCCTTCCTTTTAAGCAACAAAAGCAAAGAAGGGGAATGGTCAACGTACCTTACTATTGCAAGAAAACAGCTTAACTGCTAATAATCATGAAAACAAATCAAACAAGTGGTTGATTGATAGTGGGGCAACGCCCCATTTTTCATATAATAATAATTTCTTTGAATATATTAATAATATTGATAAATCCCAAGGTGGTGATTTTGAAGTTGCAGGTGGTGATTTTGAAGTTGATTTTGAAGTCCCAAGGTGGTGATTTTGAAGTTGTAAAGGCTCATGGAGCCGGGTCGGGGTTTTTAAAATGTACAGTACAAAGAGAAATAAAATATGGTGGAGAGAGTTATTTATGTTCCAAAGCTAAACTGCAACATGCTCAGTGTGTCTACTTCGGACATAAAAGGTTTTGAAATAACATTTGAAAATTTAAAATGCAAGGTAACTAAGGATGATGAGGTGTTTGTTCAAGCCAATCTAAAAATGGTATTTATGATATTAACCTTTCAGAACTTCAGTCTGCTAAAGAGGCATGCTCAAATCAGAAGGATGAGGTGGACCTTGAACTCTACATATTTGTCTGCACCTCTAAAAACAAAACAAAACAGGGCTCTCCTCCTCCCTAAAAAAAGCTCAACAACTTTGACCTGCACCCCAAAAAAGGGAATAGATCACAGCCTCTTAGAAGTTGGCCACCCTTGACGTATTGGATCTACAAAGGAAAGAGCTTGCAAGAGGACTTCAGGTAACAGAACAACTCAGCACCACCAAAATGTGTAAGTCGTGTCACTGAGAAAGCTGTTAAACCTTCATTTTCTCCTTGTACTGAACAGAGAAGCACCAAAGTGCTTGACATAGTATATACTAATTTTTCTCGATGATTTTTCCAAGTACTGCGTAGCATATTTTCTCTTTTTTTAAATTTTAAAATTAATTTTTCAAATTTATAACAAACAAATAGGGAAAACAAAACAAAAACAACAGAAACATTTATCTTAACTGTAGTAATTCCATTTTTGTTAACATTGTTAGGTGACTTCCTCGAATCCCCCCGGCTGAGTTCCTATATAAATCATTGTAGCAGTTTTCCAAAACTACTTTCACATAAAATTTACTCATTCAATTAACATCTTTCTTTCTTTTCATTTAAACTTTAGACATATTATTCTACAACATCACATATTTGAATCCTAGGCCTATCTGGTATTCACAAGTAGTTCTATTTAAATTATCTCAACATATTTAGCTAAATAATCTTTAAATTTCTTCCATTCCTCTTGATACTCCTCATCCTTCTGGTCGTGGACTCTTCCGGTCAGGTCAGCTCGCTCCCAAAAGTCCATCATCTTCATCTGCCATTCCTCCACTGTTGGTACTTCTTGTGATTTCCAATTTTTGGCCAACCAAATTCTAGCTGCAGTTGTGGCATACAAAAACAATCTAACATCTTTCTTGGGCAATTCCAAACCTATTATTCCAAGTAGAAAGGCTTCTGGTTTCTTAGTAAATGTATATTTCAACATTTATCTTTTCCCAGAAGTCTTTCCCCTTGGGACAGGTCCACCACATATGATAAAAGGTACCTTCCTTTTCTTTACATTTCCAACATAAATTATCACTCTTATGGTAGATCTTTGCTAGTTTTACCGGGGTTTAGTACCATCTGTACTGTACATCATTTTCATAATATTTTCCTTTAACACCGTACATGCAGTGAACTTGACCCCTTTCCTCCACAACCTTTCCCAATCTTCAAACATTATATTATATCCAACATCTCTTGTCCAGTCTATCATCACAGATTTAACTTGTTCATCCTTTGTATGCCACTCCAACAATAGGTTATACATTTTAGACAGATTTTGAACTTTAGAATCTAACAATTTGAATCGTTTCCAATTTGGTTTTTCCCGATGTAAAATCACTGCGTAGCATATTTTCTCAGAGAAAAGAGTGAAATGCTGGAAATGTTCAAGAAGTACCTTGCCATGGTGAGAAACAAATTCCAGAGAGCACGAGCTGTGTTAATAACTGATAATGGGGGTGAGTATTGCTCACGTGACATGCAATATCTCCTAGAAAAGGAAGGAATTGAGCATATAACCACTGTTCCTTATACCCCACAACAGAACTCACTAGCTGAAAGAAAGTTCAGATCCATTATGGAGGTGACAAGGTGCATGTTCAAGGAGGCATCTCTACCCCAACGCATGTGGGGAGACACAGCAGCAACTGCGGTATATCTCCAGAATAGACTGCCAACAAAGGGAGCTAACCTTACACCTTCTGAATTTTGACATGGGAGAACTCCCAACCTGTCACACATTCATGAATTTGGAAGCCTATGTTTCTATCTCGTTCCCAGAGAACATAGACATAAGCTTGACTCTACAGCACAAGCAGGGATCCTTCTGGGATACGCCATTGGAGGAAAAGGTTACAAAGTAATGGACCTGGAAACAGGAGAAGTGAGTGCACGACATGCAGTTTATTTTGATGAACGCAACCAAACTGACACAAGAAATAGTTCTGTGGACTTTTCTGAGGAATCAGAAGAAACCAAAGATCTTGTATACTTCCCCTCACTAACTTTTCAATGTCCAGATCTGCCTTCTAATGTCATAGCCCCCTCTAGAGGCAATGCACAAGAAGAAGACCCAGAGGACCAGACTCCTAGCAGCAGCACCAGAGATGAAGAGGAGCAGCTTTATATGCCTGCATTGGAGGAGGAAGCTGATGTGGTTCCAGGACCACAGGTCAGACATGCATCCAGAACCAACAGAGGCATTCCACCATTATGGCTGTCCTACTTTGCGGGGTCGGTGTTACATCAGGAACCTTCCACGTGGGAAGAGAGAGAGGAGATGCTAGCTGCAGAAGCCCGTCTCTGGAGCAAGGCTGCAGAGGAGGAGATGGATGCACTGCATCAAAACAAGACAAGGACCCTTATTGACCTACCTCTTGGGAAGAAGGCCATAGGAAGTAAGGTTTTTTTAAAAAAATAAAAATAAAATAAACAAGGGGCAGAAAGGGAAGTGCAGTGCTACGAAGGCAGATTTGTGACTCAAGGTTTTAATCAAGGTTTTGGGGAGGACTACGATCCAGTTTTCACACCAACCATCAGATACAGTAGCGTAAGAATGCTTCTAAACATAGCAGCCAAATAGACATAAAGACTGCTTTCTTGCATGGATAAATTTCTGAGGAAAAATACATGAAGCAGCCTAAAGGTTTTGTTAAACCACATGTGCCACATTTAGTGTGCAAGCTGCAAAAAGGACTTTACGGACTTAAAACAGGCTGCTGGAGCCTGGAATCAGAAGCTACATAAAATGCTAACACAACTTGGGCACAAGCAAAAGCACGCAGACAAATGCTTGTACACCAAGCCTAACAATGGACAATTTTCTTATATTCTTGCCGTCGCTGATGATTTGACCATTGCCATAGTAAATGACAGAGACTACACACAGGTTGTGAAGCATTTAAGCAAAGATGTAGAAGTCAAGGAACTGGGAAAGATCCAGTACTAACTTGGAATTCAAGTGGAAAGAGAAGGCGGTTAATTTCTTCTTAGCCAAAAGCAAAAGATTTCAGAACTGATCCAAAGCATGCAGATGCAAGAAGCGTACCCAGTTGCCACACCCATGACTACTGACTTTTTAAGGAATCAAGATGATTTTATAGTTCAAACTGGGAAAAATACAGTAAGTGGACAAAAGTACAAAGATTCACAAATGTTTAGGGGTGTGTGTACCCCTGCGTCCCTCCATAAAAAAAGCACTGCTCTCCCTCTTGGACTCTCGCTCTCCATGGCTCAGCATAGCTTCCCACAGGATGGAGCCCACAGGCAGAAAGTCTGAGGTGTAGCTCAGACTTCTTTTCACTGTAACCACAAGATAAAGCCTGCCTTCAGATTACTGCTGTGAACTGAATGTGAGTAAAACTTTGTTCTTACTTTTAAAGAAAACTGTGTTGTGTTGTTATTATTTTAAGAGGGAAATAAAGGGGAAACTTACCAGGAACAAGCCAGACTGGATTGCTTAATTAAAGGATTCTAATGAATCATCAACTTGCTTCCAATAAGTTGCAAAGGGAGTGTGCTCTGCTGCTTACTCACTAGTGTGAGTGAGGAGGGATAATATCAAAACAATATATCCTCTCCTCCCTTCCTTAACATTCCCACATCTTCTCCTCCCCACCCCAACCCTTGAGCAGCAGCTATGGCACTAGAGATGCCTAACCGCCTCCAGGCTTGCTCGCCAGACATGGAAACTGTTTCTCATTGTCAGTCATTGGAAAAGGTGAAAAAATAACAATTCTTCCTTCACTGAATAGCTGTGGTTAGGTAACATATAGGAGGGGGTCGCGGGAGAAAATGAGTCTGAATGTGGGAAAGCAGACAATCCAGCTGGTGCAAATAGAGATATAAAAAGGCACCTTTTAACCTGAAGTGCTGAACATCAACAATAGCTCTCTAACCGTGAGTTACCTCTTGGCTCTTCACAGGGCACTGAGAAATCTTTAATTACTGCTGTAAAATCTCAGGCCACGCTGATGCCAGCAGTAGCTGTTGATCTTGACATGGTTACTATTGTACTTCACACTTCCTCACGGAAATTAAGTCTTTATGGTTAAAAACAGGTTACACAGTTTTATCGAAGGGTTTATTTCACAGGTAGGTAGTGTGCTTGCGTACACCCTTCATGGAAACGTTATTCCTAGAATCCTAGAATTGGAATCCTACAATCCTACAAATGATATCTAGCCCAATCCCCGGCAATGCAGGAATCTTTTTGCCCAAGGTGGGGCTTTGCCCAAGGGGACCCTGAGTCTCATGCTCTACCAACTGAGCTATCCCAGGGATGTGAGAGGAAGGCCTGGATTTGAATTCCTCTTCCCATCTGGACGAAAAGACCTTAATTACATCTCTCTCTCCATGAAACCTTGTTGTTTGCATCTCACCACCAGCACCACAGCCAAGAGGCATGTTGGAATGAATTCAGGTACTGGGGGGGGGGGGCAGACAGCAGGGGTAGAGGGAATGAGGTCCTTGGCTACTCCAGGAACAGTCAACCACCTCGCTAGTACTCAGGTTCGGGTGAGAGTTTAAGCTTTGATATATTGAAAATGAATAGTCATGTTTCAGTATGTGTGTATGGCAGAGAATGTTCTGGTGCAAAATATGAATTTATCTCCCAAGGGTGCCATCTAGCCAAAGAGAAGCACTTTTAAGTAGCATTCATTTGACTGGGAGAGTTAAATCTTTTTTGCTCTAACTGAGGCTTACAAGTGATTCACTCTGGATGCTGCACATTAGAATAATAGAATTGTAGAGTTGGAAAGGACCCCAATTGTAATCTAGTTCAGTCCCCTGCAAATGCAGGAATCTCAACTAAAGCATCCCTGACAGAAGGCCACCCAACCTCTGCTTAAAAACCTCCAAGGAAGGAGAATCCATCACCTCTTGTGGGAGTCTGTTCCACTGCTGAACAGCTCTTATTGTCAGAATTTTTTTCTCTGATGTTTATTTGGAATCTCCTTTCTTGTAACTTGAAGCCATTGGTTCGAGTCCTACCCCCCAGAGTAGGAGAAAACAAGTTTGCTTTCTCTTCCATGTGACAGCCCTTGAGATATTTGAAGATGGCTAAAATATCTCCTCTCAGTCTACTCTTTTCCAGGCTAAACATACCCAGCTCCTTCAACCGTTCCTCATAAGGCTTGGTTTCTAGACCCTTGACCATCTTGGTTGCCCTCCTCTGTACATGTTCCATCCTTCTTAAACTGTGTTTAAGAAGTTTTTGAAAGTTCTCCAGATTAAACAGCAAATATTTCCCAGACATCATGGTTGTGTAATACATGTTGAATTTACCTTCTTGTTCATTTTTGATAAACATTTTTGCTAGGTGTTCCAGTCCAAACAGGAACAAATAACGGAGAGGGGATTCTTGCTCAAGACCTAAATTTCTGACTTAATTTTTTTTTTAAAAAAAACACTCTAAAGTATTATTGCATACCTTGAATGTGCAGTACTATTAAACTCACATCTCAAAAGTCCTGAACTTTCAGAAATTGCATACTTGGCAGGGGAGACACCTTGATCAGGAAAGAGATTTTTCCAGGGTGAGCCTCATTCACTGCACCATGGGTATACTGACCTCTGAGCTGCCCCCACAGAAAAAAGAAAAGAAAAAAAGAAATGGACATATTTTAAAGGATTGTAAAGAATCATTCCAGTGAGTGCTTTTTCAATGTTCATGTTTATTACATGGCCCCAGGGTATGATTTGAAGGAATATTAGCCCACCACTTTGCTGAAGCTAAGTAGGACTAAATCTGGTCTGCGCCACAATGGGTGGCCACCTGGAAACCACATGTATGCCGTGCTGCTTTGGGTTCCATGATGGAAGAAAGAGGAGATATAGATGTAGATAAAACCAACAAACCAACAAACCATTTACCTAAAATTATAAAATGAACCATGCTCATTGATTCCATGAACAAGAAAAAAAAAAAAGAAAAGAAAAAAAAAGGAGGACATGTTCCCAAGGTACGGACTGCACTCTCACGCCACATGCCACAGTGAAAGAGAGAAGTGTTGAGGTTGCTTCAGCAAACAGTTAATAATAATGCAGTATGCTTATAATGTATTACAATATATTTTGTACAGCGCAGTATATTTTTCTACAACAGCATATGCACAAAACATAGCTAGATAGATGAGATACTAATTTATTTTCCCCTTACATTGATAACGTTTTATTTTTTAAGATAAAATGTTGCATTTTAAACTCTTCATCAACATGCACTGAATTTGCGTGGCTAAATCTATCCCTCTAAGTAGCTTTTCTGAGTATTTAAAGAATGTGAATAATCCTTACATCTGTAAGGTAGGCCTGTATTCTTGCCTCTTTATCACAGATGCTTGTATACAAAGGCTGAGGTTGATAGATGATAGCTTTCCTAAGGCACTTGGTGAATTTGAGGTTAGAAGATGTCCTGCACAAGACTCCATGAAGGTCTCACATAGAGAGGTTGTCACCAAATTCGGCTGGCATCACTGGTACAGTGGAACAGAAGTATTTGAACTCATAATGCCATGTGCACACTATTGCTGAAAATATCACTCCTAACCTAGTGAGGCTGCATATGAAGGCTTCAAATAATTCAGAAATAGACAGCATGAGTTGAAGAAGGAAGGTGGTTGCAATGGTAATCTAGAACATTTTTAAAAAGAACAACAGGAAGAATGCTGGTCTTCCAACATCTTTTTATTTCCTTAAGGCTGGTCTACATGCTGCCTAGTCATCAAGGGATAATTTCTCTTTGTGAGTGAGCTACTGTACTTGCAAATTAATCATCAGAGAAAGTTCACATTGCACAGTATCAACTTGAACATAATACTATTTAATGGAGATGGTTCACCCATCTGGTTGTGAGTCCTCAACTGTTGAATAACCAAAGTGAAAAGAGACCAGTGCATGTGTCATGCAAGTGTAAACCAGCTATATGAAATAGTGATTACACGTATCAGCTGTGTGCAGGAACATTGGTGCAATAAGGAAAGTAAGAGGTTGGCATATAGACCTTGATAATTTGTGTGTCACCAAGCCAAACACAGCCTACTAAGCTCTATCTGCTGATGGATGGCCACACCGACTTGGCCCCGAACGCACTGATGAGATGCTTGGAAGCTGTGGCTGGATGGTTTCGTGGGAGCCAATTGAAACTAAATCCTTCGAAGACAGAGGTCCTATGGCTGGGTTGGGATGGCATGGGGATGAGGGACCAACTCCCTTCTCTTGCGGGGGCCCAATTAGTGCCATTGCCTTCCGTTAAGAGTTTGGGTGTAATCCTTGACGCCTCCCTTTCCATGGAGGCGCAAGTTACAGCAACAGCCAAGGCGACATTTTTCCACCTTCGCCGCATCAAGCAGTTGGTCCCTTACCTTTCCCACCCCGACCTGGCCAGAGTGATCCATGCGACTATTTAAGAGAGAAAAGGCTAAATATCGAAGGAAATAACATAGTGATTTTCAAAGATATTCCAGTCAGACTCCTAAAACGCAGGGACTCCTATAAAGAACTGGTGCAGATACTCAAGAAAAACAACATCGAGTTTAAATGGGAGTTTCCCGAAGGCATATCTTTCTCATATAGGAGCAAGAGACAAAAATTGACGAACCTAGAAGAAGTAGAAAAGTTCCTAAGGAAATATAAAGAACTGAAACCACTAAGGGGGGGGGACAAAGTCGGGGGGGCGGGAGTCGGGGAGGACCCGGGGGGGAGGGGGAAAGCTCCGAAGGGGAGGAGGGGGGGGTGGGGGGGACGGAGGAAGCAAGCTAAAAAAGAAAGCAACGGTTGTTCTTTTTGTGACTTTATAAGCAAATCATAATGGTATTAAAGGTTTATAGCTGGAATGTTAATGGAATGAATGAGAAGGGAAAGAGGAACAAAATTGAGCATATTCTGAAGAAGGAAGGTCTAGATGTCATCTATCTACAAGAGACCCACATAGCGAGGAAACATAAAAAAATGTTGATTAATCACAGACTGGGGAACGAATTTATCTCCTCAGATCCGAGTAAAAAGAGGGGGGTGGTCATTTACATTAAAAAACAAATTGAAGCGAAACATATATACAATGATGAAGAAGGAAGGATAGTAGTAGTTCAAATTAATTGGCAGGGAGAAAAGATAATAATAGTGGGAATCTATGCCCCCAATGAGAAAAAGTCAGAGTTTTATGAAAGGCTCGAAGAAAAATTACTTGAATATGCTGATCAGAAGATAATACTTTTGGGAGATATGAACGGGGTGGTGTCGTTAGAGTCGGACAGGCAAAGAAACTCCAAAGGGAAAGAGGGGAAGTTACCCAGAACCTTTTTCTCTCTGGTTCAAAGTTGCAACTTGGTGGATATTTGGAGATTCAGACATCCCCTAGAAAAACAGTATACATTCCACTCCGAACCTAACGAGTCATTATCAAGAATAGACCAGATCTGGATCTCGAAAGAATTAGTTTTAAGATCAACAAGGGTGGAGATACAGGCCAGAACAATTTCAGACCACAACCCAATAAAAATGATATTGAAAGGGCAAGAAAGCAGATTAAACAGATGGAAGTTAAGGGACTACTTGCTAGATGACCAAGAGATAGTTGAAAAAGCGCAAAACAAACTAAAGGAATATTTTGAAGACAACTTAGGTAAGGGCACAAAGTCAAATGTGGTGTGGGATGCAGGCAAGGCGGTAATGCGGGGTTTCTTTATCCAACAGAGCGCAATCAAAAATAAAAAGAGGGAAAAGGGAAAAAATGAAATTGTCCAACAAATAGAGGAGAATGAACGGAAATTAAGTCAAAACCCAAAAAACAAGAAACTAAAAGAGAACATTAAAGTACTACAATCCCAATATGCAATGCTGATCAATAGAGAGATAGAATGGAAGATCAAAAGGCTGAGACAGAGGAATTTCGAATATGCCAATAAACCTGGGAGAGTTTGGGTGTAATCCTTGACGCCTCCCTTTCCATGGAGGCGCAAGTTACAGCAACAGCCAAGGCGACATTTTTCCACCTTCGCCGCATCAAGCAGTTGGTCCCTTACCTTTCCCACCCCGACCTGGCCAGAGTGATCCATGCGACGGTCATCTCCAGGCTTGACTACTGTAATTCGCTCTATGTGGGGCTGCCCTTGAAGCTGTCCCAGAAACTCCAGCGGGTGCAGAATGCTGCAGCGAGGCTCCTCACGGGGTCTCTGCCATGGGAGCATATTCACCCAGTGCTTTTCAAGCTGCACTGGCTCCCGGTGGAGTACAGGATCAGATTTAAGGTGCTGCTTTTGACCTTTAAAGCCCTTCACGGCCTTGGACCCTCGTACCTACGGGACCGCCTCTCCCGGTATGCCCCACGGAGAGCCTCAAGGTCCATAAATAGCAACACCCTAGTGGTCCCGGGCTTCAACCAGAGCCAGGGCCTTTTCAACTCTGGCTCCGGTTTGGTGGAACGCTCTGCCTCATGAGACCAGGGCCCTGCAGGATCTGATTTCTTTCCGCAGGGCCTGTAAGACAGAATTGTTCCGCCTGGCCTTTGGCTTGGAGACAATTTGATTCCCTCCTTCTCTTTCTTTTTTCTTTTCCTTCTCCTCCTGCGATGAGGCTACATTTTAATATTTTAATGTTTCAATATTTTAATGTTGTATTTTTAATTTTGTTTTTCAGTTGTAATCATTTAATTTGTTTTTATTATTGCTTGTAAGCCGCTCTGAGCCCGGCCTTGGCTGGGGAGGGCGGGGTATAAATAAAAATTATTATTATTATTATTATTATTATTATTATCCAAGAAGTCAATAGAGCACCCTTTTTTTTTGCCTGTAGGTGCAAAAAGGGTGTGTGAAACACCTGAAATGCTGTAATATGTGACTAGTGTACTGCATTTGGCTTGGTAGGTCACAGGATGTGCATGGCTGCCTCAGTAGGGTTCAGTTCTGACTCCCATGATGACAGATGTGAAAATACCAGCTCATATTGATAAAGCCAGAATGTTACACAATATTTATAAGTGTCATAAACCAGTTCTGATTAGAGCTCATTTTTGCTCCCACTTATTTCAATGACAAAGATCCTTCTGAAACACCTTTGTGCAATACTTCAAAACAGGTAATCCCTTCACCTCTGCATGCATGTTGGCGTCGGCTATCTCTATATTTGGGCAGCCAAGCATAACCATATCTCATCTAGTAGATACACACCTGTGATTAACAGATGGTCATTGCCTACGATGCCTTTTAAAAGCACACAAAACAATCTGGCAACAGCAAGCTGTAATTAGTTTCATATTTACCACTTTGTAGTTTATTATGACTCTGATGTAATGATAGCTACAAACAGGGCTCTTGCTGCAGTTTATTTAAGACCCTTTTCACTTTTGATAGAATTCTGGTAAGATTTCTAAGAACAGAGAAATTCCAGTTGCTTTACAGTTTAAACAATGATAAACAATACTTGTGCAAAATAGTTCATTGTCATGATAGTAATAGCCACTGCCATGGTCTTGGTGTCTAACTGAGAATAGTTCTTTCGAAGCAATTGCTGTGGAAAACAAGAACTAAATTAAGTGAGACTTGAGAACTTTTTTGACCTGGAGGGTTCAGGTAGCAGGGAAGTCCAGTTTTTAGGAGGATTAAGGAAAGTTACTGGCTCACGCCTAAATGAAGGTGCCCTGAGAGAAATGCAGGAACAGTGGAATCTGAGCCCCTCCCCCAATGCTTCTAGGATTTCTTTGGCTTCCTGCTTCTGCTCTTATTGGCTCTTCCCCACACTTCCTTTGACATTCTTCAGATTTTTTTTTAACAGCAAAAATGGTTTTTCATTAAAGCAACAACCTGGCCTGGAATGCTCAGATGCTTGAATGGCAATTGTGATATTATAACAACAACAACTACTGCTGCTGCTGCTACTACTGCTGCTACTACAATTTTTGAATAATGATTATTCCTTGAAAAACAATGGGAGTCACATGTGAACACATGCCCATGAATGTTCACACATCCTTTTCCATGATATTCACCATGGTTGTGGGGCATCGTTTTGCTTAAGTTGTAGACACTCATGTGCAAACAGCATATGGTCCCCAAAGGGGGAGCATGTGCTTAAGTCAAATAAAACACACAAAGAACTAACACAAAAGACAAATAAGAGCTCTGTATGATACACATGCTTTTGCTTTTTATGTTAGCTCAGTCCCATGTGAGACTGGATCATGTTAGTAATGTTTACTTTGTGGTCTAATTACACAGAAGTGGCTGGCAGAATGATTTTGTCATGAAGTTTTTATGCAAATCACAGCTGATCAGCTGAAAATACACATGCCCTAGAAGGGTGCAGGTTTTATTCAGATTATTCCTGATAGCCTGATAATTGGAGAAAGGGAAGAAAAGGGGTTAGGGGAGATATAGTGAAATAAATGATCCAAGCCAGTTCACTGAGCTCTGGAATTATCTGATATTTTAACAACACACCCTAGAACACTTATCTTTCACATGCATGGCATCATGGGGATATGGCTATGCATTTTTTTATCGAACCCCATGTTGGGCTATATTCTTATGATCTCAAGATGATTTAGCAGCTTACAGTGCAAGCCCAACCATGTCTAGTTAGAAGTAAGTCCTATTAAATTAAATGGGATCTACTCCAAAGTAGGTGGGGTTATTATTGCTGCCTAAAACAGGCAACACAATACAAATATAATAAATAACATATACACCCGCACAATTATCAATTAAATCACTACAAGTGATCACACAGTGATCAAAACCACCTCCCCCCAGAAACTTAAGCATGGTCACCATTAGAATTAATCAGTAAAAAAATATCCTCACAACAGTAGTGATGTAGTGTTAACAACTGAATGCCAGAGAAAGGAGAAAAGACTTTGCACTTTTCAGTCAGATTCTGTGACAAACGTTTTTAACATTCCACCCTCCCAAAGAGGCACATGCGCTGTATACTTCTTACTTGCCTAAAACACAGCTAGGTCATTATTTTTTCTCAGTTTGGATCATCATTTCCTAAGAAGCAGCATGTTAGATACAGGATCGATATGGATGATGGCTAATGTTGTGTCTGCTCTGCTTCTGAATCCAGTGGTGGGAGTGCACTGGATCTGGATAGCAGTGTGTACATAGCCTTGGTCTTTTGAAAGGGATCAACACATGCTAAGCTTCTTGGATAAGTACAAACATCACTCAGCGCATCAGGCTCTGTCAGGCTTGGCCTCCTGACTGAACCTGCTCCATCTTCAGACTTCCTCTTGACTGCTAAGACCTACCTGTTGACCCTTGCTCTTCCAGGCCAGAGCTCCACATTGTACAAGCAACCACTGATAATAACCTTGCATGGCTCTGGTAGGGACCATCAGAGTGAAAACATGTGTTCTATGCTTCTTCAAGATTTCATTCAAATCCAGAAAGGAGTTCTGTCAGGGTTTTGATGTGGCGTTCAGTAAATCGGATTCAGGCCTTCATTCATGACTTGTAACTTGTCAAACAGAACACAACCCACCCCTTTAATCTTGCCTTCCCCCCCTCCTTAGCTAGGACTGCATAAGCAGTGCCCAGGACCTGGCAGACTTGCTGGATGGTCTGTGTCCACCTTGGCAAGTAGGTGGCAGCCACCTTAGAACTATGGCCAAGAACAGTAACAATGATAAAATATAAGATAAACAGCGAAAAGATTTTAAAACAGCAGATAAAAGCGGCACAAAACCAATAAAATCAATGTGGGAAATTCTTTAACAGGCCTGGGGAAACAGACAGATATTGAGATGGTGACATAAACATAGCATTGTGCCACCAGACAAGCCTCTCTGGAAGCGTATTCTATAGATGGGGCACCACCACCAAGCCAGCCCTCTTTCAGGTGGCCGTTCACTGTACCTCAGTCCACGTGGCGCCCAGTGATGAGCTCTGTGCGTGGGTGGGAGCTGCAGAGGTAGCTGGCTTTTCAGGTACTCCAGTCCCAAGTCATGAAGGGCTTTAATAGTCATCAAAAGTACTTTGAATTGTGCCTGGAAATGGGCTTAGAGAGCGAGTGCACTTGCATGAGGCTGGTAAAATATGTCTCAACGTGCAGCGTGTTGGTATGTGAATAGAGGTTAGGAGAGGATGTATTTATTAGATATTATCTTTCCTTCCTCAGGTTTATGAGTTTAGCAGAGTGCCATCCCTTTGCAGCTTAAAAGGAAGCTTAGATAGGCTACTTTTAGCCTTTTAATTTAAGTAATCCAGGGTGCTTTAAGGCAGACTGGATATTCCTTGCATTATCCACTTTTATCACCCTTAAAACAATAAAGACACAAACAGTTTTGTAAAAAATAAAAATAACATTTACTCATTCAGAATCAGGGCTATAGCTAGGGGGTGACGCAGGCGATTTGAGGGGTGGCGCAAAATCAGCTTTAAAACATGTCCCTAAATATAAATATCGATTATTGCCTCATAAGAAATGGTTTTAAATAGAGGGCGAATTGAATGGGTGGAGGGGGTGGAGGAGAGGCGGAAGGAAGAGCTAACTTGTCCGTGGCTGGGGGCGCAATCTGGACGGTTCTGCCAGGGGCACAAGATCACCTAGCTACGGCTCTGTTCAGAATAATTGTTGAAGAGTAACAGATGCAGCAGCTTTGTTCAGGTAGGCTTAAAATGGTAATTAAGTTACAAAGGCATACTTAAGACAAGCTTAAAATGGAGTCTGAGCATGTAGCTCAGGAAGAGACAAAAAGGAGGATGTGCCCATGCAGGTAAGGTAAAGGTAAAGGGACCCCTGACCATTAGGGCCAGTCTTGACCGGCTCCGGGGTTGCAGCGCTCATCTTGCTTTATTGGCCGAGGGAGCCGGCGTACAGCTTCCGGGTCATGTGGCCAGCATGACTAAGCCGCTTCTGGCAAACCAGAGCAGCGCACGGAAATGCCGTTTACCTTCCCGCCGGAGCGGTACCTATTGATCTACTTGCACTTTGATGTGCTTTTGAACTGCTAGGTGGGCAGGAGCAGGGACCGAGCAACGGGAGCTCACCCCGTGGCGGGGATTTGAACCACCAACCTTCTGATCAGCAAGTCCTAGGCTCTGTGGTTTAACCCACAGTGCCATCCACGTCCCCACCCATGCAGGTAAGAGACTATATATAGCTACTTCCTCCCTGTCAGGGCACAGTAGGAGTGTCTCACAGAGTTCTCTCTAGCAAACTTACAGGAAAACTCTGTGAGCTTCAGCTCCTATCATGTTCCTACCTAGCACAGGGGTATAGTGTGGGGAGGGCCATAGCCCTGGGTACATGATTTTGAGGGGGCATGAACCAGGATCTCAAGGATCCCCACCCTACCTGCTGCTGGGGGTCTCTGGGCCCCAGAGCCCAGCCTGGCCTTGCTGCTGACCCCCAGCCCCGTCGTCACCCAGCCAGAGGGGGTGGGCAAGCGGTGCAGTGCAGCACAGTGCAGCATGGCTGTGCGAACCCTCTGTGCCCCATGCCCACCTGCCTGGCACTGGTGGCAAGGCTTGGGGTGGCACAGCAGGGTTTTTTTTACCCTCCGTGTATGTACACATGCACACCCTGGGCACCAAAGAAGGACATAACACCCATGATCTAGCAAAACATGAACTGTTGGTTTTGACTGCACTCTGCCACACAGAAAACTATAGCTAGCAAATTAGTAGCTGGTTGTTGTTGTTGTTGTTGTTTAAATCAAGTGTTATTTCCAGGTAGTTTATAAGGGCAGCCTCATGCACAACACATTACAATAGTCGTATCGGAAGCTTACCATGGCACAAATAACAGTGGTGAGGTGATATCAATCTAGAAGAGCTGCTGCACCATTGGCAGTGACAGGGTGGGCGGTATTTCCACAGGCCCTGTTTGATGGCAGTTGAGTTGCTGCTGCAGCCTGGGACAGTGAAGGGGCAGTGCAGTGATGTTGGGGTGCCCCAGCTGCTGGAAGAGCTTGTCTGTGGCATCGCCTCTCCTTACTAGCAGCTCCTGTGCAGTTTAATCTGGTGGAAGTCACTCCATGCCATGGAGACCATTTGGAGCCTTAGTGACAAAGAAGGATCAAGAAGCATCTCCAGGTAGCAAACGTGATCCCTCAGGGGGAGCTTAAACCCATCAGCAAGGTAAAAGGACAGCTTCCTTCTCTTGCATCCTGATCTAAATGAATGGCTTGTTGCTAATGAAGAATGGAAAAGACCTGGTTATTATCCATTAAAAGAGGCCTGAAGTTTTGTAGTAAAGTAGAAGATGGAAAAAGGATTGGCAGAAATATTATAAATTAAGCAATTCCTTTTAAAACTAAAATTCCTTTCAAGAACACTTCAAAATTAAAGTATTTCCTGAAGGACAATGGAATATCCAACAGGTACGACACATGGGTCTTAGCATGCTTAGCTTATTCCAGTCACCCCCAAACTTGGCCCTCCAGATGTTTTGGGACTACAGCTCCCATCATCCCTAGCTAACAGGACCATTGGTCAGGGATGATGGGAATTGTAGTCCCAAAACATCTGGAGGGCCTCGTTTGGGGGTGTCTGGCTTATCCTCCCCCCCTCTCTCTCACCCCCTCCCACCAGCACTCCAACAATCAGGTAATCCATCTGAAGAATTATCAAAGTAAGGGGAAACAAAAGCTGTAAGATGAACATTTTTTCTCTGGGTGGTGGTTTTGTACAACCCTAACTGTGGTGGCCATTGGCATTTTGCAAAAGCGATATTGCAGGTGTGGGAATCCTTTGGCCCGCTAGATGTGGCTGAACTACAACCCCCATAATCTCTGACCATTGACCATGCTTGCTGGGGCTGATGGGAGTTGTAGTTCAGCAACATCTGAAGGCCAAACGGTCCCCACACCTGTGATATAGGAAGCACATTTGGGACTATCTCCTCACTGGGGCTCAGAGGGCTGAGGGCAATTTTCATCTCCTTGACTATGAAGTCAACCAATACATCTTTGGAATAATTAAGTAGGTCTCTGTAAAAAATGTGTGCAACTAATTAGCCATGTCTTAGAAATAAAATGGAAAATTAGTATGATGTGTGGCATAAATAAACTACAGAAATGTTTCAATATGCTCTAAATTGTGAAATTTAGCAACAAGTATGCAAACGTTAAGAAGTGCTGCAGAGAGTCAGTGTGTGAGTGTTAATGGATGCCTGCAGCAAAGATAACAAAAGGTACAGAGCAAGTGTGAGGACAACAACTATAGCGAGATCTAAGCCATTAATGCAAGTGAATTTCATTACTGGAAGGTTAACAAATGTCAGGGAGAGCGGGAGGAAATAGCAGAGAGTAACGATGCTCCATACAAAGCAAAAGAAATTGTGTTTCAGAGAGGCAGATAGTCAAGAGAGCCACATCTCTAGGTAACAGTCATCTGGAAGTATAAAATGTAATCATTGTTTTGGCTGTAGTGTGTATGTGTATGCTTCCACCTTGTAACGAAGCACACAATTCTTGGCCAACTGCAGAGATGCTAAAAAGAGCCTCCAAAGCATAATTGTTTTGCTGTACATTAGTTCTATAGGCTAACAATGCAAGGAGTGTTCAGTTCATCTAGCCCAGACCCCGCTACTCTACATAAATGATAACATGTAGAAAGAGCTGCAAAACTGATGTGGTGAAGTAGTCACCACGGCAAAGAAATAGAAATATACCTATATTGCACTACCAGTATTGTAGCCATCTTCACTGTGGAAATATACATCTTGGCATGCCCCACCTATACTGCCTCAAATGGTTACAATTTCCAGGCTTTGAAACATTCCAACACATTTCATGCACTGTAATATTCCACATAAATTTCTATGGGATAAATCAGCCTCATATAACCAACATGGTTAAGTCTAATTAATGCATGAAGGGGTTAATACCATAGAGCAAGCTATCGTGGCAGGCTAGATAGGTCACTTCCCCTTGCTTTGGGAGAAAGAGTTATCAAACACTGTTATCTCTCATTTCTACCATGTGAACCCTACCAGTAAGGAGATCTAAACTGGATGCTCCAAGCTTAGACCACAAGGCCTAAGCCAGCCATCTTTGTGTTTCTATACTAATAATTTAGACACTTACCATTTTGGAACATAAGTTATACTGCCTGTCTTTTCTTGCTGCTTTTTGGAAAAGCACATGAACCTGACCTTTGAAGAGTTTGTAAGTAAACCATTCTTAACTTACCAAACGTGGTCTCTTTCTTGTGGGATGTATCAACACTGTAGCAGTCAAATAAAACAGAGTGGACAAATAGGGGAATGTTGCTCCAGACAGGGAGGACTTCCTGTGATACCTGCTCTGGAGCATCCTCCCCCTGTGTGTGACTAGGTAGGTGGGCATGACCCTACCAGACCCTATAAAAGGGAAGTGGGGAACTTTGGAAGCAACTTAGAAGGGGATATTTTAAAGGTATCAGGCTATATTTCCCCACTTTGCTGCAAGTTTTGTGATTTTGTGATTTCAAATCTCTTCTGGAGTTTTCCCACCAAAAGTACTTGCCCCAAACAAGGGAAAATTCTTTTTTATTTAACCAATATTTTATCATTTTACCAAAACCAACAATTTCTACATTTGATCTTTGGTTACCACTAGCCCCCTCATATCAAACTTACAAACTTAAATGCATTTATATAAATTTGTAATTTTGATCTTTTGTTCCCTCTTGCCTTCTGGGCTTTCTTCCTGAGAGGATAGCAGCCGCGTTGACCTTTGTTTCACCCTGCCTAAGAACCTCAAGTCTGGTTTGCCTTTGTGTCAGTTTCACAGTTCGGTTTGAATGAGTAGAGAGTCTGGTCTTTTGAATAAGTCTCCAGCTTCCAATCGCCAGCTTCCTGTTTTTAGTTAGAATCCATTTCCCAACTTTCAGTGGCATGAACATTGTTGTATACAGGGCTTTTTTTCATCCGGAACTCACTGGAATTCAGTTCCAGCCCCCTCAGGTGGGCACCATTGCCATTCTAAGAGAATGAGGGAGGTGTTCATGGTAAGTTATGGCACCTCTTTCTCTAGAAAAAATAGCACTGGTTGTATATATGCATTTCTGTGGCTACTGCAACTCCAGTTTTCAGGATCTAGCAACCTTCTCTACTCTCCATCAAAGAGATCAATCTCAGACTCTAGTTCCAATGGATTCTGATCTCCTGGACAGATGATCCCGACTTGAGATAACAATTGAAGGAGCAGCCATCACAGGGCCCTGAAGGTAGAGTCACACCACACACACCACCACAAATGACTTGTGAAGCTAATGGGAATTTCCAAAGTAGTTTGTGGTATGTCAGGATGACCTGCTGTTCAGTTTCTTTTAAAAATTACCTTGCAGGCAAAATCCACCAGGTTTGCTAAAGTAGTTTTTTGGATCCATGCCAAAGCATGGTTTCACATGGTCTTGCCTGTTAATACTGAAGGAAGGGTAGGTAGAATGTGGATTTCCAATTGGACCATTGGGCTTATTTCTAGCCTGACTGGGGGAAAAGAATAAACACTAAGTGGAGTTAGCAATGGCTCATTTAGGGAAGTACTAGGGATCACATCTTAGCATTCTTAAAACATAGGTCTTATGGTACTAAAAGGGACCTCAAATTCTTAAAGCACAGATCACTTAAAACTTTCCCTCCCCCATGAGTAACTGAATGAAAAATATTTTCCGTCAAATAAATTAAATCTTTGGTTGTCTTGTTCTTGAATCCTTTTGTTTAAAAGAAGGAGAAAATTCTTTCCTAAGAAACTTTCAGTAGTGGGTCAGATTATTCTATGCAAATCTCCAAGGAGCATTAATACCAATCAAGATGCCGAATACGGCCTGTAAGCCAAAGTTTTACATCAAAGTGAGAGACCTGTACAAACAGTAGAGCCCAGTAATGAGTAGCAGGAGGGGATCCACATTTTAAAGACCCAAAAAACTTGATCCGGTTAAGATAAAAGCTTACTGTAGGGGGATGTGAAGACAACCCCCCGCCCTGCTATAGATTTAAGGGTCCTTATCTCCAAAAGTGGGGTCTATAGATAATGCTGTTCTGCTTCCCTGTCTCCCCTTGCCTCACACATGCACTTTCTCTTCAGACAGTATTCATACAAGATTTCATTCCTTACAGGTGCCAGGTGGATTCTGCTCAGCAGAATGCAAACAGTTCCCAGTTTCCCTGCATACTAGATTATAAATGTGCAATGAGTTTATGAAATCCCCTGTAAATCTGAAGCTGCCATTGATCATCATAATGCTTTGCATTTATATAGCATTGTTCACAAACTTCACATACATTATCTCAGAACCCTACCAAACTTCTAATTAGTGTCATCCATTGCCCCTCAAAGCATTAATAGCACAATTTTTACTGGGATCACAGGACTTCGGAAAGGGGAGGTTTAACTCTTTCCTTCCCCCAGCAAAGTTCCAATGAAAATAGCCCTCCACACTAGCTGGCTGACTTGGAAAGGAAGATTCCATTGGCAAGGATGAAATTTTTGTCAAGACAGAGGCATGGGAGTAGCTGGGGGGCAATTGTCCCTCCTAGATCCACAAACAGTATTGGAAAGCATTGAAAGTACTCAACTGGCTGCTTCCCCCCCCCAAATCCTAGCTGCGCCCATGGACAGAGGTGGGGAGAAAAATGTTAAATTTCACCTTCCTTTGTGCTCTGGTCTCTACAATATTTGCCCCCTACTGCTACTAATGCTTTTCTAAAATAAAAAGGACATTGTTGCTTATGATGTAGATATTGTCAGTTCTACCTTGACCCTCAGTATCCCTTACAGTAGCCAAACAAGCTGGAATAGTATTATGATCCTCCTATGGCAGAGTGGTCAGGTAGACTGGGGGCTGAAGGGTTAATTCAGGAAGCTCCCCCTTTTTTAAAATTTTCATATAACTTTTATTTTGACATATATATTACAGAAACTACCATTTAACATTGACTTAGTGCCAGTAGTGTGCCAGGCACTTCACAATTCAGAAGTGCCTAGAAGGCATAGCTTTCCAGTAAAACAACCCAGTGCGTTCCCCATGAATAAAGGAATGCTGGAGTGCTCATTCAGAGAGTGTGATCAGAGGCACCTTCGCTGTATCTCCAAAGGCAGTGGCCCCACCATGCCCCATGGAGGGGTCAGATCTTGATGGAGCTAGAAAGGCACAATCGTTTTTTGCGTGGTGCATGATGTGATACACGCAAGAAACCTTATATACCCAGATCCAATAGAAGGGCCCCCCTTTCATGGCCTTTTGAGACCAGAACAACAATCCCTGCTAGATGTCTGCAGAGGGACATCTTTCCAAATCCCAAAGCAGTCTGTGTATACAGCAGGAGAAGTGCCTTTGGAGTCCTGGCAGGGGGAGCCTTCAAGCAGGACCAGTTCCGGGTTCTTCCATACCTCAATTTCTTGACCCCTGTTGTTAGTTCTCTTCCTTTTGTTGAAGGTGTTCCCTGCGGGAGTTGGTTTTTGGATCTCATTCCAGATCCAGCTAACAGCTCAAAATAACATGTGTGGTTTCTGCATGGATGCCTGTGTAGCTAAATGTACACTTTACACTCCAATTGATCTCTCTCTCTCTCTCCTCTGCAGCCATTACACCATTTACAACTTAAATCAGAAGAGTGGAAGTGCTAGACTGGTCACTGGATAATAGTCCACTGTATGCTTAACAAAGCACCTGCCATTCTGTTGGATGGGGGATATTGAGAGATCTCTTTACTGTAAACCCCCCACCATTAGACTCACTGTCTGAGGAGGCCAGGACACCCAGTGTCAAGAGCAAAAAGCAAATTTTCAGTGAAATGCTTGGAGTGAGGTGGTTTCTTCTACATAGTTACAGGTAGAGAAGGAAGGATAAATAACAAGTAAAGATTCATACTGAAAAATGCTTAATAGTATCTCTGTTAAGTGCTTGTGTCCCCTCCTTCCTTCCACTTATAGATAGCTCTCAAAATCATGCAGTAGGATGAAGTCAAATGAGCCCCTAGGAACTATATTTGTGTTTCTCTCTGTAATCTCTATGTTTATTTAAATGTTTCTGTTGTAGTTATTTTCTGAAACTCATTTTTTATTTGCAACATCTCCTAGCAAATAACTCTCCTTACACTATAATTTCAGGATCAACAATAATGTTGACAATGGAGGGGGAAAAATCACATCTGTGAGAAAGGAAGAGAGAGAAATATATCCATGCAACCGCTTCTAATATTCAGAAAAAGAATAACTTACATAAATATAGTTATTGAAAATCAAATTGGTAATACTTTTTTATTTTTTGGCCCAATTTTGCAGCAAAGGCTTGAAGTACAAAAGGTATGCAAAACATCATACAGATTAATATTAAATGTGTAAGTTAACACAGAAGCACCTAGAGCTCCTCAAGGATAAGAGGGTAGGTATGCACTCTAATTCACTAAAAACGTAAAAACAAAGAAAAACAAAAGTCTCTTTTCTTTAAGGCAGGGAAGGAGAATGATGCGGGAGGAAAGTGAATGGAGCAAGGAAGAAGTGTGAGCGCAAAGCCTTCTGCAGTTCAGATCATGGGCAAGAGTGATTTGTCCCTCCCCTGGACGCCCTCGGAAGGAGAAAAGAGGGTGTTCAAGGGGGGCAGGGAGAGAGAGACATGATGGCCCCACCAATGTTTGGCTCTGGCCCTGTCCACCATTGCCAGGCAAGGTGCCCAACAGAGTACTCCAAGGGAGCGTAGCCCTTGATGGGGATTAACTCTAGCCAGCTAAGCTATCCAAGATGACTTGGATATCAACTGAGAGAAAGGCCTTGCTTGCTATTTTCATTGGCTGGTACTTTCAGTAAAAAGGAGAGTGAGAAGGTCCTTACAGGTTCAGGAAGCCATAACAACGGTGCAGGCATGACCCAAATGGTGTCCTGTGTTGAAAGCAATGGCAAGAAGATGGCACAGATGGATGCAAGTTCAAAGAAGATGTACTAGGGAAGAATGTGCTGACTAGATAGTTTGTGAAACTTCAAACAAGCATCAAAGGACCCCCAAGTGGACTATGCAGGGACACTCCAGTTGGGTTAAAGGATACTGTAAATGTGACAGTAATTAGGACAGGTGGACATTTCACATTCAATTGGTGGATAATTTAATCACTCCACCGTTGTGACTCCATCTCTGAATGGAACAAAATTATCTACCGTAAGTCCATGTAGCTGAGAGGCTGAGAGGCAGTTCTTTGCCTCCCCACCAGCGCCTTCATTTTGCTCCTGATTCCTCACTGAAACCAAAGGATATTGGTAACTATGGACTCAGACTTAGGGCTTAGCTTAATTTCTGAGCATAATAATTACTTGCTGAACTTATTTTAGTGCCTAATTCTACTGAACACCTTAAATGCTTTGAAATACTTTTTGAATTCTGGTAATTCTGCTGGATGGTTGCATTTTGGTTCTCATATTGTTTCAGAAACCGTAGATTTGACAGATACAGATTCAAATGTGAATGGAATCAAATTTGTCCCCTAGTAATAAATTACAACCACACAGGCCACTTGCTCTGTATTCACAGGGGGAAGGGGAGATTGGGAAAGGCCTTTGAAGATTTTGCTCATGTCTTGGCACCATGGATGTTTCCCTTGAACTTCATTCCGCCATTCATAAGCGCTACATTATTTTCTGAAGGACACCAGAGATAATTTTTTATTCAGAACTGTGAATGTTTGCAAATCTGTAAAAGAAGAGAGTGAAGATGCAGGGCAGTTACACAACAGCCTGCCACAACTGTAGCATCTCTTTTGACATGTAATATCTGGGTATGTCTCTGTGTCGCTGTTGCTTTTTTAAAAAAAACTTAAGTTGAGAAGCTTTAAATGTGTTCATAACTACAGAAAGAAAAACCAGCATGTAAGTGAGGTGGTAAGTGTCAAGTGACTAAACATTTTAACATTTTTATTATGCTAAATGCCAGCACACAATGAATAAGCCAAGGTTTTCAATATAACGTACAAGTTTCTTCTACATTGTATAATGGGCTCTCTCAAGCTAATAGAAAAATGATCAAGTGGTAGAATATTTTACTTCAGTGCCTATTCTGGACTCCTGCTGAAGCAGGCTGCAATCAGGTTTGCTTATAGCAAAACTTGGGGCCCATTCTTATTCTGTCCCTTTTTTCTCTCACTAGAGCTGAAACGAATCTTTCCTCCTGCCCAGTGACATTCAGACCTGAACACAGGACTTCTACGAGTTACAGAGAATTCTGGGGTGGGTGTTCTACAATGTGCACTGTTATGTACTGAGCTGAATAGGATCCAAAATGCAGCAGTCTGATTGGTCCTAGAACAATGCAGCAGTATGCAGGAGCCACCCAATCCAGCTCCAGGTGGAAGTTAATCCACAACCTGATTGGCCTACAGGAGAATCCCAGAATTAGCCAATCACGTGGGGCCCATTGTGTAAATAATGTATATAAAGCAGATATTGTGGAGGAACTTCCATTCCTCCTCCCCACTATGAGCTGAATAAAGAGCATGAAATCCACTCTCGACTCTATTTCATGCACTCAGGTCACTTGAGCCACTATTATACACCCATTCACCTATTGTGAAATGGGGTGTGGCCTTGAGGTCAAATCCAACATTTGCCTGTGGTTGAGGGCCGAAAGTGAAGGGACATGGGAAATCCATGGCTGGATCTCCCTTTGGCTGTTTTCACTACAGAATAGCCCTGTGGGCTCGGAGTTTGCCTGAAGAAGTTGGGCGAGGACAGAGGGCATCTAACCTTACTCCAAACCAGCGCCTTTGACTGCTGTTCATCATGCTGCTAATCGGCTTCAGATGGTTGGTCTTAGCTGGTGTTCGATGAGCACCTTACGTAGGCATTGGACCACAGGCTGCCTGAAATCACACTTTGATGACATACTTACTTGGCAAGCTCAGGTCCCTTTTCATTTTCCCAAACCCATTTCTGAAGCTACCTCTCTCTTTCATTCTGCAGTACCGCTTGGCTTGCACCCCTGTGTTCACGCTCATCTTCCCTCTCCTTTTTCACAGCCCCCCTTCCACACAGACCAAGCCCATGATAGCTTCCTGCATCTTTCCCCTCCTGCACATTAAAACTACTTAGCACACTTTTCACATTCCATCCAATTTTGAAGCCACCCCTCTCTTATAGGCCCAGGACCGGTATGAGGGGCAGAGCATGAAGGTGGCTTCACAGAGTGGGATATTGCAAGTGAAACCACTGGTCCTGAATTCCTCTGCTACCAGTGCCGCTTTCAACATTGGGCTGCTGGTGGCAGATGGACTTAGGAGCAGCAGCAGTTTCACCCACGATATATTGCTGGGTGAAGTCACCATGCTCTCCCCTCATACTGCAGAGGGAGGAGCAAGCTGTATCGCTGGGCACATTCAGCTTGTCCCTTGGCTTCTTTAAACTGCTCCACTAAGGCATGGGCAGCTGCGCACTCCTCAGCAGAGCAGTTTAAAGCAGCCCCCCACCTCTGGCTAGCACAAGCCAGAGGTGGGGGGTGGGCTCCGTTAAACTGCTCCCACCCCCCAGGCGAGCTAGCCCCGACACCTTGTGTTCAGTCTGGAGAGGCATTGGGGCTCACTCAGCTGGGGGACAGGAGCAATTTAATGCTCAGCTGGGGGGGGGAGCCTTTGTGCCTCCCAGCTGAACAGCTTGTTTCAACATCGCGGTGTATTGCCAGATCACAATGTTTGGCTGGTGATACATCATGATGTTGACAACCTGACATCGCCCAGGCCTGCTCTCTTATTCAAACGAGCCCCATTTCCACACTTCTTCCTCCCTCCTGTTCTGCAGGATCTTTTGCACACAGACCCCGTGATTATCTATGTTGCTCTATCTTTAAGATGAGGTTCAAATCCCCACGACAGGGTGAGCTCCCGTTGCTCGCTCCCTGCTCCTGCCAACCTAGCAGTTTGAAAGCACGAAGTGCAAGTAGATCAATAGGTACTGCTCCAGCAGGAAGGTAAATGGCATTTCTGTGCGCTGCTCTGGTTCACCAGAAGCGGCTTAGTCATGCTGGCCACATGACCCGGAAGCTGTACGCCGGCTCCCTCAGCCAGTAAAGCAAGATGAGCGCCACAACCCCAGAGTCGTCTGCGACTGGACCTAACGTCAGGGGTCCCTTTACCTTTTAAGTTCAGTTGATGGATATTGTAACCTTGCCTTCCCTTTTGTTTCCCTACCCCAGCCTGACTTCATGCAAATCCAGAATTGTGACGAGGCACTGCAAATCCTGCAGTGGGGGCTGTACTCTGACTTCACATGATGACACTCTTACATTTTTATTACAGTGGTACCTTGGTTCTCAAACGCCTTGGTTCCCAAACAGCGAAAAACTGGAATTACGGTAAGTGTTCCAGTTTTCGAACATTTTTTGGAAGCCGAACGTCTGATATGGCTGTCGGCTATTGTTTCTGGGCTGCCTGCACCAATCAGAAGCTGCGCCTTGGTTTTTGAACATTTTGGAAGTCAAACGGACTTCCGGAACGAATTCAGTTTGGTGCTTTTGTTTTTGCTATTTATTTTGCGTTTTTGTTTTTGAGGCTTTTTCAGTTAATTTGTTTTTGTGACTGTGTGGAACCCAGTTCAGTTCCTGATTGATTGATTGATTGTGTGACTGCGGAAATGGATAAAAGTCCCCCATCCAAACAATCAGTGCAGGTAAGAAAAAAAAAAAAATTAATTTTTATCATCTACAATAATGTCTTATTTATTTTATAGTGCAGTACATTGATTATTGCTTTCATTTTATTGATCAGTGGTCTCTTTAGATAGTAAAATTCATGTTAAATTGCTGTTTTAGGGGTTGTTTTTAAAAGCCTGGAATGAATTAATCCATTTTGCATTACAGTCATACCTCAGGTTACAGACGCTTCAGGTTGCGTGTTTTCGGGTTGCGCAACGTGCCGAACCCGGAAGTACCGGAACGAGTTACTTCCAGGTTTGGGCGTTTGTGTATGTGCAGAAGTGCTGAATTGTGACCTGCGCCTGTGCAGGCGCGGTGCTGCGGGTTGCGAACGTGCCTCCTGCATGGATCACGTTTGCAACCCGAGCGTCCACTGTACTTTCTATGTGAAAGTGTGCCTTGGTTTTGGAACACTTTGGTTTTGGAATGGACCTCCAAAACGGATTAAGTTTGAGAACCAAGGTAGCACTGTATATGTAAGTTATCAACCTTTGTCAACCTAGCGCCCTCCAGATGTTTTGAACTACAAACAGTGCTTTTTTTCTGGGGCACTCAAAGGTACGCAGCACCAACACCTTTCTTTCCTGGAAAAGGCACTGGATAAAGGTGTAACAACTTCATGGTGCGTACCTTTTTTTCTAGTAGAAAAGCACTGACTACAACTCCCATTAGCCCTAGTCAGTCTCACAGCAAATGATAAAGTTCTTGAATATAGCTATATTTTATTACACTTCTTATGATTGCCAGATAGATGATATAGAGATAGAGATAGATGATATAGATATAGATATAGATGATAAATGATATAGTTCTTGAATATAGCTATATTTTATTACACTTCATATGATTGTCAGATAGATAGAGATAGAGATAGAGATAGAGATAGATGATATAGATATAGATGATATAGATATAGATATAGATATAGATATAGATATAGATATAGATATAGATATAGATTTTCTAGCATTTTAATTCTGTATTTTACAGCTGTATTAATGTTAGTGTTAGATTATATACTGTATTTTCAAGCATGGAGAGAACATCCATTATTGTTTCTTTGCCAGCTGGCAGCATCCTGCAACCTGTCTTGCACCCAGTGAGGCTAAGCCAATTACTATTCTTCATTTCATTTCATGTATGAATCACTTCCCAAGAGGCAATTTAAATTTGCACAATTCCCCTGTGCTCCATTTTAAGATCGCTACAAACTCCAAACTTTGGGAGCAGCAGTTCACACTCAGCTTTTTCTTCTCCCCCACCCACTTGTTTTTTTTTGTTTTGTTTAATATCTAGCTTGATGAAGAGTTCTGGGAAAGCAAAAGTGAGACATTTTAGCCAGCCCCTAATAAAGATATTACCATTCTGGGGCTTTTGGATCCAAGTCTCTATGTTCCGACATGACTCTAGAGCAAGATTACATTCCGAGCAAGGTGTTAACGTAAGACCTCCATTTTTATTCTTCAGCCTCCGTGTTTATTTAGCTGAATCAGTCTGCTGCTGCTTAGAGCGGTGGCACTCAACCTCTAGCAGCCCAAGAGCCACTTCATCACTAAGCAGATGCAGAGAGGTGGAGAGCTGTGTGCAAACTCCCAGAAGTATTCGGCACGCTGAACACCCAGGCAGGCGCATGGAGGAACTTTACAGCACATGAATAATTCATAGCCTTGTCAAACCAGCTCAAGGAAGGTTGCGACCAGAGAGGAGTTCTGTAGAGCTCAGGGACAAACCAGCAGCAGAGGAGACCTTTGTTGTTGGACCAGGGAGATCTGAGCAGTGGTGTTATCAGAGAGCAGGTCTCTGGATGCAAAGACCCCTTTCAACAGAATGAGCAAGAGGGCTACCAAATGCATCAGGGAAGGTTTATTCCATCTTGGAAATAATTAAAGTATTATGCACTGATATCTCAACATTCCCCAACCCATGGGGCTCTTAAGTGAGAAGTTTGAAATTACCTTGCTGCTGGAGCTGGCCCACCTATGAGGCAAGGTGAGGCAACTGCCTCAGGCGGCAGGACCCGCGGGGGCAGCAGGTCTAGCTTCCAAGGCATGCACTGCTTTCTGCTGCTGCTACTGCAGCATGCTCCTTGGTTGCTGGATCTGCCTCCTCCTTGGCAGCCCATGAGGTGGGGGCGGTGGGGGGCGGGGTGAGGGCTGCCCTCTGAGGTCTCCTGGGGTCTGCACCTGCTCAGTGTGATTCAGAGCGGGTCAACACACGCACAGCTTAGGTGCTAGCTAGATACCAAACTGTGGCATAAATGTTTATAATTAGGCGATGGCTCTGCTTCTCAAAGATGCAAGTTTGAAAGAGAAACGAAAAGGCACAAATGGTCACTTGATTTTTGTTTTTAAGGAAGAGCTCAGGTTGCATAAGCTGTGAAAAGTATCCATTATGATGTGACCCAATGGAGCACCAGCCACATATGTCTCTGACTCTGTCTCAGCTATGGCATCAAAGTTGGCATGGACACCAGCTAATTTACATGCAAAATATACAGCTGCTGCTTCCCTTTAGCCTTTGGGACCTGTTTTGGGATCCTTCACCACAAAAATGAGCACTGTTGGACATCAGTGAGCAGACTCAAAGGTAGCAGGGAAGTAAGCTTTTTTCACTGCTATCATCACCACAGAGTAATATTGTAAGTGGGTCATATATACGCTATAAGACTTCTGCCATTTCCACTCTAGTCATCAACCCGGGTGTGTTTCCTTGCATTCAGCTCCTGGGAACACCGATGACATGACCATGGCTGGGCTGCGGGTGGCTGGGTACAATTGTATCAATAGCCTCCATCCTATCTCTGTTCCAGTCAGAGAAGAGGGCATCGACAGGACTTCCAGCTAGACCTGCAGGAAATACCTCAGAAAACACTCTGGATCAGTCAAATGCACTAGGAAACCTGGAGGGCACATCTGGAAGAGAGACACCCTCTACCCAGCCAGTGCTCATGTCACTGTGGCACTTTAGAGGCTTGAAGTCCTATATCTTTTCCTAGTATGTATTACAAGTTAGCCAAAGAAATGAACAGGTGGGACATTAAAAACAAAGCAGATGAAACTTTGTTTTTGCCTCCCGTGATGGATGGTGGCCTCACAGTGGGGCTTAGTGGGGCTTAGTGGGGCATCAGATGCAAAGGATAGCCAAGGCCCTGTCTACCTTCATAAGAGGTTTCTTCAGGCAGGTGCAGCTTCTCATGTGGAGGGGACAAAATCTGCACCAGCTGAAAAACAAACAATGGCCAAATTCCATATTATATGCAAATGCATGTGGCTCTAACAAATGAAAAAGCTGTTCTAGAGGAGCAACAGATAGCAGGCAAATGGCAGACAAGTGAAAGAGTTAAGCATCTCCGCGCCAAACTGATTCTCTGCTCTCAATCACCCACCCACCTCATTTCTGGTGAAACATTTTAATCTGGGGGCAGGGGCCTGCAGATGGGTTACCTGCCTTTGAATGTAACATAGAATTCCCTGCCCGACATAAAAAAGATAAAGATAAAAATGTATTGTAAAGGCAAGAGGTTTATGCCAATGTAGCAATAAAGATTCAAATTATATGTCTGTTGCCCCCCTTCCCCACCTACTCATTTGTGTTTGGTGCCCTGGACTCTTCTGGCAGGAAGGGTGGGGAAATAAATAAATAAATAGCAAATAATAATTAATATGCCCCATAATTTACCAGGAATGTCTGTTTTCAGTTGAAAAGGACTGGAACTAAGGCTTCATGGAAAATGTGGGTTCTGAGGAGAGAAAGAGTTGGCATCACCCAGGTGGCAGAAATGGGTGGGCACAGTGTGTAGGAGAGGAAATTTTGATAGCACAGCTTGTTGTGAAGTGCCTAGAAAAGCAGTCCCTGCTAAAATTTTCTCTTCTATATAATTACGTATTTTGGACAGAAGCCACCTGCCCCTTCCTAAACTGTTCATTAAGGATATATAAATTAGCAAATGGCTTGCTGTATTATAAATAATCACAAAGGTGATTTCCTAATTTCCCACCATGCGCAATTTTTTTATTTAAACCACTCATTCCCCATCTACATGCTGTATTCTGTTAGCAAGCTAAGAATAATCTTTCATGGGGGTGGAAGGGTTCTGTCTGTGGAAAAGTATAACAATCTCTAGTGACACCTTGTGGAAGATGATGAGGAAGTTACTAAAATAAGGACCTTTGTATACAATCCATCAGCACATTCTCCTGCACTAGCCAAACTCATTTATAAAGGGCTTTGTCTGTCTGTCGTCCATCTGTGAACAGGTCAGTGATGAAGATAGCATCTCTTTCTAATATACTTTTCAGCCTAGATGAGCATCAGGCCCTGGAGGTGAACGGCTCAAGAGAGAAGACGCAGGAACCCAGATAGAAGGAGGACTTTCCCCAACCTCTTTAACTCTTCCAGCAATGACTCCCAAGGCTCTGCAGGGCTCTTCTTCTCTCTTTCAAATCACAGTCATATTGGAGAACAGGGTGTAATTAATCAAATAAAGAATAAGGACATTAATAAATTTTGCTCATCATCAGGCACGACAGGAAAGAAAATGAATAGAGGTGACCCATGACATACAGTCCTCCAGAAGTTTCCTTTTGCTGAGTGCTCATTAACATGAAAGGGAGTTTTGCACAAGAACATTACAGGGTTCTTTTAAGTGCAGGTAAGTCCTGTGACAGGGATGGGAAAGCTGTGCTTGCGCCAGATGTCGTTGGACTACAACGGTCATTGTCCCATGCTGACCATGCTAGCTGGACTTACAGGTGGGGGCACAGCTGTCCCTTCGCTGTCCTACAGGGACTAATGCTTTGAAGATCTATAGGAATGCTATGAGCCACAACAAGCGAGTATGATGCACAGAACTATGAATTTTCCATCTGGGGCCACGAATGGCTTGAACTGTCAGGTCACAGTTGACAGCTGCACACAACAGGGTGTTCATTCTGCTTGTCTACTGCCAACAGCTTTGGTGGCAGAAGGAAGGAAACGGCAAGTCGGTGCCACCTCTGGTGGTAAAACATATCTATGAATTTCCAGATTTGGGGCAGCAAACTATGCTTGGGTAGAACAAGACAATTTTTAGAAAGATTCTGTAGGTCATGGACACTACAGATCTGGCATGTTTAACCTTTAGAAACATGCCACTGTCATCCTCAGTATAGAGGGCAGCATAGAAATTTGAAAAATAAATAAATAGCAGGGATTTTTTGTGGTGATGCCTTTCCTGTGCAATTCCTTCCTCCAAAAGGCCTGCTTGGCCTGTTCTGCAAAGACTTTTGGAAAGTTTGTAGAAAACTTTTGGCTCCACCAGGTTTTTGAGGGATGATGTGGTGGTTTGGTTTTGTATGTTTTTGTATGTTTGCTGCTGGCTATATTTTTACTGTTATTTTTTTTTTTTTTTTTTTTTTTTGGGTGTATATTATCCTTTATTTTGGAAAAATCATTTTCACCTAAATGCAAGAGGATTGTGCGCACATGCGCATGTGTTTGTGTGTGCTCGTGCGCAAGGTCGGCCACAGGCTGCGCACTGAATGTGTAAGCCTAATGCTTCTTTTTTTTTTTTTTTTTTAAATATTTTATTAAGGATTTTCTTGTTTTACAGAAGTGTAGTGCCTCATATATATTTTTCCCCATGTAACATTTTTACAAATCCGTTTCATTTGTTGAGGCATTAGGGGGAGAAGAAAATAAAAATAAAAATAAAAAAAGGAGGGAAAAGAGAAAGGGGGGTGGAGAGAGGGAAGATGGATAAGGGTGGGATTGGGTGGCGGTGTTTCTATTATGTTTAATGTGTGTAGAGTTTGGTGTCAGCGTGCTTGTGTTGTTCACTTGTGTTCCTTTGGTGGTGAGAGAGGTTGGGGTTGGCCTAGGGTGTGATTGTTTGCTTGTGATTGGCTGTGGTGATCTTTGTTTTCGTGTGTGAGTGAGGTGGGTGGGTGTTTTGGATCAGGTTAGCCATATTGATTTGTATGCTGTTGGTGGATTATTGTCATTGTCCTGTTGGGCTGTGTGTGTGATAAAGGGGAGCCATACCGGGGTGAAGGCATCTTCTTCTGTTTGTCCCCGTGTCAGTTTCAGTTTATTAGTTAATTTTTCTAGTAGGGCTGTTTCCCATACTATTTGATACCATTGGTCCATGCTTACTCCTGACAGGTCTCTCCAGTGTCTGGTTATGGTGTTTCTGGCTGCTGAGAGCAGGTGGGTTATGAGTTCTTTGTGGTGTAAATGGGCATTGTTGTCTTGGAAGATGTTTAGTAGGGCCAATTCTGGGGTGGTGTCTATTACTTGCTTAGTTATTTTACAAATTTCTTGTATGACTGTTGTCCAGAATAGTTGGATTTTGGGACACTCCCACCACATGTGGAAGTATGTGCCTGTGGAGGTGCACCCTCTCCAGCATTTTGGTGAGGTTCCTGGGTGTATTAGCGCTAGTTTCCTTGGTGTTAGGTACCACCTGTAGGTGAGTTTCAGTGTGAGTTCTTTTCTTTTCGTTGATATGGATTTAAAGGGGGGTTTAGACCACATTCTGGTCCATTGAGTGGGGTTTATCTCATAGCCTATGTCATTCTCCCATTGATTTTTGATTGCGTCTAGGGGATTTGCGAGATTTTGGAGTAGTATTTTGTATATTGCGGATACCATCCCTTTACCGTTTCCCTTTGTTGTTAGGAGGAGGTTTTCGAAGGTTGTCAGGGGCCTAGTTGCTGCTGATTTTACTGTTGGGTTGTTTAAGAGGGCATGTAGTTGGTGTTGTGTTAACCAGGGCATTTGGGTGTCTTCTAGTTTGTCTTGTATTTCTTGTGTTGACAAGGGTTTGTTATTTTTATAAAAGTCTATTAGGCGATACAAGCCTTTGGTTCGCCAGGTTTTTATCTTGAGGTTTTGTGCTGCATGGTGGAATAATGGGTGGTACGCCAGGGGTATTAGTGGGGATGGGGTTGGGGATAGTTTGCCTATTTGTGTTTTCCATGCTTTGAGCATGGTCTGTGTGTACCTGTTAAGTGTTGTGGGAATTTTCTTTAGTTTGTTTGGGAGGAGTGGGTATGTTGTGGTGCAGGTGTTTTCAATTGTGTCCTTCTCTAGGTGTACCCATTGTTTTGTCTCATCTTCTAGTATATATGGGATTATATGGCGTATTTGGTTGGCGTTGTAATATGCTTCTATGTTGGGGATTCCCCATCCTCCTTCTGAGGTGGGGAGGTGCAGGTATTTGGGGCTTATTCTTGGTTTTTTATGTGAGAAGATGAAAGAGTGTAGTTTTCTCTGCCAACTGTGAAGTTGGGTTGAGGGGATCCAGATTGGGAGGGTTTGGAATAGGTAGGTTAGTTTTGGGAGTGTGATCATTTTGATCATGGCTATTTTGTCTGAGAGAGTGAGGTTCATGTTATTCCATCTCTTTAGGTCTTTGTTAATTTGTCGCCACAGGGGCTTGTAGTTGTGGAGGTATAATTTATTGAGGTTTCTGGTTATTTGTACCCCTAGGTATCTGAACTTGGTGTGGCAAAGTTTTATTTTGGTGACCTTCGTGAGTTCTTTTTGGGTGTGAGGAGGGGTGTTGAAGCACATAGCTTCTGACTTTGTGAAATTTACCTGTAGGCCCGACACCATTGCAAATGCGTTGAGTTCTCTGATTAGGGAGGTTGCTGTGCTTATGGGGTCTGGTGTTGTGACCATTAGGTCATCTGCAAAGAGCCCTAATTTATAGGTCCTGCCTTTTATTTCCACTCCCTTGATGTCTGTGGCTGCTCGGATGCGGATTGCTAGGGGTTCCAGAGCCAGGATAAATAAGAAGGGAGACAGTGGGCATCCTTGTTTCGTGCCTCTTTGGATAGCTATAGTGTTAGAATCCATATTGTTAGTTCTGCATTTTGCTGAGGCTTGGGAGTATATTTGTTTGAGGATTTGTAGGAAGTTGGGGCCAAATTTCATGTTAGTTAGTACTGCTAATATGTATTTCCACTCCAAGCAATCAAAGGCTTTGAGTATGTCTAGGGACATAATTGTCAATGGGAGTTTGGTTGCCTTGCTGTGTTCGATCAGGTTCAGTAGTTTCCTGATGGGGTCTGTTATATTGCGGCCAGGGACAAAGCCAGTCTGGTCTGGGGCTATTAACTTGTGTAGGAAGATTTTTAGGCGGTTGGCCAAGATTGATGTGAATATCTTGTAGTCTTGGTTTATTAATGAGATTGGGCGGTATGATTCTACTTTGAGGCTGTCTTTTAGTGGTTTTGGGATGGAGACTATTTTGGAGTGGGTCCAGGTTTTGGGGATGGGGCCTCCTTTTATGATGTCGTTGAATAGGCGGGTCATGTAGGGCATCAAGGGTTCTTTGAATTTCTTATAGAATTCTGCTGTGAAGCCGTCTGGGCCTGGGGCTTTGTGTGGTTTCAAGTTTTTGAGGACCGCATCTATTTCCTCTGGGGTGATAGGGCTGTCCATGAATTCCCGCTCCTCATCAGTTAGGGTAGGCATGGTCAGTCCTGCTAGAAATTTTTTGATTTCCCTCTCTGGTGGGTTATGGGAGGTGTATAGGTTGGAGTAAAATTCTGCAAATTCTGAAATTATTTCTTTGGGGGAGAATGTTATGTTGCCGTCTTTTTTGGTGATGCAGTGTATTCTTGTTTTGAGTGCTTTTTTCCTACATCTATTTGCTAGTATTCTGGAGTTTTTCCCTCCATATTCATAGAAACGTTGTTTAGAGTATAGAATGTTGATCATTGTTTTGTTGATTTCTAAGGAGTCTAGTTCTCTCCTTTTCTGTTCTATAAGTTTGAGGAGTTTTTTAGATCCTGTTTGTTTGTAGCGTGATGAGAGGGCTGTGATGTCTTGTTCTATTTTGCTAATTTTTGAGGAGGTTTGTTTTTTAAGGAATGTTTTCTCTTTTATGCAAGCTCCTCTGGTGACCGCTTTCATTGCGTCCCATAGGAGGGGGGTTGTTGTATTGTTTACATCGTTTTCTTTGAAGTAGTTTTGGAGGGTTTTTGTGAGACTCTCTCTAATTTGTTTGTTTGTAGTTAGGATGGGACTGAAGGACCAGGATGGGGTGGTTTGTGTTCCTTCTCCTATTTTAACAGTGACTTCTACTGGGGCGTGATCTGTGATTTTAATGTTACCTATGTTTGTTGATTCTACTGAGGGAATCAGACCCTGTGTGAGTAGAATGCTGTCCAGTCTGGACACTGTATCATGGCGTCCCGATTGGAATGTATGGCTGATGTCTCCCGGGTTTTGCTCACCCCAAATGTCATAGAGACCCCTGTTTTTTAGCATTTTTAGTAACTTGTAAGAGTTCCTGGTTGTTGGGGGTTTCCTTCGGAGGAAGGTTGCCCATGGGGTTGTGGGGTGGATATCTTTCAGGGATATACCTTTCATATTTAGATTGAGGTCCCCTCCTAGGATTGCTTCCCCTTCAGAGAAGGAGAGGAATTTGTTTAGTGTTTTCTGGAAGAATTCTAGTTGTTTCGTGTTTGGGGCATATATGGAGCCGATTGTCAGTTTGATTTTGCCATCTAGTGTCCCTTTAGCGAAAATGAATCTGCCTTTTTTGTCCTTGAGGACTGTTGTGGCAGTGAAGTTCAGGTCCCTACTGAGTATTATGGCTACACCACGGGCTTTCCCTGAGCCTTGTGCGACCCACTGTTGACTAAAGCGGGGGTCGCTCAGGAGTTTGCTGCCTTTGGGTGGATTGTGTATTTCTTGTAGGAAGGTGATGTGTGGTTTCATGGTGTTTATGTATGAGGTGATGCGTTTTCTTTTGATGGGGTTTCCCAGCCCCCTCACGTTTAATGTAATTGCTTTTAGGTTAGCCATTTTGTTTATCTATTATGTGGGGCGATTCCATGCCAACCCGTTCGGGTTGTCTTGTGTCTCTCTCTTCGTGTTGTTTAAAGAACCAGTGGGGTTGCGCTGACCTAGGGTGTGGTGGATGGGGGGCTAGTAGGATTAGAGTGAGATTTGGGTTAAAGAGTAGGGGGTAAGTTGTAGGGAGTTTCCTATATGTAGTCATATAGGTGTTTGTTTGGGGTATTTTGGGCCATCTGGCATTTAGCCAGTTGGTCCTAGGTCTCAGCTGGTGTGGAAGGCCGTGTTCAAGGACAGGCCGTCCCCCCTGTTGTCTGCGATAGGGGGTGATCAGCGAGACAGTGTGAAGTGACTTTGTAACGTCGCTGTCAGGTATAAGGTTTGTAAGCAATGTTGCCAGTATTATGAGCAACATTGTTGGTGTGTTGGGGTGGGGATGTGGGTGCTGGTACGCTCTGGTGCCACCATAGTGCTGGTTGGGTATCAGATTTTAGCCTGATTGTGGGTTGTGTTATTAAGGTTGGAGTTGTTTTTCCTTAGTATGGAGTATGAGGATGTTGAAGGTGTGGGTGATGGGGAATGTGGTTGAGGTCGTCTGGACTGGTGTTGGGGTGGGGATTTCTGTGGGGGTGCGGGGCTGGGGGGGGTGTTGATGGTGTTAACTAAATCTATGTTTTGGGGGGGGAGGGAAAAAAAAAAAGGGGGGGAATCACCAGTCCTTCAGTTTGTGGTTTTTTCCTGGTTGCTTCTTTCAGCCGGGGTTGTTGTTGTTGTAGGGTTGTCCATCTGCGATGAGTTGGTTTGGTTGATCTTGGTCTGGTTTCTTGTGTCGTATGGCCGGCGGGACGGTTCTGAGCATGATGCTTGCCTGTATTGGTTTGCGTTGTTGCGCCGCTTCTGTTGTATCTTTTTCTTCTGTACCATTGTCCAGTTGTTTGCTGTTGTTTCCTCGTGGTTGGGGCTGTCGCTTGGTGGGTTTGTCGGTTTCCATTCCGGCGGGAGGTCGAGTTCAAGGTTCTTTAGTAGTTGCAGGGCCTCGGGTATGTTGGTAGCCATGTGTTGTGTTGTGTTCGTTGTTACAATGAGGCGGAAGGGGAAGCCCCATCGGTATTTGATCCCTGCTTGTTGGAGACGCTGGGTGCATGGGCGCAGGCTTTTCCTCCGGTTTAGGGTATCCTGCGATAGGTCCTGTAAGGCCAGAATGGGGGTTTCTCCATATCGAAGGTTGCTTGAGTTTCTGAGTTGGTGCCATATTTCTTCCTTCTTTCGGTAGCGTGTGAAACATACAATGATGTCTCTTGGGGGGGCGCTGGGTTTTGGCATAGGTTTTAGGGCTCTGTGAGCCCTCTCCAAGTCCTCTGCCTCAAGTTTCAGGCTTGGGATTGTGTTTTTCAGCCAGCGTATAATTAGGTCCGCTGGGCTTTTCTCCTCTGTTTTTTCAGGAAAGTTGCGGAAGCGGATGTTACAACGTCTATTGCGGTCTTCAAGGTCGGCTTGCTTAATTTTCATCTCGTTGTGTTCTGCTTCCATTTGGTTTACCAGTTCGTCCAGTTTCTTGTTCACACGTGCGTTCTCCTCCCGGTATTGTTCTATTATTCTTTCTTGCATTTGGTTCTTGTTCTCTAGAGCTTCCACTTTGGAGGTTAGATTGTTGATTAGTACCTGCATGGGAGCCATTGTGGCCTTCAGTGCTTCTTCTAATCGTGCTTCCATTTCCCTCAGATCTCGTTTCGTTATTGGGTGGTCATCATCTTGAAGGGGAGCTACCATCTTAGCATTGTTTGCCATCTCCCTGGTTGGTGTCATCTCGGTCTCCCTGATGGTTTTGGTTTGAGGTTGGCTTGGCGTCCTCTTGGGGTTGGGCGTGTGATGGTTAGGAGTTGTGGCAGTGGTGATTCCTGGGTATTGTTGGGTTGCTGAGCTGATCAGGCTTTGTTGGCTGGTGGCTTTTACAGAGCGTTTCGATTAGGTGGTCATTTGTGTCACTTCTAGCCTGTGTTTTAAGAACTTCTCTAGGGCTTCTGTAGATGCCTCAGCGGTGCCGCCGAGGCGGGGGGGGGGGCAGGTAAGCAGAGATGGGTAGACTAATGGACAGACAGTTCATATAAAGGGAAGGGGGTTAGCAGGTAGAGATGCAAGAGATTAGAGGGTATATGTTTAATTTTCCTCCATTTTTAATTACTTTCCCACAAGCAAAAAATAACAACAATAACCAGGGGGAAATATTATTCTTAAGAAAAACAAATCAAACAAAACCATGCAGTTATTTTTTGTTCTCCAAATGGGTATATGGAGGAAATTTTTGTTTTAAAAGAGAGTGGTGGTCGTAGCTGGGGGCGATAGATTCCCCCCTCAGGAGCAGGCGAACAAGAGCTCTCCTCTGCTTTCCCGTCGGCAGAGATGGGGGCAGCAACGGTAAATTTGGGGCTCCTTTTTCTTTCTTTCTTCTTCTTCCTCTCTCCCTTTCTTTCTCCCTCTTTGCGTTAGTTCCACTGTCCTCCGGGTTTTGGAGCTCCTCTCGGCTGTTGGGGGGGGGGGTCGGGTGCCTTTCCGGCTCAATCAAGGTCGTGGGGGGGGTGTTTTGGCTCCTTTGATAGATGCCCGGGCACCCCCAATTCCTCTCCGTTGGCAGTGCTGGCAGCAGCAGTTCTGGGGGGTCCGGGAATCGGTCACCAGAGCCTTTTACTCTGGCTGGCTTCAGGAGCTCTTTTCTTCTGCTGCTGCCGCCATGCTGCCTCGCCGGAAGTCCCCCTAATGCTTCTTTTTGACGGCTTCCCTATTCCTCCCCTTTCTTCTCCTTTTCCTTCTCAAACAAGCCTTGCATGCAAAGGCTGGAACAAAACAGCTCTGCTAGTTCTTGGTTTTTATATGCTGCTTCTTCCCCAGCTGCCAGGTCCTCACCATGTGTGCCTTTACTGTTATTTTTATTGGTTTTTATACATATTTTGTTGTTGTTTTTATGATATTGGGATTATAACGTGAGCCATCTGGTGGTCTGTTAGGTGGAAAGTTGAGTTTCTATGTGTCCTACTTTACAGAAGACAGTTCTTTATTCAAAGGGCTGGTAGGGGACAGTTCTCTATTTGAAGTTGTCCTCTGTTTGAAGTACAAGTCTAATTTAAAGATAAAGAACCATAGGAAGAGAGAGTCAGGGCTTTGAATTGGCCCACCAACAGTCTGCATTTGCACAGTTGACTGAGCAGACACACAGGCCTCTTGATCACAATCTTACTAGGGTGAGAGCGATTGTATTTTTACTTAATAAACAATAATTGTTTCTAATTTCACATCTCTCTATATAAATTAGCATGTCCAATTTTAATGGAAATTTGCACCCTCTTTTGCCCCGTTTTCTGGATGATGCGTTTCCTCTTCTTTGGCGATGTGTAAGTGGCTACCCTTGTAGAAAGTCAGGTTGCAATTATGAAAACAACAAAACCTGAAATCTATGTAGCCACTCTTTCTTAGTGTTCTGTGTATTCCTTGCCAAGCTGGTATGTGTGGGAGGTTAATTAGTACAATTAATACTAATGAGTACCCTAATTATAGGCATTTAAGCAGGAGAGTTTGTTGTTATTATCTTGTATGAAGTCATTACCAAACACTTGGATGTCTTTTCATTAAAACAAATAAGGCAACAATTAGGCACAGAGAAATCCAAACGCTAGCAGGGGAAATGTATGACAGTGAAGACAAAAAAAGTCTCCAGAGTTATTCATACAGTTAATGAATTGGGTGACACCATGTCTGTTCACACAATGCTTACCCATCACTTGATGACTTGGTAGTTGAATGTACTCTCTGACTCCATTGAAAAACATTATTTTGAAGATGAAATGAAAGAGAGACAGTGAGGTGTAGTGGTTAGAGTGTCCTCAGCCTTGAAGTTCCCTGGGTGATTTTGGGACAGTTGGTGCCTCATCCAGCCAGCTGGACAGGGTTGTTTGGGGGATTAAATGAGGAGCCGCAGAACCTTGTAGGCTACCTTGAGCTCCTTGGGGGAAAAGGTCGGATGTAAATGCAGTAAATAAAGTTTTGTTGATGATTCTGAATTTCAGAAAATTTATTCACATGCACAGTTTCATGCATGTGTAAACTGGCTTGTGCAATCTTTAGTTTTGTACAATCAATCAATCAATCAATCAATCAAAAAATGTTTTGACAAACCTTGAAGTTATGTGAATTAATTACTGGATTCTTTATCTGGCATTGAAACTCCTTGGGTCTGCAGAAAAGCAATTATATATTCAGTCTGGGAAGGGTGTGTGTGTGTTTATAGGGTTGGCAGGGAGAACTCACACACAGGTCCTGTCATATGGGGGGTATAAGGGGTGGAGGAAGGGGGTGTGATGGGGTGGTCTGCCCTGGGTGTCACCACTGAGGGGGTGACAAAATGCCGGGCGGCACTCACCGCGGGGCCTGCCGTGCGCCTGAGCCACGCGTCTCTCCTGGGAGTGACAGAGTGGCTTCAGCACCCGCAGGCTCTGCGCTGCCCCAACCGTCCGCCCACTGGCTCCCCCTCAGCTGTAGGGCGGCTGAGTGGGAGGAGGCAGGCAGACTCCTTGGAGGCCCCTCAGAGCATCCTGCCCCTGCTCGCCCTGCCCCTGGGCGCCCAAACGGCTTGCTGCGCCGCTGGGTATAAGAAAAGGAGCTTGAGAAACAGGGAAATTGAAGATCAAGAAGCTGAGGAGTAGGGGCGAAGGATCTAGACATGGGGGAGAGCTTACACAAGACAGGAAGGACTAGGTCTGTTTGTGAGAAGTGATGCAGGGATATGTGAAGGGTTGGATTTAACACTGATCCATAAGAACCAGCCAGGCTTTGGGCTGCAGGCCTCTTTCCAAATTCAGCAGGCATGGAACAAATCCAAGCCAAATGAACATTTGCTCTTTAATGCTGAGTTCTGTTAATGAAAGCCTCTTTCTGATAAAATTAGTATGCAGTTCAAGTATGGGCAGTGGTGTAGCGTGGGGGGTGCAGGGGGGGCCGGCCACACCGGGCGCAACATCTGGGGGTTAGGGTTAGGGGGCGCAAATCCACGGGTTAGGGGGCACAAATCCACGGGTTAGGGGGCGCAAATTACTTGCCTTGCACCGGGTGCTGACAACCCACGCTATGCCACTGAGTATGGGTAAAAGGTGAAAGGTAAATATGTGTAGAATGTGCTTATAGGAACTGAAGTTTAGTGATAGCAACTACATTATAAGCAAGGCATGACACTGTGAATGAGAGTTTCTTCTCTCCTTTCAGTGACACGATTCACACACAATTTATCTCTTTTATGGGCCTGAAGATTTTTCCAGATACATATCAAAGACCTTTCCATGCCTCTAACATGAATAATAGATTCTGCTGCAGCTTATAATAAATCATCTTAGTTCCTCATTTGGCTGTGAGCAAACACTGCTATTTTAAGCACAGCAGCCAGAACTGCATTGCCTTTCCGTCCATTCAAAATGGTTCCACTTTCCTTATGTTGGCTTTGATACAGCTGTTCAAAATTGGCAAGGCCAGAATGAAGTAACAGGTTTAAGGTTATGACAACAGCTTTCAGTCAGGAAATCTTGCCAGCATAAAGAAGTATGAATGCATTTTGATTTCTCCAGGACTGCTCCATCCTTTGTATAGGTGGATGTGAAACCTACCATTTTGTGGCTGGATTCATGCTATATAATGACACTCCCATTCTAAGCCTATGCACTTGGTGGACGTAAAGTCTAGTTCACCCCCTTAGCTGGCTAAGGAGTGTCTCATGGAGGGAGTGGTTCCTAGTTGCTAATACTTGGGGAGACAGAATATACCTGGGTGGGACCCGAGGGCCCAGCCCAATGGGCCATAGAACATTTGGTCTGAGGTTGGAGGTACGTAGCAGAGCCCAATAGTTGGGGAAAGTGGGTGGGGTGGGGTGATTAAGCCAATCAAGGAACAGAGTGTAGAACAAAAACTATCTAGCTATACGTCAAAATGTACAGTTGAAAAATGGTGGAAGTCAAAGAAAGAACACATAAGCCTTTCTTAGCTTTTGGGCAACTGGTCTCAAAGCAGAAAGCTAGCCCAATAGACAGGCTTGTTTCTTCATTAAATTTATACCCTTCTTTGCCATATAAAATGCACAAGGTAACTGACAACAATAAAATAAAGAGCACAGAAAAAGCTTTCCCCCTGTTAGTTGGCAACCATATGTGGCATGGCCACTTCCTCTGTCACAAGGACATTGTGTGAGCTAGGAACTCTACGCACTAGCCTCTACACGTATAGTCTTAATTTGTGCAATACAATCCCCCCACTAAATGGGAGAGAGTTCAGAAGAATCGACTCCGCAGATACCCAGGCCATCATGTGGATTGCATAGGCTGCATCGTGTATTATGCAGTGAGTAGATGGTTAGTAAAGTCACTTTAGTGTAGTCAGAGTTCAGTGGGAAATGTCTTGATAACACTTTACTGAATAAATTGAACAAAACTATAATTTGAGGAGAAACGAACAGAGGGGTTTTGTCTTGTACATAGCAGGAAGGCATTCAACAACACATACTAAGGACGTGGGTGGCATTGTGGTCTAAACCACTGAGTCTCTTGGCCTTGCCAATCAGATGGTTGGCAGTTTGAGACCGCATGACGGGGTGAGCTCCTGTTGCTTTGTCCCAGCTGCTGCCAACCTAGCAATTCAAAAGCACGCCAGTGCAAGCAAATAGGTATTGTTGCAGTGGGAAGGTAAACAGCGTTTCCATGCACTCTGTTTTCCGTCATGGTGTCCTGTTGCTCTAATAGCAGTTTAGTCCTGCTGGTCACATGGCCCAGAAAGCTGTCTGTGGACAAACGCCAGCTCCCTTGGTGAGGTAAGCACTGCACCCCATAGTTGCCTTTGACTGAACTTTATCGTCCAGGGGTCCTTTACCTTTCCTTTACCTTATTGAGGAGAAACTCCCTCAGAACTACACAGGCAATCAGAGCTGCAGTTACCTCAGTAAGGATCATGTCACATTGCCTAGCACCATCTCACTTGGTTGCTAACTATAAACAGGACTAACCCTTAGGTTATTAACTGAATGATCCCTGCTGTCATACTTCCAACATATATATGATGGGGAAGAGTCACATCATAATCCCTCTCTGCCGCTCTGCAGGCTCAAAGACCTTTTCCATCACTGCTGTCTGATGCTTTTCAAACTGCAGTGGTAGGGATTGAACCTGGAATCTCCTGCATGCGGTGTGTGTGCTCTGTCATCTAGCTTCCCTTCCCTCTTCTTTGTGCTTTTCTCTGATGGCTCGTTCAATCTTCTACATGTCCCGTGTTTTCTTCTGCTTGCCCCATGATTTTTGTTCATCCCTGGGAAAACCTCCTGTTTCCTGCTGAATCGGAACAAAACGTCAATCTGCAGACATCTGTTCTGATTCAATGGGAAACAGCAGGTTGCAGAGGGAAAGTGGCAGCAGGGGTGGACTTTGTCTTTCAAATTTCAGCAGCACCCTCTCTGTGTGAGGCCAAAATTCAGCACCCCCCATTCCATTCTGCTCAGTTCACTATGACTACGTCATAGCTGTGACACCCTGCAGTGCCCCCTAGGCTCAGCGCCCAATTCAGCGGAACTGGTCACTCTGCCCTAAATCCGCCTCTGGTGGAGGGGCAAATGAAAAACCTCTCCACCGCACGCCTAGAAAAGACGCCGCGAGCGGAAGTGTGGTCGAGCCCTTAGAGCATCACTGCTGCAACATCTCACTCCTCCCTAAAGACTCAGAAAGGCATGTTCTAATCTTACAGTGCTTACACTGCTTCATCACCACACACATTCCTGATCTATTTTCACAATTCTTACAGTAATGTTAAACCTTTCCTCCACCCCTGTCTTTTATGTTTCATTGCATATTCAGCAAAGTATTCACAATGCAAAATTAATGTTTTCAAAACATCTCATGTTGACTTCAACATACCAAAATGTGATGTTGGAAATAGACTTTAGGGTGGGATCACACATGTGTGCTCATCACTTGATATGCCATCATTTAGGGCCAGACCATCACTCATGGACTGCAACATCAAGTGATGGTTGCATGCATGCATACATCAATCAATCAATCAATCAATCAATCAATCAATCAATCCACTCTACAAGTAGAAGTTTCATGTCAACAGGTGTCAATTCAAAACACAATGCTTTAGGGTGCAGATGCCTCACTCATTCTGCTGAAAGTCACCAAGTGGAAATTAACAGATGCTATAGTCAATGACTGATAATCAGGTATGTGTCTATCACCCGGTAGGTCTGGTCTGCACATGTACCACTTCAGTTTTTAAGTGGTGGCAAGGAATACATTTTTCCTTTGTTCCCTGCAAGCAGAAATCTGGTTTAGCAGATGGTGCTATGCAAATGTCCTAGATTTCTACATTCATGTTCCCCCTACACCCCACCCAAGGGAAAACATTTAAAAAATGGCACCCCCAACCTGCAGCCTGACTTAGCATAGCCCACCACTCTCCACCTTATGATTCCATCACTGAATTCTGCTGCATGTAGTGAACAAGCCTTATTTTCTTTGTCTTTCTCCTTGTAGCTACTTATATCGAGGGAGAGAATTATGAGCACTAAAGGGCTCTTCAGTTTCATAAGTATTTGGTTTATGCATTAAGATACTGTAATTTGAGTTGTTTAAAAGATTGACCAGATATGCATTTTCAGCATTATGTGATATGACAGTATTCTGAAGCCATTACATTGAGTTCAGAAATTAGAGTTTATGGTGTGCATTTTAAAATATACTGTTGGTGCTAGAGCCAGTATCTCTGTTGATTTAAAGGATTGTTTTTTATATTAAAAAAAATCACCTTGGCATGTCTTTTATCAGAATATCATCCTGAAACTTTTTAATTTATGGGCTTTTATTGCAATCCTCAATTCATCCTGAGTAGTCTATTATTAAGTGTTCTAGAGGCTCTTATTGTTCTTTATCGAAGGATTGTATCTCTGTGCAATTCATCTGTAGTCATTCTTCACAGAGAAAATCTTTCATATTAGGTTCCTTTCATCATTCGATGACAACTCTTGAATGCATCATTATTCAGCAATGGGTTTAGAAATTATAATCATTAGGCAATTTTTCATATAATCTGATTTTATAAACTGTTTCTTTTTATTATCTTTTGATGGAAAACAGTAAATGCATCTGTCTGTTTTGATCCTCCCTGATAACTGTAATAGAAAAACTAAGTAAGAACATATTATTGAGGAAACAGCCATGCTGGATTTCTCATATGCATGAACTGAAAGGTTATTTAATGTGAAGGAAGACTCCCTCTCCTACTTAATGAGACATTCTCAGCACAAATATCTAAACATTAGTACTCTACTCCTTATGCATGGCTGTCAAGGTTCAATTGACTTTGTACTCCAGAGAGGGTTATTGTGTCACATAAAATGTACAATTAAAAGGAAAACAGGGGGTGGGAGGATGACAGCATTTCATACATATTTAGGGCCCACTTCTCGGTTACTTTATGAGGCCTTTTATCCCTCTAAGGATTTCTACAGAAATCCTGAAGGAAAAAAGTGCTGTAACTGGGAGGCTTGGATTGATAGAATCTGGATTCAAATCCTGCTCAGCAATAAGCTCACTAAGAGTCTATCAATACCACAAGTGTATACCCTTTTCATACCAGTTTAATGGTCATGATTTCCCCCAGAATTGATGTCTGGTAAGGCTGCTACTGATCATCTGTTAGATGGCTCCAGCCTCACTCGCATAACCTTGGAAAGGGGCAACAGCTATTAAGCCAGCCTAACTTGATAGTGTAGATATACCCTAAGTCACTGTGCCTTGCACACTTATTCACACACCTATTCACTCATACTCTCTCCCCCCCCCCACATGTGATTGCCATCATAAGATGATGAGCCTGTGTGTTGTTGGGGGCTGAACATCGACTTCAGTAGGTTCATGATTTAGAAGCCTGGAACAGAAGGGTTCTCAACTGCTGTGGTGCTTCGAATAGTCAAGTACAACAGGATCTCTGCTGCAGATGTTCAGCTCTCAAAATATGGGGAGGAATAGTGCAGGAATTACGGTAGGGATGTGGTGGAAAGGGTGGGGCTATTGGGCTCTTCCTGCTTTCTTGAATTGGGCTTCTGTCTGTTTTGTAATTTGTGACTGGCTGCGCTCACACAGCTAAGGGTGAGACAGAAGACTTGTCCAGAGTGAAAAAGCCCCCCAAAACATCAGCATATGTGAAACAATGGAACAGAAAAGTTTCCAAAGCCCCCTTCTTGACCTGAAAATCAAAACTCATGAATATTAGCAGAGTTTTCTGAAGATCTGTAAGGTGAAAATGCTACCTATTCAGGTTGAGGAATATAATATTCTAGGTAATGATATAACAAGGATAGGAAACAAAGCGAAATGTAAAGATGTAAAGTTTAATTCTGTAAACCATCAGACAGGAGGAAGGGCAGTCGTTAGGCTCAGTCAAGCCAAAGAGATAAAACAAGAGGGTATGATGTTACGTAATGTGATTATATGTAAAACCAGTAAAAATCATATATATATATATATATATAGAGAGAGAGAGAGAGAGAGAGAGAGAGAGAGAGAGAGAGAGAGAGAATGAATGAATATTTGGCACAGCCCTGTTCTTTTGTACTACTGGTGCTAAAGACAGTATCAGTAGCCGAGTGTGTGGTGGGGCAGAGGCACTTAGGTAATTCTGACCTCCCAGCAGGTGGGAGGGGGAGGGCAGCGATGGGGTCAGCACTGTTTGTTTTGCTGGTGTGTTTGCACTGCACCAAACTCACCACCACCTTGGCCCTCCCCCTCCTGGTAAGCAGCAGTGACTCTCCTACTGGAAGTCAGGTAAGTGCCTCTGCCCCCACCCTGACACTTGTTACAGCTTGGTATATTATACAAAGGGAGAAATGGGTTTCTTCGTGCATAAAATCTTTTGCCGATAAATAGATGCAGTTTAAAGGTGATTTGATATATGCCCATGTTTTTCGCATCAAAGTTAATAGACCACCCTTCATTTGAGTATCACAGGATGGTTTACAATATAAAAACACAAAAATACATAACACAATAACAAACGATACAATACAACCCCCTCCCAGTTTAAAAGGCTATAGATAGTTTAGTCTGCCAAAGGCTTGGGAGAAAAGGAATGTTTCTGCCTTGTGCCTAAAGATATATAATGCAGGTGCCAGGCAAGCATTCCACACATGGAGATCCACTGCAGAAAAGGATCGTTCCTGTGATCCCACCCACTCGACCTCTCATGGAGGAGGGCCTCCTAGGATGATCTCAGAGTCTGGGTTGATTCATATGGGGAGGAGCATTCCTTGTGGTATTGTGGTCCTGAGCCATTTGAGGCTTTATAGGTTAAAACCAAACTGTGAATTGGGCCCAGAAGCTAATTGGCAGCCAATGTAGTCAGGCCAGGATTGGTGTTATGTGCTCAAACTGTTTTGCCCCAGTAAGCAACCTGCCCACTTAATTCTGCAACAGCTGAAGTTTCTGAGCCATCTTCAGAAGTAGCCCCACATATAATGTGTTGCAGTAATCTAAGCTAGAGGTTACCAGAGCATGGACAACAGAAGTTAGACTGCCGCTGTCCAGATAGGGCAGGGCTCAGCAAACTTTTTCAGCCAGTCCACTGTCCCTCAGACCTTGTGGGGGCCAGACTATATTTTGATTAAAAAAAATGAACAAATTCATATGCCCCACAAATAACCCAGAGATGCATTTTAAATAAAAGGACAAATTTTACTCATGTAAAAACACGCTGATTGTCTATGGGCCGGATTAAGAAGGCGATTGGGCCGGATTCGGCCTCCGGGCCTTAGTTTGCCTACCCATGAGATAGGGGTAGAGCTGGGCCACCAGCTGAAGCTGATGGAAGGCACACTGCATCACCAAAGCCACCTGATGTCAGGGACTGGGCAGAGGAGGAAGGGTGGAGACCGCCTCCCCAGCCTGACCCTTCCAGAGAAAAGGAAGAAGATAGTTCAGAATTACAACAGGGGTTTGAGGGAGGTCACAGCTCAGAAGAAGATGAGGGGGAAAGTTGGGAAATAATGGGAGAGGAGGAGGAGGCAGAACCGGAGCAGCTGGCCGACCTTTGGAACACCCGAATGGCTCAGGCTATTGACCTGAGTGTCCTCTCCCACTTCGTGGAACCCGATTGGCCCCCTGGTATACTCCAGAGCTTAGGGTGAGGAAACAAGCTGGGAGATGGCTTGAATGCAAGAGGAGGAAAGATCCAAATGAATGCAACCGAACACTGGTAAGGGCTCATTATTGAGCCTACCTAGTGGCAGTGAAGGCAGCAAAGAAGGCATACTTTGCTGCCTCCATTGCATCCTCATCATGTCATCTGGCAGAACTTTTCTGGGTTGTACAGGGCCTTTTACAGGCTGACTCAAGGAGGTGGTGAAACCAATGGTAGCTATGAGTTGTTTGCAAAGCATTTTAAGGATAGAATGGCTTGCATACACCAGGATCTTGACTCTGCTGTTATAGCAGATGAATCTCATGGGGTGTCCAGAGCACAGTCTAGTCCTTTTGTGTTGGATGAGTTGCAGTTGGTAAGGCTCAAGGATGTGGACAAGGTGCTTGGATCAGTCAGGGCGACCACTTGTGTTCTAGACCCCTGCCCCTCTTGGCTGATAAAATCCAGCAGGGAGGGAACAGCTGGCTGGGCCAGGGAGGTGATCAATGCCTCTTTACAAGAGGGGTGGTCCCTGCCTGTTTCAAGGAGGCAGTGGTAAAACCACTCCTTAAGAAACCTTTCCCGGAATTCAGAAAACATAACAAACTACAAGCCAGTTGCTAATCTCCCTTTCCTGGACAAGGTTCTGGAGTGAGTGGTCGCAGACCAGATCCAGGCAGGTTTGTAGCTTGGGGGGGGGGGTCCTCCTGGATCTTTTGCTGCCGCTCGAGGCTCAGGTGGCCTCAGTGGCCCAGAGTGCCTTCCATCAGCTTCGGCTGGTGGTTCAGCTACACCCTATTTGGACAGGGATAGCCTAACTACTGTTGTCTATGCTCTAGTAACCTCAAGGTTAGATTACTGCAATGTGTTATACGTAGGGCTGCCTCTAAAGATGTTCTGGAAACTTCACCTAGTGCAGAATTCAGTGGCCAGGTTGCTCACCAGAGCACAATGGTTTGAGCATATTACACCAATCCTGGTCCGACTGCACTGGCTACCAGTTAGTTTCCGGGCCCAATTCAAAGTGCAGGTTTTGACTTACAAAGCCTTAAATGAATCAGGACCGCAATACCTCAAGGACTGCCTCTCTCCATGTGAACCAACCCAGACCCTGAGAACATCTTCTGAGGCCCTTCTTCGTGTGCCTCCTCCTCAAGAGGTCTGGAGGGTGGCAACACGAGAACAGGGCCTTCTCTGCAGTGGCTCCCTGTCTATGGAATGCTCTCCCCAGGGAAGTTCGCTTGGCGCCTTCATTATACACCTTTAGGCACCAGGCAAAAGTGTTCCTTTTTAAGCAGGCCTTTGGTTGATCTGATTTACATCGTATGCCCTTTAAAAATGTGTATTTTTTGGGGGGGGGTATTGGGTTGTTGTCTTTATTTTTATTATGTATTTTATGGTTTTATATCTTGATTTTATTCTGTGAACCGCCCTGAGACCCCTGGGTATAGGGTGGCATATAAATAAGAATATTAATAATAATAGTAACAACATTAATATCACTAGAAAGCATTCCAGACCCACCATCTCCCAGAACCCAGCAAGCCTTAAAAGTAGGAGAGCAAAGGGCTCAGAAGCAAAGGGCCCTCAGCGTCACCCATAGAAGAGATGATGAATGAAGAAGTGGGAGTGAAGGGGCGTGGAGATGCACTCGGGACAACACCGTTGTTCCCAACACCGTTGTTCCCAAGCTTCTCTCTGTAAATATTGAATAAAAAGTAGATGGTAAGGACTTTTCTTTGTTTTATCCATTCCTGGCAACCTGCCGTGGGGGTTGGGTCCTCTGCAGCCTGACACCTGAGCCTCAGGCAACAGCAAGGTATGTACCCACTCTTCAGAGGGAGTGTAACCCCATCCAGAGCAGGCCATCTCCCATCCATCCAGTCTAGGGAACTAGCAACTAACACTGCCTCTGTCTTATCTGGATTGAGCTTCAGTTTGTTGGCTCTCATCCAGTCCACAGTCAAGGCAAGACAATGGTCCAGCACTCAGAGGCGGAGCTTCATGATCCAGCACTGGGGGGCAGAGAGCAGGCGGGGGTGGGGCTGGCGCGCGTCCTGGGGGCGTGGCACACCACGTGGTGTGGGGGCAGCCGTGATGGCACCCCACTGGGATCGCGCTGCTGGGGGTGGTGCGCTTCCCCCGCACTCCTCTTCCTCCGCCAGTGGCAGCACTTTCACTACCACATCTGCAGATGTAAAGGAGAAGTAGAGCTATGTGTCATCAGCATATTGCTGATCTGAAATAAAAAAATATGCCTGTACTGAGTACCCCTGAGTACCGCCAGGAAAAAACCCCACTGATTGAGATAGAGTTCAATTGAAAGCATTCATGGGTAGATGAATGTGCAAAAAACAGCAGATGGGAAAATTGTATCTCTGCAACCCTTATATAGCTACAGTCAGAGCTCAACCATAGAGGCAAATTAGGTAAATGTCTAGGGTGCCAAAACTGCAGAGGCATCTCCTTCATCTATGTACATGTCTTAGAAAGAAAATCATTATTTGCACGTTGGGATTTATTCACTTTTTTATTGCACACTTGTGGATGAAGAAAGGATTCTAATTTAATTGTGTAACCTAAACATGTATTAGCAATGGCACTCAGGAATCCTGCTGGATTAGTTGGATTGATGAAGCAATGTGGAGTAAAAGTGTTATTAAAATTAGATATCAGAACATAGTATCTCAATACACTCTTGATAATTTTGTAGCCTGACCACTGCTGTCCTTCTGCTGGTAACCTTCAGATTAGATTACTGCAATGTGCTCTGTATGGGGCTGCCCTTGAGGCAGTGCTCTGATGGTGTTTCCTGCTTGGCAGGGGGTTGGACTCGATGGCCCTTGTGGTCTATTCCAACTCTATGATTCTATGATTCTAGGCCTGGAAGACGCAGCCCTATTCCGTTTCATACCAGGACATCTGAAATATTGTCTCAACCCTTATATATCTAACTGATCACTACATTCTGCAGATACCATCTTATTGGACAATCCATTCCATACATAGGAGCTAACTTCTAGGGGTCAAGGTCTCTTTGCCCCCAATAAAGTATTTGAGGGGACCAGGTCCCCCCAAAGTTGATGGGCATTGCCATTCAAATGGTGTGCATGCACCACGTCTTGTGATCAATTCTATGAGGCGGGGCTTAGATGCCCCCTTCCCAATATTTTATTCAAGGGCACCCCGATTCCATAAAATATAGGAACTTCACCTTTGGATTGCCATGTCTGGAATTTTCTGGACATAGCTGGGAATTGGTTGTCCAAAACAGTGCCTGGGCTCAACAGCTTTGGGCAAAACTTTAAAAAGCCCCATGGATTTTCACTTTTTGAAATATGGCAACCCTACCTTTGGTGTAACGGCATCTACCTGTTAGAACCCCTTCCTGTTTCATATCAAACAGGTGAATTCTCTATTGTATTTTTGCTGCCCACTGAAGACTTTCCTTTTTCAACAAACCTTTTAAGTGGAGATCTTTATCTCAGACTGCACTTGCGTTGGAACCAATGGTTTGTTTTTCATTGTTTTATATATGGAACTGCTTTTAACTGCTTTAACATTTCTTTTGTTTTATTGTTTTAACTGTTTTATTTCATTTTATAATTGTGTATTTTGTTGTAAGCAACTCTGTGGCCTTATGGTAAAGTGTATGTAGGAATTCTAATAAACAAATCAATAATAAAATAATTAATGTGCTCAGAATGTGATGAAACTCAGGAGATAAGGCAGAAAAAATGGGAGGCCAGCTCTGGATAAAATTAATGTATCTACTAGATCCATTTTTGTTGATGCAGGAATATTAATGCCTTCAGTTTGGACAAAATTTTCTACCTAATGAAGTTTCATACACTGCCAGACCAACAGACACCAGCAATCCTATGCATGAAGTAAGTATAGGATTCCATACAATTAAATGTATTACCTTACCCAATTTGTATCTGTGTCTTAAATATGTGGGAAATAAATGAGGAAATAATTCATTGGGAATATCATTTTAATAGATTGAATTCTGCTTTGGGGTGTAAAGAAGAGTAAAACTATACTCAAATGTATAAAAGAATAGCTGTAATAAAGCCCAAAGATCTCACTTTTTCAACTGAAAATGTATGAGGCAGCAGGTGAGAGAAAGAGACACAGCCAAACCTCTCTGCTGTTCAAACACAGCAAAAAACAAACAAGCGGTTTTATCACTTCCTCTGCTTGCAGATTGTGGGCATTGCCTGGTATTTTCACAGTTGGGGGATGGGCTTTTTTCCTGCGATGCTTCTATCCCCCCCACCCCCATCAAATGATGGATTGTTTCTATATCTTGAAGGACACATGAGAAAGAGAATTTGATAAAATGCACAAACAGGCACCAGATGCCTCAGAAAGGCATGTTAGTCCTGGTTCTTCCTAGTTCACCACTGACCCCATAGTGTGGCTCAAGGCTAGAAATTGTCCATTATACACAATTTTGGTGGTGTGAGGCTTGCTAATCAGTAAGTTTGTGATGATACTAAAATGCTCAAGGTCATTAAAACAAAAATGCATTGTGAAGAGCTCCAAAAGATCCCCTTTAAACTGAGTGAATGGGTGGCAAAATGGAAGATGCAATTCAAAGTAAACAAATGATAGGTTGGGGGAAAGAATAATAATCCTAATTTCACACATACACTCATGGGGTCTGAACTGGTGGTGATGGACCAGGAATGAGACCTTGGTGTTATAGTGGAAAGTTCAATGGAGATTTCAACCCAGGTGTGTGGCAGCTGTGAAAGAGGCAAGCTCCATGTTAGAGATCACTAGGAAAGGAATTGAAAAGAAAACCCTCCAATATTATGTTATACAAATCTACGGTGCAACCATATTTGGAATATTATGCACAGTTCGGGACACCTCACCTCAAAAGAGATATGGAATTGGAAAGGTTCAGAAAAGGGCAAACAGGATGAGTGTGTGTGTGTGTGTGTGTGTGTGTGTGTGTGTGTGGAGAGAGAGGGGGGGGGACTCCCCTATGCAGGGCTGGCCCAGGAGTTTTTGTCACTAAGGCAAAACAGAACATGTGCCCCCTGCACTCCCACCGCTGCTGGCTCCCCCCCAACCCCTTTCCCTTGCTCTCCCCCAACCCCACCACCTAGAAAAAGGATGCCCAAAGGAAGGGGGCGGGGAGAAGTAGTTGTTCTTGACAGTGGGTGGAGTTGGCAGCGTTGGCGAGAGGAGGAGTATACTATGTACGACTGAAGCACTGTATATGACTGAAGCACACGGGTGTAATTAATTTTATTTACAAAATGAGTGCAGAACATACAAAAACATGCATTATGATAAGAATCCCAATCAATGGCTAATATTTATTGCAGAGCAATGGGAGATTGCATTGCAAACCATAGCCCTCTCTTGTATCCCTGTCATATTGGTAGCAATCCTGCTTATATCCTGGTAGCAGCACATGCTCGGGAAAGACCAGGCTATCCTGTAGCGCATGTCCAACAACACACTCTTCCAGCACAGGCAGCCTAGAAGTGATGCACCTCTACGGTGTCTTGAGTCTGCCAAAGACTGTTTGTTAATGGTCCTGCTGTTAATGGTCTTCCCCTATACAGTTGCAAGAACCACTTCCATTCAGGGTGGGTGCCTTTCAATCCAGATCATGATTGTTGGGTGCTGGGATCTAAAGTACCCTCATCCATAGCCTGGCAGGCTGGCACAGTGCAGAGCTATGGAAGATAATTGCATTGTGGCTTCTCCCACGCCATCCTCCATCAATGTCAATAATGTGCCTTGTGTGGGATGAAATAAAAATTATTGCAGTTGATGAACTCATTTGCCTGCCCAATAGCAGCAAGTCTGGGCAGATGTGCCTCATCAACAGCGGCAGTGCAGTGAGGGAATTCCATTCATGAGCTATAAAGGAAAAGAAGTAGTAAATTAAATAGGAAATTGTCTCCCTTGCTGGATGAGAGGTTAAATGGATGCTTGAATCTGCTTCTCATCAAACAAAAACACAAATAATAATTTGCAGTATTGTGCAATAGATTCAAAATGTAATAGTTATTTGTTCAACATTATGTTATATTTATATTTGTTTACTAATCCCAGAAATATAAAATGCTGAATTTTTCATAGTGAAGTTAAGAAAACACATTTGAAAAGAATGTTCAACTTGCTGATCTTCCTCTTCTCCTTCTCGCCCTACTAATGCTGTTAGGCAGATATTTAATTAAATAATGCTAAAAGCCACCGATTTTCTAAGAGTGAAAGCTGTTCTATGCAGCTTCTTTTTCCAAGGTGAAATCCATAAAGTATTTACAATGCAAGGTTTAGGCAATGTGAGTGCTTTTAATATTCTATTTATAATTGACCTGGCTTTTCTTTGGCCTTTTTTGAAACAACATGAACACACAGAGAAATTCCAGTGCTAAATAATATACTAGAACTGTCTCTCAAGAAGGATAAATATGCTAGGTGGTAATGAAATAGTCTGTAAAGTTAACATTGTGCTTGCCAATCTTTGTTCTATCCACATTGCACTGTGCTTTAGACAATATACTATTGTTGGGTTTGTGAAGTAGCAGATTCCCCTAACTTCCTGGGTGCCAGATCCTCCCCATAATTCCTGAACTTAGTAGAGGTTAGAACTAATCAAAGTTTGATTAAACATTTCCAAACATGGAAAGCCCCTGGATTTAGTTAGGCTAAAGAGTCAAGCTGGCTGGGCATTAGCAGGGGACAAAGGCTGGTGACGGCCCATCCGAGAAGCCACCAGAGGGCCAAGGGGAGTGGTGCCCCTTCTTTGATGGGTGCTAGTGGACGCGGGTGGCGCTGTGGTGTAAACCACAGAGCCTAGGACAGGCCGATCAGAAGGTCGGTGGCTCAAAAAATTGACACTGACAAACTGGAACGTGTCCAGAGGAGGGCAACCAAAATGGTCAAAGGCCTGGAAACGATGCCTTATGAGGAACGGCTAAGGGAGCTGGGCATGTTTAGCCTGGAGAAGAGGAGGTTAAGGGGTTATATGATAGCCATGTTCAAATATATAAAAGGATGTCATATAGAGGAGGGAGAAAGGTTGTTTTCTGCTGCTCCAGAGAAGCGGACACGGAGCAATGGATCCAAACTACAAGAAAGAAGATTCCACCTAAACATTAGGAAGAACTTCCTGACAGTAAGAGCTGTTCGACAGTGGAATTTGCTGCCAAGGAGTGTGGTGGAGTCTCCTTCTTTGGAGGTCTTTAAGCAGAGGCTTGACAACCATATGTCAGGAGTGCTCTGATGGTGTTTCCTGCTTGGCAGGGGGTTGGACTCAATGGCCCTTGTGGTCTCTTCCAACTCTATGATTCTATGATTCTATGAAATCCCCGCAACAGGGTGAGCTGCCATTGCACAGTCCCAGCTCCTGCCAACCTATCAGTTTGAAAGCACGTCAAAGTGCAAGTAGATAAATAGGTACCGCTCTGGCGGGAAGGTAAATGGCGTTTCTGTGCGCTGCTCTGGTTCGCCAGAAGCGGCTTAGTCATGCTGGCCACATGACCCGGAAGCTGTCTGCGGACAAACGTCGGCTCCCTTGGCCAGTAAAGCGAGATGAGCGCCACAACCCCAGAGTCGGTCAGGGGTCCCTTTACCTTTAGTGGACAGAGGCAAACATAAGGTTTAGGGCTTCAGCTTTGAATGCCGTAGGCTTGGGGAGGTCCTTGGAGTTGGTTGGCAGTGAAAAGAAGAAGGGGCAGAAGTGAGCTGGGCAGGAGTGACTAGCTGGAAGAAAGTGATACCTTTTTTGCTGTCCTTTGAATGCAATGTTGCCCTTAAGGGAAAGCCAGGCCCTCATAGGATGGGAATGCTCTGCAATCTCTCCATCTAGGTTCAGGTTGGCTGGGGGGGGGGGAATGCAGCACAGTATACAGATCATGTTTGAACAATTGCACAAAAACAATCTTCTTAGAATAAAACAGAGTTTATCCACAGTTCACATTCAGTAGCAAACTGTAGGCAGGCTTAGGTTGCAATTACAAGTGCATTTGTAAATATATAAGGATGATGGAGTCTGAGCCTTTTTGCCTCAGATGCAACAACTAGCAATATCTCTGTAGAGATGCAGTGGTAGCAAGATGCATGTAAGAGAGAGAGGGGGGAGGGAGGGAGGGAAGGAGAGATGACCATGACCAGCCTTTTATATGAGTTACGCCCAACTCTACCTGGCCGCACCCAGGGGAAGTGGCTCCCACAGGTTTGATAGGAAGTCCTCCCTGCTGGACCCACATTCTGCTGAGTGCCCATTCCAGGAAACAGGAAATGTTGGATTGAACTGCTCTTTCTGGATATCCCATACTGCTCAGTAGGTGACATAGTCAGTGCCTTAGTGTCGTCTGGCAGTAAATGGCTAAGTACAGCACTGACACAATAAGGTGAAGTATCAGCAGTAAGGAGTAATGGTTGCTATTCATCACCATGCATAAACACTGAACCGGCAGTCAGGAACTGCTTGACATTCTGGAAAACTTCCTCATGCTGCTGAGCCCAACTCCAAGGAACTCTCTTCCCCAGCAGGTGGTGAGGTGGCTCCAAGGTGGTTGTCTTATTTGGGAGAAGCACATGGTAGCAGTTAGGCAGCCTGAGGAAGGCTTGCAGCTCCTCTTTTGATTTTGGTGTAGGTGTGGGTGCATCATGGATTACATGTAACTTACCCTGGGTAAGCATTGATGCAATAGCCTAAGAATGTGAAACTGGGAGTTTTAATTTCACATTTCTCTTTTTAAACTCAGGCTCCTGGTGCATCAAAATGCTGTAGGGCTTCCTGGAGTCTTTCAGGAAGTTCATCCTCAGTTCATCCCATAGTTAGAACATCATTAAAGGATGGCTCAACACCTGAATTTCCTTTGAGTAAATATTTGAAAGTGGATCCACACTTCTTCAGCTCTCAACAGGATTCCACCTTCAGCACCAACTAGTGTTATGTTCATGTATTTGTGGACATCTAATGAAGCCGAATGCTAGAATATTCAGTTTTCTTTACATAGTTAAACTATGGAACTCGCCCCCACAGGAGAAAGTGATGACCACCAACTAGAAGAAGAAGAAGAAGAAGAAGAAGAAGAAGGAGAGGAGGAGGAGGAGTTTGGATTTGATATCCCGCTTTATCACTACCCAAAGGAGTCTCCAAGTGGCTCACATTCTCCTTTCCCTTCCTCCCCCACAACAAACACTCTGTGAGGTGAGTGGGGCTGAGAGACTTCAACGAAGTGTGACTGGCCCAAGGTCTCCCAGCAGCTGAATGTGGAGGAGCGGAGACGCGAACCCGGTTCCCCAGATTACAAGACTACAGCTCTTAACCACTACACCACACTGGCTCTCTTGAATGGCTTTAAAAGTGGACTGGACAGATTCATGGAGATTAAGACTATCCATGGCTACTAGCCATCCTGGCTATGGTCAGTAATGCTTCTGAATAGCAGTTGCTAAAAATCACAGAGGGGGAAAGTGCTCTTGTGCTCAGGCTCTTCTTATGGGTTGAGGTTCAGGGGAGAAGACCATAAATAGTTAGGCCTTCAAACACAACCATTCTTTTCCCTAGAATGAGGGGAAAGCTCCACCCAACAGCTACAACTGGAAGAGAACTACAGGAGCCCCATCAATCAAAAAGCAGTAACGTAACCCATTAGTATGAGATCCAGTGTGGTGTAGTGCTTAGGAGCAGTGGACTCGTAATCTGGTGAACTGGGTTCGCTTCCCCGCTCCTCCACATGCAGCTGCTGGGTGAACTTGGGCTTGTCACACTTCTCTGAAGTCTCTCAGCCCCACTCACTTCACAGAGTGTTTGTTGTGGGGGAGGAAGGGAAAGGAGAATGTTAGCCGCTTTGAGACTCCTGAAGGGGAGTGAAAGGCGGGATATCAAATCCAAACTCTTCTAGTATGTGGGATATTTAAAATGCAGTCAAAACCGACAATTCATGTTTTGCTAGATAGGCACATGATAGGAGCTGAAGTTCATAAAGTTTTCCTGTAAGTTTGCTAGAGAGACTTCTGTGAGACACTCCCACTGTGCCCTGACCGGGGGGGGGGGGGAGGGAGGGTGTAGTAGCTATACATTCTCCTGTCTGCCTGGACACAGCATCTTCCTCTCTTCCTTCCTCAACAAGTCAGCAATGGGAAGAAACATCTGCTCAGACTCCATTTTTAAGATAGGCTTACATATGTCTTTGTAACCGAAGTAACATTTTAAGCTTGCTTGAACAAAGCTGCTGCATCTGTTACTCTTCAACAAGTATTCTGAGTACGTAAATGTTATTTTTACCTTTTACAGTACAATACCGTTTGTGTGATTGTTATTTTAATTCTGGGTTACTTAAGCTAAAAGGCTGCAAGTAGCCTATCTAAGCTTTCCTTTTAAGCTTCAAAGGGAGAGTGCTCTTCTGAACTCACAAACCTGAGGAAGGAAGGACAATATCTAATAAATATATCCTATCCTAGCATATGTAAGGTAAAGGTAAAGGACCTCTGGACGGTTAAGTCCAGTCAAAGGCGACTATGGGGTGTGGCGCTCCCTCGGCCTGAAGCGAGAGCCACTGTTTGTCCACAGACAGCTTTCTGGGTCATGTGGCCAGCAGGACTAAACCGTTTCTGGTGCAATGGGACACCGTGCAGAAACCAGAGCTCATGGAAACGCTGTTAACCTTTCTGCCACAGTAGTACCTATTTATCTACTTGCACTGGCATGCTTTCGAATTGCTAAGTTGGGAGAAGCTGGGACAGAGAAATGGGAGCTCACCCCGTCGCAGGGATTCGAACCACCGACCTTCCGATCGGCAAGCCCAAGAGGCTCAGTGGTTTAGACCAAAGCGCTACCAGCATCCTAGCATATAGCACACACAAGAGGTGCCTTTCCGGATTCTGCTGTTTCATTAGGCAGAGCTCAAAATGTATTTGAAGTTGGTAACTATATAATTCCTGGAAATAATCCTGCTCCACCTCTACTAATACTTCTTCTCTTTCCCCTTTTCCTCTGAAAGCTGGCATTCTTGGGAAGTTGAATTCCAATATTGCATGCTTTGTTTTTCTGCTCTTGGCATCCACACAGTGCAGACTGTGTGTGACCACAGAGGAAGTGGCACTCAGCAATGGAATGGAGGAGCCACTGAGGATGACCCGAGGTATAGCAGGCGTCAGTGGAGAAATGGGTCAGAGGGAAGCAGAAGACGAAGCCCAGAGATGCTTCCAAAATGAACAGGGCTCTTGCTTGAGTTATTCATTTACCCAGCGTGCATCACAACTCTTTATCCTCCCAGGACTCTTCTCCAGCTCAGGTCAATGTCTGGAAGCTGTGGCTGGATGGTTACGTGGGATGGTTACGTGGGTTGAAGTTAAATCCTTCGAGGACAGAGGTCCTTTGGCTGGGTCGGGATGATATGGGATTGGGGGGGGGCAACTCCCATCTCTTGCGGGGGCGCTATTAGTGCCAGCACCATCCGTAAAGGCAGCATTTTTTCATCTCCGCCAAGCTAAGCAGTTGGCTCTTCACCTCTCTCACCCTGACCTAGCCACTGTGATCCATGTGACGGTCACCTGCAGACTGGATTATTGTAACTCGCGCTACGTGGGGCTGCCCTTGAGACTGACCCATAAACTCCAGTGGGTGCAGAATGCCGCAGCGAGACTCCTTACGGGGTCCTCGCTGCGAGATCACATTCACCCGGTGCTATACCAACTGCACTGGCTCCCGGTGGAGTACAGGATCAGGTTTAAGGTGCTGGTTTTAACCTTTAAAGCCCTATACGGCCTAGGACCCTCGTACCTATGGGACCGCCTCTCCTGGTATGTCCCAAGGAGGACCTTACGGTCTTCAAACAAAAACATCTTGGAGGTCCCAGGCCACAGAGAAGTTAGGCTGGCCTCAACTAGAGCCAGGGCTTTTTCAGCTGTGGCTCCGATCTGGTGGAACGCTCTGTCCCAAGAGACTAGGGCCCTGCGGGACTTGACATCTTTCCGCAGGGCCTGCAAGACAGAGCTGTTCCACCAGGCCTTTGGCAAGGGCACAGCCTGACTCCCTCCCTCGGCAATCTTCGCGGAGCTCTGGCCCAATGGTTGCCATTAATCTGATTGGAATTAATTTTATAATGAAATGATTTTAGAATGTTTTATCATTTTACTGTTGTTAGCCGCTCTGAGCCTGGCTTCGGCTGGGGAGGGTGGGACATAAATAAAATTTATTATTATTATTATTAATCCAAGCAGGATGGAAACTGCCTGCCTCCTACCTGGCCTGGCAGCAGCTACAACTGCAATGACTGCACAAAAGAGGCCCTCCCCCCTGCCCCCCCCGCCCCCTTTCCTCCATATTCCTTCCTGGTGTCTGGAATACTGTACTAGCAAGCACCATACCAGGGAAGAGGAGGAAGGGGGAGGAAGGGGCTCTCCCTGCCTCTGCCATTTCAGCAGTTCCTTGTAGGCTAGGCTAAGTACGCGAAGGGGGTGGAGCCTGTGGGACATTCAGAAAACCTCCTGAGCTGGAATTGCCCATCACTAATGAGGACTTACGTATCTGCATGCTTGAAAAAGGGAAGATCTAGTCTTGATTTTAAACAAATTCTACTAAGCATTTGTTAGAATATCTGAATGAGTTAAGGCTCTGTCTGTCCACAACTTATACTGTGCAACAGAGCAGACCCTCAAAGCTTTTAGCAAAGAGGATGGTTTGATGTCTTACTCAGCTCATTTGTGTTCAGCCTTCAGTGACATGAACCAATAAAGCATTGTTTATTCAAAGCTTAGAGGGGCTCATGATGACTCTAATCCCTCCACAGATAGCAAACAGATAACAGAGACAATCACCTTTTCCCTACATCAGAGAATATACTGAGGAATATAACACACAAGCTGTAAGGCAAACCCATTATTGTGTTTAATATGAGAGAAGCCATTTTAAAATGGTAAAAGGTGCCACTCAGTGCCTGATTTATGTAATGAAGAAAAATAATGTTTTGTTAAGGGCTATGAATGTTCCGCAGACAATTTTTCTAGGCGCATATGCTCAAAAGCAGAGAAAGGGAAGTTAGACCAGTGAATATGATTCACATGAAAATGCATTGTGCATTATGAACATCACAATAGATTGTGCCTTGCATCACTGGCTGGTGAGCAAACAATGCAACCATGTTCCTTTGCCAACCTATGTACTTGAAAACATTATTTAAATGTGAAAAGCATGAAGCCATTGTGTTAAAATACACTCTCTTGCCAGTTTACGATGAGGATAGTGAGATCCTTGGAGACAGGGACAGGTTCTTTATGCATGATCATCGTTTAATGATTGGAATAATAAGCAGTGAAGTGTGTGTGAGTGCGCCTGCGTGAATGAGCTGAAGCTGGAATGAATTTACTCTCCAGAATTCCCTTCTGTGGATTTTGATGTTGACTGAATATGATTCACAATATTTGATGAGTATTTTATATCTGCATTTGACATCCAATGATATTTGATTTCAGTTATTTGGTATTTTACAGTATTTGTCAGTTGAAATGTAAAAATATTTATTACTTCCATATTTAAGCTCACACACCAGCTGCAGTTGGGAGATCAAACCCAATTTTGGGTATCTTCCATGGGTCAGATTAGAACTGTGATGGCTCCGAGTATGGCGTTTCCTGCTTTAGTTCCAGGCCTGGGCTCTGGAAGGATCTGCCTCCTGAAGTGAAGAGCTGTTCTCCTTTGCTCTCCTTTTGTAACAACCTATGTTCTGCCTTGCATTTTGCTGACAAGCTGTTGGCTGCTTTTAGCTATTGCTAATATATTTTGTAGGGACGCGGGTGGCGCTGTGGGTTAAACCACAGAGCCTAGGACTTGCTGATCAGAAGGTCGGTGGTTCAAATCCCCGTGACGGGGTGAGCTCCCGTTGCTCGGTCCCTGCTCCTGCCAACCTAGCAGTTCAAAAGCACGTCAAAGTGCAAGTAGATCAATAGGTCCCGCTCCGGCGGGAAGGTAAATGGCATTTCTGTGTGCTGCTCTAGTTTGCCAGAAGCGGCTTAGTCATGCTGGCCACATGACCCGGAAGCTGTACACCGGCTCCCTTGGCCAGTAATGCGAGATGAGCTCCACAACCCCAGAGTCGGTCACAACTGGATCTAATGGTAAGGGGTCCCTTTACCTTCAATATATTTTGTATAGACTGCTTTGGGTGCTTTTGTGGAAAGCAGCCTAGAAATGTCTTAAATCTACATTTCACAGTCTTTGATAACTGACATGCAATAGTATTTGCACAAAATGGGTTTTGAGGTTTGGCATGCAATACTAATGAGTAACTGACAGTCTTTGATGGATGACTTGCAGGGGTATTTTAGTATTTTTGACAGCTTGTGAGATTTAGATTAAGTTTACTACTGGAACAATCACAAGAGGCCAACACATCTAAAGCAGTAAGTTTTTCTGATTCAAAATGTGAATTTCATATTTCATATTCCATATAAAAGGCAAGCAAAATATATTTTGGAAAATTTCAAATATTTTTAATGTTTATTTTGGCTCTGGAATAATGCATCCAAAACATGACACAATGCTCTCCAATGAAGCAAATTCAGTCATCCAGCCGTGAATCCTTAGGTGACTGTGCTGCATACACTGGTGTGAACAGGCATGTATAAAATGAGCTTTGCATGACCTATGAATCATGATCAATCATAAGCAGAAAAGCTTAAAACCCAGCACCTTGAATCTAGCTAAGGGTTGTATGGTTCTGCATGTGGGGACTTAGCTGCATTAGTAAAAAAACAGCGTTTTGAATGCATTATAAACATGCAACACCAGATGGCACTAGAGAGCAAAAATAAATTGATGCATTTTTCCATAGCATTTTTCTTCTTTTGTTAAAACAATTTAGTTTCAGATTTATTTATAGCTCCCCACCCCCCCACCCCCGTGTATAGATCCACCACATATCTCCAGCTGGAAGAGAATTGTACTTTTGGTACCCCAAACCAATCAAGCAACTGCAGCTGTGCAAGTGGAGCCCTTTTAAAAAAAAGAAATCCCATCAACTTGCACAGGTAAGAGGCTACATTCACCACAAGTTGACACCAAACAGTTGTTTAGTGGGGTTTTAATTGTCCAGAAGGGCTGCATGCAGAACAGAGCCTGCTCTGCACATTCCCTGTTGGAGCACAGCTCTCTCTCTCTCTCTCCCCCCCGCCCCCCGCCCCCTGCCATCATTTCCACTGAAGCATATAAAGGGCCATACAGTTGTTATCTCATTTAAGATCGCAACCATCCTGTAAGGTAAGTAACTTTGGTGATGATATGGTCCCAAAACATTGAGGTTTCATCTACACATGTACCAAAATGAGGTGGCAAAATCTTGAAGTAGACCATGGCATTATAAAAAATAATCCCCTATGTAAGCACTTCCTTGTAAATTTAAAATTGTGATCTTCCCCCGTGTGGTACGTTACTGCATGATGACTCTCCCACCTCATTCCCCTCCCCCATTATGCTTTGTGACGATCCTGCTTGACCAGATGTTTCTTTTTAGTATCGCACAATTCTGTACAAGTTTACTCAGAAGTAAATGTTAGGCTTTAGTGGCTAATTAAAACCTGGATTTTTTCCAGAGAAAAATGCATCTGTGGGATGATCCAGATCAGTGAAAGGTAAGGCGTGAGCAGCTGTGTAAAAAGATGCTCACCACAAAGTAAGCGCAAAGTGAACTTGAAATGCTCAAGCCAGATATGCAGCGTATGTGGACCTGGGTTTCTTAGAACATCTAAAGGGACGCAGTCCTGGGTGGGCATTAAGACTCTTACTGTTAGGACTCTGGCTTCTGTGCATGTTTAGGGAATAAATCCAGGACAATGGAAGCTTGTGTCACTGTGTATTCTGCACTAAAAACATAATAACATTTCAGCACTGAGGCAGCTCAAATTCTGCTCCAAGAAAAAGGGTTCATGTGCAAATTATGCAAATTATCTGCATTGGCATGATTTCCCTTGTTTTGCATAATTAATTTTGGTTCTGATAGTCATTTTGAAGGCAAGCTGCTGGAAGGGGCACTGAAGAATCACCCTTAGATACTGGAAATTTTAGCCTGCAATGTTATGCACACTTGTGAGTGCATCCCATTTAACTCAATGGCTATTGCTTCTGATTAAACATGTTGTTATTGGGCAATTCCTTTAGCTTTTGAGATTTCGTAGGTCTCAATCCTGTGATCTCTGCATGCTGTGGTATGTGGGCACTTGACAATAGTGGAGCGCAGAGCTCTCTCTCCTTTGGCACAAAGCTCTTTCTGTCTACACAACAGCCTCCTTGGATCCCTGTCCAAATGTTTTTATTTCCCATTATATTTCTAACCCAACTGTAGGACTCTTGAGGTACTACCGTACATGAAAAATGGAGGGGGGGGGAGGGCATTAATTTGAATAATTGAATCGAACAGAAGCCACTGCTGTAGTTACTTGATTCACATTTTGAATTAAGGGGGCATTTCAACAAATGAAAGGAGAGAGTGCCATCTTCTGGCAAAATTCATAATTGCACTGAGTAAGTGGAGGTTTAATGTCAACAATATTTCGGATTCTACCTGTGAAATATCCCAATACAATCACATTTTCCTCTGCTTGCTTCACATTGTAGGTTGCTTCCTTCCTTTGATGGAGATGTTACCAAATCTTGTGGGCATCTGCTGAAGCTGAGGTTAGCTGATCATCAATTTATGGCTCATCTTTACTCAGCCGAGAAAAGCATTCTTTGGGTTTATTAACTGGCAGATTTACATGCCCTGCATTCTTTTGTGTCATGGCCAGTAAAAGAGAAGTAGCAGAGAGACACATTTTGATATATTCTGCTTTACTAAAGAAGAAAGTTGCATCAGTCTTGATTTTGGGATTGATAAATAGCTTTTAGGATAGCTGAATGTGAATGTATTGGATGTTGTTTTTCTGTTACCAGGCTCAGACAGCTGTGGCTCCACTTGCTTTTCATGCAGAAGGTTGCAGGCTCCATTCCTGGCATCTCCAGAAAGAGCTGGGAGATTCCCTGGTGGGGAAACCTGGAGAGCTGCTACAAATCAGTGTAGACTCTGCAGACCTAGATGGACACATTGTCTGACTTAACACAGGGCCATTTCCTATGTTCTCATGCATGTTCCCCTTTTATGCACTACATGGTTATTTGTAGGTGAACATATATTACAATAACACGTTTCCTCACAAGCAAATGGGCCCTATAAATCGTTGCCTCTAACCAGTGCTATTTTTTTAGGAAAAGAGGTGCCAGAACTCACCATAAACTCCTCACTTGTTCTCTTATGGTGCCCACCTGAGAGGTGCTGGAACTAAGTTCCAGTGAGTTCAGGCTGAAGAAAGCCCTGCCTCTAACACTGCCCACCCCCTAGGATTGCGAGGAGCTTCAAAACCTCATTCCTTGCTCATTGTCAGAGGGAGGCTGGAGTTCGATGTCATGGCAGCTGATCTGTGCATTTAAAGCCAGTTATGTGGAAAGGTTGGGTTGGGGGGATCTGAATTTAGATGCGAAAGGGCTACAGAGGTGAGGTGCAAACTCCTCTCCCTGCCTCCTGCTTACATCTCTGTAGCCAAAGTCCCCCCCCCCCCCCAGCTAAACTTACTTCTGGCTTTGGAGCTTTTCTTTAGGACATCAGTGACCAGGGAGACAGACGCTGAAGCAGGAAGCCCAGAAGCAGAACATGAAAGCAATAACCCTGCCCCACTGCTGCTCCCCAGAAAATGGTGCTCAGAGGCATATCATAGTCACCATGACCAGTAGTCATTGATAGCCCTATCCTCCTTGAGTTTATTTAATTCCTTTTTAAAGCCATCAAAGTTGGTAACCACCTTCAGATCCTCTGGCAACAAATTCTCTTGGCTGTGTGAGGAAGAACTTGGCTGTGTGAGGAAGAACTTCTTTTTGTCTGTCCTGAAGCTTTCACAGGTAAAGTGTGGGCAGAGGAGAGTTTAACTAATACCTTTTGACCACATACACACATTCATATATTCCCTTTTGCTGTTAAAATCAGGCCCAGACTCTTACAATGTGACTGGGGCAGCATCCTGGTTTAAACAAACAGATCTGCTGCCATCCTGTCTAGTCTGGCCCTTAGTCAATGCCCCTGTGAACTGTGGATTAGCTATCATGGGAGGCAGAGCTTTTCCCAGGCTTGCCACACCAGAAACTGACAGCAGCTATCATATTATATTTGCTCAATCACAGTCTCTGCTGTGCCAGGCATCGTGTGCCTTGACAGGCATTCTTTAACATGTCTATCACAGGCACAGGGTTTGGCTTGTGTGACTTGCTGGGCTCCCCCCACCTTTTTTCCCTACGGAAGTAGGGTTTTTTGTTTTTGTTTTTACTCCTAAGGGTGAAAACCAAGGTCCTGGTGTGGGAATTCTGGAAATGGTGCAGGCAGTCACTATAGGCACACAAGGTGGAGCTAATCTAGATCCAGAGTGTCATGCATGTTGGAGCTGAAAGTGTCGTTCTGGCATCCTGTGGGGTGAGGTTGGGGTTAGTGTTAGAGGTGAGACTCATGTCTGGAGTGATTCAGAATAACTGCATCCATTTCCATTAGGATTTTTTCAGTTTAAAAGGGTCAGGTCTGGTGCTCTAGGGGCAAACAGGCTGGCAAGCGGTCAAGTGTTGGGCTGGAACTCCATCAGCAGCTCAGTCAACCCTGTGCCTGAGAGAGAGCTGACTCAGGCTGAAGAAGCAGACCAGAGCCAGCAGCTATACAGGGCCTGATGGAACCCTCTTCATTCCTGGCGTCCCCCCTCTGGACATAGGTAGCAGAGGTCCTGGAAGCACAGCACAAGCCACCAGCAACTGCCCTCTGAGATGCTGGCACAGAGGCACGGAAAGAAAGGAGAATGGGTCCTCCTGCTATTAGACTCTCTGGTTCAGGATATATGCGGTTCATAGGACAGGGTTCTTACTCTTACCTCACTCCAAATAATCAACATTCTGCACTGGGCACATTGAAACATCAGTATGACCTGCAGTAAGACACACATGTAAGATTACATAAAATGTGCATATTCACAGTCACGCCATTCTGTATTGTTATACAGCTAATGAATTGTTTTCTGGTTAATTACATGGGGAAATCAAGGGGATTTGAAATTATAGGATTGAGATTACAGAATCATGAGACTAATTCCACAGCACAGCTAAAAGCAGCTAGGAACGTACTACCGTATTTACTCAAATCTAATGCTCACCTTTTTTGTCCAAATTACGTTGCGAAAATTAAGGTGCGCATTAGATTTGATGGCACATTTACATTCACCAGCAAATACTTTTTTTGGTTTCAAGGTTCTGAAAACTGAGGTGCTCACAGTAAGTGAGCAAAAGTACAGCAAGGCACATAGAACAAACTTAAGCAAGATTTTAAATACATAAAGGATAAATACAGGGTTTAAATAGCAAATATGCTTAAATTTACAGATTTCAGCAACTATATGCTTAACTTGAAACATTTTAGAATCACAGCTTTTTCAAAAACAAGTCATGCCAGATGAATCTCATTACGAGCTTGGTGGATCAGGGGAAGGCTGTGAACGCAGTGTATCTTGATTTCAGTAAAGCTTTTGACAAAGTCCCCCATGATATTCTTGCAGAAAAGCTGGCAAAATGTAGGCTGGATAAGGTTACTGTTAGGCAGATTTGTAGCTGGTTGACTGACCAGACCCAAAGAATGCTAAAGGTTCCTCAACAGCTTGGAAAAAAGTGAGAAGTGGGGTGCCGTCTCAGGACCATTGTTGTTCAATGTCTTTATAAATGACTTGGATGAAGGAATTGAAGGAATGCTCATCAAATTTGCAGATGACACCAAACTGGGAGGGGTAGCTAATTTAGGGCTGCCATATTTCAAAAAGTGAAAATCCAGATACAAAAGTTGAGCTTTTTAATTTTTTTATAATGCTTGTCCGGATGCAGGATGGAGAGGGTTATGTGTAGAAATGAGCCTACGGCACAAAAGTAAAAATTACATCCACTGCTCTACCTACTTTTGCCTCTGGCTCCATCCACCACGGCCATGTGGTTCTTGGGTTGAAAAAGGTTCCCAGCCCTTGATACAAAGGATTGCAGGTTTAAACTGTAATCTGCTATGAGAGCCTGGCGTGAGCCCTGGTTATTGTGTCAGGTGTAAAGGTGCTGGGACAGCTCAGTCGGTAGAATAGGAGACTCTTAATCTCAGGGTCACTGGGCAAAATATTCCTGCACTGTGGGGGTTGGACTAGATGACCCTCACAATCCCTTCCAACTCTACAATCTGGGATTCTATTATTCATTCAAGTATCACAGTTCTGCCCATACAAATGTGCTGAAAGAATCTCCTGGGGACAATCCACTCACTGCTCTCCTGCTCTTCCACCAGCTCCCTTGAAATGAATAGAAGAGAAACAAACTCAGAATTGGAGGCATGCAAAATGACTCTGCAGTTCAGAAAAAAATTGCCTCACCTGCATCAGCCGCAAAGCTTACAGGCAGCTGCATGAATTGTGCAGAGTGCCATACAACCAAGAGTAAAAATCAACAAGCTGAAACACAGGCAGAGGGTCACTACAATCCCAGTTCAAAGAGATCATCTTTCCCTCTGCATTTCAGGCTGAGCAGGTTTTCCTCAAACTGAAGTTGATATCAAGTTCAAACTTATAGCTGTATTGACAAAGATTTTCTCAAGAAAAAGATGTTGAAGGATGGTATGTTTGTGGAAGAAGTCATAAGAAGGTGAATCAATTAGAGATTCCTTTTCTGTGGAATAAATAGCTCCATCATTTTAGTATTATTTTTTAAAGCTTACAAAGGTAACCATAACAACAGTCCAGGTCTCCGTGCAAACTGCATTGAAGTGAGGGCTCCACCCCCCCAACATGACATTTTCTGTAAGATCCTGTTACAGGTCTGCCTGTGTATATAGTGCTGATCACGGGGTGCCTGATCTCTCTCTTTTGGGTGAGAAATGTTGATGCATGTTTTGCCCTAGTGTTGACAGAGTGGGAGTCTGTCTGTCTGTCTGGTGAGAGTCAGCACCCACAGGTGAGAGGCACAGGTGGGCAAATGACACAGTACCCCAGGTGAGAGGTGGGCTAGGTTGCCTGAGATTTTATTCCCTCCTCTCCTTTGGCCCCTTTTCTATCCTGCTTCCTTCTGCTTGTTTGCATCTCCTTGTTGTGTACTGACGGGTTTGAGTGGATGGGTGCTGGGTTGTGAGGGGTTGACATATTGAGAGTTTGGGGAAATGTTGGTTTACCACCTGCAGCATGTGCTTGGGGGAGGATTATTTATTTTCTCTATTTCATAAAAGTTAAACATCAATTGGTTGTGAAACGAACAAACAAATCTTGTGGCAGTTTACAAAAATATAATGCACCTCAGCGATTGTGGGGAGAGGTGGGCATGGCTAGAGGTGGAGAGGTCAAAAATGGAATAAGGATGGGACAGCAGATATACTTGACTCCCCATGGTACTATTGGGTGATCAGTCACTGTGTCTGAGATATCGAGGAGAATGAGCAAGGCCGCAGTTTCCCATCTCTCACCCGACAAATGTCATGAAGTTGGGAGGCCAGGGCCATTTCAGTGCCATGACCATGCCTGAAGCCAGACTGGAATGGATCCAAGTAATCAATTTCCTCTAAGCATGCCTGAAGTTGGAATGCCACCATCTTCTCGACTGCCACCTTGTCCCACTGAGTGATATTAACTAAACACTTTGGGGTCCAGGGAGGTCTTCTTCATCATCATCAATCATTGTTATCATCATTTTATTTGAATGCAGCTTTCCACAGTTGAAACTATGCTCAAGGAGGCTTACAACATGACAAGATTTACATAATTACAAACATAACAGAAGAAACAATAAATAAAACACATCAAAAAGTACACAACCAAATGGAAATGATTTCCACGTCAATCATAAGATCTAAAACTAAAGATATAACAATAATACCAATAACAGCAACAAGCTCTCTCAACCTCCCGTAAACAATACTCCAGCCCAAGAATCTCTTCAACAGCTGCAGCTTTTGTAGCTGGAGTCAGTCAGCACTCCATTCTCCCAGGCTAGATGGGGGAAAGGCCAGCAAGGCAGGGTTCAGGTCTTCCAGGGCTCACAGCCAAGATGGTCTCATTTAAAACCAGATAGAAATTAAAAACAATTTAAAAGAGGAGCCCTCTCTGCTGAGCAGCAGCCGCAGTCCTTGTGAAGCCCATCAAGCCAGAGGGAGAGAGGCAAGGGCCGGGCCCTTTGGGCCCTCAGCAGGCAGTCCTCCTGGGCAGCAGCAGCAGCAGCCCTTCAGAGCCTGTCAGGCCCCGCCCCAAGCCAGGTGGAGAGAGGCAGGGGCCGATGCTGCATCTTCTCTAGCTGCAGCCTAACTTTGCAGGATCACAAAGGCTGCTTTGGTGAATGAAGAGAGAACTGGTTGGGAGTTTGGTTTGGGATGGTTTTCAAAGCTCCAGACAGTCTCTTTCTGGCATTTGATTGAGTGATTTTGCTTTAGACGTAGCTGGAAATGATAATTTGGGCTGCTGGTCACATGCGAAGGTGGCAGGGATTATTTCACTGATGAATCCAGCCGGGGCTGCACCATTGCCTCCTTCAGGCTAGATGGTGCTTTCCCTTCTCCAGTGAGGAGCCCTAACTGACTGCTGCTTATTAAGTATGGAACCAGTTCCAGATGAGCTGAGGGGAATTCATCCTTCATTCCTGCTGAATACTGGAAATAACTGGAATCTGACAGTAAGATTTAGGATCTACCTTTGCAAATTTGAAGCTCAGCTCCTGGTGGGAGGGGCATACTGGAATTTGCAACAGGTCCAGGAAAAGAAGCCATTTAAGTGCCACTCTGGTATAGCGTACTGTAAATTTGCATCCAAATATGCAAGTGCATATTCAATAATCCCAATTTATCAGAGACAGGCACCTCACTTTTGTTCATCAGCAGTGAAATTCAACACCATTTGGAGAACAATCATAAAATACCTATCAAGGCTCATGGATGGGTGAGTGTTATCTGTAGCCTATCTGTCACCCTCCAGACGTTGTTGGACTCCCACTCACACCACTCATCACTCTTGGCCTTGCTGGCTGGGGCTGATGGGAACTGTAGTCATCTGGAGACCTCTGTGATGTCTGTCCCCAACATAAACAAAAGACAGGCTTCTCCATTGCAAGGAAACTGTCATCTATGCACCTTCCATTTTTCTCCAATACAGCGGTACCTCAGGTTACAGACGCTTCAGGTTACAGACTCCGCTAACCCAGAAATAGTACCTCAGGTTAAGAACTTTGCTTCAGGATGAGAACAGAAATCGCGCGGCAGCGACACAGTGGCAGTGGGAGGCCCCATTAGCTAAAGTGATGCTTCAGGTTAAGAACAGTTTCAGGTTAAGAACGGACCTCCGGAATGAATTAAGTTCTTAACCCAAGGTACCACTGTATACAGGATTAGCCTTCCCCCTTCTCCCTAGCAGGAAGTGAAAAACATGCCCTCTTTTATCACCTTTTAACTCTTCTTCCTTGCATTGAAAATAGTAGCTGATCAGAGTGAATGTGTGTGTAGTCTGAGAAGCCACTAGGGAGACAGCTGTCCCTCACCACCTGCCAGTCTTCCCCTCCCTGATCCCAGGGGATAAAATGAAACTTTTTTCTCTGTGATTTTGCCTGTCATTGAACAGCTTAGAGGAGACCCTTCCTTACAACTGCAAGGTGGATTATTGATCTTATGTGTGCCTTTCAAGGATAAGGTTGTTTAGAACTCTTCTGTTTCGTTTTATGCTACTTTTTGTTTCTCCCAGAACTTTTAAATTTTGGATCTTACGAGCTTGCTGGACACATTGCATTACCAGAAGGATCTGTCGCACCTGAGTGCCAGACCATTTGTTCATGCAAGAAGCTGGTCCACGGGGAGGGGAGGCGGAAGCAGGCTGAAACTTGCTCAGCAACCCCAGTAGCAGAAACACTGGCTGATCAGTTGGGTCAGAGGGGAATGGGTGGAGGGCGAGGGAACCAGGCCTTGCTGCACAGTCTTGCAGGGACTGTTCTGCCACACACCCCTCCCCCTCCACTACATGCCAGGTAGCAATGGAACTTACTTTGATGCAAAACATGTGATCAAATAAGAATTGCCCCTGCCCACCCTGTAGTGGGCTCCCTCTACCCTTCTGCTGTCACAGCAGAAGGTGAAGGCTGCAATCCTATTGTTCCACGGGAGTAAGGCCCCATCAGCACCATACATTTAAAGCAGACTCATGGGAACTGTTCCTTGTTAAGGGTGGTGAGAATTGTTAGGAGACTCCCTGCTCCTCCCCCTTCTGAGGGGGAATAGGGGCCTCCCAGTAATTATTAGCACCTTTAACAATCTATAGTTCCAATGATTTCTTTTTGAGGGTGGGAGGAAGCCATGATTATTTGAAGGAGTTTGATATTGCTAGAAGAATTACCCGGCACCAACTCTGATGTCCTTTTGGTGACAGGCAAAAACCTTTCAATTTCCTCAGGGTTCTAATTCTTACATTTTTGGAACAATAAGTATAAGGAGAGTCCTGCTGCCTTCATCCCCCAGGTGTGGGCTACCTGGCATCTGGCCAGCTGCTGCTGGAATAGGAAGGGTGCTGGAGTAGATGCTTTCTGGTCTGATCCAGCAGAACTCGTATGATCTTATGAGCCAGACCTGAGGAAAGTTCACTTCCATTAATTCTTCTTTCACAGGTGTGCTTTGCACCATTCAAACATCGTTGTCATCATCATAATCATCATTTAATTTATTATCCACCCTTCACTCAAAGGTCCCAGGGAGGGTTACAACAATTTAAAATACAACATTTTAAACAAATTAAATTGCCAAGAATGAAATCACATGAAAATACGATGGGTCCAAAACATAAAGAGGTGCATCTTCACCATTTGCTGAAAGCTGTATTGTGAAGAGGTGTGTGTGTGTGTCCATCTGAACTTATTTTGTGGCTTATCACTGTAGATCATGGCATAGGTAAGAAAATCGTCATAACTCTAATATGACAGGAGACCTTCCATTATGAACTCTTGTGACCCTGGTACCCATCTGATCTCAGGCTGGATTCCTCCGCTCTTCCACTCAAGGTATGATTTGCTGCCTGCTTAAACCGTAGTGTTGCTGTCAGAAGCAGTATTTACACTTATTCTGTCATTTAGTATAATAATCCAAGGTTTCTTTAGTCCTCTTATGTAAGAAATTCCTGTGGGCATAGGGTTGAGGGTAGACACGTGTTCATAACAGACACATGTTATAACTCCAGCAAAACATCCTAAACCTCTCATTAGTGTCTGTGAAGACATGTGAGTGCTGGTCATGCATGTGAGTTCAAATACATACTTGTAACAGTTTACCGAGGTTGCTAGACACACCTCTGTGGGGAAGAAGTGCCACAATTTAGGGGCTGCCGCAGAGAATGCCCTCTCCTGGCCCACCCCCACCCTAAGCTTCTGAGGGTGGCAGAACCACCAAGCAAGTCCCCTCTGCCAGGATTAGCACTTAGTGTAGTTCTGCTTATCCTTCTTTACACCTCCAGTCCAATTCCTTCGACACAAGCTGCTAATTTTCTGTTGTACAACATGACTTTGTTATGGTGCGGCAAAGCAAGGGTCAGGCAGTGGAAACAGTAATATAAATGCAAAGCAAAGGAGGCACCCATGCGATTGGCTCTCTGGTGAAAATATCTCTTTGTTCTACTTTATGCCCTCACTGTAATTTTAAAATAAGTGAAACATTCTTAGTTTTATTAAAACCTTTATCCATACTCATTCTTTTTCGTTTGCTTTGTCCTTATCGATGAAAGGAGCTCGTCTGTGACAGACATCCCTGGTATCAAGTTTTCAAATTCTGTATGAGCTCATTCTTTGGAGAAGCAATTTGAAAAAATCAAATTAATTTAGAATGGGCAACTTAAGATGGTGACAAAAAAAGAAAAAGAAAGAAAAAGAAAGTGGTGTGATGTGCCTACTCTCAAGATAATGATAAGACAGAATAGAGTGTGAATATATTATCATCTTTAGCTTATTCAAGTGCTATAATTGTGTGGCCTTCTGTCGAACCCAGCTTCTGTGACTTTGAATGGCAGGGTCTGCTGACAGCAGGAGCAAGCACCCAGATACTCAGATCAGTTGGCAAGCTTCATTCAGAAGATTTTGTTGGGAGTGGGGTGTATCATCTGACCTGCTCTGGCCTGCTGGTGTCAGGACAATCCCTTGTTCAGAGAGCTTGGTGTCTCTACACCAGGGGTCTGCAACCTTTAAGACAAAAAGAGCCACTTGGACCCGTTTCCCAAGAAAAAAAAAAACTGGGAGCCGCAAAACCATTGCGACATTTAAAGCATGTGCGCCACTGCCCTCCGATCTGACAGCGGGTGGGAAGGTGACGTCGGGACGGTGCGTGACTAACGCACGCACCGCCCCCATGTGACGTCACAGCCAGTACAGTGCCCGCTCCGGAGCCACGGGTTGCAGACCTCTGCTCTACACTGCTCTCCTTTTACCAATGGTGAGTTACAGTAAATTCCTACCTGACTCCTGCCAACTTAGGAGCAGTTCAAGACCTGCGGCAGTCTTGACCCTTAATGCAAGCAAGACAATGGATAACAAGCTGCCAAATCCAGGACTAAGAGGAAGAATATCAGAGAGAAGGGCACTGCAGCAATCAAGACGGGATCAAACAAAAGCGTGATTTTTGAACCAACATCTTAGCAGATGAAATGGAAAGATAAGAGCAAATTTTAGTGAACAGAGATTCATTTAATCTTTCAACTTCCCTTAAAGTTTATAACATGCCTTAATAACTGTTTAGCATATTGTAATGGAAATTGGGGTTGCTCCTGGATGCAAGCAAAGGTCTAACAAATTCTGTGTCAAGTGTTAATGTTACCTGTCCCCATGTTTAAAATGGTTGTTCTGGAGGTCCGTTCTTAACCTGAAACTGTTCTTAACCTGAGGTGCCACTTTAGCTAATGGGGCCTCCCACCACCTCCGTCGCACGATTTCTGTTCTCATCCTGAAGTAAAGTTCTTAACCCGAGATACTATTTCTAGGTTAGCGGAGTCTGTAACCTGAAGCATCGGTAACCTGAAGTGTCTGTAACCCAAGGTACCACTGTACCTTCATAGGCCTAAATGCTGGAAGGTGAAATCAAGTATAATGCTTGCTGAACAGGTAAAATACAGGCTACATGCTTTCTCTTGCTTTCCATAAGTATAATAATAATAATAATAATAATAATAATAATAATAATAATAATAAATTATTATTATTTATACCCTGCCAACTCTGGGTGGCTTCTAACAAAGTATTAAAATACAGTAGTCTGTTAAACATTAAAAGCTTCCCTAAAGAGGGCTGCCTTCAGATGTCTTCTAAAAGCCTGGTAGTTGTTGTTCTCTTTGACATCTGGTGGGAGGGCGTTCCACAGGGCGGGCGTCACCACCGAGAAGGGCCTCTACCTGGTTCCCTGTAACTTGGCTTCTTGCAGTGAGGGAACCGCCAGAAGGCCCTTGGCACTGGACCTCAGTGTCCGGGTTGAACAATGGGGGTGGAGATGCTCCTTCAGGCCTAACTATGTACTTTCCCCCTGAAAAACCAAGGAAGGCACTAAATGATATGCCTGGAGGGCTAAGCAACCCCTACCCCATGCCTATAGCTCTGGCCTTGGGTCTCATAACTACATTGTGTTGTGCAATAGAGAGGGCGGGGGGAGTGAATTGGGCACATGCAAATCATCCCTCCTTGTTTCCTCAGACTCCTTCTTTCCCTCTCTCCAGGAAGAGACTCTGGCTGGGGGCCAGATGTTACTCCAGATAGTTTCTCTCCAACAGGCTCTGTCATTTGCCAAGGAAGCTCTGTTTACCATTTTGCTTCCTCTTCCAGCATTGTGTCACATTAGAATCATAGAATCATAGAGTTGGAATTGACCACAAGGGCCATCGAGTCCAACCCCCTGCCAAGCAGGAAACACCATCAGAGCACTCCTGACATATGGTTGTCAAGCCTCTGCTTAAAGACCTCCAAAGAAGGAGACTCCACCACACTCCTTGGCAGCAAATTCCACTGTCAAACAGCTCTTACTGTCAGGAAGTTCTTCCTAATGTTTAGGTGGAATCTTCTTTCTTGTAGTTTGGATCCATTGCTCCGTGTCCGCTTCTCTGGAGCAGCAGAAAACAACCTTTCTCCCTCCTCTATATGACATCCTTTTATATATTTGAACATGGCTATCATATCACCCCTTAACTTCCTCTTCTCCAGGCTAAACATGCCCAGCTCCCTTAGCTGTTCCTCCCACGCTACGCCACTGCGTTCCTCATAAGGCATCGTTTCCAGGCCTTTGACCATTTTGGTTGCCCTCCTCTGGACACGTTCCAGTTTGTCAGTGTCCTTCTTGAACTGTGGTGCCCAGAGCAGAATACAGTGGCACTATTACTTCCGTTGATCTAGATGCTATACTCCTGTTGATGCAGCCCAGAATTGCATTGGCTTTTTTAGCTGCCGCGTCACACTGTTGGCTCATGTCAAGTTTGTGGTCAACCAAGATTCCTAGATCCTTTTCACATGTACTGCTCTCAAGCCAGGTGTCACCCATCTTGTATTTGTGCCTCTCATTTTTTTTTGCCCAAGTGCAATACTTTACATTTCTCCCTGTTAAAGTTCATCTTGTTTGTTTTGGCCCAGTTCTCTAATCTGTCAAGGTCGTTTTGAAGTGTGATCCTGTCCTCTGGGGGGTTAGCCACCCCTCCCAGTTTGGTGTCATCTGCAAATTTGATCAGGATGCCCTTGAGTCCATCATCCAAGTCGTTGATAAAGATGTTGAATATGACCGGGCCCAAGACAGAACCCTGTGGCACCCCACTAGTCACTCTTCTCCAGGATGAAGAGGAACCATTGATGAGCACCCTTTGGGTTCGGTCAGTCAGCCAGTTACAAATCCACTGAGTGGTAGCATAGTCAAGACCGCATTTTACCAGCTTCTTTACAAGAATATCATGGGGCACCTTGTCAAATGCCTTGCTGAAATCAATGTAGACTACATCCACTGCGTTCCCTTCATCTACCAGGCTTGTAATTCTGTCAAAAAACGAGATCAGGTTAGTCTGACATGACTTATTTTTCAGAAATCCATGCTGACTATTGGTGATCACAGCATTCCTTTCTAGGTGCTCACAGACTGTTTGCTTAATGATCTGCTCCAGAATCTTCCCTGGTATTGATGTCAGACTGACTGGGCGATAATTATTTGGGTCCTCTCTTTTCCCCTTTTTGAAAATAGGGACAACATTTGCAACATTGATGGAGAATCTGACAGATCTCAAGCTTGCCAAGTAAGGCACAAGGTTTTCATAAGCCTATTCATCTTGAAAGACTAAATGTCAGATCCATGCAGCCAGCCAGTGAAGGATGTTGTAAAGGCACAGAGACTAATGCTGAACATCCACTGCCAGCCTCAAGAAGAAGGGAGCCTCCCTCTCCCAGCCAGTATTCATACTACATGGAAGCATTCTGATATTTAAACTATGCTTTCATATTATGGTGACAACATTTAAAATTTTTATCAAAATAATGTAGTGCATAAAATACTGTGATCATTTTTCTAAGTGTTGTAGTGTAGCCTTAGATATGCCCATTTCATGACCACTGTAGCACTGTCACAGAGTGACTTGGAAGCTTAGAGGGTCCCTGATTAAGACGCTTGTCTATCAAGAGAGTATTCCAGTTCAGAAATGTGAGATCCCGAGCCAAATCACCCTGATTCACATTGTTATTTGTGCTATGCACTTCTTCTTCTTCTTTGGCGATCACTTGTAGCCAAGTAATATTGTCTTCCGTAAACACGGTTTTAACAATAAGTCCGTAGGTGACTGTGGAGGCCAATTCTGGATCCACACATCCTTCCACAGTGGGGACATTGGTTTCTGCGTGGGAGTTGATCACGGTGTGGATTTGCTAAGTGTGCCTTCCTCTTAGCACGTTTCTCCCTTGTGTCCTGAGTTCGAGTGTCTTCAAAGCCCATGACACCTTTGGTAAAGGCTGTTCTCCAACTGGGGTGCTCGCAGGGCAGTGTTTCCCAGTTGTCAGTGTTTATACTGCATTTTTTAAGATTTGCCTTGAGACAGTCTTTAAACCTCTTTTGTTGACCACCAGCATTACGCTTTCCATTTTTAAGTTCAGAATAGAGTAGTTGTTTTGGAAGAGGATCATCAGGCATCTGCACAACATGACCAGTCCAACAAAGTTGATGTTGAAGAATCATTACTTCAACACTGGTGATCTTTGCTTCTTCCAGTACACTCATATCAGTTTGCCTGTCTTCCCAAGTGATGTGTACAAATTTTCGGAGACACCGTTGGTGGAATCTTTCGAGGAGTTGGAGATGGTGTTTATAAGTGGTCCATGTTTCACAAGCATATAGTAAGGTTGGTAGTACAATAGCTTTGTAAACAAACATTTTGGTTTTCCTGCGAATGTCCTGGTCCTCAAACACTCTGCACTTCAATCAGGAGAAAGCCACACTCGCAGAGCTCAGGCAATGCTGGATTTTGGCATCAATGTTGGCCCTTGTGGAAAGATAACTGCCCAGGTAGGAGAAGTGATCCACACTTTCCAACGTTGCACCATTGAGTTGGATTTGTGGCGCCGCAGAGTACTTGTTGTACTTGTTGGTGCAGCACTTTGGTTTTTTGGATGTTGAGTGATAGGCCAAGCTTTTCATAAGCTTCTGCAAAGATATTTAGGATGGTTTGGGGGTCATCCTCTGAGCGTGCGCACACTGCGCTGTCATCAGCATACTGAAGCTCTATGATGGAAGTTGTGGTAACCTTACTCTTTGCTTTCAGCCTGCTCAGACTGAAGAGCTTTCCATCTGTTCGATATATGATTTCTACTCTGGTGGGGAGTTTCCCTTCGACAAAGTGTAGGATCATGGCAATGAAAATAATGAATAGAGTTGGGGCAATAACACAACCCTGTTTAACACCTGATCCCACTATGAATGGTTCACTTTGAGAGCCATTTTTATCTGCGATTGTTGCTATCATATTATCATGGAGGAGCTGAATAATGTTTTCAAATTTATCTGGGCAGCCAATTTTCAAAAGGACAGTCCACAGGGCATTACGATTTACAGTGTTGAAAGCCTTAGGTCAATAAACGCCATATATAGGGGTTTGTTTTGTTCTCTGAATTTTGCTTGAAGCTGTCGAGCGGTGAAAATCATGTCTATTGTCCCCCTAGAAGGTCAAAAACCATTTTGGAATTCAGGAAGGGTCACCTTGGATATTGTTAAGAGACAGTTTGCTAAGATCCTTCAATTTAAAAGAAATTGAATTGAATAATTAGTTAATTGGAGGAGTTGCTGAAGAAATGTTAAACAAGGATGCAGAAAAGGGGAGGTATGGGGAAGTCCGGGAAGTAAGGTGTATGAAAATAAGATTATGAAGTTATACATGTTTATATGTTTGTATGTCTGGTATTGTGTATTGTGTGTTTTTATTTTTTGTGTTTGGAAAACCAATAAAAATTTATTTATTTTTTTAAAAAAAGATCCTCGCAAAGAATTTTGCCAGCCACAGCTAATAGAGAGATGCCTCAATAGTTTCCACAATCAGTTCTATCACCTTTTTAAAAGAGTTTGATAATTTTGGCATCCCTAAAGTCTGCTGGGATCTCCTCTCTCTCCCAGATTTTTTTGATGAGCTTGTGAAGTTGTGTAAGTTCAATTCTTCCCACTTTGAAGATTTCGGCAGGTATCCCATCAGGTCCACTGGCTTTGTTGTTTTTCATTTGGTTAATAGCTGTACACAACTCTCCCAGATTTGGAGATACTGCAAGCTATCTTGTTTTTGTGGAATTTGTGAGAGGACCTCAGCAGCTACAGGGGAGTTGCGGTTAAGGAGATGTTGGTAATGTTCTTTCCAGCACTGTGCAATAGCTTCTTTATCTTTCAGAAGTGTGATACTGTCTGCTGAGCGTAGGGGGCATATGCCATGATTTATTGGCCCATAGATGGTCTTTGTGGCTTTAAAGAAACTCTGTGCATCATGCGTGCCGGCTAAGTGCTTGAGCTTTTTTTATCCACCAGGTGTTTTTGCGGAAAAACAAAAACACCTGGTTTTTGCGGTGTTTTTTAGTTCTTCTTTGAACCTCAGCCTTAGCGTTGGCATAGGTTTTTTTTCTTAGTGGCACAGTTTCTATCTCTTTGCCAGATCTGAAAGGCCTTCCTTTTTTTGTCAATCAATCTCACTGTCATTCAATCTCACTGTCATTCTCATCAAACTGGTCCTGGTGTTTCTTGGTTTGGTATCCAATAGTTTGTTCACAGGCTGCAGTAATGGATGTTTTTAGCTTGGTCCAGTGTTCCTCGATGTTATCAGGGAATTCTGAAAGCAGATGGTCCTTAAGAGTCGTTTGGAAGCAATCCCACTTAATGGAGGCTTGAGTGTTCATTTTGCGCCTTGGTTTCCTTCCTTGAAGCCTGCGTTGACGTATAATCTTGATAGCCATTGTGGAGCGTATTAGTCAGTGATCTGTCCAGCAGTTGTCGGCACTGGTCATAGCTCTGGTAAGGAGCACATCACGTTGATCTTTAGCACGGACAATAACATAGTCTAAGAGGTGCCAGTGGTTTGACCGAGGATGCCTCCATGAAGTTTTAAATTTATTTTTCTGTCAAAAGAGTGTTTTGGTAATAACAAGGTTGTGCGTTGCACATATTGACAAAAGTAAGATTCCATTCTGGTTGCTGTTGCCAACTCCTTCTTTCCCAATAGTCCCAGGCCACAGATCGAAATCTCGCCCAACTCTTGCATTAAAATCACCCAGGAGGATAATTTTATCTTCCTTAGGCGTCTCTGATAGGACGGTATCCAGCTGAGAGTAAAATTTTTCTTTAATGTTTTCATCGGTATCCAGTGTTGTTGCATAAGCGCTTACAATAGTAGCTTGTCAGTTTTTGATGAGCTTTATTTGAAGGGTTGAGAGTCGCTCATTAATGCTAGTAGGGACTTCTGACAGGAGCTCCACAAGATCATTTTTGATAGCGAAGCCCACCCCATGTATTTGATGTTCTTGTTCAGATAGACCTTTCCAGAAGAAAGTATAGCCTTTTTCTTCCTTCAGTTGTCCTTCGCCTGCTCTTTGAGTCTCTTGAAGTGCTGCAATATTGATGTTAAAACGTCACAGCTCTTGCAATTATGGCAGTTCTGCATTCAGGACGCTCACTGTCTGTGCTATCTGACAAAGTCCGTATATTCCATGTTCCAAAGTTCAATTGTCTTTTACAACCGCTGGATGGTGACCTCAAAGGGCGCGGTAATCCAGTCAGGGAAAAGGGAGGCAGACTATGCTTAGGGCACCTTTTCTAGCCCCTCCCCCTTTTCGGGATGAGCATAGTGGGTCCTAAAAAGGGCTGCTCAGTCATGGATACAGCTGCCAAGCTGCTCAACTGCCTCGTTCCTTGAGTCAGAAAGACTGAATCTGTATCCACCACCCATGTGCCAGTTCATGACTAGGGGCTTCCAGATTTCACCATCCTGCCCCCGTTGCCATTTCCGATCACCATGGGACTTTTGGGGTTTGGGTTTGGGAAGGGTTTTGGGAATTTGTGCGTGAATTTGTTTTATGTGTGTAGATCAGTGCATGCTGACCAACACACAGTCTTCGCAGTAGGGCTCTGTTCCAATGGCATGAAGTAGTCACGACAAACCGGTAGATTCCTATCTGCTGCAGCCTTCATCCACCTTCACAGCCATTGTAACATATCACTTGTTATCATCCACCTGTTCTGCCACTGAGAACTTCTTGGATCATTCTTTGTCTGGCTCCTTCCCTTTGACCTTACCGCCTTGGGTGACCCTGCTGGGAGTACGAGATTCCCGACGGCTTCACTCACAAGGGTCATAGGAACATGCAAGCCCACTCACCACGATAAGGTGATGATCCAGTGAGTTGGCTACGCACAGAGCCCTAGTGAATATGCAGACTCAGCCTTTGACAACTTAAGGTCCCTTTCATGGCTACTGACAATTACTTGGGGGTGGGGGGAGGCTCTCAGACCAAAAGTGTGTACATGCAGTGACAGAGAGGTAAGGAGAGAGAAGTATATATTTTTAGCTTTGTGAAATAGCTGGAACTGGGGCTCCCTGGAGGCCTACATTCTGTTGCCGGAGTGCCCATTTGCCTCCACCTATGCTCTGTGTGCATATTTGTAAATGAAGTAAAAACTATGAAGGTGTGTTATGAAGGATGTGCAGTGTGAAGATAGCAGTAGGATCAGAGGCTCCCAGGACCAAGAGTGTAGCCATCAGCGGCAGATGTGATGGGGCAGAGTGATGGGGCTGCCCTTCCAAAACTGGAATAAGTTTAGGTTACCTGCAAAGAAGGGCAAAAGCAACATCAGAGTTGCACAGAGGTACCAGTGGCAAACCTAGACACCCTTTGCCTGATCCCAGCATCATCTGGGTAAATTGCAATAATAGCTGCATGGCTTGCCCAGCCACACCATGACATCTAAACTTTGGCATGAGGAGATAATGTCATCACTCTTGACCACGGAGGCTCTGGGCAGATTTAGTGCTGCTTGCAGGTCACACCACATTCATTTCAGATTAAATACAGATTTGAGATTATCTGGAATCCAATCAGAAACAAATCCATGGGACCCAGTCCTCCAAGTCTGCCACAGAATCCAGTTTATTCTGAAGTTCAACACCAATTTTTGTGTATTTGACCATATGCTTGAAAGTTGCTGCTATGTTCATTTAGCATGTCATACAGTGAGACTTGACAGAATTATTTCATCTTTGTACCAATGCCAATGCCACTGTGATTTGACACAGTAAATTTTTATGAGCCCTTTAGAGGGGGATGTTACTGAAATGTTTGAAATGGCCACATTGGATTGTTTAGGTTCTCTCCCCAGGGCAGTAAGCAAGCCGTGTGGCAAGAATTAAACATATGAGATTGCTTTAAACAGTGTTTGGAGTCCTGCCAGACCACAGGCAAGGAGAAGCTGGTAGCTTGTTTTAATCTAATGGTGTTGAAGTGTTTCCTTGCAATTAAACATCTGAACATTAAATAGAAACAGTCATTAGGCCTGCTGATACAAACCCATTAGACCATAGAAAATAAATTATATCAAATGGTTAATGCTTACACCATGTCCCAAGCAGAAAAAGTTATTATCAGCAATTTAAAATCATTGGCACTTAATCCCATTGAAATTAACCACTTCAGACAAATATTCTCGAGGATAGAGCACATGTTACCATCACCATGGGATGCTGCTGAATAACAGAATTCCTGTGGCGAGTTCATCTCCATCCCAGCTGTGGAAAGTTGCCACAACTGTCAGGAAAAGGCCAGAGATGCAGAACCCAGACTACTGGGCCCTGAGATTTGGAGCAAAGGGCCTGAAATGCAGCAGGCAGGCCTGAAGGCTCTGCTGACCAGCCAAGGGAGGAGATCAGACTTCCAGTAAACTAGGGCTGGGGAATCTGGCTGACCAGACATTGAGACGAGTCCCATAATCTCTGACAACTGAGTTGCGGGGGGCTGATGGACGTTGGCGTTCAGTAACTTCTAGAGGGCCACACATTCCCCTGATTTAAACCAATCTTGGCAATCCAGAAAGGTCATACTGCCTGTCAGTCATAATAATAATAATAATAATAATAATTTATTATTTATACCCCGCCCATCTGGCTGGGTTTCCCCAGCCACTCTGGGCGGCTTCCAAAAGAATATTAAAATACTGTGATACATCAAACATTAAAAGCTTCCCTAAACAGGGCTGCCTTCAGATGTCTTCTAAAAGTCTGGTAGTTGTTGTTCTCTTTGACATCTGGTGGGAGGGCGTTCCACAGGGAGGGCGCCACTACCGAGAAGGCCCTCTGCCTGGTTCCCTGTAACTTGGCTTCTCGCAGTGAGGGAACCGCCAGAAGGCCCTCGGTGCTGGACCTCAGTGTCCGGGTAGAACGATGGAGGTGGAGACGCTCCTTCAGGTATACTGGACCGAGGCCGTTTAGGGCTTTAAAGGTCAGCACCAACACTTTGAATTGTGCTCGGAAACGTACTGGGAGCCAATGTAGGTCTTTCAAGACCGGTGTTATATGGTCTCGGCGGCCGTTCCCAGTCACCAGTCTGGCTGCTGCATTCTGGATTAGTTGTAGTTTCCGGGTCACCTTCAAAGGTAGCCCCACGTAGAGCGCATTGCAGTAGTCCAAGCGGGAGATAACCAGAGCATGCACCACTCTGGCGAGGCAGTCCGCGGGCAGATAGGGTCTCAGCCTACGTACCAGATGGAGCTGGTACACAGCTGCCCTGGACACGGATTTAACCTGTGCCTCCATGGACAGCTGTGAGTCCAAAATGACTCCCAGGCTGCGCACCTGGTCCTTCAGGGGCACGGTTACCCCATTCAGGACCAGGGAATCCTCCACACCTGCCCGCCTCCTGTCCCCCAGAAACAGTACTTCTGTCTTGTCAGGATTCAATCTCAATCTGTTTGCCGCCATCCATCCTCCAACCGCCTCCAGACACTCACACAGGACCGTCACCGCCTTCACTGGTTCTGATTTGAAAGAAAGGTAGAGCTGGGTATCATCTGCATACTGATGAACACCCAGCCCAAACCCCCTGATGATCTCTCCCAGCGGCTGCATGTAGATGTTGAAAAGCATAGGGGAGAGGACAGAACCCTGAGGCACCCCACAAGTGAGAGCCCAGGGGTCTGAACACTCATCCCCCACCACCACTTTCTGAACACGGCCCAGGAGGAAGGAGCGGAACCACTGTATGACAGTACCCCCAGCTCCCAGCCCCTCAAGACGGTCCAGAAGGATGTTATGGTCGATGGTATCAAATGCCGCTGAGAGATCCAGCAGAACTAGGAAACAGCTCTCACCTTTGTCCCTAGCCCGCCGGAGATCATCAACCAGTGTGACCAAGGCAGTTTCAGTCCCGTGATGAGGCCTGAACCCCGATTGGAAGGGATCCAAATGGTCCGCTTCTTCCAGGCGTGCCTGGAGTTGTTCAGCAACCACTCGCTCAATCACCTTGCCCAAGAATGGAAGATTTGAGACTGGGCGATAGTTGGCCATCGTGGCCGCATCTAAAGATGGTTTTTTAAGAAGCGGTTTAATAACCGCCTCTTTCAACGGGTCTGGGAAGGTTCCCTCACCACCCCACGAAGCCCATCGCCCAGCCCTTCCCGGCTAGCTTTTATAAGCCAGGATGGGCAAGGATCCAGGAGACAGGTGGTTGGTTTCACTCGTCCAAGCAGCCTGTCCACATCCTCGGAGGTAACAGATTGGAATTGATCCCACGCAATTTGACTAGACAGGACTCTAGCACTCTCCCGCCCTGGCCCTGCTCCCACGGTGGCGTCTACCTCTTCCCGAATCTGAGCGACTTTATCTGCAAAAAACTTTGCAAAATCATTGCAGGAGATCATGTGGCCCGTACTGGGCCCCGATGTAGCAGGTGGTTCCGCTAAATTGCGGACCACCTGAAAAAGTCTCCTGCTGCTGTTTTCTGCAGATGCAATAGAGGCGGCGAAGAATGCCTTCTTCGCCGTCGCTACCGCCACTTGGTAGGCTCGACACTGAGCTCTAACCTGTGTCCGGTCAGCTTCAGAATGGGTCATCCGCCACCGGCGCTCTAGCCGTCTCAACGATTGTTTCATTGCCCTCAGATCCGTGGAAAACCACGGGGCTGTCCGGGCTCCATGCAATCGGAGAGGGCGCTTCGGAGCCAAACAGTCAATAGCCCTGGTTAACTCCACATTCCAGCGGGCCACCAGGGAATCAGCTGAAAGGCCATCAACATGGGATAAAGCATCCCCTACCACTCTCTGGAAGCCATTTGGATCCATTAAGTGGCGGGGGCGGACCATCCGAATCGGTCCCACCTCCCTGCAGAGGGGAAGGGTCGCGGAGAAGTCAAGTTGCACCAGGAAGTGGTCTGACCATGGCACTTCTTTTGTTTCGCTTTTATTTAGTGTCAGAACACCAACATCCATGGAGGTAAACACCAGGTCCAAGGCATGTCCGCGGCTATGGGTTGGGCCAAAGTTATTCAGGGACAGCCCCATGGAGGCCATGCTTTCCACGAAGTCCCGAGCGGCCCCTTGTAAGGTCGTGTCGGCATGGATATTAAAATCCCCTAGGACAACCAAGCTAGGTGTCTCTAGGAGAACATCCGCCACGACCTGAAGCAGCTCGGGCAGGGAATCCTTGGTGCAGCGGGGAGGTCGGTACACCAAAAGGAATCCTGTACTGCCCCTATTGCCCAACTTCCAGAACATGCACTCAGAGAACTGGGTCTTCCTAACAGGACGCCTGGTGCAAACTAATGACTTCCTAAAAATCACTGCAACCCCCCCTCCCCGCCCACAAGGCCTGGGTTGCTGTGCGTAAGAGAAACCTGGTGGACAAGCAGTGGCAAGAACAGGCCCATCTGCTTCATCCAACCAAGTCTCTGTTACACAAGCCAGGTCAAATCCTCCATCCATGATCAAGTCATGGATGGCAGTGGTCTTATGAATCATTGACCTGGCATTGCACAGCAGCACCTTCAGGCTATGTGGGTATCCCTTGCTGATTCTAGTATCCGTCCGGACAGGACCAGACCCGGAGGCAGGGATAGTCCTCAGACAACGATTAAACCTGCCTCCTCTGTAATGACATGGTCTGGTCTTAGCGTAACTCCTCCTTCTACCCGTGATCACTGAGATCGGTTGTCCCAGCGCATCCCCCTCTGTGGAACATACCCCAGCCATTTTGTTGGCTGGTACCCACTCCTCGGCAGCCCTGACCCTTCCCCTTAAGAACAAAGTAAGACCTTAAAACAATAAAAACAAAAACAAACAAACAAACAAACAAAATTCAGAAAACAAAAAGCAATACAAATGAAAAACTATAAAAATTACAAATCCATTAAAATCAAACAAATTCCCAACTAAACATCCATCCCACCCCCATCCCCGTCCCCACATATACAAAAAAATAAAAGGAAAAGGAAAAGGAAAATTTTAAAACATTTTAAAAGGAACTCTGCGCCCCACCGGATCCCCCTGGGCCGCAGCAGCAGTGACAGCAACCGTCCCTGTGAGTCCTGTCAGGCCCTGCCCTGGGCCAGATGGTGAGTGGCAGGAAGGAGCAGGGCCCTCAGACACTCACACAGGAGAGTCCTCCTGGGCAGCAGAACGCAGCAGTCCCTGTGAGTCCTTCAGGCCCCGCCCTGGGCCAGATGGTGAGTGGCAGGAAGGAGCAGGGCCCTCAGACACTCACACAGGAGAGTCCTCCTGGGCAGCAGAACGCAGCAGTCCTTATGAGGCCTCAGGCCCCGCCCTAGGCCAGATGGTGAGTGGCAGGAAGGAGCAGGGCCCTCAGACACTCACACAGGAGAGTCCTCCTGGGCAGCAGAACGCAGCAGTCCCTGTGAGTCCTTCAGGCCCCGCCCTGGGCCAGATGGTGAGTGGCAGGAAGGAGCAGGGCCCTCAGACATTCACACAGGAGAGTCCTCCTGGGCAGCAGAACGCAGCAGTCCCTGTGAGTCCTTCAGGCCCTGCCCTGGGCCAGATGGTAAGTGGCAGGAAGGAGCAGGGCCCTCAGACACTCACACAGGAGAGTCCTCCTGGGCAGCAGAACGCAGCAGTCCCTGTGAGTCCTTCAGGCCCTGCCCTGGGCCAGATGGTAAGTGGCAGGAAGGAGCAGGGCCCTCAGACACTCACACAGGAGAGTCCTCCTGGGCAGCAGAGCGCAGCAGTCCTTATGAGGCCTCAGGCCCCGCCCTGGGCCAGATGGTGAGTGGCAGGAAGGAGCAGGGCCCTCAGACACTCCCACAGGAGAGTCCTCCTGGGCAGCAGAACGCAGCAGTCCCTGTGAGTCCTTCAGGCCCCGCCCTGGGCCAGATGGTGAGTGGCAGGAAGGAGCAGGGCCCTCAGACACTCACACAGGAGAGTCCTCCTGGGCAGCAGAACGCAGCAGTCCCTGTGAGTCCTTCAGGCCCTGCCCTGGGCCAGATGGTAAGTGGCAGGAAGGAGCAGGGCCCTCAGACACTCACACAGGAGGGTTCTCCTGGGCAGCAGAGCGCAGCAGTCCCTGTGAGTCCTTCAGGCCCCGCCCTGGGCCAGATGGTGAGTGGCAGGAAGGAGCAGGGCCCTCAGACATTCACACAGGAGAGTCCTCCTGGGCAGCAGAGCGCAGCAGTCCCTGTGAGTCCTTCAGGCCCCGCCCTGGGCCAGATGGTGAGTGGCAGGAAGGAGCAGGGCCCTCAGACACTCACACAGGAGAGTCCTCCTGGGCAGCAGAGCGCAGCAGTCCCTGTGAGTCCTTCAGGCCCCGCCCTGGGCCAGATGGTGAGTGGCAGGAAGGAGCAGGGCCCTCAGACATTCACACAGGAGAGTCCTCCTGGGCAGCAGAGCGCAGCAGTCCCTGTGAGTCCTTCAGGCCCCGCCCTGGGCCAGATGGTGAGTGGCAGGAAGGAGCAGGGCCCTCAGACACTCACACAGGAGAGTCCTCCTGGGCAGCAGAGCGCAGCAGTCCCTGTGAGTCCTTCAGGCCCTGCCCTGGGCCAGATGGTGAGTGGCAGGAAGGAGCAGGGCCCTCAGACACTCACACAGGAGAGTCCTCCTGGGCAGCAGAGCGCAGCAGTCCCTGTGAGTCCTTCAGGCCTCGCCCTGGGCCAGATGGTGAGTCACAGGAATGTTTCCCTTCAGGGTCTGAAGAGGGTTCTGCACCTTGAGCACATCTATGGGTTCAGGTAGCTCACTATGTTTAGGGGCTAATTACATTTGCTTGATACATTGCTCTTTGGTTAACATTTTTTCTGGGATTTAACCCCCCCCCCCAATTTTTTTTTGAATAATCAGTAAATGTTTAATCAGTCAATGTTTACTGAAGCTACACCTACGTACTGTAACTGGGAGAAAGCCTCACTGAACTCCATGGGACTCTCTTGTGTGTGAATTTTTAGGAAGTCATTAGTTTTCACCAAGAGTCCTATTAGGGACTCTTGGCCACCTCATGAGAAGAGAAGACTCCCTGGAGAAGACACTGATGCTGGGAAAGATGGAGGGCACAAGGAGAAGGGGGCGACAGAGGACGAGATGGTTGGATAGCGTTTTCGAGGTTACCAGCATGAGTCTGACCAAACTGCGGGAAGTAGTGGAGGACAGAGGTGCCTGGCGTGCTCTGGTCCATGGGGTCACGAAGAGTCGGACACGACTAAACGACTAAACAACAACAAAGTTTTCACCAAGAGTCCTATTAGGGAAACCCAGTTTGCTGAGTGCATGTTCTGGAAGTTAGGCAATAGGGGCAGTACAGGATTCCTATTGGTGTACCGACCTCCCCACTGCACCAAGGATTATTTGCCCGAGCTGCTTCAGGTCGTGGTGGATGTTTTCCTGGAGACACCCAGTTTGGTTGTCCTAGGAGAAATGTGTCCCAGGTGGCAATTTAGGGGTGTTAAGGATTGCAGTTAATGGGTTAATTCTCCATGAGTCAGCAGTGATAACTCACTCCTCACCTGTGTGCATCTTGTGACTCTTTTATCCTGTTACTGGGAAGATTTGGCAAATAACCTTATGTATAAAACAGTTCAGATTACAGCATTCTGTGTGGGTTGTGGTAGGAGATAGCCCTCAACAATTCCTGCAGTCTGTTGGAACTGTGGATTTGACTGAAGACTTTTTGAGGAAGAAGTAGGAAAATTGTCAGACTTCAAAAATCAGATAATTCTATCAGTTGCAGGACTTTGAAAGCAACTGAGCTTAGAATTTGGTTTGGACTTTAACACAGCAAGGACTTTGAAGCAAAGAACCCTCTCTGGGCTCAGAGAGAGAAGACTACTTTTAACATCTATAAATAGTGTGTGTATGTTGGTGTTGACCTAGTAAAAACAACTCTGCCAAATGGCTGTTTTGTGTGGTGAACTTGACTGAACTTCTGCAGCGCATGCACCCCCCAAGCCCAGCAAGGGGACAGCAAAACAGCATCCTGCCCACACACCTCTTCCAATAAATGGAACCCAGATGGAATGTAAGGAGTCACTGAGCATGTACTGTGGCCATGGCATACCTCTCCTCTCTCCCATCATCAGGACCTGACTCCTCCTTTACATTTTTCCTGCTCAGCCCTAGTGTGTGTGAGAGAGAATGTTGGCCACTTGGGGTCTGAAAGAGGTACTAGACAGGCTTGGGGCACCTCTTAGGAACAAAGGAGCATAGGGAACTGCCTTATACCATCTGAGTCAGACCATTTGTTCATCTAGCTCAGTAATGTCTATACTGAGTGGCAGCTGCTCTCCAGAATTTCAGAGGACATTCCTAGACATACCTGGAGATGTCAGAGATTGAATCAGGAACCATCTGCAAGCAAAGCAGATGCTGTACCACTTAGCTATGGTAGGTAACCATTTTCACCTGCTTTCACCCTACAAAGGAAGGTCTCATCTGCCCTGGAAATCATGCTGCATTGTGTGTGTGATGGTGCAAAGAAGGGTAAGCTGTAGTTATTGGTAATGAAGGGAAAGCATTTTGCACAAGCACAATTCTAAATACCTCACGCAAGCCAACATTTATCAACCACATCCTTCCCAGCTGTAATATGGGTATAAACAATAGTGGCCTGCTTTCCAGGTTTCCTGGGACCATTACTGGGATAATGTTTGTGAAGCAATGAAGAACTTGGGAGGAAAAATACAAAGTTGTTAAAGTGTGGGGGAGAGAGGGGTGAACTTTTAGTATTGGTATATCAACTTGAAATTAATCCTTAGTAATTTGTGATGTACACTTCGTCATCCCTGCAAAAAGTCCACCAAACAACACAATAGGGCATTCTGGAATTCTGAGGTATTTATCGGGGGGAAACGAGTGGAAGACTGGAACAGAGAGACAGAAATCTGACATACCCTGAGTTATGGAGTGTCTGGCTGCAGTTCTCAGGAAACTGCACTCCTCCAAGCAAAGAAGTCCCATAGATCACAATAGAATTCCTACCCCAGCTTCTGAAATTACTACTGAAATCAGTGGAACTACTTAGGGGGGTGGGATGGTAGATAGGATCCCTGTGTAACAACCAGGCACTATTTCGGTGGCCATAGGAACACACCAATGCATACCAAAGACCGTTAGGGGGCTTTCTTTTTAGAATACCATGACAATTCCTTTGTTTCTAAAGTGGGTCCAAGTTTCCCTTGTTTCGTTGGCTCTGAAAATATAGGCAGTTTTTGGAAGGAGGGTAAAACAGGGCCCCCTCTCTATGTATCCTCAGTGGTTATTTCTCAGGAGATCCTGAATGTTGGCTAGCTCACTGGTGCTGGGCTGTACCTCTTCAGGAAGGAGGCAGAGGCCCACATTGGCTTCTTCAAACCTCTCGGTCCTTGCAGAGAATAAACTAGTACAGTGGTTTTCAACCAGGGTGCAGTGGCACCCTGGGGTGCCTCGAATGATGGTCAGGGGTGCTGGGGGCAACACTGGCCTCTCTGTCCCTCTTTCCTTCCCTCCCTCCTCTGATGCCCTCTCACATCTCTGCTTGCCAAAGGCTTGCACATCTGTTTGTTGCAGCAGCCCTGGCTACAAGCACCGCAGGCTAATGGTCCTCTGGGAGGCACCTCTCTTTAGGGTGGGGGGGGGAGACTAGGGGTGGCAGCAACAGCTGTCCAGATGATTCCCAAGGAGAGGGGAGAAGAGAGGAGGCTGAGGGAACACTCCACAAGGGAGGGTGCTCAAAAAAGGGGGAGAGGCTACCAGCTCTGCAGGCAAGGGGAGGCATAACTGGGCTCCTGAGCCACACAGGGCTGCTGCAGAAAGAAGGTAGTTGGTTAAAGGAGCTGTGGACCCAAAAAGGTTGAAAACCTCTGAACTAATATATCAGTGAGAAGGCTGTGAGCAGGGAATCTTTGTTGTTGTTTTGTAGATGTGCTGTACAGCTGTGTGAACAAGCCCCCATACCTGAAGCCTGAAGTGGTCTACCCCAGGCCTGTATCATGGTAAGTCTCATGCCAACCATCTTATTACCTGCTGAAATGTGAAATGGGTGAATTTATTTACAAAGGAGTCCACAGCTGGGCTCTCCCCACCCCTTTTTCTTTTTTAACTCGGGTGCAAGTCTTTCTGATTTGATCAGGATCCTGTTTTACGCCTTGCCTATCAATTACTTGGATGAAATGGAAGTTAGGAGGAGAAGAGATTTCTGCCTGTGGGCGAGGGACCATCCCTTCTCTTGTCAGTTCTGCTCAGAAAAGGAACCTCTCTTGACATTCACCACCAGGCTGAAGTTTATCGACTTGCTGTGGGATGTGAAACACAGAGCAGGCAAATACAACATTCCTAGTGTGGACATAAAAGGGGATGTCTGGACCAGCCAGCCGTAACTTCCTGTTTCCTCCTGGGCTGGGACAGACTTCCTCTACATGTGACCAGAGGTGGGCGTGACCTCACTTATGCAGGTAACAAAACAGCACAGGGGAAGCAGCCATGCTCTCTTGGCTGCCAAGAAAGGACAAAGGAACTATCTTCTTATGGGATGGATTCCAGGTGTGTATACTTTGTAACTCAAATCTGCCTTCTGGGATACATCTGTGAGCAGAATTTGTGTGAGTAAACTCTTTTATACATTTATACAAGACTGTGTCATATCTATCTTTTTATGAGGGAATAAAGGGGAATTACCAGGAAACTTATTTTAGAGGCTTAAACAAGCCTGGCAAAGATGTTATCCGCTGTACAAGTTTAAAAGGGGAATGTTACTCTGCTAAATTGTAGAACTTGTTAACACAAGTTGGGAAGGATATAATTAAACAATATATCCTCTCCTGCCTCCCTGAACATTCTCACACTTGCCCCTGCACTAAAGCACTTATACATGACAAGTGAACATTCCTTTTCTCCATCTCATTCCCTGCCGGCCCCCACTAAGCCCCCACCTCTCTTTCAAAAGCACTTCTGGGCACATGACATTTAAAGAGAATTCAGTTCTGATTTTGAAAAGTTCTGCTTATCAACAAATACCTGTCCCCAAATAAATAGTCTTAGCAGCCTGATTTATTTGTTTATTTGGGGGCAAGTCTCAGAGCATTCACTGGGAATACCCCTTGCAAAAAAACCAAGAAAGCTATTGATAAACTCATTTTAGCCTTTTGTTTAAGTAACCCAGGATCCAACACAGACTGGATGTGGGAATGTTCAGGGAGGCAGGAGAGGACATATTGTTTATTAATATCCTTCCTAACTTGCACTAGCAAGTTCCTTTATTTAGCAGAGTTTTACATTCCCCTTTTAAATGCACAGCAGATAGCTGGTTGCAGACTTGTTTAAGCCTCTCAATATTAGGTTCCTGGCAAGTTCCCTTTTGATCCCTCTTAAAAGAATAAACACACCACAATCTTGTGTAAAGTAGATAAAAGAAGTTTGCTCACATCATCAGTTCATAGTTGGATCCCTGAAGGCAGACTTAGTTACAGAGTAGATATGTGTGGATCTATCCCATATGGGGATAATCCCAGTGTCCTCTGTTGGCTGAAAGCTGAAAAGCTAAAAAGCTGCTCCAACAACTGAGGAAGTGAAAGAGAGAGAGAGTGTGCTGCGTGACCTGCCCTTTTGTTACCTGGGCAGGTAAGGTCACACCCACCTCTAGTCACATGCAAAGGAAGTATGTCCCAGCCCGGAGGAAACAGGAAGTTTTTGACTGGCTGGACCAAACATTCTCCCGCATGTCCACTCTAGGAAAACAAGGACTGTTGTACTTGACTGCTACTTGTGTATCACATTCCACACTGGATTTTCCTGTTGTTTCCTCTTTTCTCCCCTAAAAACAATCATCACACAAAACAGTCTTCTTATAAGGAAAGAAAAAATTACTCGTTCGGTATCACAGTAGCAGTCTTGAGGCAGGCTTAAAAGTAGTTAAAGGCATATGTTGTAGTTCAGATGAAAGTGGAGTCTGAGCTTATGTCATAGAATCATAGAATCATAGAATCATAGAGTTGGAAGAGACCACAAGGGCCATCGAGTCCAACCCCCTGCCAAGCAGGAAACACCATCAGAGCACTCCTGACATATGGTTGTCAAGCCTCCGACTCAGAACATGGACCTACATCTCTAGTCATGGATGAGGCATGAGAGATGAGGCAAGATCGCAGGAAGCAGAGGAAGAGGCAGAAGAAGGAAGAGCAGGCATGGGTGACTGGCCCCCTTTAGCTGGCTGGACACAGTGGGAGTGGCTCATCAAATGTCATAGACCAAATGGAGCAAACAGCACGCAGACCTAGTGGTGGGAGGAAAAAATCCTTAAATAAGAGACACGGGGGAATGATTAATGGACTTCAATGTCTGTACACTAATGCGCAAAGCATGGGAAATAAACAAGATGAGCTTGAGCTCTTGGTACAGCAAACTAAATATGACATAATAGGCATCACTGAAACCTGGTGGGATAAGTCCCACGATTGGAATGTAGTAATGGAGGGATACAATCTATTTCAGAGAAACAGACCAGACAAGAAAGGAGGAGGAGTGGCATTATATGTCAGGGATGTGTATACCTGTGAAGAGATCCAAGATTTAGAACCTCAAAGCCAAAGTGAGAGCATTTGGGTCAAAATTAACGGAGAGAAGAATAACAGAGACCTCATTGTGGGCGTTTACTATAGATCCCCAAGCCAAACGGAGGACATAGATGATGGCCAAGCATGCAAAAGGAAGGGAGATAGTAGCAATGGGGGACTTCAATTACCCAGATATTTGTTGGATGTCAAACTCAGCCAAGAGCATAAGGTCAAACAGATTCCTCACTGGCCTTGCAGACAACTTCATTGTCCAGAAAGTGGGAGAAGCAACAAGAGGAACAGCCATTTTAGATCTGGTCCTAACCAATGTTGAGGACCTGGTTAGTGGGGTAGAAGTGGAAGGATCATTAGGCGCGAGTGATCATGCTCTTCTGAAGTTTACTATACAGCGGAAAGGAGCAGCCAAGCATACTAGGACTCAATTTCTTGACTTTAAGAAAGCCGACTTCATAAAACTTAGGGAAGTGCTGGGTGAGATCCCATGGACAGTAATACTAAAAGGAAAGGGAGTTCATGATGGCTGGGAGTTTGTTAAGAGGGAGATAGATAGTAAAAGCACAACTTCAGGCAATACCAATGAGACGGAAACATGGAAGGTGCCTAAAGAAGCCAGGGTGGCTATCTAAAGAACTTTTAACTGAGTTAAGGTTAAAAAAAGATGTGTACAAAAAAGGGAAAAGGGGGGAAACCACCAAAGAGGAATTCAAGCAAATAGCCAGCACATGTAGACACAAAGTCAGAAAAGCTAAAGCACAGAATGAACTCAGGCTTGCTAGAGAGGTTAAAAGCAACAAAAAAGGCTTTTATGGGTATGTCCATAGCAAAAGGAAGAACAAAGAAACAGTGGGGTCTCTCAGAGGAGAAGATGGTGAAATGCAAACAGGGGACACAGAAAGGGCTGAACTCCTCAATGCCTTCTTTGCCTCAGTCTTCTCTGATAAAGAAAACAATGCCCGACCTGAAGAATTTGGAGCAAATGATTCAGCAGAGGAAACACAGCCCAGAATAACTAAGGAGATAATACAAGAATACTTGGCTAGTTTAGATGTATTCAAGTCTCCAGGGCCAGATGAACTGCATCCAAGAGTATTAAAAGAACTGGCAGGTGTGATCTCAGAACCACTGGCAGTCATCTTTGAGAATTCCTGGAGAACAGGCGAAGTCCCGGCAGGTTGGAGGAGGGCAAATGTTGTCCCTATTTTCAAAAGGGGGAAAGAGAAGACCCAAATAATTATCGCCCAGTCAGTCTGACATCAATACCAGGGAAGATTCTGGAGCAGATCATTAAGCAAACAGTCTGCGAGCACCTAGAAAGGAATGCTGTGATCACCAATAGTCAGCATGGATTTCTGAAAAATAAGTCATGTCAGACTAACCTGATCTTGTTTTTTGACAGAATTACAACCCTGGTAGATGAAGGGAACGCAGTGGATGTAGCCTACCTTGATTTCAGCAAGGCATTTGACAAGGTGCCCCATGATATTCTTGTAAAGAAGCTGGTTAAATGCGGTCTTGACTATGCTACCACTCAGTGGATTTGTAACTGGCTGACTGACCGAACCCAAAGGGTGCTCATCAATGGTTCCTCTTCATCCTGGAGAAGAGTGACTAGTGGGGTGCCACAGGGTTCTGTCTTGGGCCCGGTCTTATTCAACATCTTTATCAACGACTTGGATGATGGACTCAAGGGCATCCTGATCAAATTTGCAGATGACACCAAACTGGGAGGGGTGGCTAACACCCCAGAGGACAGGATCACACTTCAAAACGACCTTGACAGATTAGAGAACTGGGCCAAAACAAACAAGATGAACTTTAACAGGGAGAAATGTAAAGTATTGCACTTGGGCAAAAAAAATGAGAGGCACAAATACAAGATGGGTGACACCTGGCTTGAGTGTAGTACATGTGAAAAGGATCTAGGAGTCTTGGTTGACCACAAACTTGACATGAGCCAGCAGTGTGACGCGGCAGCTAAAAAAGCCAATGCAATTCTGGGCGGCATCAATAGGAGTATAGCATCTAGATCAAGGGAAGTAAGAGTGCCACTGTATTCTGCTTTGGTCAGACCTCACCTGGAGTACTGTGTCCAGTTCTGGGCACCACAGTTCAAGAAGGACACTGACAAACTGGAACGTGTCCAGAGGAGGGCAACCAAAATGGTCAAAGGCCTGGAAACGATGCCTTATGAGGAACGCAGTGGCGTAGCGTGGGTTGTCAGCACCCGGGGCAAGGCAAGTAATTTGCGCCCCCTAACCCGTGGATTTGTGCCCCCTAACCTGTGGATTTGCCCTAACCCCAGATGTTGCGCCCGGTGCGGCCGGCCCCCCCTGCACCCCCCACGCTACGCCACTGGAGGAACGGCTAAGGGAGCTGGGCATGTTTAGCCTGCAGAAGAGGAGGTTAAGGGGTGATATGATAGCCATGTTCAAATATATAAAAGGATGTCACATAGAGGAGGGAGAAAGGTTGTTTTCTGCTGCTCCAGAGAAGCGGACATGGAGCAATGGATCCAAACTACAAGAAAGAAGATTCCACGTAAACATTAGGAAGAACTTCCTGACAGTAAGAGCTGTTCTACAGTGGAATTTGCTGCCAAGGAGTGTGGTGGAGTCTCCTTCTTTGGAGGTCTTTAAGCAGAGGCTTGACAACCATATGTCAGGAGTGCTCTGATGGTGTTTCCTGCTTGGCAGGGGGTTGGACTCAATGGCCCTTGTGGTCTCTTCCAACTCTATGATTCTATGATTCTGACTACTCACCATAGCTGTTAACTCCCCCCCCCCTTTTAAAGGGAAATTACCTTATTCCGAATAGGATTCCTCGCAAGAAAAGGGAAAAGTTGACAGCTATGCCACTCACTTCAAAGCGATCTCGGTGCCCCACCCAAGATAGAAGCACGTTGGTTTGCTCCAAGGGACATTAGAAGAAATGAAGCATTGCTCCACCAACTTCCGCCTGCCCTCATCCCTTCCCCACCTGCCTGCCTGCCTTCCAACCAGCCCAGGGAGCAGCGCTGCTTGCCAGCTTCCTCCTCCTCCTCCTCCTCCTCCCGCTCAGTGTTGCGCTTGCAGATCTCAGCAGGGAGGAGCGGGGGAGGGGGCCAGATTAGGATGAGTTGGCTCCGCCTGCCACAGACTCTGGCTCCACCCTTTACGTGGGAGCCTTGCATTCTGCCCAGCCGGTCTCCGTGGACACGCGCGGACACCACTAGGTGGGGCTGTCTCCGTGGGCGCACCAGTGCTGTGGAGCAGCTTGCCACGGGAGACGCTTGAGGGACTCCTCACCCCGGGGCACGAAAACTGGCGACCCCCCAGAAGGAAATCAATAAAAATTTACTTGAAAAAAAAAAAAAGAAAACTGGCGACCCCCGGTCCCCTCAGTCCTCTTCCGCTTTTGACTTGCCCGGTTGAAGTGGTTTTATTGAAGGCAGTGTAGCATCTGACCTACCCATCTCGGTTCTGTTTTTATTGTTGCTGTATTTTGCTGCTGTGTTTTCCATGGATGTAAGCTGCTTTGAGAAAGTAATCTCTATACCAGCCCAATTTAGAAAACTCCCCGTCTCCGGGGAGGGAGAACCGCTTTAAAACCTGTCCTGCACATAATTTTGTGGCATAAATACATGTACAGTGGTACCTCGGGTTAAGTACTTAATTCGTTCCGGAGGTCCGTTCTTAACCTGAAACTGTTCTTAACATGAAGCACCACTTTAGCTAATGGGGCCTCCTGCTGCTGCCGCGCCGCCGGAGCACGATTTCTGTTCTCAACCTGAAGCAAAGTTCTTAACCTGAAGCACTATTTCTGGGTTAGCGGAGTCTGTAACCTGAAGCGTATGTAACCTGAAGCGTATGTAACCCGAGGTACCGCTGTACTGTATCACGATAGCGAGTTTTCATGCTAGGATTTTAGATAGTCGTTACAAACAGGAAATGAGATCGCAGAAAGAGCCCCACGTTGGGCAAAAGATTCCTGCATTGCAGGGGATGACCTGGGGGTCCCTTCCAGCTCTGCAATTCTATGATTCTATTACTGTATCTGAGCATCACTTCGTAGCCGAGGAAGTCCGCTAGGTGTGCCGAAAAGGAACTCCGATTTCCGACAGAGGGCGACAAAAGGTCAACAGTCTGCCCTCTCAGGCGTCAGGTTTTCTGCCCCACTCTGAGACAGCTTGCAGCGCCGCCCTAACCGCGTCTGCTCGAGGGTGAGTCCTTTGGAATCTAATGGAGCTTGCGCCCAGGTTAGAGTGGCCTTCAACCCCTTACGCGGACAAAAAAAAAAGACTTCTAGTAATCATTGGTTCCGAATTAGCTTTTAGTGCTGCGGAGGTAATCTTTCATTTTTCAACTAAAAAGATGGATAGCGATGAGAGGCAAATGATTTTCAAGAGTGTGTGATTTCTTTCCGCTGTGTGCAATCCGCCTGTCAAAGGAGGAAGAAATGAAGAATGTGCTACGTATGTAGAGGAAATAAATAAATAAATAATGTTATATTTAAAGGTAAATCATGACACCCGTTCACCTCTTCTTCTTTTGTAAACCATTTTGAGGTTTTTTCCTTCAATAAAGCGGCATACAAATTTTCTGAAATAAATAAGTCAAAGGAAACATTCTCAAGTCTGGGGATCAAGGGGACTTGGAGGAAGAGGAAGGAGCTCCTTATAGCCAAAAAAGTATCTGTGCCAGTAGGTTGCGGGAATCCTTTTCTGGATCCGGCCCCTTTTGTTTTACGGCCAAGAGCAAGCCTTTCTCATGTAGAGGCTGAATATTGCAGAAACAAAGACACGTTCTCCCGCACGAGGCGAGCTAAGCCTCTTCGAGGTCCTGGAGCCTTTCTGTGGCGTTTGGGCTGTAGACTCGTGACGGTTCCTGGCTGTCGGAGTTCCTAGGCGATCTCTGTAAGCTTCGCCTCCAACCTGTTACTGTATATTGGGAAACCAGGCCAAGTTCAGAGGGCCTGGCAAGGGCTTAGGATGCAGTTTCTCCATCTGGTGTCTCAGACCACGTGTGAGTGTTCTTCAGGAGAAACTATGAAGGATAAAAGAGCAACTATCCCAAATGCCCCTTAAACTGCGCAGGCACCTGGAATTCTTTAACGTAGATTCTATCGGTGTGGTAGCGAAGCGGGGCGAAGCGTCGCCACTTATTTCACGGCAGGGACGGTGACACAATCTCTTGGGGAGCTATTTGCCAAAGTCATGCGCTTCCCTCGGAGAAAAACCGACCAGGATAAGCGAAGCAGAGGAAGAGGTGTTTTACACTAGCGTGCATGGCGAAGGGTTAAACGTGTCATTCTTATTTCCAAAAGTCCTCCTATTATGACCAGCCACGGAGTCACAAAATAATGAGTCTTTGCATCTTGAATCTTCCGGAACTCTTCATCAGGCTGGATGTTAAACAAAGCGAAAGCCGGGAGGTGCGGCGGCAGCGAGAAAAAATAGCTGACTTGTCAATGAGACGCAAAGTCTGCATTGGTCTAAGGTTCGTTTTTGTTGCATGGCGTCGAGAAGGAGCGTGGCCATGTATCTAAAGCAGGTTTAGGAGCTCTATCTGTATTTCTTGTCAGCCACACTCTTGATAGGAGGCCCCTGGCGAGGCTCACTCCCAGTTAAGTGTGCCCAACTCTCTATATTTGTGTTTATATATTGTTGTAAACCACCCTGTGATCTTCGGATGAAATACGGCATAGAAATTTAAATAGTAGTAGTAGTAGTAAAGGTAAAGGTACCCCTGCCCATACGGGCCAGTCTTGACAGACTCTAGGGTTGTGCGCTCATCTCACTCTAGAGGCCGGGAGCCAGCGCTGTCCGCAGACACTTCCGGGTCACGTGGCCAGCGTGACGAAGCTGCTCTGGCGAGCCGGCACCAGCGCAGCACACGGAAACACCGTTTACCTTCCCGCTAGTAAGCGGTACCTATTTATCTACTTGCACTTAAGGGTGCTTTCCAACTGCTAGGTGGGCAGGAGCAGGGACTGAAAGACGGGAGCTCACCCCGCGGGGATTCAAACCACCGACCATGCGATCGGCAAGCTCTAGGCGCTGAGGTTTTACCCACGTCCCTAGTAGTAGTAGAAGAAGATAATAGGACGCTTCTGATTCCTCCCCCCCCCCACCCTACCCCACCCCGCGATTAGCTCGATGAAGTTGGGAGTTGACTGCTTAAATTTGATGTGGATCTAAAATGCATCAAATCCATCTGATTTGCAAGGCCCTAGAAGTATCCTTCAAAGTCAGAATGCCCAGGTCTTAAAGTGGTGGGCGGGATTTTCAGATCTGGGGTCTAGATCTTTTGCGGCTATGGGGAAATAATCCAGATTACTTTCAAATTTCTTGCGCAAAGGCCGGACTTCTGGTCACAAGCCACCAAAAGCCCTGCGGGTCCCCGGGAGGTTCGTGACCTCTAGGTGCTTCCTATTTTAAGAGCACGGAAGAGTCTGCTGGATCAGGCCAATGGCCCGCATAGTCCAGCATCCCTTTCTCACGGTGGCCAACCGGATGCCTGTGGTGGGAATCCACACAAGCAGGATTCGTGCGCAAGAGAAACGCTCTCCACTCCTGCGCTTCCCAGCAACTGGTATCCAGAAGCGTTGCTGCCTCCGACTGCGGAGGGAGAACACAGCGTCATGACTAGTCGCCATTGAGAGCCTTCTTATCCCGAGCACAGCCTTCACAGATTGGCACAATTCAGTGCTCGAGACAGAGCTGGGCGGGGATTTGAATCCAGTTCTCCAGAGTCCAACACTGCACGGCCCTGGCTAGCAAAACTAAAAGATGTGATTACGCCCCACGCGCTCAAGGCGCTGGGCAGTATCCTGCGGACCTGAAATGAAGAAAAGCTGCCCCAGGCCACTGCCGCAGCTGCCACCCGATTCTTCTGCTAGACAACTTCTCGGTGGATCTTGTCCTTTATGCCTTTTCCACATTAATCCTACATTATGCTTAATCAACGTTACGCACGTTCCTTTTACTGCTCCATGAACATGCCTTTCTCGGTATATTTTGAAACTCCGATGGAGTGTCGGTCATTTTCTCCAGTTATTTATTACCCTTTTCCCTACTAATTGACATATAAATATATGTTGCTTGCCAGCTAACGATGCTATTTCGGACCAGCCAGTCAAGGTAAAAGATCAGGGTCAGGGTCAGGGAAAGGCTATTATCTGCCCCTGTCCTGATCTTTTCCATCTGTGAGCCTTTGCGGGAAGAAAAAGCGGTATCCATTATAAAAACGCTTGACATGTGAACATTGGGTGCCTGCTTACCGCCCGGGACGGGAGAAAAAGGGCGGGGCTCTCCTGAGGTCGCCTCATCTATTCCAATGGGACTCGCCCGAGGAGAGTGTCCTGGGAATTGCGCCCGTCGACTGCCAGCAAAGATGGCGAGTTGTCATAGGGATCTGCGAAGCAATACCCAAGATCACATCATTGCATGTGCAATCCTATACATGCACGGGACTATGTCCTGAGGTTGCAAATCCTGTGCACTCTTTGAACGCAAGGATGTATATAATAAAATCAGGCTGTTAGAGCTGAATTTCAAAGGGTTTCGGATCCTCAGGATACCTACCAGCCAGCAATGAACGCCCACGGTCTGATAGCTACCAAGGGATGTCCAATCCGCACTAGGGCTCTGAAATTATGCACATTGCACAGGACGTGATCTCAATTGAAAGCATTAGTCCTTACTTTCGAGAAAACATGCATGGGGAGTACTCCGCACCGGCGCGCAAAAAGAGGAGGAAGCGTTTTATACGTTTTTTAAGAAGGAAGGGAGGAAAATAAAGATATTGTTCTCTCTCTCTCTCTCTCTCTCTCTCTCTCTGTGTGTGTGTGTGTGTGTGTGTTTGCATTTTTTACAAAGTACGTGGGGTTGTGCATTATGTTTACACTTGGGAGAAATGAAGCGGCAGCCCGATTTCTTGCCACAACCGAGAAGGGTCTTTCCAGTCTGAGATCACGTTGCGAAGTTACAGTGCAATCCTGTTCATGTTTACTCAGATGAAAGCTCCCCTGCTTCCTGGTTCCTGCTCTCTCTTAAGTGTGCACTGGCCGGAGACCTCGGTTCTCTAGCGCTGCGACCTATTAAGCACAAGCAAATTCCGTTGAAACCAATGCCTCTTATCTTTCAGCTCCCGTTGATTTCAGCTGCGAAGCATTTTAAGCATTTGCTTAACGGTCTCCCATTAGAATCAAAAGAGTTTAACTTTGGCTAGATCGTGCTTAATGAGTGCTGTACTAGGATCGGGGTGTTTTCGTTCATAAAACAGCGAAGAGTAAACAGGAGCAACAATCACTTTGTCCTTTAATTCTGGTTAAACCTTTTCTGCCTTTTTTCTGTTTTGACGTCCAGACAATCAGCATGTATTTACAATGCTGCTCCTGCCCAAGTTAATTAAGCACTTTTAAGCCCCACTGATTTCTCGCACCGAAATGAATGGGACATGCAATAGGCTGCACCTTGCTATCGGTTAATGCGGGGCAAGGCTAGCAAGCCACAGCCTGCATAAACATTTACACAAAGTCAAACGAAGCAAATGACCGCCATCGGGAGAAGCTGTCAGACTTCGCGAGGCTCCGGCAGGTTCCTGCAAGGTGTTTCACTCTGGAGGATTGCGACAAGGTCCTAAACGGAGTGAATTAAAGCAGCAACGCCAATTAACGTAACAGGAAACCTCCTATAATTCCAAGTTGCAGGATGCCGTCCTAAATTTATCCTGATCAATGAGTTAACAGGAATACAGTAAGTTTAAAACGTGCAAGAAGCTTTCCAAAAATACATTTAGTACACCCGGATTCTTTCTATGTTTGTTAGAAAAAGCAAGAAATCCCGTACAGATCCAGTGTTGGATTTTGCACATTGATAGAATAAAGCGACATGATATGTCTTTCTCAGCTTTTTAGATGACATATAATCTTTCAAAATCGGTATGGAAACATTTTTAAATATATATATATTCGTTTCACTTTTTTCTAAGCGCAATTACTTGGATGACGATCGCAATGAAATTATTGGGACTTACTCCCAATAATTGGGTAAGTTCCGATTTATCTAGTTCCTGTATGTCACAAAGGGAAAACTGTTCTGAAATAATAATAATAATAATAATAATAATAATAATAATAATAATATACTCTACATGAACATGCTCTGATGAAATCTGAGGGCTCGAATTTCTGAGAAAGTTGAGTTTTTAAAAAATCTGCTTCCGAGGAACATGACAAGATCCTAGCATGTTAAAAATAGGCAACATGCTGGGGAGGAAAATCTCGCCTTTCCAACAGCCCCTCCTTTTTAAGGTGAGAGCAATGCCACACCCGGCCCTACCTGTGGGGCTTCCTTCCCTGGGTTACATGCTTGCTTGCTTGCTTGCTTGCTCGCTTGCTTGCTTTAATAGAACAGGAGAATAGGAGACAACCGCAATCTTTGACTGGCTGCTTAGCTAGAAACCAGTGGTGAATTACTTAGGGAAACACGGCCTTTGCCTCCTTACTCGAAAGGAAGCGGATCCAATGGGTCGTGCAACTCGAGTGTATACATATTTACTTGGAAATAAATATGCTTAGTTTGATGTGTCGTCACTGAAAGTAACAAGCACCCCGCCCAGCCCTCAACATAAGCAGATTTACTTTCGCGCAAACTGCGCAGGATCGCGCCGCATCTCTGCTTAGCACCGGGTCGCTGAGACCACCCCTGCCCACCTGGGCACATTTGCAAGTGGCAGGCGATCCACCTGACCTCACCCACCTCGCTGCCTTGGCCGAGGTCATTCTAGCCCAACCGAGGCGAAATTATTTTTGTCCTCCAAAAAGATCGGGCCCTCTGTCCAAACAGGAACCCAGAGGACAGTGATCACCTGACTGGGGAAAATATATATGGTGACTCAAAAGAGGGCGCCACCCCCTCTCTACCGCCTCCAGGGGTGTTTTGGGGGGGTCGTCTGGCGGCGGGAGATGGAGGGGGCGGGGGGGCGGCTTGGGTTGAAGGCGCGCCCCGCTGCCTGGGCCGCTTAAAGTCCGGCCTGGGTCTGCTCCGGCTCGACTTGCAAGAGGGGGGGGGCGCGCTCCGGCCGGGGCGGAACTCAGGCAAGCCCTGCCCGCCGCACCTCGCCGGGCCTCCCCAACCGGGCCAAGAACGCCCGACGGGAGCCAATGAGCGGCCAAAGCCGCGCCGGCACCTCCGACGCCAGCCCGGAGATTGGCGTGGGAGACGCGTCAAGCTGAGCCGGGCCGGAGCTGCGGGTTCAGTGGCCCCCTCTCGACGTCGGATGCGGAGCAGCGCAGCTGGGAGGGCGGCGTGTGGGCTGCCCCGGCCTCTGCTCCAGCTTGGCCGGGGGCGCGGGCGTGGAGAGGAGCCCCGCGAGGCTGGCACTCGATGCCCCCGCTTCCCGGCGCCGGGACGGACAGGCAGAGGCCGCGGGTCGACGGGCGCCCCTCCTAGCGGGCCATGGGTAAGTGGGCAGGAGGGACGGAGGGCAGCGGCTGCTGCGCGGCTTGCGGGGCGGTTTGGGCGAGGCAGGAGCGCTTTCGCCTAGAGAGCCAGGAGCCGCCTTTCTCTCCAGGCCGCCGCTTTGGGCTTAGGAAGCGGCCGCGCCGCAGCGCCGCTATCTCCCGGCCGGGATGCACCGGCCGGCCCCCTTCCATCCTGGCCGGCAGGCTACTTCCCGCCGGCCTCAGCCAGACGTCTCTGGCAACCCGGCTTCTCCCTCAGCATCGAGTGCGTCTGCTAGTCCGTGGTAGATTGCCCCTGCATGCGGAGGTTCTAATTTGCTATAATGGCCCATACCCTCCATTAAGCCCTCGACTGCTCCTCCCCTATATGTAGATGTCTCCATTCCTCTTTTTTTAAAAAAAAAATTGGTGGCAGGGAGTTCCAGTACTTACACCCTGAAATATTTTAGTCGGTCTTAAGCTTTCGCGTTCAGAGAAGTTTCGTTATAAAAGAAATGCCTTTCCTTCCGCGTGGAATGAGGAGGGGGTTCCATTTCTTGATGCTGAAGGAGTAAGGGATCGTTGCCCAGGATAGCTTTGCCTGGAACAATTATAATACCACCTCTTATTTTTAGAAGAGGGTGCTGCTCCCTCAGCTAAGTCCCAACAGGCAGCTCTCCTCCATGCGTGGCCACAATCGCAAGAGCTGAGCGCTTTCTCCCCTCCTCTCTTCCCCTCCCTCCTCCCCGGTTGCCTCTAGAGCAAACGTACGGCGAAGTGAACCAGCTGGGCGGCGTCTTTGTCAACGGGAGGCCGCTGCCCAACGCCATTCGCTTGCGGATCGTGGAGCTGGCGCAGCTGGGCATCCGGCCGTGCGACATCAGCCGGCAGCTGCGCGTCTCGCACGGCTGCGTGAGCAAGATCCTGGCGCGCTACAACGAGACCGGCTCCATCCTCCCCGGCGCCATCGGCGGGAGCAAGCCCAGGGTCACCACGCCCAACGTCGTGAAGCACATCCGAGACTACAAGCAGGGCGACCCGGGCATCTTCGCGTGGGAGATCCGCGACCGGCTGCTGGCGGACGGCGTCTGCGACAAGTACAACGTGCCTTCGGTGAGCTCCATCAGCAGGATCCTGAGGAACAAGATCGGCAACCTTTCGCAGCCCGGAGGAGCCTACGACGCCGGCAGCGGCGGCTGCAAGCAACCTGCCCCGCAGCCCACCCTGCCCTACAACCACATCTATCAGTATCCTTACCCCGGCGCTGCGCCATCCGCCGGCACCAAGATGGGCAGCCACCCCGGAGCGCCCGTCTCCGCCGCCCACGTCAGCCTCCCGCGCTCCTGGCCGTCGGCTCACTCAGTCAGCAACATCCTGGGCATCCGCACCTTCATGGAGCAGAGCGGTGAGTGGGTCGGGGTGGGGAGGGGATGCATTATTGCACCCGGCGCGGCAGAGCTGTTATTACTCTCCATCGGGGCGCGTGGAGCTTCTTGAAGGGCGACAAAGAGCGTTTGCTGCCCCGAGGACCCTACAGTGTAAAACAGGACTTGGGAGAGGCAACAGAGGGAGGGAAAGGCGGACAGTTCAGTAAATGTAGGGCCTATTTAAAGACTAAGCAATTGTGCTTAAGGGGTTGCTGGTTTTTGTAAATGCAAAAACTGTTGAGGGTGTGTGCGTGAAAAAAGTGAAGGGGGGAGGGAGAGAGAGGCCTCCAAACAAAGAAAAAGTTTCTCCAGTCATGCTTTTGAACTATTATTTTATTTAATTTCATCGTTTTGAGTCTGGACATAAAAACAAACAAACAAGTCCCACTGAGTTCAATGGGGTTTTTACACGTTTTTTCCAAAAATAAGGTGTACATAGGATTGCAGATTTAGTATACAACAATGGATGCCCATTCTGATCTTATTGCTCTTCATCACAATCTCCTGAGGCAGTTTAGATCTGTGATGGGCAGCTGAAGGTCGTGGAAGCCAGAGGGGTCTATATGCAGCAATTTGATCTGGTCCCAGCGAAGCTTCTCCAAACTTGGACCAGAGTGAGGGCGTACTGCAAACAAGCTTTTTTCCCGAAGAAAGGAGAGAGAACTGTACAGCAGTCACTGTTAGTTCTTCTTTGCAGTTAGGGAGCAGGTGCCCTGCGAGGCCCTTAGGGTAGCTTGCACGGCCCGCCACCTCTGGCAGAGGAAGGGTGGAACTGTGCAGTTGTGGCGCCATTTCGCTGTGAAGTGTATGAAGCTGGCGAGGGAGACAGTGTCTCAGCAACCCTTAAAGATCCCGGTTTGAATATATTCAAGACCTTCGTGACAAAAGAAGGCAGCGTATTTACAAGCCTTGCCCACGGTTTCACGTTTATTACTTACCAAGAATTATAGCAGGTTTCTCAACACGGGTCAGACAGGTTTTGTTTTTGTTTGTCCTGTGATAAGCAAAAGGTTTTGTGCCTTTGGCATGACTCCCATCTGTCACTCTGTCGAAAGCCATGTATAGAACTCCTGGGTGCTCCTCTGACCTTTCTAAATGACACCCCTGGATGTGGCAAAATATACCCCCCCCACCCGCTCTCTCCAGTACAGAAGTCGCCCATCCTTGCTTTGTGCTGAGAGCTGCTAGCGATTTGCTCGAGGGTCTTTTTCATAGCTGAGCCGGGAATTGAATGAGATGCGCCCACGTCTCAACGTGCCACATGGTAATATCTCCTGCACCTCGTTACTGGAAGCCCAGAGGCGCCCTGGAAGCCGCTGCTGCAAGAACCCGGAGGGCCAGAATTCAGCAGACAGAACTCCGGCTGTTGTTGCAAAGAGGGCCCGGACATCTTGAACTTCTTATGAAAAAATGTGGAAAATATTTTCGTAGCGATGATAGATTGCCAACCGCAAGCTCGGAGCCCTTATACTGTTCCCCTTCCTTTTTTATTTAGGAGAAAAGAAAAGAAAAAATGGACCCAGCAAGTTCGTTTCGTGATTACCTTTCCCCCCCCTTTCAAATATCAAAAGTGGGAGAGGGGTTTTCTCCCCCTTCCTCCTAAAATGTTCACTCGCCTTCCGGTTGAGAAAGCCTCGTTGATTTATTCCAGCGCTTCTCGCTGAGAGTTTACTTATTTTCTAGAACTTCAGGAGATCCAAACGACCCACAGCCTCATTGTTAGAAGGAAGAGGCAGCAAATTATTTGGAATATTGTATTTTTAGGCTCTGGTTCTCTTCTACGATTTGTTACTACGTTTCATTACGAGGAAACCGTGTTCTCTCTCTCTCTTTTAAATTAAGACTTTATGTGGGAGAGAATGTTCCACTTTGTGGATATAAAATTCAGCCAGTCACAGACGTATAGAAGTCATTCGTTCTTAATGGAATAATTCATTTTTCAAGTGCATTTACAGGTTGCTTTTTTTTAAAAAAAAGGGGGGGAGGAAAGAGGCATCCCACCCACTCCCTGTTTCAAACTATAGCTATTCAGGAGCACCTCTATCTGGTTTCAGCCCCATATAATTGATGGGTCTCTATGCGCCAGGTAAGGCATTCCAAAGACACAAATCCTTTTACTCTAAAGGAGGCCCGCTTCTCCTGAGTCGGTAACAGTTCTACTGAACTGAACTATAAAGCAAGGAGTCCCGAATGCTTTAAAAATATATGCTTCCCCAGTTTAACATTGAATGTACCGAAGAGCAGGCAGTAGGAAATTGCTGAACCTTGTCCTGCTCACTGAACAACTCCCCCCGCCCCATCCCACAATCTGAAATGGGCCTCCTGAAGGATAAGGGAGCCAAAAACCGGTCCGTGTAAATGGAATAGGCATGGAGGTGGAAGATATGTTTCAAATGAAATGTTGGCAAAAGCTGTTTGCAATTTAAGGCTCGCAATTTCTTCTATATGTTTCCCCTTCGGATCACCCTCGTTTGTAACCTTGCGTTTTACGCGACGTTCAGAGCCGATCGGTTGAGCAGCTTGCCTGTAAAACACCGAGAGCCCCCCGTGTCTTCCGAAAGCTCAGCTCCCCTGGCCTCCCCAGTCCGCCAGGATTTATTCTCGAAGCACTTCCCACCCAAACAGAGGCTGCAGGAGCGATGCTGGGAACGAGCGCTTCATAAATAAATCTGGATTGCGTTTGTTGTTAGCTTCTTTTACGAGGCTGTTGCACTACAGTTAGGGGCGAAATAAAAAGAAGTCTGGAAGAATCCTTTACTGGCACAGGAAAGACTGAGAACGGAATCAAACGACGTTTGGGGTCTTCCTCGGAGGCTGTCCTTTCCCCCCGGGGACACTTCACCGAGCCAGCCTGCTCGGAGGGTACAGCTCATCTGTCCTGAGAGTTAATATTTCCCTCCATCTATTTCTTTCCCATCCCAGGCGCTCTGGCTGGGACAGATGGCTCTGCCTACCCTCCCAAACTAGAAGACTGGCCCAGTGTGAACAGGACCACCTTCCCTGTTGCCGGGCAAGGCGTCGGCGCGCTTGACAAATCAGCAGCGGAAGCAGACATTAAATACCCCCAGGTAACAGCACGGCCAGCCGGGAATTCAATGGCAGAGACGGGCTGGGTGGGGGAAGAAGCTAAAAAAGTAAGCGCGATGACGATCATCCCTTCCTGCGCGATGGGCAGAATGTCAATGTTCAGTTGTGCGTTTACTCATGTAAGATCTGTGGATCTCTGGAAAACACACTATATCTATGACCGAAAATGCTGTAAGCAGGTATTAAAAAGAGAGTCTGAAAACACCCCCACCCCTGTTTAAAAGCCATCTGACTTTATATCTAAAGAACACACTGATGGAGAATCCGGAGAAGTGGAACAGAAACATTCTCTCTCTCTCCGCGGGTGTGTCTGTGTGTAGAACAGCAAACCGCCCTTTCGAATGTATCATTGTCACAAGCCCTTTCTTTGCCTCACATGGTAAATTTGCATTTCTATTTTACTTTAGGCACAGAAAACTTTTGACACTTTCTACTCAGATCTGGTCACCACAGTATTTATTTTCTTTTAAAAATCTTACTATTCGTTTAGAAAAACCCCTACAGCAACACACATTTTGCACATAGGTTTTCATGAAGTTACCTGCGTTTAGTTATGCAAATTTCGCGGGAGCAAACACTTCTTTGAAAAGCTATCTATCTGCGCGCTTGTCCTACTTTCTGCGCTTAAGGAAGGGAGGATTCCAGAACGAGGTGCGCGTCCTCATTAAATAGGGAGAATAGAGCTTATCTCTCTTTTTGTGCAGGTGTTTTTGCACCCTTTAGACTCGTTGCAGTTTCCTGTCGCTTGCTTGGAAATGAACCGCATTGCTAATCCATTTTAATTTACTTCCAAGACAATGTTTAGAATCCTATTTTTTCGTGGGCGCCGCCATCTACTATTTTCTCTTTCTGTTGTTCTCAGCCGCCTCCCGGGCTCTCAGCTGTCAGTACCTTCCTGTCCCCTTGCGCCTACCCGTCTTCAAACCAAGCAGTCTACGGCGGGCCGGGAGGAAGCTACCTAAGTCCGGCGCATCATCACTGGCAGACGCCAGGCAACCCCTTGGCTCATCACCACGGGCCCGGCGTGGCCATCTACGGGGGAGACCCGGCTCCCACAGCGGCCTTCAAGCATCCCACCCGAGAAGGTAGGGAAAGGGGAAGGGCGGCCCACGGCTTGCCTGCGCGGTGGTGGGAGAAAGACAGCTGAGGGAAGAGGGCACCTGCCCTCTGGCCATGTCCTGCTAGCTGGGGGTGGTGGGAGTTGCAGTCCAACAACAGCTGGGGACCCACATTTGAGAAACACCGCATTGTAACCCCAACACACACTCAGCTGGTGGGTGGGAAACCCCGTGGAAAACAGTGGGATTTATTTCCACGGAAGATCGGGGCTGCGCGCGCCTCTAACCGGAATCTGTTCATGTAACCTGGGCTGCCTGGTTCAAGGGCAGCTGCCTCCTTGCCTGGCCTCTGACTTGGCTACTCCCTTTCCATTCTTTGCTGGCCCAGTTTCCTTAAGGAAGCGCCTCCACCCTCCAGCCACTGAGGAGCTGGCGACCAGGCCAACGAACCTCTTTTGCCGAAGGCGGAGAGGGAAGAATTAGTAGGTGCCAGGGAGAGGAATAATTTCCTGCGCATTCAAAAGGGACGCGGGTGGGGGGATAGTTATGGCCAAAGCACCCCCCCCCCCGTATCGGTAGGAAATGTCACGGGGAGAGACTCGAGGCTGGGTCACGTGGAGGAGCGAGAAAAAGAGACCTCGGGGGTTTCCTGCCTGTCACTGCTGTCCTCGCTAGAGAGAGACCCGCTCTTGAGTCTGCCGTGTCTCTTCAGGCATCTGTAGGAGCTAAATCATCGGGCGGGGGTGCTTTCCGGGTGGGAAAAGAATCTCCATCCTGCCAAAATATTTTCTTTCCCCTTGCATCCCTTCGCCCCGGTACAAAGCTATTCCAGCGCCTTTCCTATAGCTGTACCTTTTATTTTCCTTATGATCCATTGTGCGCAGTCACTAACTGTGTGTGGTCCCTTTCCCCAGCATTAGCTCGAAGTGGGCGCCTTTTAAGCCTGGCGCAATTATTGACAATGATTGACGACGCTAAACTGGTGCGTCATGCGTGCGTGAAAGTTGCCGGGAAGGGTTAGATGTTTTAAAAAGTTAAAATAAAGAAGGGAAGTAGTGGTAATTTTCTGAGCGAGGGCAGAGTTCGGATTTTCTGCTTTTTCCTTTGTAAATTTTTGTGACAGCGTATCCTTACTAACTTAGAACATGACTGTGTCAAAAGTATGCACTAGTAATAATGCTCATTCAGTTAAGACCCCTATTGCAATCACTGAGACTTGTCTAGTAAGAACCTAAGCACGTTTCCTCAGAGCTCAGCACCACTGAATTCAATGAGACTTACTTCCTGGTATGAATAGTACTATCTTAAGACGGTAGACAAAAAGGCAGTTTTGTTCTGTGATATTCTGACATTTGTTTCAGGAAAATGTCAGGAAAGAGCCCACCAAAAATGAAAGTTTTTAAAAATAAAGCCCTACAGCTCCCTCCTCAGTAGACCACGTAGACGTTTCCAAACTTACTTTTATATAGTAATTCAGATATTTTACAAAGCCTGCCAGTCAAACAGAAAGTAAGAAATACCTCTTAACTCGAAAAATATGCCTTCCTTTCCCCCTCCTCGCTCTTTAGGTGTCAGTTCATAAAATAAAATAAAATGAGCAGTTCTGGGAAAACCTTCCAGGGTTTTAGTAATCATCCTTTGAGTGAAAGTAGTATTTGCATATTTTTCTTGCAGGCGATGGAACAGAAAATAAATGGGTCAGGAATATACTATGAGCCAGAGCGCACACTTCCACGCAGAGACTGACAGAGATTAATTTTATTTGAGAGAAATAATAATTTCAGTACCATATAGGCAATCATTTTATGGAAGCAGTTGACCATAAATCTTGATAGGGAGCAAGTCCGTTTTCTGAAGCAATAAAGAGAAGAAGCGTTACACGAGGCGTTATAGGTTTAAGTAAGTCTAATTGTTCTCTCTCTCTTTCTCTTTTAAATAAACTAAGAAGTTTTAATTAATTAACCTATTCATTGCAAGACTTGATTTTAAAGTCTGCAAATACAACAAAATGGCTTCGTTTTCTTACTCCCCAATTTCCTGGTGCACTATCTAACTTTAAGAATAAAACGCTTACTGGGAATTGGATCCTACTCAGAGATTAACTTTTGAATAGACGTGATTAGGACTGGACTGTAAATAATACTGAGCCATTTCCCCCCAGCGAATTTCTGGTTAGTTGGTCCAGTTCACTTGGGCTGAAACCAACAACAAAATTGCTGTTGATTTGGACTGAGCTATGTTGAATCCTCATCCGAAAGATACCAGTTGTTTCAGCCTTTTTAAATATATGACCGAATGATCCGTCGGAAATCGAGCCATACTCAAGTGAATTGTTGTCCATTTACGGGTGGCGCTGTGGTCTAAACCACAGAGCCTAGGACTTGCCGATCAGAAGGTCGGCGGTTCCAATCCCTGCAATGGGGTGAGCGCCCTTTGCTCGGTCCCTGCTACTGCTAACCTAGCAGTTGGAAAGCACATCAAAGTGCAAGCAGATAAATAGGTACCGCTCAGGCGGGAAGGTAAATGGCGTTTCCGTGTGCTGCTCCGGTTCGCCAGAAGCGGCTTAGTCATGCTGGCCACATGACCCTGAAAAACTGCCTGCGGACAAACCCCGGCTCCCTCGGTCAGTAAAGCCAGAGGAGCGCCGCAATCTCAGAGTCGTCGGCGACTGTACCTTAAGGTCAGGGGTACCTTTACCTTTAGGGATATTTCATGGCACATATAGTGGCCAGATTCGTCTGGTCTTTCCAAATGCACCATGTTTCACAAACTAGCGGGAATCAAGTATTTTAGAAGAACTGTTACCTCCCCCAAGTCCTTTCTCTCTTGTCTGTAATAAAAGCGTGAATTTAAAAAAAAGAAAAACACAAGAGTGGAAGCTTTACAGTGGAAACCGGCGTTTCTGCTTTCCTTTTGCTGAACATGCAGTGTTAGGCTGCGATCCTAAATACTGGAATCCGTGGGTTTAGGATTGTGGTGTTACTGTTCTACGCTGCCTAATGAGAAACAGGCGCGCCCTTTTAGCCTTTGACTGTCCTTTAACAAAACCGGCCTCTATCGCAGTGGCTAAACCGATATTTTCTGCTAAACAGAGTCGAGACTACCTTTTTTAATGTCTTAGACCTGAGGCGGTTGTTTTCCTACGTGGCCCCTAGAGAGATGGTTTCTTTTCAGAGTTTCTTGTCTTATGCCCCGTTAATACTTCTTTACTCTCGGCAAAAGTTGGAGTCAATGCCTACGGAATAGACGCGGCTCCCCTTTTCTTTTTAAATGCGGCAGGTGGAGAGGAGCCAAAGCCTGTGTCTCTGAGATGCAACGTTTACAAGGCACGACTGTTGCTATAGTTTGGTAATGGAATCGCCACTTCTGGTTTAAATCTCGCCTATATCACGAACTCATTCTATTGCCTAAAGCAAGCTGCATTTGCCCCAGCCTCACCCCCCCTCTCCCCTCTGGAATTTGGGGGTGACCGTGATTTGCCTTACAGGTAAGGGCGGCAGGATGAAAGACGTGAAGCGCTCTAGACGCTCTAAGCACAGCATAAGCTGTTGTCGCTCTTACTATTTATTTTCAAAGTTGCTGCGGCCAAAGTCTGAGAATTCCAACTGGAACATGCAAGGAGGAATTGGTGCACTTCGGTATGAAATGCAGGTTCTAAAACCTATGCAGCCTCTTGGCTCACCGGTCTTTTGTTTTGCTTTTAATTACAGAAATAAAGTCACTTTCTGATTAGTTTCGAAGCTGGAGTCAAGCTGCCTCTGTCCTTGCCAGCCTGACATCCACAACTCATTTAAGCCAGAGTGCCCCAGTCCTATCTTTGGCGGCACTTGGGCTCTAAGCGCCCACGGTACACGTGTCAGCAGCAAACTCTTGTTCAAACCCTGCTCCGTCCCAATCACGTATAAGGAGTGGGTTGCGCCGTGGGAGGGGGTCGTGTATCCCCCGCTCTTCCTTGACTCCCCACCTGCCATTCCCCCTCCCTCACGTACCAAACCGGAAATAAGAAAGGCGCTTGGGAGAAGAAGAGGCTGCGGGGACCGAAGCGGCTCTGAGCGGAGTGCAGCTTCTCACCACGTGACCTCCTTGTGCTAAAACCCGCGACCCAGCCCAGCTGCATAGGTGCCTGAGGCAGAACCCCGTCTAGACCCGCAGGGAACCTCTCCTGCGTAAGATGAGTACAGCGCAAGAGAAGGATGCCTCGTGCAAAGGCTCCTAGCGCCGCTGCCGAAGAGCTGTCTTATCAGGGCTGTTTTCCCCTGGCTTCTGGGGTGGTTCTCCCGGGGTGTGGCAGGAGAGGATAGCAAGCGTGGCAAGAAGATTGAGAGACAATCAAAGAAACAGTTAAACTTTTCAGTGCAGTATAGTAGAGTATCATTTTTATTTTTAATCTGCATGATATGAATATATACATTTTCAAAATGAGAGCACGAACACTGGCTATTCTTCTATAGTTCTCCATGAAATATTGTTGTGAACAGGGATTTCAACTCCGACAAATATGAAAGATCAGAAAAGGGAAAGGTTTCTTTGTGTTGATGAAAAGATGAGAGTTTGTCTCAAACTATACCTAGATAAATGAGATTACCTGGCAAAAGCAAGCTCATTCCTCATATTGAGTTTGCATGTATACTTAAGGTACATCTGTAAGAGGCTGGTTTATAATTATATTTGGGAAGGATTTGTGTTTATACTTTATGGGTGCCCCGTGATCATATTATAAACTTGTTGCGTTCTAGGTTATAAATCAAGTGCAGCTAGGAGTTGTTTCTTTTGATTTTCATATGTATTTCTTATCAATAAAAAAATTCAGTGTGGCAAAAGCAAATTTTTATTTTGAAAGTGTGGCCCAGAGATAAAAGTTTGAGAACCACTAAATTGTTTCCACATGTGAGTTTTGGTTCTGGGGATTTTTGTTGAAACAAAAAGTGCTTCATATTTGGGGGTAGGGTTGTTGCACAAGACTTGATTTTTTAAAGCACACACATTTAAAACAACAGGCACAAGAATATGTTCACATTATCTTATTTCAGTTCAGTTTATCATTGTGTTAAGGCATATCACCACCTTAAACTATTTGTTTGTAAGTTTTCATTGTGGTTTATGTTTCTAGCGCATTTAAGCACTGAGATCAATAGCACTTCTAATACTAATTAAATATTTACTTCTAATTTGGGAAGGGGAGTGCAAGGAGTGGGCAGCTGCAGTCTTAAACAAAATTACTTGGAAGCAATCTGGTTCCCATAAAAGGAGCAGACCTTAATTCCAAGTAAATGCATTTAGAAAATGGCTATGCAAAGGTACAGAAGGTATTAAGCACAGGTGTGTAGGCTATCCTGGGTACTTCTTATCCTCTGCCAAAAGTAGGCCAGGTTTCAAGTGCTGAATTTATTGCAGCTCCCCTGAAAGCATCTGCTTCTCTTTTTATTGTGTTGCTGAGTGAAGGGATCCATCTCCAGAATGCAGAATAATGGACCCAGTTTAGGAACATAGAATTAGATTGCATGTCAAAGGGTTTGTTGTTGTCGTTGCTCATATTGCACCTTGCCTCTTCCTCCTTCCAATCTACCTTTGGTGGTGGTTGTTTTTTAAAAATCATATATTAAATACTTATAAATAAGCATTTTACAGAGTCAAAGACTGGTTCCTACCCATTTAGCAAGCAAATGCCAATGAAAGACTAATCTGGTCTGTGACCGTTTAATAAAATTTGATTCATTCCAATGAAAGACACACATGGGAGTGGGGAGAGACAAGAAAGGGAAGAGGAATCAGACAGTAAATGTTACATAGTAATCATCACAAGGAATGAATGTGAACAAATTTAGTTACATCCATTTAACACTTTCTTTGGGGTAGGTATGAGAAGGAGACGGTTAATGGGTGTGATATGAGGCCTGTTTTGAGAAAAGAGATTGTACAATTTTCTATGGGGCGTTGTGGGTGTTGCTACAGGGACAAGTTTTTCTGTGCACATTCTTTTCTAATGAGCGGGAGCAGTGTGCTTGTATGATAGTGTGTTCCAAACCACAGGTCCCTGATATTTCCATGTTTAAGATATGCCTTGGTGTTTTGGGATTGTCAGGTGTAGCAGAATACTCTTTGATCATGTTCACACATGCATGTTCATTAGCTGCAGTCAAGTGGTGACTTCCATGTGTGAATGATTTGCCACAGATCATAGAAGCAAAAGAGGTTTCATATCAGCTCACATAACTTTTCAGTGGAGGCAGATCACACAGCCAGCTGACAGTTCTAGATATCAAGCCCTGTGCAATGAGGTGATGGGAGATCAAGTGACACATGTGAAGGGACTCCTTTTGTAAATATATATAGTCCGCTCTACTGTTATTTGAAGAAGACCCAATTATTTTAATTCATTGGCTCCTTTGCTGAAGTTTGCCAAAGAAGAGCATTTGCTCTGATTCCCCACAGTGAAAAGAAAATAATTTTACAGGGATTCTGAGTAACCAGTGTTATGAAGCTTGCTAGGTTGTGGACTGATGGTTGTTCTAAAAAGAAGAGAAAAACTGTCCACAGTCTCCATGGCAGAAATTTCCCTGCCACTGTCTGTTCCCACTTCACACAGCAGCTACTGTAAGTACCAAGTGTACATAACTTAACAGTCATAACATAACTCAACACCTATGTATGCCTACCTGGCAACTCTGACTGGGACACACTTTCCCATGTATGTGCATGCACTGTAAATGCAGACAGTGTGCATATAATTGTTTCACACATTATGCAGCAGGAAATGTGTACTTACATACCCTAGAGAAGCCTTAGCCATCCTAGCCAAATATCTTTCCGCAATACATATGCAAACCCTGTCACATTCAAAGGTTAAGCTTTATTGGGTAAATGGAAACATTTTCTCAAATATCCCTTAAAACCACAACGTGTGAAGCAACCCAAGATATACCTATGCTACTCTGTTCAGTCCTTATAGTCCCACCCAGCTAAAAAAAAGAAGTTGTAACTAAATTCCATGGAAGATAATGGATGGTGCCCTTTAGTCCTGGCTTTTAATGTGATTAAATGCCTAATTCTGAGGCAGCAAATGTGTGCCTGGGTGGTACCACTACATGTGGCATATTGGAAAGAATGTTTCCTCATCCAAGAAAAGAAAAAGAAAAGAGAAAATAAAAGTTTCCCACAAATAGGAAAGCAGAGGAAAGGCTGGAGCCTTTCTTTGTAATATCTAGTTTTCCATGTGCTTGGAATTGATTTGTACGGCAGGGCCTTCCATGAGGTGAAGGGCCTTTTGCCATCTGAAGAGTTTACCACCTCCCCGAGGTACAGATGTAGGGTTATAATTAACTACAGCTGGATTTGGGGCCTTAATTAATTAATTAATTTTATAGGAAAGATGGGTGTGATCTCTGAGCACACCGTTGTGCCTCTGCTGCTGACACAACTTGCTTCACACACTTCTTTATCTTCTTTAATGGAAGGGCTGCCATACTATAGTATACATACTACGGTGCCATACTATTTTTTACTGTACTGTAATTATTTGTATGGTTTTACTAGAATATATATAAGTCTGTGTGTTCTAATTCTATCAAGGTCAAATTGTTTTTAATGATTGTTTCCCCCCTATGTTTCCAACTGCTCTTATGTTTTATCTGTAAGTCACCGTGAGTCCCTGTCAGGAAGAAAGCCGGGGGGTGGTGGTGGTAATGATAATAATAACAAGAACCTGTCCCCCTTGTCTTGCAGCTGTGGACAGAAAACAAGCCTCCAGCCCTGGGGGCAAAACCCCAGCAGACTCCCTGGCAGCCACCATCCACGGACTTTCGGCCCCAGCCTCCTCATCCTAGAAGGAGAAAGAGGCGGGACATGGCGTCTGAGGCGAAGGCAGCTTGGAGGGGGCAAAGTGCCTGAGAAACTCTTCCCCACCCCCCTGCAAAGCGAGGTTTGAGGAGATGAGAAGCTGTGGCCGTTGACAAGGCTGCTGCTGCAGCAGTGGTGGGGGCCCCAACCTGACTGGATCGCAGGCCAGAGGTCCTTGGCGGGCTGGGTGGCTGGGGTGAGGGTATCAAGCCCAAGGAGAGGGGTTTATGGGCGGAAACCAACCAACCACAAATGCTTTGCCCCCGCCACCTTTTCTGTGAGTCTCGGATGAAGGGACACAACATTGGATTTATACCCCGGAGGGCAAGGGGAAACCCCAAGAAAACATTATTGGTCGCTGGCTGCAGACATTCAAATGCCCAACTGAGGTGAGAAAAATAAAAGAATTCTAAAGGGCAACCGATCTTTTCCCAATACATCTGTTTCAAAATAAAAGACAGTTTTATGGGTTTTAGTACCCAAAGTTTACTGCTTCGTAGTCCGGCTGGCCAACTCTGCACCTCTGACTTCACCTCACAGCAGGGCTCGCTTTTTCCTTCGGATGGGTCTGGCCTCAAAGTGTCATTGTAGCACTTTTTCTTTTGGACAAAAATGAATCATTGAAAAATATTTCCCTATATTTGAGAAATGCATTCTCACAAACAAAAAGAATAGCATCCCCAATTTGTGTCTTTTACAATCTTCCTCATCAAAAGATAGGCAAAATGAACAAAGGTGGATCTATATTCTTTTTGAAGGAGCATTCCATCCTCTCTTCTTTTTTAATTTAATTGTGATGCGTTTTGGTACTGGCAATGTGAGCAAAAAGGCATGTTTTCAAAACACGAGGTGGCAAGAGAAACCTTGCTCTGGGCTTGCGGATGCAGGCACATAGGTTCCCCTCTCTTCTCCAAGGCTTTCTACCCCCCCCCCCACCGTCCCGTTGGCTCTGTGCTGTGAAAGCCCTATTTTTGCCAGTGTATACATGCCTCTAACCCCTAGTGTAAAAGGACAAGTCTGTATTGATCTTCTCTGATTTTATATTTTTATAGCAAACAAATAAAAGATGGACAAAAACTTCTGTTTGCGACTTCATTCCATTCTCTGGTCTTCTGTTTCTCATGAAGACATTCTTAGCAGCACAATCCTAACCATGTTTACTTGGCAGCAAGCCCTGTTGATTTCACACTGGGTAGCTCAGTTGGTCAAAGTGTGGGGCTGACAACGCCAAGGTTGCAGGTTCGATCCTGTCCTGTAAGTGCCAGCTGTATATTCCTGCATTGCAGGGCATTGGACTAGATGATCCTGTGGGTGGTTCCAACTCTATGATTCTATGAGATAACCCCCTCGTGGGGGAAAGCCCTACTGTGACCTTTTACAGCTGAAAAAAGTATTCAAATATTTGACAGTTGCTTGAGGTTAAAATTTGATCTATCAAAATGTGAAACTCAAAATCTGAATGTTGAAGATGTAATTTTACTTCAGCAGCTGAGCTCTGTGCACTTATTGATAGCTTTTGATTTATCATGGCAGTAATTAAATATAAAACGTCAAGCTTGTAACTGTCAGATGTGACATACCATGGCACCAGGGCTTTTTTTCAGCTGGAACTCACCAGAGCTCAACTCCAGCACCTCCCAGGTGGGCACCATGGCCAACCTAAGAGAACAAGGGAGAAGTTCCGGGTGAGCTCCAGCACCTCTTTTTCCAGAAAAATAGCACTGCACGGCACATTAGCTATACAAAATGGTAAAATATTAGTTGATTTTAGTACTTCTTGATAAGAGCTCAGCCATAGTCTTCAATATTTTTGGACCCACTTTTAGGCCAGATGTTCTCTTGAGGGCCAGCAAGCCTGGCCAGTGGGCATTATTATTTCTAATGGGGCAATGAAGGGAGCAGAGACCCAGAAGGCAGGCTGGTAGGTCTCTGTGAGCTCCCTGTTTCCTTTAGGCACTGCACTGAGGACTCTGTTGTTTATGGGAGGTCCCTAGAGTGTGCTGGTCTCAGAAATTCCAGGTTCCAGTCCCAACTTGGCCATGAAACTCACTGGGTGACGTAGTGGGCCAATTACTGACTCTCACCCTAGCCTACTCCACAAGGTTATTGTGAAGATAAAAGGGAGAAGAGGGGGGATTGTGTAAGCTGCTTTGGGTTTCTTGGAGGGAAAAGGTGGGATATAATTGTAATAATAATAAAAAAAACCAACCAAGGTTGGGCTGGTTACTACTATGAGCACGATCTGTGCCTGCAAACATCTTGCTCATGCTGTCAGGATGAGAAGACAGCACCACCAGTAGAGTTTGGTTTATGACCCCCCCCCCCTTGTTCAAGTTAGTGGGATTCTAAAAGAAAAGAGTTGGGGAAAACAATGCAGTGCTGCCAGCGTTGATGTGGCCGCTCCAGATGTGAGACCCCCTCATATGTGAAGCCTGGAGCAACTGCCCCCTGTGCCTCTCTTTAAAAAGACCCTGTGGGTCTTCCTGGGGCAGGTGAATGTTTTCAAAATGAGAAGCAGGAGGTTGCAGCTTGTCTCTACCAAAAGTATGATATGTCACCAATGGGGAAGTCATGTTGCATTTTTGTTCTGATCTAGTAATTCCATGATCTCTCCCCACCTTCTTCCTAGAATATTTCATAATGTTTGGTTGATGTTCCTGCTGTCTCTGATATTACAGTTACCGCTTCCCATGGTGTTAGTTTTCTCAAAACAGCTGTAGGACCCAATACTTCCAAAGGGAAAATTCTTATCTGGAGGTAGTGGAACCTTGGAGGTGTCCAACCTCCCATCTTTTGAGTAATGTCCTGTTACTAGGTGCCCGTCTACAATGAATTCTCCAAATTTAGATATTGCTAGATGCCTTTCCACTTTCAAAGACTTCGAAATTTACTCTGTGGCATTGCTGAGGCTAGTGGGGAGATATCTAAGCTTATTCTTCCTGCCTGTGCCTCAGGTACACTGCCCAATCATTAAAAAGCCCAGCTCAGAGCATCCCTGCCTTTGAGGGCTTCCTCTGCCTTATCTTTGGAATCCCCTACCTGTGTCAATTTGTCACATGCCCACTCTTAATGCTTTTAAGTGCCATTTGAGGACCTTTTAATTCTCCAAAGCATATTATTGTTGATCTTATTGCTAGTGTCAATGCAGTCTTTTTACTACGTATAACTTTAATTCTATTTTCAGTTAAAAATATTTTTTTTACAGTGCTTATAAACCAGCTCATATCATGATCTCTGGAGAGTTTGGCTGAGAGGAAGAAATATTTTAATGATTAAATAAAATAAAATAATAGCTACAAGTTGGAACACAATTTGCTTTTAAAACCAGTGGAGAATAAATTCTAGTCATGGCTGTCAGTTATGTCCAGATGGGAAAACAGCAATTGTCAAATAATGGCTACTAAAATGAGGAATTGATAATCTGTCTTTTTTCAGCTCAGTATACACCACTTGAAATACTTCTTGTAAATGTTGAATAAATGCTAACAAGCTAGCTAACAATGTTTTTCAGAGGAAGTCTGGAAAAATCCCAGAGGGATAAATTTTGCTTGTTGCTGCCACTGATGCGTTTTATCATTTGGTGCCTATAGTGAGCAATCACTTGACTCTAAGCTGTCATAAAGTGGTTTGGAACCCAACACTGAATTGTGGTAACAGCTACAGAGATGAACTGCAGAATTACAGATGACAATCTGGCGCAAAATGTTGCTGTGTATCTACAGTCCCCAACCATTGAGAATAACAGCCAGCTTCAAAAGGAGCTATGACCAGCTTAACACATTTTGCTGCCTGAGGCATGAGTGGTTATTGGGGAGGGGCAGAACAGGGACCTGGCCTCTTGACTGCAGAATCACTGTTACCTATCAGGATGGTGGGGGAGGGACAGGGAGGTAGCCTGCATCCCCTCAACTCTAGCATGGCCCATGTCTCCTACTTTTCGAAGAACAGCTCTGTCTGGTTTAAAGAGAAAGTTCCCTAACAAGGGGAAGCAGCAGCTCTGAAGATGCTTATTGACAGCACATGGACAGCAGATTGAGCAGAGACATACTTCAACTGATTACAGGTAATCCTCTAGTGACCAACATAGCATTTGTAGGCTCCTTTATATAATATTTTTTTGTTTTACCTAATATTATTTAACTCCACTTGACATTAAACCATTTTTTTTTGTTAGCTGGCTTGATCTTCCCAACAAAAAGAACCAAGAAGTATGCCAGAAGTAGTTTGTATGCTTTATTTTCATTGTGCTTTAAAATATGTGACCAATGTGACAGTTTTGCAACCTCAAGAATTTATCTGTAACTTGGTTAAGCATTTTCTCTAAAAAGGCAATATACATAAAGAGCAAATGTTTCAGGGGTTAAGCATCAAACTTATAGTAATGTTTACTGGAAACTGGAAACAAAGTTTTATGGCAAGTGACTTGTGACCAATATAACATGAGCCCTGCGCATACAACATTTTACTCTGCATTCACAAGTAGCAGGTTAGCATCAAGCTGTAATGCCCATGGGAATTTACACTTACAGGCAAATGTCACCTAAGTCCTTTTTAAAAAGAGGATTTCATACAAATGACTATCATAGTACATCACCCAGCCAACTATTTTTATTTTCAATTTCGCAAACTCAACTGACACCAGTACATCAGTGGCTGTTTCTGTTTCTGTACCTTCTTTCAGGATAATCACATTTCCCATCGGGACATTATTCCCTCTGTGTGTAGTGTTTGCTTTATATTGTGTTAGGAATTAATTTATACTTTGTGGTCAAGACTCCCCTTTCATGAAATGTCTGTGGATTGAGAGAAATTATTGTGCTCCCTAACTAATATTTGCTTTCAATTCTGTCCAAAATTGTAACCGATAACAATGTGTTCAGTCTGGCTACAAAAACCTATGGAGGAGGCTTGCTAAAATGGTAGAGAAAAGAAAACAAGGGCGGCCTGAATGTCAGGAAAAAAGATAAGGGAGAGGAGTCGCAGTTTAGCAGACAGCCCTTGGCTCAATCCCTGGCATTTCCAGTTAACACAGAAGAAAAACTCACTACTAGACTCTGAGAAGTTCTCCCCCCTTCTTTGTTTTCTGTGGATGCCTTATTAAAATGTTGAAACAAAAATTTTTTTCCTTCCAGTAGCACCCTAGAGACCAGTTAAGTTTGTTATTGGTATGAGCTTTTTACCTGAAGTGTGCATGCACACGAAAGCTCATACCAATAACAAACTTAGTTGGTCTCTATGGTGCTACTGGGAGGAATTTTTTTGTTTTGTTTCAACTAAAATGTTGTTAGTGTGCCTAACGGAATATGTCAGGGTTCATACCTGTGTTAATCACAACATTCATGTGGCTGTTCTGCTTTTACTTGAATAGCCACACTGAGAGGGGCAATTATGAGCAGAGAAGCACCTACCATTCCTCACTCTCAAGCTGCTCTCCCTCTTTGGGTTTCTGCAAACACCGGCCTGCTGTAGGGAGAGGAAAGTCTGCCAAGGGAGCTGAGGGGGATTTGGAGAAGGGAAATAGTGACAATGGAAGGGATTAAGTGTCGCCTCTCCTTGCTTCTCCACGCTCAGTCATTTCTTCCTGAAGTGGTTGCTCAGCAGTCCTTTTTATTTTAACACACATTTGGTGCTTCCACAGTATGGAATAGGTCATACTAAACACTTTATCAGAATTAACTAAAAGAATCCACCAGCCCACCCTTCCCTGACATAAAAACTAATCCTCCCTTTCTGATTCATGTGAGAATCAGATGAGAATGTTACAACCTGAGTCAGGGATGCCAACTTGAATAAAATATTGGGGCCCCAGGTAAGCCCCATCCCACATAACCAATCACATGACACAGCACACACACAGCATTTGAATGGGAACTTTGGGGGGCCTGGTCCCCTCAAATATTTTATGGGGTGGGGGTTGAAGGGACCTCAGACCCTAGGAATTGGCTCCTATGATCTAAATTCACATAAACTTAAGATGTTGTCAGCTTCACTACAATTTTTCACACTTTCCTTCTAGTAAAACTGCTCTCAGGAAGATGGCTAATCCTGACCAATTTACTGGAAACTGGCCGGCACAGCTGCCACCACGAGTTTTGTTTTAAATAAGTAACATGTTCAGATGTACCACCAAAAAAAACACCAATACAGAGGAAAGGTTTTCGCTATGCAAGAGAAAATCTTCTTTTAAAGCACCGAGCGCCTTTTGCTCAAGATGTGGACGCATGTTTCTATTGTGCCAGAGTCTCAGTAAATCAAAGTGGAGTCATGTGATGTGACCCATGATATTTAGCAGTTTAGTATGCTAATTATAGAAAATGTGATACCTATAAAATGAGAGGTGATGATAGTACACGGGGACACAGGGAATGAAAGATGAGAGACGAAGGTCTGTTTCTGTGGCTATGCAGATTATAAATGCTGAAAAAGACTCCGAGTTGAGGGAGGAGTGAAATGACTTCACTCTTGGATGCTAAGCCTAGTTTGCATTCATACTGGCTTGAATGTTTGCAAGGCAATAATTTCTGGTCTGTGAATAGAGGCAATGACTGTTGTTTAGAATTCAGACATATTATTGACAGACGGGGGTATTATTTGAAGTTAAGATGTGCATGAACTTGGAGCATGAGTGGCAAGGTAAACTTGTATCATCAATATTTGTTCTAGATGGGACCTGAGGCTATTGCCATGACCCTGGTACTCGTGTACACAGCAGTGCCTGTTAGATAATTGGCATCTGTGCTGTTCAGCTGTTCAGGGAGTTGAAGTGGGGAAGGGCAAATCTAAACACTTCTTTATAAGAGGCAAGGCTTTTTAGTTTTGAAGGGGGGAAAACCTACTGAGGGGAACATGATACAGAAAGTAGATACACACATGTCCCCCCCCCCCAAAAAAAATAACTTAACCCTGGTAGAATTCACAATCGCCCAATTGGTGCATCCAGGGCACATGACAAGAAGCGCTTCTTCACACAACATGTAATTAATCTATGTAAGTTACTGATGGTCACCACTGTAGATGCCTGTAAAGGGGTATTAGAAAAATTCATGGGGGATAGTACTATCAATGGTTATGATGATATTTAAATGAATAATGCTACTGAAATATCACTTCCTTGTTGTCAGTGGTTGATTTCCTCCCAGTGCAAACAGGAACATTACAAAGGGACAATTTTCATTATGGCCAGAGCAGGAGGAAAACGGGTAAAACATTTTTGTAAAAAGATAAATTACTGTGATCTCAAAAATTGTTAGTCCTTCCTAGCAGTTGCTGTTTTCATTTTTTTAAAATGTGCTCTTAAAATGCATTTATTTAAAAAGTATGCACTTTGGAGAAATTGGGCTGCATCTTTATCACTTCCAGTTCTGGGATTTTGGATGGTTTGGGGAAAGGCACTTTTACTGTGGAATACTGCCTTTGACCTTTTAAGGCTTTCATCTCCGCAAAGTGAGAATAGTGACAGCCATTTATTTAACCCTTTAGCAAAACTTCTGCCCCTCTGAAACTTGCTGTCAGGGCTCTTAATAGGCCACCCCTAAACCTTTCCCTGAGGGACACGGGTGGCGCTGTGGGTAAAACCTCAGCGCCTAGGACTTGCCGATCGCATGGTCGGCGGTTCAAATCCCCGCGGCGGGGTGAGCTCCCGTCTTTCGGTCCCAGTGCCTGCCCACCTAGCAGTTCGAAAGCACCCCCGGGTGCAAGTAGATAAATAGGGACCGCTTACTAGCGGGAAGGTAAACGGCGTTTCCGTGTGCGGCTCTGGCTCGCCAGATGCAGCTTGTCACGCTGGCCACGTGACCCGGAAGTGTCTCCGGACAGCGCTGGCCCCCGGCCTCTTGAGTGAGATGGGCGCACAACCCTAGAGTCTGTCAAGACTGGCCCGTACGGGCAGGGGTACCTTTACCTTTAAACCTTTCCCTATCAACTCACGAAAATACGTTGGTAGATTTAGAAAATAAAACCCTCAGTGCAAAGTCACACAGATCTTCTTAACTCAAAGAGTTGTATTCAAGTAAGTAATACTCAGAGCAAACACACTGAAATTAATGAACCTAAGTTTGTCATGTTCATTAATTTCAGTGGATTTGCTCTGATCTGCAGAGGTTCTCCCCCCCCCCAACAAAAGGCCTGCCCCCCTAACAAACACCCTTGCTACGCCCATGTCCTTCAATATCTTAAAAAGTTAAATATCAGGCTATGAAATGAAGTGTATGCATACTGCACTTAATAAGTAAGAAATCTGCAAGAAGGTAATCCAAACTCTTCAACAAAAAAAGATAACTGCCTCCTTACTATCTGCACAGTTTATTCTGCTTCAGTAAGTCATGGGGAGAGTTAAGGAGCTATAGAGAGCACTGAAGCCCCTCCTGGGTTCTCAGCTTTTCCCCCACACAGCTTCAAGTATATCTTCATAGCCATAAAAGCTTGAAGTAAAGGATAGAGAAGGGGGAGTAAAGGGAAGAAAGGGACTGGAGCGGGAGGGAAAGAGAAAGAAAAGAAAAGAAAAAGAGAAGCTGAGATTTTTTGGAAAGCAGAATTGTGCAGACCATATCACATTTTACAGCTTCTCTGAACTCCTTTGGAACCAAAGCATACACAAAGACCCAATCTTATGCCTGTTGTGAGCCCTACAGCGAAACACACATTCCAGACAGCATAGAACTGATAAATTTTGGGTTAGATTTGTAGGTGTTCACAGATGTCACTGAATGCAGTGAAATGTTTGAGTTAAATTATTGTTTCTAACAAGCTATTTTGCATTTATAACTACAAGAGGAATTGTGAAATTGTTTCACTTATTTTAGTGATTAAATGTTGACCTTTCCCAACTAAAGTCATAATAAAGAACATACCAAGTAGCTTTGTTCTTATTGATTGATTGATTCATTGATTGATTGTTGCAATTTATTTCCATATCATTGCTCCCAAAGTGATGACTTGCATTATCATCACAACCAAATAAATAATGGAGCACAATAAAATGTCATAGATAATCAGCAAACGAACTATAAGACAGCAAAATCACAACACAGGGATTGAGGGGGGGGGAGCCATAGAAAAATGTTCCTAGGCTAGAGGATTAAAAGGCACTCTCACCTACCCTATATTGCATGGGTGAGGTAGCCAGTGACCCAATGGACTACAGCTCCCTCCATTCTTGACCACTTGGCCATACTGGCTGGGACAAATGGAGTCTGGCAACATCTGGAGAGCCACACGTTTCCCATCTTATTACTGCACACATTTTGGTTTGGAAGAACAGAGGAAATAGGATAGCAGGCATACTTGCAGGTATGGAGAGCTGTGGAAAGTTGCAGCTTGTGCCCCTATTTGTGTAAAACTCTTAATCTCAGGGTTGTGGGTTCAAGCCCCATGTGGGGCAAAAGAGTCCTGCGTTGTAGGGGGTTGGACTAGATGACCCTCATGGTCCCTTCCATGGGAATCTTAAGGAAGGCAGGAGAGGCTATATTGTTTTAGGAAAATGTTGACTGTTCTAGTAAGAATACATCCCACACCTTCCAACTCTACAAGTCTATGATTTTATGATTCTATCCCTAAGAAAGATTTTTATGCAAAACAACGCAAAGCTTAAAACACATATGATTTTTAGTGAATGGGCCATAACCATGACAATATTATGGCTCTTAGCAGAGCATGTATTACTTGCAGATGTTAACTTGGCAATTGTACATGAAGGCATCCACATACATGTACACACAAAACTTTTTCCTTTTTCTATAGTTTACTGCAATCTGGAGCAGCTTTAGCTTCACAAACTGATTCTAAACACTAATTACCTAGAAACATGCTGTTTCTGATATGTACCCTGCAAACTTCAGTTCTAAATGTAAAATGCAAAATTTAGGCTAGAATCCAAGACAGTGATGTGCTGCGGCTTGCTCTGTTTTTTCCTGTAACCTTTTCGGCTGCCAAAGAAACAAACCACTGATCAGTCAAATAAAAAAAATGCCTGGTCCTTTTGTCAGTGGGGAGAGTTTTCAAAAAGCAAATCTGTATTTCATAGAATTATAGAATTGTAGGGTTGGAAGGGGCCCCCAGGGTCATCTAGTCCAACCCCTTGCAATGCAGGAATCTCAACTAAAGCATCCATGACAGAGGGCCATCCAGCCTCTGCTTAAAAACCTCCAACGAAGGAGAGTCCACAACCTCCCAAAGGAGTCAATTCCACTGTGAAACAGCTGTAACTGCCAGAAAGTTCTTCCTGATGTTTAGCCATTTGTACACAAGGAAACTTGTACCTGAAGATGAAACTGGCAGGTCAGCTCAAAGACTCCTAAGCAATGGTAATATGTCTTGTATGCCTCCTTCTGGCAACTCCTGCAGCCAAGCTGGTGCCAAACGTCTTGGTCTCCTTTTCTTTGGAGCACATCAGCAGGGCCAAGAGGGAGGAGTTGTCTGATCAGCCCAGTACTTCCATACATACTGCCCAGGCTTGTGCCCCAGAGAGGCCACTTTGGTGCTGCTAACATGGCAAAAACAATGTGGGAGGCAGCAGTTACAAGTTACCAGTCTCTGCAGCCACAGCAGGCGCTGTGATTCTCCAGTGATTTGGCTTCACCCTCAGAGGTGCACTCCATTGTCTCTTCTGAGAGACAGATACCAACAAAGTGGTAAGAAGTGGTGCACTGTTAAGAAATACCAAACCTTTGAATTCACAGCAAATAATGGCATTCTGATAATAGAGCATAATAGCACACACCACATGTGTGTACAAAATAAAAACCCAATCTTCCTGGTTGATGTATCATCTAATAGAATTCACCTGAGAAATACCTACATTTCTCCAACTTCCCTGGGGAAACATTCTAAAGCAGGCATAGGCAAATTTGGCCCTCCAGATGTTTTGGGACTACAACTCCCACCATCGCTAGCTAAAAGGACCAGTGGGATGATGGGAGTTGTAGTCCCAAAACATCTGGAGGGCCAAGTTTGCCTATGCCTGTTCTAAAGGCATGGTAGTACAACCAAAGAGATTCTCTCCTGGTCGCCACCCTCCCTTCCTCAGATTGCAGGGGTTTCAGATAAGGATCTCAGTGATCAGGTAGATCAGTTATGGGTGTGGTTTTCAGCCAGTGTGCCTTGAATGATGGTCAGGGGTGCTGTGGGCAGCACTGGCCTCTGTCCCTCTTTCCTTCCTTCCGTCCTCTGATGCCCTCCCACATCTGTCTCCCAAAGGTGTGCTTCCCAGGCCTCTGTGGGACGGTGTGAGGAGGCACCTCTCTTTGGGGTGGGGGGGGGGCAGCTCAGAGACCAGGAGTGGCAGCTGCGGCTGCCCAGAGGACTCCCACGGCAAGGGGAGAAAACAGGAGGCTGAGCGAAGACTCCACAAGGGAGAGGGTTTGAAAAAGGGTGAGAGGCTGCCAGCTCTGCAGGCAAGGGGGGACATAACTGGGCTCCTGAGCCCCACAGGGGTGCCGCAGAACGAAGGTAGTTGGTCAAGGGAGCCACGGACTCAAAAAGGTCGAAAACCTCTGGTGTAGATGATCTGACAAATACCTTGACCCTAAGCCATGAAGGGTTTTGTAGGTAAGCATCAGCACAGTTCATTGAGCTCTGAAAGGGACAGGGAGTTGGTGAAGCTGTTTCAGTACAGTTGAAATATGATCTCAGTTGCTATGCAATGACTGTGTTTTGAACTTACTGCAGTTTCCAAACCAGCTTCAAAAGCAGCTGCATGTACAATATATTAATCCTATAAGGAAGTTACAAGAGCATGAAAAACCATGGCCATATTATTTTGGTCCAGGAGGGGACACAACTAGCACATAAACCTAAGGTGGTGCTCCAAACCACTGAGGTTATTATTATGAGTCATTATATTTGCTAGCTGCTATGAACCTGTTCTTGAAGGGATGTATATTCTAGAAATAGCTAAGTAAATAAACTCAAAAGCACACTCATCTAAGCAGTTTATAATGCACTTAGGGCTGCTCTGCTCTGCTCTGGCAGAATTCTCCCTGGGTTTTCTGGTTTTGTACGTTTGCTCCATAAGGTCAGCCAACATGGAGCAGTCTTCCATTGCAGTGTGTGCCTGCCCATCACACAGGACCTGTCTCCATTACACAGACTCTGTGGAGGGTTTGCTCACCTAACAAATGAAGGTGGTGGATCTGGCATTTTGTGATTGGTCCCATCTGCCAATCAGTCTAGCATATAATGCCCAATAACCTATCATTTTCCATTTGTTTAGCAAATATAAATGGAAATCCAGTAATGTTGCCTCGTCATCTCAGAATCAGGATGTTTTCAGGATTAAAAGTATTGATATCTAGTATTCCTGTCCCATATATTAGGCAGCTTGATCCTACAGCAATGCGCCTATATTTCAGTGGCAAGAACAGGCCACAGTTATGAGAGTTCCTGATATCCATCTGTGACTCAGGCCCCTTGAAACCAAACCAGACACTTCATGGGAAATGCTAATAACAAATGTTGGTGGGCACATTTCATTCTGTTATCTCCTCAGAGGTTAAATTACACCATTCATTCAATCGTTTTGCTTGTTCAGACAATGAGGGCAGGTCAGGAGTAGGCAAATAATCCTTTTAGCCTGTCCTCTCTGAAGTGACATTGGAATGAAGGGGAGCATTTTAGAGAGATATCAGTTTCCATGGTAAGACTCTGCAAACAGGCACACACATTTGCAGCTTAGTAATTTTACCTCCTTCTCCATTTGAGGACAAAGCAAAACAGCCATTCTTGTAATGCTGATAAAGAGATGAAACAGCTACTGCACAGGTAAGCAAGTTTTCTGATAGAAAGCTTGTTTATCTGTCAGCAGAACCACTTCCTTAAGAAGGAAAGGTGGATAAAAAGGCGTACTAGAAAAAGACCCTCCCTATATCAGGACACGATTAAACAACTAAACAACAACATATCAGGACATAACAGTGATTTGCCATTGCATGTATATTGTTGTTTATAAAATACACAGGCCCACATCCAGAGGCAGGGCTGCACACATGAAAATAATGTTCAAGCCCTGGTGGATCTCAGGAATGGAGAAATGACCACAGCTTTGACACGATCGCCCCTGAGCACCCTCTCTCACAGAGTGGAGCCTGTTTTGGAGATAGGAAGGATGGGTGGAGGCTAACAGGTGATCTGAATGGTCAAGGCTGGCTATGCTATATGCTCATTTGCTTCTCACATTGTCCCAGGTAGTAGACAGGGCTCCTGCTTTGGGTCCCTTCCAGAACAGGATGAGGATGTCCTCACCAGAGTCCCTCCCTACAGTACCTCTCTCTGACCTGAATTATAGCTTTCACTTCCTTGCCGTCATCCAATCCCTGCTCTCAGACATCAGTTCAGGACTTCCAGAACCTCCCCAGAATCCCCCGCACATCTGGGGCAGTCTTTGGTCATCTTTTGTACTATGTTGCCCTGTGCAAGACCAAAATTTGGCACCCCCAAACGGATCTTGTCAGTTATGGTCCTTCTCAATTTTGTGCTCCCTTGGGGACCACCTGCACTGTCCTAAATCTGGCACTGCTCACATGTTCACAGTTTGGTGCAGTTCAGGTAAGCAATGGCCTCTGTGCACAGGCACAGATTTACAACCACAATATCTCCAATACTCGGGAACATTCCATTCATCTATACTGGTTATATAGCATTTCCTGATATTGAAAAGAATGTGGCAGTATATCAGAGCCCTGTAAAGTTTAGGCTTAAGACTGATATAGTGCACATCTCAAGGAGTGCCTGGGCAGCACATGATGGCAGACCACAGGATTAATTTTGCTCAGGCCCACACAACTTATGAACCACCAAGCCAAGCATAGCCCGTCATCTGTCTGCAGTGGTCTGCCAGGTGTTTGACAGTCCCATGTTTTACAGGCAACAGCCAAAGCAGGATGCATACTTGGTCTCTGGTGGACTCTGTTGTTCGGTTGTGTTTAGCTCAAGCTGTGGAAGCCTGGTTTAGTTTATCTGGCTGACTAGAATGATTTGAAATTTCATCAGGCTTCCTCGTATGAGGAAGCAGCTTCCATAATCATGCCACATATTGAAACAAGGCATGGGGCAAACGTGTTGCCATTTCCCCCACTAAGTTTGAAAAATGAGCACAGAGACGCAGATGAAAGAGTAAAATAGGAAACATCAACAGCTCCAAGCTTACTTAATAAATGTCGTAAGGAAATCATAAAAAGCATAAAGTGATTGTGCTTAAACAGAGAAAGGTTTTTGGCACAATATGGCAAGTGTTAGTTGTGAATAGTTCTCATTGAAAGCAATAACATGGAACGTAGGGTTTGCGGGGTTGCACCTTACTGTCTTTAAGAGTCAGCTTTAAAGGGAAAGGGGACCACTGTTAGCGGCTCTCTGTGGACCAGAAGTATGACTCATGTCAATAACGATTCATGGCTTTAGTTTTGTGAGCTGAACTCTGTGGACTTCCCTCCCATAGAAGTCAGAAAGGCACTGTCCCTGTTGAGCTTCAGACACTTGGTTAAAGCCATTTAATTTCAGGGGGTTTTTACTTCATGAATGTTCCTGGGTTTAACTTTTTTCTGATCTTCTTTGTTTAAATTTCTGGGGTTTTACATTTTTGAGGTTTAATCTATGTTTTGTACATTGTATATTTTTTATGGTTGTAAGCTGCTTTGAGACCTAGGTGGTGAAAAGCAGGATATAATTTTTAAAGGTGTATCACCTTGTGTAATGCCATAGGATAGCCCCTCCATGGCAGATCTCACCCCAGAAATTGGAGTCACCACTGAGCTGATTTCAAATCCCAATGGGTTCTCTACTCATCCAGTGTCACCCCACCCACACTTGATCATGCCAGATTAAATATCAACCTGGGCTGAAATGTGCATTGGAGCGAAAGCATGAGGAGTCTCTGTAACAACCATTAATCTAATATACCACTGGATTTTTCTTCTGCCTATAAGGGCAGGCAAGAAGGGATGGAAGAATTGGAGACATGATGGACGTGGTGGCACTTGAGCCTTTTTACTACCTTGAATCCCTACAGCAATAAGTCTGAGGTCATAGCAGGCGCACCACAACTTTGTGAAAACTGGTGCGTTGGAAGGTCCAGTGCCTCTCTGTTTAGCTGAGATGCTTTTAAAAATTATTCCACAGTATTTTGTTCCACATTCCCTTGCCTTGCTTACTTTAACCTCATTGAAACTTTCTCTATCTGACTTGAAGTCTGGTGGAATTAATAGTTGAGGAACTTTCCATGTGGCATTTCCCCCCCTCATGTAGTTTTTGAATTTGGAGCAGGAACTGCTGTGGTTCTTCAGTGAGAAAAAGCCAGATTGACTTTAGGCTGAATTTTGGAGCAATTGGGAGAGAGGTCTGGTACCTCTTTCCCATTTACATTAGCAGGAGGTTGGACTAGATGATCCTCAGGGTCCCTTCCAACTCAACAATTCTATGAGTCTCAGACTTAAAAGTGCTTAACTTTAACTAGAAATTGATCATGCCACGCACACTTTATATTACTTCTCTGTTGTGCAGTGTCATACATACTCAAGAAACAAACCTGTGACTTATGAATCTAAAGGGCCACAAGATAACCATTTTCGTTTAAGTTTAATGGTTATGCAATGCTACCCCCCCCCGATGTTGCATGCCCTCTCGCCAGCGCACGATCTGTTTGTCTGAAGAGAGCTGCCTTCCTTGTGTCTAGGATTTCCAACAGGAAGGCAGAATTTGTGGCCATTCAGGGTTTCTAATATGACTAACAGGCCAAACATGGGACTTTATTAATGTATCTTTATGTTACTTGCTCTTGGAAGCCTCCTTGGAAGGATTTGTAGCTTTAAAGGTGAACATAAGAATGAATGAACATGAGGGTTGGATACACCTGATTCGCCCCATCACCAGAAGCTCTGCACAAGGACGTCTATATTTTTGGTAGCTGAGGTGAACCACCAAATGGTGTCCACTCCACCCTGCCAGGGAAGAAGGGGTGGGTGAAGATCTACATCAAGGGAGGAATAAAGCTCTACAGCAGGATCAGCTGCCCCTGTAGATTCTGCCACCTCTGGCAATTGCCTCACCTTGCCTCATGGGGAGGACGGCCCTGCCTACAGTCACCCATGAAATTGATTTAGGAATTGACTACCACAAAATGTGATGGCCACTAGCTTTGAAAAAAGCTTAGGCAAATCAATGCAGGATAGGCTTATTCATTATTATTCACCATGATGGCTCAGTGGAACCTTCAGAAGATGTGTCCTCTTGAGTACTGGGCATAGGCCACAGAGATTAGGGTCTGGTTCACAACCTGCTTGTGGACTTCCCAGAAGCATCTGATTGGTTACTGTTGAATGCTAGTCTAGATGGACCAGCAAAGTAGTGCTTATATTCTTTCTTTTTTTAAAAAGATATTTATTAGAATTTTACAAAATAAAAAAAGAAAAAAGAAAAATACAAAATAAAAATAGATAAAAAACAATTCGATCTTTCCATCACTTTCTTTCATTTGCTTATTTCCCGGACCTCCTCACACCTCCGTTTTTGTATTTCAGTTCAATTTGTTAGTTCAGCAAATCCTTCCCCTCTTTGTTTATCCTAATCTTTAATCTTAAAATAATGTAACATTAAATTTTTGTCTATTAATAGTCCATTTTTTTTCATACTCCTTATAGCATTATAGCTAAAAACCCCATAACTTTTCATCCAACATCATTCTAACATTCATTAATTTTACAATATTTCTGTAGATAGTCTTTAAATTTCTTCCAATCTTCTTCCACCGACTCTTCTCCCTGGTCTCGGATTCTGCCGGTCATTTCTGCCAATTCCATGTAGTCCATCACCTTCATCTGCCATTCTTCCAGGGTGGGTAGATCTTGTGTCTTCCAATACTTTGCAATAAGTATTCTTGCTGCTGTCGTGGCATACATAAAGAAAGTTCTATCCTTCTTTGGCACCAATTGGCCGACCATGCCCAGGAGAAAGGCCTCTGGTTTCTTCAGAAAGGTATATTTAAATACCTTTTTCATTTCATTATAGATCATCTCCCAGAAAGCCTTAATCCTTGGGCACGTCCACCAAAGGTGAAAGAATGTACCTTCAGTTTCTTTACATTTCCAACATTTGTTATCGGGCAAATGATAGATTTTTGCGAGCTTGACTGGAGTCATGTACCACCTGTATATCATTTTCATAATATTCTCTCTTAAGGCATTACATGCCGTAAACTTCATACCTGTGGTCCATAACTGTTCCCAGTCAGCGAACATAATATTGTGTCCAACATCTTGTGCCCATTTAATCATAGCAGATTTCACCGTTTCATCCTGAGTGTTCCATTTCAACAGCAAGTTATACATCCTTGACAAAGTCTTAGTTTTGGGATCCAACAATTCTGTTTCCAATTTTGATTTTTCCACCTGGAATCCAATTTTTTTGTCCAAATTGTATGCCTCCATTATTTGATAATAATGAAGCCAATCTCACACTTTATCTTTTAGTTTTTCATAACTCTGCAATTTCAGTTTGTCTCCCACTTGTTCCAAAATTTCCCAATATTTCGGCCATTTGGCCTCCATATTGAGTTTTTTCTGAGCCTTCGCTTCCATCGTTGACAACCACCTTGGGGTTTTATTTTCAAGCAAGTCCTTATATCTTATCCAGACATTAAACAGTGCTTTCCTGACAATATGATTTTTAAATACTTTATGTGCTTTGACCTTATCATACCACAGATATGCATGCCAACCAAATACATTATTAAAACCTTCCATATCCAAAATGTCTGTGTTTTCAAGGAGTAGCCATTCTTTCAACCAGCAGAAAGCTGCTGATTCATAATAAAGTTTAAGGTCTGACAGGGCAAATCCACCTCTTTCCTTTGCATCCGTTAATATTTTAAATTTTATTCTGGGCTTCTTGCCCTGCCAGACAAATCTAGAAATATCTCTCTGCCACTTCTTGAAACAATCCATTTTGTCCAAAATTTGCAATGTTTGAAACAAAAATAACATTCTTGGCAATACATTCATCTTTATCGCAGCAATACGGCCAGCAGTGAAAGCTTCAAGTTTGACCAAATTTCTAGGTCTTTTTTCACTTCCGCCCAACATTTTTCATAATTGTCTTTAAATAAGTTCCCATTTTTGGCTGTCATGTTAATCCCCAGGTATTTCACTTTCTTAACCACTGTTAAACCTGTCACATTCTGAAACCTCTCTCTTTCAATCACTGTTAAGTTTTTCCCTAGAACCTTTGTCTTTAGTTTATTCAATTTAAATCCTGCAACCTGACCAAAGTCTTGAATCAGTTCCAAAACTCTTTTGGTACTAGATTCTGGCTCCTGTAATGTCAATACTAAATCATCTGCAAATGCTCTCAATTTATACTGCTTAGCTCCGACTTGTATACCTTTAACCAACTGGTCCCTTCTGATCATATTCAGCAAAACCTCCAGGACCGATATAAAAAGCAATGGAGAGATTGGGCAACCTTGTCGTGTTCCTTTTTCTATCTTAAATTCCTCCGTAACCTCGTTATTAACAATTAGCTTAGCCTTTTGTTCATAGTAGATTGCACCTATACCATTTCCAAATCCTTCTCCCACCCCCATCCCCTGTAGATTCTTCTTCATAAAACTCCAAGAAATGTTGTCAAAGGCTTTCTCCGTGTCCACAAATATTAAAACTGCCTTAGTATTAATATTCACTTCTAACTTTTCCAAGATGTTAATTATATTCCTCAAATTATCAGACAAATGTCTACCCGGAAGAAAGCCTGCTTGGTCTTTATGAATCTCTTCCATCAACACTTTCTTTAATCTCTTGGCCAAAATATCTGCAAAAATTTTGTAATCCACATTGAGTAATGATATGGGGCAGTAGTTCTTAAGCTGGGTTTTTTCAGTTTCTGTTTTCGGTAGTGCTTATATTCTGATCAGCACATAATTTAAATTAACATTAATTCGGTTCAAAAATAAAATGCTATTAATCTATTCCACAGGTGTTTTTTTGTTTGCTGTTTTGTGATATTTTAGGAAATATTCACTTTGAAATAAACAGCAACAAAAAGGAAATACTCAGGTACAGAAATGTTTGCTTTAGATTCTTTATTGCAAAATAAAAGCAATTTCATGGGTTGCAAAGCTGCCAAAAGGGAAAGTGAGCCCCCTGCTGTTACAATTACTCTGCTGCTGTCTGCTCAAGAGGGACCCTACCGTGTCTTGCTGCATTTCTTGGTGGTGTTTTCTTCCAGCCAATCTACTCTGAACATGCTTCAGAGCAACCTGCGGTGCTAATTGGATTTGATCAAAATAGCATATTTCACAAGCATGACATCATTTCCCCGGCCTCTTTCAGCAGGCAGATTCAACAACTGGTTTTGATTCTGCTTTGAGACTGGAATCAAGCACAGCTATGAGATGTGCCTCAACCTTGGCAGCAATTTAGCTGCAACTTAAATTTATGACACATTCAAACATTTATATTCATTTAAAATGAAAGGCAGGGGGAACAGTGCAAACATTTCTCATTCGCTTTTACTATCTCTACTAGTTTTACTTTCTATAGAAATTGTGTATTGTTGTGGACAATAAAGAAAGGAAAATACCAACCAGACTATTACAACATTAGAGTTTAAATTCAGATGATTTGCATGCAATTAATAATTTGTATAATGGGGCACAGTTTGTAATTTATGTAGGGCAGATTGTGCAAATTTTGGGACAGCACACACACCATATTGCCGATTACAATTAACCAATGCTATGAAATATATGGATGAAACAAAATATAATATGGAATTTATGCGATGACCAAGCCCTACAGGGAATATATTAGAAGTTTGTTATGCCTAACTAAATTTAACACACTGTTAAAAATTAAGTCCATGTGATTTTATATTCTTAGCTGCTTTGAGCATAGGTTTCCTGTGGAAAGGTGACTTGCAGCGCAATCTTAACCCACAGTCTGTGCCAATACAGGCGGTTAGACAGAGGGGATGCTCTGCTAGACGGCACTGAGAGGCGCCTTCACAGGACTCTTTTCGGCGCCTGCTAAAAACATTCTTGTTTAGACCAGCTTACCCAGATGCATAGAAAGTGGAGGTAATTTTAATCTGTTTTAGTATTTTAACTTTTGTATGCTTTAAAGTGTGGCTGCACTTTTTTCTCAATTTTATTGTTTAATCATTTTGTAAACTGCTATGAGGTGTTTTTTATTTTTATTTTGACAATCAAGCGGCGTATAAGTTTTATGAAATAAATGAATGTGGAGGTCTCTGCCACTGCACCCAGTAGGGCAGAAAGCTACAGCTGGCATTTCTTGTGCCCATGGCAGCCTGCAGAAAAGTCCTGAAACAGAGTGCTTTGAGATGGGGCAGCAACACAAATTCCCTGAGGAACTGTTTTGGTTAAAAAGAAGAAGAAAAACCTACCCCAGACCTTTGTACCCTGGATGACACAAGCGGCAGGGCTCCCCCCCCCCCCCGACTACTGTCCTGTTGGGGTTTAGGATTACTTTGTAACACGTTTTAATAATGACAAAGCCCTGTTTGCAGTAATCGTAACAACGGCAACAATATATCCCGCCCTCCCCGGCTTCGGCTGGGGAGGGCAGGATATAAATAAAATTTTTTATTATTATTATTATATTTCTTATATGCAATTGATGTGGCTAAATGTGTAATCTGGGAAATTTCTGGTTCAGATCTCAACTCATCTTTGAACTTGGCTATTCCCCAGCCTCAGGCCTTCGGAGCTGTTGTAAGATTGCTGACATCATAGCCAAACTGTTGACACGTTCAGTAGCTGCACAACTGCATTATCAGCTGCTTGGTGGGATGGAGGAGCAGGCAGGGATTAAATTGGCCCTATGGCTCCGTTTCTCTTTTTGTTTTGCCTGAAGCTGATTCGCAGTACCTCCAATTTTGTGACATGACTATATATTTGAAATACTTATTGGCTCCTCTTCAGTGTAGGCTCTCAAGCAGTTCACAAAATCAGACAGTAAAAAAATACGATGGCAATAAATCCAGATACAGCAGAGCAATGTAAAAATAAAACCTACTATATATTTTGGAAATTGGTTTTTATATTTGTCCATCCATCTGTCGTCTTGGTTTGGCTGCCTCTTGAGATATTATTGCCAAACTCATCACAAGGCTTCCAAAAGTGAGGGTGGTGGACTTCGTCAATTTAGGTGCACTGGACACCATTTTGAATCAAGATGGTGGACTAAAATGTCACCTTGGTGTGACTTGGACCATCCTTTGGCATAAGCTTGGCTGCTTCTTGAGATTTTGTTGGCAATCATGGCATGGGAGTTCCAAGGTGGGAGCCACACCGAAGCCTGGGTGCCAGGTGGAATGCTGAATCAAAATGCCAGACTGAAACATGATTTTGGTGTGATTTTGCCCATTCTTTAGCAGAGGTTCAGCTACCTCTTGAGACATCATTCCAAACTCAGCATGAGGGTTCCTGAGGTAGGACCAACAGCCTTTCAATGCTGGGCACCATTTTTATTCAAGATGGTGGACCAAAATGTGACTTTGACATGGTTTGCAATAATGTATGTGAACTACTTTGACACTTGAAACAGACTATATAAATGCTTCAAATTATTACTGGCACAATCCAGCCAATCATTTATTTCAATAATTGGCTGGGTCACTCTGAAGCCTACTATATCAAATATCTTCTGGACGACAAGTCCAATGATATTACAGTGGCTGTGGCAAAGTTTCTTTCAGTAGTCCTACAAATCAAAGATCAACATACCCATGACTAAACAAATAACACTTTGGTCTCCCTTCCCTGGGGGGTTGTCTGCATGAATCTGTATTTTATTCTGAATCCATCTTATGGGTTGTTGGACCGCAATAAAGGTTGTTGTTGCTGCTGCTGCTGCTGTTGTTGTTTCAATTAAGCATTGAATTAAGCATGTGCTCAAACAGGTCTTATTAATATCACTAGCACTTGCCAAACAGCTCATTTTGCAATAATCACGCTCTGACACTCCCACCATAAGTGAAAAGATGTACCTTTATGTTGTTGTTGTTGGTTGTTGTGGTTGTGGTTGTTGTATATGCCATTGTTTTAGGAAGCAAATGAGATTTATATATGATAGGATCACTAGTGTATAGTACCACTTAAAAATTATCTTAAGAGTGGATTCCTGAATCTTTGCTGAAATTGATTTCTTATGCACCATTCTTTCCTGTTTTTCTATACAATAATGTCGATATTAGGCACAATTGCACATAAAAATGTGTATAACAGGATAAGCTTACACAAAAATGCTGACAAATTTTCATGAGAACTTGGTTGATTTGTAAAAAAAAAAGCAAACTGATGTGGAAATATGGAGAACTGAACTGAAGACTGGGAAAACAAGAGATGGACAGAAATCAAAATCGACATATTTGCCCTTTCCTTGGGGAGACCCCAAACAACTAACTGAGGACTGAGCAAACCCTGGAGGAAAACTAAAATTAAGCATCCTAGGAAAAGGCATAGCTGTCTGGCTGAAACTCTAAAAAACCCCACATGCTGCCACATTTTGTTGCAAGACCCACTTCCATTACACAATGTAGAAGCTCTGTAATTTTTAGAATATACTTTTGTTGTCCTACATCTCCAGCGATTACTATGGTTAATTTTTCTTATTTATATTTTATAGAAATGCTGGTGGTTCTCAACTTAAAAGAAACCAACTACTCCACAATCAGTTGAGTGTTCCACTTATTTTATGGCTATGATGACATTTACCTCCATATAAAATTCATGGCTTAATTACTAAGTTGTTCACACATTTTATTCTTCTTAAAAGGAATGGAAAACAGTTGTGTTACTCACTGGGCCCAAGGTGAAGTCATGTTCCGCATTGTTCCAGATTTGGGAGACAAGAGTTTCTCCTTTCAGATTTTTTCCAATTTTGTTTCTAAACATTGCCATCACGGAACTGCACAAAACTAACATGATAACCTCTAGTGTACTGTAATGCTAGGAAGGAAGGGAGGGAGGGAGGGAGGGAGGAGAGAGAGAGAGAGAGAGAGAGAGAGAGAGAGAGAGAGAGAGAGATTTGAGAGCCAGGAAGTCCATGATAACAAATCTCCACCATGAACTCACTATATATAAGTAAACAATTGTCCCTCACCCTCAGGTCCCCTGAAAGCTGAAACATGGTGACAAGGACACAGGATCCTATAGACCTTCAGCAGCCCAAGTTCAGCTGGTCCCTGCTGCTCTGTCTAAGCCACTCCAAGCTGCAAGCAAGCAAGCAAGCAAGCAAGCAAGCTTCTTTTAGGCTTTTACCAGTCTTGTCTCCTCTTTCCAGAAGCTGCTTGCTGCACCAAATATAATGCAAAGCAGTTACCTAGACTTCCCTCCTTCCTTCCTTCCTTTAGCAGGGAGCTGGTTCACATGTCTTGCCAACTCTAGGGGGCTGAAGACATGTGGTGTCCAGTGGCAGGTCCAATGGCCTACTCCTCCAGAGTGCTCAGCCTTCTGCATTGCGCAACACACGTGATGTCACAAGTGCCACCCCCCATTTTGGGGGCAATCCTGTGCCTCTGGACACACTAAACCATAGCTGAGTGTGGTATGACCATGCTGGAATGAACCCAAGTGGGCCTTGGGCTCACGTACCATATGGTAAAGAGGAGGGGCTCAAAAACCTTTGCTTCTATTTGGGAATCAGCTGAAAGGCCATCAACATGAGATAAAACATCCCCTGCCACTCTCTGGAAATCATTTGAATCTATTAAGTGGCAGGGGCAGATCATCCAAATCGGTCCCACTTGCAGAGGCGAAGGGTCGCAGAGAAGTCGAGTTGCACCAGGAAGTGATCTGACCATGGCACTTCTTTTGTTTCATCTTTACTTAGTGTCAGATCACCCACATCCATAGAGGTGAACACCAGGACACTCATGTCTGCAACTATGAGTTGGGTCAAACTTATTCAGGAACAGCCCCATGGAGACCATGCTTTCCACGAAGTCCCAAGCGTCCCCTTGTAAGTTCTTGTCGGCGTGGATGTTAAAATCTCCCAGGACAACCAAACTAGGTGTCTCCAGGAGAATATCCGCTGCAACTGAAGCAGCTTGGGCAGGGAATCCTTGGTGCAGCAGGGAGGTTGCTACACCAAAAGGCCCCTATTGCCCAACTTCCAGAACATGCACTCAGAAAACTGGGTCTTCCCAATAGGATGCCTGGTGTAAGCTAATGATTTCCTAAAAATCACTGCAACCTCCCCCTCCCCGCCCACATGACCTGGGTTGCTATGTGTAAGAGAAACCTGGTGGACAAGCAGTGGCAAGGACAGGTCCATCTGCTTCATCCAACCAAGTCTCTGTTACACATGCCAGGTCAAGTCCTCCATCCACAATCAAGTGATGGATGGCAGCAGTCTTATGAATCATTGACCTGGCATTGCACAGCAGCACCTTCAGGTCATGTGGGTCCCCCTTGCTGATTCCAGTATCCTTCCTGTCAAGACCAGACCCGGAGGCAGGGATAGTCCTCAAACAACGACTAAACCTGTCTCCTTGGTAATGACATGGTTTGGTCTTAGCGTAACTCCTCCTCCTGCCCGTGATCACTGAGATTGGGTGTCCGAGTGCACCCCCCCCATGGACCATGCCCCAGCCATTCTGTTGACTGGGGCCCACTCTCAGGCAGCCCTGACCCTCCCCCCTTAAGAACAAAATGAAAACTATACAATAAAACAGTAGAAACCAGTGATTTCTTTTTAAAAAAAAATGTTTAGGGGGTCCTCTCATTTTCCTACTAATATTGAAATACTGCCCTTCAAAGAGGCCAAACTTAGATTCACAAAATGTTTAGCGGTATGCATGTTAGTTTCTGTTTTTATCACTGTGCAGCTGCTGCAAGTCACAGGACTGTGTTTGCATTCCACAGTCCAGGCTGTTGGAAGTCTCACGGGAAAGGGAGACGGGATGTGACGTTACTGGTTTCCTGTTTCCTTTCTTCTTTCGTTTTCTTTGTTCAGTTGCTCTCTGCTTCTCATAGAGAGGAGATGTATATTTCTTTGCTCTCTGCATAGCTTAATAATAAAGCATAGCAATGTAGCCCATACTATCTCATCCTTCCGCTGTGGTGTTGTTTTGATGCTCTGCTGGGTGGGCTCGAAGGAAGATGAGGCTTATCAGCTCGGACGACCGGAGCTGAAATCCCAATAATGCATACCCCTGCGTCCCCCCAGAAAAAAAGCCCTAGTAGAAACTAATTTTTAAAAAGTTACATTTATACTAAAATTAAACTAATCCCCAGCCCCAACTAAACATTTATCCCATCCCCAACAGAGCAAAATAAAAACAACAAAACAACAAGCATTTAAAACACCACAGATTAAAAACTATTTAAAAACATTTAAAAGCATTTTCAGCAGCAGCAATTTCCCAGTGGCCTCTCAGGAGCCTTCCAGCTGTTCCGGGTAAGTGTGGGCCCTGCCCCCGAGGCCAGGGGGAGATGGGCCTTGCAGCAGCAGGGAGCAGGTCTTCTCTCCTTGTTATTATTCATTGTTTTTATTTGATTCCCAAAGTTTAAGTGCATAGTGTGCGCAACCAAACTTCTAGGACTGCTTGGCTGGGCCTTCTGGATTGCTTCCCCAAAGTGAGATCAAGTATGAATTACAATTTCTTGTTGATTAGACTAATTTGTGCAATTTATATTGTGCCAGAATATATATTGATAAAAGGCAATGTTTCTTTTTCCCATTTCTGGTATTCTGCTCCCCAGTCTGTACACAAATGGGTTGTGATCCAGAGGAGATCCTGCACGTATTGCCTGCATGTTACGAATTCCATTCTATGGTCCTGCCAGACCCAGCGAGGCGGGGATAGGTAGGGCACAGAGAGTAACCAAGTGAGAATGAGATTTATTTATTCTAAGATATTTATTGTTCATGCTTCATTGCCACATACCATGCTTGATGGCTGCTTCATTGCTATAGGCTACCAAACTTAAAATGAAACGATGATAAAACACAGCTGAAAATATATTAGCCATTTAACCCACCAGTACACCTTCTAGAGCAGAAAAAAGAAAAAGGGCAAGAGCCAGCCGGTGTAGTAGTATTATTATTATTATTATTATTATTATTATTATTATTATTATTATTTTATACAAAACAAGGACAAATATCTGCATAAAATGTGAAAATCTAAATCTATATGTGTAGATGCAAATTGAGAAATGATTACTATAATTTAAATAGAAATACAATACATCTCACCGTAGCAGGGAAGACTGTGATAAGGTGACCTTTGCGGCTGCTCAGGTTGCTGTTGAGGTGCTAACTCTTCATGCGCAATTTCAAGGCCCCTGTTTGCCTGTCCTACTCTTCCTGATCTCTAAATGGGAAGTCTTTTCAGAGTGAGGACATACTTTCCAGCTGGAGCAGCAGTCAGCTCTGTCCCTTTCCTCAGAAAGCAGATGACAGCAACAGTAGTTGAAGATGGACGCTGCCAGATGTAAGAGGAGGGCAAGGTTGCTCTGCCTGATCCTTTCTCTCCCTCGTTCTGCAAGCAGTTGAGTCTAACAGTAAAATTCATAAGGCACAATCAAGAACAGCATAACTGTGACCACCCTGCTTGTGTGGAGAAGAAAGGCCGCTATTAATAATACAGGAAGTATGAAACAAATTAATACAGTGATGGCAATGTGCATTTCATTAAATTAATGTGATTCAGCTTTTTTTAAATCTAGCTGTAGTATTTGTTCTATGGAAATAAAGGATCCATCTTTCATTCTCAGAGTCTTTCCAGATTATCTTTGTGTGTGCACAATAAATCCACACAGGATGCCAACATATTCTTAACTTAAAAATGGCTTTTCTTGGAGGCATATTGCATTGTCTCTGACTCACACAACTATTTTAATGTCAGGAAAATGTGATTCTTTCCCTAACTGCCCTACTGTGAACACTGTGTAAATTTCACAGGTTCATTAGCGAAACTCATTGGATAATGCCTGCGTGTTTTTGACACTAAGTAGTAGTAACAGAACTCCTCCCAACTCATCTCTTCCCCATTCTTTTAGAATTTTTATCCCATTTCCTTTATATTCTTTTATTCCTTTTCTAACATTCTCTTTTCATAGAATCATAGAATCGTAGAGTTTGAACATGTAAAATACTGAGCTGGAAGGTTTTCTCTCTCTATTTGAGTTGTGTGTTCCCCCACCCACAGGCAACAGTTCATTGCCCACATAGGGTGGAGTGGTTTTTTTCTTTAACTCATGACATAAATCTCCCCAACCCTACAGTATATAGGATATCCACTATGAAATAACCAGCATGCTTAGGCTAATAATTAATGCATGAAGGGGTTAAGACCATAGTGTAAGTTGTCCTGCCAGTCTTAGCTAGGTCACGCCCCTTCACCTTAGGAGAAAGGGTTATCAAGCCTTTGTTCTTCTACCATGTGAACTTTACCAGCAGGTAGGTCTAAGCTGGGTGCTCCATGCTTAGACCTCATGGCTTCAACAAGTCATCTTGAAGTTATACTGCCATACTTTTCATGCTGCTGTATGGGAAAGCACATGGATCTGACATTTGAAGGGTTTGTGAGTAAACCAAACATGTGGTCTCTTTCTATGCTAAGGGAAGGGGGAAACTTTGGAAGCAACTTAGAAGCGGATATTTTAACAGTCTAACAGCCAGTATTCCCATGCTTTACTTTGCTGTATGTTTTTGTGATTTTAATTCCGCGCTGGGGCTTTCTCACCAACAGTACTTGCCCCAAACCTGGAACTAGGCATCCAGGGAATTCTTTTATTTTACATAGTATTTATATTTAACTAAATTGACCAACAGAGTTCACACCTAGGACATTAGAGCTCTTTTTCTCTTCCTCTAGTTTCCTTCTCTCTCTTTCATGTGACACATCCAGCATCCCACGGTAAGTCTGCCCTCAGTCGTAGACAACATTTGTGGAGTCACTTAATCTGTCCAACTTCTGCCCCCTTGTTTTCCTCCATGAGGGTGAAATTGAGAGCTTCCCACAACCAGGAGTTTAGTGCAGCTATAATGTGGTAGCAGTTTCCCACATGCAGCTAAAATGAGTTTTTGCCTTTGGCATCCCAGTAATTTGTGAATCCAAGAATTCACTCTCCAGACTGTGGAAAAGGCAAAATACTAGGGATCATTAGAAAAGGAATGGAAAATAAAATTGCCAATATCACAATGCTGTTACACAAATCTATGGAATGGCAGTGGAACGGTCTCCCTCAGGAGGTTATGGACTCTCCTTCCTTGGAAGTTTTTAAGCAGAGGGTGGATGACCACCTGTCCTGGATGCTTTAGTTGAGATACCTGCATAGCAGGGGGTTGGACTAGGTGACCCCTGGGCTCCAACTCTACAATTCTAAGATTCTGTGTCTGCAGTTGGAATACTGTGTACAGCATGTGTTGCCTCTCCTCAAAAAGGATACTGTAGAGCTGGAAAAGGTTCTGAAGAGGCCAATCAAAATGATCAAGGGAGGGACTTCCGGGTTAGTGCAACCGGCAATGGCGGATTTCCTCTGATCGGGAGGAATCCGCTCCGTGAAAATCAGGGTCTGACCGCCACGGCGAAGTGGAGACCCACTAAAAACCACAGGCGGGAGAAGCCTGTGGACCTGGGATTCGGCTGGCACCTTTCGCGCCTCCCCTACTCGCGGGAAAACCCGGTTTCGGGGATCCGGAGCAACGTGGGGTGAGCGGCGCGGTGCTTCGAAACAACTGCTCTTTTTACAGAGTGAAGCCGCATTGCTGTTGCCGGAGAGCGCTGACTTTTTCCTGTGGACAATTGGACTCTAAACAAGTACCCGTGAGTAGAACGGAAAATTGGATTATAAAACTTCGTAATTTGGCACTGGAGCGGGAAGGTTTAAACAGGAAGTCCGCCTTCCGCTTTTGTAAATAGTTTGAAGCAAAGACATCGCAAGCTAAAGTCTGGAAAGTTATTTGTAAAGGAGTAAATTTCCATCGGTCAAAACTACTAAACCCCCCTTGGAAGCAGGAGAAGAGGGGGGAAATTTTAAATTGTTTAAGCCTGCAGGAGAGAGAGTAAAGAAAGATAAATTTCTACTGTCTTGAACCTGGGAACGGGCTGTCAAAAGACAGACGTTTTGGGAAAGTTCATCGACCGTGAATAAAATGTGTGCTGACAGATAGTTAAGTAAGAGAAACATATTGACTCCAATGTTTCCCTTTGCATTTAAAAGGAACAAAATAGCTGAAAAAGGAAGGTAATTTTGTTGCCGGATCTGCTTCTAAAAGGACGGATACAATTAGAAATTGAATCCCCTAGAGGGAGCTTTTGAAATTGCTGTTGGAGTGGACCTGGGAAACTCGCCAGCTCTAGAGATTAAGGATCATGAGAAATAGTTTTTGACCTTGGACAAGAATGTCGACACAGGAAGCCTTAGTGTCTGCTTTGTGCAGGACAAGTGCTTTGTTGGAGCAGCTTCATGCAAAGATGGATTTGTTTCATGTAAAGATGGATTTGATGATTATTGCAACTGACAACTTTGGACAAACAGTGAATACTTATATGGAAACACCTCAGGAACTGACCCAGGAATTTGCATTGACAGGGCAAGTTGTGGTGAAGACAAAGAAGGAGGTTGTCGTTGAACCTCAAGTAATATATGTTGAGAGAGCTGTGGCCTTGCAGGATTATAAGCTGTTGTCTCTGATGCCCGAGCCCAGAGTGAGTAACATCTGGAGAGATGGAGTCCCAGCTGGATTGGAGATGGGAAGTGGGCTCGATCCCCCTATGCAGGGATGTCCAGACCTATGGGATTTGGTTCTGGGCCAGGGAGAGACTGGAGCTGTGGGGACCTTTAACTTTGGAGGGACATTGAAGCATGCTGTGAAACTTCCTTTGGATTTTAATGCTGACCATGGAGAATGGGCTGATCTGCCGAGAAGGGCTAAAGACATTGTTAAGTTGGAGCTTCCCAGAGATCTACTCCTCAGTGCCAAAGGAAAGAAATTGAGAATAAGATCAACAGATGACAAAGTAAAGGGCAAGTACAAATTTGAAGAAGATCTGCAGAAGGGACATGGAGAAGAGTTAAGAGCCTCGGACAGAAGATCACCAGGTTGATGGACTAGAGGGAATTGACAGAAAGGACTGAGAGAACCCGAGACCAGGAAGAAGAGACGGTGGATGAAGATTGGAAGAAAGTTTAAAAATTTATTTAAAGAAACATTGTTAAGTTAATGAGTCTTAGGAAAATGTTGGAATGAAACTATTTGGCTTTAGTAGAAATGCTATAAGGAGATAAGTTTAAATAAGTTCTAAGCTTTTAGGGTCTTTTAAGTGTAAAATTTAAGGGTAAACTGTGTTAAGATAAATTATAGAACAAAATCTGAGAAGAGGGAAAGGATTTGCTGAAACAGCTAATTGAATTAGAATACAAAAAAGGGAGGTGTGAGGAAGTCGAGGAAATAAGTAAATGAAAGATAAAGATATGAAAATATCGGATCTGTTCTTTTTTCTTTTTTTAAAATGTTTTTGTTTTTAAATGTTTTTGTTTTTTCTCTTTTTATTGATCTGTTGTATTGTTCTTTTATTGTATTTTTCTTTCTTTCTTTATTTTTTAAGTATTGTAATTTCCTTATTGTTTGTTTTTTCTTTTTTTCCTGTAATTGTTAAACTTTAATAAATATCATTTTTTTTAAAAAACAAAATGATCAAGGGAATTGAGTGACTCCCTTATGAGCAAAAGCTGCAGTAAGGGGACACAAGAGTCACGAAGCTGAGATTGAACAAACGCATGGAGAATAAGGCTGAGTTTACATTACTACCTTAAAACACAGCTAGGTCAATCTTCACAATTTGTATTGAAGCTGGTTTGGAGGAAAACACATCAAAATGTAGTATTTCCTAAGAAACAATAGGATAGATAAAGGACAAATATAGATTGTGGCTCACACCCCATGTACATTGCTTCCCAAAACAGTGGGAACACGCAGAAGTGCATAGACAGCTAGAGGCTATCAACGGCTACAAGCTATGATGCGTATAGTCCACCTCCACTGGCAAAAGAAGCATGTCTCTGACTCCCAGTTGCCAAAGACTGAAGTATCTGTCCGTTCTCTTCTCCCAGTTTCTCATTTTCAGTCTTTAATTCAGTTCTTCCCAGGGCTTTTTCTCAGCCAGAACTCACTGGAATTCAGTTCCGGCCCCTCTCAGGTGGGCACCATTGCCATTCTAAGAGAATGAGGAGGCGTTCATGGTGAGTTCCGGCACCTCTCTTTCTAGAAAAATAGCTGTTTTTCAGCCAATAGTATTGGCGTGGTGCAGAGATGAGGTTGTGCCGCTACAGGAACTCCAAGAGGAGAGTGGCTGAAGCTGGAGGAAGGAAGCCATGGCTCTACTGTAACTTTGAAAAGGAAACACAACAGTCTAGCAACAATACCATGCATTACATTCTGATCTACTTGTGAAAAAACTGCTTGGGAAAGCCAGTCCGCTTTCCTGGGGATTAGAAGTAGGTCAGATGAGAAAGGTTTCTGCTTGCTATGGCACTCCGCTGGAATCTCCTGATCAATTTGCACCCCCTTGCTTTGAACAGCTTTTTAAAACCAATGCACATTCCAGCCCTATTGTTGGTCTCTCCCCTGTTTTCGATAAAATAAAGGGGAGGGGGGAACTGGTTTGGATAAATCTAAACAATCTTTCTTAATTCACTTTGTAAACTAAATTAATTTGCTTGTATAACTATATCAAAGCAATTAGGCATTGCCCTTACCGTACATATCATATTAGTTCCATATATATGCACTGGCTTGAGGAAGTGTGCTGAATAAAACAAAAGAGAATGAACAGATTGGTTGCAGATAATCCAAACATTTTTGATTAAAATGTATAAGAATTTGAATAAGAATGCATTGTTTGGAATACATATAACCCAGTTTCCAAAAGACTATCTGGTTGCAAGTATATGTGGCTTTAATTAACTGCCCAAAAACTTTTAAAAGACATTGGCTAGAACTAATTTTTATAATGGTATTTATATATTTGTAAATGTGTAATTATTATTTGCAGTTGCGAATTTAATTGGAAGATTGCCTATTTGTGGGAGGATTCAACAAATCTAAAAACTTTTAAGTCACATTCATTTCTGTGGGGGAATTAGCAGATGTGGAGACTAATTTTTTAACAAGACTGTGAATTAATGGCACAGTTATTTATATTTGGAACCTATTTTAATTCTGGTGTACTACTGCAATAGAAGCAATCATATTAAGATACGGCCATTACCGATACTTCTAACAATAAGTGATAGATTCCCCTCCTCCAATGATCCACCGGGCTCTGATGTTCACCCACTCACACTATGTTAGAGTTCACACACTGAGTTCAGAGGAGCTTACTCCTATGAAATTGTGTATAGGCTTGTTGTCTTTACTTTTCTCTGGGTTGTATACCCTACACTAGAAAGAGCAAAAGGCGCAGGAAGTACAAAGGCAGTTGCTTTAGCAACATCTCCAAATATATTGATATTTCTTAATATGAATTAAGAAATGTGCTAGACATTGATCAGTTCATAAATTCTATTTGTTGCTCCAACTAGTCCAGATTATCTATCATGATTTTGCACAGAATGAGTAAAAGGCTGTTCTGTGAATCCTTTAAAGGACTACATGAGCCAATTCTCTTTTCCAGTGATGCCAACGATACATTTGCAGTTGATATCACTTGAAGCAAGAGCAAACCTCTGAAATCTAGCAGTGGAAAATACCTGTATTATTAATTCATTCCCCCTGTGGTGGATGGCCCAGTCAGAACTGGCCTGCAGAGACTGTTCCCATGGCATTGCCTGGGCTAAGTGTGAATCATGCCTCTGACAGCAAGCCTGCTACTTCACTGGAAGTGCTGCTCCACATTTTAGCTGACCTTAAAATTAGGAAATTGCTCATAAAATTAGGAAACTTGGAAGTAAGGAAGGAATTCAAGTTGAGAGAAATGGCACATGTGGAAACAGTTACAATAGGAAAACCAACAGAGAGGATTACAAACGAACACCCAGATCTCTTTCTAGAAAAAGGAAGCAGATAAGAAGGTGGGATGATAGGCAAAAACATTTTGGGTTATGGCAGGGAGGGGGAACCACTGGCTCTCTAGATGTTGGACTGTGTCAGCCCCAGTTTGCCTGGCCAGTGCTCTGGGAAGATGGGAGTTCAGTGACATCTGGAGGGCCCATCCCTGAGTTGGGATTGCTCAGCAAAATATTGCACCTGAAGTAGCCCCTTCAGAAGAAGGAAAATGAACCTTTTGAAACCAGCTCTTCATTTTCCCTCTTACTTTTATTTACTCATCAAAACTAGTGTGGCTTTTGCATGGGACTTCTATTTCCATTTCTGTTCTAAATGTGAAGGAACAGGTTTTTGTGGAAGAGTCACCTGCCTTTGTGCATTTTGACCTGTTCCGCTTGAAAGAGCAATATTGAGATCAATGCTTTCATTTGCTCACTTCACAGTTATATGTCTCAATTTCTTTCTTTCTTTCTTTCTTTTTTGGAGGCAGGGCAGAATGCCTCATGGGATATATAGTATTAGAGATGCATTTAAAAAGCCAATATGTACAGAAGAAGAGGAAAAAGTCAGAATCCAAAGAACCATATTTGTGCTACTGTTTCATGCTGTTATTGTTGCAACCACTTTGAGTTCCTAAAATTGAATCAGGATATCAGTTTTAAAACAAACAAGTAAAGTTTCCCTGCAGGCTTTAGGCTGCTTCTCTTGCGCAGCAGTTCCCCTGCAAGATGACAAACAGCTTTTATGTCTGAAGGAAGTTCCAATAGCAGTTTGTGCTATGGTATAGCTGTCAAAGAAAAGAAGTAAAAATAACTGCACTGGACTAGTGAAAACCCTTTATGTGAGCCAGAGCAGTTCTTTGGACCATAGCCAAGAAGTTATTGCAGTGCTGTTGCCATCTGAAATCCCCCAAATCCTGGATACGAGTTAAAATGTCAGTGGGCTGGGCAGATAATGAAGTGGGATGATTGTGAGCAGCATAAATAAAGACCCCTGTCTTTAATTACTAAATTTTGTTCTCTAGAATGATTTTGCTAGTTGTAGATTGTAAGTTCCACAGGGGGCTGGTACAATTACCTGTCTTCAGAAGGTTATCTTAATATGTATGAACCATTTCAAATGCTTAGAAGCCTCTCTGAATTTCCTAGCTAATTAAAATCATAAACCTTAAATAGCTCCAAAAGTAATGCCAAGAATAATACTCCCTAAGTGTTAAAATAATGTTGTTACAGCAGCTCCTGGTTGAACATCCTTTGTTAAACTGATTTCTTACTAATAGTGGGATGATCTGTTTCTTCACTTGGAGTTAGTTACTAGATTTATAGAAACATTCAAAAATTCCATGCATTTCATTTCAACATCAAATTTGCTTTTGTTAAAATATCAGCGCAAAAAATCATATGGCATTTCAGAAAGAGAAAACCCCAATATCTCAAACACAGGAACGTCTCTTTTTTCTGAAGGAAGGTGTCATCTCATTGCCAATTACTTTGCTTAAAAAAACTGAAGAAAACTATCACAAGCAATTAATCTTCTCTGATTCTCTTCCACTAAATGCCAGGGAAGACCACCCACTTGTTTATTTTCATTTATTTCTTATTTTACAACATTTATATGTCACTTTGATTGTAGCCAAAGTCTAAGTGATATACAGTTTTTTAAAACATTACAGCTATAAAGAAAAAACCCCTCTAGGTATTTAAAAACACTAAAAAAAACCACTTCTGCTGTTGACATACTGGACCTCTCTTGTTTCTGGGAGAGTGAAGGCAAGTGAAAGGGAAACCAACCCTTTCCCCCTTCCCCAGCCAGAAGCGGCAGTGCATATAATTATTTGAGGGAAATAATATATAAGAACATATTTCTATGAATGTAAAGCAAGAGTTGTGTCCAGATTTTCCCTTAAAATTTCTAAACGAAATGATGTCAGAAATAGCTAGATAGCTTAGTCTAGCGCTGACTGTTTTTATAATTAAGAAATTATGTATCTTAGCTCTCTGCAGACATGTGCACATGCATCACCAAGAAGTAATCAGTGTGATCAAAGCCAACAGTGCTTGTGTGGCTGTGCAACTGGTGGATCATTCTGGGTGCAACTCCATGTCCGCCCCCTTCCACCTCTCTGTTGTTTAAATGGGTTGAGGGCCAACACATTCTTGTTTTTCCTCACTAGATCATGCCTTGGGATAGAAGGATGAGCGAGATGACCCAAAGTGTTCTAGCCCAAACTAAGAAGATCTTGTGATTTATATGATTTCACCATTCAACATGATATGTTCAAGTTTGGCAATATAAATATATGGGTCTGGGACCCTCAGGTTCTTCCAGCATTCCATCCTAAAGCCCAAGGAACAGAGGTTGTTAATAAAGGCCATTTATAACTTCTGCTGTTAGGAAATGCAGGAACTTTCATTAAAGTGCCATTTAACTGAAATTATGAATGTAAAGTTCAAACGGTTTCCTGTTATGTCAAATATTTCATTCAGTTAGTCAGATGCCCTCCTTAAGTGAAAAAGTTGATTCACTATTTTCTGCCGTAATTCTTAAATAGTAAGAGTGAAAGACTTGTTGCAGGGGATGGGGTGAGACGGACTTGAAAATCAGGAATTATTTTTGAGGATAAAATCCAGAAATATATATCTATATTTATATTTCTATATTTTGCTATATCTACATCTATATCTAATCGGTTCAGTTGAATATGGATATACTGTAAGCTGCCTAGATTGCCTGGGGAAACCCAGCCAGATGGGCAGGGCATAAATGTTGTTGTTGTTGTGGTTGTTGCTGTTAAATATCTGGGTTGCTTGCAAGGTTCCTGAGAGTGAACAGTTGTGGGGAACAGTAACCTGCCAGCTAAAGTCTCATTCGCTCTCTGTGAGGTTCTGTGTATTGTTTCTGTATAGGAATCCTGTAGCTGTAGATGACACTACTCAGTGTCACTGGTGGAGAATGACGTCTGCTTTCACTGAAGCTCATTCTCATGTGGAGCAGAGTCTTTTTCTCTATAGCTATGAATGGCTACTATTCATTTACAAAGGGAGTGAATAGGCCACTATGAGTGAACATCACTGAGGTGGTGATTAAACCTGAAGCTGGTGAAATAGTCTATTTTCTGACTATATTGACCAAGATATGGACTATATTAGGTCCTCAGTTTTTTAAAAAATATCCATTTTTTAAAGATGTTTCATGGGGCTGAAAATATATTTTCTCCCTAGGGCAGGAGTGGTGGCTGCAGCTCGTGGTAGAACATCTGCTTTGCATGCAGAAGATCCCAGGTTCAGTCCTCAGCATCTCTAGGTAGGGATGGGACTTCTTGCAGGCCTGAAGAATCACTGCCAGTCAGGGCACAGAATATTGAATTAGACAGACCAATGGTCTGCCATAGTGTAAGGGAGGTACAATTCCCAGAATCTTTAACAAACTATAGTCCACAGGATTCTAGGGGCAGGGTGTTATATGTATGGTGTGTACACACAGAAAGGAATTCATGGAAGTTTAAGTGGCTGAGCGGAAAGCTGGTGATTTGTATTAGCATTTACTACTGTAATATCTGACATTTTAAAGTGTTTTAAGTAAATGGTCAAAACCTCTTTGATCAAACAGTAAATTATACTGATGCTGAAATATTCTACCATTTTGATATTGTTATTATTATTTTGTTTGTACCCTGCCCAACTGACTGGACAACTTTTGTAGTTCCATTGGAAATTGTTTCCCAAATCTTATTTTGTTGTTGTTTAGTCGTTTAGTCGTGTCCGACTCTTCGTGACCCCATGGACCAGAGCACGCCAGGCACTCCTGTCTTCCACCGCCTCCAGCAGTTTGGTCAGGCTCATGTTTGTAGTTTCGAGAACACTATCCAACCATCTCATCCTCTGTCGTCCCCTTCTCCTAGTGCCCTCCATCTTTCCCAACATCAGGGTCTTTTCCAGGGAGTCTTCTCTTCTCATGAGGTGGCCAAAGTATTGGAGCCTCAACTTCACGATCTGTCCTTCCAGTGAGCACTCAGGTCTGATTTCCTTAAGAATGGATGCGTTTGATCTTCTTGCAGTCCATGGGACTCTCAAGAGTCTCCTCCAGCACCATAATTCAAAAGCATCAATTCTTCGGCGATCAGCCTTCTTTATGGTCCAGCTCTCACTTCCATACATCACTACTGGGAAAACCATGGCTTTAACTATACGGAGCTTTGTTGGCAAGGTGACGTCTCTACTTCTCAAGATGCTGTCTAGGCCTGTCATTGCCCTTCTCCCAAGGAGCAGGCGTCTTTTAATTTCGTGACTGCTGTCACCATCTGCAGTGATCATGGAGCCCAAGAAAATAAAATCTCTCACTGCCTCCATTTCTTCCCCTTCTATTTGCCAGGAGGTGATGGGACCAGTGGCCATGATCTTCGTTTTTTTGATGTTGAGCTTCAGACCATATTTTGTGCTCTCCTCTTTCACCCTCATTAAAAGGTTCTTTAATTCCTCCTCACTTTCTGCCATCAAGGTTGTGTCATCTGCATATCTGAGGTTGTTGATATTTCTTCCGGCGATCTTAATTCCGGCTTGGGATTCATCCAGCCCAGCCTTTCGCATGATGAATTCTGCATATAAGTTAAATAAGCAGGGGGACAATATACAGCCTTGTCGTACTCCTTTCCCAATTTTGAACCAATCAGTTGTTCCATATCCAGTTCTAACTGTAGCTTCTTGTCCCACATAGAGATTTCTCAGGAGACAGATGAGGTGATCAGGCACTCCCATTTCTTTAAGAACTTGCCATAGTTTGCTGTGGTCGACACAGTCAAAGGCTTTTGCATAGTCAATGAAGCAGAAGTAGATGTCTTTCTGGAACTCTCTAGCTTTCTCCATAATCCAGCGCATGTTTGCAATTTGGTCTCTGGTTCCTCTGCCTCTTCTAAATCCAGCTTGCACTTCTGGGAGTTCTCGGTCCACATACTGCTTAAGCCTGCCTTGTAGAATTTTAAGCATAACCTTGCTAGCGTGTGAAATGAGTGCAATTGTGCGATTGCACAATTTTATTTTACTGTAAGCCCATTCACCTTCTTCAGTGCCTGGTGGGCACTGCAACCCCAACCTCTTTTGTGCTGGGCTGGGGGTTGTATTGGGTGAAGGTGTTGCTCTGCTAGTGCAGATCTTCCTGTTCTGTCTCCCTATTGCAGGAAACCTGCAGAAAGCTCTGCTAGCCTGGGATTTGCTGGATCCTGATTGGCACCACTGTCATCACATGGCAGCTTTGGGCACAATGCCAGCTCCAGGTCAGCAGAGTGATTTGCCTGCCCCTGCCTTCTGCCCCAGCCAGCAGGAGCAACATGGCTGTGGATGTGTTAAGAAGGGCTCTTCTCTGTTAAGAAGGGCATTGATGCACCCTAAGGCTTCTTTCGTCATCCTGTATTACTCACATGGGTACATCAGTGCCAGTCCGGGATCATGTAAGGAAAAAGATGTCATCATTCTGTAACTACATAGCCAATCAGATTTGGCTCTGTGCCCATGTCACCAAGGACAAATCAATTTTGTGTGTGGGTAATGCTTCGTGAATGGGTTATTGGTTTTGAGGTAATTATCAAAAATTAACTAAAAGGGAAGCTGCTTTTCAGTGTTGCCAAAATCAAGCATTTCTGAGAATATTTGGCTTGCTTTAGTCTAGGCTAAACTTATTCCCTGCGCTTGGAGACTCTGTAAGACTCAGTCATGCTCCTATCTGCATGTTCTAATTCTTGGCTCTCATACTTGGTCACACTATTTATAAAGCCTAATGAAATTTTGGCAGAGTATTGCAGAATGTTGGAAATTGGATTCACAAATCTATGTATATTCCTGATGAAAGCAGCACTATTCAAGAATAGATGTTACTCAATGTACCAAACTTTTTACTGGGAAAACGTGTTCACATTTTAAAGGATTGACTTTATACACAGTTCATGAAATAGCTGAGCATCCATTTAATCAAGGGTGATTTATTTTTGTGCACAACAGTTATTAATTGATTGGAATGTAAATTTCACAAATTTAGAAACTGCCCCCAGACCAAAAAATGAAAAATGTGGCATGCATATTATATTATTATAATAATATATAAAAAACCCAGAAACACACACGGGATCTGATTGTTTAATACAAAGCATCAGTTATTGGCTGTGGTTCAACACAGAGAGATAGGCGTGATTAAGCCCCTTGAAATCAGTGGACTAAACGTGCCCAGCTCTGTGTTGGATTCTGGCCATTCAGTGTGTAATGTAAAGTTTATATACTAGATTCACTGGGGGGAAAACATGTGGCTGCCTTTGCCATCTATGTAAGTTGAATTTGCAGAAACATGTTTTTAAAGGGAGCCCCAAGCAGTCACTGAAATGGTGCAAGACATGATTTTATTAGAGTTTAGATAAAAAGATTTAATGTTTTTAGTTTTGGAGAGCACTAGAGGTTAAAGTCACCATCTGAAGTTAGTTTGTGTTTTCATAAACCATTTTTTAAAAAACAGATCTGCTCATTTAAAATTTTTCAGAGGTCATCAAAGCCCACTCAATAAAGTATTTGATTTGCCTTCATTTGGTTTCGAAGGAAAGGTCTCTTAAGAAACGGGAGCTGTACAATTTAAAAAAAAAAACATTTCCTGGACTTTTAACTGTTGCTATTCCCAAATACGAAGTTCATCTCAAAGACTGACTGGACAAGCTTTCGAAGGCCATCTTTCAGAAGTGGGTTCATTTGCCTGTGTTCCAATAGTATTTTATAAAGTTGTCAGCCCCTGGCTGCTTTATTACAGCAAAGATGAAATGACGGTTACTGGAATTCCTTTCCCCCATAAATTACACAACCCATAGACATTTCTGTGTTCATTAGAACAGGACGACTAGGCAGCAGTCAAAGCATTTTCCTACAGGATTCTTGATGAACTGAGTCTGAAGAGGTAACATGCTAGCAAAGAGACCAGGGCACTATGTCAAAGTTTTAAACTCACTTATCCTACCTCTTTAGCCAAGACAGTCAGGGGAGTATCAAAGGGTGCATAATAACTTGCAGGCTATGCATCTAAGTCAGTACAGACTTTATTAAGGGCCTCAAGAAGGCCAATCAATATTTTATCTCTAAGGCCAGCTTACTAGAAATGCAAACTTAATTGAAAAGAGGAGCAAATGGAAGTTGCCCCCCGTGTGGCTTTGTTGAAGACAACAAACGTTCAACGCTGTCTTCTTCTCCCATCCTTTCCCAAAAGCAAAGTTGGATTTCCCCCTCTTTGTTGATAAATAATAGTGGCCAAGCACATGCAGATGAGTAAGTGACCTCATTTCCTTAACAACAAAATGCCTATATAGTGGCACTTGACTTTCCAAATAGACTGAAAGGATGGACAATTTTGTTTGTTTCTGTATTCTGTTAAATTTGTATCCTGCACTTCCTCTCAAAGGAGCGCAGGGGGGCAGTGCGTCTTTCCTATAACGCACGTCTAACTTCTCTGGACTGAGTGTCAGCTTGTTGGTCCACACCCAGTTTCTGACTAGTCCCTCATTGCTAGTTTGGGACTTCCACTGACTCCTGGAAGTGTGTGCATTCAGCAATGTTCTCAGCTGTTCCAGAACCATTTTGCTTTATGTATGGTAATTCTATTGACTATTCTCCCCACCTGCACCTCTGGTAGGTTATTTTAGAATCTTTGGTCTATCAATGAACAACAGGCTAGAAGTAAAGCTTAAACAGAATATTGGCTGGCCCCAATACTAGCCCGGGAATGTTAATAATACTAATACTAATAATACCTGCTGCACTTTCAAGGGATGGAGGAAGAAGGTACACCATCCAGATGTTCCACCACCACTGAGACAGGATTTTGGCTGTGTACACTTTACCATTTCCAAAAAACTCCGGTGTGCTCCCGCCACTGATGTTTGAGCTGCAACCTATATGCTTCCCGTAGCTTTTTGAGAAATCCTGCTGTTTGGGGTGTTTTCCATCAAACCAGCTTCCAGCTTCTGATTTGAAAACCTAAGCCATGGTTAAGCTGAGGTGTGTGCATTTGAGGCAGCTGCTGCACATACACAGAGGACAGCTTCAGTGAATGACAAGACCCCCTCTTGACCTTGCTGATGTGGTCCAAAGGAAAGCAGAGCAATACGTTTGGCACCAGCTTGGCTGCAGGAGCTGCTGCAAAGAGGCGTACAACGCTCCATCCAGCCATCTCAGAGACTCCACTCTGGATTTGTGTCGGGTTTACTCTTTAGCCTTTTCTTCTTCCAAAGATATCCTGCAAGGCAGCAGAGGTTTAGGACCAGAGTTTTCAGAGTCCAGAGAGTGGCTAGTTGGAAGAGTCTAGTGAGGGGTAGGGAGAAGATGGCCCTGAAGATTTTTTTCGGGGGGGGGGGGGGAGGGACGGACACTGAACCTAATGGTCTTGCTGCACACATAAACCATATAGTGTTATGAGTTTGTGAGCGCCAGACTCCCTTGTGTTGTTAGATTTAGACTCCTCTTGTTATGGGCTTCTAGGTGACAGTCAAAAAACCCCAGGCCAGTTTCTGATGAGGTAATTTGTGATAGGCCATCAGGAGAAGAAAAGAAAGGTGACAAGCCCTTAGGAAGGAGGCAAATGGGAGGGTCCCCTCCTCCAGCTCTTAGGAGACAAAAGCAGAGTTGAAGTGGAATTTGAGATGGCTGTGATGTCACTTATTGGGGGGAAGGTTGCAGGCTGGAAAAGGCAGAGGCAGAGCACCATGGTTGCTTTCTGCTGGGATCCAAGGCTGCAGCTATGGAAGAAACAAGACCCTTTTGGGGTATTAATCCTGTAAACCGCTCCATTGCAGGCACAGGTTGTATATATGTGTAAAGAAACCATATATCATATAGACAGTACAGTCTCTACTGTGTCTCATTTCCAAAAGGAAACATGGACCCTGGCTGAGTGCCTGGAACCTCGCACTGCTTAGAGATTGGGGTTGTGTGCTACACTACTGTGATGCACATCCCTGTCACCCAGGGGCGAGGGGCATCTAGGGTCCCCGCATATGATGTCCTTCGAATGAAGGTAACCGTAGACATATGCGGTATAGTTCTACACACATATATATGCTGAACATAGGCTGGAAGGCTCACAGCACTGCAAAAGATCCTGCTCCCCATGAGGCAATAATAATTAATTAATAATTAATAAATTAATTAATCAACAGAAAATGATAACGACCTCCCGCCTTTCACCTTGAATGAGGTTTCAGGGCAGGTTGCAAAATCAGGAAATAAAATTTTAAAACAGATAAAATACACAAGGCCATTCCAAAATGGACCAGAGCAATATAAATTCAGCAAATGAGGCACACCACAGAAACAAAATACCTTAATGGTCAAAGGCCAAGGTGAAGAGATATGTCAACAGCATTCAGTGAGACCTGTAGCATGAAGATGCTAGACCAGGTGTGGGGAACCTCTGCCCTCCAAATGTTTCCAAAGTACAACTCCCACTTGCCTCATCAACCGTGGCCAATGGTCAGGGATGATGGGAGATGTTCTTCAGCAACATCTGTAGAGTGAAAGGTTCTCCTCATCTGTGCTAGATGCACTTCTGTGGGGAAGGAGTTCCAGGCACCACACCCTGCCCTTCCAAGGGTGGCAGAACTGCCAACGCAGCCCCCTCGGCAATTGGTAGGGATGGAGATGGTTTTTCAGATATTAGGGTCTAAATTGTTTATGTTGTAACTTTTAATAAATCAAACCAGCTTGTTTCCTCAGAAGTATACTCTAAAAAGTTACAAAGTCATGGAATAAAAGAAAAATAGATTAAAGAAAAATAGATTAAAGATACAAATTTGGCTGTGCCAAAAATTTTCTAGCATTGATTTGCAAGTTTAAAACAATTATTTCAGTCAGGTAGAAATATTTCCAGAAAAAGACAAGTGTTGTTTTTTTTTTTTTTTTTTAAAGTTTAGTGCCATTGTTTCCTTTGGAGACAGTTACCACTTCACTTTGGAAACCTGTGAAACCCTGAAAAACTTTTGTGTCAGAATTGAGAGCAGGGTTAGTAGATGCACCCTGAGCTGAAATCCCCCTTTTGTCCCATCTCCATTATTCTGGAATGATCAATTGACCCAACTCTAGCTGTAAAGTAGCTCCATATACCAATTTCTGATAACTGTATGTAAATGAAGATTCATGCTCTTCTGATAAACTCTCCTAACCTTGTGATCCACATGTCACAACATAATATTTGTTGTGATGAGCTAATCTATTGCTCCTTCCACTTCCCCACGAACCTCTTGGTTTTAAAAAAAGGAAGAAATCTGTTAACTTTTGAGACCACACAAGTGAACCTGGTGCTAGCAAATAACTCGACTGCCCTCTGACTTCATTTTAACAGCCCTCTGAGGAAATAAGGTCACAAGTTCACTGATGGCAGGAAAGACCTACTGGTGGCCTGGGCTACCCCAAACATTTACTGTACAGTTCCCAATTTATAAAGGAGGGACAGCAGGGTTTTGATTTTCTTTAGAGCTGGATGAGTTTTCCATATGTCTTATATTTTTGGTTCCTACCATCTTCTTTAGAGCACACCAAACATGTGTTACAAACTTGCCCAGCGGCCCCATATTATGATAATTATTTTAACTGCTGTTTTGAAACATCACAGTGGTACAACCCAGAAACTTCCTCGCCAGTATCCTGCACAGTTGGTTAAACAAAAAAATGGATCCCTAGTCAATCAAACACATCTAATAAGGTGTAGATAAATAGATGATTTCATCACCTATAGTATGCACATCCAGAGGGCAGCAAGTCATCTCAGGCTAGGTGTTGATATCAACCTGTAATAAATGGGGTAGCCGTACCTTCATGCTAGGCAATAAATGAGCTCACAAGACGTGCTGCTATTATAAACTGAAACAATACAAATGTGCAGGAAGGAAAATACTGCCCGTGGTGAGCAGGGCTGCCCAGAAACATGCCTTAGCTGCTAGAGACATAAATTAGCCCTTATAAATCTCCTGGGCTCTCTTTGTCCTGACATCCACCTCCTGCCAAAATGTTACATTCTTTGAAAGAACTGTATGACTCAATTAAATGGTTTCTCTCCTTGGGAATGTGGAAGACTTTATTTGTTTTTGTGGAGCAACTTTTAAAATAGCCTCCTATTATACGTCAAACAGATGTCCAAGCAAAAATTCTCCTGGCCCGTTTCAATATTATAATTGTTATTTAAATATAGAGTAAAGCTTTTACAGGATCAGTACGGTGAGATGCTCTGTCTAACACCTGACATAGTTAGCATGGCAATGATTTTAGGATGGCAAGATATGTGACTTTTAACATGAATGCTCCAAAGGTAAATGCAAACCTTTTTTTGGATGAGTTAACAGCTCTGACAGGCTTTCATGTGTGGACTTGGAACAACGGCTCAGGGCTATGGATGGACAACAATTCCTAGGACAGTTAACAGTGGTAAGATACATTGTCCATGTTTCTGGTGTCCTTTTGTCATTTCTGCTCAAAATGGGTTTGCAGGTTTGGAAACACCATCACAACTCCTGATACCCCAAGACAATGCTGGGATGAGTGTGTACACCAGGGACGGTTCACCTGTGGGGCAGGTGCAAGCCTTGGCCTAACTTTATGTGGCCCTTGGTCTGATTTCATACAAGTGGTAAGGAGAGAAAAACGGAGGAGTGGCAGAGAGATAAAGGGGTTGGATCCACCCATTTTGGCTCTGGCCCTGCCCATTTCAGCTCCCAGCAGTGACGCCTTAGAGGACACGCCTTTGACATGAAAATAGATTGCCTGCCAACCACACCATGGACAAGAACAGCCCTCTGAAGCAACTCCCACCCGTCTGCAGTCTGAGGTTTGCACTTTCTCTTTTAAATAAATGAAAGGGGTTTGGTGTTTTTTTTGTATCCTCCATCTTCTTGATTCAATCCATGTGCATAGTTGTGACTGAAAAGTGCTTGCTAGCATAATGAAAGAGGCAGCGTAGAGGCCATTTAACACATTGTGTAGAGGTATAGGGACCGCTTACCAGCGGGAAGGTAAACGGCGTTCCGTGTGCTGCGCTGGCTCGCCAGATGCAGCTTGTCACGCTGGCCACGTGACCCGGAAGTGTCTGCGGACAGCGCTGGCCCCCGGCCTCTTGAGTGAGATGAGCGCACAACCCTAGAGTCAGACACGACTGGCCCGTATGGGCAGGGGTACCTTTACCTATACATTCAACAGGAAGCTGTTTGGCCATTGTTGTTCCCTGACAACTAGATGACGATTCTTCTTCTTTATATTTATTTATGCCCCACCTTTCCCCCTGACTGGGACTCAAGGCAGCTTACAGCTAAAAACAGGGATGGGGGAATAATTAAAAAACAAACTTTAATGGAATTAAAACTGTGTGTGTTCTGTTTAAAACATAGACAATCGTAACATTGTTCTATTCATATTTTACTTCTATAGGTCTAAGGATTAAAACAGTAATGTATCAACTCGTCCAAGATGTAAGAAACAGGTCACTTTGTCCTGTACTACTGATTATTATAAGGATTAATTTACTGTCTCATACAACAGGTTCTGGGCGACTCACTGAAAGAGCAAGAAAAAAAAGATTTAAAATCAATGCAACAACAAAATTAGTAAAGCAACAATACCCACTAATTTAAAACAACAACGAAAAATAAAGAAGATGTACATGAGCCAAGGTAACCAATTTATCACATTTCAGCATCTGCCTAGGATAAGAGGTAGGTCTTAATGTAATGCCAGAAAGATGTTACTGTTAGCTCTGGTAAGGCCTAAATGGGATGAGCATTTGCGTGCGGCAGGGGGCACAACTGAAAAGGTCTGCTATGAAAAGTTTCTCATTATAGAAACCTGCTACTCAGTATTAGGTATGTATGGTTGTTTCTAATTTAGTTGACTATGTGGAAGCTCAAGATGTTCTACTGAGCACCAGAAAGGAAAATTGTTTCCAGTTCCATCACACCTCTGGCCAGTTTGATCCTGGCATCTACCAACCAGGTCATTGCTGGCATAGCAGTAGACCAGTTCATACAGCTGGCATCCCTCATGTGGTCTCTTCTGGGAATGCACGAGACCTGGCCAGGATACCTGGATTTTCCTTTTGAATAAATCACAGAATCACAGAATTGTAAAGTTGGAAGGGACACCTAATCCAAACCCGTGCAATGCAGGAATCTCCACATGCAGGCTATGTATGTGGCTGAATAAGACCAGCAAAGCATTAAATGGTTTGGTACAAATACAGTGGTACCTCGGGTTACATACGCTTCAGGTTACATATGCTTCAGGTTACAGACTCCGCTAACCCATAAATAGTACCTCAGGTTAAGAACTTTGCTTCAGGATGAGAACAGAAATCGCGCAGCAGCAGCAGGAGGCCCCATTAGCTAAAGTGGTGCTTCAGGTTAAGAACAGTTTCAGGTTAAGAACAGACCTCCAGAACAAATTAAGTTCTTAACCTGAGGTACCACTGTATATCACTCTGCTGTTCCTCAAAGAATTTCCTGCAAGGAAATCAAATCTACAGTAAACAACAACTCCAGAAATTAATTGCTTCAAACAAGCCTGCTCTTCAGCCTCCCCTTTACCAATTAAAATATTCCACTAAATTAATAAACTAAATGTTTGTTGATTAATCAACTGATTTAATTGATTTGCAGCGCTATCTCATCCATTTCTACTCAAACGTAATCCCCATCAACATCAGTGAGACTTACTCCCAAGTGCGTGGGCTCAGGAGTTGAGTCTACATGTCCTCCTACATGGAATCAAATCAAGATAATGTAACTTAGCTGTCATATGACGTCCTGCTAGCAAGCTGGACAACTAATGCTATGGTCTCAAGCCCTATGCTACTGATACCAGACTAAACCTAAGTGAGGGCGAGTCTGAGGAGCGCCTGCATGGATGACTGCCAGAATCCTCTGAAGCTCCCTCAAGGAGCAAATGTACAATATAAGTTTATCAATCCATTCATTATATATATTTTTTTCCGAGTAAATTTTTATTGTTTTCCTTACATATTCTTTTTCAACAAATTGTAATAGCACCATACATTCCCTTTGACTCTGCCGAGTCGCGACCCCCCTCCCTCCCCACAACTGGTATATTTATCCTCTTTCCATCACGCACATCATTCTCATATTAGTACTATTATACATTGGAGGTGTTATGTCAATCCTGCTAGTGTCTTGACCTCTTTACAATTCTTCTTTAAATATTCAATAAATTTACTCCAGTTATTTTGGTATCTTTGATCTCCCTGGTCCCGGATCCTCCCTGACAGTTTGGCAAGTTCTGCATATTCTGTCAACTTCGCCTGCCACTCCTGAATAGTTGGTATGTCTTGTACTTTCCATCTTTGGGCCAGAAGGGTCCTCGCGGCAGCTATAGCATACATGAACAAATTTTGATCTTCTATTTTAATTTCTGTTCCTATTAAGCCTAATAGACACGCTTCCGGTCTTTTGGGGAAAGTATATCTAAATATTTTTTTGAGTTCATTATAAATTGATTCCCATTTTTTTTTTACCTTATCACAGGTCCACCACATATGGAAATAGTCCCCATCTGCCTTTTTACATTTCCAACATTTTCTATCTTTTTTCCTATACATTTTAGCTAATTTTACTGGCGTCAAATCTATACATCATTTTTAGCAAGTTTTCCTTTAAAGCCATGCATCCTGTAAATCTCAAACCCTCCTTCCATAATCTTTTCCACGCATCCAATTCAATGTTATGCCCAATATCAATTGCCCATTTTATCATTGATTCCTTTACTTCTTTGTCTTTTGTATACCATTCTAGCAATAAGCTATACATTCTTGATAAAATTTTATCTTTACAGTCTATTAACTCGATTTGGAATTTCGATTTTTTGTCTTCGAACCCATTTCTCTTTTTATCTTCCTTTAATAAGTCACTGACCTGGTGGTATTGCAGCCACCCTGTTAACATCTTTTCAATTTGGTCATATGGTTTGAGCTTTATCCCTTGGTCTGTTTTCCTAGTAATATCCTCATATGTTACTCTTTCCCCTTCCATGTTTACTTTTTGTTGTTGTCAGCACCTCAATTGGTGATATCCACCACGGTGTCTTTCTTTCCAGGAGGTTTTTATTCCGATCCCATACTTCATATAAAGATTTCCTGATCACATGGTTTAGAAAACCTTTATGTACCTTTACTTTGTTGTACCATAGGTACGAATGCCAACGAATGCTATTGTCGTGGCCCTCTAGATCTAATAGGTCAGTATTTTCTAAAGTCAGCCAATCTTTTAACCATACCAAGCACGAAGCTTCATAATATAAAGTCAGGTCTGGTAAATCAAAACCTCCTCTTTCTTTCTCATCTACTAGTATCTTCATTTTTATCTTTGGCCTTTTCCCCTGCCAGACAAATTTCGCTAATTTTTTTTGCCAATCCTTAAATTGTCTTATCCCTTTTACCACTGGTATTGCTTGAAATAAAAATAACAGTATAGGTAGTATATTCATTTTTATCACAGAGATTCTTCCTAATAATGACAATTTTAGTCTGCTCCATATGTCCATATCTTTCTTAATTTCTTTCCATACCACCTCATAGTTGTCCTTGTACAGGTTTATATTTTTTGTTGTTATCCAAATTCCTAAATATTTTATTTTTTTAGCTATCGCGATTCCTGAGTCTACTTGTAATTCTTCCATCTCTTCTTTCTTCAGATTTTTTGCTAGCATTTTCGTCTTGTTTTTGTTGAGTTTAAACCCTGATACCTTCCCAAACTCTTCCATTCTTTTTATTGCCTCTTTCACACTTTGTCTTGGTTCTTCCAACGTTAAGACTAGATCATCTGCGAAGGCTCTTAACTTAAATTCTTTTCGTCCCACCTTAATGCCTCTGACTTCTGATGATTCTCTTAGCCTCTTGTTCAAGACCTCTAGGACTGTAATAAATAGCAATAATCCATTCATTATATTTAAATTATTTATGACACCACTTTCCTAGACATGATTGATCCAAGCGGGTTATAATTAAAATCAAACAAAAAGGCACAATATGTTAGAAAACAGGAATGTGTATCTGGCAGTCTTGGATCATGACACAGAAAAGAGGAAACAAAATAAAAAAAATTCCTCCCAGTAGCACCTTAGAGACCAATTAAGTTTGTTATTGGTATGAGCTTCCGTGTGCATAAGAAGTGTGCATGCACACAAAAGCTCATACTAATAACAAATTTAGTTGGTCTCTAAGGTGCTATTGGAAGGAATTTTTTTATTTTGTTTCGACTACGGCAGACCAACACGGCTACCTACCTGTAACTAGAAAAGAGGAGACTGAGAGAAGATATTATAGCCAGCTTCATGTATCTAAAGGGCTGTCACATGGAGGATGAAGCGTGCTTGTTTTCTCCTGCTCTGTAGGGTAGAGCCTAAACAAATTGCTTCAAGTTACAAGGAAAGAGATTATGACATCAGGAAGAGCTGTTTGACAGCGGAATGAACCTCCTTGGAAAGGGGTGGACTCTCCTTCCTTGGTGGTTTTTAAGCAGAAGTTGGGTGGTCATATGTCATGCATGATCTAGTTGAAATTTCTGCAATACAGCAGGTTGGATTAGGTGACCATTTGGGTCCTTCCAGTGCTACAATTCTATGATTTGATGCTATCACAGTACAGGGTTCCTCTTAGGATTGTATCTGGTTGGCAATTTTGACAAGAGGATTCTGGACTTTACATCTTGTACTGGACCAAACTGCAGGAGAGCATAGAAAGACAAGAAGAACCCTTCTGGATCAGAAGAAAGGCTCATGTAGTCCAGCATCTTGCTCTCATGGTGGCCACCCAGAAGCCTACAAGCAGGACCTGAGCAAAACAGGACTCTCACCGCTTGCGATTCCCATGTGCAATCAGGTATTAAGAGGCTAGGATGAATCGGTCCATTTTGGTTTCTCAGTTTTCCAAACCTTAACTTCAGTTCTCATATTTCCACATTTGCATTTTAAAAATAAAATAAGTCCTTGTGGAGATTCATCTTCTCAACAAATGCCCCTAGTATAATGTATTTTGTATGTTACTTTTACCAGTCCATGCATCTTTTAATGCACATTTAACCAAATATATCCATTCCCACCCCCACCCCCACATTACTCAGCTGGAGAACTGTGTTACAAGATTTGGAGAAGTGCAAATGTCAAAGGTCGCTGTGTTTCAGTGTGCATATTGTTTCAGTAAGTCTGAATGAGGCAGGTTCACCTTTAAACTATCAGAGTCCTACTGTCTCCAGCAGTGGAGGGAGAACACAGCCATTATAGCTAGTAGCTGTTGATAGCCTTATCCTACATAAACTTGTCAAATCTCCATGTTGGCGGCCATCACAACATATGTGGTAGAAAATTCCACAGTTTAACTATGCACAGTGTGTGAAGGCTAGCTCAGCTGGTTTGTATGGGAGAGCAATGGCATGTGCTGCCCGTCATTTCTGCATTCAACTAAGCGACCACGGCTTCAACAGGACTCGCCCGCCTTACCAGCCAGTATTTTGATGTTGGTGTCACTCAGCTTCCATCAGCACAATAGAGAAAGGGAGATCATTTCCATGATTCCACCTCCCCACTGCAGCCCTGCACACACCCAAAACCTGCTGCAGAGCACTGGAAGGCTTTCCACGGCAGATTAAGAGGAATACAGCTGAACAGAGGAGGAGGTGCCCCCCTGCTCCACTGAGAGAAGCCTTACCATCCGTTGAGCGCAACTGTTGCATACAACCCTGTGCATCTCAGGTGTGGAAAAGGAGCATACCAATGATAGTCAATAATAATAGTTAACAGTAACACGACAATGAGCCCTTACTTGGAAAAAAGCTGCATTGAAATCAAGGGGGCTTCTTTGGACATGCATAATACTGAGAATCGGGCACAGAAGAGCCAAGGCAGCAGAAAATGTTTTTTTCCTTTCCTGCATTGTTCCGCCCAGTAATCTACTTGCATATAGATTCTTCTACAAAAACGGATGCACATGCAATTTGCAGCATGAGGTATACAGTTTTTTAAAAAATGTTGAACATTTTTTGTTAAATAATACTTAAATATTATCAATGGGTACACATAATCACATTTGCCGATACTTGCCTTCTCTCTTTCCTCCGTTGACTCTTGTCTATTGAAATTTAGGCTGTACGTTACTTTGTCTTGGTCTCACAGGAAACTGTTGTAAGATTTTAATATGTTGGCATCTTACTCCATGGAGATGAGGAAAAACTTACCCAGATGTGTTTCCTAACTCTTGGCATTGTGTGTAAGCTAAAGACAGTGCAATTCTCATTTAGTGATTATTCTCACACAACCTGGTGTTTGGGAAAGTACTAAAAACTAAAATGGAGGAGAACTATAAATTTCTGCCACCTGAAGATGGGGCTTGACGTTTCCTGAGTTTTACATTCCCTTCAACCACAAAGTAATGCTATGCAATTTGCCTTCTATATATTTTATAAAACTAGACTAGCACCACCCAAAATTAATCTCCAATGTTGCGAATATAAAAACCTCCATGTTTCTGTTTCATTTTGTTTTTTAACTGAGATCTGTGTGTTTTGTTCAAAGCTTGTGACAAAACTAGGTGACTGTGGATTTTATATTTTCAAAATGGGTTTCTGTGTCCCAGCAACCCTTGATGCAATCTGAAACCTATGTAACACCTGGTAGAACCTAATCAAATCTGTTGCCTAATATCCTGCATTTTATTTTAAGACTTTCAGTTCTGTCTGTGCTGCTTTAACACCAAGCCAGTCCCGCCCCCCTAAACAAACACTTAATATCCAGCCTGATGAAATGTTCTGGGAAACTCAAAAGCTTGTTTAGGGTTATGAGCATTTTAGCTAGTCTTAATAAAGGTCTTGTAACATCAATTCCTCTGGACAACTTGTGCCAATTTTGGGTATTTTAGAGAGGTACATTCAAGTTATAATGCTGATTTATTATCACAAGTAGAATTTTAATAACAATGGAAAACAAGGTAGCTTCCAGGAAAATTAAAGTATTGGAACAGTAGCTTTTTCCAATACTGGAAGAAAATCTACAAATTTTGGTTAAACAATTGGTTTGATTTAATGATTTTAAGAAGTGAATTGTAAGATGCTCTTTTACTAATTATAATACTACTTTTTTTAGTGATGTCAGATGTGGTTATTCAAAATTTTATATGTATGTGTCAATATGAATATGATTGTTTATATGCAGTGCTTTCTTTCTGGGGGTACACATTCCCCTAAACATTTTTTGAATCTCTGTATGTTTGTCCATTTACTGTATTTATTTTCCCGATTTGAACTATAAAATGGTGATTTGCTTGAGTCAAAATGAGAGTACCCCTAAACATTTTTTAAGAAAAAAAGCACTGTTATATGTAAAGGTAAAGGACCCCTGGACGGTTAAGTTCAGTCAAATTTGACTGTGGTGTGTGGTGCTCATCTCCACCTTAAGGCAGAAATATATTATATTGAGACAACATATATTGAACATTTGGATCCCTCCGTGAATTAAAGCACATTTTCAATATTGCATTTTAAACATGTATCTTCTAAGCATTGCAAAAAAGTCACTAATTTTGCTAACTTGATAATTTCGGCTCACTTCTTTTCATGAAATACACTTGCACATATTTCAACCCTCTAAAATAAAATAGGGAAAGCCTTAAACATGCATATCATCGTATCATTATATCAGCAGAGAGATGGATCACAGTGAATGTAGATTTATATACAACATAAATGGAAACAGCTCAACTTTTTTAAAGTGGCCTCAGCTTGGCCTTAAATTTTGCATCTGCAATCAATTGAGGGTGCAAAGAGACAGATATAAATTATAGAATAGAGAAAAGTATCTGCACTATTTGAGGGTGAAATCAAATACATAGCTATTTAAATTCACTGAAGGTGTCTTGCAAAATGATAGGTGCAAATTTCAAAGTGTACTTTAAAACATTGATCATAGTGTTAAGAAGTGTTTGACCTGTATCAATAGAAAATGTAACATTGTATGGTTTCAGGTGAATGTGAGGTGTACAAGTTGTTTTTACATATATTTAAAATAAATGGCACAATTGTTTTCTCAAGAATTAAACTAATCCTAAGTAAAAGAGGGGCACAATATGCTCCATAAAAAGGCACCCAATGATTGTGCAGCCATACAGCTCCTGCAGCGCTAAGCCAGCTTCTTGCGGGGCCTGGCGCTGCAGTTCTAGGCACCACTTCTTGTAAGAGCAAACTCTGCTGAATAAAGGTGGGACTTACTTCTGAGTAAGCATGAACAGAAGGGGCTAGAAGCCCTGAAACAATTTAAGAGGGTTCATTCTTGTTTCATGAGGTATCCTTTTATTGTTTTAGTATACAGTATTGTAAAATGTATCAAGGGCTTTAATTAGGAAATAAAATAAATAAATGCTGGCTTCTCTGCCATGCCAATCATCAAATATCAGCTGCTGCACGTCAGATCGTGCTAAATGCTGCCCAGCACAGCTAATTGCTGACTGCAATTGCATGTTGGTTCTCAGATGCTTGTAAAGTCTTGCTTGATACATGTCAGATGCTGCCAGATGTTAAATGGTCAGATCATGCTGGATATCAAATCTTCTCTGAATATTTACAAATCCAAGAACATTTGCTGTTAAACTTTGCAGAGGATATACTTTTGATTACAAAAGTGTGTGTGTGGATGGAGTGCACATTCATTTCAATCTTACTGGTCACCAAAGCTGCTTTTCAATAAAATAGGAATAATTATGCCATGACACTTTCATGGAGATGGCAATGATTTGGTTTCTCAGTCAATGTCAGCCACAAAATCCTGCTTCTGATCAATGTTGTAATACCAAAACAGTCATGGTTAAGAAGCTGTAGATATTTTTAGTAACTGATTTATTTGTTTATTTATTTGATTTAAATGAATATCCAAAATACAGGAGGGATCCCTTAACAATTTATTCTGAAGAAGGAAAAGTTGACTTAAAAGGAATTGACTCACAAGTGATTCTATCATGCAACAACTTCCAAAATTTTAAATGTACCTCTGTTTTCCAGAGCGGAATATAGAAGCAAGATTTTATATCACATATGATCTGCAGGCACACAGCCATAATTATTATCAATGCAATGGTTCTAGCCAGTGTGGTGTAATGGTCAATGCTGGATTAGGACCTGGGAGACCAGGGTTCAAATCCCTACTGAGCCATGAGTACCTTGGGTGAGTACCGGTAACTGCATCTCAGCCTAGCCTACCTCACTGGGTGACTGTGAGGATAAAACTGGGAGGAAGAGAGCCATGTGGGCCACCTTGAGCTCCTTGCAGCAAAGGGGGGATACAACTGTAATAAATGAAAAATAAATTGGTTTCATGCTGCAAAATCTACTTCACCATGTTGGATGGACAGCAGAATGACCAAACCTAGCGTTTCTCAAAATGGCCCTGCCACACACTATGCACAGAGCAAGGGGAAGCCAGTAACCATTCATGGGACTATAATCATGAATCCTCAGGCATCTTGTCTACTAGTTAGAATCTCAAACATTTCCTGGGATTTCTTCCCAGGCCTATTATCCTTAATAGATGACCACATGGCAGTTGTTTTAATGCCACTAGGAAGAGCCCTTCTGTGATTGTTCAACAATTTACCAAACTAACAGTACATGTCACCTTTTGCTTTGCAACAAATTCACCTGAATAATCCACTATTAGAGTGCACACATATTTCGAAGCCTAAAGTGTGGCTGATCTGACTCATTATTTTATCTGGTTAAATTATCCAAGACTCAGCCTGGAGTAAACCAATGATTTGTAGATTCTGGGCACAAATCCAACGAAGGTTAGTTGCACTGGCTTCAAAGAACTCAAATTTGCAGTTGCAGTCTGAAGAATACAGTCCTCTGCTCAGTCAATGAGTCTTCCTTTTGAGCAGGCATGCACAGAATTTCACTCCAAGTATCCCTGGTTTCAAATTGAGATTTGAGCCAAACTAACTTTTGTTGGGTCGTGGCTCCTTCATTAATTGCAACCTGACCTTCAACAGGCCCTAACCACCATAGGTGACTTTGGACTTCACCCAAAGTTCACAGGGCAGTTTACAACTTAAAACACAAAATACATAACATAATAATAAAAAGCAATAACCCCCTCCAACACAGTGGAGCGTATGAAACATTTGGGTCTGATGCGAATAAAAACTTGTGAAACTTATCACATGCCCCAAATTAACAAGTGTCTTTTAATTTGAGCCCCACTTTGAGCTTGAGATCCAGGTCAAACAGCTGTGCTGCCTTTCCCCACCCTGGTCACTGAACCCGCCTACAGCCTATCACGTCAGGATGCCACTACCTCATTATGCGTAGATCAGGCCTAGGATTGTTTATTTAGCATCCTACTCCAGTAACTTTGCTTGGCAAAGATCCCACTCCAGTCACACACACCAGAAAGGTAGCTGGCTGAACCAACTAGATACGTACAACATTTGACTTGAAACTATATTTGTAGCTGTGGGAAGCAGCCCAATCTATTTTGAAACCACCCTGTGCCTTTCCAATTACTCATTATTCAGGACTGAGTTATGCATGTTAAAAAACAAAGCTCTGTTTCTGGGGCAGAACAAACAAGAGGAGAGGGACCCTCCATATGTGCACTGATGATGATTTGCACTCATGATACTACTGGACAGTCATATGCAATCCTGCTTTCAGTACGATTTGTGCTTGAAAAAGTTTAGGGGTGGTTAAATTGCTTCATTTCAATACAGTGGTAGCTCGGGTTACAAACACCTCGGGTTACAGACTCCGCTAACCTGGAAGTAGTACCTTGGGTTAAGAACTTCACCTCAGGATGAGAACAGAAATTGTGCTCCGGCGGTGTGGCAGCAGCGGGAGGCCTCATTAGTGGTACCTCAGGTTAAGAACTGTTTCAGGTTAAGAACGGACCTCCGGAACAAATTAAGTACGTAACCAGAGGTACCACTGTAGATACATATCCTGTAACTTCCTGCTAAGATCCCATAACTTCTCATACGTATGTTCTGAGTTTTGTGTGTGTGTCTGGGCAGCAATAATGCGGTAGCATTGGGGAAGCACTGCAGAACAAGAAACAGAGCAAGAAAAAACAACACACCACAAATGCACATGAACATGTTGCAGATTATGCATGCAATACAATCCCAGTCAGGAGGGGCCAATGTCTCCTAATTGATTAGATCAGTACCTGACATGGAAACTGTTATAAGGACCAGGGTGGATCTGCTGACCTACTCTAGCTCGTTGGTGTTAAGATATGTCATTGCTGGTGTGACTGGTCTTTGTGTCGTTCCTTCCTTGGGCCACAACTTGGTGGTGCTGCTGAAACTAATTCCTGTCTAACATTTCTCCTTATGCAGGACCCACTCAAAGTTGGAGTTCTACTCTTATTGCCTTCTAAGCTGAGATGATAAGGAGGGGCAAACAGAATACCTGTATATAGCACACTGTCTCAGATCACTAGGATCTTGTGATAAGAAATGGGATGTGTCTGCATCCTGCCCAACAGATGAGAAGATTCAGTGCAGTTGCTGCGTTTGGCACAAATCAGCTGTAGCAGTTAACAAATCCTGGAAGTCTTCTTGGTTGTGACAAACATTTTGGCTTGGGCATTTCCAAAACTGCTTTCATCTTTTGTGGAGATTTATGTCTGCCTTTTGCATCAGTAACGTGCCCGCAATAACCTACCGAGTTCTTGAAAAATTAGCATTTTATGCTATTGGCTCTTAACCCATATTCCGCTAGACATTTTAAGGCCTTTTGTAGGGTTTCCAGATGTTTTTCATCACTTCCACCTGTCACAACAAAGTAATCCAAATAGTGCTGTATTTCCTAAAATAAGTTGCAAAACGTGGTCCTGCACTCATTGCCAGAGAGCAAAAGTTGAAACGTTACCAAATCCCTTAGTCTTACACTTGCAAAAAGCATTGGTTAACTGGGACACAACAACTGAGGGAGCCACTGTTCAGCCTTGTTTTGTTTGGGGCCTCATCAATAAGACAGTCTCCCACCCCCACACTTGGTTGCTGCTTTAGTTTCAGTTGTGCAAACCACTGTCTATACAGTACAGCAGCCACTAACATGGCCCTTGAGGATTTGGCTAGTAAACTATTTTTCATCCTTGGAGGCCTTTAAGCTATGTGTATTGTGCCTCTGTGAACTCAGGACTTTGGAATAGCCAATGTGGCTTCCAAAACCCAACCCAGACTTGTGGGAATATTGAGCAAAAGCTCACTTTGACTTGGGGCATGTTTTGTCTCATGATGCTGCAATTACTGGGATGGTGTTCCAGATGAATAACATGGCTGGCTCCCAGGGACGCGGACTTATAAAAAATATTGGGGGGGCCCGGGAAAGCTCATGAATAATAAATAAGCTCATGAATATGCAAATAAAGTGGCGCCGCCTCCTCGTGAGCGAATAGGAGAGAGCGTGCTGCGCCTATTAATCAGCTCCAAAGTAAATTGGGTGGAGCTTTTGCTCGGGAGGGAGGGCAGGAGGCATGCAGCCCGCCCCTCCCTGTGCATTTTGGGCTGGGGGAGGGGCGGCGATGGCGCTCTGCTGGAGGGGCGCCGGAGATTATTGGGGGGGCAGAGCCCCCCCAAACGAATTTTTGAGGGGGCTCGGGCCCCCTCAAGCCCCATGGAGTCGGCGCCTATGCTGGCTCCACCCCCACCCTCACCCCCTGGCCGAATAGAAGGTTTGAGACAGTCTGCCATGTTATTTCCCCTTTTGTGTTTTAGGGGGACAAAGTGGACCATTCAAGCAACAGACAGGTTCACTGCGGGGGTGGGGGGTGGGTTTAAGACGTAATTAAGTAAGATATTAGTATGCTCTTGTGGTGATGAATCTGTACTTGCATTCACATGGAATGGAGGACTCATGTAACAAAGCACCCTTTTATATGAAAATACACACCAAAAAACCCACTCTTTTGGCAGATAAAACTATTAGATAAAACTATTAGAAGGAAAGCTTTGCCAGAACTCTTCTTCCTGGCATCTTTCTATGTCAAGGAAACGTGTTTGTGTTTGGAAGAAGTCATGGCACGGTGAACTCACTGAAGCCATTGGCCATTGTGCAGGGATCTGCAATGGCTGCCATGGCCAAAGGGAAAGGAATAGACTCTTGTGAGATCTTGGGTGGCCTTGCATCTTGCATGGCCTGCCAGGATCTCATAGAAGGGTGAGAGTCGGGAACCTTTAAAAGGACTGGCTGCCATCCTGCCCAGCCTCCTTCCTCCTTCTTCCCATGTAGAGGAAAATTACTGGGGTTTCATGGCGGCTTCCAGCAAGATTCCATGCAAGCTCCATGACATCTCGCCAGAAGCCACCACTGCTTCTCCTCAAGTCTCTGCTTCAGTCTGCCTCATGGGCCCTGCATACATGTCACTCGGTCACTCAGTCACTGGCCTGCATCCACATTTGAGCCATGATAAGGACCACAAGAGTGACTGCACCACAACAGTTATTTGTAAGAACTTGATTGTTTCGTGTGGCAGCTTTGGAACTCCCTGCCTATTGAGTTCAGGCAGGTGCATTCACTGTACTCTTTTAGGTGACTGCTAAAAACATTGCTGCTTAGACAGGCCTGCCCAGATGTGTAGAAAGTGGAGGCTTTGTATTTTAACCTTTGTATGTTTAATGTAGCATTGTAATTTTTTCTTGGTTTTACTGTTTTATCTTTTTGTAAACTGCTTTGGGGTTGTTTTTTTAACAATTAAGTAGTGTATAAATCTTATGAAGCAAGCAAGCAAGCAAGCAAACGAATGAATTTACCCACTGAAGAAGCACAGCCCAAACACAGATCCTCACCTATCAATAGCTAGACTTGCATTGTTTCCAGAGTAAGGACAGTGACATACCCTCCAGCATCAAGGGAGGGCAAATTGGGACGTGACTTTTCCCCATTGGCACCATCCTGCCACCAGCTGCCCTTATGCATCACCACTGCACCCCCCCCCACCCCCCCACCGGCTGCCTTTACCTGCCACCACTGCCTGCTGCCACCTACCCACACCACTGCACTTCTGGCAGCAGCACCAGAGGAATAGGAGAGCGCGGAACCCAAAAGCACACGTTCCCAGGCAAGTTTAGTGCTGGATTTTGGAACAGCCATGGCAGAGGTGGAGGCGGCAGAGTGGGGCCAAAGGGGACATCCAGGATTGGCATCAGAAGCTGGGGTGGCTTCTGTAAATCCGGGATGTCCTACTCTAAACAGGGTGGCTGCACTGTATGCAGTAATAGCATGAAAGAAACTCGGTGTGTGTCGGTGAGCAAAAAGTAGAAGCACATTAAAAAGTGGAAGAACACAGAACCACCTACAAATAAGGAGAGGCTAGTCATGAAAGGTTGGGAAATGGCACAAATGCACAATAAACTCACAGTTAGCTTGGCTGCATGACTGAAGACGAAAAGGCCCTCTCAGACAGGGTCTTCTCCGTAGTGGTCCTCCATTTGTGGAATGCCCTCCATGGTGAGGTGCATCCAGTTTTCTCAGTACTGTATTAACTTTCAGGAAGAATTTAAAAACATTCCTGTTCACCAAGGCTTGGAAGAAAACTGTTCCTGGCAACCTTGAAATCATTGGCTGTGTGGGCACATGACTGTTTTGAAGGTTTTTAGATGTTCTTAAATTTTAAAAACATTTAAAGTATGCTTTTACTTCATTTTTAATTGTATTATTTTGCTACTTTGATGCTTGCCACCTTGGGCTCCTTTGGGAAGAAAGGTCAGAAATGTAATAATTGAAAAGGGGAAAATATGGAACTAAGTTGGTCCCATTGATTAACAATATGAGAAATAGATACTGATGAATATAATAGCATTGCCATATGGCAAGAGCACACTGTCAGAATTGTATTATTGATTACTGGTTGCGAGAGCAATCCTATACACAACAAGCTGGCATAAAGCAATCCCATGTAAATTAAGTCAGTGTGAAGTTAAACCAGATCCTAGCTGGCTGATCTGCCCTATGCTGGCAGAGGGAAAACAAGCCTTTACAATAGTTCTTGCATTGCACCAGCCTTTTTACTGGATCCAGCCTAAGTCCTCTCCTCTGCTCCTGCCCCCGCCGTGCCCCCCTTTTAGGGCTTATGCCAACTTGAGACCCACCAGGCACAATGGAGTATCTCTGGCTAAGGATGAGGAGTTAGGAACCTCCCAGCTCAGCCAGAGATCTGCTGGATCCTAACCCTGTTCATCCCGGCTGATCATGCTGAGAGGACAGACACACAAACACACACTTGATATTTAAGAGGGAAGGAGGGGAGCTAGCAGCACCTGCCGTCTGCAATTCAAGCATTAACTTGTAGCTGCTTACTTAGGTTCCTTTTGTCTTGGTTTTCCCTGGGGGACTCTGCACCCCACCTGTTCTAATTTGCATGTTCTCAGTCATTTGACTTTCATAATCCCTTAAAACAGCTTTGCCATTCACCTCCAACCTCCCTCCCAGTAACAGGCCATGAACTGAAAAGGAGATCAAGTTCATTCCAAACCATTCAGAACGTTTAACAGAAGGACTACAGCAAAATTGAGGGAATGCTTTATTTGGCATAGTGAAGTTTAAAACTAGGCAAACTGGGAACTGCTTAGCTGGCTAGATAGTTCCTCTAATTTGAATGGGAAAATTCTTACAGATGTCATCAGAAATGACATGACTAAACAATGAAAACATGAAAGACTTCATAAAACAGCTGACAATAGAGCAAAAATAAATTTAAGATGGGACATCCCTTTGAGCTGCTCTCTGTTTATGTTATCTGCTATCAAATATTTGTTATTTGGCAATTGTTGGTTCTGGTCTCTATTAACATCACGTTATTGTGTTTTCACTTAGAATATATTTGCTGACAAAGAAAATGGAGAAATTGCTTGATCTTGTAGCATTAAAGTTACTGGGAATTGTGGGCATTTACCACCACAGAAGATGCTGAGCAGACCTATTTAAAATTTTTGAAATGAAAACCATTTTTCTTCCCCAAAACAATTGACTTATCAGGAACAGATTAGGTTTCTACATGGGCTGCACAAAATATGAGATACAGAATATATGAGAATATAGCTGATGGAATCTGCTAATTGTCAACCCACCTGCACAAATTTTTCATTTCTGCAAAAATCCCAAACAGGATGTAATGGCAGAAGAAGGCATAATGTTCCATGACTGCCTAGAGGGAAACAGCTATGAAGCACACCAGGAGAGAATGGAAACCTCGGACCCCGATACTCTTGGAGGAATTTGAAACCCCATTTCAACTGGGGTTCAGGCCTTGGTCACCCTGTACAAGGACCTGCGTCAGGAGGGAGATAGGGGAGTGTCACTTTGTGGATCCTCCTTGAATGACCTCTGATATTTTGAAACCATCAGTCATGGTATCCTTCTGGTACAACTGTCTGAATTAGGGACTTGGGGCCACCACATTGCGGAGGTTCCACTCCTATTTGAATGGAGAGCTTTAGAAGGTATTTTTTTAGGAAGCATCACTTGGCTCTGTGAGTATGTCAGGTATGAAGTCCTACAGGAAATGGGTCTGTCCCTCATGTTCTTCAACATCTTCATGAAACTACCAGATAGGGTTATTCGGACTTTTGAAGTGCATTGTTGTCAGTATGTCAAAGACACAGAATTCTTCTTTTCATCTTCTGCAGGTGAGGCAGTGGATGTGCTGAATCAGTGCTTAGTTGCAACAATGAACTGGATGAGGCTCAATAAACTGAAAACTAATCCAAACCAGACTGAGATGCTACTAGTGGGTGGTTCTTCTCTCCAGCTGAGTGCTGTGCAGCCTACTGTAGATGGGATCACATTCCTTCTGAAGGAGTGAATTCTTAATCCAGGGTTCTCTTGGATCCATTGCTGCCGCTTGAGGCACAGGTGGCCTCAGTGGCATGGAGTGCCTTCTACCAGTTTAGGCTGGTGGCTCATTTATGACTGTATCTGGAAAGGGATAACTTGGCTACTATGCTTTGGGAGACTTAAGAGTGGACAACTGCAATGTGCTTTACACCCGGTGCCTTTAAAAATGGTTCAGAAACTTCAGTTAGTGCAGAATGTGGCTGCCTTCCTACTGGCAGGTTTGAGGTGAACAGATTTTATAACTGTTGGTGGCATGGTAAATATAGGTATATAAAGCAGAATTCCCTGGATGCCAAGTACTTCCCTGGGGCAAGTACTCTTTGGTGAGAGAACGCCAGCAGAGATTTAAAATCACAAAACATGCAGCAAAGTAATGCATGGAAATATATATAGGCTATTAGACCTTTAAAATATGCCCTTCTGAGTTCCCAAAACTTCTTTCTTCCTCTAGCCTAGAAAAAGACCACACATTTGTTACGTTAAAAATGGTGTACTTACAAATTCTCCAAAGCTCAGATTCATGTGCTTTTCCATACAGCATTCAGAAAAAATTGCACAACCAATAAAACTTGGTTTAGGTACAGTGCTGAAAGTTTCTAGATTACTGGTGTAGGAATTAAAAAGAGGTTTGTTAGAGTGAGCAACCAGTTCAGACCTCCCCACACACTGAGCGTCTCTGTTAGACAGGAAGTACAATACAGGACCATAGCATGGGGAGGGCCGGTGTTTGGGGGGCGTGGCACAGATTTTTGTAAGGGTGCGAGGAGGTGCAACCAGGCATCCCCACGACAGGCCCCCTCCCTCACCAAGCAGCATCTGGGCCGAGCCTTCAGGGCTGGGGCAGCAGCAGTGCCTCCTTCCCCTCATGGCCAAGGAAGGGGCACTCTCGTGCCTAGAGGGGGGGGGAGGGAGGACACTGCCCCCCACCAGTTTCCTTCTCCTCGGTCTCAGAGTTGCCCCGTGTAAAGCTCAGTAGGGAGGAGGATGGGGTCAAAGCTAAAATTTGTTGACTCCACTTGCTGCCTGTAGCTCTGCTTGCCATGGACTCTGGTTCCACCTACAATTGCCCTCTCTCCCTTCTGCCCCAACAATTCCAGTGGGCACCAGTCACTGCCAGTACATCATCTAGAACATGGCAATGCTTTCTATACCATTTCATTTTTGCCTTAGCATTATTCTCTCTTCTGTTTAGTATAAGCTGTTAAGCTAGGTTAGCTTATTTGTAGAGTTTTATACACTGGTGTATGGCTTGAATTTATTTTGGGGGGGTACTTAATTCGATATTATTGATTGTTTCTAACATGCTTTTTGAATTGCTATACTTACTGCTCATTTGACATGTTGTGAGCCACTTTGGGCACAATTCTTGGGGAAAGCAGCATACAGATGATGGGGGTGGTGTGGCTTTAGTTCTGAGTGATTGTACACAGTCACTTTGGGTGCCTTTCATGCAGAACGGCAATGGGCACAAAAGGAGAAAAGGTTATCCAGTGGTGTTGTTAAGTGCCAGAGTCAGATAGATCCTCCACCAGTCAATTAAATCAAGAGGTGCGTTGTATTGAAGCCTGGACTTCCTAGACTGATGGTTCCCCCACTGTGAGAAATGAAGTTACAGGGGACCAGGCAAAGAGCCTTCTCAGTAGTTGAAACCCGCCCCCTCATCAAATGTCAAACAGATAAATATCTATATGACTTTTAAAGACATCTGAAGGCAAGCTTTAAATGGTTGATGTTTTATTGTGTTTTATATATTTTGTTGGGAAATATTGTTTTATATATTTTGTTGGGAAATATGTTTTATTGTGTTTTATATATTTTGTTGGGGAAACCCAGTCAGACGGGTGGCTTATTATTATTATTATTATTAATTTACACTTAAGAATTAAACAACAACAACAACAATGCTTCCAGATAGAACTTCGCTGCAGCTCAAGTATGTGGGGGAAAGACCTCTTTTTCTTATGCGAAGGAGCCAGCAAAGCTCCATTGCAATGCTGCCACCTGCTGTATATAGAGAAAGAAAGAGGGGCCGGAAGTGCTTTCCTAATGGGGGAAATGTAATTTTAGTATGGATATCAACTAACTGAAGCTTGTTTATTGACCAATCAGTTAATGAAAATAAGACTTTTAACTAATTGATCAGTTTGCTCTTTAATTATATTAATGGTATTTGCAAAGCTTAGGGCAGGATTCGTCTGGTGAGCCCTGTCCGTGGAAGCCTGGCACATTGGCACAAGGGCTTCCGCTCGTGCGTCAGGGCTTCCTCCCTTCTCTTTCTCCCCCCAAAGTGGCTTGGGCAGGTGCCAGGAGAAGCCCAGAGCAGCATGTGGGGGAAGAAGAGGGGGAATTGTTCCATCTGGCAAGCTGAAATACTTGTACAGACGGAACCTTAATCACAGTGCGACAGTGAATCCCAATATTAAACCAAAAATTGAGGAGTCTGAAAGTTTGGGACAATTTCTAAAATGCAAGTGTAACAAAACCCAGCACTCTCTCACTCAGCCTGTGAGGTAGGACAGGCTGCAAGATGCTGGCTGTGCTACCCAGGCCCTTGCTTACGTCTAGGCAGCACTGAGGGCTGGTGACCCTTCTGAGTGCCACATGCCAGGCTGGGCACACCTGCACCACAAACAGGCAGGCACACACTTTCCGCAGAGGGGGTATTTATCAACAACAACAACATTTATAACCCACTCTCCCTCTCAAAGGGGTCCAGGCTGGCAAACACACAAATAGTAAAACAATAAAAACATGCAAAATTTTCGAAAGAACAATTCCAATGCAGACTAGGAAAGATCTCTACTTAATAGGCTTGTTGGAAGAGGAAAGTCTTCAGCAGGCACTACAAAGGTAACCGAGACGGTGGTGCCTGTCTCATATTTAATGGGAAAGGTCCAAAGCATAGGTGCCACAACACGGAAGGCCCGATTCCTATATTGCGTGGAATGGACCTCCTAATAAGATGACCACTGCAGAAGGGCCTCAGCTGCAAAATGCAGTGGTGGACTGGGTATATAGAGAGTGAGACGATCTTTCAGGAATCCGGCTGCCAAGCTGTATTGGACTTAATACACCAAAAGCAGCTCCTTGAACTTAGCCGGATAGCTAACTGGTAACCAGTGTGATTCTTTCAGCAGGGGCATAAAGTGGTGGCAGTATCCTGCTCCTTGCTTCTTTCCTCTCCCTTCTAAGACCTTGTAGCAAAGGAGCCCTTCGCAACCGTAAAGAGAGGGGTCGATCACTATAAATGGCTTTGTAGGCTGAACCCCAGGCTCACCACACCTGACCTAAGAGTCAATATGTGTAAGAGCAGGTCCTGTGGCTAAGTAAATAACTTAACCAGCTTCTAACTTCAAATTTAAAAAAACCCAAAGATTTATAAGTGAATGAAATCATCCCAGGTGATTCCTCAGAGGCATTCAAAGGACGGACCAAGAAAACTGGAACCCTCACCTTTTTATCTGGAGAGATTTGATATAGGGGGGTGATCAGGGGGAAAATCCACCTCTCCTAGGAAGTCAGGTATCAACAGCATCTCTCAGCTCTCACATGCCCAGTCCCAGAGGGGTGTCAAAGAGGCCACCCCCTTCATTTTCCAGAGCAAAGGCTGTGAAGGGGGGGGGGTTGGCATGCTTCTGATTCAACTTGTTCTCTCTTCATTAACGACATGGGAGTTTCTGGGGACCACAGATTCTTTCAAAAGGACACAGAGAAAGGAGACACTGATTACACCAACATGATCTGCAATGTAGAAGTTCCCCATTGCACCGGTGTGATGACTCTCCTGCAATGCAGATGATCCCTAGCGTGACTCAGGAATGCCACTTAGCCCACCTGATTGTTCTGCATTGTGGGAGGAAACTGCTCATGCCTCAAAAGTCACTTCCAGCCGTGAAGCCAAGCCTAAGCACATTGCCATGGACTGGCTGGGTGCAGAGGAGAGGTGAGAGGCACCACCTGGGGAACCCCTAAGGGAACCCCCAGGGAAGAAGGCTCAGAGTCAGGGGAGTGGTGGTGAGAAGAAATGTGTGGTCAAAGGGAGAAGGAGCAGGCTGGGGGGAGGCAGAAGAGGTAACAGGGTTTGGTGAGCAGGAAGAGGCTGTGGCAGAGGGCAGTTCGGACTCCGAGCCTGAAGCAGAGGATGGAGAGAAGGTTGGTCAGCAGGCAGAGTGGAGACAGGCTGCTGAAGAATCCAGGGAGTCTCCCCCTCCTGCTGCAACCAGCTCCCCTCCCCACTGGTCTCCCAGAACATGCAGAGAAATGCAAAGAGCCAAGCAGAGCAGAGATTGGCTGTGCACTGATGCAGCTGATGACTGGGAAAGAACCTGGATAGGAGGAGCCTTAGGGAGTGGTGGGAAGGCAGGGACCTTCAGTCCTCACAACCGGCTCATTGGGACAAGACCTACTGGGAAGAGTTGCTAGAGTTGCTGGGATCACCATCACCTGAGCTGCTTTGGTTTCTTTGAACACATCGTTAACTGCACTGACACCATGCTTTTTTATTGCTGACCTATGCTTGACTCCAGGTCCTGACATGCATGATCTGAACTTCTCCATGCCCACTTCCCTGAACCTTTGTAAACTTCTATTCCTTTGTACTCTCTCCCACTATCATATTTTAGAGTCCCTTTCCCCCCTTTTGATGCTTTGTAAAACAACACATACATTGATGGGATGACACGGATGTACTTGCCCTCCCAAGCCTTTATCATTCTTGTAGTGCTTCCTGACTCCTCCCTAATCTGTTTACCTATGGACACAACCCTCACTTATATGGTTGAGGCTTGACTCTGGTCCCTGCCTTCTTCCTCAGGGTGGCTTCTCTTACTCCACCTCCCCTCCCAGTCACATCATCTCCCTCTCCAGCTACACCATCTCTCACGTTCTCTTCTTCATTCCTGGCCAAGAAAGCTCCTCAAGGCATGCACAAGGGCTTGCACATTAGAGGAGCCGCATGCTTTCTCCCAAGGAAAATGAGCTACCAATGGAGTTTTGGCTGCGGCAGTTTTGGAAACCATGACCATCACACATATGCCACCCACCTAGAAGACGTGGTTCACGACTCATGCTTCCTTGTGAGTGGCTCTGTGCCATTCCAAGGTGACTGCCTCTGTGGATGTTTTCTGCATGCCAGGATGGATGTCTAAATATTTGGCTTCTCTGACATTACGCTATATCACATCACACTTTTTCAGTTTAGGGCATTCCGGTTTAGCCCCCGGTAGAACTAGGATTATGCTTGGTCACCGAAAGCTCCCCCACTAGCATGCAAACTGGGGGCTATTACTTGGACATACTTGAACCATCATCTCACACCAACATCCCTGGCAGGACAATGACATGTTAATATTTAATGGTTTGGGGATATGGAGACACACTTAATCAACAGTGAAATAAATATTTCACTTCTAAGTTAACCCAAGTCCCCCTCCTGTGTTTTGCATTCAACTGGAAATGAAACCTCTGCCAGAGCTAGATCTTTGGGGTTCTAGCCTTCAGGGCTTTCAGTGTCCCTCCTCCTCTTCCAGATTCAAGCACAAAGGCAGTTAAAATGTGGAAAATTCAGGAAATGCAGAACACATCATTAAATCATCTACTCAGGAAACCTTGGCAATCTTTACTTCAGCTCACATAAGGTCTACTATAAATGAAATCTGTATTTTAATTATTTCCAGTTTGGAGACTCCCGACGTGTGCTACAGAGCCGAAACTCTTCACCAAAGGACGAAAAAAAAAGAAAATTGGGTGGTAGAAAAGAAGAATGTTGCGGCTAATGCGGAACAGTTGCTAGTTATATTCCACATTGCCCCAAGCAAACCTCTTCCTTTTATCTTTGAGAAAAAGCCCCCCTCACTGCAGCTTCTGGACTCACATTCTGTTTACTCATGAGTTCTGACAGGTTTAACCAGAGCAGCTTAGTGAAGGAGCCACTCTCCAAATAACCACGAAGGGAGGTTGTGATTCTATTAAGTTCCAGGACTAGCACAGAACGCTATGCTGGCCTTTCATGATGGTGGGTAGGCAATGAAAGCTGTTGACACACCTTATGTTTTGCATAGCATTCCTGACTACAGAGAGTGGAAGAACCACAGACATTTTTCGTTGCTCCTCCACCTCTTTTGTTTTCTGCGCAAATTGGATGTAAGGCTGGCTGCAACCTGTGAAGGTACCTGCCTTCAACTTCTCCAAAACCCCACATGCTTGCTGAGCAGTTTCCCATTGACATTTCTGAACTTTTGAAAGGACCAGGCTCTAGTTTCCAGAGAATAATGGGAAAGGGCTGGAAATACTTTTTGAGTTAAACTTCCATGATGCATGTTCATGTGAAGAACAGAAGTCCACCACATAGAAGGCTGTGCAGCATCTTTGTCTTGTGGAGCCACAATGACATGCTTGGTGACAGGCCTGGTTTGGGGAACCCAGGTCAGCTGCAGATCATCAGGGGAAAGGGAAATTTGCAGTGGAGAAAAAGCAGACCGCAGGAGCATACTTAACCCTTCCCTCACCCACCACTTTCCTCTGTCCCAGCCATTTTTACTTACAAATCCCAATATGGCAAACCCACATCTGAACCACAGCTGGGGTGGAAGTGGATTGGGGGAGGGAGTTGAAAGGAAAAAAATAAGCAGGCAGCAGATGGGCTAAGCATCCCCCTCCCACCTGCTTCTTTTTTGCAGCTAATCTCCCCCTTAGAAACATCACTTTGCAGCTGTGTGATGGTGACTTGGGATCTCACACTCATATGATCTTGTTCTGGCAGAGACAAGTAGATCTGTTTGGAGTTGAGATGGTTTAGGGCTAGAAATAGCCAGAGAATTTACCTTGATCAGTTATCTCACACAAATCTTTCAGGTACAGATGGGTAGCCGTGTTGGTCTGCCATAGTCAAAACAAAAAAAATTCCTTCCAGTAGCACCTTAAAGACCAACTAAGTTAGTTCTTGGTATGAGCTTTCGTGTGCATGCACACTTCTTCAGATACACTGAAACAGAAGTTGCCAGATCCTTCTATATAGTGAGAAGGTGGGGAGGGGTATTACTCAGAGGGGGGTGGGAATGGGTGATTGGCAGATGGCTGTGATGAGCTTGTTGACGACTCTTAAGGACGGCAAGAGGTCTTACAGGAATCTTTCAGGTATCAGTGAACTATCATCCATACCTTTTGTCAAGAAAAAGCCTAGTCTCTAGCCCTTCTATTTCCCTCAAAGCGAGGCCAGTACTTAAGCCTACCAGCTCCTGAATCTACATCAGCAGGATATATTCTCTGGCAGAAAAAACTGAGAAATCCCATTTACGATTTACACCAGCAAAAACCATCCATGCCTACCTCTGAGGCTGTCTATCACCTTCCCATCTCCCAGCCAGGTATCACGCTATTTAGCCACCAGACGTGGCAAAAAAATAAATACCGGTAAATCACTAGTATAGGTGCAAATTTAGGAATGATTGCTAAAATTTAAGTAGAAATGCAACACATCTCCTATGGGAAAGAACTATATGCCTTCTCAGTCTGCTGTTGTTGATGGTCAAGGCCCTTGCTCTCCTTTCTTTAAATGAGATCTAGAGTGCACAGCCCTGCAAATAAAGGATTCATTGAAATAAGAGGACTGTCCTCAGTATAGAAAAGCATATTCCCATCCTGCTCACTTCTATACTGTTTAATACCCCTATTATCTCTTATACCACGACTGCTAAGTTTACTCAAAAGCCTTTGGTGAGAAAGTTTGGCAAACGTGTTTTGGATGTCCATGTATATACTGCATGCTTGCTTGTTGATACTCTTAAAGAGCTTCAAAATGATGGTGAAGCTGGATTTCCCTTTGCAACAGCCATGCTGATTCTTCCTCAGCCAGCTTATTCTTCTATATATTTAATAATTCTGAAATGAATACAGTGGTACCTCGGTTTAAGAACAGCCCTGTTTACGAACTATTCGGTATACGAACTCTGCAAAACCGGAAGTAGTCTTCCGGTTAGCAAACTTTACCTCGGTCTAGGAACGGAACCCAAACGGTGGAAGGGCACCGGTGGCAGGAGGCCTCATTAGGGAAAGTGCACCTGGGTTTAAGAACAGTTTCGGTTTCAGAAAGGACTTTCAGAACGGATTAAGTTCGTAAACTGAGGTACCACTGTAGTGCTTTCCTTCAATTTATCTTGAACTGAGATGTAATTTGTAAGCACCCTCCTAGATCCCCTCATTTTAAATTGAAAAAACAGTGTTCATTAACTGTCAAAGCATTAACTGTTGGCAACACTGATTACTATTTTGGTCAAAGGTAAGACGGCAGGTGAAAGCAAACCAAACCTGGCACAAAAAATTTTACTATTTATAAGTGCATATGTGACAAACCAAAAGATGGCAGGGTTTTGAGCTATTCATCAAAATTTGGTGCCTGTGGTCCTAGGTCAATGAGAAAATGTGTAGTGTAGCATTCTCTGATAGGTTTCAGGGGTGGAAGAAACTGATGCTACTTGGCCAGGTAAGAAGAGCAGTGATAAGTAACTTCTTTTCTTTTTGGAAGAGGGCCATAGTCATCAGTTCAGATTTCCCCTAGCTTCCTTCATTTCCTCCAGGCATAAGAAGCCTCCCAAAAGGGCAGTTTAACAACAATGAGGTACTGAACACCACGGTCTGACCTCTCCTTCCAGGAAAGGGACTACACTGAAGGATTGGCGTAATCCATCCAGTCTTCCCCCTGCACTATGGGCTAAGACAATGATGGGCTTTATCTGCATTGACATTTAGAGAGACTGTTAGCAACCCATAAGAAAATGACAGCTTTTTGGTATGAAATCAGATTATGGGTTAGAAATACAGTGGTACCTCGCAAGACGAATGCCTCGCAAGACAAAAAACTCGCTAGACGAAAGGTTTTTTTGTTTCTTGAGATGCTTCGCAAGACGATTTTCCCTATGGGCTTGCTTCGCAGGACGGAAACGTCTTGCAAGTTTGTTTCCTTTTTCTTAACACCGTTAATACAGTTGCGACTTGACTTCGAGGAGCAACTCATAGAATGCGGTGTGGTAGCCTTTTTTGAGGTTTTTAAAGACTTTGGTGATTTTTGAAGCTTTTCCAAAACTTTCCCGACACCGTGCTTCGCAAGACGAAAAAAATCGCAAGACGACAAAACTCGCGGAACAAATTAATTTCGTCTTGCGAGGCACCACTGTACCACAATCTTCTGTCTTTGCTCCTGCATTTTGTTTTGTAGCCACAGCTACCGGGGAAAGTTGCTGTGTTCACTAGGCCTGGCCTCCTGAGCTGCTTGTTTCTTTGAATAAAGAGTTACATTCACTGACCCCATGTGAGTTATTACTGACCTGCTCCTGGCACCTGCGCATGACAACTGGCAGGAAGGGCACCATTTTGTGGTTCTCCTCAGGTGCCAAAATATCTTGGGCTGGCCCCGGTCACACTCTAGTCTTCTCTTTAACTAATTTGCTAAATCTGCTTTCCATAATGTTAGACATCGTTATGACTTCATTCATTGGCTGAAAAGTGGGAGCAGATTAGTTTCCCCCCAAACAAATGAGAATCATAGTGCCTGCACATATCGCCTCATGTCTCAGATTTGACTCTCTTTTTTTAAAAAAGATGGGAGCCTGGGGAATATGGATTATCTGGGGTGGGGTCTGCTCTGCTTGCTTCATCTGCAGATGCCCAGGCTCCCTGCACTACCAGGGTTGCTGGGCAGAAGAAGGAACCCCAGACTGTTGAAACTAGGACACACAACTGAACAGAATCTTCCTGGATCTGGGAAACAGGTGATCCCAGAGGACCAATGATTGCAAACTTTCCAGCCTATGTGCTATTTGCTAGTCTAGCCTTTCCCAAGCTGGTGCTGTACAGATGTGGTGGACAGATGTTTCCCACCAGATTCAGCCAGCATAGCCCAACTGGGATTGATGGGAATTGTAGTTGAATATATCTAGAGGGCACGAGGTCAGGAAACGCTATCCTAGCTTATCCCAGGTACTTCACAGCACTTAGACCTGATAGGATCTCACTGGTATAAAGGCCAACTTTACTATTTTAAAAATTTCTTATTACAGCAACACATCAGAATAAATGGCCCACACAGTGAAAGTGTGCCATTAGCTGCCTAACCCCACCTCTCTCTCACACGGTATTTACTTTTAACAAATATTATTAGCCTCTAAAGATGAATCAACTAAAGTTTTAGTTGATTAATCTTTTGCTCTAAAGGTTGCAGGTCAAGTGTGCTAGGGATCGCCCATCATGGTGTGCGAACTGATGTCACTGCACTTGCCGCATGGCCTTGTCTATGCTGAGGTTCTTTTGAAGTTGAGGAATGTGGTACAGCCTGCCAGACCCTTTTGCAAAGAAGAAAACGAGTCCTCCTGCCTTAGTTTGGCATCTGTGCACTTCTGCCTCCCCCCACTTTTTCCTTGCTTCAGTTCTGAGTTCATGCAGTGAAGTAGGATTAACAGCTTGTTAACAATTCGGGAAGAGAAGCAGGAGGCCCAGCAATGAAAAATTCAAGCTGTGAAAGCTGGAGACAGGCACCAGTTTCAGATTTGGAAGTTTTTAGAGAGGCTTTGTTTCCCATTGGATACATACACACATTTCTTTTAAAAACTGTCGCCTCTGGTCAAACAGGTTTGGCGGGGTTTAAAACCTGCCATACCTATTTGTCATATGCAAATATAGGATGGAACTACCCACAAATAGTGACAGTTATATTTCTGTGATGTCATTTTAGCACCGTGTTCATTGAGCAGGTTACATGGTCTCTCAAAGTTCTCACCACCTCTCTTTTTAATCACTGTTGGGGCATGTAACGGGGCAGCATATTTGCTAATTTGAAAAAGCTTATCAGCATCTTCTTTAGAATTCTGTAGCACTCTGGGCTGCATCCTTTGCCTCTTCCTCCAGTCTAGTATGACAGACAAAATAATTAGGTGCAGTAATTGGTAGGACTGAAAAGGAAATGAAACAATTCTCATCTTTATCACAGTGATCCCAGGGAGTGGCACAATAAAACAATATAAAACCATTACAAAACAATATGCCATAAATCAATATTCAGTGAAACCATAAAAGCACAGATAGCAAATACTCAGGAACCAGGACAGCAAAAACGACAAGAGATACCCGACAAATGCCTGGGCAAATAAATAGGTCTTCAGTTGGCGGCAAAACTTATCAGAGTTGGCACCAGCTGTCTCTTAGAAAGGACATTCCCTTTCCCATTCCCTGGGTGCCACCATGGTTATAGCAGTTTAGGGGACTTGCGATGTTTTGCATACATGATCTTGCTATATTCACACCCACCCTGTAAGGTGGGTTGGCATTATGATATCTTGGAGTGACTGAAAGGATGGTAGATTGCTTGAGGCTGCCTTGGGGGTTCAGGCAGGGGCAAGATCTGAACTAGGGACTTCCTGATTCACAGCTCTGTCTCTTCCACTGCAGCACAGCAGCTCCTTGCATTTGTTGGATTTCTCCATTATAATTAATATCACAATAAAGCTAAATATCTCACCAGATTGATACATAGTTACAGTAAATGGAAATCGAACCAGCCCCTTCTTCAGTCTGCTCTCTAACCAGATGGGATGCTGTTAGGATTTAAGACAAGGCCCAGCACAGACTATTCTATAGCCTCCTGTGTGCAGCACTACCTTTGAGGGGATTTCTTGTACCAATGCCCCCCTCACCCCATGCCTGAGCAGAGTGTGGCTGGGCAAAGCTGTAGATATGCACTGCTATATGGAAGGTATAGACTGGATCACACCCATCATATTAATTACGTACTCAAGAGTTCAGCATATGAGATCATGACCCCGTTTGCTGGAGGACAGAATTTCATAGGAATGTTCTCACATCCTTAGTAAAGTCAGAGAGCATGTATGCAACAATATTGCATCAAGCCAAATTGAAAGATTGTTTAAAACATGATGAAAATGTTGTTTTTAAAGAAAAGCAATGATGATTAAGAAAAGAAAAAAATCCAGGAGCAAGTCATATACAATGCACATGTCTGTTCTGTATATCTAACTTTTATATCAATGGCAGACTGAAATCATCACTTAAAGTAAAGTCAAATGTCCATTTTTCAGATTTAATTAAGACATCATTTTGATGAAGGCTAAGCTAACATAAACAAGTTAGAGAAGCGGAATATGAAAAATGAACTGAACACAAAACCTGGAATGAGTTTGTATGCCTGAATTGCATGACTGGAGCAGAAAATGATATGAGCCCCGACATTCACTTACAAGGGAGGTTTGTTGTGCAAAAAACATAAAGAAGGAAAATATCAAAAGTATTTGGCAAACACCCACGAGAAATGAACTTGTAGAAGTTAAACTAAGATTCTCTAAAACCGTGGTTTTCAAATTTTCTGCCTTAATGGATCCCTTTCCACACTAGCATACTGTACTTGCTGGGGAACTTTTGCATGATGCAAAGGATTCTGGGAAATGTTCTAGGCTAGGGCACCCATCAAGTTTGCAAGGAGTTTCAGCAGTCAGCCTTGTTGTGCTCAACCTACGCACGAGAACCAAACCAGAACTCCCCTGCAGCTGCATACAATATATTGGGCTCTTCCAAGGGGGAGGCTGCAGTGCTACACACACCTGGAAGTAAGTCCATCAGAGAGGAGATAAGCATAAGATGGCACTGCAAGCTACTATTCCATAGACACTGAAAATCCTGAATCCTGCTCCACCCAACCCTAGAAGATGCAACAGCACACATGCTTGGTTGTTAGTCAATGAACAAGCCAGCATTTGTCTGAATCTGTGAGCAGGGGCGGACATAGGGGCTGGCCAGAAGGTGTGAAAAAATTGCATAGCGTGGCTAGGAACCTGCCCCCCCCCCCCCGTCTGCACTCCCTCCTTGCCAAGGGCGCAAGGGAGCCTCGGTGTCCCTTTCTATGTGAGGAGGTATTCCAGAAACTTCTTCCCAGCCAGGAGAGAAATAATCAGGACACACAGACATCATAAAGACCAAGTGACATGTGATGCAAGAGATTTTCCTTTTTAAAAAAAACACATTTATTGGTTTTTCAATTGATTTACAGCTATCCTTTTCACACACATCAACATTGACAATAAATATTTGAGATCTCTCAACATTACACCATTGAACATGTATGTGTAAACAAAAAGGGAAAATAAAAATTATGTTACTTATCTACTTGTTGTGTTTTTACTTCCTTCCACCTCTTACTTGGGTCCATAGAATTCTATGTTGTATGCCTTTCCAATTATAGCTAATCTTCTGTTTACCATCTTTTCCACAGTTTCTACTAGTCGTCTTTACAAGAGACATTCTAGCCCAGTCAAGATTTTTAAATCACCACAGTAATCTTTCAGATATTTTTTACAATTACTCCAATTGTTGTTACATTTTTGGTACTCTTGGTCTCTTAACCGCCCTGTCAGCTGCCGTGGAGGCATACAGGAATAATTTCTTCAAATCTTTGGGGATCTCATCCCCAATGATTCCTAAAAGGAAAGCTTCTGGCTTTTTGGAAAATGATAATTTAAACATCTTTTTTAACTCGTTATAGATTGTATCCCAGAATTCTATCCTTTTTTTTTTTTACATCTCCACCATGCATGATACATTGTTCCTACTGCTTCTTTACATTTCCAGCACAAATCTGAATTTTATTAGGTGTTAAATACCAGTTTATTAGGTGTTAAATACTAGCAGAAAAGACCTTCATATAATTTTCTTTAAGGGTATAGCATGCTGTGAATTTGAGATCTTCCTTCCACAGTTTTTTCCATGCTGAAAGTTGAATGTTATGGCCTATATCCATAGCCCATTTTACCATAACTGACTTAACCTCCTCTTCTTTTACTGACCAGTCTAACAGAATTTTGTACATTCTGGAAAGCGTTTTCACCTCATTATAGATCACCTCCTTTTCAAATCTTGAAAGCACTGTTGCAAAGCCTTTCTTTTTATCTTGCCTAAAAACCTCATGTAGTTGGTCGTATTGTATCCAGCCTGTCAATCTGCCTCTGATTTCCTTAAAATTATTAAGTTTTAATTGATTACCTTCTTCAATTCGTAAATCTTTACAGGTTCCCCAGTCATGCTCTACATTTATTTTTTTAATTGCCATGGCCTCCGATGGCAACAACGACTAGGGTAATTTTTGTTCCAGAAAATCCTTATATTTTACCCATACCGAATATAACGATCGTCTTACCACATGATTCATGAACTCCCTGTGTACTCTCGCCTTTCCATAACATAGGTAGGCATGCCACTCAAATCGGTTGTTGAAACCCTCTAAATCTAGCAGATCTGTATTTTTCAAGATTATCCACTCTTTGATCCAAGAAAGGCATGCAGCTTCATAATATAATTCTAAATTTGGCACAGCAAAACCACCTCTTTTTAAATATCAGTTAATAACTTATGATTAATTCTATGCCTTTTCCGCAATGCAAGAGATTTTCCAAAGTGCATGTGTGAGGCAGATTCCACCCCCACTTGCTTGGCAGCTCTAATATCTGCAAATATAACTCCCAGACAGTAATGTAAGATGTGAGAACTGAGAAATATTATCCCAATTGGGAACAACTAATCATTCAATGTTACAGGAATCTTGTTCTAGCTGGGATAATATTAGCTTCTAATGGAAAAGCTTCTACATGTGAAAAGGATCTAGGAGACTTGGTTGACCACAAACTTGACATGAGCCAACAGTGTGACGCGGCAGCTAAAAAAGCCAATGCAATTCTGGGCTGCATCAATAGGAGTATAGCATCTAGATCAAGGGAAGTAATAGTGCCACTGTATTCTGCTCTGGTCAGACCTCACCTGGAGTACTGTGTCCAGTTCTGGGCACCACAGTTCAAGAAGGACACTGACAAACTGGAACGTGTCCAGAGGAGGGTAACCAAAATGGTCAAAGGCCTGGAAACGATGCCTTATGAGGAACGGCTAAGGGAGCTGGGCATGTTTAGCCTGGAGAAGAGGAGGTTAAGGGGTGATATGATAGCCATGTTCAAATATATAAAAGGATGTCATATAGAGGAGGGAGAAAGGTGGTTTTCTGCTGCTCCAGAGAAGCCGACACGGAGCAATGGATCCAAATTACAAGAAAGAAAATTCCACCTAAACATTAGGAAGAACTTCCTGACAGTAAGAGCTGTTCGACAGTGGAATTTGCTGCCAAGGAGTGTGGTGGAGTCTCCTTCTTTGGAGGTCTTTAAGCAGAGGCTTGACAACCATATGTCAGAAGTGCTCTGATGGTGTTTCCTGCTTGGCAGGGGGTTGGACTCGATGGCCCTTGTGGTCTATTCCAACTCTATGATTCTATGATAAGGTTTGAAATTTTGGACTCAATAAGCACATTTCAGTTATTTTCTTTCTGACTTAATGAAGGGAAAGTAACACACTGCAGCAGCATCCATAATTAGCAGCTTCTCTGAGGCTATAGTAAGCAAGAACATTCAGTGATCAAGAATACCACAGTTTATGTGTGTGTGCGTGCACATGTGTGATACATACATCTCTATAGGCTTTTATTACTTTTCTTTGTTCTTGTTAGGATGGAAGTATTTAGTTCCTGTTCACATGGTTACACAAACCCATCAGCAAAGTGGCCCTGAAAAGCTAAAGGATGCTTTATCTTATGAATCAGGATTGGTTTAAGAAAAGAAGACCATTAATTCTTGTTGATTTGTGACATATCTTGGTCACAAATAGAAAAAGTGTGATCATCCATTTTTGGAGAAAAGTATCCCCTATCCTGTTTAGACTTCAAACAGGTTGGCTTTTTTTCATGTACTCAAGCTCATCTTCATCCTCAAAAGTATGCAGGCTGAGCCCGGTGGGAGGAGGAGAGCGAGAACTTGAGCGGGAGCTTGTGCAGGCAGAGGAGGGCCAAGAGCGAGAGTTATGGCAGGAGGCAGGAGGAGGGGTTTGAAAGAGAGAGTTTTTGCGAGGTCAGAGAGTGGGTCACAGAGATTGAGAGAGTGGGGTGGCAGCGCACAGGACTGCCACTGTGGAGTCTCAGGTTTTGTGTAGGCAGAGGGGGCTAGGTGGGACTTGGAGAGCGAGAGGTTTGCATGGACCTGGTGGAGAATGGGGGTGGGTGGGGGGGGGGGTGGAGTGGGAAAGAGTTTTTACTTGGGCAGAGATGGGTGGATCAGAGATGGAGACTTGGAGTCAGAGCATGCAAGAGAGTAACAGATTACTTTGAGGTAATTTTAGCCCCCCTATTTCCCCCTGACCTGTCTCATATTTTGCCCTATCTGTCCATTATTTTGCCCGACCAAAGGTGGCAGCCCTAACTCAGAGCAGAACTATTGGAATTAATGAGCAGAATTAACTTGTTGGATCTACTTTGAGTAATTGTGTGCAACTCCCTCCCCTCTACAGGATCAGGTGTGTCCCCAGAGCAGCTCACAGGAGAAAGAGATGGGGGTCCATGCCATCTAGCAAGCTAAAATGCTTGCACTGATTTAACAATCAGAAGAGGGCAACATTGAATTCTACACTTATATAGTATTGATGCATTTTTGAATAGTATAACATTTAGGTCAAAGCACTTGTTCTTTCCAGAGCCCTGTAAATATTTAATAATAATAATAATAATAATAATAATAATAATAATAATAATAATAATTTATACCCTATCCATCTGGCTGGGTTTCCCAGCCACCCTGGGCGGCTCCATATGCAGACGGGACGAGGGTGCACGCCTGATGCTGCTTCAGGTCTCAGTGCATTCAGGCCTGAAGTGAGAATGGGACCAGGCCCAGTTCCAAAGCTGGGATCAGACTCAACCACTTCAGACTGAAATTCAAAGCTGATGTTATCCTCCATTGTCAGATAAATAAACTGATAAAGATTAACAAATATCCCTGCACATAGAAAAGTAGCATGCCAGAGAGGCTAGGCTAGAACTCCTTGATTTGCTGGCTTGCAATGGGTGGTGATTCCCTCCCCCCAGAGCAACATCCAACCATGTGAGTGTATAGTAGCAATTACAGTACCCCCCCCCCATTTACTACCTCAATGAGAATCAGGCTTTTGCAATTACCGGTATGCTTAGATAATATTCATTTAGCTTGAGGAGATGCATCTCCAGCAACTAACATAGAGAAAGCTGTGACACACTTCTCATGCTTTAGCCATTTGTATTGGCAAATTTTTTTTGAGCCAGCCCAGTTGCTCTAAGAAGTGTTCTTCCCTAACAAACCCAATACAAATGAAGGGGTGGATTATACAAGGAACAGAATTAGGTGGTTGTTTCCCTGGAGGATACCACACTAGCCTGCAGTTGATGGGGTTGAATATTTGAATGATTCCGAGAGGAGGTGGGTAATAAACCCTTATGCACATGGAAATTAGCATGCAAAGGAAATACTAGCCAAAACTTAGCACTGACAAGATAGTTTTCTATATGCAGAGAATGATTTGGTGAAACATTCAGACGTGCAGCCTTCATCCCTTGCAAGGTGAAGTCCAGGAGAAGCCTGTGGTGGTACAAACTGATCCTAAGATACCAAAATCAAGGGTTTAAGGTAATTTGTAATAATATGTAATTTATAATGATGCATAGACCACTTTGGACCCCTCAAGTCAGGCTGGATGTCTCAGGGCAATCTGTGGCTGGTGAGGAGCATTCCTGGGTGGAAGGGGGAGAGTGGGGCACTCCAGCTAAGCAGGCCCAGCCCCACTGACACTAGGGATAGATGAAGGCTGGAGTGACCCCCTCTCCCCCTCCCCACTGGTCACCATGATGCACAAGGGGTGTTCATTTGACTACCCCTAGTTTCAAACACCCATTGAAAGCTTGACAGGCTAATAAAATATCTCTAGTTCATTGCACTACATCTACTTGTTTTATCTTTATTTTCACTTGCCCCATCCAAAGGCCAAATCAATTCAATAAAATTAAATGTTTGACAAAATTCTCCCTAGTTACAGTTCAGGCTCAAACAATTTGGGCTGGATCTAAATGAAGTTAAAAACCCTTAACTCCACTGAAACCACCATTAAGTCTCAGCACCATTTACTAACTTCCTCTAGATCCAGCCTATACTGTAATGCTTATTTCCTAAAGCTGAGCTAGAATTTCCCAGAACCATTTTTTTTTGCTGAAAGAAATTATAATTTCTTCTTCTTCTTTGACTTTCTCCCCAAGGGGAGCATTTTGTCAAATATTCTCAGATATGTTTGTGTGTTTTTTAAAAACACAACTAGATAAAATTCTGAAATGGCTGGTCCCAGGCAAACTTTTCTGGAGAAGGAATTCAAGATGGAGGACCCGGCCAGAGAGAAGTGCCTGTCCCCTGTCACTGCCTGCCTAACTTCAGAAGGCTGTGATAAATTGGATATTGGAGGTTGGCAAATAGTGCGTCTGAAGTGGCCACATGGCCTTAAAACAAAGGAGTTCCATAGAAGACAGGGCTTTCTTGGTAGAAAAAAGTTTTAAAACCTACTACATAGTCAGAATTAAACACTGTGGAACTTTCAAATGCAAACTTTTATTTTTGGTATGAACCAATGTTAGCATGTTTTGCTATTTAATGTTAAAAGAAGAAGAAGCATTTTGATTTGTTCCAAGTCATGCACCCCATTTTAAAGGGTGCTATACATTCTCTTCATTTGTGAAGTCTGTTCACCATGTTTGCCCTACAATATATTTTGGGTTTTGAGCCCTTTCTAACATTTCATTTTTCAGCCGGTATATTTTTCCAGTACTGGAGCTCTGCTTTTTTAAAGTCCTACCTAGAAAATTTTCAGTTACATCATTTGCACAAATATGTTGTTGTTAACATTGAAAAACCTCTTTGCTTGCAGTTGTATATTTTATTTGGCTAAAAAAGGTGCCCATGTCTAATACATCACATGGCCCTTTGGTGATACTATTTAAGCTAGGAATTCCAAAACTCACAAATACCGAATAGCCAAATGTTCCAAAGCTCTCCTCGTACCCTAAACATGCAATATATCTCCTCCTTCTCCAAACAGAAATAGATTTCTCTCTGATTGGTTTGATAAATTTGACCCAAGATTTCCATTTGGAGTTATTGGAGTTCCTACTGTTTTTCTGTGTGTTGGTGGGCCAACCCTAATCGCCCACATCTCCCAGGGAGACCATAAATTATGGCAATGAGATGGAGCTTTGTATTCCTTCTGCTCAGAAGAAGGCAAATCTGCAGCGGCATTATTTTGACAGCCCTGAATTTAATTCATTGTTTTATGACAGATGGGGAAAGTGTACATGCTCATAGTACTGATTTATGATCATTTGGGTCTGGAGGATTCTATAATTTGCAAGTAATGTGAAAACAGATGGATAGACAGACACTAAAGTGCAGGCTGACCTGTACATTCTCACTGTTCATTCCAAATGGCATCCATATGGCCCAAACCTCATTCAAGGAGATCTTCATTAGCAGACTTGGAGGTGGTTTCCCCCCCCCCTCCCCACATAAAACCGGGTTCATATATTGTTGAGAGGACATTAATGATGTCTGATTTGTGGGAGTTTAATTAATGAAGCCCAGTGTGTCCTAAACTTGTCAGAGTGGAAGCACACAGTTTTAAAATGGTGTGCTGTATGCAAATTCATGTCTTTAATCCCCAATGGCTGGTTATTAAAAAGCAGCTTTGGGAGGCAACAATTTTTGCTGGAAAAGCAGTAGGGAAGGGTTTATTCAACTCTTTCCCCTGCTTTTTCCCAGGAACTCTCCACCCTGCTCCCTTCCTCCTATGTGGTTGTACATGGTTGTAAAGAAAAATATTTGCGGGATGAAAGCAACTGTGTGTGTTTTGGGATGGATGAGATTACAGCAGAAAAGTGGCAGGGGAGGGAAAGGCTGTGGACCACCTCCCCACTCTCATTTCTCACTGAAAACCACCTCACCCGGAAGTTGCTTTTTGTTGCAGGAAGTCTCTGCTTTCGTTTAAACTTTAAATAAATGTGCTTGCATGCAACACACAGTTTTAATAGCCCACTGGGCTATTCACTGCCCACATCTCTGAGGGAATTACTGTTCTGACTGTGTCTCCTCAGCACAGTGACTCATGCAGAGATTCACTCAACAACCTCCTCTGAAGCTAGGCAATTCTGCCGTGTGACTTTGGATTGAGAAACAGAATGATCCCCAAACAGAGAAAAATGGTCAAATTACCCCACCACAGTGGAGGCAGATGAGAAAGAGGCAAAGCCAGAGCACTGAAACAAGCAGCGATGGAGAGCAGAGCTTCCATGCTGAGGAAGGGACCTAGTTCAGCAGCAGAGCTTCTTCCTTGCATGCACAAGGCCCCAGGCTCAGTCCCAGGTAGGGCTGTGAGAGCATCCCTGCCTGAAACTCTGGACAGCTACTGCCAGGCTGTGTAGAGTCTGCAGACGATACTGAGCGAGATGGACCAATGCTCTCGATTCGAGAGAAGGCAGTTTCCTACTTCTATGTTTAATTGAATAAATTGTTAGATTCACAGACTTTTAAACTTTTAATTAACTAAAATGGTTTCCTTGGGTTAGCCTGGCAGCATGTGTATACGTGAGTTTGTTTATAAGACGATCTCTGAACTACCAAGTCATTAAAAATATATTGTGTGCACGCACACAAAGAGATCTACTAGTGCTTATAAAAATTTCACATGGCCAGCATCACCTTAAAATAGGCTTCTCTTCTTTTCTCTCCCACAGGGAAATAATGTGTTATCTTTAGAAAAAGGAAACTTTGGAACTGTTAACCAGTGTGCAAATGAATGCAAATTTAACCACTAGATTAATTCACTAAACTCATACAATTGATTAGCTGCATGGCAGAACCAATTCAGAGGCCAGCAGATGTGTGTTTTGGATCCCCTCGGGGCCTCAGATTTCAATGGCACCCTGTGCGATGCCAAAATTCATTGATCCTCCGCCTCTAGCACTCCAGGGCAACCAAACCAGTTGTGCTCCCCATAATCTGCCTCTGGCCATGGGTCGTTCTCACCAGCAGTAGTTAGCAGCCATGAATCCACCAGAATTTACACCAGTCCAGAAGAGGGATCCAATTCAGGCCCTTCTGCTGTATTAACTTAGAGATGTTACAGGGGGGAAAGGGGGGGGGATACCCAGAGGCATCCATAGGCTCCCTTGTGCCCTTGGCAAGAGGCTGTGTCAGCGCCTCCCCCCCCCCCATCCCTTGCACCCTTGGCAAGGAGATGTTGGCTGTCCGGAGCAATGGAGAAGTGCCCCAGGGAGTGTACAGACAGGTGAGTGGGCAGGCAGCTTCCTAGCCAGAGTGGAGGGGCATGATTTTTGCACCTCCCCTGGGCTTGCACCCAGGGTTGGCCAACCCTGCCAACCCCGAGGTTCGCCCCTGGAACACCCCACTTTCTGTTCCAACTGCCACAAGCTGCCAGGGCTTCCGATGCAGAAGTCGCTCCCAGTCTTCCTCCTTTGGATTGCTCTACCCCTTACTTCTGTGTAGAAATGTACTGGCTTCAGCTGTTCTTGAATAATTTCTTTAAACACACCCACCCACCCACCCGCTTGTGATCTTATTCTTCACATCTTGCAACTTATGGTCACTTTGAATGAGACTGCTTTTTTAGGGATTGTTGACATAGAGGGGTAGTATTTCTCCTAAAGATGTCCCAGGCCTAAATTTTAAGCATTTCCAAAACAGTAATTTTCTAGCCTTTTTGCATATGGAGATGCAAGGAAAATCCTGGAGGCTGCCTTCTTTCCAGTTGTTTAGTAAGAAGGAACCTTCCTCTGCCACCCACTGTTTTGGCACTGAGTGCAAATATACTGAGATGATTGACAACCATATGGGCACCTGGCATGTATTAATTTTATTTTATTACAGTATTTGCTAAATGAAATCAAATATTTTGCTACTTGTGTTTCATTTTTTTCTGTTTTGCATTAACTTGCAACATTGTTGTCTCCACCACTACTTCCCCAGAGCTTCTATTTTCATCTAATGCCCTAAGATTATTATTTTTTCCTTTTGGAAATGACGCCAAGTCTAAAGGTTGTGATCTTCTAAATTAAAATGCCTTTCAACAATTTGTTCAAGCTTGTTTGTTGTGATTGCTGACTTGTGCTGATTTATGAACGGGGTATCTGTAGTCCCGTTCCTCCCACCCCACTCCAACATACTGCATTTAAGATCTCTAGTCCTTTCAGAATTCTTCAAGTTTTAGCGCCCTTGTTTTTCTGGCTCTCTAGGGCACATGTGGGGAACTTTTGGCCCTCCTGATCTTGCTGAAGGACAACTCTCATCATCCCTGCCCACTGGCCAGGCTTGCTAGGGCTGATGTGAGTTGCAGTTCAGCAACATCTGGAGGGTCATGGGGAAGGAGCAAAGTCTCAGGGCAGGCTCAAGGTGCAGTCTATTTTCTTTCTAGCTTGAAAGCATTTCCTGTTCACTCCTAATATTTGCTTGACACAATGTCATCTAACTTCCCCACAAATAAATCAGGAAGAAAGCTCAACAAATAGGTCACCTGGTAGTGACTGAGGACTCTGCCTACAACCCACTACAAACCATTCTCTGCCCCCACCAGGGGACCATTAAACTCTGCCTGCCCCCCCCCCCCCGATGAGTCTCTATCCCACTGATTTACCAGGCATCACTTGCTACCTCAAAAGAACCTCCTTTCTCCCTCACCCCCAGATATGAGCCTGTTGCTACTAGGGAGAGGACCTTTTCTGTGATGGCACCCAAGTTCTTGACAGCTCTCCCAAGAGACACCCACCTGACACCTGCTTTGAAGTAACTGCAGCAACAGGCAAAGATCTTTTTGTTTCTCTCCAGCCTTTAAAATATCCTAAGCTCTTTAAGGGGACAATTCTATGCTCCCTGGAAGGGTGGCTAAGGGGCCATAGCGGGCTGTGGATTTCCCACTCCAGTGGCAGTGCAGGACATCCAAGGGAGCAGAGAGTTTCACTGCCAGAGGGAGAAACAGCAGCATCTCCTCTGTAGGGGAAATAGCATCTGGGTGGGGCTTCTTAATCAGGAAAATGATATAGAGAGAAAGGGTTAACTTCACCTCCTCAGCACTGCATGTCACAGTCCACAACAACAAGAGAAGTGATAAAGGATCTTTCAAGAAGAATATCAGAAGCACTAGATCAGCCCCTTGGGTCTGTGACATTTTCCAGAATACACATCCCTTCTGGTAAGGGTGAGGTCACACAACAGACCTCCGACCAAGTCTCACTCCCACTTACTTCAATGGGTGTTTTGCCGGCTGAAAGATGGTTGAGTCAAATGTTCCATCATTAACAGTCAGAGTGCAAATAAATTATTTTTTCCTTGACAAGTGGACTTGGAGTTTATAAAATGGGTTCACTGAATCAGAAAGATAGTTAGGGAGAACTGGAAGTAAACCAGGAGGGCAAGTCAGCTGTCATCAATCTGGCTGTTGTTAAGAGACATGAAGTACTCATCAGAAGATCTTTGGAAAATTGCACCTGAAATATGATGACTGCTTTGCTTTGCTGAGGCACATTGTGGTATTTTTTATGGGAGATTAAGGGTAGAAAAAAAATACTTTTTTTTTTGCAAGTTACAATTTCAGCAGGAAAAAAACCCTATGTCATCACCTCTGATGTATCACTCTACAAGAATGATTTGCAATGTGTATCTCTTGTTCGTTTTCTTTTGTCTCGTTTGCTTCACCTGCTAGTGAATTTCCCATCAGGCAGGGCCAGGACCATGAGTCAGGAGGGAAGAACCGTCAGTCTGGGGCAGGCTTAGGGGAGAAGAAAAATTTCACTCCACCAACCCTATGCCAATATACCAACAAAATTCAGTGCAAGCCAGTGAGTTTGCTCCTATTTATTTATTTATTTATTTATTTATTTATGACGCGGGTGGCGCTGTGGGTTAAACCACAGAGCCTAGTACTTGCTGATCAGAAGGTTTGCGGTTTGAATCCCCGTGACGGGGTGAGCTCCCGTTGCTCGGTCCCTGGTCCTGCCAACCTAGCAGTTCAAAAGCACGTCAAAGTGCAAGTAGATCAATAGGTACCGCTCCGACAGGAAGGTAAACGGTGTTTCTGTGCGCTGCTCTGGTTCACCAGAAGCGGCTTAGTCATGTTGGCCACATGACCTGGAAGCTGTCTGCGGACAAACGCCACCTCCCTTGGCCTATAGAGCGAGATCGAGTGCAACCCCAGAGTCGGTCATGACTGGACCTAATGGTCAGGGGTCCCTTTACCTTTACTATTTATTGCTGTTATTTATACCCGGCCTTTCAGCACACAAATCCTTCCGACACAGCTTACAAATAAGACTGGAAGTTATTAATAAAATCACACTTAATAATATAAAAATAAGGAACTCTCTCTGTGGCGAGAAACAGGCCAGGTCATGTGCCTGTTGTTCCTCCCGCCTGCCTTCCTCTCTCTATTGGAATCCTTTCCACAAGGCCAGCAGGTGGCAGGAGGCCCAGCGGAAACAGAGCCTGGGGAATTCTTCACCTCCACCTCTCTGCCTCTGTCCAGCTGGAACAGGAGCAGGTGCCTGGGCTTATCCCTTCTCTTTCCAAAATGTACATTCTCTTTCCAATCTGTGGATGGTCCAAGGCAGCTTACAGAGTAAATGCTAAAAACCATCAAAAATGTATTAAAGCCGCTAAAAAAAAACCCACCACAAAACTTTTTGCAGGCAGGGTTACAGAATAAAACAAATCCAAAACTAGTTAGCCAAACAAATTAAAACACTTGCTGGAATATATACACTTTTTAGCAGTCAAGAAACAAAAGTCAACAGGGCGAATGCCAGATGGATTGACCCAAGCAGGGAATTCCATCACGACCTTTATGGAGCCACAGAGAGCAGGCGCATGGTGCTCAGGGACGGAGCAGGACATGGCTCCTGCCACTTTCATAGTTGTCGCTTAGGTGATGAGCCCCTCTGCTAGAGAAGCGTTAAAGGAGCAGCAGCCCTGCTCCCTTTTCCACCTGGCACCACCCTACTCTCACATACAGTGACTGCAAGGCTTGTAGTATTTTTAATGCTGCTGTGATTATTGTGAGCCACTTTTTGAGCTCATCATTTGTTGTTGGAAAAGAGGAATACATCTTGTGGGGATGGATTTAAATACTAGGAGAGGATATACAGTGGTACCTCGGGTTAAGTACTTAATTCGTTCCAGAGGTCCGTTCTTAACTTGAAGCACCACTTTCGCTAATGGGGCCTCCTGCTGCTGCCGTGCCGCCGGAGCACGATTTCTGTTCTCATCCTGAAGCAAAGTTCTTAACCTGAGGTACTATTTCTGGGTTAGCGGAGTCTGTAACCTGAAGCGTCTGTAACCTGAAGCGTATGTAACCCGAGATACCACTGTATATGGTTTAGATATTATCCTTCCATGCCCACATGAGTGAGATCAGCAGAATACCATCATTTGCCGCTTAAACCTGGAAGCAAAGACAAGGTTTATTTAACCTTCTACAATAATAGTTGACGATGCTTGATTTTCCTGGTATTGTCCCTTTTCTCTCCCTTAAAACAAACACTGTTTTATGAAGAAATAAAAAGTATTTACTTACATAATCTACATCTTGATATAGCAGTTTACTGTAGCAAAAAGAAGGCAGGTTTAAAACTACTAAGTTGCAAAAGCACAAAATTTAAGTTTAAAAATGGTGTCAGGCAGGCAGGTGTGGTCAGCTTGGCTGAAGAGAGACAAGGCTGCCCAGGCAGGCAGGAAGTTTGTAGCTCTACAGCTTCCTGCTAAAGACAGACAAAGGAAGTGATCTCACGCAAGTTCTCTCTAGCAAGTTTACAGGAAAACTCTGTGAGCCTCAGCCCCTTCATGCCCCCCTCTGGGAAAACATGAATTGTTGGTTTGACTGCAGTAATCTTCCACAAATCAAATCAGATCAAACCACATGTTCCCACCAAGAGTGCCTCAGATTGAGGCATAACTTGCCAAAGATATTAGAGCAGGGGTCTAGAGCAGGCCGGCGGGTGGCCCACCGTCCCTCAGACCATGTGGTGGGCCAGAATATATTTCGGGGGCGGGGGAATGAACAAATTCCTATGCCCCACAAATAACCCAGAGATGCATTTTAAAGAAAAGCACACATTCTACTCATGTAAAAACACGCTGATTCCTGAACCATCCGGATTGAGAAGGCGATTGGGCCGCATCCAGCCCCCGGGCCTTAGGTTGCCTACCCCTGTAGGAAGGAAGGAGCTGGTCCTTTGGGTATTTAGGGCTTTAAAGGCAGGAACCATTAATCGCTACCTTGTACGGGGCCCAGAAGTGGAATATGTAATCAATGCAACAGGAACAGTAAATAAGTCATATGTTTCAGAGACATAATGTTATCAAAACTTTAGCAGTAGCATTTTGCACCAACAAAAGTTTCCAAACACTTTTAAAAAGCAGCCCTGCACTGAGAATGATATGCTTGTCCAAACAAGACGTAACTAAGGGTTGCTAGTCCTACTCAAGAGTATAGCAGTTTAAATTAATGAAAATGGCTAACATTAAGTCCATTATTTTTAAAGTGTCTACTCTGAGTAAAATTTAGTTGGAGATAACAATTTGTCATCGTCACAAGATCTTCCCTCTCTAAAAATGGTGTGCAAGTCTTTAAAGCAGCACCAGTCCCTGCAAAGCGACAGCCCACGACGCTTGCAGGTCTCACGTGCTGCTTCTTGCAAGCCAGCTGCAAAAACACACATTTCTGACCTCTGCCCAAGTATGTGGTCATGTTCCACTCATAGTTACCAGCCATCAGAAACCATTGAAGAAGATACGTCTTTTAACTATTTCTACCCATTGAGGAAATATATTACAAATGTCTACGTAGAAGGCCACATTTTAACTTACGTACATGAAAAATGTATGGTGGTGGTTGGCTTTTATGTGGTGAAAACAGAAAGAGATACACTTTATGACTTTTTGTTTTATTCATAGGGTAGTTTATTATTATTATTTGTTAAATAAAGGGCATGTGAAAAAACAGAGCTTGGTTTCTTTCTTCTGGGTAGGACACAAGGTTTCTATAAACTTCCAGGCTCAGCTCCTCATTGAAAGGGCTTAAGTTTTCCCTTTTCTCTCTCCCTCCTTCACTCTCTCTTAATTCATGGGGTCATTAGGGTATTCCCATATAGCTCTAATTGAAGGAACTCATGTTTATTGAGTCATGAGGATTTGTAGTTGCATGCTTCTCCCAGGTAGCCTTTCGATTCTATATGCCCAAGATATGAATTGAGTTAATTCTATTTTACTGTCTGAAATATAGTATTTTGATTAAGAGAAAAGACAGAGCAGATCTTTAAAAAAGCCTTAAATTATGAAGACACTTTTCTGTATGCTGAATTTTTTTATTACTCTTTACAGATGATATTTATAACCCAGCCAGCCATATGTGGTTATAAAGATTTATTATGAGACTGTGGAATAAGTCCTGTTAATGTGTACAGTAAATGTCCGAGGTTTGACTTTGTAAGCCTTGGAGAGTTTTAATAATATGAAGCTATTTTGATAGAATGCCAAGCAGGGTAGAGTTGGAACAGTGCCTTGTATTGACAAGGGGGGTAGGCTATGCGCATAAGTCTGCAGATACGGTGTGTGTGGTTTAGTTGAAAGTGCTGGAAGCGAAACCTGCTTCTCTCTCTCTCTCTCCTTGACTGAAGTGATCCTAAATAGCTAGAAAATGGACAGGCTGAAAAGTAAAGTGCAAATATTTTTACAGTTCTGAATGTCTGCAATAGACGTCCTATTCCTCAGCCCAACATGCATGTGCTCTGAGATGGAATAGGGGCTGAAGAGTTGTTCACACGCTGGAAGCTCAAAGACGCACTGTGTTGCTCCCACTGACATGTCAGAAAGGCTACTCAACATGGTGTTGCTCCTCAAAATGAAAAACACCTTTTCTTAAGTAGCATTCTTAGGCTTGGCGAGTGGGGGGACGAACGGACTTATTTTTACATGTTAGCGTTAATCCTCAACTCACTAAGAGCCCAATTTCTAAATCAAATCATTTGCTTTAAAATAAATTTACATATTTTAGGTATTAATATACAGTGGTACCTCAGGTTACATACGCTTCAGGTTACACACTCCGCTAACCCAGAAATAGTGCTTCATCAGGATGAGAACAGAAATTGGGCTCCAGCGGTGCGGCGGCAGCAGGAGGCCCCATTAGCCAAAGTGGTGCTTCATGTTAAGAACAGTTTCAGGTTAAGAACAGACCTCCGGAACAAATTAAGGACTTAACCCGAGGTACCACTGTATTATTGAAACTGTTTCAGTTACGAAGAAATAAAGTGATGCAAAGAAAAAGAGAAGAAAATCAATTTACATATTGATAAACTTTGATGAAGAGTTTTGAGGATCCTGAAGAAAGTATCAGGCAACCTCGGCCCTCCGGCTGTTCAGGTCCCCTTGGGTCTCTTCAGATGCAATGATGAGCAAACACTCCCATTTACTCTGCATCAGCTGCACTGCCACTGTGGTTGAGGGAAGTGGTGTGTACATGACATTTGCCACAATCCATGTCTATCCTGTACCTATCCTGTCATTTCCTAAGAAATATTGCATTTTGATGCATTTTTTGTTTGAACTAGCTTTGGTCCAATTGAGAAAATGAATGAGCTAGCTGCATTTTAAGCCAGCATCATTTGATGAAAGGGATCAAGGGCTTATTTAAAAGCCCTGGAGCCAAGAGCTTCAAATGACACTCTACAGGCCATTTAAGCCAAACCCTTGCTTCTTCCTGGTTACAAATGACATTCAGGACATCTTTCGCAGTCAGGGGTTTGGTGGAGGCACAGTATCAGCCCCAATTTGAGTTAGGCCCAAATAAAAGTTTAGTGGACCCACTTGAATTGAGACTGATCTCTTCAAGTAACAGATAACATTTTTAGCTTCTCCCTCTCTCCATTATTCACTCAACACATTTTTGTCACATGACTGTCGTAGGGGTGGGACATTTGCATGGGAGACTTGGTGGAGGAGGTGCCTTCTCATTGATTCTCTACTGCAGACACTTCATTTTTCACCAGCTGTGCTCTGAGTGGAAGTAAATTCAGGGGTGAGATTACAGTGGGGAAATTGGCTGGTGGGGAACGGTTAAGTACCCCTCCTCTTGCCTGCTGTTTTTGACTTGCAGTTGTCTTCTCTTCCCTGCATTCATCTTCTCTCAACAAACATGGATTGCACACCCTCCAACATTCCTCAGATGAAAATAGGGACATTCCTTACTTCTCCTCAACTGATCCTCCTTGACCCCCCCCCCATTTTTGTGCCGCCCCAGCAGAGCATTTCCTATTAGAAGAAAGGCAAGTGCAGCCCCCACCACACCAATGGGAAACACATATCCTCCACTGTCCTGAGACAATTCCCTTAATCACAATTTTATATTATTTTATTCTTTGGCAGATTTACAAAATGAAATGAACACACCAATAAAGGGGCAAGATTAGACGTGGATGCACAAAGCATTTTTTTAAAAAAACCCAGACTCCTTGCACTGCTCTCCTCACCCACTTCCTTCCCTCCAAGGATGGCCCTGCTCTCTGCCTGCCCCTCGCATGGGGCGCGTCACACAGGGCTGGCTCTCAGCTGTGTAACCTCTCCTGCTTACTTGCTTGCTTGCTTGCTCTCCAGCAACTGCTGGAGGATTTTTTCATTTGTTTTTTTAAATGGCGTGGGATCCTTTGACTGCAACCTGCACCCCAAAATATAGAGAGAGCTCTGCAGTCCCAAGCGGGTCTGGTCTAGAGACAGTTTTACAGCTATTCAATAGTGGCCAATGGAGGAGCACAGAGACATGGAGCTTCCCTCCCAACTGCAGAGTCCCTACAGCAAGGGGAGTCAGCGGTGTGCTCCGGATACTTAGGCCTACAAACTCCCATCAGCATGCATGGCCAATGCTTGGGGAGGATGGGAGCTGTAGCTCATAAGAACCTGGAGGACACAACATTGACTAACCCTGCACTACAGCGTATCTGGATGCAGCTGGGGTGGAGCAGTGGTCTAATTCAAAGGGTTGGAGGTAATGGGTTAGCAGCTAAATAATGCTAAGATGTGGACAAGCCCCTGGAAATAATAATAATAATAGATCTATGGAGATCTGTAAAGGCTGTGTATATTCAGACTAGTCAGGCCCCTTTTGGAAAGGAGTCTCAGGTACCTTGGAAGTAAAAATGTCAAATCAGTAGATCCCTTTTCAGTCTATACATCTTGCAGCCTACTTTACTGTATTCCCCAGCTTACAATTTAATAGCTGTTTATGAGTTCCCGTCCAGGAAGAGAGGCATACCTGGAATCGTCTAAATCTGGAACTCCATTTGCTAAATTGGTTTTTATAACAGCGTTTAAGTTGTAGCACAATTAAAACCCTTCAGTTGGCTACTTGCCTTTAACTTTAAAACAAATATGAGTGTAATAAATGTAAAATGAGGTAGACAGGTAGATTTCTTAATAATGTGGGAGGACCCTGAGTGTCATTTCCCCCTTGAAATATACTCGGAGTCACATAGTGATTTCATGCTCTTTATTGCAGCTTGCAAAACAGTGAATGAATTTCCCACCAAACCTCAGGCTTTATATACATTATTTACACAATGAGTCCCGTCTGATTGGCTGATTCTGCTTCCCTCCTGGAGCCTGATTGGGCTGCTCCTGCAAGCCAATCAGTTCTTGCATTCTAGGATCCTACCTGCCTATTGTTCTAGGATCCAAGCTTAGCACATAACACCCCTGCTCCCCAATTCTTGATAATTTGGAGAATAGACTAGTTTGGCTAGAACTTACACCAGTCTAGGGACTTCTGGGGTGGCGCCATCGGCAATGGCGGACTCCCTCTGAACTGGAGGGACTAGCTCCGCGCGAAACGGGTCTTTGCTGCTACGGTGAAGCGGGGACCCTTTAAAAATCACAGGCGGATGAAGCCTGTGACCATGGGACTCGGCGGGCACCCTTAGCGCCCCCCCCCAACCCGCAAAGGAACCCATTAACGGGCTCCGAAGCGAAGAGGGGGAAGTGGTGCAGTGCTGTGAGTCAACTGCTTTTTCTGTGGAGCGAAGCCGCATAGCCATTGCCGGAGAGTGCAGCCTTCTTCCTGGGACAATTTGGCTTCTAAAATAATCACCCGTGAGTACTTAAACTTTGAACAATTGGACTTTAAATAAGGACTTGCGAGCAGAAAGGAATCGGTCTTAAAAATTTACCTCAATTTGGTACTGAGACGGGAAGGTCTAAACAGGAAGTCAGCCTTCCGTTTCTTTGTAGACTGAATAAAGCAAAGACAACGTAAACTAGAGTTCAGAAAATCACTTCTAAAGGATTGGCTTTCATCATCTAAAATTGTTGAACCCCCCTTCGGTAGCAGGAGAAGAAGGGGGATTTGGGGGGGGGGACTGTTTAAACCTGCAGAAGTGAGTTTAAAGTAAAGTAACTTTCCACCGTCCTGATCCTGGAGCGGGGTGTCAGGACTGACGTTTGAAGCTCATTGACCAGAGACAAAAGTTTTTTGACAGATAGCCAAAAGAAGAGAAACATAGTGATTCCACTGTTTCCTTTCGCATTTTAAAGGAACAAATATCGACAAAATATCTCCAAAAAAAAAGAAACTTTGTTGTTAGATTTGTCCTTAAAAGAAAGAACAAATAGAAGTTTTCCCCCTAGAGGGAGACTGTGAAACTGCAACTAATTCCAGGGACCTTACAGCTGTCACAGATTACAATCGTGGGAATAGACTTGTGACCTTGTAGGACAATGTATTCAGAAGCTCTGTTGTGTGCTTTTTATAAAACAAATGCCCTACTGGAACAGTTACATGAGAAGACGAATTTGATGACTGACTCGATCAGAAATTTTAAACAGGCAGTGGGAAAATATATGGAGCCCACCCAGGAATTAAATCAGGAGTGTGACCTGACAGAACAGATGAGAGAAGAGGATGCTGCTGAATCTTGGGTGCCAGAGATGGAGGGAGCTGCGGACCTGCAGGAACATGAGCTTTTGGATTTGACAAATGAACTTGGAAAAAACCAGACTTGGAAAGATAAAGTCTGGGCTGGTTTGGAAATCGGGGGTTGGATTGATCCCCCTGTGCAGGGATGTTTGGACTTTCCGAGTCTGGCAATGGGCCGTGAGAGGTTTGGAGCTGCGGGGGCTCTCAATTTTGGAAGGATTTTGAAACATGTTTTTAAATACCACACGGAGTTTAGTTTGGACTATAGAAAAGGGGCTGATTTGTTGAAAAGGGTCAAAAACATTACCAAGCTGGAGTTTCCACGAGTGAAAGGAGAATATGAAGAAGAGCCGCGGAAGGGACATGGAAGAGACTTAAGGGCCTCGGATATAAGGTTACCAGGTTAATGCGCTAGATCAATGGGATAAAAAGGACTGACAAAACCCGGGACCAGGAGGAAGGGACGCTGGATGAAGATTGGATTGTCTTTATTTCTTTTTTTGTTACTAGGATTGTTTTATAAATTGATGAATGTTAGAAAGATGTTGAAATGAAATTGCTTGGCTCTAGCAAAAATGTTCAAAGAATTAGGTAAGAATATTATGGTTATGAGAAGTTGGTAAAAATAAGATTTAAGCTTTAAATTTTAAGGTTTTCTACAAGATAAGATGAAAATAGATTAAGGTAATGCAATGAAAGATTAGGATAAATAAAGAGGGAAAGGATTTGCTGAATTAATAAATTGAATTGGAATACAAAAAAGGGAGGTGTGAGGAGGTCCGGGAAATAAGCAAATGAAAGATAAGCAAAGGAAAGATGGAATTGTTTTTAACTATTTTTATTTTGTATTTTTCTTATTTCTTTTTTCATTTTGTAACACTTTAAAAATCTTAATAAATATCTATTTTTTTTTAAAAAAAAGAACTTACACCAGTCTAGGAAGCAGAGATAAAAATACTGACAAAAGAATACCATAGATTTGAAAGAAGAAAACCCCATAGATTTCAGTCTCAGTAAGAAAAATCTCTGTTTTCTATTTGCAGCCAACCACAACTTCTATGAAATGGATGAAGAGCGCTGTCATTGGCATCTTTTAGAAGTGAAATAAAAACACTTTTGTATAAGGCCTTGTTTTCACCGAGGTAGTAAATCTGTACTGGAGTTGCTTTACTTTAGATTAGGAATGTGCAGTGGATGTGGGTGAATCCTGAATTGAAGGGGTCCGTGGCAACTGATTTTGGGCTTCTCTGAATTGAAGCAGAATCTGTATAATGTAAAGGTAAAGGTAAAGGTACCCCTGCCCGTACGGGCCAGTCTTGACAGACTCTAGGGTTGTGCGCCCATCTCACTTAAGAGGCCGGGGGCCAGCGCTGTCCGGAGACACTTTCCGGGTCACGTGGCCAGCGTGACATCGCTGCTCTGGCGAGCCAGAGCCACACACGGAAACGCCGTTTACCTTCCCACTTGTAAGCGGTCCCTATTTATCTACTTGCACCCGGGGGTGCTTTTGAACTGCTAGGTTGGCAGGCGCTGGGACCGAACAACAGGAGCGTACCCCGCTGCAGGGATTCGAATCGCCGACCTTTCGATCGGCAAGCCCTAGGCGCTGAGGCTTTTACCCACAGCGCCACCTGCGTCCCTCTGTATAATGTGTCCCAAACCAAAGCTTAGACATCCCCTATGGTGCTTTGTGGTGCTCTGGTGATTCAGATGACAAAAACCCTACAAGATGCTGTAGACAAAGTAAAGGAAAACTAATATCTATAGTAAAACTAACAGTATACAAAGCCTTTAATAAATTGGGACCAGTTTACCTATGAGATCACCTTACCCCACATGTCACTAATTGACCATTTCGATCAATGGAATTGGCACTACTACAAGTGGTACACAATGCCCAATCCTCATTTGTAAGAACGCGGTCATTTAGTGTGACTGTATTTTAGAACTCCCTGCCTAGTGAGATCAAGCAGGCGCATTCCTGACCTCTTTGGGGTATCTTCTAAAAACAAGTCTACCCAGATGCTTAGAATGTTGAGATACTTTTGATCTGTTTTAGTATTTTAACATTTTTATATTTTAAAGTTGTGGTTTTTTCTTGATTTTACTGTTTTACTGTATTTTTCTGTGTATAAGATGATGCTTTTTGCTAAAGAAAATGGGCAAAATTGGGTGTCGTCTTATACATGGATAGTGAATGCGGGGGGGGCATGCGATTAATGGCAGCAGCAAGCAGGAGATTGGCAGCGGGAGTTGAGTGGGTGATTGGTGGCTGCGGCAAGGCCTGCTGGCGATTGGCTGTGGCTGCGGCAACTGGACAGGCGATTGGTGGCTGCGGCAAGTGGCTGGTGGTGGTGTGTGGGCAGACAATTGACAGCTCCCGTGAGATGTGCAATCAGCAGTGTCTGTGGCAAGCGATTGTCAGTGGCAGGCAGGCGGCTGAGTGATTGGCAGAAGTGACCTCCCCCACCCTCCAAAAAAGCTAAACAATTTTATTTCTTAATTTTGGGTTTAAAAAATAGGGCTCGTCTTATACATGGGGGCATCTTATACACAGAAAAATATGGTATTTCTTGTAAACCTCTTTGAGGGACTTGTGTATTTTTCTTTTTGTTTTTTAACAATCAAGCTAAATATAAATTTTATAAAATAAATATGTAGTTTTATTTGTATGTCAAACCATGCTCAAGGTGGCTTACAGCATGAAAAAATACATAACTGCAACATAACAAAAGTAGTCATAAACAATAAATTAAACAAAAAAAATACGAAACCAAACTGAACATAAATCAATGGAGAAGAACTATTGTGGACTATTATAATATTATTTGGAGAATCTTCCATGAGCTAATGAACTCGAGCGTCCTGGATCTGCATACTAATTTGGACTGCTGAGGGGACGGCAGATCCAGACTCCAAGGAGCTCAACTCGGCTGTTGCTGCCACCATAGCAGTAGCAGTAGCAGCAGCAGCAGCGGCAGGCGATGCATTCCCTGGAATCTCTTGCCCCTGTGGATCCTGCTGCGCCTCATCCTGTTGCATGGGTGGGCTGGTCCTGTTGTAATCCCTGAACATGCGAGTCCTACATTGAGGCTAATATAAATATTAGTGAAGAGATGGTGTGGTGATTAAATAGCCAACACACCAAACAGGAAGAAATTTAAAAGGGGGCTATACATTGTTTTCTCTTAGTTTAATGAACGCCCTTGATAGCAAATTTATTTTTTATTTTTTAAAGTTTGCTTAAGCAAGATTTTGGTGATCACAGCATTCCTTTCTAGGTGCTCACAGACTGTTTGCTTAATGATCTGCTCCAGAATCTTCCCTGGTATTGATGTCAGACTGACTGGGCGGTAATTATTTGGGTCCTCTCTTTCCCCCTTTTTGAAAATAGGGACAACATTTGCCCTCCTCCAGTCTGCCGGGATTTCACCTGTTCTCCAGGAATTCTCAAAGATGACTGCCAGTGGTTCTGAAATCACATCTGCCAGTAATAATAGTCAGCATGGATTTCTGAAAAATAAGTCATGTCAGACTAACCTGATCTCGTTTTTTGACAGAATTACAAGTCTGGTAGATGAAGGGAACGCAGTGGATGTAGTCTACCTTGATTTCAGCAAGGCATTTGACAAGGTGCCCCATGATATTCTTGTAAAGAAGCTGGTAAAATGCGGTCTTGACTATGCTACCACTCAGTGGATTTGTAACTGGCTGACTGACCGAACCCAAAGGGTGCTCATCAATGGTTCCTCTTCATCCTGGAGAAGAGTGACTAGTGGGGTGCCACAGGGTTCTGTCTTGGGCCCGGTCTTATTCAACATCTTTATCAACGACTTGGATGATGGACTCAAGGGCATCCTGATCAAATTTGCAGATGACACCAAACTGGGAGGGGTGGCTAACACCCCAGAGGACAGGATCACACTTCAAAACGACCTTGACAGATTAGAGAACTGGGCCAAAACAAACAAGATGAATTTTAACAGGGAGAAATGTAAAGTATTGCACTTGGGCAAAAAAAATGAGAGGCACAAATACAAGATGGGTGACACCTGGCTTGAGAGCAGTACATGTGAAAAGGATCTAGGAGTCTTGGTTGACCACAAACTTGACATGAGCCAACAGTGTGACGCGGCAGCTAAAAAAGCCAATGCAATTCTGGGCCTCATCAATAGGAGTATAGCATCTAGATCAAGGGAAGTAATAGTGCCACTGTATTCTGCTCTGGTCAGACCTCACCTGGAGTACTGTGTCCAGTTCTGGGCACCACAGTTCAAGAAGGACACTGACAAACTGGAACGTGTCCAGAGGAGGGCAACCAAAATGGTCAAAGGCCTGGAAATGATGCCTTATGAGGAACGGCTAAGGGAGCTGGGCATGTTTAGCCTGGAGAAGAGGAGGTTAAGGGGTGATATGATAGCCATGTTCAAATATATAAAAGGATGTCACATAGAGGAGGGAGAAAGGCTGTTTTCTGCTGCTCCAGAGAAGCGGACACGGAGCAATGGATCCAAACTACAAGAAAGAAGATTCCACCTAAACATTAGGAAGAACTTCCTGACAGTAAGAGCTGTTCGACAGTGGAATTTGCTGCCAAGGAGTGTGGTGGAGTCTCCTTCTTTGGAGGTCTTTAAGCAGAGGCTTGACAACCATATGTCAGGAGTGCTCTGATGGTGTTTCCTGCTTGGCAGGGGGTTGGACTCGATGGCCCTTGGGGTCTCTTCCAACTCTATGATTCTATGATTCTATGATTCTATGATTCTAAGAGAAACCTTTGTGTCCATTTTACTAGTATTTAGCCTCATGCCAAACTTGCACTCTACTACAATTTCCTTATTTTATACCTCTTGGGTCTCCTAAGTAGTTTTGGTAATCAACTACCTTCCATTTGGGCAAGTTAATATATACAGTATTTAAAAACCTAAGAAATTGAGGTGCAGTAAAGGTTGCCATAAAACAAGTTCTTCCTTACCAGGAAATACAAATCCAGGCCCTAATCCTTCTTTCATTGAATATATGGCCTTCCATTTCTGAAAGTCAAGAGCTACTGCTGTTGCTGAGGCCTTCTCCCCCTTTATTTGATGTTTAAGAATGTGAACTATTACATGCTACTCAAGTTCATTTTATATGAAATACTAAGATTTTATATAATTGGGCCTTAACCTTTAATTGCTGAAATGCTGAGTTTAAACCTGCCAGGAACCTAGACACCTCATCCATTTGGGCATAATCAATCTACACTGGTCATTTTATTTCTCTGTTTACAATTCACATATTGGAATCTAGTGTGACCCCTTCCCTGAGAGCTCATGACAGAAAATATCATGACAATAAATTAAAACAGACCAAACAACTATCAAGATAACCCTGAAATAATTAGCAAAAAGAGACAACTCAATATGAGAGGTTAAGGGCATTTCAATCATTAAACAATGACCACTAACCATAAATTCAACTGAGTATCTTACAGGCAAATAAGATATTAAATGTAAATGTATGTAACATGCTCCGAATTTCCCCCCAGTGAAAAAGCTGCCTTGGGATTCACCAAAGAGGAGCGGAAGGGAAGAGGAGCAATGCTTTTCCAACCAGCAGTTATCTGCGTAACAATGGCCCCAGCTGCTTTTTGCAGTTGGGAGGAAAAGATTCAACCCGTGGTGGCTGGTGCCCAGTGCACCTGGTAGGGCTGCCATGAGGTCATCAAGGCCTGCGCAATGAGGTCACAGGGGCAAGGCTAATTGTTCTCATTTTCTCCCCATCCTCCTCCCTTGCAAGGATATGGTAGACACTAGAATACTGTAGTTTTACAAACAATGTTTTAGTGTCGCCTGGATTTTTTAAAAAAATGTTTGGCTTTTTTAGTTGCTTGTTTCACTTGGTATGCCTAAGCCCTGGTTGCTCCAAAGCACCAATGGATACAAGTATGATGAGAGTGGGAGTTTTGGGGATTTTAAAGGGGAAATGGCCAGCAGGAAAAAGTTAAGCACCCTTTCTCTTGATATTCTTTTGCTTCTGGTCACAACCTCCTAAGGCTGCTTTTCATTAGAAAAAAATGGGAAGACTGCTGCACACATCTGCATGAAATACCAAGTTTGGCCTTCATCCAATTCTGTCTCTCTGATGAGTATACTTGTATGATACTCATGTTTCCACACACATAGTTTCTAACATTCATTATCTAATTTTTTGGTGGTCATTTTTTGAACTCTTATGTGTATAGAGATTCTAATTTGATGTGGAAATCAACTGTAGACTCACACATCCCAGTTTAATTGGAAGGCTCTTTAAATCTTAACGTCTTAATTGTATTGTATTGTATTGTATTGTATTGTATTGTACAAATTGTATTGTGTCTTTTAGTTATGAATGTTTATATTATTATTATTATTATTTTTAAAATATTTTATTAAATTTTCTTTCCAACAGTTAGAAGTTTACAGAATAAAGAATAAAGAATGAAGATAAAAGAAGAAAGAGATAAATAAAAACCAACTTTCCAAAATACTTTTGTCATTCCAACTGGACTTCCCCACATCTTCCGAACCCTGCATTTTTTGCAATTAAAACATCAGCAATTTGTTACCTTACTTTTACTGTATCTTTCAAATACTATGTTTCTAAGTTCAAAATACTGTATCTCCGTTATTTGTACCTTAAAAATAAACATAGTATAGTTGTTTCATATTGTCCACCTCGTCTTTCTTATAACTTAGTTTCCAATTCACCTATTCAAGTTGCTGAAGCAAAAGTTTCCTAATCGTACACATTCTTAACATTCATACAGCTTATAATGTTTTTGCAAATAGTCCTTAAATCTTGGTCAAAATTGTGGAACCAAACTTTAAAATTTACCGCTTGTATGGCTTTAAAAGGGAATGTAATGAAAATGATGTATAGGTGGTACTTAACACTGGTGAAATTGGCCAAAATGTATAGGATGACGAACAAACTATGTTGGAAGTGTGGAGAGAAAGATGGAGATTTTTATCACGTGGTGGGAATGTGATAAAGTAAAAGTATTTTGGGAATTGGTCTACAATGAAGTAAAAAAGATGTTTAGATATACCTTCCCCCAAAAAACTGAGGCTTTTTTGCTGGGCTTGATGGGAGAAGAAATTGCAAAGATTGACCAAAGACTATTTATGTACGCCACAACAGTGGCAAGAACTTTATTAGCCCAAAGATGGAAACTGCAGGAACTAACAACGATTGAGGAGTGACAGACGAAGATGATGGACTGTGTGGAACTGGCCAAGCTGACAGGAAGGATCCGGAACCAAGACGACCAAAAGTTTCAAAGAGATTGGAGTAAATTTATTGGGTATATGAATAATTATTGTAAAAATGTGAAGACACTAGCAGGATTGATATAAATTCTGCAACGAAAAAACGGTAAATCTCAAAACTTTATAGACCATTGAGACAGAGTTGATCATAAGGATATAAAGGTCTGAAGTAGAGGATATAAAGTGTGACACAAAGATTTGAAAATTAAAAACCGGTTGAAGGGATGGAGGGAAGTCACAAGCTCAAAGAGCAAAGCTCAAAGAGCAAGCTCAAAGAGCAAATAATTTATTTGTTTTGTTATTGATATGCTGAAATATTGTGTTAAAAAAGAAATTAATAAAAATTATATTAAAAAAGAAAAAGAAAATCAACCAATAAGTGCAGCTTTAAATAACAAAACAATAGCAGATTTGTTTATTTTAAATTATTCAGCAGTCTTTTCAAAGGAATTATTCAGATTCTGAAAATTATATTCGTTGCAGTGGCATTCCCATTGGTAATAACCCCTAACCATTTTCAGGGGCGGATCCTGCTGAGGACCCAGTATCAAGGAGTGAGTGATGTCCCTCTGGATAGAGAAAAAAGCAGGCATTGTAACCATGTCAGACTAAACGCACTAGCAAGATTTGTCTTACATGCTGACCTTTCATTGATATATGAAGAAACATTAAAATGTTATCCAAAGTGCTCAGTTTCTATGTGAGAATATTCAGGCCAGTATCCCCTTGTTTCAGTTTTCCTGACTAATGCAGCCAAGAGTCTCTGTGGATGAAGGTTTGTACTAGCATAAATGTCCTGACCATCTCAATTAATACTTCATGAAAAGTCGGAAAACGCTGTGGGAATGTCAATATTTGGCAATAAAGAGACCTGACAGCCTGAGGATTTACATCTTCTTGGCCTACTTCTCACTGAGGTGATAAATCTGTGCCTGGGATGGACCAGTTTAGCCCGCTGGAGGGGGGCAGTGCTCACATGACCGAATGCTCTTTTATATGAAACAAGCCCCTCCATGTTGAAATCAGAATGTTGACAGCAGAAGGGGTTTATCTGAGCCTTCTCCCTGGCAAGGAAGGAGGCACTCAGCAGACTCTGATTCTATTCCTCATCCTCCAGGAGGCATGGAAAACTACACGTCCCAAGCACCCCAGCAAGCTGCGATACACCTGAGCTTGCCCATCAAAGTTGTGCCTGCCCTGTCCTTCTTTGTGGCCAAGAACTGCGGTGGATCAGCAGGGCTGTTGCCAAGAGGGCAACCCAGGGCTCTGCCAAGGACTGGCACCCAAGGCTGAATTTGTACCAGGACCCAGGTTATCTCCATGTGTGGTGTTTCCAGACAAGCCTAAGTCCTGGCATCTCTTCTTTGCCCTCTAAAAATTTAGCCCCGCTGGATCCCCAGAATTCTTTTACTCTGCCCAGAAGGAGCAGCACAAAACTGCACTGGATCTTCCAGATGAAATTTAATAAGGCACTACCTTTGGTCAAAGGCAAGCCGTACATTAGAGGGAGTACACCCAGACGTAGAACTAGCAGTCCCGTCCTCATTCACATACAACCAAAATATTTTTCTCTGCATTCATCTCATTGGTTTTTTCCATAACTTCCCGTAGAACCTTAAAGAATTAGCCAGTTCTAAAATCCAAATGCCTAAATGTTATTTACAAGGAGTCCATTTAAAATTGGCAAAGAAGAGAGAGTACAGCCTGGCTGTAGGTGTGTCTGTTTACTCTCAATCTGATTCCAATTCCGTTGCTCAGACAATGCAAAATAAGATTTACATCCAGTTTTGGTCCTTTGTGAACAATCAACATTTCTTTTCACATTTAGGGACAAGGACTTAGGTATGTGTTTGCATTTATTTCTTTTTAAAGTTTTTATCCTGCATTTTGGACCTCGAAGGCAGTAAACAAAACAGGAAATAAACAATTGGTAATGGCTACATTAAAACAGCACAAGTAGATGCGAAATGATTTAAAGCTATTAATAAAACCATTTCAAGTGAAAACATTGGGGTTTGCTGATATACCCTGTGGGTCATCAGTCTCACTATAACCCCCAGTGTCCAACACAGGGCCTCTTTTATTTCTGGCATATACATTGTCTTCCTCCATCATCCCTCTATATTCGTCTTTGTGTGTTTTCTTAAAATAAATCTAAAAAGGAAGGGTTGGCAGAGAATTGGTCCCAGGTATGACCCGTTAGTGCACATGCCAACCCATCCGTTGAAGGCCAATAACGTACATAAAAATGTTGCTGTGGCTAATCCTCAACATCAGTGCCAAGACTCTTTTTTTGTACTTGTTTTGTAACTCTATGAAATTGAAATTAAATTAAATTTGGTGCTGACCCCTGCTGTCAGACAGGAGACATGGCAGCTCTTTCCCTGCCCTCTGAGCACACCATCAGGAACTGGTTAGGAGGCTGCGGTTAGCGCTGCTGCTGCTGCTGTTATGAAGTGCAGTTTTCTTTTAAAAGGACAGCACCCATTTTTCGTATGACTGTGATTAGAGAACCTTTAAATAAGCAGAATGTGACAGACGCTCTGAGTCATGCTCAAATGAGCTGTGCCATGGTTTCTTGGCTGAAATGAATGTTCAACTGCAGAACATTGGAGACAGGGAAGAGACACATGCAAAATAACTCAGGGAGCATAGCAGTGTCTCGCTAGATTGAGCTTTGTGGACCTTTCATAATAAAATAAAAAGGCAGACAAAATTTGAAACAGGGTTTGATCATTCTTCCCCACATTAGGCCTCAAGGCTCCTGCTCTGTAGTCAGTGGGCTGACTTGGTCTGTTGCCTAGCAAGCTGTCTAACAAGGGGGGAAAGGGGGGAACCCACTGCAGGCTTGCCTTTGCTCATCACTGAGCCCCATAATTTGTGGGATTTGCTTAGGAGTGGAAATATTTGGGTTTGGCATCTCCAGAGTATATGTCTCAGCTCCCCCCCCCCAAGACTTGCTCTGCTTTCTTTAACATTCAGTCTTCGGGGTGACATTGAAGTGGTTGGCTCCTTTTTACAGGACAGATGTTGCCTTGACAGAGCAACCTTACTCTAGGTAAGGCAGAAAGATTTTAGTATTTCATATTCACATGAAAAGTTGAGCTATTTTATATATAGTGGACTGTGGTGTGTATGTGTGTGTAAGAATATTATCTTTAGTTCCCTTCTACCTAATTCTCTCCTGTCTTCAAATCTGCTACCTTTTTTTCATTGTTTTCTTATATATAGTCCACAAAAGCTTACGCAATAAGAATAGATTTGTTAATCTTTAATGTGCCATAAGACTCTTTGTTGTTTGGATTATCTTTATCATCAAGGATCTTTTTAAGGATCTATATATATGAATGGATTTACATTATAATAATGCTTTCCCATGAAAAATTAGAAAAGATTTATGGTTTATTATCTATTATATTTAGCAGTATACAGAAAGTATGTTTGGTGTGACTGATGTCATTTTGCATTATTAGATGAAATTTTAGGGTTTGCTCCATGCATAATGTTGTTGTTTTTTAAATAAAAACAACCCACAGGTACTTCTGTTATAATTAATACTTATCTTCATAGTCATCTGTATTATGGTAGACTCATTCAGTTAGAGGCTCGTTCCCCCTGAAGAAGGCTCTTATCAGCCACAATACATTTGCTCATTTTATTCTTTTACAAGGACTGTGATTCTTTGATTTCTTTTTCTTTTCTTTTCTTTGGATTTTGGTGCTACATCCTTTCCACACACATATACAGCTCTTCCTTTCTGAGTGCAATGATATGAACCAGGCCAAGGCACAGGAAGATGAGGACTTGGAACATTAATGTCCTCTCTCATCAAAAAGAGAGAGCAGAGAGGGAGCGTAGTGGTTGAGAGACCGGAGTGATTAAAAACAACATTCCTGCTTCAAGTCTCACCTCTGCCTGGCGAGTCTGTTGGCAGGGAAAGGGGCAGCAGAGGCCATAATAAAAATGCACACATTGTGTACAGCATGATGGCACACAGTCCTAGTCATCAATACTTCTCAAATTGACCAGTGACAGATCGGCCTGTTGTCTGCTGGAATGCAAATAGCTGCCCACAGGATTCAGCCAGAGGGTTTGTCAATGAAATTGTGGTCAAAATTAACAAATTCTGAAATCTCTTAAATGTGTTTCATCATCATTACGGTATCTCAAATCCATCTTCAGCAGAGATGCTGTTTGCAGTTCTATTGAGTTGGTGGGATGCAATATAATGATGCCACCTCCATAGAAGCAAGGATCTTGTTCTTGCAAGGATTGATGGATCACACATTCCTGACCCATCCAGGTGTGGTTATTATTTCTTCGGGTAAAAAAGGGGGGAAACCATGTAGGTGAAACTGCCTCACCTGTGAAGTTGAATAGAAACCTTTCCGCTGACCTGCTCTTGGATCATCTAAGTGCTATAGGAGCATTAATGGCCTTTCGAAGCAAGAGCCCCTTAAGCCGAGAAGATAACATCCCCCCCCCCTTTTCTAGGCACAGTCTACTTACAAAAAGGTCACCAACAACATGATAACTTTGCAAATGGGAATCATGTGGGCTTGTCACAGAGACAGTTTTGGGAGATCTGTTTTTAAAAAAATCTCAAATTGAGTCAACAGACCAGATCAAAGATGTGCTAGAAATATAGATTCAGTCCTCTTTCAGAGGTATCTAGCCATCCCTTTAGGGACTCAGTCAGCTTATTTTGGAGGTAAGGTACAGAATCATGATAAGAGATGACCTACACTGCCCCAATCCTGGAATTGGCAAGATGCATACCCTCCAACATTTCTATAATGAAAATAGGGACATCCTATTCCATCATAATATTTTTACTATTTGTACTCTACCCATCTGACTGGGTTTCCCCAGCCACTCTGAGCAGCTTCCAACATATAGAAAACCATAAAAAAATTAAACCTTAAAAAACTTCCCTTCACAGAGCTTCTTTCAGATGGCTCGGGGGCCAGATAACTCCATACCCTCCAACATTGCTCTGATGAAAATAGGGATGTCCTAAGGAAAAGGGGGACATTCCAGGATCAAATCAGAAACTTGAATGGTTTCTGTAAATCCGGGACTGTCCCTGGAAAAGAGGGACATTTGGAAGGTCTGAAGATGCTGCTTGAGTAACTTGCTATCACAGGAGGCTTCAGAGCAGTTCCTGCTGCATGTGTGACTAGAGCAGTAGCTTCGAGTTTGGATTTGATATAAAATGTATATGAAATGTGCTCCCTGTTTCTGATTAGCACTGTTGCTAACCTCTTACAGGCCACGCTGAAGCAGCTCTCATGGTGCTGTGAAAATGCATGAATCTGGCCTCAGAGGAATACTAGCATGGAGCTATTTGCCCGAATTTAAAGCTGGAATTTTGAATCAATACTCAAGCTTTACCAACCTTAATGTCTAAAGGCCATAATCCAGTCCCCTGAGATTAATAATTTGAGAACTCTTTTGACTTGATTCAGAATCAAATCAGCAATTACAGGCATATCTGGATAATTCTTCGTTGCCTCAGAATTCTTCTCTGTGTGTTCCTGCTCCAGAATATATGTCTGCCCTCACAATTCACTGTAAGCTATATAATATGGGGGTTGGCAGAACGTGAATAAGGATAATCCATTTATCACAAAGAAACCCAGTCGGCCAGGCTCACCCAAGACACTCACAGAAAAACAAAGGATGCAGTCCAGCAATCTGCCACATCACCAGCATCCAGGCCCCAATGCCACCCTAAGGAGAGCTCAGATTTGGGCAAATCACTTGGCATTCCCTCCCTGCCTGAATATGTCATTTTCACATCATCTTCTGACTCCGGGGATGACTTTTCTGTAGCTTCTCTTGTTCCATCTCCATGCAGAAGCCTGCAACTGAAGAATCGCTGGAAGGAAAGGCCCTGTCAGTTGTCTTAAGCTGAGATGGCATTTTCCATAGGTCAGCCAGCCCTGGGAGCTATCTAGGGGCCAGGCCTGGGTGTGCTTTGCTTTGACCTGACCTGACTGAAAGAGGCTCTGGTGTTGCTTTCACTTACACTGTGTCCCAGCTTTAGTAGAACGGGATGTAACTGTGAAAAACTCAGGATCATTCCATTCGTTGAGCAAGAGAGATTTTGAACTCCTCTAGAACTACCACTGCTCCAAATTGGGGCCTTTGTGCCAATCCTGGGTGGAATCTACACACATATTAAAAAACGCTGTGAAAATGCTTTGTTTTAAAACGTTTTGAAAAATATATTGAATTCTAGTGTCACGTTTGTATATTGCACTTTACAACACATTTAGAATGTTTTATTTGCAGCTGTGTAGCTGAATCCCTGGTTGACTGTTCTTGCTTAGGTAATGCAAGATTTGATTGGCCATCCTAGATGCTCAGGATCACGCTGCACATGGCCACGTTCAACTTTTTCAAATACGACAATTAGCAGTCAAGGAAAGTTACATTCTCATTTTTAAAAATTATTCTACCCAATCAAGCACATTTTTATTGAAACTGAGAGCTTAAAGTAATCTGCTTCTGAGCAGGCACCAACAAGGCCCAGAGTGATGAATGCAGGCTGGGCAGGTACAAAATAATATTCATTTAAATTATAAGCAGAGAAAGAATTTCAAGATAAAAGTACTTTCTCTGTAATAAAGCGAACAATTATGAGCAGGGGAAATTTGTAATCTGAACTTGTGTTATTTTCAAACTTCTGTAGCATCCCTATCTGAAATAGCTGATCTCTCTGATCTGCAGTGATAGGACTTGCTGAACTCTTGATGAGGATGTGACAGACTGCCCTGTTCTGCTGCCAGCTGCGATTCCCAGAGTTCCTGGGAAGAGGGATTTGACTCTTAGCCCACTCTGAGAATTGTGGCTCGGTGAATGAAGGTCTCCTAATAACTCCGAACACCCATGACAAACTACAATTCCCAGGATTCATTGAGGGAGGCAGCGGCTGTATGGAGCCAGCTCTAGACAGCAAATGGACCCTTTATATTTCATAGAATCATAGAATCATAGACAGCTCTTACTGTCAGGAAGTTCTTCCTAATGTTTAGGTGGAATCTTCTTTCTTGTAGTTTGGATCCATTGCTCCGTGTCCACTTCTCTGGAGCAGCAGAAAACAACCTTTCTCCCTCCTCTATATGACATTCTTTTATATATTTGAACATGGCTATCATATCTTGATGGCAGAAAGTGAGGAGGAATTAAAGAACCTTTTAATGAGGGTGAAAGAGGAGAGCGCAAAATATGGTCTGAAGCTCAACATCAAAAAAACGAAGATCATGGCCACTGGTCCCATCACCTCCTGGCAAATAGAAGGGGAAGAAATGGAGGCAGTGAGAGATTTTACTTTCTTGGGCTCCATGATCACTGCAGATGGTGACAGCAGCCATGAAATTAAAAGACGCCTGCTTCTTGGGAGAAGGGCAATGACAGGCCTAGACAGCATCTTGAGAAGTAGAGATGTCACTTTGCCAACAAAGGTCCGTATAGTTAAAGCCATGGTCTTCCCAGTAGTGATGTATGGAAGTGAGAGCTGGACCATCAAGAAGGCTGATCGCCGAAGAATTGATGCTTTTGAATTATGGTGCTGGAGAAGACTCTTGAGAGTCCCATGGACGGCAAGAAGATCAAATGCATCCATTCTTAAGGAAATCAGACCTGAGTGCTCACTGGAAGGACAGATCGTGAAGCTGAGGCTCCAGTACTTTGGCCACCTCATGAGAAGAGAAGACTCCCTGGAGAAGACACTGATGCTGGGAAAGATGGAGGGCACAAGGAGAAGGGGGCGACAGAGGACAAGATGGTTGGATAGTGTTTTCGAGGTTACCAGCATGAGTTTGACCAAACTGCGGGAGGTAGTGGAGGACAGAGGTGCCTGGCGTGCTCTGGTCCATGGGGTCACGAAGAGTCGGACACGACTAAACGACTAAACAACAAACAACATCATATCACCCCTTAACCTCCTCTTCTCCAGGCTAAACATGCCCAGCTCCCTTAGCCGTTCCTCATAAGGCATCGTTTCCAGGCCTTTGACCATTTTGTTTGCCCTTCTCTGGACACGTTCCAGAGTTGCAGTGGGGATGGCAAGAGGAGGAGGAGGAAGACAGATGGTTGTGGCATGAGAGACAAGGGCACGAGCTGAAGAGGCCTTTTCTGTGGTGGCTCTCCATTTGTGGAATGCTCTCCCCAGGGAGGCTCTCCTAGTGTCTTCATTACATATCTTTAGGTAGCAGTTGAAAACATTTTTCTAAAACCATACCTTGGGCTGATTAATCTATGGCCTTTGAAAGGTGTTTGTGGTTTGGGGGTTATTGGCTTGTTTTTGTTTGTTTTTGTTACGTACAGTGGTACCTCTGGTTATGTACTTAATTCGTTCTGGAGGTCCGTTCTTAACCTGAAACTGTTCTTAACCTGATGCACCACTTTAGCTAATGGGGGCCTCCTGCTGCCACCACGTGATTTCTCTTCTCATCCTGAAGCAAAGTTCTTAACCCGAGGTACTATTTCTGGGTTAGTGGAGTCTTTAACCTGAAGTGTCTGTAACCTGAAGCATATGTAACCCAAGGTACCACTGTATTTTGTTCAATAATGTTTGATTACAAGGTAAAAGCAGCAAAGTGGTGTGTGTGTGTGTGTGTGTGTGTGTGTGTGTGTGTGTGTGTATATGTCCTTCAGAAATCGGGTGCATGCAGAAGTTTTGGCAAGTGAAAGTGGGAAGCAGCAGCAGCAGCAGCAGCAGGAGGTGTGCAAGTCCTGAACAGTGAAGGCAGGCGGTGGGTCAAAGTCCAGCTAGTGAGCATTGAGAAAGGAAGATCGCAGCAGAGCTACACCTATTAAAAAATTTAACTACAGATGAGAAGCAAGAATTTGAGCCAAAGTGTTACATAGTAAATTTCATCCTTGCCAATAGATGGCAAGAGACAAAGTTATATTCGTTCACCTAGCAAAGACATTACCAGAGATAAACAAATGAATGTAGAAATGTCAGAATTCTCCAACCTTTCCTAAAAGCCTCCTAAAATGTTAAGAAATACTGGTAAATCTCAGCATTGACCAACTTTCTGACTGCAGTACACACACTTTTCTGTATATCTTAAATTATGTGCAGATTATATGCGGACAAATTCTGTGGGTCACCTAGATTATAGTTTTGTAGATATTAGAGACTTTAAGCAATATTTGAAGTTACTTCAGGTGCAATTTTTAACTAGTTTCTTAACACTGCAGTGATACATTATTATTTTTTTTCCCTGAGCCTGTGGATGTTATAAATTCAGAATTTGACAGAAAGAGGAATGTGTTCATCTGTGTGGCTTGTGTGAAACAGTTCCTTATTACATCACCATAATTTGATCTTTCAGCAGGACAGTGACAGTTATGCCACTCTAGCCGTGTAGTAAAACAGATCCAAATCACATCATGTAAAATCATTTGTTTGGGGGGCTTCTTTTGTTAGTGACCACCCATGACTGTTGGCAGCCTTCCCGATGATGAGTTTTCCAAACCCTGCTGTTTGGCTAGCAGCTGACTGATCAGCCAGCCACCGCTTTTAAGCATTTCAGTTGGCCTTTTCTTTAAAAAACAAAACAAAACCCTTGGTAATTTGGATGTTTATTCTTCTTCACCTTGATTCCTAAAAGAGTCAGACATCTGATAGTCAGGTCAAGACTTTAGGAAATGGCTATTCCAGCTGAAGACAGTACATGTGCTGTTTTATTTTTAATACCCTCATTTTAGCTTCTTCACTGAAGGAAAATCATATTCAAATAAATGTAGCAGCAGAAAAAGCTTAGGTTATAAAAACAATTCTGTCATTGCAATGGAAGATCAGTCAAGATAACTCCGATCTAATTTAACAGAAATGGTAACTATAAAAGGATACACTTTCATAAATCTTTTTTTTTGGCACAACAATTTTAGATGCTTCTAGTTTTATATTTTAAAAGAACATGCCATAAATAATTTGCAGTGCAATTTTACACATTTCTACTCAAGAGTAAGTTCCATAGATTTCACTAGAGCTTACTCCCAGGTAAGTGGATAAATGACTTTATCCTATGTATGCAAGGAAACCTCCATTTTGAAATCCATCCAACATCAAAATGATATGAAATGTATGTGTATCAGGTGTCTCCAGAATATATAGGATCCATCTTTTGAGGAGTCATAAATGAATGAAATGAATGAATGAAAATGTTCTCACTTGCTAGCTTCACATATTCAGAAGATATGTGGGCCACAGCAAATGTTTTCAGCACTTAATAACTGTATAAGTGACATGTGATCTCAAAAGAGAGTATTTTGTTAATTTGTGATTTTTAAAAAATAAACACCTAAATAATCAAAAGGCACAATTTGACATAAAGTAAAACTCCCCCCCCCCACACACACACAGTTAATGAAAGGTTCCTGTTTGTGACTCTGAAGACTTTGGCTTTGAAGTCCAAACCTCCCAAACCAAACCAGGAATTTGCTAGTGATTTATTACTATTTAGACAAGTGGTGAACAGAGAGTTACTATATGGGAATTCTGCATGCCATACCTGTCATGGAGCACCACAGAAACCCAGGAGACAATCTCCCCTTTCTCCTCTAGCTGATGTCTCCTGTTCCCTTTTATAGGGGTCCCACGTCTTAACATTTTTTCAGGGCAATTCTGCCTTCTGAGTCGTGTGGGAATTGGTAGAGATCACGTGAAGGATGCAGGTGTCCTGACAGGTTGCATTATCCAAATAAGCAGAAGATGGCCTTGAGTTATTTATTATCACAAGTTAAATCAAAGATATAGAAGAATCTTTGGATCCCCTGCTGAATGTGCCCAATCTATGGCACCCAAGGGATTTGCCACCTTAAATCACTGCAGGATATTCGATTGAAAAACAGCCAGCAGGGTGGAGCAGGGAACTGCAGGACCCTTGTATTCTGCATGGCTATTTCAACCCACTGGAAAATGAGTGCGGTGCAATTGAGTGTTGAGACTTGAACCCCTAAGAGATGTGTTCAAATCCTCATTCAACCATGATGTTCAGTGGGTGGGCCAGTCAACTGCCTGTTCAAACCCAGAGGGTTGTTGTTAGACTAAAGTGGGATAGACCCATGTTTTCCTATTTGGAAGAAAGGTCCGTTATAAAAAAGTGAATTCATAGTGGTTGGAAGTGACGTGCCTACATTTTGGGGGCCCTGAAGCTTAAACTGTCATTTGCAACCAACAATGGAGTCTGGGCAACCACTGTTAACTTTTCCAATAGGGTCGTTCCATGACAGATCACCACCCCTTTACAACATCTGTGCTACTGACTCTGGACAAAACAAACAAAAATTACAACAAAAATTAATCAATTTGAGTCATGTGACTCAAATTGGGTCTACTGGACCCAACATTTTTAAGCAATGTGGATTAGAGTCACTTCTAGGGTCCCTCTGATATTAGGGGCCCTGAAGCTTAAGCTGCATTAGTTTCCTAGTAGATCTGCCCCTGGGGGTTGGGCATTAACCTGAGCCCCATGGAGGGTAAGTGGGATATAAGCTCCATCTATATCTATATCATGTATATCTATATCTATATCATGTATATCTATATCTATTTCAAATATCGACCCTGTTTTAGAATATCTGAGCACCCAAAAACAGAAAGCAAAACCATAGATTGAAGCAGGTTTCCCCACCATTGGCTTCCAATTACTTGTGCTCTTAGTATGCATGAGGACCTAAAGTGATGCCCATAGCCAAGATAAGGTTCTCCCTACATATAGTTCATGCATATCTGAAGGGTGAGGAGCACATAGCTGAGCTTCTGGGACCTGCAATTAATTTGGAGAAGTAAGTGTGCCATAGGTCAGCACTCACATACATCTGGTCTGCACCTGAGGAAACCTGAGAATTTCTTTTGCCCCCTCAGTAAATATAAATCCTGAACCTTGCCTGCTGCCTCTTTGATTCTTTGTGGAAATGTAGCCAGCGACTATGGAATTTTTAAATTAAAACATTTTTTATGCATGAAGAAGGATCCAAACAAATATATGTAAAGAGAAAGGAAATAAGCTCAGAGTGGAGTTGCCAGCATATTGTCACACCCCCAAACTCACCTTGTCTAGTGGTAACGGGAGAACATTTATCATTCCACTCAATCTCTGAAGACACTCCGCCTCAGAGGTGCAACTGAGCAACACCTTCCCAGTTACCAGGGGTGGAGTTTCTCTCCTCCTTGCCTCTCCCAATGACTATGAGACAGAGAATTAGGCAAATGAGCTGAATGTTCATCAAAACTGCATAATTTATTCACATTCCAAAATTAAGCCTTGTGGAAGCAGAACTTGGACAGAAAAGTAGTGTTTCTATTATTTCTTTATATAAATACATTGAGGCAACTCTCTACTAGAGCTGTTGAGAAACAGATTCAACCAGCCATTTGTGAAATTGACTCAGTAATTTGAGGGAAATAGCTTTATAAAATTGTCCTCCACTAACTTTGTCCCCTACAGGGTGTCATCACATTGTTTTGACATATTTGCTTGAGAGCAACTCAGGGAGCTTATTTCTATGAGGCATGCATAAGGCTATGCTGTTATTAATCTCTGATTCATCCTCACCCCTGATAAAAAAAAGGAGCATGGGATACCTTTTAAATATCTTGAAGAGAGAATTTTTGTCCTGCAATAGCAGTGTAAAAGGTTTTCCTTAACATTTCAAGCTTTAAAAATAGGCTGCATGGAGCAGTACACAATAACTGCATTTTTTGACAATATAATTTCTTTGGACCCAATTAATGAATCAAATCAGAACAAAACAGAGCGGAACTGAAACATACAGGACTGCTTCCAAATTCTACATCGTGCCGCCACTGCACATCTTAGCAGGGCCAGCCCAAGACATATTGACACCTGAAGCACGCCACAAAATGGCACTCCCCTCCCCGTCAGAAAAGAAGGAGCGAGTGAAGATCACCATCAAGAACAAGGGGGAATAAAGCTCTACATCAGGATCTGCCGCCCATGTGGATCTTGCCACCCAAGGCAGCTACCTCACCTTGCCTCATGGGTGGGCTGGCTCTGCCCCACAGCATCTCTTCAATAAAAAGAGCTTCTGAAGAAATGAACCACCCACCCTTTAAAAGTGTCTGCTTCTTTGTAGATGAGATTCAGCTGCTATCAGGGGGGGCCAACTTGAATAAAATATGGGGGGGCAGGTAACCCCCGCCCCGCATAATCAAGCACACGATGCAGCACACACACACACACACACACACACACACACACACACTATTTGAATGGCAATGCCCATCAACTTTAGGTGGGCCCAGCCCCCTCAAATATTTTATGGGGGAGGCAAAGACCCCTAGCAGTTGGCTCCTATGGCTGCTATCCACTATAATTGTGGTCCCCAGTGAATGGCAAAAACCACACATCAGAACAGGGCTTTCATGGGGGAACAAAATGGCAGCCACCCCCATTCAATTCCTGTCCCCAAAAGGAATTTCACCTCACCAAAACAAATCAGCCAATCTTTCAGGGTGAAATGGGTCAGAAATGGTTGCATATGGTAGATAATATTTTCATGGTTGGCATTAACTGCTGATCCTGTCTCATTGATCAGTTATTTTATATTGTTTTTACAAAACTGAAAGCTTGAGTGCTGCTTTTGAACCAAAAGGGTGGGATGTAAGTGTTATATTAAATAAATTAAGATGCTGTCATGAAGACTCTAGCTCCCAGCCTAGGAATGCAGCCGGTAGCAGACCACAGTTTGCAACCAACGGGATCAGATTTCTCTCAGACAGAGGACAGAAGGCAGATGCGGACCCCCCCCCCTTGACCTTGAGAGGCAGCCAGATAAGGCTGGAGCGGAGACTGTGCTGGAAGCGGTCATGGCTCGCAAGAGGCACGGAGAGGCATGAAAGAGAAGACTGACAGCCTCTCTTCTCAGGAAGAAGTTGGAGAGGATCCAATGAGCCCACGAAGTTGTTGCCGGGGGAGGGGGTTTGACAGGAAACAAAATAAGAAACACAAGGGTCATAGGTTCAGTTTATTCTGCCGAAAACGGAAGGATTCTCTAGAAGGATCAACTGAGTGATGATGCTGGAGGCTTGGCTACAGCCGTTCGGAGCTAATTGCTTGTTTTTGCAATAAATCCTCCTTTTTAATTATGTACGTTTACTGTGTTATCAAGCTGGGAACCTGGAATCCTAACAGATGAATAGACTTGCACTGCTAGATTTCCCCCCAGCTACCTCCCCACTCACCCCGAGTGCTTCAGCACATGGAGAACATTTCCTAATCCCTTGATGATTTCAGTTGACCTTACCCCCCTTGACCAGCTCTGCAGGACCTGTTTTCAGAAGGAGTGATCAGAAGAGCTCAGATGTTTCTACTTCTAACCTGGGCACAATTGGAGGCATTATAAAACCATAACTGGGGATATTTTTGTGCAGCATATTTGAATGGAGCTTGCGTGACAAAACCAGCGAGTGGATTGTGTCCATAGTCTCTCACAAATACCTTTCCCACTGATTTTTAGATCTGTGGGCAGATCTGTCTCAGGAGAATTTCCTGAAGGTAGGGATGGGTTCCTCTCAGTTTCTACCTTTCCCAATCTTCAATTCAATTCATTTCCACATCAGTTTGCTATCAATAATCTTGAAAAACCAAAACATGGCTGTACATTTTAAAGGCTGTTTGGAGAGTAGACTTGAATTTGTTCTCTCTCTCTCAATCGCGCTCTGTGTGTGTGTGTGTGTGTGTGTGTGTGTGTTACAGACAGAAAAACACAGGAATGGAAGAGAAAGAAAGAAAGAGAGAGAGAGAGAGAGAGAGAGAGAGAGAGAGAGAGAGAGAGAGAGAGAGAAACATGGCTGGGGATAGGGCAGACTTTCAAGACAAAACTATCCCTGTGGTTTTTCAGGCTGTGTTTGAGGGAATCCTGAAATTCCTTGGAAGGTGATCAGGGATTCTTCAACGAAGAGCGCAGTAAGGATAGATGCATCCCTAAAATGCAGCTTGCCTGCCAATACTACTCTTCTCCTGTAATGTGCAGGATGGCAGGGTGGATGGTGTCATAGAATCATAGAATTGTGGAGTTGGAAGAGATCATGAGGATTGTTGTCGTTTAGTCGTGTCCGACTCTTCGTGACCCCCTGGACCAGAGCATGCCAGGCACTCCTGTCTTCCACTGCCTCTCGCAGTTTAGTCAAACTCATGTTGATAATATAGGCCAACTCTGTGCAGTGCAGGAATATTTTGCCCAACATGAGGCTTGAACCTACAAGCCTGAGATTAAGAGTTTCATGTTCTACTGAGTGAGCTAAACCTCATCCTAAGCCATATTGTTTGGCCAAGTGAACTGCTCTAGAACATTCCCCATAACCTCTGGTTCTGTCGCAGATGCTCATGGCTCCTTTGGTGGACAATTCTGGCTTTGCTGATGTTCAAACACTGCGCACACTGTAACCAAGAGCCTGACTTGAGTTAAAGGGTGGCCACCAGGAATGCTGCACCAGACACCATTATGCTTCTCCTGTTTCCTTTATGTCCCAAACCTTGTGTCAGGTCAGAATTAATGTCTGCAAGTGGTTCAATTGCTTGAAATGTGCTTCTATCAATGTTGTTATTTTATCCAAAATCATGACTTGTACTGGATACCAAGCAACTCAGCAGAGAGCTGGCGGGCATTTGTAACATAATGTATAGGAAGCAACCGATAGCAAATGAACTTGAGTAAGTGCTGAGTATGATGCAGGTGAGGTTCATCACACTGCCATAATTCAACCCTCTGATCATGTATCTCAGGATCAGGTGACCCCATTGCTGAATCTAGGAAGACATATGGGATCTGGGCAGGTACAAGTCGGGGGGGGGGGTGGCATTTAATCCATGCTATCATAGGGAATATGTGGGAGCAGGTGGGGTAACAAGAAATCTTTGGGAAATGTGCCGCTTACTTCTCACTGCTTTTTGTACCTGGGTATATGAACAGCATACATGTTTTATAATTTGCCTAATTTTTGCTCTGTTTTCTAATCTTTTGTGGTGGTTATTTTCTATGCCCTGCCTACGTATTGCATCCTATGGGCAGTAGGGTATACACATTGGTCTTTGTGTCTGCCACCGTACAGAACCTTGGAGTTATAAATGTGGAATTGGTCAATTTACCTCTTTCTTTTTTAAGAAAGAAGGATTAGGGAAACTGGGCATGCACATTAGTTTTTATGTGATGTACCAGGCAAACACAATCTTGAGGTCCATTCCCAGTTGCTTGTATTGAGTGTGGCCAAAGCTGTGTATATGTTGTGCTTAAACAAGCAAACAGAGGAACTCAATTTGGTGGCCCACATATTTTATCCCAGTTGAAGCACTTTGCACAATTTGAGGCTATTTGCACAAATTATCCCTTGCAGAATTTTGGCTGCATTTTTAAAAAGTTTGTTTCATCATGGGGATGGGCACTGATGCCATGCTCCCAACCACCAGAAGCCTTGTTCAGCCGCCTTCCTCTAATCTGATTTTTCAGGAGGCATTCACTGAAAGCTTGTTTTGCACCCATAAGGGGGTTTTCAGGTGGTACTCAGGGCTACGCAGTACCGGCACCTCTTTTATTTTGTTCTTAAAACGTGTGGCACTTGCTGTAACAACTTCATGGTGAGTACCAGCACCTGTTTTTCTAGGAAAAAAGCACTGGCTAGAATCTTGCTTTTCATATAAAATAAGGGCCAAAACTTAAATTCTGGTCCAAAACCACGTTTTGTGCTTTTCCTGACTTCTCACAGCAAGCATTGTCACCGAAGCAAAGCAGAAGTTCCTATTTGAAATGATCAGGCTGGATGAGAAGTAACAAGGAGCTCCGAGTTAGATGTTGCAAAATACCTGTGCTCCTCTCCGTGGGGGCAGGTGGCTGCACGGTGCAATATTTACTAATTAGGTGGTCTTTCCCCCATGTCTCCTGTTCTGTTTGTTCTGTGTTGGATACAGAGAATGAGAGCTGTAAAAATTTAAGGTGCCTGCTAGAAATGGCTTTTCCTAGAATCATATGTTCATGTTTCATTTTCAAGAAAATGTGGATACTTCTGAGCAGAACAATGATATCTTCCAACCCAATTTTTAGGGACCCAAGTAGCATCTCAGCACGCCACACCTGATGCTGCCACCTAGTGGGGTTATGTCAGCATAGCTTCTTTTTCCCCAAGAAGTTGCCTTTTGATAACCTTAAACATGCTGAGCCCAAAAATATTTTACTCATAGCTGTGGCACTGTATATACAGACATATGCAATACATTGTAAACAATGTAAAATGTTGTTCATATTTGGTGCTGAGATGAAAAACAACACACACACACACACACACACACACACACACACACATTTTGGTAAAGATTTTCTCAGAAAGTGGATTTTCTTGAAACGTATTGGGAACCAACCAGCTTCTTTAGCACCTTCCTTTGTTTGTTTGTTTGTTTGTTTGTTTGTTTGTTTCTGGCTAGAGATGGAGAAAATTCGATTCAGATCACATTTAAAGGCAAATTTACCAATTCCACACTTTCTGAAACAATACGAGAACTGAAACACAGCGATCCTTTGAAATTTGCACTTATCTGAATTTTGTAATGAAGTTCTCTAATGAGGTATTGTTTACAAAAATGCATAAATTACTATATTACTAAAAATAACATGCAAAATGCATTATGTTAGGGGAAATTGCTTGTAAAAATGTGTATTCAAAACTGCATACGGAAATGTGTTTATTCAAAATTGGTACTGCAATGCTGATGAATTTTCATGAGTTTCTAAAAATGCAGATTGCTGCAGAAATGTGGAGAAGTAAAGTTAAGATTAGAAAATTGGTAATCTGAGAGAACCATACTTCACAGATCCTTCCATCCCTGTTTCTGACTTCTAGAATTGCTTTTGATCCTCTCCATAGTGCAAAAAGTATTTACTCATTCAGATTAAGGGCAGGAACCATCCCTTTAAATTGGTTACTTGAGGTCACCCGGGTGGCTCTCTCTGTCTCCATGGCATTGTGACATCACTATCTGGCTATATTGTCCATGACTGGGTGACTGTGGCGGAGCACTGCCAAAAAGTTTCCAACATCCAGCAGTCCATGAGAAAGGCTGAAACAAGGGCCTTTGATGTATTGAGGATAAATAATTTTTGAAAAGAATTTTAAAACTTAGGGTTACACACTTAGTGCTTCTGCATCTACTATATGTTTTGGAGACTGTTCCCTGTGCATTTGGACACCCCTTGAGATATCATTACCAAATTTTACCTGGAGGTTCCTGAGGTCAAGGAACAGGTTTTGATCTATGTTTGGATACAGTTGGATGCCATTTAGAATCAAGATGGCAGGCTGAACCTTCCAAATCTGTAATGATTGGTTTGGTTTCTTATAATTCCCAAGTAATGTTAGGCATGAAGGTGCTGGCATACACAGACTCTTCTCTTCTCTTCTCTTCTCTTCTCTTCTCTTCTTTCTCTTCTCTTCTCTTCTCTTCTCTTCTCTTCTCTTCTCTTCTCTTCTCCCCCTTGCCAAGGCACATAGTCAGTGTTTCATCTTGGTTGCCCCTTCCTCAAAATTAATGAGCTGCTAAAAATACACCCTCCACAATTACAATGAAATATGCCCCTTCCATATCATCACCCCATCAGAGAACTTCCCAGATATTCTTCATTCAACCAATCACCAAAGGTAGCTGCAGTTTATGACACAGCAGCAGCTAAGTCCATATTTTGCTACACACAAGTAAATGCAAGGGGTGTCTATACATTTGTGTTGATTGTAGGAAAACACCATCCTTTTGGGTTCAATAACAATTTGAATTACTAACAGTAACTGTGAATATAAAAATATAATAAAGATTATAACTGTATGTAGCCACAAAATTGTGTGTGTGAATCTAATCTGATGCTCATCCAGCCTTTGATGGCTGGTGCAACACTATTTTCCTTTAACCATCAGAATGACTGTACCCTTAGTTTGTTCTGCACAGATGCAGACAGAGAATTGCCCAGATTTTGCAATAAAAACAAGGTTGGCTGTGGGAGCACCTGCTTTTCATTGCTTAATAAAACAGAGCTCCCTTCTTGCCTGCTCATCTGTTTACTCTTGCACAAATTATTTTTTGTTCTCCATTGACAAAGATAAATGATGGGATTAATATATATTGGAGGAGTCCCTGCGAACAGTTTGCAAGCCGAGAGGAAGGATTGCTATTATTTCCCACAGGTAACATAGCACAGACAAACTGGATTAAGACTCATTTGCTGTAGGGCTTAGATGTGATCAGGCACCATTAGCGGGACGCCATTTAGGGAAATTGCTTTTTCTGAAATGAAAATGAGACTGACTTTCATTACCTTGTGCATTCCCTCACAAGGGAAAGAAAACATTTTCTTTTCAATGGGAGAGCAAACTTCAAGTGATGGTGCAGCGGTGAAGTCTACTATGCAGAAATGTATGACTGTTGATGATACTCCATGCTCAAATCAACTCTTTCTCTTTGTCCAAATACACTTTGACATTGTTCTGTCATGCACTGAAATGGTCGCCCACAACTAGAGATGGGTGGTTTTGTCAAGAGCACACCACAGTACAGCTGTGCTGGATCAGACCAAAGGCCCATCTTGTCCAACTCCTGTTCTCACATTGGCCAGCCAGATGCCCATGGAAGCCTGGAAGCAGGATCTGGGCGCAACAGCATTGCCCCCAACTCTAATCTCCAGCACTTGGCATTCAGAGGCAAACTTCCTCCAACGCTGGAGGCAGCAGGGAGCAGCATCTTGACTAGTAGCCTTGACAACCTTATCCTCCATGAATTTGTCTAACCCCACTTTTAAAGCCGTCCAGGTTGGAAGCCATCACTACATCCTATGCAAGTTCAGCTGTGGACAGAGTGAAAAAGTCCTTTTGTCTGCTGTACATCTTCCAATATTCATCTACATTGGATGAGCCCAATTTCTAATATACAGAGAGAGACGGGGGGGGGGGGGAATCTTTCTACTTTCTCTGCATCGTACATAATTTTATACACCTCTATTTTTTTCTCTCATTCTCTCACCTTTTTTCCAAAATAAAAAGCCCCCAAACTTGGAGCCTTTCTTTTAAAAAAACAAAACAACAACCCAACACTTTATCAACGCTTTTCATAATACATTAAGAAAGAATAAACTAATCTAAATAAGAACAAAAACAGAGGAAAGAAGAGAAAAGAAAATGACGAGTCCTGTCAAAGGTAGTTCTTTGTCTCACACAGAAAGTGGTGGAGCCTCCCAGTTCTCCCCTGGGGGCTTTCTTTCCTTCTCCCAGTCTCTCACTTGGGAGCTCTTCCCTTCTTTGCCTCTGATATAGCACATAAGAAGAGCCTGCAGGATCAGGCCAAAGGTGCATCTAGCCCAGCACCCTGTTCTCACAGTGCAAAACACCTGTGGAAAGCCCACAAGCAGGGCAGGGGCTCATATTTTAATGCAAATCTACCAAATTCACACTTCCTAAATCAATGGGGAGGCTGAGATGCAGCTATGCCTCGCTGGTGTCACTGGCCCTTCCAACTCTGATAGTGCAGGCTTCCCTTTTGCGGGGCGGATTCCAAGTGCATTCAGCCAGATACACAAATAATCTCCCTTCAGATCTCCCTGCTCAACACAGGAATATTGTGGGCAGAGCCAGCCTGTATGGGGACATGGGGGGGGGGGGGCAGAGTTAGTGTGTGCAGCCTTGCTCCTCTCTACACAGATTTGAGCAATGGTGCCTGAGTTGCATAGTGTCACTGCATACTGTCCACACTCCAGAGTGAAGAAGTGACCAGCTGCATTACATTGTCTGTTTGTCTACTATTCAAGTTGCAAGGCAGTTGTGTGATACGTTTATTAACTTGGAAGGAGGGAACCTTTTTTCACACAAATACAATTTGTGCAGGGATTAACGAAACATGGGACGTGTGCTGCTAAGCACATATGGTACTGATATCTTTTTAGACGTTTAGGAGTTTCATTCTCCATTTTAATTTAAAACAGAAAAAACAAGATGTCAGCATCTCTCTATCTGTATGCTCCAGTATTTCCTTGCCAATTCTAACAACGCATACCCTTCCCCTTTCTACAGACCTGGTTTTCATAAACCTTTTATGTCAACAGTGGTTTCAGTCTGAAGTTCTGACGTTGTTAGATGTTGCTAAGGCCCTTGATGGTAAGGGCTGCCTGCTTTCCCTTCTTGTTTTGCAGTTATTTTTTCTTAGTATTGGGATATGTGCCCCTTCCTGTTCTGCCCACAGTTTCCAGGGGAAGAAAGGCCTGGGGATCCGCAGGCTGCTTAGAAAAGAGAAATCCCATGGTGTGGTGGCTTGCACTTGCTTGGAGCATATTCTCCCTCCTACATATTCTGGGGAATGGAACAGAAAAGAAGGAACCATGATGCCCCGTTCAGTCTAACCTTTCAGAGTCGATTACAGAGCATTCCAACATAAAAACACACACATTCCTTTGTCTCTTTCCCTGCTGGTTTTGGAAGACCCTTGGAAGGGAGCAGGGGACCTTTCAGCAGCCGACAAGGCTCCTGAGAATGGTCTACCCCAATATCATACCTTCCAAGTGTCCCTATTTTCCAAGGACTCCCAGAATTAGAAAAGTCACCCTGGCTTCTGATTTGGTGCCGGCATGTACCAATTTCCCCTGCTCAGGAAGTGAGATGTGTCGGCGCTTGTCCCGAGTGGCAGCTGTGGTGGCAGCTGCAAGGGGGCATCTCACTGCCTCTCCAGCTGCTGCCACCAAGGCCCAGCCTCACATCAAGTGCAGCTCTGAGCTGCAGACAGGCGGCAGGGCGGCTCTGGGTGGGGAGAAAGGAGGAGCCGAACACTAGGAGTCTGGGTTTTTGTGCTTCTGCATCTAATCTTGCCCCTTTCTAAAATTTATTTATTGGTATGTTTCTTTTCTTTTTGTAAATCAACCGAAGAATAAAAGAGAATAAAATTGGGATGAAGGGGTTTCTTCAGGACAGTGGAGAGCGTGTGTGCTGTGTCCCATTGGTGTTGAGGTGGCGGCACTCACCCCTCCTCTGATAGGAAATGCTCTGGCGGGGGGGGGGGAGGAAGCAGACAAAAATGGGGAGTCGAGGTCTGTTGGGGGAGTGAGAAATGTCCCTAATTTCATCTGAGGAATGTTAGATGGTATGCATCATGGGTTGCCAATACAAGACCCAAAGGCACTTGCAAGGTTCCATCCTGTGCTGCTCAGAAATTAGGCTTGGAAGAAGCTTTCTATTGTAGAAGCTTTCCCTCCCAGGCTTAATTGTGGTTCAGGGGACAATTTCAAGGGCGGGAGGAGTTACATCTGGGGAAAACTCCTCCTCTTCTCAACTGCAACCCTTCCTCTGAAAACACCCTCCTTACAGCAATCAGGCTGGAAAAAAAGACTTCTATTGGTGACAATATTTTCCGTTTGTAACATTTCACAGCATTACGAGCTGAACATATTCTTACTCTGAACAGGGTAATGATGGACTCGAAGTCACCCCCAGCCATACCTCTAAATGCACTGTGGTTGTGGGCGCCTCTAGAAACCACACCAGCCTCTCTCCAACACTTCAGGGGCACTTCACTTGTCTTACGCAAACTGAAATCATTTCAGCCAATTTGTATGCAGGTCAGTCAGAAATGCATAAATGAAGAGCTGCTCTTCTTCAAAGCAATCTTGGAAGTTATATAAGAAAGCATTTACTGACTTATTACTTTTGGCTCTAATATTTCCATAATGGATTTGGAAGAATTTCTAATTCAGCTGAGCTCCAAATACCTGGATCAAATTACCTGGGACAGGCTGCATGTCGCACTCTCAGTGCTCTACCACAGGGAGACAAAGAGACTTTGCAGAAAGGAAAATTACCCTGCATAATATCTCTGTGAATGAATGGGAGCCACAGAAGAGAGCTACCACACTGCTACATATAGCCAAGAAGATCACACAGGACTTCATCTTGCAATGCTGCGATGGCTTAACATGTATATAAGCACCATTATCTGGTGTGCGAGGGGCCGAATGGCTCAGTCCCTTTCTGAAAGGCTTAAAAATCTAAGCAGAAGGAAGACTCTGATCCTGAAACACTGCTGCCTTCTCACTCATTCGTGAGAGCGGCTTCTGGAGGAACAATCTGTAACCTCTGCCTTGTGGGACACCTTTGGGAGAAGAAAAAGCTAAGGAGTAAACCCAACACAAATCCAGAGGAGGTTCCCTGATGGCGTCTTGTACGCCTCCTTCATACCTTCCAAGATTTCTCCAATGAAAATAGGGTTGTCCTATTCCATGATAAAAATAATTTTAATATTTATACCCTGCCCATCTGACTGGGTTGCTCCAGCCACTCTGGGCGGCTCCCAACAGATATGAAAACATAATATAACATTCAACATTAAAGAAAACTTCCCTTTTGATGTCTTCTAAAGCTTGTAGAGTAATTTATCTCCTTGGCTGGGGAGGGGGGGGGCAACTCCTGCAGCCCAGCTGGTGCCAAATGTATTACTGTGCTTTCCTTTCGAGCACATCAGTGAGGCTGAGAGGGGGGTCTTGTCGTCTGGGCAGCCCAGGACCTTCTGACACACTGCCCAGCCAGGGAGATCACTTTGGTGCTGCTCAGGCAGCATAAACAAGGCGGGAGGCAGCAATTACAAGTTACGTGTCTCTGCAGCCACAATGGGCACTTGATTCTCCAAGAGTTTGACTTTGCCCCTGGAGGCACACTCCATTGTCCCACAAGACAGACAGATGTTAACAACAAAGCTAAGCCATGAGACACTTCTATGGGAAAATAAATGGTGTGCACACTGATCACCCCTGACCACTGGTCCTGTTAGCTAGGGGTCATGGGAGTTGTAGTCCCAAAACATCTGGAGGGCCGAGTTTGCCTATGCCTGGATTACACCATTGGGTTGGGTGTTAAATCTGCTCCCTGCCTTTCGAGACCTGAGCTGTGGAGAAGGAAAGCAAGCCTTTTCCTAGGTGTATTCTGCATAGGACCATCCTGAGTTCTGTTCTTGGCTGTAATAAAGTCACGGCATTCTGGGAATTGCTTCATATCTAGCGAGATGCTGGTGGCTGGGCTGCAGATATATTTCCTCCCTAAAGGCCCCAAGGAGTAAGAAAAACCCGGATGATAGTGATGAGTCCCATTGCAACTCCCCTAAAAGATACATAATTAAAAGAAGAAAACGGCAATGTCGTAATTAGAAGAGTCCTAATTCTGCAAAGCACTTGGTGACTGAACTCAGAATCAGCGTTGATCCAGCAATCTTTTTTTTAAAAAAGGAAAGAATATTATTTGCTTAAAGAATATTCCATTGTTGTGCCTCACTTTGTCCACTTGGTGGCTCCATAAAACAAGTTGTGCATTTTCCCATACTGAAGCAAAACTCGGTGTCTGAAATGTAGAAACCTCTGTGAATACTCAACTTTCCAGAGGGCACCTTGGTCAGCATTATGACTGGTATAATGTGAACATCTGTTTCATTAATATGAGAGCTACTGGGATATGGGGAATTGAATGACTTGGAACAAAGGACCTTGGTTGGAAATCTCTGCCAGCTGTGCTGAAGCCACCTGCTCTCAGAATCACCTTTGGGTGGGGCATTTTTAGAGGATAAGATGGGACAGGCATGTGAACACTGTTCTGAGGACATTGGGGGAAGGAGGGCTATGTACACAGCACACATTTAAAGCACCTTCCTGCCCCAAGAAATCTGGGAACCCTGGTTTTTTTTTAAGAGGTTGGGAATTGTTACGCTGTGAGGGATAAACTACTTGTGTGAATGGGCTATCACAGATCTATGCCAGAGACAAAAAGTCCTGGCAGCCAGCTTCTCTGTCAGTGGTGTCACAGATTCAGTGTCCAGTCATCAACCTGTATTTTCATCACTCCAACATCAAGTGATAACTTGCATCTGTATAAATGAATCTAGTAGGTCATTTGTATGATTCTTAGCAGAAAACATAGCATAAAGGTAAATAGGAAGCAAAAGAAAAAAGGATTTTACAGTGAGAAAAGAACTTCTGAAGACAGCAAAAAATGTAATCAAGTAATCTGGAGGATGCTGCAACACACACAATGCGGAGCATGCCATACAAATAGCTTATAAGAATGCTATTGCTAACAATAACATTAAAGGATTCATAGAAATAAATTCTATTGTAAAGTGAGGTTGCTATTGTGTAAATACTGAGAGTATTTATCTTGTGGGCATTCTGCCCTTCTGTGTGGGCTTTGGCATCTGTGTGCTGCCAGTATGTTTGTGCGTGTGTGTGTGTGTGTGTGTGTGAGAGAGAGAGAGAGAGAGAGAGAGAGAGAGAGAGAGAGAGAGAGAGAGAGAATGCATGCATGCATGGCTAGGGGAGCCATATTGAGTTGGGTGGTAACTTGCAGGGAAGCATACATACATAATGGACAAGGGGTGCAGGTACCAGGAATGCAGAGTCAAGCATGCCTGTTCCTTTCCAGACCTGAGCTTGAGGAAAATGAGTTTGGCAGAGTTGGAAACAGTACAACACTGACTAACTCAGTGAATCCCAAAGTGGGCAGTACTTGGGGGGGGCAGATTACCTAGTGGGGTGCTAAGAGGCAAACGAGTGGTGGGGTGTGTGTGCTAAAGGTGTAAATGACTATCATACCTTGAAAAGTTGTCATCCTTAGGTCAGGTTCATCAGTTAATTAAACCAAATAATTTTAATTAGATTTTGCAATTAATTTGCTCCTGTTTGAATTTTATGGTGTTCTTATCTTCTTCTGTGGTTGGTGCAGGCCACTCGTCTGAATAATGCTTTGGTGGGGGTGGGGCACTGGGGAGGATTTTACAGAACCAAGGGGGTAGTGACCCCAAAACACTTGGGAACCTCTGGACTCACGTGATGCTGAGGTTCCACCCTCACCCTTTCCCCAGAGCAGTTAGTTGAAAGGGCAGATTTGTTGCTGTTGCTGTTTCTGTGTGAATTTATAATCACATAAATAAATGAAATAATAACTAAATGTGCAAGGAGCATTTAAATAATTTAAACAAGGTTGTGCAGATATTTCTTGTAGGGTAGGGCAAATCAACGACTATTTCAGCATTCAGAAGGGAAACAGCTACACCAGCTGATTGAAAATTGATCCTGGTTTGCTGTTTGGTACACCCAAAGACACAGGTGTGATATTTACAGCTGATTTGCACAACTTTCTAGGGCTTCAGAGGCATGGTGCTTTCTTTGGAGACCTAATTCTCTTTTGTAGATGCTAACTGTTGGGGTGCTTGCTCCTTGATACTCAGCTTGAATATTAGTGTTTGTGTGTGTGTGTGTGTGTGTGTGTGTGTGTGTGTGTATTAGGGGTGGCACAGAGAGAAGAAAGACCATGGTGCACCTGTAGCAACAAAACCAGGTGTCTTCTTCTGCCCCACCTGCAATAAAACATGTCTCTCCTGTACAGTGGTACCTCGGGTTACAGACGCTTCAGGTTTCAGACTCCACTAACCCAGAAAAAGTACTTCAGGTTAAGAACTTTGCTTCAGGATGAGAACAGAAATTGCGTGGCAGCAGCGGGAGGCCCCATTAGCTAAAGTGGTACCTCAGGTTAAGAACAATTTCAGGTTAATTTCAGGCGCTGTAACTCTCCGACAGTTTTACATTGTTCCCAAAGATGCACTCTACCATTGTCTCCTGACACACACACACACACACACACACACAGAGAGAGAGAGAGAGAGAGAGAGAGAGAGAGAGAGAGATTTAGGCTGCAGTCTCTCACCTGGGAGAAAGCATCACTGAAAACAACAGGACTGACTTTTGACTAGAAACATATAGGATTGCGTAAATCTTGCAGAGATGGGCCTGGAACCTTTCATACTGCAGGATATCCTGCAGACTACCCACAGCTTGCAAGGATATGAATGTCCACACGCTGCTCATGAGCGCCTTCATCGAACCATAAGGAATCCTTCGCTGAGTGATACTAGCCCATCAGGCATAAAACATTTCCTTGCTTCTGACATCTTACTTAACTTGCTGACAACTTTCCCTTTCTCATTTCTAATATATCACCCTCCCACCGTATTCCAGTGCGATTGTTACTGAAGTGTCAGCAGCCAAGAGAGAGAGAGCCCTGTGACTAGTGCAAGGATAGGAGCAGCTCAAAGTCACCAGCAGACAATACCTGAGGTAATCCCTTGATCTGCTCCTAATCCACAATAATTGCTTTGGGGCTTAATTGGACAACATAATTTTCTTACTTAAGGATTGGTAATGCCTTTTCCCTCCCAGAAATAGATTCAGATGGCTTTAGGGTTAACTCCTGGCCTTCAAACCACATATATATATTTCTAACTTTCAATTTTTCAATAAATTGACTGCTCCTCTGGGATCCCTTCTGTGATGCCACGATGCTTGGATGGCTGCATTTCGCCCTATGGACTGAGTTCTTTACCATGGGTAGGCAAACTAAGGCCCGGGGGCCGGATCCAGCCCAATTGCCTTCTAAATCCGGCCCGCGGATGGTCCAGGAATCAGAGTGTTTTTACATGAGTAGAATGTGTCCTTTTATTTAAAATGCATATCTGGGTTAATTGTGGGGCCTGCCTGGTGTTTTTACATGAGTAGAATGTGTGCTTTTCTTTAAAATGCATCTCAGGGTTATTTGTGAGGCATAGGAATTTGTTCTTCCTTTTTTCAAAATATAGTCCGGCCCCCCACAAGGCCTGAGGGACAGTGGACCAGCCCCCTGCTGAAAACGTTTGCTGACCCCTGTTCTTCGCCCTTGATCTACACCTCTGTGCCCTCTAAATTATTCTCCAGAAGCATTGGGATCAGGACAATTAGAAAACTACATAAATATTTGCGGAGAGAGTTACTGTGCCTCCTCCTTGTTCTGTCTCTCCAAGTAGGAAGATTATGCGAAGGTGCCAAAAGAATGAACTGGGTGGTTTGAGTGAGCTTGAGAGCTGCTTTTGGCTGGCAGGAAATAGATCCCTGTGCTCCACCTTCCTCCCCACAACAAGGAGAAGCACATTGACAAGGCACATTCTCTCCGACTGAACTCCAGAACTGCCAAACAATGGCTCCCCCATTGTTCATTAACTAAAGGCTTGGGCTGATTTTGTATTGTAATGGATAAGATGGAGATCTAGAAGGCACAGGAAAAGGGAGAAGAAAGCATATCAAAGGCAGAGCTAAAACAAATTTGCCCCCCACATTTATCCTCTAGGAATTGGATGTGGTTAAAGGCCAATGCCTCCTAACTCTGAAAACATTGAACTGTGACTCAATGATGTTAGGCAAGAGACTAAGGTGTATGAAGCTGCCCTTAATGACTTTCTCCCCTGGGAGGTGGTACATGAGTGGCAGTTAAATACAGTGGTGCCCCGCAAGACGAATACCTCGCAAGACGGAAAACCCGCTAGACGAAAGGGTTTTCCGTTTTGGAGGTGCTTCGCAAAACGAATTTCCTATGGCCTTGCTTCGCAAGACGAAAATGTATTGCGAGTACAAATGGAAGCTTGGTGGAGCAAAAATAGAGCAAGTCCTAAAATTTCAATATCTAGGAGTTATTTTTCAATACAACTTGGGATGGAAAGCTCAAATTCAACACCTACTTAACAAGGCCAAAACCCTGTCATATGCGCTCCTCCGATTTTTCTTTTCGGACGGAGCTCTGCATGTTCCCTCGGCCCTAAAGGTGTTCAAGGCAAAAGTGGTTGCAGTGCTTGCTTATGCTGCCCCGCTCTGGGCCGTGATGACAGATCTTGCTCCCCTTGAGACTCTGCAAAGCCAATTCCTACGTCGGCTCCTAATGCTCCCCCTGTGCGTAAGCAACGCAGCCATGCGACTAGAATTGAAGATCGCATCCTTAGAAACTTGCCTGTGGAAGCAAGTCTTCAATTACTGGTTATCATTGTGGCATAGATTACCAAATCATTACCTTGTCCAATGCTTATGGCGAGATGAATTCTCCAGCCTTTGGACTAGTAAAATTCATGCCAAACTCCTGAGCTATGGAATCTCTCCCTCAGATTCCCTAAAACTAGATCAAATCACTGCTCAAAGACTGATCTGTCAAAGACTGGATGACATCGACTTGCAGCAAAATTATACGCTGGGGGGAGGTGTTTGTTCGCCCCAGAACATTGGTATCACTTTAACTTATTGCGTTCCATCATACCTCTCCTCCCTTTCGACTGTTGCCCATAGACTGGCCTTCACCAAAGCGAGGTTCAACGTTTTCCCCTCCAATGTCCTGAGACATAGATTCTCAAAGGGCCAAGTCCCCGCCACGTGCGAATGTGATAAGGTGACGCCGGAGTCGCTCCAGCACATTATGTTCACTTGCCCCCTGTTCAATGTGCCACGGGCAAATTTGTTGGGATCAATCATACAGAAACTAGAGGGTACCCCACCAAAATTCCACCTTGCCCAAATCTTGCAGGATAAGGATTCCCACACGACCCTGAAAGTGGCTAGGTTCCTGGTCGCTGTCCTCTCCCAAAAGCGACGCCAAGGAGCGCTACAAGCTAATTAAGGCGTAGCATGCCTTTCCATCTTATAGTATTTATTGTTATAGTGGTATTTTAGCGACTGTTTTTTTTTCTTTTCCCCAAGGCACAAGCTGTCACTTATGTGTTGTTTTTACCTGTATGGGCCTATGGCCGTAATAAATATTATCTATCTATCTATTGCGAGTTCCTGCAGGTTTTTTTCCTCCCCCCCCCTTTTTCCCAAGCCGCTAAGCCGCTTATCAGCTGATCCGCTAAGCCCGCTAAGCCGCTAATAGCGCTAATCCGCTAAGCCGCTAATGGGCTTGCTTCGCAAGACGAAAAAACTACAAGACGAAGAGAATTGCGGAACGGATTCTTTTTGTCTTGCGAGGCACCACTGTATGTCCCCCAGTTATTTGCAAACAAGCTACCAGCATGAGTTTGACCAAACTGCGGGAGGCAGTGGAAGACAGGATTGCCCGGCCTGCTCTGGTCACGAAGAGTCAGACAAGACTAAACAACTAAACAACAACAAGGAAGTGAATGCTAGGAGGAAGTTGGCTTTTCCTAGAAGTTACTAAAGAATGGGCTGGTAACAACTCTGAATTATTATTATTTCTTAAATGGGGAAACTTAATCATGAGTGCTTTTTAATATCCGCCCTCCCTTCCCCACAAGTGGGCGGGGTTTGCGGCACCAAGCGAGGCTCACCTGGGCGGCTGCCACCCACCTGCTTGAGCCGGCCTTTGACCCGCCCTTGGCCAGGGAGGACAATGGACGGCCGGCTGGGCCTAAGGCCAAAAGAAAAGAGGCTGACCCCAGAGCTCAAGCCTCTTTTGCTGTTCTTCCTTCTGGGATCAGGATCAGGAGTGTATCCAGGCGACCAGACTGAAGTAAGTAACCGGCATTCTTTATTTTGCTTGCATTTGGGTGGCAGGGGGGCATCGCTCCCCACCACCGCCTGCCCGGTGCCCCTTCCGACCCAGGCGGGCAGCGCGGGGCTCCAGCAAGGCCGCGCCTGGGCCTGCTTGCTTTTTTCGGCAGGGGGGCACCAGGTGGGCGGTGCGGGCCTGCCTAGGCCTCAAAACGCGGCCTAGTCCCTTTTCCCAGCGGCGGGGGGGGCGGCATTGCCCCCCACCACTGCCTGCCAGCCCTGAAGGGTGGCACAGGCCTGCCTAGGCCTCAAAACGCGGCCTAGTCCCTTTCTCAGCGGCGGGGGGGGGGCATTGCCCCCGCAGGAGGCCCTGCTGACCCAGGAGGCTCTGTTGAGATTTATGATTTAATTTGTCTGTTGAGGCTTATTGTTATGGTTTGTTGAAGCTGCTGCTGCCGACCCGAGCGGGATGCACAGGCCCCAGCTAGGCAGCAGCCACTGCCTGCTTGTTTTTGCAGCTGGGGGGTGGCATTGCTGCCAGCCACTGGTGTTGCTGGCCAAAATGTGGCGCGGGCCTCAGCTGGGCCACTAGGCCAGCCTGCTGTTTTGCCACCCGCAGAAGAGGGCCACAAGGCGACCTTTTTGAGCTGAATCACGCTGGGGAGGGATTGCCTCGCCGGGCTGCAGGGCAACCCACTTCAGTTTTTCCTTATGGGGGGGGGGGACTAAGTCAGGCCGCATGGCGGTCATGCTTCCACCCGCCCCCCCCCTGTTCCCCCTAGTTGGTCTTCAGGATGTGTGCTAACTGTCTCTATTTTTTGCAGTCTTAGCGTTTGTGCGCAGTTAGGTTGGCTGGTTCTGTCTTTCACCAAAACATTCCGATTGCAAATATAAATAAATCTAATAATTATAATTAATATAACAAACAAACAAAAAACAAACAAACAAAAGCAAATACAACAAACTGCCATCATACTTAGGTATTTGTAGGTCTTAGTAGTGGTTGACTTGCTTCAAGGTGCATTATGTCTCTAGCCGTGGCTGCTGATCAAAGAGAAGGCTCCCCCTCGCACTCTCTTGGTGCCGTAGGGGTGGGCACCCCAAGAGCCGCATCGAGGGGTACCCCTAGCAATGCAGTAAAGGCAGCCAACAGGTTTTAAAAAAGGGCCTTGTCTTCCAGCCGGAAGGTCCCACCTATGAAGTTAATTATCTCTAAGAAAAAAGTGAGGGAGTATGGCCCCTCCACCTCTGATGCCAGGCCCTACAGGGCCCTTCCTAAGAAGAAAAAGCGGGCATACACACAGGAGCTCACTGCTGAGAGCGATTCTTCCCAGTCCAGTGACGACGATGTGCAGGAATTGCTGCGTCAGAACCACATCCTGCAGCGTCGCCTGGCTAGGGCTAAGGAGCGCTTAGATAAGTCTAAGTCCTCCCGTCGACGCTCCCGCGAGGGTAGGCTTATGCATAGGTCACCGGTTTCGAGTTCATCAGACAGCTCCTCCAGCCCTGATTCGCGCAGAACACGTCGCAGGAAGAAGAGGTCTTGCAGATTGAGGAAGCATGGGCGTAAGTGCAGGAGGGACTCTTCGGATTCTTCAGATCTTTCAGGTACGTGTGATTCCTCCTGTGGCGAGTCGGAAGAACGGTGCAAAGGGTACTGGGTTACTACCCACAAGGCCCCTGGCCTGCCTAGTTGGATTTGGGAACATCGCACCCAAAATGGGGGGCAAATTTAAGGGAAGGTGCGGGCATCTAACTTCAAGACCACGGATCAGCCTCCTGGCATCCAGCTTAAAAAGAACATACGCAACCGCATTCTAAATGGGGAATTTGTGGACTTGTTTGCCCTGCTCTCCCCAGCTTATTCTTGTAGTTCAAAGTTTAAGCCTGAATCGCGTCACAAGAAGGAGAAGGCAGTGGATATTGATAGAACTTTTGACAATTGGCTAGCTGCTTTCGCCTCTTACATGGGTTTGGTGGCCGCTGCTTACCCAGATAGGGCTTGGCACTTGGCTAACTATCTGGGCATTATCTTAAAAGCCAAAAAAATGGCAGGGGACTCAGCGGCTTTGGCTTACGATGACCTGTTCTGTGAGAGGGCTGCTGAAGAACCCACAGCCCGTTGGGACATCAAGGATAATGATCTTTGGTCTGAAGTAGTGGCCCCAAACTTCCAAAAAAGGGTTTTTGGGGAGAAGTCAGGTAAACCCCCCTCCAAAGTGCAAAGGGTGGCTATATCAACATGTTGGGAGTTTAATAATGGGTTGTGCAGCAGGGACTGATGCCGCTTAGACCATGCTTGTGAGCGTTGTGGTGGTCCTCACTCACGGACTAAGTGTTTTCGGGCTAAGCCCCCTTTTCGCAGTTTTCGAAAAACAGGATCAGGGAGTGGAGCCAAGGACGCGAAGGGAGACTCAGGAGCCTCTACCTCTGGAGCCCAGCAAGCCAAGGCTGCCTCCCAGAAATGAGGTTTTTCCCCACCCTAGCCCCAACCCCTGTCCGCCTCTCCGCGATGTTACCCTTCTTACAGGCTTATCCCAACAGGACTGCAGCCAACTACTTGGAAGCAGGGTTTCGTTTTGGCTTCCGCATCCCTGTCTCCAATACACCGGTATCCAGAACCCCTCCTAATCAAAAGTCGGTAATGGAAATGCCCCTTGTTGCTTTTAACAAAATTGAAAAAGAGTGGCGTTTAGGCAGGATGGCCGGCCCTTTCCCGGCTCCCCCTTTCAAAAAGTTTATAGCTTCCCCTCTTGGCATGGTGCCCAAAAAACTTCCTGGTGAGTTCTGCATGATACACAACCTTTCTTATCCTACTGGTGGGTCTGTAAACGACGCCATACCACGGGAGCTTTCTTCAGTTAAATATGCATCCTTGGATGTGGCCATTAAAATGATTAGGGAATTGGGCACTGGGGCCTTATTGGCAAAATGTGACATCGAGTCAGCCTTTCGGCTGCTCCCAGTTCATCCTGAAGATTTTTGGCTGCTTGGATTCAAATTCAGGGATAGCTGGTACTTTGACAAGGCTATGCCCATGGGCTGCTCTGTGGCCTGTGCAGCCTTTGAAACCTTCAGCACATTCATTGAATGGGCCTTCAAAACCACATCTGGTTCCCCTTTTGTGACCCATTACTTAGATGACTTTCTTATCATTGGGGCCCCAGACTCCCCCAACTGTGCCCTATCCCTAGCTACATTCATGCGCCTTGCAGCTGACTTTGGCATACCTCTGGCTGCTGACAAGACCGAGGGCCCTTCGACTATCCTTTCCTACTTGGGTATTGAATTGGACACAATTCGGCAGTCGTCGCGCCTACCGCAAACCAAGTTGGAATCCTTGAAAGTTTTGCTGGAGGCAATGCTTGGGGTTAAGAAGACCACCCTTCGCCAGGTGCAATCCCTGTTGGGTCATCTTAATTTTGCATGTAGAGTAGTGGCGCCAGGCCATGCCTTTTGTGCCTGTCTGGCACGGCTCACAGCTGGGGGGGTAGCCCCCCACCATCACATCAGGGTGACAAAGCAGATAAAGGACGATCTGAGGGTTTGGCTTGCATTCCTGCAGGATTATAATGGGGTTTCTTTTTGGCAGAAGTGCCTTAACCCCAGGGCGGAGTTCCAGGTTCATTCTGATGCTTCTGGCCGCTTTGGCGTGTTCTTCAGGGGACATTGGTGCGCCCAGCCGTGGCCATCTTCTTGGCACGCAGCAGGCATTACTCGGGATTTAACCTTTCTGGAGTTCTTTCCTATTCTAGTCGCCATTCGCATCTGGGGAACCCTCTTTTCGAATTCCAGGGTCTGTTTCTGGTCTGACAATGAAGCAGTGGTAAGAGTTATATCTAGGCAGTCAGCAAAGTCCCAGAGGGTCATAAGGGTCCTGCGCCTGTTTGTCTTGGAGTGCCTGCGGCACAATATTTCTTTCACTGCCCGCTTCATACCTGGCCTTAACAATAACATTGCTGATGCCCTGTCTCGTTTCCAGATGGAGCGTTTCTGTGAACTGGCACCAGGAGCAGCCCAGTCCCCAGACACCTTCCCAGACGATCTGTGGGAGATTGGAAGCGAGAAGTAAACCAGGGAGTATTGGCAGCAATAGCACCCTCCACTAGACGTTCTTATTCCAGGGCCTGGGATGCCTTTGGGCGCTTTCGTGGCTCTGCAACACGGCGCGCATCTGAGGAGGAGGTGCTTCAGTTCTTGGTGCTCCTAAAGCGCAAGGGCCTTGCCATAAATCCTTTAATGCTTTACAGGGCAGCTATTTCTTTCTTTTGTAAATTCCGTCACTGGCCAGATCCCAGTGACAGCTTCCATGTCAAGAAGTTACTGGCTGGGTGGCGGCGTGTCATTCCCCCTCGTCAGGATGCCAGGAAGCCTATCACCATAGACATACTTTATCTAATTTGGAAAAAACTACCAGAGATCTGCTGGTCAAATTTCGAAATGCGTCTCTTTCGGGCAGCATTTTCCCTAGCCTTTTTTGGTGCCATGCGCATTGGGGAGTGTTTGGCTGGGCCCCTGCAATCAGGGTTGGCAGACAACAACATCAAGTTCTCTGGGCATACGTTGAATGTAAAGATTCGGTCCTCAAAAACTGACCAGTTGCGGAAAGGGGTCACGCTCGCGCTGTCCCCAACGGAACAGGCGGGCCCCTGCCCATATCGCAACACACGCCGCTTCTTCAGGGTCTGGCCCCAGTGCAAGGGCCCTTTCTTCATTCACTCAAACACGTGTCCGTTGACGCGATCACAATTCACAGCGGTTTTACGCAAAGCCTTATCTGCCTGCAGTGTTAGTCCCCAGGAATATTCCGGGCACTCGTTTCGTATCAGGGCTGCTACTTCAGCAGCGATACAGGGTTGGGACTCCGCACACATAAAGACACTGGGCCGCTGGCGCTCGACAGCCTGCAAAAGTTACATTCGTTCCGGCTCCTCCTCCTTATCACTTGCAATTTAATTGTCTTACAGGTTTGCTCACCATGAAGATCTGGGTGATAGGCCACAGCATTGTCCATTGGGAAGCGGATTATGCACGGTCTCAAAATCGTGGCCATAACCTTAACATCCACCCCAAGGCACGCTTTTATTGGATGGCCCAGCGGGGCATGCGTTGGCGGAGCTTGATGCCCATGCTGCGTAGTGCCGCAGTGACCCATGGCCCTCCAAGGGTCTTGATTATACATGCGGGGAGAACGATCTAGTGGAGCAAAAAGGCATTGCCCTTACCCTTGCTGCAAGGTCAGATCTAAAAAGCCTGCATGCCTTGTACCCATCAATGACCATCGGCTGGTCCAATCTCCTACCCCGTCTTCACTGGAGGGGGGCTTCCAATCCCTCTCGCCTCAATTATGCGGTGAGTAAAATTAACAGGGCCATGCGCAACACCATGCGCCAAATTGGTGGGTTCTCTATCCCACATCCCACCATCACATCAGATAGAGTTGACTTATTCCGGGGGGACGGGGTGCACCTGACCCCACTGGGCAATGACGTCTGGCTCCACGACTTGCGACAAGCCCTTGGGGACTGGATAGATTGCGGGGTTTAATTGGTCCTCGGTTGTGGGACTTGGCGGTGAGGCCCCTTAGGGCCTTGAGTGGCGGTTTTAGGCCTTGGCAAGGTAGCCTTTAGTTTAACATCAAGTTGGGGGGGGATGCATTCATGCTCCCTCCCCATGCGGCGGCGCGTGTAAGTTTGCGCTTTGCAGTCCCCTCTCACTGCATATCCTCAGCCAGGCGGGCTGAGAGGGTTACCTGCCAAGGCCTGTGCCAAGTTTCCCACTTCTGAAGTTCAATAAAGTTGTGGCCAATTTGAACCCATACTCTGGTCTCTTGTGTTATCATTTGGGGAAAGGGGTAGGCACCACAGACAGGGTTTAATCATGAGTGCTTTTTAAAATGTAGATAAGCACCAGTGTGTGATTCTGAACCACTACTAGCAACTTCACATCCTGCAAAAAAAACTGTTAGAAATTACCTAAAGCACATTCCAGTGGTGGGTTCTTCTGCATAAACACCATTAAATGCAATGCTCTTACACAGCTCCCATTCCTTTCAATGGCACTTGCACAGGATCAAACCTGTTATCAGCTTAACTTTTTCCCTGCTATCCCCACCGCACCCCCCACCCTGGCTCAGTTACCATGGCATGAGGAGGAGAGTGAGGAGGAGACCGCAGAAGCAGAGCTGGCACCGTGTGAGTGTTTGGGGCGGGGGTTCTGGGCCTAAGCAGTAGCATGGAAGGAAAGGAGGTCACTTCAGAATCCAGGAGATGTTGAGCAGCTGAGAGCGGAGAGCTTGAACACCAGAGGTCATCACAGGCCGATAGTAGGAAAGAAAGGCCGAGTAAAAGATAAGGCAAAGCCTTGGAAACCCTTTAAGATAGGGGCAAGGAAAGTGTTCTGAATGCAGAAAGGAATCAAGTAGCAGCTGATAATGTATTTCCCTTGCTGAATATTCCTCATCTCTCCATCTTCTCTCTTGATCCTCATTTTCTTTTTTTTTTCTTTTTACATTTATTTTCATTGAAGTTTTTATCTCTACAAAATAACAGAAAAAAGAAAGGTTTACACATATGTACATGTTAGCAACACACTAACATCTTGATCCTAATTTTCATATACTTCTCAGCCTCAAACACAGATCAGGAACAGAATTCCCTTGCAACCTAGTTTTAAGACTCACAGCCCCACCAGCAGAGTTATTGTGGACAACCTAACTGCTGTTCCAACGCAAACACTATTTCGGCCCAAGAACCCAAGACGGGGTGTAATGCTGACATTGCGGTGGCATGACAAAGACATTGCAGGCAAATTTGCTGGTGCCAAATGTTCTGAATTTAAGCGCCCATCAAATTGGTCTATCAATTATTAAACAGAACTCTGCATAATTGTTGCTCACTTTATATAGATTTCTGGTAAACAAGAGTCTGATTGATTTGATATTTTTTTAACCATAATGCTGCTTAGGACCAAAAACAAACACAATCACACTTCTCTGCTCAGCAGAGAATCACAGTTGCCAGAGGCAAGAGCAGCTTCATAGCTGTGCATATTCGGGCTGTATGAGAAATCTTGGAGCCAGCTGAAGGAGCTGCCTGGAACTGTGCAGAGATATGCCTCAGAGCGCCCCCCCCCCCCCCAGGAGAGGAAGAGAAGTGGGGCAGGCAAGCTGGAATGGAGGATGGCCGCTCAAGACCTCTTGACTAGCTCTGGCAATCACTTCAATTGCAAGCTAGAAATAGTTTTCTGCATTTGGTGGATTTCCTCATAGAAAACTCAGTGGAGAAGGGTTCTAGCCCTGATGTGCACAAAATTATTCTCTATTAGTCATGAGGTGGTAAAACTGAGATAAGAGGTTTATCCACCTCAGGAAGAAGAAAAACCCTAGGCCTTCACCACAACTTACTGTTTTCCCCTGGATTATGCTGTATGGGTTGTGATATGAACTAAGAATACATTTTCCCTTGGAAGAAATTGGCCCCTAATAAATTTATAATCTTAATTTTAGCCAGGATTACTTGGATGGAATTCAGAATTCCCTGGATGGTATCCTTCTCTGAATTTGTCAATTATGAACAATTATGAGCTGTACAATTATGAGAGAAGAGATACATAATTTTTCTCCTTATAATACAAAGAATGTTAGGCTGGATTCCAATTCTTTGTCATATTGGAGTGTGACTTTATATTGTGATAGACAGGTAGGTGGATATAGATGATAGATAGATAGATAGATAGATTAGATGATAGCTAGATAGATGATAGAGAGAGAGATAGATAGATAGATAGATAGATAGATAGATAGATAGGTGATAGATAGATAGATAGATGATATAGATGATAGATAGATAGATAGATAGATGATAGATAGATTTTATAGAAAAGTATGATGACTAAATCCTAGAAAGTATTAAAATGTGCAGCCTCAGAATGCAAAAACAGAAGATTCTGTGTTTTGGTTTCTGTCATGAGGAAGCCATGAAGAGGGCTGAAATAAAAGACAATTGTCTGCAATTTTCTTAGGCAAATGGTTTGTCCATTTGTTCAGCCCACCTGCAGAGTGGCTGTATGGCGGCTTTGGCTGCAACAGGGCCATGTATTGATGCCATTTTAAGTCAATGGGAGTTCTGCCAATGATTTCAAGGCAAGTAATATTGGGGTCATTGTAAGTGCGAGTTCATATAAAAACAACATCCTGAAACCGTCTCAAATAATCCTATCATAATGACAGCCATAATTTTCATCTAAATAACAACGAGGCCATAGAAACCTTTCCGCAATCAAATCAGCAGTCAAATAACCAACGGCAATTGGAAAATCAGTTAACATACTAATTCTTTTGTTAGGTTTAAATATAATAATAATTGGGGAAGGGAATGTATAGTTTCACATGAATCGTCCTGTTGACATGTATGGGAAAACAGGCTTTTAAATAACAAGCTATTCACTTAGTCTATTGAGTTCCTAACAAAATGACATGAAATCTAACAGACAAAAATGTGTAGAAACATGTAAAACAAGTGGATCCCTCAATATTAGTTGGAGGCAGCCTCTGCTCTCCCACCGCCCTTCCTCTTCAACACCGGATGACCGCCTCCAAGGTTAGGCCCATAAGAATGACTTGGAGGGCTGAGTGAGAGTGACCTGACTATGGCAAGCTCATTTAGCCTTGCTAATCACAAGGGGCACTAACAGACACTGTTTCTTTTGGCCTTCTCTTCCAATGAACACAAGGCCAAGTCTTCATATGTGCTGGAGCTGGATAAAAACCATTGTCACTAACTCTAGCATAAGATACTAAAAGGTTGACCAGTCTGATATTTGGCTGCAAATATCTCCCTGAAACAGAGTTATGTGGGCTTATGTAAGAGAGTGGCAGGTTCCCCCTCACTTCCAGCCAGGGCCAGCCCACCCATGAGGCAAGGTGAAGTGACCGTCTGAGGCAGCAGGATCCACAGGAGCAGCAGATGCTGCCTTGAAGGAAGGTACCAAGGAATGCACCGGCTGCTGCTTCTGCTGCTGCTGTGGACAGCTGCAGCACACTCCTTGGAGGCCAGATGTGCTGCCTCCATGACAGTGCCCTCTCCAGTGCTGCCTCTACAACAGCCTCTTGGTGAATAGGAGGCGCTGCTGGTCTTCTTCCACCCTTGTTCCTAGTGCAGAGCTTCACTCAACCCTTCTTCCCTGGTGGAGGGAGCACCATTTTGTGGTTCACCTCAGGTGCCAAAAGGTTTTGGACCGGCCCTCAGACTCCTTCCTAGTCAGAAACTATCCCTGCCCCTCTGCCACCCCAGAAGACACTGCCTATATGTACTCCAAGGGATGGAAATATCATTTTTATCCTATTGGATCTTCTTTCTGCTTCTTTTCTAACATATACCCCCGACAACCTCAGGCTGACCTTTTACTTCATAACTTTCTTTCTTAATTACTTTTTTTAAAAAAAAGAAAGCTCAGCATCTGACACACACACACATGCTGCCCGAGGACACCAATGAAGGCCTTTGTGGGCATGGCATATCCTCCAACATTTCTCAGATGAGAAGAGGGACATCCTATTCTACAGCAGGAAGCTTCTCCCAAGTTTGATCTCGCCACACACATATACGTAATATACACATATACATCTCTAAGCAAGAATAATTCAACAAGAATACTTTAAGAACAGTAGTAAAGCACAGTAGGTAGAAGCTCAACAGTACAGCACAATGACATATTACACCCATCTGCTTAGAAGACTTTGTAAAGCCTGGGGAAATAAGAAGGGTGTCTGGAGCTAAAATGGCATCAGGGTAGGCACCAGGTGAACTACCTGAGGGAACAATTTCCAGAGTCCACCAAAAAAGATCTCTTTCTGGGAGGCACCCATCTTATGTCAGAAGGTCAGGGCAGCTGAGGAAGAGCCACAGAGTATAACCTCTGTGGACAGGAGGCCTAGTACATGAAAAGATGGCCCAACAAAGACCTGAGTCCCAAACTGGCAAGCACCAGTTCTGAATATCAGGTCTTGGGGAGAGACTTCTGGGCAGAGCTTTTGCCTTCACAGCTTCCCAAGTGCACATGAGTGACTACTGTTGGAAACAGGGCACTATTCTGATCCAGCAAAATCCACTCCCACCTATTTTTCAACAAAATGGGAAGACTTCTCAGAAGGTGGAAACAACACAGTAAAGAGAGTTATTGGGGCACCCGTCTACATCATGGAACTGGTTTATAACTTAATCATAGAATAGAATCATAGAGTTGGAATAGACCACAAGGGCCATCGAGTCCAACCCCCTGCCAAGCAGGAAACACCATCAGAGCACTCCTGACATATGGTTGTCAAGCCTCTCCTTAAAGACCTCCAAAGAAGGAGACTCCACCACACTCCGTGGCAGCAAATTCCACTGTCGAACAGCTCTTACTGTCAGGAAGTTCTTCCTAATGTTTAGGTGGAATCTTCTTTCTTGTAGTTTGGATCCATTGCTCCGTGTCCGCTTCTCTGGAGCAGCAGAAAACAACCTTTCTCCCTCCTCTATATGACATCCTTTTATATATTTGAACATGGCTATCATATCACCCCTTAACCTCCTCTTCTCCAGGCTAAACATGCCCAGCTCCCTTAGCCGTTCCTCATAAGGCATCATTTCCAGGCCTTTGACCATTTTGGTTGCCCTCCTCTGGACTCCTCTAGATGCTATACTCCTATTGATGCAGCCCAGAATTACATTGGCTTTTTTAGCTGCCGCGTCACATTGTTGGCTCATGTCAAGTTTGTGGTCAACCAAGACTCCTAGATCCTTTTCACATGTACTGCTCTCAAGCCAGGTGTCACTCATCTTGTATTTGTGCCTCTCATTTTTTTTGCCCAAGTGCAATACTTTACATTTCTCCCTGTTAAAATTCATCTTGTTTGTTTTGGCCCAGTTCTCTAATCTGTCAAGGTCGTTTTGAAGTGTGATCCTGTCCTTTGGGGTGTTAGCCACCCCTCCCAGTTTGGTGTCATCTGCAAATTTGATCAGGATGCCCTTGAGTCCATCATCCAAGTCGTTGATAAAGATGTTGAATAAGACCGGGCCCAGGACAGAACCCTGTGGCACCCCACTAGTCACTCTTCTCCAGGATGAAGAGGAACCATTGATGAGCACCCTTTGGGTTCGGTCAGTCAGCCAGTTACAAATCCACTGAGTGGTAGCATAGTCAAGACCGCATTTTACCAGCTTCTTTACAAGAATATCATGGGGCACCTTGTCAAATGCCTTGCTGAAATCAAGGTAGACTACATCCACTGCGTTCCCTTCATCTACCAGGCTTATTTCACAGGGTCTGCTTGCCTGAAGTTTTGTGCAGAAAAATGCAGAATAAATGAATGTAATAAACACAGGTGCAGACGAGAGGGCAGTTTGGGGCGGGGGGGGGGGGGAGAGATAATGACCTTAAAGGTTTTTGTTTGTTTGTTTCAGCTCACACTGTATTGTTTCTAAACAGAAGACCAGCTTACTCAAATAACTTTTGACCTTTGTCTTTTTCACTTGTGACCCAGTTTTGTTCCAGAACCCATTTGTTTTCAGCTGTGTTACACCACCCCTCTTTGTGTGTGTGTGTGTGTGTGTGTGCCAAGATTGTGGCTATGGGACTGTCTCAACACAGAAGCAGTATCACTGCTGTGTCTTCCTTTGTGACTGACTCCTTTTTTTCAAATGCAAAGGGAGAGAATGGATGATGTAGCTGCCATGAAAAGAAAGGCACACCCCCTTCCTGCACTATGGTAAAAGTCTTTGCTGAAACAAGACTGCCTGGTCTTTTTATACCTTCTAGCCTATTAAAATCATTATAAAATTACTTTGTCAACCCAATTCCATGTTCGCTCTATAGAATTTTCTATATACAGAGAACCAGGTTGTGTCACACTTAATGGTGACCAAGAAATGAAACTCAAGGTGGCTGGAAGGTGCTGCGTTAACACAGAGGATGCCTCCATACTCAGTGTCTTCTGTTAACTTCTATGGGATAAAATACAGTGGTGCCTCGCAAGACGAAATTAATTTGTTCCGCGAGTTTTGTCGTCTTGCGATTTTTTTCGTCTTGCGAAGCACGGTGTCGGAACAGGTTCGGAAAAGCTTCAAAAATCACCAAAGTCTTCAAAAACCTCAAAAAAGGCTACCACACTACATGCTATGAGTTGCTCCTCGAAGTCAAGTTGCAACTGTATTAACGGTGTTAAGAAAAAGGAAACAAACTTGCAAGACGTTTCCGTCTTGCGAAGCAAGCCCATAGGGAAAATCGTCTTGCGAAGCAGCTCAAAAAACAAAAAACCCTTTCGTCTTGTGGGTTTTTTGTCTTGCGAGGCATTCGTCTTGCGAGGTACCACTGTATGCAAGCTGCCATCTGGGTGCTTCCACCCAGAATAACATCAACAAGCTCTTTCTGTACCAGTTATTCTACAGGGGGAAATGCCGCACTTAAATACATAAGAAGATAAAGAGAGCCCTGTTGCATCACCAGAAGGGTGATTCAGCATTAGGTCAGCCAGATGTTTTCAGGAAGCAGGAAGAAAACAGTTACTCCCTGCTACCTCTGAAAATATATATATGTCGGCTTTCTGTTGAAAGGGTCCTCCTCCTCACCTCTCCCCAACATGATGGGCATTTATTAATCAATACTTATTTATTTTGGCATTTAACAATGGCCTCTGAGTGGTTCACACACCTGAAATCGATAACATGCAAATAATAAGCATGGCAAGCACCTTGCCAGGCTCGTGAAGTGCGGAGCCCCTTCTCTGCTGGTGGGATCCAGTTCTGCTGTGCTGGGCATCGCCATTGTGTCCTGGAGCCAGCCCCATGTTTTGACTGGGTGCTTAGTGGTGTAACTCAGCAAAATATTTGAGCTGATAGAGGCATGTGCTAGCTATCATAGTAAAAGACAGCACATCGGGTTTTGTGAGGCTGAATGCAGGATGTGGCCCAGCACACTAGTCTGCTTTGTCCTGTATTTGTTTGTTTTAAATGATTTTGTAATATTTAAAACATTCCAATTCTTAGTAGAACTGGAGCATGGTTCATATTATTTTCTCAGCTGGCAAAAGAAAACCCATATTACCAAATCAAGAGTGCCATGTGAATATTGCTCATTGAGAATCACATCATAAACATTTTGTGTGAAAGGATCTTGTTGCTTCTCTGACTTCATGGGCTTTTGGAAATCCACAGGTGCAATGCAGTGCCACCTGGGCAGCTACACTGTCCCTCCTCCAGCATGTAGCAGGAGGATGTGAAAGCTGTGGAGGCTTCTTTGGTGGACACAGCTGCCAGAGCACTTTGAACCGAAAGGGAACAAAGGCTGCATTTGGAGCATATATTGTTCTAGGCTTTCAATGGGCAGAATATGCAGAGGAAGCACAAAGACTGTTGTATGTCACAGCTGTTGTTATGTGTCAAAAATGGACAACATTCATAATACGCTTGGTTGCTTAAGGGGTTCAAAGTGCTCTGCCGGCAGCCGCCCTGAAGGCTCTTCTGAATCATGTTGATGGGATATAAATCTCAAAAGTGAATAAATAAGATAGTGAAGAGAGAAGAGGTGACTGGTTAACACCTGCACATATTCAGACTAAGAGAAATGAAGTGCAAAGTGATGGCGCTGGGCCAAAACAAATCCTAATTTGCATGGGACCTGAGCTGGTCATGATTGACCAGGAAAGAGATCTTGGAGTCATGGTTGGCATCTCAATGAAAATGCCAGCCCAGTGTGTGGCAGCTGTGAAGGAGGTGAATTCCATATGAACGATCACTAGGAAAGGTTCTGAAAATAAAATGTTGTTACACAAATATATGGGACGCGGGTGGTGCTGTGGATTAAAGCCTCAGCGCCTAGGACTTGCCGATCGAAAGGTCAGCGGTTCGAATCCCTGCGGCGGGGTGCGCTCCCGTTGCTCAGTCCCAGCGCCTGCCAACCTAGCAGTTCGAAAGCACCCCCGGGTGCAAGTAGATAAATAGGGACCGCTTTATAGCGGGAAGGTAAACGGCGTTCCGTGTGCTGCGCTGGCTTGCCAGATGCAGCTTGTCACGCTGGCCACGTGACCCGGAAGTGTCTCCGGACAGCGCTGGCCCCCGGCCTCTTGAGTGAGATGGGCGCACAACCCCAGAGTCTGTCAAGACTGGCCCGTACGGGCAGGGGTACCTTTACCTTTTACACAAATATATGGTATGACTGCATTTGGAATGCTCTGTACAGAAAGATGCTCACTTCAGAAACAATATTGTAGAGCTGTAAAAGGTTCAAAAAAGAACACCTAAAATGATCAAGGGACAGAAGCAACAGCTCTACAATGAAATGTTTTTAAATTTGGGGCTTTTTAGTTTAGAGGGAAAGTGTGTAAGGGGGAATTATGTGAAGAAAGTGGTTTGGGAGATGTGTGTCTCCTGATCCCCTAACACCAGAACCTGGAGCCTTTCAATGAAGCTCAGTCTTGGAAGATTCAGAAAAGGCAAAAGGAAGTACTTCTTCAACAGCACAGAGTTAAAACCATAGAATTTTCTGCCACAAGATGCAGGAATGGCCAGCAACTCTGATGTCTTTAGAATGGGTTAGACAAATTCCTGGAGGTTAAGGCTATCAATGGCCACTAGCCTTGATGTCTGTGTACATATCCATATCATATGTCTACATAGGGTATGTGTACCTATTCATGTCATATAATTCCAGAGGCAATATGCCCCTCCACAACTGTGGTTGGGAATCACCAGGGGAGAGAATCCTCTTGGTCTTGGTCCTGCTTGTGGGGTTCCCATAGATATCTGGTTTTCCACAGTGAGAACAGGAGGCTGGACTAGATGGGCCTTTGGCTGACCCAGCAGAGCTTTTCTTATGAGCAGCTTCGTTATAAAAGCGTAATGCATGGGGAGTTCTCCTTGTACATGCTGGGTTCTTGCCTGAATCCCATTAATTTCTTTGCACTGAGTGTGCTCAAGAACCAAAACACCGTCCCTGGGTGCATACGCAGGTCCCCTTTCCTATCTTCCTCCATCACAACTTCCCCAGCTGGATTCAGGAGAGCCACCGTGTAAAATTATTTGCATAGTACAGGAAAATAAAAATTATTTCATAAAAGTCAGACCTGTTTGATTCTTGGAGCCTTTGAAGACAGTGAAACTGCATTGTGCAATTATACTGTGTTTAATACTCAGATTATGGAACAATGAAAGATGTATGTTTGCATTTTGTAAAATTAAACTGTATGCAGTTATTTATCTTTCACCTTAATTGTTTGAGCTTGTTTCTAATGTAAACTGTTGTAATTTTAAATAAATATAATAGAAAAAACTTTCCTAGGTATCGGAAATCCAGAGCAAATTTACTTTGCAAATAGGCTTTGTAGGTCTGCTCTGTGTCGAGGATCTTAAACTGACACTTCCATTCAAAAATATTTTGAATAACTTTACAGTACTGCAAACAGCTTCTGAAGGAGGTGACTACTGATATTTTGCGAAGAATCACATGCAAATTCATTTTATTTTAGAGCCAAAACCGAAGTCAAAAAGGCAAGGCTGTCATCCAAGCCGTAATTCCTTATTCTGTTGATTTCAGGGAGGAGAAGTGAAGGCTGTGTGTTTAACTTTCCCAAAGTCATACTGCTCAAAAGGGCTTCATTTGCCTGAAACATCCCCAAAACTCACACCTGTTATCTACCCCAAAATTAATCATATTGCAGGTAAGGAAGTCCTTTAGGAAAGGGCTGAAATGATTTGTATATCTGTATTTGCATCAAGACGCATGTGCCTGAAATGAAGCTGAAACACAATTAACTGCACTTGCTCTTATGCATCCAGTATTCTTGCTGCCTCTCCCTCTTTCCTTCTTTCCTTCTCCTTCTGTTGTCATCTTTCTGTTGCACACCCAATCTCCAAGCAGTGCAAAGTTCCAGGGTTTTCAAACACTTATCCAGGGTTCATATTTCCGTTTGGCAATGAGACACAGTGGAGACTGTGGCGTCTTTATGACATATGGTCTATTTCATAGAATCATAGAGTTGGAATAGACCACAAGGGCCATCGAGTCCAACCCCCTGCCAAGCAGGAAACACCATCAGAGCACTCCTGACATATGGTTGTCAAGCCTCTGCTTAAAGACCTCCAAAGAAGGAGACTCCACCACACTCCTTGGCAGCAAATCCCACTGTCGAACAGCTCTTACTGTCAGGAAGTTCTTCCTAATGTTTAGGTGGAATCTTCTTTCTTGTAGCTTGGATCCATTGCTCCGTGTCCGCTTCTCTGGAGCAGCAGAAAACAACCATTCTCCCTCCTCTATGTGACATCCTTTTATATATTTGAACATGGCTATCATATCACCCCTTAACCTCCTCTTCTCCAGGCTAAACATGCCCAGCTCCCTTAGCCGTTCCTCATAAGGCATCGTTTCCAGGCCTTTGACCATTTTGGTTGCCCTCCTCTGGACACGTTCCAGTTTGTCAGTGTCCTTCTTGAACTGTGGTGCCCAGAACTGGCCACAGTACTCCAGGTGAGGTCTGACCAGAGCAGAATACAGTGGCACTATTACTTCCCTTGATCTAGATGCTATATTCCTATTGATGCAGCCCAGAATTGCATTTACACATATAGAGAACCTGAGCCTGCAATGGAGGGGTTCACAGCACCAACGCCCCAAGAGCGTTTTGTTTTTTCCATAGCTGCAGTCTTGGGTTCAAACAGACACCTGGACTTTTAGCCTGCAGCTCCAACTCCCTAAACAGGACTTGTCCTTCTAACTACCTAAAAGCCCACCCATTCGTCATGTAGCACAGAGGCTCCTTCCTTTTGCTCTGTTAATTGCTTAACACCATTCCTTTGTTCTCTTAATGGCCTGTCATCCAGAGGATGTCATGAGGAAGCTAACTTGGCTTCTATTTTAACACTTGCTGAATCCAGGGGGTCAGGAGGCATGATTAAATTCTAACACTTACTGGATCCATGAATTTAGATTGGTCTGGCACCTCACAAACTCGTAAAATTTCCTTTGAAATTTAGCTCATAGGCTTCTTTGAGTGATTTGAGGCAAATTCTCACATTCTTGAGTCAGATTGTTGACTGGGGAAATACTGAGCATTCAAGCTGAGGAAAGTGTAGAGAACTGAGAGAAGGGGGTGGAATAAAAATCACATATGCAACTTTCTTATCCAGGGACAACTCCCTTATGTCCCCAGCTTTCAAACTGATCCTCCCCCTTAAAAACTAGGGGAGGGAATATGATTTCTGTTTTTCCACTGTTTAAAGACCTTTTCTTTAAAAAAAAAAATCAATGCACAAAACATCCTGAATATATGTGCCTGAAATTTAGTGTACTTTATTCACTCTGGAGCAGCTTCTTTGCCTGCAAATTTCATCCCCTTATCTTCTTCTTCTTCTTTGGTGATCACTCGAAGTTGAGTAAGATTATCTTCCATAAGCACAGTTTTAACAATGAGTCCGTAAGTGACTGTGGAGGCCAATTCTGGATCCACACATCCTTCCACAGTGGGGACATTGGTTTCTGGGTGGGAGTTGATCAAGGTGTGGATTTGCCAAGTGTGCCTTCCTCTTAGCACGTTTCTCTTTTGTGTCCTGAGTTTGAGTGTCTTCAAAACCCATGACACCTTTGGTAAAGGCTGTTCTCCAACAGGAGCGCTCGAAGGCCTGTGTTTCCCAGTTGTCAGTGTTTATACTACATTTTTAAAGATTTGCCTTGAGACAGTCTTTAAACCTCTTCTGTTGGCCACCAGCATCACACTTTCCATTTTTAAGTTCGGAATAGAGTAGTTGCCTTGGAAGACAATCACCAGGCATCCGAACAACATGACCAGTCCAGCGATGTTGATTGGGGGGAATAGTATAGCCATTTTTAGCTTCCCAATTATAATGTGGGCAAAACAGAGCTTCAGATTCAGTGGATCAGATTTGGACCTGAATAATTGTTGGAGTAACTGGTCATAAAATGGGTTAATTCCCTTCATGAGCATAAATCACCCCATGGATGAGCTAATTGCATGTGCAAGGTCAGCCAAGCAAATTGCTTATGGCCCGGTGCTCTGATTCTATCTGTGATTAAGATATATCAGCTCTGTTAGTCTGTGAGCACATCAGTCTGTTGACATTAGTGGTCCAGTGTTATGTCTTGATTTGCTCAACTTAGAGCTACAAAGATACTTTGTACTTGTATATATCTATATATATCTGTATCTGCAAAAGCCCTCAAGCTGTATATATCTTCTTCCAGAACTGTCTTACTAAGCCTTATCTTCTGCAACAATAAACTATTTGGACCTCACTCTGGTTCCGTGTGGTGACTGGTACTGGGAGCAACTTCCACTGCATGTGTATCAGATTCCCAACAATAACAAGCCAAATCTGAAACAGATTGTGCTGATTCCAAATATTACAGCTATAAGGTGAATCATGTGTCGCTGCACACCTCTACATCAGAATAATAAAATGCATACAGCTAATAAAGCTACAAATAACAATTGTGTGTGAATATGGAATTTTGCTGTAGGCAAACCCTTGCTTCCCATTAGAAGTTTGTATTCCTAAATGTTTATGTGGAGTGAAAAGCTAAAAGCTTGAACCACCTGTAACATAATGATCCCAGTACAGTGGTACCTCGGGTTAAGTACTTAATTTGTTCCAGAGGTCCGTTCTTAACCTGAAACTGTTCTTAACCTGAAGCACCACTTTAGCTAATGGAGCCTCCTGCTGCCGCCGTGCCACCGGAGCACGATTTCTGTTCTCATCCTGAAGCAAAGTTCTTAACCTGAAGCACTATTTCTGGGTTAGCGGAGTCTGTAACCTGAAGCGTATGTAGCCCGAGGTACCACTGTAATCAGAATTATATATACAGCCTAGTAAACTGAATGCAAGAATCCAGTTCTAGAACACAGAACTGAGGATGCAGAAGGAAGCTGAGGATGACGCCAGGGTGGCTAGAAAGAAGCCCTCTTTCTGAAATCCAGCTTAAAGATAAAGAAACAGAAGAAGGGAGAGCAGCAGGGGCCTTGAAGTTGGCCATCAACAATTGGCACCTGGCTAGCAGATGGAACAGGCACCCTGGTCACCCAGTCACAGTCTTCTCCACTTTTTGCATATACAGTATGTGCAAATATTATGCAAATCTATACCTTTCCTTCCAAAATTTTGGGTGAACCATTTCCTCTTCTTCAGTGATGTGTAAGTGACCACCATTGCCAAAGCCCTCTTCAACAGCCAGGCCTGTCACATTTGAATTACAGAGGTCCAGGGCCACCAACAGGTCTTTCTGGGGTCCTCTACCCCACTCACAGAAGAGAACACAGTATTGCATACACTTTGTGTCATTTGCAAAATTGTATCCTCTCTTGTGTGGTGTAGAGTCCAAAAATAAATTAAGCACCAACATGCACGACACTGGGCAGACAGAATGTCAACAAGTGAAGTTTAACCCAAAATTGTATTTCCACAATAGAAAAGGCTTAACTTGCTGAAGTTTTCTTGACACACTGCTGTTGAAGGTGCAAGTGTTGAATGGTTTCTTTAAATGTAAAGGTTCATCATTGTTCCACTCGATGTGTATATCTTAAAGGGGCCAGAGCAAGGGCCAGAGCAAGATAACGAGACCCAACTTTAAAGCTGTGAAACATAGCAGGTGCTGCTGAGTTGTATTTGATTAAGGTGTGTCAGCATTTGGGTTTAGTATATAAGGAGCAGCACCTAGCTCTCCCATTACCCTGGGGGTTGGGTTGGTGGTTGGGTCTGGTTTGGTTGTTAATGTATTTAGTGTAAATGGAGTTTTTGTTTTTCTTATTAAAACCTTGTTTAAGTTATTTTTGAGTCCTTTTCATTTTTAATGCATGATCTCCCCAGCAAGCTATCTGCAGTGCTACCATACTGCAAATAGTCAACATCTTTGGTTATGGGCCCAGCTGCTGAGTGGATGACTGCATATTTTTGGACTCTGAGAAAGGTTTGAAAACTCCTTCTCCTGTTAGTGTAATTTTCTGTGGGTCTGGAAGAGTTCCAGAATGGTTGACCGGGTTCCTGAAGCTGAGAAGGCTCTGGTCTTCCCACAGCTAACAGATGAGAACTATAGTTTATGGTCTTTTCGGGTGGAGGCGCTTTTGACCTCTAGAGAAGTATGGACCTATGTAACTGATGACCCTCCTGACCCTGTAACTAATGCTTGGTCGAAAGGAGATGCAAAAGCCAGGGCGATAATTAATTTGGCAGTCAGCGACCAGCAAGTAGTCTATATAAGAAATAAGAAAACTGCCAAAGAAATGTGGGACAGTCTTGCAGCAGTGCATGTTAGAAAAGAGTCAGCATCTGCATTGTCGTTTTTCAAGCAGTTGTACCAGACGAAGTTGCAGCCTGGTGGTGATTTGGCAGCACACTTGAGACGTCTGGAGGCAATACGCGGCGAATTAATTCGAAGGGACATGGTGATACCTGATATTCAGTATGTTTTTATCATCCTTTGTTCCCTTAATGAGGACTTTGATGGTATAGCTAGCCAGATATCTGCTGTTCCACCAGCACAATTAACTGTGGAAGGGGTAACGGCAAGATTAATGGGCGAGTTGGATAGAAGGGAGGCTTGTGCCATAAGCACTCCTATTTCCAGAAAGAATGAGGAACGCCATATGCAAACCTGTGGTGATACAACTGCATTTAAAGCTGCAAAGCGTTGTTGGTTCTGCAATAAGCAAGGACATTTTGCAAAGGACTGCAGAGCCAAAAGAAAGCAAAGTACTCCCAAGTCTGTTTCTGTTCGTCAGTCACGGTTGTCAGCCCAACAGCAGACATCGTATAGTAAAGACAGAAACGAGCCGCGAGCTTTTCATGCTTGGACTACAAATCGTAAAAGAATTAAAGATGCCAAGTGGAAGTCTTTTATTATAGACTCTGGAGCATCTCAGCACATCTGCAATGATCGAAGCTTGTTTATTTCTTTCGAAGAGGAAATTGGTAATGTACATTTAGCCAATTCACAAGTCTTGCAGTCGCTTGGCAGAGGTACTGTTAAACTTGACTCTTTAAACATTACAATAGCAAACTGCATTTACTGCCCGTCAGTGGACAATTTATTGTCAGTAAGGTGCTTTGCTCGTCAAGGCATAACTGTGCGTTTCTTAAAATCAATGTGTGAGTTTTTTGATGGGAACAAACGTTTATTGTATGCCCGGGACTCTGATGGTTTATATAGACTGTATTTTCGCACCTACTCCCAATCGCCTATAAATTGCAGAGCAGCACAGTCAAGCCAGGGGTTGAGGAATGTAAGGCCTCATTCCGGGTGTGTCCATGAGGCGCACAGAATTCTGGGACACCTGAATTTTGCTGATGTAATTAAGACAAAGAATATTGTTAATGGCCTCAACTTAAAACCATGTAAATTCTTTATGCAATGTCTATCCTGTTGCAAGAATAAGATTAAGGTTGCACGCAAGGGTAGGTGCTCAGATAGGAAAGTAACTGAACCATTTGAGCGTGTACATTGTGATTTAGTTGGGCCACTCCCACCATCATTAGGAGGTTCTAAGTACTGGCTTACTCTGATAGACCAGTATAGTAGATACTGTTGGACTTATGCAATAGCTGAGAAGTCCCAAGCATTTGAAAAGTATAAAGTTTTTTGCAACTGGGTAAAAACGCACTTTAACAAACCAATTAAGAACCTATTTTCTGACCGGGGCGGGGAATTTGTTTCTGAGGATTTTGAGAAATTCCTGGAAGCGCAGGGGACTACTCATGAGTTATCTTGCCCCCGAAGTCCCTGGCAAAATGGGCTTGTTGAAGTTGTGCAGCGTGACCTACAGGCAGGGGTTAAAACGTATCTGCATGATGCTAATCTGCCCAAAGACTTTTGGGCTGAAGCACTTAATGCATTTTGTTACGTTAGAAATCGCAGTTATCATACTGGTTTAGATGTCACCCCCTATGAGAAACTGTTTAAAAAACGCCCTAATCTGAAATACCTCCGCATTTGGGGTTCAGATGTAATTATGCATTATCCTGCTAAGCAAAAATTGGGTGAACGTAGTGTCCAGGGAAAATTAATGGGCTACCAGCAGGGGGCGTACAGAATTTACATACCAGCAACTGGCAAATTTCATATTACCAGAAGCATGATACAAACTGTAAATTGGAATGGAGTTGCTGTCTTCCAAGATACTGATGGTATAGATAATACTGAGGAAGAAGAGGAAGAAACAGCAGAAGAAGCAGCAGGAAATAGTGCTTCTGAATTAATGGGAAAAGACAAAAAGCCTGTTGAGTCTGATAAATTGTTTGATGATTTAAAGTCACAGGCACCCGAGGGGAGGTCAGATTCTCTTGAGTTTTCTGACCGTGAGCTTAGCCTACAGGCACCTCTTCAATCTGACAATGATTTACAACCTGAAACTAGTGGTTTACTTAGTCCCATTAAGTCTGAGAAGTCTGACTCTCCTTCTGGACTGAGACGTTCAGATAGAAAGAGACAGAAGCCACAACGATTTGCAGATGAACATTTTAATACTGTGTATGCCAATAAGGTAGTTTTTGAGCCAAAAAGCTACAATGATGTTCAGAAATTACCTAAGCAACAAGCTGCAAATTGGTATAAAGCTATGAACTCCGAGATAGCTTCTTTAAAAGAGCATAACACTTGGTCTCTTGTACCACAAACCCCAGATATGAGACTTATTGATTCGAAATGGGTTTATAGAGTTAAAACGAATGACAAAAATGAAGTTGTAAGGTACAAAGCAAGATTAGTTGCTAGGGGTTTTCAACAAATTCCAGGCGAAGATTATGATTTGTGTTATTCACCAAGCGTAAAATATGAAACAGTTAAGCTTTTGTTAAAAGATGCATCACAGCGTGGACATTCCGTATATCACCTAGATATAAAAACTGCATATTTGTTTGCAGATTTAAAAGAACAAATTTTTATGCGTGTTCCTGAAGGCATAGACGCCGCTGAAGGTTTGGTATGCAAATTAAACAAATCCCTTTATGGTCTGCACCAAAGTGGAAGGAATTGGCACCAAACTTTAGCAAAAGAATTGCTGGATATTGGTTTTTCACAAGGAAAGGCAGACAATTGTGTGTTCATAAAGGAAAGGGCAAACTCTGTAACAAAAATATGTGTGTATGTAGATGACGTATTAATTTCTACAAAAACTAAACAGGAATATGAACAGGTGGTATCACAGTTACAGAAGAAATTTGATGTAGTGGAATTAGGCATAGCTAAAAATTACTTATCCATGCAAATTGAGAAAGGCAAAAATGGATCTTTTCTGGTTCATCAAACTGCAAAAATTGATGATCTTGTTGAAATGCTATGTTTAGAAAATGCAAATGGGAAGGAAACACCTATGGTGTGTGGTTTCACCTTTACAGGTGAAGACAAGCCATTTCCTAACAAAACTTTGTATCGTTCTGCTATAGGCAAGCTAAATTTCATTCAAAGAATCTCAAGACCAGATATAACTTATGCTTTTCACTTTCTGGCAAAATTTGTGGAAAAGCCTACTACACAATGTTTCTCTGCTCTTAAGAGAGTGGTAATGTACCTTAAACATACCAAACATTATAGGTTGCAGTTTACAACATGTATTGACAAAGGTTTTGAAATTTTCTGCGATGCATCTCATGCAATGGAACAAAATAATTGCAGGGGTGTGTCTGGTATGGTGTTTTGTTATAACGGTTGTCCATTTGAATGGAAGTCCCAAACACAAACCATTATTTGTCTCTCCACAACAGAAAGTGAATTATGTGCATGCGTTCAGGCCACTCGTGATGTAGAATGGTATCTGCAAGAGTTTGCAGACCTACAGATGCAAGTAACACTACCAGTAAAAGTTTACCTTGATTCCCAGAGTGGACTTCTATTCTATTCTATGATTCTATGAAATCTGATGTGAGGCTGTGACAAGCTTACTTGGGCAGCGTGTGCAGGCAGGGGGCGATGCCCGCTCCTCAAAGACGCATAGTCTCTGAACACTGACTTCTCATCTGAGCCATCCTCTGCGCAGCCCTACTCTTTGTAACAGCATTTGCCAATTAGCTGAATGACAAGGAAAAGGTGGGGGCAATTTTGGACCATTCAAAATGTGATGCAGCCGAAAAGTTTAACTATTTGCACCACCAACTTCTCACAAACCACCGCCCTGTCTCACAGAGGAGAGATGATTAGGAACTGTAAGCTTTGTAACACAGAGTTGGTCTGCCAATGGACATGGTGCCTGAAGCCAGCTCCCCATAGAGCACACCTTGGGGCTCCTGGCATCTTCCATTCTGTGGACAAGACCAAGCCAGCGTTCATGTTGCTGAGACAGGAGTGTGAACCTGACAAGTCTGGCATTCTCTTTAAGCAGCTTCTTAATCAGTTCTCTCATCTCTGGAACACAAGGCCGTGTAGGGACTGGCGCTCTGCCTGGCCACCATTAGCAGTTTCATTTCTTTAAATTTAACAATAGGTAGCCAGGCAGTAATAGGGCAGAGACTGGTTAGAGGACCACTGAATTCAGAATGCCATCATTATCACTTTGAGTGGGCTGGACACCAAAGGGAAGCTGGAAACAGTGTCAGTCCTTTGATTTCCCTTTTTACAAATTATTTTAATTTTTGAAATTGCCTGATGCAAAGCTGGGAGTGTTCGCAAAAGACTGGGGGGAGGATGAAGATGGAGGACATTAATGCTCTACCATTGAGGGGCTGAGCCCCACTCAGTGCATCGCACTGGGCCATTCTCTGTTTGCAAACTCCATGACTACTATAGTTTTCTCCACTTCCCAATTATAGGAGGCAACCGAAGCCCAGAGCCAGCCCGTTACATTGTGGCATCTGAAGTGAACTGCAAAATGGTGCCCCCTTCCCCACCAGGGAAGAAAGGGGTGAATGAAGATCCACATCAGGAACAAGGAGGGAATGAAGATCTACAGCAGGATCCACTGCCCCTGTGGATCCTGCTGCCTGAGGCAGTCGCCTCACCTTGCCTCATGGGTGGGCTGGCTCTGCAAAGGCCTGCTTAAGAATATGATTCTGACGTGAAGATGGCAGCTTTCTCTTCTAAATAAGATTTCTGGCTCCTACATGTGCAGCTTTTAGAAGGCCAGCGAGCACCAACCCAGGCCAGAGAAACCACATAGGCTAATTTATATGTTAATATAGAAATATACACACGGGTGGTGCTGTGGTCTAAACCACAGAGCCTAGGGCTTGCCGATCAGAAGATCGACGGTTTGAATCCCCGCGATGAGGTGAGCTCCTGTTGCTCGGTCCCAGCTCCTGCCAACCTAGCAGTTCAAAAGCACATCAAAGTGCAAGTAGATAAATAGGTACCACTCTGGTGAGAAGGTAAATAGTGTTCGCCAGAAGCGGCTTAGTCCTGCTGGCCACATGACCAGGAAGCTGTACTCGGCCAGGAAAGCAAGAGGAGCGCCGCAACCCCAGAGTCTTCCGTGACTGAACTTAATGGTCAGGGGTCCCTTTAACTTTACCTATAAAAATATATGCCACAAATTAAATAGAAATACATCTCACCAGTAGCAGACAATGGGGAAGGGCAGCACAGCCTTTCTGACCTCCCATCAGCAGAGCTGCTGCTGCTTATGGGGAGGAAGAGGTTAAGCGTCAAGATGCTGGGGAGGCTGGCGCTGTGCAAACACACCAGCAGGAACACTGTATTGGTTCTGCCAGAGCATTTGCCCAGCACTGATCTCCCTGCCTCCTTGCCGCTCCCACTCTTTCTCCCAGTAAGCAGCAGCAACTTCATTGACAGAAGGTCAGGTAAGCACCACTGTCTATCCTGCTGTCCACTACAGCACCTTGCCTCACCATAGCAGGGAAACTGCCTGCTCCGTCTACTGTCCAAGGGCTAACTGTTGAAGACCAAACATCAAAGCCCTTGCTGCTCTCCCTTCTTAGGGTCCTTCATGCTCTCTCAGTGAGAAGCGTGAATTCGGCTCCAACATCTCTTGCCAGTCCTCACAATTCTGGAGCCAGCCTTCAAGCCCTGCAACCCCCCACCCCCCCATCTCATCATTTCTCTTGCCCAGGGTGAGCCCCAGCAGAGTCATTTTGAGCAGCAGGGCTCTGTAAGCAGGCTCTGGCTTGCCTTCCAGCTGCTATCAGAGATCTAAACTCTCATTTAAAAGCCAATGACTTAACTTGCAGAGCATACTAAGCATGTGTCAATGTTAAGATAACAGGAGATC